>NC_137184.1:14401055-16819611 GCF_951804945.1 Podarcis cretensis | reverse complement strand
ACACGTCTGTCCGTTTTACTCCCCCTCCCCCCCACTGCCCATCCCTGCAATTTTAAGTTTCGTTCAACTCATTTCTTTTTTTTTTTAAAGCCCTGAATGAATGATCATATGGATTTTCCACGCGTGGTTTTCTCCCGATATACTCCTAATATTATATATATAATAATATATATATATATATATATATATATATATATGCAATTTCCCGTGCTTTTAAGATTTCAAGTGCAGAAAGGTTGGAAATCTAAATATAAGCAATTGTTTTAAATTCCGTTACTTCTTATTAGATGTTATTGTTATTAGTTATTTTTCTATTTTTGGTAATTGTAAGTTTTAAAAAATTACTTTTAATGTTGTCTTTAAATTGTTGCAACCCAGCCTGGGACCTTAGGGTGGGCAGTCAATAAATAATAAGTAATAAATCATCATCATCATCCAGATGGGACCCCTTTGACCTGACCTGCTCTTCCGGTGTTATTTAAAAAGACACAATACAAACACAACCATTCCATGGCAGTAATTTTTTTATTTTCTTTTTTCGGCCGTGAGGTAGAGTGTTCAATGTGAGCTGTCTCTCCAACCCTTGACACTGTTTCATACCCCCAGACCACTAGATGACTAAGCCTGGTTGAGCCAGCACCCTGTGACAACCTGTTCAGGAACTTTGCACAAGAACAATTAAAACACAATTATTAAAAATAATTCAAAGCAACTTGCCATCATAAAAATAAGGTGGGTCCTAAAAATATACACCTCAAGCATCAAAAGCCCAGGACAAAGTGATGTGTATTCAGCATTCACTGGAAGCTGTACAATAACAGATTCGCCAAGTGCCCCTATTTTCCAGGGATGTCTCTGATTTAGAGAAGCCATCCCAGTTTCTGATTTGATCCCAGAATGTCCCACTTTTCCTTAGGATGTCCCTATTTTCATTGGAGAAATGTTGGACGGTATGGAGTTATCCGACCCCTGAGCTGTCTGAAGGCAATCCTGTATAGGGAAGGTTTTTTAATATTTAATGTTTTCTTAAATGTTTATATATGTTGGAAGTTGCCCAGAGTGGCTGGGACAACCCAGTAAGATGTGTGGGGTATAAATAGTAAAATTATCATTATGGAATGGGACTTCCCTTTTTTATCAGAGAAACGTGGGAGGGTATACAATGAAGGTGCCAGACACGCCTCTTTGGGAAGGGAGTTGTATGGCTTAGGGGCCAACTCAGAGAAGGCCATCTCCCTGACTACCACTCTCCCCAAGCTTTGGAGGAGTTACCAAGGGGGTCCCCTCTGAATCTCAGCACATCAGAGGGTCTGGAGAGAAGGAGACTGTCTTTCAGGTATTTGTGACCTGAGTCATTTCTGGCTTTAAACACCAAAGTGAGCACCTTGAATTGAGTTCATTCTTATGCAGCGTATCCAGTTTCATATATATTACTTAGCTGGAGAAGTGCACTGTTAAATTTCAAAGGATGGCTGTGTTTCAGTTTGTGAATTGTTTCAAAAAGTTCATATTTGGTAGGATTGTATTTAAATACAAACTGAGTTGAATTTCTCCCCTATCCCTAATCTGGAAGCACCCATGTTTCCAAGTGCCCACTCAGAGAGAGGGCAATGATTCCTGCTGTCACTCTGAATTGGCTCTGTGCTGACGCCATGACCGAGAAATCAATTTTCTCCCCCACATTCCCACTCCATATTTGTGTGAGAGAGACAAGGAGTTTGTGCTGTTGGCTAGTTTGTTTTTAAATTTATTACGTATTGCTAGAACATGCATAATTCCATAGCAAAAGAAGAAGAGAAGAACAGCGCTGTTTATAACAGAAGAAAGCAATGAAGTCATAAAGCACTTGGCCCTGAGAAAATAAAGAATTAACATCAGGAAGTAAATACTTAAATCAGTCCTTTCCATAATAATCACAATATAAATAGCACACTTTCCAAGAAAACTGTCCCAGAATGAAAATATGTATATATCTGTCTTGAAATGCTTATGTTACCTAATTAATCATTAAGGCATTGCAAGCTCGTAACTTGTATTTGGTGATAAAACCACATTTTTACAGTCAATAAAATCCTGCCACTTTATAACAAAGTGCTGTCTTGTGGAAGGGCTATGGCTCAGTGGAAGAGCACCTGCTTTGCATGCAGAAGGTGCCAGGTTTAATCCCCCATGGCATCTCCAAGTAGGGCTGGGAGAGACACCCTATCTGAAATTGTGGAGAGCTGCTGCCAGTCAGTGTAGACAATACACAGCTGGACAGACCAATGGTCTGGCTCAGTATAAGACAGCCTCCTATGTCTTTGTCTTCCTCCTCGATATCTTAAAAATATATTAACAAATCACAGAACCATAGAATCGTGGAGTTGGAAGAGACCCCAAGAGGCATCTAGTCTAACCCCCTGCAATGCAGGAACTAAAGCATCCATGACAGATGGCCATCCAACCTCTGCTTAAAACCCTCCAAGAAAGGAGAGTCCACAACATCCCATGAGAGTCTGTTCTACTGTCAAACAGCTCTTACACTGCTCACAGACTGGCTGTTTAATTATCTGTTGTAGGACCTTTCTTGGTATTGATGTCAAGCTCACCGGTCAGTAATTAACTGGGTCTCCTTTCCCCCTTTTTGAAGATGGAAACATTTGCACTCCTCCAGTCTCCTAGAATTATCAATTATTACCTAATCTCCTAGAATTATCAAAGATTATAGACAGTGGCTTTAAGATTACATACCATCCAACACAATGTGGCCCAAATTTGGGACACCATTTTCCAGGTTATCCGTGCTAGATTGTGGACCCAAAAATGCATTTTGGGGGGTCACAGCACCCAAAGAGCATGTTTTGGGAAACTGTGCAATATTGCAGACATGAAAAGGCACCTTTTTTGGAGCAAGATCTCAGCCCCAAACTGCATGAGAACAAGGTGCCCAAAATGGTCACCGCACTCTGATGGGGGGAAATGGGGTTTCTCTGTTTTTCTGGGGCAGTTGACAGGTATGAGATTCCATCCACAAACTCCTTTAGTGCCCTTGGGTGCAGCTCATCAGGACCTGGCGATTTGAATTCATTCAAAGTAGTCAGGTGTTCCCTGACTACCTTGTTTATTCCGTTATCACCAGGTTGGGCACCGCTTTCCTTTTGGGTGAAGACAGAGAAAAAGTAGGTGTTGAGTAGTTCCATCTTCTATCTGTCACCCAACAGCATTTCTCTGTCTTCTTCATGCAGAGAACCCACCACTTGCTTGTTCTTCCTCTTGCTTCAAACATAGCTGACGTAACCCTTGTTATTAATTTTAACCTCTCTTGCAAGCCTGAGCTCATTCTCACCTCACCTTCTCCCTGAAACTACTATTGGCTACTCCTGTATACTCCTCCTCCATGAATTCCCCATTCTTCCATTTCTTGCACATGCCCTTCTTAAATCTCAGTTCATCTGGAAGCTCCATATGCAGCCACACCAGTCTCTTTAGATGCCTCCCACTTTTCTTCCTTATTGGAATCCAGGCAGACGCAGACAGTAGCTCATATCTTGGTGACCTGGCTACAGAGCTCTAAACCACAGAGCCAGTTGTCTTGCATTCCTCCTCCCTGGTTCATCTGAACAGCTGTCTCAAAAACGACACAAAGAATCTGCAGAAGGTTCCAAGGAAAAGATATTAATACCAGGAAGGAGAAAAGCAGGAGGCTTGTAATAAAGTCATTGGCTGGCGGGGGGCGGGGGAGGGGGAAGATATCATAATAAAATAAAGTTGGCCAATTGACTTGACGTCCGCACACGCTTAGCTGTGCCTCTCACTGCCTCCCACAGACTGTTGTTGCTTTATTGAAAACAAAACTGCCAATATCATAATGCTGATTCTATAAATCAATGGTGTGACCCCAGTTGGAATACAGTGTAGAGTTCTGGTCGCCCCACCTCAAAGGGATATTGTTTGGGACTTTTTAGTTTGGAGAAAAAGCCAGCAAGAGGCAGCATGATTGAAGTTTATAAAATCATGCAGGGCATGAAGGCAGTGGAGAGAAAACTCTCTCATAACACTAGAACCAATGAAGCTGAATGGTGGAAGATTCAGGACAGATAACAGGAAACGCTTCTTCATGAAGCACATAGTTGAACTGTGGAACTCATTCCCACAGGAGGCAGTGGTGGCCACCAACCTGGGTGGCTTTTAAAAGAGGATTGGATAAATTCATGGCTGCTAGCCACAATGACCGAGTTGTGCCTCCCTTGGACAGGGGAAGCAATGCTTCTGAATACCAATTGCTGGGAACAGCAGGATGGGAGAGGGCTTTTGGATCCTGCCTGCAGGGTTTCCCATAATGGTTGGCCGTTATGAGGCTAGGGTGCCGGAATAGATGTGCCTTTGGTGCCCCAATCCAGCAAGCTCTGCATATGTTATGATCCCATTTAATTAAGCCCTTTATCCAGAATGATGGGGTGGGTAGAATTTTTAGGAGTAGAGCTGTAGCTCACTGGTAGAGCACCTCATTTCATCCAGAAGGTCCCAGGTTCAGTCCCCAATGGCATCTGCAGGTAGGGCTCACTATCTCTCCTGTTTAAAACTCTGAAGAGTGAACCATGCCAGTCAGTGTTGACAATGCTAAGCTAGGTGGACATATAGTCTGAACCAGTTAAAGACTCTGGATACAAGCATTCATTCTGCACATATCTTACCTGCCGTAATGCTGTGCATTTTGCTAGATGATTACAATAATGGGTAAGGAGGAAGAAATTGCTTTTCCTAGCAGCCAAGAGCAAATGTGGCCCCACCTGTGCTTATCTATTTGCAAACATCCCAAAGGCTTGCTGGCTTTTGCAATGGACCATCTGTTGGTCTTCAAGAGGTCTCCAAGCCTCACAAGTGTGGCCTGTGTTGTATGCCAGCTGTCAGCTTTGCACCGTCATAAACCCAAGCCCCCCCCCCAGCACCTGTCATCAGCTGACATCTCACGCACACAGTGGCTAAGCCAAGGCTGGGCCATCTGAACTTGAAAGTCCATTTGGCTCAGCTGTCTCTTCCAAGGCCCAGATCAGGACAGTAGCCTTGGAGCACAGACTTTGCCAACCAGCTCTGCGATCTGGAAGGATCTTCCAGCCATCCTGCCTTTCCACGCTCTGGCAATCTCTCTTCCTTTTCAATGGGCTCTCTGGTCGCCAAGCTCCTTCTGCCAACTCTAAGTAGCCTGGCTTTCCTCCCGACCATCAGCATCGCTGCCAAAAGACAGTTCCACATGGAGGCTATGGTGTACTTCTTCACCATGTTCTTTGTGTCGGTAAGAAACTTTCCCCTCCCCTTCCTCCCTCTCTCTGTTACCTAAAGGTGTCTGTCCATTTGTTTAAGTGAAAGGGGGTGAGGGGAAAGGCAGCTTCCTATGTTCCTATTGAACTAAGATTTCTTAGCTCAGTGGTAGAGCTGACACCTTTATTTAGCCATATGTTTCTTGACTGTAAAAAAGAAAAGGGGAGATGACCTCACAGCCAGTTTACAGAAAAGATAAAACAATAAAAAATAATAAAAAGAAAAATTAATAATGTAAGGCTTTCCAAAAGTTAAAATAACAAACTAAAAACAGGTGAAAACTCACACCAGCTTTCTAAATATCTGGGTAGATGCTTTCAGCAGGTGCCAAACAGAGTGCAGTGAAGGTACCTGCCTGGTGTCAATAGGCAGGGAGTTCCAAAGTGTATGTGCCTCCACACTTAAAGACAGAATGCAGAACAGGTATTATGTGGTTGGGGTATAAATGCAGTAATAAAATTTAATGAAAAAAAATGTACATTACGTGGGCCAGTTAGGAAACGTGCTCGTGAGTTTTTAGTGGGGGCCTTGAATGTACTTAAAAATAGAACCGGAGGATGGGGAGGAAAAACGAGACAGACTTGCAGCTGCTCCACATCCTCCAGCCAAGACCTTCTGCAGCTTCTCAGAAGAAATGCAGCCATCGCTGTCTTAGCCTTCGAAGGTCCTCCTTCTCCATCTCCCCAACAGGAAATTATTCAGACCAGCAAACACATCTGCACCCCCCCACAACAAAGGCTTTTTTAAAAATTAAAAAAGGTAAAGGACCCCTGGACAGTTAAATCCAGTCAAAGACAGCTATGGGGTGTGGTGTTCATCTCACTTCAGGCCGAAGGAGCCGGTGTTTGTCCGCAGACAGCTTTCCGGGTTATGTGGCCAGCATGACTAAACCGCTTCTGACATGACGGGACACCGTGACAAGTGCCAGAGCGCATGGAAATGCCATTTACCTTCCCACCCAGACAAGGGTTCTTGCATGAACTCCACCTCTCTCCTTTGCCTTCACAAATAACCTGCTCATTGAATGGGGCAAATGTTCATGATACAGGGTGGTGGTGCTAGAAATGGAAATCCTTTTGAGGGATGTTATAGCCACGAAAAGGTGTTTGGGACTTGACAGCTACAGCCTTTGGAGCTACACTTTGGAACTCCCTGCCTATTGATACCAGGAAGGCCCCCTTCACTGTACTCTTTTCGGCACCTGCTAAAAACATTTTATCTTTTAATTTTTCTTTAATTCTATTGATAAACAAAAAGAAAGAGCACAAAGAAAGTTGATGAAAGTTTTAATCCGTTTTTGTTATTTTAACTTTTTAAACGTCTTTAATTTTTGTGTATTTTCCTTACCAGTGATTTGACCTTCTTGGTAAACCTTTTAAAGGATTTTTAGACGCGGGTGGCGCTGTGGGTTAAACCACAGAGCCCAGGACTTGCCAATCAGAAGGTCAGCGGTTCGAATCCCCGCGACGGGGTGAGCTCCCGTTGCTCAGTCCCAGCTCCTGCCAACCTAGCAGTTCGAAAGCATGTCAAAGTGCAAGTAGATAAATAGGTACCGCTCCAGCAGGAAGGTAAACAGCATTTCCGTGTGCTGCTCTGGTTCACCAGAAGCGGCTTAGTCATGCTGGCCACGTGACCCGGAAGCTGTACGCCGGCTCCCTCGGCCAATAAAGTGAGATGAGCGCCGCAACCCCAGAGCTGGTCACGACTGGGCCTAATGGTCAGGGGTCTCTTTACCTTTACCTATTGTGTAAATCTTACAAAATACGTAAACAAATCAAAATTGGACAAAGATTTGCTGGCGATAAACAGCTAGTGTCTGCTGTACTGCAGATCTATGGCACGGCCACATTTGGGATGCCATGTACAATTCTGGTTGCCTATCCTCAGGAAACGTTGTTGTAGAGTTGGAAAAGGGCAACCAAAATGATTGAGGGGTTGAGCTACCCCCCCCCCCCCCCGTGTGGAAAGACTGCAGTGTTTCTGACTTTCACTTTATAGAAAAGGCAAGTAAGAGGCAACACAATAGAATTTTATAAAATGATGAATGGCAGGGAGTAAATGAAAAGTTTTTCTCCCCCTCTCTCAACACTAGAACTCGTGGGTGTCCAAAAGACAGACAAAAAGAAAGTTCTTCTTCATGCAGTATAAACTATGGAACTCGCTCCTGCAGGAGGAAGTGGTGATGGCCACCAACTTGGATGGCTTTAAAAGGGGATTAGACAATTTCATGGAGAAGGCTTTCAATGGCTGCCAGCCACAATGGCTGTGCTCTGCCTCCACAGTGAGAGCCAACAATGCCTCTAAATACCAGCTGCTGGAAACTGCAGGAGGGGAAAGGGCTCTTGGGCTCAGGTCCTGCTTCCAGGTTTCTTACAGACATCTGGTTGGTCACTGGGAGAATAGGATGCTGGAATAGGGGGCCCACTGGAGTGATCCTGCAGACCCTCCTTACGTTCATACGTTCTTATGTTTCCCCAACAGATTTACCACGCATGTGACGGCCCCGGTTTATCCATCCTGTGCTTCATGCAGTATGACATCTTGGAATATTTCAGTATATTTGGGACAGCTTTATCAGTGTGGGTGTCCCTGATGGGTAAGAGCAAGTCATTCTTTGGGATGGTTTCTCATGCTAAGATACTTTAAGGGAGTTAAGGCAAATATTTGACGTAGAGGAAAACAAGCAATGCCTAGTCGCAGATTGTTTTTTAACAACAACAACATCAAAAAGTAGAAGTTTCAGAAATAGAATAATATTGAGAAATTCCTCTGTTGAGGGAGAAGTCTTCTATATTTATGCTATTCTGTAACAGAGATGGGCAGCCCTATCAACTTCAGTTTCTCTCCATTCCTGATTTTTCTAGACCGTTTGCACATTTCCAAACCAGTTTGCATTTCTTTTTAAAGTCCTCACAAAACCCAGCAGCTTATTAATTACACATACCTCCTAATATACAATTACGGCAAACAATTTCTCTTAATACAGTATAATGCATTTGTGTGTTATTTTTGCTAAGACATGGATTTTGATATGTGCATTATAGGGAGCCATGCGACTTGGCTGGAAAATAGCAATACAAAATTTGGAGAAGTGCAGCTTTTTGAGGGAAGGCTGTGTTTCAGTGCAAAGCTTGTTTTGGAATGTGTGAATTTATAGAATCATAAAATTGTAGAGTTGGTACACCCAAGGGTCATCTAGCCCAACCCCATGCAATGCAGGAATACCATCTAAACTATCCACGGCAGGTGGCCATCCAACCTCTGCTTATAAACTTCCAAAGAAGGAGAGCCCACCACCTTCCAAGAGAGTCCGTTCCACTGTTCTTACCATCAGAAAGCTCTTCCTGATGTTTAGTTAGAATCTCCTTTCTTGTCAACATCATTCTTAAACTGTGGGCATTAAAAATAGGTCCACGTAAAAATGCCAACCAAAGCCAAATTTCTCTCCTACCAACTACTCCGCAAAGCACCAAATACCTTGATAATGCTATGTAAATAAATTACCAGAGCCTAGAGTGAGTTTTTGAATATGAAAAAAGCTTTGCACTTTAGGGTGGCCTCACTGCTAGAATCCTCAGGGTAAGGGTGAAGAAAACCTGCTGGCACATCTTTCTGTGGTGCTGGCTGCCATTTTTAATCCCTATACTTCCATGGGAAATCCCCATAATTTCACAGGACTGGATCTATCTGATGGGGGAGGGGATGTCAAGTCAGCAGACAAGCAGAACAGATTAAAAACTGGATGTTATTCCTTAGCCAAAAAAACAAACAAACCTCCATTGAATAATAATAATAAAAATGTAATCCAAGGACACATGGACATGTAGTGTCTGGGACGTGAAGAAAACCTCTCCTCCATCTTGCTTTGCAAAGAGCTGAACATGCTCAGCTCCTTGCAGGGACATTTCCTGGGACTGCAAATCTGAAACAGCTACGCTACAGCTGTGTAATCTGGAGAACTCATGGAGCCCGCCGGGAGCCATAATTTTTACGAGCGATTACCGCATTCCCCGTGCAATGACAGTCTCTGATAATTCATAGCCTCATTGATGAAGTGTGAGTTAGCGGGCTGCAGGCAGGTGCATGACACTAGAGAGGAACCTCAGCCCAGTCTGAAAACATCCTGGGACGACTCAGAGAATTGAAGATAGAGGGAACAAGGGGTGATGTTCTCCCCAAAACATATTTGACTCAACTTTTTCATTAGTATTTCCCTTTGCAACTCAAGGTCCCCAGGTACCAGCCACATTCACACTGTACATTTAAAGCACTAGGATACCAACAACACACCCACCCACCCACCCACCCACCCAAGAATCCTGGGAACTGTAGTTTATTTGAGATAGTTCATTAACCTACACCCATCAGAGTAGATTGTCAGCAGCAAACAAGTATAGTCCAAGGCCCTGTCTGCACTGTGCATACCACTTTAAACACTCTAAACTACTTTAAACCATGATGGCTTCCTCCAAAAAATTCTGGGAGCTGTGGTTTGTTTAGGATGCTGAGAGCTATAAAGAACTCTTCTCCCATTCCACCTCACTTAGCTTCAGCTCCCAGAGTTCCCTAAGGGAAGAGGGATTGTTAAATCACCCTGGGAACTCGGGAACTCTTGGCACCCTGAACAAACAACAGGTCCCAGGATTCTCTGGAGGAAACCATCATTGTATTGGTATTGTAACTCTTTCAACATATGGTGTGAATGTGGCCGTCACCACGTTGAGTTTTCGTTAGTGTGCTGGGTAGAGTTCTGCTTGTGTTGCTTCAAAGATGATATTGTGCAGAGATGGGAAAGGTTCAGAAAAGGTCAACCCAAATTATCAAGGGAGTGGAGTGACCCCCCCTATCAGGAAAGGTTACATCTGGGGCTTTTCAGAGAAAACTCAAGTAAGTGGAGATATGATAGAGATATTTAAACCAATGTATGTTGTGGAGAAAGATGGGCAGAAAGAAGTTTCCCCTCTTTCTCTTGACACTAGAACTACAGAAGCCAAACACTGGAATGTTCAAATCAAATGAAAGTCTGAATTTTGAAGGACTGTGGTTCTTCAACCAACCCATGTGTACAAATATGCATTATTTTAGGGATTGTTTTGGGGGGGAGTATCTATTTGTCCAAACTGCACACAAAAATGTATGAGAGAAAATGAACATTAATATACTAATGAATTTTCATGAGGACAAAATGCTGAAGAAATGTGGAAGAACTGCATCCAAGATTGGAAAAATGAGGTGGAAATGGAAAAAGACATCCATTTCAAGGGAGATTTAAAGCTGCCCTAACAACACAGCATTTCAAATTACACTGTATGTCACCTGTTGCTCAGCCCTGGCAGAGTTTGATGAGCCTAAACGGTCAACGTTTGTGATGTTTGGAGTGCTCACCATCGCAGTTAGAATCTACCATGATCGGTGGGGCTACGGCGTCTACTCAGGACCGATTGGGACAGCAGTTCTCATGATCACTGTAAAATGGGTAAGATTCCCCTTCTTGGTTGCAGTAAGCAAGTATTGCCAGCCATAACAAGTCAAAGTTTGTGTGTGTGTGTGTGTGTGTGTGTGTGTGTGTGTGTGTGATGCCCTCCTCCCCCATTCCACCACCTGATTATGGGAAAGGGGGAAATTGGTTTCCCACAGATCCAGCCCAAGACATTTTGCAAGCTAAAGCAAACAAGATAACAGAATAATAGAATTTAGAGTTAGGGACACCAAGGGTCACCTACTCCAACCCCCTGAAATGCAGGAATCACAATTAAAGAGTACATACATGACTGGCAGTAATTCAACCTCTGTTTAAATGAAGGACAGTCCACCACCTTAGTAAGCTCCTATGGAAAGTTCACAAGTGTCATCCTGGAGGGAAATGATGGTTATTAAGAAAACACACCTCTGTCCCCACCCCCAACAGAGAACCTTGGGCTCACACCTTGGTTTTTGATCCCTTCATTTGAGAAATATATATCAAAGGAATTTTGAAGGAAGGGAAGAGCTTTGAAGCATCATGCGGGGCAGTGGAAGACTCCATACCTCCTTGCAAGTCAGCTTTTCTTTTTGCAAAAGGCAAATGAAATCTATCATCTGTTGCCTTCTTTCCTCCCAGCTACAAAAGATGAAGGAGAAGAAGGGTCTCTATCCAGACAAGAGCGTCTATACCCAGCAGATTGGTCCTGGGTTCTGTTTCGGGGCCCTTGCTTTGATGCTGAGGTTCTACTTTGAGGTAAGACTGCCCCTTGCAAAACATAAAACTTAAGATCTGCCCTGGTGAATCTGAGCAGATGCCCACCTGGGTCCAGCATCCTGGCAAATGGCCAGTTAAATGCCCTCTGAGAAGCCCCCGGGAAATGTGCAAAAGGCAACAGTGAGAGCATTCTTCTGCTTCATAGCCATGGATAGACCTTCCTTCCCTCTTCCGCAATGGTGAATTCAGGTAACTGCATACTTAATGGTCTTATGCCCTCTTGCTCTTTTAGATAGCCATGCACAACTCTGAAATTTGCCACCTGAACAGGTAGTGATGGTCACGACCTTGAAAAGCTTTAAAAGGAGGGTGTTAGACAAATTTGTGGAGGATAAGGATATCCATAGCTACTAGCCATAATCACTATGTTCTCCCTCCACTGTCAAAGGCAAGTTTCTGGGAAGCGCAAGTGGAGAGAGTTGCTGCTACATGTGGGTTCTGCTTGTGGGTTTCTCAATCGGGTATGTAGCTGGCCACTGTGAGAACAGGATGCTGTACTAGATGGGACCCCTTTGACCTGTTCCCTCGGAGGCAGTATGCCTCTGAATGCCAGTTGTTGAGACCTGCAGATAGGGAGAATACTCTTGTGCTCAGTAGGGCTGGGTGATATATCAATATATTGTACAAAACCACTTTGAAGTCCATATCATGATATTTATTTCATAATTTTTGACTTGGCAATATATCGTGACTCAGTGTGTGTGTGTGTGTGTGTGTGTGTGTGTGTGTGTTGCAAAAAAACACAATGTGGGAGAAACTGTGAAGCCAGCCAATGCTTTTCTTGATTCTTGCAACCCCTGTTAACTTCACCAGCTCAGGTCTCCCTTGCCTCATGCAGGGACAGCGAATCACAAGACCAGGTGCCAACAAAAATCACGATGAAGGGAAAACCATGAAGCCAGCCAATGCCTCTACATAGCTCCATCCTTATTTCAGGGATTGTGATATATCAGCATATTGTGATGTTTAGCCAGTTATATATCACAATGTTGAAATAAAGATGTTGCCCAACCCTACTGTTCATCTCTACGTAGTTCCATCCTTATTCCAGACATCGTGATATACTGTACTGGTATACCACGGTGTTTAGCTGGTGCTATATTGTGATGTTGAAAACCAGATATCGCCCAGCCCTTGTGCTGAGGTCCTTCTTGTTTAGAAAACTTCTTTCTGACACGAGGGAAAAGGAACTCAGTAGCAAGAAGTGTTCCATGGATGAAAAGAAGGCAACAAGCCTCGTCTGAAAACAATTTCAGTCCAATGAGTGTGTGGCAAATAAACCAACATTTCCAGCACATGTGTTGGGGGGGGGGGGAACAGGGGGGATAGAATTATGAGGCTAATCAGAGCCAGCTTCATGAGTAAGCTGGTTATATGGCCCCCCTGCCCCCACCCCCCGCAAATCACCCTGTGTAGAAAGCATGTCACTGGCAGGAGATTAGTCAAAGCCCAAACATATTCCACATCCCAGCAAAAGGGGAGGGTTGAAATCTTAAAATTCCTGGATGAGCCCTCCATCACACTCCGACAGGCCTGAAGCAACGATACCATTTTAGGTAAGAGGTCCTGAGATTCTCCGCGTGGAAAAGCCAGCTTCCAAAGTTCTTGGCATCTGACTCATGAGATGTCCAAGGGAGAGTTGGCTTATCTCTCGGAACGTGGGCTTGCAGGAATGGTCTTCAGCCCACAGCTGTGCGAGCAACACCCACCCAGTTTTATTGTCTTTGTCACTTCCCTCAGTGTGTCGACATTTGGCCTCTCTCTCTTTCCATACACACACACATGAAAATTTTACCAAAAGACATAGACCTCAGTCTCTGCATGACGAAAGCCCCTGAATTACTGAATCTTAGTTGTAGAGCTGGAATGGATCCAAAGGGTCATCTAGTGCCTGCAATGCATATATAAAATCATTTTAAACCTTCAGTCCATACAAATATCTGCCTTCTCCACTTTCTGTTAACCAATATTTCTTTTAAATCAGGGTGTCCTGTAATCAATTCATTTCCTTTTTTCCCCCTACAAAAAGTCCAAGATAAGCTCCCTTTATTAATTCTGACCACCATTACCCCATATTGCATAATACTAAATTATTCCATCCATATCCATGTTAAAGCCTCTCCATTGTGATCTCACATTAAATCAATATTCAGATTATAATGAGAAACAAAAATGGAATATCGCTCATGCCATCCTGTTGGGTTTGTCACAGAATTCATAATGAGCAAGAGAGGACAGTTTTTTAATTATTCTTATTTATTTTACTTCATTTATATTCCACTTTTTCCCCTCCAAGGAGCTCAAGGTACCATACATGGTTCTTCCCCTGCTTCTCATTTAATCTCCACAACAACCCTGTGAGGTAGGGGAGGCTAAGAGGCAGTGATTGACCCAAGGTCACCCAGTGAGCTTCATGGCTGAGCAGGGATTCAAATCCTGGTTTCTCAGGTCCTAATCCAACACTCCCAACTACTACACCACTGAATAACTAGAAACCATTACACACATTGAAGAATCTCATTTGCTTTTTCTTGTTCCAGGAGTGGGATTACACGTACGTCCACAGCTTCTACCACTGTGCCTTGGCCATGTCCTTTGTCCTCCTGCTCCCCAAAGTGAACAAGAAGGCCGGCAATGGAGGCGCTCCAGCCAAACTGGACTGTTCAACCCTCTGCTGCTGTGTCTGAGAATGTGGTGTGTGTGTGTGTGTGTGTGTGTGTTTGTGTGTGGCTGCTGCTGCTGCTGCTGGAACGGATAGAGCACCTGCACCTGCACCTGCACCTGTGCACCCCACCCCCCTAGCCGCAGGGCAGGTCCGATGCATCCCATGTGCAACTGGTGGCCAGCCAAGCTGAATATGTTTCCTAGCCCTACCAGCCAGGTCTGGCGATCCTTAACGGGAATGGGGGAGAAATTAAGAGTCAGTTTGCACTGAAGGGATGAATCCAGTTGCCAACTGAAACACAGCCATCCTCCAGAATCTGCACCGCTCTAAATCTTGCACTGCAACTCTCCAGTTGAGTAATGGGTTCAAAGAGGAATATCGTAGGGGGCAAAGTGTCAATAAAAACACATGTGTTTGTGAAGATGGCATGAAAATATGCATTATTTTAGTGAAATCGTTTTGCAAAAAGGTGCACATTAAGTAAAACTGAATGAAAACATGTTGTAGGTCAGTTAGAATTCAGATCAGAATGCTGATGAGCTTTCATGAGGACTTTTTATGGGGGGGGGAGCAAATTGAGAGACCAGAGTCCTTACTATAATTCCATGAAACTAAAAATTGAAGTATTTCCCCCACTCACTACTGATCCAAAGGGGCAGCCATTGTCTTTCTGTCTGTACAGTAGGAGCAGGCGGAGGGAGAGTTTGTGTTTTTCTTTACTTCCTCTTCTATTTATGCTTCCTCACCCAAATAAACATCTTTATTTAACCTACAGCTTTTGCAATACATGTTTCTGGACGTGGCATGGTTTTAAACTGGCCTGCAGATCCCACAATCCTGTAGTCATCCGTGATGTCACAATCCAGATGTTTATTCAGCAAAGGGGAGCAGAAAGAGTTCTGCTGACTAAATAAGGCAAAGCCAAGATAAGAGAGCAGTGGAGGAGAGCGTGGATTTCAGAATGAAGAAAAAAGTAACCAGGGGGATAATTATGGGGGGGGGAGGATTTAAAAAGAATTGTTAGGAAAAAGGAGCTGCCTTCATCGACCCACCTTTCTCAGAGCTGTTGACACAGACTGGCAGCAGATCTCCAGGGTTTTAGATAGATCCCAGGTTCAATGCCTGGCATCTCCAGTTGGGACTAAGAGAAGACTATTTGCCTGAAACCCTGGAGCGCTGCTGGCAATACTGAGGTCCATGAAATGATGATCTGACTTCTCAGCACAGGGCAGCTTCTGAACTTGCAGGTAAAAAAAGGAATGACTGATAAAGTGGAGGGCAGTCCCATCACTCCTCCTTTTAGAAATTAAATGCTAGGTCAGCAGGCAACTGGAATTAAAGAGCCGCTTGCTCCATTCATGCCTTCTGCTCCCAAGCCTTCCTCAGGTGTGCTCTGTGCCTTGCAGGACTGGCCCTAACAGTGCCTGCTTTGTGATGTCCACCTGCTCAATTCTCCACCACCCGAAAACATCCAGCAGGTGTGCTCAGCCAGGCCCTCATTAGCGCCTGCCACATTCACGGGAAATTTAGAGGTGAAGGACCCAGCTCCCGAAAGCGGGGCGCGGCTCAAAACGTCTGCACCGCCATCCCAACTTAAACAGACTGTTTAGTGTTGCTGAGCGGATGATTTATTTATCCTGTCTGGGAAGGAAGCCAGGGGCTCTCTGTCACGGACAATTAGAGGAGGATGGATGTCCACCAACATTCGCTGAAGGCCAACATTAATCTTTGCTCAGTATCTGCAATGCATTTGCACCACTGCCGTCTATCTCGACACACTCCTGGCTAAGCGCAGAAAACAAAACAAAACAAACCACACACACACACACACTAAAAGTAAGAATATCACCTTGAACAACAAACAGGGGCATGCATTTTCTACACACTGGATGACCCATCAGTGCTAGGTAGGAAGCTGCCTTAAACCAATCAGACCACTGGTCCATCTAGCTCAGCATTGTCTACACTGACTGGCAGCATCTTCTCCAGGGTTTCAGGCAGGGGGTCTCTTCCCAGCCCTTCCTGATGGGGATTGAACCTGAGATCTTAGATGTGTATGTCATGTGCTCTGACACTTTGCTGCAGCCTCCCCCCAAAGTATGGTTCTAGTCCTCATAGTTATGTCATGTGGCCTCCATAAAGTTGTGCAGAAGGAAATGTGGTCCTCAGGCTGCAAAATTTTTTTTTTAAAAAAAAATCCCCAAACTGGGGTGTGGGCAATTCTGTTTTGACATGGACACTCTTTAGTTGGCTATATTTTCAGTGACGTCATACAGCAACAGACTGTGACATGAACCAAAATTTGCAGATGTTTCTCTCACTTGCTTTACATTCAACAGTGCACTAGAATCTGGCTGGAATCCAGCTATTATCAATGACCGTCCTAAGCTTGCCCATTGGTGCTGACTTAAAGCTCGCTCGCTACCAACAGCAGAAGAAACCAGAGCGAATTTCATTTCAGCTGCAACCTCCCTGCTTCCTTGTTTATTTGGAAAGTCCAGTCAACTGTAATCAAGGGTGGGGGGTGGTTACTCAGCGAAGTTACAGCTGAGCAAACAGAATTAGGATACAAAACAGCAGTGCAGTTCTTGCATAGCAAAAAACAGGGGTGTAATATACAGCAATAAAGCCATAGACTCAGGACTATGGATGGGATACAGAAATTCAATTCAGTTTGCATATAAAGAGAAAGCCAGTGTGATGTAGTGGTTAGAGTGCCCTGACTAGGACCTGGGAGTAAAAGGTAAAGGTTGTGTGCATTAAAGGTAAAGGTACCCCTGCCCGTACAGGCCAGTCTTGACAGACTCTGGGTTGTGCGCCCATCTCACTTAAGAGGCCAGGGGCCAGCGCTGTCCGGAGACACTTCCGGGTCACGTGGCCAGCGTGACATCGCTGCTCTGGCGAGCCAGAGTCGCACACGGAAACGCCGTTTACCTTCCCGCTGGTAAGCGGTCCCTATTTATCTACTTGCACCCGGAGGTGCTTTCGAACTGCTAGGTTGGCAGGCGCTGGGACCGAGCAGCGGGAGCGCACCCCGCCACAGGGATTCGAACCGCTGACCTTTCGATCGGCAAGTCCTAGGCGCTGAGGCTTTAACCCACAGCGCCACCTGCGTCCCTTAGGACCTGGGAGACCAGGGTTCAAATCCCCCACTTGGTCATGAAGCTCACTGGGTGACCTTGGGCCAATCACTACCTCTCAGCCTAACCTACCTCACAGGGTTGTTGTGGAGATTAAGGGGGGGGTGAAGAACCACGTAGACTCCCTTGAGCTCCTTGGAGGAAGAAGTGGGATACAATAACGATGTAAAGAAAGAAAAGGCATACCTTTGTGAAACAATATGTGGACTGAAATGGCTGTAGCCACCCTTCAAAATCTGTGCTTCTCCAGATTTTGCAATACAGCTCTTCAGCTGAGTGTGTGTTTTTGATTTTATTTTATTTTTAAATGGAATTTATTGGTGAAAGCTGCATGCAAAATTGCATTACATTAAGGGGAAATTGCTTTGCAGAAATGTGTGCCTTAGGGGAAACTGCACACCAAAATGTGTGTATTAGGAGAAATTTGCAGGTAATGCAAATTTTCATGAGTACTTTTTTTAGAAATCAAAAGCAGCAAGCAGGTGTGGGAATGTGGAGAATGGAACTTAAAAGAGGAAAAATGTAAAAGTGAGACAAAATGAAATTGACAGACTCTCTGAACCCTCCTCAAGAATGAGACTTGCTTTCACTCTCACCTCCGGGAGGGATGGCAGGCAGGTCAGCTGTCTTGACAGCAACTCCACCCTGTCACCCAGGGCTCCTCTACAACCACACAGTTTCAAATAAAGGTCTGAATTAAATAGGAACATAAAAAGCAGCCTTATACCAACTCAGACCCATTGGTCCATATTGCTCAGTAAGCTCAGAACCCTGACAGGCAGCAGCCCTCTGAGACATCAGGACATCCCCAACCCTACCTGAGAAAACCACTGGGGATTGAGTGTGGGTCCTTCTGCATGCAATGTCTATGTTCTGCTACTGAGCTAGAGCCCTTCTGCTAAAAGTAAGATTCTAGTCCTCATCATTTTGACAAACACAATGAATTAAATAGGAGCATAGGAAGCTTGCTTACATTGGTCCAAGTGGCTCAGTACTGCCTACCCCAGTGCTCTTCAGTTTGGGGTCCTTAAATGTTGTTGGACTACAGAAACCAGCTGTGCCAATGGAACCTGTTAAAAACACTTTTTGCTTAGGCAAGTCTGTCCAGAACGCGGACGTGTTTTTAGTTTACTGCTAGTTTTACTGTTTTGAACTTTTAAATTGTTTATACTAATAATCTTGCCGTTTTATTCTTTTGTAAACCGCTTTGAGGTTTCCTACAATGAAGCGGTCTATTAGTTTAATGAAATAAAGTTCTTGGTGCTGATCCAGGAATGCAGGCGTGTGAGGAAGTCAGTGGCCGCCATGCACCTCGCCAGGCACAGCCCCCATAAGCCTGAGCAGCATCAGTGTGGTGCAGTTGGGCACCGATGCTCGCCAAGCCTTCCTGGACAGCGAACGCCAAGGAATAATTCTCAAACATCTACGGGGAATGCAGACAAAACAGCCTCTTCTCACCTTTCAGCGCTGCCAGGAGTTGAGCCTGTAAGGAGGTTTTGGGCCTCTGCCAGCAGCCCCAGCTGCCTTCATAAAAGGAGCTGTTTTTGTCTAAGGTAGTGTCTGAGACGGGTGACCTTCTCTGGGTCTGCTACTGAAATTTCCTGCCTCTCTGTTATTCTCCTCTTCAGTAAGGTGATATGAAACCCAAAACGTTTATTGCCCCTTTTAAAGTGCCTTTATAGTTCCCAGACTACTCCATATACTGCGTTGTTCTCCAGGGCTGGGATATCACTTAGGAGGACCAGAATTTCGGGGCTGCAAAAGGCATTGCAGATCTCAGCAGAGTCCAAAAGGAAAGAGAGGGGAAGGGAAGAGAAGAGAATAGGAGGGAGCTCGAAGACTTGAGAAAGATTAAGTGGTGTGGGGGTCGCTGCAGGGAATCTGGGTCTGCAGAAGGGAGGCGTTTGGATCAACGTAGAGCAAGAATGGGGGCTAGAGTGCCTGCCCTGGACTGGGAGAGACCAGGGTTCAAATCTCCACTTGTCCATGTAGCTCACTGGGTGTGACGTTGGGACAGTCACTGCCTCTCAGCCTAACTGACCTCACAGGGTTGTTGTCATGATCAAATGGGGAGGGGGGGGACAATTGAGCTCCTTGGAGGAAAAGGTGGGATATAAATGCAATAATAATAATCGGGGCTTTTTTAGGGGGAACTCACAGGAACTCAGTTCCTGCACCTTTCAGGTGGGTTTCAGCACCTCTCAGGTGGGCACCATTGCCATTCTAAGAGGCACAGATTTGGCATACCTTCTTTCCAGGCAGGCTCAGTAGGGACAGAGAGTAATTATGTTGCATCAAGGTGTGATTGTAGCAGTCAAATGCTCCTGATTCAGGGAAGAAGTGGAATTTCCTAACCTCAGACGATGCTGCCTACCAGATCTCTGAATGAGGATTTGCATCCTTCCAGTCAGGAATGACTCATACAGAGACACAAGAAGTGGTCCATTCTTATCCCCACACACTAAGTCAACCTTTTTAGATGTAAGAGCATCACTCAAATTATTGGGGGTGGGGGGACGTAGGAGATCCAGAACCAAACCCACAAGTCCAGGACTTCCGGGTCGGCGCCATCGCCGAATGGCGGACTCCCTCCGAGCTGCGGAGGGAGTCGGCTGGGTAGGGGTCGGGTCCTGCTGTGCCGGCGACGCGGGGACCCTCAAAAACCATGGGCGGAGATGCCCATGGACTTGGTGACTTGGCGGGCACCGTTTGCGCCCCCCCGACCCGCGAAGGAGCCTTTTTAAAGGCTGCGGAGCGGGTGACGGGGGGGGGGTGTGGTGCTGTGAGTCCAATGCTTCCCCTGCCCAGCGAAGCCGCATGCCATTCGGCGGAGAGCAACGACTTCTTCTTTGAAAATTTCGGATTTGGACTAAAAGGAACAACCCGTGAGTAAATTGATTGGACTTAAAAGGGAAATTTGATCTTTGAATTTGGAGCGAGCGGGGGGAGTGCAAAAAGGAAGTCCGCCCCCCCCCCCCCCCGTTGTAGATGGCTCAACGCAAGGATTTGACAACTAAGATCGAGAGATGAACTTGTTTACCTGAAAAAAAAAATTAACTTCACGAAGGGAAATTACAATAATTGTGCTGGAGGAGAAGACTGATTTGTGGGAACTAAAATGCAACCCCCCCGGGAACTGGGAACGATCCGCTATGAGAGACTGGTGAAGAGACACAGAAACTTTGACAGCTGTCAAAGTAGCTGTCAAAGCAGGAAAATAAAAGAGAACTTTGTTACGATGGCTTTGCTGGTTAGATTTGTTACAATTTGGACATAAATTATTGGAAATAAAGGCAACAAGTTATTTGACTTTTGGGTCTGATTTTGAAAGAAATTAAGTTACCATATTCCCTCTAGAGGGAGGCTGAGACATTGCAACAGTAGCAGCAAGTGGAAAAATACTATGAATTTGAGCAGGATCTGTTATCTCTTGGGAAAGCTGCAAAAACGAAGCATTATTTTGTCTACAGAGGTTTCTATACTAAAGGAGACAATGGATTTATCTATCGAAGAAAGGAAGGGACTTGACGCAAGTTATGTTCCTGAATAACAAAAGCCTATGTGGAGAACAAGAAGTTTCTGAATTAGAAGGTTTCTGCAGCAGAACAGGAAAAAGCAACCTGAGGAATAAGAGCTGGACCAAATTTGAAGCCGGAGTATTTGGAACATCCAGACTTTAAAAGGACCAAGAAATAGAATTTAAGTTAGACTCTTAAACATAGAGGTCTGGATGGAAGAACAATGACTTTTTCTGAGAGTTTTTTCGAGATTGGACTTTCTGAAATTAAAAGCTATCAAAAGACGGCAAAGTGGAGTTGAGATATAGACGTGGATACACCAGGCTGGCAGTAGACAATGGATGAACTTTGGGGATTGGAACCGGGGAATGGGGGGGGGGGAGGATTTGGAATCCAAAGGCTGTAAAATTATATATTATTTCTTTCTTTTCTTTTTTCATGTTTGTTGTTTGAAAATAGGGGAATTCGTGGAAGGGAAATGGGGTCGATCTTAGGGAATTATATAAAATATAAGGAGAAATGGTTCATTAAGATAAATAAGATAAATTAATTTGGAATAAATGGGTTATTTAAAATTACAAATAAGGTTTTAAAATTTGGGGTAAGAATCTGTGGAATCAATTTAAGGGAAATGGAATACAAGAGGGGGAGGGGGGGAAGTCCGGGAAAGATGCCACTGAAACCAAGTGTAAATCATATTTGTTTTTTCTTTTTTTCTTGCTATCTTTCCTTTTAATTCTGGAAAAATTTTAATAAATATTATTAAAAAAAAACAAAAACCCACAAGTCCATTTCCCTGCTTCCTCCTTGCCTTAGCTAAATTAGCTACCTACATTAGGCCTCCAGTAATTAAGAAATATTAACTAGGTATCTAAATTTAATTCGGACATTAGGGATGGATGCCTTGAGCTGTAAGAAATGTTCAGAGAGACATGAGCAAAAAGGGATGGTGAATGAGAAATCTACCTTCCACCTTTCTGACTATGTGCATGAAAATGTGTGTGTGTTTGGGAGGGGGGAGATCTACCCTTTTATGGGCTACAGATGGTATCACATTGCAGCCTCACATCTGGAAGGGATTTGGGGGCAGGTTTACCCAGACTATTACAGACAGGGGTTTTGTTATACAGATTTTTTTTTTTAAAAAAAAAAAACATAATCTGATAACCAGAAAATTATTTTGCAAATCAATAAGAATCTGTTAGAACAGAGTGGCTGAGAAAGGCTGTTGAAAAAGCCACACAGGTCCTCTAGCAAGGGACCTCAGCTGCAGAGATAGTGAAGAGGAAGGGGACTGGACTTTTAAGGCTTGACACCAAATTGAAATAAAACCAATGTGCAGAGACAGAGTCCAAAGGGAGCTCCTCTCCTGACTGTGGCACATTGGAACTGAAGTTTTAAAAATCCTTGCAACCAGGCATAGCTACCATTTCATTAAGGTGGCTTTAGGAATTGGACAGCAATTGTATTCTGAAAAATGGCATGCATCCTATCTACTCCCCTGAGAAAGTAACTTGCAAATTTTCAGAAGAAAGCAGGGGTAACGACTTGGCAACAAACTGTGGGTGCCCAACGTTGGGCACTCGCTGCACCGCAACAGGCAGGGTCGGCGGGCGGGGTCAGAGGCCAGGCATCCAAGGGTACCTACAGCAAAAATGTTGTGGGTGCCGGGGACCTGGGGCCTCCTGGGATTGGCGCCAGCAGAAGGCTGGTTTCCCTTGTCCCCACTCCATCATAACTCTTAACCTTGGAACCCAAACAGCTTCAGGATTCTTTTTCTACTCTACACATCTGCACCATACTTTTAAAGCACCGCAGCACTACTACAAAAAGGAACAGATCCCCCACCCCAAATCCTGGGAGCTATTCGTGGAGGGTGCTGAGAGTTTTTAGGTGACCCTGTTGGAATGAAAATTGTGGACATCACGCATATGTGGCTAATTAATAAAATGATTGATTGGATCCTTAGATTCAAAGTGTGGGACTAAAACACACTCTCCAGTTGCTGTTGGACTACAACTCCCACCATCCCTGACCACTGGTCCTGCTAGTTAGGGATTATGGGCGTTGTAGTCCAACAAAAGCTGGAGACCAAAGTCTGAGAAACACAGACCCTTTTAATATCTGGACAAGATGGAGCCCCTTTGGCCTGATCCAGTAGGCTCTCCTTATGTTCTTAGGACCAGAGACTTGACAGTCCTAATTTATTTATATTTTTATTTATTTCTATTACAGGCAACTTCCAATTTACGTGGAATTACACATTCCAACACACGACATGTTTAAGTGAAATCGTGTATATTAGAAACACCATTGAAAAAGCCTGCAAACACACCATTCTGCCCCCTCCATGTTTAGCCTCTTTTTGTGATGTTTTGGGGTCACTTTTGGGTTTGGCATAATGCGCACATGCGTGGTTGCGAACAAACTGGACATGCCTAAAATGGTCGCTGCCTGCAAATAAACCATTAACAATATTCCAAGCAGTGTACATTATTTTTAAAAACAAACAAACCCTCATACAAAGAATAAGAATAATTTAAAAATTTATAATAAAACTCAATACAACCTTAAAATGTGCTTCTGAAATAAGGAAGTATTTCTTGTCTGCCTAAAGTTCAGCAAGGAAGGTGACTGTCTCATCTCACACCACATCTGCACCACTTTAACACTCAGAAGCATCTGGTTGTCACAGTGGGAAGAGGGTACTGAACCAGATGGACCCTTGCCCTGATCCAGTAGGGCTCTTCCTATGCTCATAAATCAACAAACCAACACTGATCTGTTGAAGGGAACCACCAACAACTGCCCCAAGTTGGTTCATGCAGACTTAAGAAAAGGAACCTATGGCAATCCATCTTTGACATTTTCACTACAGTATGCAATTACATGGGGCGGGGATACGGCATCAAAGGAAACCGCGGCGACGCAGAACATGAAGGTTTATATTGGCTCTCTCCCCCCCGCCCCCCCCCCGCTCCAGGTTCCACTGAGTTGATCTTGGCTGCGATGCACAGACAGACATTTCTGCATTCCTCAGAGATTAAGTACAGAAAATATTCAAGAGGGATCCAGCTGCTTCTTGCGTCTTGTAATCACTGTCCTACTTCCAAACACATGGCGGACATCTGAGGAAAGATGAGCTGCATCTCGATGCTCCGTGCATGCATAGGCCACACCTAGGCAGCTATAAAACCCACGGGTGGTACAGACCTCATGGTATCATAGGACAATACAGTCGGAAAGGACCCCTAAGTGTCATGTAGTCAAACCCCCTGTGACACAGGAATCACAGCTAAAGAATCCCTTCTTGTGGTTGGTTCTTATCTTAATTTCCATTATAAATGCAAAACATCACATTAAATAAGAAATTGCCTTGGCTCTGGCTGCATTTGCAGAATTTTCCTCATTGGGATTTTTCCTGGGTACTCTCACGCCTATATGCATGAATGTGCACCATCTCAGAAAACCATTCCCCAACCTTTTCTAAAACCATGGAGGGTCATCTAGTCCAACCTCCTGCAGTGCAGGAGTCACATCTAAAGAACACCTGACATGGCCAACCAACCTCTGTTTCAAAACCTTTAACAAAGGTGCGTTCACCACCTTCTGAGGGAGTCCATTCCACCGCTGATCAGGTCTTACTGTCAGAAAGTTCTTCCTGATGTTTAGTCAGAACTCCTTTCTTGTAACTTGAAGCCATTGATTTGAGTCCTACTCTCCAGAGCAGAAAACATGCTCCCTCCTCCATGTGACAGCCCTTAAGATATTTAGAGATATCTCCTCTCAGTCTCCTCTTTTCCAGGCTAAACATACTCAGCTCCTTCAAGCGTTCCTCATAAGGCTGAGGTTCCAGACCCTTGATCATCTTGGTTGCCCACCTCTGCACATGTTCCAGCTTGGCAATATCCTTATTAAATTGTGGTGCCCAGAAGTGGGAATGGGACTCCAGGTGTGGTCTGACCAAGGCAGAATAGAGCAGTACTATTACTTCCCTTGATCAGGACACTAGAATAGCATTCACCTTTTTCGCTGCTGCATCACATGATTGACTCTGCAACACATGACTGACTCTTCTATCTGTCCTGAACATCTAATGTTCTATCTGTCCTGAACATCAACTTCGCTGGAGGTCCACAAGTTCCAGCATTACAGGCCTACCATCTGTCAGGGGTTATTAGTGTTCTTAACATTTACCCGGCACAACTGATGGGCATTTTGGAAGGATTTTTTGGGGGGAGAGGTTGTACTTTATATCATTTTGATTCATTTATTTATTGTATATATGTTTTGCAATAGGATGTGTTGCATGTTTCATGATTTCTTGGTTGTTTTCATGAACTGTTTTGAGATGATCTTGATTGTTGGAAATTACACATAAAAAAGGTAGAGAGACCCCTGACCATTAGGTCCAGTCATGGCCGACTCTGGGGTTGCGGCGCTCATCTCGCTTTATTGGCCGAGGGAGCTGGCGTACAGCTTCCAGGTCATGTGGCCAGCATGACTAAGCCGCTTCTGGCGAACCAGAGCAGTGCACGGAAACACCATTTACCTTCCCACCGGAGCGGTACCTATTTATCTACTTGCACTTTGACATGCTTTCGAACTGCTAGGTTGGCAGGAGCAGGGACTGAGCAACGGGAGCTCACCCCTTCGAGGAGATTCGAACCGCCAACCTTCTGATTGGCAAGTCCTAGGCTCTGTGGTTTAACCCACAGCGCCACCCGCGTCCCGGAAATTACACATAGATTAAATCAAATCTGTTGCCTGTTGTGGTGCGGTACCCATTCTATACGTCTGTGGGGATTACTTTCAATATTTACAGAGTGCTTTTCAACGTGGATGGTCATACAGAGGTTAACAGATGGACCATTGGCCTGGTCCAGAAGGACTATTCAAATGTTCTTAACAAGGCCAGGACCTTTCCACCAAACTGGAGCAGTCCAACCTCCCTCCGTCTAAGTCTCCACTTGAAAAAATGAATGACTGGCTTCTATGGTGTGCTTTTAAAAAAAGTTACATGCCTGTATATCCATGGACATGAGGTCAAAGCACCAAACCAATTATCTGGCAGGCAAAACGTATTCTAATGAAGCAGGTCAGCCAAAATGAAGGAATTAACCAGAGCAATGAATCATCGGCTCGTCTGGAGGAGTCAGACCAGGTTAAGTCAAACGTTTGGAGCCGACTCAGCCCTGACCCTGCGGTCCAGTGATGTCACCCCGCTGGGCTGCTGTTACAACAACCTTTCCCCAACCCTCATTGCAATGACGTGAGCTTTGCTTTGGATTTTTCTTAACGAACCAAAAAAGCACTAGATGGAAGCCAAGTGGGAGAAGGATAAGCAATTGAGAAATGGTCCTCAAAGGAATCTCCTCCTCACTGCTGTCATGTTGGGTTGCCAGACCTCAAGGTCTTATCTGAATTCTCCAGATGGCAGGTGAAGGGCTTCAATTACCTTCAATCATTACACACACACACACGTAGATATGAATATTTGTGCTTGCAACTTTCAAACTTCAGCTTAACAGGAACTGGCTGCAAATTTTAGCATAGACACTCTGGGGAGGTCTGCCCTCCTCCACTACCTTCTCCCAATTAACCTTTGTCTCTAGGGCCCACCCCTGTGACATCACCAGGGGGGTTCCTCCTGTGACATCACCAAAGAGACAGCCCCTCGATCTCAGGTTCAGGCCCTTATATCTCAGGGTCTGGGATGCTCCTGACCTGGCAATCCCATGTAGCCTCGATACATAAAGAGGTCCTAACTATTGTGATGTAAAAATTAGTCTTAAGTGTTACGATGCAAAAATAAGCCCAAAGTATATTCTCTGTTTGCTTCTTCTTCCTGCCCTCCTTGAACAGAAATCCAGATCACCTGATAAGCAGCATCCCAGAACCCAAATGAAATCCTGCCAAAATGAAACTGAAAGTTGATTCCCCTGGGAGTCCGCAGAAGGAGCCCCCCTCCCAGGGATGTGCATGTCCATCTACCAGTCAGCACTCCTCCCTTCCCCTCTCCCAATTAACCTCCTTCTGCAGGATCCACCCCTATCTTATCACCAGGGCCACCCTTAAGAGTCAAGTTTGGGCACTGAAATCTCAGGGTCTGGAATGCTCTTGATCTGACAACTCTACTACTCTGAGCCCAATCCTAAAACATCCCAGCCCCTGAATCTTCTGATCTGGCCACAGCTGTTCAGCCTTGTAGAAACAGAAGCTTAAATCCTTGCTAATTTCTGAGCTGTTTTCCATGTGTGGGAAGCAAGCTGGCAAGGCCAAGTTGAAACCAAGCAGAACTCCAGGGCTGCCTTAAATTCCCCTTCTGATCAGAAATCCTGGTGGTTGTGTGTGTGCCAGAGTCATAGTATCATAGAATTGTAGAGTTGGAAGGGATCCGCAATGGTCATTTGTCCCACCCCCTGAAAGCCAGGAATCAAGCTAAAGACTCCCTGACAGATGGTCATCCAACTTCTGTTTCAAAACCTTCAATGAAGGTGAATACACCACAGAGTTCCAAGAGAGTCCATTCCACTGTTGAGTGGCTCTTACTGTCAAAGAGCGTTGTTCCTCGTGCTTAGTCCGAAACTCCTTTCTCGTCATTTGAACCCATTGACTCAGGTCCTCCCCTCCCAGAGCAACGGAAAACAAGCTTGCTCCATCTTCCATGTGGCAGCTTTTCGGGTATCTTTATCACGTTTCAGCCTTCCCTTCTCCATGCTAAGCACCCCCAACTCCCTCAATGGTTCCTCATATAGAAGGCTTGGCTTCCTGAACCATATCGGTCGCCCTCCTCTGCACACATTCCAGCTTGTCAATCTCCGTCTTAAACTGAGCTGCCCAGAACTGGACACTGGACTCCAGCGGGGATCTCACCAAGGCAGACTACAGCGTTACAAGAACTTCCCTTGATTTGGAAACTCAACTGCTGTTGAAGCAGCCTCGAACAGCGTTAGCTTTTGGGGTAGCTGCTCCATGAGCTTGGAATGTGTTTAAGGAAGAGGTGGTCCACCACAGGGCATGACAGTGGCCTGTAAAGCTTCAATCTGGTTTTTCAGGGTTTTCAAAGAGTCCCTGAAATAAGCAAAGAACAGGACCTGTGCTGCTCATGGGCCCAACCCATTGCACCTGGAAAGCTGTGATGAATCACAAAGCACACAGGAATGTCCTATGCAGAATGGAGGTTGAGAATGTAGTAGCACAGGCAAGGGAGAGGCACTGCAGATCACAAGTCTGACATCTGTAGCAGGTGGTCTGCTAAACCAGCCCCCACTTGCTTGGGTCATGGGCAGTAAGCTCCCTTCTCCTCCTCCTCCTCCGCCTCCTCCTCTGCTTCAGCATTACCCTTGAAGAACTCAACAGGGAGGAGGATGGGATCAAAACTAGAATGAGTTGGTTCTGCTCATTAGCACCACCTACTGTCAGCTTGGGGACGCAGGTGGTGCTGTGGGTTAAAGCCTCAGCGCCTAGGACTTGCCGATCGAAAGGTCGGCGGTTCGAATCCCTGCGGCGGGGTGCGCTCCCGCTGCTCAGTCCCAGCGCCTGCCAACCTAGCAGTTCGAAAGCACCTCCGGGTGCAAGTAGATAAATAGGGACCGCTTACCAGCGGGAAGGTAAACGGCGTTTCCGTGTGCGGCTCTGGCTCGCCAGATGCGGCTTTGTCACGCTGGCCACGTGACCCGGAAGTGTCTCCGGACAGCGCTGGCCCCTGGCCTCTTAAGTGAGATGGGCGCACAACCCCAGAGTCTGTCAAGACTGGCCCGTACGGGCAGGGGTACCTTTACCTTTACCTTTACTGTCAGCTTCCATGCCTTCTGCCCAAGCAGTCCCAAGACACACCAGCCAGTACTGTTGTCTACCCTAACTAGTGGCAGTTCTCGAGGATTTCAGAGCTGTCTCTCCCACCCCTATCACCCCTATTTTGCATGCAAAGCAGGTGCTCTGCGACTGGAGTGTGGCCCTTAAAAACCCAGTAAGATTCCAGTCCTCGTGGTTCTGAATAAAGGGCTGGAAGACAGGAAGCATAGGGAGATAGGAAACAGCCTTATTCTGAGTCAAACCATTGGATTTGTCTACACAGACTGGCAGCAGCTCACCAGGATTTCAGGCAGCAAGTCTTTACCAGCCCTACCTGGAGATGCAAGAGATTGGAGATGGGACCTTCTGGGTGCAAAGCGCGTGCTTTACCATTGAGCTAGGGCATTTCCTGTCAAAAAAATAAAGTTAAGATTCTAGTCCTCATGATGCTAAGGATGTGCAAAGCAGATGCTCTGCCACTGAGCTATGACCTTTCCCCAACTGGAGAGTTGAGCTGGGGCCTCCCAGCGGGTGGATCACTCCCAGCTCTGCCTGCAGGTCAAAGCCAGCCAGAAACCTTCTGCAGCCCTTTCAAAACACGTGGCTGGGCCCTTGAGCCATTTTGTAGTGCTTGGGGTGGGTAGAAAGGGAAACATCTTTTCTTGTCTGAGCGGGAAAGCAGTCTGCCCTGTATCCTGCAAGCCACCAAAATGAAAACATCAGGGGAACCCCCAAAGCTCTGTCCCACCCCTCCAGCCTTTGTGGGAAGAGACTCCCACCCCACCTTGTCCAGATTCTGACATCCTTGCAGCTCATCACAAAACAAGATGTCAACCCCCCACCCTGCTGCTGCTGTTGCTGCTGCCGCCGCCGCTGATTGCTCTTGGCATTGGTAACCTGTCAAGATGGCCTGCTCCTTCCAAGAACAACAAGGGGGAATGTTAAACAAACTGCTGTCTGACTCTCAAATTTCAGCTGGGACTGAATTCTCTCTCCCTCCCCCCACTTTCCCCTGTAGGCCATTGCATTGGGCTTGGGCTGTCTGTATTTATGATAGGTCTGAAAAAGTCTGAGCATTATCACCCCTTGCAATGCATACTGTATATGAATAAGGGTAGCCAACAGAGGGAGAAAAGTCATGGTTGAGAATAGCTTGCAACATCAGGAAGCAAATGTCAAGCTGCCCCAGAAATAATAAAATCCAATGCAGTCTTCTAGCTAGAAAAGAACAACCTCTCTGCTTACATACATACAGGCAAGGTTTTCTGAGCACAGGGCTATTTTGATCTACAGTGTGTGCCATAGATTTTCATTAATTTATTTATTACATTTACATCCCTACCTTTTCTGCAAGGAGTTCATGGAGATTATGTGGCTCTTCACACACACACACACACACAGAGAGAGAGAGAGAGAGAGAGAGAGAGAGAGAGAGAGAGAGAGAGAGAGTTTTATCCTCACAACAACCCTGTGGGATAGGCTAGGCTGAGAAAGAGGTTGGGTAACTGGCCTAAGGTCAAACCCAAATAACTTTATGGCTGAGTGGGAAATTGGAACTCCGGTCTCCCATGTCTTAGTCTGGCACTCTAACCAATTGATTAATTCAGAATGTTTTTATTTAATTCCGTTCTTTATTCAAAACAATGAGGAGTAGAACCTTACTTTATTTTTAGGGGAAGGGTCATAGTTAAGTCATAGGGCATCATCATCATCATCATTTTATTATTTATACCCCACCATCTAGCTGGGTTTTCCCAGTCACACTGGGTGGCTCATAGCATATATCAGAACATACAAAAATATCAGACATTAAAAACTACCCTAAACAGGGCTGCCCTCAGATGTCTTCTAAAAGTCAGATAGTTGTTTATTTCCTTGATGCCTGGAGGGAGGTTGTTTCATCGCCCTCAGCTCCAGGGGAAACCACAGGGCCGTCCAGGATCCATGCAATTGGAGAGGGCGCTTCGGAGCCAGACAGTAAAGAGCCCTGGTTAACTCTGCATTCCAGTAAGCCACCAGGGAATCAGCTGAAAGGCCGTCAACATGGGATAAAACATCCTCTACTACCCTCTGGAAACCATTTGGATCCATTAAATGGAGGGGGCGGACCATCCAAATCAGTCCCACCTCCCTGCAGAGGGGAAGGGGCACAGAGAAGTCCAGTTGCACCAGGAAGTGATCCGACCATGGGACTTCTTTTGTTTCACTTTTACTTAGTGCCAGATCACCCACATCCATAGAGGTGAACACCAGGTCTAAGACATGTCTGCGACTATGAGTTGGGCCAAACTTATTCAGGGACAACCCCATGGAGGCCATGCTTTCCACGAAGTCCCAAGCAGCCCCTTGTAAGGTCATGTTGGCATGGACATTAAAATCCCCTAGGACAACAAAACTAGGTGTCTCCAGGAAAACATCCGGCACGACCTGAAGCAGCTCAGGCACGGAATCCTTGGTGCAATGGGAAGTCAGTACACCAAAAGGAATCCTGTACTGCCCCTATTGCCCAACTTCCAGAACATGCACTCAGAAAACTGGGTCTTCCCAATAGGACGCCTGGTGCAGGTTAATGACTTCATAAAAATCACTGCAACCCCCCCTCCCCACCCACATGACTTGGGTTGCTGTGTGTAAGAGGAACCTAGTGGACAAGCAACGGCAAGGACAGGCCCATCTGCTTCATCCAACCAAGTCTCTGTTACACATGCCAGGCCAAGTCTTCCATCCACGATCAAGTTGTGGATGGCAGTGGTCTTGTGAATCATTGACCTGGCATTGCACAGCAGCACCTACAGGTCATGTGGGTCTCCCTTGTTGATTCCAGTATCCTTCCAGTCAGGTAGGGATAGTCTTCAAACAGTGACCAGTCTTCAAACAGCACTAATGTCAGATATAACCCCAGGTCTGAAAGCCCAAGAAATAAATTCCAGGATCTATCAAGCTCCACTGAGAAGGCACCAGGATGGATCCTGACAAATTCTGTTATGGGTCTGCCCCCATAATTGCTATTTTTGATGCTGGCTCCAAGCATGAGCCCCAGCCAGAGGGCCCATCATCTTGAAACAAAACGTTGGCAATGCTGGTTATGCTGCTGGGCTGCAATTAAAGGCAGAGGAGAGAGCCGGTGGTGAAAAACTTGGCAGCCGGCTCTCCATCCCAGGCGGGCTTAAAGGTCAGGCCAGAGAGCCGCTCTGTATCTCCAAGACAACCCATGGAGTGGTGACGAAGGCAAGAGTATGCCTAGGAAGCTGACCTTAGGGACCCTGGAAAGGAGTAGGGGTTTTTATTGTTATTATTCGCCCTGACACATCTTAACTTTCAATCTGACCCGCCGATGAAAGGGAACATAAAACACAATCAGGGCTGGTAGAATTAAGAGCAGAAACAGGCAGAGCGAAGGAGCCAACTTGCTGAAAGGCCTTGAGGAATAAGCCACAGGAAGGCAGAAAAGTGTTAACATTCCTCGGCAAAGGTCTGGCAAGAGGCAAGGCTCTTAGAGGACCTGGGCTGTAATAAACAACAGGCAAGGGGGGAGGATGGGGGGGGGACGGGTGGCTTCTCGACTTGTTCCGTGGCCTGAAAGGGCCCTGGAAGGCTTCCCAGACTTGGCCACAGCATCTCCCAACTTCTGCAACTCTCTCCAGTCTGTCTTTAAAAAAAGAAGAAGAGCCTGTTCGATCAGGCCACTTGCCAGCATCCTGTTCTCAAAGTGCGCCATCCAGATGCCCTGAAAAGGGGAAGACCTCAAGCAGGACCGGAGTGCAAGAGCCCTCTCTCCTCCTGCAGTTTCCAGCAACCGGTATTCAGAAACGGCCTCGGTCCAGTATACCTGAAGGAGCGTCTCCACCCCCATCGTTCTACCTGGACACTGAGGTCCAGCACCGAGGGCCTTCTAGCGGTTCCCTCACTGCAAGAAGCCAAGTTACAGGGAACCAGGCAGAGGGCCTTATCGGTGGTGGCGCCTTCCCTGTGGAATGCCCTCCCACCAGATGTCAAAGAGAACAACAACTACCAGACTTTTAGAAGACATCTGAAGGCAGCCCTGTTTAGGGAAGCTTTTAATGTTTGCTGTATTACAGTATTTTATATTTTTTGGAAGCTGGCCAGAGTGGCTGGGGAAGTCCAGCCAGATGGGCGGGGTATAAATAATAAATTATTATTATTATTACAGTATTATTATTATTATTATTATTATTATTATTATTAACATTCCTGCCTCTGATCCTTGAGACAGAGCATGGTCACCATGGCTAGTAGCCTTATCCCCCATGGATTTGTCTGGTCGTCTTTTAAGGCCACCTAGGTTGGTGGTTGTCAGTCATTGCCTCCTGCAGAAGTGAGTTCCACAGTTTAACAATGCACACTACACAAAGGACTTTGTTTGGGAAACTGCTAAGCAAGTCCACCTTTGAACACAATCTGAACAAAGACATCTTATGACCCAGACCATGTTGATTGAGACAGCACAAACCTTGTGGTGCATTTAGCACCTAAAATTTCCCACTGTACTTGTATGCACTATGATATTCTATCCAGCTAAAATGTTGCATAATACCAGTAGCAGCTGGTATTTCCCAACAGAATTGACTCTGCATCTCAGGAAACTGCAGGTCATGGGCAGGAAAGTGCCCTATTAAAGCCAAGTATTTCAATACTTTCTGGGCAAATACGGAGTGAAGGGAGTCTTGTGTGTTTGGTTTGGGGGGGGGGGATCTGCTCCTCTTTTGTTTCCAGCACAACTTTCACGAGCAGGTATAAATTTTGCTTAGGCTTATACTTTTTTTATTAGAAACCCAAAACGAGACCGCTCTACCGTTTTCATAGTCCATTAAGCCTCCCTACCTGAGCTTTGGGACACCTCATCATTCATTGCCACTCATTTCCAACTCCTGTAAGGACCTGGACAAAGATTTCTTAGTCTGGGAGGTTCATGCTTTATCTTTGCTTACTTGTTCTGCCAGTGGTAGCATTGTAGGACAGGCCAACACCACTGGCTTAAATGCCCCTTCCTCCCACCACTACCCCCCAAAAAGAATATTTTCTGCATTTTTCACCTCTTCTGCTCCAGGCTCCTTCATTGGTCAGGGACATCACAGTATAGTGGTCCCTCGGGTTACATACACTTCAGGTTACATACGCTTCAGGTTAAAGACTCCGCTAACCCATAAATATTACCTCGGGTTAAGAACTTTGCTTCAGGTTGAGAACAGAAATCGTGCTCCAACAGCACGGCGGCAGCAGGAGGCCCCATTCGCTAAAATGGTGCTTCAGGATAAGAACAGTTTCAGGTTAAGAACGGACCTCCGGAACGAATTAAGTACTTAACCCGAGGTACCACTGTATTATGGATTTCAGAGAGATCCCAAGGATCATTTAGTCCACCCCTTACAGGAATCACAGCTGAAGAATTCCTGACAGATGGCTGCCCAACCTCTCTTGAAAAACCTCCAAGGAAGGAGAGTCTACCACCTTCTGAGGGAGTCCGTTCCACTGTTGAACAGCTCTCACCATCAAAAAGTTCTTCCTAATGTTTAGTCAGAACCTCCTTTCTTGTCATTTAAATCCACTGGTTCGTGTTCTACGCTCCGGAGCAGCAGAAAACAAGCTTGCTCCATTTTCCAGATGACAACCCTTCAGACATTTGAAGATGGTTATTATATCTCCTCTGTGTCCTCTTTTCCAGGCTAAGCACACCCAACTCCTTCAACCGTTCCTCATAAGGCTTGGTTTCCAGACCTTTGATAATCTCTGTTGCATTCCTCTGCACACATTCCAGCTTGTTTATATCCTTCTTAAATGGTGGTGTCCAGAACTAGACACACAGGACTTCTAGTGGGGTCTGAACAAGGCTGAATAGAGATCAATCAGTTCCACTTCAGACACAAAATGAAGAGATAGAACAAATATAGGAGAACCTTTTAAAGTTACATTGTACAATCAGAAAGGATTTGGGAAGATCAGGGCAGTTCAGGGCAAAATACGGTGTTGCCAAGTACCAGGGATGGTAAACTTTTAAGGTCCTGTGGAAGAATGTGCTTCCCCAGCCCTCTTCATGTAGCCCTTAGGACTCTCTCCCCACTCCTCCTTGTGTGGGATGTCTCCTTGAACTGTGACAATGACTCACTCACCTGGATGAAGAATAGTTAGGGGGTGTTTGTGTGTGTTTGCAGAAACCAACCAACTGGACAACAACAATATTTACATATATTTCTCTGCCCAGTTTCACCTCTGGCTCCACACATTGCTGGCAAGTGGCACCCAGGTATGTTAGCTGGACCTGTGCATTTTAAAGGAGAGCATCTCTTTCTGAAATTTCATACCTGATATTTATTATTTTTTTAAAAAAAAATTCTTTAGAGCATTTGCACCCTGCTCTCCAGCCGAAAAGGCACCTGGAGGCACACATTAAAATTACAAGGAGACAGCCTACACCCACAGGATTACAATCGGAAAGACATGACACACAAGGAAAAAGGGAGAGACGGAAGCAACCCCAGGCACCAATTGTTAAGTAGTAGTTCTGGCATGCTCCGGTTTTCAGACGAGGCCCTACTCTGGGTCCCTTGACCCCAGTTGAGGTCACTCTGTTGTTTTTAGTGAGGTGTGTTTGAAGAAGTAGCTGTTTTCAAAGGCTTCTGGTTCATTTCTGACAGTGTTTTGAGTTTCAATACTGCTTTTAGACATTATTACTGCATTTGGCCTTTGTTAACATTTTGATTTTGCGATTGCCATTCAGAATGGGAAATGTGACATGTTTTTAAATATTGCCTGAAGTTTCTGATTTCTTAGTAGCCTTGAATATGTGTTTTAAATTATCATACCGTCCTCTAGGAGGTCAGTATCATCCATTACAACCAGCAAGTCATGAGCTCTCCCCTTTTTTGCTAATGGAAAGCAAGTAGTATTAATCTTAGAATCATAGAATTGTAGAGTTTGAAGGGATCTTGGGGATCATGTAGTCAAACCCCCTGCAGTACAGGAATCTTTTATGCAACGTGGGGCACGAACTCACAACCCTGAGATGAAGAGGCTTATGCTCTACCAACTGAGCTATCCCAGTTCAGAAACAAAAACACAACAAGCTGTTTTATTCTGAGTTAGACCCTTGGCCCATCTTAGTATTGACAGGGCTGATAATGTCCCCTTCCCAAAACCCTGAAGAACCTCTGCCAGTCAGTGTAGACAGTATTGAGCTGAATGAGCCAAGAATCTGACTCAATATATGCCAGCATATTTATTAGGACTATAGCTCAGTGGCATAAATAAATAAAACACCTTCCTTGGTTTCTAATTATAGGTTGTGTGAAGACAAGCCTTCCTTTTTTCCGCCCGAAACCTCCTGACAATCATTGGGTGACCCAAGTTCTAGCATTATTGAAAGAGTGTATGGGGATTTCCTACCTAGCAGGGCAGCCTGGATGATTCTAAATAGGAATCAAGTTTTGCAATCTAATCACTCAAGTCTGCTGTACAGGGGGAAAGTTTTGGGTTTTTTATGAACCAGGATGAAATGCTGTGAATGCATCTATTGCCCTCTGCTGGACAAACATTAGAATTGCCAGATCATATATATTTTGCCTCTGTGGGATCTGTTGTTATTTGGGGGGTGGGGGGTGGGGGTGGTTTCTATTCAGCACTCAAAAGCCAGGCATGGCTGAAATGTGTCTTTGAACTCTGTGCCTATGGGTAGAGGACAGAGAGGAATTTCTTGTTTCCTTTCTTTTGCAGAACTCTTTTTTATTAAAGATTTCCATAATATAGTAAGATAATAGAAAACCAATGTAAATGTTAAAAAGCAGATTTAGCTGACACGGGTGGTGCTGTGGTCTAAACCACAGAGCCTTGTTGTTTAGTCGTTTAGTCATGTCCGACTCTTCGTGTCCCCATGGACCAGAGCACACCAGGCACTCCTGTCTTCCACTGCCTCCCGCAGTTTGATCAAACTCATGCTGGTAGCTTCAAGAACACCATCCAACCATCTCATCCTCTGTCGTCCCCTTCTCCTTGTGCCCTTCATCTTTCCCAACATCAGGGTCTTTTCCAGGGAGTCTTCTCTTCTCATGAGGTGGCCAAAGTATTGGAGCCTCAGCTTCACGATCTGTCCTTCCAGTGAGCACTCAGGGCTGATTTCCTTCAGAATGGAGAGGCTTGATCTTCTTGCAGTCCATGGGACTCCCAAGAGTCTCCTCCAGCACCATAATTCAAAAGCATCAATTCTTCAGCTATCAGCCTTCTTTATGGTCCAGCTCTCACTTCCATACATCACTACTGGGAAAACCATAGCTTTTACTATACGGACCTTTGTTGGCAAGGTGATGTCACTACTTTTTAAGATGCTGTCTAGGTTTGTCATTGCTTTTCTCCCAAGAAGCAGGCGTCTTTTAATTTCGTGGCTGCTGTCACCATCTGCAGTGATCATGGAGCCCAAGAAAGTAAAATCTCTTACTGCCTCCATTTCTTCCCCTTCTATTTGCCAGGAGGTGATGGGACCAATGGCCATGATCTTCATTTTTTTGATGTTGAGCTTCAGACCATATTTTGCGCTCTCTTCTTTCACCCTCAATAAAAGGTTCTTTAATTCCTCCTCAAGCCTAAAGGTAAAGGTAAAGGTACCCCTGCCCGTACGGGCCAGTCTTGCCAGACTCTGGGGTTGGTGCGCCCATCTCACTCAAGAGGCCGGGGGCCAGCGCTGTCCGCAGACACTTCCAGGTCACGTGGCCAGCGTGACATCGCTGCTCTGGCCAGAGCCAGAGCCAGAGCCAGAGCCGCACACGGAAACGCCGTTTACCTTCCCGCTAGTAAGCGGTCCCTATTTATCTACTTGCACCCAGGGGTGCTTTCGAACTGCTAGGTTGGCAAATAAATGCTGGAAGTGTAAACATAATGAAGGGACGTTTTTTCATATGATGTGAACATACGAAAAAATGCATATAAAAAAAATGAAAAAGCTAAAGGATTTTGGGAAATGATACATAATGAAATGGAAAAGATATTTAAACTAGTTTTTCACCCTTGAGTTACCTCTCTCAGCAGCCTCCCATGCAAACATGCAAAGTAGCAAAAATAAATAAAATTAAAAAAAATGCAAAGAGCATGGGGCTTGCTTCCGAGTAACCCACGTGGCGAATTAACACTCGACAATAACAACGAAGAGGAAGGAGGAGGCGGAGGGAGAAAGTCGAACCCACGTGATACTCTCTCCGCCGCTTCCCTCTGGCTCTGCGCTCCGCCAATCATTTGCCCTTGCCCTTGCTCCTGCCCGGCACCACGATGGCGCCCGCGGAGCCGGAAATTTAACTTCCCTGCTTTTCCAGGAACCGGATGTGCCAGCTCTGAGGCAAACTGGGCAGCGGGGAAGCGGCGGGGTCCTGCTCCTGCCGGGCCCCGTTCCTCGTCCTCCGGCGGCGGCGATGAAGCTCCTTCCCCCGCGCCGGGCGGGGAGGCGTTTCGTGCTGGGCGCCGCCGTGCTGCTGTGGCAGCTGAGCGCGACCGCCCAGGCGGTGGAGCCCATCAGCCTGGGCTTGGCCATAGCCGGCGCCGCCGCCTCCGCCCTCACAGGAATCATCTCTTACCCGAAGCTCTACTGCTACTTCGCCCACTGCTGCCTCCACAAGCCTGGCGCCCGCAGCGGGACAGGTGAGCTGGATGGGGGGCGCGGGGGAGGGGGGAAAGAATTTCGCTTTTGGGTTCTGTGACGTCAGAGTGCAGCAGCCCAGGTGGGCAGAGTTCTGCTCAGAGGTGAGTGGTGTGCATGCTCTGACATCAGAGAAGGAAGGTGGAAGCAGATGCTCCCACTGGTGTCAGGGAAGGGGTGGGGAGTGGCAGCGTGGGGTCTGCCCTAAGTGTTTCTGTGGATCAGGAGATGACTGCTGTGACATCACAGGAAGAAGATGAAAGGAAAGAGTGTGCAGTTGTCAGGGAAGGAGAACCTTTTGGTCCATACAGCTCAGTATTGCTCACACCAACAGGCAGCATCTCTCTCCAGGGTTGCATACAGAATCTTTCCCAGCCCTACCTGAAGGTGTCACTGAGGACTGAACCTTGGACCTTCTGAATAAGCATTGCCTGCTTTATTACTAAGCTGTGGGTATCCTTTTCCCTCCTTTTTTATTTGCTCCGTTAGGCACTTTGACCACGGAACCCCTGCCCCCACTAACGACTGGATATGAAGGTTGAAAGAGCCAAGAAATTGTGACTCTGCTCATAAATCAAGAAACTGAGCCTTTCTCAGGGAATTTTAAGGGACTTGGGCTAGATAACCCTTAGGGTCACTTCCAGCACTAGAATTCTATTCTTCTTCTTACTTTGTGGCTCACTGGAGTAGTGCTTTTTCATACAGGTTGGGTTCCTCACACTAATCTTTGCCAGGCTAAAAATTATGCTTGCACAGAAGGACTTCAGATTTCCAAAATGCTCTTTTAATCAGTTACTCCTTTTATTCCCCCCCCCCAGTGCTTCAAGAGGGTTTGGATGACCAACTCTTTGGGCAGCATCTGGCGAAGAAGGTGATTGTGAAATCACTTACTGGATTTTTGAATAATCCAAACCCGAAGAAGCCGCTGACACTCTCCTTACATGGCTGGACTGGGACTGGCAAAAACTTTGCTAGTAGGATAATCGTGGAGAGCCTTTTTGAAGGAGGCCTCAACAGCAAATTTGTACATCAGTTTGTATCCACTCTGCATTTTCCTCATCAGCAGAACATTTCCCAGTACAAGGTAAAAAGACCGATTGCATCTTAAGACTAGATGTAACTATTTCCTTACAGCTGTGGTTCTGGGGAAGGGCTGCAACATGTCCTTGAACCCTGAAAGTGACTCCTGCTGGCCTAGATGGAGAACAAAAGAGGGGAGCAGGAACTAGGAACTAGCCTACCTACAAAAGTACAATGTACATTAATTGCTCACTCTTGCTTCTGGCCGTTGCCTATCACATACATGAGGCCCCCAGGAGGTTGCCTGGAAGGGTATGTGTCTCTTTGTCTGAAAAAAGTTTCCCACTGAGCTGAGGTGTCCCTACTTTTGAGTGAGAGAAGGGAGGGAAGGTGGGTGGGGACTTCGCCAGAACCACCATTGCCCCTCTCAAAGCCTATACCCCCTAAAGCAACCCCCTGCTATTTTTAGAGCCCTCCCCGCAAGCTGAGAAGGCAGGTTTAGCAATACTGTCAATAAACAGAACATGTTCTTTTGAAATGACTAGGACCAGTTGCAGATGTGGATCCGGGGCAATGTGAGCAGCTGCCCAAGATCCGTCTTCATATTTGACGAGATGGACAAGATGCACGCTGGCCTCATCGACTCCATCAAGCCTTTCCTGGACTACTATGAGGAGCTGGACGGTGTGTCTTACCGGAAAGCTATCTTCATCTTCCTCAGGTTAGGAACAAGCCTAGACGTGAAACTGCAAAAGTACTTCTAAATTTAGGAGCTGGTGCTAAAAGCTCTCGTCTCTCATCTTTGAGATATGTCCTGAAGAAAGATTTCATTACCATAGCCTAAGGCATTAAATTATTGATCATCTGGTTGCAGGGAATTTTCTTCTTCCAGCTTAGCTTCTTGCTTTACTATCATTAAATTACTAATTGCTTTCTAAACGGCTATTTCAAGGCAATTTACACAGTAGGTAATCAAAAACAGTGAAAAGACAGAAAAGCAGCTAATACATTTAAAACAAAACGAAAAAACTTTAAGCACTGGGCACTCATAGTAAAGATCCATTTATCCAGCTGGGAAAGTTTGTCAGAACAAATATGTCTTCAATTGTTTTCAGAAAGTGCAGATGGTGGGCACCTGCCATATCTGCAAAACTGGGGCAGCCACACAGAAGGCCCTACTCCAAGTTATTACAGAATGGGCTTCTGAGACACTTCACCACAGGGATCTACAGGGCATGTAAGGGATAAAGTGTTCTCTCAAGTAATCTTGAGTGGTGGCCACCAATCTATATAGCTTTAAAAGAGAATTAGACAGCGTTATGGAGGAAAGGGCTATCAATGACTACCAGCCATGATGGTTATGCTGTGTCTTCACAGTTGGAGCCAGTAATGCTACTTGTGGGACTCCCACAGGCATCTGGTTGGCAACTGTGAGAGCAGGATGCTGGACTTTTGTCCTGATCCATTGTCCTGATCCAGCAGGCTGCTGTTAGTTAACATGGTCCTAAGTTGTATAGGGATTTACATATCAGTACAGTCATACCTCGTGTTGCGTTTGCTTCATGATACGTTTTTTCAGGTTGCGTCCCGTGGTGACACAGAAGTACCGGAAAGGGTTACTTCCGGATTTCACCGCTCGCACATGCGCAGACATGCAAAATGACGTCATGCGCAGCGCAGACGCGGGTTGCGTTCTGCTCATGTTGCGAATGGGACTCCGGAACGGATCCTGTTCACAACCAGAGGTACCACTGTACTAGTTTCTTGAACTTGGGGTTGTAGCAAACTGGCAACTGGTACAAATTTTGCAAGGAAGGTTTTAAAAGCTGGCACTTGTTGAAAAACGCCTTCCTTTCTCACTTCAGTAATGCAGGGGCTGAAAAGATCACCGAGGTGGCGCTGGACTTCTGGAGGAGGGGAAAGAGGAGGGAGGAGCTGAGCTTACGGGACCTGGACCTGACCTTGTCTGTTTTCAATAACAAAAACAGTGAGTAATCAGGGATATTAAACCTGCAGTCCTTTTTTATTGATTGAAAGCATATTTTTCGCCCTATAGGACGCACTATTTCCCCTCCAAAAATGAAGGGGAAATGTGTGTGCTTCCTATGGGGCGAATGCAGGCTTTCGCTGAAGCCTGGAGAGCGAGAGGAGTCGGTGCGCACCAACCCCTCTCGCTCTCCAGGCTTCAGGAAGCTATCCGCAAGCCTTGCAAGCCCGGCGGGAGGTCCCGTGGGCTCGCAAGGCTTGCAGGCAGCAGCCTGCAGCCCACTAGCTCGGGGGACAGCGGGGAGGCGCAGCGCACCTTCCCGCTGTTCCCCGACCTGGTTTGGAGGCTGGCGCTGGGGAGAAGCGCACTTCTCCCCAGCGCCAGCCCCACAAGCTCGGGGGACAGCAGGGAGGCTGCCATCCCACTGTCCCCGACCTGGTTTGGATTCCCCGACCTGGTTTTGGGGGGGAAATAAAGGGGAAAAGTTTTTCCTTTATTTCCCCCCCAAAAAACTAGGTGCGTCCTATGGGATGAAAAATACGGTACTTGTAAACCATACTTTAGTGAAGAATAAAACAAGGTGGTGCTGTGTATATGGTGCTGTACACTGCCATGTTACCTTGCGTGAATTAGCAGCATGCAAATAAGATAAATCAATGCTGCCTAACACAGGGGTGGGAATCTGTAGGCCTGGGGACCAAATGAGGTTCTCAGGCCCCATCTCTCTGGCCCTCAGAAGGCTTCCCAAGCTCACTCCCCCCCCCCCCAGCTTAACCCTGTGGCCAGCTTGAGATACTTTTGGCTGCCTGGAATCTTTCCTTGAAAAGTGACTCTTACTTACCTTGATGATGCAGTGCTTTTTTCTGGGGGTACTCAAGAGTATGCAGTACCAGCATCTTGGGGTGTGCGAACCAGGCTTTTGTTTGGTGAAACTAGCATGTACGAAAGTTAAGAGTCCCATCCATTGTTCCTCCACTGGCTCTGCCTACTTTTACCTCTGGTCTTACCCTCCACTGGCATGTGGCCCCTGGAAGGTTTCCCAAGTGGGAATGTGGCCCCCCCTGACTAAAAAAGTCTCCGTGGATCACATGAAGAACATCCCAGCTCAGCAAGTAGCGCAAATGAAACCTCTAGTGACACAAAATCGTTATTGTTTGGCTTTTTACCAAACTGTTTGTGGTCCAGCACATAGTTAATACTATGGAACTTGCAGGAAGCAGTGATGGCCACCAACATAGATGGCTTTAAGAGGGGATTAAACAAATTCACAGAGGAGAGTGCTAGCCTACTTGCTGCATATGTTCTGCCTCCACGACTGAAGGCAGAAAATGCCTCTGAATAGCACTTGCTGGAAACCACAAGAGGGGAGAGGGCTGCTCTTGTGTTTGCGTACTGCTTGAGGGTTTTATGTTGGGGCATCTGGTTGGCTACTGTGAGAACAGGATGCTGGACTAAGTGGCCCATGGGCCTGATTATGATTATGTTATGATTTTGGCCATAATTTCCTGTACTATGTGTTTAGTCCCTCACCAAGCTTAAATTATTGTATTTGGGCATGGAGTGTACTGTATTGGGCTTTATTTTATTGTATTTATACCTTAAGCAATTCTGGACAAAATGATAAAATCAAAAAGAAAATTAATATATGAAAGAAAGAAAGAAAGAAAGAAAGAAAGAAAGAAAGAAAGAAAGAAAGAAAGAAATTTCCCCATACCAAACAAGATTGCTACCTTCCTTTGCAGGTGGCTTTTGGCACAGCAGCCTGATCGACAAACACCTCATCGATTATTTTGTACCCTTCCTGCCTCTGGAGTACAAGCATGTGAAAATGTGCATTCGGGTCGAGCTTGAATCCCGCGACTATGAGGTGGATGAGGACATTGTGACCCAGGTCGCCGACGAGATGACTTACTTCCCAAAAGAAGAGCGGATCTACTCTGATAAGGGATGCAAGACTGTTTGTACAAAGCTGGATTTCTACCTGTAATGCATATATTTATGATTACCTGATTTTCGAAGAAAATGAACCCAATCACAGAACTTTGAGAAACTGAATATTTTTTCTTTCTTTTTAAAAAAGAAAGAGAGGAGACAGCTCAATAGTTTCTCAGAGTGGAAGGAATGACAAACCTGATCCTACAAATTACTCAGTCTTGTTGCCTTGCTCTGGAGTGGACCAAACCACAACACATCTTTTACTGATGCCTGTCTTGTGAAAACCACCTGAATTTTTCCATATCTGTTTTATGGACCAGTATTCTAGAGAGTGACTATGTCTGTGACTGAGTTCTAATGAGATCTCTGATGTTGGAACCACCTTCCAATTTTCTTAAAAATTATGACTTCTCCCAAGGAATGAAGGAATGTTATTGAGGCAGTTTAGAAAAAGACGTGTAGCTTTCCATGAGCGCCAACTCTTTCTTGAATGGTTTCAGTAGTAGCGGCAGAGAGAGCTATGTAACATGGTATTTTCAAACTGTTTGCAGGGGTAGCTTTCTGTTCTTTGAAAGTGTTTGGGGGGTGGGGCAGTTCATCAACAAATTGGCCAGTATGGGTGGTAAAACCTCAGTGAGGGAATACTTGTGGGGGTCAGACTGGCTTCCACCTTGGCCCCCATCTCTATTCAGCAGCAGAATATTTGCGCCCTTATACATGTGAGGAGTGTAACAAACTTACCCACTGCCCTGTGTCAGCAGAGGTGGCCTTCTAGGCCACTCCCAGAATCCTTTGCAATGTGCAAGGTGTGACACAAAAGATTCCCTAAACCTCAAAACCTTAAAAACCACTGCCTTAAATCTCAGAATGCAGGGGGTTGTGAGAGATTTTGATATTCAGACTAATTTATATGTAAACAAATATGACAATTTCAGAAAGGCTTTTTGAAAACAGCACTCTCCACCAAAAGGCGTGTGTAGTAGTCGCTGGTGGCACTGACAGGGAGAGAGGGGTTGCTGGTTTTTTTACCAGCCTTAATTCCCACTTCTCTTGGCACCACTGAGGCAAAAACAGGCATGGGTTTCCAGGATGGTTTAAAGTACATGTGGGACAACTTCCACTCCTGCTGTTTTGTGGGTTGTGACAGCTTTCCAGGGGCTGATTTTGAGTGGTAGGGGAAGCCGTGTTGGATTTTCATCCCAATAAAGCAATCTTGTGCTGGAGAAGAGCAGTTGATAAATCAAAGCTCACGTAGGGCAGAAGGAAAACAGCTTTTCTCGATCTTACTGAACACAACTCCCAAGTTCTCAGCACTATCCTCTGAAAGCTCTCTCGGTGCATCTTCTTACTTTTCTAACTTAGCTTCGAGAAAAGCCAGTGGATCTAATGTTAAAAAGGCACTTGTCAAAGGGTGAGTGCATCTTACGAAAAGCACAAGTGCTGCTGTTGGATTATGCAGTTTTGTGTCAAGAGGTCCTCATTTCAACACTTGGCAGCATCTAGCTCACAGGCAGTCAGCCTGTGGCCTAATTTCACATTGGTGGCAGGAAGGAGTGTCGAAGAGAGAAAAATATAAAGGTTGCCACACACACTTTTGAGTTTGGTCATATCCTGCTGTTGGCACACATCCCAAGAAAATTCTCCTGGAGGAATCTGTTTGGTATAGCAAAGTTAACAGCTGCCCTTAACTGGGCATTTTTGTGTCAAGTCTGTGCATTTGTGAAGAAATGTTTTTTCATGGCTCACTTTTGCACGTAACTCGCCAAACCATGGACAGGGACACTTTTCACTATGGCTTGGCAGGACAAAACCAGGGGTAACAGCTGTCACAGTGATGGCTGCAAAGCAACTGCTATAATGTAGAAACAAGATTGAGTAGCAGGGCAGTATCACTGTAACATACTTTGCCAGCCAAGAAGTTCAAATTATCATTTTAAGTAACCATAAGTAAAAAACCCCACACATTTTGAGACATTGGATTAAGCCTACATAAAGTCAATGGCACTTTGGTCCTCTTGAAATCAATCTTAAATTCTACCCAACTCCCACTCCCATTTTTTCAAAAGCCTCTGTAGGAGTGAAGAACTGAACAAAGTGTGTTTGCAGGGTGGGGAGATGGTGAAACTTCCTTGCTGTGAACTACATGTGAAAGAGTTTGTTACAACCAACTTCTTCACACTGATTTTAAGTGCAACACATCACTTAGGCATCAGGCAGGCATATTCTGTGGTGGGAGGAGGCCCTGTCGAACTCAGGGGGACTTGCTTCTAAGTGCACACAGAGGATTGTGCTCTTATTGGTCTTCCTCAAACCCAGAATCAGCCAAAAGACATGGAGCAAATTGAACTAGGTGCTGTTGGGAGAAGACTGCAGCTTTGCCGATTATTACCCGATTATTCCCTCCTGCAACTGATTTTTTAAATAAAATTGTAAAATAATTAGTCAAATGTCTCTTTGTCCTGCATCTATTGAGTTAAAACAGGGGCAAGTAACCTTTTTCACAAACCATGGACCACTTTCCCTGGGGGGGTGGGGGTTGTAAACTGCTGCTGGTGGGTGAGCAAGTTAATGTAAATGACACCAATTGTACAGTAGGATACTGTTACAGTCAACACCCCCTTCCCTGCCATGCAAATACGGTAAGTGAAAGGCATTGCCAGCATAATTTGACCAGATATGGCTGCATTCTCTCCTCATTGTTGGAGGCAAATTTTGCCTCTGAATGCCAGTTGCTGGGTATTACAGATGGGGGGGGGTGCTGTTGGGGTCATCTGATTGGTCACAGGATTCTGGTCTTTCAATGAAGTTGCTCATCTCCTAGAAACTGGCTTTTTTGACAAATCAGGCTCCCTGGACAATGAACAAAACCACAGGGAGGATTAAGAAGGCAGAAAGACAATAGGAGAGCGCAAAAACCTTTTACTACAGCAGCTTGTGGCAGTTGAAGCTTACTCTTGTATCCAGAGTATCAGAACTGCTGCACCTTTGATCACCTGAGCAAATAAGGTACGGCAAGAGACCTGTTTTGTTGTACTTTTGTCCAAGATTTAATACAGATAGCAGCAACTGACCTACAATCACTCCATAGAAGTTACAAAACTTAGCCCACACTGGCCATTTTAAAAATGAATTAAAAGTTTCAATTTTTTCATAACTACTGATTCTGATCTCCTTTCTCAGCCACATATGAGCTGTTCCTCTGGATTCTTAAAAGGGGAAACACAGAATCAAACCTCACACTCTGAACTTGTGTTGTTACACTGCCAATTTATCCTTTGGTGATTTTTCTGGCTGTTGCATTCCCAAGTGGCGAAGAAGTCACTGTATTTCACTACAGGGCTGTGGGGCAACCCCGTGAAGAATGAGAAGGAACATCATAACCTCATGGTGAGATAAAGTGAGTACACACTCAACCAGCACACTTCTGTCTCTTGGCAAAATATCTGATGAGATGGTGTCCAGGCTACAGGAGAATAGGGACTATGCAACCAACCTCTTTCATGCCTAGTCCCTTGCAACGACTTTTTACAGCAGCAGGAGCCTAAGCGATTTGCCCTAATGCTCAGTGGCCTTTTATTGTACCGCTACACCCAGACAGAGCTCAGTTGGCAGCTCCTGCTTAAACAGGATTCTCTCTACAGTCACACACAGGGTTATAGCCAATATCAGTCACACTCAAGAACAGACCCATTGAAATGAAAAGGACCAACTTGAATCACAGTTAATTTCAACAGGTCTACTTTTCCTAAAACTCCATCAAACAGGAAGTTGCAGACTAACCTATTCTGTCTGTTCATATGCATCTGGAGTTACTTATCAGTTTGCTGCGGCACACATACTCATCCCAATTGCATTTCACACATTCATGTTTTCATTCCTTTAAATAAATGCTGCTTAATTAAGCCTTACAATAGCCTTCACCATCCTGCAGCCCTCCAAATGTTTCGGACCACAACTTCCATCACCCCTAGTCAAGCATCTAGAGGGCCCCAGGTTGGCAAATAGTGCTAAACCTATTTATTGCTGCAGTAGGGGGTAGTTAATTGACCAAGTTCTCCCCACCATCTCCAAACCTCTGTAGCTTTAATAATTTTTTTATCACCATTTTGAAGGATAGAGGGATAAAAGATACTTAAAAAAATATGTTCCTTAATTTCCATTCAAAATATATACAGGTAGGATGAGTGAGAGGCATTATTTGGAGAGAAAGGGTTCTAGTCCTCCTGGATTTAAAGCAGGCTGCCTGACCCTGGTGTCCTCCAGAAGTTACAGCTAAGGACTACAATTCCCATCATCCCTGACTGCTGACCACACTTGCTGGGGTGTGGGTGTGCTGATTGGAACTGGGAATCCAACATCATCGGGCGGGAAGGCATGCCAGTTTGGGGAAGAACAAACCAGCCAGGCTATGTGTAACAGTGAACCCAAAGTTAAATCCCCTTTCAGACTTATACCAAAGCTGCAAACCTCGTCAAAAACTCTAGGGTAATGTTCCAGCCCATCAACAGGCAAATTATACACACACACAACACTCCCCACTCCTTTAGGGACAGTGTTTTGTTCCTGGAAGGATGACTGTCGAGATTTAAGGGGCAAAGACATACAAATTCATGGCCTATTATAGCCAGTTTCCCTAAACTCAATCTGACACCTAACTGCATTGTTACAGCAGAAGGTGGATCAGCTTTAGAGTCCCATATACAGAGAGGACCCCACCTTTTCTTCCATCCATAGGGAGAGCTGGTCATGCCACTGGTTACCTGCACACTGAATAACTTCAAGCTTCCCTAGGAAGATGCCCCTGCACAATTTGCAATGCTTTAACCAACAGATAGAGAAAAGCACTCTGCTTCCCAATGACCCCATGAGCTGAAATTCCCAAAATGACACCCGGGAGCAGGTACGGATGCCACAACAGCATTACCCATCCTTCATTTCAGACCAAGTGTCATAGTCTAGAGCAGTGTTTCTCAAATCTGTGTCCCCGGCTGATGTTGAACTACAACATCCATCATCCCCGTCCACTAGTTCTGCCAGCTAGGGATTATGGGAGTTGTAGTCCAACAACATCTGGGGACCAAAGTTTGAGAAACACTGGTCTAGAGGAATGCGGAGAGGAGAGGCAAAGCCACTCCTAGCAAATCCCAGCTGTTGAATGCTAATGCTTTATGGTCCAAAGTTGTGGGCTTGTCTTACATCATGGGTGGGCAACCTGTGGATCTCCAATTGTTACTGAGGCTTGAAGCAGCCACCATGGTGAACAGTCAGGGAGCTACAAACCAGGTGTGAAGAACTTTCAGCCCTCCAGTTGTTGCTGAACTACAACTCCCATCGGCGCCCAACAAGCAGGGCCAGTAGCCAGGGATGATGGGATTTGTAGTTCAGCAACACCTGGAGGACCAAAGGTTCCCTACACCTGATGTACTCCATCAATATCTGGTGGTCCACAAGTTTGCCATCCTGGTCTTACACTTGTGATTTCTGCCTAAAGCCAAGAGTGGTACCTGTTTTCTTGATGGCACATTGCGAGAGGAAATGCCTAAGATGTGACCACAAAAAGCCAACAGCTCCCAAGAGCTCCACACAAAATTTTTAAAAGTGCACACCCAGAGTTTTTCTTTCATTAAAAAAAAAAGTTATAAAAGTGCTTTGGAGAAAGAGAGGATAACAGATTTAAGAAACCCTTCACCATCCTCCTCTTTCTGGTTTAATGGCATTAAAAAAATCAAAATCAAATATCCACCAAGTCCAACTTGGTCTGTACAGTCTTGCACCCCTTGGTGGAGTAGATCCGTTCGTCCTTTGGGAAGAAAGTCATCTCGTCGGCCACCTTCTGGACCACTGACTCGTCGACAGGGTTGCCGCGGGAGACTATCTCTGCCCGGATACACATTTTCACATGCTTGTACTCCAGGGGAAGGAATGGCACAAAGTAATCAATGAGGTTCCGGTCGATAAGACTGCTGTGCCAGAGGCCGCCTGGGGAAGGGCAAAATTGAGAAAATGAGTGGATTTGGGAACTGGGAGGTATTGTTGCCTCTGACTGCATATTGTGGTAACTGAGCTGTGAGTCCTGCCTTGCAGGGGGGCTGCCCTAGAGCAGAGATAGGCAACCTAAGGCCCAGGGGCCAGATGTGGCCCAATCGCCTTCTCAATCCGGCCTGTGGACAGTCTGGGAATCAGTGTGTTTTTACATGAATAGAATGTGTCCTTTTATTTAAAATGCATCTCTGGATTATTTGTGGGGCATAGGAATTCATTATTTTTTCCAAAAGATAGTCCGGCCCCCCACATGGTCTAAGGGACAGTGGACTGGCCCACAGATGAAAAAGGTTGCTGACCCCTGCACTAGAGGGCCCTCTGAGTCCCTTCCAATTGTTACTATATTGTTATAAGAATTCTAAGGTCTCAAATATAAATTAAATGTTCATAAATGTACAAGGCAAACACATACATAAGTATATAAACCATGTGTCTGAAATAGTACAGAAGAGCAATCCTGAAACCATTTTTACTCTCCCAAACTGACCTCAAACATTTCTCTGCAAGGAGGAAGGAAATGGGAAAGCCTTCCCATTGTCTTTTGCTTGCAAATCCTGTCTTAAGGGCCTATTTGTGTATGAACAGGGTGAGCCTGTGACTGTGGGACTCAGGAACTAAACTATTAACCATAACAAAAGAATGGCCAGACTGCCCAGGTAATGCAATCAGTGACCATTATCAGATATCCTGGCAGACAGGATTTCTGCTGTAGATTGCTTCCTTTTGTAATGTATGCATGTTGGGGGGGGGGGGGTCTTGAGCTACAGGGTGGTCAATTTCAAAAATCTATATAAGGGCTTGCATACCATTGTTCAGGGTTCTCTCCTCCCTCCTGCGTGTGGTCAGTGGGGACCCTGTTGCAACAAGATGAGGCTTACTATCCGCTTTGCTTCTCAATATACTCTGGTTGGCTAATGGTTGAATTTGTTTTTTAAACTGAGAAGTATATAAATTCTAAAGAATACACCTAGCTCAGGATTACCTACAATGAACGGCAGTGGCTCTCTAGGCAGGGGCAGCCACTGCGGTGCCCTCCATATGTTGTTGGACTTCAACTCTAATCGTGCCTGACCACTTCCCATGCAGGTTGCAGGGGCTGATGGGAGTTGGGGTCCGACAACAGTCCAAAGGGCCACAGATGGGAGACAGAACTTTGAGTTAGGAAGAATTTAAAAATCTCTTGCTTGACCAGGAAGGGGGAGAGCAAAGAAAAGCCAACAAAACTCACTGTTCTTGTTGTTGAAGACGCCCACGGATAAGACAGGCTCCAGGTCCTTCAGCTGGATCTCCTCCCTGTCCCGCCCATTGTGCCAGAAGTCTAAGGTCACTCTGGTGATGAGGTCTCCCCCAGCGTTACTGTCAGAAAAGCCAAAGGGGTGGGAGACATGTTAGCAATCCATATGCTTCATAACAGAGCCAGCAATACGTATCCTGATTTTGTAAGAAACCAATCTTACTTAAACTTTGGAACCCCCCTGCCTATTGAAATCAGTCAGATGCTTTTGGTGCATGCTAAAAACATTTTAAAAAAAATTCGGGCAATGTAGAATGTAGAATGTTGGTATGTGGTGAGCCCCACCCCCACCCCCACTTGAGGAATGTATTAAAAAGTGGTGAAGAGGGAAAATGCTAGAAATCATTAGGAAAGGGTTTGAAAATAAAACCACCGGTATCGTAAAGCCACTAAATTAATTGATGCTGCGATTCTGCGTGGAGTAGCGCAAACAGTTCTGGTTGCCTTGCTTCAAAAAGGATACTGGAAAAGCTTCAGAAAAGGGCAGCCAAAAGCGGATGGAGCAATTCCCCTATATGATGGATGCATTTGGGACGTTCTAGTTTAGAGAAAAGGTCAGTAGGAGGTAACATGACAGAAGTTTATAAAAATGTGCATGGCACAGAGAAAGAGGATATAAAACAGTATTTCTCCCTTTCTCCTGACATTCAGTCTTGTGGACTTCCCATGAAGCTGAATGTCAGGAGATTCAGGACAGATAAAAGAAAGTCTTCCTTCATGCAGGACATAATTAAACCCAGGGAACTCACTCCCACAGGGGGTAGTGGTGGCCACCAACTTGGACAGCTTTGAAACAGGATTAGGAGAAGGTAATGCTATTGATGGAGGGATGCGGGTGGCGCTGTGGGTTAAACCACGGAGCCTAGGACTTGCTGATCAGAAGGTCGGCGGTTCAAATCCCTGCGACGGGGTGAGCTCCTGTTGCTCGGTCCCTGCTCCTGCCAACCTAGCAGTTCGAAAGCATGTCAAAGTGCAAGTAGATAAATAGGTACCGCTCTGGTGAGAAGGTAAACGGCATTTCTGCGCGCTGCTCTGGTTCGCCAGAAGCGGCTTAGTCATGCTGGCCACATGACCCGGAAGCTGTACGCCAGCTCCCTCGGCCAATAAAGCGAGATGAGCGCCGCAACCCCGGAGTCGGTCACGACTGGACCTAATGGTCAGGGGTCCCTTTACCTTTACCTAATGCTATTGCTGGCTATGCTCTGCCTCCACTGTCAGAGGCAGAGCACCTCTGAATGCCAGCTGCTGGAAACCACAGGAGGGGAGAGTTGCTGTTGTACTCTGTTGCTTCTGAGCTTCCAGTTTAAAAGACTAGATGGGCCTCCGATGACCCAGCGGGACCTGGCTAATTTCAAATGGAAGCCATCAAATGAAGGGCTTGCGATTGCAGGCAAAGAGATTCCCAACCTGAGAAAAATGAAGATTGCCCTCCTGTAGGAGACACCGTCAATCTGCTCGTAGTAGTCAAGGAAAGGCTTGATGGCATCTATCAGTCCTGGGTGAAGCTTGTCCATCTCATCAAATATGAATACCGACTTGGCGCAGGCACTGACGTTACCCCGAATCCACTTCTGCAATTGCTCCTGGACCAAAGCAATAAGGAGGATGAAAGGTTGATCTTACAGTTCTTCAGCATCAACCCATGGGGGATGCTCTGATTTTAACATTGAAAAAACCCTGACACCCTACTTGAGTAATTGACCAATGAAACAAAGCAACAGTCAGACAGAGTGATCTTTACATCTAAGAGAGTGGTGGAATTTATGCCAGCTTAATGTAAACTGGTGTAAATTCCAAACTGCATTCAGGAGGAGGGCTACTGCTGGCCTGAGCCTGGCAGAGGGTAAAACCACCCTTTAAAACAGAGTTTGACTTGCAACACAGTTTTTTCACAGGATCACAGAACTGTAGAGTAACAACTTTAAAGTGGTTTGCAAAAAAGATAAAACCATAGAAACAGGGGGGAAATGCAATACATTATGATACACAATAATTTAACTAAAATTGAAATTCACATCAACTTTCTAAGCATGTGAGCAGGTTTGGCTGAACAGGAATGTTTTTAGGAGGCACTGAAAAGAGTATAGTGAAGGTGCCTGCCTGATATCAAGAGGCAGGGAGTTCTAAAGTGCAGGTGCTGCCCCACTAAATGATCAAGTTCTTTAAAATGTGGAATGGGTATTACATGGTACCCGTAGTAGTGCCAATCTGGCTGATCAAAGCAGATCAAAGTAGGCACAAAGTTTGTAAGTCTTTTGTATTTTTTACTCTCTATCTTTTTTCTTTTTTCTTTCTTTTTCTTTTTTCTTTCTCTTTCATCTGTGTTTGCTTTCTTCCTATATGCTTGTTATCATCTCTGTTATATTTTTGTATGTGGTTTTTAAAACTTGCTTAATAAAGATATTAAATAAAATAAAATGTGGAATGGGTATTACATGGTACCCGTAGTAGTGCCAATCTGGCTGATCAAAGCAGATCAAAGTAGGCACATGTGGGGTAAGGTGATGATGTAGATAAAGTGGTCCCAAACTGTAACACTTTGAACATGGCCTGGTAGCAAATGAGTGACCAGTGCAGATCTCTGAGCACATGTGTTATAATGCTGATGAGGCCTCACTCTGTCAGCAATTGCGCTGCAGCATCCTGCACTAACTGAAGCTTCTGGGTTATGTGTGAGGGAAGTTCCACACAGGGCAAATTGATGTAATTCGGACTTGAAGCAACCAACCCATGAACTACTGTAGCAAGGCTTTCCTGATCCAGGGATGGCCGTAGCTGTTGAACTGTCCACTGAAGTTGGCTGAGCCTCCAGTGACAGAACCGGATGCAAAAGCACCCCCAAACTGAGAACTTTCTCCTTCAGTGGTGGAGTGCAATCCCATCCAGGGTAGGCAACTAACCAATTTCTCAGACATGGGGGCTTCTTAACCACAGTCATATAAGGCAGCTCTTTCCATTCCTAAAAACGGAAGCAGCTCCACAAACTCTCAGCTTTCACTTTCCATTATTCTCCTATATTAACTCCTTTTACTGGAAGGCAAATGACCACTACTGGTTTTCGAGAGTGCTCAAAAGGCCATACCAATAGGATCCAAAAAATTCAAACTTTTCTTTTTCTGGGTGGTCCTTCTCCTGCCCTTCTAGAATATTGAAAACATTTCCAAATGAAGAAGTCTCTACCTGACGCAAGTCCCAGAGACCTCAGTTTCCCTCTGCAAGCTAGGATTCCCCACAAGCTTACCATTTAGCATGCCATGTACAACCCAGCGTTCCTGAGAACCTCTGTTTCATTTAGACTAACTTTTAAGTTTCTGGTGCTCATGGATGCAAAAAGAAGCCTTAAAGAATGATCAAGAAAAAGTCAGGAAAAAAGCTTTCAATTATTCAGGGGACTAGGGACCCTGGAAAAGGAAGACAGGAAGCAGACCCTTGGTCCATCTAGCTCAGTACTGTCAACAGGTATAGTCAGCTGCACCAACAGGTTAAAGAACGGTTCTTATCCGTGGGTTGTTGGGCTGCTGAATGGAAAAAAATAGTGGTGCAATTGACTTCCGGCAAGCACACAGAGTGAGAACAAGACTGAGTGTATGGGGGGGGGAGGCTCATTTAATTTCACTGCACACAGTTGGTGTAGTGACAATAAAGGTTTATTATTATTATTTATTTATTACGTTATTAACACTGACTTGCAGTGGCTTTCCAGGGTTTCAGGCAAGGACATTCCTAGGCCTGGAGATGCCATTGGGGATTGAACCCAGGACCTTATGCATGCAAAGCAGGTGTTGTCCCAGCGAGCCACAGCCCTCCCCCTTAACATAAAGTAAAATTCTAGTCTTCACAGTTAATTAAAGAGCTGAATTCAATATTGCCAGTATTGCCCAGTATTGTCAACACTAACTGGTAGTGGTTATCTAGGCTGTCAGGCAAGGGAGATACTGGGGGTTCTGCATGCAAAAAACATAAGAATGTAAGTGGAGTCTGCAGCATGAGGCCAGTGGCCCACCTAGTCCAGCATCCTGTTCCCACCAGCTGCCTATTGGAGGTGCACCAGCAAGGTCTAACCACAACAGCAGCTCCTTGAGATTCCCAGCAGGTGGTATTTGGAGTAGAGGCAGCATGTGCTTCACCACTGAGTTTTACTATTCAGATATCTCAGTACTCTTGGCTATACTGTACTACAGCCTTCACTAACCCAATGATAGCCAAATGCTTTCAACTACAGCTCCCATCAGCTCCAGCTGAGATTGAGAGCTGCCTCAATTTGCTCACTCTGTAAAACGGAAACAAAATAAGCCTAGAATCAGCAACATAAAGCCTTGCAAAAACACTCAACCAATTACACCCTCACCTTATACATTGCAATCTGGTGGTCATGGGGGAAATGCAGTGTAGAAAGGAAAAGGTGGACGTATTTGCTCTTCAGCCCGGCCTTGTGGATGTTTTCGGCAACAATCTGGCTGACAAAATTTTTGCCCGTCCCTGCCCACCCATGCAGGGAGAGTGCCAGGGGCTTCTTAGGGTTTGGGTTGTTGACGAAGCCGGTCACTGCCTTCAGGATCACGTCCTTCGCCAGGTGCTGTCCGAAAAGCTTATTGTCCAGATTCTGCCGGAGCGCTGCAAAGAGGCAAAGGTGGAGAGTGTTGATTTCAGAGAGGCACTCCTGCAAGCCTCAGTGTGGGTCCAGGGATTAGAGTGCTGGGCTTGGGACCTGGGAGACCAGGGTTCAAATTCCCACTTGGCCTTTGAAGCTCACCGGAGGACCTTGGGCCAGTCACAGCTTCTCAGTGTGACCTACCTCACAGGGTTGTTGTGAGGACTGAATTAGGAAGGGAGAACTGTGTATGCCACCTTGAGCTCCTTGGAGATAAAGGTGGGATATAAATGCAATAGATAAATAAACCTTGGGCATTATCTAGCTACAGTTGGGAATATCCTTCAGAAATCCAGGAGTGCAGTGTAGATAATACTGTGCTAGATGGACTCTAAGGCAACTTCTTTCCTTAAACACACAGCACAACCAAATTGAACAACTCTATGGGGCCAAAACTACTTCACTCTCTCTCCCTCTCCTCCCCCCAACAAAAAAACTCCAACTTCCCTATAAGGGGGGGTCCCCTCTGGGGGGGGCAGCCCTGCCATATTTTTCGTCCTCTTTCCTTGCCTCTCTATGGTGGGGCTAGGGCTGCTACATCCCGCTTTTTGCCCCCTATGGGGCCGCTATGGGGCCAGCCAGCCACCCTCCCTGCCTGTGGGTACCGGTGCTGTTGGGCCGCTCCTCCTCGCCGGGGCAGCACTCCACGAAGGCGCAGTAGAAGCGGGGCGAGGAGAGGTAACCGGTCAGAGCCGAGGCCGCCCCGATGGCGATGCCGGTGCTGATGGGCTCCAGCCCCGCCGATCCAGGCGGCCCCAAGGCGGCCCCAAGCAGCAGGAGGAGCACCGGCGGCGGCAAAAGCAGGCGGAGTCGGAGCCGCAGCATGGTGGACGCCGCGCCGGCAAAAGTGCCCCGCGCTGGCGGCTACTTTTGCAAGTCCGACCGCCCACCTTCGCAAGCACGACGGCGGGGACTACAACTCCCAGCAGGCCCCGCGCGGACCCCCTTCCCTTTCCTGTAAGCCCCGGCGCCATCTTTGTTTGGGGCGGAGTTTCCATCCTAGCAACCGCTAAGCCAGTTTCATTGGCTGTTGCTAAGGGAGTTACTGAACATGCACATGGATTGCTTTCGTGTGCGTTATATACAATATATAATATAATAAAGCGCGCAAGCGCGCGCACGTGTAAGGTTGAAATATATAAGCAGTGTAGTACAGTGGTTAGAGCTGTTAAAGTCGGGGCGGGGGTGTGACACCCCGGAAGTAGTGCCAATGTCCCCAGCACAGCCTCAACCTAAAGTCAGGACGATGACCCTGACCTTACGCACAATCACGACCTAACCCCCCAAACCCCAAGACTCTCAACTATTAAATGCATGCTCAAATGAAATACCATTATTTTATTTGCAGGGTGGCTTGAGCGCCGTCCTGCTGGGCAGACAATGGAAGGAGGGTCATAAAATAGGGTTACCAGACATCCCTGGTTCCTGGGGACAGTCCCCAGATTTGCAAATCTGTCCCCGGATATATTCCATCCCCGGAATGTACCCAGATTTGCAAATCTGTCCCCGGGAAACGTGGCAGCAGCAGCCCGGAGCCAGCCTGGTAGCGCAGTTGGCTCTGGCTGGCTTCAGGAGCTGCTAGCTGCCCACTGCCGTGGCGCCCGCCATATTTCCTCGTCGCAACACATCCGGGGGGCTTCCGGTGAGGAAAAATGGCAGGCGCCATGGTAGCAAGCAGCTCTTGAAGCCAGCCAGAGACAACTGCGCTACCAGGCTGGCTCCGGGCTGCTGACTGCCTCTGCCACCGCCACTGCTGAGGGGGAACCGGGGACGTCTGGCGGTACAGATCTCCTGCCCCCTTCCCCCTTTGTTTTGACTGAACGGTGGAGGCTTGGGAGTCGTTGCCCAGTTTTTAAAAAACTCCGGGCATTTATGTTTCACAGGGTGCGAAAGAAGGGCTTTGCACCTTTATACAATATGCATGTGTGCTTGGGCCCAGCGTCTTTTGCCTCACCATCCCCACTACTGACTCCCTGTTGCTACTCAGCTTCAAAAAAAAAAAAAAAAAAAAAAAAGTGTCCCCGGATTCATTGAAAAAAATCTGGTAACCATATTGTCAGGGAACTGCCATCAGGGCCGGAGGGAGAGAGCGGGCTCCGGAGGGGTCCCAGAGAGCGTCCCGGGATGGGGAGAGGCAGCCCATCTTCTGGGGAAGAGAATCAGCGTAGCACCAGTGGAGAAGGGGGGCAGATGGGGGAATCGGCGAGGCGGTCCCATGACTCCTTGCCAGGGACCAGCGGAGAGAGTAAGGGTCCTCTGCTGCTTACACCCTCCTTGTGCAGAAGGCTTCCGCGCAGGGAGAGTAGGAGGAGACTAGGCGTCAAAGAGCTTCTTTGCTGGAAGAAGTTCAAGAAACGCCCACTGACGGATTCTGCCAGCGATTGATACAGCCACGGGTGAGTGGCTGTCCGGACAGAAAAGGTTCACGCAGGCAACCCAGCCAGGTGTTGCACCGATTTACGCACGAGCAACCCCTAGAACCATTACACATATCATAAAATTTATCTATTCTGGTTTCAATTGCCTAGAAGTGTTACAACGTCCTACACACATTTGGCCCATGAAACTCATCAGGTGGCCTTGGGGTGTAGTAGCTGCCTCTCAGCCTGACCTACTTCACAGAGTGGCCCTGGGTGTGCAATGAAGAGGAGCAGGTCCACATACAGCACCTTGAGCTCTCTGGGGGGAAAATGCAGTCTAAATGTAACAAAGGAATAAATAAACAATGTGTTGATAAACACACAGAGACATTTTAAGTAAATATGTGTGATGGTTAAGGCATTATTAACATGCACATGTGTGTGCATCTCTGCATACTCTCTGTGTGAGTGAGAGACAGACAAGAGTGTAATTGCTTTCAAATGCTTTTAATTGTAATAGTTTTAGAAGGTTTTTGCTTTGGGTTTAAATTTCCTATCTGTTCGCCATTGTTGGGCTCCTGGGAGAGGAAGGGATATAAAATCAATCAATAAGTAAATGAAACACATGAGAAATAATGCTTTTTTCTGGGGGTACTCAAGGGTACACAGCAGTGGTGCCTTTTTCCTAGATGAAAAGCACTGGTGAAACAGAGAGAGGGAAGGGAGAGGGAGAGGGAGAGGGAGAGGGGGAGAGAGAGAGAGAGAAATCTAATGTATTTTATTTGAATTTATGTGTGTGTATATTAAACATATATATAATTTGCTAATTTAAACGTTATTAGCATGCAGACCATATACAGTATAAACAGGATTGTATCCAAGCTCTCCCCAAAGCAGCCCCACTGAAATTAATGAAAATATTAATGTAATATTATTAATGATCATGTTTTAGTGTTTCTTCTTTCATCTCACTGGGCCTGCTACCAAACCAGCTGGATAAAAGGTCCTGTTCCCCCCCCCCCAGCACATTTCACCCTTAAGCAGTGTGCAAATTCTGTCATCCAAAAGCAAATATTGAGAAAGCCCTAAGTAAACTCTACTGAGGAAGCTCTCCAAAACAGCAGGGGCATTTGCCAACCTCCCAAAGAAATACTACACGCAGAACATAAAACCTAACCTGAAATAAAACCACCTTTCTTCACTCAGCAAGGAGGAGGAAGATGGGGGCAAAGCAAGAATTAACTGCCTTGGACAGGCTCTGGCTCCATCGACATTTTGAACTTTCAGCCACCATGGCTAACAGTGAAAAATGGCAACCCCACCATCAGTCTCATATGGAGGAAAGAGTTTTCAGCTGTTATCAGGTTCTTTTCCCACTCTCATCATTACCAGAAGTCATGGACATCCAATAAAGTTGAATGTTGGAGGATCCAGGTCAGATAAAAGGAAAGACATCTTCATGTTGCACAAACTATGGAAACTCGTTCCCATGAATATCCATTGATAGCCCTCTCCTCCTCCATCTGAAGCCATCTGATTGGTGGCCATCACTGTTAAGTTGTGGGTGAACATATCAGACGACACAGCGATTCTTCAAACAGCTCTTGTTTATTCACAGGCCAGGACAGAACTGAACTGAAGGGTTCAGTCAGCCTGCTTATATAGAGCTCCAGTACAATGTAACTGTAACAATTTTCTAAAACTATCCAATCACTGAACATCACTTTCGATCCCTTATTTGCATAACTATCTACAGTATCCCCCTGCTGGCCCAGGGAGAGAACTTCAGTACATAACAATCACTACCTCCTGAGGATGGGAGTTCCATAGTTTTAACTCCACACCTGTCAGGGACTGGGCAGAGGAGGAATGGTGGAGACCACCTCCCCAGCCTGAGCCTTCTAGAGGAGAAGAAGATAGTTCAGAATTACAACAGGGGTTTTAGCTCAGAGGCAGAACAGGGGGAAAGCTGGGAAATAATGAGAGAGAAGGAGGAAGAGGAAGCACCAGGAGGGCAACAGCTGATGGGCACAGTGTCTTTAGAAAGCATTCCAGACCCACCTCCCTCCTAGAACCTGGCAAGCCTTGAAAGTAGGAGAGCAAAGAGCTCAGAAGCAGAGGGCCTTCAGAGCCACCTGTAGGGGAGATGATGATAATGACGAATAAGGAAGTGGGAGAAAGGGAGAGTGGAGAGTCATTCGGGACAATGCCATTATCCCAAGAGGCTATGTTCCAAGCCTCTCTCTGTAAACATTGAATAAAAAGCAGGTGGTAATAACTTTTCCTTGTCTCGTACGTTCCTGGCAACCGGCCGTGGGAGTTGCTTACTGCCACCTGACAGCACCACATGAAAAAGGACTTCACTTTCTCCACCCATTTGGCCCTCAACTAAACAAGGTTAGGAATATCCTGACATTTGCCACCAGGCCAGGTCTTGTGCAAGAAGAGCACAAAGGCGAAAGTCCATTCTGCCCCACATCGTCTCCTCCCCCCCAAAAAAATTCTTATCTTCCAGTCCTGACCCAAATGCCTTTGAGCAAAGAGCAATGCCCTCAGTGCCGTGAAGGGTCTGGGGTGGATAGGGATGGATTGGGGAGTGGGGCTGCGCTGTCTTCCAGCACTCTGGACAGCTCCCCATCTGTCACAATCTTTAGTGCATGTCCTGGGTCAGTACTGCGGAAAAGCTGCTTTTGATGCCATCAGGACTGGACTTGGGCAGGGGGCACTCAACAGAATAAACAGGAATGGGCCCAAAGGCAACAAGGGCCAACATACTACAATCTGAAGCATGCATTATAATCTAGGGAGGGGGCCCTGTAAAATTGCTGGGGAATGGTCATAGCTCAGTGGAGAAATATTGTGTTGCATTCAGAAGGTCCCGGGTTCAGTCCCCACCATGGCTACTAGCTGTTGATAGCCTTCTCCTCCTACATGAATATGTCCAGTCCTTTTTCACAGACATTAATCAAGTTGGTGGTCATTACTGCCTCCTGTGGAAGCAAGTTCCATGGTTGGACTCTGCACTGCGTAAAGAAGTGCTTTCTCTTATGCCTCCTGAATCTCCCAACTTTCTGCTTCATTAGATATCCACAAGTTCTAGTGTTATGAGAGATGGAGACAAGCTTGTCTCTCTCCACTTTCTCCATTACATGCCTAATTTAATAAACTTCTATCATATCACCTCTTACCCATCTTTTCTTTACAGTCCCAAATCCCACAACCTTTCCTCACAGGGGAGTCATTCCATCTCCTTAATAATTTCAGTTGCCCGTTTCTGAACTTTTTCAACTTTGCAATAGCCTTTTTGAGATAAGGCAACTTGAACCATGCACAGTATTGTATCAATGCATTTTTATCAATGGTTTTATGTTTAGTAATTCGCTTAGGGTCTTTGAGTAACAAGTGAGTAATTATTATTATTATTGTATTGACGATGAACTCTAGAGTCAGGTAAAATTACAGTGGTACCTCGGGTTAAGAACTTAATTCGTTCTGGAGGTCCATTCTTAACTTGAAACTGTTCTTAACCTGAGGTACCATTTTAGCTAATAGGGCATCCCTCTGCCACTGCATCACCGCCGCACGATTTCTGTTCTCATCCTGAAGCAAAGTTCCTAACCCAAGGAAGTATTTCTGGGTTAGCAGCATCTGTAACCTGAAGCGTATGTAACCCGAGGTACCACTGTACCTAACTTTAACACTGTTTCTTCAGTCCTCAGCACACTTTTTTGGGTTTCCTTGATTCTGAGAAACTAATTTCAGTAGGCTCTGCATTTCATGTTGCAAAGAAAGCTGATAGCTTGGATATCAGATAGCATCACCCAGGCCAGGGATGCAAATCAGCGATCAGCTTACCTCTGGGCCATGCAAACTGGGATGCAGGTATACGAAGCAGCCGCCACCGCCTATTTTTCTGCATGTTGAATGGATGCTGTGCTAAAGAGCCAGGTAAGAGGGAGGGAGAAGATGCTGCAGAAGCAACCTGTGGAAGGGGCACCTTAAATGCTTAAGAGTTCTTGGTGGAGGGTGGAATAATTTCAAAGGCAAGCCCCACAATGCCTGAAACAGAGAGCCACTGCCAGTTGGTGTAGAGCATACTGAGCTAGGCAGACCAAGGGTCTGGCTCAGCATACAGCAGCTTTCCATGTCCCTGTTTAACTCTGCCCATGCACATTTATTAAGAACCATGGCAACTGGCATCTTTCTTCTTCTTTTAGAGGAAAGGCTGCAGATTGGTACTGGAGCATCAGCTTTGGATGCAGAAGATCCTAGCTTCAGTCCCCAGCATTTCCAGGCAAGGCTGGGAATGTCCCCTGCCTGAAACCTTGGAAAGCTTCTTCTGCCAGTCAGGATAGACAACACTGAGCTAGGTGGATCAGCAGTCCAACTTGATACAGTGGATGCTCGGGTTGCGAACGTGATCTGTGCAGGATGCACGTTCACAACCCGCAGCATTTGCAACCCGCAGCGGTGCATCTGCGCACGCGTGGGTTGTGATTCAGTGCTTCTGTGCATGCGCAAAGCACGATTTAGCACTTCTGTGCATGCACGACCCCCGAAACCTGGAAGTAACTTGTTCTGGTACTTCCAGGTTTCAGCGGGTCCATAACCCAAAAAAAAAAACGCAACCTGAAGCACCTGCAACCCGAGGTATGATTGTATAAGGCAGCTTCCTACTTCCTCTGTTCTCACAAACACCTCTTGGTTTCTGTAGGTCTCCAAAGTGAGTGGAGGCAGTGAGTGGAGGCGCTAGCTTGACAGGACAGCCCTTTTCTGCCAGCATCGCAGCTAACCTCCTCCTCAGCAGAGCAAGGAATTCTGTCTGGTGGATTTAATCAGCCTGCCTACTTGGGTTTCAGGAAAAGGGACAGCAACACACCAGGAGAAAGTAACCAGTTTCTGATCTGTGTACCCCGACTCCTAATTGCTACCTTGCTCTGTTTTGGCAGAGTGTGCCTGCTTCCCCTCAGGACAGGATCCAGGCTGTGGTGTCAATGCAGATTTGTGTTGCAAGGTGACCTGAGGGTCTTGAGCAAAAGAGGCAGGTGAGAAGGAAGAGGAGGTCATCAATAATGACACAGGGGAAGAAGTGCCCCCATGCCTTTGACACCACATGCCTGGTCTGGAATCATCTCCACACAGTCATGTAGGTTGGTGTGCATTCGCACGACCTTTCCAGGCCTGGAAGGAGACCTTGGAGTCATAGAATCATAGAATTGTAGAGTTCAAAGGGACCCCCAAAGGTCCTCTAGTCCAACTTTGTGCAAGGCAAGAATCACAGCTAAAGAATCCCTGACAGATGGCCACCCAATCTCTGTTTCAAAACCTCCAGTGAAGGAGAGCCCACCATCTCTTGAGGGAGACTGTTCCATCATCAAACGGCTCTTACTACCAGAAAGTTCTTCCTGATGTTTGGTCGGAATCTACTTTCTTTTAACTTGAAGCTATTGGTTCAGGTCCCACCCTCCAGAGGATGAGAAAACAAGTTTGCTCCATCTTCCATGCAACAGCCCTTTATATATTTGAAGGTGGCTATCCTATTTCCTCTCTGTCTCCTTTTTTCCAGGATAAACATCCCGAAAGTCATCAGCTGTTCCTCATAAGGCTTGGTTTCCAGACCCTTTCACATCTTGGCCACCCTCCTCTGCAACACATTCCAGCTTGTCAATCTCCTTCATAAACTGAGGTGCCCAGAACTGGACACAGTACTCCAAGCGAAGTCTGATCAAGGCAGAATAGGGTGGTGCTATCACTTCCCTTGCTTAGGACTCTAAACTTCTGTTGACGTGGCATAAAATTGCACGAGCTTCTCTTGCCTGGACCCACGTAACTGAAAAGGGAGCACTGGGGACTTGGTCCCAACTAGAGTCACCCCCCTGGGGAAGTTGCTCGCTCACTTTATAGCCCCCTAGGACCTTGTGATGGGCAGTGCCATCTGCTCCCCCTTGGTAGAAGTCTGGGATGTGACCAGCAAGCTGACGGTGGCCTCTGATTCCTTGGAACTCTCCAGTTTCTCCAAGGCCCAACCTCACTGTCGCCACCCCACCTCTGAGGGGTTGCCCATTTCTTCATTCTCAGATGGCTGCAAAGAAGAAGAAGAGGTCCCAACTGTGACCACATCTCCTCTGGATTCTGCATCCACTACAACAGTGGCGAAGATCAACATGACAGCCTAGGACGCAAGGGAGTAACAAAGAGCCCTGCAGCTTGACTGAATCAAAAGGGCGCCTTTGATCTCATCCAGCATCCTCTTCTCCCAGTTACCAACCAGATGCCCCAATGGGAAGCCCACAAGCAGGGCACAAGCACAAGAGCCCCCATCCCTCCTGCAGTTTCCAGCAGGTGGTATTCAGAAGCATTGCTGCCCCTGGCAAAGTAGCCAGCAATAGGCATCTAGCTTGGTGGCCATCCAGGTTGGTGGCCATTACTGCCTCCTGGGGGAGCGAGTGCCTCTACGCTGTGTAGAGGGCTTTCAAAAAAACCTGTCCTGAATCTTCCAGCATTCCTCTGTATTGGATCTCCACCCATTCTAGTGTTATCAGAGAACGAGGAAACAATTTCTCTATTCACTTTTCCCACATCATGCATAATTTTATACACTTCTGTCATGTTGCCTTTTACTCGCCTTTGCTCTAAACTAAAAAGTCCCAAATTCTGCTTCCTTTCCTCATAGGGAAGTCCCTCCACCCCCTTAATCATTTTGTTTGCCCTTCTCTGAACATTTTCCAGCTCTGCAATATCCTTTCAAAGACGAGGCAAACAGAAGCAGCAAGATTCAAACAGGGACTTATTGACGTGGAACTCGCTCTATTAGCTGCAAAGCTATATCAACTCGGCTGGATGATTTTGGGCCCTGCTCCCCCATCCTCATGGAGCTGTGGCGAGAGGATAAACCCAGGCAAGGCTCTCCTGAACCCCGAGGTTCTGATTACCTACTCTTTCCTTTTCCTAACAGGTAGGAGCCGAAGTGGATGCAATTTTAAAAAGGAGGGCTTTCTCCAGCAGGTGGCAGCATTAAGGAATACAGTTTTAGGAACGGCCCCTCCTGTAGCTTACTGTATTTTTTGCTCTATAGGACGCACTTTTTCCCTCCTAAAAAGCAAGGGAAAATGTGTGTGCGTCCTATGGAGCGAATGCAGGGGGGAGGCAGGCGGGAAAAGCCCCCAAGAGCGGCACACAAGCTTCGTGCGCTCTTGCGGGCTTTTCCCCAGGAGGGAGAAGGGGCTGACTGGCTGCATCAGTCCCTTCTCCCACCTCCCAGAAAAGCCAGGAGAAGCCGCGCAGCCCCTTTAAAGAGCTCACGGCTTCTGCGGGCTCTCCAGGAGGTGGGGGAAGCTGCAGCGGATTCCCTCCTCCCCGGCTCCCTTTGAAGCAGCAAAGTGGGAGGGGAGCAGCTTCCTCTCCCACTTTCCTGCTTCAAAGCAATCACGGAGCAGGGAAGGAAGGGGACCATGGATCCTCTGCTAGCGAAGGCAGCGGACCCCGGCTCCCTTTGAAGCAGCAAAGTGGGAGGGGAGCAGCTTACACTCATGTAAGCAGCTCCTCTCCCACTTTCCTGCTTCAAAGTGGAGTGAATCCACTGCAGTTGCGAGCAGAGGATCCATGGCTCCGCTTCCTTCCCTCGAAGCAGGGTGCGGGGGTGCAGGGGGGAAAGAGGGCAGGAAATAGATGCCAGGCAAGAAGACACAACCACACTTTGACCACTGGAAAGTCCACCTCAGCCTCCCCAGATTTCCACTGAGACGGCCAGGCTAATCTCGATGGCCATAAGTCAGGCAATTCATTATTAACTGGACTTAGATAAGCCATGGCTCCCCTTCCTACCCTCCTCTGAGGCTCGATTTAAAGCAGCAAAGCGGACAGGAGCCGCCCACTTTGCTGCTTTAAATAGTTTAGTGCAACATTTGATTCATAATATTTTTTTGTGTGTTTTCCTCCTCTAAAAACTAGGTGCGCCCTATGGTCAGGTACGCCCTATGGTGCGAAAAATACGGCAATTCTTTTTTTGCAGCATTGAAATCGATATCCATCATAATGCAGTAATAACAAGGCATTCAAGAGAGGGGTTGGTGTGTATATATACAGAATAGTAAGGCTTTTTGCTGAAAGCAAATTAACGACCCCTCTGTTCATTCACCCTACAATAGCCTGCCTTCCCTTGATATAAACACCAGGAGGGTGATTGTTCATTTTGTTAAAGATAAGCTGGAAAAACATGGTCCCAGGACAGGTTTAGCCAGGATTCAAAACAGTCACCAGCAGCTGCTGTGTGTGAAGCGGCAAACACCATCCAGAAGGGGAGGGGCTGAAGTTAGATTGTAATCCACTGAGAGATGAGCAGATAAGGAAGCCGCTTTGTACTGAGTCAAACCCCCAGTCTGTTCAGCTGTTGAGCTGTGCATGCAGAAGCCCCAGGTTCAGCTCTTAGAACCTCTCACAGGTAGGTCTGGAAGAACCCTCCCTGCTTTAACACCCCCCCCACACACACACACACAAAAGCCATTGCCATTCAGTGCAGACAATACTGAGTCAGATGGACCAATATTCTGAATCGGTATCAGGTGGCTTCCTATGTTCCTATTCAATTCAGCCTTTGGTTCAAAAACATGAGGACTAAAATCTTATTTAATTTTCTAATTACTATAGCTCAGTGGTGCAGCATAGCCTTTGCATACAAAAGGTTCCAGGTTCAATCTTCATTTAAATGTATTAAGTGGGGGGGGGATTAATTTAGTGGAAACATAGCTGTCAACGTTTCCCTTTTTTAAGGTAAATTATCTTATTCTGAATAGGATTCCTTGCAAGAAAAAGGAAAAGTTGACAGCTACGAGTGGAAATCTACCTAATTTGCTCGATCTGTTCAGTGATAGAGCATCTGGACTGGATGCAGAAGGTACCAGGTTCAGTGTTCTTCCTGCTTTTAAAGAGCAGAGGTGAAAATGTCCACTTGCTGTTGTTATGACATCTAGATCCGCACTGTCGACACTGACTGGCAGTGACTCTCTGTGGTTTCAGGCAGGGATCATTCCCAGTCCTATCTGGAGATGTTGTCAGGGACTGAACCTGAGACTTTATGTACACCAAGCAGAAAGTCCTTATGGTTCAGATTTAAAGGCTGCTTTAAACAGGAGCACAGGAAGCTGCCTTACAAATGGTTTTAAATGTTTTAATCGCTTTTAATTTGCAGCACTTTAAATGGTGGTTGTTGTTTTTTTATAATATTATATTATTTCATTATTTTATTTTTGCTTGGGGTGGGATAAGCACTGAGTCAGCACTATTGTTCCTTGCTTTGTTCTGTTCTGTTCTGTTTTGTTTTATTATTATTATTATTCTGTTAAATTATTATATAGTTTGTATTTTGCCTTTTAAGGGGAAGGGTCATGGCTGCCTGGGAGTGGGCCTCAGCCAATAGATTGGGTGGGGCAGGTTCCACAGGGGGAGATGTATTGGGACACCCGATCTCAGTGATCACGGGCAGGAGGAGGAGTTATGCTAAGACCAGACCATGTCATTACCGAGGAGGCAGGTTTAGTCGTTGTTTGAGGACTATCCCTGCCTCCAGGTCTGGTCCTGACCGGAAGGATACAGTAATCAGCAAGGGAAACCCACATGACCTGAAAGTGTTGCTGTGCAATGCCAGGTCAATGATGAATAAAACCTCTGCCATCCACGACCTGATTGTGGATGGAGGATTTGACCTGGCATGTGTGACAGAGACCTGGTTGGATGAGGCAGATGGGCCTGTCCTTGCCGCTGCCTGCCCACCAGGTTTCTCTTACGCACAGCAACCCAGGTCATGTGGGCGGGGAGGGGGGGTTGCAGTGATTTTTAGGAAGTCATTAGTCTGCACCAGGCGTCCTATTGGGAAGACCCAGTTTTCTGAGTGCATGTTCTGGAAGTTGGGCAATAGGGGCAGTACAGGATTCCTACTGGTGTACCGACCTCCCCGCTGCACCAAGGATTCCCTGCCCGAGCTGCTTCAGGTCGTGGCGGATATGCTCCTGGAGACACCTAGCTTGGTTGTCCTGGGGGATTTTAACATCCATGCCGACACGACCTTACAAGGGGCCGCTCGGGACTTCGTGGAAAGCATGGCCTCCATGGGGCTGTCCCTGAATAAGTCTGGCCCAACTCATAGCCACGGACATGCCTTAGACTTGGTGTTTACCTCTACGGATGTTGGTGATCTGACATTAACTAAAAGCGAAACAAAAGAAGTGCCATGGTCAGATCACTTCCTGGTGCAACTGGACTTCTCCGCAACCCTTCCCCTCTGCAGGGAGGTGGGACCGATTCGGATGGTCCGCCCCCGCCACTTAATGGATCCAATTGGCTTCCAGAGAGTGGTAGGGGATGCTTTATCCCAAGTTGATGGCCTTTCAGCTGATTCCCTGGTGGCACGCTGGAATGCGGAGTTAACCAGGGCTATTGACTGTCTGGCTCCGAAGCGCCCTCTCCGATTGCATGGAGCCCGGACAGCCCCGTGGTTTTCCCCGGAGCTGAGGGTGATGAAACAATCGTTGAGACGGCTAGAGCGCCGGTGGCGGAAAACTCATTCTGAATCAGACCGGACACGGGTTAGAGCTCAACGTCGAGCCTACCAAGTGGCAATGGCGACGGCGAAGAGGGCCTTCTTCGCCGCCTCCATTGCATCTGCAGAAAACAGCAGCAGGAGACTTTTTCAGGTGGTTCGCAGTTTATCGGAACCACCTGTACCACCGGGGCCTGGTAGGGACCCCAAGATCTCCTGCAATGCTTTTGCAAAGTTTTTTGCAGATAAAATCGCTCAGATTCAGAAGGAGGTAGACTCCACAGTGGGAGCAGGGCCAGGGCGGGAGAGTGCTAGAGTTCTGTCTGGTCCTGTTATATGGGATCAATTCCAATCTGTTACCTCCGAGGATGTGGACAGGCTGCTTGGACGAGTGAAACCGACCACCTGTCTCCTTGATCCTTGCCCATCCTGGCTGATAAAAGCAAGCCGGGAAGGGCTGGGCGATGGGCTTTGCGGGGTGGTGAATGCTTCCCTCTGTGAGGGAGCCTTCCCAGACCCGCTGAAAGAGGCGGTCATTAAACCGCTTCTTAAAAAAACATCTTTAGACCCAGCCAATTTGGCCAACTATCGCCCAGTCTCAAATCTGCCATTCTTGGGCAAGGTGATTGAGCGGGTGGTTGCTGAACAACTCCAAGCACGCCTGGAGGAAACGGACCATTTGGATCCCTTCCAATCGGGATTCAGGCCTCACCATGGGACTGAAACTGCCTTGGTCGCGCTGGTTGATGATCTCCGGCGGGCTAGGGACAAAGGTGAGAGCTGTTTCCTAGTTCTGCTGGATCTCTCAGCGGCCTTTGACACCATCGACCATAACATCCTTCTGGACCGTCTAGAGGGGCTGGGGGCACTGTTATACAGTGGTTTCGCTCCTTCCTCCTGGGCCGTGTTCAGAAAGTGGTGGTGGGGGATGAGTGTTCAGACCCTTGGGCCCTCACTTGTGGGGTACCTCAGGGTTCCGTCCTCTCCCCCATGCTTTTTAACATCTATATGAAGCCGCTGGGAGAGATCATCAGGGGGTTTGGACTGGGTGTTCATCAGTATGCAGATGACACCCAGCTCTACCTCTCCTTTAAATCAGAACCAGTGAAGGCGGTGAAGGTCCTGTGTGAGTGCCTGGAGGCGGTTGGAGGTTGGATGGCGGCTAACAGATTGAGGTTGAATCCTGACAAGACAGAAGTACTGTTTTTGGGGGACAGGAGGCAGGCAGGTGTGGAGGATTCCCTGGTCCTGAATGGGGTAACTGTGCCCCTGAAGGACCAGGTGCGCAGCCTGGGAGTCATTTTGGACTCACAGCTGTCCATGGAGGCGCAGGTTAACTCTGTGTCCAGGGCAGCTGTCTACCAGCTCCACCTGGTACGCAGGCTAAGACCCTACCTCCCCGCGGACTGTCTCGCCAGAGTGGTGCATGCTCTGGTTATCTCACGCTTGGACTACTGCAACGCGCTCTACGTGGGGCTACCTTTGAAGGTGACCCGGAAACTGCAATTAATCCAGAATGCGGCAGCTAGACTGGTGACTGGGAGTGGCCGCTGGGACCACATAACACCGGTTCTGAGAGATCTGCACTGGCTCCCAGTACGTTTCCGAGCACGATTCAAAGTGTTGGTGCTGACCTTTAAAGCCCTAAACGGCCTCGGTCCTGTATACCTGAAGGAGCATCTCCACCCCCATCGTTCAGCCCGGACACTGAGATCCAGCGCCGAGGGCCTTCTGGCGGTTCCCTCATTGCGAGAAGTGAGGCTACAGGGAACCAGACAGAGGGCCCTCTCGGTAGTGGCGCCCGCCCTGTGGAACGCCCTCCCATTAGATGTCAAAGAGATAAAGAATTACCTGACATTCAGAAGACATCTTAAGGCAGCCCTGTTCAGGGAAGTTTTTAATATGTAATGCTGTACTGTTTTTAACACTGATTGGGAGCCGCCCAGAGTGGCTGGGGAAACTCAGCCAGATGGGCGGGGTATAAATAATAAATTATTATTATTATTAAATTATTATTATTATTACACAAAGTTGGACAATTTCCCCATCTAGCTTTATATTACCTACACTGACTGGCAGCAGCTCTCCAGGGTTTTGTAGAGGGTTCATTCCCTGCCCCACCTGGAAATGCTTTGGGTGCTGAACCTGGGGCTCCTGCGTGAGCTATGCAAATGGGCAATACCCCAAACTAACTATGGTTGGGGGGGGCAGCCCTGTGAAGAGGCAAATGGGAATTTTGCATGACAAGTATCTCAGTGGTGCCCCTCCCTCTTCTTCTGTTTGGCTGGAGAAGAGGTACACGTGACAGCTTCCCACCCCTATATCAGAGCCTGCTATCAGAGCAGCTGGAGGAGTCCTTTGCTGAATGGCTGAGCTGTGTTTATCCTGAAGTAATCAGGGATGTGGTTCTTCTTATAGGAAAGTTGCTGTCGTTCCTACTCTCAATCCATTCTAGTGGTAAGTGTGTTATTGGCTGGGATCCACTTGCTTGCCCACCCCCCACCCCTCAGTCTTGGAATGCAACTTTTGTCTGGGAGCCAAGCATGAGGGATGCTTTCTCGGCTCCAGAATGTCACATCAGGAATTCATTTGCAAAACAAATTAGCATTCCATTCCAAGCCGGAAGCAAGGCAGTGTTTTCCAAAATGCTGCAATCTTGCAAACACCCCCACCCCCTGTTTTATAACTGCCTTTTGTTGACCAGGGGCCACCCCCTATTTTCTGACTCCTCTCTCTTTTAGAGAGAGAAATTGTTCTTTATGGGTGTGTGAATTGTAAAGCTTCAGCGTTTTAGTTTATACCTTGGGGCCTCTGGAAGTTCAGTCTGGGGCTGGCAGTGGAGCTTTCCATTGTTGAGCAACTGCCAAGTTCCCTGGGCTAGTTAGATGTTGCCCTGTTTCCCTCTGGAACCACCTGCTGCTGTAGCTTGCCTCTTCCATCTCTTTGTCTGAGTGAAGGGAAAGGACTAAACATGTGGTCTATCTGTGCTCGGCAAGTGGAATATGTTAAAGGCATGTGTTAAAGGTTTTACAGCTTATATTTCCACACTTTTCTTTGCTGCATGCTTGGCCATGTTAAACCTCTGCCGGGGTTCTCTCACCAAAGAGCACACACCCCAAACTTGGACCTTGCCCTTCCAATGAGTTTTTACAATACCTGGCAGGTTTGGTATGGGCATTAAATGAGGAGGACCATGGGTGCCACCTTGAGCTCCTTGGAGGAACAAGTGGGGTGTCCATGCATGCAATCAAGGAAACTGGCCAGGTGTGAAAAGCAGAGAGCACTCCTGCCCCTTTAACACCTGGGCAGAAGAGGACTTTTTTTCAGTAGGTGGAAAGCCACACTTGCTGTAAGGTTTTCCTCTGCATATCTGTTAAAGGGGCAGGAGCTCTCTCAGCTGTTGGCTGCCACCCTTCCACCAACATCTAAGCTTGTCTATTTCTTTCCCTCCATCCATATCCCCCCTTTCCTTATGGGACATTTCCTTTTGGGATTGGCTGACTATATGGCAGAACATGTCAGGATTGTATTGCCTGTTGGGTTCTTGCACCAAGTGAGGTTTGTGGTACTTGGGCCCTATGGGTGGGCTCTCTCTGAGGCTCTCTTGGTGCCCATCAGGACCAGTAGACTGGAAAGCAGGCCAGTAAGAAGAGTCAGAGACAATGACAGGGAGAGTGTGTTATGTATTGAAGTTCTCACCCTAGCTACCAGGGGTATTGTGTACAGTCATACCTCAGGTTAAATACGCTTCAGGTTGAGCGTTTTCAGGTTGTGTTCTGCGGCGACCCGGATGTAACGGAACGGGTCACTTCCAGGTTTCGCCGCTCACGCATGTGCAGGTGCTCTAAATGACATCACACACATGCGCAGAAGCGGCAAATCATGACCAAGGCACATGCAGACGCGGGGTGCATTCTGCTCAGGATGCAAATGGAGCTCCGGAATGGATCCCGTTCGCATCCAGAGGTACCACTGTATATAGTTTTCACTCAGGTCCACGTAAGTTAATTTAGGCAGGAAACCCTGGGCTTTTGTTGTTACAATGTTGACAGGCGGCTGCCTATAAAAGCAGGCCGACTGAACTGTTTGCTGTTCAGTTCAGTTCCAGCTTACAGTGGTACCTCGGGTTAAGTACTTAATTCGTTCCAGAGGTCCGTACTTAACCTGAAACTGTTCTTAACCTGAAGCACCACTTTAGCTAATGGGGCCTCCTGCTGCCGCCGCCATGCAATTTCTGTTCTCATCCTGAAGCAAAGTTCTTAACCTGAAGCACTATTTCTGGGTTAGCGGAGTCTGTAACCTGAAGTGTATGTAACTTGAAGCGTATGTGACCCGAGGTACCACTGTACTTATAAAGAACTACTTGGAGAAAGCTCTGTGTCATCTGCTATGTCCACCCACTACTTAATAGAGTGGCTCCCTGATTGGTTGTAATCAAGGAGGCTGTCTGGTGCTGGCTGACAGAAGTTGATGGGGCAAAATGTTTCCCAGCCCTACCTGGAGATGCCACAGGGGACTGAAGCAGGGGCATTCTGCAAGCAAGGCAGGTGCTCTAACGCAGAGCTGTGCACTTCCCCTAAAAAAAATAAAGTAAAATTCTAGTCCCTGTTGTTCTGAATAAAAAGCTGAATCAGCACAGGAAGCTGAGTCAGATGGCTGGGTTCATCTAGCTCAGTATTGTCTACACTGACTAGCAGCAGCTGTCTGGGATTTCAGGCAGGGAACATTCCTGGAACTACCTGGCAAGGCTGGGGACTGAATCATGGACTTTCTGCATGCGAGGCAGATACTCTACCACAGAGCTATGGTCCTTTCCCATAAAATCACATTGTAGCCTGCTCCAGATCTCTGAGTGGTGAGAGACTCTGGGGGTGCCACTGTTATGAGGACTAGAATCTTATTTTCATGGGAAGGGTCATAGCTCAGTGGCAGATAATGTGTTTTACATGCAGAAGAAGCCGGGCTTAGGAGATACAGTACTATTGCCTGACATCCTGGTGAGCTTCTGGCTGTCCCTGTAGGCCAGGTGTCAGCTGTACTGGGCACTGAAATTTGAGACCCCAAGGTCTGCTGGGGCTGATGGGAGTTGCAGTCCAGCAACGTATTTTGGGCCAGAGGATCTCCACACCTTATATGCAGATTTATTTAAGGAACTTCTGTGTTGGCTGATTTTCTGGGAATCCTTTGCAAGTTGTTCCATGACAAGCCCTGTCTTCTTAAAGAGCCCCCTAACTGCAGCCATGAAACCCCGATGCATTCCAGAGGATTTTCAGGCAGGACAGGATAACTCTCCAGGTGTCTTTGGACTCAAACTCCCATCATTCCTGGACTGTTTGCCATGGTGGCTGGGGCTGATAGGAACTGGGTTCCAATGAATATGTGGTGGGCCACCTTAGGAGAGGCATTCCCCGCCCCCACCCACCCCCCATGAGGGAATGCCTTTTTTAAAGCAGGAGCATCTCTTGCATGAAGGGGAGGGGGTGCTCCTTCTTAGAAAAGGGACGGGGAGCATGGAGTACCACCCACTTCTTGAGGTCTAAATGTTCCTTAGCTCTGTTTGAAGGCACATCTTGGAAATGCTAATCTGATGTTGCTCTCTCTGTGGGCATGATGTAATTGCGCAATGCCCTCCATTGCCATTGCAGTTACAGATTTCAGAGAAAGGTGACTGGCATGTCTGCAACCATGGTCTAGCCAGAATTTCATGAGTCTCGGTGATTAACCTGGAGTTTCTCAAAAAACCACAACGTTCTTAAGAGAATCGCTGTTTGCAAGCAACATGTTCCTCCCCTCCAACATTTCTCTGATGAAAATAGGAAAGTCCTATTCCATAAAAATAAGGGGGGCGGGGCGGAATTACTATTTATATTCCACGCATCTGACTGGGTTGCCACTCAGGGAGGCTTTCAACATATATAAAAACATAATAAAACATTAAACATTTTTAAAAATAAAAACCTTCCCTATACAGGGATAGCTGGGAGGGTCAGATACTCCATACCCTCCAACATTCCTCCAATGAAAATAGGGACATCCTAACGAAAAGCGGGACATTCTGGGATCAAATCAGAAACTGGGATGGCTTCTGTAAATCTGGGATTACCCTGAAAAAGGGACACTTGTAAGGTCTGTATGCTATAGAACTGCCATGCCTCTAAATCTTGCCCAACCCCCTGACACTTAAAGGAGATGGTGGTTAATCTTAAACCTGTGCGGTTTGTTTGCCTTCAGCCTGGCATCTCCAAACTCAGGCCTCCAGATATGTTTTGGGACTACAACTCCCATCATCCCTGGCTAACAGGACCAGTGGTCAGGGATGACTGGAATTGTAGTCCCAAAACATCTGGAGGGCTGAGTTTGGGGGTGCCTGCCTTAAGCAGTGATTCTCTGCTCTCTTTTCCTGATTGCCAGTCTATTTCTGGGCCCGATTCAAGGTGTTCACATTTGTGTTTAAAGCCCTAAACAACTTGGGCCGCAAAGATCTGAGAGTTCTCCTCCACCACCACCCTCTTGGGTGTTAAGCTCAGCAGAGGGGGTCCTCTTGGTAGTTCCACTGTCCTGAGGCATTCAGGATGGTGGCAGCCCCAGAGAGGAACTTATTTGTGGCAGAACCTAAGTTGTGGAACTTTGTCTAGCATCTGGCATCTTCATTGGACAGTGTCCATCATGCCAAAAACACCCCTCTTTACCCTAACCTTGGTCACCTAAGAACATGAGAAGAGCCCTGCTGGATCAAGCCCATCGAGTCCAGCATCCTGTCCTCATAGTGACCAACCAAATGCCCATTATGGGATGTCCCCAAGTAAGACCTGAGTGCACCTGTTGTTCCCCATTATCTGGTATACAAAGGTAGACTGTCTTTGAGCATGGAGGTTCTGCTATCACAATAGACTTCCATATGAGCAGCCTTACTAGCTCAGGCCAATGGCCCATCTAGTCCAGCATCCAGTTCTCACAGTAGCCAGTGAGATGCCCCAATGGGAAACCTGCAGGCAGGATCAGAGCACAATAGCCCTCACTTGGCTCCTGTGTTATGAATAGCAACTACTATTCATAAGCATTCATAAGTTATCCTGGCTTGTAGCCATTGCATCTGGAATATAGGTTTTCAGGACCCACCCCCTTCCTGTGATTGTAACTTGTTTTAAACGGTTTGTAATACTGAATTTTAAATTCACCTGATGGTGAAGGGTGGGGAGCAACAACAGCAGCAACAAATAAACAAATAATGGAACTTCTGAATATAAATCCAAAGGGTTGCATGTTGCAATGCTGACTGGTAAAGGCTCCATCCAAAGAGTAGATCTGGTGATTAATGTTGATCCAACCCCTTTCTTGCATGATATAATCTGGCACTAGTTTTCAGACCTCAGAAGGAAAAACGAGCTCCAGATCTCTGTCTCTCTGTCTGTTTCTCTCTCTCTCCACCCCACCCCACACTCTCAGGAAACAGCATCGATCCTTCGCTTCCCATGCAGAAAATGATGGAGAATGAAGCCTTCGTGTCTTTCATATTCTTTGGCACCCTTTTGGTCATAAAGATGTATGCCATAGCCGTCATAACAGGGCAAGTGAGGCTTCGCAAAAAGGTAGGCAAGTCATTCTTCCCCCCCCCCCTTTTTTTAAAGGCACTTGTGTGATTGTAGAAGGAGTTTTTACCCTCCATGTGGCTTTTGAAAATGGTTCTCTTTAACTTTTTGGTATTTCGCAGCAAGTTGTGATCTCATTTTGTGCATTTAATAGATGCTACTGTTTAGCTTTCTCTGACTTGCATCTGTTTACATTTTCCCCCAAACTGGGCTTTGAACACACTTTGCAAAAAAGAAAAAGGGAAACCAGAAATGTTAAACAGGTTGTGGAATTCTTATGAGAGACTTCCCAATCGGAATTTGATGGGGTTTTTTGAGGTGTTAAAATAAAAAAAGAACAGCTGATCCATCTTTCAGATTCCTCTATTTGAATATTTAAATCCTTGTTCCAGTAACTTTTAAGGCCCACCAAGGGACCAATGGTGAGCACCTGAAGCTCTTCATAAATAATAGAGACCAGTGTTTTGCTTCTGTGTCCTTGATTCAATTCAGTAGATTCAAAATTAGTCAAGGATCTAGTAGCAGGCATTTTAAGTGACTAATTTGCCAGTATATGGTGAAGTTGACACTCCTGTAACTAATTTAGAACCAGGTCTCATTTTTTCAATATGATTTTTGTTCCATTGGAACAGGATTGCCAGTAATGTAGAAGCCACACAATCCGAATGTGTTTTTGTGTTCACTAGACAACTTTACGCAGAGATAAATCAGCCCCCTTAGAATGATGACCAAGGCGGAGTAGTGGTAAGCAGCCTGAAGAAAAGCATTGCTGAAAGCTCTTCCAAATCTTAAATGGGTGATGTTTCTTCTGATTACGTTGCAAAGTTAACTCCTTCAGCCAGTTTGGTAGACAGCATCTGTGGTGTGCATTCTTTTCCCCCCAAGAAGGAGGATTTTAAATGCCTTTACGGTTGTAGTAATGATAACACTAACAAAGGAAATTTGCAGGGGGGAAATGACTGTCTACACATCATTCCACCTTATTATTTGTTTTGCTATGCTTGCCCAGCAGTTTTATTGACGTTTGGAGGGGCACTCTTTAGTTATTTAGCATTGACTGGGGATGAAGCAGTCTGGCCACCCTGAAACTTTTGCAGTATTGAAAGCTGGACCTAATGGTCAGGGATCCCTTTACCTTACCCTTACTATCCTGTGCACAGATCATAGAATCATAGAACCGTGGGAACTTCCCAAGTGTCATCTAGTCCCAACGCCCAGCAATGCAGGACTCGCAGCCAAAGAAACCCTTGACAGACAGCTATCCAACCTCTGTGTAAAAACTTCCAATGGAGGATTGTCCACCACCTTCCCAGGGAGTCCGTTCCACCCTCAAATGGCTCTTGCCATCAGAAAGTTCTTCCTAATGTTTAGTTGGAATCACCTTTCTCATCATTTGAAGCTGTTGGTTCAGGTCCTGCCCTCTGCGGCATCATAAAACAAGCTTCAACCATTTTCCATGTGGCAGCCTTTCAGATACAGTGGTACCTTGTGTTATGTACCATCCCCCTTATGAATGCTGCGGGTTACGTGCTCCGGAAGTAGATGCCCCTTGTTGTGACCTTTGCCCCGGGATGCGAGCAGAAGTCATGGTGCGGCGGCACAGCAGCAGCGGGAGGCGCCATTAGAGAAAGCGTGCCTCATGTTACGAGCGGTTTCCTGTTACAAACAGACCTGCAGAATGGATTAAGTACATAACACGAGGTACCACTGTATTTGAAGATAGCTATTGGGTCACCTCTCAGTCTTCTCTTCTCCAGGTTAAACATACCCAACTTCCTCAATGTTCCTTGTAAGGCTTAGTTTCTAGACATTTTATCATCCTGGTCACCCTCCTCTGCCTAATCTCCCAGCTCGTCAATATCATTCTGAAATTGTGTTGCCCAGAACTGGGCGCAAGATTCCAGTGGGAGCAGGGGAGCTGATCAAGGCAGAATAGAGCAGTACTATTACTTTCCTTGATCTGGATACAGTCATACCTCATGTTACGTTTGCTTCATGTTATGTTCTTTCAAGTTATGTCCCGCAGCGACCTGGAAGTACTGGAAAGGGTTACTTCCTGGTTTCGCCGCTCACGCATGCGCAGAAGCGCAAAATGATGCCACACGCATTGCACAGAAGTGGCAAGTCGCAACCCACGCGTGTGCAGAAGTGCCGCTGCAGTTTGCGTTCTTTTCATATTGCGAATGGGCCTCCGGAACGGATCCCGTTTGCAACCAGAGGTACCATTGTACTAGACTTGATTCACCCTAGAATTGTTGCTGCTGCCTTGCGCTGCAGTATGTCTCTCTCTATCTCAGTTGCTGGAAACCACAGAAGGGGAGAGTGCCCTTGTGCTCGGGTCCTGCTTGTAGGTTTCCCATAATGCACATCTTTTTGGCCACTGAGAGAGCAGGTGGCTGGCTAGATGGGCTGCTAGCCTGATCCAGTCCATACTTCTGATGTTCCTAGTGGGACTTCTGCTTAGCGGAAGTTTGTGTGATGTTAAAAATAATGAGTTTGTTTTCTCTTTTTTAAAAAAAGCTGTAGTTTCTTTCCTGTTCCCTAAAGGGAAGGAATGCCTTCTCAAGTACTTCTTGGAAATCTAGCTTTCACTTCTTGTTATTTGGAAAAAGAAAACTTGACTGCTGTGTTCTGCAGTTACAGGTGGTTGTCTAGGATGCAATAAAACAAACCAGAACACAGTTGATCTCTTTTTGGACCCACTCCAGATGGTGCCCAAACCTGCACTGAGTGTTGGGGGAGGGGGAGCATGGGCAACTGCCCAGTTTCTAAATTAAAAAGCAAATAGGGAGATTTTGTGGAGGTTTCTGTGTGTCAAAGTTGGATCAAGCCATTAACCAGGCATGGTGTCTCCCCAAGGTCCCAAGTTGTTTTGTAGAGCTGGGGGATAAAACAAATGTTCCATTTTTATGCGAATTTTAATTTTTAGTTTTCAGTATAACAAAACCAAGCTAACTAGGGAAAGCTAACTGAGCTCAACCAGAATAGGAGTAGTGAAGCAGAAAACTGTTTGATGAACAGCTCTAGATTTTAATCACAATGAACTATTTTCCACCTAATGATTCGGTGGAGGGATTAAAAACTATTCCCTCCCCCATGTGGATTATGCTGGGGGGGCTAAGGTTCACCCCAACACCCCTTTCCCTATGCAAGTAAATGGAGAGATCTGTTTTCCAGGGAGAGGAGGCAGTGTTCCCACAAAAATTCCACTGTGGAGAGTGGGCAGAAGCCCACCATACCAACAGTCTTTGGGGTAACAGGGACATATCTGAGGAGCAGGTGACATCCCCCAGTCTTTCCTGACAATCTTTTCCATCTCCTATTATTCCTATTGCACCCGCACCAAAACAATACAGTATTCATTGTGGGGGAACCATAAATCTGTATTGCTTTTGGGTGGGTGCTGAAGAGAGTGGTGTGTGTCTGCATATACAAGTCTCTGAAAATTGTGTGAGTTGAACCTAGGCTACTGAAGAAAGTCAGTCTCTGCACCCACTTTTCCCTCTGTCCAGGCCCACCAAAGGTATGCAGCCCACTGAAGATTGCCCAGGAGGGAATGTGACCTTCAGGCTGCAAAACATCACCCATCAGAGAGAAAGGGAAGTTTAAACTTCAGGGATTGTGGTCAATGCTAGTCCTACTTAGAGTAGACCCATTGAAGATAATGGCCATGACTAACTTTTGTTGTTTAGGCATTTAGTCGTGTCTGACTCTTCGTGACCCCACGGACCAGAGCACGCCAGGCACTCCTGTCTTCCACCGCCTCCCACAGTTTGATCAAACTTATGCTTTGAGGACACTGTCCAACCATCTCGTCCTCTGTCGTCCCCTTCTCCTTGTGCCCTCCATCTTTCCCAGGGAGTCTTCTCCTCTCATGAAGTGGCCAAAGTCTTGTAGCCTCAGCTTCACGATCTGTCCTTCCAGTGAGCACTCAGGGCTGATTTCCTTAAGAATGGATATGCTTGATCTTCTTGCAGTCCATGGGACTCTCAAGAGTCTCCTCCAGCACCATAATTCAAAAGCATCAATTCATCGGCGATCAGCCTTCTAACTTAGACTAACTTAGATCTCTTAATTTCAGTGGGTCCATTCTCAGTAGACTCTTTGTTTGATATCTGACCACTCCCTCCAGGTTTCAAGTGCTTTCCTGAAATGTTAAAAGTGATGCAAATTATCCATCAATAATTCACATTATAATTAATTTTTAGAAAAATCCCAAATAGTTGCAAAACAACTCCTTCAGGGATTTGAAGGGAGATCTGGACAATTGTCAACCAGGGTCAGCCAATGGCCTTGGATGGCTCCAGGCTTTCAAAATCATGCTTGTCACCATTCTTTTAAAAGAACTTTGTCTTGGAAAGGAGTTGAGATTCTTGTATTCAAAATAGTGAGCTGGCTTCCAATGGACACTTGCTAGTTTCCAAACAGGGTCTGTACATTCTCCGTTTTCAAAACAGATCGTTGCAACATCAAGGATTAGGTGCTGGATCTTTTAAGAAATTGGAAGTGATCCAATGCCAAAACCTCTGCAATTGTGATGCAAGCAATGCCTGGAACTTTTAATGAAAAGGCAACCAGAAATAATCTAATCCTGACTGTTTCAAATTAAGAAACCCAAAATGGTGACTGTAAGTGGAATACCAAAAACAGGATTTTACTGCAGTTTAAGCTGTGGACTTACTGGAGGTGGTGGTTGTTTTAATATTCTTTTGGAATGTTTTAAAGAGCATGGCTTATGGAACTCCTTTCACAACCTGGGGTTTATTCATAAGAGACTGCCACCTTGCAGTAGGTGGTGCAACAAACTTGAGACAGTTGTGGGAAATCACCAGGCACAGACAGAGCCATGCAGCCAGTGACGTTGGGTGGAATGTTCTACTAAATCTCCCAAAATGCTGATAAAAGCCTGTTGGAATGGGAAGAAGCAGCCTTCACTTTTTATTATACACTCTCTGTAAAGCTCATAATCTCCTGGAGTGGGGGAAATACTTTAAAACATCCGTCTTTGAGCACAGTCTGAAGACATTTTACATCTTCTGTCTCTGAGGCTGAGTTACAAAATGAACAGAATTGAGGGCTAAAGCTTTGAGCTGGTTGGGATTGCATATTTACCGTATTTTTCGCTCTATAAGACACACTTTTTCCCTCCTAAAAAGTAAGGGGAAATGTGTGTGCGTCTTATGGAGCAAATGCAGGCTGCGCGGCTAAGTCAGAAGCCAGAACAGGGAGAGGGAGCGCTGCGCAGCGCTTCCTCTAGCTGTTCTGGCTTTGGGATAGCCCCCCGAAGCCTCCGCAGGGCAGTGGGATGAAGGCTCCCCGCTGCCCTGTGGAGGCTTCACACAGGTCTTGTGGGAGGTGGGGGGAAGGGACAGAGCCGTGCGCTCTGTCCCTTCCCCCACCTCCCAGAAAAGCCCTCAAGAGCAGTGCGCTCTTTAAAGAGCCATGCCTAGCGTGTGTGCAGCTCTTGGGGGCTTTTCTCTGAGGAGGGAGGAGAGACTGACGCGGCCCCTCAGTCCCTTCTCCCTCCTTGGGAAAAGCCCCCAAGAGCTGCAAACACGCTCTGCGTGCTCTTTAAAGGGAGTGCGGCTCTTGCGAGCTTTTGCGGGAGATGGGAGAAGGGACAGAGGGCAGCTTAGCCGCGCACAGCCTCTTCCGGGCAGGGGGAGCCTTCATCCCGTTGCGTGGGAGAGGCTTCAGCGGCTATCCCAGAAGCCAGATCCCTCTTGCTGTTCTGGCTTCTGAGATTCAGAATATTTTTTTTCTTGTTTTCCTCCCCCCAAAACTAGGTGCGTCTTATCGTCTGGTACGTCCTATAGAGCGAAAAATATGGTAGTTGCTCCCCCCTCCCACACACACACAGCCCCACACTTGTAGAAAGCTTGCAAGCCAATCCAGCCTTTCCCCACATGTAGAATGCTAGAAAATAACTCAGAGGCACCATCTCTTGCTGCACTGAATGCATAAACTGTATTTGGCCAATTTATAAAACCAGCTGGCGGTGTTTTTCAGAAATATGCTACTTCAACATGCATGGGGCGGTAGCAGGTTCAGGGATGGGGGAAAATTTCAATTCTGTTTGCATTTAAAAGGCAAATCTACCTAATGTGTGCTTTACAAACGGTATGGGAACCAAAACCCATCAATCCTTTGAAGTCTGCTCATCTCTGCATTTTTGCAGTTTCCCAGCCAGGTAATCTGCCTGAAAATGCCCACATCTGGGGGAAACGTGCAAAAAAATGCATATGTTGACAAAAATAATGTGCAGAAATGTATCATATTTGGGGGGGGGGAATATAAATATATGGGGAAATATTCTTTGCAGAAAAGAATAATGAGATTGACAAAGTTTCATGAAGAAATGTGTGTGTGTGTTGGAGGAATTCATATTAAAATGCCAGGTTTTTAAAATGAGGGCTTTTAAAAGTAAATAAATAAATTGCAAGCTGTTGTGGAAATGTGGAGAAGTGAGTTTAAGACAGGGGAAAAGAGAAAACTGGAGAAGCCAGCTATGGCATATTCACCCATTCCTTGTTGTTCCAGTTATAATTATTAATTAAATTTATTAGTCACTTTTTGCCATGGCAACTCAAAGCATCTTACAATATTTTAAGCAAAAAACGTGTGTATACATTCAAACTAGCATAAATTAAAAGAATGAATCAATACTTTCCATATAAAAAAAAATCTCCACACTTGGCAAACTGGGATATTGGGGGGGGGGGCAATGGGGAGGAAGGTTCTGCCTCAGCCTCTCCCTGTTGCATGAAGATTGCCTTTCCATGCGGGGAGCATTCATGCACCAGCCTGCCTTCTCTTCTCTCCCCCATCCCTGCAATCAGAAGTTGTGCGATCTGCAGAGGGCAATGCCAATCAGTGCTTCTGCACTCCCTGAAGGGGTTCTGCTGGGACTAGTTTGCTTCAAGTGTAAGCATTCCACAGTCTCCACCACTTCCTCAAGGAAGCTGGTAATTAATTTGAATGTTTTAAAGCTGAGAGGACACTTATGACCCGAGGCTGCTCCTGGGAGGGGCCAGACCTTGGCACTTTCATGCCTGAAGTGTGAAGTTGCAGTCATCTTTGTCAGATGTTCTGGAGCTGAGTTCATTCGCATAAAATCCTGTGAATAGGTTAAAAGGCAGATTGCCAAATTGTGGTTTGGCACGCAAGAAACTAGTCCTCATGGCCTTTGTAGGTCTTCCTTAGTAAACACAGGAAGCTACCAAATGCGAGGTAGAGACTATGTATTGGCACCCTGAACAACCAGCAGCTCCAGGGATTCTTTGGGAGTGGAGAAGTCATGCTTTAAATGTATGGGTTTGTCGGAGCCTCATCTAAACAATTCATTTAAAGCAGTATCATATTATGTTATACAGCCATGGTGTTCCCCCCAAAAAAACCTGGGAACTGCAGTTTTTTAAGGGTCTTAAAAGTTGTTAAAGGTAAAAGGACCCCTTACCATTAGATCCAGTCGTGGCCGACTCTGGGGTTGCAGCGCTCATCTCGCTTTATTGGCCAGGGGAGCCAGCGTACAGCTTCCAGGTCATGTGGCCAGCATGACTAAGCCGCTTCTGGCAAACCAGAGCAGCGCATGGAAACGCCGTTTACTTTCCCGCCGGAGCAGTACCTATTTATCTACTTGCACTTTGACATGCTTTCGAACTGCTAGGTTGGCAGGAGCAGGGACCGAGCAACGGGAGCTCACCCCGTCGCGGGGATTCGAACCGCTGACCTTCTGATCGGCAAGTCCTAGGCTCTGTGGTTTAACCCAGTTGTTAGGAGACCTCTATTTCGCCTCCCAGGATTTCTGCATCAATCTCTCTTCCCAGGGAACTTTGATAGTTGTAGCTCTATGGGGAAATAGGGGTGTCCTGACAACTCATGGAATTGTGGTGTTGGGAGAGACACCAAAGGTCATCTAATTGAAGCCCCTGCAATGCGGAAAACTCAACTAGAGCATCCATGACAGGTGGTCATCCAACCTCTGCTTAAAAACCTCCAAGGAAGGAGAGTCCCCACCTCTCATGAGAGTCTGTTCCACTGTCAAGCAGCTCTTACTGCCAGAAAGTTCTTCTTGATGTTTAGTCGGAATCTCCTTTCTTGCAATTTGAAGCCATTAATTTGGATCCTACCCGCCAGAACAGGAGAAAACAAGCTTGCTCCATATTTCATGGTACAGCCATTCAGACACTTGCAGATGGCTATCATATTTCCTCTCAACACCCTTAAGAGTTCCCAGGATTCCTTAGGTAATGAAACAAGATTCTAGTTCATGTGGCTATGAATAACAGGCTAGATTAAACAAGAGCTAGGGAGATGCTTTATGCCAAGTCAAACATGTTCCATCTAGCTCAGTATTGTCTACACTGGCTGGCAGCAACTGTCTGGGGTATCAGGTGTCTCTCCCAGCCCTACCTGGAGATTCCACTTGGGATTGAACCTAGGACCTTCTGCATGCAATGCAGATGCTTTGTCACTGAGCTGTGGCCCCTCGCCACAATTTGTGACATGAGCTCTTGGACGGCTTGTGCAGGGACCCTTTTCTCTTGTGTGAACCTTGAGAGTTTTTGCAGATCCAGCAACCCTCCTTTGTGCCAATGGCTACCCAGGCCACCCCAACTCCTGCTCAAAGACAGGATCTGCCCAAAGGGCTTTTGTTGCTCCAGGAAGTATGTGGTCTGTGGCCAGTGTGCATGGAGGAAATAGCAAAGTAAAACAGAACCTTGCTTGCCCTGGGGAAAGGCTCAGTATAGCCAAAGATTATTCTAACAGGTAGGCTTCACTCTTGATGGCTCCTCCATCGGAAAATGTATTTATTTATTTCCTAAAATGTATACCCTGCTTGATTGTAAAACAAAACACAGTAACATTAAAGCTATTTACAAAATAGACAAAGCAATAAGAAAAATTAATTTAAGACTTTTGAAAAGTTAAAATAACAATAAACCAAAAGCAGGTTGAAATTTGCATCAGCTTTCAATGGTTTTTCTAAACAAAACAAGTACAGATTCAGGTAGGTAGCTGTGTTGGTCAGACGCAGTCAAAATAAATAAAAATAATAATTAAATTAATTAAAAAATTGTCCAGTAGCACCTTAGAGACCAACTCCAAGTACAGAAACCAAAACAAGTATGGAAAAGTTGGAGGCCTGACATCAATAGGCAGGGAGATCCAAAGTTTAAAGACAGGTATGACATGGTACCTGTAACAGGGGTAGTTCCTTAGATTAAAGCGGCTGAGTGGATGGATTTGGGGTAAGGTAATCTTGCAGGTGAACTGGTCCCAAGTTGTTAAGGGCTTTATATACTGATAGTAACGCCTTGGCACAAGCGTGATATGCCAAAAGTGCCTCACTTCTGTCAGCAATTGTGCTTTTAGCAAAACTGCTTACAATGAGGGGAGATGCAGGGAGAAAGTTCTTATTATGAGCCTGTCGTGAACTAATTGATCCTTGTCTTCCACCAGGCATTTGCCAATCCAGAGGATGCTCTGAGGCACGGAGGGCTGCAATACCACAGGGAAGACCCTGACGTGGAGCGATGCCGCAGGTGAGTCTTAAAAATAAAAAACAAAACTCCTCTTTGCACCATTAGGAGGCCATCTTTCCCTTGCACGTCAACCAATCAATTGCTGGCTCTGCTTTGCATGGCTAACAAGTGATGTAGATTTTTGAAGCTGCTTAGCATTGTTCCTTCCCTCTTCCCATGTGATTGCCCCCCCCCCCAGCATCACTGAGGACATATTGTTGGTAACTTCACAGGCCACTCAAGAGTTGTGAAGAAGTTTGGGGAAATGGGGGGGGGAGGGGCAAAATGGACAGATTTGTGCATCCCGAGTGGGGATGGAGGTGAAAGTCATAGAATCATAGTATAATAAAATTGTAGAATTCTAGCATTGGATGGGGCCCAAAGGGTCTCTGGTCCAACCTCCTGCAATGCAGCTAAACATTTAGTCACGTCTAGTGACATTTAATGTTTAGAATTCTTCCCTAGATGCAACAGATCACATCTCAATTTCCCTTAAGCACAGAAATTTTATATACAGTATCTGTATCTATATCTACAGTATCTATCTATTTACAAACATACAAAGAATGTCAAAGAAACAATTTGTTCCTTGGCTTGACCAGGGAAAGACGCAAGTGGAACAGAACTAGTGTTCTTTTTCATCAAATTAAATTGGCTGAAGGCAGGAGCAAATCTTTAGTACTTAATGCCCAATTTAAAAACGCTTGCACTTCTCAGAAATTGCATCTCTCATTCTTCCCAGAAAGGCCTCATTAGTTGTTGCCTTGAGGAGGGTATGGTTAATTCCTCTACTAATCTACTTGAGGTTGATCAGCAGGGTTCCCATCCAGTTTGGTAGCAGTTTTTTTAAAAAAAAGAAAAGAAAAAGAAAACATTCCTGTTCTTTTAAAAAAAACAAACAACTAATTACCATGAAAAACACAACTGTACCAGCACCAGTGACACAGTCTTAGGGTGAAGGGAGGATAAAACATATAATGGTAAGGCTAAAACTATGCATTGTTTCAACGTACAGAACTTGTGAGTTGGTTCTGCTCAGAGCAGACCTGCTGAAATTTGTGGACCTAAGTTAGTTGTGCCCATTAACTTAAGTGGGTTTACTCTGAGTAAGACAAGCATTGGATACAACTACCTATATTTAGACAGAGGTTATGTGGCGCTTTTGGAGCCAAAGAAAGAAAGAAAGATGCAAACTGAGATAATATTTTGGACTATTTTTCAAACCGCTTTTGGCCAGATTTATTTATTTTATTTTATTTATTGCCATTTATATCCCACATTTTTCTCCAAGGATCTCAAAATGGCATATGTGGTTCTCTCCCTCCTCATTTAATCCCCACAACAACCCTGTAAGGTAGGTTAGGTTAAGAGAGGCAGTGCACTGTCCAAAATAACACCCAGTGAGCTTCCAGGTCAAGTGGGGATTTGAACCCTGGTCTCCCAGGTCTTAGTCTGACACTATAACCACTGCACCACAGTGGCTTTGGTTTGTACTGTTTTGCCCTTTGACGCCTGTCTCCAGATTGGTTTTATAGGTTATAATACAATAACACCAGGTAGTAAACAGACATTCCACTTGGGCTTGACCTCTCAAACTTAAACAGTGAATTCTTTTACTTTTATCTCACCCATGCCCCTAAGGTAGTCCCACAGCAGGCTATAATAATTTAAACACAATATTAAAAAGGAGTGTAAAACAATATAAAATCACAGATATAAATACAGTGGTACTTCGGGTTAAGAACTTACTTTGTTCTGGAGGTCAGTTCTTAAGCTGAAACTGTTCTTAACCTGAGGTACCTGAGGTAGCTAATGGGGCCTCCCGCTGCCGCCGCTGCACAATTTCTGTTCTCATCCTGAAGCAAAGTTCTTAACCCGAGATACTATTTCTGGGTTAGCGGAGTCTGTGACCTGAAGCGTATGTAACCCAAGGTACCACTGTAAGGAGGGTCTCAAGTGTCTTAATCCATAGACAGCGTCTGGAACTTAAGTTTGGAGAAAAGGCAAGTAAGAGGCAACATGATAGAAGTTTACGGAATTATGTACAGCCTGGAGAAAGTGGAGAGAGAAAATCCCCCCTTCCCTCTTTCATAACACCACCACTCTGTGGGCAAACAGTGAAGCTGACTGTTGGAAGACCCAGGACAGATGAAAATTACAGCACAGAGGTAAATTATAGAACTCCCTTCTGCAGGAGGCAGTGATGACATCAACTTGGATGTTTTTAAAAGAGGATTGGACAAATGCATGGAGGAAAGGGCTATCGAGGGCTACTAACCAAGAGGGCTATGCTCTGATGCTTTTGAATACCAGTTGCTGGAAACCACAGGGGAAGGGGAGAGGGCTCTTGTGCTTGGATCCTGCTTGCTCCTTTCCTACAGGCATCTGGTTGGCCACTGTGAGAACAGGATGCTGGACTAGATGGGCCAATGGCCTGATGCAGAAGACTCTTCTTATGTTTTTGACACACAGATGAAAGTGGCCTGAAGGACCCTCTTTGCCCACTCCTCCCCACACAACAGACTCAAAGCCCTTGACGCTTGCAGCCCTCGTAGTGTGATGGTTCAGTATCCAGACCTCTGAATCTAAATGCACTGCTGCAGGACTAGTCTGAACAGGAATCTTAAGTGCCGCTGGTGTTCAGCTGGCCCTGAAATCCCCTTGAGAACATGTGACTGGCTTGCTTCAAGCACCTGCGTTCCTTCCGAAGAAAAGCGTGAAGTCCTGTTTTGTTTTGTTTCTTTTGTAAAGGAAAAGAGGTGAAGCAGAGTTGACTGGGTAGGGAGGGCATAGCTAAGAGAGGGAAATGGTGCAAAAGCAGATTTGGGAGAGGGAGGAACAGCTGGTCATAGATGCAAAGGCTAATAGAGTTGTGGGTTTCCAATCCTACAGCCTTATACACTTGCAAGCTCCTCACCCTAAGAAGCCCAACGGAGAACAAGAAGCCTCGATGGCTCCATATAAATTCTGCCCCCTTAATTAAACTATGACATTTGCAGCCACAAGACAGTGGTGATGCCCATCAACACAGGTTTTTTTAAGGGTGATGGACGCACTCATGGAGGACACAGCTATTGGTGGCTACTAGCCGTGATGACCTTATGCTACCTGCCTCTGAATGCCAGGTTGCTGGGGAACAAAACTGGGGAGACTTGCTTGTGGGCTTCCCATTGGGGCATCTGGTTGGCCACCGGGAGAACAGGGTGCTGGAACTAGGCGAGACACTGGATCGTGGAGCTGGGAAGCACTGGGTCGCTTCACCCAGTGTTCCAATGCTCTCCTAGCCACACTGAAAAAATTTTGGCCAGCCTAGGCAGCTGTCAATCCAGGCACCAAAAAGAAGCAGCAACTTTGAGTCACCTAGGTATATCACCTGTGGGCACTTTTGACAACTGTAGCAGCTGCCTAGCACTGTTAATTGATTTCTCTCTGTGTTGAGGAGGATTAAGTGCACCTTAAATACTCCCTGCTGCCAGGAACAGGCTGTCAAGAGTTGTGTCAGCTGGCTGACATCAATGGAGATCTTTCTGCTATGGAGTGCTGGCTTTCCCTTTCATTAAGGGGTGAGCCTCATCTGTCATGGAGAGGGGAAGGAAAAGCTCTGACCAAGTGAGGAGTGGCTGATTTATTTATTTTTAAAAGCTGATAAAAGTTCCTCCCCAGAGCTATTGAACCTATGGTCATGAAGAGGAGAGGGTGTTTTGTGGCATAGGAAGTGCAGGAAAAGTGTTTGGTGAGATTTACAACTCTCACTGTTTGCTTTGAGAATGAGAGCTGGCTTTGGAATGTAAGCAAAGGATTTGATGGGGCCTTTCACTTCCATAATTGGCAGGATACGACATGTTCTAGGCAATCACACTTCTAAGGAGTGTGCAGGGGTTCATCCTTTCAGGAAGGTAGCATGTAATTGCAAATAACCCCCCTATGGACCTCCAGAATGACTTCAGTTCTTAACCCGAGGTACCACTGTACAATTGCAGGATTGTCTGTCCTTTAAAATGTACACTTTTCAAGTTTTTGCAAAGCCAATTCTCCAGCCAAATAGTGTGAATTTAAACAATGCACATACAAAGGTCAGTTGTGCTAAAATGAATTGAATCAAGGGAAAATATAAATATGGCAGAAGTATGGTTTATAGACAGCAAGTATTGGCGAAAAATTGCATGTAATAAAGCCACTTCCAGCTTGCCCAGGAGGTGGGGTTGCGGGCTTCATGCCCACCCCACATGAGCGGGGGCTGGTTTCAGCCCCCACGAGAGCAGGGGAATCCCGGCCGCGTTGTCCACCCAGCCAGCCAATTGGGTGGCTGGGGGGGGGGCGTGGCCTGCCCTATTTAGGGCCGGTGCGGCCGGGGCTCGCCCTCTCTTGCCGGCTAGCCCCCACGTTTTTGTCCCTTCCAACTCCACAATTATTTAATTGTTTAATTGCTTACAAGCGCTATGTTAGAAAAAACCTATGACTGCTTACCTGGCAGCCCTGGGTTGGAGGGTCATTGGCCACCCAGGCATACGTTTCAGCTGCGAGGCCCTCTACCGGCTTGATGGCGTGCATCTTTTGGATGCTGGAAATGAGATTTGGCTGATGGATATAGCAAAGGGGATAAGGGATTGGTTTCAGGCATGAGAGTATTGGTGGCGAGCGATTGCTCGTGTGGCGGTTAGGCATTGGTAAGAAGGGGTTTAGAGGATGTGTGGGTGGGGGAGGAACGCCATCACCTCCCCCCAGAGAATGAAGGGTGGTCCGATAAAGGACTCCGGGGGGCGTGGCCCTGTCCGAAGCCTATGGAGGTGTGGGCCTAAGGCACGCCCCCGAGCGGTGACCCGGGGGAGCTCCTAGTTGACGTGCCTCAGCAGGAGACTCCCCCTCTATGGTGTTAACCATTCCCGTGTCTCCAGCAAATGGGCTGGAGCCGGATAGTCAATAGGACCAATGCCTAAGCCAATGCCTCTCATTCTTGATTTCAATAAAGTTGTGGCCTAATTCGCCCATTTAACCTTAAATTCTGGTGTCTAGTGTCTTTATTTATCCTTGGTGGGGGGCGGGAACTCGCCACGCAATGTTGTTATTAGGAGAAATTCACACTCCATTGCTGAGGACTTAAAAAGAAGGAGAAGAATGTGCAAAATGAGGTGGGAATGTGGAGGGCAGCACTTAGGACTGGGAAAAAGAGAAACCGAGAGAAGGTGAAATTGACTGAGTTCTCCTTCCTTGATGCTCTCTCTTTTGGAGAGCCACTGCTTGTCTGGGTAGACTGTACTGAACTAGAGGAGGAGCCAATGGTCTGACTCTGTAGAAGGCAGTGTCATATGTTCTTGTTTAATCTAGCTCCCTTTTCAGAACCATGAAAACTGGGCTCATTCTTACTTCATTTTTAAAGGACTCTGTGATGGAGCACTTGCTTTGCACACAGGAACTTCCAGGTTCAAACCCCAGTAGCATCTTCAGGAAGGGCTGGGGAGAAAGACTCCTTGCCGAAACCCTGGAGAGCCCCTGCCAGCCAGTGTAGACAGTACTAAGCTTGATGGGCCAAAGCCTGACTCCATATAAGGCAGTTTCTTATGGTTCCTGGACATTCATAATGTGTCTTGCATTCCTTCCTTGTCAGCCAAAAGGGAAACGACCTCCTTGGTAACCCAGGGAGAGTTTTTAGTGACTGTTTTCCTTTAATTCCGCTGGTCCATTTCATTATAGATTTCGTCCCCAGGGGGCTGTGTGCTTCCTGAAAGTTGTACCCTACAACCCAAGCCAAGACATCAAAAGTTATTTTGCTGTTGTTGACTTTTAAAATAAACGTTCTAGACCCCACCATCTTCCGCCCCTGCACTGCAGCCCCAGACTTGGCCCTTAATCTGCACCGACCCTTGAAGGCAGGAAATGGTTCCATTGAGGTGTTATGGCTTGTGGCATGACTTGTTTATGCATAATCCCATTAGCAGCCCTGGGTTGTGGCCAAGGTGTGTGCATACATAAATGCAGAAAGGGGGGGAGAGAAAGGGGGGACCGAGGAGCCAGGAAATGGTGCAACCACGCCATTGCCATGGCAACGATCCCATCCATGTGCGTACATCTTGCCTTAATGAGGACACAGTGATTGGAGCCAGCTGCGAAGGCTTGGGTTCCGTTGCCTGCTTTCCCTGAGATTTTTGCCGCTGCAAACGACCACAAGCTGTGTGCTGTGTGCAGTTCTGTTCACCCTCACCCCCAACAAGGATATTGCAGGGTTGGAAAAGGTTCAGAAAGGGGCCACCAAAATATTCAAGGGGTTGAGCAACTCGTCTGTGAGGAAAGCTTGCAGCATTCAGGGATTTTCAGCTGACATAAAATTCGAGTAAGAGGTGACACGATATAAGTTTATGAAATAATGGCTGGCATGGAGGAAGTGGCCAGAGAGAGGGGAAAATTCTCCTCTCATCACACGAGAACTCATAGACATCCAAGGAAGCTGAATGTTGGGAGATTCAGGGCAGATAAAAGAAAGTCCCTCATAGTTAACTGTTTTAAAGTCATCCACTTTGCTGGCTGTCAAATGGCTCCTGTGGAATGGAACTGAAAGCAATGCATCTGAATCCCAGTAAAGCTGGAAGCCACAGGAGGGGAGAGTGCTGTTGTGCTCAGGTTCTGCTTCCTAGTTTCCCACTGGAGCCTCTGGTCAGCCACTGTGAGAACAGGATGCTGGACCTAGATGGGCTATTGGCCTGATCCAGCAGCCACGTCCTTAATGTTCTTAAACCTCACTCCATGGTCTCAATGGAGGCAGGAGGTTTGGGTGTGATGGGAAACAGCTGCTGAGGCAGTGCTAAAATGGGATGCAGCATAATTATTGTGCGACAGATTTTGCTACTCTCCTCATCATCATCACCACCACCACCACCCCCCAAAAAAAGTTTGGGGAAATTGACTCTTGTCTGTTTGCAGCACTGAATCAATTTATTTATTTTTAAATCCTCACTTGCTTCTGGGCAGAGCTCACGAGAAGCCCATAAGCAGGACCTAAGTGAGACAGCAACTCTCCCCACTTGTGATTCCCAGGAACTGGCATTCAGAGGCATATTGCCTCCAACAGTGGAGGGAGAACGTAAAGACATAAACTGAACCCTGTTGGGTGCGTTTCCGAATGCAGTTTCCTCAATGCAAACCTCCTGCCCGTGGGCCAATAGTGGCCTACAAGGCCATTTGCCTCAATCCATGTCCATCTGCCAATCAGAAGACATCACATGTAACATCATAAGGTAATACCTGCTGGATCAGGCCATTGGTCCATCCAGCCCAGCATCCTTTTCCCGCAGTGGCCAACCAGATTCACATTATGAGAAGCCCACAAGCAGGACCTGAGTGCACCAGAACCTCTTCCTACTTGTGATTCCTGGCTAACTGGGATTCAGATGCATGCTGCATCTGACAGTGGAGGGAGAATGTAGCCATTGCAGCTAATAGCCCTGAAAGTCTTGTCTTCTGTGATTTCATGTTTTCATTGTTGGGACTTAGTATGAACATAGGAAAACAAGAAAAGCCAGCCAGGTGTGCCAAAGCAAAGCCCACAAACAGGACCCAAGTGCAATAGCATCATTCTCCCCACTTGCAATTGCCAGCAACTGGAATTCAGATGCATTTCTTCTTCTGGCCATGCTCCCCCACTTCTGCCTTCTAGGCCAGGGATCCCCAACCTGCAGCCTTCCAGATGTTTTGGCCTACAACTCCCATGATCCCTAGCTAACAGGACCAGTGGTCAGCGATGATGGGAATTGTAGTCCAAAACATCTGGAGGGCCGAAGGTTGGGGGTGCCTGTTCTAGGTGATTGAAGATCATGCCAAGCCCCAGAGCATTTATTATCAGATTCCAAAAGTTTGTAAACTACCTTACAAGTTGTAAGATAGTCTACAAAGCTTTTGGAATCTGATAATGGGTGACTGAAGGAGATTTGAAAGCTGACTCAGATGAGGCAAGGTCTGAGCTGGTGACCTTCCTCTGGGGTGAAAAGCCATTCATGTCTGAAAGTTGTGGTTTGGGAGTGGTGCCAGTAGAGGCTTTATTCCCGAACAGTCACTTGGGTGCGTCTTTTTTATTGTTATATAACCCTATTAAAACCAGCCTCATGTTGTTCAACTGTACCTACCTAAGGTAGATTGTGCTGGAATTTCCCCCTTGTTCATAGAGCTTGTTTAGCCTGTACCCACCAAGTAGGCAGACATCTCTGGGTTGTGTCAGGGGGGAAGGGGAATCTGTCCCCGCCCATCTAGGTAGATGTCAAATCTCCTCCCCACCCCCCACCCCAACATCTGCATGTTTTGTAAAATGTGTGCTGAGTTTTGTGTCTGCTGTTGAAAACACAATTGTTATGAAGCCTAGATGGGCAAACATCTCTTCAAGATCGAGGTGGGAAAGGAGAGAGGCCAGTTTAGTCTCCAGCAAAAACTAGTGGTGCACAGCACCAATTGGCTGGGAACAGAGATGTTACTAACCACTATTCCCCTTTCCTGACCAAGACTTGGGAATTTTCCAAACATTTTAAAAAGAAGTTTTCAGGCTTCTTATGTGGCCATAGCTCAGTGATAGAATAACTTCATTGTACCCAAGAGGTCCTGTGTTCAGTCCCCAGCATCTCCAGGTATGGCTGGGAAAGACTCCTTACCTGGAACCCTTGAGAGCTACTGGAAGTCAATGTACATAATACTGAGCTAGATGGAGCAATGGTCTGATTTAATTTAAGGCAGCCCCCCATGTTGACACAATGAGATGTTTCCTTCCCCACCCCCTACACTTTTAAAAAAGTGAGTGCAACCTTTTTTAAATGCTTGATAACTTTGCACTTCAGTTGTACACATTGTATACGTATTTCCACTAAAATAAGGATTCTGTACAATTTTCAGTGTCTCTCCCTTAAATTGTGCCCATGTTTGTACAAATAGACACGTAATCCAACTGATATCTGCATTCTAAGCTTCAATGAAATCCATCAAACAGGTCTGTTTGCTTTGAAAAGAGAGCCAGTGTGGTGTAGTGGTTAAGAGCAATAGACTCGTAATCTGGTGAACCGGGTTCGCTTCCCCGCTCCTCCACATGCAGCTGCTGGGTGACCTTGGGCTAGTCACACTTCTCTGAAGTCTCTCAGCCCCACTCACCTCACAGAGTGTTTGTTGTGGGGGAGTAAGGGAAAGGAGAATGCTAGCTGCTTTGAGATTCCTTAGGGCAGTGATAAAGCGGGATATCAAATCCAAACTCTCTCTCTCCAATTTCTCCTCCCACCCTTAAGAACACAAGAAAATCCTGCTGAATCAGGCCAATAGACCACCACCTAACCCAGCATCTTGTTCCCACATTGGCCAACCAGGTGCCCCAGTGGGCAGCCCACAAGCAGGATTCAAGCACAGAAGAACTCTGCCCTCCTATGGCTTCCAGCAACTGGAATTCAGAAGCATGACTGCCTCCGACTATGGAGGCAGAGTATAGTAACTGTGGCTAGGAGCCAGTGAGAGCCTTCATGAATTTGTCCGATATCCTCTTTTAAAGTCATTCAGGTTGGTGATTATCATAGCCTCCTGCAGGAACAAGTTCCATAGTTCAACTATCCACTGCATGGATAAGTCCCTTCTTTTATCTGTCCTGGATCTTACAACATTCAGCTTCATGGGATCTCCACAAGTTTTGGTGTTATAAGAACTTTCTCCATGCCATGCTTAATTATATAAACTTAAGGTAAAGGTAAAGGGATCCCTGACCACTAGGTCCAGTTGTGACCGACTCTGGGGTTTTGGTGCTCATCTCGCTTTATTGGCCGAGGGAGCCGGCGTACAGCTTCCAGGTCATGGGGCCAGCATGACTAAGGCACTTCTGGCAAACCAGAGCAGCACACGGAAACACCGTTTACCTACCCGCCGGAGTGGTACCTATTTATCTACTTGCACTTTGATGTGCTTTTGAACTGCTAGGTTGACAGGAACAGGGACCGAGCAACGGGAGCTCACCCCGTCACGGGGATTCGAACCGCTGACCTTCTGATCGGCAAGTCTTAGGCTCTGTGGTTTAACCCACAGTGCCCCCTGCGTCCCATTATATAAACTTATTTCTCCTCTTATGCACCTTTTCTCTAAACTAAAAAGCCCCCAAATGCTGTGATCTTCCCACATAGGGGAATATCTCTATCCTCCACCCTGGATAATTTTGGTTGCCGTTTTCTGAACCTTTCCTAATCTAAAATAGATAAATGATTATCTGGGTTCTACCCCCCCCTTTTTTTTTTCTCCACAGGGCTCATCTCAACGATATGGAGAACATTTACCCCTTTCTCTTCCTCGGTGCGATCTACTCCCTTCTGGACCCCAACCCGACTGTGGCCCGGATCCACTTCTTGATCTTCTTCTTTGGCCGGATTGTCCACACCTTGGCCTACCTTCTGAAACTCAGGGCTCCCACACGTTCAGTGGCCTACAGCGTGGCCCAACTTCCCTGCATCTCTATGGCCCTACAGATCCTCTTTGCAGCCATCAAGTCCTGGTGATTGCTTTGATCTGAGACTTGAAAGGGGTGGGAAACGGGATGGACAAGTGGCTTTGTTTGTAAGAGGTGGATAAAGCTCTTCCTTTTCCTTGCTGTGGTCTGGTGATGTGCATTTCAACCTCAACCACTGCATCTCTTTGCCTGGATGGACTCTCAGTCATGTCATCTTCAGACTGGACAGTTTGCTTGGCGATCTCTCCTAGGAGGGGAGGCACCTTTCTGTTGCTGGTGGGCATGTGGTGCAGAGGTTCAGGTCCACAAAGTGATAAATAAAAACACTTATTGCAGTAAAGAATATCTCGCTAGTTCCAAGCTGTCTATTTCAACTCTGGGGGATTTCACTTAGAACAGAACTTGGTGGACATGACTTCCAGAGGTGAGAGGTGGCCCTCCAGAGCTCTTTATCTGGCCCTCCAGATTGTGTGGAGTACTGTGGGAAGGAAGGAGAACCCTGCTCTAGTTTGCATCTCGGGCTGTGTCTCTAGTTCATTCTTGGCACATTGTTTGGGGAATTAGACACAGCAGAAGCTTGCTGGTAAGGAAGTTGTTCTGTGTTGAAGGGGAGATTAAAGGATAAGGAAACAGCCCCACCAAGGAGATACTGCAAGACTGAGCAGATGGAATGCAATGTGAACTAAATGCTTTCAGATTCAGCTGGGGGTGTAGATGAGGATCTGGCACACACAGGCTAACAGTATTAGTAGTCATCATCATCATCATGCAAAAAGTGATTGCACTAAGCACAAACCAGTACATTTTTTAGAAAGTGAACAGTGTGAAGTCTTTCCTTTTCACTGTCCCAAATGCCCTCTGCAAACAGAAAAACCAACCTTCAGAGTGGGGACCTGCAGCAAGAGTAACACTATATGGGTAGATTTGACCAATCAGTTCTTAAGCCTCATTGCAAGGTCTTGAAAAGAGCTCTGCTGGTTCAGGTGAAAGGAATGGGAATCCTGCAAACAGGACCATAACGCAATAAAGGTAAAGGTAAAGGTACCCCTGCCCGTACGGGCCAGTCTTGACAGACTCTGGGGTTGTGCGCCCATCTCACTTAAGAGGCCAGGGGCCAGCGCTGTCCGGAGACACTTCCGGGTCACGTGGCCAGCGTGACATCGCTGCTCTGGCCAGAGCCAGAGCCAGAGCCAGAGCCAGAGCCGCACACGGAAACGCCGTTTACCTTCCCGCAGGTAAGCGGTCCCTATTTATCTACTTGCACCCGGAGGTGCTTTCGAACTGCTAGGTTGGCAGGCGCTGGGACCGAACACCGCCGACCTTTCGATCGGCAAGCCCTAGGCGCTGAAGCTTTAACCCACAGCGCCACCTGCGTCCATAACGCAATAGGAACTCTCAATACTTGTGATTCGGAGCAACTGGCATTCAGAGGCATTTTACCCTCAGTGAATCAGCCTTTCAGCCAGGATCTGGTGCTCTTCAAATGTTTTGGGCTACAACTCCCATCAGTCTCAGTCAGCACAGGCATGTGATGCACAGCTGTGCAAACTAGGCGCTGATGGAAGCAGTAGTCAAAAAAAGTTGGAAGGCAGCAAGTTGTCAGAGGCTGCCCTCTAGTGATACTTTGTGGTCATGTCAGGCAAATGCCTCATTTTTGCTGTTGGCATCCATCTGTATTAGAAATCAATGGACTACGCTTCCAGGGGTGAAACAAACCACTGCTTTAGCAGCACAGAAGTGACTCCCCTGGGGTTCAAAGCCTGGGCAGCGTGGTCCAAAGGAAAGCAGAGCAATATGTTGGGCACCAGGAGTTGCCTGAAGGAGGCGTACAAGGTGCCATTCAATAGGGACTCCACTCCAGATTTGTGTAGGGTTTAATCCTTAGCCTTTTATTCTCCCAAAGATATCCCGCAAGTTAGCAGAGGTTTAGGATCAGCATTTTGCTTCTCCAAGATGGGCTCCTTTCCCAGGTTAACGGGGAGCCCCATCTGCCCCTCACTTGCCTCTACAGCACATGCAGAAACTGCCTTCTTGACCACAGGACGCACAATTGGTCTGGTGCACTAAATATGCTGGAGCCTGTCTTGGCATGCAGGAGAAGGCCCTAGCACACTGAGGGCTTGAGACTCATGGGATTAGTGGGTCTCAGTGCCTTCTCATCTTTTAAAATACCTGTCCTGGAGCTCATCTTTCCAAGGAACTATTAACTGGTGTTTTTGTTGTTGTTGTTCCAACCTGACCTGGGACCTGCTGGTGAAGGGCAAGCAGAGTAGGAGCAGCAGCAGCAGCAGCAGTAGTAATAGAGAGGTAGTATGGTGCAGGGACGCGGGTGGTGCTGTGGGTTAAACCACAGAGCCTAGGACTTGCCGATCAGAAGGTCAGCGGTTCGAACCCCCATGATGGGTGAGATCCCGTTGCTCGGTCCCTGCTCCTGCCAACCTAGCAGTTCGAAAGCATGTCAAGTGCAAGTAGATAAATACCTAGGTACCGCTCCGGCAGGAAGGTAAACGGCATTTCTGTGCGCTGCTCTGGTTCACCAGAAGCAGCTTAGTCATGCTGGCCACATGACCCGGAAGCTGTACACCGGCTCCCTCGGCCAGTAAAGCGAGATGAGTGCCACAACCCCACAGTCGGTCACGACTGGACCTAATGGTCAGGGGTCCCTTTACCTTTATGGTGCAGTGATGGTGTAGAGGGTTGGACTAGGCCATGGGAAACCAGAGTTCAAATCCCCTCTTGGTCATGACACTCACTGGGGGACCTTGGGCTAGTCACTGCCTCTCAGTCCAGCCTACCTCTCAGGGTTGTGGGGATTAAACAAGGAGGGGTGGAGAACCATGTATACCTCCTTGAGCTTACTTCGAGGAAAATGTGGAGTATAGATGCAACAAATAAATAAAATTAATAATACCGCAGACATGCCCCTTTCAGACTTTTCTTTGTGGGCCTACCTGTCCAGGCTAAATGTGGCCTGGGATACAGTATTGGCTCTGCCCTTCTCCATATAAATGCTCTCCTCCAAGTTAGCGATATGAGACACAACACAGTATGAACACCAAATCACAAAGGTGGTTTGAATGTGGCATGTAGAAACCATCTGATATTTATTTTATAAGCATTGAATTAAAAACAAAACAAAAAACAAAAAACAAAAAAGTCAGATTTCACCAGCCACTATTATGTTCATGCCATCTCTGGCAGCCATTTTGAAACAAAGAGAGTTCCTTGAAACTCGTAGAGTTTGAAATAATTTGGAATCATAACCACCCACATTTTGAGTTGGGGAGAAATTGCAGAACTGGGTTTCTTTCCTCTAGCTCTTCCTGGTCTGCGCTGCTTTGCAAATCTTTTTCATCCCCTCCCCCCCCCATCTTGTTTTTTAAAAAAATCCAAATGAAAATTTGACTTTTCATTATTTCATTTGTGAACATTTTCTTGAGTTTAGAAGTCTGGAAGCTCATCCTGGAAGCAAAAAATCAGCTCATTACCAACTGGAATTTGCAAAGCTCAAACTCCTCAATATCTCTTGCCCCTTACTTAGGCTCCTGTAGGCAGTGAGATTCCCCCTCTCCCTTCACTGGCAGGAGATTCTGTTCAGATTATTTGGAGGAACAACCTGCATTTCCTCCTTATACACAATTCCATAGTCTCCAATTGCTATGAAAAAGCTGCGATCTTCACAAAAACCCTCAAACCATGACAGCTTCACTCTGACACGCAGAGTCCCGAATTTCTCCAGCCAGCAAATGGGCACATGGACAGGGTACGAAATGGTACAAAGAGAGTTGATTTGATCCATCCCTCGTTGTCTTTTCTGTATCTCCTGTTGAGGGTCACACGGTTTCTCACTCACCACTAGAGCCAGAGGTGATTGGCTGAGAGGCGACAAGGGTAAAGGCTGATTGGAAGGCAGCGTGGCATGTGCAAGTGGGACTCCATCTGTGATTGGCAGGAATGAGGTGAGGGAGAGAGGCTGGTCATCAGAAAGGGCTCCCTGGCTGCGAAAGATGTGCCAGAGGCCTCTGGGAGAAGGTGGATTGGGGAGATAAGCTAAGTGAGAGAGAGGTGGAGCTGTGTTCACCCTAGAATAGTTTATAATGCAGGTCACTGGCAGCGCACTGCTAGGACACTTCCACATTTCAGGGGTGCCTATCACCTCTCACCAACTCCCCTGTTTTGCACATTCTGTAGCCATTCTTACAACCACACGGCATACATACCATGTCAGCTACAAGAGTCTTTGTTTATTAAGGGTGACTGAGGCCAAATCCGCACCATGCATTGAAAGCACTATGAGACCACTCTAAGCAGCCACATGTTCCCCCTGCCCCCAGCAAAGCAAACTGGGAGCTGTAGCTTGTAGCTACAAACCACTGCCACCAGGAGGCAGCATAGTGGGCAGACAGCTTTTCTGTGGCAAACAGGTACACTCTAGTCTAAGGCCCCAAGTTCTCTATGCATTTGAAGCAGTATTATACCACTTTAAAGTGTCAAAGAGGGATTGACTGTTAAACCACTGGTTGACTGTATAGGCCAGACCTAAAGAGGTTATTCTGGAAATCACTAAAGGAATAGCATACCCTCCAACTTCCTCAGGTGAAAATAGGGGCTTTTTACATCTGTATCCCAAATAGATTCTCATTTTACATCTGTATCCCAAATAGATTCTGACATTCAATAATTTCCTGGGTTTAGCAGATGGCTTCTCCCCTACATACATAATAATAGTTTGGATGGTGATTCCACCTTAGCATCCTTAAGTAATTTGAAATTATCAAGGTCTACCAACTAAGTTTAACAGTTTAAGGGGGGGGGGCAGGGAGTACCATGCACCACAATGCGCTTGAATGTTTCTTTATATTTTAGATTTCCTTATTTCAAATACATATCACTGAACAATTTTTTTTAAAAATGGCTATCTGCATTCTTGTTTAGATTCAGTTTTCCTCTCCCTCCCTTTGCCTGAAGTAACACATCTTACCCTTCTCACACATCTTTAGGTTAGGCTGGTTCTGCTATTAAATTGTTTACATTGTATTGGCTCAATTTTCTCTTCCTGGATTAGGGCAGAATGGCTGCTGGCACCTCTCATTCTTTGTGATGAGAGCTTTGGGGGTGCTTATGCCTCCAGGGGTTCAATGGGAATAGATGACAGTCTTGTGTCTTGGGGTATCCAATCCATTCAGCACTCCCTGCCCCTGAGTCCTGTTCCTCCCTGGGACTCAACATCCCATCAAGCAATGCCCTGCTCATCCTAAAGACACCCCCCCCCCGCCCAGTTTTTGAAAGCCAAAGGGCATGACCCTCAAATGGCGCACAACCTCTCTGGAAACCAGCAGAGTAAGCAGGGTATCTGATAATCTCTTACAGGACCACTCTGAGTTATTGTGAGTTCCCCTCTTATCTCCCAGAGGGTGTTTTTAAAGGAATGGGGTGTGCGCATTTGATCAAAAATGAAAAATGCAGCTTCTCTGTTATAGCAATGTTGAGTTGTTGTATACCCCCCAAAATGTACACTTGTACCATGTGGGGCTGGATGAGTGAATACAGGTTCAGAAACTTTCATCAAGTTCTCAGGAGGTAAAGTTCTTCTCTTTCAAAACTTCAGGTGAACAGCTCTGAACTTTTGATCTGCTGAGAAAAGAAAGGGTGAAGTAACTGTAGGGCGATTTGGCTTTACACTTTTCACATCGCCTCTGGAGGGTTTGATAGTTTCTCTTGGCCACCCCATCTACTAAAATCAAACCCTGCCAGAGTGTCCCATTCCTTCGTTCCTCAAAGCCAATGAATTTAATTTGGGGGGAAAGAAAGACATTGTAAACGTCTGTCTTCTAGAGAGGATGTGAAAGAGACGAAGGGCAGAGTAAGAGAGATGGACAACGTATGAAGGTGTTGGTGTTGCTGGAGCAAGAATCATCAATGTCTTGGCTGCCCTGCGGGGCTGGACTTTGAAGCAGGTGGGGTGGAGATCCTGGCTGCAGGGGAACATGAGGCAGGCTTGCCCCTTCGGCACGACCCCGTGGTCAGTTCACAGTGGGCACCTGGTTCTGATGAAGGCTGAACTCTTTGGCTTTGAGGCGTAAGCTGGCAATGCTGTTGGCCATGTTGACCCCTTGGGTGGGCGTAGTGGGGCTGCTAGAAGTGTACGAAGGCACTGTGTTGCTGAGCCATGCGAGGTGGGGAGAGAGGGAAACAAAAAAGAGTTATAAATCTTAACAGCAATTGTTGCTTGCTCAAGGCCACCCACCCTCTGCCCACGTCGCATCTCTCATCAGCCCTACTTCACATCAGATGTGTGGTGTTCCAGGGTTGGGGCAGGTGGGAAAAATGGGAGCTTTGTAGCCACTGATTCTTCTCACCCTTTGTAGTGTTTGGAACCAAAAATGCTGAAAGAAGGCAAGTTAGCCACTGAAGATGGGCTCTAGGGTTACTCTGGAGAAGGGGTGTGGGAAGCTCACCAAGGAGTCATTCTGTTTGCGCCAAAGCTAAGCATTTAGGAACACCGACAACACAACAGGCTTCAGCTTCAAGACAAAGGTGTGGAAGTTCTGTTATGTTTTATGGAAAACTCCACTTAAGAAGATATTGGAGCACTCCAAACCATTTGAACACATTTGTGCACAGAAAATAGCAGACCTAGCTGAAAGGCAACACATGGAGATCTGCAGTGATAATTGAAATGCACCCCTAATTATCATTATTGTACAATTATAACAGTATTGAGATGGGGTGTGTCTGTGACTTTCTCACACTTCTGAATTTCCCCCTACACTACAAGCTCACACTTTCTTGAATGTTTTTGCTGGGCTGTAATACGTCCTGGAGCTCTGGTCATGGCTATTCATTATCTAGGGGGAGGACAGAGAGAGGTGTGGAACTGTATTTTTGGCAGTACCAGTAAAAAGATAAACCCCAAACTTGCTTCTTGAGATCAGCATCTTTTTCTGAATATGTTGTGGGAACCTACGCATATCATCTCACACACTTTCATCTCAATCCATCTTGCATGACTCTGATTGCATGCATGCCTTCATTTGCAATTTCAGTAACTGACAAAGTTATGCTGCTCTCTGAACTTAATTTCTTTACACTCCGAAATTCTGTTTCCCTTTGAAGTGGAACAGCATGCTCTGATTTTAGACCATCTCTCTCCTCCTGCTCCCTTGCAAAATAAGCATTCTCTAGGCAACTGAAGCAACTTCAGTTTCCCTTCTTTTCTTGTCCCTGGTCTTGTTAGCACTTTTGTTTGAAAATGGATATAATTATTGTTGCTAATCTGCTTTGTAGGTCTGTGTAGGAAAATGGTCTGGGTTCTTTTCTGCACAGAAAGGAAAACTGAAGACTGCTCTGGACTTACCTGTATTGGGGTGTTGTTGACCAGGAGAGATAGTCTGGGCTCAGGTTGGTTGGACGGGGGGCCATGGGTTGTTCAATGGCTGCATCTTGGCTGTAGGATTTGAGGAGTGATGCCGATCTGTTGGCAAGCATGGCCCTCTCATTTCGGCGAAATTTGGCCCTCCGGTTCTGAAACCATACCTGGCAGAGAGGAAGAGTGCTAGGATGTTATTTTAATCTGCAATTTAAGGAAGATAATACTGAGTAAGAACATGAGTCCATTCAGCTCAATATTGTCCACACTGACTGGCGGCAGCAGCTCTCCGGGGTTTCAGGCAGGGGACATTCCCAGCCCTACCTGGAGATGCCACAAGGGGCTAAAGCCAGGACCTCTTGCATCCAAAGCAAATGCTCCAACACTGAGCTGCAGCCTTTCCTCTAAAAGAAGAATAAATATGCCAGTCCTCATGGTTCTGAATAAATATGCATGGGCAGAATTAAACATGGAAAGCTGTCTCATACTGAGTCAGACCCTTGGACTGTCTAGCTCAGTATGCTGGCAGTTGCTCTCTTGGGTTTCAGGCATAGTATTTTCTCAGCCCTACCTAGAGATGCTATCAGGTATAGAACCTGGGACCTTCTGCATGTACAGGAGATGCTCTACCATGGAACTACAGGGAGCTTGAACACCCACAACTTCATTCCGGTCCCTGCAGGTGTACATCTCTGGAGAGATGGTTGCCTTCAGCTATTCTCTTCTCCCTCTCACCTGCACTCTGGCCTCGCTAAGGCTGACCCTCCGTGCCAACTCCTCCCGGACAAAGGCATCGGGGTAGTGCGTCCTCTCAAAGACCCTCTCCAGAGCCTGGAGCTGGCTGCTGTTGAATGTGGTGCGGTTTCTCCTCTGCTTCTTCTTCCTCTTGGCGGAGCTGCGGGATGCACTCAAGCTCTCACCTGTTGGGGGACAAAAGAGAGGCAATGATGATGCCACGATGAAGCCACAAGAACATAGGAAGAGCCTGGTGGATCAGGCCAATGGCCCATTTCATCCAGCATCCTTTTCTCACTGTGGCTGAACAGTTTCCTATGGAAAACCAGCAAGCAGGATCTGAGCTCAAGAGCCCTCTCCCTTCCTGTGGTTTCTGGCACTGGTATTCAGAAGCATTGCTGCCTCTGAATGTGGAGGCAGAGCATGGCTTTCCATACACATCACACCTGGGTGGGCAGGAACTATACCCTTAATGTACCTGGAGAAGAAAATGCTGAGAGTTGATACAATAGCCATCTGGAGGGCTATCACATGTAAGAAAGAATAGACTTGTTTCCTGCTGCTCCAGAGAGGAGGACTGTTGGAAATTGCAGTCATGCCTCTCACCTGGAAGGAAATTAACTCATTTATTCATTCTCCTTTTTCACCATATGAACTCACTGAGATAGGAAGTGCCTGAGCTTGCTCACTACAAGCTCAGACCATGTGCTTAGAACTATTTCACTATATTTTGTATCCCAAGATTTCTGCCTGTGTTTAATTGTTGCTTCATGGAAAAAATGAATGAACCTGACCTTTGGAACTTTGTAAGTAAAGCATGTTTAAACTTGCTAAAGTGTGCTCACTGCTAAGAGGGGTAGAAATGGGTAAGATCTGGTAGTGACTCAGGATAGGATATTTTAAAGGTTTAACAACCTAAATTATGGTAACTAGATGTCCCCATTTCCCAGGGACAGTCCCCGGATTTATAAAGCTCTCCCCGGACAAAATCCGCCCCGGAATGTCCCCGGATTTATATTTTAAGTGTTGTAGATTTATTAGTAGGGAATGAATGCTGTGTGATTGGTTCAACAACACAAGAAACAGCATATGGGGACTTCCGGCGAGGCAAAATGGCAGGCGCCACGGCAGCGAGCAGCTCCTGAAGCCAGCCAGAGCCAACTGCGCTACCAGGCTGGCTCCGGGCTGCTGACTGCCTCTGCCACCACCACTGCCGCTGCCGAGGGGGAACCAGGGACGCCCGGTGCGTCAACTGACACACACACCCCACGACCCAAATCAAACCGGGAGCAAGAGCTCCCGTCCACCCAGCCAACTGCCCAGTGGCGCTCCAGGGCCAGGAAAACCCTGGAGCCAAAGCAGGGAGCAGGGGGAGAAGGAAGAGAGAGAAAGATGGAGGAGAAAAAAGAGGGGAGCCCTGACCTTGCCGCTGCCGCTGAGGAGGAGAGGTAGGAGAGCACTGGGAGGGCAAGGACACCTGGCCGAGCCCAGGCCTGACCTGAGCCTACTCCATGGTGGCTAGCACTCCAAGAGAGCAGGCTGGGACTTCTTTTTTAAGAAAAACAAACTTTTTTAAAAAATAACTTTTTTTCTTTCTTTTCAAAAAAAAAGTGTCCCCGGATTCTTTGAAAAAAAATCTGGTAACATTAACCTAAATCCCCACAATATTTTGCTGCTTGCTTTTGTGACTTTAAAACTGTTGTTGGGTCTTTCTCTATTAACAGAGTTTGCTTGCCCTGAATTTCTGGATGTAGGCATTGGGTGCATTTGTTTATTAATTACCCCACATGGGTGATTTGTATGTATCTATTCCCCCACCCACCCAAGGACCTGAACCAATTGATTCAAATTACAAGAAATGAGAGTCTAAACATTAGGAAGAACTTTCTGGTGCTAGGAGCTGTTTGACAGCGGAACAGACTCCCTCGGAAGGTGGTGGACTCTCCTTCCTTTGAGATTTTTAAGCAGAGATTGGATGGCCATCTGTCATGGGTGCTTTAGTTGAGATTCCTGCATTGCAGAGGGGTGTGGACTAGATGAGTCTTTGGTTCCCTTCCAACTCTACTATCACATGATTCTATAAAATGCAGCCTAGGAAGGTGCAGTCCGCCAGAGAATGGTCCCTGGGCGTGTGTTTCAGTTTAAATTCTGTCCTGAAATCCTATACAGCAATTTTGCCTCCCGCTCTGTTATGCAAACATCTGGCTTCCATTTGTTCCCTAATGGCGGGAAAGAACGTTATTTTGGAATTCACTTTTTATTTAAAAAAATGGAATATTTTTATGACATCCCCTTTGATTTTCAGCAGGGTTGCCCCAGATTCTTCTGCTGTGTGTCAAATCTAAGTGACTGTGATGTGGCGAAACGTTTTGCTGCTTGCCCGGATTGCTCGCTAAGAGATGAGTTGGGATTGAGGGCACAAGAGACTCACTCTAAAACAGGGGGTGGGGGGCTCAGCCCTTGGGGATGCATGCAGCCCCTCAGACCTCTCCACCTGGCCCTCAGAACCCTTCCCAGGCTTTCACTGCTTGGCACCCTCTCTGAGTGATTTTGTCCTAAAGGGATGTGTCTTTGAGCTTCTTGTCTGCCTGGATGGAGGATAGCATACCCTCAGACATTCCTCAGATGAAAACAGGGACGTTTCTCACTCTTCCCCTCCCCAACTGAACCTACTCGATGCTCTGCCAGCAGAGTATTTCCACCACCCTGCTCCCTGCCTGTACCTCAGAGCCATGCGTCACACGAAGCTATACCTCCGTGTTGTTGGCAAATCTCTTCCTCCTCACCCACTCTCCAGTAGCCGCTATGAGCTGCCCAAGAGAGGAGGCTGGCATTTAAGGTGGCCATGGAGAGGCTGCGGGGTGCTCGCTCACAGCTGCAACTGTCACCCAGGGCAAGCACCGGCTCATGCTCACCGCCAAGCTCGGCAGCAGTGGCACTGATGCGAAATAGGGACACTCTGAGGGACAGGCTGAGACCCTACCTGCCTGCAGACTGTCTCGCCAGAGTGGTGCATGCTCCGATTATCTCCCGCTTGGACTACTGCAATGCGCTCTATGTGGGGCTACCTTTGAAGGTAACCTGGAAACTACAACTAATCCAAAACGCGGCAGCTAGACTGGTGACTGGGAGTGGCCGCCAAGACCACATAACACCTAGTGGTTGAAAGACCTAGTACACTCCCAGTACGTTTCCGAGCACAATTCGAAGTGTCGGTGCTGACCTTTAAAGCCCTAAACGGCCTCAGCCCAATATACCTGAAGGAGCGTCTCCACCCCCATCGTTCTGCCCAGACACTGAGGTCCAGCGCTGAGGGCCTTCTGGCGGTTCCCTCATTGCAAGAAGCCAAGTTACAGGAACCAGGCAGAGGACCTTCTCAGTAGTGGCACCCACCCTGTGGAATGCCCTCCCACCAGATGTCAAAGAACAACTACCAGACTTTTAGAGGACATCTGAAGGCAGCCCTGTTTAGGGAAGCTTTTAATGTTTGATATATTATGGTATTTTAATATTTTGTTGGAAGCCCAGCCAGATGGGTGGGATATAAGTATATTATTATTATTATTATTATTATTATTATTATTATTATTATATCAAATCAGAAGCTTTTGTAATTCCGGGGCTGTCCCTGGGCAATCAGGACACTTGGAGAGTATGGGATAAAGAAAGGCTGATGAGTGCAGAAACTACCCCACTGTGCAAAGGGGGAAATTCGTATTAGCTGCTCTGTCTGCTTTTGCCTCTGGCTCCTCCCACCACTGGCATGTGCATCCCCCACCCCCACCCCCTACCCTCCCCCACCCTGGAAAGAAAATGTGGCCTTTGGACTGAAAAGGGTTTCCCACTCCTGCTCTAAAATAACTTGTTGATAATTTTCCTGCCTTCCAAAGTGAATAGCCAGTTCTAAGCTTGCCCACCTGCCTTCCTGGGGGTGAGACTTTCCAACTCTACAGTTCTATTATTCCTCTGGCACCTCTGCTTTAACCCTTCCTTCTCCTCTTATTCGGCTTAGCTGAAGGGGTGGAAATAGCCTGGAGTGCATTAGCTGTACATACCGCCAAAGAAAAATAAATGCAGCTCCTTTCTAGTTAGCTCTAACCTCTCTCTCTCCGAGAATCCCTTCCCCACCCCCTCGAAATAACAATTATGGTAAAATGTGACCCAGAGGCTGCAGACATCTCTAAGCAAATAAATAGGCTTTATTAATTAACACGAGTTCTTAGCAAACGGAACCCCGGTTCGATCTCAGGTGGTCTGAATTAGCAAAAGCAAACAAGGTGCTTAACGTGGATTTAACAAATTCACACTGACTTGGTTATATTAGGAGGGATGTCCTTTGCCCAGAAATTGTTTGGAAAGGCAGGACCTGTCACCTACCCCTTCTCCCAGGTCAGTTTTTGGAAACGAAGTGCTCTCCTTCACAGCTGGGATGAGAAACCTGTGGCTCTTGAGACATTGCTCAACTCTTAATTCCCATCAGCCCCAGACAGCAGGGACAAGGATAGTGGGCTATGTATCTAGGTGAACCTTTCGATTTCATTTCTCTCTCTCTCTCTCTCCATTCTAAAGTTCAAGTTCTCCACATTTCCACTTGATGCAATTTTTTTTTAAAAAAAGTCCTTATTCACCAGCATTTTAGTAATAATAATAAAAATAATATTTATTTATTTATTTCTATGCTGCCCATCTGACTGGGTTACCCCAGCTACCCTGAGTAGCTTCCAACAAATTTAAAACATTGAACACAGTCACACATTAAACAGACTCAGCCTAGTATACCTGAAGGAGCATCTCCACCCCCATTGTTCTGCCCGGTCGCTGAGGTCCAGCACAGAGGGCCTTCTGGCGGTTCCCTCACTGCAAGAAGCAAAGCTACAGGGAACCAAGCAGAAGGCCTTCTCAGTAGTGGCGCCCACCCTGTGGAACGCCCTCCCATCAGATGAGATAAACAACTACCTGACATTTAGAAAAGATAAACAACTACCTGACATTTAGAAGACACCTGAAGGCAGCCCTGTTCAGGGGAGTTTTTAATGTATGACATTTTAATGTATCTTTAATCTTCACAGAGTGGCTGAGGAAACCCAGCCAGATGGGCGGGGTATAAATAATGAATTATTATTATTATTATTATTATTATTATTATTATTATTATTTATTAAAAACCTCCCCATACAGGCTGCCTTCAGGTGTCTTCTAAAAGCCTAATAGCTGTTTATTTCCATGACATCTGATGGGAGTGTGAACTTACCCTAATATGCATTGTGTGTGTGTGTGTGTGTGTGTGTGAGAGAGAGAGAGAGAGAGAGAGAGAGAGAGATTTTGCCTAATGGGCACTTCTTTGCAAAGTGATTTTCCCTGATATAATGCATTTTTGCAAGCCATTTTCACAAATGAAGCCAGGCTAGTGAAGGGTGTGAGCTGAAGAGGCACCCCAAGGCCCAAACAGAGGTAGCTGGAGGCCCCTCCAGGCCTGAGAGTCTACACGCCTGCTCCAGCAATTTCCCATGGAAAAGGTGCCAGGGCTGTCTCACAGTATATGGCTTTTTTTCTGCTTACGCTTGTGGAAAGGGGAAAATATGTGTGATGTGCCATAGCTAACCTCAAGCGGCTCTAAGTGCTAAAGCTGGCTTTTGGGGGAAAGAAATTGGAAGTGCATAACAACTTGGATAGAAATCAGATATCTTTGCTCAGTAGAAAGAAAATAAACGCACAAATCCTGGTCTTCTTCAAAGTGTTACAATGGTTGTGCATCATTCCCAATCTCTGCTGAGCAGCAGAAAGATTTTAGGGGGTTCCAGGGTTGTGTTTCCATTGGGAAATCAAGGCATGGTGGAGACTAGTGTCTTTAAGGAATATGGTTTGTTGTACACATATTTACACCTGGGTCTACTTTGGAGAGAGTTCAGAGTATTATGTGTCAAGAGGGGCTTGTTCCCCACAGCAGTGCAGCGCTGGAGTCCAAGGCATCCTGCAAACAATCTCTGTGCCTCTGCCCCAGCCGGCCAAGATGGTTCTGCCCTTCACAGCAACTCACCGAATTCACCCCGTTCTTCCCCAACCGCTAAATTTCAAAAAGACACATTTTTCCTGTAACTTCTCCCTCTCGTCTCTACTATTTACTCGAAGTTCAGGTAAAAGAGGGTCAATGACTGGCCACTGTCAGGTAATTACACCTTGGACTCGGCTGCATTGGCAAAGAAAAAGTGCTTTATATGCGTTATTTAGGCATGATAACACTGTGACACCAAATGGCGCTGTGCAGTTCTGTTTTCGCCAACCCAATTTCTCATGCAAAGCTTACAAGGCATTTAACTGAAACACTTCTTTGATGTGCCTGGATCCAGCCCTTGATAGTCCTTCTTCCCAGGAGATTTCCTGGTTTAGCATTTTAAATCTAGCGTCTGGCATCTTCTCTTCAATGCTCTAAGTATTATCTAAATGTTACCATTTCTTAGTTTCTAACATTCCCTAACACTAGCAGTTACAGGTATCCTTTCACCCCCAAAACTCTTGTTACCCCAGATTTGTAACAAAAGTTTTGACCCATATGGCTACTTTCCTGTAGGGCAAAGGTGGGCGGTCCCATCCCCCCCAGCTCCATACCCAATGGTGGGCAAGACCACAGCTGGAAGGGGATGGAGACACACCCCTTTCCTCTATTTTTCTGCCATTTCCCTGCTCCCTCTTTTTTCTGTTTCTGCCACTCCTTTTCTCTCTCACACATCCTTGCTGCCACCTCCCATCTATCTTGTACACTTTCTTCACCGCCTCCTTTTTTCTCACACTCTCTTTCTGCCTCCCCCTTTTCTCTCACACTCAGGATAGGTTAAATCCTCTTCTCTGGTGCCAGGGCCCTAATCCAACTTCCCTCCCAGTGTTATGGGATCTAATCTCTGGCCTGACTCCTCTTATCTAGCTTGGCCTTTAATGAGCACACCAAGTCTCTAACGAAACATCTGTAAGAAACGTCATAGGTCTTTCATCTTCCTCTCTACCACCTAAATCCTGACCTTGATGTTCATGGAGTGTTTTTATTTCATTTTATTCTTTTAACTGGTGAATTTGGAATGGGGAATATGTTATTACAGGTTCTGGGTGCCAGAGTTTGTGGGTGTAAGTCACACACAATCCTTGGGTTCAGTAAAAGTTAGAATTAATGAGGTTTGGCTAAATCGTGCCCAACTCAATTTATGCTGTTAAGCTGGGCTAGTTTGGCAGAGATAGCTGGATGAGGGCCTTGGAAGAACAAATGTTGATGATGGCTGAACTGTTAACCCATCAAGAAGGCCATTAACAGAGATTGGTGGAAATGGTGAAAGCCCCTCTGTGAATTGAGGTGTCCTTAGTTAGCAGAGATGGGACATGGGTGGTGCTGTGGGTTAAACCACGGAGCCTAGGACTTGCCGATCAGAAGGTCGGCGGTTCAAATCCCTGTGGCGGGATGAACTCCCATTGCTCGGTCCCTGCTCCTGCCAACCTAGCAGTTCGAAAGCACGTCAAGTGCAAGTAGATAAATAGGTACTGCTCTGGCGGGAAGGTAAACGGCATTTCCGTGCACTGCTCTGGTTCACCAGAAGCGGCTTAGTCATGCTGGCCACATGACCCGGAAGCTATACGACGGCTCCCTCGGCCAATAAAGTGAGATGAGCACCGCAACCCCAGAGTCACCTGCGACTGGACCCTAATGGTCAGGGGTCCCTTTACCTTTACCTTTAGCTAGCAGAGACAAAAGGCAGCTTTTCAGGAGGAAGGGGGGGAATTGCAGTGGGCACTGACATAAGTGAACAGGAAGAAGTGTCATCTTTGCAAGCTGGGGGGGGGGGGGGACCAGAGCAGGAGGGGAATGGTCTGTTTTATGCTGTAGAAAGGATCAGATATGATGTTTGGGATTTCTTAGAGTCCGAGGCTGCAGCAATGGGAGGAGGAGCACAACAATTCTGGGATTTGGATGTTCTGAACTCTCTCCATCTAGATGCAGATTGTATGTTGTTGGCATCCATCTGCCTTGAGAGACAATGGAGTGGGCCTGGGGTGTGTGAAGTCAAACTGCTGCATTAGCAGCACAGAAATGACCTCTCTGCGGCACAAGCATGGACAGTATATACAGAGGTCCTAGGCTGACCAGACAACAAGACCCCACTCTCAGCCGCACTGATGTGGTCCAAAGGGAAGCAGAGCAATACATTTGGCACCAACCTGGCTACAGGAGTTTCCAAAGGAGGCGTACAAGGTACCATCCAACCACCTTAGGGATTCCACTCTGGATTTGAGTAGGGTTTCCTCCTTAGCCCTTTCTCCTGACGATGTCCCGCAAGGCAGCAGAGGTTTAGGATCAGTTTTCCTTCTCCTAGAGGGGCTCCCTTCCCAGGTAGACAAGCCCCATCTGCCCCTCACTTCCCTCTACAGGATGTGCTGTATATATGTGTAAGTAATCCATATATCATAAAGACACTGCAGTCTCTGCTTTGCCTCTTTGTTCCAAAAAGTAACCCAGATCCTGACAAGCGCTGCTGGTACCTCAGGAATCTCACACTGCTCAGAGGTTGAGGTGGTATGTCACACTGGTATAAGAAGTGGGATCTGTGTTTTCTAGAGGAAAAGGGCTGAGGGCTAGATGTTCCTGGGCCAAAACAGAGGGAGAAACAGCAGCATTCCTAGAGCAGGTCATGTTGGTGGTCCAGCAGCAGGTCCAGCAACAGATGCAGCAAGAAAACCAGCATCTTTATAAAATAGAGCAGCAGCCGGCAAAGTGGCAGAGAAGCCTCTGTGGAGAGGAAAACATGACTCCAAGCAAGGTGAGTGCTCTGCCAGATGGAAAGATGCTACAAGTGCTGGAGGTGACCCAGGATTTAGGCACAAACTATTTTGAGCCTTGTATGAAAATGCTCAATCTAACTCAGGGTGGTCCTGGGGTATAGTATTATATTCCAAGTGAAATCACAGTACTACTTCTGGACATGGGGGGTGGGGAGCAAATTAATTCTCATTCTTTCTAGGTCAGATATCTGGCAAGGCAACGTTGTTTTGCCTGAAACCACATTCAGGCTGTAGCAGAGACAGACTCTCAGGTTTTCTTTTTCTTCACTTTATGGTTCTAAAGAATAGCTGCTTGTAGGGATAGGATTCACTTGGTCTGTTTTTCATGGCGGGCGGACTGCACCCAACATTCCCGCACTTGTTTGTCGATCTGAACATGCCTCCTAGTCAGATGACACTTCGCTCCTGATTTTGTAGTGTACTTTGAGCATGCAAAAAAGGCTGCACAAAAATAAGTATTATTGCATAAAAGATGCACAGGAAGTGCATGGTGTGTGTTTTTTTACTTGCAAGTGCACCAGAAAGCATTGGAAAGTATGTTTTACATATAAAAGGTACACAAAGTGCACATGACAGAATGGCATGCAAAGAAACAAGACAGAACAGGACGGAATGAGATGCAGCAAAACAGAATGGGACGGCAAGAAAACAGAATGGGTCAGGACATCCTGTCCTACCACAAGATGCAACAGACCTATGACTGTGTGCCACTGAGACCTAAACAGGATGGAATTAACTGCTCAGTCCATCCCTAACTGATTCTGGTGTAGACATTCTACCTACTTGGAAAAGAATCTTCTCTCTCCATGGCTAGATCCACACTGATCTGGGAAAAATAAAAGCATGTTTAACCCCCCCCCCCCAGTAATATAGCTCTCAATTTAATTTCCCATTGACGGCAGATCATTGCTCTACAGCGCCCTCTGGTGTCACATTTTTATAACACATTTTAACGTTTTAACTGACCAGTGTAGATTAGTCCCATGTGTCCTCAAAAGTTAAGTCCTTCTGAATTCAACAGGGCCTACTCCTAGGCAAATGGGTTTAAGAGTGCTGCTGTCACTGAGGCTGGTAATGTGGAACCTCAGGCCTGGGGGCCAGATGTGGCCCTCCAACTTCTGTCTATATGGTCCTCGGGACTCGCTCCATCCCTTCCCCAGTCCAGCCCCCTCTCCCCCTTGCTGGCCTTGCTCTACAAACCTCCTTGAGTGTTTTGGCTAGCTGGAAGGTATCCCTCAATGGGATTATGCCTATTGCTTGTCAGGATGGGGAGGTGTGCTCATAGTAATGTCTGAATTCTCCATGACTTGAACAGTAGCCTATTTCACAAAGGTAAAAGTAATGTTTGTTGCTCTACCTACAACTTTTTTTTTTTTTGCTTCTGGCTGACCCCCCCCCCCCCCCATCATGCAGCTCTCAGAACGTTTCCCACAATGGAACATGGCCCCCAGTCTAATTAAACAATTCCTCAATGCTGATTTAGAAGCCCAATCAAAACAAAAAAAACTTTTCAATTTGATTTTAGCTGATCGTCTCCAACTTTTGGCCTTTCACATTTTATTTGCTGCTTGTTGACTTTGGACTGCTGTTGGGGGTTTTTTATGCTTCGGCCCCAATGCAATTATTCCTGCATTGCAGAGGTTAGACAGGATGGCCCCTGTTGTCCCTTCCAACTCTACATTTCTGTGATTCCATGTTTCTACCCATCCCCAGAATCTTTCTCTAAATGCTTTCATGAAAGGGATAATTTTAATGCCCTGTCTCCTGCTAAATAGTCCACAAGTTTATGCTACTGTGTTGAAAACCTGCTAAACCCACTAGTGCAGCAGAGGCAACTCTGCAGCCTGAGAAGTGGAGGTTTCCTTGAGTCAAGGAAGAGAGAAGTTTTTATAACTTCTGCTGGTCTCCTTTATGGGAGGAAAAGACCCTAAATGGCTACTAATCATAATGGCTATATTCTCCCTCCACTGTAAGAGGCAATATGCAAATCACTGGGATTGTGAGTGTGGAGAGTTGCTGTTATGCTCAGGTCTTGCTTTTGGGCTTCCCTTAATAGAAAATGGAAACGGCCTCAGCCCAGTATACCTGTAGGAGCATCTCTACCCCCGTTGTTTTGCCTGGACACTGAGGTCCAGCGCCGAGGGTCTTCTTGTGGTTTCCTCATTGCGAGAAGCAAAGCTACAGGGAACCAGGCAGAGGGCCTTCTCAGTAGTAGCACCTGCCCTGAGGAACACCCTCCCATCAGATGTCAAAGAGATAAACAACTACCTGACATTCAGAAGACATCTGAAGGCAGCCCCGTTCAGGGAAGTTTTTAATGTGTGACATTTTAGTGTATTTTTTGTCTTCGTTGGAAGCTGGCCAGAGTGGCTGGGGAAACCCAGCCAGATGGACGGGGTACAAATAATAATAATAATAATAATAATAATAATAATAATAATAATAATAATTATTATTATTATTATTATTATTATTAGGTATCTGGTTGACCACTGTAAGAACAGGATGTAGCACGATGAGCAGGTCTCCAGCAGAGCTCTTCTTATGCTCTCCTTTACCACTGAAGGCAGTAGGTCTCTTAACAGCCCATTACTGGGAATCACCACTAGGACGACTGACTTTACAGTAACGCCCTGTTTGTGGACTTCTCTGAAGAAGCGTCTGGTTGGCCCCTGTGAGACTGAAGTGCTGGTCTAGACAAGCTCCTTTTGACCTGAACCCACGGGCAGGCCTCTTCCTCTGAATGTCTATTATGATAGCAGAACCTCCATGCCCAGAAGCAATCTATCCTCAAATGCCAGTTGCTGGAATTCACAGGTGTTGCTGTTGTACTGAAGTCTTATTTGCAGGCTTCCCAATTGGGGCATCTGGTTGGGCACTGTCAGAACAGGCTCCTGGGCTAGATGGGGCCCCATTCATCCTCATTCAGCAGCTAGGCTCTTCCCATTGTGACAGCAGAACCTCCATGCCTGGAGGTAGCCTACCTCTGTATACCAGACGATGGGGAAGAACAACAACTGGATATATTCTGCTACACTTGGGTCTTGCTTAGGAGCTTCCCATAACAGACATCTGGTTGGCCACAGTCAGAGTAAGATTATATGGGCCACACTTTGGCCTGATCAAACAGCCTGGCTCTTCCTATATCCTTGCATTGCTGCCTTAATCTTGTGCCCATTCTGCCAACCAGGAGACCCCTGGCTTTCCATGCTTCAAGCTTCCCCCTGACTTTGCTGCTCTGTGCTTCGTTGGAGGAAGCTTCCCCCCCACCCCGCCTACAGCCCGCCCTCCACAACCCCGTGGCTTCCCATGTGCGTTCCAGTTTCCCTCGTGTGAGGCCTGGAGCAATTCAGATTCAGTGGCCGGGAAGGACGGCGCCTCTCCACATCTGGTTCAGCGCGAGAGGCTGGCGCCGACCGTAGCCACAGACTTCAGTTGGGGAGAGAGACACAGACTTTAATAGGCTCGTACAATTCGTTTCCTCAGCTATCGCTGTGACTGAAAAGCTGCTTTGTTATATTTCAATTCTACACACACACACACACTCCCCTCCATGTATATATATGTATATATATATATTCCAAGAGGGGTTGGAGGGAGGGGAACTGTGATGGCATTTCTGCAGGATGGATACAAGTTCCTGGTTTGAAAGGGGCAACAAGCATTATCCTCTTAGCTCTTTCCAAGGAGATGGGAGATTTGGGGGGGGGGTGGACAGACACAAAAGCCTCTGAATATTCTGCAGACGGAGAAGATTCCTTGAAACCCATACCCTGCCAGGAGCCAAAGGCTGCTTTAAAGATACCAACTCGCAAAAATAGGGTTTGCTTCATCTGCTGTGCCAACACTGATATCTGGACAATCCATAGGAGAAATTTATTTATTTATTGCTCTTATACCCCACCTTTCTTCTCCATGAAGCTCAGAGTGGAGTTCTCCCCTTCCTCATTTAATCCCCACAACAACCCTGTGAAGCAGGCGAGGTTGAGAGGCTGTGACTGGCTTCTAAGATCACCCAGTCTGAGCTTCATGGCCAAGCGAGAATTGGAACCCCGGCCTCGTGGGTCCTGGTCTAACCACTGTGCCACTATGCCACTATTCTAACCACTATGCCACACTGCCTTTTATATATGGAGTGCTGAATATTGTTTCCCTATGAACAGAGACATCAAAGAAGGCTTCAATCCGCTTGCATAGACACAGCAGAGTTCTGGCTGTTCCTAGGAAGTGGAGAAGGGAGCAGGAAACAGATTCTGTGCATCCTCAGAAGCATGAGTGATTCCAGGCCATTATGGTAGGGTTGCCAGGCCAGGAGCATCCTAGGCCCTGAAATTTCAGGGTCCAAACCTAAGACCTAGCTATATCCTAGGTGATGGCATGGAGGTGGACCTTGGAGACGGTGATTAATGGGGGGGGAGCAGAGGAATGCAGCCCCACCCCTCAAACATCTATGCTATAATTTGCAACTCACTCCTGCTGGGATGAAGCTTGCAAGCTACATGCACAGTCTCAATAATTTATTAATTATTACTATTACTAAAAACACTCTTGCCCATCTAGAGGTTAAGCCCCCCCCCTCCCCGCTGCCATCTACAGGGGGCACGCAAACATGGAGACTTCAGGTGAGGCCTGGAGGTTTGGCAACCATACAGTGGTACGTCAGGTTACAGATGCTTCAGGTTACAGACTCCGCTAACCCAGAAACAGTACCTTGGGTTAAGAACTTTACTTCAGGATGAGAACAGAAATCGTGTGGTGGCAGCGCAGCGGCAGCAGGAGGCCCCATTAGCTAAAGTGGTGCTTCAGGTTAAGAACAGTTTCAGGTTAAGAACAGACGTTCAGAACGAATTAAGTTCTTAACCCGAGGTACCACTGTATAAGATAGCCATGCTCTTCCTTCACAGTCAAGAGGCAATAAATGCTTCTGAATACCAGTTGCTGGAAACCACAAGAAGGGAGAGGTTGTTCTTGCGTTCAAATTCTGCTTGTGTTATTCTTTTTGCAAACCATGTTATCTTTTGTTTGCTTTTTAAACAGCCAAGCCACATGTAAAATTTAATAAATAACTAAACTGAGATGAAAATCTGCTGCTAAGGATGCCTAAGCTTAAAGGTAAAGGTAAAGGGACCCCTGACCATTAGGTCCAGTCGTGGCCGACTCTGGGGTTGTGGTGCTCATCTCGCTTTATTGGCCGAGGTAGCCGGCATACAGCTTCCAGGTCATGTGACCAGCATGACTAAGCTACTTTTGGTGAACCAGAGCAGCGCATGGAAACACCGTTTACCTTCCCGCCGGAGCAGTACCTATTTATTTACTTGCACTTTGAGGTGCTTTCGAACTGCTAGGTTGGCAGGAGCAGGGACCGAGCAACGGGAGCTCACCCCGTCACAGGGATTCGAACCACCGACCTTCTGATCGGCAAGTCCTAGGCTCCGTGGTTTAACCCACAGCGCCACCTGCGTCCCTAAGCTTACTCCCTCACAAAAACTACAACTACCCTGGTTCCTTGGGGAGCTACAGTTAATCTCGTTTGAGATTTTGGGGCAGCGCTAACCTCCTTGTGATGCAATGGTAGTTGGGCTTCAACCTCAAAGGCCTACGCTCCCTTACCATGTGACCACCCTGGGCCAGTCTGTCTACCAGCCTAGGGGTGCTGAGAGGGTTAAAAAGTATACATGGGAGCTTTCAGGAAAACAATGGCAGGATTTTATTATTCCCTGTTCTCCACCCTGCAAGCTTTCCTTTCACCAACTAACTTCCCAACTCCCATTTTGGACTAGAATGATGGGGTTTTTTGAGGGAACTTTTTCCACTTGGTTTTAGACCCTCGTCTTTATTTTTCCAAATATGAGGTTCGTCAATGAAGCTGTCTGGAATCTTCGAATAATCTGGGTTTCTGTATTTTTAACTTCACACTCCTTCCTTTCTCCTGCCAATAATATCATGGCAATAAATTGTCCCGCCCAAATGAACAGATGTTCAAACAAAAGAGTCCCACTCTGCTGGAACTCAACTTGGACGTTTCCTCCAGAAACAACCTAATCTTCCTGCCTCCTTTGATTTGCCCCTTTTTAATATTTTTTCTTCATTGTAGGGTGGGGTGAATTGTTCCCTTTGTCCGTATTTTGTTTTTTCAGAAGCCCCTTTTCTTTCAAATAAGTTTATTATGCCTATAGTTCATAGCTAACAATTAGTTATTCTGTCTTCATCCAACCATCTCCAGGTTGTCATCGTGCAAAAAGACAACTCCTTGTTCCCACCCTCCCTTTTATCTGAACCAGGAGCGGAGAGCCTTTCTCAGCCCCAAGGACCACATTCTTTTCCAAACAACCTTCCAGGGACCTCATAGAATCATGGAATCGTAGAGTTGGAAGGGACCATGAGGGTCATCTAGCCCAACCCCCTGAAATACAGGAATCTTTTGCCCAACATGGGGCTCGAACCCACAACCCTGAGATTAAGAGCCTCATGCCAGTGGTGACTGGTTTCAAGGACACCAGGAAAGAAACCACTTAAAGCAGCCAGGAAAGAAACCACTCAAAGCAGGGCCAGTGAGTGGTGTGGTATGAGAAGAGGGGACATGGCTATGCATTTGGATGCCTCTTATCATAACCAAATATGGCATGATAGTTCCTTAGGTCAATGAACTGGTTTTTGCCTATGTTTAGGTACAAGCCAGTTGATTGGTCCTTTCAAACTGCATGGATTTTGACTACTGATTTTTGACTACTTTTGGGTTTCTTATAATTCCTGGGCGATGTTAGGTGTGAAGCTGTTAGGATAAAATACTGTATAAAATCTTATAATTACTAGGGAAATAGAGAGGAAGACCTCTCTCTGACTGATACCGAGTAGAGCTACTGCCAGTCAAAGTAGGCAGCACTGGTTCAATGAACAAATAGTCTGATCTAGCGCAAGTAAATGTCCTATGTTCCACACTGGACCCTCCATATGAGTATGATTACACTAAGCATGAGGTGAATGTTAACTTTTACTGGTTATTTTTGAGTTGTTGAGGGATCCAGAAAAAGAAATCAGGACTTCAATGAAGGTCAAAACAGCTTCATTTGGATCCCTTCTATGCCAAGGACATAAATGTCCAAAATAAGCTTTGTGGCACACCCATTTTTGACCTTTTTCACTGGTCCTATTACAATATATTATTATTTTAAAAAACAACCAATGTCGGCATTTCTGACTCTATGAATACAACTAAATGGCAATTACAGACAAATTCTGTGAACATCCAAAAACTCAGAGATACATACATGAATGTTGACATTCACCTAAACGTGACTGCATGAAAGGTGTGCAGGGATGGTCCTGATCAGGGACATTCCATAAACAAGCCATGTACCAAGATTACTACAGTTTCAGTGCATGGTGAAGAACTTTTCATTTCATTTATCCTGGGCAAATAACCTATATGAGTTTTAGGCTCTTGATGTTCCAGATGATCATCAAGATATATATGTTAATATTGTGTTTTGAAATTGCCAGCTCAGTGAAAGGTTGCAGCTACAAGAACAACTCAGTGGTTCTCTTTTCTTAAAACCTAAATACAATGGACGCTCCCCTCAGAGTTCTACTGGAGGATCAAATACATACACATGTTCCAGCTTTTTCACTCCAAAGATCTGGCAAAATAGGCTCTTACCTATAGAAGCTCATGCAGCCATCAGTGAAGACATGTGGTTCATTGGTGCCCAGGCAGACCAGCTGCCTGCCACTCTTGCCAGTCACTCATTCACCTGCCCATCTGCTCAAGGATCTGGGCCAGATGCTACTGCCACTCACTCATTTGACCTCTGCCTCTTTCTGCTGCCTGCTCCTGGGCAGTGGCAAGGGCAAGGGCAAGAAGAAATGTGGTTTGGTCCACATTCTAATGTAAACCTTCATAATCCCCACTTCAAAAAACAGTATGTGAACTGAAACACAACCATCTTTTGAAAGTCACACTCCAAATTCTGCAACGCAGCTCCTCACCCAAATAATATGTAGAAAAATGGTTTATGTCAGGGGAAAGTGTTTGTTAAAATGCACATATTAGTGAAGATGACATCAAAACATACATTATGTGAGGGGAAATTGATTGCAGAGATGCATCTATCAGACAAATTTTCATATGCAAAATGGGCCTACAAACAAGACAGGAAAATTGGTTTCCAGGTGGAGAAATCGAAATTAGAAACAGAACTGTTAGAACCCAATACTAAGAATTTATCAAGAATGTATAACTTGCTGTTGAAGTGGAATACAATAGACGAGACAGTGAAGCCAGCTATGGTTAAATGGGCACAGGACATAGGTCATGACATTATGTTTGCTGACTGGGAGCAGTTATGGACCACAGGTATTAAATTCACGGCATGTAATGCCCTACGAGAAAACATTATGAAAATGATTTACAGGTGGTACATGACCCCAGTCAAGCTTGCGAAGATTTATCATTTGCCCAATAACAAATGTTGGAAATGTAAAGAGACTGAAGGTACCTTCTTCCACCTTTGGTGGACCTGCCCAAAGATTAAGGCCTTCTGGGAAATGATTTATAATGAGATTAAGAAAGTGCTTAAGTGCACCTTTCACAAGAAACCAGAGGCATTTCTCTTGGGTATGGTCGGCCAGCTGGTGCCGAAGAAGGATAAGAATTTCTTTTTGTACGCTACTACGGCAGCAAGGATTCTCCTAGCAAAGTATTGGAAGACACAAGAGCTACCCACGCTGGAGGAATGGCAGGCGAAAGTGATCGACTTTATGGGACTGGCAGAAATGACCGGCAGAATCCGCGACCAAGAGAAAGAGACTGTGGAAGAAGATTGGAAGAAGTTTAAAATATACCTTAAGAGTTACTATAAAATTGAGGAGTGCTAAAATGCTGAGGGAGAGGAAGACGTAGAATTGCAGCGGTAAATTAGTTTAGGGTGAAATTGAAAAGGAGAATGAATTTATATTTAATTGGCTAAGAAGGGTTGCTGAACAATTGTTTAAAATAAAGGATGCAAAAAGGGGAAGGCATGGGGAAGTCCGGGAAAAGAGGTTTATGGAAATAAGGTAAAGAAATTATGATTTTTTGTGTTTGTTTTTATGTTGTTTTTGTGTATGTTAAAAATTTGGAAATTAATAAAAATTTTATTAAAAAAAAACAACAAATTTTCATATGCAAAATGTGTACAGTAGGAGAAATTCACACTAAAATGCTGAACATAGTTAAAGAGTCCTTAGAATGATTCCTCGGCGTTTTAGTGTGAATTTGGAACTTGCTCCTGAAGGAGGCAATGATGGTCACCAACTTGGATGGCTTTAAAAGAGGACTGGAGAAATGCATAGAGGAGATAAGGCCATCAATGTCTGCTAGCCTTCATGGTCAGAGGCAGTGAATGCTGCTGAATACTTGTTGCTGGGTGCCGCAAGAGGTCGGGTGTTGCTCTTGTGCTCGAGTTCTGCTTTGAGAACAGGATGCAAGACTAGATGGGACATTATCCTGATCCAGCAGGGCCCTTCTTATGTTCTTAATAACAATAACTCACAAACTGATGTGGGAATGTGAATAACTTAATTTAGAACGGGGGGTGGGGGTGGGGAGAAACCAAGAGTAACTGAAATGGACCAACTTGCTGAAAACAGATTCAAAATAAATGTGGGGCAGGGTTTTGCTTTTTTTAGTCCTTTGTGGGATTTCTTTCTCTCCCCCCAACCCCCGTCACTGCTCACAAATGCACATGCACACAATCACACAAACATTACTTTCATCTCTTGCACAGCCTATTGATTCTTGCCCATCCGAGGCATGCAACACTTGATTTCTACTTCCACTCTCTTCCTTGCAAAAGACCTTGTTTGGTTTGGTTTGAGTCTCCTTTTAATGCAAGGGTCTCACTATTCACCTCTCTCTCTCTCTCTCTCTCTCTCTCTCTCTCTCTCTCTCTCTCCAAGGCAGGCTCATGGACCTCCTCCTTTTTCTCCTTTGTAATTAACTAGATCCATCTGTAGGGCTTTGTGGCTGCTGCTGCAGGGCTCTTAAATTCCACTGTGGGGATTGGAGGGGCTCAGGGTGGGGGGAGGAAATGGGTGGTGGTGGGGCAAGGGGGTGGTGTGAAGATTTGCCAGCCCCCTTGGAAATCCGAAAGTTGTTTATGTCAACCAGTCTAGCATCTTAACCGCAGGAAATGAACTAAGCACACTTTGACTTCAAAATTCAACTGGGGTGGTTACATCTCATTCAAGAGTCATGAATTGGCTACTACTGCAGAATTTTAAGGACAATGCCAGGAGACATAGGAGCACAGTAAGCTGACGTCTACTGAGTCGAACAATTGGTCCATATAGGTCAGAACTGTCTGCACTGACTGGTAGTGGCTTTCTGAATGCAGGGGACATTCCTAGTCCTGCTTGGGGGTGGAACCTAGGGCTTCCTATGTGCAAAGCAGGAACGCTACTTCTGAGAACCTTCTCCCATAAAAACAAAGCAAGACTCCAGTCCTCATGGTTCTGAATAAAGGGCTGATGTAAACAGGAGCATGAACAGACCATTGAATCCACCTAGCTTAGTGTTGTCTGCACTGACTAGAAACAAGTCTCTGCATGCAAGGCAGCTGCTATGGCCCTTTTTAAAAATATTGCCTTGGGGTGATTGTGCAGTGATTGCAGTGTTGCCAGCTCTTGACAATCAATGCTTGTTTCCCCCCAAACCATTACAAGGTACAAAGGTACAAAAGCCTGGTTTGCATGGTAAAGTTCTCCCAACCCAACTCCTGTCTACCTATTGTCTGCCTAAAGACCTGTAGGAGAACTGCCCACTTTGCCTTTTGGTGCCCCAGACCACATTGCTTTTCAATATATTTATGTCTCCTTGCTGACATCTTCAGCTGGGAGGCTGAGCCATCGAAAGCTTTCCAGGAGTTACAGGTCAATCTGCAATTTAATCAAGTGCTCAATGTTTATCCCTCTTAATACCTTATAACTTATTAAAGCCATAAAAAACCCTCCCCAATTTTATTGGCCAGATGCTAACCTGAGAGAAAGCCAGATATAGTCAGGCCCTAATGCAAGGTTAAAGAGAGTAGATGATGTGTAAAAAGCCATGTTAATATTGAATTAATGTTTACAGCTCTCCTTATCTGCTGGAGTCTTTCTTGTTCTTTAGGAATCGGAAACAGATTGGGTCTCAACCTCCTGTGTGCCGGAGGCCGCCAGGGGCTCAGACCTTCCCTCCCTTCTCCCCCAATATAATGCAATGGCTTCATTGCGTCCAGTTTCCTCTGCTCATGTATGGCGGGTGATGGGTTCAGATCCTGGGTTCAAGCTCACTCACACAGGAAGCCTCAATGGCCACCAAGTTGGATGGCTTTAAAAGAGGATTGGAGAAAGTCATGGAGGAAGAGGCTATTGATAGCTAGTAGCCATGATGGAGGCTATGCTCTGCCTCCATGGTTGGAGTCAGTAATGTCTCTGAATGCCAGTTGCTGGAAACCACTGCTTGCTAGTTTCCAGTTGGGGCATTTGGACGGCCACTGTGAGAATAGGATGCTGGCCTAGGTGGGTCCCCTTCGGCTTGATCCAACAGGCTTTTGTGCTTATCTCTGCTGGAGCAAACAGCTCACTTGGAGCTATCCGTGGTCCTGTGACCCATGACCTGCTTTGCTGTACTCCCTGAGGGCTCTAGCACCTGCACTACACCCCAGTTGAGCATGCATCCAGGGGGCAAATGGAGGTGAGGAGATTCCTGCACTAGCCTGGATCAGGTACAGCTGTTGGGTCTGGATCAGGCGGTTCGAATACCCGTGACGGGGTGAGCTCCCGTTGCTCGGTCCCTGCTCCTGCCAACCTAGCAGTTCAAAAGCACGTCAAAGTGCAAGTAGTTAAATAGGTACCACTCCGGAAGGAAGGTAAACGGCGTTTCTGTGCACTGCTCTGGTTCGCCAGAAGCGGCTTAGTCATGCTGGCCACATGACCTGGAAGCTGTACACCGGCTCCCTCGGCCAATAAAGCGAGATGAGCGCCGCAACCCCAGAGTCGGCCACGAATGGACCTAATGGTCAGGGGTCCCTTTACCTTTTTAACATCAGGTTAAAAGGAGAGCTCCATGCCAGTGGAGCACCACTGGCCTCACTATGCAGGCAAACCTCTGGAAGGGCATCTCTGCCCAGCTCAACCACCTGCTGAGCCCAAATGCAGTTTGTTTTCCTCTGTTGGGGAAGGACAAACCAGTCAATTTCAGTTCCTCCCTTTGCTATGTTTCTGCAAAGATTTGAGTGAATAGATGTGAAAGTAGAATGGACTAGAGACAGATTCTCCACCTGTTCTTACCAAATTCCACCCTGCTGGATAAGAGCCTGCTGGAACAGGCCAATGGCATCCTGTCCTCACAGTGACCAGCCAAGTGCCTATTATGGGAAACCTGCAAGCAGTATTCAAGCACAGGAATGCTCTCCCCTCCTGTGGTTTCCAGGAACTGGTATTTGGAAGCATTGGCTTCCTCCAACAGAGCCAGTAGCCCTCATTAGCCCTCTCCTCCTTCATACATTTGTCTAATCCTCTTTTAAAGCCATCTAGGTTGGTGACCATCATGTCCTCCTGTGGGAGTGAGTTCCACAGTTTAACTACGCCTCAAGAAGAAATCCCTTCTTTTCTCTGTTTTGAATCTTCCAACTTTCAGCTTCACTGAATGTCCATGAGCTCTAATGCTATGAGAGAGAGCATGTGTAGAAACTAGGCCATAATACAAGGGTAAATTTTACTCAGCTGGCCGCTCTTGCTTCCAGCCCCCCACACTATTGGCCTGAGGGCCCTGGAAGATTATTCCAAAAAGAAATGTGGCCCTCAAGCTAGCCAAGCTTCTTTGCCTCTGTTTGAGGACATAGAAAGTTTGTCTGTGGCTTGTGGGGCATTGCTGTGGTCCCAGTTAGGCAAAGCTGTCTGAGATGCATAATGGGATAAGTGTATTGGGTGGTGGTAAGTGGTCAGGAGAACACATTGCTTAACCATCACTGTATAACAGGAGCTGTAAAATAATCTAATAAAGGATTTGTGTTGAGGGGTTGGTGAAGGCAAGTGTGATGTCTAACAAGACTCTCTCTCTCTTTTTTACATGCTCCAGATTTTCCTTCTGGAATTTTTTCTTTTTTCTTTTCATAACCGTTAGGCAATGAGGCAAACCCCAGCAGGCTATATTTTTAGCGGTTGCTGGTTTCATTAGCTCCTTAAATATATATATTTATATATGATTAAAAGCAGAAATAAAAATCTCTTCAATCCCTTGTGTGTGTGCACACGCTTTTCAATAAAATAAAATATGTTCCAAACCGAACGGAAGTCCTGTTGAGCAGGACTGAGACTTAAGGAAGAGGAAGCCCAAGAGGAAGGGCCACCTCCTGGACTGGTTGTCCGTAAGGAGGAAGGCTGGCGTGGGCCGGATGAAGGCAGACCAAGGTTGGTGAGGCACTGCCCTCCTTTTCCTATTGGACCACTAGCACAAGAACAAGTGACAAGCAGAGCCAAAACTTGATTGGTTGTATGTAAGAAGACAGGCAGGTGAGGGCTGGCTGAGGGCAGACTGAGGTTAATGGGGCAGTGCTCCTTTTCCTCTAATAGACCAGTCTCCACTGTTCCTGTTTATCTGTATTGAACCAATAGCCAGTCAGAAGACCAGCCTCTCCACTGGTTCAAAAATATGTCCAGCAGCAAAATAGACCCCTTATACGTCGGTGGACCCTTGTCCACCATTTTTAATCTTCCATAAGAACAGGAGCACTCAATGTCCAGAGGGCTGTCCCTTTAAATTTCCCAGAGTGCTGCAGAGTGATGCTAGGGTGTGGTATCTGGGTACATTTCAGATGGCAGGTGGCAGCCCTCTCCACTCCTGTAGTTTCCAGTAACTGGTATTCAGAAGCATTGCTGAATCTAACGGAGGTGGAGCCTAGACATTGTGGCCAGCAGCCATTGATAGCCTTATCCTCCATGAATCCGTCTGATTCACTGTTAGAGCTATCCAAGCTGGTGGCCATCACTGCCTCCTGGGGAAGAGAGTTCCATAGCTTAATGATGTGCTTCATGAAGAAGGGACTTTCTTCCTGAAATCCTCCAACATTCAGCTTCCTTGGGTGGCCGCTAGTTTCAGTGTTATGAGAAAGCATGTAAAGCAGATGCTCTGAGTCACTGAGTTATGGTCCTTCCCCTTCATCTGCAGAGCCCCATCTCTCCATCTCCTTATCCTATCCATATAGACTCATAATGGGAAGGTTTTATTTTGTGCTGGGAAAACAGACCCACAAATGCAAACCTTTGATGGTTAAAATAAATAAATGCTAAAAGTGGAAAGTTTCAGGGTATGTTTATTTGTAACCATCAAAGTCTCCACTCTTCTCCTACGCATTTTTAAAATGTTGGCGTGTTTGCATAAAATGCTAACTATAGCCCATTTGTGTGTGAGGGCTCATCCAGACATCCTTTTGTGCCATGCTTTTCAGGCACAGGTTTGTGCTTTCTGGACCTAGGCCCCAGCAGCAGCTGGTGTTTAGAAGCATTACTGCCTCCCAACTCTGGTGGCAGAACATAGCCATTGTGGCTAGTGCCCATGGAAAGCCCTCTCCTCCATGAATTGGTATAATCCTTTTTTAAAAGCCATGCATGTTGGTGGCCATTGGCGCCCTTCTGTAGCAGTGAGTTCCATAGTTTAACAATGTGCTGTATGAAAAAGCGCCTTTCTCTTTTCTGTCCTGAATCTTCCATCATTCAGCCCCACTGGACGTCCACACATTCTAGAGTTACGAGAGACAGGAGGAAACATTTCTCTATCCATGCCATGCTTCATTTTATAAACTTACACCATGTCACCTATTACTTGCCTTTGCTCTTAAACACTACAAACTTTCCTCATAGGCTAGTCCACCCGTCTACCCCCTTTGATCATTTTGGTTGCTGTTTTCCAAACCTTTTCCCAACACACACACACACACATAACTTGTATGAAAAATCACATAATATTTTCATCCCTTTGTCAAATGCTTGGCTTTCACTCAGACAGTTTACAGGGGTCACAGGCCCAGTCCAAAGACAACCTTCTGTAAATGTGTTTGCTGAGGATGGTGACTTTGAGGACACTCAAAAGGTCTGGTGGGAGATGAGGCAGCAGAGTGAGGCATCATACTGTACTGTGTTACCCTTGAGAAGCATGTAGGGGTCTCCTTGTGCACTGGTTGATAAAAGGAGAGGTTGAATGTGATTGTGGGGGATCATGCTCCAATCCACGTCCCAGTCTGGGGTTGGGGACCAAATCAGGTCCCTTTGCTTAAACATGCAAGCTGAATTAAACCCTAGAGAAGGACTTAGGGCCGTGGCTAAGTTGGAAAGCCCCTGCTTTGCATACAAAAGGACCTGTGTTCAATCCCCAATCCCCCAGGTAGGGGCAAGGAAGTCACCTGCCAGAAACTGTGGAATGTCAGAGTCCACTATCAGTCAGAGAAGACAATGCTGAGCGAGTTGGGCCAGTGGTCAGACTTGGTCTAAGGAAGCTTCCTATTTAATTCAGCCTTTATTTCAGAACCATGAGGACTGGAATCTTAGCTCAGTGGCAGAGCAGAAGGTCCAAGCTTCAATCCCCAGCAGCATCTCTAGATAGGGCTGAGAAAGAGACCTCCCTGTCTAGAACCCTGGAGAGTCACAACCCCCAGTGGTCTGACTCAGTAGAAGGCAACCTCCTGTGGGTTGCGCATCCAGTACTAGTCCTACTCAGAGTAGGCCCATCAAAATTAAGGAACTTGACTAACTTTGGTGCATTCATCTCTTTGGATCACATTCAACTAATTCCTGCTCAGAGTAGACCTATTGAAATGAATGGACCTAAGTTTAATCAATGGACCTGCTTTTATAAGCATATCCATTGATTTCGCCCGCCACTTATTTTTGTCCCCATTTCCCACTCCTCTCCCAACATTTTCCATGCTTATGATACAAAGTCCATTTGGTTTGTGGGTCCTTGGCTTCCTCAAGCATCTTTCCATTCCCATTAAAGGATGACAAGCAGCCCCCATGGAGCCTTTACAATGAGTGTCATAGCCACCAAAGCAACTTTACAAGGACTGGAGGAAACCCAGCCGATAAAACAATGGAACTGTGTTTTCTCCAGTGGATGGAGGAGGAGGAAGAGGAGGAGGATTCCCTTCCAGTGCCTCCATGTCAAAGGCCGGTTTTTGGCTGGTTGTTTACCTTTCCCTCATCCTGACTATGAAAGGGAACAGCCCATAACAAATCTAAGAGCGGGTCAGGGAAAGGTTGATCCTGACATCTGATGCTAATTTAAATATCTCCGGGGAATAATAAGTTGAGGCAGATGTCAAACATGGAGGGTGGGGAGGTGCTCTGTGTTTGTGGGCTATGGAGCTTAGGGCCAAGAGCAGGTCTTTATCAGCTGTCTTGGTACGGGTGGGTTGACAGGTGAGCAGGGATCACATCTCTCTTCAGCCTCAGAAGGCAACGGCTTTTCTGAATACTGACTTAGTTCACCAGGGGCCCCTGGGGCCGGAGGTGGGGGGGGCTGCCATTTTAATTTCCCACAATGCCCCTTGTTGCTTTTGCAATGGCGCCGCCCAAGTGGCAAGTTCTGGTATTATTATTTTATTTATTTTATGTCATCCCAAAGGAGATATGCAAACATATCTTTAACAATATCATTAGGAACCACAAGACGCAGTGATGGCCACCACCTTTTATTGCCCTATTGACTGAGGCAAATTAATGGAGGGCAAGGTTATCAATGGCTATCAACCCCAAAAGCTATGTTCTCTCTCCACTGCTGGGGGCAGTAAATGCTCCTAAATGCCAAATGCTGAGAACTGCAAGTGAGGAGTGAGTTGCAGTTGTGCTCAGGTCCTGCTTGTGGGTTTTCAACTGGGGCATCTGATTGGCCATTGGGAGAACCAGGATGCTGGACAAGATGGGCCATATTGGCCTGATCAGGCAGCTAGATTCTTCTTATGTTCTACCTTTACTGTTGGAGACAGAAAGCCTCTGAATACCAGTTGCTTGGAACTGCAAGTAGGGAGAGTTGCTGTTTCACTCAGGTCCTGCTTGGGGACTTTCCACTGGGGGCATCTAGTCAGCCACCATGAGCGCAGGACGCTAATGGTTCACTAAAGACGAAGAAGTTAAATCAGTGATGATACACTGGGCAAGAGATTTTGGTTATAGTATAAAACTTTCATCATGGGAAACGTTATGGAAAGTTTAAGTTTATGGCTTGCTGTTCATTGAAAGAAAATGACAATGATGTACCGTTGGTATTTAAGACTGAGTACGATTTCGATTGTGAGTGGGTGGCGCTGTGGCTTAAACCACAGAGCCTAGGGCTTGCCGATCAGAAGGTCAGCGGTTTGAATCCCCACGACTGGGTGAGCTCCCGTTGCTTGGTCCCTGCTCCTGCCAACCTAGCAGTTCGAAAGCACGTCAAAGTGCAAGTAGATAAATAGGTACCGCTCCGGCAGGAAGGTAAACGGCATTTCGGTGCGCTGCTCTGGTTCGCCAGAAGTGGCTTAGTCATGCTGGCCACATGACCCGGAAGCTGTATGCCAGCTCCCTCGGCCAGTAAATGAAGATAAGCGCCGCAACCCCAGAATCGTCTGCGACTGGACTTAGCGGTCAGGGGTCCCATTGCCTTTACCTTTAAGATTGTGAAAATGTATAGAACCAGATCAATTAGTGCTGAAAATGTAAAATAAAAAATGGTTCTTATTACCATATGTGGTGGTCCTGTGGAGTGGTAAAAGCTTTCTGGGAAATGATATACAATGAGTTAAAGAAAACATTTGTTTAAAAAAACCAGAGGCTTTTCTGTTAGGTATAATAGGAGGGGAACTACCAAAAGGAAACAAAAGACTCTTTATGTCTGCAATGATGGCAGCGAGAATGCTTCTAGCCTAGACATGGAAAGAAGGAGAACTACCGTCCAGAGAAGAGTGGCGGACCAAGCTGATGGAATACACAGAAATGGCAAGACTAACAGGAAAAATCAGAAACCAGGAAGACCAACTATTTTTAAAAGACTGGAATAACTTAAAAGATCACTGTAGACAGTTAAAATCATTGGCAGGGATACAATGACACTTGTAAATGGAAATAAACTTTGGTTAATATAATTATATAATAGATGGATAATGGTAAAAGATGCAGGCGGGGAAAGAAAAAGATAAGATCTTTAGAATTGGAACCCATGGAGGGAGGGAAGGAGGTTGGAAGGTTCAAAAGAACCTCTTTTATTTTCATGTTTTGGAATGGTTACAGTTACTGTGTATAATTTTATGTAAAACAAATAAAGATATATATAAAAAAGAGAGCAGGACAGTGGACTAGATGAGCCACTGGCCTGCTCCAGCTGCTCTGGACACAAACCAGATATCCCAAAGTTTACCTGGAGGAAATCTCCAATTTTTCATTTTGGGTAATGAAGTTGTTGACATCACCCAAGGATGAAAATTCAGGTTTCTGTTAGGGAAGGCTCTTCTTGCCTTTACGGGAGATCTTGTACGTTTATTCTTGGAGTCTGTTGGTTAAGTGTGTGTCAGCCTTGTGCCACCTTTCATGTTAGGAAGGCCATGCCTCTAACTTGTACAAATAAATTTGGGGTGGTTGTGGTTGACAGCTAACCCTCCAGAACTCATGTGCTCAGAAGAAAGCATTTTCAGCTTGTTTTGCTAAGGTGATTTCTCAAGAATCTATTTCCATAGTGGTTTAAAATAAACACAAAGATCTAATTTTCTGCCCATTAAAGCATTGGGGGGGGGGTTTCCCCCTACCCCTTGGAAGGCAGGCATAGTTGAGGTATGTGCTATTTTTCTAGGATGGTAGATAGGAAGGTTGCAAAGAAAAGATAGACAAAGTTAGAAATCTCTTGCTCTCTCTTGTGTATCTCCAGAACGAGAGGAGCTCTAATGTGGTTGAGCATTGGAAGATTAAGGAAGAACTAGTTTCTGTGGAGAAATTGAATCCTGTTTGCTTTAAAAGAAGGTACCCAGTTTACACAAACTGAAAATTTGCAATCCTCTAAATTTTGCAGTGCAGTTTTCCACGTAAGTAATATGCTTTTTTAAAAAAATGCATATATGGGTGGGGGAAAGCATATAAAAATGCATTGCATTCTAGGGAAATATTTGTTTCTTTGTTTAAAAACAAACAAACCTCAAAAAAATGAAATTAAATAAATTACCAATAAGAAAAAATAACAACAATAATTTAAAATGTATGGTAAAACAATAAAAATTATTAATAAACAATTAATAACAATAATTGAAGTCTTATGGAAAGTTAGAATAACAATAAACTAAGACCAAATGAAAACTCACATCAACTTTCTAAATACTGTACCCGGATAAGCTTTGCTTTGAAAAAATGTTTTTAGCAGGTGCTGAGAAGAATACAGTGAAGGCACTTGCCTGCTGTCAGGTGGCAGGGAGTTCCCAAGTGTAGGTGCTGCCATTCTAAAAGACTGAGTTCTTACTAATGCGGAATGGGCACCGTATGCCACCTGCAGTAATGCCAGTTCTGCCAATCAAAGTGGGCAAGAGAGCATATCTGAGGTAAGACACCCCCCCCCCAAAAAAAATGTGTATCAGGGAAAATGCATATGAGAAGAAATTTCTCAATATCTGCCAAATGAAACAAGAAGAAGTGGGCATTAGGAACTGAATGGTAATCATCCTCTTTCTCCACATGATGTGAATCCTTTTCCCAGTAGACCCACTGAAATTAATGGACTCTCCAATCTGATACACCTGTTACAGTAGATAAATTATCATGATTTTCGTTTCCATATGGTCCTTGGAAAGTTGCATAGAATATAATGTAGCCTTTGGGTTCTCCCCCTGATCCCCCACATCTAGGGTGGAGCACATCACTCTAGGCCTGGGCACAACTTTATTATTATTATTATCATTATTATTATTATTAACCCAGCCCCTGACATTCATTGCATCCCTATTAGAATGACTTTTCCTTCTAATAAACTGGGTCCAGTAAACGGTCCAATTCAATGCAAAGGAACTATTTAGGACCAGGCTACTAGACTAGTCTCTTCACACACTCTTGCAGGTAAGGGCTGGTCAACACTTTCACTTGTATTTTGATTGTATTGTGTCCCAATTAATTCCTCTGTGTCCAAGAGCTTTTTTCGTTATTCCATGACTGTGTGCTTTGTGGAAATCTAATCTTACCCACTGAATTGGACCTTATCAGATGCATTTAAAATCCAAGGAGATTTTGCTTAACCAAGCTTCAATTCAGCTGGTAAGATCAGATTCTTTCAAGGCACAGCCACAGAACAATGAGAATTAATTGGGACACAATACAATCAAAATACAAGTAAAGTGAAAGTGTGGGTGGTCCCCAAATTTGACAAAGCATGAAGCCACCAAATGCACATAATGCTGTCAAGAGATGCCCCCTTAAAACCAGGCCAGAGTTCTGACCTCCCTCCCTCCTGGTCCTCCCCCCACCTGCATCCCACCTCCCCAGAGACGCTTGAGTAACAGCACTGGTTGAAAAAGGGCTCTCATGAAAAGCTGAGAGTCCCCCCTCCAGTGGCTAAAATTACCTTTCTGTTTTATCTTCTCAAGCAGTAAGGTCTGTTGCTAACAGATGGTTTGTGTTAAGTGTTATTTGTTAGTCTAATGAAAGGAGGTGAATAAGCTTTCAAGACCTCAACCCTTCTCCCCCTCCCACCCGCCTATAAGGTTTTTTTTTTATATACATGAGGGTTATTGCATTGTTCTGGGACTGAACAAGATCCTGGCCAGCAATGAATAGCGTTTCTGCTTTTGATTTCCTCCCCTCCACCCAGCAATCCCTGCACTATAATTTTTCAATCAATTGAATTGCAGCAGCAAGTGAACCTCTGTTTAATGTGCTGCACATCGTTGGAGACGGAGGTAAAGGGAGAGACTTGAGTTCAAGCAAGTGAAACAGGACAATCATCATACATGCTGGATCAGGTCAATGCCCATCTAGTCCAGCTTTGGATAAGTACAATGTCTGAGCAGAGCCTTTACCTCCATACTGATTTATGTGAGCACACAGGAAGGGATCGAATTTGCCAATTAGCTCAAGCAATCCAGGAAAATTACCATTGTTTGGGGAACCAAATGTTTCATCATCTCCCAAAAATGTCAAACTGCATTCTGCCAAAAGGGAAATCACTGCAACAACTCACTGAAGTACATGCCTCCAGTAACCCTGCTCTGCTTTGATTTGCTCTTCAAGTTTTGATGTGAGTGTCTGACCACAATTTTTTGTTAAGGATGTTAGCATAGAATTCATATGATTTTTAGAGTTTCCATGGGTCTGAAGAAGACAAGCATAATGCCAATCACTGAATCCAGTAGAAGCTAAATCTGTGCTTGAGGTAGTTTGGTTAGAGAAAAGTTTGCACACAAAACAGTAGACTTTTCCTTTTGCGGGAGAATACACTAGCCATTCTCAAACTTAGTTTCTCCATTTACTTTGGTGCAATAGAATAGAGCAGAACCAGGCTTGGTTTTTGTATACAGTGGTACCTCAGGTTACATATACTTCAGGTTACATACAATTCAGGTTACAGACTCCGCTAACCCAGAAATAGTACCTCGGGTTGGGAACTTTGCTTCAGGATGAGAACAGAAATTGTGTGGCAGAGGCACAGCGGCAGTGGGAGGCCCCATTAGCTAAAGTGGTGTTTCAGGTTAAGAACAGTTTCAGGTTAAGAACAGAGCTCCAGAACGAATTACATATGCTTCAGGTAAAAGATCAGTGGTAAAAGATCCATCCATACCAATGCTGACATTCCAGTGGACCTTTCTCAATCCAGAATGATATTTCCTTGTTATTCATTATGGTCCATAAACATCTGTCATTATTGTCTCTGAAATCACTAGTAGCATGAAAAGTTGGTAATTTTGTGTCTGCAGTGCTGAGATCATTTTCTTTGTTTTCCCATTCTTTAAGACGGTAATGAACTTGAACTCCTTTTTTTAAGGGTGCAACTATCTCATGGCATATTCCTTCAGTTCCTTGTGTTAGTACTTTGACTGTAGGTCCTGTCACTTCATTGTCACTTTCTCCAGACATTTCTGTACCTGAACAGTTTTCCTTGAAGTTATTGGGAGGCTGCATTTTGCAAATAAACTTCCATCTGCTCAGACTGCCCTGTGAAGTCTACTTGATTTTCTTCTTTTTGTAAACACAAATATTCTGTATCTGAGGAGTTATGTACAGCTGTAGTTTGTTCACAGTGCTGAGAGTTTTTGGGAGACCCCTGCATTCCCCTCAAAGCGCTATAATTCCCAGAGTGGTTTAACAATCAATCCCTCTTCGCAGGGAGCTCTGGGAATTGTAGCTCAGGGAGGGTGAAATAGAGGGCCTCTCAGCTCAGTTTTCAGCACTCTGAAAAACCACTTTCTAGGATTCTTTGGGGGAAGCCATGACCCCTTGAAGTTATATACAGTGGTACCTCGGGTTACATACGCTTCAGGTTACAGACTCTGCTAACCCAGAAATAGTACCTCGGGTTAAGAGCTTTGCTTCAGGATGAGAACAGAAATCGTGTGGCGGCAGAGGGAGGCCCCATTAGCTAAAGTGGTACCTCAGGTTAAGAACAGTTTCAGGTTAAAAACGGACCTCTGGAACGAATTAAGTACTTAACCTGAAGAACCACTGTAATACTGCTTCAAATACATAGTGTAGATGGCGCCTTGGAGAGCACCTCTTTGCCACAGACAAAGCAGCTGTCCTTCATGCTGCTCCCTAATGAGCCTGAGCTTATGTCAGTGGCTTCTGCCAACATGTAGACACAGCCACATTGTTGGCAGGTATCAAATAATGTCAACAGGGGCTTGGGCCCTGGATTTATAGGATCATAGGGTAAGAAGGGAACCCAAGGGTCATCTAGTCCCTGCAATTCAAGCTGGTGGCTCACTGGGTGGGGGCCTGAGGTGGGTGAAGGAATCATAGAATTGTCACATTGGAAAGGATCCTAGGCATCATCTAGTCCACCCCCCTCCAAGGCAGGAATCTCAGATGACCATCCAACCTCTGCTTAAAAACCTCCAATGAAGGAGAGTCCACAGCTTCCCAAGGGGGTCTGTTCCACTATTCAACAGCTCTTACACTCAGAAAGTTCTTCCTGATGTTTAGTTGGAACCTCCTTCCTTTTACTTTGATCCATTGGTTCGGGTCCTAGCCTCTGGAGCAGGAGAAAACAAGCTTGCTCCAGCTTCCATGTGACAATAATAAAAGCCATTCTTTTTTTTCTGGGGGTATGCATACCCCTAAACATTTTGTGAATCTTTGTACTTTTGTCCATTTACTGTATTTATTTTTCCCAATTTGAACTATAAAATGGTGCTTTTCTTGAGTCAAAATGAGAGTGCCCCTAAACATTTTTTTTAGAGGAAAGAAGCACTGAATAAAAGTATCTTCCAAATATAGTTGTACCTTGGTTTCCAAACTCGGGTGTTTTGGCTCCCAGACGCCACAAACCCAGAAGTGATTGTTCCAGTTTGCGAACATTCTTTTGGAACTTGAACGTCCAAGGGGGCTTCCTGCAGCCAATCAGAAGCTGTGATTTGGTTTTCAAACATTTTGGAAGTCAAACGGACTTCCGGAACGGATTCCATTTGACTTCCAAGGTACGACAATAAGGCAAGCTCCCTCATATATATATATATATATATATATATATATGTATCCAAACCCTTAATACTTCCTCATCTTCCCAAGTTGATCAATCATCACACCCTTTGCTTCTTGTCTCCAGCAGAATTGCATCTGCAGGAAGCAAAGGAAGGCCATAAAATGAAATGAAACTGGGATGTCCATGCCTGTTTTGTTTTAGGATCACCATAAAAAGATAACTTTCCTAGTAAAAAGTTCCTTTTGGACTCCCTTTGCCTATCATCACGCTGTTTTCTGGAAATAAGAAGCTTTCCAGATGTGGGAAGCCGGGGGTGAGGGGTGAGGTGGACGTTAAGGGCTGGCCATGCAGGAGTGAGAAGGAGATGGGATTTGGTGGTTGGGAATGGAGTATTGTAAGCAGTAAGTTTAAATGGCATTTCTCCCTAGGATGGACTCCAATTAAAGAAACCAAAGTCAATTCATTTTATGCGTTTTAAGGACACGGGAATTTCCCCTGTAGAAAGTCAGACTAATGAAAAGGCCATTGGAGATTGAACCAGAGCCCCTCTGCATGTAAAGTAGGCACCCTACCACTAAACTACATCCCTTCTCCTTAAAACACAGTAAGATTCTAGTCCTCAAGATTCTGGGAAAAGGATGAATTAAACATCAGCACAGGAAGCTGCCTTATACAGAGTCAAACTATTAGCCCACCTAGTTCAATATTGTCCACACTGACTGACAGCTGCTCCCCAGGGCTTCAGCTGTACCTAGAGATGCTATTTGGGATTGAACTTGGGACCTTCTATATGCAAAGCACGTGCTCTACCACTGAGTTATGACCCTTCCCCAAACAGGAACACGGGAATCTGTCCCATACCATTTCAGAACATTGAACCATCAAGCTCGGTATTATCTACACTGACTGGCAGCAGCTCTGCAGGGATTCAGGTGTGCAGGGTCTTTTCCAAGACCTACTTGGAGATGTTGGGTATTGGGACCTTCTGCATGTAGTGCCCTACTACTGAGTGACGATCCTCTCCCTTAACAATTATTGGGGGTTTTGTTAGTTGACTTGAATCACAATCACAATATGATGCAAAGAAAAAGAAAAGGAGAGCATGTTTGTGTTTTTGGTGACTCAGGCATTCATAAGAAGCCTTGTTTTAGAAGACTGATGCCATGCTTTGCAAGGGAGAAGTGGGGAGGAAGAGATTTCTCTTTTATTATTATCTTTCCTTTCGCTGCTCTCATAGACGTACATACAGAATCATACAGATAAAACGCATCTTTTGCAAAGCAATTTTGCCTGATATAATGCATGTATTGCATGTATTGCATTATTCCCCCCCCCCAAAAAAAATGTGCATTTGTATGGACATTTTGGTGTAGCAAATGAGTTTCCATACACAACCTGGCTGATGTGCCACATTCCAAAATTTGGAGAAACATGAATTTTGGAAGATGTCTGCCTTTCGGTTCAAGGAATGTTCCAGAAAGCATGACTTAGGTAAGTTCACCTCATTCCCTCCCTCCACCAGCAGGGGTGAGAAAACCTGTGCAGGCCATAACTCCCATCATCCCCAGCTACTGGGGCTGCCAAAGCCAGAATTTTCTAACTACATCTGGAGGGCTGCAGCTTCCCTGAGTCTGCTTAGTTTAGCTTTATATTGATCTGTTATCACACTTATCTCCCATCTTTCTTCCAAAAAGCTCAAGGCAGTGATTCTCCCCCTTCTCATTTTTATTCTGCCATCTACTTTCCTATTATCCTGCTATGAACCCCCCACCCCCAAAAAACTTTATGGCCTCCCCCCTTTATTCTTTGCAGCTTTGAAACTCCTGGCGTGACTGTTGACTACTAAACTGACTAAAAATTCACAACAAATTTTTATTGTCACCAGAACCCTGCAAGGTATGTTTATGTGACAAGGGGATGCCCAGACCCAGGTCACCCTGTCAGCTTCATAGCCAAGCGAGGGATCTGCACCTGGGCATCACAGGCTCTAGCCCAACTCTCTAGTCTCTATGCCACACTATGCAGGTGAGCCTCACAAGGCTGCTTGTGGGCTGCTGCAGAATATCAAGTGTGAATTGCTTTAAATGTGCTAAAGCGCAGTTTATAATCAAGAGCCATGTCATCATCAAAGTCCTGGTTATGACCTATAAAGCACTACAGGACTTCTTCACAGGAGTGATGGCCACCAGCCTAAATGGTTTTAAAAGACAAATTCATATTGAGTTGGAAGCGTGGATAAAATTATGGAATGACGGTTTGAGATTTACTGGATGTATGGCTTTGAAGGAGAATGTATTAAAGATGATGTATAGATGGCATTTAACACCAACAAAATTGGCCAAAATGTATAGAAAGAGAGATAGAAAATGTTGGAAATGTAAAGAAGCAGATGGTGATTATTTTCATATGTGGTGGACCTGTGACAAAGTTAAAAAATTCTGAAAATCAATCTATAATGAACTTAAAAAGATATTTAAGTACACCTTTCCCAAAAGACCGGAAGCTTTTTTGCTAGGTCTAATGGGAAGGGAGATTAAAATAAAAGATCAGAATTTGTTTATGTATGCCACAGCCGCCGCAAGAACCCTATTGCCTGAAAAATGGAAATCACAAGATTTACCAACCATCCAGGAGTGGCAGGTGAATATGACAGATTTCGCAGAACCTGCCAAATTGACAGGGAGGATCTGGGACCAAGAGGACCAGAGATACAAGAACAATTCATTGAATATCTAAAGTAAATTCATTGAATATCTAAAGGAGAACTGTAAAAACTTAAAGACACTAGCAGGACTGGAATAATACCTTCAATGTAAAATAGTAGAGATATAAGAATAATATACGCGATAAGATTGTGATGTATATACCAGCTGCAGGGAGGGAGGGAAGTCAAGACTCGGCTGAGTCAAAGGGAATATATTGTGATAATAAGGATTGTTGGGAAAAGAATATTTAAAGAAAATAATGAAAATTTACTTGAAAAAAATAAAATAAAAGACAAATTCATGGAGGACAAGGCTATTGATGGCTATTACCCACAATTGGCCAAGCTGTGCCTCCACAATCAGAGACTTCTGAATACCAATTGCTGGAAGCCACAGGAGGGGAGAGGGCTCTTGAAGGTTTCCCATAACTGGGCATCTGGTTGGCCATGGTGAGAGCAGGATGCTGGGCAGTAGAGCAGAGGCGTCAACTTGCAAGGGAGTTTGGGGGGCTGGCCAATGTCACAAGTGATGTTGCAGTGTTGTGCGAGCAACGTCAGGATATCGGGAGGAGCCAGGGGGTGGAGCCGAATGTGGCAGCAGCATGGCTTCAATAGCCACTGGTTCCTCCTCTTCTGGCCACTGTTGCCACCACCAGCCGAGGGTGCTGTGGCATGCTTGGCTCCACACTTGACTGGGGGCTGGTTCCCACCTCCTTCCCCTCTGTGGCAGAAGGAGGAGGAGCCAATCATTGAAGCCACACCATGCTTCCTCCGCTGCCCCACCACCCCTTTTTAGACATTGCAGGCAGCTGGCTCCTTCCCAAAAAATATTTGAAGGGGGGCAAAAGGGATCAGCCACTAGGATTTGGCACCCCTGGGGGGCATTGGCCTGATCCAGCACGGCATCCCAATCAAGCAGTGAAGGACCACCACCCCAACCCCCCAGCTTAAGCAACAAGCCTCCTTGATTTCATGTTTAAGAAATTCAAGATAACATTTAATTTGCTGTCAGATCTGAGTGCAGAATCAATGTAACATTATACGGCTGCTCTAACAACATTTCCAAGTTAGGGCTAAATTAAAACTGGGGAGGTAAATGAAGCCCTGCTCCCCCCCCCCCCCGAGCTCTAATTGGTCACAGATGCCCCTCAGATACTGGTGTGGTGGATTTATATATACGCACAGATATCCCTGCTTTGCCTTGGAAAGAAATAATGTTCTTTCTGCTTCTTTATCACTGCTGATCAGTCTCTTTCCATCCTCCCTCCAATCCACCTTGATTTATTTCCACATTTTTGTAATCAGTCTCTCTCTGCCTCTCTTTCAGCTAGCTGCTTGGGCACTCAGGGTGGCACAGACCCTATGCACATATCACACATGGGGGCAGGGCAGGGTGGACTGCCAGAATCCTACCACCCAAGCCACCGTGTTCCACTCACGTGCTCTGCAGACCCATGTTGCTTTTTCGAGCAGCTGTAGCCTGCAGGGAGTCCACCTACTGCCCTCCCCAGCTGGAGACCCCCACCCTGCTTTCTGGGTTGTGCGGCAGGGGCCCGAGCCACCACATCATGCCCAGGAGAGACACTGTGGCTCAGGCGCACTGCGGGCCCCGTGCTGCTCACAGGGCCAGCACATGCCTGTTGCATCCTTCTCAGCTGCCCTCTGGTGGCAGGGGGTGAGGCTGCAGCAGCTCAGCGCCCTGCAAGAACAGCCCTGGGGCCACACTGCTTTGGGGAGTGGCGCACCATGCTCTGGGGTGTCATCCCCAAGGTAAGTGCCACCCAGTGCACCCCACCTTCCCCACCCCGCCCCGCCCCACCTCTCTCTCTCTCTCTCTCTCTCTCTCTCTCTCTCTCTCTCTCTCCCAGCCCCCCCCCCCCACACACACCTGCACCATCCTTTTTCAAAACAGGCATATGGGGGAAGCAAGGGAACTAAGGGCCACTAATCACTGGCTTCTAACAGCAGCCCAGATCAACCCTTCAGCTGGGCATTCAATCCCCACAAAAGCAGAGACTGATTTCTAGCTGCTGAAATCAATCCCTCCTTTACTTTTACTTTTAATCATCTCAAAGAAGAATTACATGTTTTACCATCGGGGAGAAAAATTATTTCCTGTTTTTACCTCAAAGAAATATCTTATTTTAACGGCCCCCTTCACTTGTTAAGAGATGGAAACTTGGGAGGGGTAAAAGGCCTGGAACTCAGTCTTTTTCACTCCTCAAATAGCAAACACCGAAAAGGAAAAAGGAAAATGATGGATGGAATATGTTGTGACTTGGCAGGAAGGGACCCATTTCTTATTCTCTTGCCTGCCCAGTTACTCCCCACACTGCCAGTGTTACATCAGAGGTCAAGGAAATAAAGAACTACACAACTTTTAGAAGACAGCTGAAGGCAGGAACTTTTTTAGTGTTTGACGTTTTACTATGTAAGCCGTGCAGAGGAGCAGAGTATAAATGCTCTACCACTGAGATACAGCCAGTCCTCAAGCATGACCTTAGGAACACAGGCAGTCAGACAGTTGGTGCATCTAGCTCAGTATTGTCTACACTGGCTGGCAGTGGCTCTCCAGATTTCAGTAGGGGGTCTCTCCCTGCCCCACCTGAACATAACAGGGACTGAACCTGGGACCTTCTGCATACGGAACTGATATTCTGCCACTGAGCTAAAACTGTACACAGCCCTAGGCATTGTTAATGGCAAAACTACCACTTGCTTTTTTCTGGGGTATTCATCAGCATCAGCAGCATCATTTATTATTTGTACCCTGCCAATCTGACTGGGTTGCCCCAGACACTCTGGGCGGCTTTCAGCATATATATAAGCAAAGTAAAACCTTAAACCTTAAAAAGCTTCCCTATACAGGGCTGCCTTCAGATGTTTCCTAAATGTTATATAATTACTCATCTCCTTGACATCTGATGGGAGGGCGTTCCATAGGCATAGCTGTCAACTTTTCCCTTTTTTTAAGGGAAATTCCCTTATTCCGAATAGGATTCCTCGCAAGAAAAGGGAAAAGTTGACAGCTATGTCCACAGGGGAGGCGCCACTACCAAGAAGGCCCTCTGCCTGGTTCCCTGTAACCTCACTTCTCACAGTGAGGGAACTGCCAGAAGGCCCTCGGAGCTGGACCTCAGTGTCTGGGCAGAATGATGGGGGTGGAGGCGCTCCTTCAGGTATACTCGGTCGAGGCTGTTTGGCTTTAAAGGTCAGCACCAACACTTTGAATTGCCCTCGAAAACTTACTGGGAGGAGTAGGGAAACACCATCAGACATCATAACTGTGCAATGGTGATTTCAGCTGAAAGCAGGTTTTAGAGGACACGGGTGGCGCTATGGGTTAAACCACAGAGCCTAGGACTTGCTGATCAGAAGGTCGGTGGCTCGAATCCCCGCGATGGGGTGAGCTCCCGTTGCTCAATCCCAGTTTCTGCCAACCTAGCAGTTCGAAAGCACGTCAAAGTGCAAGTAGATAAATAGGTACCGCTCTGGCGGGAAGGTAAACGGCGTTTCCGCTGCTCCAGTTTGCTGGCAACATGACCTGGAAGCTGTACGCCGCTCCCTGTACGCAAGATGAGCACCGCAACCCCAGAGTCGGTCACGACTGGACCTAATGGTCAGGGGTCCCTTTACCTTTACCTTTAATTCCTTCCAGTTTCCACAAAGTGGCATTTAGTGACCTGGTTCACCAGATCATAGGAAGCTGCCTTCTGATGATATAGACCATTGGTCCATCTAGCTCAGTATAGTCTGCACTGACTGGTTCACTTGGGTTACAGACAGGGAATCTTTCCCAGCCCTATCAGGAGACACCAGAGAATAAGTCTGGAGCCTTCTGTGTTCAGACATGTGCTCTGCCACTCTGCTATGACCATTCCTCCAAAAATAAAGTAAGATTTTAGGTTCCACAGTTCCAAAGAGGAACATAGTACGTTGCCTTACACCAAACTGGAGAAATCATTGAGCAAATGCTCAAGAAAGACTGGACATAGTGTAACCTCTGAAAAGCTGTGTCTAAGCAAACCCAGGATGAAAGCTGAAGACACAGGTTAAGGACATAAGAAAAGCCTGGCTGCTGGATAAGGCCAGAGTGGGCTATCTAGTCCAGCATCCTGTTCTCACAGTGGCCACCCAGATGCCACAAGTGGAAGCCCCCAAGCAGTACCCTCTCCACTCCTGCAGTTTCCATCAAGTAGGATTCAGCAGCATTATTGCTTATCACTGTGAATAGCCTCATCTTCCACTACACTAGTGATGGGCTGCCCCTGATTACAGCCTCCAACCTTGGAGGCAGAGCATGGCACTTGTGACTAGTAGTTTGTTTCCTGGGAAAGCCCTGAAAACAGCTTGCTTCTAAAAACAGGGGTGCTGTAAGCGTATCTGAATTATTTTAGAGTCACACCTTCTCAGAGGGTACTCTGTGCCTAGTGGGCAATGAATTAATTTACTCAATTACCATTTGGAGGAGGAAGAGGAGGAAGAAGGAGGAGGAGGAAGAAGCTTGGTGGTGTTTCCTTTTCTTATTTCGAAATGTGTGCAAGTTGCAGCTATTCTCTAATAATTACAACCAGGCCCACTGGGAAATTAAGCCTCCTATTAGGGGTTCTAATGTTCAATAGGACGTTTTCATCTCACAGTGGATCTGGTTGCAATTATTGCAGAATAGCTGCAACTGAATGTTTTTAGCAGCATATGCAATCTGGAGAAGGTGGCTCTGGGCGGAGCGAAAGGGATGTGCTGTGCTGGCATGTTGTGTTTAGATACTAAAGGGGAAATAATAAATGGAGAAAGCCCAAGCTGCTTGCAATGCAAACTGAGGAGCAAAGGAAGTCATTAGCATCATTCAACACTTTGTAAAGCTCTAGCATTTTCTAAATACTGTCCTGTATGTTGAAAGATGAAACCGTTCCTGCCTTCAGGCTAAAATTGTAACAGGCACAACACAAAAGGAAATACGAATGGGGAGGAAAGAGGAAAACAAATATTAGAGCAGTACCTCTTTCATTGTATTGGTGAAATACTTGATTTTGGCAGGTGTTCATGTACTTTTAAACTACATCCCTGTAGTATGGAGATCAATGGCAAGATAACAGGATTGATTGATTATTTAATTTCTATACAGCTTAATATATTAAATATATATCTAAGGAGTTCACAGAAAACTGAAGCAACAACAAACAACTTAAACAAAGTATTACAAAATTACGCACTGTCATATGAAAATGTTACATTAATACAAAGTTACTAATACAGTGGTACTTCAGGTTAAGAACCTAATTCGTTCTGGAGATCTGTTCTTAACCTGAAACTGTTCTTAACCTGAAGCACCACTTTAGCTAATGGGGCCTCCCACTGCTGCCACGCCGCTGCTGCACAATTTCTGTTCTCATCCTGAAGCAAGGTTCTTAACCCGAGGTAATATTTCTGGGTTAGCGGAGTCTGTAACCTGAAGCGTCTGTAACCAGAGGTACCACTGTATATATAAATCAATATCAATTCATTTTTCTTCTGACACACCCTCCCTCTCAGGCTCCAGGTTCTCACCCAGAGTCCAAACAAACTCTCAGATCACCTACAAACATCTCACAATGAGAAGAGTTCCTGGAAACAGCGGACATCACCCTAGATCAGGCACCCCCAAACTCAGCCCTCCAGATCTTTTGGGACTACAATTCCCATCATCCCTGACCACTGGTCCTGTTAGCTAGGGATGATGGGAGTTGTAGTCCCAAAACATCTGACGGGCCAAGTTTGGGGACCCTCACTCTAAATTTGCTTTTGGTGGCAGCCCTGGGTAGACGGTGCTTCCTCAGGATGCCCATAGCTGTGTCCCATTCAGCTGCACTCTCCACAGCCAATTCCAGGTACAGCAGGTTTGCTGAGTTTCTCAGGGGGTCCAGGAGATGGGGGAAGGCCCCCCCTCTACTCACAGCTCTTTCTTCACCCTCTGTCCTCACCGCCTCCTCCAGCTGCTGGTTCATGGCAGGCAGTGAGTGAGCTCAGGCTCAGTGACCTGGGTGTGCACTGAGAGACAGCCAGTATGGTCTTTGTGAGCTGTGGAGACTTAAATTTCGAGAGTGGAAGGATAAACACCCACCATGTGTTACATAATGGCCTGAGGACCTCATGGCCCTGTCCACCATCCCCACCAGAGCCTGGAATATCACACCTGGAAAACAAGGATTATCATTTACCAGGTCTCTAGTGTTGAGGTGAAACAATATGGAGGTTTAATGCAACCCACAAGCCCCGGTCAATGGGAGCCCCTTCAGTTTTAGTCAAATCATGTCCCCCTGCCCACAGCCAAGGAGGAAGTCAAAGTATGAAACCAAAGGATGTGCCCAGGGCCGGATTTAGGTTTGATGAGACTCTAAGCTACTGAAGGTAATGGGTCACTTTATATGTCCAGCTGTTTTTTGTGTTGAATATATGCTATATGGTAATTTAGGAACCTAATAGGTATCTAAAGCCATTTGCACATAACAAAATATGTATTTTGTCAAAGTAATTGTTGCAGTTATCTTATATTTTGGAAATGTACATCCAGGTTTTTTTCATTTAATTTTTTTGGGGGCCCCCAAGAGAGTGGTGTGCTAAGCTACACCATGTTTAGCTTTTACGTAAATCTGGCACTGGATGTGCCTCCCTTTGACCTCCTTGTAAGCCAAGCACCAGAATTTTGTTTGGACCGCTTCTTGTTTGCAACACAGATCAAAACACCTTAAATAAAAGATAAGTCCAAAAAAAAAAACCGCAACCGTGGAAATTTTCACAATCTAGAAAACACAATTAATGGCTAAACAGAGCATTCTCTCGGGAATAAAAATAAATAGTACACATAAAAACCAGCTCCAGAAATATAAAGGAAACCCCACATTTAACATCAGAAGACCCGTGCTGGGTCCATCTAGTCAATGGTCCATCTAGTCACAGAATCACATAATTGTAGAGTTGGAGGGGACACCAAGTGTCATCTAGTCCAACCCTCTGCCATGCAGGAATCTTTTGCCCAATGGGAGGCTTGGACCCACAACCCTGAGACTAACAGTATCATGCTCTGTCAAGTGAGCTAAATCCAGCATCCTATTCTCACAACAGCCAATCAGATGCATTAATAGGAAATCCCCAAACAACCTTAATCCTAATCCTAAACCTAACCCCTTCACTTTTCAACACCAGTATTTTGATGCTCCCATCCCAAACACAATGACAGAGCCTAATTTAGTGGTATATAAAAGTCTTAAAGAGATAAATAAATGACTTAACTAATCAAAGCGATTCAACACCTAAAATTACTCTGCCGTCCATCGTTCTTAGGTCAGTGACTAGCCCAACACAATCCAGCAAGCATCATGGCTGAGTGGAGAGATCTTAAGCCTGGCCTCTCAGGTCCAAGTGCACATGTAATCCCCACAATAGGCTGTGATTAATTAAGGTCACCCAGGGAGCTTCACTGCCAAGAGGGGGTTCAAATGAATACATGCCAATGTAGACACCAGTGAATGCATTTTTGGGCACATTGCTTGGCTGGGGAACTGCACTGCAAAATTGGGAGAAGTACAAATTTCAAAAGATGGTGGTGTTTTGGTTTGCATGTATGTGGGTTACAAGTAGATTTGCCATTAAACACAAACTGAATCCAGTTTCTCCCCCATTCCAACTTCCTTGTAAACCTACTTCAGTAGCATTCCAGATCCTTTGGATCTTCTTTGAAGACCCTTCCTAGAACTCAATAGGGAAATGAATCAGGAATAATCATCAGTAATTTAAACATCTCAAGGGGAAACTCTAGCCAAACAAACCAAGAAGGAGCAGAGAGACGCTTCTGTCGATTTGCAAATGCAATTCTCCACCTGCCCCCCTCTTCTGAAGACAGAGTTGAGACTTTAATTTCCTGCTGAGGCCTGCCTTGTGGAAAGAACGGAGCATAGAAGAAGATCCTATTGCAGGAGACTTGGATATCCTCCTCTAGAGACATCTTCCAAGGTGCCTTGATCAAACTGGGAGGGAAGTGGAAAGAACCTTTCCATTCCCTGCTCCGCAAACATAAAGACCCTGTAAAAGTCCACTTTTCTGGGTGTTTACAAGATCTCTGTTCCCTCTCTTTTCCAGAAGGGCTCCTTTTCAATTTCTTTACGAGTTCCAGCTTCCTTCGCTCCCAACAGAGATGAAAAGTGGTCATTGATTTCATGAGCAAAAAAACCGCAAGTTGAATGAATGCTCCCTTCCCTCACCACCACTATCGCCACCATAAGCCAGCTCCAGGAATGAGCATCAGCTCTATCTTCTGGCGAGAGAAGCATTTGTGCAACTGATCCAGTGGGCATCTCTTAATGCAAGTATAAGGATGGCTTGAAAGAGCATAATTACATACAGACATTCCCTCCTCTCTCTCTCTCTCTCTCTCTCTCTCTCTCTCTCTCACCACACACACACACACACACAAAAATCCAAGCTGTGTGTTATGGTATTGAAACCACTTCTGTGCCTCCATACCACATCCTTTGAAGTTGGCTACTCCTGGTCTGGAATGTTATTGTGGTTTTTCCAGCAAAGTGACAATGGAAAATAGCATTTTATAAATAATAATGTTTTGTTTGCTTTTGGGGCTTTTTTTTAAAAAAAAAAACCTTCAACAACTCATTCTGGGATTACAAATCCAAAGTGTTCTTCCTATAAGAATTAAGCACTGGGGTTTTATTTTCCTGGGCCATTTTTCACTGGAATTGCAAGATCTATTAAAAGATTGTGGGGAGGGGGAGTCTCCACCTTCTGATTTCTAATGGAGCCGTGTCTGAAACTCAACTGTCTGAAATTCACTTAGATTTAAATTGAGGCAGCCGCCGTATGTGGTTCTGCAAAAATGCTGGGGGGGGGGTCCCCTCTGCTTTGTGGGGGAATGTCAGTGTGATGGTGCAGAGGAAAGCAGGTTTGACAAATGGAAAGATGCAGTAATTCGGAGCAAATTGGCATGGGTACCTCCTGTTTATGCATACAGAAACACAAAAATGATTATCATATTGCCATTCAATTAAATCAGTGGTTCCCAAACTTTTTTTCCAACCACCCCCCCCCCAACACACATTCCATACACTCTTTGAGATGCCATTTCCCATCTATGAGCTGTTGCTTTAAAAAAAAAAAAGTATTTACATTAAAAATGATTCAAAAGTAAGCATATGAATTTTTGTACTGATTCATCCAGAGGACTATTTTTCATCAGTTAACATGAACATCAGTGAAGCTAAATGATTCATCAGTTGTTTCTTGACTGCACTGCAATCTTGGTGAGTAAACATGGATGCAAAATCTAGACCAGTGGTTTTCAAAGTGGGTGGTTCTGCCCCCCTGTGGGGATTACCTGGGGCCACTAAGAGGCAAGAGGGTGGCAGGGGGCACTGGAGCTGGGTCCCTCCAAGTTTGTTGAATATGTACTGTATTTATGATTAACCAGGCTGGAGCCTTGAGCAAAACATGGTCTTCACTTCATGTTTAAAGCTTTACTGCTCTTAACTGCTTTCAAAGTGATTTCCTTTGGTCATGTTTGTATTTGTGATTCTGAGTTGCCACAAGATAGCTGACTATTGGTAACAGATATTGATTTTCCTATTGATTGCAGAACATCTGTGATAGGTGAAGGTTTGTGCATGTTTGGTAAGTAGTTATATATAAATATTTTATGCTGTAAATTTCCTTCCCCCTTAAGTTTTCATTAGTAAGAAAATATTTCTGCATGCAACATCTGGTATCACTGAATCAAGTTCATCGATTTTGTTGAATTAATTAAACTAATAGTTTCAACCAGATTTTGGGTGTGTGTGACTGTTTCTGTTTTGCATTTTCTTGTGTGTTTGTCTTCCTTATTGGCTTGTGCAAACTGCTATTCTGAATAATGATCTTTAAAGGGCTGGGAGCTGAGGGAGGGGTGTATGGAATCAAGGGAGCAGTGGCCTGAAAAGGTTTGGGAACCACTGGACTAGACATTCAGCTCCCTAGGCTACAGTGGGGACATGGTAGATAAGTTGCCGTCCCCTGAAATTCTTTTTGCACACACCCCACACAAAAATAAGAGTACAATCTAGCTAAAGTTAGTCATAATACAGGCAGTAATCCTTATGCACTTATCTGGGAGCAAGTCCCATCGAATTTAATGGGGCCTGTTTCTCAGTGGATATATACAGTGGTACCTCGGGTTAAGTACTTAATTCGTTCTGGAGCTCCGTACTTAACCTGAAACTGTTCTTAACCTGAAGCACCACTTTGGCTAATGGGGCCTCCCGCTGCTGCCGCGCCGCCGGAGCACGATTTCTGTTCTCATCCTGAAGCAAAGTTCTTAACCCGAGGTACTGTTTCTGGGTTAGCAGAGTCTGTAACCTGAAGCGTATGTAACCTGAGGTACCACTGTACTGGGATTAGTATGTAACACTGCATTAATTTTAATTAAATTTTAACCCATCTGACAGGATTTGCCCCAGCCACTCTGGGCGGCTTCCAGCATATACAGAAACATAATAAAACATTTAAACATTCAATACATGTATCAGATTGTAGATCCCAGTTTATACCGTGGGTCTACCTTCTGAGTAAACATGCATGGAATTGCATCACAAATCCTTCTTCAAGCAACAGAATACAGTTTTGCCATAGGAAGCATCATCCTATTGATTTCTGTCAGCTGGCTCTAACCATGTCCTACTTAGAGGAGACCCACTGAAGCCATAGTTAGTCTCATGTGTACTTACTTCAACAGGTTTACCCTGATATGACTAATGCAACCCTGGGGTTCATTGTGGCAAATGTGTAGGATTATGACCAATATATTCCAGATATTCACCCTCATTGTGTTGCCATCTAATAAAATGAATTGGAAGCTTATGGGAAATCTGAGAGTGTTGGTTTATTCCCATTTTTCATTTTCCTCAGCCTTCAGTTCAGTTTTTCACGTTGCCCACATCAGTTTATAATTAAAAAAAAATCCTCATGAGAATTCATCAACATTTTGCTTAGCTTTCTCCTGATGCACACAATTTTATATGCACTTCTGCCCAATGTTCACAATTTTGCAAACCAATTTCCCACAACAAAATGCATCTTGCATTTTTAAAAAACTAATATATGCATTTTTACACACACTTTCTTTAATATATACAATTTGTGGGGGGTACACCTTATTTGGTTGGAAATTTGGAGAAATGTGGATTTTGCAAGGTAGCTTTCTGGCGTACCATTTCAGAAAGTGTTAATTGGTAGGTTTACGTTAAAAGTCCTATCCAGATTTGACTTCTGCCACTAATGTCCTTAATACAGTGACCCTCTCTTGATTAGTGTTCCAGAACCATGTTGTTGCCATCAGTGGAACTTCCCTTCTGAATAAATGTTCTTAAAATTAGAACACTGCTTTGACAATTGCTTTGAGTGGAGATTAATTATTTTATTTTAATACATATATAATGCTACATCTATAACACACACAGGGACATACACGCATTAAAAGGTTTTCTACAGAATGCATTTTTAGTCTTTCAGCGACTGATTCCTAGAATCAACCACTTTCCCTTTCTCCTCCATCCTTCAGTCTAACAACAGAAGGACAAAAGCTGAATTTCATTAGACTCAAGAGGATTCAGAGTCAATTGTGGTAGACCCACAACGTGTGCCACTCTTTAAAGCACTCTTACAAAAAAAAGAAAAAGGGGCTTTAATAAGAAGAAGACATTGCCTAATTACCCCACAATCTAATTACCATGAAAACAGTCCAGAAATTTCTCCTTGATCACATCATACATTTTATTATACCAAAATTGACTCTTACACTCCACAGGTTCCATTAGGACCTCTTTCCAGACTTCTGATGCACTTGCTCTTAATCATCACAAATAAATCTGGGGATGCTTCTGAACCGGAGCCAAGCACTTTGATGGAAGCAAAATGCTTAGCTCTCCCACTGAAAGCAGCAGAACTTTATAATAGTGCTTTACGCCGGGTGAGCTGTATACATGTGCTTCATTTAATTTTTTTTTTTAATCAAATATTATTTTCCAACCAAGGCTGCTTTTGTTAGAAGAATACAGATCCTTCTGAGAATAAATGCAGTCGTCAATTTCTCCCAAAGCAAAAGGTGCTCCAAGCCACCAATTTTCATTCTACTTCACTTTGAAACTTAGACCGATGCTGCGGTAGGTTCTGGCAAACTGATTGCAGATACGCATTACTGTCGTAGATTCAGGACAAGTGATTTTAAAAGCGAAGATGAAAAAAATACATCCTTATAATGTACGTCAGCTGGTCTCATGGCAGTAGGTAGGCATGTAATTTATGGGACATATGCAGTCAATATATTTTGGTGCTCCTGAACCTTGTCCTCTTGCATTATAGGAATCCCAGGACCCTCATTCCCAAATGAAAAGACATTTGATGACCTTGAAAGTCATCAAAGAAGGGAGGAAGGCTCTGAACCATTCCATTAGGAAAGAAAAAACAATGGTTCTCACCACACAGTTTTAAAATGCAATGGGCAACAGGAGGCACTGGTTGCATTAAATTTCCAAAGACACAACTAACTTCTGATCAGAATTCAGATCTGCATCTGTTAAGCTCCCCAGGCTAACTCCTTTCTTAGAAACCGGTTCTGAGTTAACTGACACACTTTTCACAAATTACCTTGGGTGGGGTGGTCAGGAAGGTGGGGAGCTGATTCAGGGCACAGTAGAGGTAAGAAATTAAGGAAGACACTAATTCACCCACTTTGGTTATTTTAGTTTGGATTTTGCAACAAATTTATTTTTATTAAAAAAAAAAAAAAAACAACCACAACCTAATTATTATCCAACACAGGAATTCTTCCTATTAGCTGGTTGAAAAAAAACCCCCTGACCAAACCAAGCAAGAATGCTTGTATAATCAACAGTAAGACAATTCTACTTAGTAATGGAAGATAAGTTCCCATATATCAAACGCTGTCCTGGCCTTTTTTGCTAGTCCACCTTTGCCAGAGCCCTTATCATTATTCAGCTGCATTCTTCGAAATGTGAAAGGCTTATTTCTGCTGAGAAGTACAGCTTCATAAATTCAGTGCTAACGTACTCCCACGTAATTGACACAGAACTGTGCCATCATTAAAAGAACGGTGCCTTTTCTTCTGTATGAGAAAGGAATCCATACGTGTTTTTCTCCCATTACTAACAGAAGGGAGAGGAGTATTGAGCTAGTCTTTTATCCCCTGAAGCAAAACAGGACACAGTGCAAGTATATAATACTACATGAACTCTGCTCTGGCTCTAGAGTAAATTTAGTATTTATTTATTTATTTATTTATTTCACTAAAAATAATATGAAGCAATTAAACAATGAAATTATCAATAAGGAAAATTAACGTTAATCATTTAAGAATTTCGAAAAAGTTTATAACTCTTTTGAAATTCTTAAATTGTTAATGTTAACTATAGACTGAGAGCAAATTAATACTCACACCAGGTTTTTAAACATCTAGGTAGGCTTGTCTAAGCAAAAAATGTTTTTAGCAGGCACCAAAAAGACTACGGTGAAGGCACCTGCCAAGTATCAAGGGGCAGGGAGTTCCAAAGTAAAGGAGCTGCTACACTAAAATATAAAGTTCTTACGGGGCCAGTTCCACTGATCAAAGCAGTTAAGTGGGCACATAAGGGTTAAGCTCCCATGCATGCAGGAAAGAACAATGGTGGCCACCACGACCCCGCACCAAAAATATATGATTTCTGTAACCCTATCCCTGATCCCGCTCACGGTTGCATGTGCCTGCCATTAAGACAATGGCCTGGCTAGAGGGCTTCCCACACAGTTCTTGAATGTACATCTGAACATCAAAACTGCCCCCCACCCCAGAAAATGGTTTGCAATTGGAGGTTAATGGGGAGAATACCCTATATGTTTGGATAGAATGTTGCGTCTGCCTGTTCCCTATATGGAAACATTCACTTGATGTTACCATCAGCTGATGGAGAGGCCCTAGTGTAACACTTTGCTCAGGTCTTCTCAATTTGCTACCAAGTTCAAGGTGTCCCTATTAGTATATAAAGCCCTCAGCAACATGGGACCAGTTTACCTGACAAGTGCCCACTCGACTGCTTCAGTCAGTGGAATGGCCACTGTTACAGGTGCCACACAATACCAATTCTGCATATGAATGAAATTGATATTTTGGTGTGGCAGCACACACACTTTGGAACTCCCTGCCTCTTGACATCAGGAAGGTGCCTTCACTGTTCTGTTCTTGGTGCTTACTAAAAAAACATTTTTGTTTTAGGCAAAGCCTACCCAGCTATGCAGATTGTTGGCAATTATTTTAATCAGGTTTTTATTTTAATTATTTGCAAATGTTTTAAATAGTTGTTTTTAACAGTTCTTACCGATAATTTGTGTGGGTGTTTTTTTTAAAAAAATTGCTTGAGGGTTGGTTGGTTGGTTGGTTGGTTGTCTTGCTTGCTTGCTTACAATCAAGCGGTATATACATTTTCTGAAATGAAACGAAATTATTCTCATGCAGAGCAGCCATTGCAAAAAAGGGAGCCTGGTAAAAGGAGTTATTGATGCCTAAAGGCTCAGGGTTAGCCCAACCAATTAGGACCCATTTATTTACTGTATTATGATAAATGATAAATAAATATGAAATACATATTTGAAGCAGTCTTTCTGGATTTCTGTTCCTAATTCTGAGGTCCCCCAGGCACTGCAAATTTCACTTAACATTTGTTCTTTTCCTTTATATTTAAGTCTATAGGCTACAATTTCACCAATCCTCACCATGACACCATTTAGCAGATCAACTTTATTATTCTGGTTTCACAGACTGGGAAGAGGGAAGCCAAACTGAGTTGCAATAGGGTGCCCACCTTGTGTAGGAAAAGCTGTGATTTGGGTCTAGATCACTAAATGTGTCATCAAGGGAAAATGCACCATGCTCTCATGATCATTATGAGTTGCCATGCTTGGAAGGTTGTTTCTGTTTTCATCCCAGTGCTATTTGAACTGAAGCTAGGTTAGAAATTAAAAATTTCCAAAAGATGAGATGGAGGGAGGTCATGTTGGCTTCCTTCTTTGCCTATGAAAAAAGGAGTTTCATCAAGACAGCATCTGCTGTTCACAACTGGGAGACCTGCTGTCATTTGCAAGTCAATCCCCTAAACTAAAGGCACAGGAGCAACAGAGCTGGGCATTTGACTGAAGGACAGACTATAAAACCCACCAAAAATAAATACAATTAATCAATCAATTAATCAGTCTAAAAAAGCATCTATGCAACACCCTTGAGCCTATTTTAGGATTTTAGGGCTGTGTGTAACCATAATAAATTATAATAAATGAGTAATAGGAAGGTGGTCCTTGCGGTGATAGTTGGACATACAGATCATACCTCTGCCAATGGGGGCCACTAGCTCAGTCTCAGTTGTCTTCTTTGTGAAATGATTAGAAGAGTGACCTACATAGGAAGCTGCCTTATTCTGGGTGGAGCCTTTGTTCCATATAGCTCAGAATTGTCAACAATGACTGGCAGCAGCTCTCCAGGGCTTCAGCCAGGGAGTCTTCCCCAGCCGAATCTGGAGATGCTGGGAACTGAATCTCAAACCTCTTGCATGCTAAGCAGATGCTCTGCTTCTGAGTTCTGACCCTTTATTTTTAAGGAAAGATTCCAGTCCTCACAGTTCTGAATTAAAGGCTGGTTTAATGAGAACACAAGAAATTATACCAAGTTAGACCAAGAGTCCATGCAGCTCAGAATTGTCAACATTGACCGGCGGCAGCTCTCAAGATTTTTAACCAAGGGGTCTTTCACAGCCCCACCAGGAGATGCCATTGAGAATTGAGCTTGGGTCCTTCTGCATGTAAAGCACATTCGCTAACACAAAGCTGCAGCCTTCTCATTACTTCACAGGGTGGTCATTTAAATGGATGGGGACATCCACAAGAGTCATTTTGACCCCATAATAGCAGTTGTGACAGTTCCTATTCATTCAAATGGGTATACCTAAGCTAGATTATGCACAACAAATTTATACTTCTGTCAGAGCTTTCAGGAAGTCCTTGAGAGCACAATGTATCCCAGGGAAAACCTCTTGAGATCTGAGGCACATAGCTGGGTGCTTAAGTCTTATGTATCCCAAATCTAATGGGATGTTCTCCTGTTCAAACCCCATTGAAATGAAAGGGGGTTGTCCATAGTCTTTTCATTTTTACAGGGCTTTCCAGGGCCTTGCAGAGCCAGGCAGAGGCCCAGGCCAGGTAGATAATGTGCGCCCCCCCCCCTCTTTTTTTACCCTGGGGTTAACTGAAGTCTTATAAATTTCTTTTCTGCGAATTCTTGAATTACGCAGCAAAAATCAAGCAACTTTGACTTATCATGGTTTATGTTTATCATTGCTAAACCATTTAGGCATTCTTAAGCCATTGTTAATTGAAAGAAAGACTTAATTCATTTTAATATATTGAAACTTCTCTCATTGGAGACCACTGTAGCTGGTAATGATAAGAAAATGCTTAATGCAATTAGAAGATTTGGAAAAACGTTTTCCAAATTCAAGTTTAGCATTTGATCAGCAATTTCTTTCGGTGACGGACGCTGGAGAAGGTTTTCTCTCGCGCTGCCAGCCATGGCCCCAGGGAATCCGACCACCACCACCGCCTTTGCACCTCCGCGTTCACCCCAGTGCATCCCCTGCAATTGTGAATGTGCTGACCAAGGCCCCCTTTGGAATCAGAGGCCTGGGCCAAGTGGCCCATATGGTGCCCCCCTCTCTCTCTGGGCCTGGGGCTCTCCACAGAATATTTTTTGGGCTGTGCAGATTGATTCCAAGGGATGCCTATTGCATTTTCCCCCCATATATGACATTGAAAATGGAAAACAAAGAGAGAACTTTTAGCCTCCTGGATGTTGTCGATGCACATGCATGAGTATCGCTAAGACCAATGCAGGAAGAAGCAGAACCAGATTGCCGTAAAAATGGGCAGTCTAACCAGTGCGTCCTTGCAACATATGCAGTTTATGGTGCAGTGGGGGAACACACAAGTGTTTGCAAGCATGCTAAGGTGCCCCTTAAATTACCCTGGTAGCAGACGAATGCTTTGTGCTCATGTCCTGCTTGCAAATTTCTTATTCTGTGAACCACCCTGAGACCCACGGGTATAGGAAGGTATATAAATTCAATAAATAATAGTAACAACAACAACAACAACAACAACAACAACAACAACAACAATGGAAGCATCTGGTTGTCCACTGTCAGAACAAGATGTTACACTGGATGGGCTCACGTTAGCCTGATCCAACAGAGCTCTGCTTGCATGCTTATGTTTTACATGGATGGCTATGCTCTGTCTCCATGGTCAGAGGCAGTGGTGCTTCTGAATTCCAGTCGCTGGGAACCGCAGGAGGGGAGAGTTGCTCTTGTTGTAGAATCCTGCTTGTGGGTTTCCCATTACTGGCATCTGTGAGAACAGGATGCTGGATCGGCTAGGCCCCCTTTGGCCTGATCCAGCACTCACAATAATGATGATAATATTTTATTACTAGTCATAAACCACGTCTAGCTCTTCTAGCTAAGGCCCTTAAAATTCTTAACTTTATTACGAATGGCAACAATAATATTTTAGGCAGCTAAAATTAAGGACAGTTCAGACTCATCCTTCCTATGCCTGGGAATACTTGTAAAGGTGACTGTGAGCACGTTCTCCAGGGGGAAGCTTCACTTTCTGGGAGGCCTTGGGAACCATCAGCATTAGAACAAAGTCCTTTAGGACTCAAGTTGTCAGGACTTGGACCCTCACCCGTGAACCATTAGTGGCAGAGTTTTGCATTCAGGACCAAAGTTGTGCCTATATAGTTGGTGATGATTTCAGCCCCAAGGCTCTTGAGAACTCATCAATAAATTATGGTCCAGGCAACTCAACTACCCATTAGTATTCATGGCAAAACTAAGCAGTCTTTTTACCACCACCGCCACCACCACTCCTGCGCTAATCTATCCCATCTGCCTTGTGGGAAGCTTTCTGATGACATTTTATATATGCTTAAGTATTCTCACCCTTATCATTTTTGTAGGGAATGTCATCTGCCTTTTTTTTTTTTTTTTTTTGGCAGGAGCAGAGATGCGTTTGGTTTCTGATACTGTGGAAATGTGTTGAATTTACATCATTTGTTTCTGCATTATGTTGTATTTGCTCTGTGTTGTATTTGTGTACATCTGTTTATTCTTGCCTTGGGAGTCTTTTTGGCTGAAAAGCAGCATATAAATTTTATGTTTCTTGTAAGCCTCCTTTTGAAGAATTTGTATCCTGAAAGAAGGGAGAAGGAGAAGAAGAAGGAATCTTCTTGGATGTGTGGCTGTTGTCGTGATGTCACATTTCACGATGCTTATAATAGTCTCCATGGCGTTTGCTCATGCACAAACATATTTCAGAGCATAGATGAACTGCAAAAACCCCTCTCAATGGCTTTAAGATGTCTGTTTGCCAAACAAAACCCCCACCTCTTTCCCCAGTTTCCAAGGCCTGGGGGGAGGAGGGGAATCTATTGCTAACCACTGGAACTACTGGTCATTGAAATAGCAGAGATGTAAGATCAGGCCAATGCCCCATCTAGTCCAGCATCATGTTCTCACTGTGGCCAACCAGATGCCCTTGGAAACAGCAACTCTCCCCTTCTGCAGTTTCCTGCAACTGGTATTCAGAAGCATTGCTGCCTCTGACCCTGGAGCTAACATATAGAACCTAAGCACCTAAAAAGAGACCCCCAAAAGGGGCCATCTAGTCCAGCATCCTGTTCTCACAGTGGCCAACCAGATTAATGCAAAGGGACTACATGCTAGGCACTGTGCAGGAAAAGATGCTGGTCCTATAAACCCAGAACTCAGAGTGTGTGATTATGAAAAGATACAAGAAAGACAGAGATAGATAGATAGATAGATAGATAGAGGAGCACAATCCTGCAGAAAAAAATACAAAGTGCAAGGCCTGATGGAAGGAACAGGGCTCAACTGGATACCAATTTCAACAGCGCTTTTGCTTCCACTAAGGAAGATGTGGAAGGAACCTATGCACACCTTACTTTATAGTGGATTTGGGATGGCTGTTGCACACAAGTTCAACACAGCATCCACCCAATGCTGTTCTCATCAAAACACCACCTGTTATCATTTCACCAATTAATCCGGATTTGCCATTTTTTGTGGAAAACCCAATAAATTATAAACAATAAAACTATGGGAAAATTTAGATGAAATAAGAAAGGGGGGGATATAAAGGATGGTGTTTTGATGAGGATCACTCTGTGTGATCACTGTGAAATGCTTTACAACGGGCATGATCAGGCCCCAAATCTGCCATAAACGGCACCATTTGGATCATGTCTACTCATAAGTCAAGTCCTCTTGAATTCAGTGGGGCTGACTCCCAAGTAGGTGGACTTTATGAGGAGCTGCGAGCAAGGCTGCCAGGGTGTGAAAGCTTGTGGATTCCCCCAGGCCTGGCTGGCATTTCCTACCCATTTCACAAATGTTGGATGAGTCCGGACATCCTATCGTCACAGATTCTTTAGTACACCCCCCTCAAAAAGAAAGCCTGAGGACATCTCCTCTTCTTTCCTCTTCCCCCCTTCATCTAAAAAGCGCTCACCTTCCCGAAGGGCGCCTCCTCCTTCGCTCCCGCTGCTGCCCCCAGAGGGGTCCGGCCCGCCCTTGCCGCTCTCCCTCGCCTCTGCGCCGGATTCCTTGGCTGCCCCATTCATGCCGGCGGCAACTTCCTCCAAATCCAGGAGGTGGCTGACGCTGAAGTTTTTCCGAGCCTGGGGGTTGTCCGGAGGGTCCAAAATCCGCACCGGGTTCGGGGCAAATTGCTTATCCATGCCGAAGGCTGCCACAGCGTCCATCGCGGAGGTGGGGGGCTCCAGGGCGCCTGCTGACCCCCCACCCACCCCGGCTCACCAGCACCCAGCACCCACAAACCCAGGAGACTGCGAGCGATCCGGCTCTCCTTGCCTTTCCCCCCTCTTACTCCCCTCCCAAAAAAAAGTTCTGATGACCCCCGCTACACCCCCGATTTGTTCTTCCTGGCTGTGGTTTCCCAGGGGAAAAAGATGGGAAGATCTCGGTCTGCCTCGTGTCGACGTCTAAGAGAGGGGAAACAGGGCGAGGGAGCGCGCCCCCAATTTCCCCTTGCTCAGCCTAGCCCACAAAACTCTCTCTGGCTTCTTCTCGAGCCGCTCAGAGACCAAAGTTGTTGGTTTCTTTTTCTTTCTTTCGCACGACTCCCCTGGCTCAGAAATTGACAAGAGGTTGGCCCTCCTTTGCTGAAACTGATGAAGCCTTCCTCCCCTCCCTTCTCCTGAAACTGACTCAAGAGGAGCTGCCCCCTCCCCTCCCTCCTCTGAAATCGACAAAAAAGTTTGCTTTTTAACAGACAGACAGACAACCACACACACTCCTCCTGCTCCTAATTTTTCTGTTTTTCGGTTAGTCATCCCCCCTGCCTTTTTTTCTACAAGTTCGTTTGCGGGGGGAGCGTGTTTGGAAAAAGGACAGCTTTAAACGGGAAAATAATTTGCCTACCTGAAGTCCCCACCTCCACCCCAAATAGAATCATAAAGTTGGAAGGAACCCTGAGGGTCATGTAATCCAATGCCCTGCAGTGCAGGAATAGGCAGCTGTCTCTTACAGGGACTGGCATTATCAACCCCATGTTCTAACCAACAGAGCTATCCAGGCTGGTAGATTCTTAACTCCTAATTGGGGGGAGAGCGGTGGGTCAATGGTAAAGGTAAAGGGACCCCTGACCATTAGGTCCAGTCGTGGCCGACTCTGGGGTTGTGGCGCTCATCTCGCTTTACTGGCCGAGGGAGCCAGCGTACAGCTTCCGGGTCATGTGGCCAGCATGACTAAGCCGCTTCTGGTGAACCAGAACAGCACACGGAAACGCCGTTTACCTTCCCGCCAGAGCAGTACCTATTTATCTACTTGCACTTTGATGTGCTTTCGAACTGCTAGGTTGGCAGGAGCAGGGACCAAGCAACGGGAGCTCACCGCGTCGCGGGGATTTGAACCGCCAACCTTCTGATCAGCAAGCCCTAGGCTCAGTGGTTTAACCCACAGCACCATCCACGGTCAATGGTAGAGCACCTGATTTGCTTGCAAAAGTTTCTGTGTTCAATCCTCAATGGCAACGTCAGGTAGGACTGGGATACATTCCATACCTGAAACCCTGGATACTTCTTGCCAGTCGCTGTAGACAATACTGGGCATGGTGGTCCAATGGTCTGAGTCACCAGAAAGCAGCTTCTTGGGTTCCTATGACTAGGTTCAGTTATCAGTGACATGTGGGGGGCGGCTTTATTTATTTATTCCCCCTCCCATCTAAACTGTCACCATTCACCTCTATGGAGAGAAATTAATTGTTTTTTTGAGGAAATTGTAAAAGGGGTTTTTTTGTTTTTTTTAATAATATTTTATTGAGATTTTTAAATACCAATACAAAATTAGTAAACAATGTAACATATTTCATAACATAGTTTCATAACTTCTTTGGACTCCCTCACGTCTCCCACTCCCACTTACATCATTATAAATTTTTGCCAGCAATTTATCAACTTGTTTGCGTTCTTATGTCCCGCTCATTTAAATATAATTAATAATTCTCCAAAAAAATTATATTTTCCTCAATCTCACTTATCATCCTAATTCCAACTATTTTAGTGGTGCTCAATTGTTTGTGATCTAGCATCCTTATTAACATTCAACCAAATTACAATATTTTTGTAGGTAAATCTTGAATTTCTTCCAATCTTCTTCAACCCTCTCCTCTCCCAGGTCTCGGATTCTGCCGGTCATCTCAGCCAGTTCCATATAGTCTATCAGTTGCATCTGCCATTCTTCCAGTGTGGGTAGATCTTGGGTTTTCCAATATTTAGCGATGAGTATCCTTGCTGCCGTTGTTGCATACAAGAAGAAAGTTCTGTCCTTCTTTATCACCCTCTGGCCGACAATACCCAGAAGAAAGGCCTCTGGTTTCTTAAGGAAGGTATACTTAAATACCTTTTTCAACTCATTATATATCATTTCCCAGAAAGCCTTCACTTTAGGGCACGTCCACCAGAGGTGAAAGAATGTTCCTTCATTTTCTTTACATTTCCAACATTTATTATCAGACAGGTGGTATATTTTGGCAAGTTTAACTGGGGTCATGTACCATCTATACATCATTTTCATTACATTTTCCTTCAAAGCATTACAAGCAGTGAAGTTCAACCCAGTGGTCCACAACCTTTCCCAGTCATCAAACATGATATTATACCCAATATCCTGTGCCCACTTTATCATAGCCGATTTAACCGTTTCGTCTTGTGTGTTCCATTTTAACAGCAAGTTATACATTCTTGAAAGTACCTTAGTCTTAGGTTCTAACAGTTCTGTATCCAATTTCGATTTCTCCACCTGGAACCCTAACTTTTTGTCATTTTTAAAAACTTCTTTAATCTGAGCGTAGTGTAACCAGTCTCGCACTTTATCCTTTAATTTCTCCAAACTCTGCAATTTCCAATTGTCTCCATCTTTTTCTAGTATTTCCCAATATTTTGGCCATTTGGCCTCCATATTGGGTCTTTTTCGGGCCTTAGCTTCCAGAGGTGAAAGCCACCTTGGAGTTTTGTTTTCCAATAAGTCTTTATATTTTGTCCAGACATTAAACACTGCTTTTCTGACAATATGGTTCTTAAAGGCCTTATTGATCTTAACCTTGTCATACCATAAGTATGCATGCCAACCAAAAGCGTTATTGAAACCTTCCAAGTCCAATACGTCAGTGTCTTCGAGAAGTAGCCAATCTTTTAGCCAGCAGAAAGCTGCGGCTTCATAATACAACTTTAGGTCTGGCAGGGCAAAGCTCCCTCTTTCTTTCACATCAGTTAATATCTTAAACTTAATTCTGGGCTTTTTGCCCTGGAGAGAAATTAATTGTTGTTGTTGTGGGGAAGGTCTTCCATCCAGGTGCTGGGCAGCCTGGCTTATCACACTCAGGGATCATGGCAGGGTTTTCTGTCCGAAGCATGTTTTTCTGCTGAACAAAGAAACCCACTGCATTCTCCCTGCTTCTGTGGGTTTGTGTCCCCTCTTATCCTGCTTGGAAGCTTCCCCTTGGAGAACAGGATGCTGGGCTAGATGGGCCATTGGCCTGATCCAGCAGGCTCTTCTTCTGAACAGAAGCGAGGTTGCCCATTCCTGGTCAGAACTTCTCTTGCTTGCTACCTAGAGTTCCATGTAACAGATCTGCAAAACAGATGAAAGGAAAGAAGCTGTTAAGTCACAAACATAAACATTATAGTGGACCCTTGGAAGCTCCTCTAAGAAGAAGTGTTTTCCATCGGCCTGATTGGCTGGTCCAAGCCTTGGATTTCACTGTGTCCCATGACTTTGTTGCTGTTTTTTAAACCCAGTGGGTTTTTTTAAGGAAGCAAGTAACCAAACCCACAGCACAGGATTGCAATGACGAGAGGGATTTGTTCAGCCTCTGACTTCCAGACTTACTGGCTGGGATTCTTTCCAACTACAGAACCAACATATTATATTTTCATTGGCAGTTTCTGGAACACATGAATTGGATCCAAAACGTTAAATGAAAGGCTCCTGTCCGTAACAAAAATGACAACGGATTTGCCCCGTGATGTCAGTTTTCCTACAATGCTATATTTTAAAAACTTATCGGAGTTGCACCCTCTTTTCCTTTCTCCTGGTTACCCTTTGAAAGAACTTGAAGAACCCAGAACTGTTAAAAAAACAAAGATCTGCTTTGATCATGTTCGCTTATTTCAGTGACAGGCTTCGCAAACATTCTGTTTTGACAGGAATCTATGGACCCAGCCGAGATCAGAAACTTTAGGGGAAGTTGATCAGTTAGTGATGGCTGGCCTGGCTCCCAATTTGCTTCCTGGGTGAAACACTCCTCTTATCCGGCTATCATGAGTGCATTTGGAAGGGCTGAAACCAAAAGGTTTGCTCTGCATCAAAGCTCTGGATATTCATGGCAACTGTTGCATTTTCAGTGAATGGGCTTAGCCCAACTCCCTACTGTTTATGGTGGAAATATAAAAAAACACTATGAAAATGCTTTTTTAAAAAGCGTTTTGAAAAAATATTGAATTTGCCATAAGCTCACCATCACCATCTAGTGTCACATTTGTATAATGCACTTAAAAAGCACTTAAAACGTTATATTTGCAGCTGTATAGCTGAGTCCTATGTCTGTGATGTTCAGTCAGAGAAGTGATAATCTCTTTCCTGATTAACCATGGATTAACCAGATTAACCAACTATTTGAGAGTCAGCATGACATGGTAGTTAGAGCATTGGACCAGGACCTGGAAGTCCAGGGTTCAAATCTTCACTCAGCCATGAACCTCACTAGCTGTTCTTAGGCTAGTTACTCACTCCCAGCCTAACCTACCTCAAAGGGTTGTTGTTGTGGGGATTAAATGAGGAGAGGGAGAACAATGCCTGTCACCATTAGCTTCCCAGAGGGGAAAGGTGGGATAATAAATAAAACAGCTTAAGGATAACAGCATGAAATTTTGCCATGCTGAGCATTATTTTCAAGGAAGTAGGCTGAGGCAAGGTAGAAGTCTTCTCTCTAGTCATACACTTGTTTACTTCCTTACTTATTTTATTTATTTTAAATATTTGTTTTAAATTAATAAATAATAATAAATATTCTTCGACTGTACTGTTTAACTTTACTCAGTACCCTGGTAGTTCCCCCACTCTCAGAAGCCTGTGGGGTGGGGTGGCCCAGGAGAGGGTCTTCTCTGTGGTGGCCCCTGAACTACGGAACTCCCTTCCGGAACTGGCACCTTCATTACACAACTTACGGTGAATGCTGAAGATGCACCTCTTTATTCCAGCTTTTGAAAATGGAGGTGTATGTGTTTAGGGCCCACAGAGTGTTCAAGTCCCTCCCTCCCACACATACATGGCCAAGAAGCTCACTGGATGACCTTGGGGCCCAGTCACTGCCTCTCAGCCTGATCTAACCTACAGGGGTTTTTGTGGTTATTAAATGAGGGGGGAGAACTATGGACGCTACCTTGAGCTCCTAGGAGAAAAAGGTGGGATTTAAATGCAGTAGATAAATAATAATGAATATTCCTGTGACTGTAATCTGCTTTAACTGTTTTTAATTCTGAACTTGAAATCGTTGTAACCTGCTCTGGGAGCTGCTGATGAAGAGTAAGTCTCTCTCTCTCTCTCTCTCTCTCTTTGGTAATCACTCGTAGCTGAGTAAGATTCCCTTCCTTGAACACGGTTTTAATAATGAGTCCGTAAGTGACTGTGGAGGCCAATTCTGGATTCACACGTCCTTCCACAGTGGGGACGTTGGTTTCCAGGTGGGATTTGATCATGGTAAGGATTTGCCAAGCGTGCCTTCCTCTTAGCGCGTTTCTCCCTTGCGTCCTGAGTTCGAGTGTCTTCAAAGCACATGAAACCTTTGGTAAAGGCTGTTCACCAACTGGAGCGCTCTCAGGCCAATGTTTCCCAGTTGTCAGTATTTATTCTACATTTTTTTAAATTTGCCTTGAGACAATCTTTAAACCTCTTTCATTGACCACCAGCATTACGCTTTCCATTTTTACGTTCAGAATAGAGTAGTTGCTTTGGAAGACTATCATCAGGCATCCTCACAACATGACCAGTCCAACGAAGTTGATGTTGAAGAATCATTGTTCAGCACTGGTGAACTTTGCTTCTTCCAGTACACTGATATTTGTTCGCCTGTCTTCCCAAGTGATGTGTAAAAAATTTTGGAGACAACGTTGATGGAATCTTTTGAGGAGCTGGAGATGGCGTTTATAAGTGGTCCATGTTTCACAAGCATATACAGTGGTACCTCGGGTTACATACGCTTCAGGTTACATACGCTTCAGGGTACAGACTCCGCTAACCCAGAAATAGTGCTTCAGTTTAAGAACTTTGCTTAATGATAAGAATAGAAATCGTGCTCCGGTGGCGCGGCGGCAGCATGAGGCCCCATTAGCTAAAATGGTGCTTCAGGTTAAGAACGGACCTCCTGAATGAATTAAGTACTTAATCCGAGGTACCACTGTAGTAAGGTTGGCAGTAACCCCTCTGCAGCGCCACGAATCCAACTCAGTGGTGTAACGTTGGAAAATGCCGATCACTTCTCCTACCTAGGCAGTTATCTTTCTGCAAGGGCCAACATTGATGCCAAAGAGTAAATAATAATAATAATAATAATAATAATAATAATAATAATAATATAGAGCTCTGTCCTGATTGTTGACTCCTATAATTAAAAGCTGGAGAAGGAACATTTTTCAGCCTGATAGCCACATTCCCTTCTGGGGGAGGAATCCATGCCTGTGGTGGATGGGGCCGTCAAAAGTGAATGGAGCAACAGTAGGGTTCATTCCAGCTATGCAAAACCCAGAATTTCTCTATATACACATGGCTTCATCCTGAAGGGAACCACTGAGGGATGGGCTTGGGGAGGTCCATATAGAGAGGACCTGAGGGCCGCACATGTACCCCAGGCCTGAGATTCCTCTATCCCTGTACTAAACAGTTCTGAAAGTGTGTGGATTCTGAACATCTACGGCAGCAAAAGCACGCCCGGAGGGTAAGGGATGAGTGAATCTGCCAATTTCAGATTTTTGCGGAGGGTTTTCAATCTTAAATTTGGGTCTCCACAATCTCCGTATTAGTTTGTGATTGATTGATTTTAAAGAAAAACCCTCATGAAAATCCGCCTGCATTTTCATGTACATTTATTCTAATATGCACAATTTTGCATGCATCTTTGCATGTTATTTAAATGAACACGTGCATTTTTATACACACTTTACCTGAGTATATGCATCTCTCACACACACACCCTTTACTCAACTAGAGAAGAATGTTGCAAATTTCGGAAAAGTGTGAATTTTTGAAGGCTGGCTGAGTTTCGATCCATGCTTGGGAGTTGTAAACAAGGTAGGTGACAGTCCCAAATTCCTCCCTCATCCCATCCCTACTGGTGGGGTAAGGACTTATGGCCACAGGACAGGGGTACCAAAGACTCCAAGGCTGACCTTTTACCTCCTCCCCGTCTTTTTAATTGGCTGAGTCTAGCCCTAGAGGCCGCCTCTTAACTGGGGTAACATCTTGCTGTGATTACTGCCTTTGAGAGCCTGGGGGCATCGTCAAGCTGCATCAGACAGGGTTAGAGGGGTGGAGAAGGGATCTGGGGGGAAAGGGGGGTGCCTTTAATGATTCAAGGCTGTCTTCCTGCTCATTTAACTGGGGTTGGGACGACCCTACAGTTATCCTTTATTATAACCCATTCTTGAACCCACTGAAATCTGTTTCTCTTCCAGGAAAGTTGAGGAGGGAGTGTGGGGCTTGCCTCTCAGGGTGTGAAATTATTATACAGAGAGAATAATCAGTGGTGAAACCCCCTAACCCCCTCAGGATCCCCTCAGGATCTCCTCCACTCTGGTGATTGCTGGTATTTCTAAGGTGAAATATGACCTTTTATGATCAAAGAGGATCGGCTTTCCAAAGGATGTGGAGGAAAAGGGGAGTGAGAGAACGAAGGTTGTGGAGGGGGGCAGTTTTCTTTCTCACCAGTCCTAGCGGTCTGATAAAGTTTCTTTAGACACGCCAAGATTTATAGTGCGTTCAGCAGGGGTCCTTCAAATTACCCTGCAACTCTTTGCACATTTCAGAAAGGGGAATCAGAACAGTAAGTCACTGAGAAATTAACTGGCCTTTCAATAATGTCCCATGTTGCTTTCTCTCTCGCTCATATATATATTCATTCTAGTACTTAAGAGAGACCTAGAGGATTACACAATTTATATAGGATTAAATACATTTATTTTAAAGGAGACATATAATGCCATTTTAAGAGATCCCAGTTGCCAGGCCTGTTGATTTTAGCAGCTGTTTGTTTTCAATTATGGAAAGTGATATACTCCTTTTTTAAACTAGAATGCTAAGATATATTTGATCATCAGGATGATTAATTGATTAAAAGTAGAATGTACAGATTATAACACAGAGAGAAAGAGAATGAATGTGGGGTTAACAACAAGCCTAAATGTGATATTTCTTAATTTTTCTTGGATCATATTCCACCTTTCCTCAAGGTTGCACATGAATTCCCTGCCATTTTATTCTTACAAAATGATCCCGAAAGGTTGGGTAGGCTGAGAGAGTAACTGGCCCAAGGTCACCCGGTAAGGTTCCTGGCAGAGGGAGGAGTTTATTTATTACATTTTATTTATTAAAATAATATCCTGTCCTTCCTTCCAATGGAGCCCAAGGATCTGCACTAGGTCACCATTGTCCTGGCCCAAGACTCTAACCCAGAAGACACCCCCCCTTTCGCCTCTCAGAGCTACAGTACCCAGAGTGGTTCAACAATCAATCCCTCTTCCCAGGGAACTCTGGGAATCATAGTTCTGAGAGTAGGAAAAAGGGGTCTCCTAACATCTCTCAACACTTCAAACAAACTACAATTCCCATAATTCTTGGGGGGAAGCCATGACTGTTTAAAGTGGCATGATACTGCTTTAAATGTATAGTACAGATGAGGCCCAAGCAAAATGATGTGTGAGCAATCCATAAATACCAGCAATCACCAGAGCAGAGGAAGCGAGATCCTGTGGCAGATTCAGCATTGACTATTCTCTCCATATAATAAATAGTGCTCTTTGATTGCATCTATGACCTCTTGCAGAATATGCCTGCAAAGAAACACCCGTCTTTGAGGGGCAGGCAATCATTTTCCTGCTCAAGAGAAGTCAGTCCATCAATGTCCATCAATTTCAACAGGTCTATTCTTGAGTTCTTGTTTGGCAGAACCCTAAGACAAGGTAGCCTGTGGTGCTCTAACTGTTTGATGAAGTCAGAATAGAGTGGTACTACTACTTCCCTTAATCTGGACACTATACATTTCTTAATGCAGCCTAAAAGAGCATTAGCTTTTTTTGCTGCTGCATCACACTATTAACTCTTGTTAAGCTTTTGGTCTACTAAGACCCCTTGATCCTTTTCACATATATTACTGGCAAGCCACGTATCCCCCATCTCATATTTGTTTATCTTGTTCTTCCTGCCTAAGTGCAGAACCTTACATTTATCCCTGTTGGTTATTCATTTTGTTAGTTTGGGGCCCAGTTTTCCAATCTGCAAATGTCATATTGAATCCCAGTTCTGTCTTCTTCAGCATTAAGAACCTTCTGAGAGTAAGAGCCATTCAACAGTGGAACAGACTCCCACAGGAGGTAATGGACTCTCCTTCCTTGGAGGTTTTTAAGCAGAGGTTGGATAGATATCTGTCACAGATGGTCCAGTTGAGAGTCCTGCAGTTGGGGTGGATGATTCTTGCTGTCCCTTCCAACTCTACAGTTCCATGATTCTATTATTTTATTATCTTCTCTGCATTTTCATGAACACTTCAGTTCTGGTTTCCTGGTGGGGCCACTGTCTTTTTCTTCTCTCAAGAAGTGTAACCTTGGTTTCCTTTCTTTGATTTTGCCTCTCCCACTTGGTGTCCATCCCGTCTCCCCCCGCTGCTCCATCAGTCTTGAGCCAGTTGAACTTTTGACTTTTTCTGTTTCATTTTCTGGAGGTTCTCCCTTTACGGGCAATGATCCAGGAGGTCAAACCAATAAATTTGCTTTATTTACACTAGGAGTAAAGCAAAGCCATTTATAAGACGGGTGACTCCTTTTCCTTTTCCAACTGTTTTGAGAACAATGAGGATGTGGAGAAGACTGGAGATCACTGCCCTCGTGTGAAACCATAATATCATACACTTCTGGAGAGGAAAAAATAAAATAGATTTTGTTCCTGTCCTGGGCTGACTTCTTTGAAATCCAGAACCAGGGGTCACACTGTGACCTTGCATGAATTTTACTAAATCCTTGAGGGTTTAAATGGAGAGAAAAGGAAATGAAACAACAGCAGCAGCAACAACAACAACAACAAGAAGAAGATGCACTGAAAGTTAGTTCTACTGAGAGTGAGTTATTTCCATTGCTTTCAATGGGCTGCCTCCAATGTTAGTCTCATTTAGGTGTGTTAATTGAATTGGATCTGCTCTGAGTGCAATTTAGTTGAGTACAACCCAACAGGTCAAAGACCCATAATATTCTGCTAGCATTAATCTATCACTAGTTGACAGAGGCTTTGTTTTGATTTATTAACATCTTTCGCTCTCTCTCTCTCTTTTTCCAAGCAGAAGTAGATAATTGTTCCTTCCTTCCACTTTCAAAGAAAGCAAAAGCGGCAAACCTCCTTGAACCCCATTTCTGCTCACAGGGCACCCGACAGCGCTACAGTAGCCCAAACATCAAAAAAGGAAATGTTACATTTTCTCAGCAGGGCATAGTTTTTCCTCATGCCTCGTTTTGATCTCCTGCTCTGGCTGAATTACTTTCTCCTGTTGCTTTGGAGCACTGGAACCAGACGAGGTGGGGCAGCCCTTTCAAACAGGGATTCACATCTTAAATCCCGAGGAACACACTGGTTATATGGAGGGCATTGGTCTAGCCCAAGGCTCTTATTCTTCTGCTGGACCAAACCAAGACATCCATTTAGTCATGAAAAACATCAGAAGAGCCTGGCTGCTGGATCTGCCAAAGCAGGCCCATCTAGCCCAGCCTCCTATCCTCACAGTGGCCAACCAGATGCCTGTTGTGCGAATCCCACAAACAGGATTTGAGCACAACAGCCCTCTCCCCTCCAGTGGTTTCCAGCAACTGGTATTCAGAAACATTTACTGCCTTTGACCATTGATAAGTGGTGGTTGGGACATGGGTGGCGCTGTGGGTTAAACCACAGAGCCTAGGACTTGCCAATCAGAAGGTTGGCGGTTCGAATCCCCGTGACGGGGTGAGCTCCCGTTGCTCGGTCCCTGCTCCTGCCAACCTAGCAGTTCGAAAGCACGTCAAAGTGAAAGTACAGTGGTACCTCGGGTTAAGTACCGGTACTTACCGTATTTTTTGCTCTATAAGACTCACTTTTTCCCTCCTGATATGTAAGGGGAAATGTGTGTGCGTCTTATGGAGCGAATGCAGGCTACACAGCTATCACAGAAGCCCGAACAGCAAGAGGGATTGCTGCTTTCACTGCTTTCCCTCTTGCTGTTCTGGCTTCTGAGATTCAGAATATTTTTTGTTTGTTTTCCTCCTCCAAAAACTAGGTGCGTCTTGTGGTCTGGTGCATCTTATAGAGCGAAAAATACGGCAATTCATTCCAGAAGTCTGTTCTTAACCTGAAACTGTTCTTAACCTGAAGCACGACTTTAGCTAATGCGACCTCCTGCTGCTGCCGCGCTGCCGGAGCACAATTTCACAATTTCTGTTCTCATCCTGAAGCAAAGTTCTTAACCCAAGGTACTATTTCTGGGTTAGCGGAGCCTGTAACCTGAAGTGTATGTAACCTGAAGCGTATGTAATCCGAGGTACCACTGTAGATAAATAGGTACCGCTCCGGCGGGAAGGTAAATGGCGTTTCCGTGACCGGCTCTGGTTCGCCAGAAGCGGCTTAGTCATGCTGGCCACATGACCTGGAAGCTGTATGCCGGCTCCCTCGGCCAATAAAGCAAGATAAGCACCGCAACCCCAGAGTCGGCCACAACTGGACCTAATGGACCCTTTACCTTTTAAGTGGTGGTTAGATCCCACCTGGTCTTTATTGAGCATCCTTCTTTTTTAAAAATATATGTTTTTATTAAAGATTTCTTACTTTACCAAAATATGTGCACTGTCTCTTTTTTCAAGTTGTGCTTTCTACAGATCAGTTTCATTTGTTGTGAGATATTAGTGTTGCATACAGTGTTAGGTTAGGAAGAAAAGAGGGGGAAAGAGGAATGGTGAGTGGGGTGGGGTGGCAATGCTTCTGTTCTTCTACTTAGTGTATGTGTGGGATTTTGTGTCAGCATCACTTGTGTGGGTTCTCTTACTATTCGCTTGTTGTGTTACCTTGGTGGTGAGAGAGGCTGGGAATGGCCTAGGGTGTGGTTGGATGACTTTGGCTGGCTGTAGTGAAATTTGTTTTTGTGTGTGAGTGCTGTGTGTGTGTGTTTGAATCAGGTTAGCCAGATTGATTCGTATGCTGTCAGAGGATTCTTGTTGTTTTCTTGTTTGGCTGTGTATGTGATAAAGGGGAACCACACGGGGGTGAAGGCGTCTTCTTCTGTTTCAGTTTATTGGTTATTTTTTTAAATAAGGCTGTTTCCCATACTATTTTATACCATTGGTCCATGCTTACTCCTGACAGGTCTCTCCAGTGCCTGGCTATGATGCCTTAGGCTGCTGAGAGTAGGTGGGTTATGAGCTCTTTATGATGTGAGTGAGCATTATTATCTTGGAAGACGTTCAGTAGGGCCAGTTCCGCCGTTGACTTCTAATACAGTACTTGCTTAGTTATTTTGTATATTTCTTGTATGACTGATGTCCAGAAGAGTTGGATTTGGGGACATTCCCTTCAAATGCAGCTTGATTTTTCGTTGCTTTGTTTCTCCTGCAGCTCCGGGGAGGCAGACTTCCTTAATTTATGCCTTTCCCGTTTTCAGCCAAATTTCTTATTTTAGTGTCCCGTCAATTTCCAATCTTACTCACGGGTGTTGTAGTCAATTTCCAGTTACAGGAAGGAATCGGCGCTCTCCGTTCATGGCGACGCGGCTTCACTCCGCTAGCTGGGTGACGACTCTCAGCACCGCGCTTACCCCGATGCCGCTCAGAAGCCTTTAAAAAGGCTCCTTCACAGTGCCGGGGGGCGGAAAAGGTGCCCACCGAATCTCCTTTGTTCACAGGCTCCGCGCCTGTGATTTTAGGGGTCCCCCGCTCGCCGTAGCGGGTAAGACCCGAACTAGCGAAGCAGTCCTGCCTCGGAGCTCGAGGCTCGGACCGCCATTAAACGCTGGCGCCGACCGGAAGTCCCCAGAAGAGTTGGATTTGGGGACATTCCCACCACATGTGGAGGTATGTGCCTGTGGAGCATCCTTATTTGTTTGTCCGGAGGTTATATGAAAAGTATCATACATTTTGATTTGCTTACGCATTGTATATACAGTATGTCTTCCTGTTAACTATCCCTCACTTTTCTGCTCATCTCTGCCCATCGCCTTCCTTAGCTCTACTTTTCCAAGTGGATCTGTTGCAGTAGATGTCAAAAGCACACAAATCCCTAGCATGCTCTTGAACCCTGCTTGCAAAATGTGGCATTCTGAAGGCACCAGACACTCCTTCCTTCCTTCCTTCCTTCCTTCCTTCCTTCCTTCCTTCCTTCCTCTTTTCCAGTCCCCCACTTTAAAAAAACAACCCTAAAAGGCCCCCCATCACCTTGTCTGATTGGGGCTGTTTTTAATTGCACCTTTTAGGGGTTTGATTTCAAGGCAAAACCAACCTAATATGTGCTTCCTAAGAAAACATGAATTGTAGCCAATGCTACTCTGGTCAGACCCATTGAAATCAATGGACAGGACTCATTTAGGCCCATAATTTCTCCTGCAAGTAGGGTTTCATTGGACCCTCTGCAAACCAAAACACGGATGATCCTTCAGAATTTGTGTTTTTCTGAATTTTGCAATGCAGTTCTGCAACCATGTAATATTTATCCCCCTCAAAATGTATTTTTTAAAAAAGAAACAATTCATATGCTGCTGAACTGCAATCAGCTCTAGGCAAAGTGCACATAAAATGCATGTGATTAGGGTAGAATAACATACAAAAGTACATTATATTAGAGAGAACCACTTGCAAAATTGCATATAAAAATGTGAATAGTGAGAAACATTAGCATTAAAACGCTGATCAATTTCCATGATGATAATGCCCAAATTGATTTGGAGTTCAGGTGGAGACCTGATCTTAAGGTGAGGAAAATGAGAAGCTGAGTGAAGCCGAAATTGTCAGAATTGCCCATTCCTATCTGACACCTTCTTAGGAACTAAAATAGACACATTTTCTCATGCCTTATCATTCCCTAGCACTGTATCTGCCAGGGAGGGAGAGAATTGTGGTTGTTTTTGGAAATGGGGCAACTTAAGTGAGAAAACACAGATATTTGCAGGATATGTGGAAGCCGCAAGATTGATGGGAAGGCAGAGGACAGAAGAATGCTGTTTTCTTCTGAAAATAAGAGCAAGTCTCCATGTGACATACATCAGACTTCATGTGGCAGGATCTCAATCTGATTGCCTTTCAAGGTGTTCTAAGACAGTTCTCTTTTGGAGGGTGTGTGTGTGCGTGTGTTGCTGCAAGAGAGGCTTAGGCTAGCCTCGCCCATCTCAGGATGTTTTCTTCCAGGGAATGAGAGGAGGGCTTCCTGATGGGTGGAGTGCCATGGAGCCAATGATGAAAGGAAAAATCTGGTCACGGAATCCTATATTTGGAAGGAAGGCTCGCTTGTGATTCTGAATGTCAGACAAATGGCATTTCTGTCCAAAAGAGGGCAGGAGGAAGCAGTGGACACAGACCATAATATTTTTGCATCACAGTGCTTGGGGCTTGCTTTTGCATCACAATATTTATATATCCAGGCTAAGGCTTCCAGGTCAGAAGCACCCCAGACCCGGAGATTTCAGGGCCAGGATTTCAGGTTGCCAAGTCAGAAGCAACCTGAGACCCTGGGGATGAGCCTGATGATGTCACCTGAGGCCCTTCTCTGTGTCCCACCTCCCCAAGAGGTTCGGAGGGTGGCAATAAGAGAACAATGCTTTTCTGTGGTGGCTCCCTGATTGTGAAATGCTCTCCCCAGCAAGGCTCACCTGGCTCCATCATTACATGTCTTTAGATGCCAGGCAAAAACATTCCTCCTTACCCAGGTCTATGGCTGTTAAATAATCTATGGACTGTGAAAGTGTGGAGGAGAGGACTTTTATTATGATTATTTTACTATCAGGCTGCATGCCAGTACACGTCTTACTATGTTTTTCTTACGTTTTTATCATTGGTAATGTGTTTCTAACGCATGCCCTGGGAACTTTTGATAAAGTTTATAAATTAAATAAATTACTTTTATTTTATTATTAAGGACCATTAGGACTAGAATCTTGCTTTACTGAAAGGGGGAGAGTCATAGCTCAGTGATAGAGCACAGAAGGACCCATTCCAGGTAAAGGTTCCATTCCAGGTAAAGCTGGGAATAGCCCCTGCCTGAAACCCTGGCGAGCCATTCCTGCCAGTCAGTGTAGACAATACTGAGCTAGATGGCTCAATAGTTGGACTGAGTGCAGGGCAGATTCCTATGGTTTCTACCTTGGTTGAGCTCCTCGTCTCTCTGTTAGCCAAACTATGTTGCAAAAATAAATAAATAAATAAATAAAATGGCTCCACTGTCTTCTCTGCACACACATTCCTTGTACCCTCCCCTCCCCACCCGCAATTCTTTTTTTCTCTTTCTTTGCCATGGTTCTGTGGTTCTGCTGTTTTCCTCGCCCCACCACGTCCTCTGTCCCTCCTCGATTCCCCCTTCAACAACGATATGGGGTGTGGGGAGAGAGAGAGAGAGTGTATCAAAGCGGGACATATTGGATCCAGATGTGTGCTCTTGTGTGCGAGCCTTCCAGTGATTTAATTAAATTTCCCCAGACAGCCAGGAGGGGTTTCTTAATGATCAAATTTCCCTGGCTCTCTTCCTAAAATGCCCTCTCTTTTCATTCTTTCTCTCTCTCTGCCTCCCTGATGGATCGCCAAAATGCATTTTACTCAGGCCCAAACTGTCTTCAAGTCTGCAATTCCTGTCTGGGGCCAGAGAAAGCTGATAGGATCAGGATAGTAACCTCCTGCCCAGCCCTTTCTGCCCCCCCCCTTTTCTGCATTTGTAAGGTGAGCTGGGTTATTTTGCATGATAATGCCCTTCTTGTTTCACTCTGGAATTCAGAGTACATTTCCTGGAGTGGGGGGCATGGCATGGAAATACATGGGTCCCTAAAGACAGACATCCATCATTTCATTTCCTTTTTTTAAAAAAGGGCATTCCATGAAAATGATGCTTGTTTCTGAAATACAGTGCACATACATATCACACAGAAAAGAACATCAGGAGACCCTGCAGAATCAGGGCAACAGGTGTCCATATAAGTGCAGCATCTTGCTCTCTCGGTGGCCAAAAAGATGTGCATTTTGGGAAACCTGCAAACAGGAATTGAGCTCATAAGCCCTCTCCCCTTCTGTGGTTCTCAACACTGGTGTTCAGAAGCAGTTTTGGCCTACACTTCACTCAGGCCTATTTCCACACAGAAGCACACAGGTGCACAAATCCTTTGCTCATCAACTGCTCCATGTAGAGGGTGGGGAAGGTGTTGTCACCTCTCCCCTATAATCAAATGATATATCTGATGGCTAGGGATGGGGGAAGGGACACGGGTGCCGCCTAGGCCAGGGCTTGCTGATCAGAAGGTTGGCGATTTGAATCCCTGTGACGGGGTGAGTTCCCGTTGCTCAGACCCTGCTCCTGCCAACCTAGCAGTTTGAAAGCACGTCAAAGTGCAAGTAGATAAATAGGTACCGCTCTAGTGGGAAGGTAAACGGCGTTTCCGTGCGCTGCTCTGGTTCACCAGAAGCGGCTTAGTCATGCTGGCCACATGACCCGGAAGCTGTACGCCGGCTCCCTCGGCCAATAAAGTCAGATGAGCACCGCAACCCCAGAGTCGGCCACGACTGGACCTAATGGTCAGAGGTACCTTTACCTTTACCTTTAGGGATGTGGGGGGGAGAGAGAAGTTCAATTCTGCTCACATTTGAGCTTCCTGAAGCTACCTCCTTTGAATGCCCGAATTTTTCAAGGCAGTTCACCAGCCAAGTATATAAAAATGTATATGTTAGGAGAAAGGTATGCCTAAACATGCATATATATATATATATATATATATATGAGAACAACACACCAAAAATCCATTACATTAGGGGGGAAATTATTTGCAAAAATACTGTCTACAGTATCAGGCAAAAAAATAGATGCAAGTCAACAAAAAGGGCAAGCACTGTGGGAATGTGGAGAGCTGAATTTAAGACTGGAAAACTGAAAAATGGAGAGAAACCTAAATTGACATTTGCACTGATGACCGATGGAAGATTTCCCTCCTAGAAAGTTAATAACGGCTTTGGAAGGGAGCACTTCCCAGCCTGGGAGGAAAGGGTTAACCCATATTGATCCAGAGCAGACCCCAAAGTATAGTTAGCAGAGTAAAAACTTAACCACAATGCAGGGTTCCCGAAAAATAACTTGGGAGGCAATCAGCCTCATCCAGTAGGCAAATAAGCATAATGGTCACAAACCCATATTCTTCAGGATTGGCACAGTCCATAAGAAATCCAGTTGCAGCATACTTAAACTTAACACTAAGACTAAAACCTTAACACTTAAGCATATTATGTACAAAACACCACACCAGAAGAGAGACAGAAAGTGAAGCTCAGGCTCCTTCTGGCCTATTATTATAGTCAGCATGACCCAGACAAAAAAAGATAACAGAACCAGTTTGAACCAGCTGTTCAGCTTCTTTGAGGCTTGCTGGTTAGCTTGAAACTTCCAGCTTGCACCAGCTTTTTTCACACAGAGAAGCTTCCAGAACCTTCTTGAAATCATAGAATAGAAAAGATCTCTACAGTTTAAACCAATACTTTCTATAACAACAGATGTCAACCTGACACCCTGACCTCCCCAAACCCCATTTCTTATGGTATGTGTTATGTAGTGAAGTTTCACCCTGGGCCAGCAGGGGGATACTGTAGATAGTTTTCACTCAGGTCTGTAGATAGTTTTCACTCAGGTTCACGTCAGTTATTTTAGGCGGGAAACTCTGGGTTGTTGTTGCTACAATGTTGACAGCCGGCTGCCTATAAAAGCAGGCCGGCTGAGCTGTTTACTTGCCAGTTCTATTCCAGCTTACAAAATAAAGAGCTGCTTTGGAGAAATCGCTGTGTCGTCTGCTATGTCAACCCACAACTTAACAGTATGGTCCTGTAATCACAATCAAGGTGACAAATGAGCATGTTTCCAACATTAATTTATTCCTTCAGGGATGTCAACAATGACAAAGCTAGAATGAGTCAGCTCTCCCTGTCATTGGCTCTTGCGTCACCACACCCTCCAACATTTCTCCGATGAAAATAGGGATGTCCCATTCCAGAATGATTCTACTATTTATACCCCACACATCTTACTGGGTTGCGCCAGCCACTCTGGGCAGCTTCCAACATATATAAAAACATAACAAAACATTAAACATTGCGGGGGGGGGGAGAGACTCCCCTATGCAGGATTGCCTTCAGACGGCTCAGAGGTCAGATAACTCCATACGCTCCAACATTTCTCCAGTGAAAATAGGGACATCCTAAGGAAAACTGGGACATTTTGGGATCAAAGCAGAAACCGGGAAGGCTTCTCTAAATCAGAGACATCCCTGGAAAATAGGGGCACTTGGAGGATCTGCACCACTGACTGTTGGGCTTGCTTTCACCCTACCAAGTCCACCAAGACTCATTTCATTATTAATACTAACACAGGGCAGTTGTACCCCAGTGACCACCGTAGGTATTATCGTGAAGAAAGCCTATCAAGCCATTGCTTCCCCTAATTTTCCTTCAGCTTAGCTCTCATCCTGCATCTTAGCACCCAAATGGCTCCACCATGACACCAGAAACAGGGGAGGCCCCACCCCACAGCTGCCAATTGTCCCAATTTTCCAGGAACAGTCCCGGATTTACAGAAGCGATACAGTTTCTGCTTTGATCCGGAAATGTCCTGCTTTTCCTTAGGATGTCTCTGTTTTCATCTAAGAAATGCTGGAGGGTATGGAGTTATGTGACCCCCAAGCCAAGGAGATAAGTAACTATACAACCTTTAGAAGACATCTGAAGGCAGCCCTGTATAGGGAAGTTGTTTAATGTTTTACAGTCATACCTCGGGTTAGAGAGGCTTCAGGTTATGTTTTGTCGGGTTATGGACCCGCCGAAACCCGGAAGTACCAGAACGGGTTACATCCGGGTTTCGGCGGTCGCGCATGTGCAGAAGCGCCCACCACTGCAGGTTGCGAATGCTGCGGGTTGTGAACGTGCATCCCACACGGATCACGTCTGCAACCTGAGCGTTCACTGTATTATGTTTTTATGTATGTAGGGAGCTGCCCAGAGTGGCTGAGGCAACCCAGTCAAATGGACAGGGTATAAATAAAATTACTACTACTGCTACTACTACTACTACTACTACTGAATACAGTGGTACCTCGGGTTACATACGCTTCAGGTTACATACGCTTCAGGTTACATACACTTCAGGTTACAGACTCGGCTAATCCAGAAATAGTACCTCTGGCTAAGAACTTTGCTTCAGGATGAGAACAGAAATCGTGCTCCAGCGGCGGGGCAGCAGCAGGAGGCCCCATGAGCTAAAGTGGTGCTTCAGGTTAAGAACAGTTTCAGGTTAAGTATGGACCTCCGGAACGAATTAAGTACTTAACCCGAGGTACCACTGTACAGGCATGTCCAATACGTAGATCATGAACTACTGGTAGATCACTGGACAGCTGTAGTAGATCACAGTGAGGCATCTAATCATAAGCCTGCATTTTTATCAAAGCTTATATTTTTGATTAAGGCCTGTATCTTAAAAAGAGCTTAAAGATTTTCAAATGTTTATGCCAGGCAGAAGACCAGCTGCCTAAGAACCTTGGCAATGTTTATTCTCCTGGACAAGGGGCCCCCCTGATTTATAGCAGAAAACAATTCTCAAAGTCGTAAAAAGGGAATTACAGGCTGAGAGCCAAGGTTACACTGACCCTACATATTACAGAAGATAAAAAAAAGAGATAAACATAATTAAGAGTGGGTAAATAGTAAAATAAAACCATGTGCCTCCCATTAAACTTGAGCCATATTTTCCTAAGGTTGAAAGGTCAAGAGCAGTGAAAAAGGCAACTGGCTTGGCTGGAGAAGATAGGTTTCTTCCTATCTTATTTTGAGGCTGGAAACTGTTCCTTCCTTTTTTACTTTGAGAAGGTTTATTCTTCTAAAAAGCTATCTATGTTATGTATTAAATATATTGGCTTAAATGTAATTATGCAAAGGATTTAGAAAGAAAGAAATGTTAAATCCTTATGCTAGATTCTTATTTCATATAGTTGGAAGAGATCACAGGGGCCATCAGCCATCAGCCCAGCCCCCCTGCCAAGCAGGAAACATCATTAGAGCACACATATGGTTGTCAGGCCTTTGTTTAAAGACCTCCAAGAGAAGGAGATCTTTCAATGATGATGTGAACTCAAGATCCTTGACATCTGTTTAAGATAAAAATTTAAGATTAACCATTTGTTTTGGAGGGCAACAGGGCAAGGAGGGCAAGAGGTGAGCTGGTAATTAAGGTTCCTTGTTGAGACACATGTAAGATATATTACTACTTATTTGTCATTTATAGATAGAAGAATATATAGCTTTTTGTTTCCCATAAAAGGGCAAAAGGAAATGGGTGTATCTTTTGTGATTGGTTCTAGCAAACAGCCAATAGGAATGTCAACCAGGCTGATTGGACAGAGGCAGCCACAGGAGGAGCAAGGGGGCTGGATTAAGGAAATATAAGTGCTGGCCAGAATGGCAGGAGGGCAGGCCAGAGCTTGGTAACCATATACCACTGTGCCTCTCATTTATTTGTCTGACAAATAAATTATTATTTTAATTTCTCTATTGCTGCGTTGAATATTTCATTCCAGCTAAGCGTTAACCACAAGCAGGGTGCTACAACAGTAGATCTCTCTCCCCCGCCCCCAGAAAAAGCTTTGGCTCCCCCCCAAAAAAGCTCAACAATTTTGCCTGTCAATAACAATGGGTAGCTCACAGCCAGTATTTTTATAATGGGAGTAGATCACAGTCTCCTGGGAGTTGGACGTGCCTGGAATAGAACGTCCCTATTTTCATTGGAGAAATGTTGGAGAGTATGAGCTGGCTTACACAAATTCATACTAGAACACTCTCTGGGACGGAGATTAGGCCACTATGGCATGTTCAGATTCTCTCAACACCTCCCTGTCTCTCTGAGAAGTGCCCCCACCACTGACTGCATCCAACAATTGCATTTGCCTTCTTGGCAGGAAGTTCACATGTCTTCCTGGGATCAGCTGCAATCTTCCTGATGATCGCCCCCCCCTCCCCCATTTCCCATACGCTGAGTCCCCAGCCGTTAATAAAAATGCTTTCATTGCTGGCCCTTAAACGCCTGACCTTTCACATTGGACTGTTGAATTTCATTCCATTGCTGTTACTTCAGTTTGTGAGGTCATCCTGTTCGTTGTGGAAAAAAGGGAAGAAGAGGAAAATTCTGATCTTCTCCTGCGCTACTTGTTTGTGAGAATGTTATACCGGAATAAAGCCATATACCTTTCCTGTCTATTCTGGAACATCTATATAGAGCCAACCCTATCTAGCTGAATGCCTCTCCCTTAAAAACATACAAGAATCCCTACACATCACTTCTTTGGCATAACCCCCAATTCTCATCCCTGATAGAAAAGAAGGCATGCAGTGTGAAATCAAGCGCAGAATAATGCAATGCAAGAATTGGAGCATGCTTACTCAGGTGTCAGTCTATTAGAGTCAATGGAACTTTCTCACAATGCCCTATGGGAAGCCCCCAAGCACGACCCAAATGCTACAGCAATACTCTCCCCATTTGTGATTCCCAACAACTGGCTATGGCCTTTCCTCCCAAATAAATTAAGGTTCCAGTCCTCATGGCTCTAAATAAAGAGATGGCCTAAACAAGAAGCTTCCTTATACTGAGTGAGAGCATTTGGTCCCTCCAGTTCAGTGTTATCAACACTGACTGGCAGCTGCTCTTCAGGATTTCAAATAAGGATACTTTCCTGGCTCTACCTTCACCCTTGGCAAGGAACTGTATTGCCCCCCCCCCCAAAAAAAACTGCTCTACTGCAATAGTGGCATTAGAAATTACTACATTTTACATGACTTAAGTACTTGAAGGTGGGACGCAGGCAGTGCTGTGGTCTAAACCAATCAGAAGGTCAGCAATTCGAATCCCCGTGACGGGGTGAGCTCCCGTTGCTCAGTCCCTGCTCCTGCCAACCAGTCAAAGTGCAAGTAGATAAATAGGTACCACTCCAGCGGAAAGGTAAATGGCATTTCCGTATGCTGCTCTGGTTCGCCAGAAGTGGCTTAGTCATGCTGGCCACACGACCCAGAAGCTGTCTGTGGACAAACACCAACTCCCTCAGCCAGTAAAACGAGATGAGCGCCACAACCCCAGAGTCGTCTGCAACTGGACTTAACGGTCAGGGGTCCCTTTACCTTTAAAGGTATTATTTTACTGTTGTTAGCCACTCTGAGCCCGGCTTTGGCTGGGGAGGGCGGGATATAAGTAAAATTTTATTATATTATTATTATTAAGTACTTAAAGCATCCAGTGTGAGGGCAAGGCGAGGAGGAAAGACCAAAAAAAATGCACACCTTTGTGCTGATGTGTGCAGGAATATTGAGAAGCTGCAACAGCAGTGGCACATTGCCACTCATATAGTCTGATAGGACAGGTGATTTTTGCGGGTTGTAGTGGTGTACCTGTGCCCCCTGCAGGACGCAGGTGGCGCTGTGGGTTAAAGCCTCAGCGCCTAGGGCTTGCCGATCGAAAGGTCGGCGGTTCGAATCCCTGCGGCGGGGTGCGCTCCCGCTGCTCGGTCCCAGCGCCTGCCAACCTAGCAGTTCGAAAGCACCTCCGGGTGCAAGTAGATAAATAGGGACCGCTTACCAGCGGGAAGGTAAACGGCGTTTCCGTGTGCGGCTCTGGCTCTGGCTCTGGCCAGAGCAGCGATGTCACGCTGGCCACGTGACCCGGAAGTGTCTCCGGACAGCGCTGGCCCCTGGCCTCTTAAGTGAGATGGGCGCACAACCCCAGAGTCTGTCAAGACTGGCCCGTACGGGCAGGGGTACCTTTACCTTTACCTTTAAGAACGGCTCTGCTACCTGGGGATGCCATTGGGGATTAAACCCAAAGGAAAGAAGCAAATGCTCTAACCACTGAGCTATTGGTCCTTCTCTTTTCCTCTTGCCTTGGACACGGAAGGAAAGATTTCACAACAGCATTTTCAGAATAATGCTGAATCACTCAGAACTCTTCCATTTCTGCCCTCTTGCCCACTGGGAATTTGCCTGAGTCTAAAGAATAAAACCAACCCGTTTGATTGCAGAAAGGGAGCAAACAAAATAAGAGGCAATCAAGTTCCCTCCCTTGGCTTCACTGTCCAAAACATAGGAGTGCCTGGAAATTCCAAGTCTGTGATGGAAAGAAAAAGGCGAAGCCAGTGAGACTCCTACTCTATTAGTCAGTGTTGCTGCCAGCTCTCTTCCTGGCAGGGCTCCTGTGCTCTTAACAGCCTAAGTCTGAGCAGTAGAGAATAGGTCCAACAAATTTTCCCCCTGAATGGGCCTGTGGAAAAGCCAGAGAGATGACAGGCCTCTTGTATCTTTCTAACAGCTGTGCAGAAATGGCTTTTCAAAAATATACCTGTGAATGAAATAGGCTCAAATTCTTCTACATGGCCCCATTTATTTTCTGGCTGTTTCGCTCACCCTGCAGTTAAATGCAGTGTCTGAATCCCCATTTGATGCCACAGAGGAGCACCTAAATTATCGGCCCTTTACCAGGAGGGAACCTCTGGTCTGAGGGCCAAATGCAGCCCCTGCCCCTCCAGCAACTAGCCCCACTGTTGTTGGTGTTGTTTTTCTTTCCCACTCCACCCCCAACTTCAACTACCCCACTGTTGGTGAATCAGCTTAAGTGGCCAGGCTGTGGAGGATCAAGCCCACCTCTTCTGGGATCCTAAATCTGTCCATGCATCAAGGGGAAGAAGCTAGGGAGAACATAGTCAGAGCATTAGGTCTATCTAGCTCAGTGCTGCCTGCACTGACTGGCAGAAGCTCTCTGGGGTTTCAGGCAAGGGATGTTGGGATGCAGTGATGGGCATCAGCTTGAGCACCTTTAGAAGAGGATTGAAGAAATTCATAGAGGAGGCTACTAGGCACAGTGGTCATGTTCTGTGTTATGTACTGAAGTTCTCACCCTGGGCCAGCAGGGGGATACTGTAGATAGTTATGCAAATAAGGGATCGAAAGTGACATTCAGTGATTGGATAGTTTTAGAAAGTTGTTACAGTTACGCTGTACTGGAGCTCTATATAAGCAGGCTGACTGAATCCTTCAGTTCAGTTCTGTTCTGGCCTGTGAATAAACAAGAGCTGTTTGAAGAATCGCTGTGTCGTCTGATATGTTCACCCACAACTTAACATTCTGCCTCCATGGTCAGTGGCAGTAATGTTTCTGGATACCAGTTCCTGGAACCTGCAGGAGGGAAGAGGGCTCTTGTGCTCAGGTCCTGCTTGTGGGCTTCCCTTTGGGGCATCTGGTTGGCCACAGTGAGAACAGGAAGCTGGACTAGATGGGCCATTGGCCTGATCCAACAGGCTCTTAAACCCTGCCTGGAGATGCCAGGGATTGAACCTAAGACCTTCTGCATGCAAAGCATGTGTACTGCCACTGAGATTACTCTTCTTCTAAAAATTAAGATACTAGCCCTCATAGTTCTGAAGAAGAGACTGAATTAAATAATTCAAATTGAAATACTTTATTGTCACTTGTACAACTTGTATACAGTGAGATTACACGAGCCTTCCCACTCAGGTCTTTTAGTCTTAATTCCCCTCGTTTACTGATGCCCACCAAACCCAAAAGTCAGTTGCCCTGTTGTTATCTTTTCATTCAGCAGCCTAACAGGCCACAGATAGAAGCTGTTCTTTACCCTGTTGGTGCGACTAATCATGCTTCTATATCTTCTGCCTGAGGGCAGGAGATCGGAAAAGTGCTGGCCAGGGTGTGAATCATCCCTGAGAATTTTCCTCCCACTCCTGAGGCAACGTTCTTCCATCTAGTTCAGTACTGTCTACACTGACTGGCAGTGGCTCCCCACTGTTTCATACAGAAGTCTTTCCTAGCCCTACCTGGAGGTGCCATTGGTGGTTGAGCCTGGGACCTTCTGACCACAAAGTAGATGCTCGGCCACGGAGCCAAGACCCTTCCGCTAAACAGAAAGCAAGATTATTCATCATTCTGAATAAAGGGCTGAATTAAACAGGAACACTGGAAAGTCCCATATACTGAGCCAGACTATTGGTCCATATAGTTCAACGTTGTCCACACCGACTGGCAGCAGCTCTCCAGGGTTTCAGGCAGGGGATATTCCTAACCCTACCTGGAGATGCCACTGGGGACTAAACCTACGATCTTCTTCACACAAAGCAGATGCTCTGCCACTGAGCTTTGGCCATTCTCTAAATTGTGGCTCCCTCACAGTTCACTTTCTTTGCATTAAGCAGACAGACAGAGAGAGAGAGAGAGAGAGAGAGAGAGAGAGTGCAAAGGCCCTTCCATGGTGCCCTCAGCACTTTTCTGACCAGGCCTTAAGTAAACTTCTCTGAAAAGCTATCCGGCTGTCAGGAATGTAGTAGAAAGATAAATATGGGGCTGTGGGGGAGGCTGGGAAATGCAGTTGGGGTGTGATTGATGCCTTCCTGAAGTTCTGTTTGCCTCTCTGAGCAGCCTTAGGGGTATGGGTTCAAATTACTCAAAAGCCCCTCGACCTATTTCCCCCGGCCCCAGAAAACTAACCCCAAGGCAGAAGGCAGCAGCAATGCTGAGTATTATCATGGCTTTATTGCAGACAACAGACCCTTCAAATATTTGATAAGAATTTTATAACTGTTGGCAATTAATAACATAAATAAAAATACACAATAGTGCAACTGAAAAACAGAACTGCAATACTAAACGTATACATAGTTATCTTGCCTCGATAATGGATTGGATGAGAGCCAACAAACGAGCTCAATCCCGATAAGACGGAGGCACTCTTAGTGGGCAGTTCCCTAGACTGGAGTGCCTTCCATCAGTTTTGACTGGTGACTCACCTCTGCCTCTAACTGGACAGGGATAGCCTAACATCTGCTGCCTATGCTCTGGTAACCTCTAGGTTATATTACTGCAACTTTGAAGATGGTTTGGAAACTTCCACTGGTACAGAACTCAGTGGCTGAGTTGCTCACCAGGACAAGACGCTTTGAGCATAGAACACCAATCCTGGCCCTGCTCAAATCAGCTAGCCCTCCCACCAGATGTCAAAGAGAAAAGCAACTACAGTGGTACCTCTAGATACGAACGGGATCCATTTCGGAGCCCCGTTCGTATATAGAAGTAAACATAACTAGTGACGGTTTGTCTGTGCGCATCGCTTTTCGCCGCTTCTGCGAATGCGCGTGACGTCATTTTGAGCGCCGTTACTTCCGGGTTGCCGAGGAGCGCAACTCGAACGCTGCGCCGCCAGAGCACGATTTCTATTCTCATCCTGAAGCAAAGTTCTTAACCCGAGGTACTATTTCTGGGTTAGAGGAGTCTGTAACCTGAAGCGTCTGTAACCTGAAGTACCACTGTATTTTACGTTGAGAATATATTGCGGCAATGCATGATTATTCATATTTCTTTCAATAATCTAAAATAAAGAATAGTGTTCTTAACCCAGAAATAATACCTCGGGTTAAGAACTTTGCTTCAGGGTGAGAACAGAAATTGCGCCACAGCGGCGTGGCAGCAGCGGGAGGCCCCATTAGCTAAAGTGGTGCTTCAGGTTAAGAACAGTTTCAGATTAAGAATGGACCTCCGGAACAAATTAAGTACGTAACCAGAGGTACCACTGTATTTTGTTTGCCTAAGTAATCTATATAGATCATGTGTCTTGTAACAATAAATTTGGATTAATCGGTGCTTGCACTTTTATCATTCCAGCCCACCCAGGCAGGTCGTTTTAGGGAGAATGCCGTGTTCTGGCAAGAGGGTGCCAGCCTTGATCCCTGGTTCACATTCCTGCTCTGAGACCACTGATAGTTTTGCGCTGGATCTGGACCCCTGGAAAAGGAAGCAGCAGGGCTTGGTGGGGCGGGTGGATGGGTGGAGGAAGCTCACCTCCTTCCAACAAAAGGCGAATGTTTTCCGTATTGTGGATCTGAACCCCATCACTGCTGGCTAGAGCATGCAGTAGAGCAGTCTTTCCTGGGGAAGGAGGGGAAAAGTGCATAAGAACGTGAGAGGAGCCTGTATGGGGCCTATCAAGCCCAGCCTCCTGTTCTCAAGAGTGACCAACCAAATACCCCAAGCAGGAGCCAAGGAGGAAAAGGGGGAAAGGCCAAGCCCAGGAGGATGGAGGCAACTGACCATGTTTATCAGCTGCATTGACATCGGCTCCAAGTTCCAAAAGTCTCTTTAGGCAAGGGAGGCGTTCTGGCTCTTCGCTAGCCAGATCTAGGGGGCTGCTTTCATGAACCTAAGGAGGAATGGGATAGAGGAAACATAACTTGCTGCTTTTATTGATGCCTTTACTGCAGCAGTGATGAATGGAATTTCTCCTAGTTCGAGGGCTGCAGTCCCTCTTCTGCAGAAAGCAGCTGGCACAGTGAATGTGAATTTCCCCTCTACGTATATGGTCAGCTGGTTTCTACACGCACTCGGACACCTGTGTCCTTCAACCAGGCGAGCAAGAGGCATGAGCAGAGTTGAAGGATTTGTTTCCATCCAGGCAACACTCAAGGACGAAATCTGGGACCCTGCACCCTGCCTTGACCCCTGCTTTCTTGACCAACTATATCTAATCTTATCCTATTTTTCATACAAGTTATTTGGCCTAGAAAGGGGAGGAGGAGAAAGTCAACTCTCAGCCTTGTGGCAACTTTTGAAAGCTAACTTTTTAAAAGAGCAAAAGGTTTTAAACCCTACATGCACATTGCATCCTATGAACAGAGAAGCAAAATTTGGGATGGGGATGTTGGATCAGGGTCTCAATGGTTCCATATTATTGCTCTATTCCTCCCCACCCTACCCCCAGCCTGCAATGTTGTTATCAATCTCCCTCTCCCTTTGTTAGTGCATCTGCTCCTTTCACTATACAGGTGGTGGCCATTATGGGTGGGGGGGGTTGTGTTCCTGACCCCTCTATGCGTTGGCAGAGCCCCAGCCCTTTTTTCAGGCCCCTTCTGGGTCGGCAGTGACGAGCGTGATCATGTGCCAATCAGACATGCGTAAAATGGTCGCTGCCTGTATGGTTCCTGTCATACACCAAAGATGCGCCTTTTTACCCTGGCCTGATGCTCAAGATACAAGAATAAAGTGGGTCCTAAACAGATGCTATCGTAATTGATCTCAACCAATTTTTTTAATGCTTGCGTTTTAAATAGCTTGCAATTAGGCCAAATCCATGATAAGAATAATTGTCAGCATGGTGTAATGGTTAGCATGCTGTGCTAGGAGCTGGGAGTGACCAGGGTTCAAATCCCCACTAGGCCATGAAGCTAACTGGGTATAACCTTCGGCCAGTCACTGCGTCTCTTAGTTTGATCTACTTCACAGAGTTGAGAAAACCATCTGCACCACTTTGAGTTCCTTGAGTGTGTGTGTGTGTGTGTGTGTGTGTGTGTAAGGTTTGACATAAATGTTAATAATGAAAATAAAAATGGCAGCAGCTTACCCTGTCTCTCCGGTTGATGTCTGCACCTTCCTGCACCAACAGCTCTACCATGTCTGGCTTGTTCCACATCACGGCAATGTGCAAAGATGTATAATAAGTGATTGGATCTTTTGAAAACACAGAAACCCACATTTATTTATTTTTTTCACCAATTTGGCACAATTTGTTAATTTGTCACACTGAAACATCCTTACTTTTTTTCCAAGGACCTCAAGGTGACCTGGTTCCCATGCCCTCACAACAATCCTACGAGGTAGGCAAGGCTGCAGGTGAGATAGTGACCGGCCCAACTGTCGCTCAAGGGACCTTCACGTGGTTGCATGGGAAATTGGAACTCTGGTTTTCTAGTTCCACAGCTCTTATCCACTGTGCCTGACTGCCTCTCCTAGCAGGCTAACTGGCTGTTGGTTTTTAGGAAACACTGGCCCTTGCACGTTCAGGGTTGTTGTTCTGATTTTCAAGGAGCTTAAGGTGGGGTACACATTTGCAAGGCTGGCACTGAAACAACTTTTGGTGGGAGCTCTGATAAAACCCTATCAAGCAAGACCTAAGCAGCTGCAACTCCAGCCATGGAGCTAAAGCGCTGCATGCATTTAATGCTTGTAAAGAGTGGATTAAAAATTCCAGTTCAACTGAGTCTATAGATGTACAGTGGTAACTCGGGTTAAGTACTTAATTTGTTCTGGAGGTCCGTTCTTAACCTGAAACTGTTCTTAACCTGAAGCACCACTTTAGCTAATGGGGCCTGCTGCTGCTGCCACACCGCCGGAGCACGATTTCTTTTCTCATCCTGAAGCAAACTTCACAACCCAAGGTAATATTTCTGAGGTAGTGGAGTCTGAAACCTGAAGCGTATGTAACCTGAAGCATCTGTAACGCGAGGTACCACTGTACTGTACAGTATCTTCTTTTCCGCTGGGGAAGTCTGCCCCCTGGTGGCCGCTTGATCCGGCAGCGGTTTAAACCAAAACCTCCAGCCTGCAGAGGGCACTTAGATTAAAAGATACGTCAAACTGTGGGGAGAGCGAGAGCGAGCGAGCGAGCAACCAAAAGAGAGAGAGAGAGCTACAGCTGTTGGCTGCAAACTGTATAAAAGTGCAACTCAAGAGCTCGGCATCCTTCCGCTTCCTGCTAACCCAGAGGCACGCCGTGCAGGTAGGAGACGTGGGACCAATAGGACGGGATGGGAGTTGGGAATTTGCGGAGAGGAAGGTGGTTCAAATAAACGTTTTAATGGGCTACCGTGATACAGGGGTTTTGTTTTTGCTGGTTTTAGCAAAAAGGCTTTATTTATTAAGTTACTTGAAAATACAGAATTTAAACATCTTGCTAAACTGTATAGCTCTTAAAAAAATTAAATTGCAAACTAGGGTTGTCGGAATTGCAGACTGGGGGTTTCGGACGCGCAAAGGGATTATTCCGGCATGGTGTGTGGCGGGGAGAGAAGGCTGCTCTGGTTATCCATACTGAACGTAGTAATAATTTGGTTCCATTTTACAGAGCACTTCAAGCTAGTTCAGACGCTTGGTTCGAAAAAGCTCCCCTGCCCGTGAATTCGTTCCTAACAGCCTTGTGAGGTCGGCTCGTTCCCATGTTTGTAGCGACTGGTTTTGGAAGCAGGTGGCAATTTACTGAGATGCTGACTTTTGTTTGATAATTTGTATTTTGTTGCGTATAAACCTTACTTTGTCTGCGTTAATTTTCTTGCCCATACTGGCGGTGGGGGGAGGGGGACAGGGGGACAGGGGATTCACGTATTTCTATGGGGAAAAGAGAAATGTCATAAATTCATGTAGTGATGATGACAAAGCACTTGAAAATAAATATTAGCTTGGCAGGTTCAAACTTTTTAGCTTTGTTTACTAAGTGCAAGAAAAATAAGCAGGCTAAATTGGATAGCTCATTAGTCCCGGGATGGAGAATCGTTCGTCAGCCCTCGCAGTCGTGGCAAGGGCTAGGAATGGTTGGAGTTGGAGTTCAGCAATATTCAGGGGTAGGGGGCACAGCGTTCTCCACACCTGCTCTTGGTCATTAGAATATTTGCCCCATTCAAAATTTTACCCCAGGTGGTTAGCATTAATTGCAATTGTCGTTGGTTTTTTTTACTGGAAGTGAAAAACGAAGTAAAATGCCTTTGCTTGGGAAAACCCCATTTTTTTTGTCAGAAGGGTAGCCTTTCCCTTTAAACCTTTCCCACGGACTTCCTTTTAGCCAGATTCATGGAGTCAAGTTAACAAGCTACAGTACAGCTGTAGTGGTAATTTGGGGGCAGTGGTAGTTTGGCGGGGCCAAACATTCAAAGAAAGAAAGACTCTTGAAATGGTGCAGCATTCCCTACTTTTAAAAAAAGATTTCCATGAGTGCTCCTGTACCATTTACAGGGCAGTGATTTCCTTGACAGAAATGAAAACATCAGAACTTTGAAAATAATCGTGTTATGTGGACATGGACTAGACTAGAGTGAGGCAGCGCCTCTTCACTAGCAGCAGCACCTATCACAGAAGCTGTGGCTTTGCAAAGTGGAAGAAAAAGGTTCAACCCCAGTGCGAGCAGTGTGGTGTAGTGGTTAGTGTCTGTAGGACTAGGACTAGGGAGACCCAGGTTTAAATCCCCACTTAGCCATGATGTTCACTGGGTGTTACTGTCCTATACATGCCTATACATCCCACTGTGCTCTCTGTACAACCTGTTTTGCTGTGGCTGGTTGCAACCTTCCAAATGCCACAAACTGCAAAAAGAATCAAATAAATTCTCTACAAAAAAATAATAGAAAGTGCTGCGGCATTCGGGGTGGGGAATAGCCATTCTGTTTTTGTGCCTGTAACCCAAGTTCCAGGAGCCATGTGGCAAATAGCTTTTCTATCCTACAGTGGACCCGCTGCCAGTCAGTTTTGGCCAGGCATAGGCAACCTTCGGCCCTCCAGATGTTTTGGCCTACAACTCCCATGATCCCTAGCTAACAGGACCAGTGGTCAGGGCTGATGGGAATTGTAGTCCAAAACACCTGGAGGGCCGAAGGTTGCCTATGCCTGGTTTTGGCCATACTGAGCTAAGTGTAGTTTCTTTGGGCATTGTGTAGGATCATTGAGTGGCATGGAGCCCTTGCAACTTGCCTCATGATAGATTTTAAAAAATGTGGTAGATTAAAAAAAAAGTTTTTTTGGGTGTGTGGATCTGAAATGCAGACCCACCCTGCCCCTGGAAAGAAAAGTCACAGGTGGCCTTCTTGATAAGGAGAGGGTCTCTTTAGATTTTGAGTGCTGTGAGATCACTCCTCTTGCTGTGGATTAATTTCATAGCATCATAGGCACAGTTAACTGTTACAGCTTCCCCTGCTCATAGTTGTGAAGAATATTCTTATGAATGGCCCTACAGTTGCATGGCAGTTGCAATGGAGAGTTCTTATCTAGGAAGGGAGGGCCAAGGAAACTCTAGACCTGTTGGGTTTAATGACTGTGCTACTCCACGTAAAGACATGCATTTAAAGGATGGGGGTAACCTTCCACTTGCCACTCTTCCCAAGGCAGGAATGTCATGTCTTGAGCTACTAGTCTCCTGGGTGGACTGGCCCCAGTTCCATCCTGTAGCTACTGGTCCTAGCAAGCTGAGAGCAGGAACCTGGCAAGACATCAAGTTGTTTTGTTGCTATGGCATCTTAATGATGGGCCCTGGCAAAGGCTGTCTCCTTAATCTCTGACAGCCTTGCAAAATGTTCCCTCTAATGACTAGCCCTGAAAGGCGTACAGCTGGCCCAGGGGCCCATGTTTACCACAAGTCATTGGCGGCTCATTTGCTACCTGGCAAGGCTGTCATGCAGTCCTTACCTTAGGTGAGTAGTCAGAGTTGGTAATTACAAGGCTGGGGTTGGTCTAGGTCTCTTAGCTCTGTGTGCACGTGTGTGACCAAAGAGAAACACAACTGGTACAGCTTCCCTTTCTCTTAACTGCACCTGGTGACTTTCTGTCTGGCGCATCCAGAGTTTCCCCTTCAAATACACTATACTCATGGCAATTTACCCCCAAAGGTTTAAAACTGGCTTAAACAGGTCCTACTTTTTTGACAGGTGAAAAAAAGGCAAGTTCCCTTTACAGTTTGCGACCAAGGTCACAGCATTCCTCTCTCACACTTTTAAGATGGTGCTTTTTCAAAAGCAGGAGTAGGGAATGTTAGGCCTGGGGCAGTGGGGGGGGGGTACAGATCTGGCCCTTGAGGCCTCCCTGTGTGGCCCTTGGGACTTCCTCCAGGCCACGCCCTCCTTGAATGATTGCGCCTGGCTGCAACACACCGACCCCATACACACATGCCTTATGCCTCACCCTCCATGCTCTGGATGGGCTGAAACTACCATTGCTTCCCCCAGACACAGCGCCAGGAAGGGCTGGGCACGTGTTCCATTAGACTCAGGCTACCTGAAGGACTCTATTCTCACATACGAACATGCCCTGGCTCAGACCTTCAGGGGAGGCCCTTCTCTTGGTCCTGCCACCCTCACAGGCAGCTTGGTGGGGGGCACAAGAGAGAGCCTTCTCAGGGGCTTCTCCCAGACTTTGGAACTCCCTCCCGGGAGAAGCCAGGCTGTCTCCCTCCTCACTGTCCTTCCCACCAGTGATGAAGACCTTCCTGTTCCAACAGGTCTTTGGGAACTGATTGGGTTTTGTTTGTTTAGGAAAAGACCTTTTAAATACAGTAGTGCTGTGCTGTTTTTACTATATCAATTTCTGTATTTCAATAGATTCATTCTCATATTGTTTAAGTTCTATTATAGTTTTAATTAAACTACTATTTTTAAATAAGTTTTAGCTTTCTGTATATGACCTGTGTTTTAATTTGTATCGGTCACCTTTAGTCACAATCTGGGGGAAAGGCAAGATATTATTATTATATTATTATTAATTTATTTATTTATTACTTAATAGCAGCAGCAGAAGCAAGAGAAGGGTTGAAACATTGCTATCCTACTTAAATGGTTAACCTGTACTGTGGGTTTTGGGAAGGATGTGCTAACAAGCCCTGTAGGATATGTTTGTGAATGACAGCGATGATTATGAAGAATTTATTTTTTGGTAGGCCGAGGAAGCAGATTTAGATTGGCTCTCAGACCGTTTCCTTAATGAATCACAGAAGGGAGTCGAGCAGAATGCCTTTTCTCCATGGCTTCCGACGGATCATCTTTGAGTACCAGCCATTAGTTGACGAGATCTTGGAATGTATGGATCCTCTGGTGCAGGACATGATGATCAGGTAACTGGGAAGCTGCTTCCCCGTCCATTCAATTCAGCCCATTCTTTAGAATTATGAGGACTAGGATCTTTGAGGGTTTTCTACAATCAAGCGATATATAGATACCATGAAATGCACCAACGGAATCCTACCTTTCAGGGAAGGGGCCATGGTTAAGGGTAGAGCACCTTATGTGCATACAGAAGGCCCAGGTTCAGCCCCTAATGGCATCTCCAAGTTGGCACTTATAATATCCCCTGCCTGAAACCCTGCAGGGCTGTTGCTGCTGTCAGTCAGTGCATACAGTATTGAGCTAGATGGACCTGGTGGTCTAATGTAAAGGGGGGCGGGGAAATCACATTAGTTTCTCCTACCCACTCTGGCCCTGCCCACCGCTGGCATGTGGCCCCCAGAATGTGGCCCAGAAGGACATGTCTTCTCATTGGCACACAGCTCCTCCCTCTGGGCTGACTTCTGATTGGCTCTTAATCGTTACCAAACCACCACCGCAGAACTTTGCCCTCCTCCTATGGTCATTGTGGTGTTTTATTTGCCTTGTTTTCTTGTGAAGCCCCAGCGCTGTGGTAGATGATGACAGGCGGATTGCGGCCCTTAACAACCTGCTGGAGAGGAACGCCAACTCCGTTTACTACCAAGAGGGTGTGAGCTATTCACTGCTGAAGATGGCGGAATATGGGGTAGTCCCAGCTGCAGAAGCCCTCCTGCGTGGTGGGGCGGACGTCACCTTTGAAGGTTGGAGGGGGACCTGGTTAATGCTTCCGGTCTTGCATATATTTTAAAATTACAGAAATCATTGGGATAACTATTTATGGAAGCTGTATTTTTATATACAATTTTTTCATGATTCCTCTCCCCCCTCCCCCCCCCAGATGTTTCCTTTCTGGTTAGGAGCGACCTGTTTTGGTTCTTTGTTTCTGCTGAGAATTGCAACGCCCCGTTTTATGTGACACCGTTTTAATTCAATACAAGCGACCCCCGTTTTTGCATGTGTTCCAAGAACGTGTGGCCATGCACGTGTATGGGACGTTTTCAGAACCGGAACAGGGCAGAGTGGGGGGAAGGCGGGGTGGGACTGAGGGGCTTATGCGAGTGACGATCCAGAACGCAACCCGCATGCAAATAGGACATTGCCTGTATTAAAGGCAAAAAAGGCTATTCCACCAGTGTGGTGTAGTGGTTAAGAGCGATGGACTCGTAATCTGGTGAACCGGGTTCACGTCTCTGCTCCTACGCATGCAGCTGCTGGGTAACCTTGGGCTAGTCACACTTCTCTGAAATCTCTCAGCTGCACTCACCTCAGAGTGTTTGTTGTGGGGGAGGAAGGGAAAGGAGAATGTTAGCCGCTTTGAGACTCCTTCAGGGATATCAAATCCAAACTCTTCTTCTTCACCTGGCCTGATAATCCATTTTGAGACCCAGATGAGGAAGCCAAAAGTGGGTATATTTTTTCAATTCAGTAGTAGTTGCACCCCAGATGTCCATTAGGCTCCACCTGCCTAAGTCGCTCTTTTCTACTCACCTCTCTGCCATCAGGTTCCGCCTTCCTTTTCCCCAAGCCCCACCCCTTGTCTCCTAAGCTCCTCCCCATGAGCTTCAGTGTTCTAAAGCTCTGGCCGCTGCAGGCTCAAGGTGCCCATGGGTGTGTGATGTCACACAGAAGTTCCTTCACAGGCTGTCTCGCTAACAACATGACCGCCTCCCAGCAAGGCCGGTTAGACAGTTGGGCCAAGAAGGAGGGCCTTTGACTGCTGGGAGCCATGAGGAGGAAATGGGTAGGGGGATGTTTCCTGGCCTGCTGGCTCCCATATTACGGGCCTGATGTGAACACCGGTAAGCATCTTTCTCTTCCCCCAGTGCTGACGACAGCCTTGTTGTGTGGGCAGACAGTCCCCATATCCAAAGGACCAATGATCAGGAGTCTTTACTAGGCAATCCAGCAGGGTGGTGCAAGGGTTAGGATGCCAAACTACAGGACCTGGGAGACCAGGGTTCAAATCCCGCAGACAGCCACATGAAGCTGTCTGGACGCAACCCTTGGGGCCAGTGTCATTGTTTCTCAGCCTAAGCCTACCTCGCACAGTGGTTGTGAAGATGGAACAGGGAGGGGAGAGAACCCTACCTTAAGCTCCTTGAAAATCAGAACAACAACCCTGAATGTGCAAGGGGTCAGTGTTTCCTAAAAACCAACAGCCAGTTAGCCTGCTAGGAGAGGCAGTCAGGCACAGTGGATAAGAGCTGTGGAACTAGAAAACCAGAGTTCCAGTTTCCCATGCAACCACGTGAAGGTTCCTTGAGCGACAGTTGGGCCGGTCGCTATCTCACCTGCAGCCTTGCCTACCTCGTAGGATTGTTGTGAGGGCATGGGAACCAGGTCACCTTGAGGTCTTTGGAAGAAAGGTAAGGATGTTTCAGTGTGACAAATTCACAAATTGTGCCAAATTGGTGAATAAATAAATAAATGTGTGTTTCTGTGTTTTCAAAAGATCCAATCACTTATTATACATCTTTGCACATTGCCGTGATGCGGAACAAGCCGGACATGGTAGAGCTGTTGGTGCAGGAAGGTGCAGACATCAACCGGAGAGACAGGGTAAGCTGCTGCCATTTTTATTATTAACATTTATGTCAAACCTTACACACACACACACACACACACACACACCCGAGGAACTCAAAGTGGTGCAGATGGTTCTCTCAACTCTGTGAGGTAGATCAGACTAAGAGACGCAGTGACTAGCCCAAGGTTACACTCAGTTAGCTTCATGGCCTAGTGGGGATTTGAACCCTGGTCCCTCCCAGCTCCTAGCGCAGCATGCTAACCATTACACCATGCTGGCAATTTATTCTTATCATGGATTTGGCTTCTCAGTGGCCTGCTTGCAAGCCATTTAAAACACAAGCATTTAAAAAATTGGTTTGAGATCAATTACAATTGCATCTGTTTAGGACCCACTTTATTCTTGCATCTTGAGTGTCAGGGCAGGGTAAAAAGGCGCATCTTTGGTGTATGACAGGAACCATACAAGCAGTGACCATTTTACGCATGTCTGATTGGCACATGATCACGCTCGTCACTGCCGACCCAGAAGGGGCCCGAAAACAGGGCTGGGCCTCTGCCAACGCATAGAGGGGACAGCAACACAACCCCCCACCTAAAATGGCCACCACCTGTATAGTGAAAGGAGCAGATGTACTAACAAAGGGAGAGGGAGATTGATAACAACATTGCAGGCCGGGGGTGCGGTGGGGAGGAATAGAGCAATAATATGGAACCATTGAGATCCTGATCCACAATCCCCATCCCAAATTTTGCTTCTCTGTTCATAGGATGCAGTGTGCATGTAGGGTTTAAAACCTTTTGCTCTTTTAAAAAGTTAGCTTTCAAAAGTTGCCACAAGGCTGAGAGTTGACTTTCTCCTCCTCCCCTTTCTAGGCCAAATAACTTGTATGAAAAATAGGATAAGATATAGTTGGTCAAGAAAGCAGGGGTCAAGGCAGGGTGCAGGGTCCCAGATTTCGTCCTTGAGTGTTGCCTGGATGGAAACAAATCCTTCAACTCTGCTCGTGCCTCTTGCTCGCCTGGTTGAAGGACACAGGTGTCCGAGTGCATGTAGAAACCAGCTGACCATATACGTAGAGGGGAAATTCACATTCACTGTGCGAGCTGCTTTCTGCAGAAGAGGGACTGCAGCCCTCGAACTAGGAGAAACTCCATTCATCACTGCTGCAGTAAAGGCATCAATAAAAGCAGCCAGTTATGTTTCCTCTATCCCATTCCTCCTTAGATTCATGAAAGCAGCCCCCTAGATCTGGCTAGCGAAGAGCCAGAACGCCTCCCTTGCCTAAAGAGACTTTTGGAACTTGGAGCCGATGTCAATGCAGCTGATAAACATGGTCAGTTGCCTCCATCCTCCTGGGCTTGGCCTTTCCCCCTTTTCCTCCTTGGCTCCTGCTTGGGGTATTTGGTTGGTCACTCTTGAGAACAGGAGGGTGGGCTTGACAGGCCCCATACAGGCTCCTCTCATGTTCTTATGCACTTTTTCCCTCCTTCCCCAGGAAAGACTGCTCTACTGCATGCTCTAGCCAGCAGTGATGGGGTTCAGATCCACAATACGGAAAACATTCGCCTTTTGTTGGAAGGAGGTGAGCTTCCTCCACCCATCCACCCGCCCCACCAAGCCCTGCTGCTTCCTTTTCCAGGGGTCCAGATCCAGTGCAAAACTATCAGTGGTCTCAGAGCAGGAATGTGAACCAGGGATCAAGGCTGGCACCCTCTTGCCAGAACACGGCATTCTCCCTAAAACGACCTGCCTGGGTGGGCTGGAATGATAAAAGTGCAAGCACTGATTAATCCAAATTTATTGTTACAAGATATATGATCTATATAGATAATGGATTACTTAGGCAAACAAGATATACCGGTATATGTATTTAAGAACATTATTCTTTATTTTAGGTTAATTGAAAGAAATACAAATAATCATGCATTGCCGCAATATATTCTCAACTTCAAATACAGTGGTACCCCAGGTTACAGATGCTTCCGGTTACAGACTCCTCTAACCCAGAAATAGTACCTTGGGTTAAGAACTTTGCTTCAGGGTGAGAACAGAAATCGCGCAGCAGCAGCAGCGCAGTGGCAGCAGGAGGCCCCATTAGCTAAATGGTGCTTCAGGTTAAGAACAGTTTCAGGTTAAGAACCGACCTCCAGAACAAATTAAGTTCATAACCAGAGGTACCACTGTACTTCCAGCACTATTCTAAACACGTTATTAAATGTATTTGGTATTAGTTTAGATAAGGGTTAAGATATATTTGTGATAGAGGGCCTTATATTTATTTTCTCTTTCTCTTCCTTAGTTTGGCTTTTATTGTATTTTGTTGAATACTTTTAGTAAAAATTGATTGGGGAAAATAGGAAAATGGTGGTGGTGATGCCAAGGGTCACTGAAAAAACAACATTAAACTGTCTGTTTCTTTATTGTTCCTGCCCATCAGGAGCCAATGTGAAGGCCACAACAAAAGATGGTGACAGCGTCTTCTCCTACATCATCTTCCTCCTTGGAGAGACAGTGGGAGGTGACGAAGAGGAGGTCCAGACCATCAAGCGCTTCTGCTTCCAGGTCACTCAGCTGCTGATGACCCATGGGGCCAACCCTAGTGCGTGCCCAACCTACGAGTCCCTCACCCACCTGTGCCTGAAGAACTTCCGGCTCCACTTTCCCCTCCTACGCTTCCTCCTGGAGTTTGGGGCATCATACAACTGCACCCTCCATGGGCCCGCCTGTTGGTCGGGCTTCAGTATTATCTTCGAGCAGCTGTGCTCCCACTTGAGCGGGTCAGAGGACGACGCCTTCTCCGTCGACCTCTTTCAGAAGGCCGAGACGGTGCTGGAGCTCATGGCCTCAAGCTCCCAGACCATCAAGCTGCCCATCAACTTTGAGATCAACCTCAGCCACCTCAGCGGGTTCCATAGGAAGAGGATCTCAGACCTCTTCACCAGCCTGAAGCAGCTGGAACACTCCCCTCCTACCTTGAAGCAGATGTGCCGGGTTTCCCTGCGGCAGCATCTCAGACCCTGGCCCATCGATGAAAAAGTCAAGGCCCTCCCGCTTCCCAACTTGTTGAAAAAATATCTCCTTATAGACCCGAGCAGCTCTGCGGAGGCGGCCGTCTGACTTCAAGGGTGGACCAAGAAGACTGATCTGCCAAGGGGGTGTTTCCAGCCTGAGGCCTTCAAGCCACACACACCAGTCAGTTGTGGACACGGGTGTTGGTCACGCACAGGATGACATTTGCGGGATTGCCGCAACAGGGTGTTATTGCACCATACTCATTCACACACGTGGACTGGCCTTTTGCCCTGCTATGGACGAATGCATAACACTTGGATGTTTCCAAATCTGCAGTTCAACTGCTGATTGTTCTGAAGGAGGGACAAGTCCATTTTCTGGACCTGAGTCATGACTAAACTGAATTCTGCTCAGTGTCTGCAGAAGGTTGGAGGCCTCCATTTATCTGGAACAATATTACCTCGTGACTTTTCTAAACAGCTGTTCTGAGCAACCTGGCTTCTAACAGGGAGCAAAGCGTCCATTCCTCTGGGTCATTAAACATATGTTCTGCACCAGCAAAATGTGCCTCTAGTGTCTTGCTTGGTTGTTTTCAAGTTGCTTTGGGTTACCCTGGGTAACAGTGACTTCACAAATTTAATTTAAATCAACAATAGGCCAAGTAGCAGGAAAAAGGGGTGGCAATAACATCTTCACAACATCCTATGCTTTTGCAAATGGGATGTAGCTGTTTTCATACTTGTTGCCTTATTATTTAATATGTATACTGCCCTTCACCCATAGGTCTCGGGGAGTTTCACAACATATTGCAGATTCTGTTTCTGCCCTTCAAAACAGAAGCTACCATTCCTCATGAGGCTTTCCTATGCTAGGCCATGAGCCAAGGGCAGCCTTATCTAGTCCACACAGTGACTCAACCATTTTTGTGTGTTTTCAAAGGCAGTATGATGATAGTTGTTGCAAGGTTAAGTGTGAAGAACTTTTTTGACCCATTGGGCCAGATCCTTGATAAGTGGGAAGGCCACACACCTGTCATTCATCTGACAGAGCACAAATGAAGCAAGACTGATAGGGGAGGGGTCCACTTTACTAGTGTTTCCAGAGGGGAACAAACTAGCAACGCAGCACCCACCCCATGCCTTCCTGATGTCACCCAGCACTGTTGACTGGCTGACAGGTGGTCCTGGTTTGGGGGGGAAACAGCCTTGTTCCTCAGAAACCGTGATGACCATGTGCTCACTACCAATTGGGAAAAAAATATCCATTGTTTAGAAGTACAAGATAGACATCATTTCAGGGTGGCCCCTTGGTTCAGCTGTATTTCCCCCCCCCCCCCCCGGAAAGCATTTAACCAAACGCACAGGCTACATTCACACCATACATTTTTTAAAAACCCAATGATACTTTAAACCATCACAGCTTCCCCCAAAGAATCCTGGGAACCGTATAAGAGACTGCTGTTCCTCTCAAGGCGCTACAATTCCCAAAGTTCCCTGAGGAGGAGGGGTTGTTAAACCACTCTGGGCTGCTCCACTGGCACTCTCCAGGGACCCCTCAACTGGGGTCTTATCAACAGTCATTTCATCTTTTGACAAAAAGGACAGAAGGGCCTCACTCCATTGGCTGTATTGAGGGACCAGCTTCATTTGGCACCCCTCAGCAGTCATTCCAACTGCTTTTTGCTTGCCTTCATCCCCACCCCCTTCCTTTTCCTCCTTGTGGGTTGCACCTGCAAATTTTGTATAGGAAGGAATTTGTGTGCTGTTGACCTGACACCACGTGCTCTGGGAGACTTTTCTGATGAAGTACAGTGGTGAATAAAAACTCTTCACAATAAAAAGCAAGAGCCTCAATGTTTCTCAATGGTTGTGAGTAATTTAGCAAAGAGTAATTTAGCATTTAGGTGAAAACTGGACCCCCAAATGGTGTCTTGTTAGGGAGGGGTGACCTGGGTCCTAACTCCTTTGCACTCCCCTTTTGAGCTGTTGTGTTCACCTTAATTTCCATACGGTAGCATATATGCATTTATGCAAATACGTGTTTTGTGCAAATTTAGAAGTGCCTAGCAGTACCCATTAATAATAATAATAATCAACCAGTATTTACCATATTTTTTGCTCTATAAGACTTACTTTTTCCCTCTTAAAAAGGGGAAATGTGTGTGCGTCTTATGGAGCGAATGCAGGCTGCACAGCTATCCCAGAAGCCAGAACAGCAAGAGGGATTGCTGCTTTCACTGCGCAGCGATCCTTCTTGCTGTTCTGGCTTCTGAGATTCAGAATATTATTTTTCTTGTTTTCCTCCTCCAAAAACTAGGTGCGTCTTGTGGTCTGGTGCGTCTTATAGAGCGAAAAATACGGTATTTCATAGAATCGTAAGTTGGAAGATGTCCCAAGGGGTCATTAGTCCAACCCCTGCAATGCAGGAATCTTGCCCAACATGGGGCTTGAATCAATGACGCTGAGATTGAGTCTCGCACTCTTGCAAAGAGAGCACTAAACGTAAGAACATAAGAGCTTGCTGGATCAGACCAATGGCCCATCTACTCCAGCATCGTTCTCACAGTAGCCAACCAGAAGCCCATTATGGGAAACCTGAAAGCAGGACCCATTAATAACAATCTATGAATTTGTCCAATCTTCATTTAAAGCAGAGTTTCCCAAACTTTGGGGTTTTAGACTATAATTCCCTGACCACTGTTCCAGCTAGCTTAGGGATAATGGGAATTGTAGTCCAAAACAACTGGAGTTTGGGAAACCCTGGTTGTAAGCCATTCAGGTTGGTGGGGATCGCCACCTCCTGGGGGAGGGAATTCCACGCTCCCATTTCTGCCCCTCCCACTGAGTATATAAAACAATTCAAAACAAGTTGCTGTTACAACCATACAAAGTATATTTTGACAAGTGTTTTTTCCCCTCCACCCATCAAACAATAAAGAACCAACAACATTAGCAGCAGCAGCTTCGAAAAAAAGAACATTTACTTCCCCCCCACCATTCCTAAGCCAGTCTCGACGACGAGAGTCTCAGCCAGACCCCAATTTCTGGACTATCTCTTTTAGGATGTTCAGTTGGGGCCCTCCGTCGCCAGGGAGGCAGCCAGCCAGCCTTGCTTGGGAAGGGTGTCTCAAGGCCCCCGCAGGAAGGCAACCTCCCTCTCTATGGGGCTCAGTGATGGAGGGGTTCATCTCATTGCTAGAGTGTAAACATGGTAGATTTCGTCAGGAAAATTCTCCTGCTTCTCCTGGGCCAGCAGGTTGAGGCCAGCACAGCGGATGATCTTGCAGACAACGTTCAGGTCCCGGCAGACACTGCTGTCCACGTCGTCCATGATGACCCCTTCCTGGGCCATATTGTCCTTGATGACTATGATGCCGTTGGGCTGCAGGCCCAGGCGGCAGCGCTTCAGGAAGCTGGAGAGGTGGTCGTCTGTCAGGTGCCCTGTTTTTAAGAGCATAAGAGCATTAAGACTCTGGCTACTAGAAATTCTTAAATAAAAGGTATATCGGTGGGCCAAAGACAATAAAAGACAATAAAAAAATCTTCTTATACGCTACAGCTGCCGCTAGACTATTGATTGCCAAAAATTGGAAATGTGAAGAAACACCATTAGTGATAGATTGGCAATGTAAATTATTTGAATTTATTAAATTTATTAATAAATTCAAATATTTTTTGAATTTATTAAATTAGCGAAAATGACGGCAACAATTAGAATGCAATCAAATCAGAATCTGAAACAAGAAGGCAAGTGTGTAGAGGAATACATGGCTAATAGGTACTCCAACAAAAACCTATTGATCTCACAAAGTTAATATAGAACACAAGAATAAATATTTAATAAATAAATTATCAAAGTACAAACATAGTAACAAATTTTAAAACAAAATTAGGAAGTCACACATGGGTGGAGGGAAGTCTTCGAGTCATGAGGGGGAAAGTATGAGATAATTAAGTAAAAACTAAATGTGGATTTACAATGTACTGTAATAGAAAATGTGAATGTATAAATTATAAGAAATATGAAATTCTATATAAATATTATGTATATGCATTGGAACATCAATAAATGGTTTATGGAAGAAGAAAAAGACTGGCTACTAGATCAGGCCAGTGGCCTACCTCTACTCCAGGATCCTGTTCTCACAGTGGTCAACCTGATTGATGTCCCCCAAAATGAAAACCCAAGCAGGACCTGAGCACAACTGTTTTCTCCAGTTGCAGTTCCCCATTATTTGGTATTCAAAGGTAGACTGTTCTTGTGCATGGGGGTTCCGCTCTCACAACAGACCTCTCTATATGAAGAGCCCTGCTGGGCCCGGCTAGGAAGGGCCCATTTTATCCTGCACTCACAGTGGCCAACCAGATATCTCAATGGGAAGCCTGCAAGCAGGGTCCATGCACAAGTGCACTCTGTCCTCCTGGGGTTCCAACAACTGGTATTTAGAAGTTGCTTTTGACTGTGGGGGTACAGCAGAGGCATCATTGGTTGGTAGCCATCGATAGCCTTATGCTCCATTAATCTGTCTAATCATCTTATAAGACCATCTAAGTTGGTGAATATCACTGTGGGAGGGAGTTCCATAGTTCTAAAAATGCTCTGTGTGAAGAAGTCCTTTCTTTTCTCTGTCCTGAATCTTCCAACATTCAGTTTCATTGGACAACAACCTTAACCTAAAAGGCAGTTGCTGGAATCCAATGCTGTGATAATTAAGCATCTGAACAGTACAAAGGGGACAGATTGAGGCAGCGTGGGTTCAAACCTCTCTGCTCAGCTCTGAAGTAACCTTAGGCTGTTTGCCCTCTCTGACAAGCCTACCTCACAAGCCTGTTGTGAGGAAAACAGAAAGGACTTTGAAGGGGGGGGCATTTACACTGCCCTTTAAATTCTGCAGAGAGAGTTAACTGATGAAATACCTTTCCTGTCTCTATCCTAGGCGCCAGTCACATTATGCATTTAAAGGACTGCCACTTAGAACAGTCATGGTTCCCTGACAATTAATCTTGGGAACTGTAGTTTGTTCAGAGTGCTGAGAGTTGCTAGGAGGCCGGAAAAAACCCTCGCAGAGCTACAGCTTTCAGAGTGATTTGACAATCAATCCTCCTTCCTCAGGGAACCCTGGGAATTGTAGCTCTGTGAGGGGGGCAATAAAGTTCTAGAAACTCTCAGCACCTTGAACTACAGTTCCCAGGATTCTTGGGGGGGGGCAGAATGCCTTTTAAAGAGGTACTGTAGCATTTTAAATATACAGTGCAGATGGGACCTTTTGCCAGTTGTACCCAATGGCAATCCCATTTGGAGTAGACTCGTCCAAGTCAACGACCAAGATTAACGGAGGTTCACTGATTTCATTAAGGTCTACTCCGAGAAAGAGAAAATAAGCTGGATACACAACCCTTCTTTTAGAGGTAGTGGAGGGAGACTCTTACCTATCACCCACTGGATCCAGATGACGTCGTAGGCACTGGGCTCGGGACTGAAGTCCTGCAGGCCACAGCAGTAGTAGTTCCTGACACGCCGACCCTCCTCACCCAGGTAGGTCCGGGCCTGGTTAAGGAAGTCCGCTGTGACATCCACCATGTCCACCGTTCCGAAAAGTGGCAGCAGGAGCCGCTTGGTAATCCGGCCAATGCCAGCCCCACAGTCCAAGGCACGGGAGGTCCCTGTCCTGTTAGGCTCATCCTGGACAGAAATGAAGTCAATGAGGGCTAGAACCTTGAATGCCCCTCAACGCTTTCAGAAACAGGGTCTTTCATTGTTTCTTTCCCCCCCACACACACCCTTCTCTGTTATACTGCATCTGGCGAGATGGCATCCATATTTGCAGATACAGCCTCCAATTCCCCAGGTTTTAGGCGGGGAACAATGACCAGCCCTAGGGATTAAACTTGTGACGTTCCTCATGAACAGCAGGTATTCTAGTTGTAAAAAAGCACTGGGTAGCTCCCAGAGGTGGCACCACCACCAAGGCCTCCCCAGCTTATCATAATCACAATTTTGCCCAATATGCACATTTTGGCAAAGGACTCTTAGCCTAACATAACAAGAACAGGTGCACCTCACTGGAAGGCTCATTCTGCAGATAGGGAGCCACCACCAAAAAGGCCCTGCCCCACAATAATGGGAGTTTGAATCTAACAATATCTGGAGGGCTACAGGTCAGCCATCCCTGCCAGAGATTCAGCAGTCAACTCGGCTTCCTTGGAGGTTTTCAAGCAGAGCTTGGATGGCCATCTGTCAATGACTCTTCTGCTGTGATCCCTGCATTGCAGGGGGTTGGACTAGATGACCCTCCCAACTCCACTATTCGATAATTCACTGCTTTAAAAGGGGGGGGGGAGTGTATTTCCCACACTCCCCCTAAACCAGCCCTGGCCAACCTCCAGATGTTTTTTGACTACATTTCCCATCAGCCCCTGCATTATTTGGCAGGGCTGGGCTGGCTCAGGCTGCTGGGAGATGTAGTCCAAAATATCTGGAGGAAAGCAGGTAACCCCAGGCTGTTCCTACTCAGGTTGGAGGAGAGAACACCTTGCTTACCAGCAAAAAACGGAGCAGGAACTTTTTGGAGCTGTCGATGTCGATGCTGGAGATGTGCCCATAGCCCCCCAGCATCCCATCCACTGTTGCGGGGATGTCCTTCCAGTATTTCTTGGCCTTGGAGTAGAACTCCTTCTCGTTCTCCACAACGTCGCTCGCCATCGGCACCTTTCTTCTCAATGAGAAACCAAAGCAGGCCAAAAGGTGTTCCCTTTGACAGAGAAGAGGAGGAAAGGTGAGAAAGGGATTGGGGAATGGAGACCCTTAAAATTCGTTTCCAGTTTTCTTAGGGAAATTACATCACAGATGGCATCGCGATGCTTTGCAAATGTCAAAATAATGTCGTCTTCTATGTCACCTAAATGTTGGAAGGGTTGTGATAAACTTAGTACGTATTATCATTTATGGTGGGAACGTCAGCTGGTCTTTGGGATTTAATTTTGGCAGAAATCATACATAATACTGAAGAAACTATTGATCGTTGTCCTACTGAATATTTTTTGACAATACCAGTGTAGATGTATCGTCAAAAGAATTGGTCTTATATATTACCTAGGAAGTTCGAATAGTAATTGCAACAGTCCAAAATCTTACACTGGGTGCTTTGAGTCACTCTCTCAGGAATATACCGTTTTTTTCGCTCCATAGGGCACACCGGACCATAGGGCGCACCTAGATTTTAGGGGGGGAAATAAAGGGGGGAAATGTTATCCCCCCCCCGCAGTCCCAAAGAGCAAAGGTGTCTTGGCTTCCTCTTTAGCCACACACAGCCGGGAGAAGCTGCGCGCGGCTTTGTTTTTAGCCGCAGGGCTGGGATGGAGGAAGCCTGAGCTTCCCCCGACCCCAGCCCCCAAAACAGGTCCAGGACCAGTGGCGAGATTGCGCACAACCTCGCCGCCGCTCCCGGGGCTTGCAGGGCTGGGACGGGGGATGCCAGAGCAACCTCGCCGCCACCCTCAGAAGGCTTGCGGAGAACAGGCAGCTATCCGCAAGCCTTCTGAGCGCGGCAGGAGTTCCCGCCGGGCTCCGCAGGCTTGGGGAGAGTTGCCCGAAGCCCGGGGTGCACAGCGCCGCGCTCCCCAGACTTTGGGCTGCAGGCAGCTGTCTGCAAGCCTGCGGAGCCCGGCGGGAACTCCTGCCGCGCTCAGGCTTGCGGATAGTTCCTGAAGCCTGGAGAGCGAGAGGGGTCGGTGCGCACCGACCCCTCTCGCTCTCCAGGCTTCAGCGCAAGCCTGCATTCGCTCCATAGGACGCACACACATTTCCCCTTCATTTTTGGAGGGGGGAAAGTGCATCCTATAGAGCGAAAAATACGGTAGCTATAATAGAAAAAATCAAGTGTTATTTTAGATTTTGATAAGAACTAGAACCTCCAGATACTTCTCATATGATTTGGCACTCTAAACACAGTAGAGTGGAACCACCATTTTCAAGATGACCCTCATCACAAACATGGCAAATCTGGAACTACACTTGATATATCTGGTAATGCTGAAAGTTGTTACCTGAAGTTCATTATTTTGACCCATGTGCAACTGTACTCAGATTCCATGTGCCCATCTCATAGTTTTATATTTTTGACCTGTGGCTATAACTGTTCTCTGTGTTGCATGTAAAAATTAAATAATCTTTACAAAAGAAAAATAATAAGGTGCTAGCACAGTGACCCCACTCCCCAACCAACAGGCCCAGAATGCAAAAGGGCATTTAAAGAGATTCCAAAAGAGAGCAGGTGATGTTCAACCCGCCCCGTTAGATATGTACAACCCTGAAGGATGAGATCTCGAGCTAAATATATACATGGCTCCGTAGGGCGTGCCCTACACCAACCCAAACATGGAATCAGGGCGATCGGTTGCCAGAAGCGTTCTTAGCTTAGCTCAAGTTGAGGCACTCACCAGGTTGTGAGATGGACAACACACACACACCCCAGCTGTAGTACCTGTAATCAGAATACAGAACTGTAGAGAACCCAAAAGCCAACTAGTCTGGCAGGTAGGTTTGTGGGATATTCATTTACTAGAGCCCTTAGGTCCACTCAAGAGCTATCCAATTGTCCCTCACCCTCCCAAAATCTCGGTTTTTTAAACCAAATCCTGGATGTTAATTCTGTGCTAGATGAAGACCATCTTGGCTGCAAGTCTTGGAAGACCAGCTTCCTGCCTTGCAGAGCTTTTCCCACCTGGCCTGGCGGGGCCCTGAATGACTCCAGCTGCAAAAGCTGAGGCTGCTGAACAGACTTTTGGGCTGGGATAAGGGGCTTTGGTTGGGAAAGTTGTTGCTATAATTGCTATTAATTTTTTGCACCTTTATTTTAGATCGCATTATGATTTATGTGGAAATCATTTAATTTGGTTGTGTATTTTTTGCATGTTTTATTTACGACAACCTTTGTTGTCATTATGAGGTTTTTTCATGTTGTAAGCTGCCTTGAACCTGCCTCAACTAATGGAAAGGAGGCATACAAATAAAATTATTTGTAAAAATTATTGTATGTAAAATTATTTGCACATGCTAGCAGGGCAAGAGGACTCTTCAGCCCATCCACTCCGCAATGGACAATGAAGAGTCGATTCTGGTTGACGCCTGGCATGCATGAGGGGTGTGCCAAGGAACCTCGTGGGGAAGAGGTGCATAGGGAGCGCTTCTGTACACATACCTAGCCCTATACAGCATATTTGATGTTTATGGTCTGCAAGCCAAAGAAACGGGTTTGTGCTAAATATACTTACGTTCTTAATCTACTTAAGTTCTAACACCAAAGTTCTATTTTACACATGAACTTCAGCTATGTGGGTTTTGTAAAAAAGATTGAATCAGGCAATTTTTGATGCAAACTGGAATAATTTGGATAGGGTAATTCACATGAGAAAATGTCCAGCTGACACCCAGAAAACTTTGCAGCACCTTCGACAATCACCTAATTTACCATAACTATCTTGCTCTTATTTAGTCAACAGCACAGCAACAACAACAGTCAACTTTGAAACTGCTAATCTTGCCTGATGTTGCATTTGCAATTGACATCTTTTTGCAAATCCTTTCATTGTTATGGGTGTGAGCTAAAGGCCTTGCTGAATAAATGTATTTTCAGCTGGGTACGCCAAAATCAATCAGGATTGAAGCCAGTAAAATCTGAGGGGGAGGGCTTGCCTCATCTAGTACTTGAACTCCACACCCATTTGTTGCTACTCATGAACTTCTGGAAATGGAAGATTTTCTGTGGGAAAAATGTAAGTTAAACACACACTTTTTCATTCTACATACTTAGTAGAAATGTTTTAGTAGGTGCAAAAAAAAAAAAAATTAGTACAATGAAGGCACCTGCTGTTATGTCAAGAGGTAGGGAGTTCCAAAGTGTGTGTTACAAATGTGGAACATGTGTTGTGGCACGTATAACGGTGCCAGTTCCACAGAACAAAGTGGTTGCACATGCACTAATATTAACCACAATTCATGTTAAGTATAGTTCCCTAGAACACATGAATTTGAAAGCACTTGTTTGCCAGTTTAGCACCAACTTCCCAAAAGAGAGTTTACAACTGCAAACAACACACTAGCATTTTTGGCCCTCTTCACACACTGCCTTGCATACAGAAAACAGTTGATCTTGCTTTTATTTGACAAATATAATTATTATATATAATTATATAAGTATTAATGGCATTACTTATAATTATTAGATGAATTACTATTCGTATTAATAGTAATAATGAATTGGTTACTTTTGTGCCACAGCAACACAAAGCGACCCTTTTAAGCAAAAGAAAAAACCCACGTGAACATCTGAAAACCACCTTCAGCTGCTTGGAGAAAAGGGTGGGATATAAATGTAGTTAATGTAATTAATAAATAAATCACTACCCATTTCCTGGTGCTCAAACTATATGAACTTTATAAAACTCTGTCTATATTGGTGCATGGAGGGGGGGGCATTCACCTTAACTTTTGAACCCTGGCACAAAGGCGGTGGAGATTAAAGAAGAAGGGTTATCCAACGGGCTTTTGTGGGTTCCTTTCCTGCACCAGCCGTAGCTCCCTCCAGAACAAACCCTTACTAGAAAAGATTCCCCCCCACTTCCCTCCCCCGACAACCCATGAGCCACGTGGACTGCAATTCTCTTTTTCCCCCGCCTCCGAAGCAGTCACTCCGGCTCTCTGTGTAAACTCACCCCACCGAGCGCCGGCTTCCCTTGCGCGCGGGCGCTGCGGCAACGTGCAAGGAGGAGGAGGAGGAGGAAGAGAAAGGGGAACCTAATAGTGGGAGGGCACTGGGAGGGGAGGTGTCCAGACAGGCCTCTTCTGGCTTCCTTCTCCTCCAGGCTGGGAAGCCTCTCTCGCGCTCTCTCTCTGCTATTCAGGCAGCTACAGGTCTCGCCTCCCCGTCGCTGGGCATTGGGCCCCACAATCTCCTCCCTCTTCGGCACGCAATTTCCTTACATAGAGCGCATGGAGGTGCTCCCGAGGAGGAGGAGGGAGGAGGAAGAAGGCGACCAGAAGGGTGGGCCGGCGTGATGCTGGGGGCGGAGGCGGGGGCGGGGTCCGCTTATATTCGCTCGGCCGGACGCAGGCATCGCTGGGGGAGGGCGGGGGGCGGCAGTGCGGCCCCGCCCTCCCTTCACAAAGGGCTGCACCACAGCTGCGCGCGCGCGGGAGGGCGCGCGACTTAGGATCCCCAGCCTGGCTGCACGCGCGCCGTTACGCTGTGTATACCCACACGCTGAAACATACACGAGCAATTTTTTATATATATATAAAATTTGTTCATTATGGTAGTTGTTGCTATTGCTACTGCCTTTCTTTTTATATCCCTCCTTCTTTCCAGACCGGGAGTCAAGGCGGCTGGCAAACATCAAAGCAAGGACGGCTAAAACGCAGAAAACTAAAAACGTAGAAAAGAATGGCAGCTAAAACGTCATTAAATTATAAAGGAATTAAAACAGTGTTTTTAAAAAAAGTATATATATATGGGTTCCTATTGAGGGTACTGGGCAAGACAACATGACAGTGATGAGGGATTGAGGATTGGAGTGATCATTTTGTGATGTGGCAATAGACGAAGTTGTAACTTTTGAATAAATGTTTTTTTTAAAAAAAAATCTTCAAATTTGATACGGACCAGCATACTAGTATTACTACTACTAATAATAATAATATTTCAGAACCCAACCCAATTTATTCCAACTTTTAATTTTTAAATTTAAATCATTTTCTTTTCTTTTTTTTTAAGTAATTTTTATTGGGTTTTCACATTTTAAAAACACACACAGATGAAAACAAAAACAAAACATGTATAATTTCATAACCTTACTTTCTTAACCCCACTCCCTGACTTCCCCCCACCCCCCCTTCATACATCCCAAATCCAATAATTAGCTCAGCAGGTTCTTATCTCTCTTCTTTAACATATTATTGTTATTTTTAAAATTAATTCTTATTATTTGGCCAAATTTTACTTGTCTAATTTTCTTATAAATATTAAGTCCTTTTCTAAGGTCGACCCAAATTCCCTTCCACGAATTTCCCCCTTTTTATATTGAATGTAGGTCATAATAGCCAAACACAAAAGTCATAAAAATTTTAAAATTCTGTTCTCCCCTCCCTCCCTACCCCGGTTTCTGTCCCTTCCCAAATAGATGTCCACAAAACAGTTCTTAGCCTGGATTCCTCACATCAGAGGCCTTCAAATCTCTGTCAGTCTCTCTCTGTCGGTTTTGTTGGTAGCCCTCTTTGTTGGTCCTCAGTTCTCGAAGGAGCTCTGGCACAGTCTCATCAAATTTTCTTCCATCCAAAATACTTGGTAACAGCTGCTGCAACAAGCCAACTGATCTCCCATACTCAAAGAGGAAGCCCCAATCATATTTCTTGTTTCTTTTAAGTTCCAGTATTCCAAGTGTTCCATGGGCTTCCTCTTTCCACTTTCGCATCTTTCGCAGATTGGTAATCCCAAGATCTTCTTCTTTATGTTCTAGCAGTGTAGGCTTCAGATTGGTACTCTCCTGTAATTTCTTAACTCCTTCTTCCCTCTCCTCCAGTTCCAAAAAAGTCTCCTTTGGTTCAGCTGCAGATTTTGTTTCAGTCAGATCCTTTATGCATTCAGCAGGGTTGCTTGTTTTAGAGTTCAAGGTTATAAGTTGTTTGTTCATAGCCATGCTTTGCTCTGGCAGTATTCCCACGAGAAGAAACATTCTTTCTATCTCTGCCTGTAATTTTCCATCTGTAGCCATTGTAATGTTTCAAAGTTTCCCCTAGGGGGATTCTAGTTACTTAATAGTCCTTTCCCAACAATCTGTTACTTTGTTATTTGTAACTACTTTGTTCCCAAGCACTTTAATTCAAATATAGCAAATTTAGTCCAGAGAGATGTTAAACAATAAAAATTTTTAACTTTAACTGCCCGTTTGACAGCTCCTTTGACAGCTGTCAAACTCCTTGTTCCTTTTCCTCCAGCTCACACACAGGGGCACTCCCGGGTCGGGGGGGGGGGGTTTAGACAAAAGCTTCTAAAGTTCGACTCTTACTCTCCAGCACAAATCTTCTTCTGTCAAATTCATGGAATTAATGTCTTTTAACTCGTACCGGAAAAAAAAAAGATCTCTCCACCTTAGTTCTCCGATCCTTGCTTTAAATCTTTTGTAAATAGAGGGGGTGCGGACTTCCCTTTAGCACATCCCCCGGTCGTACCGAATTTAAAGATAAAAATTTTAAAGTCCAAATTCCATTCTACTCACGGGTTATTTCAAGTCCAAATTTCAGGGAAAAAAGTCAGCGCTCTCCGGCCATGGCTGCGCGGCTTCGCTCCACTGCAGTAGCGGTCTACTCACAGCACCACGCCACTCTCCGTACCCTCTCCGTAGCCTTTAAAAAGGCTCTTCGTGGGTCGGGGGGCGCTTGAGGTGCCCACCGAGTCACCAAGTCCGCAGGCTTCCGCGCCTGCGGTTTCTAAGGGTCCCCGCGTCGCCGGCGCGGTGAGACCCGTCTGCAGCAGAGCCGATTCCCTCCGGAGCTCGGAGGGAATCCGCCATTAGCCGATCGCGCTAACCCGGAAGTGCTAAATCATTTTCAATACTGTATTGAATTTTTAGCAAACCACTTTGATGGTTTCTTCTGAAAACTGAAAGATATATACATTTTATGAGATAAATAAAATTGCAACCCACTCTGAGACCTGAGGGTGAAGGGTGGGTAAGAAATCATTCGTGCGTGTACCTGGGAGAAGAGGAAAGTTTTCACCTGGCACCTAAGGATATGTAGTGAAGCCACCAGGTGAGCCTTCCTGGGGAGAACACACCACTAATGGGGAGCCACTGTACAAAAGGCCTCGTTCTGTTGTTGCCACTTTCCAGACCTCTCATGCACACACACAAATAGATAGTGTTATGGAATGGTTAGCGACTTAGCACCTGGGAAACCCATGTTCAAATCCTCACTCATCCGTGGAACACATAAATTAAAACCAGAATTTTAAAAAATCTAAAATACAATTCTGGGTTTTTTAAAGTAATATTGATGAGAGTATCAATACAACCCTAAATTACAAACCTGACATCAACAGTATTTCAGGATTTAGATTATGTTTCTTTAAAACACAACACATCCAACAGGTAGGATTAAGAATCTTCTATTTAGCGTCATATTTGATCTAATCTACTAGATCATGTTACTCTCCACCTCCTTTTACAGCATTCGTTGTTTTCTATATATTATAAAAAACAAAGAACTCTACTGATTAGATCTGCATTTCATTTGGCTTCATTAATCTAACCCTTCTTCCATTGATCCTATTTTTCCTTTAAAACATAAAAACATTTTATCTTGTAATTAGAACTGATCCTGCCAAATTCCCAACTGTTTAAAAATAAAAATAATAGTCTCCATGATTTCCCCACCCTGCATCGTCAATTTTTGAACAAATATGACCGTTGTTGTTCTAGAACATTGAGTTTCTTAACTGCCATTTTTGGAATCACTAAATAATAATCACAATATAAAAGATGAGTTGGGGCGAGAGGAAGTATCTGATCCCTGCCAAACACCCAAGACTGGAGAGGGAAAGAGACTTCCCTTTGAAGACAACCCAGAAGCATCAATTGGTTGAGAATTCGGCTGTGCAAGATCTCCCATCTGGTCCAAGCTCACGTATTGCACAGATCCATGCTGCATATTTCAAGGCCACAAGTCCCCCCAAAGAATTCTGGGAACTGCAGTTTGCTAAAGGTGCTGGGAATTGTAAGTCTGTGCTAGGGAAACTACAGTTCCCACCCAGAATTTTTTGGGAAGAACTCACAGACTTTAAAATGAGAGCCAGTGTGGTGTAAGTGGTTGTTGGGAGTATAACCTAGGAGAGACCAGGATTCAAATCCTTCCACTGCCCCCCTCATCCATGAAGCTCACTAGGTGGCCTTGGGGGCCAGTCGCCATCTCTCAGCCTAGCCTACCTCACAAGGGTGTTGTGGGAATTGAATGAGGTCTAGGCACCTGTGAGAACAGGATGCTGGTCTAGGTAGGCCTTTGGTAGTCACCGTATATTCTTAAGGCTCACACCTCCATCAGTCATAAAAGAGCTGGCATACACAACCATACCCACATGGCAGTATACCCTTTTGTATACCCATATGGAGGGACGCAGGTGGCGCTGTGGGTTAAACCACAGAGCCTAGGACTTGGCGATCAGAAGGTCGGTGGTTTGAATCCCCACGACAGGGTGAGCTCCCATTGCTCGGTCCCTGCTCCTGCCAACCTAGCAGTTCGAAAGCATGTCAAAGTGCAAGTAGATAAATAGGTACCGCTCCGGCGGGAAGGTAAACGGTGTTTCCGTGTCCTGCTCTGGTTCGCCAGAAGTGGCTTAGTCATGCTGGTCACATGACTCGGAAGCTGTACGCCAGCTCCCTCAGCCAATAAAGCGAGATGAGCGCCGCAACCCCAGAGTCAGCCACAACTGGACCTAATGGTCAGGGGTCCCTTTACCCTTTACCTTTTATACCCATGTGGCAGTGCACACAATCATACCCGCTGTTGGCACATGAATACAGACTCTTACATGGGCACAGCACAACCTCTTGGCTGAACAGTCCTCGTCAGATAAAGGTACGGATGGGTGGAGAAAGCAAAAGGGGTCACCTTGCTGTGTGAAATTAAAGTCCAGCTGATAGATTACTGTGGAAACAGGATTCTGTTGACAGTGCCAGCTTTTCCTACTGACCAATGAGGACATTGACCAATAGGAAAGAGATTAGCATCAGTGGCGGTTAGACGTCTGGAACATTTGCTTTTTACGCACTAAGTTTATGAAGTTTTAATTATTGCACTTGTCCTCCTGTGTATCCTGCTTTAGGACTTCTACTTTGGAACTCCCTGCCTATTGATATCAGGCAGGTACCTTCACCATGGGCATAAGCGGGGGGGCAGCTCCCCTCCCAGCAAAAAAATCAAGTACATAAATAAAAATACTTAACTAACTGACCAATTGTGTCGCAGATAACTCAGTTCTGCCCTCCCCACCCCCTTCCAGCATAAAGCCTGGCTACACACATGGCCTTCGTTATACAGTGGTACCTCAGGTTAAGTACTTAATTCGTTCCGGAGGTCCATTCTTAACCTGAAACTGTTCTTAACCTGAAGCACCACTTTAGTTAATGGGGCCTCCTGCTGCTGCCGCGCCGCCAGAGCCCGATTTCTGTTCTTATCCTGAAGCAAAGTTCTTAACCTGAAGCACAATTTCTGGGTTAGCGGAGTATGTAACCTGAAGCGTATGTACCCTGATGTACCACTGTACTGTTTTCAGCACCTGCAAAAACACTGTTCCTGAGACAAGCCTGCCCAGATATCTAGAAAACTGGTGTGTTTTTAGTTTATTGCTGGCTTTTTAAAAATCTTTTTGAACATTTGATTGTTTTTCCTAAAAAAAAATTGTCTTTTTACATGCATACCTCATTTTGTTCGTATGCCACCTTTCCATACAACATTAAAAAGTTGCAAAGCAGCTTACAACATTTAAAAGTTGCACAACTACAGAAATGACAAAAGTAGCGCTAAACGCTAAACGCTAAATGAAACACATCAAAAAGTACACAACCAAATCAAATAATTGCCTCATAAATCATAATAAGATATAAAAGTAAAGATAGGAAAAATTAATATCAGTAACAGCAATACAGTGGTACCTCGGGTTAAGAACTTAATTCATTCTGGAGGTTTGTTCTTAACCTGAAACTGTTCTTAACCTGACGCACCACTTTAGCTAATGGGCCTCCCGCTGCTGCTGCGTGATTTCTGTTCTCATCCTGAGGCAAAGTTCTTAACCTGAGATACTATTTCTGGGTTAGCGGAGTCTGTAACCTGAAGCGTATGTAACCAGAGGTACCACTGTACACACACCAAACAATTCTGCAGCACAGACTTTCGGGTTGGCGCCTCCAGCAATGGCAGAGTTCCTCCGATCGGGAGGAATTTGCTCCGTGGAAATCAGGGTCTGACCGCCACGGCGAAGGCGGAGACCCACTAAAATCACAGGCGGGAGAAGCTTGTGAACGTGGGATTTGGCTGGCACCCTTTGCGCCTCCCCTGCTCGCGGGGAAACCCAGTTTTGGGGATCCAGAGCGACGTGGGGTGAATGGCGCAGTGCTTCGAATTGATTGCTTTTTTCACGGAGTGAAGCCGCATTGCTGTTGCCGGAGAGCGCTGACTTTTTCCCGTGGACAATTTGACTTCAAACAACTACCCGTGAGTAGAACGGAAAATTGGATTTACAAACGTCTTAATTTGGTACCGAAATGGGAAGGTTTCAAACAGGAAGTCCGCCTTCCCCTTTTGTAAATAGATTGAAGCAAAGAAGCTGCAAGCTAAGGTCTTGGAAAGCCTTATGTAAAGGATTAAACTTCCATCGATTGAAATCATTAAACCCCCCTTGGAAGCAGGAGAAGAGGGGGGGGGATTTTGGATTGTGTAGCCTGCAGGAGAGAGTGATAAAAATTAAATTACCACTGCTCTGAACCTGGAAACGGGCTGTCAGTAGATTGACGTTTTGGGAGAGTTCATTGACAGTGAAGAGAACGTATGTTGACAGTTAGTTAAATAAGAGAAATATATTGTTTCCATTGTCCTCTTCTGTGTTTAAAAAGGAGGAAAAGTAACTGAAAATTGAAACTAACTTTACTTTTTGAACTGTGCTTGAAAGGATTGATACAAGTGGGGACTGTTTCCCTCTAGAGGGAGCTTTTGAAACTGTTACAAGAGTGGAGCTGGGGAATCTCCAGTTGCATGATAAGAACTGTGAGAATCAGGGATTGACCTTGGACCATTTAAGAATGTCGACAGGAGAAGCCTTAGTGACTGCATTATGTAAGATAAGCTACTCGTTGGAACAACTTCACAAGAATACGGATGTTTTGACTATTAAAACTGATAACTTGGGACAAAAAGTGATTAATTTGGGACAAAAAGTGAGCACCAATACAGAAATTATTCAGGATTTGGTACAGGAATTTACTTTAGCAGGACAAATTGTGGAAAAGGAGAAGGAGAAAGTTGTTGTTGTCGAACCTAAAGTAATACAAGTGGGAGCCTCAGCCTTACAGAGGCAAATTGAGGACTATAAGTTGAAACCTTTTATGATTGAAACTAGAAAAAGTCAGATTTTGAGGATTGGAGCCCGGCCTGGACTGGAAAAGGAAAGTTGGAAAGATCCCTCCATGCAGGGGACTTCCGGGTTAGCGCCATCGGCTAATGGCGGATTCCCTCCGAGCTCCGGAGGGAATCGGCTCCGCAGGATCGGGTCTTGTCCGCGGCGATGACATGGGGACCCTTAAAAATCACAGGCACGGATGCCTGTGAACGTGGTGACTCGGCGGGCACCATTTACACCCCCCCAAGCTGCGAAGGAGCCTTTTTAAAGGCTCCGGAACGGGGATGGGGTGCGGCGCGGTGCTGTGAGTAAACTGCTGCTCCTGCGGAGTGAAGCTGCAAGCCATTGTCGGAGAGCGCTGACTTTTTCCTTGCAACAATTGGATTCTAAAGTAACAACCCGTGAGTAATATGGAATTTGGAATTTAAAGAAAAATCTTCTTGAATTAGGACGAGCGGGGAAGGGTTAAAAAGGAAGTCCGCCCCCCCTCTTTGTAAACAATCTAAGGCAAAGAACCTGCTATCTAAGGTTGAGAGAAACCTTTCTTTCTTTTTTTAAAAAGACTTTAACCTTCATGGTTTGACACTGAAAGAAATTTTACTGGAGGATAAAAGATTAACGTTGGGGAAGTTTCACCCCCCCGGACCCAGGAGCATCCCGCGGGAGAGCCTGTTCAGGAAGTTTTGAAGTTTGACAGCTGTCAAATTGGCTGTCAGAAGGAAAAAGAGAACTTTGTTTCTGTTGCTTCTGCTGGTTATATTTGTTACAATTTGTTGAAAATAAGGAAGGGCTGATACAAACTAACTTGATTATTGGATTTGAGTTGAAAGACATTAAGGAACTAAAATCCCCCTAGAGGGGGTTTAGGGACATTACAAGAATGGCTGGAGGAGGGAAAATTCAGACTGAAGTGGAAAGAACATTTGTTCTCTTGGGAAAGTGACAGGATGAAATCAGTGTTTTGGCTACAAGCGTCACAACTTTGGTCTTAACAGCAAACAATATTGTTGAAGTTGATAAGGACTTGAAGCAGGAAGCTTATACAATTGGACAGATAGAGAAACTTGAGAGCCATGAGAATATGGAGAAGGGGACATATGTTGCCCCTGAAGAAAAGGAAGGAGGAGCTGTAACTTCGCAGATGTTAAAGGAGTGCTGCAACTTGTGGCCTGACATGAAGGTAACAAAGGAGAATAAAAATTTGAGGTGGAAGGTCTAGCCTGAATTGGAGAATGCAAAATTGAGAGACCCTCTTATGTGGGGATCTAAGACCGAAGGATTATAAATTTGATCAAGGTGGAAGCTGGAGCCATGGGGACATTTGGACTTGAAAGGAGCATGAAGCAAGCAAGATTTGGAGTACCCCATAGGCTTTATCTTTAAGCATGGAGGACTGTCTAGAAAAAATATGGATCCTGTTGGGCCGGAGCCTCTCCGAGATTTGGGATCTAACATTAAGGACTATCGAAAAGGCCGGCAGAGAGGAACTGAAAGAGATTTAAGAGCCTCAGACGTGAGATCTCCAGGCTAAACAGTACATTAGACTGATGAACATCTGTTGAGGACTGAAACCGGGAAAAGGGTGGGTGGAGTCTGGGAATCCAAAGGGTACATAACTATAACTTGCTTTGTTTTTATTTTGTTTTGCTATTTGTATGGAATTTGGGAAAGCCGTGGAAGGGAAATTTTGGTCGACTTTAGGAAAAACGTTTAAAAATGAGCAATGATGTACAAGTATTGAGGTTTAAGTTTGGATATAAGGATTTGTTGAATTAATAATTTAAATTGGAATACAGGAAGGGGAGGTGTGAGGAGGTCTGAGAAACAAGTTAAATGAAAATAAGTAATTGAAATTTTATGTGTTCTTTTTTAATTGTTTTTTTTAAGTTTTGGATTTTTGTATTTCTGCTATTTTTTGTCTAATTTTTGTTTTTGTGTGGTTTTTGAAAATGCTAATAAACATTTATTAAAAAAAAAAAAAGATCCCTCCATGCAGGGATTAACTGACTTTTGGGACATGGACTTGGGTCAGGAGGAGATTGGAGTTCTGGGGGCCTTTGCATTTGGAGGAATCTTGAAACATGCCCTGAAATACTTTATGGATCTTAGCTTTAACTATGGAAATTTGGCTGACCTGTCGAGAAGGAATAAAAGCATCGTTAGGTCGAAGTTTCCCCGAGATCTGCTCTTTAGCATCAAAGAATATGAAGAAGACCTGCAGAAGGGACGTGGAAAAGAGTTAAGAGCCTCGGACATAAGATCTTCAGGTTGATGGACTGTATGGAGTTGACAGAAGTGACTGGCAGAGTCCGAGACCGGGGAGAGGAGATGGTGGAAGAAGATTGGAAAATTTAAAGTTTATATATAGAAATATTGTAAAATTAATGAGTGATAGAAAAATGTTGGAATGAAATTTTATGGCCTTAGTGGAAATGTTTTAAGGAGTTAAGCTTAAATAAGTATACTAGTTTTAATGGAAAATAAGATTAAAAATATGTTAAGACATTTATATGACAGAAAATAGAGAAAGAGGGAAAGGAATTGCTGAGACAACTAATAGAAGTGGAATACAAAAAGGGAGGTGAGAGGAGGTCAATGAAACAAGGGAATGAAAGATAGAATATGGAAAAGGTATGATGTATGCTTTTAAATTGTTTTTGTATTGTTTAGTTTAGTTTATTGTGTTTAGTTTAATGTGTTAAGGTTGTGTTTTGTATAGTTTGTATATTGTATTGTATTGTTTTTTCTTTTTTTCTTTTGTCTTCTTTCTTCTTTTTCTTTTTTGTAAGTTTTAAAAGTAATAAATATAATTTTTTTAAAAAAAAACCACAATTCTGCAGCACAAGGGTCTGTTCAGCAGCCTCAGCTTTTGTAGCTGGAGTCAGTCTGCGCTCCGCATTTGCCAGGTGGGAAAAGGCCAGCAAGGCAGGGAGCAGGTTTTCCAAGGGCACAGCCAAAATGGTCTCTTTTTGTAAACTGTTTTGAGTTTTCCACAATCAAGGGTACACATTTTTTTATGAATAAAATAATACAAGCAAAGATTCGGACAATTGATCCATCTCGCTCAGTAGTGTCTGCACTGATTGGCAGCAGTTCTTCAGGGTGTCAGGCACGTTTTCCCCAACCCTACCTGGAAATGCCAGTTGGGATTGCACCTGGGAACTTTTGCATGCAAAGTGTGTGCTCTACCATGGAGCTACAATCCCTTCCGCTAGAGCAGTGTTTCCCAACCTTGGGCCTCCAGATGTTTTTGGCCTACAACTCCCATCATCCCTAGCTAGCAAGAACAGTGGTCAGGGATGATGGGAATTGTAGTTCAAAAACAGCTGGAGGCCCAAGGTTGGAAAACACTGCACTAGAGCAGCCTTTCTCAACCTGTGGGTCCCCAGATGTTGTTGAACTACAACTCCCATCACCCCAGCTAACAAGGCCAGAGCTCAGGGATGATGGGAGTTGTAGTCCAACAACATCTGGGAACCCAGAGGTTGAGAACCGCTGCGCTAGAGAGAGAGAGCAGGATTCTAGTTCTCATTGTTTCAGTAAAGGGCTCAATTAAAAGAGGGAGGTAGAAAACTGGTAAGCATCTTAAAAAGCAGAGACATCACCTTGCCAACAAAGGTCCGTATAGTTAAAGCTATGGTTTTCCCAGTAGTGATGTATGGAAGTGAGAGCTGGACCACAAAGAAGGCTGATCGCCAAAGAATTGATGCTTTTGAAATTCTGAAGGAAATCAGCCCTGAGTGCTCACTGGAAGGACAGATCCTGAAGATGAGGCTCCAGTACTTTGGCCACCTCATGAGAAGAGAAGACTCCCTGGAAAAGACCCTGATGTTGGGAAAGATGGAGGGCACAAGAAGAAGGGGACGACAGAGGACAAGATGGTTGGACAGTGTTCTCGAAGCTTCCAGCATGAGTTTGACTAAACTGCGGGAGGCAGTGGAAGACAGAAGTGCCTGGCGTGCTCTGGTCCATGGGGTCACGAAGAGTCAGACATGACCAAACGACTAAAAAACAACAGAAAACTGGCCCATGCCAAGTCAAACCATGACAGTGGTTCTCCAGGGTTTCAGTAAAGAAGTCTTTCCTCAGGCCTACCAGCACCTCTCCAGGGTTTCAGGCCTACCTCAAGATTGTCAGGGACTGAACCTGGGACCTTCTGAATGCAAAGCAGGTGCTCTACCACTGAGCGACAGCCCTTTCCCAGAACAGGGGCACGTGAAGCTGCATTCTACAGAGTTAGAGGGTTGGTTCATCAAGTCCTGAGAGTCTTCATAAGAATTTCTAAGGCAGCCTTTCTCAACCTGTGGGTCCCCAGATGTTGTTGAACTACAACTCCCATCACCCCTAGTTGCAAGGCCAGAGCTCAGGGATGATGGGAGTTGTAATCCAACAACATCTGGGGACCCACAGGTTGAGAACCGCTGCAAGGGGACTTTCTTCTGGCCCTTTAGGTTGAGGCGTAAATGTATATATTTTAGAGGGTGCTTTGAGTGATCGCCAAAGAAAAAGAAAGTCAGAAGCAGGCAGAGCATAGTAGCCATTAATAACCCTCTCCACCATTAATCTGTTCCAGTCCTCTTTTAAAGCCTTCTACGTTGCTGGGCTCCACTGCCTCTTGTGGGAGCGGGTTCCATAATTTAACTATGGGGCCCTGTGTGTAGAAGCGTGTTCTTCTGAAATGTCCTGCAGTACCCACTCTCAAACACATGGAGGGAGTGTTGCATTTTCTTTGCCTCCGCTCGGTACACTCGGGTTTGCCTTGCACTTTTAAGCCAGCCAACTATGCTCTGCACAACTTTCTTCCTTTCTTTGTTAATGGATTGGAAACTTTTTCTCTTTCCCCCCGCTCCCCGCTCCTTCCTAGCCTCTCTGTCTCTCCCTTTTCTTTCTTTTTGTTGTGCAGAGGTCCTCCCTATGCCAGGTAAACTTGGCTACCCACCCTGATCTCTCTTTATGGAAAGCGGGGTTTCTCTCTCTCTCTCTCTCTCTCTCTCTCTCTCTCTCTCTCTCTCGTGTGTGTGTGTGTGTGTGTGTGTGTGAGAGAGAGAGAGAGAGAGAGAGAGAGAGAGAGAGAGAGAGAGAAAGAAAGGGCAGAGAGGCAAGGAGAAAATTCTGCCACGCAGACTCTTTGACACAGCAGCCCCATTTGCCAGCTCTCTGAGCCTTGGAAACTGAGTCAGAAACGAATTTCAAACAGATGGGGGAGGATGAAGAAGCAGAAAGGTTTAGACACAGTTCCCAGCCTCAGCCTTGCTCAATTCATTCCCCACCTGCTTTTCAGACACCCCCATTGCATTTTAATCCCCCCCCCTTTTAGATATAATGGGGGGACACCACCAAGGAGCCCACTGTCAGAAATTGAGAGGTGTGTTGTTTTTTTCATTTACCCAGGACTGCAAGAGAAACCTCTTGAGGTTCTATTCATTTGCACATTTGCTTGGTAATGCCTTTCTTTGGGTCTTGTGGGCAGATAAGCGTCTTTCTGGGGACGCAGGTGGCGCTGTGGGTTAAAGCCTCAGCGCCTAGGACTTGCCGATCGAAAGGTCGGCGGTTCGAATCCCTGCGGCGGGGTGCGCTCCCGCTGCTCGGTCCCAGCGCCTGCCAACCTAGCAGTTCGAAAGCACCTCCGGGTGCAAGTAGATAAATAGGGACCGCTTACCAGCGGGAAGGTAAACGGCGTTTCCGTGTGCGGCTCTGGCTCGCCAGAGCAGCGATGTCACGCTGGCCACGTGACCCGGAAGTGTCTCCGGACAGCGCTGGCCCCTGGCCTCTTAAGTGAGATGGGCGCACAACCCCAGAGTCTGTCAAGACTGGCCCGTACGGGCAGGGGTACCTTTACCTTTACCTTTAAGCGTCTTTCACGTTGGCCAGTGGGTTGAGATGGATTACCTTTGGCTATCCCTAATTCTAGATCCATTTAGCTGGAGACGCTGTGGACTGAAGGGGATAAGGGTCTTCTGCAATGCAGAGCAGGCCAATCCAACCGGCACCAGCTCTGCAAGGTCTTAGAGAGGGATTGATCCAGGCTTTGGGGACTGAGATCCCTTGAAAACAGAGGCCTGAACCTGGTTTTCTGCTTGCAAACTGTGTTGTGGTGGATGGAACCCCTTCTACCCTAACAAGGTTTTGGTCGAGTCCTTTCTCAGCCACTCACTCTGTTTATGTGCTTATTACCTTTATACCCCACATTTCCTCCAACGAGTCCTCCATAGTTCTCCTCCCTATTTATCCTGTGAAGTAGGTTATGCTAAGAGCGAGTGACTTACCCAAAGTTGCCCAGTGCGCTTCGTGGGTGAATGGGGATTTGACCCCTGTTCTCCTGGGTCCTAGACTGGCACTCTAACCACTACACCGCACTCTTGTGCCTCTTGGATCATGCCCAGGAGTCAGGAGCTGAGCCTCTCAAGAACTCCAGAAGGGCCTCAACGGCAGAGGTTGTCATCATCATCCCTTCCAGGCATGGCTAGCGTCCAGCTATGATCAATGTCAACCAGAGTGATGCAATGCAGGCAGAAAGCTCCTTCAAATCCAGGTTGGAACCCCACCTCCCAAACCTTCAACTACCCCTTTCATAACCAGTGGTGAGTTCTGTCAATTATTGAGACTGGTAGGGTAGGAGGCCAGCAGCAGGTGGCGCCAGAGCCAGCAAGAGGCAGGGGCGGAGCCAATGAAAGGAGTCCCTGAGAGGTGGAGCCAACTCATTCTAGTTGCATTTTTTAATTTAATTTTATTGTATTTCTATCCCAAAGCTTCCACCAAGGAACTCAATGTGGCGTACATGGTTCTCTCCCTCCTCATCTAAGCCCTACAACAACCCTGTGAGGTAGGTTAGGAAGAGAGGCAGTGATGGGTCCAGGCTCACCTAGTGAGTTTCATGGCTGAGTGGGGATTTGAACCCTGGTCTTCCAGGGTCTTATTCCAACACTCTAACCACTACGCCACACCCATCCTCTTCCCTGCTGAGTTCCTTCCAGGCAAAACAGAGGTGAAGGTCTTCTCTGCACTACACATTACATTCAGTGTATATCCTACCACTTTAAACAGTCACAGCTTCCCCTAGGGAATCCTGGGAACTGTAGTTCTTCAAAGGTGCAAAAAGTTTGTAGGAGACAGCTGTGTTCCCCCTCGCAGAGCCACAGCTCTCAGTGTTCCCTGAAAAGAGGGACTGGTTGTTAAACCAGCCTGGGAACTTTAGCTCTGTGAAGGGATCAGGGGTCTGTTAGCAACTTCCAGCACCTTTAACAAAATTCAGTCCATAGGATTCTTTTTGGGAAGGTGGCGGGGAGGAGCGGTATGATACTGCTTTAAACAATTAGTGCAGATGGGGCCTAAGGCTGTGTCCACACCAAACATATTAAAGCACATGGATTCTTCCAAAGAATCTTGGGAACAGTAGATTACCCCTAACCAAGCTACAATTCCCACAGTACCATTAAACTACAGTTCCCAGAACTTTTTCGGAGTGTGGGGGGGGTGCTTTGCATGTATGGTGGATATGCAGTTTAAGTAGTCAGCAACAAATATTCAGGGAAACTATGCACTTGAGGCAGCTGAGTTGAAAATAATATTAAAGTTGGTGGAGCCCTAAATTGTTTATTTAAATAATTTATATACCGCTTAGTCTCTAAGTGGTTCATAAAAGGTAAAGAACCCCTAGCTGTTAAGTCAGTTAAGTCCAGAACAACTCTGGGGTTGCAGCGCTCATCTTGCTTTACTGGCCAAGGGAGCCAAAATTTCTCTGGAGACAGTTTTTCTGGGTCATGTGGCCAGCATGACTATGCCACTTCTGGTGAAACCAGAGCAGCGCACGGAAACACCGTTTCCCTTCCCGCCGGAGCAGTACCTATTTATCTACTTGCACTGGCATGCTTTCAAATTGCTAGGTTGGCAGGAGCTGGGACCGAGCAATGCGAGTTCACCCCATTGCGGGAATTTGAACCGCTGGCCTTCTGATCGGCAAGCCCAAGAGGCTCAGTGGTTTGGACCACAGCGCCACCTGCATCCCCAAGTGGTTCATAGACAAGGGTAATGTGCACTGACCTCCACCATTAATCCTGACCACACACAAGCGGGTTGGTTGAATATAGTTTTAAAGTACCCTTTGTCAAATGAGTCCAGGGCTCTCCTTCATTGGAGGTTTTTAAGCAGAGGCTGGATGGCCATCTGTCATGGACTAGATAACTCTCAAGGTCTCTTCCAACTCTACAGTTCCGTTCCTTGCGGAACATCCTCCCATCAGATGTCAAGGAGATGACCCTTAGAAGACATCTGAAGGCAGCCCTGTATTGGGAAATCTTTTAAGGTTTAATGTTTTATTATGTTTTTAAATACGCTGGAAGCTGCCCAGAGTGGTTGGGGCAACCCAGTCAGATAAGCAGGGTATAACTAACTAACTAACTAACTAACTACTACTAGTAGTAGTAGTAGTAGTAGTATTACAATTGGAAAATCATCCAATTTGCTTCTATGAAAACCATCCCATCTAAAATGGGCAGGATTTCAGTGTGCATTGCACCTTATTAGGATCTTTTGCAATCTCTTTTCAGACTCTTTGTCTGATCATTTGGTGAACTGTAGAGTAGGAAAGGACTGTGAGGATAATTCTAGTCCAATCCCCTGCAATGCAGGAACTGTCCCATATGGGGAGCGAACCTGCAGCCTTGGCGTTGTCAGCACCATGCCCTAACTAACTGAGCTATCCTGACTTGAATAAATAAATAAACAGTAATTTGCAATCAGAGGATCAATGTGATTTAAAAAAAAACAAAACACCACCCTAACAAAATCAATATAGCAAAACAAAAACAAATAACTTTCAAAAGCTACAAAGAGCAGATTGAGATGAGCAAAAAGGGTCAAGAAACAACAAAGCACCTTGGCTAAGAGGAAAGTCTTCACCGGTTGCCAAAATCTTTGCAACATCTGGGCCAAGAAGGCCTCCTTAGAGAGAGTATCCAAATTCCTGAAAATCTCCCAATTCTGGATACCTAGCACACAGAACACAGCCTCTGTAGGGGAGTTTAAGTCCTGGGCAAGCAGGTATGTTGCATCAACCCATTTTGGGATCTGACAGTAAATGCCAAGGGATATAGGAAGGTGATTTATACCAAGTCAGACTTTTGGTTTATTGAGCTCAAGCTTGTCCGCACTGACTGGCTGTCACTTTCCAGGTTTCCAGGTAGGGGTCTCTCCCAGCAATGCCAGGAGATGTCACTGGGGATTAAACTTGGGACTTTCTGCATGCGACATCTCTTATGAGAAATCTCACCTCAACTCTATGTGAAAGCACAGAAATTGGGTTTCTGGCCAGATTTTTTCAGTTTTAAAGTTTCTGGTCCTCATGAATCTACACCCAAAACTTTCAGGTGGTGGAATAGGCAAGAAGATATGACCGTAAGCATTGTGAACCAACGAGGAGCTTTTACATCCTTGGGGTTGTTTCCAGCTCATCAATGAATCTATGCTAACCATGCTCATTGTTTTCAATGGGTGTACTCTGAGTAAAATTAACGTTTGGCAACAACCTCTGGTGTCCTAATGATTTTCTCATCCTTTCACCCAAATGAGCGCAGGTCATCAAGCAATGAAGTAGTAAAAACAATATTTATTAATAATAAAATAAAATGCATTTAAAACATTTAAGAAAACAATTAAGCACATCTTTAAAAAAAAGCCTTAAACCTTCTAGAACAGCCAAACCCCTCACAAGTAACATAAAACAACAAACTATTATTATTATTATTATTATTATTATTATTATTATTATTATTACTATTATTACAACCCATGCATCTTTTCCTGCCTGCAGATTGGTCCATGCTGACAGATCCCAAGTTCTGCAAAACAGAAACAATCTCATCAGCTAGATGGCTTATGCAAAGCATGCTCATTTGCATAAGCATTAGAGAGAATCCTTAGAGGAGGGAAGGGGCGATGACCAACCACGGAGGTGGGGAATGCACTGGGGAAGCAAGGAATATCATTGCAAGAGGACTCTTCTGTTTTTTAAGAGAAGCCTTTTACCTTTTCAAGACAAAGGGTAATTTTACAAGAAAGAAGGAAAACGGGCAGCCTCGCCACTTGCTCAAAAGTAAGGCAAGCGCCACAGTAAACCCCCCCATCCTAAAATTTCAACAAAACCTGTTTCCCCCTTTGATCGCTTTTGCATGCAAACTCTGATGAAGGGTGGTTAGGGCAACAGAAGGGAGGAGGACATGGATGTTAATTTTTCAGTCCAGTGCTAAACCACCCCATTCAGTGGAATGGATAAAAACAGAGCCTCCAAGTGGCTGAAGCCCCTGGATGTGAAAAAGTGGGCCAAATTAAGAGGTCTTGGAACCAAAGTGAAAATTCAGAGTTGGGGTCAGGCGAGCCTCCCTGGGGGGACCATTCAAGAGTTTAGGGGCTGCCATCAAGGGGGCAAGAAGCAGTGCAATGTAGTGGTTTGCATGTTGGGCTAGGACCTTGAAGACGAAGGTTTGAATCCCCACCTCCCAACTCGGCCAAGAAGCTCACTGCGTGACCTTGGGGCCAGTTGCCACCTCTCAGCCAAGCCTACCTCACAGGGTTGTTGTGAGGATAACAACGGAGATAGGAGAACAATGTGATCACCTTGAGCACCTTGGAGGAAAAGGTGGGGTACTGATGCAAGAAATAAATAAGAAAGCCATCTCATACTGAGTCAGAGCATTGATCCATTTATCTCAGCATAGTCTGCACGGACTGGCAGCTGCTCTCCAGGGTTTCAGGCATGGAGGCTCTTCCCCAACCCTACCTAGAGAAGCCATTTGGGACTGAAAGAAGGACATTATGTATGTAATGCAGGTGGCGTTAACCACTGGGATGTGGCCCTCCTCCAGGTTTTTGTGATGGGGTGCTTGATCACCTGACCCCATGCAGCATAGATTCTCCACCACTGAGATTATCCACGGCTGGGAGGCAGACCAGAAAGGCTTTATGGTCTGAACCAGCAGATCTTTGTGAATTGGCTGTGTGGACAGGAGGCTAGGGTTGGATGTCAGCTCCAGAAGCTGTGATGTCTGTAGCCCAAGGGTGCAAGGTGAGGGGGGCGAGTGAGAGAGAGAGAGGACGCTAGAAAACAAGGCAAGCCTCGTTGCTGCTTTCCGAGAGACGGTACATTTCCATTGCTAATGGCTGGACGGGAGCCAAACCACTTTTCTGAGATGCTTCCCTGGGAAAAGGCAGGCGCTGACTGGCTCGGAGGCAGATCTGAGCAGAGGCAGGCGAAGGATGAGCTCGGAGGCAGCTGGGCAGGCGGGTCTCCTCCGCACCAGAGCTCAGCCCTTCCGTAGCCAGGAGACAACAGACCGAAGTGGGTCCTGCAATCAACTCCCCAACCCATTTCCCCTTTATAGCTCAAAGTTTGTTGAGGCTCATTCTTTCAGGACGTTGAATGGATCCTCCCTCTTTCCTCCATCTGCTTCAAAGCAGACCATATGCTGCGACCGCTCTGGTCTGCAGGAGGGAACCCCTGCTTTCTGACCCCAGCAAATTGCTGCCCCCCTCCCCACTTTTGCATCAGATAACATTGAAAGAGCCTGGTTGCAGGATCAGGCCAAAGAGTCTAGTCCAGCATTCTGTTCTCACAGTGGTCAACCAGGTGCCCATTAGGGGAAGCCAGTAAGCAAGACCTGGGTGCAACAGCATTCTCTCTGCTGGTGATTCCTGGCAACTGGCGTTCAGAGGCAATACTGTACTGCAACAGTGGAGGTGGAATACTGTATAGCCACCATGACTGGCCATTGATGGTCCTATCCTCCACTGAAGAAGGTCCCTTGTTTTTCCAGGGAGGGCTGGGCAAGACCCCGTCTGCAATCCTTGAGACTTGCAGCCAGTCAGCACAGATCTAGATGGTTCAATGGTTTGGCTGAGCAAGAAGCAGCTTCCTGCATTCTTACATTCACCCTCAGAGGTTCCTGTCTGCTAAGCTTCTGCATCAGCCACAGATCTGTGCAGGACAGAAAGGAAGGGGATATTGAAAAGAGACTCATGCAGAGACACAATGAGCACCTTTGCTCTGAGGCTGAGTAAATCACTATGTCACACCTCTGCTTCAGCAGGGAAGGAATGTTCCCATCACACCACAGACAGAGGCAGTGTGCAAGATATCCCACCCAAAGCAGAGAGTGACTGAACAGAGACAAGCCCAGAGCTGTGATTCATGGAAGGACATAACCTGGCATCCTCCTCTCTGGAAAGGTGGTTTTTTAATGCATCTCTTCACCTGAAGCAACTGAATGATCCAAACACCCCTTGGATGCAAAAACACACACAGCCTCAGGAGGAGGCAAGGTCAGAGGGATCAATCATGCAGAGACACAACAGGCTGCCTCCTCTGCGGATGCTCACTTGCAGGCTTGCCAGAGACTTTATTTATTCAATCAATTTATTTAACTGAGGCAGCAATCAGCACTCTTTCTGGAAAATGAGCATTGCTGAGCACAGTGGGCATTAATTCGGGGTAAACATTTATGGATTTGCACTGTGAGTTTATTTCATTCTCTTTTATTCTTCTATATTAATTAATACACTGGTAATTACTGTATAAAAGGGCATTCCCCCTCCCTCCATATGGAAATCAACATTATAATTAAGCCGTCTTTATAATGCTGGACTTTTAGACCTTCCAGGATGTTGCCAGAGTGGGGACTTTCTATAAAATGAACTCAGGTACATATCAGGTTTGAAGATCCCAAATCCAGTTGATGGGTCATGGTGGGCTCTTCTGTTTTTTGATTTTATTAAAGATTTATTGGTTTACAAAAGTATGTGCAATGTCTCTTTTTTCAAGTTACATTTTCCAAAGGTCAGTTTCATTTGATGAGACATTAGGGTTACAATAGGAAGAAAAAGGGGTGATAGGTGGAGGGGGTCATGGGGGTTGGGGTTGGGTGGCGATGTTTGGATTTTACTTAATGTTTGTGTGGGGTTTTGTGATAGCGTCGCTTGTGTGGGTTCTCTTTACTATTTGCTTGTGTTCCTTTGGTGGTGAGAGAGGTTGGGGTTGGCCTAGGGTGTGGTTGGTTGGTTGTGATTGGCTGTGGTGGGTGGGCTCTTTTGACAACAGCAAACATATACCAGGACTTTTAGTGCAGGCCCTATTTTCCTTCTATAATGGCGGACCAGAGCTAGTGCCATATCTCTGTAGGACTCTAAGAACATAAGGAGGAACCCTGTTGAATCAGGCCAGTGGCACATCTAGTCCAGGCTCCTGCCCTCACAGCGGCCAAGCAGATGCCCATTATAGTAAGCACTCGAGCAGAACCCTAGCACAAGTGTGCTCTCCTGTGGTTTCCAGCAACTGAGTCCAGTTCTGGACAGCACAATTAAGAAGGATATTGACAAGCTGCGATGTATGCAGAAGATGGCAACCAAGATGACTGAGGGCCTGGAAACCAAGCTGGGCATGTTTAGCCTGGAAAAGAGGAGGCAGAGGAGGTAGGGCAGCCATCTTCAAACATCTAAAGGGCTGTCACATGGAAGATGTGAGCAATATTGTTTCCTTCAGAGGCTAGGACCTGAACCAATGGATTCAAGTTACAAGAAAGGAGATTCCAACATCAGGAAGAACTTTCTGACTGTAATAGCTGTCTAGCTGTGGAATGGACTCCCTCAGAAGGTGGTGGACTCTCCTTCATTTGAGTTTTCCAAGCAGAGGTTGGATGGCCATCTGTCCTGTATGATCTAGCTGAGATTAATGCATTGCAGGGGGTCAGACTGGATGACCCCTGGGACCCCTTCTAACTCTACACTTCAGTACTGCTTCTGACTGTGGAGACAGGGCGCAGCCATCAGAGCTAGTAACCCTTGGGCACCTTCTCCTCCATGAATTTGCCCAATCCTCTTTCACATCATCCAAACAGGCCCATCACCGCCTCCTGCAGGAGTGAGTTCTACAGTTTAACTATATGCATGAAAAAAAGTCATTTCTTTAATCTGTCCTGAATATTCCAACATTCAGCTTCATTGAATGTTCTCAAATTCAAGTGTTATAGGAGAGAAGGAGGAAAACTTCTTCACATCCTGCATCGTATTATAAACATATATTATGTCCCCTCTTACTAGCCTTTTTGCTAAACTTTTGCTAAAGTCTGAAGGATTGCAACCTTTCCTTGTGCGGGAGGTGTTCTATTACACCACCACCACTACCCTCGGATCATTTTGGTTGCCCTTTTCTGAACCTTGTAGTTCTGGGCTGTGCACAGAAAGTGACCTGCAAATGATTGTTTCAATTCAAATAACATGCATACATGAAAAGCAACATACATACTTGGAGAGAACAGTTGCTTAGGGGTGGGGATGGCGGCCTAGTTGCAACCATCAGAGTTGCTGCCTCTCTCAGCCTACTTCACAAGGTAGTTGTGGGGATTAAATTAGGAGGAGGTGGTAGAGCCATGCACTCCACCTTGAGCTTGTTGGAGGAAAGGTGGAATAGAAATGTAATAAATAAAACAATTCTTTTTGCAAAGCTATTTCCCCCTAGTAAAATTTTATGTTATATTTATTTTATTAATTAAAGTTGTATACCACCCTCCATCCCAAGATCACAGGTACACTATTTTCCCTGGTACACGCATATCTGTACCTTGGGTTACAGACGCTTCAGGTTACAGATGCTTCAGGTTACAGACTCCGCTAACCCAGAAATAGTACCTCAGTTTAAGAACTTTGCTTCAGCAGGAGAACAGAAATCGCATGGCGGCGGCAGCGGGAGACCCCATTACTTGAAGTGGTACCTCAGGTTAAGAACAGTTTCAGGTTAAGAATGGACCTCCAGAACGAATTAGGTTCTTAACCTGAGGTACCACTGTACCTAAAGGTAAAGGTAAAGGGACTCCTGACCATTAGGTCCAGTCGTGACCGACTCTGGGGTTGCGGTGTTCATCTCGCTTTATTGGCCAAGGGAGCCGGCGTACAGATGGTCATGTGGTCAGCATGACTAAGCCGCTTCTGGCAAACCAGAGCAGCGCACGGAAATGCCGCTTACCTTCCCGCCGGAAGTATAGTATTTATCTTCTAGCACTTTGATGGGCTTTCAAACTGCTAGGTTGGCAGGAGCAGGGACCGAACAATGGGATCTCACACCGTCACGGGGATTTGAACCGCCGACCTTCTGATAGGCAAGTCCTAGGCTCTGTGGTTTAACCCACAGGGCCACCCGTGTCCCTTAGACTCTGCTACCTAGGTGTGTGCAATTTCTGTATGCTTTAGCTGGCTGGAGAATCACATGGCAAAATTTGGAGAAGTGTGTATTTCAAAGTAGGGCTGCAATTCAATCTGCATATTTTTTCAGAAAGTGCAGATTAGGTAGTTCCACCTTTAAACACCAACTGAGTCTAAATTCTTTCCCCTCCCTGGTTCTAAGTCACTGATTGAGTACCTGGCCTCGCCTAGCTAGGATCCAGCCTCCCTCTGAATGAGGATTCCCAGCAGCTGCTTTTCCTTGCACAAAAGGGACACACACCCCAATGGGCTCTTGTGGTTGGTCCTGCTTGACTTGTTTTCTCCTGGAGAAAACAAGGGCTTCTCCTTGAGAAGCGAAGGGTGAAGAGGACTACGACAGAGGAGCTGCTCTGCTGGCCAGACTCCAAGGCTGCTGCAAACCCCCTCCTCCTCACAGAGCTCTGCAACTCCCGCCAAGTCCACTCCTCTCTGGATGCTGAAATCACAGCACACCTGGATGGATTCTGTACAGGTGCCAGAAGAAGAGGGATTTCCTACAGAAAAGGAAGGAAAGAAGGAAGGAATTTCCTACACACAAACACACACACACACACACACACACACACACACACACACACCTGTTTCCTTATTAAAATCTTCACTTGGCTGTAAAGTTGTAAGCTCCACTGATATTTGGCCTACCTAACAGGGTGGTTGTGGAGATAAAATAGGGAAGAAGATAACTATGTAAACTACCCAGAGCTCTTTTGAAGAGAAGATGAGATACAAATGTGAAGAAGAAGAAGAAGAAGAAGAAGAAGAAGAAGAAGAAGAAGAAGAAGAAGAAGAAGAAGAAGAACCTTCCTGATTTTTCACAGAGGATTCACAACATACAAATGTTCAAACACAGAACCCTATCTAGTAGAAGTGATTTCCTTCTCTCTCTCTCTCTCTCTCTCTCTCACACACACACACACACACACACCATAAATACCGTATTTTTTTGCTCTATAAGACTCACTTTTTCCCTCCTAAAAAGTAAGGGGAAATGTGTGTGCGTCTTATGGAGCAAATGCAGGCTGCGCAGCTATCCCAGAAGCCAGAACAGGAAGAGGGATCGCTGCTTTCGCTGTGCAGCAATCCCTCTTGCTGTTCTGGCTTCTGAGATTCAGAATTTTTTTTCTCTTTTTTTCCTCCTCCAAAAACTAGGTGCACCTTATAGAGCGAAAAATAAGGTATAGACAAAGGCTGTAGTATTAGCTGTGCACTTTCTTCACTTCCTTTTTTTTTAATTTCTTTTTATTGAGTTTCACTTAAATAACCAAAAGAAAAAACAAAACAACAGTTTCGGGGGGGGGGGGGGAGGAAAAAATATCCATACGTAACACAAAAATAACATCAATTTCCGTTACAGTTCTTTGTCTTATTCCTTAAATCTTTATATCTTTAGATATTTAGATCTTTCCTCTACACACCTATTGACCTCCTTCCCTCCCGATTTCGGGCTTCTTGGTAAAAATTTTTACTTTTTTTCTGCAGCTAGTAATTATTAATGGTTTGCGCATCGTAAGGTTTATATCAGACCTGCTGTAGTTTTTAAGTTTCTATAATTTCCTTCAATATATACCATAAATTTATTCCAATCGCTAATAAACTTTGTATTTTTTTGGTTTCTTATTTTTTGCGTCATTTTTGCTAGTTCAACATATTTAAATAATTTTGTTTGCCAATCTCTGACCGTTGGGGTATTTGGACTTTTCCAATTTTGTGCAATTAATATTCTAGCCACTGCTGTCGAATATTAGAATAGTGTCTTATCTTCTTTTTTAATTTCGTCCCCAACACTTTCTTCACTTCCAAACCAAAAACACACAGCAGCAGGCTCACAATCCATTCCAGTTCAGGGCCGCAATCCAGCTTGGGATTTCTCTGCCGCTGCCTCAGGTGAACAGGGCTTGAGTGAGGGAAACCACAGTGCACTGGTATGTCACACAGGTAGCCAGACTCCTTCAGGACTGTTGTGTTTCCAGAGGAGAGGAAACCGGGGAAACACAGACTGCATTACGGATTTGGCTGGATTCTTGCTTCTTAGTAATGGTAGTTGGGCAGGGGGACAGGAGACCTAAAACTGGAGAGCCCTTGCAGTTGAACAAGCCATTCCTTTCCTCTGTGCAGCTTGGGGGAATGACAGAGACGAGGGGGAAACAATTATCTGGCTGGCTGCGAGGAGAGAAACAGCAGCTTGTCCCTTCCAAGTCCAGCAATTCAGTACAAGGCCGTCCAGATTTTATGGCAGGCCACAGGCTTATGAAACTGTATTGCAACCCAGATAAACTGCTCTATACTAATGTTGCCTGCAGGGATAGGCTTTGGTAATATGGCAACCTGAGCAAGAACAGCAGTCGGCGTCCCTCCAAAAAATATTTCTGATTTTCACAGTAATTCCATTTGTACAATTTACACGTATATATACCTGTATAAATATAGGTGTTGTTGTTGTTGTTGTTGTTATAATTATTTTGCACCCCCTCAGCTCTGTGGCCAGTGTGAGGAAACTGCTTACCCAGCCCTAAATCTGGTGCTGCTGGCTGTTGTTTCCCTCCCCCATCTCCCCAGCCTACTCTATGCTGCGCTGGCTGCCTCCGGCTATTGGCTGTGGCCTTGCAAAGCCTCCCCGCTTCCTCCACTCCTTCCAAAATATCAGGGCAGGAGGCTGTTCCTGCCTCCCCAGTCAATGAGTAAAGCTCAGCCAGCGAATGTTCTATAAACAGTGCGTCCCCTGGATGGGGGGTGGGTTTAACACCCATAAAAATAAAATCTCACACCTAGGCTATCTAATTTCTGCATGGGGTTGGTGTTTCAGAGCAGAGTGTACCTGTTCAGGGTTCCAGCCAGCCAACCAGCTATGCCCTCTTCCAGTATACTCCATTCTGCCCTACAACAGATGTTCTGCATTACTCATTTTGTTTGGGTTGCCAGGGGTGTGGGGCTGGGGCACTGAGGATATTTCCCTGAAGTCGTTTTTTTTGTACTTTTGCAAACCTCAGAGTTCCATCAGGCAAGCTGTTGCCCACCCCCACTCCTGTTCATTGGTGGCCCTATTTGAGCTGCAATGTTCTCAAGTCACCAAATATTTCCCAGGAAAACGGGCTCCTGAATTTCTCCAAAGCTTCACGGTGTTGGAAGGGGAGAGCATTCCTGAGAAAGGGAAATTCTCTGGAGGTTCATTAGAAAGTTATTTCCTGTTGGATTACAGCCCCAAGTCGCCTTTTCGTGGGTTTTCCTTCCTCCTGAAGCTTAAGAAATTCTGTTGGATCAGAGAATCTGCAGTGAGATTTGAACCTTGGGAGATTAGATAGATGATATCTAGCTAATTAGATTGGGGGTGGGAGAGAGAAGGAGATTGAATATAAATATTTATTTATTTTTATTGCTTTTCTATCCCACTTTTTTCTCCAGGGAGCTTGAGGTGGCACATGTGGTTCTCCTCCAATCCCCACAACAACCCTGTGAGGCAGGATAGGCTGAGAGGCAGTGACTGGCCCAAGCCAGTGGCCTTCAAGGCCAGGTGGGAATGTGAACCCTGGTCTCCCAGGTGTTAGTCTGCCACTCTAACCACTACACAACACAGGCTCTCCTATAATCGATTAAATGATAGCTAGAAAGACAGGGAGGTGATGGATTATAGATAACTGGTCCCAGCTACACACCCAGCCTTAAAAACACCACTGACGACAACAATCAAACTCCAAAACCGCGTATGGTCAGAAGGGCACACGCAACGTCTCAAATGCTTTGCCTGGACTTTCTTTTCACAACACGGCCAGAGGCTGGTGGAAGGGAGGAGGAGGCCACTCAGGAAGGCAGTGCCCAGAAAGGGTTAACCCCGTCCGTCTGTCTCTGGGTTGCTTGTTTACAGCTCTGCCCCTGTCATGTGACAGCTGGTCTGCTCTCCGCATGCAACCCAGTCCTCCTATAAATATCTAAGCCTCTTTCTTTTCTCTTCTCCCTACCCCCACCCCCCCGTTTCCCGGCATCGGATCCCAGCTGAGCCCCCGACATAATCCCCCCTGAACTCTCCAGCACCCGGCGCAGAGACAAATTGAACGGCTCGCGTCCAGCGCTGCGCCTCCTCGTTGTGGCGGTCCTCGCCTAGATGGAGGCTGTCAGTTTTATGCATGATGGGTGACGGGGAAAGGAGGTGGGGAGTGGAGAGCGGCGCAGCAGAAAGCATTGGAGGCAGGAGGAGGAGAAGAAGCAACGGCTGATGAGGCCTCCAGGCTAGCAATTAATTCTGAAGGCTCCATTTGCCCTAAAAGCCTAGTACTGCGAGGATTAAGTCCCTCTCCCTCCTCTCTCTCTCTCTCCTCCCCCCCCCCTTTCTCTGGGCTGGTTCCAACATCCTGTGCCTCTGCAGTAAAAGCTTTGTGAGGGATTCTTGCAGAGCATCATGCACGGAGAATGTTTCAAAGACCTGATCCAGCAGAATCCCGCAGGTTGGTCATGCTCAGAATAGACACACAGATACTGACTGGCATGCCTTAACGGAGACCTGCCTATTTCAACAGGTCAACTCTAAATATATACAGTGGTACCTCGGGTTACAGACGCTTCAGGTTACAGACTCCGCTAACCCAGAAAAAGTACCTCGGGTTAAGAACTTTGCTTCAGGATGAGAACAAAAATCGTGCAGTGGGGGCATGGCACCTCCAGAACAAATTAAGTTCTTAACCTGAGGTTCTCAAGCTATTGTGGGCATGCACAATATTTTTTCCAGGGCTGCTGGAAAAATAAATACTCCAAATAAGATAGTAAGTGTTCACTTTAATTTCCTTTGGGGTGTCTGTATATCTTCCTGTTAATCATTTGTTCATTCCACAGTTTCCAATGTGTTTCCACATCACTTTCCTAACTGCAAAAGGGCATGGGCTGTATCTAATGTTAGTCTTATTCAGAGCAGACCTATTGATATTCATGAACATAACCAACCGAGACGGGCTAAATTTGACTCTGAGTGAGGACAGAGGAGTAGAAATTTGATTCAGGCCACATTTAAAGATGAATTTACCTAAAATATGCTTTCTGAAATGATAAAAGAACCAAAAGCTGACCCTCACATTCCTCCAAATTTTGCAATGCCATTCTCCAGCCAGGTAATGTGTAAGAAAGCATATTGCACTGGGGTAAAATATGCATAGAAACACATATATTGGAGGAAACCTCATGCAGCAATGCATTATAGTAGGAGGAACTGTGTTGCAAGAATGTTGGGCAAAATGCTACACAAAGTTGTGTCTATTAGGAGAAATTCATACGAAAATTTAGATGAACTTTCATGAGGAGGTTTTTTTTAATCACACACAAATATGGCAAAATGATGTGAAAAATGCAGAGAACTGAACTTAAGTTTGGAAAACTCCCGTTCAGGGAGGGTATGTGTCAAAACCACCTTACCATTTGCAAGTAAAATTTGCATATGTTGCTCCACCCACTTTCCCCTCTGTTCCCGCCCACCACCAGCACATGCTCCCCCAAGCTTGCCTGAACAGAATGTGGCCCTCAAGCTGAAAAACATTCCCAGCCCTTCATGGTCTTCCTATAGGCCCCCAAAAGGGGTTTTGCCCCCTGGTAAGCATACCCACTTCACTGATGTGTCCATATGTTTGGAATTGTTTGATGTGGCTGGGAGGGGTGTGCAAAATATTACCTCTATCCCCTATCTTGTTGCAGGAGCTCCTGAATCCACCACCCCAAATTTCATCCCCCCACCCACCCACCCACCCACCACGTTCCCTGTGCTGGAATCTCATTTCTGAAAGGAAGCAAACTCCTTGGCTCTCCGCAGAGGACTCGATAAAAATTGTGCTGATGCGGCAGCCTCTGTGAGCCTTTGCTGACAACTTCTCCTGCTTATGGTTGGGTGGGGTGGGGGGGAGGGAGAGAGAAAGAGAAAGTAGTGGCGGCTGTTTTTGCTCCCTCAACCTTCCCACCCTTCACCACTGCCTGGCTCCTTCCCTCCTGGCTATCCATAATCTCGACAGCTCGCTGTTACCCTGTTCTATTGAACCAGGGACTCAAGCACCAGGTTTTGTTTTTTGTTTTGCCAAAGACAGAAAGGGAGCCAGCAAGGGTTGTAGTCGTGCTGGGGAGGTAGCAGGTAGTGTATTGTACCAGGATGGATCCAACAGTGAGATATACAGCAGGTTGACAGAGGTGGGAAACGAGCAGGAGGAACAGTGAGATTTATCGCTATACAGGGTGGGGGTGGGGGACTCAGTTCCCCTCACCAGAGCTGAGTTTCTTAGGCAAAACGCATGAGAAATATCTGCCCAAAGAACATGAATATACAAGAGTGGCACTCAAGCATCCCTGCCTTTCAAGGACAACCTGGAGTTGAACTTCACATTAAAGCACACACACACACACAAAAGCGTTCCTCATTGCCTCTGCAGCGCCCCTGATGTCTTAAGAACATAAGACAAGCCCTGCTTGGGAATTCTAAGAAACCCAAGAAATCAGTGGTTAAAATCAGTGCAATTTTGAAAGGTTATGTCCACTGCCTTGCATCAAAATGACATCCAATTATACTGGAACATAGATGGAAACTTGCTCCCTTCATCATACAAACTAGCCTGCAAGATTCGGTTAAAATGAGGGCCGCTTTGAAAGGTTCGGTCTGCCATCTTGATTCAAAATGGTGTCCAGTTGTATCCAAAGATAGACAAAAACCTGCTCCCTTGGTCACAAACCATGACATAGCCCTGTGTTTAAAGGAGTGACAATGCACCAGAACTGGGGGAAAGTTCATCGTCCATTAATGGATCACTAACCCATTTTAGGGCAGGAGATAAGAAGCTGCCTCAGCTACAGAGTCAGATTAGTCCGTCTGGTTCCGCATTGTCTACAGTGACTGGCACCAGCGCCCATTCCCAGCCCTACCTGAAACTGAACCCAGGCTCTAGCACTGAGCTGAGACTCTTCCCCTAGAAGTAGATTCTAGATAGCTTAGTTGGTTAGAGCATGGTGCTGATAACACCAGGGTTGCAGGTTCGATCCCCATATGGGACAGCTGCATATTCCTGCATTGCAGGGGGTTGGACTAGATGATCCTCAGGGTCCTTTCCCACTCTACAATTCTGTACTTCTATGTTTAACCCTCATGGTTCTAAATAAAGGGCTGATTTAAATAAGGACATAAGAACCTGTCTTATACCGTTCAAACCATGAGTCCATCTTGCTCAGCATAATCTATATCAGGGGTCAGCAAACTTTTTCAGCAGGAGGCTGGTCCATTGTCCCTCAGACCTTGTGGGGGGGCAGACTATATTTGGGGGGGGGGAGGTGAACGAATTCCTATGCCCCACAAATAACCCAGAGATGCATTTTAAATAAAAGGGCACATTCTACTCATGTAAAAACACGCTGATTCCTGGACCGTCCGTGGGCCAGATTTAGAAGGCAATTGGGCCAGATCCAGCCCTCCCGGCCTTAGTTTGCCTACCCATAATCTATACTGACTGGCAACAGCTCTCCAGGGTTTCAAGGTGGGTTTCTTTTCCCAGTCATACCTGGAGATGCTCCCAGAGATTGAACCTAGAATCTTCTGCATATGCAAAACAGATGCTCTTAACCACTGAGCTATGGTCCTTCCCACAGAGTAGGACTGTGAAGGGCCAGATAAAAAGGACCAAAGGGTTGCATTCATTTCCCCACCTCTGTCCAAAAGGCAAGAGATCAGTTTTCCAGGGACTGACCCCAGAAAGCAAGAATTGCCACCCCCTTCCTTTCTGTGTAGTCATGGATAATCTGGAGATTCTAATCCACATTATTGATTGGTGCTACAGAAACAGTCAGCATTCCCCAAGCCATTAAATCACTTTCCCTATATTTGAAACTGCTTAGTTCTGAGGCCTGGTTTCAGACTTGCTTTCTCCCTGCTCCACCTGCTCCCCATCTTCCATCTCCTTCCTCTCCCTTGTTTTCAACTCCCTCTAAAATCCCCAGGCAATCTCTCCCCTTCTTTGCTCTCCCTTCTCTCCCTCTACTAGCCTGGCATGTTTCCTGCTGTGACCTTCAGCTGTTTCCTTCTGGAGAAGGTTGTGGGTTTCTTAAAGGAGCCACTGGAGTCAACACCCGCCCACCCTCCATGCACAAACAGGCAGAGCTTTATTGCTCTATTGCTCATTACCTCCCATTTTTGGAAAAGGATTATATGTCTGAAGAGGCACTTTGGGGGCAAGCACAGAGCACCCATCATTTCAGCCCAACAGGGGAGAGGTTCAAGATGATGCCAGCCAGGAAGAGTGATGGTTTGATCTGAGCTCCAAGCATTAGTTGCCAGGGATTATATTGATTAACCACTCATTTCAGTCTTCAAGCTGCTCCCCAGAGGCTATTATTTACCCCGAGACACATGTAAGGTGCATCGGTCAATTTCAGCCTGGTCAGTTTCTCATTTTCCCAATGTTCAGTTCAGTTCAGTTCCCCTTATTTCTGAAGTTGTTTTTGTTTTTGTTGGCATCCATCTGTCTCGAGAGACAATGGAGTGCACCTCCTGTGGTGAAGTCAAACCACTGTGTTAGCAGCACCTGTGACCTCCCCGGGGCACAAGCGCAAACCTAGGCAGTGTGTATAGATGTCCTGGGCTGCCCAGGTGACAAGACCCCCCTCTTGGCTGTGATGATGTGGTCCAGAGGAAGTCAGAGCAATATATTTGGCCCCAACTTGGCTGCAAGAGTTGCCCAAAGGAGGAGTACAAGGCACCATCCAACAGCCTTAGGGATTCCACTCCAGATTTGTGTAGCTTTTTCTTGTCCTGAAGATATCCTACAAAGCAGGTGAGGTTTAGGATCCGAGTTTTCCTTCTCCTAGATGTGCTACCTTCCCAGGTTGATGAGCCCCTATGTAGTAATTTGCTAAATAATTTTTTTAAAAAATCATTGTGAAAATTTAACAAGATTTTTCATCAAGATCTTGCTGTGGATTTTCCATAAGCACACAGATTTTTGAAAGCAGTTTTGACCCATGCACATATTGTTTGCAATTTCCCCATATGTGATGCTTTGTTCAGTTTGTTACTCCCCCTAATATATACACCTTTGTACACATTGCTGGGTTGGGGAAATTGCATTGCAAAATTCAGAGACGTGCAAATCCCAAAAGATTTCAGTTCGAGAAGTGCAAAGCAGGTAGTTTCTCTTCAAAATGCAGACATAATGGAATTTCTCCCTCATCCCTAGTGACTCTGATGTCTGTCATCCGAATGTTTGAGCCCCACTATTATGTTGTGTAATGTAATGTTGTGGTTTATTTATATACCACTTTGGGGCTGAGAGCAATGAGCAGCGTATTATAATAAAAATAAATTGAAACAATATAAAATAGCAGAATCATAGAACACCCACCAGGAATGAACAGAGCTGTCAATTTCAGTTTCTCTCATTTTCTCATTTTTTCCATGCTTAGGTTCACTTTTCTCCATTTCTGAATCTGCATGTTTTTAAAAAGGTCATCACGTAACACGTTAGCATTTTTGTGTTAATTTCTCCTGCTATACACATTTATTTTATTTTATTTTTGCAACTAGCAGGGAGTGACTGGTAGAAACCAAAGCATATTGTGTTTTTGAATGGATAGTGCAGTTTATGAGGTCGGAACCATCACACCAAAAAATGGGTGAAGTCACACCAAAGTCACTCCCACCTCAGTCCAGGGTTGCCATACAACAAGCCTCATGCAAAGTTTGGCAACAATATCCTGAGAGGCTGCCAAACTGATGCCTAAATAATAATAATAATAATAATAATATTTTTATTTATACACCGCCCTCCCCAGCCAAGGCCGGGCTCAGAGCGGCTTACAAACAATAATAAAAACAAGAAGAATGATTACAACTTAAAAACAAAAATAAAATACAACATTAAAATAATGGAAAATATTAAAATGTAGCCTCATCGCAGGAGGAGAAGGAAAAGAAAGAAAAGAGAGAGAGAGAGAGAGAGAGAGAGAGGGAATCAAATTGGCTCCAAGCCAAAGGCCAGGCGGAACAACTCTGTCTTACAGGCCCTGCGGAAAGAAATCAGATCCTGCAGGGCCCTGGTCTCATGAGGCAGAGCGTTACACCAGGCCGGAGCCAGAGTTGAAAAGGCCCTGGCTCTGGTTGAAGCCAATCTAACTTCCTTAGGGCCTGGGACCACTAAGGTGTTGCTATTTATGGACCTTGAGGCTCTCCGTGGGGCATACCGGGAGAGGCGGTCCCGTAGGTACGAGGGTCCTAGGCCGTGAAGGGCTTTAAAGGTCAAAAGCAGCACCTTAAATCTGACCCTGTACTCCACTGGGAGCCAGTGCAGCTTGAAAAGCACTGGGTGAATATGCTCCCATGGCAGAGATCCCGTGAGGAGCCTCGCTGCAGCATTCTGTACCCGCTGGAGTTTCTGGGACAGCTTCAAGGGCAGCCCCGCATAGAGCGAATTACAGTAGTCAAGCCTGGAGATGACCGTCGCATGGATCACTGTGGCCAAGTCGGGGCGGGAAAGGTAAGGGACCAACTGCTTGATGCGGCAAAGGTGGAAAAATGTCGCCTTGGCTGTTGCTGTAACCTGCGCCTCCATGGAAAGGGAGGCATCAAGGATTACACCCAAACTCTTAACGGAAGGCAATGGCACTAATTGGGCCCCCGCAAGAGAAGGGAGTTGGTCCCTCATCCCCATGCCATCCCGACCTAGCCATAGGACCTCTGTCTTCGAAGGATTTAGTTTCAATCGGCTCCCACGAAACCATCCAGCCACAGCTTCCAAGCATCTGATCAGTGTGTTCGGGGTCGAGTCGGTGTGGCCATCCATCAGCAGATAGAGCTGAGTGTCATTGGCATATTGGTGACAGCCCAGCCCAAAGCTCCGGATAATCTGGGCAAGGGGGTGCATAAAGATGTTAAAAAGCATCGGGGAGAGAATTGCACCCTGCGGCACTCCACACACCAAGGAGTGGCGCGATGACATTTCCCTCCCTAGTGCCACCCTCTGTCCCCGACCAGAGATAAAAGAGCACAACCAGTTACGGGCTATGCCCTGTATCCCCACGTCTGCGAGGCGGTGGTCCAGAAGATCATGATCGACCATGTCAAAGGCTGCTGACAAATCTAAAAGGATCAGCAGTCCTGACCCGCCTCGATCCAGTTGTCTACGGAGATCATCTGTTAGGGCAACCAGAGCCGTCTCCGTCCCAAAACCAGGACGGAAACCGGACTGAAATGGATCTAATGCCGATGTTTCCTCCAGAAACCTACCAAGCTGTTCAGCAACCGCTCTCTCAATTACCTTACCCAGGTATGGAAGATTTGAAACTGGGCGGTAATTGGATAGGTCTAAGGGATCTAATGAAGTGTTTTTTAAGAGTGGACACACCACTGCTTCCTTCAGTTCCCCTGGGAATGTCCCCGTGTCAAGGGACAAATTGATAATTTCAACCAGGGGGGTCCGCACAACATCTGGACACTCCCTAATCAGCCAAGACGGGCACGGATCGAGGAGGCAGGTGGTGGGCCTACCAACTTGGAGGAATCTATCTACATCAGTAGGGAGTATCCGATCGAAATGGTCCAACACTGGACCTGAAGTCAGTCGAGGGGCCTCCAGTTCAGTCACTGTATCTAAATTGGCAGGGAGGTCACGGCGGAGCAACAGGACTTTCTCCGCAAAAAAACTCGCGAATGCCTCACAGCTGTGGGTCGAATTTGTGCTTAAATTTGGTTGTCCTCCTAAGGACGTTATTGACCTAATTATTCTAAAAAGTTGTGCCGGGCGAGAGCTAGCGGATGCAATGGAAGCTGCAAAGTAAGATTTCTTAGCAGCTTTCATAGCCATCTCATAGGCTTTCATAAGCGTCCTATAAGATGTTCTTGAGGCTCCGTCACGAGTCCGTCGCCATACTCGCTCTAGCCGTCTGAGATCCTGCTTCATTTTCCGGAGCTCCTCAGTAAACCAAGGGGCCCGGTTTCGACGGGGTCGCAGAGGGCGCTTAGGTTCGATCTCATCAATGGCTGCCAAGAGCTGGTTATTCCAGTCCTCAACAAGGTCATCTAATGAGTCGCCAGGAGGAGCAGGGTTCCGCAAGGACAACCTGAGGCAATAGAGGCAATAGAGGCAAAGCCACTCCCAAGTCATATTTTGACCTGCCATCTGGATTCAAAATGGTGCTCAGCACAATGGCAACTCCATCCACATCCCCCACCTCAGGAACCCTGGTGCAGTTTGTTAATGCTATCATGAGTGGCAGCCAAAGCTATGCCGCAAAGTTGTCAAAGTCATGCCGAAATGATATTTTTGTTTTCCACTTTCATTCAACATGATGACTGGCATCTAGTCCTTCTCAGCAACTGTAGCCCCTGGTTAAGGAACCCTCATGCCAAGTTTAGCAATAATATATCTAGAAAGGAGAACAAATAGATAGACAGACAGACAGACAAACCACTTCCCAAAATATATAGTAGAGTTTGCCTATTGAACAAATTTTTGCAAAGCAGTTTTCCGAAACCTAACACAATTTTTGTTAATTTTCACTAATGTGTGCATTTTTATGCACACTTTACTCTTAATGTATGTGTTTTTTGTACACGTGACTTCGATGGGGGACTGCATGCAAAATTCTACATCCCCCAGCAATGAATTTTCATAGAATTATAGTTAGAATTTACTCCCAAGGGTCATCTAGTCCAACCCCCTGCGATGCAGGAATCTCAACTATAGCATTCAAGGCAGATGGCCACCTAACATATGTTTAAAAACATTCAAGGAAGGAGAGTCCATCACCTCCTGAGGGAGTCTGTTCCACTGCTGAACAGCTCTTTCTGCCAGAAAGCTCTTCCTGATGTCCATTCAAAATTGGCTTTTTATTTCATTTCATTTCATTTCATAAAATTTATACACCATTTGATTGGGGGGGGGGGTTTAAAAAACAAAAACACAAAACTTCAAGGCGGCTTACAAAAAGGATGAAACAAGGAAATTATCCGAGAAAGAATTAGCAACAATAATGTAAGACTTTCAAAAAGTTAAAATACCAATAAACCAAAAACTTGCATCAGCTTTCTAAATATAAAAAAGGTAAAATATAAAATATTTAGAAAAAAATATTTCTAAATATAGTAGGCTTGTCTCAACAAAAGTGTTTTTACCAGGCACTGAAAAGAGTACAGTGATGTCAAGAGGCAGGGAGTTCCAAAGTTTGGGTGCTGCCCCGCTTAAAAAATAAAATAAAATCAGTTTCTCACAAATGCAGAATGGGTGTAATGTGGCATCTCTAGTGGTGCCAGTTCTGCCAATCAAAGCAGCCAAGTGGGTGTATTTGGGATTAGGCAATCTTGTAGGTAGACTGGTCCCAAGTCATTAAGGGCTCTATATACTCATAGGACTATGGTGTGGAATGATGTCTGGAAGGATGCAGAAGGACTTTCCTTTTGTCCAACCTGATGTTGCTGTCTGGATGGTTCTTAGTTGTGCATCTGGGGCTTGGAGGGCAAGATTCATAGAATCGTGGAGTCAAAGAATTGTAGAGTTGGAAGGGACCTTAAGGGCCATCTAGTCCAAACCCCTGCAATGCAGGAATCTTTTGGCCAACATGGTTCTGGTCCTACCCTCTGAAGCAGGAGAAAACAAGCTTGCTCCATTTTCCCTGTGACAGCCCTTGAGATATTTGAAGGTGCCTATCACATCTCCTCTCAGTCTCCTCTTTTCCAGGCTAAACATACCCAGCTCCCTCAACCGTTCCTTCTCCCCCCCCCCCCACCTCCATGCTCCATCAGCAAAGAGCTGGGGAGGCAGGTGGGATCTGGGGTGGGGGGTTCTTGGGAGATGGAGTGAGCAACTCAGGGACTCTGCAGCTGTGGGCGAGAGGAGGGAACTCAGCCTCGTCACCCAGACAAAGGATCAATAACTAATTTCACTGCAGCAGCCAAGCAGGTTTTTCCCCGATAATTGTAAGCTGGCAAGTTGGGAATGAAGCTCTCGCTGCCGCTCGCCGCTAACCTGCGCCCGATCAATCCCCGCCACCGCTGGGGCAGCGAGGAAAACTATTTTTTTCTCTTTTTCTCTTTCCCCACCTCTTGTTTTCCCTCCACTTTCTCCTGTTCACTTTTGGAGAAAGTACCAGGGGCTCAGAAGACCTCCCAGCAGCCCAGAGTGCAGGAGAAAGAAAAGGCCAGCCTTAGGGTTACCTGGGTGCCTTACCTGCAAACCAGCCTTCTCCAACCCATTACCCTCCAGATGTGGACTACAACTCCCATCAGGCCTTGGGCCCTCACACAGAAAGGTTCCCTGGCTGAAACCCTGGAGAGACTTTGCCAGCCAGCGCAGCAAATTCTCAGCTAAGTGGACCACAGTTCCTTATAGCAAATGGAAGCTTCCTGTGCTCTTGTCCATCAGTCAACAGAAGCCTCAGAGCCAACATCTTCTCATCCTGTTATATTTGCTCAGTGTGGCTCGGGGCTATAAACTCGAGGTTTCGAATGCCTACCTCCTTCCCGGAAGCTGAGGAACAGCTGTGATCACAGGCACACACCCGCCCCCCCCCAGCCTGCCTGTGGGGACTTTGGGGGGATGTTTGCATTTTAGGGCCGAATGAAAGGAAGGGGCTTCCCAGAGAATCCACTTCCCCACCAACCCCTGCCAGCTACAAAAGAGCCCTTTCCCTCCAAACAAAAGGACTGTGGACAGCTCCGCTTGGTGCTAGCTGCACAGATCATGCCTTGGGAGCCTTCCTCTTTGAGCCCTGACAGCCTTGCTCCCCTGCCGCCTGCCTCTCAACCCTTTATCCCTCACCTGTTTCCCTTTTAAAGAGCTGGGAAAGGGAGAAAGGGCTGGAAATGCCAAATCTCTCCCTCCCCCAACCTTCTGGGTGAGGCCTCCTGCCAGTAGCTAAAGTTGCCTGCCCCCCCCCCCACCAAAGCTGAAGTTAGATCTCAAGGTTTTCCTGGCCCCTCCAGGTGGTGGGTTTGAATCTCCAGGTGGGCAAGAGTGCCTTTAAAAAAATGCATACATAATAAGAAGACGGTGTGGAGCTTGCAAGCTTCAGCACAACAGGAGCTGACTGCAAATTATTGTATAGACTGGGAGTCAGAGGTGGATTTAGGGGAGCACAACTGATTCAGTCACACTGGCTATGGAGCCTTGGGGGCGCTGCAACTGTGATGTAGAATGAACGGTGAGAGGTGGGGCAGGGGCATGTCAAATTTTGGCATCGCACAGAGCAGCGCCAAAATTTGAGACCCTGCTGGTGGGGTATGCCCTCCTACCCTTCCTCTTCCCCTCTGCTAATTAACCCCCATCCCTGCAAATTATTGCATAAGCCCTCCAGGGCCTGCCTCCTGTGACATCGCCACCCACTGTGACATCACTGCAGGTTGCCCCTAGGTCTCAGGTTTGGACCCTGAAATATCAGGGTATGGGCTGCTCCTGAAAGTAGCAAATGGAGCCAATGGCAAAAAAAATGGGGCAAGGGGGACAGCGCAAGAGATATGATTCTTAACTTAGTAGCACAGGTTACCTTCCAGCCAGGCAAAGGTGCCCAAAGGTGTGGCCAGTGAGAGGAGGCATGGCATTGAGAGGATGCCCTGGAGAGAGTTCCCAGGACCAAACAGAAAGGAGTAGAGGGCCGGATTTAACCCCAGGGCCTGGAAGTCCCTGCCCTTCTCTAACCATTACACTATATCATCTTGTGTGTTTTGCTCTGTTTAAGTTCCTTTTTGTCAGGTGACTTTCTAAATAACTTTATCCATCTAAACTTAACATACTTTCACACATCCATGCTCTGTCAATAGGGAAATGACTTTTTTATTTATTTAAGGAAATAGCTTTTAAGAGAGCTGTGTCACTTTTATTATCCCTATTTTTATACATGCTTTTTATTTTGTTTTAATTCTGTTAGAGTGTAATTACTTTTTAACAACCGTCTGTTATATGTTTTTAGCATTCTATATTTTATTTGCCTTGATCTAATTTGTGTAAGCCACCTTGAGTACTACTTGGACAAAAAGCAGAAAACAACAACAACAACAACAACAACAACCATCCTTAAGATGTTATACTGGAGGCATCTCAAAAGTCCACCTATAGTTTGCAAAGGGCTGCAATCTGCCATCATCAGAATCCCTTTTTTTCCTTAATTAGTGGCAATGTTCTGTTCTTATGCTATCATTTTTTGTTACCTGTATTTTTCAGCTTCCAAATTAAATTAAAGGGAAGGGGCTTTTAAGAAGCCATCCCTAAAATCTTTCCCAAAAGGCACAACAGAAGATTTGTGATTGCTCAGGAATGACTTCTAGGTAAAAAAATAAGATTCTTCATAGCAGAATACAGACAGCTGAGGTTTGTGCCTGCGCGTGCACACACACACGCACCGCAGTCACAATATAGGTTTACATGATATGTGGCAAGAGTGGGGCTTAAAAACAGATGATGATTCTGAGACTGTAATGGGGTTTGGAGGGCTGAATAGTGAGGGAGTCATTCTTGTCCTACCCCAACCAGAGAAAGGGGGTTAGAGAGAGAGAGACAGGAGCAGATGGGAGCTATACCACTTTTCAGAGGAGCAATTTCAAGAAGGGACTTTAGGACTAAATCTGGGCACTGAGGCTCAGCCCTCTCCCCTTCCAATCACCCTCTTGCTTGGCCACCTCTCACCTCCAAAAGGATATTGTAGAGCTGGAAAACGTTCAGAAAAGGGCAACAAAAAATATCAATAGGATGAAACCAGGGGGGGGGGTTAGTTAGAAAAAAGGCAGGTAAGAGGCAACATTATATTACCGCTAAGTTCATAAAGTTTTTAAATGATGCATGATATGGGGAGGGACGTGGATGGCGCTGTGGGTTAAACCACAGACCCTAGGACTTGCCAAACAGAAAGTCGGTGGTTCGAATCCCCTCGACAGGGTGAACTCCCATTACTTGGTCCCTGCTCCTGCCAACCTAGCAGTTCGACAGCTAGGTAGGCCTTTGGTAGTCACCGTATATTCTTAAGGCTTACACCTCCATCAGTCATAAAAGAGCTGGCATACACAACCATACCCACATGGCAGTATACCCTTTTGTATACCCATATAGAGGGACGCAGGTGGTGCTGTGGATTAAACCACAGAGCCTAGGACTTGCCGATCAGAAGGTCAGCGGTTCGAATCCCCACGATGGGGTGAGCTCCCAATGCTCAGTCCTTGCTCCTGCCAACCTAGCAGTTCGACAGCACCTCCAAGTGCAAGTAGATAAATAGGTACCGCTCCGGCGGGAAGGTAAACGGCATTTCTGTGCGCTGCTCTGGTTCGCCAGAAGCAGCTTAGTCATGCTGGCCACATGACCCGGAAGCTGTACGCTGGCTCCCTGGGCCAATAAAGCGAGATGAGCGCCGCAACCCCAGAGTCGGCCACGACTGGACCTAACAGTCAGGGGTCCTTTACCTTTACCTAATGATGTGGGGAAAGTGCTGTTTCCTAATGCTAGCACTGGTAGATGTCCAATGAAGTTGAATGTTGGACGATTCAGGATGGATAAAAGTGCCGTATTTTTCGCTCTATAACACGCACCTGACCATAACACGCATGTAGTTTTTAGAGGAGGAAAATCCGTAGGCATGCCACCCATAGGCATTCCCTCCATAACACGCACAGACATTTCCCCTTACTTTCTAGGAGGAAAAAAGTGAGTGTTATGGTGCAAAAAATACGGTATTTCTTTACACAATGCAGAAACTATGGAACACACTTCCCCAGAAGGCAGTAATGTCTACCAGCTTGGATGGCTTTAAGAGAGGATTAGACAATTTCATGGAGGGCTATCGCTGGCCACTAGGCACAATGGCTGTGCTCTGCCTCCACAGTGCTTCTGAATGCCAGCTGCTGGAAACCACAGAAGGGGGAGAAGGCTCTTGTGCTCTGGTCCTGCTTGTGGGCTTCTTCCCTTTGGAGCAGCTGGTTGGGGCAGCACTGTGAGGGCAGGATGCTAGACTAGATAGGCCATTGGCCTGATCCACCAGGCTTTTTCACGTTCAAGCATCAGCAGTCAGTTGGGGGTTGCAATCAGCACCATCTGATGGGCAGGCCTGGACGGTCCCCAAGCTGACCACAAGAAGCCTCGTTTCACTGCACACAACTGCCTGCCTTTCTCTCAGATTGCCAACAAAAGGCTCTCTCCCCCCCCCCCTTTTCTTTTTTGGAAGAATAGATTACCAGGAGGGGAGGCAGCTGTGGGGGGAAGAAACCTAGAGGAGGATGGGGGAGGAGGGTATTTGCTTTAGCCCATGGGGGTTTGGGGTGGGGTGAGGAAGCTGAATTTCAAAAGCTTTTCACCCTTTGTTAACCTCCTTCTCCACCCCACACAGGCATTTCACAAACACAGGCCAGCCTTGCGTGGGGGGTCCCCGCCCAGAATGGAATCCGAAAAATGGAGCTCGTGTTACATTCACACATATACGCACCGCTTTTTCCCAAGGCAATTTGACATGGCTCCAACTGCACCTCCATATTTTTCTCTGCGGAGTTGTGTAGATGGGAGACTTGCTTTAAAACCTCACCCCACCCACCCCCCAAAAAAGAGTGTGGGGCAAATCTCTCTGTTTCGCTGTTTCCAGGCTCTCCACATCAGTGTGTGATTCAATCATTCATTTATTCAAATAAAGTCCTCATGAAATTTCACCCACTTTTTAGTGTAAATTCCTCCCAAGACACACAAGATTTTACGCAGTTTTGCCAAATGTTCGTGTACCCCTATGAAGAAAGGTTTCAGTATCTGAGACTTAGCAGGGAACTTGGTAGAAGTTTATAAAATTATGCCTGGCATGAAAGAAAGCCGATAGGGAGACTTTTTTTCTCCCCTTCTCCTAAGCAAAGAATCAAAGAATCATAGAATTGTAAAGTTGGAAGGGACCCTGACTGTCATCTAGTCCAACCATGAGTAATGCAGGAATCTCAACTAGATTATATATGGTGGCCAGCCAACTTCTGCTTAAAAACCTCCCATGAAGAAGAGTCCATCACCTTCCAAGGAAATCCATTCCACTGCCAAACAGCTCTTACCATCAGTTAAGTTCTTACTGCTATTTAGCTGGAATCTTCCTTTCTACTAACTGGAAACCATTTGATTGTGTCCTACCTTCTAGAGCAAGAGAAAACAAGCTCGCTCTTTACAGCCCTTTAGCTATTTGATGGTGGCTATTATAGCTACTCCCATTCTCCTGTTTTCAGGCTAAACATACCCAACTCCCTCAACCATTTCTCACAAGGTATGCTCAGGATTCAGGTCCTGCCCTCTGGAGCAAGATAAAACAAGCTAGCTTCCTCTTCCATGTGCCCTTCGTTTATTTGAAGAGGGCGGTCATATCACATCTTGGTCTTCTCTTCTCCAGGCTGAACATAACCCAACTTCCTCAACTGTTCCTTATAAGGCTTGGTTTCCAGACCCCTGGCCATCTTGGTCACCCTCCTCTCCACACATTCCAGCTTGTTAATATCCTTCTTAAATTGTGAAGCCCAGAACTGGACACAGGAATCCAGGTGTGGTCTGACCAAGGCAGAATAGAGTGGGACCGCCCTTCTGTTAACACAGCCTAGAATAGCATTCACTTTTTTGTTTGCTGCATCACACTGTTGATTCATGTTAAGCTTGTGGTCCACTAAGACCCCTAGATCATTTTCATATGTACTACTGGCAAGCTAGGTGTTCCAGGTGGCTATTCCTGCCTGTGGGATGATCTGATAGCCAAATATCTGAAGGGTGTCACATGGAAGATGGAGCAAGCTTGTTTTCTCCTGCTCTGGACCAGAACCAATGGATTCAACATACAGTGGTACCTTGGGTTAAGAACTTAATTCATTCTCGAGGTCCATTCTTAACCTGAAACTGTTCTTAACCTGAGGTACCACTTTAACTAATGGGGCGTCCCACTGCCGCCGCCATGAGATTTCTGTTCTCATCCTGAAGCAAAGTTCTTAACCTGAGGTACTATTTCTGGGTTAGTGGAGTCTGTAACCTGAAGTGTCTGTAACCCGAGGTACTACTGTATAAGGAACTGTGACAAAACATTCCCTAAAACCCTAAACCAACTCCTGTGTATTATGTAGAAAAAACATAGGGGAAGTCTTCTGGGTGTGGCCAGTGGCCCATTTCGCCCAGCATCCTGTTCTAACAGTGGACACCCAGGTGCCAATTATGAGAAACCTGCAAGCAGCGCCTCAGTACAAGAAACCTCTCCCCTCCTGTGGCTTCCAGCAACTGGTATTCGGGAACATTGCTGCCTCCATTTGTGTAAGCAGAGCACAACCAGCATGGCTAGTAGCCTTCAATAGCCCTCTTCTCCTCCATGAAATTGTCCAATATTATTTTAAAGCCATCCAAGTTGATGACCACCTCTGCCTCCTCTGCCAGTTCCATGCTCCGAGTCATGGGCATAGCCAGAGGAGGGCAGTTGCCCCCCAAATAAAATATTAACTAACTGATCAATCGTGTCACAGATACCTCAGTTCTGCCCCCTCTCCCAACATAAATCCTGGCTATGCCTATGGCCCGAATCTTCCAGTATTCAGCTTCATTGAATGTCCACTAGTTCTAGTGTCATGAGGGAGGAAAATCTTTTCTCTAACCACTTTCTCTATGCTGGGCATAAAGGAAAAAGTAAAGGTACCCCTGCCTGTACGGGCCAGTCGTGTCCGACTCTAGGGTTGTGCGCCCATCTCACTTAAAAGGCCGGGGGCAAGCGCTGTCCACAGACACTTCCGGGTCACGTGGCCAGCGTGACAAGCTGCATCTGGCGAGCCAGCGCAGCACACGGAACGCCGTTTACCTTCCCGCTAGTAAGCGGTCCCTATTTATCTACTTGCACCCGGGGGTGCTTTCGAACTGCTAGGTTGGCAGGCGCTGGGACCGAGCAACGGGAGCGCACCCCGCCGCGGGGATTTGAACCGCCGACCTGACGATCGGCAAGTCCTAGGCGCTGAGGTTTTACCCACAGCGCCACCCGTGTCCGCTGGGCATAGCTTTCCATTAATGTATATTTAGGCAATACATAGGATCTGGAACCCTACCCTTCACTTCCCATGGAAATTGAGATTTTGAGAACCAGGAAACAGAGAGGTGGGGTATCTGCCTGTAGACCAAAGTTCTATGGGAATAAGATGTTCTACAGCTAAGTATGCTTTGCAATATCGAAGGAAGGTCTCTTGTCCAGACATCTGGCAATTTGACACCAGTCTTCAGTATGGTCTTCAGTTGATAAGCAAAATGTCTTTTTCTTGGAAGGGCATGCCTCAGTGAGCAGTTTTCATTACACTAATGGATAGGAGGGCCCCTCCTTTCAAATCCATTGCCAAGACTGAAGGCTTTGTTCCAGGGACCCTTGTCTTTGTGCCGGTAGAAAGCCCACAGCCTATGCACCTCTTGTTCAGGTGCTTACGGTAATTATCGTAGTGATTTAAAGAAACTCCATCTGAAAGCTTTCTTCTGCTTTGAAGAAGATGGGAGACAAATTTAGTTTTGTGCAAGTTTTAGGAACATGGGAAGATGCCTATACCAAGTCAAGATCATCCCTCCGTCTCACTCAGTATTGCCCACACTGACTTTGCCCACACAACTTTGCAGGGTTTCAGGCAAGGAGCCCTACCTGGAGATGCCAGAGATTGAACCTGAGACCTTTGCAGGCAAATAAGTCGCGCTGTGGGTTAAACCACAGAGCCTAGGACTTGCCGATCAGAAGGTCAGTGGTTTGAATCCCCGCAACAGGGTGAGCTCCCGTTGCTCGGTCCCTGCTCCTGCCAACCTAGCAGTTCGAAAGCACCTCCAAGTGCAAGTAGATAAATAGGTACCACTCCAGCGGGAAGGTAAACGGCGTTTCTGTGTGCTGCTCTAGTTCGCCAGAAGCGGCTTAGTCATGCTGGCCACATGACCCGGAAGCTGTACGCCGGATCCCTCGGCCAATAAAGTGAGATAAGCGCCGCAACGCCAGAGTCGGCCACAACTGGACCTAATGGTCAGGGGTCCCTTTATCTTTAAAGTGTACTACATCTGAGTAGTGCAGTAAAAAAGAGAGTAAAATCCTAGTCCTCATAGTGCTGACCAAAGCGCTCAGTTGAACAGGTAGGTAGGGAGTTACCTTATACTGAGTCAGACCATTGGTCCATCGTGCACCCCTTCTCCCCCTCCCTCTTTCTGCCACCCCTTCTGCCTCTCTCTGTGCCACCCCTTCTCTCTTCCCCTTTTTTCTTTCTCTTTCTGTCACCCTTCTCCCCCTTTCTCGACTTCTCTTTTTGCCACCCCTCCCTACTACCCCCGCTTCTCCCTCTCTTCCAACTACCTGCTTTCCCTTCCAGTTCCCAGCCCGCCAGCCCGAAGTCAGGCCAAGGACTGCGTGAAGTGAGGCTGAGGGGCACAGGCTGCCCACCCCGCCGCCCACCTCTGCTTTCTGGAGCAAAGCAGCAAGAAGAACCAGGCTAAGTCATCGAGCAACCTCTCTCTCTTTCTCTCCTCCACCCCCCACCACTGCAGCCGCATGACGTCAGCTTTTTCTTTTCTTTTCCTTTTTTTTTTTTTTGCTGTCAGCCAGTTCTGATTAACAAGCTGCCTTCCAGCTCCAAAGCGGGAAGGAAAGAAGAAAGGGGGAAAGGGGGAGGGAGAGGAGAGAGAGTTGGGGGGGGGGAATAAAGAGGAGGAGGAGGAGGAAAAGGCATCTCTCTCTCTCTACTGCCTCCCCCCTCCCCACTTTCCCAGTTTTCTGATGCAGGCAAGACTTGCAGAAAGGTTACATTTGCACAATGTGCCTCTGGAAAGGCAGACTCTGGATGGAGCGGGGGGGGGGGGGTTAGTTGGAATTGAGTAAGTGAGAGCTGCCTGCTAGAGAAGCAGAGGAAGAAGCAGATGGAGCTTCTTTTTGCAATGCAGAAAACCTGGGGCAGGGAGGGGGGAGCCAAGTGAGATCAAATTTCTTCCCACCCAAAAGCTCTCCCTCATTCTAGATTAGGTGGCTAGACTGAGTCCTCTTCTTCCCACCCTACTCCAACCCGACCCAGAGAGGGAACCCTTCCTTCCAAACTATGAGAATTAGAACCTTACTTGGTTTTTAAGGAAAGGGCCTTGGCTCAGTGGCAGAGCACCTGCTCAGCATGCAGAAGGTTCCATGCGCCAAGTTTAATCCCTGCCAGCATCTTCAGGTATGGCTGAAACCCTGGAGAGCTGCTGCCAGACAGTGCACACAGTATTGTGGTGGATGGGCCAGTGGTCTGGCTCAGTATAGCGAAGGCCCATATCTCAGTGGCAGAGCTTCTGCTTGGCATATAGAAGGTCCCTGGTTCAATCCTCAGCAGGATTGAAAATAACAATTCACACAGGAATGATAAAGCTTTTCCAGACCTTTATTGAGGATTGAGGTGGTTGAGCTTTTTTTATGATTTTACCCCAAAGTTGTTGAGCTTTTTATAGGATTGAAGTTGAGGGGTTTTTTATTTTACCCCCGGAAATAAACTGCTACAGGGGCCTGATTACACTGACCGGCGGGCCAGATTGGGCCCCCAAAACGGACTTTGGACATGCCTGTCTCATGGGGAACCTTCTGAGCATCAATTGCAAGGGGTGGTCAACCTGCCAGTCAAGGATCCCTTATGGAGCACCAGGCAAAAAGGGTGAAAAGATTTGCACGGTACCTCTTAGGAAAGTGGGGACTAGGTGACCTGCCTGTCTGCTCAGCCTGCAGGTCTTCCAGGAGCTAACTTTTGATCGTTGACTTCAAGGCTGTGTGGAGGATAAGGTTATCAGTGGCTGCAGCCTATCTCCACTGTTGGAGGCAATAAATACTTCTGAATACTAGTTTCTGGAAACCATGGGAGAGAGTGCTCTTGTGCTCTGGTCCTGCTTGTAAGCTTCCTGCTGGGGCATCTGACTGGCCACTGAGACAACAAACAGAATGGTGGACCAGATGGGACTCCTTTGGCCTGATCCAGCAGCAGGGCTCATCTGATGTTCTACCTCCCCTGTGGAAGGCAGTAAGGCTTCTGAATACCAGATACTAGAAGTCACATGTAGGGAGACTTGCTGTTCTACTCAGGTCCTGCTTGCAGGTATCATATTGTGACATCTGGTTAGGAACAGGATGCAGGACTAGATGGGCTTCCTTTAGCCTGAGCCAGTTCCAGGGCTCATCTTACCTAACTTAAGGATGCTCTCCCTTCTTACCTTTAAACCAGAGAGTCTTTCAAACGGATGGCTCCATCAAACTGTCCTCTGTAATTTAGGGCACATGGCTACTTTTCTACAATTTTTTGCAAACAGATGTTGTGGGTTTGAGGGATCAGTTGGATGATGCCCTGAGTCCCTTCCAATTCCTGTACCCAGTGAGGATTAGAATCCAGTAGAGGAGTTTGCCGAACTAGGGAGAGAAGTTTCTTTGTAAGACAAGCTGGCCACTTAAGGGTCCTCATCAGCATCCCAAAGGAGGAGCTTGTTGGCTGCAAAAGCCCCAACAAAGTGATGGTGCCCCTCTGGCTAAGGTGTGGGTCTCTCCTTCACCACCCACTCCTTGTTGTTAGGTAAGTGAACAAGAGCCAGAGTGGGCTGTGGGAGCTGAGCTGAAAGCAGGCTGGAGGCTGGATACACAGAGACCTGCTTGCTCTGTGCTGGATCCAAAGCTGTGACTAATGGAAAAGCACTAATGTGAGCCCCTCCATCCTATGCTCAGGTTGTACAGATGTGTAAATGAAACCATATATACTATGGGCAACCACAATCTCAGCTTTCATTCCAAGAAAGCCATATCTGAGCAAATGCCTGGAACCCCTGGGGTCTCTCACTGCTCGGAGACTGGGGTGGCATGTAATACCTCTAAGATAGTAAATCACATGGACTTCAGTCACTGAGACTTACCTCTGAGTAAACATGCATAGGATGAGGGGTTTGAGGACTGGTTGCCCACTCGGGTCCAGCCAAGACCTGTGGTTCTACCCCCTGATCATTGCGTGGTGTAGTGGTTAAGAGCGGTAGACTCATAATCTGGTGAACCGGGTTCACTTCCCTGCTCCTCCACATGCAGCTGCTGGGTGACCTTGGGCTAGTCACACTTCTTGGAAGTCTCTCAGCCTCACTCACCTCACAGATTGTTTGTTGTGGAGGAGGAAGGGAAAGGAGATTGTGAGCCGCTTTGAGACTCCTTTGGGTAGTGATAAAGCGGGGTATTAAATCCAAACTCCTCTTCTTCTTCTTCTTAATAATAATAATAATAATAATTTTTATTTATGCCCCGCCCTCCCCAGCCAAGGCCGGCCAGGCTCAGAGCGGCTTACAAGCAATAATAAAACAAGTTGAATGATTACAACTTAAAAACAAAATTAAAATACAGCATTAAAATATTGAAACATTAAAATATTACAAATGTGGAACATGTATGTATGTGACACTTGCAGTAGTGCCAATTCCGCACACTATATTCTTCTGCACCACCAGCACATCATCCACTTGTTAGAATAGTTGAAGGTCATTTTTGATCTTATGGAGATCGCTCTGAGTCCATAATAATCCCTCAGCAGCAGAGCCACCCCATTCTGAAGAGGTGGCATTGGGGGTGCTATTCCTGCCTCCATCCATCAGCTGGTTGTGTGTCAACATCACAGAGTAGTTCTCCACCAGTAGGTTGTCAGGGTCATCTGATTGGTCAGGCAATTTCCCCAAGGGATAATTTCCCCACTTCACCCAATCTGGGCTGACCTGGCAGACCGACCCAAGCAGAACCATCTTTCTCTCATCAAGATATCCAGGGGTAGAGATGTGCTGCCTGAGCTTCTCCCTCTTCCTCCTCCATCTCTTCTTCTTCTTCAATATCTCCCAGCGGCCACTCATGCTTTGTAGTTCTTTTGGCAAGCCCTCTGGCCATATTGCTCTGCTTCACTTGCCACTGTAAGCTCTCCGCAGTATAAATAGGCTGCTTTCGGAGTTCTGGGATTGAGCCTGGGCTGGGAACGGTGTCCTCTTTGGTGTATATAGAGGTGAGGTAGAGAAGCAATTCCTTGGAATCTGGAGGCAAAGGCTGATCCAATTTTTCCAGAATCATGTGCATGAGATGAAGACTCACCCAGCAAGTAGCTTCTAGGCAACAATCAAGGAGTTTTTGCCACTGCAGTGAAACATTTTGAAGAAATGGCTCCGGGGTGCTTTCGCTATTTGTGTGGGAATGCCGCCTTCTTCCTCTTCTTCTTCTTCTTCTTCTTCTTCTTCTTCTTCTTCTTCTTCTTCTTCTTCTTCTTCTTCTTCTTCCTGCCTTAGAAGCTGCTTGCCTCAAGACCAAAAAATGTTTACAGATGTTTCCATTTGAAAAGGCAGCCAGAGGGGCCATTCAGGCATCTCAGAAAGGGCAACCTGTGTGTATGTGGGTCTGCTAATGTGTTGCATCTGTGGGGGACAAATTTGTATATAGTTTGCACTTTCTGAAACAGTAAGTGAACTGTAATGCAGCCATCCTTCTGAATTCACACCGCTCCAAATTTTGCAATTGAATTCTCTAGCAAAGTCAGGCATACTGACATGCTGAAATGCTTGGGGAACCACTTTGCAAAGTGTATATATTTTAGGTAAAATTGGTTTTTTTAGTATATTAGGAGAAAGGAGCACTAATTTCCAAGATACCAAAAAGGGGGGTGGGGTGGAACTGATGTGGAAAATGTGGGCAGCTGAGCTTAAGACTGGGAAAATTAAAAAGGCATATTTGTCCATCCCTATAAGTTACCCAGGATTTTTCTTGCAAGGAATAGCCTTGTTCCTCCATGAGTTTGTTTAATCCTCTTTTCAAACCATCTGAGTTGATGGCCACCACTACCTCCTGTGGGAGGGAGTTCCAAAGTTTAACTATGTGCTGTGTGAATAAGTACAGTGGTACCTTGGGTTAAGTACTTAATTTGTTCCGAGGTCTGTTCTTAACCTGAAACTGTTCTTAACCTGAAGCACCACTTTAGCTAATGGGGCCTCCTGCTGCTGCGATTTCTGTTCTCATCCTGAAGCAAAGTTCTTAACCCAAGGTACTGTTTCTGGGTTAGCGGAGTCTGTAACCTGGAGCGTATGTAACCTGAAGCGTATGTAACCTGAGGTACCACTGTACTTTCTTTTATCAGTCCTGAATTTTCCAGCAAGTGACTAAGAAATCTAAATAATAGTATAGTGGTACCTCAGGTTACATACGCTTCAGGTTACAGACTCCACTAACCCAGAAATAGTACCTCGGATTAAGAACTTTGCTTCAGGATGAGAACAGAAATTGTGCTCCAGCAGCGCAGCAGCAGCAGGAGGCCCCATTAGCTAAAGTGGTGCTTCAGGTTAAGAACAGTTTCAGGTTAGGAACGGACCACTGGAACGAATTAAGTACTTAACCCAAGGTACCACTGTAATAATAATCTGGAGGGTCTCTTTATGACAGATTTCCCCTTTCCCAATACTGTATTGGATTGTGAAAAAGGACTCCTGTTCACTGGATTTTATAAATTTTCCCTCCTGCTCTCTTTTGATCATTTCCCCCCCCCCCGCTCCATTTTTTCTTAACATTAAAATTGGGGGGGACGGGACATCATGTAGAAATGTCAAAATATGCTAAACTTATTTCAAGCGGGTTGCCAGTAGTGGGCCCAGGCCCCAAATGTTTTTCCAAGTGCTTTATCTGTGAGTAATGAATTAGGGGGAAATTGAATTACAAGAATTTAATAGGTAGGTTACTAATTTGGGGGTGAATAAATTGATTTCAGATTACTTTAGCTAGAGATTATTTGGGTGGGGAAATGAATGGGGGGAAGTGAAGGAGAATTGAACTGGCCTGGAGCAGGATCTCTCAGAAAATTAATTGATGGCTTAATGTATTGAAGAGGAAATGATTTGGGGGAATCAACAAGGGCTGTCAGTGGGTGTGACCTTGGGCCATTTACTCTCAGCCTAACCTACCTCACAGGGTTGTTGTGGGGGGGAATTAAATGCAGAGGGGGAGAACCATGTATGCCGCCTTGAGTTCCTTGGAGAAAACGCTGGTATTGAAATGCAATAAATAAACAAACATGAAATAAATATAAATATAAATTAGCATATACAAATTGGTTTCGACAGGCCTGTGCCCTGGATCCTTTCACTATCCAATTATAATTATAACCATGATATCCAGCAATGGGCTGCCTGGTTCACAAGCTGCATAGATAACTGTTCATTTACAGCACTCTACTCCCCACCCCCAAAGAACCATAGGAACTGAACAGTGGTACCTCGGGTTACAGACGCTTCAGGTTACAGACACTTCAGGTTACAGACTCCGCTAACCCAGAAACAGTACCTCGGGTTAAGAACTTTGCTTCAGGTTGAGAACAGAAATCGTGCGGTGGCAGCGGGAGGCCCCATTAGCTAAAGTGGTGCTTCAGGTTAAGAACAGTTTCAGGTTAAGAACGGACCTCTGGAACGAATTAAGTACTTAACCCGAGGTACCACTGTAGTTTGTTAAGGGTGCTGGAAATTGTAACTCTGTGAAGGGTCCTTGGATTCTTTTTTTTCAGGGGTGTGAGGGCGGGATGTGCTTTAAATGTGCAGTGTATGCACACATCTGGCTGTGTGACCCTTTTTTTCGAGAGCTAGGTATAAGGTGCAAGCTGGCTGTCTCCCCCCACCCCCGCACCCAAGAACTTCCCACACTCTCTTCCTACCTCTCCTGTGGACCACAAATATTGGTACAATCCAAATGCCCATGGAATGTCTGCTTGTGGTCAAGACCAGGCAGTCAGTCACATGCAGCTTAGCTCACTCCACTGCCTGTTTTAAAAATACAACGCATACTTTCCTAATGTGATTGCTCTCCATGGTAAGTAGCCTCTGCTGTTTCCACAGCAGATCTGGAAAACTGAGGTGGGGGCGGGGTGGGGAGAGACACATGATGACATCATGCCAAATATTTTTTAAAAAAAAACTAGGTAAGGACAGATGTGCACATTAAAGCCACACACTGCCATTTTAAAAGTAGCTTCAGTCCAAGAAGAGGGGCATTTGGAGCAAAGATGTAGGGAGGTTTTATGTAGCTAGTTCCTTTTCTGCAGCGACTCTGCTTCAATCCATCACTGCAGTCTGGTGGGGAAATAGCTCCAAGTTATCAACTAGAGGGAGAGAATGAGCAAATAAGGAAAGGGTTACATGGGTTCTCTGCCCACTATTCCCACCCTTTGGTTTCTCTGCTCTTGAAGCTGAACATAATATGAGCCTGGCTGCTGCATCAGGCCAATGTGGGGCCCATGAAATCCAGCATCATACCCTCACAGTGACTGCATAAATGTCGCACAATTAATAATAATAATAATATTTATTTATTTATTCCCTGCCCATCTGGCTGGGTTTCCCCAGCCACTCTTGGCGGCTTCCAACAAAACACTAAAATACAATAACCTATTAAACATTAAAAGCTTCACTAAACAGGGCTGCCTTCCGATGTCTTCTAAAAGTTTGGTAGTTATTTTTCTCTTTGACATCTGGTGGGAGGGCATTCCACAGGGCGGGCGCCACTACCGAGAAGGCCCTCTGCTTGGTTCCCTGTAACTTGGCTTCTCACAGGGAGGGAAATGCCAGAAGGCCCTCAGTGCTGGACCTCAATGTCCGGGCAGAACGATGGAGATGGAGACGCTCCTTCAGGTATACTGGGCCCAGGCCGTTTAGGGCTTTAAAGGTCAATGCCAACACTTTGAATTGTGCTTGGAAACATACTGGGAGCCACTGTAGGTCTTTCAAGACCAGTGCTATATAGTCTCGGCAGCCACTGGGTGCAAGAGGACCTGGGTGCAACAGCACTCTTCCCCACTTGTGCTTCCCAAACACAGGCATTCAGAGGTATTCCTACCGCTTCTGACAGTGGAGATAGAACAAAAGACGAGCCCTGAAGCTGCATTGGGCAAAAGGAGGCCCACCTAGACCAGCATCCTGTTCTCACAGTGGCCAACCAGCTGCTCCAAAGGGAACCCTACAAACAAGACCCAAGCACAATGGCAACTGTCCCCTCCTGCAGTTTCCTGCAGCTGGTATTCAGAAGCATTACTGCCTTTGACCTTGAAGGCAGAGCATAGCCTCCATCACAGCGTGTGACGAATATAGGGTACAACAGAAAGTGATGCCTTCTTCAAACCCTGATAAACCACAGTGGGAGCCAGGAATGCATCTGAATGCCAATTACTGGAAACTGCAGGAGGGTAGATCCAGGTTTTCGACAGGCATCCGGTTGATGACTGTGAGACCTAATCTTATTTATTTTTATGTAAAAGCATTTATAAACTGCTTAATATTTTAAAAATCTCTTAAGTGGTTATACAAGCTGCTACAATTCTGCAAATGTGTAAAAAAAGAAGTTTCAGCACAGTACAAGGTGCAAAATTCAGTTTCTTGAGAAACTCATTTCTGATTTAAAGATCAATAGAGTTTCTCGCCATTATGATTGTGAGTTCCTCTTCTGCCTGGGTCCTTCTTGCAAGTTTCCCATTGGGGCATCTGGTAGGACCCTGTGAAATCTGGATGCTGGAGCAGATCCAGCCATCTCTTATCTTCTTAGCTACCATTGCATTCAGCCTGCACATGAAGCAACCACCCCCTTCCAAATTCTTACTCTCCACCAACCTGCCACCATTTTCCAACCTATCTTTCTCAACACAGTTATTCAGCCAAGTGTGTATTCCACTTACTCAAGGACCCTGCCACAAAGCTGATACATGTTCCTTAAACAAGAGACTGACAAACAGACCCTCTAAATCATGCCTATTGTCTTTAGATCTTCCTTGCAATCAGCAAGGGGTTAGTAGGTGCAATAATCCTTCCTAAGGCTTTTGAGAAGCAGAAGGAGGCAGAGTTGCGTAAACACACCACTGCCTTCAGAAATTTCACTAGCCTTAGTGAAGAGGGAGGGGAACTTCCCTTGAATTGTCTCAGAAGTTTCACTTGAGGAAGACCCTCCAAGTTTATTTATTTGTAATTGGATTGCATTCTTTCCACTCCCTCCCTTCTTGCAAGGAGATCACAAGGTGCCCTCCATCAATACGAACGACAAACCGGTAAGACAGAGTAGACAGCACAGAAATAAATAAGAAAATGCCTTCTACTCACAAGACTATAGGAAGGCCACCAGCATCACATTGGCTAGTCAGATTCCCCAATGGGAAGCCCACACAGCTCAACATCAACACTCTCCCCACTTGTGAATCCCAGCAACTGACATTCAGAGGCACCCTGCCTCTGATAGCAGAAGTTGAACACAGCCATCATGGATAGTAGCCACTGATTCTAGCATACCCTCCAAGTGTCTTGATTTTCCAGGGACAGTCCCAGAATTATGAAGAAGAAGAGTTTGGATTTGATATCCCGCTTTATCACTACCCAAAGGAGTCTCAAAGCAGTTAACATTCTCCTTCCCTTCCTCTCCCACAACAAACACTCTGTGAGGTGAGTGGGGCTGAGAGACTTCAGTGAAGTGTGACTGGCCCAAGGTCACCCAGCAGCTGCATGTGGAGGAGCGGAGACGCGAACCCGGTTCACCAGATTATGAGTCTACCGCTCTTAACCACTACACCACACTGGCTGCGTCCTGGCTTCTAATTTGATCCTGAAATGTCCCTATTTTCCCTGGCAGTGCCACTGCTGCTGAGCTCAGGGAGGAGGATGGGCCAGCACTTGTCCCAAGTGGCGGCAGCATCTGCAGCGAGGGAACATCCTGTTGCCTCTCCATGGCTGTTGCTGCCAGCCTCCTCCCTTGGACAGCTCATAGCAGCTGCTGGAGAGTGGGTGAGAAGGTGGAGAGGCTGCTGCCACAAAGGCTCAGCCCCATGTGACATGCCGGCTCTGAGGTGCAGTCAGCAATGTTTAGGCAACACGATGACCATGTACATATGCAATAGACAATCTTTATAGTATTCCTTCAAACCATAACAAGTACAAAATGCAATATTTAGTCTCAAAGTTTCTGAAAATCTTTAAATGAAGCGAGGTAACATGTACGATGAAAGGCAAGCTGTGAAGCTTTGTGTATTCAGCAAATACGATGTCCAACACTGAACAGTGATTCTGGATATTGACTACTGTTTCGTAGAATTCTTCGTCAGCGTGGTGGGAGGTTATAGAATTGCTTCGTAAACTGAAAATAAAATTTTACAAACGATGACCTGCTCCGAGGTGCAGGCAGAGAGAGGGGCTGCCCCGGGCGGAAAGAAAGCAGGAGGGGAGTCTAAAGAAATCCTGGATTTATTTATTTTTTCAAAATGCTTTGCATGTCCACATCTAATCTTGCCCCTTTCTAGAATTTATTTATCGGTGTGTGGTTTTCTTTTTGTAAATCTACCAAAGAATAGAATAGAATAGAATAGAATAGAATAGAATAGAATAGAATAGAATAGAATAGAATAGAATAGAATAGAATAGAATAGAATAGAATAAAACTGGGATTAAGGGATTTCCTCAGGGCGGTGGAGGGCGTGTGTGCTGTGTCCTGCTGGAACTTGACCTTCCTCTGGTAGGAAATGCTCTGTGAGGGGGGGGGGATGGGAGCAAAAATGGGTGTTTGAGGAGGGTCAGTTTGAGGGGAGTGAGAAGTGTCCCTGTTTTCTTCCGGTGAATTTTGGAGGGTATCCTCTAGTAGCCTTTTCCTCCATTAAAACTTCTGTGATCCCTCAATGCTAGGTATGCTGGCTGCTGGGTTTTCTGGGGAGCTGTGGTCCAAAAGCTTCTCCTAGCACCCCAGGTGCCCCATTCCACAGGTGGATAAATAGCTAAAAGAAAATAGGGTTGCCATATGTCCTCTTTTTGCAGGCCAAGTCATCTTTTCAATGGGTAGAGTCGTCACAACGACCCATAATTAAAAGTTGTTGTTGTTGTTGTTTAGTCGTTTAGTCGTGTCCGACTCTTCGTGACCCCATGGACCAGAGATCGTCAGGCACTCCTGTCCTCCACTGCACCCCGCAGCTTGGTCAGACTCATGCTGGTAACCTCGAAAACACTATCCAACCATCTCATCCTCTGTCGCCCCCTTCTCCTTGTGCCCTCCATCTTTCCCAACATCAGGGTCTTCTCCAGGGAGTCTTCTCTTCTCATGAGGTGGCCAAAGTACTGGAGCCTCAGCTTCACAATCTGTCCTTCCAGTGAGCACTCAGGGCTGATTTCCTTCAGAATGGAGAGGTTTGATCTTCTTGCAGTCCATGGGACTCTCAAGAGTCTCCTCCAGCACCATAATTCAAAAGCATCAATTCTTCGGCGATCAGCCTTCTTTATGGTCCAGCTCTCACTTCCATACATCACTACTGGGAAAACCATAGCTTTAACTATACGGACCTTTGTTGGCAAGGTGATGTCTCTACTTCTCAAGATGCTGTCTAGGCCTGTCATTGCCCTTCTCCCAAGAAGCAGGCGTCTTTTAATTTCGTGGCTGCTGTCACCATCTGCAGTGATCATGGAGCCCAAGAAAGTAAAATCTCTCACTGCCTCCATTTCTTCCCCTTCTATTTGCCAGGAGGTGATGGGACCAGTAGCCATGATCTTCGTTTTTTTGATGTTGAGCTTCAGACCATATTTTGCACTCTCCCCTTTCACCCTCAATAAAAGGTTCTTTAATTCCTCCTCACTTTCTGCCATCAAGGTTGTGTCATCTGCATATCTGAGGTTGTTGATATTTCTTCCGGCAATCTTAACTCCGGCTAGTGATTCATCTAGCCCAACCTTTCGCATGATGAAATCTGCATATAAGTTAAATAAGCAGGGAGACAAAATGCAGCCTTGTCGTACTCCTTTCCCAATTTTGAACCAATCAGTTGTTCCATATCCAGTTCTAACTGTAGCTTCTTGTCCCACATAGAGATTTCTCAGGAGACAGATGAGGTGATCAGGCACTCCCATTTCTTTAAGAACTTGCCATAGTTTGCCATGGTCGACACAGTCAAAGGCTTTTGCATAGTCAATGAAGCAGAAGTAAATGTCTTTCTGGAACTCTCTAGCTTTCTCCATAATCCAGCGCATGTTTGCAATTTGGTCTCTGGTTCCTCTGCCTCTTCTAAATCCAGCTTGCACTTCTGGGAGTTCTCGGTCCACATACTGCTTGAGCCTTCCTTGTAGAATTTTAAGCATAACCTTGCTAGCGTGAGAAATTAGTGCAATTGTGCGATAGTTGGAGCATTCTTTGGCACTGCCCTTCTTTGGGATTGGGATGTAGACTGATCTTCTCCAATCTTCTGGCCACTGCTGAGTTTTCCAGACTTGCTGGCATATTGAGTGTAGCACCTTAACAGCATCATCTTTTAAAATTTTAAATAGTTCAGCTGGAATACCATCACTTCCACTGGCCTTGTTATTTGCAGTGCTTTCTAAGGCCCATTTGACTTCACTCTCCAGGATGTCTGGCTCAAGGTCAGCAACCACACTACCTGGGGTATATGAGACATCCATTTCTTTCTGGTATAATTCCTCTGTGTATTCTTGCCACCTCTTCTTGATGTCTTCTGCTTCTGTTAGGTCCTTTCCACTTTTGTCCTTTATTATGGCAATCTTTGTACGAAATGTTCCTTTCATATCTCCAATTTTCTTGAACAGATCTCTGGTTCTTCCCATTCTATTGCTTTCCTCTATTTCTTTGCATTGCTTGTTTAAGAAGGTCTTCTTGTCTCTCCTTGCTATTCTTTGGAAATCTGCATTCAATTTCCTGTATGTTTCACAATCTCCCTTGCATTTTGCTTGCCTTCTCTCCCCCGCTATTTGTAAGGCCTCATTGGACAGCCACTTTGCTTTCTTGCATTTCCTTTTCATTCCTTTTCGTTGCTGCCTCCTGTATAATGTTATGAGCCTCCATCCATAGTTCTTCAGGCACTCTGTCCACCAAATCTAAATCCTTAAACCTGTTCCTCACTTCCACTGTGTATTCATAAGGGATTTGACTTAGATTGTATCTTACCGGCCCAGTGGTTTTTCCTACTTTCTTCAGTTTAAGCTTGAATTTTGCTATAAGAAGCTGATGATCTGAGCCACAGTCAGCTCCAGGTCTTGTTTTTGCTGACTGTATAGAGCTTCTCCATCTTTGGCTGCAGAGAATATAATCAATCTGATTTCGATGCTGCCCATCTGGTGATGTCCATGTGTAGAGTCGTCTCTTGTGTTGTTGGAAAAGCGTGTTTGTGATGACCAGCTTGTTCTCTTGACAGAACTCTATTAGCCTTTGCCCTGCTTCGTTTTGATCTCCAAGGCCAAACTTGCCAGTTGTTCCTTTTATCTCTTGACTCCCTACTTTAGCATTCCAATCCCCTATAATGAGAAGAACATCCTTCTTTGGTGTCACTTCTATAAGGTGTTGTAAGTCTTCATAGAATTGGTCAATTTCAGTTTCTTCAGCACCAGTAGTTGGTGCATAAACTTGGATTACTGTGATCATTCTATCATTTTTGAGATTGCATCCCAGTACAGCTTTTGCCACTCTTTTGTTGACTATGAGGGCCACTCCATTTCTTTTACGGGTTTCTTGCCCACAGTAGTAGATATGATGGTCATCCGAACTGAATTCACCCATTCCCGTCCATTTTAGTTCACTGATGCCCAGGATGTCAATATTTATTCTTGCCATCTCATTTTTGACCACCTCCAACTTACCCATGTTCATGGTTCTTACATTCCAGGTTCCTATGCAATATTTTTCTTTACAGCATTGGACTTTCCTTTCGCTTCCAGGCATATCCGCAACTGAGCGTCCTTTCGGCTTTGGCCCAGCCGCTTCATCAGCTCTGGATCTACTTGTACTTGCCCTCCGCTCTTCCCCAGTAGCATGTTGGACGCCTTCCGACCTGAGGGGCTCATCTTCCAGCATCATAACTTTTATATGCCTGTTGTCTTTGTCCATGGAGTTTTCTTGGCAGGGATACTGGAGTGGCTTGCCGGTTCCTCCTCCAGGTGGATCACGTTTGGTCAAAACTCTCCACTATGACCTGTTCATCTTGGGTGCCCTGCTCGGCATAGTTCATAGCTTCTCTGAGTTCTTCAAGCCCCTTCGCCACGGCAAGGCAGTGATCCATGAAGGGGTAATTAAAAGTAGAAGTCATCAAACGTGTCCTATTTTTTGGTCTTCAGAATATGGCAACCCAAAAAGAAAGTCCTTCATGCAGTGCCTAGTTAAACTATGGTATGTAACTCCGTCCCATAGGAGACAGTGGTGGCCACCATCATAGATGGCTTTAAAAGAGGATTGGACAAATTCATGGAGGAGAAGGAGGCTATTGTTGGCTGCTAGTTATGATGGCTATGCTCTGTCTCCATAGTTGGAGGCAGCAGTGCTTCTGAATACCAAGTGCTGGAAGCCATGGAAGGGGAAAGGGCTCTTACTCTCAGGTCCTGCTTTTTAGTTTCCCACTGGGGCATCTGATTGGGCGCTGGGATGACAGGAAGCTGGGTTAGATGGGCCTCCTTTGGCTTCAGGGCACTTCTTTTGTTCTACCTTCACTATCAGGAACAATATGAATACCTCAAATACCAATGGCTTCTCTCTATTTTAGTGTCACAACAACCCTGTGAGGTAGGTTAGGTTGAGAGACTGTGAGTGGCACATGGTGACCCAGTGAGCTCTATATGTGGCTGAGTGAGGGATTTAAAACTTTGGCCTTGCAGTTTCTGGTCCCACATTCTAATCCAGGAGTCAGCAAACTTTTTCAGCAGGGGGCAGGTCCACTGTCCCTCAGACCATGTGGGGGGCAGACTATATTTTGAAAATAAAAATAAAAATGAATTCCTATGCCCCATAAATAACCCAGAGGTGCCTTTTGAACAAAAGGACACATTCTACTCATGTAAAAACACACTGATTCCCAGACCGTCTGTGGGCCGGATTTAGAAGGCTGTTGGGCTGCATCCGGCCCCCGGGCCTTAGTCTGCCTACCCATGTTCTAATCTAACCACCACATCACACCAAGTCTTCAGTTCATTCTCCCTTTGATCCTCTTAACAACCCTGCAAAGTAAATTAGGCTGAGAGATGGTGACTGGCCCCCAAGGTCTCCTGGTGAGCTCTATTTGTATCTGAGCAGGGGCGGGACTAGAACTCCAGTATCCCAGGTCTCTGTTGAAAACTCTAACCACTATACCATGCTGTCTTTCAGGCAATGTTTATGTTTTTTTGTCATTTTACTGGCTTTGGGGTGTGCATGGTTTTTGGTTTTTTAAAAATAATAATAATGATATGATGTTTGTTTTTTTAAAAAAACTGTATTTCACGTAGAGAAAATGAAGTAGTATATAAATGCTTTCAGATAAATAAATCCCACCACCACCCAGCCCCAGTCTGGAAGCCCCTGGGCAGAATCGCAAGGACCCCAGGACCTAGAGCCGGCCTTCCACTTCAAGGAAGCTCTGCAGGTGGGAACAGATGGTGTGGCAGGAAGCCTCCTCTGTGGACCCCCACCCCCATATAAGCCTTGGCAAATGACTGCCATCCAAACGGCCAAGCTTTTACACATACCGGTAAGTGCCATCTGCATCAAGTGACAGGCTGTCAATTTAGGGTGGGTTTGGGGGGGTGGGGAGGAGAGGGTCTCCATTGAAGGATTTTCCACCTGCCCAAAAACAAACAAAACAAAACCTGGAGACCAAATCAATGTTGGTTTGTTGGTTGGTTTGTTTTTTTCATTTTCTAAATCAATTCTTGCCAAAGCTTGGCCTCCACTGGGTGTCATGTACTGAGAATCCTGGAAACTGTAGCTTGTTGAAAGTGTTGTAAATTATAGAAGAAGAGTTTGGATTTGATATTCCGCTTTATCACTACCCTAAGGAGTCTCAAAGCGGCTAACATTCTCCTTTCCCTTCCTCCCCCATAACAAACACTCTGTGAGGTGAGTGGGGCTGAGAGACTTCAGAGAAGTGTGACTAGCCCAAGGTCACCCAGCAGCTGCATGTGGAGGAGCAGGGAAGTGAACCCGGTTCACCAGATTACGAGACTACCGCTCTTAACCACTACACCACACTGGCTCTTACCATTATAGCTCTAGGAGGAGTAATTTACCATTCCCTCTATCTATCTGTCTGTCTGTCTGTCTGTCTATCTATCTATCTATCTATCTATCTATCTATCATCTATATCATCTATATCATCTATATCATCTATCTATCTATCTATCTATCTATCTATCTATCTATCTACAGTGGTACCTCGGGTTACATACGCTTCAGGTTACATACACTTCAGGTTACAGACTCCGCTAACCCAGAAATAGTGCTTCAGGTTAAGAACTTTGCCTCAGGATGAGAACAGAAATCGTGCTCCGGCGGTGCGGTGGCAGCAGGAGGCCCCATTAGTTAAAGTGATGCTTCAGGTTAAGAACCGTTTCAGGTTAAGTACGGACCTCTAGAACGAATTAAGTACTTAACCTGAGGTACCACTGTATCTCCCTCTCTCTCTTTCTCTATCATCTATCTATCTATCTATCATCTATCTATCTATCTATCTATCATCTATCTGCATGCCTGTCTGTCTGTCTGTCTGTCTACTTGCTTATCTGCAAATGCTCAACAATTGTACGTAAAACCATACAACGGAAAACATATTTAAAAGGTTTTTAACAGACCTTGATAAACCATTGGGGAAGGATGTCTTCTTAGGCCTGTCAGAATAGAAAAGGTTTCAGCATGTGTTTGAAAGTTGGCACAGGAGGTGCCTGCTGGCTCTCTATTGGCAAAGAGTTCCACAGGACTGTGCCAATGATGCTAAAGGTCTGTTTCTTCTTGTTACCAAATGAGCCTCGGTGGTCCAGGGTGAAGTGTAAGTGGGTTCAAGCATAACCCAAGGCCTAGGTTCAGCTCAAAATGATCAATAATGCTCCCGCAGATTATTATTTGGGGGGTGGGGTTTGAGGGGAAATCCATGTGCTTAAAATGTGGCTTGTATGAAGTCTGAGTGCATCATCCTCCACTGGGAAGGATTTGAGATGGGAAGCAGTACAAAAATTAAAATTATCATCACAATCATAATTTGTAATCTGGGGTGCAGGGGGTCTTAGGGGAGGGCTAGTATCTCTGCTGAGAGATACCTCATGCTCCCTCTGGGGTAGTTCATCCACGTTTGGTCTCCACCTTCCACTCAGCTCTCAGTTGTGGCTCCTAGAAGCTGTCAATGTGTGACAGTGGCCACACCCCGGGAAACCACTTTGACTGGCCAGCTAAACAAGGGTAGCCAATGGGTCTTAAACCCTTGATGTGTTAGGGACCTCCAGCAGATTAAGCTGACGAAACCAACAGTGGGTCCAACAGTCAAGAAGATGGTTTCTGCATGTCCTGGAGAGGGGCAGATGGGGCTTACCAACCTGGGAAGCAAGCCCATCTCGGAGAAGGTAAACTCTGATCCTAAATTTCCACTGCCTTGCAGGCTATCTTTAGGAGAAGAAAAGGCTAAGGAGGAAACCCTGCACAAATCCGGAGTGGATTCCCTAAAGTGGTTGGATGGTGTCCTATACACCTCCTTCTAGCAACTCCTGCAGTCAAGCTGATGCCAAATGTATTGCTTTCCTTTCCTTTGGACCAAATCAGTGACCAAACCTTGTTCTCTGGGCAGCCCAGGACCTCCATACACACTGCCCAGGCTTGCACCCCAGAGAGTCGCTTCAGTACTGCTAATGTGGCAAAAACAACACCAGAGGCAGCAGTTTAAAGCTACCAGTCTCTGCAGCCACAGCAGGCGCTGTGATTCCCCAGCAGCTTGACTTTACCTCAGAAGCACTTTCCATTGTCTCTCAAGGCATATGGATACCAACAACAATATGTAATCTGCCAGATTACATATCTGCCAACACACGCAGCAGGCGTGTGTTGAATTTGAAATTAGAAGCATAATAATAATAATAATAATAATAATAATAATAATAGGAAAATTGCTGTATGTGCAGCAAACATGTCTTGTTTTCTGTGTATTCCAGAGTATCAAAGAACTTCATTGAAGATTTGTGGCCCTCTAGCCTTTTTTGGGACTGGGGAAGGGTACGATATCTTAACAAAAGAAAGAGGAGAGTCCCTTGTGGGGACACCAAGGAAAGAGGGATGTGAGAAATTTTGAGGGGTGAAAGGGCCACAGAGAAGTGCATGGGTGCTCAAGGAGGGGGATGGCCCCCATCCACAAGAGCATCTGTGGAAGTCAGAGAGAGAGAGAGGCCTCTTTGATTTCTGTGTGTGCCTCATACCAGACACTGTCTAGACTCTGCAATTATTGTCAGCTCTGAACACCCAGGCACTGCCATTTCAGCTGAGAAAGAGCTCAACAAAGAGGGTTTTTTTGTGGGGGTGAGAAAGAAAGAGGGGAAGGAGGGAAGAGACCTACCAAGAGAGGGAGAGGGAGAAAAGTCTCCCTGCAGGCAAGAGATCCCACTCTTCTTGGCTTCCTCATCCACAAGCCCCCTTAGGTGAACAATGGTGTAAACCAACCCTCTCTGGGGCAGGAGGGGTGGGTGGCGGTTGGGAAATCTACCGTAGTCAGGGTAGCGTGTCAGAGAGGAGGAAGATGTTTCTGGAAGCTGTACAAAAAAGGAAGGAAGGAAGGAAGGAAGGAAGGAAGGAAGGAAGGAAGGAAGGAAGGAAGGAAAAAAGGTTCCCCTGCCATGGACTAAATAGGAATATAATCAGATTTTAAAATATAAAAAATGGATTATATTGCCACCATTAATAGGTGAGTGTTATTGCTGATGTTTATTTCTCCTCATGTGAAACACACTGAAGTAATTGAACGGTAAAAGCGTCAATCAAAAAAAGGATTAAACATACATGTGCATATATTTATATTTATAACTATACCCAAATCTGATCGAGATACTGGGAAAAGAATTTCTGTTTATTTGTACAGTGCCACAGAATGTAAGAGAAGCTCTTCTGGATCAGGCCACCAACGGCCCCTCCGACCCAACGTCCTGTTCCACAGTCGTCAACCAGATGCTTAATGGGAAACCTGCAAGCAGGATTCGAGCACGTGAGCAGCACTCTCCCTTCCTGTGGCTTCCAGCAACTGATATTGAGAAGCATTGCTGCCTCCTACAAGGGAGAGAAAACCTAAGAGGAACCCTGCTGGATCAGGCCGATAGAATCCATCTAGCCCAGCATCCTGTTCTCACCAGATGCCCCAGTGGCAAGACTGCAAGCAGGACCTGAGTGCAACAGCAACACACTCCGCAGTTGTGACTCCCACCAACATGCATTTGAGAGAGGCATCCTGCCTTCAACAGTGCACACCTTGGGACCTGATCTAGGGTGTGGGCCTTGGGTACTCTTCACTCTGACAGATTTGGGTGTCCATGAGTGAGAACCAAGGGAAGGTCTTTCAAATTTTTGAATTTCAAACCCAGCATTTGGCTGCAAGTCCTGAGACACCTGGAAGACCTGCTTCCTGCCTTGCAGGCCCTTCCCCACCTGGCCTAGGAGGGTCAGGCCCTGATTAACTCCAGCTACAAAAGCTGAAGGAGATGGTGCTGGAGGAGACCCTTGAGAGTCCCATGGACTGCAAGAAGATCAAACCTCTCCATTCTGAAGGAAATCAGCCCTGAGTGCTCACTGGAAGGACAGATCCTGAAGCTGAGGCTCCAATACTTTGACCACCTCATGAGAAGAGAAGACTCCCTGGAAAATACCCTGATGTTGGGAAAGATGGAGGGCACAAGGAGAAGGGGACGACAGAGGACGAGATGGTTGGATAGTGTTCTCGAAGCTACCAGCATGAGTTTGACCAAACTGCGGGAGGCAGTGGAAGACAGGAGTGCCTGGCGTGCTCTGGTCCATGGGGTCACGAAGAGTCAGACACGACTAAATGACAAAACGACAACAACAACAAAAGCTGAGGCTGCTAAACAGACTCTTTGGTTGGAGTATTGTTGTGGGGGTGGTAACTGGGGGCTTTTGTGGCTGTTCTTGCTTTTGTTTTTTTGATCTTACTATGATTTATGTGGAATTTGTTCAATTTGGTTGTGTACTTTTTGATGTACTTTATTACAATTTTTGTTAAATTGCAATTATGTACTTTTCTTATTGTAAGCCACCTTGAACATGGTTTTAACCATGGAAAGGTGGCATACAAATAAAATTATATACGTATGCATGAATATTTGAGTGCAGTTGATTTCCTGATGGCCTATCAAATAGCATGGAGTTGGTAACATTTTAGCTATCTTCAAGACCCATAAGTTGTTGGCTATCTAACGCTGTCAAGCTCCAACAAAACATATCAAACGCCAAACCCATCAGATGTCTGCTGTCAAATGTGAAGGCCAGGTAGTGCGAACCAGACCACGTAAACTCTGGAATGAACTTAAGAAAACTTGGAGTCTGCAGTCATACTGTCTTCTAAACTGCAGTCCCTGGCAAAGACTAATCACATGTTCAAAATGCATGGGACATTTTTTAAAAAAAACAAAAAACCAAATGTGTCAAATATTCTGTTCACCTCTTTGAGTTTTTGAATTAAACAGGAACAAGAATAATATTTCCCTTGCAGTCGAAGAGTGGAGAGTTCAGACAAATTCAGAACCTTGACTTTTAGTGAAAATGAAATATACTCAGAGTCCAGAGTGGATTTCATGCTCTTTATTCAGCTCGTAGTGGTGAGGAGGAATGAAAGTTCCCCCAAAGCATCTGCTTTATATACATTATTTACACAATGGGCCCCCCGTGATTGGCTAATTCCGGAATTCTCCTGTAGACCAATCAGGTTGTGGATTCACTTCCATCTGGAGCTGGATTGGGTGGCTCCTGCAGACAAATCATACTGCTGCATTGTTCTAGGACCAATCAGACTGCTGCATTCTGAATTCTATTGTTCTAGGACCAATCAGACTGCTGCATTTTGGATCCTATTGTTCTAGGACCAATCAGAATGCTGCATTTTGGATCCTATTCAACTCAGTACATAACAGAAAATTACCTTCCTGTGGCTTTATTTTTTCTTTCAGGCTGAGATCAGGGATGGGGAACCTGCAGTAAGAACATAAGGACATTAGAAAAGCCTGCTGGATCAGGCCAATGGTCCTTCTAGTCCAGTATACTCTTTTCACTGTGGCCAACCAGGCCCATTATGGGAACCTTGTAAGCAAGACCTGAGCACAAAAGGCTTCTCTCCTCATGTGTTTTCCAGCAACTGGCATGCAAGAACATTGCTGCCTCTTACTGTGAAGCCACACTGCATAGCCATTATGGCCATTGATAGCCTGCTTTGTCAGATCTTCTTTACTCTTTCTCTAAACTGAAAAGTCCCAAATTTTGTTACCTTTCCTCATAGGGGAGCCTCTCCCAGTGAGAGGTCCCAATCATCATCAGCAGATGAGAAAATACTGGGCTTTGGGTGTGACAGTAAACATGGGGAGTGGGAGCTTTCCGGACTAGGACTTTAATGCCGTGAATGCAAGTGTTGGATCTGGTACCATGGAAAGTGCAAAGAGTAGATTCCCACCAGAAGAAGCTAGGAGGCTTCCTAGCAAGGAAACAGAACTGCCAGCAAGGATTATGATATCACCCTAGTGGAATCCCATTCCTGGGACCCCTGCTGATTCCAAGGCTTTTGCTCAGCCAGTGTAGAAAAGCCCCCCGTAAGGTCAAATGTCAGAGGGCAAGAGAGGGGAACATCCAGGAAGCACTTTAAGCAATGAACTAATGATGGGGGGAAAGGAATGTTGGAGCTGAGAATGTCCACCCACAGGAAACTTACACGTCTCCAAATTCGCTTCGAAAAGTCAGGAGTTGAACTTCTCTATCGCACAGAGTGGGGTGGGGGCGGAGGGGGGGTGAAGAAAGAAATCTGTCCTCAAAACTTGACTGGAATATATCCAGATTGAAAACTTTCATCGTCTTAACTGAATGAAAATTTTGAATTGATATGTGAAAGTAAAATCACTATTTTCTCTTGATAATAAAGTTTTTATTTTTCATTTTGAATGATTGATTCACATAATTTGTTCACGCTCAAGCACACATCACTTTGTTTTTTTAGGACAACCATATTTTTGTGACTGCAAGTTGTTTTAATACTGTTACTAATATTGTGTTTTAGTGCTGTAACCTGTCCTGGAATCTTAGGGTAAAGGGCTGGGAATGAAAAAAACTACAACTACAACTACAACAAGTATAGTACCTAATGAAGCTGGCTGTGTTCACACCATACATTTAACGCACAGTGACACCACTGTAAACACACATGGCTTACCCCAAAGAATTGTGGGAGCTGTACTTAAGAGATACCAATTCCCTTCACAGAATTACAATTCTCAGATCGGTTGTGCAATCAATCCCTCTTCCCAAGGTACCGTACTCTGGGTACTTATTGCCTCTGGCAGTGGAGGGAGAACATAACCCACATGACTAGTAGCCACTGATAGTTTGTCCCCCATAACTACTGACCAGTCAGCTTGATGTTGACACCAGGAAAAGCCTAGAACAGATAATTAAACAGTCGGTTTGTGAGCGTTTAGAAAAGAATTTTGTGATTACTAAGACCAAGCATGGGTTTTCCAAAAACAAGTCTTGCCAGATAAATGTCATTTCTTTTTTTGATAAGAGTTAGAAGCTTGGTAGATCAGGGGAATGCTGTGGACATAGTGTATCTGATTTCAGCAAGGTTGTGCACTTAGGTAACAAGAACCAGTTGCACAAATAAAAGATGGGGGACACCTGGCTTGCCAGGAGTACATTTGAAAATGGTCTAGGGATCTTAGTAGACCACAAGATCCCTAGATCCGGGGGGGGGGGCTTATTGGCTTGTTATTTTATTTTGATTATGTATTTATGTGGTTTTATATTCTGGTTCTATTTTGTGATCTTCCCTGAGACCTGCGGGTATAGGGCAGTAAGTAAAATAAATAAATAAATAAATAAATAAGCTGAACATGAGTCAACAGTGTGATGCAACAGCAAAAAAAGCAAATGCAATTCTAGACTGCATCAGCAGAAGTATCATGTCCAGATCAAGGAGTAGTTCCATACTAGTCTGCCTTGCTCAGACCAAACCTGGAGTGCTGTGTCCAGTTCTGGGTGCCACAGTTTAAGACAGATATAGACAAGATGAAAGGTGCGCAGAGGATGTGACCAAGATTATCAAGGGTCTAGAAATCAAGCCTTATGAGGAATGGCTGAGGGAGCTGGGTGCGTTTAGCCTCAAAAAGAAAATACTGAGAGGAAATATAATAGCCATCTTCAAATATCTATAAAGATCTGTCACATGGAAGATGGAGCAAGCTTGTTTTCTCCTGCTCCAGAGGGTTGGTTCCAAACCAATGGCTTCAAGTTACAAGAAAGGAGATTCTGACAACACCAGGAAGAACTTTCTGAGGGTAAGAGCTGTTTGACAGTGTAATAGTGTTGGATTCTCCTTCCTTCAAGGTTTTAAAGCAAAGACTGGATAGCTATCTATCATGGGTGCTTTAGCTGAGATTCCTACATTACAGGGGTTTGGACTGGATGACCCTTAGGATTCCTTCCAACTCTACAATTCTATGTTTTTAAAGCAATCCATGAACCAGTGTGGGGGTGGAGAGAGATAGACAATAAATAAGAATATTAGAAGAGCCCTGCTGGATCAGACCATCTAGTCCAGCATCCTGTTCTCACTACAGCCACCCAGATGCCCCAGTGAGAAGCCTGCAAGCAGGATGTGAGTGCAACTGCAGCACTCTCCCCACTTGTGACTCCCAGCAGCTGGTATCAAACACCCAGCAATGAAAGTAGAACACAAAGCCCTAAAGAGCCCTGCTAGGTCAGGCCAAATGGACCAATTAAGACCAGCATCCTGTTCTCACCATGGCCAACTAGATGACCAATGGAAAACCCAAACAATAGTGAGATGAGGGGGCAAAGGTTCAGGGTTCTGATAGGATCGTAAAATCCTCCCACCTCCTTTCCAAAGCCTAGCCAGCACTTCCACAGCTTTGGGAAGGAGGTAGAAGGGCTCTAGGACCTGGCCAGAGCCTCATGCTTCCTTCCCAAAGCCTGGTGCCTGGCAGCGCAAGGGCTGGGGGATGTCAAATGTTGGCCTCGCTCCTCCGCCCCTGCAGCAAGCAACAAGGCAGTGTGCAGCCTGCAGTCAATACTCTTGACACCCACTTGGTGCCACCTATCCTGAACTTCTTGACATGCCCCCATTTCTTCTTAACTTGTAAGGGTTTTTGCAAGGAGGGGCAAAATGATGAAACCTTCGCCCACAATTCCAAAATGGTAGAGTTTGCCCTTCCAGCCACTCATTCTGATTACAAAGTCACTCCCTCGGATGTCCAATGAATCTCCAGGCAGGCAAGGGACACATCCCTTTCACCTTTCATCTGGGCTACTTTTGCCTTGGGTCGCATCCAGGCCATACCTTTAAAGCATATTCAAAACTCTTTTAAAGCACCCTGCTTCCCTCACCAATGAATCCTTGGAAAAGTCAAGGACTTTGGGACTCACTTCCACAGGAGGTGGTGATGACTTTTAAAAAGCATGTTTGTTTGTTTGTTTGTTTTTTTAAAAAGCTACTTGGACTAATTTATGGAGGAGAGGGCTATCGATGGCTACCAGCCATAATGGCTATTCTCTGCCTGCACAGTTGAGGGGCAGCAGTGCTTCTGAATGCCAGCTGCTGGAAACCACAGGAGGGGAGAGCTGCTCTTGTGCTTGAGGGTTGGTCACTGTGAGAACAGGATGAGGGACCAAATGGGCCATTGGCCTGATCCATCATGTTCTTATGTTCCTAATTCTGCGTGTTGGGAACTGTGGCTCTGTGGGAACCACGGTTCCCAGGATTCTTTGGAAGAATATATGTACTTTAAATGTGTGGTGTGCTTGTGACCTCAGGATCTTTTTTGGATAAAACAAACAAACTTCACTTCCTTTTGTGGGGGGGGGGACCCTCTGCACATCCTTAGTGAAACCCAGTTCAAGGACCAGCATTTCGGGAGAGGAGATGGAAAGCACCAAAAGCCTACATTCACACAGCGTCTTTTCAATCCTGTGCTCAAACCCCTTGGCCATGAGAGCAGGAGAGGAGGACGGCTGTTTCTCAAAATGCTTCACTGATGTCAGGCAACGTCCCAAAGGCTGAACGTCCAGAGCACAAGCCCAGCGCCCGGTCAGCAGTTCTCTTTCCTCCCTGCAAAGCTTCTCCTGTGCCAGCAACTTTTTTCCTTCCAGCCTTTTCTCTCGCGCGCTCTGCAACCGCTTCCCTGGGTTAAAAATAAACTCAAGTTTCTGGGAAGCCGGTTCTTCCCCCTCCCCTTCCCCAGAGCCCCTGAGAATAGATCTCTGCAGTTTTCAAACCCAACAACTCCTCCTCCTCCTCTCTCTCTCTCCTTCTGTCCCTCCCAACTTCCTTCGACACCCCTCCTCTCCTCCTACTGAGATCTAGCAATGCCTCGTTTTTTGGCTTGCCAGTTCGACTGGAAGGGGATTTAACCACTTCAGCACCAAGAAGAACAGGGAGCCCTGGCTCTCCTTAACAGGGCTTGTCCCAGATTTTTCTTTATGGGTGGTGGTGTAGTACTTCCTATGCATCTGCTTAGTACATTTATCTGCTTAATTGACAGTTGCATTTCTATCCCCACCACTACCTCCCTCCTCTCCCCCACCTCTCGTTTTATCCATACAATGACCCTGAGAGGTAGGCTGAGAGACAGATACCGGTCACCCATGGAGCTTCATGACCGAGTGTGGTTTGAACCAGGATCCCCTGCCTATGCCCTAGTAGTACAGTGGTACCTCGGGTTACAGACGCTTCAGGTTACAGACTCTGCTAACCCGGAAGTAGTACCTCGGGTTAAGAACTTTGCTTCAGGATGAGAACAAAAATCAAGTGGCAGTGGCAGCAGGAGGCCCCATTAGCTAAAGTGGCACCTCAGGGTAAGAACAGTTTCAGGTTAAGAAGGGGATGTTGCTGAATTACAGCTCCTATCAGCCCCAACCAGCATGGACAATGGCTAAGGAGGATGAGCTTGTCACTGCTGCTTAGCCTAACTTACTTCGCAGGGATGCTGTGGGGATTTAATGGGGGAGATCCATGTACACCAACTTGCACCCCCTGGAGGAAAAAGTGGAATATAGATGTAAATATAAATACAGTGGTACCTCAGGTTAAGTACTTAATTCGTTCTGGAAGGTCTGTTCTTAACCTGAAACTGTACTTAACCTGAAGCACCACTTTCACCACCGCCACACGATTTCTGTTCTCATCCTGAAGCAAAGTTCTTAACCTGAAGCACTATTTCTGGGTTAGCGGAGTCTGTAACCTGAAGCGTATGTAACCTGTAGCGTATGTAACCCGAGGTACCGCTGTATAAATATACTGTACATTTTTTAAAAATAGTAGGATAGTGCTGTTGTGTTCAGGTCCTCCTTGTGGGGTATCTGCATTGCCACTGGAGGGAAAGAAGATGCTGGACTAGATAATGGATTATGATGATGGTGATGGTGATGATATAAATTCCTTCCCCATTCTTCCTCCCCCAAGGAGCCCTGGGAGACTAGCATCAAAGTGGTAAAACGTGCTCTTAAAAATAAAATGAACATGTGGAAAACATTTAAAAACAATTATACATTGGCCTGATCCAGACGTGGCTCCTCTCATGTCCTTAATTTTCCTACTTTCCTCAGGTCATGCCTCCCACCACCCACAATCTATGTCCCCCTCAAATGCTTTTGCCTGGCTAGGATATAAAAATTTATCTTGCTTACTTGGATGGAGTGTGTGTGTGTGTGTGTGTGTGTGTGTGTGTGTGTGTGTGTGTGTAAACTACTGGACATTTGTGTGTCTGGAGCATAGGAGTACAACAGAAGTACAGAAGTACAACAGGCCCATCTATATTGCCCCACCTAACACAGGCAACTGACCCCCATAAGGTTGCCTATGTTGGAGTGTGACCCTCCTGCTGAAAACATTTCCCTGCCCCCCCCGCCCCCGCCTTAAACAGCTGGGAGTCAGAAGCTCTTATCAAACTACTGCAGAACACCCAGGGTATGGGCGTAGACTTTATGGGGGGGCGGACCAAGTTTTCTGTGATGCAATTGGTCAGTTAGTTGAGTATTTAGTCCCCACTCAGCCAGGAAGCTCGGTGGGTGACCTTGGTCTTCTCTCAGCCTAACCTACCTCACAGGGTTCTTGTGAGAGGGAGAGGTCCATGTACACCATCCTGAACTCCTTGGAGAAAGGGCGATATATACAAATAATATTTATATAAGGTTTTATGCAGTGTGGCATAGGGGTTAGAGGGCCAGACTAGGACCTGGGAGAGAACAGCTTTCAAATACCCACCCCACACTTATCCATGAAGCTCACTGGGCGTGACCATGACCCAGTTACAGTGGTACCTTGGTTCTCAAACTTAATACGCTCCAGAAGTCCGTTCCAAAACCAAAGCGTTCCAAAACCAAGGTGCATTTTCCTATATAAAGTAATGCAAAACAGATTAATCCGTTCCAGGCTTTTAAAAACAACCCCTAAAACAGCAATTTAACATGAATTTTACTATCTAACAAGACCATTGATCCATAAAATGAAAGCAATAATCAATGTACTGTACTATAAAATAAATAAGACAGTATTGTAGATGATAAAAATTAAAATTAAAAAAAATCTTACCTGCACTGATGATAGTCATTGTTTGGATGGGGGGCTTTTATCCATTTCCACAGTCACACAATCAATCAATCAGTAGCTGAACTGGGTTCCACACAGTCACAAAAACAAATTAACCGAAAAAGCCACAAAAACAAAAATGCAAAATAAAGAGCAAAAACAAAATCGCCAAACTTAATCTGTTCTGGAAGTCCGTTTGACTTTTGAAATGTTTGAAAACCAAGGCAAAGCTTCTAATTGGTGCAGGTGCCCAGGAAACAATAGCTAACAGCTGCATCAGACGTTTGGCTTCCGAAAAAATGTTTGAAAACCGGAACACTTACTTCTGGGTTTTAAGATGTTTGAGAACCAAAGAGTTTGAGTACCAAGGCATTTGAGAACCAAGGTACCACTGTATTCACTGTCAGCCTAGCCTACCTCATAGGGTTGTTGTGGGGATTAAATGAGGTGGGGGAGAACAGTGTACGCCATCTTGAGCTGCTTGGAGGGAGAACGTCAGCTATAAACTAAACAATACGTAAGTAGAACAACAAATACATCAAACAAAGAAACTGCCACTAAGCCAGCAGTGTACATATGCTTGCAGTGTTGCCGTCAAAGCCATCCTGTTCACCATGAATGAGTTTGTGCAGGTGTATGACATCATCAGTGGTCCTGATAACAGCTTGAAGGATGACTCACACGACGGAGACTCTTTAGGCTTCATTGATGTTGGGAAAGAACGAGTCATCAGGGCTTGGCGATGTTGAGAAATCCTGAAGAAGTGCTCAGACAGCAAGCACAGACACAGGCATGACCAGTGCTATTTTTATAGAAAAAGAGGGGCCGTAACTCACCATGAGGACCTCCCTTGTTCTCTTTTAATAGCAATGGTACCCACCTGAGAGGTGCTGGAACTGAGTTCCAGTGAGTTCCGGCTGAAAAAAGCCTTGGGCATGCTCTTCCCACTAATCTCAGTAGAACAACCATGTCAGCCTTCAGGAGTGACTCTATGCTTGCCTTCATCTTGGCTTGGCCTTAATCAACCCAACACACGTCCTGGTGTCTTTGGATTACAAGACCCATCAGCTCCAGACCCAGCAGGTTTCCTTCAGGTGTGCCTCTGTCAATGTGGTCCAGGGATGGGAGACGATTATCTTTTGGTCTGCATTTTAAGTTTAGCCTACCTGTGCTTCCCAAAACAATCAACATCCCAAAATGTGATTCCTCCAAAATCCTCACTTCTCTGAATTTTGCATGATGTGGTTCCAAATCTCCCCAAAATGTGCGTGAGCGTGAAGCATGCATGGAAATTATTATTAATTTTATTTGTATTTGTTGTTGACTATCCCACCTTTTTTTCCAGGCAAGGACTCAAGGCGGCTTGCACAAATTAAAACAACACAGATAAATACAATGAGCCAAAAACATATAGAAGATCATCATTAAAAAGTAATTAAATTCCAATAGAATTAAAACAAAAAAATGCCTATATTCACTAAAATAAACTTTCCAGAAAGAATTGTTAGGGGAAATGTTTTGCAAAAGTGTGCATGTTAAGGAAAAATTTCCATGTGGAAATGCACACTAAAAGGGTGATGAATTTCTATCAGGACTTTATATCTTTCTATATACATAAAAATGTAAGGTGTCGTCATGCTCTGCAGTTCATGCCAACTGCAGCCTGAGGAACAGCAGGTGTGCTGTGAAGTGCCTCTCCCCTCCTTGTAAAGGGGCTGGGGGAGGAAGGAGGAGCTTGGATGAGCTGTGGGGTGAAGGGAGAGGGAACTACAAGGGATAGTTGAAGGGGGTGTGAGGAGTAAAGGGAGGGAGATTATTCAGGTGCGAGTGTAGGTGCCAAATAAGGATGGAGGATATTGATGGATTCACATCTGGTTTGCATTTCATGAGCGTGCAGCCCTGTGCCGTTATCCACCAGTGTCCTCTAAGAAGCAAGAGGGAAACTTCAAAGAGCACCACAAGGGCCTGCTCCAAAATTAACGGTGCAAGATGCAAATGTTTCTGAGTTCACGCGCTCCTCCCTAAGTTCAACTCAAGGAAGCTAGAAAGCAGAAACAGGTGAGTCAGTTGGTTTGTGCTTGGCGCTGATAACACCAAGTTCACAGGTTCAGTCCCCATATAGGGCACCTACATATTCCTGCATTGCAGGGGGTTGGACTAGATGACCCTTGGGGGACCTTCCAACTCTACAATGATATGCTTCTATGATTCTATGTTCAAGAGCACTAAATGAGGAGTTATTCCTAGTAGGTGGCTGCAACAATATTCACTTAAAAGAATGTCACAAGGGCTGTGTGTGTGTGTAAATAAAAACAAACAACATTTAACTTGCAGAGAGGGCAGTGTGATGTAGTGGACATCACAGAGCTGCATCTGTGAAGGGCTGGAGTTCCTGGTGAGGGACATGTGAATGTAGAAAGCTGCCTTTAAGTGAAGTCAGGAAATTGATCTATCTAGCTCAGTATTACCCACACTGACTGACAGCGGCTCTCCAAGGTTTCATACAGGGAGTCTACCTGGAGATGTCATTGGGAATTGAACCTCAGACCTGCATGTCCAGCAAATGCTCTGCCTCTGAGCTACAGCCCACCGCCTTAAAATGAATTAAGCTTCTAGTCCTCATCTTTCTGAATAAAGTGCTGAATTATTTGGCAACAAAGGAAGCCGCCTTATGCCAAATCCAGCCATTTGTCTGTCTAGCTCAGGATTCCCTCTACCCACTGGCAGCGGCTCTCTGTGGGGTCACATAGGGAATCATTCTCAGCCCTATCTGGATTGAACCTGGGACATTCTGCATGCAAAGCATATGCATTACCACTGAGCCAGGGCCTTTCCCCAATGTTACCCCATGTCAGTCCTACTCAGAATAAACCCACACTGAAATGAATGGCAGCTACTAATTCAGGTCCATTCATTTCAATGGGTCTACTCCACGTAAAAGCTAGTTCACGCACAAAAACACATTTGATGCAAAGACCATCTGCATCCAGTTCTACCTTTTTCGTAATCAAAGCTCAGGATGACTAAGGGATGCTTTCTTTCTTTCTTTCTTTCTTTCTTTCTTTCCAGTAGGGAAAAAGGAAAGCAGCTGAAAGAGTTGCAAAGCCTTGAGCAACGGGTGTGGGGATGTGAGCGGCTGCAATGACTCACGGATGAAACCAGCTCTGCAGTCAACTTCCTCTTTGCTTTATGTAAGCCTGCTGAATCCACAGTAATTGCCTTCCAGCCCCCAGCCCCTTCGCCTCTTGGTTCTGCTTTATCTGTAGCCTGCTTGACAGAAGTTCTGTGCAACTCCTGACAGAAGTGAAAAAGGAACCACACCCTACTCTCCAATTTTTGCAACTATATGGCCTCCAGGCCTAGGCGGACTTTGGTAATCTTTCGTAATACACAGGTACCCTGTGTGAGCCCAAAATTTTGCACCTACAAATGGATCTTCTCAATTATTGATCTTCTCGATTTGGTGCCCTGTGTGGCAGAACTGCTTGCACTGCCCTAAATCTATGCTGGCTCATGTAAAGTCTCTCTTGTACTAGTTATGCAACCAATTTCCAGTGCAAGATAGACTTTCAAACCCCTAAAATGGAAGGGAAGGCCAGGTAGAGAGGCCGGGGGAGGGGGTACATTTACCCCGAGGCCCAAGGTTCCCCTCATTTTGTCACACACCACCCTTGGTCACCTAGCAACCATCAAATCATCTCAAAATCCTGCACCCACATAAATTCTAGAGACTTCTCAAGGGCTCCTGAGAACAAGTCAGAAAGCTGAAAGGTGTTATTGCACAGGAATAAAACTTTTTTAAAAGTGGAGGATGTCTTATTACTATTAAACAATTATTCATGGCTGTTCATGAAACCTAGAATAGCATTAGTCTGCTAAGACCCCCCAGATCCTTTTCACGTGTGCTACTAGTAAGCCAAAAGGGACACGAGTGGCGCTGTGGGTTAAACCACAGAGCCTAGGACTTGCCGATCAGAAGGTCGGCGGTTCGAATCCCCGCGACGGGGTCAGCTCCCATTGCTCGGTCCCTGCTCCTGCCAACCTAGCAGTTCGAAAGCATGTCAAAGTGCAAGTAGATAAATAGATACCACTCTGGCGGGAAGGTAAACGGCGTTTCCATGCGCTGCTCTGGTTCGCCAGAAGCGGCTTAGTCATGCTGGCCACATGACCCGGAAGCTGTACGCCGGCTCCCTCGGCCAATAAAGTGAGATGAGCACCACAACCCCAGAGTCGGCCACAACTGGACCTAATGGTCAGGGGTCCCTTTATCTTTACCTTTTAAGATGTGCATAAAATGCCAGTGAAAATAACATACTAAGATGCATTATGTTAAGGGAAATTGCTGTGCAAAAATTTGTGCATTAGGAGAAATTTGGGCTGTGACGCTGATTTGATTTTATTTTTAAAATGCAAATTGATGTGGAAATGTGGAGAACTGAACTTAAGATGGAAAAAAACTTCCAAACAAAACTTCAAACAAAAAATATCAGATTCATCCACCCTGTTCTACCACACTGAACAGAGACACTCTATGCTGCAACAGAGGCTTGCAGTTCCAACTTGCTTACATTGATTACACCCCAAATCATGCTCCAAATGTCTCACTACCCTGGCATTTTGATCACTAAAAGATACTGTCCCTGGCAATCTTGAAATAACCAGCCAGGAGGGTCTGTGACTGGTGTGTGTGTATTTTAATATGATTATAATACGTTTTAAATTGTCTCAATATGTTTTAAAAATTGTTTTTAATAACAATAAAAAACATTGTATTGTTTTGACACAGAATCATAGATTTGTAAATTTGGAAGGGACTCTGAGGTCATCTAGCCCAATCCCTTGCAATGCAGGCATCTCAACTGAAGCACCCATGGCAGGTGGCCATCCAACCTCTGCTTATAAACTTCCAAGGGAGGAGAGCCCACCACCTTCCGAAGGAGTCCGTTCTACTGTCAAACAGCTCCTACCATCAGAAAGTTCTTCCTGGTGTTTAGTCGGAATCTCCTTTCTTGCAATTTGAATCCATTGGTTTGAGTTCTACCCTCTGGACTCATGAGAAAACAAGCTTTCACCCTCTTCCTTGTGACAGCCTTCAGATAGTTGAAGATGGCTATTGTATCTCCTCTCAGTCTCCCTTTTTTTTTTTTTTTTTTTTTTTTTTTTTGGTACGCTAAACATACCCAACTCCTTCAACTGTTCCTCATAAGGCTTGGTTTCCAGACCCTTGATCATCTTGATTGCACTCTGCTGTACACATTCCACTTTGGTGTTTGAAACCCTGGTCTCCTTTGGGTGGGGATAGGAATTTAATAAATAAATAAACATTCCATTTCCCCTCTCTCCCCTCCCGTACCTCCATCCAAGGCTGGCCAGGTCATGAGAAAGAGTGGCCAGCCCTAGTTTCCCTGCCCAACCAGGTTTGGGGCTGAACAGAGATTCAAACCCTTCTCTCTCCCAGGTTAGAGATCCAACCCAGTAGTCATACCTCGGGTTACATATGCTTCAGGTTGCGTTTTTTTGGGTTACGGACTGCTGAAACCTGGAAGTACCGGAACGGGTTACTTCCAGGTTTTGGCAGTCGTGTATGCGCAGAAGCACCAAATCTCAAACTGCGTGTGCGCAGATGCACCACTGCAGGTTGCGAACATGCATCCCGCACAGATCACGTTTGCAACCTGAGCGTCCACTGTATTGCAGAGGTTGTCAATGCCTGCCTCACACGACGCTGCTGGATTGCAACTCCCTGCGCCCCTATCTTGCTATGTCTGTTGTGGGGCTGTAGGGAGTTGGAGCCCCACAAGGTCTGAAAGCCGCCACAATGGCAAATGATAAAAATTATATAGAAGGGCTGTCTTGCTCGGCTGGGGTTGATGCGCTCCGGGTGCCGTTCGGCACCACTCTGTGCAATATTCAGCTGAGTATTCGCTACCCGCTTATTTGACTGTGCTGAAAATTCTGTTGCCACCACCATGTGGATAAATGATGAGTTTTGCTACCTGGTTTAGGAGCAGAAGGTGGCTTAATGGGTAAGGGGTAGTAGGGAAGAGAGCTGTTGTGCCCCTGCAACTCAGCCAGCGGAGCTGACTTGCCACCTTAGCCCACCCAAGGCCAGGAAAACAAAAGCCAGCTGATGGCACTTGGCGGTGGAAAGCACAACTCTCCCACAGCCCAACTATAGCCCTGACATGGAGCCACAGTTGCACCATCGCCACGCACTGGAAGGAGGGGGGTTAAGTTCGTTATATCCTGGTTTATGGCTGAGTTCTGGGGGAGTAGAGAGGGGGGAATCGACAATTAAAGAGATGTCGTGTCAGGGGGGGAAAAAAAGGTTGTGCAAAGGGGGAAGGGGGGGGAGAGCGAGCAGAACCCTCCCTTCCAAACTGATGAAAGTTGAAGGCTCTGTTTTCTTCTCTCTCTTTTCGCTCATCAAGAGAAGAGAATAAAAAAAATAGAAATAAATACAAACCCTGCCTGGAAAGAGTTGTGTTCTGCAAGCAGCCCCTCCCTCACCGCCCGCCCCATTCCCAGCGCTCTGAAAGGAGCCCTCGCATCCGTCTTGCTGTGTCCCTGCATTTTAATTACCACCTTATTAATATTCATGAGGCTAGGCACTCAAGGGGGATTACAGTCTGTCATTCTCTCTCTTGCTCTCTCGCTCTCTCCCCCCTCCCTCTCCCTTTCCATGTCCCCCCTTCCCTCCACCGCCTGCCTCCTCGGCTGAATCTGTTTTTCAGCCTCCCTAACAGCCACTGCAGAGCCTGTAGAGATATATAGATACACACACACACACCCCGCAAGCCCTTTTGCATCTACATAGATGATTTGGGGTGAGTGGCTCAACTTAGCGGGTATGTGAGGGTACATACCAGTTTGTACGTGTGCGGGTGCATTTGCCTGCCAGTGAACGCGTGTGAGTACCCGTGTTTGTGTTTGTCAATGGGTGTGGGAGCAGGTGTGAGTGTGGGTGCATATGTGAGCATGTGTCTCTATGTACATTTGTGAATATGCCATGCATGAGTGTGTGATGCTGTCCGAGAGTGTGTGGTTATATGTGTGCATTTGTGTGTGTGGATTTGTGCATCAGTGTGTGTGTGGGCATGCAACACACTCATATAAGAAGCAACATTCTTCCACTGTATGCAAGAGACTGGATAATTCCTCTACAGTGGTACCTCGGGTTACATACGCTTCAGGTTGCAGACACTTCAGGTTACAGACTCTGCTAACCCAGAAATATTACCTCGGGTTAAGAACTTTGCTTCAGGATGAGAACAGAAATTGGGTGGCGGTAGCGCAGCGGCAGCAGGAGGCCCCATTAGCTAAAGTGGTGCTTCAGGTTAAGAACAGTTTCAGGTTAAGAACGGACCTCCGTAACGAATTAAGTATGTAACCAGAGGTACCACTGTATATCGAAGAATATATAGAAGAATAAGCACTCTGAGAAATGGGAGAATTTCTCCATTTGGAAGAGGCATTCTCTCCTGAGAGGAAGATGCTTCTTCTTACATCAAGGAGAGGGAACCTGGCACTCCAGGTGTTGCTGAACTCTAGCACCCCACAACTATTTAATCTTTTAAAAAAAGGAGTTTGGGAGCCACTTCTTGACTAAGTCTGCAGCCTGACCCCCACCCCAACTTCACCTTAGGCACTCCCTGGCCCCTCCAAAGCTGTTGTCTTCTGAACATATTTCCATGGTTCTCATTTTTCCAGTCTCAATTCAGCCCTCGACTCTTCTGCATCAGTCTGCAGTCTCTTTTTTAAAAAAAGTTCAAAAAACTCTTTTTTAAAAGTCCTCATGAAAATTAATTAGCATTTTAGTGTGAATTTTCTCTTAATATACATGCACTTTATAAGCCATTTCCCCGTGTTCTTCACATTTTTGCACATTGGTTTCTGTAACAGAATGTGTTTTTGTATATCCTTTTCACTAAGATATACATTTCCATGCACACTTTACCTCAATCTATGCACTTTGGTACACGTTACTTGGTTGGAGAACTGGCCTTGCAAAACCAGGAGCAGTGCCCCATGGTGGCAGCTATGGCTATGACAGCCCTTCAACATAGGAAAAAGCCCAGTGAATCTTCTCCAGCTCGGATTTTAATTCGAGTCATGGGAGAATTTGGAAGCTTCTACTGCAAGGGGAACTGATATTGTCTCTCCACATCCATAACTAGGAATGGCCATATCTATATCTATATCTGTTGTTGTTGTTGTTCAGTTGTTTAGTCGTGTCTGACTCTTCGTGACCCAGAGCACGTCAGGCACTCCTGTCTTCCACTACCTCCCGCAGTTTGGTCAAACTCGTGTTTGTAGCCTCGAGCCAGTGTGGTGTAGTGGTTAAGAGCGGTAGACTCGTAATCTGGTGAACTGGGTTCGCGTCGCCGCTCCTCCACATGCAGCTGCTGGGTGACCTTGGGCCAGTCACACTTCTCTGAAGTCTCTCAGCCCCACTCACCTCACAGAGTGTTTGTTGTGAGGGAGGTAGGGAAAGGAGAATGTTAGCCGCTTTGAGACACCTTCGGGTAGTGATAAAGTGGGATATCAAATCCAAACTACTACTCCTCCTCTTCTTCTTCTTCTTCTTTGAGAACACTGTCCAAGCATCTCGTCCTCTGTTGTCCCCTTCTCCTTGTGCCTTCAATCTTTCCCAGCATCAGGGTCTTTTCCAGGGAGTCTTCTCTTCTCATGAGGTGGCCAAAGTACTGGAGCCTCAGCTTCAGGATCGATATCGATATCGATATCTACAGGGCCGTCTTAAGTATATCCGGCACTGTGGTGCAAAGATCCCGCTGGCGCTCTCCCGCTGTTTCCCAGAGTTGCCAACCTTTTTACTGAGCTGCTAGCAGCTTTGTGGGGTTGGAGGAGGTGGGCAGTGGCTGGAGGGAGGCTCCTCCAGCGGGGAAGAGGCGGAGGCTCTGGGCGTGGTGCTGCTTCAGCGAGGCGGGTGAGAGCGGTGAGCTGATGCCAGGAAGCGCCGCACACAGCCTCCTCCTCTTCCCTGGCACCTATGCCACAGTGGCCACAGCAGGCAGAGGCTCCGGGCATGGCACTGCTTTGGCACAGCATAGCGGAGGTGGGCCACGGTAGCGAGCTGATGCCGGGAGGCACCGCGTCCAGCCTCCACCTCTTCCCTGGCGCCCCGCGCCACCTGTCTATATCATCTATATCTACATATCTCCATTTCAGTTTATCTCAATTTCTCATTCTTTCCAATCTTAAGTTTAGTTCCCAACATTTTCACATCAGTTTGCAATTTAAAGAAAAGTCCTCATGAAAATTCATCAGCGTTTTAGTGCAAATTTCTCCTAATTCACACATTTGCTATATAAGAACTAAAGAAGAACCTTCTGGATCAGGCCAATGGCCCATCTACTCCAGCCTCCTCTTCAACCAGATGCCCATTATGAGAAACTTGCAAGCAGGACCTGAGCACAAGAGCTCTCTCCCCTCCTGCAGTTTCCAGCAACTGACATTCAGATGCATTACTTCCTCCAACTGTGAAGGCATCACAGCTTTGTAACCATTGATAGCCATGAATTTATCTAATCCTCTTTTAAAGCCTTCAAGCTTGGTGGCCATCTCTGCATCCTGTGGGAGGAAGTTCCATAGTGTAACTATGTGCTGTATGGAGGACTTCCTTTTTTATCTGTCCTGAATCTTCCAAAGATTTATATAATATTGTCTAAAGCACACGTTTTGGCAAAGCAATCTCCCCTAATTACTTAACACATTTCTGTATGTTATTTTCACAAATATATGCATTTCTCGGCAAATTTTGCCCCAGAAGATAATTTTTGCACACTTTACTGAGCTGGAGAAGTGTGTGGCAAAATTTGGAGGGGTGTGAATATTCTAAGGGAGGCTGTGTTTCAGTTCATGTATTTGTTCTGAAAAGTGAGGATCAGGAAAGTTTGCATTTAAATGTGAAGTGAATCGAATTTCTCTCCCCTTCCTCATCTCCATCCCCATTGATTCAGTTTCATCGAGTTTGCAGGAACCAAAACCTAACCATCCTCCCACACAGTCACATTCCCAAATTTTGCAGTGAGCTTCTCCAGCCAATGCATATGTACAAAATGGTAAAATGTCCATAAAAAATGCATGTATTGGTAAAAATATAATTGGGGCTATGGATCAAGTGAGCAGCATCCTTCCCCCCCCCACTAAAAAATCCTCCAGCATCCCTTCTAATTTCCACTCTGCTATGCAGACCAGTGCAGAGGTGGAGGGGAGCCAAGTACACTTACCCCCAGCCTTGGCTTGGGGGAAGGGGTTGCCATATGTGCTCTTTTTCTAGGACACACCCTCTTTTTCATGGGTAAAGTCATAATAGTGATCCATAGTTTAAAGTAGAAGTCACCAAATGTGTCCTCTTTTTTGCTCTTCAAAATATGGCAACCCTAGTTTGGGACCCCACCAGGGACCTCTAAAATGCCCCATGCCTCCTAGCTGCAGGGTGACTTAATAGGCGAAACGGCCATGGGCAAAACATTATTCCTGTCCGTATGCATTGTAAGGCTTGGGTAGTAAAATCGGGACCTGCATTACTGAGTACTTGTCAAAGGCTGGACTGAGGAGGAAAGGTGGGGGCTGCCCCACCTTCTCCTGAACCTTCCCAAGAACAGGAGGACAGTATAGATTTAGAACAGTGGTTTGCAGAAGGACATAGTTCAGAGACCACAGAGGGGAAAAGCTGGGAAATATTGGAAGAGGAACAGCAGGAAGAAGAAACAACCGGGGAAGAGGCAGCTGACAGACTCAGTGTCTTTGGAGAGCATTCCTGAGCCCCCCACTCCCAGGACTAGTTGTGCATTAAGGGTAGTAGAACAGAAAGCTCAGAGGCAGAAAGCCCAGATCAGACAGCACAGGGATGACGTAGGATAAGACAGATGGAGGGGGTTGGGCTTTACTTGGAGCAATGTCATCATTGAAATAAGAACCACATTCCTTTGTCTCCCTCTCTCTGAATACTGAATAAATTACATGGTAAGGATTTTTTCCGTTTATCTGCTTTTTTTTGGCTGCCACCGTGGGAGGGATAGGATTCCTTGGACCTTGACAGTACTAGGGTGTAGCGTGAGATCATATTAGGCACCTCCACCATGATGGCACATCTCATGGACAAGACTCCCACACCAGACCTCAGGCAAGCTCTGCATGCACCTGCTACCATGGAGCTCATTGATAGTTCTGTGCATGAATCCCTGATCTTAAATCAATTCAGGCCAAGCTGGGAATCTGCTGACTAGTGTTAAAGCAGCCCTGGATTTCCCCTAGTTGGGTTGGGTTGAACTGGATCAATCCAGGGTTGACAAAAAGGGGCCAACTGCCAGAGAAGGATGACTGGGAAGAAGACATGCAGGCAGCCTAAGGTAGCCTAAGGCAGCCATTTTTTCCCTCCATCTACCTGACTTTACAATGCCTCCAGGTCAATTTGGGACCCATATCAGGTTGGCTCAGCCCCAGATCATCCCGTGTTGGATCAGGGCTGCTCCAAAGTGATGTATCAGACCCCAAATTACCATGTATTGTATTCTCCATAAGAATACAAAGTGGGGTTGGTACAGTCCCTTATGAAAAAGAGGCCACATTAACACCATCCATTTAAAGTACTGGGACAGTAATAGCTTCCTCCAAAGAATCCTGGGAGCTGTAGTTTGCTAAAGGTGCTGAGACTTGATGGGAGACCCCTTATTTTGCTAATTCCCAGTGTTCTCTGGGAAAAGGGATTGAATAGGAATGCAGGTAGCTGCCTTATACCAAATAAGACCATTGGTCAATCTAGCCCAGTACTGTCTATGCTGACTGGCAGCGACTCTCTAGGATTTCAGGCAGGAAGCCTCTCCCAATTCTACCTGGAGATGCCAGGGATTGAACCTCGGACCTTCTGAGAGCCAGTGTGGTGTAGTGGTTAAGAGCGATGGACTCGTAATCTGGGGAACCGGGTTCACGTCTCCGCTCCTCCACATGCAGCTGCTGGGTGACCTTGGGCCAGTCACACTTCTCTGAAGTCTCTCAGCCCCACTCACCTCACAGAGTGTTTGTTGTGGGGGAGGAAGGGAAAGGAGAATGTCAGCCACTTTGAGACTCCTTAGGATAGTGATAAAGCAGGATATCAAATCCAAACTCTTCTTCTTCTTCTGAGTGCAAGGCAGGCACCCTGCCACTGAACTATTGTCCTCCCTCACTCTGGGAATTGGAGCCCTGGAAGGGGAACTGGGGTCTCCCAAAAAGTCTCAGGACTCTTAACACCACAGCTTCTAGACTTTTGGGGTGGGGTGGGGTGAGTAGCTGTGCTTTTTAAAATGGTATGATACTGCTTTAAATGTTTGGTAAAAGGTAAAGGTAAAGGTAAAGGAACCCCTGACCATTAGGTCCAGTCATGCGGTGCTCATCTTGCTTTATTGGCCGAGGGACCCGGCGTACAGCTTCCGGGTCATGTGGCCAGCATGACTAAGCCACTTCTGGCAAACCAGAGCAGCACACGGAAACGCCGTTTAGCTTCCCGCCGGAGCGGTACCTATTTATCTACTTGCACTTTGACATGCTTTCAAACTGCTAGGTTGGCAGGAGCAGGGACCGAGCAACGGGAGCTCACCCCGTCACGGGGATTCGAACCGCCAGCCTTCTGATCGGCAAGTCCTAGGGTCTGTGGTTTAACCCACAGTGCCACCCGCGTCTGGTATGAATGTGCATTTGTCTTCCTCCTTGTTACTTTTGTCTTCCTGTCTTTTCAGGGTCCCTTTAGAAGCCCATCCCCAAAGAATTCACACTGTCTGCCCTTGTAGCTGCAAACAACCCCTCACCTCCTACCCAAAGTGCCTGCTGGATATATGTATCCCACCCCCTGCTGCCAATGCCTGCCCAGGCCCTTGTGCTGGTGAGCAGCAGATGCACGGCAGTGCCCCCATCGGCATGGCAACAGCACGTCTTGCCCAATGCAGTGTTACCACAAGCAGCTGCACCCAAAGCACAGGGCACCTGAGCCCCAGGCTCCGGCGGTTTCACAAAGCTGCATTCAGATGCTATCCCTGGCGTGGTTTCAGGAGAAGGGGGATGCTGAAGACAAAACAGACACGAAATCAGGAGAGAGAGGGAGAGAGAAAGACTTTGCAAGCATGGAACTGTTGCATCATTAGCATCCTTTTAAAAATCCCTGCACCAAGCAGGATTGGAGATCTAGTTTGAAACATGGCAGCCTGATTGTCTCAGCTTTTGTTGTTTGAGAAAACAGAAGTTCCTAACACTTTTGGGGCATTTTAATTTTTTTTCTTTGTAGGTGCCAGATGAACTATTACACACTGAGCCACCAGACTGCACCCATGCATAGATCGTGTATTTCAAACCTTTCCTGCAAGTTTCTTCTTCTTTTTTAAAGTCCATATAGTAAGCTAGCTTATCTATTACTACTACTATATTTATACCCCACCATTTTCCCTGACAGGGACTCAAGGAACAGTGTGGTGTAATGGCTAGAGCAGGGTGTTGCAACATGCAGCCCAAGGGCCACATGTGACCAACAAGGCCTTTCTTGGTGGCACTTGGCAACATTTGATGCCCCTCTGCAGCCCTCATGCTGCCTTCCCCAAGCCAGATAAGCAAAGCACTGGGCTGTGGGGAGGATGCATGTGGGCTCAGACAGGGTCCTGGTGTCTTCCTTCCTCCTTCCTAAAACCTAGTGAGCACTTTCCCAACTTTGGGAAGAAAGTGGGAGTGCTCTGGGACCCTTCCCCAAGCCCAGTGCCTTGCTTAGTTAGTTTTGGGAAGGCAGTGTGAGGGCTGGCGAGGCTTTAAATTTTAGCCTTGCTCCCCTGTGCTACCACAAGGCAATGTGTGGTCCGCAGATTGCATGTCAAAGTACTCTTGCGGCCCACTTGGTATAAGTTGGACCACCCTGGGCTAGAGCGTCAGACCAGATTCAAGGGGGAGTTGGTACCCCAAGCACTGCTGTGGGGTTGTGATGTCTCTCCATCCCCTCATCATGCCCTCTGTTTTTCCCCTCTGCTGAGCACCTGAAAAGGCCTGCAAGGAGGCACCCCCCTCTTCCCCCCTTATGCCCCCCTCCATGAAAGCAGCTCTGCAAATATTTGAATTAAGGTCCCCCAGGGAGTCCCCGTCACCAAGTCACTGATTTCTCCTCCTTCATTATATCTCAGTGTAATTTACTGAGGGATGGCGTGTGCCCCTGATGGAGAGATTTCCCAGCAGGAGTCTCAGAGAGAGCTCACAAATCAAGGATGGGGGGGGGGGCGCATGCGGAGGGCCATTAGAATATGAAAAGGTGAGGCAGGCTGTGGGGTGGAGAGGGTTCCCCCACCAACCCTCCCTCCATTCTTGCTCTTGTTCTCCAGGACCTAGGAGTGGAGCATTAGCAAATCATGTGCCAAGATTGTTTGTGCCTTCACACTGAGCCAATGCTCTCCCAGCAAAGACCAACAGCATTGCTTTGACTGTAAAGGTGCTGCCAGTGTCTTTGGTTTCATCAGAGAAGAGCACTGTGGGTATTCTAAGGATAACAGACAGGTTGTGGCTAGGCCACAAGGTGTCACACAAGATTTTGCCCACTCCAATCATCTGTTTTATTAGGAACGTGAGATGAGGCCAGCTGGATTAGTCCAGTGGCCCATCTAGTTCAGCATTCTCTTCTCATAGTGGCCAACCAGGTGCCCCAATGAGAAGCCCACAGGAAGGACCCAATCCCAAAGTTTCCAGTAACTGGTATTCAGAATTATTAATTGCTTCCATGGTGTAGGCAGAGCATAGCCCTTGTAGCTAGTTGCCATGAATAGCCCTCTCCTCCACAAATTTGTCTAATTCTCTTTTAAAACCATCCAAGTTGGTGGCCATCATTGCCTCATCTGTAGTATACATTTAAAGCAGTTTTTCTACCATTTTAAATAATTGTGGCTTCCCCCAAAGAATCCTGGGAAGTGTGGTTTGTCAAGGATGCTGAAAGTTGTTAGGGGACACCCACCCACCCCACACTTCATTCCCCTCAGAGTTTCCTGGGATTGATTGTTAAGCCGCTCTGAGAGTTGTCATTAAGTCAATGGATCTACTCTGTGTAGAATTTAGTTGGACTCAGCTCTCTCTGTTTGCTGTATAAATTAATATGGTTTGAGAGTTAGGTTTTGTGGGGTTTATGACTGGCTTTTAATTCTTCATGTCAGTTTTACCAAGAAATTTGATGATCAACAAGAACACATGGATGAGTCTTATCCCAGGATTCTTACTATATATATTTATTTTTTTATTTAGAAGGTTTATTCAGGGGTCACCAACCCTGCACCCATTAAGGCATCCAATTTGTGTGCCCAGGCAGAAGGTTTTTCTTTCTTTTTTAAGCAAGTCTCTTAAACCCACCCACCCCCTCCCCCCAAAAAAAGAAAACTAGGAAGCATCTCAAGGGAAGTCATAGTACTGCTCTATTCTGCCTTGGTCAGACTACAGTTAGAGTCCTGTGTCCAGTTCTGATAGGCTGGAAGATGTGCAGAGGAGGACGACTAAGATGATAAAGGGACTGGAATCAAGCCTTGTGAGGAATGGTTGAAGGAGCTGGGTATATTTAGCCTGCAGAAGAGAAGACCAAAAGGTGATATGGCAGTCATCTTCAAATAAATGAAGGTCGCATGGAAGAGGGAGCAAACTTGTTTTCTGCTGCTCCAGAGGGCAGGACCTAAACCAATGGATTCTGATGGTAAGAGGTGTTTGACAATGGACTCCATCAGAAAGTGGTGGGCTCTCCGTTGGAGGTTTTTAAGCAGAGGTTGGATGACCACCTGTCAGGGATTCTTTAGTTGTGATTCCTGCATTGCAGAGAGTTGGACTAGATTATCTTTGGGGTTACTTCCAATTCTACAATTCAATGATGATTCAGAATGTGCCAGTATTGGTAGGATATCCAGCTTTATATAACCAATATGCTTCACTCTAATGCACGAAGGGGTTAATACCATAGAGTAAGCTGTCCTGACGGAATTTGCTAGGTCTCTGCCTCTTACCTTGGGAGGAAGGGTTACCAAACCTTTCTCTTTCACTTGTACCATGTGAGGTCTAAGCTGCATGCTCCAAGGTTACACCATGTGGCTTAAGCAAGCCATCTTTGTGGTTCTATACAAATAATTTAGAAACATTTTATCCAGGCGTGCCAAGTGGTGGGGACTGAGGGGTCTTCAGCCTCCCCCCCCCCCCATTTTTCAGGGTGGGGGCTGGGCTCTCCCCAAATCCTGTGGCCTGCTATGCCTCCTCCTCCCTGCCCAATGTCACACGGGGAGGAGACCAAACGCGGAGCCCAGCTGCATGTTCTCCATTCCCCACCCAACACACAAGTGCCAGCATCACAGCAGCAGAACACACACATATTCCAGCTCATGTGCTAGGTGTGGAGGAGACAAATCACATGACATGTAACATAACGCATCACATGATGCACCTCTGCAATGTGGGGGGCAAGTCGGCACCTCTGATTTTATCATTTTGGAAAAACCAAAGTTATACTGCTTGACTTTTCTTGCTTCTGCATGGAAAAGCACATGACCTTTGAAGTTTAAGTAAACCATTTTAAACCAAATGTGTGGTCTCCTTCTATGCTAAGGGAAGAGGGGAACTTTGTAAGCAACTTAGAAATGGATATTTTAAAGGTATAACAGCCTATATTTCTGCATTTTACTTTGCTGCATATTTTGCGATTTTAAATCTCGGCTGGGGCTCTCTCACCAAAGAGTACTTGCCCTAAAACTGGATCTAGGAATCCAGGTAACACTCCTTTTTATTTTATTTTATTTTATTTTTTACATTTATTTTATTTTATACTTTTAAACCAAATACAGAACAAAAAACCAACACTATGCTCCTAAGTGACTTTTGTGAAATGAACCGACCTGCTTCCATGTGTCACAGTTATTCGCCAATGAGCTGTGATTAATAAGTGAGTAATTTGCACATCAGGCAATAGGAATCCAGGAGTTCTAAAGTGCTTTTTTCTCTCCTCCTCTTCAGTATTGCTTCTGTCTTATTTTCTAGTAGTCTTTGGAACCTCTGCAGTTTGCCCTTTTCCCCTAGCAACCAGGAGGCTTCTTTCCTGACACGGGTTCGTCTAAGATCAGGTACTACCTAGTATTTCTGCAAATGCTACCACACAATAACTGAAGGTGGGTATTAAAGTATCCTCTCCTCAAATGGCAAGTGCAAAATGTGAAAACTGTACTTTGGCATGTTTCTGGCTGTGCAGGACATAAAGACCCGGCAACTAATAAAGAGTTCACATTCCACATGCAAGGCAGGCGGCACTCTGCCAAGGAGTGACAACCCTTCCCCTATGAATGAAGTAAGATTCCAGTTCTCTTTGTTCTGAATTTAAGGCCAATTTAAACAAAAACATGGGAAGCTACTGTATACTGCAGAGTCAGACTAGCGGTCCTACATGGACTAACAGCAGATTTCTAGGGGGTTTAGAGTAGGGGATATTCCCTGCCCTACCAGGAGAACCTACAGGTTGAGCCTGAGACCTCCTGCATGCAGAGTAGATACCCTGCTATTGAACTAACCAAAACTTTTCCCAAGAAAGAGTAAATGAACATAGTAATTTTCAAGCTTCTCTGCATTGCAACAGACCAGCACAGTTGTCCACTCTGGAAATTAAAACCACAGGGCTACTTCCATGCTTTCAATGGAAACATGGAGTACAATTCATGCAACATGTTGGCGACTAATATACAGAAAAGTAAGCAAGAGGCTGCTGTTTGCCCAATGGGGTCCTTTTACTGGGGATTGCAGGTAGCACACTCCCAAGGTAGTTTTCCGGGCTTCTTCAGTGGTCTAATCTCAAAGCCTTGAGATGTATATTGATATTCAATTTCATAGAGAATACTATTTCTTGGCTTAAGATCTTGATTACTTGGACTGCCAGGGCGAAACAACTTTATTAACATCCATCTACAACTTCACTAGGATCTCTCGGTATTGTGAACAACATTGAACTTATCTTTTGTTGGTATCTTAATGAACTTACCTAAAAAGATAAAGAAAACAAAAGACTGAGTTAAGCACTTGAAAAATCCATTGAAATCAGACAATTTAAGTTCATCTCAGGTTGGGTAGTTCGCAAGTCTCTGTGGCTTTGCATAAGTTTGTGTATTTTTCTCAGAAGATTAATAAAGAATGCATAATTATTTTGGTAATTATTGTGTGTATATTAGTTGCCAACATGTTGCATGAATCGTACTACTTCTAACAGCAACACAGGTTGCATTTTTCTAGCATTATGGTATTTTCAATGGAAACATGGCAGGACCTATCATGGCAAATTTTTTGAGAAGGTTTGATCCCACATCAAGTCTTGGTGAAACGAATGCTGCCTGGTCTCTTCTTGGAGCAGACCAGCCTTCTGTTTAAATGTTTTGATGTCTGTAGTCAGACAAATGGTGAGCTGGTGCGAGGAAGAGAGATCGTTGCCACCTTCCTCTAAAACAAAACAGAACGGTCCTACGTGAAAGCTGGCCTTTGAGCCAGGAGAGGCTGTGCTGGGAGACCTTACCACTTCCCTGCGATGTGTCAGAGCAGAGTTCTTCAAAATTACTGACCCACCACCAGGGGAATCCAATTGCAACAATCTGTGTGGCAAGCAACCCCTCGCTCATCTGCCACAGAGGCCCTGTATGGAGAATCTCCAAGCTCCTATGAATAGAGAGCGCTGGATTCAATCTACGGTTCCCCGAGGACGTGCCTTACAGGAGAAGTGCAGTGATGGGGAGCAGTTCAAGGCGGAGCCGCTTGTGGTAGTTTGTATCCGGGGAACAGGGAGGTGTTGTGTATCGGCTCAGACTGCTATTCTATCTGCACTGATTCCCTGACACATAAAATCATAGAATTGTAGAGTGGGAAAGGACCTCAAGGGTCATCCTGTCCAACCCTCCTGCGATGCGGGAATCATAGATAAAAAATCCATGACAGATGGCTATCCAACCTCCACTTACTTTTATTTTATTATTTATCAAATTTGTATACTGCCCTTCATCCATAGATTGCAGGATGGGTCAAAACATAAAAATACAAGATAATAAAAAGCAAAAAATACATTAAAAGTAAGAAAAAGAACATGCAAATAGCCCCGCCAATGAAGCAGAGCCTGCCACTTTCTGAGGGAGCCCGTTCAACAGTCAAAAGGCACTTACAGTTTAGTCAGAATCTCCGTTCCTGTCATTTGAACCCATTGGTTTGGGTCCTACCATCTGGAGCAGCAGAAAACAAGCTTGCTCCATCTTCCATGTGGGAGCCCTTCAGTTACTTGAAGATGGTTATGAAGGCACCTCTAAGCCTTCAGTGTGGTGTAGTGGAAAATAGGGACATTTCAGGATCAAATTAGAAGCCAGGACAGAGCCAGTGTGGTGTAGTGGTTAAGAGCGGTAGACTCGTAATCTGGTGAACTGGGTTTGCTTCCCCGCTCCTGCACCTGCAGCTGCTGGGTGACCTTGGGCCAGTCACACTTCTCTGAAGTCTCTCAGCCTCACTCACCTCACAGAGTGTTTGTTGTGGGGGAGGAAGGGAAAGGAGAATGTTAGCCACTTTGAGACTCCTTAGGGCAGTGATAAAGTGGGATATCAAATCCAAACTCTTCTTCTCTTCTCTTGCTAAACATGCCCAAATATTTCTACCATTCCTCAAGGCCTGGTTTCCAGACCCTTTATCATCTTGGCTGCACACATTCCAGCTTGTGAATATACTTCTCAAACTGTGATGTCAGCTTGGTATTGTTCAAACTGGCTGGCAGCAGCTCTCCAGGGTTTCAGTCCTGCCCTACTTGGGAGATGTCACTAGGGATGGAACCCTGGACCTTCATCATGCAAGACAGATGCTCTACGACTGACATTCACCCTTTCCTCTAAAACTGAAATAAGATTCTAGTCCTCATGTTCCTGAATAAAATACTGTATTAAGTAGAGGAAGTCACATTATCCTGAGTCAGAGCACTGGTCCATCTAGCTCACTACTGTGCTCACTATTTTGAGTCTACACTGACTGACAGTGGTTCTCCAGGGTTTTAGAGACAGAACTATGGCCCCTCCTCCAAAATAAAATAAGATTCTCATCGTTTCTAAATAAAAGCATGATTTCAATAAGGAGCTGTCCTTTGCTGAATCAGAGATTGGTCTATCTAGCTCAATATTGTCTACTCTGACTGGCAACAGCTCTCTGGACATTCAGACAGGGTTTTCTCCCAGACTTACATGGAGATGCCGTCTGGGATTAAACATGGGACCTTCTGCATGCAAAACAGGTGTCCTACCACTGAGCTACAGCCATCTTTTCAAATGTATATCCCGCCCTTCCTCCCAAATGAGCCCAGGGCTGTTCTTTGTCACTTGTTTATCATGAGGAAAATGTGAAACCTCAAACCTCAACTTTGGAGTTCTAAATTTGTCAGAAATTGATATTTTGGTGCCGCAGCTCCTACACTTTGGAACTCCCTGCCTCTGCCTGTTGACACCAGGCAAGTGCCTTCACTATACTCTTTTCAGCGTCTGTTTAGGCTAGCCTGCCCAGATGTTTAGAAAGCTGATACGAGTTTCAATTTGTTTTTAACCTACTGTTATTTTAACTTTTTGAAAGTATTAAATCGTTGTTTAAATTTTTTCATATTGATACTTTTATTGCTATATATTTTTTGTAAACTGCTTTTAAAAAACCCAAACGGTGTATAAATTTTATGAAATAAATAAGAGAATAAATAAATAAAATTTCCCTCAAAGAATCCTGTAGTCTGTTAAGGGTGCTGGGAATTGTAGCACTGTCAGAGTGGTAAACTACAGTTCCCAATATTCCTTTTTGGTGGGGGTGGGATCCATGTGATTTATATGTGTTTTATGATGTGGACATCATAACAGGGAATCCTGGGTAGACCTGATGTCTACCCAGCCCTGCATTAGGTAACCTATGTTATTTCATTTTCAAATTCTCTGAATCTTGTACAGAGTACTGTACAGGTTAGAGTCCCTTCCCTCTGCCTCTTTTACTCATGCTCTTTACCAACATGCAGGAGACCAGGCATGCTTTGCTGAAACCCTATAAAAAACAAAGGCAGGAAAGAGTCTGAAAGCAGCCCTGTGTGCAATAAAATCACATCAAGACCGCCTTCCTTTCCCCCTTCCAGTGTGGTATCAATGCGCACGCATGCTTTGGTAACCCAGAGGATTTTAAAAAAGAAGAAGATGCAAATGAACAGATGGAACGGAAAGATGAGGCAGAACGCCCGTGCCCTAATTCTGGAAATCATTTTAAGAAATTATCCTAGCTGAACTGGAATCCAGAAGGAAGAAGACAGAAAGCAGACGGGACCATGGGGGAAATAGGGGGATGGAATAGATGGGAGAAATTTGCTTGTAATAATGTAAGAACCACTAGTCCATCTCGTGCAGAATACTCTTTTCCCAGTGGCCAACCAGATGCCCCAAAGGGAAATTCACTAGCAGAATTTGAGCACAAGAGCAACTCCCCGTTCCTGTGGTTTCCAGCAAACTGTATTCAGAAGTGTTGCTGCCTCCAGCTGTGGAGGCAAAGCATAGCCATCCTGGTGAGCAGCCATTGGTAGCCTTGAACTCCCTGAATTTCCAGACGATGCTTCTGACTGGCCACTGTGAGAACAGGATGCTGGGCTAGATGGGCCTTTGGCCTGATTCAGAAGCGCTCTTCTTATGTTCTTCTTACGGAAAATCAGCATTGAGGGGGAAATGTGCCTATTAGACAAAAACACCATACAAAGATGTTTATATTAGGAGAAATTCACACTGAAATGCTGAAAATTTTTCACATGGGCTTAGAGAGAAATTACAAACTGACATGGAAATGTGGAGAACAGAATTTAAGAAAGGAAAAACGAGAAGCAAAACTCGCACACACTGCCACTGGACCCCCTCATAACCTGCACCAATCCTGCCTTATACTGTGCCTGATTCTTCTGATGGGCAACAAAGCTTCAGGTAAGGATAAAAATAAAAGTGGCAGTGGGGATACAGAGATAGCATGGTACCTGTTGCAAAATAAGTGGCAGCCCATCATTCCTGCCTATCTCTGCTTCATCACATGGTGCTGTGCAGGATAACTTCCTGGTGGATTATACCACCTGTTAATTTCTGTGTAGGGAGGAAACTGCCATTTGGATTTTCTGCCTTGAGTACCAACAGGTCTTGAACCAGCCACCTGCAGATCATTCTTCCAGATGGACTGAGTTGAAATTAACCTGGAGAGAGAAACGGGAAAATTTGGTCTGGCGGCACCTATTCTTTGAAACTCAGTGCTTGTTGACATTAGGCAGCTACACTCACTGTTGATGTTATTTATTTTATTTATGGATTTCATAAAATGTATAAGCACATAGCTTGATGGTAAAAAAAAAAACACAACCCACCCAAAAATCAAACCCTCAAAGCAGCTTGCAAAAAACATAAAGCAATAAAATTATGAATAAGGAAAAGGAACAACCATAATGTTTTAAATTCAAAAAGTTAAAGTAGCAAGAGACTAGAAGCAGATTAAAACTCACATCAACTTTCTAAGCACGTGTGCAGGCTTGCCTAAATAAAAATGTTCTTAGCAGGTGCTGAAAAGAGTACTGTGAAGGCACCTGCCTAATATCAATAGGCAGGGAGTTCCAAAGTATAGGTGTTGCCCAGCTGAAAGATGTTGACAAGTTTTAATCTTTTTAACGGTTGGTTTTAATTATTTCTAAATGTCTAAATTATTTTTAACCACTTTTGATAGATAATTTTAATATTTATCGTAATGTGCTTAGAGGCTTTACTACAATCAAGCCAAGGTAATTCATTTTTCCCTCATTGTGGCTGATCAGAAGAGCAGGACCACAAGGGGTGGCACCCCTGGCTCTCAGTCCAAAACCCAGATGCGCCCACAGGGGTCTAGGAAGTTTGGCAACCCAAGATTGGGAGAGGGAAGTTGCATGATGTTCCTGTAAAGCTGAAGCTGTCTCTGTGCTTGCACCCTTCCAAAATCTGTTCAGCTGAATGTCTGCCAGCCGTTTCATGAGGCTACAGCAAAGCAAGGAAGAGGAAAATGCATATCGTTGTCCCTCTCTTTCAGAGCAGCTGAAAGGTGCTCCTCTCCTTAAACTTCCTCACCCCTGCTGGCCATTAGAAGAACTAGTAGCTAATAACTTGTGTCCGAGTTTGCTTAGTTCCTCCTCCCTCCTAAATCTCTTTTCCCTTTGTGCCTTGTCTTTTAAGATTGCATGTTTGTTCTTTCCCCTGATCTGTAAGTGGAAACCTTTGGCTGAAGAAGGGGGTGAATAATGCCCCCTTTTGGCCAGTTTGCCACCTCAATACAATCCCATGCATGGTTTCTTAGAAGAAAGACCAATGGGGTTTATCCCAACTAAGCATCTAGGTGATGGGTCTAGATATTTTTGGGCTCCAACTGCCATCAAGCCCAGCCAGGGGTGATGAGGGCTGGAGGATCACAGATTAGCCTCTGCAGCTATTATGACTGCAGACTTCTTAAGCCTGCACTGCACATCCAGTAGGATGAGGTTATTGGTAGAGACCTAAGTGATAAGGTAGACTATACCCTTTCTAGCTGGTGGGGACGATGGCAATTTTTGATGTTCCCTCTTGGACCCAAACAAACAACAAAACTCCCTGCTAGTAGAAAGCTAGCACATGTCAGAAAGGCAGGAAGATTCTCCAATCCTGTATTCTTCAATCATTTCAAATACAGGATCCATATTCAACTGAAATGTAAGACCATAAGAAAATAATGGTTGCTGGATCAGGCCAAAGGGGGCCCATTTTGGTGGGAAACCTGCAAGCAGGACCCTAGCACAAGAGCACTCTCCCCTCTTGTAATTTTCAGCAACTAGTATTCAAAAACATTGCTGTCTCCAACCATGGAAGTAGAGTGTTGACATTGCGGCTAGTAGCCCTCAGCCAATTCACTTTTAAAGCCATCCAGGCTGGGGGCCATAATTGTCTCCTGTGTGAGAGATTTCCATACTTTTTAAATCATTGCCACTCACTTCAATCAGGCTGTATTGAGGTCCTGGCCCAGGAGTTGAAGAGTGATGTGGACCCTATCTTATTCCCTTTCCTGCTAGCTTTCTATTTGCAATGAGTTGGTGTGATTTACAGTCATTGTTGCCGACTCAGATATCTAGTATGCTGGTGTGTATTTAGTTCATGACTGGTTTTAATTTTCTGAATGTTTTAACTGTTTTTACTAAATAATTCTATTGTTTTATTCTTTTTGTAAACTGTTTTGAGGCATTTATTTATTGAATTTATATCCCCCTCCCCTCTATGGAGCTCCAGAGACTCTCCTCCTCCTCGTTTAATCCCCACAACAACCCAGCAAAGTAGGTTAGGCTGAGAGTGAGCAAATGACCCCCACTGACCTTCATAGCCAAGCAAGGAGATTCAAACTCCCAAGTCCTAGCCTGGTGCTCTAACCACCACACCAAACTAGGTAGCTTTCAAAAGATTATTGTTTGTTTTCTACCATCAAGCAGTATATAAATTTTGTGAAATAAATAAAAATTTAAAATGAATGTGGGGGGGGGGGTGTTTATAAAGGTGAACCTTCCCCCAGCAAGCTCCAAGTGGTACAGTCCCTTCTAGAGCCCCAGCACAAAGGGACTCAACCACTTCTTGACCAGAAGCCAAGCAGGGCTTTCAAATCTAGTGGACTGTTCTGCAGATGAAACCGGGGCAAGCTTTTGGAGGTGTGGGAGGCAAGCAGCTGGACTGCGATGGAGGGAGCCAAGCCTGCTCAGTTTGGGAAGGTTTTCTGCGAGGGAGGGAAGAGGCAGAGAGAGGGGAACAGCCGCGTTCAGTGGAAAGGAATGTCCTCCCGGGATGGCTCGGCTGAACCTCAGCCAAGAGTCCCTGTGAAGCCAGCTCTTTTCCAAGCCTGCAACCTCAGGCTGTGTGTGTGTGTGTTTTAAGGAGGACAGAAAAGCACACAACTTTGTTTCTTTCTCTTTCGAAAATTTTCATGACTCTTCTGGAAATGTTCTTCCACACACCCCAATGTGGCTCACACACCCCACATGTGTAAGTTTCCAGGAAAGGGTGGGAGGGAGCAGTTCCCCCCACCAAAATAAACCATAAACCCCAGCTCCCCTCTCCTTTTTTAAAGAGGTAAGTTTCTAGCATTTGTAGAAGCTGAGGTATGAGGCAAAATGTGCAGGCAGCAATCTCATTTGTTGTAAGAGAAATTAGCTCTTTCCATAGTTTACATTTATTTATTATTTAATGTATGTGTTGTTTTATTTTATTTACAGAATGTATATCCCTTCTTTTTCTCCCAAGGCGCTCATTGTGGCATATGTGGTTCTCGCCTGGATTTAATTCCCACAATCACCCTGTGTGGTAGGTTAGCATGAAAAATGGCTGAAGGTCAGGGCCGTAGGTAGGGGGTGGTAAGGTGGGCCCCCGCCAGGGGCGCAGGTGATTGGGGGGCACAAAATCAGCTGAAAATATGTCCATAAATATCGATTATTGCCTCATAAGAAATGGTTTTAAATAGAGGGTGAATTGAATGGGTGGAGGGGAGGGGGTTGGAGGAGAGGCAGAAAGAAGAGCTAATTTGTCCGTGGCTAGGGGGCGCAATCTGGATGGAGGGGGCGCAAGATCACCTTATCTATGGCTCTGCCCAAGGTCTCACCAAGTGAGTTTCATGGCCTAGTGGGGGTTTGAATCCTGATATCCAGCACTCTAACCACTCCACCCCATCCCTGGAAAAATTCCTGTGCACAACCAGATAAGCCCACTGAGTCCTCCCCAGTAAATGGGTCTAAAAACATATCATAGCTGAGGGTTCAAACCAGAGTGTGTCTAACCAAGAGGTTAGGCCTCAGACAAGGTAAGGCAAAGGGAGCATTTTCCGCACCTGCAATGAACCCCCATCCCCATATTTCATATATAGAGTGAAAATTTACAGGATTTATAGAAGCTGAGATATGAGGCAAAATACATAGGCCATATTCTTACTGTAATTTGTTTTGTGAGAAACTAGCCTGCTCTCCTCGCTTTCAGTATTTTGATTCACCCCCCTCCCCTCAAAAAAATCCCATGGAGCCAATCCAAAGGTGCTTGCAGACTAGGGGTGGTTGTGGCTATTTTTTAATACAGCAAATAGGTTGTCACAATCTTGCAAATGAGTTGTAGGATGCAGTTTTGGGGGGGTCATACAAGCTGCATAGACATCTTACCTTTAAAGCACATTCCTGGCCCCCAAAATCCTGGGGACTGCAGTTTGTGCCTCAAGAGAGAGAGCTACCATTCCAACACCCTCAACGAATTGCAGTTCCCAGGATTTGAGGGGAGGTATGCTTTGAATATGCTTTAAAGGGAATGTACACAGTCTCAGAGTAGAACCACTGAAGTTAATGGGCATGACTAAGCTACATATGCTACTTTCATTGGGTCTGCTCTGTGAAAAACATGGTGGTCATGCTGGTGTTCTTTCATTGGTTGCATTCCCCCATCAGGAAAGTTTAAATCCAGGTTAACAGAGAGGAGCGGGGTAGACAAACTACAGGGTGGTGAATAATTTCTGTGATGAGGAGCACTGACCCCATAATAAGCCCCAGTCTGGAAAGATCATAGGGTGGTATTCAATGCTGGAGGTGACCCATTGAAGTTAATGGCCATGACTACTTTAGGCCCATTTGTCTACTGTGAGGAGGATGTAGTTGAATGCAATCCATAGAAATGAATGGACCTTCCTCCAAAATAATACAAGGTTCCAGACCCCATGATACAAAATAAAGGGGTGACTTAAGTAAGAAACTGCCTCATACTCAGTTAGATCCATCAGTCCACCTAGTGCAGTATTGTTTGCACTGAGAGGCAGCAGCTCTCCAGGGTTTTGAAAGCGGGTCTCTCTCCCAGCCCAACTTGGGGGGCTGAACCTGGAACAATCTATATGCAGATACTCTACCCACTAAGCCACGCCCCCTTCCCCAAACCCTAAGAACGTAGGAAGAGCCCGCTGGATCAGGCCAGTGGCCCATCTAGTCTAGGATCCTGTTATCATGGTGGAACAATCTGTTGCCTGCAGAAACTGATGCCTGTGGTTCATTTGCACTGTGAACCGCTCTGAGACCTCTAGGTATAGGGCGGTATATAAATTCAATAAATAATAATAACTTAAGCAGAACCTGAGCGTAACACCTCTCCCCTCTTATGGCTTACGGCAATTGTTATTCGGAAAAATTGCTGCCATTAACCTTGGAGGCAGAGCCTAGGTATCATGGTTAGTAGCCATTGATAGCCCTAGTTGTTTATTTTTTTTATTTAAAAACCCTGCATAAATCCCCCTCCTCCGCGGGTTCGAATCCTGACCTCTCCCTTCGCGTCCCCAGCTCCGCGAGTGTGTTTGTGTTTATTCCTGCTCTCTCCCTTGAAGTAATCCACACACCAGCTGCCTGCCTGCCTGCCTGCCTCTCTCCCCCTTCTCGTCCTCCGTCTCCTTCCCCCCCCTCCTCCATTTTTTCTATAACTCAAAAGCTTGTCAGCCTAGTTCCAGACTACTGGCGCCAACCTTCTCTCCGGGAAGGGGAAGAAGAGAAGCGGGAGGGAGGGGAGAAAAGGCTCCTCCACATGAACGCACATCAAACCAGCCCTTTATCTCCCCGGAATGCTTTTCAGCTGCACTTTTCCTTCTCCCTCCACCCCCCGCCCTCCTTAAACCTCCCCCTACCCCTGCAAAAATTAAATACCATTGCTACCCTTAATGAAGGAGGCTGCAAAGGAGAATATTATATATGCGTCTGTCTGCATGCAGAGTGTGAGTGTGTGTGTGCAAACGAAGTGAGTCTACTCGGAAGTAAAGGGGTTGTTGCTTTGTAACGGGGTTGGCTCCGCTGGAAGGGCTTGCAAGCCTAAATAAATAGCGGGTGGAGAAACGGGGGGGGGGGTGGCATAGAAAACACCCAAGCAAACACGGCATCTATTATTTATCCAGGCGATTAATTATTGAAGGCGCTGTTGGGGGGGCACAGAAAAATAGGTGTGTGTTGGAGGGAGGGGGAGATGCAGAAAGTGCATGCAAGCCCTGGGAATAGGGAGAGAAAGGAAATAAAATGGGGGTGTTGTTTTGCAAAGACAAGGAAGGGCGCTGAGCCAACACCCCCCCCCCACACACACAGAGAAACCCCTCCCGCCAACTCCATACAGGAAGGAAGGGGGGTTATCACACAACTCAAGTTTGCGAAAGAGATCCAGATTATTTTTTGTGGGGGGGTGTGGAGTCCACAGTTGACTTTTCATTTCCCAAAGCGGGCTAATCCTCTCCCCATTACCACTATAGGGGGTGTTTCATGCAAGACTCCTACTTCTGGAGGAATGACTTTCCACTTTTTCTGGAGCAGAGGAGACAGGGGAGAGGGGGGGGGCTCAAAGAAGAGTGTTGGATTTTATTGGATCGGAGACTCCAGGTTCTCAAATTCTTGCTTGGGTCTGAAGCTCCCAACTGGTTTGATCATGGTCTACTCAGAAGTAAACAATGAAGCTTTATTTGCAGGAAAGTGCGGGGTAGACTTGAAACCTAAGTGACCTTGCTGCTCGCCCTCCCCCCCCCCCCCCCCGGTAATATATAGGATTGGTAAAAGGTAAAGGTACCCCTGCCCGTACGGGCCATTCTTGACAGACTCTGGGGTTGTGCGCCCATCTCACTCAAGAGGCCAGGGGCCAGCGCTGACCGGAGACACTTCCGGGTCACGTGGCCAGCGTGACAAAGCTGCATCTGGCGAGCCAGAGCCGCACACGGAAACGCCGTTTACCTTCCCGCTGGTAAGCGGTCCCTATTTATCTACTTGCACCCGGAGGTGCTTTTGAACTGCTAGGTTGGCAGGCGCTGGGACCGAGCAGCGGGAGCGCACCCCGCCGCAGGGATTCGAACCGCCGACCTTTCGATCAGCAAGTCCTAGGCGCTGAGGCTTTAACCCACAGCGCCACCTGCAAGGACTCTTAAACAGCAAATGACATAGGAGAGGGGGGAGTGTGTAACTCGCTTCTCTCCCTGCTGTGGAATCGCTCTGGATCACCCCTTCCCCAAAGCATCTGTTACCCCTGCAGAGGTTCTAAATGTGTATTTAAACCAAAGTTTAGGAGTGGGAGAGCAGGAAGTGGAAGAGATGACCTCCCTGAAAGCTGTTTTCCGGAAGTGGGTTGAGCTAAAGGGGTTCAAAATGTGTATTTAAACATACATGAAAATGGGGGACAGGACCAGGAAAATATTGGGAGGGTGGAGACATGACAGGTGGGGAAAGGGTTATGTACCCCTTCCTCCTACCTTAAAATTGCCCCCTCAAGCAGCTTTCTCCATGTTCCTTTCTCTCCAGGGGTTCCAAATGTGTAAATAAACACGTTTTAGAAGTGGGGGAGCAAGAACTGGAACAGATGGGGAATGGAGAAAGGACAGGCAGGAATTGCCCTATCTTGAAGAAGCTTTCCTAAAGTAGCCTTCTTTGCAGGGTTTAAAAATGAGTCTCCAAGCACAAGTTTAGAAGTAGGGGAGCAGGAACTGGAAGAGATGGGATAATGGAGAAGCAACAGATGTGGAGAGAATGCACCCCTTCCCCCTATTTCTCTCAAAGTGGCTCTGGTTTTTGCAGGCCTGGCGCATAACCTTTCGTGCAAAAGAAGCAAGCCACATCCAATATTCTGCCCACTTTGCCCCACCCACCACTGGCATGTGGCCCCCAGAGGGTCACCAATGACAGAATGTGGCCCTCCAGTCTGGAAATCCCCTCCTGCTCTATGCAGTATTTGTGGAATTTCCCAGAGGCACATAACCAGGAAATAGGGACGCAGGTGGCGCTATGGGTTAAACCACAGAGCCTAGGACTTGCCGATCAGAAGGTCGGCAGTTTGAATCCCCACGATGGGTTGAGCTCCCGTTCCTCGGTCCCTGCTCCTGCCAACCTAGCAGTTCGAAAGCACGTCAAAGTGCAAGTAGATAAATAGGTACCGCTCCAGTGGGAAGGTAAACGGCGTTTCTGTGCGCTGCTCTGGTTCGCCAGAAGCGGCTTAGTCATGCTGGCCACATGTACGCCGGCTCCCTCGGCCAATAAAGCGAGATGAGCACCGCAACCCCAGAGTCGGCCACAACTGGACCTAATGGTCAGGGGTCCCTTTACATTTACTGTACTCAGAGTGATCCCACAGACTGAATCTTAACCAGCCATTCATCGTATGAAGACTTGCAGTTTAAAGCATCACAAAGACGCATTTGCTTTCTCTTCTGTGAAATGGGTTCAACTGATCCACCTTGTAGAACTGTTGTGAGGAATATAAAAACTGAAAAGATTAATTGTGCTTGGAGAGTTCAGGACTCCCATGGCAGGGACCACACCTGGTTCCTGTTGTTGGTTTCACTTTTCTCCTCTCCGCATCAAATGCCGGGACCAGGGATTTGATTGAAGGGAACACATCTTCCAATCCAAAAGACTTCCTGTGACCTGAATAGGCTCACCAAATTTCATTTCAATCACTTGACATCCACAAGAGCACACCCACCAACATTTGGAACAGAAGACTTGGACAAACAGGGCAAAGATGTTTGGCTAATTAAAATTTGGGCCACCACATTCAGACATGAGGCGTCTGAATGGGGCTGATTCAGACATGGTGTGTGTGTGTGTGTGTGTGTGTGTGTGTGTGTGTGTGTGTGTTTTCCTCCCCAAGACAAAGTGGAGGATTAATAATTTCAAGCTGAAAAATCCAAGTGAGCATTTGCAGGAAATTTATTTTCTCTTTTAAAAAATCAGATCAGCTCTGGAGTTAGGAAGTATCTAAGTGTCCTGCTTAATTTCTCTACCACTGCCACCACATTCACCTTCAGACAGGCGATCAGATCTTAGCAGCCGAGAAGAAAACTGGTGGGAAAGTGGGGGTTGGTTTGCTGGTTCAGGAAAAGCTTTTCTGAGCCTTGAGAAAAGACTCCAAGGAGAAGATAGAAGGAAAGTCAGCTTGACAAGCTGGGGTGGGGGGAGTGAGCACGAGGTACATAATGTATTCCAGACATGCATGGCAGAAAGCCCAGGAAGAAGGAGCAAAATGAGAGGGGAGGGGGGAGAGAGAGATGGCTAAGAATTTGCCAGGGTTGTGGAAGGGAAGAGAGCAAGCCGATTCCAATTGTAACTCTTTAATAGGTGCTCAGCGAGGAACAAGTGGACCTGTCCATTTCAGTTTTGCCACTCTTCCAGTCTTTGGTTCCATTATGCACATTCCCTCATTGGTTTGCCATTTTTTTATTTAAAACCAAACATGGTCGTTTGGGAAATGACCAAAGCTCAGTGGCAGAGTATCTGCCTTGCAAGCAGAAAACGCCTGGCTCAATCCCCAACAGTATCTCCAGGTAGGGCTGGGAGAGACTCCTGCCTAAAATCTTGGGAGAGCTGCTGCTAGTCTGTGTAAACAGTACTAAGCTATATGGACCCATGGTCTAGCTCTGTACAATAGAGCTTCCTATATAAGCCCTCATGAAAACCCACCAGCATTTTAAGTGCAAAATTCTTCAGATGTATACATGTTTGATTGATCAAGTGGAATTATATCCCACCCTTCCTCCCCAAGGATAGCAAACAATGACAATTAAAAATATTCTACATTAATGAAAATCATGATCCAATGATCTTAAGGTTGCCAGGAACAGTGTTCCTTAGCAACCAAATTCCTGGGGTAAATAGGACTATTTTCAAATTACTCCTGAAAGTTAATAATGATGGAGACAGGTGCACCCTGGGAAGGCATTCTGCAACTGTGGAGCCACCACTGAAGAGACCCTGTCACAGGTCAGCACCAACCAGGCAGCCCCTGGTGGAGGCACCATCAACAAGGCCTTACCTGTCCATTATAATCGCAATTTTGCCCAACATACACATTTTGACAATGGAGTTTCCAAATACATTTTCACATGCTGTCCCCCCCCCCCATCCTATGCATTTCTATATACACTCTGCCCCCAATATCTGCATTTCCATACACTTTACCGGGAAACTGCATTGCAGAATATGGAGAAGTGGATGGCTCTGTTTCATCTGGGGTATTGTTTTGGAGAGTGTGACTTAAGTTGGTTCGTCTTTAAGGGTGACCTGAATTGAACTGCGTCTCCTTAGCCCTTTGTACAACACAACCTCTTTTCAATGTATGCCAGTTCCTGAAGTTCCCTGAATTTTGGTGCATGACTGTCTACTCTTCCCATCCAGAAATCTCAATAAGTCTAGTGTTTGGGCATGGATCTGTTTGGCAATATTAAAAAAATAGGGGACAATACAATATACAGTTCTAGTCGCCTCACTTAAAAAATGATATTGTAGAACTGGAAAAGTAGTGTCTCCAGTTCTGGGCCTCACAGTTTAAGAAGGATTTTGACAAGCTGGAACGTGTGCAGAGGAGGGCGACTAAGATGATTGAGGGTCTGGAAACTAAGCCTTGAGAGGAACAGTTGAGGGAGTTGGGAGTGTTTAGCCTAGAGAAGTGGAGAGTGAGAGGAGATATGATAGCCAATAACTGCAGGGCTATCCCATGGAAGATGGAGCAAGCTTTTTGGGGAGGACCCAAACCAATGGATCCAAATGACAAGAAAAGGGATTACAACTACACATTTGGAAGAACTTTCTAAGGTTGGCTGGCCATCTGTCAGGGGTTCATTAGCTGTGATTCTTGCATTAAAGGGGGTTGAACAAAAAAAACAACCCCAAAACACCTAGGGGGTGTTCCCTTCAAACTCTAGAATTATAGGATGATTATGAATATAATAAATAAATAAAAGATTTAAAAAATAAGTCAATGTGAATATGAATAGGAATATGTGATGAAGATTGGGGAAAGGGAAGTTACCCCATTTGTCCATTCCCTGCGCAAAGGAAGGGGCTGAGAAGTCCATCTCCACTGGCAAAACAACCATGCATGGGCATCCATAAGACTAGCCCCTTTCTTGTTGCGAATAAGGAAACCGCAGGCATGAAAAGCACCTTTGCTCCCCGTCTGTATCCTGTCCTGCTTCCCTTTACACCTGAGTGCTCATATTCCGCACCCAGCTCCCAACCCAGTGAGGTCACTTCCTCCTGTTCTCTTTACTGCCTCCTTTCCTCTTTCCATGTACTTCCTTTCTCCCTTAGTTATGCCAAATCTTGTGACACCAGTCCACTGAGAGGCATTGAGAGGAATCTTTTTGGAAAAGATGTTCATTCTGCAAAAAGAGAGAGAGAGTGAGTGCCAGCCAGCAGTCCTTGGGAAATGTTATCTGGTGTTGCAACATAAAGAATCAGGGAGGAATCAGCAACTGTAAAGATAGGAGAGTTTATAGGTGTGTCACTTTGGGGCAGAAGCCCACTTCATTCACTTGGCAGGAGGAGCTGGATGCCCCCTCCCCAAACACCAAAGGAGTGGCTTTTACCATAAGAACATAAACACAGAATATCAGGCTAGATCAATGGGGGCCAATCTAGTCCAGCATCCAGTTCTCAGTGGCCAACCAGGTGCACATTTTGGGAAACCCACAAGCGGGACCTGAGCACAAGAAGCCCTTTCCCCCCCTTTGATCTCCAACAACTGGGATTTAGAAGCATTACTGACTTCGACCTTGGACGCAGAGCACAGCCATCATGGTTAGCAGCCATTGAAAGCCTTATCTTCCATGAATTTGTCTAATCCTCTTTTAAAGCCATTCAAGTTGGTGTCCATCACTGGCACCCATGGAAGCAAGTTCCATAGTTCAACTATGTACCGAGAGAGATGCTAGGGTTAGAACATGACACTTTCTGCATGCAAAGCAGATAGATGCTCTGACAACTCCCATCATCCCTGAACATTGGCCATGCTGGTAGAGACTGATGGGAGCTGGGGGCTCCATCAACAACTGGAGGGCCACACATCCCCCCTCTTCTGGAGTACTGTGTCCAGTTCTGGGCACCACAGTTCAAGAAGGACACTGACAAACTGGAACGTGTCCAGAGGAGGGCAACCAAAATGGTCAAAGGCCTGGAAACGATGCCTTATGAGGAACGGCTAAGGGAGCTGGGCATGTTTAGCCTGGAGAAGAGGAGGTTAAGGGGTGATATGATAGCCATCTTCAAATATATAAAAGGATGTCACATAGAGGAGGGAGAAAGGTTGTTTTCTGCTGCTCCAGAGAAGCGGACACGGAGCAATGGTTCCAAACTACAAGAAAGAAGATTCCACCTAAACATTAGGAAGAACTTCCTGACAGTAAGAGCTGTTCGACAGTGGAATTTGCTGCCAAGGAGTGTGGTGGAGTCTCCTTCTTTGGAGGTCTTTAAGCAGAGGCTTGACAACCATATGTCAGGAGTGCTCTGATGGTGTTTCCTGCTTGGCAGGGGGTTAGACTCGATGGCCTTTGTGGTCTCTTCCAACTCTATGATTCTATGATTCCCATGTCCATTCTTATGATCATTGAGGCAGAGCATAGTCACTGTGACTAGGAGCCACTGGTATCCTTATTTTCTGTGAACTTGTAGAATTCTTTTAAATTACAATAATTTGAAATCTTCCAGTGTTAGGCCTCATCTGCACCATACATCTAAAGCAGTATCATACCTCTTTGAACAGTCCTAACGTCCCTCAAAGAATCCTTGGAAATATAGTTTCTTAAGGGTGCCACGAGTTATTAGAACCCCATTCTCCACAGAGACCTAAAATTCCCATGGTTCCTGTGATGAGGGATTGTTAGTTAAACTTGTGGAAGATTGCAGTCAGACATAACTATGCATGAGTGTTTGTTAGTGTATGAAGGGGTTAAGACCACAAAGTTATATCCCTAGACTAAGCTAGATCATGCCCCCTCTTGTCTGATGAGGAATTGAAACCTTCTCTTCCTAGTCCTTACCTCTCTCCATGCCATATAACTGACCAAGGAAGATGTGTCTAAGCATTGCTGCAGTGCTTGAAGCTACCTTTTTGTATTTTCTACCCAAGAGTATTCTGCCTATATTCTCCTAGCTGCTGCTTGGATAAATGTATGTTTCTGACCTTTGGAACCTTTTGTAAGTAAAGCATTTTAAACATACTTAACAGTGTATGCTCTGTTTATTGCAAGAGGGGTAGAAAGAGGGGAGCACTTTGCAGACTAAATGCAGTATGCTAAAGGTTTAACAGCCTACATTCCTAACACTTCACTGTACTGCTTGACTTTTTGAGTTTAAATTCTGCTTCTGGGGGCTGTCTCCTCCTGGAGAGCGTGTAATACCCCCATTTTGAATCCAAGCACCCAGCCAATTATTTTATTATTTGCCACACAGGGACCTTATATTTTTCCTCCCATAAAAGTAATCTGGGAATTGTAGTTATTTGAGGGGAATATGGGTCCCCTAACAACTCTAAGCACCTTTAACAAACTACATGCCCCAGGATTCTTTGGGGGATGCTATGACTGCTGAAAGTGATATGATATTGCTTTGAACAAATTGTGCAGATGGGACCTACAGCATGCTCAGAATTGACCCACTGAAATTCATGGTCATAGTAAACTTAGCTACATGAATTCCAACAGGTCTACTCTGAGAAGAATTTAGTAAGCTGCATTCCATTATTGTCTAAAGAGCCCCCAACCCCATAAAAGCAGTTCTTAGCATGGTCCACCTAGCTCAGTCTTGTCTACACTGGCTGGCAGTAATAGCCCTCCCAGGGTTTCAGTCAGGGGACATTACCAGCCCTACCTGGAGATATAAGCATGGGACCTGCATGTGAAGCAACTGTTGCCTCACTGAGCTATAGTCTGTTTTCCTAAAAATACAAGATTGAGGTTCTCAACATTATGAATAAATGGATGAAAAACAGGAACATGCCTTCTTCTGAGACAGACTGGTCATGTCAGTCTAGCTCTGTGCTGTCTACACTGACTGGCAGCAGCTCTCTAGAATTTTAGGCAAGGGATGTTCCAAGCATTACCTGGAGACACTGCCAGGGATTGAACCTGAGACCTTCAGCATGCAAAGCTGATGCTCTACCACAGAGCTACACTTTCCAAGTCAGACCATTGAAGCCCATCTAGCTCTGTGCTGTCTACACTGACTGGCAGCAGATTTCTAGAATTTTAGGCACGGGATATGGAAATGCCAAGGATTGAACCTGGGACCTTCTGCATACAAAGCTGCTGCTCTAACCAGGGAGCAGCAAGCCCTTTCCCATCATCTTCCCCCTGCACTTTTTATGTGTGTTGCTGCTCCTGATAGATTAAAAAAAAAATTGCATAAAGTCTCACAGAATCATAGAGTTGGAAGGGACCCAAGGGACATCTAGTCCACCCCCCCCCTGCAATGCAGGAATCTCAGCTAAAGCACCCACGACAGATGGCCATCCAACCTATTTTATCATGCCTATGATGAAATAAAACAAAAACGTAAGTGAAAATATAAAACAGAGACTTGCACACAATGCAAAAGAGGTAGAGAGAGAGAGATAGATCGTCTGCCATCTCTGTTGCCCAGCTGAGTTTCTGCGCGGTGGTGCAAGGGGCTGTGAGCTGCCTCCTTCTCCCACTGCCTCCTCGCCTCCTCGCCTGCTGCCTCCCTTGGAAGTCGATACAAAGGCTTCCTATCCCAGCAGCCTCCACTAATGGCCGACCTCGCTGTTGTCCTCAATGCATTGCCTGTCCCAGATACAGCGGCTGGTTGCTGTAGCAACTGAGCTCTGACTAATCATTTGCGCAATGACCTTTTTCCCCCCAGAGAGAGGGAGGGAGGGAGGCAGGCTTGCAAAGCGAGCTTGGGAGAGAAATAAGCTATAGAGAAGCGAGTCCAGAGCGGAGGCTCCAGAAAGGGGGCGCGGGGAAAGCGCTGAGACCCTCGCCCACAATCGGCTTGCATTTCTGGATTTTTCTTTAAACGGGTGATTGCGGTTTTTTGATGCTGCATTTTTCTGGGGCCCTTAGGCAGCTGCCTCTGGCGGTAAAAGCTAGGCGAGGGGCAGGTGGGAACTCGCCAGTTGTTTATCCTGTGCTGCCCGCCCCTTCTATTCTGCTCAGTGGGAAAATAGGTGGTGGTCTGTGTGGTCACATCCACAACATCCACATTGAACACCTACTGGAAGAATCCTGAAAACTGTAGTTTGTTAAGGGTGCTGGAAACTGTAGTTCTGCAAGGGGAAAGCGGCAGCTCCCAGATGCTTTGGTGGAAGCTACTTGCAGGTGGTGCTGTGGGTTAAACCACTGAGCCTAGGGCTTGCTGATCAGAATGTCAGCGGTTCAAATCCCCGCTACCAAGTAAGCTCCCATTGTTCGGTCCCAGCTCCTGCCAACCTAGCAGTTTGAAAGCATGCCAGTGCAAGTAGATAAATAGGTACTGCTCTGGTGGGAAGGTAAACAGTGTTTCCGTGCGCTGCTCTGGTTTGTCAGAAGCGGCTTAGTCATGCTGGCCACATGACCCGGAAGCTGTCAGCGGACAAACACCGGCTCCCTTGGCCAGTAAAACAAGATGAGCACCACAGCCCCAGAGTCGTCCGTGACTGGATCTAACAGTTAGGGGTCCCTTTACCTTTTCCTTTACTTGCATTAAACATGCTTGAATTGTACAGCATAGAATCACAGAATTGTATATTTTGGAAGGAACCCAGGGGGCGACTAGTCCATCCCCCTAGAATGTAGGAATCACAGAGCCCATCTTCCATGCATTAAATCAGTGTTCTTCAAACTTTGGCCTTCCAGATATTGCTGGACTACAACTCCCACCATCCTGACTGGGGTGATGGGAGTCCTGTAACATCTGGAGGGCACCAGGCTGGGCAAAGCCGATCTTAGGTACCAGACCCCATTAACATTTCATCTCAAACTCTGGGTAGAACTTAAGGTTCACACAGGAGAATATGGGACTTGATATATCTCAGCCCTGGACTACGTCAGACTTTTTAAGTCAAGGCTATCATTTTGAATTAAGCCTGGAAACCAGCTTTAAGACCACGTCTCTCTATAGAGGGCAATCCTCTATTTGGAGGCATTATTTGTTGCAGTGTTCTTCAACCCTGAGTGCTCTGGGTCCTGCTAGACTACAATACCTATCATCCCTGACCATTGTCCAAGCTGGGAATGATGGTATTTGTGGTGCAACCTTGGGTAACCAAAGTTGAAGAACACCACCATAAATGAAGGTCCTGCCCTCAAGTGTGCTGGAGGATGCTCTCTTCTTGCTGGGAGTGAAATCAGATTCCAACTGCTATCCCAGTGGGCTTCTGTTTGTGGGATGCAGTCCAGGAGTTGGACTTGTGTGCAATAGCAATTCTCCACATCTCTGATTCCTAGGAAGTAGTATCCAGAGGTATACTGTCTCAGATAGTGATGGTAGAACAACAGAAGATCCTGGCTGCTGGAACAGGCCAAAGGGGGCTTATGTAGCTCAGCATCGGTAGAGCATGAGGCTCTTAATCTCAGGGTCGTGGGTTTGAGCCTCACGTTGGGCAAAAGATTCCTGCATGGAAAGGGGTTGGACTAGATGACCCTCATGGTCCCTTCCAACTCTACTACTATTCTGTCCTGTTCTCAGAGTGGCCAGCCAGATGCAACAGTGGGAAGCCTACAAGCAGGACCTGAAAACAGATCTCCAGCACAGGTTTCCATCAACTGGAATTCAGAAGCGCACAGTCTCCTGCAGTGGAGGCACAGCATAGCTAGTAGCCATTAATAGCCTTATCCTCCTCCACAAATTTATCTCATCCTCTTTTAAAGCCGTCTAGGTTGGTGGCCATCACTGCCTCCTGTGGGAGGGAGTTCCACAGTCTGACTACGCACTGCATGAAGGACTTTTTTTATGTGTCCCGAATCTTCCAACATTCAGCTTCATTGGATGTGCCCGACTTCTAGCATTATGACAGAGGGAGATTTTCTCTACACTACGCATAACTGTATCTACCTCCATCATGCCTCTTCTTTATTGCATTTTCTCTAAACAACAACAACAAAGACCCAAATTGTTGCAACCATTCCTCATAGGGGATTTACTCTATCCCCTCTACCATTTCCATTGCCCTTTTCTGAACCTTTTCCAGCTGACAAGTCTGGTGGCATCATTATGGGGGACTTGGGTGATCCAGCTCCTGTGAATGAGAAGGGGGTTGGGGGGTGTCTGGGAGTTCTCAGTTTCCAGCCTTTTTGGTTTACCAAAATGATATTTAGGGGGGTGGAATCCCCAGGGGCACAGTGGAGAATAAGTCTGCTAGTTGGGTGGTTGCGAAGCTGCTGATCAGTGGCTAAGTTCACTTCCATGATCAGAGGAAGTGGGCCACTGAATACATAATCCACAGCCATTCTATCTGGCTCTATGAGAGGAAGAGAGCTGGAATTATAGTACCTCTCCATCTGCTCTCCTGGAAGACCAGCTACTTTTGGCTCCTTCTCTGCTTGAAATTTTTCCATTCCAGATGGTCTTTACAAGAACTCTACAACTAAGAAATAATTCCTGAGTTGTTTTTCTTCTTCTTCTTCTTCTTCTTCTTCTTCTTCTTCTTCTTCTTCTTCTTCTTCTTCTTCCCTCCCATTCCTTTTTCCTTTTGTGTTATGTAGGTTTGGATAAAAATGCTTTAAAAAGAAGAAGAAGAAGAAGATAGTGCTGGGCGTCAACAGGAGCGGCAGGCTGTTGCCTTCTTTTCAAATAATTTTAGTTGAAATTTTAAAAGTATAAGAAAAGGAAAAATTTACAGAAGAAAAAAGAAAAAGAGATGAGAGGGAGGAGATACCCAAATAGAAGCATTATATAGCATCCACACAGGCATGGAACATGAGTACAGCAGAATATTGCTAAGGTTTAACAAAAAAACCTGCACATTTTTAGAAAAGAAAATATGTTGAAAATGTGGTGGATCAAACAAAAATTTAATGAATCTTAATTTCCTTGCTTATTTATCATATATACAACATAGTAACAGAGAGATGATAAAAATAAACTATGATAAAATAAAATAGCATGGGTGTGTTGTATCTTATTGAGTGTATTTTCATGTAACCCATAGAATAAGCTGCTAGAGGGCAGGGGTGGCCTGTGCCATTTCACATCCTGAGGCAAAATGGAAAGGTGCCACACCACCGCTACTACCCCAACTTGCTGCTGCTCATTCCTTATTGAAGCCTTGTTTGCTGGGGTCACACAGCTGTGGCTTTCAGGTTCCAACACAATCTCTCAAGAGGAGGTCTATGAGATCTCGCTGGGACCTGGGAGCCACAGCCATGTCTCCTCACTTCTCCCGTGGTAAGAGTTGTTTTTCAGTGGAACAGACTCCCTCGAAAGTTGGTGGGCTCTCCTTCGTTGGAGGTTTTTAAGCAGAGGTTGGGTGACCATCAATCAGGGACCCTTTAGTTGTAATTCCTGCATTTCACTGGCCTGGACTGAATAACGCTTGAGGTCCCTTTCAACTCTACAATTATATGATTCTATTATTGTCAAAGCACACTGGGAAATGTAGATCTATGATGGCAACTGGGTGTGGGGGGGTGTCCTAAGAACTCTCAGTACCTTTAACACAATACAGTTTCTATAATTCTTTTGAGGAAGCCATTGACGATTGAAAGCATCATCATAGTGGTTTCACTACATGGTGTGAATGTGGCCTGAGTGAGCAACACTTTGATCCAGCAAGGTGCTCCTTCAGGTTGTTAAGCGAGAGTGCAGACTCAGCATCACTTCACACACAGAGATCAGTTCTAATGCCTTAATTCTTCAGAGAGTTTCAGATGTAAACTCCTGTTTTGTATATGTAGCTCACGTCAGCAGACCGGGAGAATTCAAGTGAAAACAGAAAGCAGAACATGCCTTAGAGGAGTGGGAAATTGATGGCCCTCTAGATGCTGTTGGACCAGTGAGTGTGGCCAGTCAGGGATGATGGGAGTTGGATTCCAACAACTGAGGGAAGTGGGAATGTGTGGCCCTCCAGTTGTTGATGGAGCCCCCAGCTCCCATTAGTCTCTACCAGCATGGTCAATGTTCGAGGATGATGGGAGTTGTCAGAGCATCTACTCTGCATGCAGAAAGTGCCAGGGTCTAACCCTAGTATCTCTTTCACTCAGTACATCGCTGAACCATGGAACTTGCTCCCATGGGTGGAAATGATGGCCACCAACTTAGATGGCTTTCAAAGAGTAGACAAATTCATGGAGGTTAAGGCTTTCAGTTGCTATAGCCAGGATGCTTATGGCCTGCCTCAATGGTCTGAATCCCAGTTGATGGAAATCACAGGAGAGGAAAAGGCTCTTGTGCTCATGTCCTGCTTGTGGGTTTCCCAAAATGGGCACCTGGTTGGCCACTGAGAACAGGATGCTGGACTAGATTTGCCCCCATTGATCTACCCTGATCATCTTTGTTTATGTTGCAGCTCCTCCTGCCAAGTGAATGAAGTGGGCTTCTGTCTCAAAGTAACACACCTACAAACTCTCCTGTCTTTGTAGTTGCTGATTCCTCCCTGATTCTTTATGTTGCCACACCAGATAACAGGCAGCAATGCTTCTGAATCCCAGTTGCTGGAAGCTACAGGAAGGGAGAGGGCTCTTGTGCTCAGGTCCTCCTTGTCTCAATGAGATGAACATTAGATGGGCTGGTTCGCCATCAGTCTAGGTCCACATAATCTCCACATCCCTATATCACAAGGGGACTTCCTCAGGCCTGGGATCCAAATGCAGCCCTCCAGGCCTCTCAATCTGGCCCTTTGGTACTCACCTTGGGCTACACCTTCTCAGCCAGACCTGCTCTCCCCAGAGCGCACCCTCCGTATGCACTTTTGGCTGCCTGGAAATGCTCCCTCAGACTCTTACCATGGCTCTCATGTGCCTCAGAGGATAGAGGAGGAGTGGGAGTGATCAACTCCCAGCCGGAAACCAATGTCCCCACTGCGGAAGGACGTGTAGATCCAGAATTTGCCTCCACAGTCACTTACGGACTCATTGTTAAAACCACGTTTATGGAAGACAATCTTACTTGGCTACGAGTAATTGCCAAGGAAGAGAGAAGGAGTGCATGAGAGGTAACAGAAAAACCAACCCAGTACTGTGCTAAAGCAAAAATGTACACTTGTCGCTCTGCCCATGTTCACCTCTGCCCACCACACACCCTAGCATGTGGCCCCCAAAAAGGTCATCCATATGGGAATGCAGGTCTCGGTCAGCAACAAAGTTCCTCATCACTGAGCTGCAATTCATGCAATTTTGGAAGCTATTTGCAGCAACACAACATTCAGCGTTTCATGGGGGCCCAGTGGTGATTTTCCTCCTGAGTGGAGGGTGAGGGAGCTGCCCCTAGCAAAGTAAACAAGTACAGGAGCATGGATTTGAAACCCTCTTTTCTTTTGGTAACAGCACAGCAGCGTTCCAAAAACAGGCTTTTGCTCTCCCCCCCCCCCCTTTTTTTTTTCTTTTTTGCTTGCTGGTGGTGTTGCCTGGGTTTCATCAGAAGAACCCAACACACGGAGAGAAAGACACAGTCTGTTTGTTTGTTGGTTCCCTCTCAGCGCACAGCAAAGAAGGAACTCAGATTTCAAGACCTCGCCCTAATCCTGTGGAGAGCCCCATCCTGTTCTTGTGCAACCGGGCTGCCGGGAATGAGGAAGTGGGGCAGACAGGGTGGAGCAGGGAGGGGGAGGAGCGGTCAAACTGGAGACAGGCTGCCTCTGAGCTGTGTTGCCTGGAAGGCTCGTCTCCGGCAGACGGCAGCGGAGGGAGGGAGGGAGGACGAATGTGCAGAGCCTCCGTGCTTAACTTGTGTGCGAGGCGCATTCCTCAGCACAGCCCGGATCTCAAAAGGCAGCAATTCGGGTTTGATTGCACAAGCGCGCGCGCACACACACACACACACGCCCACAGCATTTCCTCTTATTTTCTCCAACATATGCTCCAACAGGCCCTTTTTACTTGGACAGTCCATAGTATTTTTTTCCTGTCAATTTTGAACCAAAACTCTGTACATTATTCCAAATGTGTCTGCATGCATACATACATTTAAAACATCCCCACCACCACTACTACTACTATTCCAATGGGGCTGTGCAGCATGCAAGAAAGGAAATTCCTGCTAAACATCAAGAAGAACTTGCTGGCAGTAAGAGCTGTTCAGCAGTGGAAGTGACACCCAGGAGAGGTGGTGGACTCTCCTTCCTTGGAGGTTTTTAAACAGAGGTTAGATGGCCATCTGTCTTGTATGATCTAGTTCAGATTCCTGCATTGCGGGAGGGGGGGTAGACTAGATTATCAGGGTACCTTCAACTCTAGAATTCTAGGGTTTATTATTAATTAATGCAAATGGAGCTGGGTACAATACATTTAAATCATTATTATTATATTCCAATAAGGCTGTTTACCAGACATTAAAAGCATACGCATTCATTCATTCAAGGGAAGTCATAATATCACTCTACAGTGGTACCTCGGGTTAAGAACTTAATTCGTGCTGGAGGTCCGTTCTTAACCTGAAACTGTTCTTAGCCTGAAGCACCACTTTAGCTAATTGGGGCCTCCCGCTGCTGCCAGGCCGGCAGAGCACGATTTCTGTTCTCATCCTGAAGCAAAGTTCATAACCCAAGATACTATTTCTGGGTTAGCGGAGTCTGTAACCTGAAGCGTCTGTAACCCGAGTTACCACTGTATTCTCCTTTGGTCAGACCACACCTGGGGTCTGTGTCCAGTTCTGTCCAGCACAGTTTAAGGAGCATTCTGACAAGCTGGAAAGTGTGCAGAAGAAGGTGATCAAGATGATGCAAGGCAGCCCTGTTCAGGGAAGTTTTTAACGTGTGATTTTACTGTATTTTTTGTTTTTATGGAAGCCGCCCAGAGTGGCTGGGAAGGCCCAGCCAGATGGGCGGGATATAAATAATAAATTATTATTATTATTATTATTATGGAAATCAAGCCTTGCAAAATCTGGAGGTTCTCCATCCCTGTTAAAAGGTGCACTTGGACTATTAGTCAATTGCCTTGTAAATGATGTGTGAAATTTTAGCCTATCGCTCCCCACCACCATGCAGAACAGGTAGGAGACTTGTAGAAGCAAGAATATTGTGACTTTGGCCCCCCTTGGGTCGATTGTGGCAAAAGGGCTTTGCAAACAGATTCACCCCACCCCTACGCTTCTCTGGGTAATGTGGCAGCAATATAAACAAGCAACACAGAAGCCACCTATAATCTGACAGCTGTCCCTGACAGCATATCCTGTCATTTCCAATGAGGTGTTCCACCTCCTGGTGAATATTCACTTTGTCCTCACTTCTGGTCCAGCCCAACTATGTACTAGCCAAGATTGGGGAACGGCCCCACTTAGGTGATAAAGCTGTCACTACAGATCATACATCCCAAGTCAATTTCTCTCTGGTGGAGCAAGCAAGTCCTCAGAGGGGAAACTGACATGACATTGATAGGATCTCATAGATGGCCGCTCTTGCGTTCTGATGTTCTACCTTCATTGTAGGAGGCAGTATGTCTCTGAACAGTAGTTGCTGGAAACCCCAGGAGGGGAGATTGCTCTTGCACAGTTATTGCTTGTTGGTTTCCCATAAGCCTCTGGATAGTCACTCTGAGAACAGGATGCTGGACTAGGTGGACCTTTGGCCTGATGCACCAAGGCACTTACTATGTTCTTATGATCATGCATGCAGATCCGGCAAACAGAGGAAGTTTCCTGACATGTGAACCCCAGTGGTTGCAAGCCCTGAGAGAACAGCCGTTTCATTTCTGCCCAAGGAATCAGCCTACACACTAAAATGTTAGCTAAGCTTGGGGAACTAGTGAAAATCAAAACAATTATTTACGTCTTGAGAATGATACTGCTGTTAGACTGAAGGCTGCTTTTCAAGCCTCATCTGCTTTCCAGAAAACTGGCATAAGAACATAAGAAGAGCCTGCTGGATCAGGCCAATGGCCCACCTAGTCTAGCTTCCTGTTCCCACAGTAGCCAATCAGATACCCCTTGGAAAGCCTACAAGCTGGATTCAAGCACATGAACACTTTCCCTTCCCGCAAGTTCCAGCAACTCAGAAGGATTGCTGCCTGCAACTGCAGAGGCAGAGCATAGCCCTCATGGCTAGTAGCCATTGATAGCATGCTTCTTTATGAATTTGTCTCATCCTCTTTTAAAGCCATCCAGGATGGTGGCCATCACTGCCTCCTGTGGGAGGGAGCGCCATGATTTAACTATGTGCTGTGTGAAGAAGTACTGTCTTTCATTTCTCCTGAATCTTCCAACATCAATTTTCACAGGATGTCCATGAGTTCTAGTTCTAGTTCTATGAGAGAGGGAGATAAAGGCTCAGAAACACGAGGACTAGTGTACAGTGGTACCTCGGGTTACAGAAGCTTCAGGTTACGCGTATCCAGGTTGCGTACTGCGGGAAACCTGGAAGTACTGGAAAGGGTTACTTCCGGGTTTTGCCGCTTGCGCATGCACAGAAGCGCTAAATTGTGCTTTGTGCATCCACAGAAGCGCCAAATCGTGTCATGCGCAGACGTGGCGCTGCAGGTTATGAATGCTGTGGGTGCAGACATGTCTCCATCATGGATTATGTCCGCAACCCGAGGTTCCACTGTATTGTCGATTTTTCACTTTTCTAGAGAATAAGAATGGTGTGTATGGGGTTCAGCTATGAATGATGTAGACTTCAAAGATCACTAGTCTTCCAGGAGAAGCGCTCTGGGGGCTTATACAGTGGTACCTCTTGTTACGACCTTAATTCGTTCAAAAGTTCCATTTTTAACCTGAAACCATTCTTAACCTGAGGTACCACTTTAGCTAATGGGGCCTGCTGCTGCCACCGCACCGCCGCCACACAATTTCTGTTCTCATCCTGAGGTAAAGTTCTTAACCCGAGATACTACTTCCGGGTTAGCGGAGTCTGTAACCTGAAGTGTTTGTAACCCGAAGTGTTTGTAACCTGAGGTACCACTGTAATGCTTCCTCAAGGTAGAGGCAAGAATTAGAACGGGGAGAGGCAAGGTGGCTCCCTCCAGATGATGTTGAACTACAACTCCCATTAACCTCAGCCAGAATGGTCGACGGCCAGAGACAATAGCTGTGTCTGGGTGAAGGACAGTCAATTCCATTTCCCAGGAAAGGGAAACCCATCTAATTCAAACTTTCTGAAACATGGCAATAATAACACCAAAACACAACCATCCTTCAAAATCCATTCATTTCTGCACTTTGCAATGCAGTTCTCCAGCCAGGCAAAAATGCATGTACTAAAGTAAAGTGTGCATAAAACGGTGCATGTTTTGTGAAAATGACAAACAGAAAGGCATTTAAATATTAGGAACAATTACTTTGCCAAAATGTGTGTGTTAGACAAAATTGTATATAACAGGGGGGTATATCAGAAGAAATTCCCACTAAAATGCTGATGATAAAACGGTGCATGTTTTGTGAAAATGACAAACAGAAAGGCATTTAAATATTAGGAACAATTACTTTGCCAAAATGTGTGTGTTAGACAAAATTGTATATAACAGGGGGGTATATCAGAAGAAATTCCCACTAAAATGCTGATGATTAAAGAAAAACAACACAGGCTGATGTAGAAATGTGAAGAACTAAACTTAAGAGTTGAAGAATGAAAAACCGAGGGAAACTGAAATGGGCAAATTTGTTCATCCCTAGTTGAGGATGCTGAGAACTTGAGGATGACTATCCCTCAGGCCCAATGGTGACTGGAACCTATTGTGGCTGGTGGAGCAGAAGGCAGGGAGCCCTCACAGTAGGTGGAGCCAGAGCCAATCACAGATGGAGCCAACTAGTTCTAGTTTTGTCCCCATCCTCCTCCTTGCTAAGTTATGCAAGGGCATCACTGAGACTTATGGAGGAGGAAGGGCAGGCAGGGCATCCCCTTGGACTGGTTATATATAGGAAGGCAGGCAGGTGGGGGCTGGCTGAGGGCAGTGAGGTTGGTGGGGTAGTGCCCCATTTGCCTGAATGGACCAGCCTCCACTGGTAGGGCAGAAGTCAGGGAGACCAACAGTAGGTGGTGCCAGAGTCCATGCCAGGCAAAGTCACACCCTGATTGGTTGTACTAAGAAGGCAGGCAAGTGGGGACTGGCTGCAGGCAGATTGAGGCTGGTAGAGTCGTGCTCCATCTGCTCTAAGAGACCAGCCCCTACTGGTTAGTCTACTCCCTGCAGCCTAGAATGTAGCCAAAGAGTACGGAAGAAAAGGTGGGAACAAAACAGGATGTTCTAGTTAGAATTTCAGATCCCAGGATGAGAACCTGGGGCCGTTTCTTCCCTTCCTCCTTCTCCCTCCCAAGCTTATCGAGCAGGCAGGGAATTTGTGGGGTGGGGCAGGGGGAGTGCTTTTGAGTGCCTGCCAGGAACTCAGATATGCGTCTCTGCCGTCACCAAGCCGAAAGAGATTATTCTCTGGATCTCCTGTGCTGTTTATCAACAGCACTTAGGGCTGCAGATGTTCCGGTTTGGAGGGGGGGGGGGTTAAGAGAAATAATTTCTGTAACCTCAGAAGGAGTGAGGAAGTGGGGGAGAGAGCAGGCTTTTTGCAAACAAGGAAGAGACATCTACAGGGAAAGCCGAGGTTGTTAACGAAGCAGCAAGTGATCACTACCCTAGGAGGCAACAAAGCAGAACTAAAATTCCTTCTGGAGGCGTGGTGGACTTGATCCAGTGGGAAATTCTCCCACACAAGCATTGACACCATGAGCACATACGCAGAGCCTGCTGGAGCAGATCAATGGCCCATCTAGTCTAGCATCAGATGCCCATTATAGGAAGCCCATAAGCAGGACCTGAGCACAAGAGCTCTCTGCCCACCTGTGGCTTCCAGCAACAGGCACCCAGAATAATTGCTGGCTTAGACAAAACAGCCATCACAGCTAGTACCAATTGATGACACTATCAACAAGACTTGCGCAAGATTATCTCTGAGGGCAGAGGTGGCAAACCTCTGGCCTGTGGGCTGGACTTGGCCCCAAGGCATCTCTCTCTGGTCCTTGGAATCTGGTTGGCCTATGTGAGAACAGGATACTGAACTAGATTGGTTTGGTTCAGCAGGCTCTTACATTCTTGTGTTGTTAATCTAGAAAGTGTCAGTTCAGCAAATGTGAAAGAGAGGTATCTGCAGCAAACAAAATCAGCTTTGTATGGGAAATCACCTTGGACACTGGTATCTCGTCCGTCTGTCCCCACCAGCACTGCCCAGCTGCATCTCTGGATGGGTGTCTTCTGTTGCCCCTCTGTGGATGTCTCTCCCTCTGGCAGGGTGCCTCTTTCCCAATGAGGAGGGGAAGCACCCTTCAAAGGCCAGACTTAGCTCCTCGGCTCACAGTGAGAGGTCCACCATCCAGCTGAGCCACTTCAACACAGACCGCAAGTAAATCAACCAGACAGGAGGGGAGAAAAAAAAACAGGGGAGGGGGACAGGATGAGATAACTGAGAGAAGAAAAGTTGTGTGGGGGTGGGGGGGATAGCAAAAGCCAAAGAGGAGGAGAAAAAAGAGAAGGAGATTCCATACAGGAGAGTAAGGCAGTAGACCAGCAGGAGCTCAATGGAAGATGGAGCAGCAAATTCCTGAGTTGCTCTCAGAAAATATGATTCAAAAACTTTAATAAGAAGGTTAGAGAGGGTGATCTAACCTGCTCTTGTTCCCCAGGACAAGGAGATCTCCTTGGCTGAACCCCTTTCCGAGCAGAGTAGAGGGACCTTTTCAGTTTTTTATGTCCCCTGCATTTTGGTGCATACCTGCCTGCCCATCTGGAAATTCTGACAAGTCTACTATTTCGGCATGGATCTGTTTGGTATTATTAAGGAACAGGGAACAATTCCATGCACAGCACTGGTCTCCTCCCTTCAGAAAGGATATTGCAGAGCTGGGAAAAGTCCAGGAAAGGACAACCCAAATGATCAAGGGGATGGAATGACCCCCTACAAGGAAAGGTTGCAGTGTTTGGAACTTTTGGGTTCAAAGAAAAGGCAAGTGAGATGCAGTGTGATAGAAGCAAGCTTGTTTCCTCCTGCTCTGGAGGCTAGGACCCAAACCAATGGATTCAAGTTACAAGAAAGGAGATTCCAACTAAACATCAGGAAGAACTTTTTGGCATTAAGAGCTGTTTGTTGAACAGACTCCCTCATGAGGTGGTGGACTCTCCTTGCTTGGAGGTTTTTGAACAGAGGTTGGGTGGCCATCTGTCATGGATCCTTTAGTTGAGATTCCTTCATTGCAGGGGGGTGGACTAGATGACCCTTGGGTCCCTTCCAGCTCTACAATTCTAAGATTCTGTGATACTAAGTGCATTAAATTATTCATGGCATGGAGAAAGTAGATAATACTAGAACTTATGGACATCCCATGAAGCTGAAAGTGGGAAGATTCAGGAGAGATAAAAGGGACTTCTTCATGCATTGCAGAGTTAAACTGTGGAACTCGCTCCCACAGGAGGCAGTGATGACCACCAACATGGATGACTTTAAAAGAGGATTGGACAAATTCAAGGAGGAGGAGAAGGCTGTCAATAGCTATTAGTCATGATGGCTGTACCAGTGTGGTGAAGTGGTTAGGCAGCCTTTCTCAACCTTGGGTCTCTAGATATTGTTAGACTACAACTCCCATCATCTTTAGTGAAATATACTCAGAGTCACTAGCAGGACCAGTGGTCAGGAATGATGAGAGTTGTAGTCCAACAACTTCCGGGGCCCCAAGGTTGAGAAACGCTGGGTTAGAATGTTGAACTGCAATATGTGAGACCAGGGTTCAAATCCCCATTTGGCCTGGTCTCTCAGGTCCTAGGTCAACACTCTAACCACTCCCAACACACCAGATACAACCTGATATAAATATTATTTGTATACCGCACATTTCCCCCAAGGAGCTCAAGGTGACATACATGGTTCTCCCAATCCTGGTTTAGTCCTACAACAATATAGTGTGGTAGGTTATAGGCTGACAGTGACTGGCCCTGAAGGTCATCTGGTGAGCTTTGTGGCCAAGTGGGGGAACTGAAGTCCACATCTCCCAGGTCCTAGTCCAGCACTCTAATCACTACACCAGATCAATCCTTGAATCACTGGGTCCCGATCTACAGCCCAGGAGCTGCAGGTCTGGCCAGCACCTGTTGGAATGTCACAAAAACCAAACCCCTCAAGCAAAGTGTAAGCTTACAACATATGCGGCTTTCTTTGCATCATGAGAATGTGACACCCATGTGGTCCTTGCATGCACCATGGCCTGGGTGACAGTTCAAATAGTGTGTTCATCAGTCCACAGCACATTGCACATTTAGTTGCACATTAGCACTACATTTCTACATATTTCCCAGAAGCAGGAAATCTGCAATCAGAGCTCAGAGGCACAGGAGTTCCAACTCAGAGGAAGTCCACTAGGAGTCTAAGAGGGCAGATTTCCCACCAGCTGCTGCTCAGTGGTAGAGCACCTGAGCAGGAGGAACTTGCAGCAAAGTGTTGCCACCTCTTTCAAGATACAGTGCTACCTTGGTTCTCAAAAGTCTTGGTACTCAAACAACTTGGAACGCAAACACTGCAAACCCGGAAGTGTTCCAGTTTGCGAACTTTTTTCAGAAGCCAAACGTGCTCTGTTTTGAGTGTTGCGCTTCCAATTTGAGTGCCATACTTCCATTTTGAGTGTTACGCTGAGGTCTGTCTGTTTTTGCTATTTATTTTGCATTTTTGTTTTTGGGGCTTGTTTGTTTTCTTTTTGTGACTGTGTGGAACCCAGTTCAGCTACTGATTGATTGATTGATTGATTGATTGACTGATTGATTGATTGTGTGACTGCAGTACATTGTTTATTGCTTTCATTTTATGGATCAATGGTCTCTTTAGATAGTAAAATTCATGTTAAATTGCTGTTTTAGGGGTTGTTTTGAAAAGTCTGGAATGGATTAATTCATTTTGCATTACTTTCTATGGGAAAGCGTGCCTTGGTTTTGGAACACTTTGGTTTTGGAACAGACTTCCGGAATGGATTAAGTTTGAGAACCAAGATACAGTCATACCTAAGGTTACGAATGCTGCGGGTTGCGTGTTTTTGGGTTGCGGACCATGCCAAACCCGGAAGTACCAGAACGGGATACTTCCAGGTTTCGGCACTCATGCATGCACAGAAGCTCAAAATGACATAATGTACATGCACAGAAGCGCCAAATCGCGAATTACGAACGCTGCGGGTTGCGAACGTGCCTCCCACACAGATCACGTTCGCAACCTGAGGTATGATTGTACCACTGTACTCAATTTCATGCCATTCCCCCACTATTTTTCTGTTCCTTTCCCAAAATGGTTGGTCAGCATTCTCCAGCTGCTGAGTATTTTCAGGCTGGATCTAGACGCATCAAAAAAACGTTTCAGGAAAATGTGCTGTAAACTTCATAATGGGAAATCACGTTGTCAAAAGACAGATCTCTATAGTGTCATCTGGTGTCACAGTGTTATAACACATTTAAAACGCTTTTTGTTTGTTTGTGGGGTTTTTTACTAACGTAGCTGAGTCCTCAGTCCTCATCAAGCTGTTCTTTTCTGAAGTTCTTCTTTTCTTCCTTTAAGAAACCATGGGGTTTCCTCAGGGATGCTGAATTTTCCCTCTTGATTCCCATGTTAGCTACATTGTCATTGTAACCCAGTGCTGGAGATTGCTATTAGAGTGTAGAAGCAGGACCTGCAACTAGATTTTCACTTAACCATTCTTAATTTCTTAATTTTAGATCTTTGTAACCAACTCTGGGGTCTGCTGGTGTAGGGCAAGTAAAAAAATAATACAGTCATATCTCGGGTTGAAGTAGCTTCGGGTTAAGCATTTTCGGGTTTCGCCGCTTGCGCATGTGCAGATGCTCAAAATGACGTCATGCGCATGCGCAGAAGTGACGAAACGCGACCCGTGCAGATGTGCGGATGCGAGTTGCGTTCGCTTCAGGATGCGAACAGGGCTCTGGAACAGATCCCGTTTGCATCCAGAGGTACCACTGTACTGATAATTGTTGTTTGTTATTATGGTGTGCTCTTGTTCAGGGACCCAACCCAATCAACCAGATGTGCTCTTTTTCAGGCTCTCCTTTCCTCTCCATTCCTCTCAACTCTGTTTTCCACTTCCCATCCAATAGATAGTGAGTATTCCATGGCCCCTGAGTTCTTGTTTTCTCTCTAAGTTCCCCTACACACCCTTACCATAATTTTTATTACCAATAATAATAATAATAATAATAATAATAATAATAATAATTTATTATTTATACCCCGCCCATCTGGCTGGGCTTCCCCAGCCACTCTGTGCGGCTTCCAAAAAAATACCAAAACACTATAATACATCAAACATTAAAAGCTTCCCTAAACAGGGCTGCCTTCAGATGTCTTCTAAAAGTCTGGTAGTTGTTGTTCTCTTTGACATCTGGTGGGAGGGCATTCCACAGGGAGGGCACCACCACCGATAAGGCCCTCTGCCTGGTTCCCTGTAACTTGGCTTCTCGCAGTGAGGGAACCGCCAGAAGGCCCTCGGTGCTGGACCTCAGTGTCCGGGTAGAACGATGAGGGTGGAGACGCTCCTTCAGATATACTGGACCGAGGCCGTTTAGGGCTTTAAAGGCCAGCACCAATACTTTGAATTGTGCTCGGAAACGTACTGGGAGCCAATGTAGGTCTTTCAAGACCGGTGTTATGTGGTCTTGGCGGCCACTCCCAGTCACCAGTCTAGTTGCCACATTCTGGATTAGTTGTAGTTTCTGGGTCACCTTCAAAGGTAGCCCCACGTAGAGCGCATTGCAGTAGTCCAAGCGTGAGATAACCAGAGCATGCACTACTCTTGCGAGGCAGTCTGCAGGCAGATAGGGTCTCAGCCTACGTACCAGATGGAGCTGGTAAACAGCTGCCCTGGACACAGATTTAACCTGTGCCTCCATGGACAGCTGTGAGTCCAAAATGACTCCCAGGCTGCACACCTGGCCCTTCAGGGGCACAGTTACCCCATTCAGGACCAGGGAATCCTCCACACCTGCCCACCTCCTGTCCCCCAAAAACAGTAGTTCTGTCTTGTCAGGATTCAGCCTCAATCTGTTAGCCGCCATCCATCCTCCAACCGCCTCCAGACACTCACACAGGACCTTCACTGCCTTCACTGGTTCTGATTTAAAAGAGAGGTAGAGCTGGGTATCATCCGCATACCTATAGTTTTTTGTACTTAAACTTTGGGGTTCCCCTAAAACTGCTAATAGCCCTCCCCATTTTGCGTAGGTACTGTGATTTTGTCTACAAAATACCTGTTTAGGGAAATTTTTAATGTTTGATGTTTTATCACATGATGATGATGATGATGGGAGCCGCCCAGAGTGGTTGGGGAAACCCAGCCAGATGGGTGGGGTATAAATAACTTATGGACATCCAATGATCCTGATTTATACCTACAAGCAATGATCCAGTCTGCTGGAAAACTGGAAGATTCAGGACTGTGTGCCCCTCCACTCTGCCCATCTCACAAAAGATGTTGTAGAGCTAGAAAAGGGCTGTAGCTCAATAGTAGAGCATCAGCTTTGCAAGTGGAAGGTCCCAGGTTCAATCCTCAATGGCATCTCCAGGTAAGGCTGGGAGAAACTCCCTGTGTGAAACGCTAGAGAGCCACTGCCAGTCAGTGTGGACAACACTGAACTAGATGTACCAATAGACCACAGTTTTAAATGGTCACAGTTGTACTGAGTCACAATTTAAAGCAGCTTCCTATGTTATGCAGCTGAAGCTCAGCTCAAATCTCAGAGAAGATGTGAGAGATTTATAAGGCATCATTACCTATGTTTTTGTTCAAATCAGCCCCTTATTCAGAACCATGAGGACTAGGGTCTTACGTTTTAGGAAGAGCTGAGCCTCAAGATAAAGCATCTGCTTTGCATACAGAAGGTCTCAGGTTCCATTCCTGGTAGCATCTTCAGGTAAAGCTGGGAGAGACTCCCAGACTGAAAGCCACTGCCAATCAGTGTAGACAATATGGAGGTCATCAGATCCGATGGTCTGAGCTGGGATAACCTCCAGCAATCCCTGATCACAGTCCAGGTTTGCTGCAGCTGATGGGATCTGGATCCTAACATCTGGCAGGCACCAGGCTGGCTACCCCTATCCTGTACACAGTGTGTGTGTGTGTGTGTGTGTGTGTGTCCGTGCACATGCAGTGAAGGCAATGAAATCACCCTGCAGTTCAAAGACAGGAGAGGGGTTGGCAGGACTGCATTTGCTGGATTGCCTGGAAGGTCTCGTGCAAAACGTCTGATGGATTAGACAGCAGACAATTAGATTTCTAACACACACACAAACACACGTTTCTCCATCCATCTGCAAGGCCAGGGTGGGTGAATGCAGCTGTCCTATGCTGTCTTTGGAAGCCACACACAGATGAATTGGGGGAAGGGGAGATCACCCACAGCCTTGTTTTTCAACAGCAGTCTGGACAGACACCCTCCCCCCCCCTAAAAAGGGGGGGGGAGGGAGAGGGAGAGAGGTGGGGCCCAAGGGGTGAGGCAATTGCATGGGGAAGAAGTTAACTCCTCACTGGCTAGAGTTGCCTCCCACTCCACTGGAACTCTCTGCTGCAGAGCAGGCAGTTAGTTGGATAGAAGAAAAGGCCATTATTATTGCAGGGCTTAGAGAAAAAAGGAGGAGGAAGGAAGAGGGTGGTGTGTGTGTGTGTGTAGGAAGAAGAGTTTGGATTTGATATCCCGCCTTTCACTCCCCTTCAGGAGTCTCAAAGCGGCTAACATTCTCCTTTCCCTTCCTCCCCCACAACAAACACTCTGTGAGGTAAGTGGGGCTGAGAGACTTCAAAGAAGTGTGACTGGCCCAAGGTCACCCAGCAGCTGCAGGTGGAGGAGCGGAGACTCAAACCCGGTTCCCCAGATTACAAGACTACCGCTCTTAACCACTACACCACACTGGCTCTCAAAACAAAAGTATTAAACAAAAGTATTAAAAAGTATTAAACAAAAGTATTAAAAAGGGAAAGGGGGAAGAAAAGAAGAAAAGAAGGAAGTCATGGAGGTTGTGCAGCTTAGTGGTAAGAGCAGCTGCTTTGCATACAGAAGGTTATCAATCCCTAAAGGCATCTCCAGGTAGGACTGGAGAAAATGTCCTTACCTGGAACTTAGAGCTGCTGTTTGCCACTGTGTGTGCATAGGAGCCCATTCTGAGGAGCTGCGCCCCAATAAAATATTTGAGGGGGCCAGTGCCTCCCCCCACAAAGTTAATCGGTATTGCCATTCACATGGTGTGTGCGCCATGTATTGTGATCCATTATGTGGGGCTCCCCATATTTTATTTAAGTTGGCACCCATGCTGTGTGGGCAACTCTAAATTAGAGAGGCCCAGGTATGGCTGGGAAACACATCCTTGCCTGAAACCCTGGAGAGCCACTGCTGCCAGCCATTGTGGTCAGTCCTGAGCTAGATGGACCAACGGTCTGACTCTTCATAAACAGTTTTTGAAGTTCCTTTATTCTGAATTATGAGGACTAGAATCGTAGTTGGCATTTAAGGAAAGGACTGTAGCTCAGTGACAGAGCATCTGCCTCACTATTCCATTCCTATTCAGTGCCACTCTTTTTTAAATAAATAAATAAACCTCCTAATCACTTAGATGAAATCCAATCCTCTATTCTGAATCTATTTGTAAAGCAGCCCAATTTGCATACCTTCACTTTGGATGACCTCATTTCCCATCTTCCTCAAATCCATCCAGTTGATTCATGTGGCGCAATCAATGTGTGAGCAAAGGATACTTGACAGAGGGCAGTTCTCTACATTTTCTCCAAGGAGTTTGAGGTAGCATACATTGGTCTTCGCCCACTGTTAAATCCCCACAACAGCCCTGTGAGGTAGGCTAGACTGACAGGCAGTGACAGAGGCCATCCCCTGAGGAACAGACAAAATTCAAATCAGGTGAAGACATGAAGGGGAGCTGAAGATATTGTAATTATTCCCACTAAAATACTGTTACAAATATATAAAAATGATGTTATTAGGGCATTTATGATACCTATAATTTTGATTACAAATGTATTTATTATTTTGCAAGCCATTTTGAGTGCTTTTAAGCAGAAAGGTTGGCTTAAAAAGTTATATTTCGATTACAGACATTAGTATTTTAATGGGGCTGTTTTGTTCTCCATTTTGATTACAGCTGTTTATATTTTAATAGATGAGATTGGTTTTTATATTTCTAAACTGCTTAAAGGGCTAGTACGGCAATAAGTGGCACATAAATTAAAGAGGAGGAGGAGAAAAGAAACAGGAAGAAGAGAAAGATGAGAAAAAACAGGAAGAGCAAATAGTAGTATTTTATTATTATTTATTACATTTCTATAAACTCTTCATCCAAGGATCATAGAGCAGTTCACAATATTGTATATAAATACAAAAATTCATACCATAATAACAGACAAAAACAACCCCTCACCCCAGTTTACAAGGCTACAGATTGTTTAATTAGCCAAAGGCCTAGGAGATTAATGTTTTTGCCTGATGCAAAATATTTGTAAGGAAGGCGCCAGGTGAGCCTCCCTGGGGAAAGACTTCCACAAACAGGGAGCCACTGCAGAAAAGACCCACACTTGTGTTGCTACTCTCTGGACCTCTTGTGGAGGAGGCACACAAAGAAAGGCATCAGATGATGATCGCAGGGGCCAGGTTGGTTTAAGGTTACCAGATTTTTTTCAATGAATCCAGGGACACTTTTCAACTTCAATGGATTTTGTATGGGGACTAATTTGTAAATCCGGAGACTGTCCCAGGGAAACGGGGACATCTGGTAACCTTAGCGTTGGTTCATATGGGGGAAAGACAGTCTTATGAAAGTATGCCTTCTTTGCTGCCTTCACTCCCATTCCTTGACATTTGACAGGAGGGTAAACCACAGAGTGGGTGCCACTGCCAAGAAGGCCTCTCCCTGGTTCCCTGCAATTTCACTTCACGCAGTGAGGGAACTGCCAGAAAGCCCTCAGAGCTGGACTTCAGTGTAGCTGTATTTATGGAATAATAAAATACATAAACATTTATCCTTATTGTTCCTTTTCAGCCAATTGACCAACAGATTTCTATATTTTCATGTTTAGAGAGGGGTGTTTGGGGTTTGTTGGTCTGTGACAAAGATACCTTGTCTACAGTTGCTCCTGCCCACAAAGGAAACCAAGGGTAGCAATTCTAAAGCCTCTCCTGTGAGAGAGGCAACCAGGCAGGTATGATTAGGATTCCACTGTGAATTTGATGAGTAGATATAGCAAGGATGATGGCCAGAGCCACCGTGAGGAAGAGTGGAAGTAGGGGAAATGAGACGGATTTACTGCATCAAGGGCCTATTAACAGAGCAATCAGGGTACCCGTACACTTGGGTGAGTTATTGGATACCGCAACCCAGCACTGTAAACAGGCAGGTGAGGGGCCTTGAGAGGTATTCCCAGCAACCTGGGTGTCTTTCTCATCATCGTCATCATCATCATCATCATCATCATCATTTATTATTTATACCCTGCCCATCTGGCTGGGCTTCCAACAAAATATTAAAATACAGTCATGCATCAAACATTAAAAGCTTCTCTAAACAGGGCTGCTTTCAGATGTCTTCTAAAAGTCTGGTAGTTGTTGTTCTCTTTGACATCTGGTGGGAAGCCTACCAAATCCTCCCTTCGCAAAACAAGAAACAAACCTAGATACTGCAAACCTTTCAAACTAAACATTTCCTTGATTTTTTGCAGTGCTGTTCTTGAACCATAGGGTCATAGGAAGTGGCTTTTTACTGAATCATATTATTGGTGCACTCAGCTCAGTATTGCTTACGGGAGTATGTGGGCAAGTTCAGAAGTGCAGAGGTCCCTTCATGGCAGTCATAGCACCTACATGGAGCCAACGATTTGCTCCGGTATCTTTTTCAGAGTTACTTAAGTTGTGTTTTCCTTGAAGTTCTGTTCTACTCTTGAAATTGAAGCCCCTTGTATTTTCAGCACTCCTAAATGCTTGCCTTCAGAGCAGACAAAACAATTCCTCTGTTTTTCCTGAGTGCCTTCTCTAGAGTGACCCTAGGAGCCCATCCTTGGTGTTGACTTGCCCCCTTTTGTCTGCCTGGCTTCAATCAGCACAAAGGGTGAGAAGCCTCCTCCTCAGTCGATAGAAAGCTCCCCTTTCATGTGGATTGGGCCAGTCTAGGACCCTGGAGACTGGGACCCTTGCACAGAAATAGTAATTGGTCTTCCACTCCCGGAGACTCTGAACCACTACACCTTGACTATACTGACTGGCAGTGGCTCTCCAGAGTTCATTCAGGCAAGGAGTATTTTCCAGCCCTACCTGGTGATACCACCACAGATTGAACTGGAACCTTCTGCATGCAAAGCAGGTTCTCTACCACTGAGCTATGGGTGTTTCCCTGAAAATAATCTAGTCTTCATGCCTCTGAGGAAAAGGCATAATTAAATAGGAACATCAATGCAGCTATTACAGTATTGTTGGCACTGGCTGGCAGCGGCTCTCAATGGTTTCAGACTAAAGTCTTCCCCAGGCCCAGACCCTTCTTTGGAGTGTGTCCAAAAATGTGTACATGGAAGAGAAAGAATGCATAAGGATATATTTGTGAAAATAACACGTGAAAGTGCCTTATATCCAGGGAATTTTGGTGTGTTAGGCAAAATTGCACCCAAATTGTGTATGTTCACTAAAATGCATTTAGCCAAGCACAATCCAGCAGATACTTAATTTTGGAGGAGCATATTTTACCCTGACTATAATCGAACTGAGACTCTGAATTTAGGAAAACAAGAAAGCTATGTTTACAACAGGAAATACATGCTTGATAGGACAGATTCTGATTGTGTTTGACTAAGGTAGAGATGCCTTGAGCCATCCTTGCTCTCATATCTCAACAGGGGAGACACCAAAGATGCCTCCTCTCCCAAGGTGAGGATGAAGAAGGAAGTAGGAAATGAGGTCAGCTTCCTAGGAGTATCAGACTAGCACTGGAGGGAAAGTCAACACCAGTTAGGTGAGAAAGGACTGTCAAGGAAAGTTGGGAGGTTCCTCTCCAAGGAGCAATGGTGCCCCAGGTGAAGGCCACCTTTGGCGCCCCCTCCAGTTGTTAAACTTTGAAGACTTTAATGTTCGGATTGGATTTGACACTGTTTCCTAACTTGGATTTGCTCCTGTCCTTTAACCCTGCCATGTAAGGCAGCAATGGGGGAACATTTTTCAGCTGCGGGTCACATTCTCTTCTGGGGACTGCCAGTAGTGGGCAAGGCCAGAGGTAAAAGGGGTGGAATAAGGGATGCAAATTTTACTTTTGTCCAGTAAACTAGTTTCTACACACATCCCTCTCTATCCTTCATAAAGAAATGCAAGAGGGGTTCCACTATACATTTCAGCCATGGGGTGGGGGAGAAACAATTGTGGTGTGAAGCAGAGCCAGTGAGGGTGCGATATTGAGAAAGGGTGTGTGGCCTGGGAAGAGTTCCAAAACAGCCAGGCAAAAAGGTCTGGAGGGTCACATTTGGCCTCCAGGCCTGAGGTTCCTCACTTGCGTTATTAGGTGATAAGATGACCACAACCCCTTCCACCATTTATTTAAAGAACTGGTTGTCCTATTTGTTTCAGCTGCTGAACAGATCCATGAGAAGATCCTAACCCTGTCACCCTCAGCATATGCCCCTCCATCCAGTTCCTCCTACTTCCTATGTTTTCAACAAATGCTGATTTGCCAACTCTAATTTTATGAGACAATGTATGCCAACACACACACACACACACACACACACACACACAGTCCCTTTCTGTGGGCAGAAAAACAACAGGGTCCTTTGGCATCAGGGATCAAACAATGGGCAGAAGCTTCCCTTAACAGATATCTACCTAACAAAACTACTGGCAAAAGCTTGGGAGTGCAAACCAGGGAGGGTATTTGCCAATCCTGGTGGGGTTCTAAAGCAAGGCACATCCCTAATTTTTGCGTGTCAGAGAGGCTGTTAAAGGCTCGTAGCAGTTGGAGCAAGCAAGGGGGGCAGGGGGAGAGAAAGAGCTGGCAGAAAAATAAAAAACCCAGTCAAGGCCCAGGAGCCGTTCTCGTTTGTTGCATCCCGACCTTCTTTCTATTTTGTTTTTGCATTGCTCCTTGAGAGAAGGTGGATCAGGGCCCAGAAATTTAATGAGCAACCAGTAGAGGGGAGGGAGCTGGCATGAAGCCTGGCTTTCATCGGCAGAGTCTCTTTGGAAACGCTGTCCCGCAGGCACGCAGGCAGGAACGCAAGCGGGGAGGGCGCAGAGAGGAGGAAGAAAGAGAGAGGAGGAGAGCCTTTGCTGCTCCTGGCTCTTTGCAGGCCTCAGCAGAACGCCTTTCTGCCATTTCCTGTTCCCCGTTGCCATAGCAACCATGCTTCTCTCTCTTCCATCTTTCCACTCTTTGCTTCTCTCACACACACACACATATCCCTCATCTTCCTCTCCTCTCCCTCTTTCTCTCTCCTTCTGAGATCCCCCCTGTACAGTTCTTTTTTTAAAAAAAAAATCTTTTAAAAAAACAGTTTGATCAAAGGGCATAAGGACATATGTGCTGGATCAGGCCCAGACTTCCAGTATAGTCTAGTGTGGCCACGGATCCTGCTTTTCAAGGCAACAGTCCTCTATTGGAGGGCATCCTCTGATCTTGAAGGTCTGTCCCAATAGAGGATTAGTCTCTGACAGTTGTTAGTACACCCTGATGCCCCTCGCAGAGCTACGATTCCCAGAATGATTTAAGCAATCAATCCATCTTTCGCAGGAGACTAGGAACTGTAGCTCTGCGAGTGGGAATAGGTGGGTCTCATAACAACTATCAGTACTGTCAGGGGACAGTCCTCTGTTGGATGGGGGCCTCTAATTTTGGAAGTATTCTCTGATGACACCCACCACCACCATTATTATTACTACTACTACCAATAGAGGACTGTTCTCCAATGGTGCTAGGAGTTGTTAGGAGACCCCTATTCCTCTTGCAGCACTACAATTCCCAGACAATCAGTCCCTCTTTCCCAGGGAACTCTGAGAGCTGTAGTTCTGTGAGGGGAATTAGTGGGTATCCTAACCACTCTCAGCACCCTGAAAAAAATGACAGTCTCCAATATTATTTGGGAGAAGCCATGACTGTTGAAAGTGGCATGATTCAGCTTTATTATGCAGATAAAGCCTGATTCTCAAACATGCACTGCCTTTTAACCTACATATTCCACTTAACTAGGGATTTTTTTCAGCTAGAACTCGCCAGAACTCAGTTCTGGCACCTCTCAGGTAGGCGATACTGCCATTCTAAGAGAACAAGGGAGACATTCATGGTGAGTTCTAGCACCTCTTTTTCTAGAAAAATAGCACTGCACTTAACTATGAGGGCTATCAAGTAGACCTGCAAAAATGTCTCCTCCCATAAAACCATGATCAGACTCCCACCACCACCCACAAGTTGGTCCGCAGAGCCCACTTTTACCCAGAAGTAAGTCCCTTAAAGAAAAACAAGGTTGAGGGACCTGTCCAAATGTTGCTAGACTACATGTCCCATCATCCCTGACCATTGGTTATGCTGGAAGGGATTGCTGGGAGTTGGGACATCCACAACACCCCTGCAGAGATGACTAAACAAGATGATCAAGGGCCTAGAACAATTCCCATATAAGGAAAAGTTACAACATTTGGGGGCCTTTGAACTTAGGGAAGAAGGCAAATCAGGAAGGATATGACAGAGGTTCTATCTCTGTTTGGGATAGTTTCCACAATTCTTGGGTAGGGGGGAGCCATGTGCTTTAAATGTATTGTTGTGAGTTTGGGGCAAGTTCAGTCTGGATAATGCCCTGAGTCCTTTCCGGTTCTTGGGATCCTGTACCCAGTGAGGGTTTGAACCTAACAGAGGAGTTTGCGGAACTGGACTAGCTGGGGAAAGAGGAGATTGAGAGGTGATATGATAGCCATCTTCAAATATCTAAAGAGCTATCACATGGGAAATGAAACAAGCTTGTTTTCTTCTGCTCCAGAAGGTAGGACTTGAACTAGTGGCTTTAAGTTACAAGAAGGGAGATTCCGACTAAATTTCAGGGGGGACATTTTGACAGCAGACCTGTTTGACATGGAATGGACTTCTTCACAAGGTTGTGTACACTCTCTCCTTGGAGGTTTTTAAGCAGAGGTTGGGTGTTTCTCCATTGTGTGGAGAAAAATATCTTCTTACATAAAACTGGAATATGAGGACATCCAATGAAGCCGAATGTTACAAGATTCAGGACAGACAAAATGAAATCCTTCACGCAGAGTTAAACTGTGGAACTCACTCCCACAGGAGGCAGTGATCACCACCAACTTGGATGGTTTTAAATTAGGATTGGACAAAATTATGGAGAAGGCCATATTGGTTAAAAGATACAATGGCTATAGATATACTACCTCCATTACTGGTGGCACCAGCTAATGGGAATCATGAGTTGCTGTTGTGTTCATGTTCTGTTTGTGGGCTTCCCATTAAGGCATCTGGTTGACTACTGTGAGAACAGGATGCTGGACTATAACGGGCCACTGGCCTGATTCAGAAGGGCTCCTCTTACATTTGGAAGTTGTATCTCCACTTACTATGTAACACCAGCTGGTGGAAATATGAAGTGATGAGGGATGCTGTGGCTTTCAGGTCTTGCTTGTGGGTTTCCCATTGGAATATCTAGTTAGCCACTGTGAACAGGATGTTGGACTGGATGAACCAGCAGAGATCCACTTACATTCTTAAATGAGATTTACTTCCACGTAATGCGTGCTTGGGACGCGGGTGGCGCTGTGGATAAAACCTCAGTGCCTAGGACTTGCTGACCGTAAGGTCGGCGGTTGGAATCCCCGTGGCGGGGTGAGCTCCCATCGTTCGGTCCCAGCTCCTGCCAACCTAGCAGTTCGAAAGCACCCCTAAGTGCAAGTAGATAAATAGGGACTGCTTTATAGCGGGAAGGTAAACGGCGTTTCCGTGTGCTGGCTCGCCAGTTGCAGCTTCATCACGCTGGCCACGTGACTCGGAAGTGTCTTCGGACAGTGCCAGCTCCCAGCCTCTTGAGCGAGATGAGCGCGCAACCCTAGAGTCAGTCACGACTGGCCCTGTTGGGCAGCGGTACCTTTACCTTTAATGCATGCTTAGGACTGCAAAACCCTAATAAATAAAGCCCTTAACAACTTGGGACAAGTTTACCTATGAGATCTCCGTACCCCATATACACCCCCTTGACCACTTCAGTCAGCAGAACTGGCACTCTTACATCTGACACATAATACCGTTCCACTCTTGTAAGAACTTGTATCTTTTACTGTGGCAGCACCCACACTTTGGTACTCCCTGTCTATTGATATCTGGCTGATGTCTTCACTGTACTCTTTTCAGCGCCTGTTAAAATATTTTTGTTTAGATGAGTCCCCCCAAATGTTTACAAAGTTGGTGCGAGGTTTTTTTTTTAGTTTATTGCTGTTTTAACTTTTTCAAAGTTTAAAATTATTATTGTTAATTTTTTCTTATTGATAATTTATTTTGCTAAGAAGAAATAAGGAATAAGTAAATAAAACTCTGAACTGAGTTGCCAACTTCTTCAGCACCTCCTCCTCCTTTGCCCTTAAGCGCAGCTCGATCTACAGCCATCACCTTTGTGCTGTGGTCAGCTTCACCTGTGCAGTTCTTCAAATCGAGCTGCTGTCAAAGGCAGGCCAGGGTTTGTTTGTTTGTTTGTTTGTTTGTTTGTTTGTTTGTTTGTTTTCTGGCCCATTAGCAATCCCACTTCTGAAACCTTTACATCATTCAGACTAAGGACCTGAACAAGCAAATGACTACCTTGTTTTCCAATTTTTATCTGCGTTTCTTTTTAGAAAAGAAATGTGTTTACTCTGAACTGAGTCCCCGCTTCTCAACTAGATGTGCCATTTATGTTTGCCTTAACTGAAACTACACCAGCGTAAGGGGAAAGGTCAGAGCTCAGTGGTAGCACCCCTGCTTTGCATGCAGAAGGTCCCTGGCTCAACCCCCAACATCTCTGGTTATAAATCAGGGAGTTGGGGGGGGGCAAAAAATTGCTTTAAAAACCCTGCAAAATCCTGCTTGACTCAGGCAATGGTGGCAGAATTGTTTCCATAAACGAGGGGAAGTGGTAGCCTTCCTTATGTTTACTCAAGATGGGGATAAGATGGAAATAGTAGCCAGGTTTCTGCAACATACAATGTGGATTTGTGAATACTATACAGCACTAACATAAGTGTTAGATGTAGGGGTTTTTTGTGTGAATGCGTTTTCTTTTGGGTGTGTATTGAACCCTACTGGAATCTTGTACATAAGCCAATAAAGGTTTGAGAATCTAATTATTATTTTTAAATCTTTTTATGAAGCCCTTCAAAAATGCTTTTGGCTTTCTTAAAATCTGCTGCCTGTCTCCAGCCTTAAGCTGTGCATGCACTGTACTTTAAAGCACATTTAATGCACATGACATCTGCTCGTGTGAACTGTAGTTTACTGCTCAAGTCCCAGCACCATTCACAAACTACAGTTTCCACTAGTTCTTGTTTTTGTTTATGCATTTTCCATATTTATAATTACACATCATACATAATTTCTGTGCAGACTTCTCAGCCTGACCCTCCATGGCACTCTTGATAAACCTTGCATTGCTGCATATCAGTTTATTAGTCCACCCTACTTTCCCACTTCTAATCCCTCATTGTATTCAACTGTTGTTCATAGGATTACCCCTGCTTGTACATTGATTTTGTATCTTTATCTATCATCTATCTATCTATCTATCTATCATCATCTATCTATCTATCTATCTATCTATCTATCTATCTATCTATTTCAAAAAACTATCCCATTCGCCCTTTGTCTTTTTTTCATCCTGATTCCTTCTTTTGGCTGTCATATTTGCAAGTTCTGCGAATTCTGTCAATTTGTTTGGGATAGTTTCCACAATTCTTGGGTGGGGGGAGCCATGTGCTTTAAATGTATTGTTGTGAGTTTGGGGCAAGTTCAGTCTGGATGATGCCTTGAGTCTTTCCGGTTCTTGGAATCCTGTACCCAGTGAGAGTTTGAACCTAATAGAGGAGTTTGCGGAACTGGACTAACTGGGGAAAGAGGAGATTGAGAGGTGATATGATAACCATCTTCAAATATCTAAAGGGCTATCACATGGAAGATGAAACAAGCTTGTTTTCTTCTGCTCTAGAAGGTAGAACTTGAACCAGTGGCTTTAAGTTACAAGAAGGGAGATTCCGACTAAACTTCCGGGGGTACATTTTCACAGCAAGACCTGTTTGACAGTGGAATGGACTCTTTCACAAGGTTGTGTACACTCTGTCCTTGGAGGTTTTTAAGCAGAGATTGGGTGGACATCTGTCATGGATGCTTTAGTGGAGATTTCTGCATTGCAGGGGGGATGGACTATGTGACTCTTGAGTTCCTTCCAGCTCTACAGTTCTATGATTCTACAAAGTTTCTTCACAAAGCTGGCCGCTTAAGTGTCTTCATCAGCATTCAAAAAAGAACAAGCTAGGCTGCAAGAACTACGACTAAGTGATGGTGCCCTCCAGGCTCCACCTCCACCCCATCACCAAATGTTAGGTAGGAGAACAGTAGCCTGTGTAGTGTGAGAGCTGAGCTGGAAACAGGTTGGGACTGGAGACCAGGAGACATGCTTGCTCTGTGCTGGATCCAAAGCTTTGACTTAACATAAGGGAGTGGCTTTCCTCTCAAACAAAGGCAGGAATGCCTTTTCTCTGATGGCACTCACCATCTCTAGTTTTGCTCTGTGCTTATATGCTTGTATTTAAAACAACTGGAACTTTTTTAAAAGGGGAAATCTACTGACAAGCTAGTCAGGCCCACTTTTAAACAATTAAAATATATTTTTTATTTTTAAAAAAATAAAGGAGTCTACTAAATCAACTAACGGGTGTAGCCCTTGTTATTACTAGTTTATGTTGTCATCGTCATCAACAACTAAAGACTGTACGAAAGGTTACAGAGAAATGACAAAATTAGAATTGGTCAAAACAATTTACAGTCAGAAGAATGGTGGGGTGTGTTCTTTAAAATATATACATTTCAGATGTCAAAAGCTAGGGTAGCAAGGCTATGTAATAACTCAATCTAAGGTGTGGGTCAGAACATAATCATTAGCCAGTGTAGTGCATTTGTTAGAGTATCAGACTAAGACCTGGGAAACCAGGGTTTGAATTCCCACTTGGCCATGAAGGTCACTGGGTGACCTTGGGCTAATCATTGCCTCTTAGGGTTGTTGTGGATATTAAACGTGGAGGAGAACCAGGTATGCTACCTTGAGCTTCTTGGAGGACAAGTTGGGATATAAAATTTAAAAATAATGATAATAATAACCACAACCACCTTTGAATTTGGCTCTCACCTGAATTTTGTGATCCTATGATCAGCTTTGGAAAAATGCCAAAATGTACTAAAAGTGTATATTTTAGGAAAAAATATGTTTAGAAATGCATGCACTGAATATGGATTTTAAATACAAATTGTGCACTGAACTTTCTTTAAAAACAAAAACAACCTCGCAGATTAACATGGAAACGGGACAGATTACACTTATGAATGAACCCAGGTGAAATTGACATGAGCTGCTCAGAGACTCATCTGCCCAGGACTATTAACTTGTAACTGCTCATTTTTACTAGTGACAAAATATTGCCAAATCTCTTGCTCCTCTCCTCTGACAATACTGCTCCCCACCCTACCCCTGAAATTGCCTCCAAGCCAGTGCCTCTATGCTCACTGCCTTCTGCCTCCCCCTCCTGCCAAACGGAGATTTATGGGAGACACTTATTAAAAAACATTGTAACCGTTTCCCCATTTTTTATGACACTGACGGTGAGCGTTATTTACTGTTATTGTTTTCCGGGGCCCGGGTTCCTTTACAAGCCTGTTCCATTGCTCCCTAGAGGAGGAGGGAGCCCTTTTCAGCTCTAAAACGTGGAAAGAAAAAAGGTGGGGGGGGGGAGAGATGTACCCTCCATGCTGTTGTTGTGATAAAGGAATGGAGATTTGCCCTCCAGAATTACCTGGCAAACAGGTGCCCAGGGCCCAGGAGATAGTGCTACAAAAGCAGCTTCTAGGTTTTCCTTGCTGGGATTTCTGCATCCACCCTTCCAAAAGGGCTTCTTTTGGTTGCTTGTGGATATAGCTTATTTCAAGGTGCAGCACGAAGTCTAACAGCCCTGCAAGAAAGGTCAGTCTTGTTACAGGAGAGGAAGGGTCATATTATTATTTGGGGAAGGGCCATTGCTCAGCCCTAGTGCCCCTGCTTTACAAGCAGAAGGTCCCTGGGTCAATTGCCAGTGGCATCTCCAGGTAGGGCTGGGGAAAGATTCCTCATCTCAAATCCTGGAGAGCAAGCCCTCCTACTGATGTGCTCAGCAGTATCCAGGATCTCAAGCAGAAGTCCTAAAATAACTTTGGTCGGTATGTTTTGGGAAAGGTGTTCTCTCCTCCCAGCTCTGCTGGGAACTGAACCTGTGACCTTCTACATGCAAGACAAATGATCAACCACTGAGCTATGGCCCTTTCCCAAATCTGGGCTGAATCCAAAGCCGAAAACTGCAAGCCGACAATGGCTACCATATAAACCTCATGGTCCTCTCCTGCTATCTCCTCTTTCCTCCCTGTTTGCAAGATTGCCAGGTAGAGCAATGTGGAACTTTTTTATCTTAATGCATTGCAGCAAAGTGTTCTCCTCCTGACCTCCCTTGAGAAAGAACTGAGGGAAGCAAGGAGCTCAACCCACAATCAAAAGGGAAAGAGACATGCAGAGGAGTCTGACAGTAGGACAGAAGTGACTAGAAGAGTCCCAGAGACTGAGAGGATAAAAAAAAGGAAGGCAGATGACCCCCATAAAGGAAACAGGATGGTCTCCTGCCTTTCAGATGTCAGAACAAAGTGAGAGCAAAGAATCCTTAAAAAGATGCAGGCTGCTCTGCAGGATCCTGGGGTATTCCCCAGGGTGGCCACATTACAGAGCAGACACAGGATGTGGTGAGGAGGGACTGACCCACTGTTGATTTGGCAAGAGCATAGAGATGAAAAACTGCAGCAGCCACTGTGAGGATACAACTCTGATAGTGGGGCATTTGTCCAATAATGTGTTTAGTTATGGAAAGCAAAAGGTTTCATAGTTAAAGAGATGGTTCTCCATTATATAGGGTCATGCAAATCAAGTCTGTGTGTATTCAGGATGGGCAGATTTCCAATTTCTCCATTTCTCATTTTTCTGATCTTAAATTCAACACGCCACATATCTGCATTAAAAAAAAATCATCACAAAGATTTCTTAGGATTTTGGTGCAAATTTCTCCCAAGAAACAGATTCTTCATGTCATTTTTGACTAATATTCACATTTGTACAAGTCATTCCCCCTAATGCAAGATATTTTCATATGTTGCTTTTTCTTATTCTATGCACTTTAATGCAATCCCTGCCCCCAACCATTTGCATTTTTGTATACATTGTTTGGTGGGAGAACAGCATCACCAAACTTCAGAGAAGTGTGGATTTTCACAGGTAGCTATGTTTCAGCTCACATGTGAATTAGGGAGTTCTTCCTTAAAATGCAAACCAAATGGAATTTCACCCCCATCCCTAATAAGGATGTTGTGATTCTATGCAAGCACAAAAGCACTGAAAATGATGTTCAGGCTCAGCCTCTTAACAATCTCAGCTTTCATTTTTTAAAAATAATGATTAAATATTAAGTTTCTAGAAGGGTTGGGCAAGGAATTGGTTCAGGGCTCAATTCAGCCATCCTGATCAGGCCCAGGTCTAACCCAGAGTGATCTGTGCCCAACCCGGCCCTAGCTAGACCCCAAATTGACAGCCTCTTCCTACCTCATCTACTTCTCTCCCCTGCTCTCCTCCCTATTCAACCACACAACCCCTTTGACAGCCCTAGATCCCTCATTTTGATTTGGGATATGGGATTTGTCCAGTTTCTAGCTCTAATGGCATGGAAGTGTGTTGGTCAATGCCTGACAGAACCTCAGAGAGGTAAGGAAATAGCAGTCCTACAAGAGATATGCAAACAGGTATTAGAACTCTCTCCAGAAGTGGCCCTACTGAACACCTTCCAAGATCATAATGACCACTCACATTATTCAGAGCTTGTAACCCACATACTCTCAGCAGCCAGAAGCCTCATAGCCAGGCACTGGAGAGACCTGTCAGGAGGGAACATGGACCAGTGGTACCAAATTGTATGGGAAACAGCCTTACTAGAAAAGCTAACCAATAAACTGAAACTGACACAGGGACAAATAGGACTCCTTCACCCCAGTATGGGTCCCCCTTATCACATACACAGCCCAACAAGACAACAACTAGAATCCACCCACAACATACAAATGAATCTGGCATACCTGACCCAACAAGCCCTCCCCCCCTCACAAACGCAAACAAACCCCACTGCAGCCAACCACAGACAACCAACCACACCCAGCCCCCCAAAACCTCACAACCAAGGAAATGTAATAAGAGAACCTACCCAGTTGACGCTGACACAAAACCCTGCATGTACACTATACAAAATAATATAAGCCTCCCCACACCACCCCTCCTCCCCACCCCTTCTTCCCCAAGCTTATACAGTACAGTGGTACCTCAGGTTAAGTACTTAATTCGTTCCGGAGGTCCGTACTTAACCTGAAACTGTTCTTAACCTGAAGCACCACTTTAGCTAATGAGGCCTCCTGCTGCTACCGCGCCCCCGGAGCACAATTTCTGTTCTCATCCTGAAGCAAAGTACTTAACCCAAGGTAATATTTCTGGATTAGCGGAGTCCGTAACCTGAAGCGTATGTAACCTGAGGTACCACTGTACTCAACACTAACGTCTCACAACAAATGTACGATAACTGATTTGTAAGAAAGACTGTACAACTTGTAAAAAGAAATGAGGCATGTACTGTACTTTTGTAAACCAAGAAATTCTGAAATAAAAATACATTTGAAAATAAAATAAAATAAATGAAAGGAAATGAAAATAAAACTGCAAATAGAATTAATGCCATTATATAAATCTATGGTATGGCTGCATTTGGGACACTGTGTACAGTTCTGGTCACCTCACTTCAAATAGGATATTGTAAGGTTGGAAAGGGCCAGCAAATTGATCAAGGCGATGGAACAACTTCCCTATAAGGGAAGCTTGCAGCATTAAAGACTTTTTAGTTTAAAGAAAAGGCAAGTGAGGTGTAATGGTTCTAGGGGTTGCTCGTGCGTAAGCCGGTGCAAACACCTGGCTGGGTTGCCTAAGTGAACCTTTTCTGTCCGGACAGCCACTCACCCATGGCTGACTCAATCGCTGGCAGAATCCGTCAGTGGGCGTTTCTTAAACTTCTTCCAGCAAAGAAGCTCTTTGACGCCTAGTCTCCTCCTACTCTCTCTGCGTGAAAGCCTTCTGCGCAAGGAGGGCGTGGGCAGCGGAGGACCCCTACTCTCCCCGCTGGTCCCTGGCAAGGAGTCATGGGACCGCCTCGCCGCTTCCCCCATCTGCCCCCCTTTTCCACTGGTGCTACGCTGATTCTCTTCCCCAGAAGATGGGCTGCTTCTCCCGATCCCTGGACACTCTCTGGAATCCCTCTGGCTTTTGCTCTCTCCCTCTGCCACTGATGGCAGTTCCCTGACATGAGGGCTCGTCCACACTTCTGCTTGCCCTGGGGAAACCCACTGCTGAATTGCAGCAAACATCAGTTATGTATTCTATGGATTGCTGTTTGCTCCAATTCAGCAGTAAAGAGCAGATTTCCCAGGGAAAGTGGTGGGGCAAACAGAAAACTGCTTCAATTCATGCATAGAAAGCACTAGACAAGTGGAAAACCTCTCCACCCCATGCTTTCTAGGCAAAGGACAAGTGAAGTGTGGTCGAGCCCTCAGAAGTGACACGGTAGAATTTTATAAAATTATGCATGGTCTGAAGAAAGTGGGTACAGAAAAGGTTTTCTCCCTCTGTCATAAAACAGAGGACATCCAACAAAGATGAAGGTTGAAAGATTCAAGATGGACAAAAGAAAGTTCTTTTTCACACAGCACATAGTGAAACGACGGAACTTGCTCCTGCAGGAGGCAGTGATGGCCATCAACTTGGATGGTTCTAAATTGGACAAATCCATGGAGAACATGGCTTGCAATAACTACAAGCCATGATAGCTACATATGTTCTGCCTCCTTGTTTGGAGGCAGTCATACTTCTGAATACCAGTTGCCATAATCCACTGGAGGGGAGAGTTGGATTAGATGGGCCTTTGCTCTGATTCTGCAGGGCTCTTCTTAGCCATTGTAACCAAGAATAGAGCCTCCCTGCTAAAATGCAGTCTATCTCTGCATACCAGTTGTTGGGAAGAAACAACTATTGTGCTCAGGTCCTGCTGGCTGGTTTCCCATTGGGGCACCTGGTTGGCCACTGTGAGAACAGGATGCTGGACTAGATGGGCCTCCTTTCGCCTGACCCAACAGGGCTCTTTCTGTGTTCTTGTGTGAGAAAGGTATGGCCAAACAAAAGCTCCTCTCTGCTCAACCAGTCTTGTACACCCTGTACAGAGGGAACCATGTTGCAAGTTATAAAAAACTGAGTAGGGGGTGCAGGCGGCAAGAGAGCGAGAGAGGAAATGACTCCAGCCTGAAGCACTGTCGCAACAGGTAAACGCTTAGCCCGGCTTCCTGGTATGCGCTCCCACACGCCAGCAAACAGCCAAGCTAAAAATATTGACGTGTGGAAAGCAGGAGACCAGAGTGGCTGTTTTCTGCAGCGACTGATGGCTTTGGATTCCTAGCTCTTCCCAGCGAAACCAGATGGTTAGCTTCAGGAAAGGAAAAAAGCCTGGACGAGGGGGGTGGGAGAGAAGGGAGCTTGCAAAAACCATGAAGGGATGCTTCATTATTTATTTTATAAAAATTATACATGATTGTAAAAAACAGAACCTCAAAGCGGTTTACAAAAAGAATAAAACAATGAAATTACAGTGGTACTTTGGGTTACATACTCTTCAGGTTACATATGCTTCAGGTTACAGACTCCGCTAACCCAGAAATAGTACCTCGGGTTAAGAACTTTGCTTCAGGATGAGAACAGAAATTGCATGGTGGCGGCGTGGCAACAGTGGGAGGCCCCATTAGCTAAAGTGTTGCTTCAGGTTAAGAACAGTTTCAGGTTAAGAACGGACCTCTAGAATGAATTAAGTACTTAACCCGAGGTACCACTGAATCGGTAAAAAACCAAACATGCAAAAGATAAAATCAGCAATAAACTAAAAACAGATTAAGATATACACCAACATTCTACATGTCTGGACAGGATTGTCTAATCAGAATTGCTTTTAAGCAGGTACCAAAAAGAGTACAGTGAAGGCACCTTCCTGATGTCAAGAGGCAGGGAATTCCAAAGTGTAGGTGCTGCCACACTAAATGACCAATTTCTTACAAATACAGAACAGGAACCATGTGTCCAATCAGGGTGAAACGACAGGGGTAACATGAAAAGGGGGTCCCACAAGCAGCTGACTCTTGACATCCAGGTGTTGGATCCAGCCATGTTGCTCTGGTCAAAGCACATGCTGCTGGTGGGCGGGCCAGATTAAAAAAATGGGTGGAGCGATGAATGTAAATTTGATGGGGTCTGCACAGATATGAGGAATCCTGTGTCCTGTCAACTAAAGTCTAGTGTCCAGATCAAGTGATGTCCTGGTACCACTCTATCCTGCCTTGGTTAGACCACACCTGGAGTCCTGTGTCCAGTTCTTTGGGTCTGGTAACCAAGCACCATGAGGAACGGTTGAGGGAACTGGGTTTGTTTAGCCTGGAAAAGAGGAGACTGATATGAGATATGATGGCCATCTTCAAATATCTAAAGGGTTGTCATATGGAAGATGGGCCAAATTTGATTTTTCTTGCTCTGCAAGGTAGGATCCAAGCCAGTGGCAGCAAGTTACAAGAAAAGAGATTCTGACTAAACATTAGGAGTTCTTTAGCTGTGATACCTGCATTGAAGATGGTTGGAGTAGATGACCTTTGGTTGTGCCAACTTTACAATTCTATTACTACTAAACCATACTGGGAAATGTTAATCTGTGAGGGGAATAGGAGTCTCCTAAGAACTCTCAGCGTACTACATCTCCCAGAATTCTTTGGGGAAAGCCATAACTGTGGCATCATAGATTTGGATGGGAAAAGATTCCCCATTCTGCCTTTTATTATTCCTCCTTCCTCCACCACCCAGCCAAAGAACCTCACCAGTTGGGGAAGTGGAAAGCATGAAACAATACCAGGGGCCAGAAGCTTCAGAAGAGGGAGAAGCACAGCGAGCTGGCAGTGAGGACTAGGAGCTTGAAACCAAAGCATGAGAGTGGCAATTAAGAATTGTGGAGACTTAAGGAGGTGGATGATGAGCTCATCTTTTTTTTTTTCCTTCTGTATACGTGAGTCGACTCCTCCACACTCTTCGTGCCTAAACTGGGGTTTCTGAATTGGCCGCATGCCTCACAAACAATGTACAAGGATGCCAGAGGGCAGCTCTGGGAGGAACGGAGGCAGGGCTGAGCCAGCATAGGCCCTGAGAACGCTTTGAGCCCAAAGAACTCTCTCTGAATCTCTTGATCTCCAGCTAGGCACTCAGCAGCTAGGCAGCGTGTTCAGGAGGCGGTTGTCATGGCAACCCCTGGCACTCATTTCCCCCCATCTCGGATGCAAATGAATTACAATTTTATTAGTGTGCCGAATTTCAAGGAGGAGGGAGCATTGGATTGGGGGGTGGGGAGAGAGAGCTTCGGAAGGAGTGCTTTTTTAGATTCATTTGCAGGAGAATGCGCGCCTGTGTGTTTATAGGGGAGAAGCGTTATAAGGTTCCCATGTACAATTAAGGTAAACCAAAACAAATGCAAATCCAGACGCTTCATCCAGAAAGTGCAGAGTGCTGAGAATTTCTAACTCTTCATGCCTGGGAATTGGCTGCTCGCAGATGGGGTCAAAACAAACTCTGCACATGCTCAGAGGTGCTGTTCTTCCTCCAACCTACCTTTGCAAAAATAATAACAATGATGCACCCACATGATGCAGACCTGGTAACGGTACAGACAAATGGAGCCACTCAAGTGCATTTGAGAGGAGAATTTCTGAGAGGATACTACTAAGAGCAGACCTATTGAAATTAATGAACCAATCTTAGACCTCTCCATTAACTCAGAGCAGGACTCAGCTGAATGCAACTGTCTGTTGCTACTCCCACAGTATAGGGGAGTATATATTGGAATAGCCCTATAGCAGCACTGAGAAATCTGAGACCCAGGGACCAGATGTGGCCCTCCCACCCTCTCTATGTGGCCCTTGGAACTCTACCAGGCCACACACCCTGTCCCCAGGCCACACCCCTCACCAGTTCTGCTCCACACCCTCCTTGAGTGTTTATGGCCAAGTTGGAACATGCCCATGAGCTTTGATCATGTCTCTTGTTTTCCTGGATGGAGGCGACAGAGGGGCATGTATAGAAACTAGTACAAAAGCAAAATTTACATTAATTGCTCCTTACACTTTTGCCCCTGGCTCCATCCACTACTGGCATGTGTGGCCCCCAAAGGCTGTGTAGATGGGATTGCAGCACTCAGGCTGAAATAGGTTCTCCAGCCCTAGAGTAGAAACACCTGACTTTTGCATAGCTGGAGTTACACCCATTCCCCCGCCCACCACTTGCATGTGGCTCCTAGAAGGTTGCAGAAAAGGGAATACAGCCCTCAGCCAACCCATGCCATGCCATGCATTCAGCATCCGTTACTCTGCCTATTGTTGCATCTGGCCCTGCCTAGCCCTGGCATGCGGTCCCTGCAAAGTTCCCTATGGGGGAATGTGTCCCTTGAGATGAAAACATTTTCCTCAGTCAGAGACCTCAATCCTTGTTCATGGGCCTGAACACTGCAGTCTTTCCTCATAGGGTAGTTGATCCATCCCCATCTGATCATTTCAAATACAGCTATTGAAATTCTCCTGGCTCCTGCTTCTTTGGATGTTTTCAAGTTCGAGTGCTAGGAGAGAAGGAGAAAACTTTTCTCCATACAATGGTACCTCAGGTTACAGACGCTTCAGGTTACAGACTCCGCTAACCTGGAAGTAGTACCTCGGGTTAAGAACTTTGCTTCAGGATGAGAACAGAAATTAGGCAGCGGTGGCGTGGCGGCAGTGGGAGGCCCCATTGGCTAAAGTGGTACCTCAGGTTAAGAACAGTTTCAGGTTAAGAACGGACCTCCAGAACGAATTAAGTTCTTAATCCAAGGTACCACTGTACCATCATTTTATTCCACCACTTTCCCTCAACTTTTCTGAACTAAACAAGAGCTTTCAGGGGCAGGAAGGAGACTTGGAAAAGAGCCCTCCCCTTGCCCCAGACCATCATTTCATCCTCCCTTTCTTGACATGTCAGGACATCTGTTCGTGGCTTCCCTCCACACACCCTGCTTTCGCCTCTGGCTGCCTCCTTCCCTTGTTGTGAGAGTGAGTCAGATTTTCCGAGATATGGAGGCTGCTGCAGCTGCAAACTTTGCTCTCTATGCGAGTCATGAAAAAAGTGTGACCAGGGCAGGGGTTGGCTGCGGGATGCTTCTGGGCTGACTCACACATGCAAACACAGCCTGCAAAAAACCTTGACTGGGCCGGGGAAAGCAGACATAAGAACATTTTACCTGGTCACTCAGGAGCCCAGGAAATGTAAAAATAACCTGGCTGATAGATCAAGCCACCAAAGGCTCACCAAGTACAGTCTCCAGTCTTCACAATGTCCAACCAGTTGCCCAAAAGGGATGCCCCAAAGCAGGATCAGAGTGCACCCTCCCCACTTGCAATTCCCAGCAACTGGTATTCAGAAGGATACTGCCTCCAACAGTGGAGGTAGAACATAAATTGAGCCCTGCTGGATTAGGCCAAAGGGGACCCATCTAGTCCAATATCCAGTTCTCATGGTGGCCAGCCAGACTCCCTCCACTGTTGGAGGCAGGATGTCTCTGAATACCAGTAGCTGGGAATCACAGGTAGAGAGACTTGCCGCTGCACTCAGGTCTTCCTATAACAGGCATCTGCTTGGCCCCTGTGGGACCAGAGTGCTGGACTACATGGGCCCCCTTTGGCCTGATCCAGAAGCAAAGCCTGTTTGTCTGGAGGTCTATGGCAACAGTAGAATCTCCATGCTCAGGAGCAGTCTACCTCTGAATACCAGTTGTTGGGAAACCCAAGAGTGGAGAGTTGCTGTTGCACTCAGGTCCTGCTTGCGGGCTTCACATAATGAACATCTTGTTGGACACTATGAGTGCAGGATACTGGACTTGATGAACCCTTTGGCCTCATCCAAGAGCCATGCTTTTCTTACATTCTAATGTTTACTTAGGACTAGATGTGGGTAAGATTACAGCTACAGTGTGATTTCAAGCGGACTGCGGCAGAAGCTCAAGACTAACGGAGCCTTACCAAGAACAATGACATATTTGCAGCGGAACAGCCAGAGACACTGTGCATGATGCACCCACCACTAGCATCTGCAGTGTGCATTCAGAAACACTCCCACCTGTCAACACGCTTTCATGAGAGGCTCTGCAACACACTGAAAGAAATAAGCTCCCACTATAGATTAGGCCTCCTGGGGGGCACACACGGGACCCCTGGAACTTGCGGGTCCCTGCAGGGTTTCCTAAAGAGCCTTGTTCATGGGAGTCTGGGGGTAATTATATGCCAGGGGAGTGTGAGATCCAAACCCTTCCTGACCTGAGGCTGCAGAGTTCCATGGATCGATGGCAAAGAGGCTCTTTTATTTTCCTTCGGTGTTTCGCTAACGGATGGAAAAATCAATGCCCCACAGAAGAGAGAGGAGGGGGAAGGGGAGAAGGGGAGGGGAGAAGGAGGAAAAGTCAGGTGGGGGTGAAGAAAAAGAAAGAAGGCAAGGAAGACTGGGTTGAGAGAAGACGCTGCCACTGGGTTGGGCTGTCTTCAACTGGTCAGTTTCAAACTTTTATAGCCATTTAGTTGGCTAAATGGTGATAATTTTAGGGTTTCTTATTGGTGTTGCTGATTATTAATTTTTCCTCCTGTCCTTCCTCCCACACAGGCAAGAAAGCCATGAATGTTTAAAGTGGTATTGTAGTGCTTTAAATGTATGGTGTGCGTGAAATAAGATAGATAGATATAGATAGATGAAGATGATAGATAGATAGATAGATAGATAGATAGATAGATAGATAGATGATAGATAGATAGATAGATAGATAGATAGATAGATAGATAGATAGATAGATAGATGCAGGGCATGGTGAAAGTGGATAGAAAAAGGGTTTTCTCCCTCTCTTATCATAACACTGGAACTCACGGATGTCCAAAGAAGCTGAATGTTGGAAAAGTCAGGACAGATAATAGAAAGTACTTCTTCACACAGTACATAATTAAACTATGGAACTCACTCCCACAGAAGGCAGTGATAGTCACCAATTTAAAAGGTAAAGGTAAAGGTACCCCTGCCCGTACGGGCCAGTCTTGACAGACTCTGGGGTTGTGCGCCCATCTCACTTAAGAGGCCAGGGGCCAGCGCTGTCCGGAGACACTTCCGGGTCACGTGGCCAGCGTGACATCGCTGCTCTGGCCAGAGCCAGAGCCAGAGCCAGAGCCGCACACGGAAACGCCGTTTACCTTCCCGCTGGTAAGCGGTCCCTATTTATCTACTTGCACCCGGAGGTGCTTTCGAGCTGCTAGGTTGGCAGGCGCTGGGACCGAGCAGCGGGAGCGCACCCCGCCGCAGGGATTCGAACCGCCGACCTTTCGATCGGCAAGCCCTAGGCGCTGAGGCTTTAACCCACAGCACCACCTGCGTCCCCTAGTCACCAATTTGGATGGCTTTAAAAGAGAATTGGACATATTCGTAGAGATGAAAAGGGTTGCCAATGGCTACTAGCCATGATGGCTATGCTCTGCCTTCATAGTCAGAGGCAGTAATGCTTCTGAATACAGGTTGCTGGAAACTACAGGAGGGCTGATCACTGCTGTTGTGCTCAGGTCCTGTTTGTGGGCTTCCCATAATAGGCATCCGGTCAGCCATTGTAAGAGGAACAGGATGCTGGACTAGATGGTCATTGGCCTGATCCAGCAGCCGGACTCTTCTTATGTTCTTATGTTAGGTGATTGACAAGTGAGCAGTCCCATCCCCCTGTCAAGATTGACCCAAGGGGTGGGGTGGGGGTGGGGAGAAAGGGATCTGGCAAAGGCAAAGAAGAGGAGAATTTGGGTGCCCTCCATAATGAAGGTCTGCTGGGAACATCTAGCCCAAGCACCATCACTATCCCCAAACCAGTATATTAGGAATCAGATGAATATAGAAAGCTGCCTAATACCAAGTCAGACCATTGGTCCATCTAGCTCAGTATTGTCTGCACTGATTGGCAGGTGCTCTCCAGGGTTATAAGCAGGGAGTCTTCCCTCAGCCCTGCTTGGAGATGCCATTGGATATTGAATCTGGGACCTTCTGCATGCAAAACAGATGCTTACCATGGAGCTATGTCCTCCAAAATAAAAATAAAGTAAGATTCTAGACCTTAGATAGTCATGCTTCTGAAACCTCAGGAGGGGAGAGTGCTCTTTCACTCATACCTGCTTGTGGGTTTCCTATGATGCACACCTGGCTCGTCACCATGAGAACAGAATGCTGGACTAGATGGGCCTCCTTTCCCCCGATCCATCAGGGCTCTTTTATGTTCTTCACATTGGTCCATCTGGTTCAGTACTGTCTACACTGACTGGCAGCAGCAACTCTCCAGGATTTCAGGTAGGGGAATTCCCAGCCCTACCTGGAGATGCCATTGGAGATTGAAGCTGGCGCCTTCTGCATGCAAACCAGAGGCTCTGCCACTGAGCTGCACCCCTCAGGAGGAGCTGGGTGCACTCACCCCAATGGGGGTCCAGTAGCACTATCAATGCCATCAGCTCTCAAAAATACCTGGAACTGGCTTTGATTCCACCTGCTGACAGAGAGGCAGATTTAATCTTCCTTTGGACACACAATGTCCTGAGATAGAGCGGAAATGTGCTGCTAATGTTGGCGCCTGGCACCAGCTCTCCAGAGTAATATCTACAGGCCCCAGTCTGACCCTGGCAAGTTGGCCAGGGTGTCAGCTGTCACACTCTGACTTTTTATAGCTCAGGCTGTGCAGACAACAGCTAAAAATAAATCTCAATTTCCAAGGACCCCCGGACCCAGGCTTCGCAAGCAGAGCTCACGACACAAACACAGCCCGCACTTTCTGAGCATTTGAAAGAGAAACATTGTGCATAAGAACATAAGAGACTGCTGGGTGAGGTCCATCTAGCCCAGCATCCAGTTGTGGCCAAACAGATGCTCCAATCAGAAATCAGCAAGCAGGATTCAAGTACATAAGCCGTCTCTCCTCTTATGGTTTTCAGCAATTAGCATTCAGAAGCATTGCTGCCTCCAACTGCAGAGGCAGAGCATAACCCTTAACAGCTTGAAGCCAGCTTACTCGCAAGACTGCCTTACCCCTTATACACCAACTAAACCACACTGATCTGTGGAACTGACCCTGTTATACAGGTGCCACATAACACCCACATTTGTAAGAAATATATATTTTAGTGTGGCAGCACCTACACCCTGAAACTCCCTACCTATTGACATCAAGCAAGCACCTTCACTGTACTCTTTTCGGCACCTGCTAAAAATATTTTTGTTTAGATAAGCCTATCTGGATGTTTAGAATATTATTGTTTTATTCTCTTTGTTAATTGTTTTGAGGTTTTGTTTCGTTTTTACAATCTAGGAGCATATAAATTTTATGAAATAAACAAACAAATAGAGCCGTCGATATTCCTCTCCTCCATGAATTTGTCTAAAGCCGTCCAGGTTTGTGGCCTTCACAGCCTCCTGGGGGAGCAAGTTCCATTGCTTAACTGCACTGCATGAAGAAGGTCGTTCTATTGTCTGTCCTGAACCTTCTAAAATTCAGCTTCATTGGATTTCCATGAATTTTAATGTTAACACCAGGACATGCCCAATACATTTTGGCACCTGAGACAAACCACAATGTGCCGTGTGCATCCTAAGAGTGAAGATCTCCATGAGGAATGGGGGAGGGAATCAAATCAACTTTACCCAATGATTAAAGTGGGGATCAAAGGCTGTCATGGGTGGGAAACAGGCCTGCTCTGAATCATTCCCAGTAGGTGCAGAACCCAGGAAACCCCAGAGGGCAGTCTCTGCCATTTCCTCCCTAGCGGTAGGAGGAGACCAGCAGTGCCTCCTGTTCACAGAGCGTCTGCTGTAGAAGCAGCAGAAAGAGTTGAAACTCCTGGTTTGACACAGAAGGTGTTTTATTCATTCATTCATTCATTCATGAAATTTCTACCCTGCCTTCTTTCCAAAGGAACTGATGGCAGCAAACCTCCAAATATCCAAACAATACAAATAAAAATCAAAATATGAGTGAGGCACAATCTGGTCGCAGATGGTTCAATGTGCCCCAAGCCTGAATGAAGATGGTAAAAGAAAAATACACCCTGACTTACTGTAGTAGTAGTAATGCCGGTCAGTGCAGACAGTACTGAACTGGATGGACCAATAGTATTACTCAGTATATTGCAGCTTCCTGTGGTCCTGTTTAACTGATCCATTTAGTCAACAACATCAACCCTACCATGTGGATATTCCTTGCAGACGATCGCAGTGCATCCACAGCAGTGATCAGAGAATGAATGACAACTGAGAAGAGTGCAAAGAGAAGACACGCCATAGTGCATGTGCAGCAGCACAACTGGACACCTCCATCTGCCCCAGATGCAAGAAAACATTACCGTACTCTCCTGTATTGGTCTCTACAGCCACATCAGGCACTGAAACCTTCCAAAGGCACACTCCTCCATTGTCTCCCAAGACAGACAGATGCCAACCATTCAAAACTATTAGGACTAGAGACTTATTTTCTTTTTAGAAGAAAGGCCATGTCTTAGGGTTACTGAGATGCTTTGCATGTTGATTGTCACTCCTTCAGTCTCCAGATAGGACTGAGAGAGACCACTGCCAGTCAGTGTCGACAGTACTGACCTAGGTGGACCAACAATCTGACTTCATTCAAAGGAACTTTATTTGGAGCTATGAGAATGAAGGTGCATACCTCAGTGGTTGAGAACATGCTGTTCATGCAGAAGATCTAATTCTCAATACCTTGCACCTCCAAATAGGGCTGGGGAAAAGGCCTTAAACTTTGGAGTGCCATTGACCATCAGTGTAGACAATACTGAGATAGAGGGACCAAATGACTCAGCAGAAGACCGTTTTCTGTCCTTCCTGTGCTGCAGAAGATGCTGGTGATCAGCTCTCATCTTGCTTGCTGCTTTTTACTGGCCACCTCCCCTTCACACATCCCCCCCCCCCCACCAGCCTACAAAATACGACATCCCCAAGCAACCACTTAGATTGATGGTGCAGTTGAGCCAGGCTGTGTCAGTGGGGAGCAGCCCCTTCCACCCCTGCTGAAATAGCAGAGAACCAGGTACTCTTTTGATAACTCTGCAGGGATCCCACCTGACCCTTCATAAGCACCAGGATCTCACAGCCTCAGGCTACAGACTGGAAAGGAGGCTGTCAGAGCACTGATCACCTGCTGGGGGCAGGTGAAAATGAGCCCCCTGGCCATCTTTGCAGTGCCCTCTTGCCCCTACCTCCATTACATGCCAGGGCCATGCCAGGGCTTATTGTTAAAGGACTGTGATTAGAGGAGGTGCTGTCACCCGATTAAAGAAATCCGAAGTTGGCTTGTTGTTTGAGTCAGGCTGCAAGCCTGTGCATGGTTACGCAGGAGGGGGGATGGAGGAGAAACCCAATTCAGTTCACATTTAAAGGAGAACCTACCAACACATGGATCCTTTACAATTCACAGATCTCCTGATTTTGCAAGCAATGTGCACAAAAATGCTTATATTATGGTAAAATGTGCATTAAAATGCATTTGTTTGTTTGTTTATTACAAAATATTTTTTATTGATATGCAAGTAAGCCAAAACTTAAGAAAGTGATTGATTAATAGGTATAGATAGATAGATAGATAGATAGATAGATGATAGATAAATATCCTCAAAGTAAAATAAATAAACACAAACACACACGTGTGTGTGTGTGTGTGTGTGTGTGTGTGTGTGTTATTTACTGCATTTCTATCCCACCTATTTTTCTATGGAGCTCACCTTTGGCTTATGTGGTTCTCATCCATTTAATCCCCACAACAACCCTTTGAGGTAGGCTAGGCTAAGAGAGAGGAACTGGCGCAAAGTCACCCAGTTTCATGGCTGAGTGAGGATTATAACCCTGTTATAATCCACTATACCCTGTTATCTAACCACTATACCATTACTGACTCTAGGAATATAACAAAAAGAGTGGAGGTCATGGAAACATAGGATTGTAGAGTTGGAAGGGATCTGAAGGGTCATCTAATCCAACCCCCTGCAGGGCAGGAATCCAGCCCACAACTGTCTGTGGGTGGGCTTGAAGCACAACCTTCTATTTAAGTGATTTTTATTAAAATCTAATGTCCATCTAATGCAATCTAATGCCCTTCTAATGTCCATAAACTGGTCGTTTTTCCGGTCTTTGAACCCAGATATCACAAGCTTATTTTCCTTATTGCTCAAAAAGTCCATAAGGGGTTTCTAATCATTAATAAATTTCAACAATGATTTTTCTATTATTAACCACATCAGCTTTGCCATCTCAGCCAAATCCATTAATTTCAATAACCATTCTTCCATATTAGGTAATAATAAGTCCTTCCATCTTTGTGCATATAACACTCTCGCCACCGTGATCGTATATTGCAGTAATATTCCATATTCTTTTTCTAGTTGTATATCCATAAGTCCCAGCAGGAGAAGATCTGAACCACCAACCTTCTGGTCAACAGGTCATAACCCTATTGCACAGCATTCGTATTTGTCACAGGTGCCAACCAACCCCAGATAAATAATTGTGTCCCCAAAATATTTGCAAAATAAGAAGCACATATCTAAAACATCCAATGAAGCAGGTGGCAAAGACGATTGTGATTGCTATGCAGTGGTGCAAATCTCTTACACGCCATGCTATTTTTTCTAGAAGAGCAATATTCCAAACAATATACACCAAAGAAGAAACATTGAGGTTTTACATTTTTGCACAACTGATTGTCATGCAGACGTTTTAAAAAAATATCAGTAAATTTGTGGATTTTTAAGAAAAGGTTGTTGGATCACACCATGGTTCTAGTCCAGCATCCTGTTCTCACAGTGGCCAACCAGTCGCCCCAATAGGAAACCAACAAGCAGGAACCGGGTGCAAGAGTCCTCTCTCCTTCTGTGGTTTCCAGCAACAGCATTACAGCCTCTGACCATGGAGGCAGAGCACAACCATATTGGCAAGTAGCCATTGATTGCCTTCTTCTCTATGAATTTGTCCAGTCCTCTTTAAAGCCTTCTAGACTGGTGGCCATCACTGTCTCTTGTAGGAGTGAGTTCCATTGATTAACTATGTGTTGCATGAAGAAGGAAGAGAGATATTTTAGCGCGGCAGCGCTAACACTCTGGAACTCCCTGACAGTTGACATCAGGCAGGTACCTTCGCTTGAGTCCTTTTGGCACCTGCTGAAAACATTTTTTGCTTGTACGAACCTTCCAAAAGTTGACAAATCTGTAGTTTTAGCTTTATCTTCTGATTTGAATTTGATTTTTAAATAAAATAAAACTTGTATTTTACTATAGTTTTGGGGGGATAGATGTTTAATGTATATTTTATTTTTTAAAAAACAGGAACTTATACTTAAAAGTTTTACTTACAGATAAGCAGTATACAAATTTGTTAAATAGATGACTAACTACATCATCCTAGTTATTTAGCTATCTGACAGTGGAACAAGCTTCCTTGGACCGGGGTAGACACTGCTTCATTGGAGACCAATGCATTCCTGCATTTCAGGGGGTTGAACTAGATGACCCTTTGTGTCCAGCTCCATGAGTATGATTAAAATGCTGGTCAGTATAAACAACGGCAACCATACCAATCTTATTATGCCATCACAGATCCAATAAAGTCAGGGTGTTGTTGTTGTTGTTGTTGTTTTGGCGCCCTGATCTATCCTGGTTTTTTATTATTGATTTCCCTGTTATTATTTGTTTGTATGTTTTTATACTTCTGTTTAACTGATTCTATGTCATATTTTGGATGTCATGTTATTGTTTATCATTTTGATGCTGTATTATCACTTAGAGATCTTTAAATGTTCAGTGGTTTATAAATGCTTTTAAATAAAATAAACTGTTTTCTGAGGGGGGGAAAGACTCAGTTAGTTTTATTTCAAAGCATTTATAAACCACTGAACATTTAGTGCTATATGGCACCAGAATTTCGGCTCACTTAGTGTCGAAGGAAGCACAGTTCTTACCTCATAATGTTGCATGAAGAGGGCAGTGGCCTGACAGAAAAGACAAAACCATTGCTTCCTTCAACAGTATAAACTGGATCCAGAGTTGGGCCTGATTTTATAAAACGGGCTTTATAAGGCATGGTGTTTCCTGATTGGCTTGGAGAGTCAGATGACCTCAATATGAACACTCAAAAGTCAACTGACTCTCTTCAGGCTAGAACCTGCAGCCTTGAGGGCACCCTTTTCACAAAGGCAGGGTTATTTTAGTCCAAGAGCTACATGTCCTCATTGTAAACCTTCTAGGGGCCACATACCAAAGTGAGTACAGTAGGGGCAAAGTGTGGGGGGGGGGGGAGAGCCACCCCCCCTCACACACAAACCTTTTCCTATTTTTAAATAAAAACAATCCTTATGAATCTGAGTTGAATTTAAACTGAAGTTCTAATTAATACCTATAATTAATTCCATTAAATAAATGTCCATAATTAATTCAACTAAACTAAGGCCTCTAATGAATCAAACTGCATTTGTCAGAGGCCTGTTGTGTGGTGGCATTAAAAATTGGCTGGGAGGCCAGATCCTCCTGTACCTACTATACTAAGGTCTAGTATCCCTGGTGTCCTGAGAGCCCAAAAAGCTTGTAATATAGAAAGTGAAGCACAGGTGATCAATGGAGCCCCTCGTTCAAGATGCTCCCCGCAAGAGAAGAGAACATGGAATGGGCATGAGTGGATGGCTGGTCCATTGTGGATCCTGGTCCAGAAGGGCAAGCTAGATAGGAGGATGTGCAGAAGTATATTCAGTAGGGTACTGGCAAGTGGAGGGTCCCTTGAGTGTCATAGCCATGTCTGCTCACAGCTACAGCCACTCATGCCCCCTTCCACAATTCTGCAGCCTTCTAAGATGGAAGGTGGAGCAGGCTTGTTTTCTGCTGCTCCATAGGGTAGGAAACATACCAATAGATTCAAATGACAAGAGAGGAGATTCCAACTAAACCTTAGAAGGAACTTTCTGACAATAAGAGCTGTTTGACAGTGAAAAGGACTCCAGAAGGTGGTGGACTCTCCTTCACTGGAGGTTTTTAAGCAGAGGTTGGGTGGCCCTATGGTAGGCATTCTTTAGCTGTGATTCCTGCATTGCAGGGAGTTGGAATAGATGACTCTTTGGTTCCCTTCCAGCTCTACAATTCTGATTCCAGGATTCTAAGATTATACAATAATCTTATAATTATACAATAATAACAACAATAATAAATAGTGATGCATTGCAATGATCAGTACAGATCTCCCTGAAAGGCTTCAGCTAGATCTATTATTTTTTTGTGCAATGATCTGGAGTGCTCCAATATCTTCATTCTGAGTGACTTGGGTTGGGTTTTCTTTGATGTTTCATTGGACATAACAGAATTTGCACCCCATTCTCTTGAAACTGAATCCCATTGTGCTGCCGGCGTTTCTAAGGGTTTAACTTTGGAGCAGACAGAACAACAAAATCTTGATGCCTTCCTGTGCCCCTTCTCCAGAAGGACCCTGGGAGACCATCCTCAGTGGCTGAGACATTATCTTTCAGTCTTATTGGCTCCAATCAGCGCAAAGAGTGAGAAGACCTCAGTGGCTACAAAGCTCCCCTTTCGGGCTGATTGGGTGGGCTCTTTTGGCAGTGGAGACAGGGGCCCTGCTGCTGAAATAATAATGGGGCATGCACACATACTCCATAACTCTGGAGTACCGCATCTCTGAGTACACCTAGTTCAAGGTGGGTTACAGATAAACATAAGAAGAGACCTGCTGAATGGGACCCAAAAGGGCCCATCAAGTTCCAATAATGATTTGAAAGAGTCAGTCAAGTCCTTGGCTGTTGGCTTCTAGCATCAAAGGATGGTCTCCATGGCTGACTACGAATCTCACTGCTCTCCCTACATCCCTAGAGAAATGCTATGTGGAGATGAAGCCTCCACCAGGCGTTCTGAGAGAGCGAGACGGTTCCCCCAGATTACAGCTCCAAACTTCAAAGGAGCCAAAGAGCTGCAGCTCAGCATTTGCCACGGCTTAAAAGAGAACACCGTGTATTATAAATTATTGCCTTTCCTCATCGGCACATCTGCTTCAGGGGCAGGCCTATGCCTTCACCGCCTTGGATGTTCCAAGAGGGAGAGAGGGAATCAGCAGAGGGGATGAGATTTTTCTTTTTAAGTACATTTGTTGGGAGAAAAGATGACATGGAGAGTAGAGAGAGAGAAAAATACTTATTCACACAGTGCATTGTTAAACTGTGGGACTCACTTACACAGGAGGCAGTCATGGCCAGAAACCTACAAGCCTTCGGAAGAGGACTGGATGAATTCATGGAGGAGGATAAGATTCTCAATGGTTATTAGCCACAACAACTGCTTCAAATACCAGTTGCTGGAAGCCACACTCTCCTTCACTGGTGGTTTTTAAGCAAAAACCAGAGGTTGAATAGTCACCTGTCAGGGATGTTTTAGCTTTGATTCCTGCATTGTAGCGGGTTGGACTAGATGACCCTTGGGACACAGGTAAAGAGCAATGGGGGCCCTTTCTGAAATTCTCATCCAGATTTCCTTCTGGATTTGGGGGTTCCTAGGTAACTGGACCTCCCACATTGATTTGTTTTGTATTTCTCAATATTGTACATGAGAAATCAAACCTGGAGACAAAGTCAATCTAGCTGGATATCATCACTGACTGGCAGCAGTGGCTCTCCAGGATTTGAGGCAGGTGTCTCTCCCAGTCCTAACTGACAATGCTAAGGACTGAACCTGGGGCATTTTGCATGCAAAGCAGGTGCTCTACCACTGAGATAGGGCTCCTTAAAATGCTATGCACGCCCAGTTTGCTGCAGCTCTCTACACCTTCCATCTCCTCCATACCTTCCCTGCACTCAACAATACCAATCCACACAGGCGTAGTGATGACAAAATGATTACAGCATTAGGGGCTTTTTCATTCATTCAGCAACGTCTACGCCGGCTTGGTCATGTCCACAGAATGGAAGATGGCAGGATCCCCAAGGACACCCTCTGTGGGGAGCTGGCTTCAGGCACCAGGCCCATTGGCAGGCCAACTCTGTGTTACAAAGATGTCTGCAAATGTGACATGAAGGCTGACAACATCAACCCTGCCATGTGGATTATCCCTTACAGACAACCACAATGCCTGGAGACACTGGGAAATGATATACAATGAGTTGAAAAAGGTATTTAAGTATACCTTCCCTAAGAAACCAGAGGCCTTCCTCCTGGGTATTGTCGGCCAGAGAGTGTTAAAGAAGGACCGAACATTTTTCATGTATGCAACAACAGCAGCAAGGATACTCGTTGCCAAGCGCTGGAAAACCCAAGATTTACCCACACTGGAAGAATGGCAGATGCAACTGATAGACTACATGGAACTGGCCGAGATGACTGGCAGAATCCGAGACCTGGGAGAGGAGACGGTAGAAGAAGACTGGAAGAAATTCAAGACCTACTTACAGAAACATTGCAAACTGTATGAATGTTAAGAAGGATGCTAGATTATAAATAACTTGGCACCATTAAGCTAGATGAAGTGAAATATGAAGATAAGTTAAATTTAAGAAAAGACAAAATTTGGATAATTATCAGGCTAAATTTATTTTTCAGGTTTGAATAAACGATATCTAAAATTAGAAATACAACACTGGAAAAATAGATAACAAGAATTGAAATAAGGGGATAAATTGCTGGTTAGATATTCATAAATTAGGAACGCAGGAGCGGGAGATGCGAGGGAGTCCAAAGAAGTTAAGAAAATATGTTATGATATGTGTTGTCTTGTTTTGTTATTTGTATGGTGATCACAATGCCTGGAGACAGACAGTCAAGTCATGCATCAGTAGCAGTGACCAGACGAGGAATGACCACTGGGGGAAGTGTAGAAGAAACGCCATGGTGCATCTGCAGCAGCACAACCAGACGTATTCATCTGCCCCAGCTGCAACAAAACATGTCTCTTCCCTATCAGTCTCTACAGCCACAGCAGGCGCTGTAACTCTCCGACGATTTGACTTCACTCTTCCATTGTCTCCTGAGACAGATGGATGCCAACCAACCAGCAAACCGATAAAAGGCAACTAAGAGACAACATGATAGCAGTGAATAAAATGCTACATGCTGTGAAGATAGTGGACAGAGGCAATTTTTTCTCCCTGTCTCCTAACTCATGGGCATCCAATGAAACTGGATGTTTAAGGATTCAGGACAGATGAAACGAAGCATTTCTACAAGCAGCATATGGTTAAACTGTGGAATATGTTAGCATAGTATGTTGAGATAGCCATCAATTTGGATTGTTTTAAAGGAGGAGAGGGACGCGGTTGGCACTGTGGGTTAAACCACAGAGCCTAGGACTTGCCGGTCAGAAGGTCAGCGGTTTGAATCCCCACGACGGGGTGAGCTCCCATTGCTTGGTCCCTGCTCCTGCCAACCTAGCAGTTCAAAAGCACGTCAAAGTGCAAGTAGATAAATAGGTACCGCTCCAGCGGGAAGGTAAACGGTGTTTCCGTGCACTGCTCTGGTTCGCCAGAAGCAGCTTAGTTATGCTGGCCACATGACCCGGAAGCTGTACGCCGGCTTCCTCGGCCAATAAAGCGAGATGAGCGCCGCAACCCCAGAGTCGTTCGCAACTGGACCTAATGCTCAGAGGTCCCTTTACCTTTACCTAAAGGAGGAGAAGGCAAATTCATGTAGGGGCAGGCTATCAATGGTTGCTGGCTACGGGAACTCACAGTTGGAGGCAACAGTGTTTCTGAATATCAGTTGTTGGAAACAGCAGGAGGGGAAAGGGCTCTCATGCACAGATCCTGCTTGTGGGTTTCCCATAATGATCATCTAGCTGCCCAAACAGAAAGCCTTGTGCTGCTGGAATGCTGTAAATTGGACGCAACCCAATGAACCAGTTACCCATGTCCACCCATTTCAACAGGTCAACTCTCAATGGAGCTAACACTGAATGCGGCCCATCATTTTTATTAATTATTTTGTTTGTTTGTTTGTTTATTGAGATGATTGCTAACACGTTCAGTTTAGAAAAATATGCCTGGCACAGGGTACAATGCAATAAACATTATGCATAATGAAACCTAAGTTCTATGGAGGAAATAAATTTTTAAAACATAAGCAACAGCAAGGCGCATGGATCTAGTGGGGCAGGTATGCCCATCTAAACCAATAACAACTAAAGGCCTAGGTTGCATTGTAGGTGGGGGGTCCTTTTAAAGGTAAAGGTACCCCTGCCCGTACGGGCCAGTCTTGACAGACTCTGGGGTTGTGCGCCCATCTCACTTAAGAGGCCAGGGGCCAGCGCTGTCCGGAGACACTTCCGGGTCACGTGGCCAGCGTGACATCGCTGCTCTGGCGAGCCAGAGCTGCACACGGAAACGCCGTTTACCTTCCCGCTGGTAAGCGGTCCCTATTTATCTACTTGCACCCGGAGGTGCTTTCGAACTGCTAGGTTGGCAGGTGCTGGGACCGAGCAGCGGGAGCGCACCCCGCCGCAGGGATTCGAACCGCCGACCTTTCGATCGGCAAGCCCTAGGCGCTGAGGCTTTAACCCACAGCGCCACCTGCGTCCCTGGGGGGTCCTTTTAGCTATCTGCAATCAAAAACCCACCAGAGCCTTTATTTTCTCTTCAAATACACAGCTTTAAAAATGTATTCCACTACAGTGGAAACTCGGGTTACATACCGTCCTCCTTACGAATGCTTCGGGTAACGAGCTCCATTAACCCGGAAGTAGATACCCCTAGTTGCAAACTTTGCCTTGGGATGCAAGTGGAAGTCGTGAGCCAGTGGCGCAGCAGCAGTGGGAAGCCCCATTAGTGAAAGCATGCTTCATGTTAAGAACGGTTTCGGCTTAAGAACGGACCTCCAGAACGAATTACGTTCGTAACCGGAAGTACCACTGTATGTCTTTTGACCCGCAAACTATGTCAGAACACTTGGGGGGGGGGAGAATCCAGAAAGATAGCTAAGTTCCAGCCTGCAAAATTGTCCAGAGATTTTGGATCAGGTCCATTCATACTGGAATATGCCGAAACCCCTAGACTTAATCTCCTTTATTGGGCTGGCAAGCAAGACAGAACACTGAGATTGGCTTTGCTAGTTAAAGGATTTAGGGCAACAAAGCTCAGTCTGTTATGTAACAGTTATGCAGGTGAATTTTCCCCAGGGCAGGTGAGCAGTGAGCTAAGAAGGAATGTTAGCAATAAGACAAAGGTAACATTGTAAGGGGTGAAGACAGAAGTAACATTGGGTTAAATGCAACTAAAGTACTGTATACTCAGAGTATACTGAAATTAATAGAGCTAAATTAGTCATGTTTATTATTTTAGTGGGTCTACTCTGAGTAGCACTAGCATTGGATACAACCCATTGTAAGGGTGAAGAAAGACATTCTGAAATGCAGTGCTTTAGGTCATAGATATGTGTTCGAGTCAACTTCCATGACACTAAAGATAACATGTCTAAACCATTGCATGCAGACAACATACCAAATTATATATTTTTTCCTTCAACAGATTTACTTGGTCATCTGGAATAATTAATTCTCCCTGCCACTGACGCCTTGAATTCCAATTTGTTGTAAAGCAGGAATGGGGAACCTGTAGCTCTCCTAAAATTGCTGGGCTAAAACTCCTATCAGCCCTGACCACTGGCCATGTAGGCTGAGGTTGGTGGGAGATGGAACTCCACAACATTTGGAGGGCCACAGGTTCTCCAGACCTTTTTGTAAAGGTTGGAGGGCCTATTAAGTATAAATGTGATGTGGAAATATATGTATATTCCTTTTGCTTAATTATCTCCCTCAACTCTGTTTCTTGCCCATATCTTATTTGTCATTGTAGTTTGCATTCTAAAATGTAGCTGTAATTAATCTTAATCTTAATTATAAATTATAAATTATAATTGTAATTAATTATAATCAGATCATTTTTTTGTAAAAATAAAACAAAGAAAGAAATCTGGTTGTTCAATGCTGGGCAGCAAATGAAAAGAACTAGGAAGTAAAGTCTGATGGTGAAATCTGGCTCAAGCTCATAAAAATATGTAGGCTGTCAATTGCTCTGGCTATGATGACATGGCTTTACCTCCACAACTGGAGGCAGTAATGTTTCTGAATACCAGTTTCTGCAAACCAGTTGCTGGAGAGTGCTTCTGTTGTGCTCAGGTCCTGCTTCAAGACTTCCTGTTGAGGCACCTGGGTTCCTGCTCTTAGAACAGGATGCCATTGACCTGAGTACATGAGCCATTGACCTGATCCAGCAGAGCTCTTTTCCCATTTGTAAGACTAGATGGTCCCTTGGCCTGATCCAGCCAAGCTCTTGTGTTTTTAGGGCTAGATGAGGCATTCGCCTGATCCAGCACCAGTTCTTATTCTTATGTTCTTACATTTAAATTGGGTCGCATGTTCTACTCATGTTTTGCATATACAATTGTTGGACTTGAAGAATTCTTTTTTTATATGGGTTGAGGAAACAGTTCACAATTTTTCCAAAAGAAATTTAAATACATAAAAAAGGCAGAGCAACACTTCAGTGTTGTTAGAGGTATTGCAGGAGCTGAGAGCCCCCTCCACCAATGACTGAATGTGTGCAAAGACAATGCAATGCAGAGATAATAGTGTCTATCCAACACAGAATCATAGAATTGCAGAATGGTAGAGTTAGGAGGAATCCTGGGGGACTTCTCTTGAACTAATTAATTAATGTGTTTTAAATGTTTAGTAAATAGCCTTATTTGGAATAATAATAATAATAATAATAATAATAATAATAATAATAATAATAATACTTTAAATGTATAGACCCTGAGGGTAAGCTAGTCCAACCCCCTGAAATACAGAAATCTCAACTAAAACATTCATGACAGATTGTCATCCAATCTCTGCTTAAAAACCTCCAGTGAAAGAGAGTCGGCCACCTTTCCTGGGAGTCTGTTCCACCGTCAGAAAGCTCTTAGCAACAGAAAGTTCTTCCTGGTGTTTAGCCAATATCTCCTTTCTTGTAACTTGAAGTCATTGGTTTGGGTCCTATGCTTCAGAGCAGGAGAGCTTGTTCCCTCTTCCATGTGACAGCCCTTGAGATATTTTAAGATGGCTACCATATCTCCTCTCAGTCTCCTCTTTTCCAGGCTAAACATACCCAACTCCTTCAGCCGTTCCTCATAAGGCTTTCTGGACCCTTGATTACCTGGGTTGCCCTCCTCTGCACACATTTCAGCTTCCATGTCTACACATGCTCCACACATGCTCACTGCATTCCAGGTTATTCATTTTCAGGGCAGCAAGCTCATGGTCATTACACTTAAAACATTACTTTTATCTTCTTTCAAACACTGGCTGTGCATGGAACTGCTGCAACAGTTCCAGATGGCGAAGTGGTTAAGAGTGCTGGACTAGGGATTTGGAAAAGACCAGGCTTCTAATGCCCCAAGTCAGCCACATGAAGCTCTCTGGAGACTGCCACTGCCTCTTTCAGCTTAACCTACCTCACAGGGCTGTTGTGGGGATTAAATGAAGACGGGAGAGCAAAGAACACTGTGTAGCACCTTGAGCTCCTTTGAAGACAAGGTGCGATGGAAATACAATAAATAAACACACACACCCAAAAAATCAGCTCAGACAATGGAAGGAGCCAACACTTCAGCTCCCCCCCCTTTTTTTTTTTAAAAAAATGCCTTTCTTTTGGAGCCTGCGGTGAAAGCCAAGCATGCTGGAAAGGGGTGTGTGGTGTTTATGTGTGTGTGCCCCCCACCACCCAAAAAACCCCTGGCTGAGTGGCTTTTCTTGCCCCCATCTTTCTGTTTTTCTTTTTTCTCATTTTCCCAAGCAACTGTCCCCCAGAGTCCAGCCCCCTCCGGGAAAGCATTTCAGCAATCCAAGTTGGGGATTTAAGAGACAGAGAGGGAGAGCGCACAGAGTTTGAGAAGAGGAATGGGAGGGGAAATGTAATAGTGTTGGGAGCCACGGAAAACAGCAGGGTGTGAAGAAGGAGGGGGGGAGAACTTTCGACTGCAGGGATGATGATGGTGGGAGGGGTGAAATAACAGCAAAAAAAATGTGGGGGTGGGGAGAGAATGAAAAAAAGAGAAAGTAGGTCTGTAAAGAAACAGCCCCTGCAGTGGAGGAACCAGCTCAACAGCCTGAGCTTTTGCTGCTTCTCACACAACTCAACGCTGGCTCATTAATCACTCAGTACACAGCCAGGAGGACCAAAGGCCCAGGATGCTTGCGCCAATCAGGATGCTGTTGCCACAGCAACGGCCTTTACCCTTTGGAGGCTTCAAAGGCTCCCTCCTTCCCTCCCTCTCTCCTTCACTTGCTGTGTGGCAAGGCTCTGTGCGTGCCTGTGTGTGTGTGCGTGTGTGTGTTTTCCCTGGGAACGGTTGGCACTGTGCACTCATATCATGTGAAAAGAGAGTGGGGAGGAGGAAAGAGGGTAGGGGGAGAGAGAGAACAAGAAGTGAGAGAATAAGCAGAATCGTTAACAAAATGCCAAGGCGGCATGGGCTTTGGGGAGGGGGGAGGAAGGATACGGGATGTGCTTTGTGGTGTGGGGTGAGAGGGAGGGAGGGAGGGAGGGAGGGAGGAAGGAAGGAAGGAAGGAAGGAAGGAGATGATAGATAGATAGATAGATAGATAGATAGATAGATAGATAGATAGATAGATGATACAAATGAATGTGTGCGTGTGTGAGAGAGAGAGAGAGAAAGAGAGAGAGAGAGAGAGAGAGAGAGAGAGAGACTACATAGGGAGGATGATGCATACATACATAGCTACATAGATACAAAGGAATATGAACAAGAAAGAGAAACTAAGGATTATAATAGGCAGGCAGGCAGGCATATACCCACACGAAGGTCTTTTCAAGCCTCCTTTCCCATCTCGGTCATCATATATTATTCATTGGTTGCCCTCCCCACCTCTCTCTCTCTCTCTCTCTCTCTCTCTCCCTCCCTCCAAAGGAGCTGTCTCACTCCTTTCTAGAGAAGGAGGTTTGACAGCTGGCGTTCAGTTATCCTGTTATTTATTTATCTATAATGGCACCTCCACAAGCCATCTCCATTCCTTGCCGCCGGAATCACGTGCCCAGCATTCACTTCCCGCCAAAGGTTGAATATGAAGAGGAAGGTTTTTGCATTAGGTATTTTGGGGTGGGGTGGGGGGAAACAAACTGTTTCACATGGAGCACTCTGTGATGTCATTCACATCTGGGCACACATGTGAAAACCCTTGCTAATCTTAGCTTTCGTTATCTTGGGTTGTTGTTGTTGCTATTGTTGTTTTCAAAGGAACATTTCTAAAACATCATTGGCCAATCTGGTGCAACTTTGGACTACAGCTCCTATCACTTCCAGTCAATTTAACAATTAATCTGGGAATTGTAGCTCTGGGAGTGGGATAAGGGTCAGGCTGTTGATCCATCTGCTTCAGTATTGCCTGTACTGACTGGCAGTGGCTCTGCAATCTTACTCAGGCAGGGGACTTTCCCAGCTTTAACTAGGAATTGGACCTGAGACCTTCTGCATGCAAAGCAGATGCTCTACCACAGAGCTACAGCCCACTCTGTAGAATCATGGAACTGTATAGTTGGAAGCAGGGCCTCCAAGAGGAATTTTATCATGGGGTACGAAGTTTCTTTGGAGCCCCTTCCCTTCTCCATTAGTCACATCTGTTTTTATCTGCTAGTACAGTTTTTGTGCCATGAATGGTATGGAAGGTGAGAGAGGGCTGGATTGGAATGCTCTGTTAATTTTCTGCATTCAAGACCTTGTGCTCCTGCACTTCCTTCATGGAATATATAAATTAATATAAATACAGTAAAAGAGGATCAGAGATAAGAAAGGACATTTGATCCGATCTTTGTTTATGCTACAATACAGATTAGGAGAAATAATTCACTTTGAAATATCCTTTCGTATTAGAATGTAGATTTCAAAAAATAAAATAAAATAAAAGGAATGTAGATCAGCTCATCAGAAGTCATTAGTAATAATAATTTTTTAAAAGGTAGAGAATCATAGAGTTGGATGGGACCCTGAGGATCATCTAGTCCACCCCCTGCAATGCAGGAACATGTAGTTGTCCCCTACTGGGACTGAACCTGCAACCTTGGCATGATCAGCACCATGCTCTAACCAACTGAGCTATCCAGGCTGACAAAAAAAACCCCTAACTATTTACTTTTTTAAAGAGCTGGCCTTTTTTGTGGAAAAAAAATTTCAATCACAATGTGAAAATTAATTGTTCCGGCAATGTTTGATTCAATACTTAGCCTGGCCAAATCCACAAGACGTTCCTGAGATATTGTAGACCTTAAATAATTCTTAATTATTTTGCTAAATGACCTCGCTTCAGAAGCAATTGTTGCTAGAATTGTTAATAGTATTCTTAAACTAACACAAACTTTTGGAAACAGGTCACTAAGTGAACTCTCTTAACAAGTTCAACAGATCTAAAAGCTTTAACTGTATTTAGAAAATTTGCTTTACATAGTGAGGATAAACTTTGCATTTGTTTTCTAAAATAATCATCATTAAGGTCAAGCAGGATATTGCTCTGATAAAGGTAAAGCTTTTCTCTTCACATCACTCTCGGACATGGTGGATATTTCCACAAGAAATCAATTTTTTCTGCCAACTGTTTCACAGTGTTGAACAGACAGTTAATCCTGCTGAAACATTGTCTACCAAAACATAAAAGATACACTTTCTGAAGTAGGCCTCTTCTGGAGTATAACCTGTGTAACATTTCTTCCATGTTAGCATCAGGTGTGCTTTAATCATGTGGCCTTGCTCTCTTGCACCTAACTCCATCACATCTACAGGAGATTCCCCCCCCCCCCTTTGTTTAGGTTTGACACAATCAATCTGGCTTCATTCCACATGCATTTCCAGTTGTTTCAAAGTTTTGTCAGCTCGGTGAAGAGAGTTTCTATGTTTGCTACTTCAACAACCACTGTGGCAATTCTAGCTTAGATGACCTTGTTGCAAATATCTATGCCAGCTAATATTTTGTCTCACACAGCTGATATTGACACACAGGCAAAAGATATCTCATATAATAAAACTCCATGGAGTTCATTTCTTGTTTTGGCTGTCAAATTTAGTTCTAGGTCTTCCAGCGCTAATTTAATATCAGGCAAGTGAGATGCAAAAGCAATACATTCAACACAATCTGACCATCTTCTTTCAGACATACCTTAAAGAGAACAGGCAATATGGTTTTGTAGGATTTCCCACCACTTAGGACAGGAACTGAACAGGTGGTGTGCAGTTTGAATTGTTCTGAAAAGGGTTATTGCTTCAGGTATGCCTTCAGCAGCAACATTTCCACATAAGTTGGGTGTGTGACAACCACGAGGTGGGGAAAAAATGCCGTTAAGTAGTGTTCATGTATTTTTGCATGTGTGCTGTTGTCTTTTCTGTCCATATTTGCCCCATTACCATAGGCTTCAGCTCTACAATCACCTGTCAGAATAGCATGTTCTTTCAATGTATCAGTTATCAATCGAGCAATTTCTTCCCCGCTTTTGTTGCTACGATCTGCAAACTTGAGAAATCTTTCTTGACTCTCATTTTGTGTTTCTTTTAAAAGTACATATCTCAAAAGAAATGTTGTTTGTTCAATATGGGAAGAATCCGGTGTGGAATCTACTATTACTGCAAAGTACTTTGCAGATTGCCTCTCAAGTGAAATGTGCTGTTTCACAAGATTTGAGCATTCTGCAATAAATTCATTTTGTGAGTCAGGGGACAGATAATGAACTTGATGCCATTCATTCCTTTTCTGTGACTCTTAGCACATGTTCCTGAAGGATGGGGTCCCACCTGGAGAGCAATTCAGCAAGTCGAGTCCTTGAAAGTTTCAATTGTTTGAATCATCAAGTCAATGGGATGATCCAGTAAATGCTAGACCACATTCTCCCAAGAAGAGTACAACACTGGTGATGCACTTTAAAAGGTTGTGTCATTTCACAGCTTCAGTTTTGATTGATGCTTCTAAGATGATGTCAACTCCTGTCCCAGATGGCAGGCACCTTTCTAGTTCTTGCCAAGCTGGGTAACATTCTTTATGACTATTACCATTTTAATGATTTGGGATTCTGTAGGAATGTTTCCACCACTTCCCATTAGAATCCCAGCCTTCAGCAGATACCAGTGCAGGATTAGATCCAGAAGTGCTAGTCCAAAACAATCTTGTGGTCTTGTGCCAAAACTTTGGTCTTGTGCCAAAACAATTGACATGGAAAGCCATATGAAGCTTGTTTCTGTAGAGTTTCAGTGTTATTTTAAAGCAATATTATAAATATAAGTAAAAATTGCAGCACCTACCAGTGCTTGCTTGATCAAAACAACAATGCAACAAGAGCTCCCATGCAAACTTTGCAGCCTGTTGCAAGTTAGCCAAAATAACCTGAGTTGTGCTCAATTGCAAAAAAAGAATTTACAATTCCTTGTTCCTTATATCTCAGCAGCACTGTTTCTCAAGTTAACCTGCAATTCCAAATTAACAACACCTTTTGTCAGAAAACCCCCAGATTAAAATACACAGATGAAGATTTATCCAGTCTTCTATTCATAGTACAGTACTAATAAAGCAGAGCACTGTGAAATACGTTGGAGAGGGAATTGGTTGAGTGGGGTTTTTTTTGTTTTTGTTTTTATTATCCCTTTACAAATATAATTTGATTCAGTGCAAATATTAACCATCTCCTGATTCGTAGGAGAGTTGTTTGGAAAAGATAATTTTACCAGATGTAGTCAGTTCTTCATCTGTTCATGATGATAATGGTGACCATGAGCTGCTTTGCCCTCTTCTGCTTGAAGACAGGCTGCTGTCAGGACCAAACCCCTGCTGCCCTCCACCTGCAGATGGCAGTCCCTTCAGTAGGCGGAGCATGTCTCCTGCAGGGGAGGCAAGGCAAGCCCGCCTTCTCGCCTTGCCCACTCATACTATCTTTCACTGGGATTTCAGTGCTGCCTCTCTGGATTGCCTGGGAGAAGTAGACAGGGTCATGGGTATGGGAAGAAATGTCATAGTGTTTTATATAGGCTTACACAAAACGAGGGACGCGGGTGGCGCTGTGGGTTCAACCACAGAGCCTAGGATTTGCCCATCAGAAGGTCGGCGGTTCGATTCCCCATGACGGGGTGAGCTCCCGTTGCTCGGTCCCTGCTCCTGCCAACCTAGCAGTTTGAAAGTAGATAAATAGGTACCGCTCCGGTGGGAAGGTAAACGGCATTTCTGTGGGTAGCTCTGGTTCACCAGAAGCGGCTTAGTCATGCTGGGCACAGGACCTGGGAGCTGTACGCCAGCTCCCTCGGCCAGTAAATCGAAATGAGCACCGCAACCCAGAGTCGGTCATGACTGGACCTAATGGTCAGGGTTCCTTTTACCTTTACACAAAATGTAAATGCTACTCTTCACACAATATCCTGAAAGGTTTTCTAACTTCCCAGGAAATTTCAGGCTCCCCTCCGGGAGCTCCCGAGCACCCCCACTTTTTTTATCCTAGGCAGGATTACAATGTACTCCCTGTACATCTCCTGGGCCCTAGCTGGAAACTACAACAAGGTGTATTTTATACAATACCTGCAATACAAGAATCACAGCAAAAGAAGTCCTGATAGATAGCCACCCAACTTCTGCTTAATAACCTCCAAGGAGAGTCCACACTGTCAAACCATTCTGTCATAAAGTTCTTCCTAATATTTAGCCAGAATCTCCTTATAATTTGAATCTGTTGGTTTGGGTCCTACCCTCCAAGCTGAGCATATCCAGCTCCCTCAACCATTCCTCATAAGGCTTGGCTTCCAGACCCTTGATCACCTTGCTCACCCTTCTGGCTTCTGACAAGTTTCTGGCTTGTCAATATCCCTTAAACTGTGGTGCCCAGAATTGGACCCAGGACTCCAGGTGGGATCTGAACAAGGCAGAATAGAGCAGTACTCTATCCAAACTCTTCTGCTACTGCTGCTACTACTACTACTACTACTACTATTACTACTACTACTACTACTACTATGACTCCCTTTCATTTGGACGCTAGACATCTGTTAATGAATTCCATTAGCTTTGCTTGTTGCTGTATCACACTGTTGACTCATGTTAAGTTTGTAGTCTACTAAGACTCTTAAATCCTTTTTTTCATGGACTGCTATCAAGTCAGGTGCCCCCCCCCCATCCCACATTTGTGCATCTAGTTATTCCTGCATAAGTGTAAAACCTTACATTTTTATTATTGAAATTAATTTTGTTAGTTTTGGTCCAGTTCTCCAATTTGTTGAAGTCATACTGAATCCTGATTCTGTTCTGCAGTGTTAGTTATTGCACTCCTTCATGTTTGGTGTTGTCTGCAAATCGGATGAGCATCTCCTCAATCGCCTTATCCAAGTCATTTATAAAGATGTCAAACAATCATGAGCACGGGTCAGCACCCTGTTGACTCATGTAAAACTTGTGGTCTACTAAGACTCCTGGATACTTTTCACATGTACCTGCAGAGTTTGGAAGTTTCTGGTTTAGAAAAGGTTTAGAAAAGTTGACCTGATAGAATTTTATAAAATAATGCATGACACATAGGAAGTGGATAGAGATTTTTAAAAAAACCAACTCTCCCCCTCTCATAACACTATAACTTGTGGGCATCCAATGAAAATGGATGGTGGAAGACTCAGGGCTGAAAAGGAAGGATTTCTTCATGCAAGGCATAAACTATTGAACTTGTTCCAACAGAAGGGAGTGATAGCCACCAACCTAGATGGGAGGGAGCTGGTGGGAGTTATAATCCAAAGTATCTTCAGCCCGCCCCTGCCCCCTGGACACTTCTGACTTTTTAGGAAGGAAAACACATGCATATGAAAAGTGCAAAAGAGACACAAGCCATTTTTGCAGGATTGTGTGGATATAAATTACTCTGGTGCAAATTACCCCCACCACCATCCCGTCTAGACAAGTTCTAAGTGGGTGAATGTAATAACCGTTGACAGTTACTTGAGGTTATTAATAGTGGGAAAGGAAATCATCTTGGGCAATAAAGAAGGCTAAATATTAGGTTGAGTTAAAAGTGAGGAGGGGAAAATTTAAGAAGAGGGGGAGGTGAAGAGCCTTGGGGATTAGAGGCGATTAGTCTGTGGGAGTAGGGCGTGTTGAATTTTTCAACTTTCAGATTCCAAAAATGGGGGGAGCTAAAAAGTTTTAATATGACTTGGGAATTCAAAAGATATTTTGGTTATATTAATATGATTTAGTTTTGATTGGTAAATATCTACATTAAACATATTGACTTTTTACATTTTGGTGCAATTTCCAATAATTTCAAATTTATCTTATTTTTTAAAAAATGAGGAAAAAATGTGTGCAACATTGGATAAAAATTATTTAAAATGATTGCCAAGTACTTGCTGCTATATTATTATTATTATTATTATTATTATTATTATTATTATTTATATATTATACCTATTTTTCATTAAATTGTGTATTGCAATTACACACACACATATAATTCACAAATGTTGTGCTCTAGCTATATTTGCTTCTTACACAGGCTGAAGAATCTTCATCCATGTGTTAAAAATTACTTGTCTATCAGTGCTGCTACTACTACCATCCTAACCAATGCTTCTACAATGCACCTACAATTGCTTCTAAACAGAAAACAACACAAGTCATTCATGCATATGAGCAACCTCCCCAAATTTCAAAGATTTCAAGCTTGGTAGTGAACTGGTCTGGTTGGTTTGTGCCTTCCACACCAACAAGTTATACATGTGATACTTTATCACACCACTCAATGGGAAGACCTTATCTATCAACAAGTGAATAGGTAACATTGGCAAGATGCTAGACACTACTACAGAAATTAATCCTTCTTTCACCCAACTCTCAACTGGAGAACCTCTTGCTTCACTGTGTGGCAATGTCATAAAGGATCTATCTACTGATCAAGTGTATAGGTATTGATCACACAGGCCATAAGGACAGGAAAACTTCCCATGGATCTGGCCCTTCTTGAAATTGGTCCAGTGAGCCATTCAAGGTGGTCAACAAATAATAATAATAATAATAATTATTATTATTATTATTATTTATACCCCGCCCTCCCCAGCCAAGGCTGGGCTCAGGGCAGCTAATAAGCAATAATAAAAACAAGTTGAATGAATACAACTTAAAAAACAAAATTAAAATACAACATTAAAATATTGAAACATAAGGCAAACTGACTTTGTTGCATAAGGGTTTCAAACCATGATCTTAAAAGCAAAACCCTCAGCAACTCAAGACTGATGGTAGAATACATCATCTATGTGTATTACCCCGCCGGCTCAACATAAAAAGTAAAAAACTCTTGGGTGGAAAGCCCACACCACATCTTGTTTCAGCTGTGGCAGGTTAGGCTGCAAAAGAAGGTTGTTGTGGATGCTGTTCTGCCAACCATCCAGCGCACAGCATGATATGCATTCAGGAAGATTATAATCCAAACACTTGTGCTCAGATGACAGTAAGAAAAGGAGAACTGGTGTCCAAAATATTGTTGACTTGATGGGTGGAGAGGATGACATTGGGAGATATTTCTGTACGTCCAAGGAAGACACTGTCCATCAACTTCAGGTCACCCAGTGAGCTTCATGGTTGAGTGTGGCCATACATTAATCAAGTCTTTGGACACAACAGCTGAGCTGCACAAATCCACAAGCATACATTCTTTCACACAAAGCCTTGTGCCTGTGTAGAACAGCTTCTACCTCTGTTCAGTGAACAAGCCTGGAAGGCAGTGTCTGAAGGTCAGGGCCCAAAATCTTGAAACTGAAACTGCCAGGTACCAACCCTTGATGAGTCTGGCTCCTGAAGATGCAGCCCATGTTCATCCTGTGCCCCACAGAAAGGCAGGTCATGTGTTGCTTGTGAATATGGGCAAGAGCTTGAAAGATGAGTGGTCTATAAACTGGTATAGCCACACCAGCTAACTCAGGGATGGGTAAACTTTCCCAGCCTAAGGGCTATTTCCCCTGCTAGGCAAACTCCCAGGGGCCACATGGAAGTGGTGGGCAGGGCCAGAGGCAACAGTGAGCAGAGCAGAAGGGCACAATTCATTTTTGCACACTGGGCTAGTTTCTCCACACACACACACACAGACACACACCCTCTCTATTCTCCATCCAGACTAGCAAGAAGATCAATCAGAATTGAAGGTCACATCCCAGGCAGGCTAAGATATCTGGGGGTCAGGGAGGGGTGTGGCCTTGGGAAGAGGGACCCAAGGTCCGCACAGAGAGACTTGAGGGCCTCATTCTGCCTTCAGATTGGAGGTTCCTCACCTTTGAACTAGCAGGCCACTTAACTAACTAACTCTTTGTGTTGATCCAGCAGAGTCTTCTTCCTGCATCCTGAGTAAGCCCTGGTGGCTGGTGCCCATTGGGACCAGTAGGTTGGAGACCAGGGAGGCCACCAGTAGGTGGATCCATAACCAATGAGAGACAAAACCATTCTAGTTTCTCTCTGATGAGTTTTAAAATAACAACATGGAGACTAAGAAGGAGGAAGCTGGCAGGTAAGGAGTTAGGCAGGTGGGGACTGGCTGGAGGAAGACTGAGGTTGGTGGAGAGGCACCCTATTTGCCTGGGAGATCAAAAGTAGGTAGAGCCAGAGCCAATGTCAGGTAAAGTCACACCCTTACTGGTTGTAATTAAGAATATAGGCAGGTGGAAGCTGGCTGAGGGCAGACCAGGATTGGTGGGGCAGCAGCCCACATATTCCTGAATAAGCCAACTGCCACAGCCTGCATGTATTTCGTTTTTTTAAAAAACTGCTGTAGGAAACAATTGGTGCTGCCCAAAGTGGGGAGCCAGCAGACAACCCCAACTTTCAGGTAGAAACATTCCAGCTGTCCTTTTTTCCTGCCCCCTTTTCTTTCCCCTCTTTCTCTCACTCTCTGCATTGCATACATTCCAGGCAAACCTCAAAGCCAGCAAACCATGGCCAAGAGAGCTGTGAGATTTTAACTCTTTCAAAACCCCAGCTGATCCATCAGAGACCATCAAAGATGGGGAGAATTCTACACTCTAGGTGTTTGGGTACCTAGGAGAAAAGGAGATTGGCATAGGGCAGGTGTTCAGAGCAGAATCATTAAAGGCTTTTGACATTTAATGAGGGGAGCTCCCATTTCCCTTCCATCCACCACAGCAACCCCATTTCCCAAAGACTCTCCCACATACACCCAGCAACTCTAACCTATCTCCCGTAGAAACACAAGGTTACCCCACCACAGCACCTCAAAGAGGCCACAGGTCAAGTAGCATCAAAACATCATAAAACTTTTATGTTGAGAGGCTGGAGCAGCAAATCCAAACTCTTCTTCTTCAAGTGGGGAGAGTCTAGTTGTGCTCAGATCCTGCTTATGGGCTTTCCAGAAGAGTCATCTGGTTGGCCACTATGAGAACAGGATGCTGAATTAGATGGGTCTTTGGCCTGATGCAGAAGCTAGCCAGTTCTCACTCATAAAGAGTGTTGACCCCTGTAACAAGTAGTAGCATTATAGTTCCTCAGTGAAGGAGGATGAGTTCACCAGATTATGAGTCCACCGTTCTTAACCACTACACCACGCTGGCTCTCCAGAAGAGCCTTCTGGATGGATTCCACCCACTCTGGTCATTGGTTCCTCCTAGGCAGGAAGGAGTGTGAGAGGGTTTCCTGTCTTGGTGAAACTTTGAGCAACAAAGTCCTCCTGAGCTCCACCATGTCTTATGTTTCTGGTGTTTCTCTTTGGTCTTGACACATGACTTGTTCTCCTGATTCTGCAGCCTGCTGTGACCTTGGTCCTGATTCACTTTGACCTGCTGGCCCTGGTACAGCTTTGAGTGCCATGAAGTGTCAGAAGCTGTAAGCAAAGCCACCAATTAGGACTGAAGAACAATTCAGGGGAGCCAAGGGTCAACCTTGGAGACAGGGTTGAGGAGCAACTGGAAATCAGGACCAAATGATGACCAATGATATAGGACCACACCAGGGTCCAGGAGGGTGAGTTGCTCAAGTCAGACTCAAGTGGAAGATGAAGCCCTCTGGAGAGCCAGCGTGGTGTAGTGGTTAAGAGCGGTAGACTCGTAATCTGATGAACCGGGTTCGCTTCCCCGCTCCTCCACATGCAGCTGCTGGGTGACCCTGGGCTAGTCACACTTCTCTGAAGTCTCTCAGCCCCACTCACCTCACAGAGGGTTTGTTGTGAGGGAGGAAGGGAAAGGAGAATGTTAGCCGCTTTGAGACTCCTTGGGGTAGTGATAAAGTGGGATATCAAATCCAAACTCTTCTTCTCTTCTTCTTCTTGTCCTGGAGGATCCAATGGCCAGCCTGAGTGGATGGAGTTGCTCCAAGGCCTGAAGGTACTTCACTGAGAAGGCTGCAGTTCAGTGGTGCACCGCAGGGTGAAAGCATCCACCAAGATCCAGCAGCTTCTAGCAAGAATGGTGGAGTGACTAACACTGCAGGTGTTGGGGATGGGAGCTTCCTTTGGGGATGTTGTTGCAACTCCAAATGATTTGGGTCAGGTAGGATCTGGCTCTGTGGGAGACTGGTACTGCAGACAGCCAGAGTGGTGCTATGATTAATTGTCAGAATAGGACCTGGGAGACCAGGGTTCAAATTTCCTCACTCATCTTGAACCTCACTGGGTGCCCTTGGGTCACAGTCACTGCCTCTTTGCCTAACCTACCTCCCAAGGTTGTTGTGATTAAATGAGGACTAGGACCTGGAAGACCAGGGTTCAAATCCCCACTCAGCCATGAAGCTCACTGAGTGATCTTGGGACTAGTCACCCACTGTCAGCCTAACCTACCTTACAGAGTTGTTGTAAGGATAAAATGGAGAAGAGAAGAAGAATGATGTATGCCGCCTTGAGCTCATGAGGAAAGGTGGGCTATGAATGCAATAAATAGACAGACAGACAGACAGACAGACAGATAACAGCACTAGATTCTCAAAGAGCTGGAATTCATTGAAAACACTCATCTGATCTTCTTCACCTCCTTCCCCTACCACTACAAAAACAAAAACTAGCCAGGTACAACCACACCTGGGCAAGTCTAGAAGCCATGCCCCCTCTCTGTCTCCTTCCAACTATCACCCACCCACGCCCCAAATGGGGAAAGAAATCCACCCAGCCGCTCTTTGTTGAAAGGCTAAAACTGCTCTCGCGGAGGGAGAGCGGTGCGGGTGCAGAAAACCCCCAAACAAAAAATTATGAGCTGCGTTGCAGAGATAAGTGACATCCACCGAAGGATGACACAATCTCAGCTCCTCTATTAATTTCAGCTAATTTCCTGCAAGCTCTTTTCCCCTTCATTTGGGGTTTGCTGCTGCTTCTCCTCCTCCTCCCCGCCCCACAGCAGCAGCAGCCGATACAGGACTGAGAAAGGTTAAAGCGTAACCTTGTCTCCCCGCCTTGTGATTCGTTTCATGCAAATATCTACCTACAGCTCGGTAATTAGATGCATTTCCAGAGAGCCAATCAGCTGTCAGCCTGACAGATACTGATCTCCCCGTTTTATTTTTAGCTCTATGCTTCCCCCTCTAGATCCAAAAAAAATATTCTGTTTGTTCCATCTCTCTCCTCTTATTTTATTTTTCTCGTTTTCTTTTTCCCCCCACAGACAGCCTCTTTCTGTGCTGTCCTCCTCCCCGCAGTGTTCCTCGGCACAGGAGAGCCAGGCAGTGAGGCCCCGCATAGTGGGGAGTCCTTCCTGGCTCCCCACCACCAAGGTGGGAAAACTGCCCACTCCGCATCTCTCTCTTCCTGTGAAGGAGGGTGGGGTAAGGCAGCAGCTTCAGGCATGAGTGGCAAAAACGGAGGGCCCCAATGGTATCTGTTTAACTACAGCACATGCATGCACTTTTCCTATCGGAGACGAAAAGACAGGAGAAGAAGGAAGGAAAAGCATCATAGAGAGCCATACAATTGCAGATTTGGTAGGGACCCAAAGGATTGTCTAGTCCAACCCCCTGCAATGCAGAAATCTCAGCTAATACTACTGCCAACTTACTGGAGAGCTTCGGAAAGGCAGAGATTTTTTTCAGCCCACATTCTGATCCAGATTTTGGCAATATACAGAGAGGTGACTTATGAGCCTTGCTAGACCTTCCCAAGTGCTGATATCAGCAGAGGAGGCCCTCTTTTTAGTTCCCCTGCCCTCAGAGGCTTGGGAGGGTGGTCCAGGAGATGGCCTTTTCTGTGGTGGCCCCTAGACTGTGGAACTCCCTCCCAACAGAGGTGTGTCTAGTACCTTCATTTTACAGCTCGTGGAGAATGCTGAAGGTATGCATCTTTACCCTGGCCTTTTGACACTTGAGGTGTATGTTTTTAATACCCACCTTAAATTGTGTTAAATAGTGTTAATGTTGTAACCTGCCCTGGGGATCTTAAGGTGAAGAGTGGGAAATAAATAAGTAAATAACATAGGGATACTCTCAAAAGATTCCCCAAAGTGATGGGAGGGGGCTGTCTGGGGGATAAAAGAAATAGATTTAGCCGAAGGGAACTGCTGGACTCCAAAACCAAAACATCAGGAATGGCTAGTTTGGGCACCATCCAGGATCCACCTCCAGATGCAAAAAGGAGGGGAACATCTGCAGCAGTGAAACCAGAACAAGTGGAAGATCTCCAAGGTGGTCCTATAAATCAACTTCTGCTTATGTAAGAGGAATATGCCTAAGAAATTCTGTGCAGGTGGCAGTATACAGCTCCCGCGCATGACATTAAACACCTACAGGATCATTGGTGTAGCAGGGGGTAGCAGGGGGACATCTTTCCACTTGGGACAGCAATGCCCTCCAGCATCCAAATTTTGGATCAATGTCTTTGAAGAAACATAAGAAAACAGTTAAATGCCCCATCTGAGCCTCCCCACAGCTTTTGCTTTTAAACTCATGGGAAGATCAAACAGCAACTTTCAGCTCTAAGGCACTTCTTCCTTGGACCACGATGAGAAACTCTTTTGCCCAGGAATGAAAGGTGCTGCAGGACTTAATCCTCTAAATATTTTTATGTATTGCTTATTTATGACATTTATATCCCACCTTTTCTTTCTCCAGGGTTGTGTACATGGTTCTTCTTCTCCTTCTGGCCAAGGGAGGATTTGAACCCTGGTCTCCCAGATCCCAGTCCAGCACTCTAACCACTACACTACACTAGCTCAGCTCACTGGGATATGAGATTATGTGGACTCCAGCTGCTGCTGAAGAATTAACTTGCAAATTACACATTTCTAAGGGTAAGGAGGACCTAGAACATTTCTATGCCATTTGGTGGGATTTCATTTCTGACATGTGAAACTAAGTATACAAAAGTCTCTCTCCCCCTCCCTCCAATCAAGAAGATTTCAAGATGTGTTTTGCTGCTTTTATTTTTCTACATTATCTGCTCTCTGTTCATTTGGAAAATGCAACTTCTGTACTGCTCCTATGTGTTGTAGCTTTGGTTATGGCGTGTGTGTGTGATTTTACATTAATTAATTTTTATTACATTTTTTTTTTTTAGCTCCAAAAAGAAAATCACCCAGGCTACAACCCTGCACTGCATCCCAGAGAGTTAGGGCTTCACTCTGTGGCCGATTGCCTCGCCCTGAATTCTGCTCCAGAACTCTCAGGATCATAGAGTTCAACTGCCAAGGAAAGAAGAGTAGCTATCTAGGTCAGCCTCCTGCAGGAAGAGTGGTGCACCCAGGCCAGCTAATCAAGACTGAGGAATTGCATGGCGAGGCGGGGAAGAAACCTGCAGGCGAAACTGGTGCCAGGAGCAATTACCATCATCTGCTGCCTCTGTGGTCGTTTCGTTTGCCTTCTACTCACTGCCTCACTGGGAGACAGCAGAGGCAGGAAGAAGGACAGCCGCAGCAGCCTGGACGTGCCTGACTGGGGCATTTCGGGGATCCTCCTCAGCACCAGACAGGTGATCAGGACCTAGGACAGGGGTGCTCCAGTGTCCTGTCCTCCATAAGGAGAGGGGGTATTCTCACAGAGAGAGTCCTGAAAGATGTGGTGGGCTTGAGGCTTGAGGTTAGCCCTTAAGCCTGAGCTGCCACACTCCTAATGAAAATGTACAGTCATACCTCGGGTTAAAGTAGCTCTGAGTTGAGTGTTTTTGGGTTGTGCTCTGCAGCAACCTGGAAGTAATGGAACACGTTACTTCCAGGTTTCACCACTCACGCATGCACAGATGCTCAGAATGACGTCACGTGCATGTGTGGCGAATCGTGACCTGCGCATGCTCATACGTGGGTTGCGTTCACTTCAGGATGCAAACAGGGCTCTGGAACGGATTCCGTTCGCATCCAGAGGTACCAGTGTATAACCATGCTTATGAATACCAGTTGCTGCAAGTCACAGAAGGGAAGAGTTATATTGTGCTCAAATCCTGCTTTAGGGTTTCCCACAGACATCTGGTTGGCCACTCTGAGAACAGGGGGCTAGGCTAGATGGGCCTTTGGCATGATCTGGCAGGCTGTTCTAATGTTCTTACATACTTAACTAACGAGATCTCATGTAGCTGGTATCCAGAAGCATTACTGTCTTCAACAGTGGAGGCAAAGCATAGCCATCATGGCTAGGAAGCCTTGATAGCCCTCTCCTCCTCCATGTCTAATCCCCTTTTAAAACCATCCAAGTTGGTGGCCATCACTGTGTCCTGTAGGAGTGAGTTCCGCAATTTAAGTTTGTGCTGTGTGAAGAAGGATTTTGTTTTATCTGTCCTGAATTTTCCGACATTTAGCTTCATTGGATGTCCATGAATTCTAGTGTTTGGAGAGGAGAAAATATTTACTCTATCCCCCCTTCTCCATGCCATGCATCATTTTATGAACTATCAGGTTGCCTTTTACTCACCTTTTCTCTGAACTAAAAAGTCCAGTGGCCCATCTAGTCTAGTATCCTGTTCTCACAGTGACAAACCAGATGCTTGTGGGGAACATGCAAGAGGGGCCCAAGCACAAGAGCCCTCTTCTCTCCTGAGGTTTTCAGCAACTGGGATTCAGAAGTATTACAGCCTCTGACCATGGAGGCAGAGCATAGCCATGGTGGTTGGTTGGTAGCCATTGATAGCCCTATCCTCCTCCATGTCAAATCCCCTTTTAAAGCTATCCAAGTTGGTGGCCATCACTGTCGTCTGTGGGAGTTTAACTACGTGCTGTGTGAAGAAGTACTTCAGTCTATTCTGAATCTTCCTGTGTGTGTTTTAAGGAGGCGGGAATTCTCATAAGTCCTTCTAGATTTCTTAGCAGGCACCTGGTAGTAGGTGGACAGTGCAAAGCTACATGCCAACATAGCATTCAGCGGAGGGATATATGGTGGCTCCTATTAGGAACTGCCAATCACTCCATCTACCCAACCCCAAGAAACTTTCCAATAGAGCAAAACCAGTCACCAGCAGCCAAATGTGGAGGTCTTGTCACGACACCATATAAAGCCCATGGGCAAAGAAAGCAGTTCAGCACCATGGACAGCTCCTAGTGAGCCTCATGCTCCAACAAGGTTGGAAATAAATGTGGGGGCACAGGAAGGAGCCTTATACCAAATCAAACCATTGGCCCACCTAGCACAGTGTTGTCCACACTGGCTGGCAGCTCTCCACTGTTTCAGAGAGGCAATACATCTACAGCCCTCCCTGGAGACCACCCGTGTCCCAAGGCCTTCTGTTTCCTGCCCAGAGTCTCATAGTCCCTTGCCGTGTGTGTGGCAGTACTGTGTGTGGCAGTACTGTTTGTACCCACACAAATCAGAAGGAAGGGGTTGTGGTTAGTGGGCTTTATAAGACGTGGCAACTTCTCTGTCACATTGTGAATCTTCGTACCTGGAAGACAGGAGGTGACATCCTGTTACCTCCACACACTGCTCCCACTCAGTAGAGAGTCATGTACTACCAACTATACATCTCTTCCTTCTCTGGGGAGTGGCAGGACTCATTCTGTTCACCATATGTTTTACAGCAACCTCAATGTATTCTGAAGTCTGCAACTTCTGTCATTCTCCTCTGGCTCAGACTCAGTGTCCAAGGTGAAGGCATGGAATCTATTTTGCACTGACGTTGACAACATGGCTCCTGATAATCCTGCTTCTTTGTGTCCTGTTCCTCCAGGGGTTCATCTCCTGCAATGGGTGATCTTCCTCCTCCCTAGGGGCACCCCATCTGCTGTTCCAGGACTGTCCACTCCACTCTATCGAGAAATTCCTCGTCTTACCTTGCATCTTGAAGTGTGGATAGGCAGGCTTCAAGTTTCTGTACCTTCTCTTCCAGTAAGTAAGGCAACCAGCTTGCACTTGCTGCAGGTGTGTTTTAGCACATTCTCAGGCAGGAAGACAAACATGGCACAGGTGTTGCAGGTTACTGCCGCAGCTCCCTCATTGTATAAGTTGTGGGCCCACTGGATCCTATTTTCAACAGAATATGCATTTTCATTTACCCCAGTACAGTATGTGCCTTTTTGAACCCATTTCTCATCCAGAGAACAGCTTTGGGAAATATGGAGATAAGTGTCAATTGTGGAGGGTAGCTGCATTTTGATTCATGCATTGGTGCAAATAGGGCGAATTAGGCAGATTCCATTGAAAATATCTCCCTTACCCCACCACCACCACCACCACCACCTCCCCTACCAGACAACACTAGAACTCATGGACTTCCAATGTAGCTGGATGTTGGAAGATTCAGGACAGATAAAATAAAGTCCTTGATGCAGCGCAGACTCCAACTGTGGAACTCCCTCCCCTGGGATGCAGTGGTGGCCACTAACTTGGATGGTTTTATAATAGAATCAGACAAATTCACAGAGGAGAAGGCTTGCCAGTGGTTACTGGCCACAATGGCTGTGCTCTGCCTCCGCAGTTGGTGCCATCAATACTTCTGAATACCAGTTGCTGGAAACAAGGGAAGGGGAGAGGGCTGCTCTTGTGCTCAGGTCCTGCTTGTGGGCTGGCCACTGTGAGAACAGTATACTGGATAGACTGGACCGCCTGTGGTTTGATCCAGGAGGGCTCTTCTCATGTTCTCCTTCCATTACTGGAAGCAGCAATGTTTCTGAATGCCTGTTTGTGGAAAGAGTAGGGGAGTTGCTACTGTGCTCAGGTACTGCTTGTGGGCGGCATGTGATTTGCCACACTGAGAACAGGATGATGGACTAGATGGGCTCTTTTTGTGTTGTCACCCCTAGCATCATCTTGTGGGGCCCTGGCAGGTAGCAACGTCATCCTGGAGCAGCTTGTAGAGAGCGTGTGAGTCAGAGGATTGAGCCCCAAGAGGTTCCTCTTGTGTGATATGCTTATTTCTCTCTACCTTCCTTTCTTGGCTTTTTCAACGAAGTCTTTGTATATATATATATATATATATATATATATATATATATATATATACATACAGTATTCCCAACTCCCATATTTCTCTGAGTCACCGACTTGGCATTTCACTTTGCCGGGGCTTGTAATTCTGCAGAGCTGCCTCTTGCTCTCTCCCCTCCCTCCCTTCTTCTCCTCTTGGGGCGGATGAATGGGAGACAGGAAGAGGGCGGGTGGAGCCGGCAATCAAAGACAAGCCCCAGCAGACAATCTGGAAGCTGGATAGGCTTTTGCACCTGAGACACCTGGTCTATCTTGTGGATTAGCCATTTAGCTCGCTCCAAGGACTGGTGAGGGGGGTGGCGGTGCTGATGCTGCTCATGGGGAGAGATCAGCTTTGCTGGCTTTGTGGCAGCTGCTCTGTTGTTTTTTTCAGGCCAAATGGAATTGCCCTGGGTCTTTGCAAAGAGGAGGAGGGCGCCTGGGAAACCAGAGTGGTGGTTTCCAGGAAACACCCCCCCCAAAAAAAAACTATCCAGCCAGAACAGGTGCAGAAAGGAGGAATTATCACCTTAGAACAGGTGAAAGAGTTCACCTATCCCCGTGTGTGTGTGTGTGTGTGTGTGTGTGTGTGTGTTTGCACCACTGTTCTAGGCTAAGCGATGCAGTTTTAATTCTGCTCAGAAATATGTCAGAGGCAAGCTGTCTCTAGTTCATACCAGTTGCTGAAAATCGCAAATGGGGAGAGTGTTGCCACTGCATGCAGATCTTGCTTCGAGGCCTCCCTTTGGGGCACCTGGCTGGCCACTGTGAGAACAGGATGCTGGACTAGATGGGCCATTGGCCTGATCCAGCAGCCAGGCTCTCCTTATAGTCTCAGCATTTTTCACAGCAAAGGTCCCTTGTCCAGTTCAGGTGAAAAAGATAGGACAAGAAGTGATTGGGGATAGATCTCTCTTTGCTTGAGACCAGAGCTGAATAACATTTTACAGTATGAGGGCTAAATTCCATCATAGTCAATCTTCTGGGGGCCACATGCCAATAGTGGGAGGAGCCACAGGCAAAAGTGGGTGAAGCAATGAATGCAATCTTACCTTTGTACACTGGGCTAGTTTGCACATACATTCACACATCCTTCTCCATCTAGGTGTGACTTTTTAACATTGTGCAGTAAAAATAAGAGGGATGTAAAAGTAAAGGGACCCCTGACCATTAGGTCCAGTTGTTACTGACTCTGGGGTTGCGGCACTTATCTCGCTTTATTGGCCGAGGGAGCCGGCGTTTGTCCGCAGACAGCTTCCGGGTCATGTGGCCAGCATGACTTAGCTGCTTCTGGTGAACCAGAGCAGTGCACGGAAACGGCATCAACAAGGGGTGTCCTTGGGCCCCAATGAGCCTGATGGGGCTGATCACCGCATCTTTCGTGGGTCCCCAGTTACATTACCTCCCACTTGGATGCTTCAGTTTCTCACATTGCAGATGAAGCAGATGGGCCTTTTGGCCTGATCTGACAGGGCTCCTCTTGAGTCTGTGAACGCAGCATCGATTACCTAGGCAGTGAACAGTGGATACCTTTCAGGCTACCTGCTTCCTTGAAATAATAAGAAATAAATGCAAAATATTCCTTCTGTGTTTCTTCTTGATCTTGCTGAGAGGGGGGAAATGCAGAGTCTCCTCCTAGAGGGGAGGGGATTTTCTTTTCCCCCCCCCCTCCTGCCTGCTCTCTTTGCTTCCTCTCTTGATGGCTAGATAGGAAATGGAGCAGTGATTTGGGTGTACAATGACACCTGGTGTTATTAGACAGCGCAGGACATCTGGAAAGAATGGATCTCTTCTCTCTCTCTGTCTGCTGCTGTGTTACCCATTTCTGCTGGCAGCTTCTAAAAAAAATATCTCTTGCAAAGTCTGAGAACCTGCAGAAACAGATGTTCTCTGCATCCTGGTAAGTGACAGCTCAGGAACACAACACTTCAATAACTGACTCTCCTCATATGAACCTACCTGGACCCTGTGGGCATCATCGTAGGCCCTTCTTCATGTGCCTCCTCCACAAGAGGTCAGAGGGTGGCAAGATGAGATCGGGCCTTTTCTGCAGTGGCCCCCTGTTTGTGGAATGCTCTTCCCAGGGAGGCTCGCCTGGAGCCTTCATTATACATTTTCAGGTGTCAGGTGAAAATGTTCCTCTTCAACCAGGCCTTAGGCTGATTAACATCCCATATATCCTATATAAACAGGATATCGCAGGAGGTATGCAAAGATTCACAATGTGACAGAGAAGTTGCCATGTCTTAAAAAGCCCACTGACCACAGCCCCTTCCTTCTGATTCAATACTGCCACGCACAACCTTCAACGTATAGCAAAGGGACTATGAGAAGGCCTTTGAACACAGGTGGTCTTTTTGTCACTCCCTCCTGTTAAAGGTCATGGCTCAGGAAGAGAGAGGAAAATACTGGAAGTAAACCACTGGCTGCACAGGTGGTATCAGGGGTGCCAACTTGAATAAAATATTGGGGGAGCCCAGGTAAGCACTGCCCTGCATAATTGATCACTTGACATGGTACATGCACACCATTTGAATGGCAATACCTATCAACTGGGGGGGGCTGGCCCCCTCAAATATTTTATGGGGGCAAAGCCCCCTCAGCCCCTAGGAGTTGATTCTTATAGGTAGTGTCATTAACAAATTGGAGAACAAATTGGAGAACTGGGCCAAAACTAACAACATGAACTTCTAAGGTTTTACACTTAGCCAGGAAGAACCAGCTGTACAAATATAAAGTGGGGAACATGTGAAAGGGATCCAGGGGTCTTAGTAGACCACAAGCTTATTATGAGTCAACAGTGTGATACAGCGGGGGGGGGGGAGGAAACCTGGTGGGATTGTAGGCTTCATCAACAGATGTATACTGTCCAGATGAAAGGTAGTAATAGTAGTGTTCTATTCTGCTTGGTCAGGCCACACCTGGAGTCCTGTGTCCAGTTCTGGGCACCACAATTTAAGAAGGATATTGATAAGCTGCAACCAAGGTGATAAAGGGTGTGGAAACCAAGCCTTATGAGGAACAGTTGAGGGAGTTGGGTATGTTTAGCCCAGAGAAGAGAAGATTGAGAGGAGATATGGCAGGCACCTTCAAATCCCTAAAGGGCTGTCACATGGAAGATGGGGCAAGCTTCTTTTTCCTGCCTGCTTTAAGTGAATTCAAATATTCAGGACCTGATAAGCTGCATCGAAGGGTAGTAAAGGATGCAGTCTCACAGGGCCTCTGTCTATAATTTTTGAGAATTATTGGAGAACAGGTGAGATCTCTGCAGACTTTGGTGGGCAAATATTGTCCCCATCTTCAAAAGGGAGGGGGAGAAAACCGAGGTAACTACCAACCGGTTAGTTTGATGTTTCTAAGCAGAGATTGGAGGGCCATCTATGATGGATGCATTAGCTGAGATTTCTGCATTGCAGGAGGTTGGATTAGATGACCCTCAAGGTCCCTTCCAACTCTACAATTCTGTGATTCTATATAAATGGGGAATGGGGGAAATGTGCTACTCTGCATTTATATTTAGCCTATCTGCAGGCCCTGTCAGTTTTCCTTGATTACTGGGCTCTGGGAAGGAGGTGCGGGAGCTCAGACAGAACCCAGAGGGCAGTAAGGAAGGCAGTGTCACAAGAGGGTTCTGGGAGTGTTCAAGGGCCCTCCTGCAACCTTCCCTGCTCCTCACTGGGGGGGTGGCAGTTCTGGGAGATCCTGACTTTGCATGATTTTTCCTTTGTTTGCAGACCCCTAAAACTGAATCCTTGTGTAAATAGCACACCAACTATACATGCACTGTATCAGAGGAAATGGCTTTGTGAAGTAAATGTACATGTTAGGCAAAATTGCACAATGAAGATTTTATGGGAAGTTTGCACTAAAATGCTGGTGAGTTTCCATGAGAACTTTTTTTATTAAAAAAAAAAAATGCAGGCCGATGGGAAAGTGTGGGGAACTGAATTTAAGACTCGGGAAATGAGTAACCAATCTCTGTTGCCTGTGGACTGCTTACGCTAAATTGACAGATTCACCCCAAACTGATGGATTCACCTGAAATAGATAGATTTGCCCATCCCTGCTGCCTCTGGGGTGCTTCAGACACAATACTAACTGCTAGGGCCCTCAAGCTGATGTTTTCATTATCTCTCCATTTTATTTAAGCTAGGGGTGTCCAGTGTCTGTCATCTCAGGGGAACAATTTCCTCTCCAGACTGCAGGCCAAGACCTTGGGCAGGAGCAGTCAGATCCATACCAAACACTGGCAAATCTCAGCAGTATGAACTTTGCCGTAATGATACCTACCACCAGGTGCTCACTATTCCACGATGCATTTTTTTTAAAAAAAGAAGCCAGTAAAAATATGACAGAGCCAATAAAATTTGAAGACAGATTTAAAACAGGCATACATGATTACAAAGTTGGGGGATTGGCAGTATCTTTATTATAGGAGTGAAAAGTCTCAGTGGGACCTAGGTTTCTTCAGCATGCAAAGCAGATGATCTGCTACTGAACAAGGCTAGGGCCAGTTATCTCCCATGAACTGTGTGAACTCAGACCCCCAGACAGAGAAGGGATTGGAAATATGCAGCATCACATGCAGGAGCAAGTTCTTCAGTGCTGCATGAAGAAGGACTTCCTTTTATTTGTCTTGAGTCTTTCAACATTCAACTTCATTAGATGCCCGCCAGTTCCAGAGAGAAGTAGAAAAACTTTCTCCTATCCATTTTGTCCATGCTGTGTATCATTTCATAAGCTTCTATCATGTTGCCTCTTACTCACCTCTTTTCTAAACTAAGAAGTCCCAAGCACTGCAACCTTTCCTTATAGTGGAGCCATTCCATCCCCTTGATGGTTTTGGTTGCCCTTTTCCACCTTTACAATATTCTTTTGGAGGTGACATGGTCAGAACTGGACATAGAACTCCAATGCAGTCACATCATAGGTTTGTAGAACTGGTATTGTGATATTGGCTGATTCATTTGCAATCCCTTTCCTACGGTTCCTGATGAAGGAAAGTCATGAAACAGAGATGAAGACACAGCAGATCTGCTGGTGCATTGGCTTTGGGCTGCGCAACAGAGTTTTCCCTCCTGCCCCTCATATGCCCCTCACATCTCCCAACCCTCAGAGCCAATTTGAGGAGTGTGTTGGGGGCTTGTGGGGTGAGGAGGGGGAGGAGGGCACTATCATACAAACTGAAACCCTAGCACTAGTACATCGACTTGTCTGGGTACCACCTGTACTTGTACCACACTGCTGAGAGTCGGGTGGGTGTGTATGTGTGTGTTATAACATTCCTGATCTGGAAAGACAAGGAAACTAATCCTTATGAAAATTCAGCAGCATTTTTGTGATTTTCTTCAGATGTGCATCATTGTAGACAATTTTGCCTATTGTGCACATTTTTGCAAACCAATTTCCCCTCACACAATGCATTCTAATGCTATTTTCACTAATGTGTTCATTTTTAATGCACACCTTTACCCCAGTATATGCATTTTTGTACACATTACTCAGCTGGAGAACTGCATTGCGAAATTCAGAGAAGCATGAATTTTGATGGATGGCTGGGTTTGGGTTTGTGCGTTGTTTTGGAAAGTGTAAATCCCCACCCCAACCCATATCCCTACAACCCACAAACATAATAAAACATTTTGTTGTTGAGTTTGAGTTTTAAACCTATTTCAGACATTGGCTGGAACAAGCTAGCTGATGAGCAAAACAGGCCAACAAGCCCTGATGGTGTCTGCTGAACAAGCAACTATGTGTCTCTGAATATTCTGAATATACAGTGTTTCTTATAACTGTAAGAAATCCTAGGGGCCACAGAATGGCACAAGGCTCGTGCATCAGCTGTTCAGGCTTCTGATTTGCTATCCAGACTAGGACCTTGAGCATCATCCTGTAGAGATATCTGTTGCTGGACACCCAAGTCCATGGGTAGCCAACATAGTGCCCTCCAGATGTTTGTTTCTAAAAAAAAATTACAAAAAAAAAATCAAAACAGTTAGCAACAATGATATATAAAAATTCACTATGAAATTTAAAATCAGAAATCAGCTAGCTGCCATGGAAATATGTCTTCTTAATTGCCTGCACAGACCAAGAGGAATATAAAAGTTTTCAGTGGGAGTTGGCACAGAAGGGACTTGCTGGTTCTCTATCTGCAAAGGATTCCACAGGACTGGGCCAATGACACAAAAGGCTCGGCTTCTTGTTGTCAAATGAGCCTTGCCCAATTGGGGAATGACCAGTGATGTTCCTGCAAATGATCTCTGTGATTGAGCTGGACATAAGAGTTCATGACATCCCTGAGGTACCCTGGGCCTAAGTTGCTCAGAGCTTTATGTAGACCAGTACAGCTCTGCTGTGCCACAACTCCCATAATTCCTGAGTACTGGCTATGCTGGTTGGGGCTGGTGGGAGTTCAACATCTGGAAGGCACCTGGTTGGCTACTCAAACTATAATCAGATATCTTGCATCTTGGTATAGGTGAGATGCAGGGGCCCGTCTTCCCAACAATGAGTCAACATCCCATGACCATGTCACCCCTTACATCTCCTTTGGATGTTTCCGTTTCATGTAAAGCTGGGACTGAAAACCTACTGTCCTCCAGATCTTGCTGGACAACTGCCAACATCTTTTTGCACTGTGTGAAGAAGTCCTTTCCTTTATCTGCCCTGCATCTTCCTGCATTGCAGAGGGTTGGCTCAGATGACCCTCAGGACCCTTTCCAACGCTACAATTCTATCATTACAACTTTCAGCTTCATTGGATGGCCACGAGCTCTAGTGTTTGGGAAGAAAACTTTTTCCTCTTTCCACTTTGTCCATGCCATGCATGGAGCTTTATAAGTTTCTATCATGTCGCCTCTCACTCAGTTCAGAGATGCTGCAACCTTTCCACACAGGTGAGTAGCACCCCAGGGTCTTGATGTTGTTGAGGTTTCTCCACCTGCAGTTTACTTTCTGAAAACCAGCCGCACAATTTCTCTCATCTAGTTTGGTGTTAGTCACACACTGGTCTCTCCTCAAATTTTGGCCTTAAGAAGCAGAACCCTGGAGCAGGGAGCTAGGCAACTGTGTAAGAGCAGACTTGCTTCCAAATCACATTATTGCATCTCTCTCCCACCTTTCCCTCTAAAGCAGGGATCGGCAACCTAAGGCCCATGGGCCACAAGCAGCCCACGGGGGTCATTTTTAACTGGCCCATGAGCCGCCCCCAAACCGAGCTGCCTACTTGGTGAGTCCCCACACGCTGGGCAAAACCAGCGCAGCGCAGCACGGGGACTCTCTTCCGCTGCACCGGAAATTTTGTCTGCGCATGCGCAGATGCCAAAAATCGCACAGCGGGATCTCTGCTGGAGTGAACCGGCCCAGGCAAGGTAAACCTTGCCGACCCCTGCTCTAAAGAGTTCAAGGTAGTAGACACAGTCCTTCTTCTCCAAGATTATTGGGGCCAGGGGACCCATCCCCTGCCCCAAGGACTAACATTCATTCCTACACCACAAGGTAAAATTATCATGGGTAGAACTATTGCAAGGAAAACAGATCTTTCTCTCTTGGCCCCTGTGATACGTAGACCCACACCAACATGGAGAGCCTGTGTGGTGTAGTGGTTAGAGTGTCAGACCAGGAACTGGGAGATCAGGGTTCAAATCCCCCAACTCAGTCATAAAGCTCACTGGGAAAACTTGGGCCAGTTGTTGCCTCTCAGCCTGTAACCTACCTCACAGAGTTGTTGTAGGGATTAAAGGAGGAGAGGGGAAACCCATGGACACCACCTTGAGCTCCTTAGAAGAAAAGGTGGGCTATAAATGCAATACTAAATAATGGTTTGGAGTACAGGAGAGTATATTTAGGATTGGGATTGGATATATCCCCAAAGAAGATCCATATAATAGGAAGAGGGGAGAAATCCATTCTGCAAAACTCAGCTGCACTTCCAAAACCAATACACAAACTGTAATAATAATAATTAACAACAGCAACCATTTACTTGCCTTTCATTCCAACGTCCCAAAGCAAGGTACAACATTAAAACACTAATTTGTCAACCCCACAGAATTCAGTATTCACTGTTTTGATTTAGCTCACCAACCCAAAAATGCATGTCACTCCCTGCAAAAAGCAGCATATATCTAGGAAAATTTCATACAAATATGTACACATTAGTGAAAATACAATGAAAAGCCTTGTATCAAGGGAAATTTCTTGCAAAAGCATGGAGGGTAATTTTTTTCTATGTTTTGCTCAGATGAGACCCATTGAAATTAACAGACCTGAGTTAGCCACACCTATTCGTTTCAACAGCTCTGCTATGAGTGTCAGCAACACTGGATACATTAGTGCTGCAGCACTAAAACTGCTAGCACATTCAGAAAGCAAAGGAGGGTCTGTACGGTTTCTAATTGGATGGGGAACCTCATGTTGAGATTCCTACATTGTAGGGGGTTGGACTAGATGACCCTTGGGATCCCTTCCTGCTATATAATTCTAAGATTCCATGAAAAATGTGTGGATGAGGAGAATGGCGCATGAAAATTCATACGAAGCTTCCTGCAAAAAAATATATATATACATAAAACTGCAATGTTTTATGTGTTCAGTGTTTATTTTCTTTCAGTTTTAAAGACTTCACTGGGTGGTCAGAACATTTTACAAACAGCTAAACAAATAACCAAATGGTAACTTGCAGTTACGGATCTGTAATCCCTGGTTAGAGATTACTTTAGAGCATCAAAAAAGGGTGCAATCCAAGATCTGTCAAGGAAATATGAATATCATTTTTGCAGGAGCAAATGTGGGGTGGATTTAGGATTGTAAAAAAGAGCAAAAATTGACATACCCAGCTATCCTTGACATGCATCCTTAACACACCCCTCTGATTATTATTTTTTTTTTATTACTATTATTTTTAATTATCCTCTTCCCTTTGATTTATTTTATATTTCTTTCCAGGTGCTCAAAATAGCAAGCACTCTCCCTGCCCCGACCCACCTCCCCATCCTGCAACTGCTGGTCTCTTTCTCGCGCGCGCGCGCTCTCTCTCTCTCTCTCTCTCTCCCTCTCTCCCTCTCCCTCTCTCTCCCTTCATATATATAAACACACATATGTGATCTGGATTTCCTTAAAAAGCTTGTTCAGAAGATAACCTGTTGGGGGCAACCCTGGTACCCGATGCACGCACTGGGTCTTCCTTCTCTCCTTCTCTTCTCCTTACCCTCTCCTTTGTCTCATGCCCTGTCACTCTCAAATCCACCCTGCCAGCCGCGGCCCCTCCGCTGTCAAGTTCCTGCGCCATCCGGAGGGACTCGAATTTCTGGTTGCTCAAAGATGCCAGCTCCTACTATTCAACTTTGCCACCCCTCCCCACACACACACACACACACACACACACACACACACACACACACACACAGCGCAAAGAGCTCCGGTAACCATAGAAACAGACACCAATCGAAGGGATTCCTTTGCAAAAAATAAAAATAAAACAAATTAGAAGGTGTTGCAGCGAATAAAAACCTAAGACAGACTCATAGACAGGTAAGGAAAGGGGGGGACTTCTTTATTTTGGCCATTCAACAGCTCTCCCCCCCCCCACACACACACACAAAATGTAAAGGTAAACAAACAAAGGAACTTTCTTCCCCCCACCCAGGGACACAGAGCAGAAAGATGGAACCAGGATTACATCCTGGTACATAAATGTCTACTTATGAGCAAGCAGCAGATTAGGACCTGGAAGAGACCAGGGTTTGAATCCCCACACAGCCCTGAAGCTCACTCAGTGTGTCCTTGGACCAAGCACTCCCTCTCAACCTAGCCTACCTCACAGGGTGGTTGTCAGGATAACATGAAGAGCGGGAGAAGTAATGTACTGTATATCAGTGTGGATCTTTTTGTAGAAAAATGTGGGAAATAAATGCAACAAATAATTTGTGGGGAGGAGAATCAGGGGTGCCCAGTGAGGTTCATATGAGGTTCATGGGGTGAGTTGAACCAGGTTCTTCTCAGTCCTAGTCCAGCACTCTAACCACTGCCCATTACTGTGTTTTGACTAACATTAAACCTGAAGAAGAGATCGGCCAAACTCAAAAGGCTTCTCAATACTTTGTGACATTTTGGGAGGTCCCCAAAAGGTATGTTTCTGTCTATGAAATATATAAAGCCCTTCAGATCTTGGGACCAGTTTACCTGTGAGATATCACCTATCCCCATCCACGCCTACTTGACTGATCTGTGGAACTGTCACTCATTCCACATTTGTAAGAAGTCAATCTTTTAGTGTGGCAGAGCACTCACACTTTGGAACTCCCTGCCTAATGACACCAAGCAGGCCCCTTCATTGTACTCTCTTTGGTGCATGCTAAAAGCATTTTTGTTTAGGCAACCCTATCCAGATACATGGAATGTTGATATTTAATCTGGTGTTTATTTTAATTGTTTTTTGACAATAGGGGCCCCATCTAGTCCAGCACCCTGTTATCACAGTGGTTGACCAGATGTCATTTATGGGAAGCACACAAGCAAGAGCTGAGTGCAACAGCACTCTAGTTGTGTTTCCCACCAGGGTTGGCCTGCCCATGAGGCGGACTGAGGCTGCTGCCTCAGGAAGTGGAATCTCACAGAGCAACGCCTACTGTATCAATTACATTTCTATGGTCTGAGTCTGCCTTTCAGCAAATACAGCTCTATGGTCTTAACCCATTTCATATGTTAACTTACACTGTTCTTGGAAGTTACGGTATGTTTTATCTGCTAAATCTCCCTACTGATCTTGTTGGAAGCCAACACAGCTGCACAACCCCAATAAGCAAGGCTTTGATGGAGGAGAGGCTGTAACTTCCTGTTTTGCCTCAGGTGGCAAAATGGGACTTGCCACCCCTGTTTACCACCATCTGGTATTCAGAGGTAGACTCCCCTTGGGTATGGAGGTTCTACTGTCACAGTAGACCTCCATATGGAGAACCCTGTTGGGATGGACCAAAGGCCCATCAAGTCCAGCACCCTGTTATCCCAGTGGTCAACGAGATGCCCCATTGGGAAGACCTTAGCCCAAAGCCCTAAACAACTATGGAGCATGTTACCTGAAATATGGGGCTTTTGATGATTCACCTCTTTACACAGGTATTCCCTGGATCTCTCCACCTAAATATGCTGCTTTAATTGCAGTGGGATTTTAATGAGGTTGTTTCATAGTCTATTTTAATTATGCATACATATTTTAATGATTGAATGGAATTGTTGTATTATGAGCGTGTGCAAGTTAACATTCTTCACTTTCTAAATCTTTCTTGCCCCAAGGGCAGGGCCGTCTTTACCCGGGGGTTCAAGGGGTGCGGGGCACCTGGGCACCAAATTCTGGTGGTGCCAGGTGCCCACCACTGAAGCCGCCTAATCTTTTAACTATCTACCTGTTATGAAATAATAAATAATTTTGATCAAGCTAGAAAAACAAAATACATATATACCCAGGTATTACCAAAATGTATACCTACTATTTCACTAAAGAACTTTCGACTTTGTGTGCTCATTTACCAAAGACTCACCGTCCCAGCAGCGGCGCTTGTCATTCACAATGGCGGCACTTGTCAGACTCAACTCTGGCGCTTGTCATTCACAACAGCGCCGTGCACACAAAATTAACTCTTACATCGAAATATTATGCGTAAGTGTGGTGTCTGACATAAGCATAATAAAAGTTAATTGGGGGGCTAAACTAAATTGGGGGGCGCTGGGCAGATCTTTGCACCCCGGCGGCGCATATGCTAAAGACAGCACTGCCCAAGGGCCATATTCCATTCTCAACCACAATCCAGGGGCCACATGATAGTAGTGGGTGGGGCCAGAGGCAAAAGCAGGCAGAGCAATGGATATAAGTTTCACGTTTGCACTGCAAACTGTTTTTTTGCACTTGCTCTTGTGGCCCTCTCCATCAAACTAGGAAGAGGCATGACCAGAGTTCAAGGACACATTTATTTAATTATTGCATTTATAGATGATGCACATGGTTTGCGCCCCATCCTCATTTAATCCCCAGAACAACCCTGTGAGGTAGGTTAGGCTGAGAGACAGTGACTGGCCCAAGGTCACCTCCTAGGGAGAGCTTCATAGCCGAGCAGGGATTTGAAACGGGTCTCTCCCTGGTCCTACTCTGCTGCTCTCACCACTACACCACATCAAGCCAGGCCAAAACACCTGGCATACAAAGGGGACCCAGCTCAACTTGTAGTGTAGTGGTACGAGTGCATGACTAGGACATGGGAGACTAGGGTTCAAATCCCCCGCTTGGCCATGAAGCTAATGGTGTGAGCTTGGGCCAGTCTCAGCCTAACCTAACTCACACGATTGCTGTGATGATTAATTGTGGGGGAGAACCATTAATACCACCTTGAGCTCCTTGGATAAAAAAGTGGGATGGAAATACAATAAACATTTAAAAACAAAATTTTCAAGGCAGAAGTAGATATCCCTGACCCTGCTTTAGAAAACAGGTGAAGGCTGAGATGGGTTTCTAGTGATCCAGAGATATTTCCTTTCCTGTGAGGGAGCCTCATCCCTCAAACCAGGAGCGAACAGAACCCTCCCTTGGCTGAACACCAGCACCACTCCCCTTGCTATGATGACAACCAAACCAAGCTGTTTTCTACCAAACAGCCAGGAGCCGCTGTGTTGCCGCTCCAGAAGGACATGGGCAGGCAGCTGATGTCCCAAATAGCCTGCATGGAGGATAAAAACAGATCTTCAAATATTTGCTCCTCCTGACAAACTTCCCCCAGGGCTTGGGGGGGGGCGGGGTGTCACAGCTGCTGCCTTGACCACACACAAGAAGCTTTTCCCCTGCCAATACTTTTTAGTAGCTTGCTCACAAGGCCTAGGGTGGGACGTGGGTCTGTATACAGGCCAGTTTCAGAGGAAGCAGACACCTCTCTCTCTTGCTTTCTTCCTACCTAAACTAAAATGTAAAAATACAGGGAATAATCTTAGGGAAATGGCTGTAGCTCAGTAGTAGACTATCTGCCTTGCATGCAGAAGGTCCCAGGTTCAATCCCCAATAATGGCTAGACATTATTGTGAGGGGAAATCCTGCCTGAAATGTCAGAGAGCTAGATGGATCAGTGGTCTGAACCAGTACAAGGTAGATCCCTGTGTTTCTGTTTAATTCAGTCTTTTATTCTGAACTAGGGTCACATCAGGGACGTGGGTGGCGCTGTGGGTTAAACCACAGAGCCTAGGACTTGCTGATCAGAAGGTTGGCGGTTTGAATCCCCGCAACGGGGTGAGCTCCCGTTGTTCAGTCCCAGCTCCTGCCAACCTAGCAGTTTGAAAGCACGTCAAAGTGCAAGTAGATAAATAGGTACCACTCCAGCGGGAAGGTAAACAGCGTTTTCGTGCGCTGCTCTGGTTCGCCAGAAGCGGCTTAATCATGCTGGCCACAGGAGTCGGAAGCTGTACGCCGGCTCCCTTGGCCAATAAAGCGAGATGAGCACCGCAACCCCAGAGTCAGCCACGACTGGACCTAATGGTCAGGGGTCCCTTTACCTTTACCTTTAGGGTCACAAAGAGTTGGGCACGACTAAACAACAACAAATGAGGACTAGAATCTTACTTTGTTTTTATGGGCCATAGCTCACTTGCAGAATATTTGCCTTGCACACAGAAGGTCCCCAATTCTTTCACCACGTCTCCAGATAGGGCTGAGAAAAATTTCTGCCTGAAACTCTAGACACCCACTGCCAGTCCATGTAGACAGTACTGAGCTAGATGGGGCAGTGGTCTGAATCATTACAAGGGATCTTCCTATAGGTTATCTCCAGTGCTAGCCCTGCTCAAAGCAAACTCATGGAAATGAATGGCTACAACTCAGTTATGTCCATTGTTAGCTTATTTTTACTATATTTATTTGCTGCTGTTTTCCAACAAAAACAAATCCCACAGTGACTTACCAATAAATGAATATTAAGAACAAGAATAAAACAGTATAAAATGCACGACAAATATATTTAAAAACAGATCCAACTCCTGCTAAAAGTAAAATCCACAGGGCTGGGTAATAACATTTTTAGCTAGCACCTCTTGGACCAATTAAAGTTTCAGAGTCAACTCCAAGGGCAGCCCTATGAGGAATGCACTGCAGTTGTCCAGGTGCCCTACAATGCCAATGAATTTTTGTACAGATTTTTTTAAAAATGCAAATCAATGAAGAACTGTGGCAGACCAAACTTGAGAATGGAAAAGCGAGAAATTGGATGAAATGGAAATCAACCGCCCATCTTTATACTGGATTCTGGTTGAGGCAGCATGACCGTGAACTTCTGCAGCAATGGTCAAATACTTGAATGTGCTATCTCTCTCTATCCGGAGCAAAGTAATAGTTGCCTGTCGTCATTGCTCTGATTGTGGTCAGCCTTGATGCAGCTGCACCATCTGGAAGGTCTCTTCCTCTTGGTGGCTGTGGGGAAGGGGAGGGTTGTGCTGAGACAGCTTGTTTCTTGCCTGGGGGGTGAGGAAGGCTACCTGCACTGCAGCAGCCCCCTAGTCACCAGAGGAGGAAGTTTCCCTCCACTTCACCCCAGAAACGGGTCCCACATGGATGCAGCAGACCGAGAAACAACTGCGACCCAAAACTGGGAGAAAAAACCACAAGCCCCCTTCCTTTTTATCCTGGGGTAATGGCCGGGATTCTTACACAACACCCTGTGCCTTCCAAAGCAGAACAAAGGAGACACACAAGGGTCATACAGATCTCTCCACACACACCCCGCCCCAGAAGTTTATGGGCCCAGGAAACGAATAGATCCCAGAATGTAAAAATATTTTGCAGAAATCGTTATTTTACTTTCTAAGTAATTTTTGAATTGAGGTTTGTTTGTTTGTTTGTTTGTTTGTTTGTTTGTTTGTTTCCTGGTAGCCACAAGATGCCTTGCTTTGTTCTGTTTTGAGAGGATTACCATAACTCCCCACTCTTTCCTCTACCCCTTCCAACGCAACTAGACAGCAACTAGGCAAAAGAGCTTTATTTTCTTGTGGAGATTTTTGGTGCTTTATTTGTTTTTGTTTTTTTGACACTTTTTCCTGCCATCATTTTTGTTCTTTGGGGGATCCCCCCTCCCCCATTTTTCATTTTTAAAATGAATAGCCAGAATTCCATAGCTGAACGAACTCCTGGACTGCCTAGTTTCACTCAGAGCAGTTTCATTCCATGGAAAATGTGTTTGGAAGCCAGAATGAGATTGAGAGGAATTTTAGAAGCAAAACCCATAGAAGATGGCAACAGCAGAATGATCTAGTACTGTCTAGTATTCTGGATAGTATTTCAGATACTCATATGGTTCACAATAACAGATGTGATACAGCTGCTCAGATAACTGAGAATTTACAAAAGGCTTTTGGATTTACAAGTAATGTTCTCATTGAGCACGGAGGAAAGATTTATTTAAATTAAAGCTTGAATCCAAGAAGGCCTGTAACAATCAAGTGATAGAGTTCCTAGCCATTATTGAGAAGCTAGAACTTTCAGATTTCAAACTGGATGATTAACTGAAAGTTTGCTATTTCTTTGGGGTCACTAGGAAGAAAATTTGAAACTTTTGGCCACTCTCATGGTTGACAAACCAAGGTTAACGCTAACTGTTGTGATTGTGCATTTGAGAGAGGAGTGTGTGAAGAGAAGAGAAATCTCTCCAGCCAGGAATGGAAAACTCACTGAATCAAACTATGTGTCCCAGTCTCAGAGGGCAGCCAAGGCTCCATCCAAAAGAGGTGTGTTTCATATGTAACAAAGAGAGACACATATATATAAACCAGCAAAAGAGGAGCATAAATATAAAGGAAGCAGTTTTCTGTTGCATGAGAAGAATTTGGTGTAAACATTTGTAATGTGAAATCTGGATGTTCTTCACATAAAAATTATGAGGAAGATACCTGTGTTCTCTTTGCTGCTGCATGGAATAACCCTTGAGTCAGAACTGTGGATTTTGTAAGTAAAGCTTATTAAACTTACTGAACAGTGTAGGCTATTCATTGTGAGGGCGGTAGAAACGGGAAAGCTCTGTAAGCAAACTAAACAAGATAGTTCTAACAGCCTATTCTTCCATGCTGTGCTGCTACTTAACTTGCTGCCCCTTGCCATGGGGTTAGATTAATGCATCATGCCTGGACATCGCGATGCACATGATGTGAAAATCACAATGGATTGTGTCTATTTTCAGAAGCTCCACATCCACCATGGTTTTTAGTTTAGAGAAAAGAGGTGCAAGAGGTGGTGTTCCTCAAGTTTATAAAATGAAGCCTGCCATGGAGAGACTGGGCAAAGAACCCCTCCCCCTTCTCTCTTAACACTAGAAGTCATGAACACCCAATGAAGCTGAATGTTGGAGATGCAGGACGGAGAAAAGAAAGTCCTTCACACAGTAGAGAGTTAAACTATGGAACTCACTCCTACAGAATGACCACCAAACTCAATGGATTTAAAAGAGGACTGGGTGATGTCTATACTCTGCTTCCTCCGTCAGAGGCAGTAATGCTTCTGAATACCAGTTGCTAGAAACCACAGGAGGCATTTTGGGAAACATTAATAAGGTCCAGCTTTTTTGTGTGGCTGTTCCCTTCCTTACTGTGTTGAGTGGGCTCTAAACCCAACTGGGATAATAAATCACCCCACTCTGAGTCTAAATGCCAAGCCATTCCTCTCGCTTCCTGCTCCTCATACCTCTGTGTCAGCAGATATGGGGGAGAGGGTTTCAGGTGTGTGTGTTTTTTGGGGGGGTGATTATGCAGCAGCAGACATGCTATGATGAGTAGAAAGGTTTATGACAGTGTCTCATGGATGTTCCAAACTGATCAATTAGCACAGCTAATTCAAGCCCATCTTTCAAAGCCAGGATGCACTGGAGAGAGAGTATTTTATGACTACCTGGGCTTGGTCATGGAGTGGGTGGTAGACAATAAACTACCAGTCAATCCAGACATGGTGAGGGCACTCTTGGTAGCTGGTTGGCCTTCCCAGTTAGAAAGTGTTCAACATGCCCTGAATGGGGTTCTACTCATTCTCCTTAAAGGAACAGGCTCCTCTCCTGGTGGTCCTCTGAGACCAGGAATAGGGAAACTCAGAATGTGCACACACACATAACGATGCAGCCCTTTGTCAGTTCTGCACAATATCATAGAATTATAAAATAGAATAGTAGAGTTGGAAGGGACCCTGAGGATCATCTAGTCCAACTCCCTGAAATGCAGGAATCTCAACAAAAGCATCCATGACAGATGGCCATCCAACCTCTGGTTATAAACCTCAATGGAAGGAGAGTCCACCACCTCCCAATGGAGTCCATTCCACTGTCTAACAGCTCTTACCATCACAAAGTTATTCCTGATGTTTAGCTAAGATCTCCTTTCTCGTAACTTGAAGGCATTGGTCCCACCCTCCAGAGCAGGAGAAGGCAAGCATGCTCCATCTTCCATGTGACAACCCTTTAGATATTTGAAAATGGATATCATATCACCTCTCAATCTCCTCTTTCCCACCCTAAATATACCCAACTCCCTCAACTGTTCCTCATAAGGCTTGGTTTCCACACCCTTTATCACCTTGGCTGCAGCTTGTCAATATCTTTCTTAAATTGTGGTGCCCAGAACTGGTGTGGTGCCCACAGGTGTGGCCTGTCCAAGGCAGAATAGAACACTACTATTACTAACCCTTCATATGCACACTATACATCTGTTGATGAAGCCTAGAATCCCATTAGTTGTTTGTTTTTTTACTGCTGTATCACACTGTTGACTCATGTTAAGCTTGTGGTCTACTAAGACCACTAGATCCTTTTCACATGTACTATTTGCAAGTCAGGTGCCCCCCATCTTATATTTATGCTGCTGGTTATTCCTGGAAAGCGTAGAACTATACATTTCTCCCTTTTGAAATTCATTCCATTAGTTTGGGCCCAGTTCTCCAATCTGTTAAGGGCATCTTGAATCCTGATTCTGTCTTCTGCAGCATTAGCTACCCCTCCCAGTTTAGTGTCAGTATAGGTATTGGACCTTTAGTGTGGTGGCATCTTAATCTGGGCATGCCTCCTGGTGAGGAGGCAGCAAGCCCAAAAGTAGTCACTGAGATTCCTCAGGCAGCCTCCTCTGAATCTGCCATCAGCCATAACTGGGAGTGATTGAAAGATCTGAGGATATATGATGCTGATATATGGCAGATTGTCCATCCTTGGCAGAAGCTGTCTAGGAAGAGGACAAGCCCAGAGCAGAGACTCATGCAAAGACACAACTTGGAAGCCTCCCCTGGGTATTTATGCTGCATCTTTGTACTGGGAATGCCTGTGTGATCCAATGGCACCTGGTGCAGAGGCCCACAACACAACTACCTGCCCACCCCAGCAGAAACTGACTGGAAGATGGGAAACGCATAAGCAACATCACCTCGTGCAGAGATGCATTTCAGCTTCCTCTGGCAATAAGCAATCCTGTCGCTCTCAGAACTGAACACTCCAGCAACAGTAGAGTTGTGGATTGAGAGGGTATATAAACCCAGAGCTGTTACTCATGCAGAGACACAATTCGGCTGTTGGCATCTATGTGTCTCGGGAGACAATGAAGGAGTGTGCCTTTGGGGGTGAAGTCAAGCTGTTGCAAGGTTGCAGCACCCACTGTGGTTGTAGGCCAATATGGGAGAGACATGTTTTGCTGCAGCTGGGGCAGATGAATTTGTCCGGTTGTGCATATGCAGATACACCATGGCATTTCTTCTCTCTGCACTCCTCTCAGCAGTCATTTCTCATCTGACCACTGCTATGGATACACAGCTTGACTGCCTCTCCCAAGGCACTGCGGTCGTCTGCAAGGGATTCCAACATGGCAGGGCTGAGGTTAGTGATGCAGAGACACAACTAGGCACACTTATCTAAAACTAACATTTTTAATATATGTATTTATTTCTTGTGGCAAAATTGGCCATTCTTCAACATCACTTTAGCCTTCCTTGGCCTGGCACACAGTTTTGGAAGAGCAGCTCTCCCCTGTTGTGTGATCCCTGCAATGACAAGAAACGCAGCAATCAGGGTCCCTGGTCCACCTGGAGACTTTCAACATAGCCTATTTAGCATAAGGTGCAATCCTTTAGGAACGTTTGCAGAGAACATCGCATGAGTCAGGTCTGATGCAACAATTTTTCCAAACCTTTATCTTTCCTCTCCCATAAGCAACATACCGTATTTCGCCATTTATTCTGGTTTGGCTAAGAGTTCATTCCTCCTTTCCTCTGCTATTATTTGTTCATCTTCCTGCTGCTGCTTCTCTCCCCCTCTCCCCCTTTCTCTCCCTCTCTTTCTCTCCCTGTGCCTGGCGGCTTATGAGAGACACTACGGCATGAAAAGATATTCGCTCAAATAAAGTTGGATTGAACTATATTATTGAAAAAGTGACCTCCAGTGGTCACTGGGACATTCACCCATCAGCTGCAGGCAAGTGAAAAAAGGCTATTGCCGGGGACTTTTTCAGCCTAAGGGGGGACAGTGCCACGGATGACCGCAATGTCCTCCCCAGTCAACACCCCCCATATATATTAATACTTAAAACACACACACACCAGAATTTTTAGTCTTGTAAAGGTGTATTTCGCACAGGCAGCACTCAAGTCCCTAGCGGCACATGGGTCACAATTGTAAGGTGTCATTCAAAAGGATCACAGCACCTTTTATTCCACACATTCTTCCCCTCCCCACCTCACAACCCCCCACTGAAGCCCCATTCAGAAATCTATCCTTCTGGATAAGTGGCTGGTGGCTTATAGAAAACTCTAAAAAGGTAGTTTCAGAGGAACTGACTTGGTTCACGCCATGGGATCCACAGAAATCAGGTACGTGTCTCCTGCAAGGGGCCAGCATGCTGACCAGCATTGTGGATGCTCAAAGGCCCAGGAGTCTGTGCTCTCAGAAATGAAATGTTTTTTATTTCCCTTCCAGAAGCAGCCATGATCCCATGCAGCGAGCCTCCCATTTATTCGGATAGTTCATATCATATTCTGCTAGATTGCCTTTGGAATTTACACAGCAGCCTTGTAAAGTAGGACACAGCAGTGCATGGAATGAACTGTAGATCAGTTTAACAAAGTTCACCAAATTAGTTTGAAAATCTCTGAATGATACCTAAAACCAATTCCAGTAATTGCGGAGTGACTGGGACATGAATTAAGTTTGTTTTGTGGAGGAGCTCTGAACAATTTCCAGTTCATTTTCAAGTTAATTATTTTACATAGTCCTTATTTTTTAGTTCTTTTAGCTTTAAGGTCATAATTGTTGGGGGAAATAACTGAAAACATGCACATTCCACTCTTCGTATGTTTTGACATTTTCTTAGGATGCTTTCAAACAACACTTTATTCCGTCTTCCACATCTTCGAAGTTTCACATCTTAAGTGATCTTTCACATGGCATAAAACCACTTCTGGTTTGGAAGGTTCCATGAACCAGGGGCCATAAAAAGAAAAAAAAAAGATTGATTCCATTTCCCCCCGTTACTTTGAAAACCACTGTTATGTGTTTGTAGGGTGCCATACACCATGAATCCCTGGATTCAACAAAAATAGAATTAATCAAGGTTTGGGAAGTTAAACTGTGCCAAATTCTGAAGCCCAAAAGATACAGCTAGGCAAGCCTGGTGATAGCTTGTCGGTCCTTAGGAGAACAAGGCCTGGTAATGGTCTGGGATATTAAACCAGAATATTAACATCCACAGAATGTGCTAGTCAGTAAATGGGTGGAGCCCCGTCTTGAGATGAGAGGCAGTTAGCATAACAAAATATGTATTTTATCAAAGTAATTGTTGAACTGAAATACAATTAAGAAGTAGTAAAATGGGGGGGGGGGCAAAAGAGCGGGGCCCTAAGCTATAGCTTGTTTAGCTTATACATAAATCCAACACTGAGTCCAGCATCCTATTCTCACAGTGGCCAACCCTCAAGCAGGATCCAAGCACAAGAGCCCTCTCTACTCCTGCTTTTTCTAGCAATGCTATCCAGAAGCATTACTGCCTCTCTCCACTGTGGGAAGAGAATAGCCATCATGGCTAGTAGCCATAAATAGCCTTTTTCTCCATGAATTTTTCCAATACTCTTTTAAAACCGTCCAAGTTGTAGGCTATTACTGCCCTCTGAGGGAGTGGGTTGCACAGTTTAACTCTGCATTGCGTGAAAAATGACTTCCCACCCCCCTCTGTCCTGAATCTTCCAACACTCAGCTTCATTGGCTGTCCATGAGTTCTAGTGTTATAAGAGAGGGAGAAAAGTTTTGTTGGCCACTATGAAAACAGGAGGTTGAACTAGATGGGCCACAGGCCTGATCCAGCAGGGCTCTTATGTTCTTATTATTTCCATTGCTCACAAATTATTTAATTATTTTTTTTATTTGTACAGCTTTATATACTGTTTAAAACCTCTACGTGAAATGGTATAAAATGCTCATTTAAATACAGCAAAAAGCAGAATTTAAAAACAACAGGCACAATAAAATTATGAAAATACAGATAAATTCAATATATTTTTAAAAACCAATGTGCACAATGGAATTACACATCTGGGTAGACTTGCCTGAACAAATCAACAGTACAATAATATCAATATGGAGGGAGTTCCTAGGCATGGCCACACATGCAAGAATAGGTGCTACAGAGAGTAAGTGATGCTACATTGTAGCTCTGTGTTGTTGGTATAATTTGGAAAATTGGGTGGAAGTGCTTGGCCCATGTCTTGAGCAGACCATCCCCTTAAGAAACTAGCAACCATCTTGAACTCCTTAAAAAAAAAAATTCTAACATTGGAATCTCACCCAGTAGCTCCTTAAGCTTTTTGAAATCAGCCTTCTTAAAGTCAAATGTGCATGTTTGACTACTCAGTTTTCCCTTGCCTCTGTAATCATGAAACCCAGGAACTCACAATCACGTCCTCCCAAGTTTCCCAGTTCAGTCAATCAGTTCTTCCCCTTGGTGAGGACCAGGTCCAAGATACGATTATCCCCTTCTGGGAAATGAAATTTTCAGCAAGGGATTGGAGGAATTTGTTGGACCTTAGTCCCAGCAGATACCGCGGCAGTTGAAGTCGCCCATCTCTACTGTAGCTCTCCTTTTTGAATGTTTAGTAATCTGCTCTAGGAAAGCATCAGAAAGCATCACCCAAGTCTTCAGTCTGGCTTGGTGGTCTTTAGCAGACACCCACAGTAAGGTGACTGCTGTTTCTCCCCTATGATTTTTACCCACATACTCTCAATCTGCCTTCTGTGCTCCAAATCATGGATCTCTTCACAAGTGCACACACATCCTTGAACAATGGAAGGCAGCTCCTCTTAGGAGTTTAGGGAGTTTAATTGCATATTCCCATAAAACAATCATGACCAATACAAAGCAGTTCACAGATTAAAAGTTCACTCCTGACTTACCTGCTAGTGTTCTCTATTCCTGGGCTCTTTATCAACAGCTCATTATTGGGAAAATCCAGAGCAAAATGGAAGTGATGTGGGTTCTAATAGGATTCAGAGCATGTGCAAGAGCTGGGGGAGGGGGAGTTCCTGTCAGGAGCAATCAGATATCTGAAGAGCTCCTTTTGGGGTGTCGTCCATGTCTACACCCAGCTGAGACTCCTGGAGCAAATCATCACACTGTATTACACAGCAGGAAAGGTTGTCAGAAGGGTGTGTTGTTGGTTTTTTGTGAGAGCGCGAGACCAGAATCCAGGAAACCAGGGGCGGAAATCATATGATAAGCTACATTACAGGGTTCATTTCAGCAGCAGCAACAAAATTTATTCTATGATCAAATAGGAATGGGTGCAGAATTCAGATCTGTTCACATCTGAAAGTGAACTGACTTCATTCACAATTGCCCAAACTCAGGGGTTGAGCACTGATAGCTATGGAAGAGAAATGGAGCCAAGAAAAGATAAAATGAAGATATTTATTAGCAGACTATGAGGAAACCAAATTATCTTATGCTGTATAACTAAGGGGACCAAAAACAACAACAATAATCCATGCTCAGTGGCCACAGAATGCTGACTGACAAAGGGTGGGGGTAACAACAATGCAATGGAGTGTCCTGGGAGAGGGTGGCTGGCTGACCTGAACACCTGAATAACACTCCACGATGCAAAATTTTGTTGCAGCTCTCACTTTTTGTTGCTCTAGCTTCCTTATAAAATTGAGGGCATGGGAAGGAAAACACAGCTTTTCTGTTAATGAAAGAGCCTGTTTTGAAAACAAGAACCTAAGAAGAGCCCTGCTGGGTCAGGACAAAGGAGGCCCATCTAGTCCAGCCTCCTGTTCTCACTGTGGCCAACCAGGTGCCAAAATGGGAAGCCCACAAGCAGGACCTGAGCACAAGAGCTCCCCTCCCCTCCTGTGGTTGCCAGCAACTGGTATTCACAAACATTAAAAGGTAAAGGTAAAGGGACCCCTGACTATTAGGTCCAGTCGTGGCCGACTCTGGGGTTGTGGCACTCATCTCGCTTTATTGGCCGAGGGAGCCGGCGTACAGCTTCCGGGTCATGTGGCCAGCATGACTAAGCCGCTTCTGGCGAACCAGAGCAGCGCACGGAAACGCCGCTTACCTTCCCGCCGAAGCGGTACCTATTTATCTACTTGCACTTTTTGGTGTGCTTTCGAACATTACTGCCTCCAAAAACAAGGTCTAAAAATGTTTCTATTCCAGATTCAATGTTATGCTTTTAATTTTTATTTTTTTATAAAAAAAATCTTTGTCACTAGTTCCCTTGGTACTTGTCTCAGTTACCTCCACCCCCAATTTATTTAGCTGATTAAAAAAACATATATCTGAACTTTTGAGACTCAAAAGTTTCCTCCACAAACATACCAGTTGCACCGGGGTGGTACAAAGTCAAAAATTTCCAATGCTAAGAGATGAAAGAATGAATGATGCATTCATTCATCTCTTAAGACTGACAACTCTTGAAATAAAAGGGATGGAGAAATTATACTGATTTATGCAGCTTATATTATTACATAGACTGGACATTCAGACACACTCACGTCTGAACAAATTGACCAACAAAATGCCTACTTTCAATTTTGTAAACAACTAGATAAAAAAGAAAAGGCTAGCTCATGTTATGACACATATACTTGGAAACATTTTATTCCTATCTTTAAAAAAATGCAGGTGATTTTTTTTTTGTTTTATTTGGTTAGTTTGCTTTTTTGTTTTTTATTTGCTATTTGTATGTGTTTCTGATTTTTTGATTTCTTGTTTTTGAAATAAAAAAGTCACAAATCACAGAAATCAGAAATCGGAAAAATCAAAAAATCAAAAATCAGGAAAAAATAATTCAATGGTTTTTGTTTTATTTGTTTAGTTTGCTTTTTGTTTTTTATTTGCTTTTGTATGTGTGTTTTTGATTTTATGATTTTTTTGAATTTTGAAATCAAAAAATCAGAAAAATCAGACATCAGAAAAATCAAAAATCAGGAATAAATAAATAAAGCAAGTGAAGTCACTTATTTAAGAAAAGAATATTGTGAAGCAGAGGGAATGCTAGATTGATTAAGGTTGCAACTCTTCCTACTGGCAATGAAGCTCTAATTTTGTTTGTCTAAATACTTAAGGGAAATTAATGCCCAACAAGCAAACAGAACCACTGTAGATTTCTGGACCCACTCTACATTTGTGGTGCCTAAGACTATACATAATTGGCAAGCACCCTTTCAAAATCAGTTGTTTCATTTCAGCTATACTTGGGCAATGAGGTGAAATCCTTTGCGGGGATGGGGGATAGAATTGGAGCTGCCATTCTTTTAATTTGAGGGCATTCAAAAAAATATGTATCTGTACAGGAACTTTATTTTTATTCTTATTACTACTAAACCCCTTGCCTCCAGGGCACACATCTCCAGTTGCTTTCAGCTGGTAACCCACACAGACACATACCCTGGTCCACTCCATGAACTCCTGCTAGAATCCCTTGCAAAGTCTACCAACATTTTGTTTTGTAATAGTGATCTGTGTCAGAGGTTCTAGCCCACATCTTTGAAAAAGGCAGCGACTGTGTACTGCCAGGTAGCCCTTTTGGAGAGGGATGTCAAAATAAAAATCTCATCCTGTCTCCCCAATCATAAGCTGTTTGACAATGGAACGGACTCTCTTGGAAGAAAGCGCAGGCTCGTTTTCTGCTGTTCTGGAGGGTAGGAACCAAACCAAGGGATTCAAATGGCAAGGAAAGGAGATTCCAACTAAGCTTTAGCAAGAACTTTCTGAACGGCAAGAGCTGTTCAACGGGGGAACGGACTCCCTTAGAAGGTGGTGGAGACTCCTTCATTGGAGGTTTTAAGTTGGATGGCCATCTATCCGGGATTCTTTAGTTGTGATTCTTGCATTGAATGGGGCTGGACTCAATGGCCTTGGGGTACCTTTGAACTCTAAAATCCTATGGTTTCCTTCCAGCTTCAGGTATGCAAAAATGAATCTTCCAAAGTTTTGATAACTCATGGACTGCGGACTTTTGTCAGCCTTCTGAGGGCCACATGTCAACGAGGGTGGGCCAAGTCACTGCAAGGCCAGCTCCAATCAAGCAACTCGCTCCTGTAGCTCCTGCTTGCAGGCTTCTCATAATAGACATCTGGTTGGCCACAGTGAGAACAGGATGCTGGACAAGAAGGGCCATTGGCTTGATCCAGCAGGATTCCTCTTATTCCCAAGCAAGAGCCAGCTTGCAATATGCTTTTAAAAGCATCATGGCCGCACAGAGGTTGAATACACGCACTTCCCTGGGAGGAAATGTATTTCATATAATCATAGAATTGTAGAGCGGGAAGGGACCCCAAGAGGCATCTAGTCCAACCCCCTACAAAGCAGGAATCAGAGCTAAAGAACCCCTGACAGATGGCCGTCTGCTTAAAAACAGTGTAGGATTGGCTTTCTTTCTTAGTTCCTGGAGTGCTTTCATCCCCGGATGCAAGAGAGCTGAAACTGAGCAGCTAACTAGGGCCTCTGCATGCCAGCAGGGGCACACACTGCGTGGGATGGGCCTGCTTTTGGAGTAATAATAGGGGGTGCTCTGGGCACATCTCTAAGGCTCTTCCAGGTAAAGAAGAAGGAGCGTGGAGGATAAAACAAGCTGGCCTTGCTCTTTGATCAGGATAAGGATGCAGCTCAGCAGCAGGCCATTGGCTTTGCACACAGAGGTTCCCAGGTTCGATCCCCAAGGGCATCTCCAAGCAGAGCTGGGAAAGACTTTCAAGCCCTAGAGAGCCAATGAGTGCATGTGGTAGTGAGGAAGATGCAGGGGAAGGCAGCTTCCTGTGTTCAACATTCGGAACCATGAGGACTAGAATCTTGCTTTATTTTTAGCGAATGGGCAGCAGCTCAGTGGTAGAGCATCTACTTTGCACACAGAAGCCCCAATGCCAGGGACTGAGTCGGCAACCTTCTGCATGCAGAGCTGGTACCCTACCTTCCACGGAGCCAGGCTCTTGTTCCATTTAGCCCAGTTCTGTCGCACTGACCAGAAGTAACTCTCCAGAGTTTCAGGAAGTTTTTCGCCTGACTTGCTTGGAATGCCGGAGGGGGGCTGGACCTGGGAACTTCTGCATGCAAAGCAGGTGCTCTACCACTAAGCCAAGGCACCTCCCAGGAACAGAGGGGGCTGCTTTTTACCAAGTCAGACCACTGGTCCAGCTACTTCAGAATCCTCGCTACTAACTAGGGGACCTTCTGCATGCAAAGCAGCTGCTCTGTGGGGCGTGGGGGGGAGATCCAAAAGTCCGATCCCTCCTTGCATCTCTTTCCAAAGCTTCTTCCTCCTGGCTGGGTCTCTTGCAGTTTTTTCCGTGGGCGAAGGCAGGCAGGCAACCGGTTACCGCAGCCTCCCGGAGGCTCATTGATCGCCCAAGGGCAGAACCAACCAAACCAAAAAAAGGGGGGATTTATTAATTTGGGTTCTTTCTTTCTTTTTTTCTTTCTTTTTTCACAGCCCACATTTCTTGCTCTGAAAGAGTCTTCGGCAGACGCGGAGGCATCTCTAAGGCCCAAAGTGCAAAGCCCAGCCCGGCTGTCTTCCTTCTCCCCCGCGGCGGCTCCTGCCCATTCCCGCCGGATCCCCCCACGCTCCAGATGTAAAAAGGGAGGCGCCGAGAACGGGCAGAGACTCCCCGCGGGCCGTCGCGAGGAAAGGGGTGGGGGCGAAGGAACTGCAATTCCCAGCATGCCTTGCTGCTCGCTTGCTATGGCAAGCCCGGAGGAGAAAGACCCCCCCTCGCTGGGGATTGTAGTTTTTTATTGATGAGGGTGATTTTGCTGGGAATTGTAGTCTTTTATTAATGTTGATTATGATGGGAATTGTAGTCTAGTTATTATTAATAATAATAATTGTAGTTTATTATTATTTTGCTGCCAATTGTAATCTATTCTATGATTCTGCTTTTATTACGGTGTTGGGAATTGTAGTCTGTTATTATTATTTTGCTGGCAAGTGTATATTATCATTTTGCTGGCAATTGCAGGCTATTGCTAATTAATATCAATTTGCTGAGAATTGCCGTCTGTCATTTATTGTTATTTATATTATCATGGCAATTGTAGTCTCTTATTTATCATTATTATTATTTTGCTTGCAGCTGTGGTCGCCGTCATTATTAGTATTATTCACACGTGTGCGTGCGTGCGTGCGCGCGCGTTTTTAAAGTTCACCCCTAGAGGGGAGCGCCTCCTTTGGGGGTGGGGGGCGTCGGAGAAGGGGCGCCGAGAGGGCTCATGCGTTGCAACGCCGTGCAATTTAATTGCACCCCTTCCTCTCCCCCCCCCCCACCCCCGCGGCTCATCATTATCTTCAGCAGGATCGAAATTAGAAGACGGGTGGGGGGGAGAGAAAAAGAGGAGGAGAAACAGCTGCATTTCCCATTAAAAAGGGAAGGAGCGAAGCAGGCAGGCTTTTTAACCCTTCTTCTCCCGCGATTTTTAACACCCCATGGGCTGGTTTGGGTAGGTATATTTGCGCTATTAAGGCTGTGATCCCTTCTGCAGACTTAAGCCACACTGAATTATCCGTGGATCTTTCTTTTTTCACACCGGGTTGCATACCTATGATCTTCCTCATATTTACTTCGGAGTAAACATCCGAAGTAAGCTTACTCTGGAGGCAAACATGCCTGAGACCAGACTGCAGACCACCATTCATTTTCATTACTACGTATATGGTTTATACCCCACTTTTCCTCCAACCAGCTCTGTGGTGCCTCTTCTCCTCCCCTCCATTTTATCATTGCCACAGCCCCTTGAGGAAGGCTAGGCTGACAGGAAGTGGCTCAAGGTCAACATCCAATGACTTTCATGTTGCTGAGTGGGAGGATTTGAACCCTGGTCTCTGATGTGCTAGCCCGAGACTCTAATCACTACACTAATCCACACAGCTGTCTTTGGAACGGGCCTGCCCAAATGTAGTGGGTTTTATTTCGGAGTAGACAATAGCTTGGGTTGGGTTGTAACAAAACCCACACACATTGTCGTAGGCTGGGGGGGGGCAACTCCCCAAATCAAGTAAATAAATAAAAATAACCAATTGCATCACAAATAACTTGGGTCTGCCCCTCCCCAACATAAAGCCTGCCCCCCCAAAAAAAATTCTGGCTATGCCCATGGCCACACAGCTCCATGAATGAATAATTTGTTGTTTAATTAAATGGCCAAGGGAAATATTGCAAAGTATAAAAAGTTCTTAAAAATGAATTATCCTTTCTTTTCAGCAAGACTTAAGCCGAGATCCTTATGCCAGTCTGTATATGTACTGATTTTGAAATTGTTTTGAGGTTTTGTTTTTCATATATGGAATAGCTTTTAATCATATATTCATCGTAAGTTTATTGTTCTAACCAAAGGCCATGACAGACTTGAAGCAATGGTATTAATAAAATACAGTGGTACCTCGGGTTACAAATGCTTCGGGTTACAGACGCTTCAGGTTACAGACTCCGCTAACCCAGAAATACTTCCTTGGGTTAAGAACTTTGCTTCAGGATGAGAACAGAAATTGCGTGGTGGTGGCGCGGCGGCAGCAGGAGGCCCCATTAGTTAAGTGGTGCTTCAGGTTAAGAACAGTTTCAGGTTAAGAACAGACCTCCGGAATGAATTAAGTTCTTAACCTGAGGTACCACTGTAATACAGAACGTGACCACACTTGGCTCAGATGGGTTCAAGGAGATGGGTGCACGGTGGGGTATAGCTACCACTACCCAAGCCTCTGACCTCCACTACGACACCCACTTTCTGAACCAGGGCCTCCCCAGGGTGCATGTCAGCTGCCAGTTAGGGGGGTGGGACCCAGCCAGGGCACCTCTAGTGACAACCACAGCACCTTCTGACCTCCTAGAGGGACCCCAGAACTCCCCCTTCCTATTTTGTTCCTCTCCCACATCCTGGCTCCACTGCCAGAAGTTGAGAGGGGACCCAAGGCAAATTCACCCACCCTCTGGGCAGGGTTAAGGTTGGGTGTGGAAGTGGCTTTTCTGATCCAGATGTTTAGGTGAAAGGGGAGCCTTGGCAGGGCATCCCTGCAGGGCTGGCCCATTTGTGGAACTGGGCACAGAAGCCCATAAAAGAGAGGACAGTTTGGCATCTCTCAGACTGGGCAGTCAGTTCTAGTTGCTGTCTGTGGATGGCGCCTGGAGGAGGAGGAGGAGGAGTTTGGATTTGATATCCTGCTTTATCACTGCCCTAAGGAGTCTCAAAGTGGCTAACATTCTCCTTTCCCTTCCTCCCCCACAACAAACACTCTGTGAGGTGAGTGGGGCTGAGAGACTTCAGAGAAGTATGACCAGCCCAAGGTCACCCAGCAGCTGCATGTGGAGGAGCAGGGACATGAACCCAGTTCACCAGATAACAGGTCCACTGCTCTTAACCACTACACCACGCTTGCCATAGCATTAGCAATCAGTTGTGAGAGTCTTGAATTGCAGGGGGTTGGCTAGATGGCCCTTGCAGACCCTTCCAACTGTACAATTCTATGATCCGTAATATAAGCCAGCATCCATGATGTAAGAGACAGAAAACAACAGAGGTTCCAACTAGTTTAAATCTAGCTTAAACCTCCAAAACAACTTGTAGTGATTTCTTCTTCAATTACAGTGGTACCTTGGTTCTTGAACTTAATCTGTTCCGGGAGTCCGTTCAACTCCCAAAACCATTCAAAAACCAAGGCGCGGCTTCCGATTGGCTGCAGGAGCTTCCTGCAGTCAAGCAGAAGCCGCGTCAGAAGTTTGGCTTCTGAAAAACGTTCGCAAACTGGAACACTTCCTTCAGGGTTTGCGGCATTCGGGAGCCAAAGCGTACGAGTACCAAGGTGTTCGAGAACCAATGTACGACTGTATTATTATTTGGTAGCTGGTACATAGAGGACCACTCTGTGTGTTACAAAACTATTATTGCCACTCACAAGAAACTGAACCACTCCCATCAGGTTGTACCTGCTTGCTTGTGCAAACAAAGGTTTCAGAAACCTCGGGTTACAGATGCTTCAGGTTACAGACTCCACTAACCCAGAAATAGTACCTTGGGTTAAGAACTTTGCTTCAGGATGAGAACAGAAATGGCGTGGCGGTGGCGTGGCAACAGTGGGAGACCCCATTAGCTAAAGTGGTACCGAACAGTTTCAGGTTAAGAATGGACCTCCAGAACGAATTAAGTTCTTAACCCAATGTACCACTGTAATTGTTTTTACATACAGAGGTGTGGTTTTTTCCTTGATGAAGTTTTTTGGGTTTTTTACTGTGAAATTGATTCATGGTATTTTAAAGGAAGTGGTTCATAAACAGAATATAAAAAAAAATTGGAGGAGTGAGGAGATTCCCATTTGAAGTTGGCACTTTGAAAATATTACATACACGCACACATTTACACACAGATAGAGCTCTATGTAGAGTGGCACCTAGAAATTTGAAATAAAAGTTCCACCTCATATCCAACTTATTGGATCTACTCAGAAAGGCTGTACACACACTACACATTTAAAGCACATTCCTCACCCCAAAGAATCCTGGAAACTGCATACCCTTGATAGTGCTACTGTTCCCAGCACTCTTATCAAGCTAGTTCCCAGTATTGTTATTGGAGGAGAGAATGTGATTTAAATGTATGGTATGACCCAAGGCCTATTCAGAATATACCCACATATGTTAATGAACCTCAGTTCATCATGTCTTTTTATTTATAAACATATTTCTACACCTCTATTCATAAATTTAAAAATTGGCAGTTTCCCAACAGTCATACCTAAAATCATACAATAAAAAACATATAACATTCTAAAATCAGAAATCAGCTATTCTGGAAATATGTATTCTTTTCATTGCCTGCATAAGCCTAAAGGAATAGAAAAGTTTTCAGAGGTGTTTAAGCATTAAAACAGAAGGCACCCGCTCAATCCTCTGTTGGCAGAGCATTTCACAAGACTCTGATACCACCAAAGAAACATTATTTGCAACTCAGAGCAAAATTGGCTAATCTGCAATCTTCCAACTGATCTTGGATCTATAATTCCCATCTCCCCATCCCATTGATCATGCTGTTTGGGGCTTTAGCCCAACAACATGTGGAGGTCCATTCTGCAACATTTTGGTGGGATTTTACTTCTTTTACATCTCCAAGTGAAGATCACACTCATTTACCCATTTCTATGCATCAAATCTGGTGATCAGAACAACCCCTTTATATTGTTTTCCTATTCATTCGTTTGCTTTCATTCGTTTGATGCATCTCTATCCCACCTTTTTCTCCAACGTAGTTCTCCCCCTTCTCACAACAAGCTTGTAAGGTAGGCTTGGCTGAAAGGCAGCAACCTGCCCAAGGTCACACCCAGTGAATGCCGTGTCAAACTGGGGATTTGAACCCTGGTCTCCCAGGTCCTAGGCTGATACTTTAATCCCTATGCCACACTGTCTCTCCCTTATGCAACACTCACTGGAATAAGTACTGCTTCCGAAACCAGGACAGTGAAATCTATCGGTTATTTCCAGTGGAGCCACGTGCCCATTGGTGGTGTTGGTGGTGGGAATCAGACAGCCCAAGGGTCACTCGTGCCAGAGCCAGTGGTGGGTGGAGCCAATGAGTGGAAAAGCTAACCACTGGCGGAGGAAGAGGCGTGCGGGGGGAGCGCATCGCCCCCGGCAGTGCAATCCGGCAGGGTGCCATCACGGCTCCCCCCCCCCAGCGCTGGGCACCACACCCCTACGTTTGGCACACCACACCCCCACCTGGTCTCTGCCCCGCCACCCGGTGCCGGAGCATAAAGATCTGCCACTGGCGCTAACTAATTCCAGTTTTGTCTCATAGGTTTTCTGCAAGCAACAGCCCTGAGATGGAGGAGGAGTAGGAAACTGAACCCATTGCAATGCCCTAGATTGGTTGTAAATAAGGAAGTAGGAAGGTGGAGGCTGGCTGAGGGTAAACAGATCTTATTTATATTTATTTATCCTTCACTACTGCATTTATGGGACGCAGGTTGCGCTGTGGGTTAAACCACAGAGCCTAGGACTTGCAAATCAGAAGATCAGAGGTTCGAATCCCCACAATGGGGTGAGCTCCCGTTGCTTGGTCCCTGCTCCTGCCAACCTAGCAGTCTGAAAGCATATCAAAATGCAAGTAGATAAATAGGTACTGCTCCGGTGGGAAGGTAATCAGCGTTTCCATGCGCTGCTCTGGTTCGCCAGAAGCGGCTTAGTCATGCTGGCCACATGACCCAGAAGCTGTATGCTGGCTCCCTTGGCCAATAAAGCGAGATGAGTGCCACAACCCTAGAGTCATCCACGACTGGACCTAATGGTCAGGGGTCCCTTTACCTTACTGCATTTATATCCCACAATTTTTCTCCAAGGAGCTCAAGGTAGCACACATGGTTCTCACCTTCCCCAGTTAATTCATACAAGGTTGATTGTAAGGTTGATTAGGCTGAGAGGCAGAGGCTGGCCCAAGGTCACCCAATGAGCTTCATGACCAAGTGAGGATGTGAACCCTGGACTCCCAGGTCCTACTCTGGCACTCTAAGCACTACACCATACTGCCCTATTGGGCCAGCCTGCACTGGATTGTTCAGATCTTTGTGGCTTATTGTCATCGTTTTGTTGCTGTTGTTGTTGTTGAATAACAGTTTAAAAACGGGTAGGGGAGTGGGCATCTAGAGGGCCAGCATGATGGATCTTTTGCTAGTGCAGCATTTTAAAATCTGAATTAGTGTTTTAGGAACGAGCAAGCTGTTCCATGGTGGAGCTAGCATTTACACCTAAAAACAGTTCCAGCTGATCACTTTGTAATGGTTTCCCCAAAAACCTATTTAGCACAAAAAGCACTTCCTTGAAAAAGCACCCCCCCACACACACACACACACCGTAAGTTGCTCACCAGATCAATTCAAATCAAGTACAGAGTACCCGCCCGTTGAGTTCCAAACTGAAAAGACATGACGCAAAAGGGAAAAGGATAGAGACGAAGGAGCCGAAGGAGCCGGGAAAGGAGACTTGGGCCAGTCTCTGCCTCTCAGCCTAACCTACCACACAGGGCTGTTGTAGGGGTTAAATGAGGAGGGGGAGTACTATGCATGCCAACTTGATCTCCTTGGAGAATGCAACAACAACAACAACAAAAACAAGTTTCCCCGCCCTGCCTTAGCTGCTTCAGAGCCTTAGAAAACAGGGTCCACTAATTTAAAAAAAAAAAGAAACAAAGAATTGCCAGAGTACAAATTATTGTTACATTGAACATTTTTTTACATTTTCTTGGCATGGGAAGGGATCAGTTCTATCCCATCCCCAAGTCCATCTACACATCAAAAGTTTAGAACTTTTGAAGGATGAGCAAGAGAGTGTGAAAGGATCCAAAAGTCCTGCTGGAGGCTGGCTTAACCATTTCTTCAAAGTTGCAGAGCGTCCCTTTGTTAGGGAGATTGGCTCATTGTTTTCAGTTGATGGCCTTTTGAACAGATTAGGAAATACCTAAAAAGGGCACCCTTCCCTCCCTCCCTCCCTCCCTCCCTCCCCCCCTCTCTCACACACACCCCTCCTTCCTGAAGATGCTCTGATCATGGTGTCTGCCAGCAAAGAGAAATTGCAGGTTTTGAATCAAAGATGTAAGAACATAAAAAGAGCCTGTCTGCTGGATTTTGTCAGTGGCCGATTCAGTCCAGCAACCTATTCTCACAGTGGCCAGAAAGTTTCCCCACAATTAATTGCTTTTCTTTTGATCTGTTCAAGGTCACACCTGCAGTTTCTTAGTTCAGCCCAAAAGTGAAAGTATCTTCCCACTGCCAAGCTGAACCATAAAATTTCCCTTTTATCCTTTTAGCGTCCCCCCCTCCCCCCCCCGGCAGTCCTTGCAAAACAGTAAGAACTCCAGCACCCAAGCTAGTGCCCAGTGTACTGCTCTGCTTTCCTATGGACCACATCAGCAAGGCAGAGAGGGATATTGTGTTGTCTGGGCCACCCAGGATTGCCATATACATGTTCCAAGCTTGCGCTCTGGAGAGATCACTTTGGTGCTCCTAGACTAACTGATCAGCTACTACCCGTCTTAATCAAGGCAGCCCTTGGACAATAAATTGCTGAGCTGCCACTGTCCACCTGCTTCAATGGGTGCATGCACCAGGCAGAAAAGAAAATAAATAAACCTCTTGCACTTAGCAAGCTGTAACGTCAGGACCATATGTCCTGGCCTGTCCTCCTGCAGATCAACAACAATGAGCTAAAAATGTTCAACAATGATGTTGCCACTCTACAGGAGACCAGACTCACTTCAAATGGCTGCCTCCAAGAGAAGAACTACACCTTTTTCTGGCAAGGGGGACATCCAGAAGAACCATGTAGGCTTCACAATGAAGAACTCCCTTCTGTCAGTGATAGAACCCGCTGACTGAGGGCTCAGAATACTTGCTTTGCCCCTGCCTCTCAACCACCTCCAGTCCGGTTAATATCTTGAGTGTCTATGCTCCCACTATGTGCTCTGACATACAAACCAAGGACCAGTTCTACAAGGAACTAGACCAGGCTGTCAGGAGGGTCTCAGGCTATGAACACCTATTCCTGCTGGGAGGTTTCAATGCCAGAGTTGGGGGCGATCATCACAAATGGGGCAACTGTGTAAGTCACTTTGGTATTGGCAGCAAGAACAAGAACAGACAAAGACTGCTTGAGCAGTGCTTGAATCACAGCCTCTGCGTCACAAACACTATCTTCTCTATCAAGGCAAAACACTGAATGTCCTGGATATGTCCAAGGTCAAGGCCACTGGCACCAGCTGGACTTGATAGTCACTAGGCGATCATTCACTCCCACTGTGTTGATTGCTACACAGATCACTCCCTGGTGGTGAGCAAGATTCATCTCCAGCCAAAGAGGATCCATAGCACAAAGCAGAAAGTGCGGCCTCAAATCAACACTGCCAGAACAGTCATACCTGAACTTTATGAACACTTCTATCTGATTCCGTTCAACAAGGCATACTGAACTGCCCCAGAGATAGTGTCAAAGCAAGGCAGAACTACATCAAAGAGGTAACCTACAACACCGTTATGTCCTCCTTTGGCGAAAGAGAGCAGTAGATCCCCAACTGATTTGAGGCCAGCATGAAGAACATGCGGCCTGATATCGCTGCAAAACGTGAGGCTGTTGTGACCTTGCTTGCTGCACTGAGAAAGGCAAGAAGTGATGCCCAGCAGATTGCCAGATGATGTGCCAATGACCACTGGCTAAAGCTGTGTCAGAACATTCAACTCACTGCTGGCAATAGCAGCACTCACAAAATGTATGAAGGCATGAAGAAAGCCTTTGGTCCAACAGTCAGGAAAAGTGCACTTCTGAAAATCTTGTCTGGAGAGATCATCACAGACCACAGAAAGCAGATGAAGCGATGGACAGAGAACTAATAAGAACTGTACTCATAGGAAAACATAACACAGGACTCAACAGTATCCAGACTCTGCCTGTTTTGGAAGAGCTGGAAGTCCCCCCCGGCTCCCTTGATGAGCTAAAGAACACCATCAACTCTCAGGTAAAGCCCCAGGACAGGATGGAATCCCAACAGAAGTGCCAAAAGCCAGATTCAATTCCTCCCTCATGACACACCTCCACAGCCTCTTCTTGCAGTGTTGGGAACAAGGATTCATGCCACAAAACATGCACAACTCCAGCATTGTGACCCTCTACAACAGAGTGATCCAATGTATGGCCAGAGGGCCTCAGCAACATTTGGCAACCCTCAGCAACATTTGACCCCCCACCCACCCAGCCCTCCTGCTTGCCTTTCCAAAGCCAGGTAAGAGAGGTGCCGGGCTTTGGGAAGGAGGTATGAGGGCTCTGACAGGGTTCTCCCTCCTCCTTACCAAAGTCTAGTGAGCACTTTCCCAGATTTGGGAAGGGGATGCAAGGGCTCTAGGACCCTGCCAGAGACTTATGCAGCCTTCCCAAAGCCCAGCACCTCATGTAGCTAGCTTTGGGAAGGCAACAAGAAGGCATCAAATTTTGGGCTCACAGGTTTGATGTCCAAGTACTCTTGCGGCCCACTTGGAATGAAAAGTTGGACCACCCTGCTCTACAATAACAAAGGTGACCGCCATGACTCTAACAACTACGACTCGTGGGAAGGGTCTATTCCGAGTCACAATGCGACTTTAGCGCTCAGAGGTCAACGGCCACCATTATTTTCCCACTGTGTCATCTGCAATAGAAATGCTGGGAGCAGAGATACTCCTTGTACATCGCCTTCATAGACCTCACAAAGGCCCTTGACCTCATCAGTCAAGAAAGACTCTTCACACTGCTCAACAAGATAGGATGCCCACCTTAGCTCCACAAGATGATTGTGTCCGTCCACAAGGACAAGCCTGGCACCGTCCAATATGACGGCTCATCCTCAGGCACCTTCCCTATAAAGAGGGATATTGGCATATTCTTCTCCCTGTTGCTTTTATACACCTTCACCTTGACAGAAGACGGTGTTGACATCCGTGCAATGAGTGATGGGGTTCTGTTCAACCTGGCATGTCTCCATGCCAAGACAAAAGTGTGGCAGGTCCTCATCCAAGGGATGTTGTTTGCAGACAATGCAGCCTTGACAATGTGTTCTGGGGGAGCTCTACAGGTGATGAAGACCAGTATCTTGGGTCAGAACGTCTCCAGCACTCCACGCATCAGCATTGGTGACCACATGCTTGAGGGAGACCATGGGTAGGCAAACTAAGGCCCAGGCCAGGGCCGGATCTGGCCCAATCGCCTTCTAAGTCTGGCCCGTGGATGGTCTGGGAATCAGCATGTTTTTACATGAGTAGAATGTGTGCTTTTATTTCAAATGCATCTCTGAGTTATTTGTGGGGCATAGGAATTCCTTCATTATTTTTTTTCAAAATATAGTCTGGCCCCCCACAAGGTCTGAGGGACAACGGAGCAGCCCCCTGCTGAAAATGTTTGCTGACCCCTGTGGTAGACAATTTTATCTACCTGGGCTCCATCATGACCAGCAACCTCTCCATCAACACTGAGCTGGACAGATGTACAGGCACACACACACATACACCAATTTACATGCATTTTACTTGCGTGCGACCATATACGTGTGGCGCCTGGAAATAATTAAATAATTCAATTCATACCCAGAAATGGTGAGAGCTGGAGACCCTCCCCAGAACTCGAAGAGGATGGTCACCAAGGGTGAAAGAAGCCCTGAAGAGACCTGGGGCACAGTGGGACTTTGTTTATGCTGCTCAGTCTCCCTGCCTAACAGCATAGCAGCCGCTTTCCTGTACATCCTCCAGCCTCCTGTCAGCCCCTGAGCTTCAGTTCCAGTTGTGGCTATTTTCTGATACAGCTTTCTTTTGGTATGGATTGGAGAGAAAGTGGCAGAGAGGGTATTTAAAGTGTGTTTGGAAGGTACTCACTTTACAGAATTTCACTTATGCGTGGGGGGACCTGGAATGTAAACCCCGAGTAAGCGAGGAGTTGCCTCTATTAGCAAGGCCAAGAAAAAAGCACACCAAGAACTCAGGCCAATGTAAGTTTCAATAGTGGGAGTGGTCCCTACTCACAAATAAATAACCAATTTTAGCAAAAACTGATCCATTCAAAAGTATGTATTCTGACAAGGATTACAAACTCAAATAGAGGATTACAAACTCAAATAGAGATTAATCTCTATTTGAGTTTGTAATCCTTGTCAGAATACATACTTTTGAATGGATCAGTTTTTGCTAAAATTGGTTATTTATTTGTGAGTAGGGACCACTCCCACTATTGAAACTTACATTGGCCTGAGTTCTTGGTGTGCTTTTTTCTTGGTATATTTAATAGCAAGAACTCCAACTTATTTAACGTTTGTATTGGCAAGGCAGCTCTGGCAATGGCTCACCTCTCCAAAAGGGTATGGGTGGATGTGATGCTAACATCCAATACTATTGAAGGTCTGCTAGGCTTAGTGTTGAGATGTGGCGGCAACTTACACCGGCCAGGAGTGATGCGTCAACGCCTTCCACGTGTGCTGTGTCAGGAAGATTTTGGGCATCCCATAGCAGGACAAGCGCCTCAAACAAAATTGTGTTCTCCTAAGCCCTCATTCCCATCACGAATCATGGAAATGGAAGGTATCCTGAGGGTCATCTAGTCCAACCCCAGGCAATTCAGGAATCTCAACTAAAGCATCCAAGACAGTGTTGAGACAAGGAATGACCACTGGGAGGAGCACAGAGAGAAGAAACGCCCTGGTGCATCTGCAGCAGCACAACCGGACACAACAAAGCATGCCTCTCTCTCATATCTGTCTCTACAGCCACGACGGGCACTGCGACCTTCCAACAGTTTGACTTCATTCCCAAAGGTTCACTCTTCCACTGTCTCCTAGGAAGGATGAATGCCAACCAGCCAGATGCCTGTGGTAAACCCTAAAGTAAAGTTAAATGGACCCCTGACCATTCGGTCCAGTCATGGCCGACTCTGGGGTTGCGGCGCTCATCTCGCTTTACTGGCCAAGGGAGCCGGCATACGATTTTTTGGAGATAAGTATTAAGGTAAAGGTAAAGGGACCCCTGACCACTAGGTCCAGTCGTGGCCGACTCTGGGGTTGCGGCGCTCATCTCGCTTTACTGGCCGAGGGAGCCGGCATACGATTTTTTGGAGATAAGTATTAAGGTAAAGGTAAAGGGACCCCTGACCACTAGGTCTAGTCGTGGCCGACTCTGGGGTTGCGGCACTCATCTCGCTTTACTGGCCGAGGGAGCCGGCATACAGCTTCCGGATCATGTGGCCAGCATGACTAAGCCGCTTCTGGAGAACCAGAGCAACACACGGAAATGCCATTTACCTTCCCACTGGAGCGGTACCTAGTTATCTACTTGCACTTTGACGTGCTTTCGAACTGCTAGGTTGGCAGGAGCAGGGACCGAGCAACGGGAGCTCACCCCGTTGCGGGGATTCGAACCACTGACCTTCTGATCGGCAAATCCTAGGCTCTGTGGTTTAACCCACAGCGCTACCCGCGTCCCTAAATGAAACATTCTAAATGAAAAACCCCCAAATGTTGTAACTCCTTTTTCTTTTTTTTACACATTGGTATTGTCGACAGAGGGGAAAAGTAAGAGGGAAAGTCCCAAATGTTGTAACCTATCCTCATAAGAGAATAATAAACAACCAGGGAGCTAGTATGGCATAGCAACTGAAGTGTCAAAGACCAAGACCTGGGAGAGACCAGGGTTCAAATCCCCACTTAGCCGTGAAGCTCACTGGGTGACCTTGGGCCAGTCACTGCCTTTTAGCCTAACCCACCTCACAGGGTTGTTCTGGAGATTAAATAATAATAATAATTTAATTTTTTTTTTTATTTATACCCCACCCTCCCCAGCCAAGGCTGGGCTCAGGGTGGCTAACAAGCAATAATAAAAACAAGTTGAATGAATACAACTTAAAAACAAGATTAAAATACAACATTAAAATATTGAAACATTAAAATATTAAATGCAGCCGCATGACAGGAAGAGAAAGGAAAAAGAAAGGGGGAAGGAATCAAATTGGCTCCGAGCCAAAGGCCAGGTGAAACAACTCTCTCTTACAGGCCCTGCAGAAAGAAATCAGATCCTGCAGGGCCCTGGTCTCATGAGGCAGAGCGCTCCACCAGGCCGGAGCCAGAGTTGAAAAGGCCCTGGCTCTGGTTGAAGCCAATCTAACTTCCTTAGGGCCTGGGACCTCTAAATGAGAAGGGAGAGAACCATGTAGGCCACCTTGAGCTCCCTGGAGCAAAAGGTGGAGCAGATATGCAATAAATCAGTAAATAAATACCTACGAACAAGTAGCAATCAAGGAGAGAGGGAACTAAGAGTCTTAAATCCTGAACTGCATTTTCTGCATTACAGTGGTACCTCGGGTTAAGTACTTAATTCGTTCCGGAGGTCTGTTCTTAAACTGAAACTGTTCTTAACCTGAAGCACCACTTTAGCTAATGGGGCCTCCTGCTGCCACTGCGCCGCCGGAGCACGATTTCTGTGCTCATCCTGAAGCAAAGTTCTTAACCCAAGGTAATATTTCTGGGTTAGCGGAGTCTGTAACCTGAAGCGTATGTAACCCGAGGTACCACTGTACTGGCGCCACCCCTACGGACACGCGAAAATATGTGCTGTCCTGATCATGAGGAAGGGTGGAACGGATCAGAGAACCTGGGGAGTTTAGAAGGGACCTGGGCGACAGAGCCAGGAGATGGTTATCACCACACACAAAGTCAGGAAATTGATACAGTCACCGCTCAACTGGGAGGGTGCAGGATGAGGGCAGCTAACAGCAGACACTCCAGCTTTGGGAAGGAAGCAGGGCAGCTGTCACACTGCAAAGGGACTTCCTGTAGGGGCCTCTGGTGACCCAGGGGGAGGAGGCAACAGCTGCAGTCAAATGAGGATCTCAGAGCACGCTTTTTTCCTGACAGCCTGCAGCACCCTGGATCCAAGTTTGTGCCAGAGCTGAGCTCTGGCAGGAGGACTAGGATCTTGCCACACCTCCCATCGTAGGAACACAGAAGCTGCCTTCTATATCAAGACCACAGGTCCACCTGGCTCACTATTGCTTGACACTGACTGGCAGTGGATTCACAGGCTTTCAGGAGTTACCTTTGTTGAGATGCTAGACCTCATAGTTCTGGATGATGGGCTGGGTTAGCTAACAGAGGAAGCTGCCTTGTACATGTCACATGTTAGGTCCACCTGGCTTATATTGTCAGCAATGACCATCACTGGGTTTACAGACAGGGAGGTCTTTCCTACCTGGAGATGCCGGGATCAAACCTTCTGCATGCAAAGCAGGTACAGTGGTACCTCGGGTTAAGAACTTAATTTGTTCTTAACCTCAAACTGTTCTTGACCTGGAGCACCACTTTAGCTAATGGGGCCTCCTGCTGCCGCTGTGCCGCCACCGCACAATTTCTGTTCTCATCCTGAAGCAAAGTTCTTAACCCGAGGTACTATTTCTGGGTTAGCGGAGTCTGTAACCTGAAGCATCTGTAACCTGAAGCGTCTGTAACCCGAGGTGCCACTGTACTCTTTGGCCCCTTCCCCAAAGAAAAGGCAATCTGGTAGGCATTGTATACGTGGACTGTCAAAATGCTTTCGACAAAGTTCCTCAGCAAAGGCTACTGAGAAAGCTTAGCAGTTGTGGATGGCCCATCTAGTTCTGCATCCTGTTCTCTCAGTGGTCCACCAGACGCCTGTGGGAAACCCGCAAGCGGGACCCAAGCTCAACAACCCTCTCCTCTCCAGCTGTGGTTTCCAGCAACTGGGACTCAGAAGCATTGCCTCCAGCTGTGGAGGCAGATCACAGCCATCATGGCTAGTAGCCATTGATACCCCTTCTCCTTCCTCCCCCATGAGCTTGTCCTATCCACTTTTAGAGCCACTTAGGTGGCTGGCCATCACTGCCTCCGGTGGGAAGGAGTTCCATAGTTTAACTCTGTACTGTATGAAAAAGAACTTCATTTTATCAGTCCTGGATCTTCCAGCATTCAGTTTCATTGGATGCTGTACTAGTGTTAAGGTCCTGTTAAAGAACAGGAAGCAAAGAGAAAGAACTGAACTGGACCGTTCTCACAATGGAAGGAGGTCAAACCCCATTCCTGCAACTCTAATTTGTTTTAACTGTTTTTAATACAGCACTGTTGTAACCCACCCTGGGACCTGCAGGGGAAGAGTAGGTGTCTTTGTTTTTAGTTTTTTTAAAAGAAAAAAGTTTGGCCCCCAAAAGAGCTCAATAAAATGGATGAATAGGCAACAAATTAGGAGTGTATAAAGACATATCGGTGAATGTTGATGGGGGTCTGAGCCGCACAGATGTTTGGATCACAGAAGATAACCCAATAAATAATGCAGTTTACCCAGCTGTGAAATGGGCAGATTCCATGTTAGGGATTATCAGCAAAGGAACTGAAAACCTAAATGCAAATATTGTGATGGTGTGACTAACCAGACTTGGAACATGACAAAAAAATCCTGTGGCACCTTAAAGGCTAATGCGCCTGCTAACAGGCATAAGCTTTCATGGACTCAAGCCCACTTCTTTGGATAGGTGAAGTGAAATCTTAGTAGGCAGGCATGCAGGAGAGAGGAGTTGTAAGGTGCGAGTTGAATGGAAAGCAAGATCCAAACATTACAGTCAGTGTGATAAATGGAGGTGAAACGTGTGCTTAACATACACTGCCTTTACACTGGCAGATTAGTGATAATTTACTCAGCATGGCTGATAAGGTTGTACTCACTCATGTTATGGGAAGGGAACCATTCACCAAGAAAATATCCTGGCACTGGTAAGCTAATTCCCACATGCAGCACCAGAAGAAGAAGGAGAAGAAGAAGAATTATCTTTAAAAATCTTTGTGTTAATTTAACTCACAGGTGGACTGGAGCAACTCCACTGCAAGGAAAAGCTTGCAACATTTGGGGCTTACCACTTTAGGGGGGAAATATAGGACCCCCCATATATATATATGATGCAGGGTGTGGAGAAAATGGAGAACGAACTCAACCCAGCTTGCGTGTGAGTAGAACCTGTACACTGGGAAGCCAATTAATCTGTTAGAGCAGTCATTTAAAGACTGGAGAAGCTTCCCATTTTGAATTCCCTCTGTCCCTCAGTTTTCCTGCCTTAAGATCACTTTGCCACCTTACTACATCAGTTTGCATTTTTTAAAAAAAGTCATCAGCATTTTAGTCTGCCTTATTCCTAATATACACCCATTTTGTCTGCAGTTTTGCCTAATGCACGCCTATTAGCAAAAGCATTTCCCTTACATAAGGCATGCTTGGGTCTTATTTTTCCCTAGCATAGTGCAAATTTATATCTTATTTTTGCTAATATATGCATTTTGTGCACCGTTTTTAATGTTCATTTGGCAAAATTCGGAGAAGTGTGAATTTCAAAGGATAGCTGTGTTTTGGTTCACAGATCCTTTTGGAAAGTGAAAATTGGGGAGTTGCCCCTCAAAATGTAAATCACACCAGGTGTCTCCTCTTAAGCCTACTGTTCTTAGGCCACAATCTATTTTAAAAAAGCACTTTGTAGGCTCTAGAGAGTTATAGCCAATCAATGCAATGGAGCTTAAGGGGGGGGGGCAGGGTACGGACAGGGTTGCATTCTTAGGATAATATATCCCGGAAGAAAATATTGGGAAATGTGAAGGATCTTGCCAACACAGAGCTAGCAGATGTGGTTAATAAAATAAAATAAAATAAAAAGCCATGGTCTTTCACCCCTCAGACTCTGCCTGGGAAGGGAGATTTTAAGACATCTTTGCTCTCCTTGGGGGAAACTGTCAAAATGACTTGATCGTCTAGAATGACATCTGGAAACAACAACAACACAAATATAGCTTCTCATTCATAGGGCCCTAATACTTAGCTGCTGGTAACAACTGCACAGAAGGATTTACGCACCACAGCAATTGGTTGGGAAAAAGTATATATTGTGCAGCCACAGTACGGGCCAGCAAATGGGTGGCTTTACAGAAGATTCTAGCTTCCTTAAATATGAATAAAGATGGAGAGCGTTGCACCCCCAGGGGGGCCAAAAGTCCTCAGAGTCAGCACACACTAGAAGCATTTCCAACACTTCCATGTAGGAAACTGTACATGCCTTGCACTCTCACAATATGTGGGTGTAAGCCGCAACAGCCAGGAGTGCAAGCGGAGAGAATAGTCTCGCTCGGAAACAAAGGCAGTTTTGTAAAAGGGTATTCCCCTTGAAAACATGCTGTGCAGTTTCACCAATTTTCCAGAGGGTAAGGGAGGCAAAAAAGTTTTCCCATTCAGAGTGAGTGTTTGCTCATTCTGAGTGTGGAGAAAAATGTTTGTCCGTTTAGAAATCAGCCCCTCACTCTGATATGGATTTGTGATGTCAGCACACCCTAAAGAGGAAGACATCCCAGGAAGAATGTTGAGGTAGTGCCAAAATCTGCCCTCTAATTCCTCAAAAGTTTTCTTCCTCTGTAAAATAGTGGGTTTTTTATTACAGTATTTTCCTGTTTGCCATGCAATCATCTGAAACATTGCACAACACATTGTTCAGGGTGTTAAGTTAGGATGAAGACAGGTGTGTACTGATGCTGCTTCAATGGTCCCCTCTGAGGAGCCCTTACCTGCTGCTTCCCCTATAAGGGGAGTTTAGACTTTAGAGAAAAGACGAGTAAGAAGAAACATGACAGAAGTTTATAAAATTATGCAAGGCACAGAGAAAGAGGATAGAGAAAAGTTCTCCTTCTCTCACAACACTAGAAGTCATAGACATCCAATGAAGCTGAACATTGGAAGATTCAGGACATAGAAAATAAAGTACTTCTTCATGCAGCACATAGTTAAACTATGGAACTCACTCCCTCAGGCAGTAGTGATGCTCACCAAACTGGATGGGTTTCAAAGGGAATTAGACAAATTCGTGGAGAGGACTACTAGCCACAATGGCTATGTTCTGCTTTCATAGTCAGAGGCAATAAATGTTTCTGAATACCGGTTGCTGGAAGCCACAAGAGAGAAGAGGGCTCTTGTACTCAGGTCCTGCTTCTGGATTTCCTGTTGTGGCATTTGGTTGGCCACTGTGAGAACAAAATGCTGGACCAAGTGGGCCCACTTCGACATGATCCATCAAGACTCTTTTTATGCCCAGCTAAGTTTTTGGGGTCCATGAGTTCCTTTGCTTGCAGCTTCCTACATCTCCAGTTTTTGGAAAGTCCTCAACAAAGAGCTCCAGAAAGTCACTCCATATCTTTTGGAAGTCTTGTTCTTTAATTCCCCCGCTCTCCTGCCTCATGAACTGCTACTTGCAGGGTGTCTTGAATCCAGCTTTCTGCACTTGGTATGGTCTGCGGTTTCCAGTGCCAGAGCTTTGTTACATACAATGGAATTTGAAGGAAAATGCAACTTAAGTTACTCTAGAATAAAGTATTGGCGCACTCCAAATTGTTTGCCATGTACCTGCACAGAAAATAGCAATACAAAGTAAATTATAATGATGATATTCCCTAGAGAATCACTTTCATTTTTATTATAAAAAAATCTTTTTAAAGTTCTAATTGTGTTTGTTTGTTTGATTCCAGGATCTGGACTCATCCCTTGAATAAATTTTTCATTTCTTGAGCCATTCTGGTGCCAACGCTTTTGCACCTGCTTGCCAAGCGGAGGGGAAGAGAGAAACGGAGGCGGATCGCTGGCTCCAGAGGCCCCTCCCCCTCCGAGGCCCCTCCCCCTCGCCCTCCGTCCACATGGCGAGGGCCTCACCTGAGAAGGGGAGCCATGCGTCCGGGGAAGCGCGCACACTCTAGGTGGGTGGAGGGCTATCCGTGGATCGGGACCTTTCAACGCACCCCCGACGGGGGCTCTGATCCCACCCAGGCTTCCCCGCTGGCCCGGCTTCCCCGCTGCTCGCTCCCGTCTCTCTCTCTCTCTTTTTCTCTCTCTCCAGAGAACCTTCCAGCCGTGCCAAAAAAGCCTGCTAGGTATTTGAATAGCACAAAGGAACCGCCGCGCCTCCATTGGCCGGCTGGTCCTCGGCGGGGCGGGCGCGGGCCGCCACTCGAGCCGAAAACCGTGCTCCCATAGGCCGGGGGGCGGTGCCGAAGAGGGTGCATAAATAGCGGGGGTCGGCTAAGCAAGGGCTTATTGCCCGCTGCATTCACCAAGCACGGCCGACAGTGGAGGGCGGAGAGCGAGCGAGCGCGAGAGAGAGAGTGCGCAAGGAGGGGTGCGGCTCTGCGCCTGCCCGGGGATGGTGAGCTGTGCGCCGGGCTGCTAAGACGGAGAGAGAGCCCCGCTCCAGGCCGGGCTCGGGGTGGATGTGGGCCCGGGGACGGGAATGGAGTGCGCCCTGGACGCCCAGAGCCTGATCAGCCTCTCGCTGCGCAAGATCCACAGCTCGCGGACGCAGCGCGGCGGCATCAAGCTGCACAAGAACCTCCTGGTCTCTTATGTGCTCCGCAACGCCCGGCAGCTCTACCTGAGCGAGCGCTACGCCGAGCTCTACCGCCGCCAGCAGAGCCACCACTACCACCACCCCCAGGAAGGCGGGCTCCTGGCCATGTCGCCCGTCGGAGGAGCAGGCACGCCCGCTTCGCTTGGCGAGATCTCGGCGGATTTCAGCCCTCTCCACTTGCCCGTCGAGGCAGCCGACGAGGCGGACGACGGTCTCCAGCACGGGCAGCTGCGGGGCTGCGCCTTGGCTAGAGGGGGCGGCGAGTCTGCTCTGGAGATGTCCGGGTGCGCCCAGGACGAGGAACCTTTGGCCGGACTGCCTTCGCTCATGCCGCCCGCTCAACCCCCGGCAACCCTCTCGGGGCTCTGCAGGGACTCTCCTCTGGCTTTCTACCACCGCGCCGCCACGCCGCCGGCGCCCGGGCTGCTTTACGCAGTGCCGGGGAGCTGCGACTTCTCCAGCGGAAGCAACAGCGCCAGCACAGGCTCTGCTGTGCCGTCGGGGCTGGTCCCGGCTCCGTCCCCCTCCGCCTCTCCGCACTGCTCCAGCCGCACCACTGTTTTGGACTTGGACACGCACGTGGTGACCACGGTGGAGAACGGCTACTTGCACCAGGACTGTTGCTCGCCCTGTCCTTGCGGCGGCGGCAGCAGCCCAGGCGCCGCGGTGATGGGCGTCCCCCCCAGCCCGGGCTATAAGCGCAAATACTACCCTGGTCACGAGGCCGTGGAGGAAGGAGAAGAAGCAGGAGGCGGTGGGAGACGAGGAGGAGGGGGGTCCGTCGTGGGTACGGCGACCCCCATTGGTGGTGTGGGCGGTGGCGGTCCCCCTCCTCCGTCTCACCCCGCCTTCGCTCCCTGCCCCAAGCGCGCCCGCTTCGAGGATTTCAGCGCGGAGCAGCCCCCGACGGCTCCTTCGCCGCCGCCGCCGCCACTTCTGACGGCGCCCCCGACGGCGTCTCCTCCCCAGGACTCGTCCAACATCTCCAACTTGATTTCCATCTTCGGCTCCGGTTTTACCGGGCTGGTAAGCCGGCAGCAGCAACAGCACCCCTACCAAGCCCACCACCAGCAGCAAAATCACCACCAGCAGACGCCCCAGCAAACGCCGCAGCCGGACCCCGAGCAGCCCTTGAACGGGCAACTGTGTAGCAAGCAGGCGCTGGCCAGCTTGGGGGCTTGGACGCGGGCAATCGTGGCCTTCTAGCCGGGACGGGGAAAGATCCGACGGGGCGGGAAGGAAGAAATGCCTGCTGCTTGGCTCTTTTGGTGGGGGTGGGGAGGTTGGGGAGACCCTGAAACAAAGACTGAAGTTGTGGGGAGGGGGGATGGCTTAGGGCAGTTGACAAGCCAAGCGAATGTTTGTTTTTTTTCTAAATTGTACCATAGAATTTACTTCGAAGATTCTTGCGCCTTTATTTTTCCAGAGATGATGAAGAAATAGTACCTATTTAAACAAAAAGCCCCAAGAACAACAACAAGAGTTCTTTTGTGTCTTCCCCCCCACCCCCTGGATGGTGTTGAGTTGTTTCTTTTCTTTTTTTTTAACTCTTTCCAGGCTTTATTGTATTTCATTTTTATTTGCCCCCAAAAAACATTGGTGGGGAGGGGAGGAATGCAGGAGGTGAAAAGATGGATAAGGAGAATAAGCTGTGTGTGAGAGAAAAGAGTTTACACCCGAGGTTAAAGTGCTCTAGGGAAAAGGTAGTTCTGGCCATTGAATTGTGACTCTCCAAAATTAGGGGAGAACTTCAATACCTGAAGCAACTCCTATCTCCCTCCCACAAGAAGTGTTGTAGAACTTGACACGTTGCCTTTTTCAACTGAGCCCAGAATAGTCTGCAGAACTATGGGCTGAATGGGGGGCTTTTATGCATTATTATTATTATTATTATTACTACTACTACTATTATAATTATTATTTAAAAAACATTTAAACCAGAAAACTGGCTGTGTTTCTTTAGCAATCTAAACTTTCCAAAATGCATTTTAAAAGGGGTGGGTTTCTATAGCTTTTCTTCTTCCCCTTCCTGTCCCCCCAAACAGACACATTTTTATGGGGCTGGGCTGTTTCCCTTCGTAGTCACTTGAGTTCTTATAAGGGGAAGGTGGGGTGGTTCCTTCCTAGTTCCTGCTAGGGGTTCATAGGAGTTTTGGGATAGTGGAACAGACGGGGGTGGGGGTGGACTCTCCTTCCTTGACCATCTGTCAAGGATGCTTTCGCTATGATTTCTGCATTGCAGGAGGTTGGAGTAGATGACCCTTGGGGTCCCTCCCAACTTTACAGTTCTATGAAATCCCCCCTCTAAATAATAATAAAAACTTGCTAACATAAAAAAAACATAGTTGAAAACATCAACAGAGTGTACAACTTTTCCTGGTTGAAATCTGGATGATGTGATTAGGTATATGTAGCCTAATTTCATGTGAGGGTCTCTTTCCCCTTTTGTATTATTTGCCATTCCTTGAAGTATATAGTTCTGTCCAACACTGCTCTTTTTTTAAAAAAAAAAAAGTTTGGGGGAGGAAAGGTGGGGAGTGATGAGATCTCAACTACTTTACCCATCATGCATAGCGCTCTCACAGGTCCTGCCTCCCTCCCTTCCCCCCAAATGTGTGTGTGTGTGTGAATGCCACAAGTAAATGTGTTAACACTATTTTCATGTCTTTAAATGTGGTGGGTGGTTTGTTTTTCCCCCTTCTCAAAATATTTTGAACTCTCCTGATGCAACCAGCAATTGTTTGGTCCTATGTGCAAAACAAGGTCTGTGTTTCTGTAACCCTATTCTTTTTTTTCTTTCAAATAAACTTTGTGTTCTTTTTATTAAAGGGAGAAAATAAAGAACCTTTTGTTGTAAAAAGGTGATTTTTCTGCTTTTGCCATCCAGCTTTCACATTAAAGCACTGTGTGTATTAAAGGACGCGTCCCTAAGCATTATTTTTCCCCTCTTTGTATCTCTGTATATTTTTGTGTGTGTGCATACTGAATTGTATATCACCGGGTAAAACTGTTCAGATTTGTTTAAATTTATAATCTTAATAAAAAGTCCAATTATAAAAAATGTTGAAGTGTGTGTACCTTCACAACTCAACCCTGAAAAAGACTGGCTATAGATGGCAATTTTTAAAGACTTGGTATCAAGCAGAGTTCACAGCCAGATTCAAAACTCCCCTTCCCTGTTGGAGTTAGATCTCATTGGGATTATATCCATCTGAGTTTTAACTGGGAAGACCCACTGAAATTAACGGACCAAGGGTATCCATGTCCATTGATTTCAGTGGGGCTACTCTAAGCAGAGCCAGCACTGAATCCAACTCACTAATTACAAAAGTGGCTACTCTCAAGTAAAGTTTCTTATTATACACATTTTTTGAGCGGCTGCTCGCTTGATTTGAGTTAAATAAGCATTGGGTCAGGATGTTAGGAGAGTATTCTTTGAGACTTCTAAATCCAATAACTGATGTGTGAAGATTTATTCCTGAAACATCTGTGATGTTAACTTTTTTTATACATTACACCTTTTGTGGAAAGACTCTGAACTTATCACAAAATACAGGCAAAACATTTGCTCACTCCAACTGCTTAACCAGAGTTCCCTTGGGGTGGGAGAGTTTAATTCATCACCCAATACTTTTTAACATGGGTTCTCTTATTTGTAGGGGATCCATCAGCAGGGAAAGGGGACAGAGAACTGTAGAAAATTTTCTCAACACCAGGAGGAAAAACCCAGTCTGCTTTCCCTGATCCCAAACATGTTTTCTCCCCCCCCCCCCCAAAAAAAAGCAAGCCACCAGCAAAGCAGCTTACTCCCAAGTAATCTCAAAGCTTGCTTTTTTTGTTTTAAAGATGAATATATTTGGAAAGTTAAATCAAGGCGTTTGCAGGGAAACCTTAAAATGCCATTTGCTCCCTTGTGTCTAAGATGTACTTCTGAAGTTTTAGGCATTCTGAGGTTTTGCTTTTTTTATAGCTGGTTAATCTCTGCTCTGTGCCACTTGGTGGTGTATATGAGTGTGTTCCACAGATACACGCGCACACCCCTCTTCCAACCAAATGAATGAAGGTAATAAAAATATTTTCTGACCACCTGCAGGCTGACCTCAGAATGATTTTAATTTTATTTAAGCTCCGGCTTCCAGAGCAGCTTCATAGGATGGGAGGGTATTTTTGTTCTTCGGTTGCTCCAAATTTAAAGGTAAGAAATTGCTGCTTTACCTTGGGTGTGGGGTTTTTTTGCGGGGCGGGGGGCGCTTTTATTCTCCGTTGTTTTGCACCAAGCGCGTTTGCATTTGAAAGTCTATTGTGAAGATCTTCCTACCTTGCGCACACACGCAATCTTTAAGGTGGAAAAAATATCTTCCTTAAAACAGCTTTCCGTTTTTTACAAAAAATAACTTTATTATATAAAACCTCTAAATTGTAATAGGGTTGATTTTTATCACAACTAATCGCCTGTTTTTGTTTTTTAAAGCAAGATTTGTAGTTTCCTCCCCTTTCTGAAAAGTCGGGATTTATTTTTTAAAATAATAGTTTGTTTTTCTCCAACTAAAATCTTTGTAACAGCGGCGTGGGCTGGACGCCTCTAGGTGGTTGGATTAACTAAGGTAGTTGCTAGAGCTCCTCCTAGCGTCCAGCTCTGGGAAAGGCTGCAACTTGCTTTTTCAGGTAGAAAGGACCGGGGCGTTTTCTTCCCACCCCCAAAGCACATTTTTGCAGGAGGGTGTTTGGGTGAGGTCGGGGGAAGCTGGAAGCAAACGGGATTTTCGCTTCAGTTAAGACTGGAGTGAATATGTTCAAAGTAAAAAGTTTACCCACCCCACCCACAATATCTCTCATATAAGTTGCATTTTTAAAAAAAACAAAAAAACCGACTTTCCAGATGAGATGAATTAAAGTGGTCTGGGAGTTTGGATTAAACTTCTCTACAGCCCTGCAATTAGGAATTGGTTAGCACTCCCAGCTCCCTAACCATTGGCTGCATTGGCTACTGAGAGTGACTGATAGCTGAAAGCCCATGGAGGGCAGCAAGTTGAGGGAACACTGATTTAGGTGTCTCCCTTTCTCATATGTGCTAACATATGAATCAAAGTGATAATGTGCTTCTGAGCACACGAATAATATTTCGAGCAAGTATGCCACAGTCATATATTTTGAGAAATTGAAGCACTTGGAATCAGAATCGTAGAGTTGGAAGGGACCCTGAGAGACATCTAGTCCACCCCCTGCAACGCAGGAATCTCAACTAATGCATCCAACCTCTGCTTAAAGGTAAAGGGACCCTTGACCATTAGGTCCAGTCATAGCCGACTCTGGGGTTGCAGCGCTCATCTCACTCCATTGGCCAAGGGAGCCGGCGTACAGCTTCCGGGTCATGTGGCCAGCATGACTAAGCCGCTTCTGGTGAACCAGAGCAGCGCACAGAAACGCCGTTTACCTTCCCGCCAAAGTGGTACCTATTTATCTACTTGCACTTTGACGTGCTTTCGAACTGCTAGGTTGGCAGGAGAACCTCTGCTTAAAAACCTTCAAAGAAGGAGAGTCCATGAAATATACTCGGTGTCCTGTAGTGATTTCATGCTTTTTACTGCAGCTTGTAAAACAGTGATTGAATTGCCCCCCAAACCCTAGGCTTCTATATACATTATTTACACAATGAGTCCCGTCTGATTGGCTGATTCTGCTTCCCTCCTGGAGCCTGATTGGTTTTTTTCCTGCAGGCCAATCAGTTGTTGCATTCTAGGATCCTACTTGCCTATTGTTCTAGGATCCAAGCTTAGTACATAACACCCCTCCCCTCTAAGTTCCCGTTGCGCCCAGGTTAGCATTCATAGTCATTGAGGTATGCTAGTTGCCTACGTATGCATTGTGGTCTCGGGTGTCTCTTGGTAGGGGTCACTCGTTCTGGTTCTGATTCCGGGGCTGCCACCTGTGATGGAGCCATTGGGTTGGGCGCGGCTGGTCCACTCAGTCGTGGTTCTGGTTTCTGTGGCTGCTCGGCCTCAGGGGTCACTTCTGGACTTCCTAGTTCTGCCTCCCTTACTTGCTCCTCCTGCTCTATGGGCCTCACCCTTCTGCTATCCCCTTGGGATTCCTTTGTCCAGCCCTCCCTGGGTGTGTTTCATCTAGGGCTGTGAGGACCTTTTGGTGCAGAGGCTGGGGAACAACCACCCTGCTTCCCCATAACAGGCATCCCTTGTGGGCTGACAGTTCGTGTTTACGGGTCGTATAGCCCACAAATTCCAACCCAGGATTGCTACTGGGCCATCCCCGCAACTCCCAGTCCAGGACCTGGGAGATGACCCTGTCCTTCATAGAGTGGCATGCTACTTCCGGCGCCTGAATGGGGCAGTCAGAAAGCTGTTCCAGGCTCATGACCCTATGTGCAGGTGCTGGGTCGGGGCCGGTCTCAGGTAGTAGCAGTCTGCTGAGGGCAGCCGTGTGGCCCAATGCCTTCCCAGGCCAGTGGACCAGTGTATACTGGTAGCCGGTGAGGAAAATTGACCACCTCAGGATGCAGGGTGACAGCACTTCAGGGGTCTGCTTCTCGGGGGCAGATAGGCCAAGCAGCGGCTTGTGGTCAATCACGACAGTAAAGGGACACCCATACAAGAAATCATGAAATTTCTTTACTCCCTTCACGATTGCCAGGCCCTCTTTGTCTATTTGTGAATAGTTCCTCTTGGCTGTGGAGAGGATCTGGAAAAAGTAAGCCACCGGCACCTCTCTTCCATCCAGAAGTTGGTGGCCTAGTATGGCGCCAACACCATAGGGCAAGGCATCGCTAGCACAACCGGCAACCTCTCATCAAAGTGCACCAGGACTGAGTTCAAGACGAGCAGATCATTGACCGCTTGGAACGTGGCCTCCTGGCGCTGCCCCCACACCCAAGGGGCCCACTTGTCTAGGAGTCTGTGTAGGGGCTCCACTACTGCTGCCTTGTGGGGTACGAAGGCATGGTAAAAGTTCAATAGTCCCAAGAAGGCCTGGAGTTCTGCCTTACCCTTAGGTGCCGGGGCGTCACAAATAGCCCACACCTTGTTGCCGGTCGGGTGGACTCCGTCTGCGTCCACCGTAAATCCTAGAAAGTCCACCTGTTGCACTCCTAGCAGACACTTTTCCCGCTTCACTTTGAGGCCGGCCGTCTGGAAACAGTGCAGGATGGTGCGGAGTCGGTCCCCAAACTCCCCCGGCGTGGCCCTGGTGATCAACACATCGAAGAAGGGTGTGACACCAGGAATTCCTTTGAGGAGAGAGTCCATTAGATTTTGGAATATGCCTGGTGCCACGCTGACGCCAAATTGCAGCCGCTTGACATGGAACGTGCCCCTGTGCGTTACAGTCGTCTGTGCCTCGGCAGTGGCTTCATCCACTGGCAACTGCTGATAGGCCTGGGCCAGGTCCAGCTTGCCAAAAATCTTAGACCCCCCTAGGGTGGCGAGGACACGGCTGACCACTGGCACCGGGTATGTATGAGCTGTAAGGGCCTTGTTTATAGTACATTTGTAGTCTGCACAGATGCAGACTGAGCTGTTGGGCTTGACGGGTGTGACGATTAGGGTTTCCCAGGGGCGTTAGGCACCGGCTTGACCACTCCTTGCTCCACGAGCCAGTCTAATTCCTCATTGATGCAGGGGTTAAGGGCAAATGGGACTCAGTGGGCCTTGAACCTGATGGGTCATACGGTGGGATCTAGTTGTAGGCCAAAGGGGTGGGCTGTATATCGTCCCAATGCCCCATCAAAAACCTCCAGAAACTCTTTGCAGATGGCGCCCATGTCCACGTGTGAGCTGGTGCGGTTCACCCCAGTGATGGCTAGCCCCAGTGGCCCAAACCACACCAACCCCAGTAAGCTAACGTAGCTCCATGCAGCACGGGGCTCCCTCTATCTGTACCTCGATGTAATTTTTTCCGCATGAGGCGACTGGTATACCTGACAGTCTGTGATCTCTGTCGAGTTGCCTTGGTGTGTCAGACCACAGGGCCTGGGGGTCTTGGGTCAGTCATCTGGTTCAAGGCATCGGGCGGGGCGGGCACGGCACACCTGGGCAATGTGTCCCACTTTTCTGTATTGTCGGCATTCTGCATTGCGGAAACAGCAAGTCCTCCACTCATGTCTCTCCTCACAGATTGCGCAGTTCCCCTCTTCCGGACGAGGCTGTCGTGGTGGGCGTGTGTCTTGTGTGCGCTGCTGCACTCAGTGCACATCCTCCCGGTCGGATTCTGAGTCGTCAGTGAGGTCCTCATGGTGGACCCTCAGTTGGGAAGACATGCTTGACTGGAATCCTTGCACTGACCTCTTGGAGACTTCAGTTGCTAGAGCCTCCTCTAGGGCGACCTGGAATGTCAGGTCCTTCTTGGCGTAGAGGCACCGCTGCAGCTTCTCATCCCTCAGGCCACCCATGAGGTGGTCATGGAGCATGTTCTCCAGCTCTGTGAAGTTGCAGAGCCTGGCAGCCTGGCGGAGGGAGGTCACATACCGGGTTATGGTTTCTCCGGGGGCCTGCCGCTTTGCGTAGAATGCTTGTGACACGCTACCACCGAGGGCTGTGGCAAGAAGTGCCCCTTCAGCCATTCCATTATCATGTCAATAATTGCGGGAGTGAGGAGGGCTCAGGCGATCTCGAACGTTTCTTCTCCACAGATGCTGAAGAAGGTCGCCCTCTTCTTGGCTGCATCGGTGACGTCCTTTGCTCCAGGAGGAACTGGAAGCGGGTGGCGTATTCTTCCCAGTCTCCTGAGGCTGGGCTGAACGGCATGAAGCTGTTGTCTGTTGCCATTCTGGGTCCTTGGGTCCTGGAGCTGTAGCCTGGATGCGCAGTGCAATGCTGTGTTGCCTGTGGCGGCTGTGTGCGGTGCGCAGCAGACAGCTCAGCAGGATCCCACCTTCGTCGCCAGTGAAATATACTCAGAGTCCTGTAGTGATTTCATGCTCTTTATTGCAGCCTGTAAAACAGTGATTGAATTGCCCCCCAAACCTCAGGCTTTTATATACATTATTTACACAATGAGTCCCATCTGATTGGCTGATTCTGCTTCCCTCCTGGAACCTGATTGGTCTTTTTCTGCAGGCCAATCAGTTGTTGCATTCTACAATCCTACCAGCCTAATAGGCTGATTAACTTCCTCCTGGAGCCTAATTGGTCTTTTCCTGCAAGCCAATCAGATTTTGCATTCTAGGATCCTACTTGCCTATTGTTCTAGGATCCAAGCTTAGTACATAACACCACTTCCCGAGGGAGTCCATTCCACTGTTGAACAGCTCCTACTGCCAGAAAGTTCTTCCTGATGTTTAGTTGGAATCTCCTTCCTTGTAACTTGAAGCCAGTGGTTTGGGTTGTACCCCCTGGAGCAGGAGAAAACAAGCTGGCTCCATCTTTCATGTGACAGCCCTTGAGATATTTGAAGATGGCTATCATGTCTCCTCTCAGTCTTCTCGTTTCCAGGCTAAATATACACAACTCTCTTAACTGTTTCTCATAAGGCTTGGTTTCCAGACCTTTTATCATCTTGGTTGCCCTCCTCTGCACACATTTCAGCCTGTCAATATCCTTCCCAAACTGTGGTGCCCAGAACTGGGCACAGGACTCCAAGTGTGGTCTATCCAAGGTAGAATAGAGCAGTACTATGACTTCCTTAGATTTGTTGAAGCAGCCTAGAATAGCATTAGCATTTTTTGCTGCTGCATCACACTGTTGACTCATGTTAAGCTTGTGGCCTACTAGAACCACTAGATCCTTTTCACTAGTACTACTGGCAGGCCAGGTGTCTCCCATCTTATATTTGTGCTGTCGGTTATTCCTGTTAAGTGTAAGGTAAAGGAAAAGGGACCCCTGACCATTAGTGGCATTGCCTATCCCTCCCAGTTTGGTGTCAAGTGCAAATTTGATGAGCATCCCCTCAATTCCTTCATCTGTCATTTATAAAGACGTTGAACAACAATGAGCCCAGGACAAAACCCTGTGGCACCCCACATATCACATTTTTCCAGGATGATGAGGAACTCTCGGTGAGCACTCTTTTGGTTCAGTCAGGCAATCAGCTACAAATCCACCTAACAGTTATCTCATTCAGCCCACATTTTACCAGATTTTCTGCAATAATATCATGTGGGACTTTGTCAAAAGCCTTTCTGAAATCAAGATACACCACATCCACAGCATTCCCCTATCCTCCAAGCTTGTAACTCTATATATATAAAAAGAAAAAATTAGATTTGTCTGGCATAATGTTTTTGAGAAACCCATGCTGGGTCTTAATAACAACATCCTTTTCTAAGCGCTCACAGACTGACCGACTAATGATGTTTTAGGACATTTCCTGGTATTCATGTCAAGCTCACAGGTCAGTAGTTCCTTGGGTCCTCTTGTTGGTTTCTGCTCTCTTCACTGTGCAGCGAAATGCTTGTCACAAGACAATGTTTACATTCCAGTCAGAGTTGCTGTTGGAGTTTCTCACGGGAAAGGAGACTGGATGTGACGTACACTGGTTTCCTGTTTTTCACTTTTTTTCTCTCCGTGCTTTAGAGGAGAGAGGATGCTTTCTCTGCTCCGGCAGAGGCAAGATGTTTTTCTGTAATCTACCAGCTTTGAAATGTAAATAAAGCAATATAGAGTATGTGCACGTATTCCTCATCATTCCGCTGTGCACGGGACACTGCAAACACAACATTTTTGGTTCCGGGCCCAGAAGGACGCAATCAATCTTGGGAATGGGCTCCAGTAATCGGAACAGCGGCAGAGGGACGGATCGGACGCTATCTCTGCGCGTCAAGATGATTGATGAGGTATGTGCTACTGCTCCGGGCAGCCTGCCAGCATCTAATTAATGGCTTTATGGCTGGACTTTGCAATTTTATGTCCGTTTGCCGGGCACAGGCAAAGGATCAAAGGATCAAGTTCCTATGCTGGGGAAATCGAAAGTAACTTTTAAAAGTGCTTTTGGGCTAAAGCAGCTGCAGCAGTGACGCAGCATGATTTAAAGCAGCAGAGATGACGCAGAAGGCTAATGCCAGAGTCATGATGGCCCTTCAGGATGCTTGTGGGATTCCTAAGCTCAATAAGAAAAACTATGCGGACTGGGTTCTCTATGCAGAGGCTATTCTGCGGAAAGAGGGTCTGTTTGAAGTTATTACAGACACCCCCCCAGCTCCAATTACAGATGCATGGGAAGCTAAGGATTCCAAAGCAAGGGGAACTCTTACATTGATAGTATCCCCAGAAGAGCTCTGTCTATTGCATGATAAGACCTCAGCCAGAGAAATTTGGGACGCTTTGAGAGAGGCTCACTTGAGGACAGAAGCTGGATCTACTATGTTTTACTTTAACAAGCTGCATAATATGGCTCTTGCTGAAGGTGGAGATGTGCATACACATCTGATGGAGATGCAGAATCTGAGACATGAGCTGCAACAGAGAGGACTCAACTTTCCAGAGGCTGTGTATTCCTTCATGATACTACAATCTTTGGGTTCAGGTTGGGAGTCTGTTGCGACTTAGATTGCTGTACAGCCTACTGCTCAGCTCAGCTGACAGTGGATTATGTTACTGCCGTGATTCTGAATGAAGCAGATCGCCGGGGTGCTGGCTGCATGGGAAAGGGGGAGTCTTCACAGACGTCATCCCAGAGTGCAGTGGAACCACCAGATGGCGCCAAAGCTTTGAAGGCAGTGAAATGCTACTCGTGTGGACGTCTAGGCCATATGAAGAGGGAATGCAAATATCCCAGGGCCAAAACAGAGCAGCGCAGCGAAAGCTCATCGCGTGGAAAAGGCCGAGGCAAAGGCAGAGGTCCAGTGTCCAGGACAATGCACCCCAAAGCAATGGTCTCACGCTTCACTCCAAAAGTTGCAGAGGTCCAGAAGACGTCTAGATCTTTCTTCGTTGTTGATTCGGCTGCAACCCATCACATGTGCAATGATAAGCGACTGTTCGTGTCTTTTACACCGCAGGAAGGTGCGATTCACCAGGCGGATGACCACACAATCCCCAGTAAAGGCTACGGAACTGTTGTTCTTCACAGTTTGGACTTATCGATAAAAGATGTGCTTTACGTACCAGATGCCAAACATAATCTGCTCAGCGTTGGACAGCTGAATGAGCGGAAAATTGACGTTTCCTTTAAGAACAAAAGGTGCATCATCACAAAGAAAAATGATTATGTATTGCATGCTGAATATGTTGATCGTTTATATGTTTTGTATTATGATGATGTTGTGCAGGATGACACTTGTTGCATTGCAGGTTCTAACAAAAGTTTGCATGCAGAATGTATTCACGATTTTCATCGAAAATTTGGTCATTTGAATTTTGAGGCAGTATCTAAAATGCCTGCCTTGGTTGAAGGTATTACTATTAAACCCTGCAGGTACCACATGAAGTGCAAGGCATGCACAGCAAACAAGGTGAAAATGGCTGCGAAAGGTAAGGTGTCTAGTAGGCAAGCTACAGAACCATACCAAATTGTTCATGCTGATTTGGTTGGACCACTAGCGCCCTCTTTGGGTGGAAATAGGTACTTCATGGTTCTCATTGATGCATTTTCCAGGTATATTTATGTGTACAATCTCAAGCAGAAATCAGAGGCTTTCCCTAGGTTCAAGGAATTCTGTGCTTGGTTGGAAAATGTGCATGGTAAGAAGATAAAAATTCTTTTCACTGATCGCGGGGGGGGAATTCACTTCTCAGCAGTTTGAAGTTTTTCTGTCTGAGAAAGGAATTCAACACGATTTGTCTAGTCCTCGCTCGCCATGGCAGAATGGACTTTGCGAGAGGGCAAATCAAACATTGCTTCAAGGGTTAAAAACCTTGCTGCATGATGCCAATCTTCCAGAGAGTTATTGGGCCGAATCTCTCTCGTGTTTTGTTTACAGTTATAATTGCAGGTTATCTTCAGCAATTGGTTGTACCCCCTATGAGAAGATGTTTGGCAAAAAGCCATACATCAAACACATGAAAATTTTTGGTTCTGACATGTGGGTTCACTCACCACAAAACTCCAAGTTAGACAAGCGTGGTTTGCATGGTATCTTTCTAGGTTATGAGAAAGGTTCTTACAGAATAAGGATGACTGACTCTAAGACCATTAAGCTCACAAGAAGTGTTGAGTACAATGCCAAGTGGGGGGAGAATGTGGGAATTTTCCAATGTTACCCTGATGACAGTGGTGAGACTGAGGATAGTCAAAAGCAACCACAGCAACCCACACCCACTGATGAAAGTTCTGATTCTGAGTCTGAAACTGAATCAGGTGATTCAGAGGATTTCAAGAGTGCGAAAGCCTCTATGCGACCCTCTGAAAGCTCTGATCAAGAATTGGAAGAACCATTGTTCACAATAGATCACTTTTCTCCTAAGAAGGAAGAGGAGAGTGTTGAAGACTTAAGGCTAATTCGCAGGTCACAAAGAGCCACAAAAGGTAGACCTCCAAAGAGATTTGCTGATGAGTTTGCCAAGATAGCAGTAACAGCTGTTAAAAGCTCCAAGAAGGTATTTGAACCTTCAAGTTTCCAAGAAATCCAGGATTTGGATTCAAAGGAAGCTGAGCCATGGTTAAATGCCATGAAGGCTGAGCTTGATTCCTTGGAAAAGAACAAAACATGGGAACTTGTTCCAGTAGTTCCAGGAATGAAACTGCTTGGAAGCAAATGGGTCTTCAAAGCGAAGACTGATCAAAATGGCAAGGTAGTCAGACACAAAGCCAGATTGGTAGCCAGAGGTTTTGCACAGGTACCAGGTGAAGACTATCACGAGACCTACTCACCCACAGTGAGGTATGAGAGCATTAGGCTTATGCTCAAGCTAGCTGCAGAGGAGAATTTACACATTAGTCACCACGATGTGAATACAGCTTTTCTGTACGGATCTCTAGATGAATCACTTTATATGCTTCCACCTGATGGCGTACAGGTAAAACAGGGATTTGTTTGTGCTCTAAAAAAGTCCCTTTATGGTCTCAAACAAAGTGCACGGTGTTGGCACACAAAACTCACTGAAGTATTGTTTTCTCTAGGTTTTAAGCAAGGGAAAGCTGACCCATGTGTATTTGTCAAAGAGGAGGGGCAAAAGAAACTGTATTGTTTGTTTTATGTTGATGATTTATTATTCTTTTGGAAAGATGTCACAATGTACAATAACGCCCTAGCTCAACTGAAAGAACACTTTGACATGAAAGATCTTGGTGAGGTAAACAACTACCTATCTCTGGAAATAGAGAGAGATCAAGATGGTAACATTCTAGTACACCAGTCACGGAAAATTGCTGATGTGTTAAGCAAACTAAACCTGATGGATGCTAACCCCGTAGACACACCGATGACAACAGGTTATCAGGTAGATGACACTGAAGAAGCATTTTCTGACACTACACTGTACAGAAGTGTGCTAGGCAAGCTAAACTTCATTGCCAGATGTTCAAGACCAGACATTGCTGTTAGCTGTAATTTGCTAAGCAGACAAGTCAACAATCCTACTGTTAAGGATTGGAAAGCTCTGAAACGCATAGCGCGGTATTTGAAAGGCACTATGCATTACAGACTGAGATTTAACAATCAGAAGTCTGGTGGTCTTGAGATATTTGCAGATGCAAGTTTTGGAGGTGACACCACAGACAGGAAAAGTACGTCTGGAGTTTGCTATATGTACAATCAGGGTCTATTTGATTGGTCATGCAAGAAGCAAACAACAGTTAGCTTAAGTACTTGTGAAGCTGAACTGAATGCACTGTCCTATTCACTTAAGGATTGTGAATGGTTGTTACAATTGTGCAAAGACATGAAAATTCCTGTCAAATGTCCAATCCAGGTTTACCAGGACAACAAAGCATGTTTGGCTTTGCTGAATTCTGAAGGTTGTAAGCAAAGCACGAAGCACTTGCAATTGAAGTTGCAACATGCTAGGGAACGTATTCAGAAGGGACTCGTAACGGTGTCCTATATGCCAGGTAATGAAATTCCTGCTGATGTATTGTCCAAGATTGTATCAAAGGATCAACACTGTACCTATGTGCAGAAGTTGGGTTTGTACTGATATTGTACGAACACGCTGCCCAGTGATGTTCACAGAAAGGGGGAGGATGTTGGTTTCTGCTCTCTTCACTGTGCAGCGAAATGCTTGTCACAAGACAATGTTTACATTCCAGTCAGAGTTGCTGTTGGAGTTTCTCACGGGAAAGGAGACTGGATGTGACGTACACTGGTTTCCTGTTTTTCACTTTTTTTCTCTCCGTGCTTTAGAGGAGAGAGGATGCTTTCTCTGCTCCGGCAGAGGCAAGATGTTTTTCTGTAATCTACCAGCTTTGAAATGTAAATAAAGCAATATAGAGTATGTGCACGTATTCCTCATCATTCCGCTGTGCACGGGACACTGCAAACACAACACCTCTCCCCCCCCCTTTTGAAGATGGGAACAACATTTGCCCGCACCCAGTCCACAGGGACTTCACCTGTTCTCCAAGTATTCTCAAAGATTATAGACAGAGTTGACATCCACAGGCTCCTTTTGTTCCCTTGGGTACAGCTCATCAGGCCCTGGAGATTTGAATTCATTTAAATTAGCTAGGTGTTCCCTTATCACCTCTTTTCTTATCTTGGGCTACAGCTCCCCCCCCCCATCCTTTATTCTGTTATCAACAGGTTGGTCATTGCTTTCCTTTTGGGTGAAGACAGAAGCAAGTAGGTGTTGAGCAATTCCACCTTCTCTCTGTCACCCAATAGCATTTTCTCCTTTTCCACGCAAGGGATCTCTTCTTGCTTGTTCTTCCTCTTCCATCAAATACAGCCAAAGAAACATATTATCATTATCGTCCTTTGTTAGGGAAGTCTATGGTCATAGCAGAACCTCCACATCCAGGGGCAGTCGACCTCTGAGTACCGGGGGGACGGGACAAGAACTGGAGAGTGCTGTTGCACTCAGGTCCTGCTTGGGGGCTTCCTGTAATAGGCATCTGGTTGGTCATTCTGAGGACAGGATGCCAAGCTAGAGGGCCCCCTTTGGCCTGATCCAGCAGGGGCCACTCAAAGCCATTCCAAACACATGTGTGTTCCAGTCTATAAGGCAGAGACGGGGGGAACCTGTGAGCCTCTAGACCCCCATCTCCCATTATCCCTGAACACGAGCCATGGTGGCTGGTGGGAGTCAGAAGTCCAACAGCATCTGAAGGCTGGGGTTGACCCCCACAAGGTATCCTTTTCAGTCTTTGCCATGTGAATCCATCTCTACAAAGCTGCTTACTGTTTCCCAGAGCCAATCTCAAGCATGACACTCTCTTGCCTAACCTACCGTACAGGGTTGTTGTTTTTGTTAAGCTGGCATAGGAGGCATGTGGTCTTCTCAGAGGGAGGGCGGGGTGAGATGGTAAGAAAGTTGTGTGTGTGTGTGTGTGTTAAAAACAGAGTAGTTTACAAGAATTCCAGATAAAACCATACAATTAAAAACTATGTAAAATGTTAAAATCAGAAATCAGTTAACTATTATAGAATGATGTATTCTTAATTCTTAAAACCCAATATATTGTTGGATGCATTCTGTTGAAGAGGGAAAATAAATATGCATTTTGAAACTGGTAAAGCTGTTCAGTTCCTTCTTGTGTAAAACATATCTCATTTTTCTCCCTTTTCCTGTGGTTTTGGTACGACCATTTCCCTTTCTTTCTCACCTATAGGTGTATTCTGGGAAATAAAAGAATTGTAATGTTTAATTAGAATAATCCAATTTATAGAAGTATAGGTGTGCGTTTGTGAGAGAGGGGGAAATGTGGAGACAGACAAAGGCCTGGATGCCTAGCGGGGTGTGTGTTTAGAGGCTCCAGCTGCTGAGAATGCACCCCCTCTTCTTCTTCCCATCTCCTTCCTCCAGGGAAATCAAGCCTCTCCTCTTTTCTCAGGGTGAAAGTTACTTTCTGGATGCTGCAACAGACGCAGAATGAAAGACACTGGAGGCCCCCATGCGTCACCACGTGCATCCCAAAGGTGCCTCCCAAAGCATCAATATGTTCTGCTCGCTTGCTCCCACCATGGACTTGAGAGCGCTTTGCACAGATCCTGTTCAGCAGTGAAATCCATTTATTTTATTTTTAAATAACACAGACAAATGGGTACAGACGTGCACAGTGGTGCAGGCTGTGCAGGAACAGAGTTTGCTTCTTGACAAGAGTCAGTCTCTCTCTCTCTCTCTCTCTCTCTCTCTCTCCTGAAAGCCCAAACCCAGCCTTATATGCATATTCATAAGCACCTGATAAATTAATCATGATGTCAGTAACACTCAGGCTGCAAGGGAGGTGACAGGCAAATTTTGCCCTCTCCCCAGCATCTCCCCCTCATATTGGCTTACCGCTTTCTTGATTTTTGTTTTTGTTTTTTTATAAAAATTTTATTGGGTTTTCACATTTTATAAACACAGACACACACAGACAAAGACAACACATATAAAGTTTCATATCCTTACTTTCCTAACCCCAGTTCTTGACCTCCCCCCACCCCCCCTTCATACATCCTAATTCAATTAAATTAGCTCAGCAAGCTCATATCTCTCATCCTTTACATATTATTATTATATATATATATTTTTAAAAAAATACTTGATTCTTATTACTTGGCCAAATTTTGCTTATCCAATTTTCTTATAAATATTAAATCTTTTTCTAAGGTCGACCCAAATTCCTTCCACGAATTTCCCTTTTATCTTAAAAATAGGTCATAATAATCAAACACAAAGGTCATAAACATTTTTAAAATTCTTTCTCCCCCCCCCCCCCGCCCCGGTTTCTGTCCCTTCCCAATGTCCCCATGTCCACAAAAACAGTTTTTAGCCTGGATTCCTCACATCTGAGGCCTTTAAGTCTCTGTCAGTCTCTCTCTGCCGATTTTGTTGGTAGCCCTCTTTGTTGGTCATCGGGTCTCGAAGGAGTTCTAGCTCAGTCTCATCAGATTTTTTTCCATCCAAAGTACTTGGTACCAGCTGCTGCGAAAGGTCAGCTAATCTTCCATACTCAAAGAGGAAGCCCCAATCATATTTCTTATTTCTTTTAAATTCAAATATTCCAAGTGTTCCAGGGGCTTCCTCCCTCCTCTTTCGCATCTTTCGCAGATTTGTAATCCAAAGGTCTTCTTCTTTATGTTCTGACAATGTAGGCTTCTGGTTGGTACTCTCCATCTGTACTGGCTCCACTCCTTGTTCCCTCTCCTCCTGTTCCAAAGTTATCTCTTCTAATTCAGCTGCAGATTTTTTCCCGGTCAAGTCCATTGTGCATTCAGCAGAGTCACTTATTTTAGAGTTCAAGGTTATAAGTTGTTTATTCATAGCCGTAGTCTGCTCCTGCAACTTTCCCACGAGAAGAAACATTCTTTCTATCTCTGCCTGTAGTTTTCCATCTGCAGCCATTGTAGTGTTTCAATGTTTCCCCTAGGGGGATTCTGGTTACTTAATAGTCTTTTCCCAACAGTCCATTACTTTGTTATTTCACTACTTTGTTCCCAACCACTTTAATTCAAATATAACAAATTTAGTCCAGAAAGATGTTAAATAATAAGATTTTTAACTTTCACTGCCCGTTTGACAGCTCCTTTGACAGCTGTCAAACTCCTTGTTCCTTTTTCTCCAGCTCACATACAGGACACTCCCGGGTCTGGGGGGGGGGGGGTTTAGACAAAGGCTTCTAAAATTCCACTCTTACTCTCCAGCACAAATCTTCTTTTGTCAAATTCATGAAAATATTATCTTTTAAAAAACACCAAAAAGAAAAAACTCTCCACCTTAGTTCTCCGATCCTTGCTTTAGATCTTCTGTAAATAGGGGGGGTGCGGACTTCCCTTTAGCACATCCCCCGATCGTACCGAATTCAAAGGTAGAAATTTTAAAGTCCAAATTCCATTCTACTCACAGATTAATTAAAGTCTGAATTTCAGGGAAGAAAGTCAGCGGTCTCCGGCCATGGCTCGCGGCTTCGCTCCACTGCAGTAGCGGTCCACTCACAGCACCACGCCGCTCCCCGTACCCTCTCCGCAGCCTTTAAAAAGGCTCTTCGTGGGTCGGGGGGCGCTTTAGGTGCCCGCCGAGTCACCAAGTCCGCAGGCTTCAGCGCCTGCGGTTTCTGAGGGTCCCCGCGTCGCCGTCGCGGTAGAACCCTTCTCCAGCGGAGCCGATTCCCTCCGGAGCTCGGAGGGAATCCGCCATTAACCAGATCGCGCTAACCCGGAAGGTCCGCTTTCTTGATTTTTGTTCCTGGTTTCCAAACACTGCTCTCAGGCCTCTCTCTCAAAGAACAGTGATTGAATTAGCTAGATAAAATGAACTCATCCTTGGAATTTTTTTTTAAAAGGGGGGGGTTTAATTTGTTTGGGAGCACAAGGTCAACCTCTGCTTTCAGCCCCCCAAGCTACAAAGATTTGCAAATTAGTAACAGTAGGAACAGACATCTGAGCATGCAAAGAGTGTGTTTTCACCCTCCTGGATACGCATAGGATGAAGGCATGGGGTTTTCATGGCCAATGGCATGATGAGCTGCTCAGCTGATTCCACTGTAGCTAGTAATTCCTGATAGCTACATCTAATGATTAAGGCTGTTCCATGTGGTCTAGAAAGGTGACCTTTGGCACCCGATTACTTTAAAAGGATTGCAAAGAAACTGACTGTTTTTTCCACCCTTGCCTTAAAACAGGAGACTAAGAAGTGGCTTAGATGTCATCCATGCAACCCGGAAAGCAGAAATATGGTAGCCCATGACACCCAGATGAATTAGCAAGGGTCCTTCTGTAGGCAAAGCATGAGCTACAGCCCTTCCCCTAAAAATAAAGGTTCTAGTCATCATTATTCAAGAGGGCTGGATTAAATAAGAACATGGGAAGCTGTCCTACTTAGGGTTAGAGACGATTGGTCCTTATAGTTTGGTACTGTCTATACTGATTCGCAGCAGCTCTCCAGGCTCTCAGGCAGGGAACATTCCCATACCTACCTGGATATGCCACTGGGGATTGAACCTGGATACTGAGCTATTATAGAGGTTCTGTTGCCTGTCCATGCTCTTAAGCCAGCCTTGAGGAGGGCAGAAGCCAGGTGGCATCTAGGAGTGTGGTTTCATAAATACGGCATCATGCTTTATTTTACTAGGAAAATAGGCTATCTAGCACTTTCTGTTTTCTGTTTGTAAAAATCCCATATGCATAAGTTCCTCCCTGTAGTTTGACTAGGAAATAAATCCCTACTTTATGGGGTCTTCTTGTTTTGAACAGTTCATTTTAAAAAAACCAAAAAACCAGTTTGCTCCTTAAAGCCAAAGCAATGACCAGCACCACAAACAGTGGAAAATGCAATTTGGATTTGACTCATTTGCAGCTCAAAAGGTCAATGTGGGTTTTTGCACAGAAGAAAGCTCCAGATAAATAGGATTTACTCCTGAGTAAGCAGACCTAAGATTGCAACCTTCAGAGAGCTTCTTCCCTGATAGGCTCCTGATAGCGATGACTGATGAAACCAACTTGGAAATCTTGATTGAAGGGCTTGAAAAAGTAAACAATTCTTCCAAAAGTCTTCTAAATGTTTTGCAACGCACTCCTTTGGATCAAATTCCTGTTGGAATTTCAGTTTTAATTATGGTATATCAACCCCAGAGGAATGTTAAAAAGACTATGCAACTGTTGCATACAGTTTTATCTAGAGCTGTTACATTTAGTAGTTTAATTGCTTCAAACATAGTAACATAAGAAGAGCCCTGCTAGGTCAGGCCAATGGTCCATCTAGCCCAGCATCCTCTTCTCAGTGGCCACCCAGATGCCTCAACAGGAAGGTCCAAAAACAGGATTTGAGAACACTCCCCACTTGTGACTTGCAGAAACTGGTATTCAGATACATTACTGCCTCCAACAGCAGAGGCAGACTATGAATGAGGTCAGTGGCACATCTAGTCCAGAATCCTGTTCCCACAGTGGCCAAGCACAACAGTACTCTCCCCTCCTAAGGTTTCCAGTAGCTGGTATTCAGAAGCATCGCTGCCACCCACGATGAAGGCTGAGCATAGCAGTAGGCAGAAAAGAGCCAGTGTGGTACAGTGGTTAGAGGAGCCTTTCTCAACCTTGGGTCCCCAGGTGATGTTGGACTACAATTCTCATCATCCCTTCCCACTGGTCCTGTTAGCTAGGGATGTTGGGAGCTGTAGTACAACAACATATGGGGACCAAAGGTTGAGAAAGGCTGTGTTAAAAGTGTCAGACTAGGACCAAGGAGACCAGGGTTCAGCCCCCACCCCGCTGCCATGAAGCTCACTGGGTGACCTTGAGCCAAACACTGCCTCTCAGCCCATAACCTACCTATCAATGTTGTTAGGAATTAAATGAGGAGGGAGAGAAGCATGTATAGCACCTTGAGCTCCTTGGATAAAAAGGTGGGCTATAAATTCAACAAACAAACAAATAAGGCCTGATAGGGCAAGCTGTAGGAAGACAGGCAGAGCTCAGCCTTCCACAACACACACTTCCCTGCCATGCCCTCACTTTGCAGATCTTCTGTTTTAAGGCATAGAGAGGGCTTATTTTTAGTTTGTAAGCGTTTCAGGGCAGGGACTGGTCCTCAGAATGTGTTCTGGTTTGCAACTCTTCTATGATGAGTACACGAAGGTCTGTTACAGGATTAACATTCCATTAAACTAGCCTGGGGCCTTTCTTTCAATCCCAGGGCCCACACTGCAGTAGTGGGCACGGGCAGAGGGGGAAATGGGTGGAGCCTCAAGTTTAAGATGGGTTAAAGGTAATCTGCTTTGATCTGTTTTTGGAGCAGATCAAACTGGGTTTGAGGTTTTATTCCCAGGCAAACCTTGCAATGCTGAGGATTGAACCTGCAGCCTTTTGCATCCCCTAAAGCAGGTTTTCAACCTTTTTGAGTCCATGGCTCCTTTGACCAACTATGTTCTTTCTGTGACACTCCTGTGGGGCTCAGGAGCCCCATTGTGTCACCCCTTGCCTGTAGAACTGGCAGCCTCTTACCCTTTTACGAACACCCTCCCTTGTAGAGTGTTCCTTCAGCCTCCTCTCCGCTCTCCCTGGTCTCTGAGCTGCCCCCGCCCCTGCCCCAAAGAGAGGTGCCACCTCACACTGTCCCACAGGGGTCTGGGACCCTCTGTCCACTCCCAATAGCAAGGGCTGGCAGACTGGCTGGCTGGGCTCCCTCACCCACTTGCTTGCTTACTCCAAGGCTGCCTCAGCTCCTGGCAGCTAGCACCCACTGGCCAGCCCCAGAAGCACCATTCGCCTGGAGAGCTTGTAGCCAGGGCTGCTGCAACAAACAGCTGTGCAAGCCTTTGGGAGGCAGAGATGTGAGAGGGCATCAAAGCAGGGAGGGAAGGGAAAAGGGACAAGGACCTGTGTTGCCCACGGCACTCCATCATTCAAGGCACCCCAGGGTGCCACGGTACACTGGTTGAAAACCACTGCCATAAAGGTAAAATTGTAGTCCTCAAGGTTCTGAATAAAGGGCTGAATTTAATGGGATAATGGGAACATTGGTCATCTAGCTCAGTACTATCTACACAAACCAGCAGCAGCTCTCTAGGGTTTCAAGGAGGGAACATTCCCAGCCATACCTGGAGATGCTGTCTGGGACTGAACCCGCAACCTTCCACAAGCAAAGCAGATGCTCTGCCATTAAACTACAGCCCTTCTTGGGAACATTGGAACCTGCCTTATACTGAATCAGAACTAGCTCAGTACTGTCAACACTGACTGGCAGTTGAAGATTCAGGTCACAATCAAACCTGGGATTTTCTGCAAGCAAAGCAGCTGTCCTACATCTGAGCTATGGCCCTTCCTTTTAAATAAAGTAATAAACTAGTCCTCATAGTTCTGAATAAAAGGCCAGATTAAATAGGAGCATTAGGGAGCTGCCTTATACAGAGTCAGACCATTGGTCCATGTAGCTCAGTACTGTCTACACATACTGGCAGCAGCTCTCCAGGATTTCAGGGTCAGGTGTGTCACCCAAACCTACCTAGAGATGTCATGCAGGGCCAACCCACCCTCTATCCAGAGTAAGGCAATTGCATTTGGGAGGAGCAGCAGATCTGGGCTCCCAAGGAGCACAGTACTTGATGCCTCCTTTACTTGTCACTCATCACCACCCCCTTCAATGCACCAAGGCTTCCCCAGGCCACCTCCAGTTGCCTCAGGTGGCAGCAGAGGATGAGGCACCAGTAGCAGCAATGGGGGCAGAGAAGGAGGCAGTGACAGGGGAGCAGCATTTTGTGTTTTGCCTCAAGCAGCAGAATGTCTTGGTCTGGTCCAAATGTCAGGGATTGAACCCAGGGCTTTCAGTGCTGCCAGAAAAAAAAAATTCTGCCCCATCCCCTTCCATACGACTGTACCAACCCCTCACGCCGAACAAACCACGACAGCCATTAGATGCAAAACATGAAACTTTTTCTTCTTTTTAATTCAAACCACAATGCTAGAGGAAACCAGAGGAGTCAGGAAAGAGTGCCATGCACAGAGAGCCTTGTCAGGTGGTGATTCTAGGCCAAGGGGAGTTACATGCGCTTCTTGGGGGGGGGGTGTTTGCAACAGTCAGCAGAGGCGACAGAAACCATGCCCAAGGAACAGGAGGGTGGGTGGTCCATGGGAGGAGTTGAGCTACAATGAAGGACCCAGGTTTTTGCAGAAGACGAAAGAGGAGGCAGTTGTTACACCACTAATGGTTGATGCATTCAATGAGTGCCAAAATTAGGCCTTCTCAAAGGATGGTGTGTATACATTAACAGGGAGGTATCCTGTTCCAATTTGCAAGCTGGCCAAGGGAGCCCGCTGCCCTGCCAGACACATCTTAGATAAACAGGCTTGCCAAGCTTTTAGTTCCAAAACCTGCCAAGCCTGTTTCACCCAGAGGCAAGAGCAAAACGAAACATTAATGCTTCAGTCCCTGAAATGTGAAACCACTCTCTCTCAAGCCAACTCCAAACTTCTTTAAGTTGTCTATCTCCAACTAAGTGTGTGGAGGGTTAAATGTGGAAAAGGGGTGTGGTTTTTAACTGGATGGGTCAAAAGAAAGTTCATCTCCAGCTATTACACATATAATGATTTTGTGCTGGTTTTTCCACGTAGGATATGCAAATGGGAGGGGGGTGCAACCCCTGCATTTATGCACCTTCCTTCTCATGCCTACCACTTAGATCAGGGGCGGGATCCTCCCAATGTTGTTAGCCCTCCCAATGTTGTTAGGACTCGCAGCTGGTGCTGATGGAAGTTGGGAGTAAAACAACGTATGAAGGGTTGCACATCTCTCTCACAAAGCTCCACACCAAGAGTTAAAGAGGCTGCAAACTCACAGCAGGATACGAGTAGTGTGTGCAGTCCACACAAAGTGGCTGAACCCTCCTTTTTTGGGGTCTGTTTAAACATGAACTTGCACACAAGCCTCCAAAAGAAAAGAAATAAGGGAGACCTTCAAAATGCTCCATTCCCTTGGAACCAGTCAAGAGTGCCGAGATTAGAACAAGGTCTAGAGCAGAGGTAGTGTTCAGCCAAGGTGGAGCCACCTCTGAACACCCAAAGGTCCACACTCATGAACCCGCCAGCCAAAAGAAGTCCAGCGATTGGAAAAGGGGACAATAAAGGCAATTTTTGGCAATGCTGAAAATTATTTTTAAAGGCTATCTCCAACGAGCAAAATAAAAAATAACCTACCATCAGAATTTAGTAATTAGCAGTGGGGAAGGGTGATCCTGTGGTTGAAAGAAGCAAAGAATTAACACCAAGGCAGGGCACGGCAAGGTCTTTTGCCTAGTTTAGAGTTGGGACAGTTCCCAGTGAGCTCAAACCAGTTTTGCTCAGCCTAGCAAACCTTTGGCTCTCAGTTCTTCCACTAGCTCCTAGGAAAAGGAGCTCTCAAGCAACCCTCTGTAAAAATACAAGCCAAAATTAATTATCACCTGCACAAAACTTTGCACGGTGTAGGACTCAAGGCTGTACAGGACCCAGGCAGCACTCAACCAAATTGTTAAGAGCCCTGCCAAGTGTAGCAAAAAGCCCTGAGTGCTGCCTGGGTTGAATGAAGTAAAGCCCAGGTCTTTCTGAAGCAGCCCAGCAGACCTTGCAAGGGGAGCATACAGCCACGTTCTTGAACACCTCTCTGAATTTTTATTTTTTATTGCAAAGAGCACCCAAAAGCTTTGCAGCAACCCGCCCTGACAGACAAACCCTCTTTGTATGTGGATGGAGGGTAGTTTTTTTTTAGTTGGTGCCTGCAAAAATGTTCTGTGAACCTGTTTGCGAGGAACCTGAGGGAGGGAGCACTTGACAACATGTTGCCTCCAAGGGGATAATGAAATGGGATGCATCTGAACCAGCTTGAAGCTGAACTGATGGTCCTGCCTCTCTCCAAAAGCATAACACATTTAGTTTGGCAACAGTACTGGAAATGGGAGGGAGAGCACCCCATTTCCTCCCTAAACTGCTAGCCCCTAGTTTCTCTGTGAAGGAGCCAAGTCACAGCTCAAGTAGGTTAGAGACAGGTTTTGATGATGTAGACAGGACCTATAACTAAGATGACGGGGGGGGGGGGGAGGGGAGAACACAGATGCCCTCTTACACTTTTGCAACCAAGAATAAAAACATTTAGGGAGGCCTCAGATAGGAAATGTGGAGCCCCTCAGGATGATATCAGACTGGATTCCCTAGACTGAAATACAGCAAGCTTTTAAAAATATAGATATAAAATAGAACAAAAGCAATGGGCGCAAAGGATAGTCCTGTGCAGGGGGAGGGAGAGCGAAAGAGAGGGCACGTACTGTTGTGGTCCAGTGTTAAAAGTCATGGGATCACATTCCAAGGCGGGTTTTCCCTTCTTCAAAATGCAGGGGGAGGGGTCTTTAAGAGAGTCAGAAAATCTTCCTGGTGGTTTGTCCCACATCCCCAAAAGTTGGAAAAAAATAATCCGCGGAAATGAATGGACTGCATTGCCTGAGGGCCAGGGGTGGGGCTGAATGGGCAGAGCTCTGGCCCTTCACTCTGCTCTCTCCAGTGTTTTCTGACCCCCTCTCTTTTTTCCAGAAATGGGGGAAAGAATACCCTCCAAAACCTCCTTAAGATGCAACAGGCTGAATGGAGAGGAGGCTGCCAAACTTGAAGTGCTGGATCACAGGGAACTTCTCCAGGCACTGGGAAGAAGACAAAGAGAACATTTGGCTGGGGCCTCTTTCAACACCCACCCACCCACCCCACAACTTGAGCTGGAGAGAGGTTTTGCTCCAGGCCCACCTCCCTCTGCTTTGACCTTACCTCTGCTTTGTACATGCGAATGAGGCCTTGGTTGACCTTCGCCCATGAAGGGACAGCGCTAATGTTCCACAGCTGGTTGGAGTGCTCAGCAAATGGGCCTGTCTTCATCTGGAAGACAAGACACAGACAAGCCATCACCACAAGGCACTGGCACACCCCGTTCCAGACCACCACTGGACAGGATGTCCCCAATGTCCTTAACCACACAGCTACTTGATCTGCACTCCTTATTTCCCACTGGATGCCATCATTCAGGCCAATGAAATCTGCTCTGCAGAAATACAAGGGCAGGGCAGCTCTGGTGCTTACACCATTCCCCTCTAGCATAGCTCCAGTACTGGAATCTGCTCTTCCTCCTCCTGACATGTGCACAAAGGCATCCTCCTCCTTACCCCAGGCACCATGACCCTAGTCCTACTCCCTGCAGTGAAGGGACCCAAACACTACACTATGATTCAATTGTTCTATTCTCCTTATTTATCACCATCATTTATAGCCACCTAAATTTACTACGCAGAATGGAAGCAAAACCTGATGCTGACCTGTGATGGGGCCTTTTTGGTGTTGGCTCTCCCACTGCAAAATGCCTTCCCTAACAAGGTGCATCCTGTCTCCCTCTGCTTTCAAGAGAAATTTTTAAACATTCCTGTTTACCCAGGCGTCTGATGGCTGAAAAAGACTGGTCCTGACAATCCCAATATCATTGGATGGATTTTTTCTTTAATTCATAATTGCTTTTAGAATGTTTTAAGAACATCAAAAGAGCCCTGCTGACCCATCTAGTCCAGCATCTGTTCTCACAGTTGCCAACCAGATGCCTCTTCTGCGAAACCCACAAGCAGGATCTGAGCACAAGAGCCCCCGTCCCCTCCTGTGCCTGCCAGCAACTGAGATTCAAAAGCATCGCTGCCACAATCTCCTTATACTCCTTTAGCCGTCCTTTCACTCTCTTGTCATCAAACCACCACCCTAGATGGTTTTCTGCTACTCATATATTTGAACGTAATGTTTTTATATCTGAACTTAATGTTTTTAACAACGTTTTAGTTTTAATTGTAATTGCTTTAGGAATGTTTCTAACTCTAAAATGGATTGCAATGTTTTGATCTGCTTTAGGATGCTTTTGCTTTGTTTTTAAATTGTGTGTCTGTTTAATGTTCTGGGCAACAACGGCAACAACAACAACCAATTGTTGGTTTGACAGACGTTTTGCTTTGATTGTTAGTGGGTTGTTGTTTTAATGGAAGAGTGAGGTATAAGTCAATAAAGTATTATTTTTAAAAATACAGCAGTTTCTAGAGACCAAGATAACCCACAGATAAGGTTAGGGGAAAACAAGGGTGGGGGGAACTCAGTTTGGGACTGGAGTGGGAGTGGGGGCGGAAGAGAGAAATAGATTCTGGGCACACCCAGAGAATGCAACTTACTCTCAAGGGAAGGCAGGGGGAATGGAGGCAAACTTCTTGTGGGAAGATTCAGTGACATCATCAACCACAAGGCCAAAAAAAGGAACTTGGGAAAATAAGGAACTTTTGACAATGCAGGGGTGTTTTGAAAAAGAAGAAAACCTCACTTCCTCCCCCTCCCCCTTCCAAAATCCAAAACTGCCAAAACAGTCACGGCTATCCCCTAAAAGCAGGAGGGGATGAGACTGCATTTCTGAACTTACTTTTCCAGTGCAGGAAGCCCAAATGGTTTGTTGTTACAGGTAGGTTTGTACAAGTGAAAAAGTATCCCACAGTGTGTGTCTGTGTGTTCACCTGTCTATGCATATAGATATATACTAGCGGTTCCTCTGCGCGCCAAGTCCTTGGCCATTCCCTCCACATTAACCCCTCAAATATAGAACTATAAAGGGCCCAAATGGGCATCTACGTCAACCCCCTGCAATGCAGGAATCACAGCTAAAGAATTCCTAAAGAAAAGCTTTTCTTTCTCATCCCATGCAAGCTCACTTTTGTGGCCTGTTGAGTTGTTCCTTCCTGCAAATCCAGGATTGTGATGAGGCACTACAAACCTTCCAATGGGGGCTACATGGCAATAGCCTTACCATTTTATGTATATAGGAAGATGTGGGTGGGTGAGTGTTCATGAGCACACAGGGATGTTTGGGAGTGGAGGGAGAGAAAGAGCTCAGTCATATGTTTAGAATCTGGTGACTTCAGCACTGAAGCACTCTGGGTAAAAAGGAAAAAGAAAGGAAGCCACAAAAAGAATATCCTCTGTCCTCCCCCAACAGCTGCAATGGATGTTAAGTTCCACTTCCTGTCAGCGTACATGAGCGCCAGAAAAAATAAGATAGGCCAAAATTTTCCCAGGAAACTTCCCCCTTGCATACAGAAGGACAGGCTTGTGTGCCTGAGTTCCCAGAACAAAAATGTTGGCTGGAATTCCTCATGATAGCAGTCAAGAGCTCAGCCCTCAGTGGGTTAAAATACAGTCGCACCTTGGTTTTCGAACAGCTTAGTTCTCAAATGTTTTGGCTCCCAAATGCCACAAACCCAAAAGTGACTGTTCCAGTTTGTGAACTATTTTTGGAAGCCGAACGTCCGACAGGGCTTCCACGACCTCCGATTGGCTGAAGGAGTTTCCTGCAGCCAAACAGAAGCCACGCTTTGGTTTCTGAACATTTTGGAAGTCAAACTGATTTCCAGAACAGATTCTGTTCAACTTCCAAGGTACAACTGTACTAAGTTTCCTTCTTTGAAGAGACAGCACAGTGCAGTGCCGTCCACAGGAAGCAAGACCACTAGGTCTCATCTAGCTCAGGACCATTTTCACTGGCTGGCACAAGGTTTCAGACAAGGTCTCTCTCCTGGCCCTACCTGCAGGTGCCTGTGAGGGTTAAATTTGGAACTTTCTGCATGCAAAGCAGGTCCTTTAATCACTGAGCTATGGCCATTCAGGGGCATTATGCCTTTTACTGCAGCCATGGCATTTTCCGAAGAGAGGAGGTGGGATGGGGAAAATCAAGGAAAGTAAAAGAGCATGCCTTTGCACTGGGGCAAACCTTTACTGTTGCAAGCTCCTAATCTTCAAGAACTTGGGAAAATGCTGAAGTTGCAACAGCGGTTTCTCCTACTTTCCACACCGCAGTTCACAGGTCATCTGCTTTGGGGGTAGGAAGTCCCTGAACTTAGGAAAAAAGAAGCTCAGTTGGTTAGAATGTGGTGCTGATAACACCAAGGTTATCAGCCTTGCATAAGGGACAGCTGCATAGTCCTGCACTGCAGGAGGTTGGAATAGATGATCCTCCTATCCTATCCTATCCTATCCTATCCTATCCTATCCTATCCTATCCTATCCAGACCAAGCCAGGACCATTGGTCTGTATAGCTCATTTTTGCCTAAGCTGGGTCTCCAGGCAGGTGACCTGCCTAGCCCATTTTGGAAATGCTGGCAATTGAACTGTGATGACCACCAACTTGGTTGGCTTTAAAAGAGGATTGGACAAATTAATGGAGGAGGAGAGGGCTATCAATGGCTACTAGCCATAGTGGCTACACTCTGCCTCCACAGATGGAGGCCGAAGTACTTCTAAATACCCAGCTGCTGGAAACTGCAGGAGAGGAGAGCTCCTCTTGTGCTAGGTCCTGTTTGTGGGCTTCACATTGGGGTTTTTTGGTAACAATCACCACCCTGTCTGTGTAGTGCAAAGAAAGCTGGTCCCCTCCTGACCACCAACATCCTGGCCCTCGAGGCTTTAAAATTTCAGGCCGATTGCTGGTGGCATTCAAAATGGGTATTGCCTCTTGAAAAAAATGAAGAAAAACAGGTTGGCTTGCAAGGACCAGACTCTTGTGCGCCCCAAAGAACTAGAACACAAACAACACCCCACCCAGGCGGGCACAGCTTTTCCAAACCAACATCTGCTCTCACTGAAGCCCTTTTGCTATTGTTTGGAAATAGGAAAAGGGGGGGAATAGGGAGGAGGAAAAAACTAACACACATACACAAACACACACGCAGAGAACCCTGTGGCTCATTCTAGCCACAAAGGGAGAGAAGAAAAGTAGGCAAGCAGAGTGGGGGGGGGGGGAGAGGGAGGGGGAGAGAGCGAGAGAGCGGGAGCGCCACAGACCCGCAATGACCCCAGGGGAACGGAGTGAGTCAGGGCAGCCATATTGAGCAGGAAATTACTCACAGACGCTGCGTTCCTGCCTCTCCGTTCCCGAGAGAATAAGCCTTTTGTAAAAGGTTCCTCTGTCGGTTAAAAAAAAAATGAGGAGGGAGGTATTGGCGGGGAGGGAGGGAAAGGGGGGCAAGCTCAACACAGCACCTTCCTGTCATTTGCTTCCTTACCAGCTGAAACCAGAGCCCAGCCTCTCTTGCCCCCCCCCAAAAAAAACCCTCCAAATTTGGGAGGCAGTGAAATAGGGAAAAGAGCTGCCCTGCCCTTCTCTGGGATTTTTTTAAAAGAACGCCAACTCGGGCAGAACTTGCAAATAGTCAATTCAACATTTGCTTTTCCTGCTCTTGGATCTGCTCCGTCGCCTTCACCCTCCCTCGTAACAGTAGAAGTCGCAAGAATCCAACGATGATGAATGCTAGAAGGTTCAGGACAGACAAAAGAAAGGATTTCTTCACACAGCACAGAGTTTAACTGCGGAACTAGCTCCCACAGGAGGCAATGATGGTTGCCAACTTAGATGGCTTTAAAAGATGACTGGACAAATTCATGGAGGAGGAGAGGGCTATTTGATGGCTATTAACCATGACAGCTATGCTTTGCCCTCGTGGTTGAAGGCAGCAATGCTTCTGAATACCAGTTGCTGTGAATCACAGGAAGGGGAGAGTGCTCTTGGCCCTGGGTTCTGCTTCTGGGCTGCCACTAGTGGGCTTCTGGCTTGCCACTGTGAAAGCAGGATGCCGGACTAGGTGGGCCACTGGCCTGATCCATCAGGCTCTTCTTATGTTCCCCAACCCCAGGGGAACGAGGGGTGTGATTTGAAAGGGGTGCTGTTCTAGCATTTGAAGATACCTAGAGGCATGGGGGAAGTTTCAAAAAATAAAAATAAAAAATCCAACAACCAACCCAGCCTTCCCCAGGCTGGCAGCGCTTCTTTCGCCAGTGCTCCCACCACCCCTACCGCCAGCCAGCATGGCCAATGGCCATGGATGATTGGAGTTACGAGTCCAGCAATACCCAGACAGCACCACCAGGGTGTCTAGGTCCAAACTCATGGCAAGTAGCTGACATCAGAACAGTGCCCTGTTTAGGGAAACGAGATTGGGGCAATAGTCATATTTCCTCCCAAATGATTGCTTTGGTATGACAGCTGTAACTTGAGGGGGCTCAACCAATCAGCCGAGCGTGCTTATTGAGCAATGAAGTTTGGAAGCAGAAACTAGAGGGTTGTTTCCTCTCTATGGGTAGAACATGTAAATAAAATTCCTTCCATATTTTTTTGTTGGTGTTGCAATGATCATGCTCATCCACTAGATGCCGATAGAGGGCTCTCAATGCTGGCAGACACCAAAGATAGTACTCTGGCGGCATCTAGTGGCCTAGCGCAGGAAAAGGCAAAAGGGCAATGCCCACCAAGGAGAAAGATAATTGAGCTATAGCCCTTTGTTAAAAGGATGTTTCTTTTGGGAGAGCCCCCAAGCTCAGAACATTGTGAATGCTCTCCAAAGGAGGAGAGGGAAGAGGGAGCACATTCCATTGCACCCCTAAGGGCAGGGTTTGCAAATATCAGGTGGGTCTTAAGCTTAAGGAAAGCCAGCATGATCCACAAAAAAGGGCAGCTGGAAAAGAGCCACCCTGCTGGGTGGCCCTAGGCAAGTCATGTAACATCATTTCTTCCCTTCCCTTCCCTAATAAGTTTGTTTTAAAAAATTAAACAGGAACAACCACCATCCGTACACAAGACGCTATGGAATGAGGACCATGAAGCCCTCTGCAAACTGCCAGGGCATGGCTTTACACGGAAAGCTGCTCTATACTGAGTTGGGCCACTGGTCCACCTATAGCTGCTCTATACTGAGTTGGGCCACCTAGCTCAGTACTGTCTACACTGGCTGGCAGAGGCTCTCCAGGGTTTCAGGCAGGAAACAGCCCTACTCGGAGATGTCATAGGAGAATCAATCTGGGGCTTTCTACCTGCAAAGCAGGTAGAAGCTTTACCACTGAGCCACGGCACTACCCCCCAAAAAAATAAAGTAAGATTCTAGTCCTTATGGTTCTGAATAAAGGACTGAATTAAGGAAGAACACTGAATCAGCCCATTAGCCCATCCAGCTCAGTACTGCCTGCACCAATTGACAGCAGCTCTCCAGGGCTTCAGGCAGGGGACATTCCCAGCTCTACCTGGAGATGCCACTGGGGATTCAGCCTGGAACCTTTTGCTCACAAAGCAGGTACTCTACCAATGAATTATGGTCCTCCCCCCATTTAAATGTGGCTTTTCTATACACATTCTCTAAAAAGTCTGCCATCTTTCTTCATAGGTGAGTCACTCCACACATACCCCTTGATCATTCAGCTTGCTGTTTTCTTAATCTTTTCTAACTCTACAACATCCGTTTTGAGGCTGATGGCCAGAACTCTACACACTATTCCAAATACTGCTGCACTGTAATTTGTACCATAACAATAGCATGTCAGCAGTTTCAATTCCTTTCAGATGCCTTAAAGAACTAGGTACCCACCGGGCACCAGGAAGCATAAGGGATCAGGCCAAAGACCCATCTAGTCCAGGATTCTGTTCTTACAGTGGCCAAGATGTCGAAGAAGCTCATGCTATTGGCAGGGGTACATTCCTATCCTTTGCTTCTACCTTCCTCTCTCTCTCAGCTTCCTGAGTTCTCTGTCTTTAGGGTTCTCTCTTTTACTAATGTGCTTTGAGGTTGATACTGTTGGAACTTTGCCCATAAGAATGTTGGAAAGGAGATCTCACAAAGCGCAGATAGGAGGGTTAGGAAGTGGAGGGAAGGAGCCCAGATATGATCTGGCATAGAATCATAAAACTGCACAGTTGGAAGGAATCCCCAAGGGTTATTGAGTTCAACCCCCTCCAATGCAGGAATCTACAAAAGCATGCATCTTTGAAAAATCTCATAAAATGATTCAGTAGCAAAGATTGGGGGTGGGACTCAGTCTCACCTCTGTAATGAATAGGATGCACTCAAGAAACATGAAGTCTTTATGATTTTCATTCACCACTTTCTCATCCACAAAATGTCGAGGTTCCAGGTTTGGGTGATCTGAGAAGGAAGCATTATGTTTCAGGGCAGTTTCCATTTAGATGCCGAAGGCTTATCGGGACCACCCATCCCCCCAGCTTAGTGTGACAAATTGGGGGCTAGAGAATTGTTCTAGGTAAAAGCCCATCATCACTTCTTACGCAACAGAAGCAGGGTCCTCTCTTAACCAGCAACAAAATGGGCACTTTTGATCACTCGTTAACAGGGAGCACGGGTAATATTTGAGGTTGGCAGTACTGTGAGCTTTGATCAGAGTTACAAATAGCAAAGGAAAGGGAGAAATTAGGCCCATCCCTCAACCCCTTCGCCACAATGGAACAAATTTCACAGAAGAGAAGATGTATCAACAGGATAGCATTCTAAGGGTCCCTGGCAAAGGGTGAGGGGGGAGCTGCTTCTCCCACCAGACAGTTTGAGGCCCCCCATGCAAGGTAACGGAGAGATCATTTTGACCATTACTTCCCATGCAAGGCAATGGAGGAAATGTGGAAAAGGAGGGTGCAATTTGCCTTAGGGTGCCTGATTGGAAAAAAAAAATTCTTTTTCTTTTTTAATGGAATAAGCCCTGGATGGGGAGCTGATGGAGTTGGCAGTGGGGAAGCTTTCCCTGGTTACCTATCAGTTGTGAGCTGCCCCATATGAAGGGAAGGAACTGGAAGTCATCCAAGCCCCAGACTCCTTGGCTCCCAGCAGGTTCCATTCTATAGGTCTTCTGCAGCTTCCGCATGACTTCCAAATACCTGGAGGAAGAGGGGGATTGTTAAATTCTATTAAATAAATGACTAGTCCCCAGGGAAGCCTCTCTAAGGTGCTCTCATGAGGCCTTGCCTAGAAAGCCTTTGAGCCTCTCACTGCCCTCTTGACCATAAGGTGGTGAGAGTGATTACTTATTCTTCTCTCCCCTCCCCCCATCCCTCTCATGCAAGACTGTAGCAGAGGCTTCGTCCTCTGCTGGGCTGAGCCATTATTAAAAACCCACTTTCATATACCACAGGGTCGATTTTTAGCCCTCTCTCTCTCTCTCTCTCACACACACACACACACACCAGCTTCACCTGTTGAACACTTTGAAGACAATGGCCAGCTGGTCATCCACCCGGAGAACTCCAATTTTGCAAAGGCAGCAGAGGAAGGCAGCAAACGCTGCTTCATGACCTGAGATGAAAGGACAGGAAGGGAAACAATTTTCAGGACAAGGGACGAAAACACTCTACACTTGCATGATGCTTTGGAGGGCTACATGTTAACATGGCTACCTTTATTTATTTATTTATTTATTTATTTATTTATTTCCCACCCTTCACCCTAAAGTCCCAGAGTGGATGACAACATTAAAACACAATATTAAAAAATAGTTTAAAACAATTTACAATCACGGAAATAAGGTGGGTCCTAAAAAAATACACCTCAAGTATCAAAAGACCAGGATAAAGTGGTGTGTCTTCAGCATTTGCTGTAAGCTGTGCAATGAAGATGCTAGGCATACCTCTGTAGGGAATGAGTGCTGCAGCTTAGGGACCACCACTGACAAGCCCCTCCCTGACAGCCCCCTCTGCCGACCTCAGCACCTGAGAGGATCTGTAGTGAAGGAGGCAGCATTTCTCAACCATTTATGCAGAGAGACACCTATGAATGTGGGGCTACACCAAGTTTCACACACACTAAGGTGGGGGAGAGACAATTCTATGCCTGAAGGAGCTTCCAATTTTAATCTGGAGAGCTGGGAAACACAGGATGAGTACAAGCATATAAGCAACATTGTTTAAGATGGGGAAGTGAGTGTTTTTGTCCTGGGAGGCCAAATCTTTATCTCACCCACCAGTCAATCATCTGGCACAATAATGATGGCAGGTTGTCCTGCCTAACCTGGTAAAGTTGGCACTTGATGATGGGGAGGTGGAGAGAAGCTCCCCAAGCAAGACTGAACCCTGTGCATGTCAGCTAATGCACAGGAAAGCTCAGTCCTGCTTACTTCAGCCCACCTGCCACACACATGATGTCACGTATGGGGCAAGTGAGGCATGGATCTAGGTAAACGGCCTGCTAGGCCCTTTCAATTGCCAAGGGCAGAAATGTAGGAATAAGGAAAGCATATACTGAAGCATATTTTGTCATGAATTAAGTGCTTAGGCATTTTTCCTTTCTATTCTGTCAAATATTTTAAGATGGCTCCCCCCTTTCTTCTTTTTATTAATATTATTGTCTTCTCAAGAGTGACCTGTAATTTCATTGTTAAGAATAAAGGGATGTCACAAACTTGAATCAAGCAGGTCATTTTTTTTTGTTTTTCTCTTGTATTTTTGTTTGTTTTTTCTTCTTCTTTTCTTTTTTTCATTGCTATTTGTGGTGCGGTTCTTCATTTTATTTACTTTCTTTTTTGCAACTTGTTTTTGAGAGAATTGAGGCTTATTCCCAATCTGGGAACTATGTGCATACTCTGTCTAACAGAACTGAATTTAATGGATCAGCTTAGTATTTGCAGGATTTCTGAACTTGTTGGAGTTTTTAGGAACTACATTATATATCCAAAAATAGAAAAAGTCAATCGAAAAATTATATAAAAATTCAATTCAATAAGTATATAAAAATTCAATCACTATTAATAATCAATTATTATATATATATATATATTCAGAATTATATAACAATCAAAAGAAAATAGTGAATGAAGATACGGTGTTTTTTTTAAAAAAATACCATATCTAAATGATATACAGAAACAACTATTAATAAACCCAAAATCTGAAATAGAGATCAAGAAAACAATTTTATAGTTGGCTAGTGGTAAAACACTTAGATGGATTTCCTATTGAGCAATATAAAATATATGTAGATCTTTCAGCACCAAAACTTTGCCAATTATATGACGAGATATTTGATAGGGGAATTCTGTCAACGATGTTTAATCAAGCAAATATTGCTGTTATACCAAAACCAGACAAAGACCACACTCAATGCGCTCATTGCCACCCAATTTCATTAATTTAACGTTTATATAAAGATTTTAACAACAATGTTGGCAATTAGAGCACAACAAGTGATATTGTTTATAAAAAGGAATGCATGGTTTATCCACCTACGATTTTTTGGAGATAAGTATTAAGGTAAAGGTAAAGGGACCCCTGACCACTAGGTCCAGTCGTGGCTGACTCTGGGGTTGCGGCATTCATCTCGCTTTATTGGCCAAGGGAGCTGGCATACAGCTTCCGGGTCATGTGACCAGCATGACTAACCCTCTTCTGGAGAACCAGAGCAGCGCACGGAAACGCCGTTTACCTTCCCACCAGAGCGGTACCTATTTATCTACTTGCACTTTGACGTGCTTTCGAACTGCTAGGTTGGCAGGAGCAGGGACCGAGCAACGGGAGCTCACCCCGTCATGGGGATTCGAACCGCCGACCTTCTGATCGGCAAGTCCTAGCTCTGTGGTTTAACCCACAGCGCCACCCGCATCCCTTGGAGGTAAGTATTAGGATGTATAAATTCTATTTGGAGGAGGGGGTGGAAATTAAAATTGTCAGATTAAAATATTGTCCTACACCACATACCAATGATATGGGGTTTGACAACTGGTCAGCGTGGATGGACTCTCTGCGCCCTTACTTCTGCCAAAAGACACTGGAAAGCTAATACCATGGCCCCCTTTGATCAATGGATAGAAGATATGACAACTCTTGCAATATATGAATGGACTACTTTTAAGATGCAGATTGTGTATGGATAAATATAATGATATTTGGAATGCATTTATAAAAATTATAATGACTTGTTAATAATTGTATACTCATTGGAATAATAACATTACTTATATACTTATGTATCGTATTGTATTACAGTTTCAAGCACCTTTTTGTTTTTGTTTCATTTCTTTCACCTTTTTTGTCCACTGAAAATTTTCAATAAAATTCAATAAAAAAGAGGAGGAAAGAAATCAACAACCTTTATAACTATCAACCTCAAAAGGAAAAACAGCAGGCTTGCCATACAAAGTGAGAACCGCCATTGAACAATCTTCACTTTTAACAGCAATACAATAGCACCACCTCGTGACCAACAGCAGTTTTGCAACCAACTAGACAACAGACCTGCCTGGAGGTAGGGTTTTTTAAACATTTAACTGGCACACCAAATCTGCTTGCCCTGCTCGTGGGCATTTTGAGGATCAGCAGTCATTTTAATGTTTGTTGCTTTTATTACACATTAGCAGTCAAGCAAATCTAAGAAAGCTTCCTCCTGCAGAAGAAGGTGCTATTTTGAAAGCAAAACAGATTTTGTAACACCACGTCTGAGCAGAAAGAGCCCAAAGAGCCCATTGCTGCTCCCTCTCCAATCTCTGAGTCTTGCTGGGAATAGAGAGAAATCCCTTTAGGAGCAGGATGCTATAAAAGATGGGTGCTGACCACCCCACAACAGTAATCAGCACTGATGGCTAGATGGGTGTCTCTATAATCAGAGGCATTTTGCTGCTGAATACTGGTTGCCAGGGAACAGCCTGTCCACCTTGCAGGTTTCCCAGAGGCATCAGCAGAGCAGCTTCCAGAACATCCAGCAGGCCACCTGGGGTGGTCCAGGCCCCTTTACTGAAGCAGGGAGGGTGGGGAAAAGCTTCCAGGTCAGTCTGCTCATCCCCTGACAGATACCTGTCCCATAGTCAATACGAGTAGAGTTGCCCACTGACTCCTTCAGGTACACTGCCACTTCGGAGATGGCGTCTGACAGCTCACTCGGAACCACAGTGGCCACCAGGTTCTCAGCCCCCTAAAGGAACAAACAGCCAGGGTGTTAGGTTGGTCAGGTGCTATTCCCACACTCAAACTTTGAGAAGCATCAGATCACTGCCCTTCTCTCTCCCCACCCCCTTTTTCTTACAGCTTTCAGCTCCTCCTTTAATGTAGTTAGGGAGATTTCACCACTAGGAGGGGTTAATCAAAAAGGGGGAGAAGTTTATGAGTTAAAAAATCTGCTAGTCTCTTTTCTTTTCCTTTTTTAAAGGCGCCAAAATATTTTTATTGTGTTTGCTGAAAAGAGGCTGCTATCCCTTGATAATAATTCACCATGCATCTCAGAGCCAATTTGCAAGACATTTTAGTGTGGCAGTGCCCACATTTTGGAGCTCCCTGCCTATTGACACCAGCTAAGCACCTTCACTGAATGCTTTTGGCACTTGCAAAAAACATTTGTGCTTAGACAAGCCTAACCTAGACATGTATAACACAAGTGTGTGTTTGGATTGGTTTCAAGCTTATTGCTGCTTTTATTTTTTTAATGTTTTAAGAGTTGTTTTTACGGATAATTTTATTGTTTTATTCTTGTTGTAAACAGCTTTGGGGGTTTAAAAAAAAATTAAGTGGTGTACAGTGATACCTTGGGTTAAGTACTTAATTTGTTCCGGAGGTCCGTTCTTAACCTGAAACTGTTCTTTTTTTTTTATAATAATTTTTATTCGTTTTTCAAACAGATAACAATAGCAACACAAAACAACACGATTTCCAACTGATCGTTTCATACCCTTCTTTCTTTTGACTTCCCCATACCTCCCCATCCCTGCATCCTTGTTTATTGATTCTTTAGCAACCCTTAGGTCCATTATCTTAATTCCCTTTCATAAAAGTTCCTTTAGTTTTTTTGATTACTGCTGCAATTTCTTTACCTCTTACCCCCTGACATCTTAACATTCATCAATTTTACAATTGTTCTTAAGATATATTTTAAATTTCCTCCAGTCCTCTTCCACTGTCTCTTTCCCCTGGTCACGGATTCTGCCCGTCATCTCGGCCAGTCCCATAAAGTCAATCAGAAACTGTTCTTAACCTGAAGCACCACTTTAGCTAATGGGGCCTCCCGCTGCCGCTACACTGCCGGAGCATGATTTCTGTTCTCATCCTGAAGCAAAGTTCTTAACCCAAGGTACTATTTTGGGGTTAGCAGAGTCTGTAACCTGAAGCGTATGTAACCTGAAGCATATGTAACCCGAGGTACCACTGTATAAATTATATGACACAAAAATTAAAAAACAGAGCCAACGTGGTACAGCTCTTGTTAGGAAGTACCAAATCAGACTACCAGGTGGTGGTGAAGAAGAGAACAGGCGTATCTAGGTGCTTTTATGTACACAGGAAAATAAGCAAGTCAAACTATGCCAAAGGTAGAACCCTTTCCCCTTCAATGCAAGAGCCAAATAAAAAGATTTCCTTTGGCCGTGAACAAAATCCAGATCAAGCAAAGCCATAGTACCACTCTATTCTGCCTTGGTTAGATCACACCTGGAATACTGTGTCCAGTTCTGGGCACCACAGTTTAAAAAGATTGTTGACAAGCAGGAACGTGTGCAGAGGAAACCAAGCAAAAGCAAATGGCTTTAAGGCAATACCTGAATCATAGGACACACTACAATGATATGACACTCCACAATCCAACTCTACAATTCTATGAAAATGAAGCTAGAAGAGAATTGGGCAACTCCATTCACTACCACAGAAACAGACACAGACACACACTTACTGCTTTACCTGGTCCAGTTTGGTGTACCACGTCCGAAAAGCCTTGTTCCCAAAGCGAGATGGCTGGTCCACTGGTGGGGTCTCATCAATCCACCTGTCAAGCGTGTTCAGGAGATCAATCAGCTTTTCAATTGGCTGACAAGAGAAGGGAGAGGAGTCTACTTAGGCAGAAGGCAGAAGGCAGACACAAACACATCACACATCCTGCTCACCAGAGACCAAATGTTTCAAAACATCAGCACACATCCCAAGCTGATCATTGGCAGAACGTACTATTTCTTATTTATTTATTTCATCTATTGCATTTACAGTGGTACCTCGGTTTTCAAACGTTTCAAAAGTCGGACGTTTTGGTTTTCGGACACCATAAACCCAGAAGTAAATGCTTCAGTTTTCGAACACATCTTGGAAGTTGAACATGCCACGTGGCTTCCGCCGAGTGCAAGATGCGGAGGCCTAGCTGTCAGCTATTGAGTTTTCGGTTTTCGAACGTTTCGGAACTTGAACCGTCTTCCAGAACGGATCACATTCGAAAACCAAGGTACCACTGTATATCCCACCTTTTTTTCCATCAAGAAGTTCCAGGTGGCACACATGGTTCCCTCCTTCCTCAATTAATCCTCACAACAACCCTGTGAGGTAGGTTAGGCTGAGAAAGGCAGTGACTGGCTCAAGGTCACAGCCAGTGAGCTTCAAGGCCAGGTGGGAGTATTTGAACCCTGGTCTCTCCCAGGTCCTGGTCTATATAACTCCAACAACTACACCATTATTATTATTATTTATTAATAAAAAAGGACAACTAACGAGGCAACCCTTTCCCCCATACATCCCACAAAGCTTAGCACAATGAGGGCTGAGCATTCTTTAAAAAAAAAAAAAAATGAAACTCAGAAGAGCGTACAGAATGGAGTTCCAAGAAGTGGGGCGGGCTAGCTAGTGCTGTGAATAGGAACCAACTCTTTTCAGGAAGAGAAGATGCCCTGCAGATCCTCTTGTATATACTTTTTAAACATGTTCATTTGGGATGTGGGGGATTTTCTGTTCCTGAATGATGGGGGGATAGGGGCTTGCAATGCTGCCGCTCCAAAGGGCAGCACATACTCCGGGAAGGAATTCCTCCTTTAAGAGTAGACAAAGGACAAAAACAGCAGGAGCAACTCCTCTGACTTTGCCGGAGGCCTCGTGCGTGAGAAATCCTCTAGTCTCCCAAGCCTGAATTCGATCCTTTGCTGTGTCAGAAGGCCGTGGGGAAGTGCCAAGTCCAGCAGCTTTTCTAGCCCTTGAAGCATTGCAGGAGCAGCAGGAAGAGAGAGTAATGGGGGAAATTGACAGCATCATGCTATCTCCAAGCCAAGAGCCATCATTTCTTCTGCCTGAACTAGATGGACAAGTGGTCCGACTCAGGTTAAAACATCTTCCTGTGTTTGTTTAATCCAGCCTTTTATTCAGAACTATGAGGACTAGACTCTCTATTTTTAGGGAAGGAGGCACATCTAAGTCTTAAAGCTCATGCCTTGCATGCAAAGGGTCCCAGGTTCATTCCTCAATGGTATCTCCAGGTAGGACTAGGAGAAACTCCTGCCTGAAACCCTGGAGAGCCACTGCCAGCCAGTGTTGACAGTACTGATACAGACAACCATCGCTCTGACTCAGTACAAGGCTGATTCCAGCAGCACAATTTCTTTTTTGCATGCAGAAGGTTGCAGGTTCAATCCTTGATGCTATCTCCAGGTACAGCTGGGAATGTCCCCCTGCCTGCAACTCCTGGAAAGCTGCTGCCAATCAGCGTAGATAACACTGAACTATTTGGACCAATGGTCTTACTCAGTATAAGAAAGCTTTAACCGAGGCCATTATTCAGAACCATGAGGACTAAAATTTTGCTTTATTTCTCAGGGGAAGGGGCCATTGCTCAGCAGCAGAACATCTGCTTTGCACACAAAAGGTCATCAGTTCAATCCTCACTGGCATCTCCAGGTAGGGCTGGGAATATCCCCTCCCTGAAATCTTGGGGAAGCCTCTTCCAGGCAGTGTAGACAGTTCTGAGCTAGATGCACCAAATGCTTGGAGACTTTTTGGCCTTGGGAAACAATACATAAATGAAGCAACCCCAAAATCAAACTCAGAACTAAAAAATAGAATTGGATAAAATACAAATTCAGCAACAGCAGCCAAAAAATAAATAAAAATTAGCCCATTCAAAAGCTTGGTGGAAAAGAGCTAGCCTGGAGTGGAAAAGAGAAGAGCATGGAGCCCTCACACTTTGGCTTACCTCAGAGACTTTGTATTCAGAGGTCAGCTTCTTGCCCTTGATGCTTTCATTCAGCTTGAGAATGAAGCCTGTGTAGTCTGCATAAGCCTATTTTAATAATAATAATAATAATAATAATAATAATAATAATAATAATATCAGAGAGAGGGAAAGCAAGAATGGAGCATTAGCCAGACAACATTCCATGAAAAATCCAGCAATGTTGCTTATCCCGCCCTGGGGAGAGAGAGATCAATGGGGAATAGGCATGCCAGGGAGAAGGCACGTTTCTTAAGACTGATTGCCCACTTTTCCACCAGTGCAGTCAAGATGGCCAGCAGAATCAGCACTGAGTAAATGAGGTACAAGCATATGGCATGAAACAACTGCAAATTTTAAGAATCATCACATTGAATTAGCTGTAATGGCTAATTGTTAGAAGCAGGGTGCCTGTGAATGCCAGTTGCTGGGAATCACAAGTGAGGAAAGTTGCTGTTGTGTTGAGGTCCTGCTTTCAGACGTCCCATAATGGGCATCTGGTCAGCCACTATGCAAACAGGCTGCTGGACTGTATGGGCCACTGACCTGATCCAAAAGAGCCCTGCTTAGGTTCTTACATTAAACCTCCAATGTCAGAGGCAGTGTCCCCCTGAATCAGCCTTTCTCAACTTTCTCAGGTGTTGTTGGACTAAATTCCCATCATCCCTAGTGAGAAGAGCCAGCAGTCAGGGATGATGGCCACTGTCATGGGTGCCTTCTGGCCTGATCAAATAACCAGGCTCTTCTTAAGTTCTTATAACAGGAGTTTTAACAAATCTTTGGAGGATAAGGCTATCAATGGCCATTATGTTCTTCCTTCACTGCCAAGATGCCTCTGAATACCAGGGAGAGTGTTGCTGTTGCACTTGGGTCCTGTTTGTGGGCTTCCCAGAAGCATTTGACAGGCCACTGTGAGAACTGTGGTTTTTAAATTATATTTTTATTATATTTTGTACATCGCCTTGGGACATACATAGGAGGCGATTAATAAGCAACAACAGCATTTAATGGATGCAAGACTAAATGGGTCTTTGGCTTGATCCATCAGGACTCTTCTTTATGTTCTTATGGAATACAAAACTGATAGGAATGTGACAGAGATTGATTGGGTCAGGCTGCTGTCAGTTAAAAGTATTCCACTGCCACAATATTGAAGGATGTTGGAAAATGAGATTTTGCCACTCTTCTCCAACCTCCCAGCAACTCTGTGCTGACAGACAGCAGTCTTCTGCAGCAGCAAAGGATTGAAAGTAGAAAGCTGGCTTTTTTAGCTCCCTGCTAAAAAAGTGGGACCATTCTCCCAGATAGGTTAGCTTTCTATGTGCAGAGAAAGCATGGAGTGTCATTTAACCCAGAGGGGGGTGAATCTGTGGCCCTCTGAATTTTGTTGGATTCCAAATCCTATCAGCCCCAGCAAGGATGGCCAACTGTCCAAGGACGATAGGAGTTACAGTTCAGCAACATGCAGAGGACCAGAGATTCCCCTCCCCTGATTTAACATGGGAGACCCCTCCCAGTCTCAGGTGGTACAGCCGAGATACCAAAGTGACCCCTCAGCAGGAACTATTTCCTGCTCAACCCACATGCCAATGGTACCTCCCCAGAAATATACCAAACATTCTGTACCTGTGAGCGTTTCCACTTCCCCATGTCGGGAACCATGTTGATTTCCTTCTTGGGGATCATGAAATTTCGGTGGGGAGGAGGCAGTGCTGCCTCCTCAGGGGATTCTGGAAGGAGAAAGAATTCAAACCATTTGGACTGTGAAGATGTTGCTATGTTCTCAACTGTGAGTTCCTTTCTAAAGAAAATATTTTCAGGTCATTATTAAAATCCACTTACCTTTCGTATTGACTCCCTATGTGGAGCATGATTAAAATCCAATATTCAGGACAGATAAAGGAGAGTACTTCACTCAGTAGTGTTCAGCAGTGAAACTCACCCCCACAGTAGAGGCAAAGATGACCTTACCAACTTGGATGACCTTACAGCATCACAGAAACAGAGAATTGGAAGGGATCCCCCAAAGGTCATCTAATCCAATCCCCTGCAATTCAGGAATCATAGCTAAAGAATTCCTGACATGTGGCGAGCCAACCTGTTTTAAAATCTCCAATAAAGGAGAGTCCATCAGCTTCCAAGGAAGTCTGTTCCACTGTTCCCTGATAGTCATTTTCAAATATCTGAAGGGCTGTCATTTGGAAGACAGAGCAAGCTTGTTTTCTGCTGCTCCAGAGAGCAGGATCCAGAGAGCAGTGGATTCAAATTGCAAGAAATGAGTCTCCTTAATTGGAGGTTGGAAGGCCATCTGTCAGGGATTCTTTAGCTGTGATTCCTGCTTCGCAGAGGCCCATGGGGTCCCTTTCAACTCCGCAGTTCCATGATTCTATAAATTAGCACATGCAAGTAAAATTTAACGCAACCGCTCTCAGGAGAGGGGCCTAAATGCAAACAGGATGCCCTTGCTTTTCAGATAGCTGTCTCCACAAATCACTTTGGCCTTAAAAGTGGAGCAAACTTGCAGCCCAGAGAGAAACCCCTGGCACGGATGGCTTTCAAAGGAGGTTTAGAGCTTGCAAAGCACTCTAAAGTCCCTGGAGGCCTTTGGATGAGTGCCAGGAAGGGGGTGGGGGGGAGAATGCAGATTATCAAGCTGCAAAGTCAGCAGGAACTCAGCCTCCTCCCCACCACCAGCAGACTAGGTAGATGGTTTGGTTCATTTTTCCTCATTAGCCAGGAAGCAGGTAAGCACTCCCCTCACCCAGCGCCTTGTCAAAAGTGCCCTGATCCCCTCCCGCTCCTGCACAGAGGGAGGCTCCCTTTCTAAAGTTGAGGGCTCTCAAGGATGAATGGCTCTGCTCTACATTCCTGTTCCAGCAAAACAAGGTGAATGTAGTCACATTGCCGCAAGGGAGCCAAGAATCGTGGAAAGGAGAAGTGGAACAGAAAAGCAGCAGGGGGGGAGGGGGGAGGCGAGATGTGCAGGGAACAGAGAGAGGATTTCGGTCCCCAACCACAAAGGCGACAGCCAATGTCTTAAGTTTTCTCCCAGTAAGGTTGCAGAGTGTCAAAGCATCAAAGCCATTCAGTCTGTATCTTTCATTGCCAAAAATAATCGCATCCGGCGCGTGGATCTTATCTTATACCACCAGACACATTCTCGCTTTCTCTGCGTTTTAGCCACATGAAAGCCCTCTGTGGTCTAAGGGAGAGATATGCTGGCCCAAGGTCACCTGATGACCTTCCTGGCTGTAGGGCGGGACCTGGTCCCTGATACTCTAAACCCAACATTGCTAAATGAAAATCTGCAGTTGGTTACCAGTGGAGTATCGTTGCCCATATTTACATCCCGCTTTCTTCCAAGAAACTTTACAACAACCCTGAAGTTTAGGGGAGGAAACTAGGGAACCCTTTTCAACTTGAGGACTGCATTCCCATCTGGACAACCTCCCTGTGTCTGCCTGCCAGTGGTGGGTGGAGCCACAGGCCAAAGTGGGTAGGGCAACAAATGTAAATTCTACTGTCATTTACCGTAAGTGATTAGTTTCTGCACATGTATCTCTCTCTTCCATCCATTCGGGCAAGCAAGGGCCATTATCAGAGTTCAAGGGACCCATCAGAGTTGAAGGGACCCATCCCAGCCAGGCAGAAGCACTCAATGAAATTATACATGGCATGAAGAAAGTGGATAGAGAAAAGTTTTTCTCATTCTCTTACAGCACCAGACTGCATGGACACCCCATGAAGCTGAATACTGGAAGATTCAGGACAGATAAAAGGAAGCACTTCTAAATGCAGCACATTGCTAATCTATGGAACTCTCTCCCACATGAGCCAATGATGACAACCAATTTGGGTGGCTTTAAAAAAAGATTGGACACATTCATGGTGGAGAAGGCTATCAATGGCTAGTTCTGCCTCCACATTTGGCAAGACATGCTTGGAGACGGTAATGCTTCAGAGTACTATTTGAAAGAAACCACAGGAAGGGTTTCTAACTATGTGCTGTGTGAAGGACTTTTTAAATTCTGTCCTAAATCTTCCAACATTTAGCTGCACTGTATGCCCATGAGTTCTAATGTTCAGAGAAGGAGAGAAAACTTTTCTCTCTTCACTTTCTCCATGCCGTTCCTCATTTTATAAACTTCTGTCAAGTTGCCTCTTCCTCACCTTTTCCCTAAAAGTCCCAAACGTTGCAACCTTTCCTCACCCCCTGGATAATTTCACTGGCCCTTTTCCGAATCTTTTCCAGCTCCACAATTTCATTTCTTTAGGTGAAGTGAGCAGAACTGTGCATAGCATCACAAATGTGGCGATGCATTACATTTACATAATGGCATCATGATCTTGGCAGTTTTATTTTCAGCACCTTTTTTAACAATCCTGAGCATGGAATTTACAATTCGTCCCACCCCACCCCCCAGCTATTCACAGATGCCCCACCCCTGGGTCTACATCACCACTGAGCTCCTCGCTACATCTTTGAGATCTCTTTCCTGGACAAATCTCATTACGCAGCATGTGTGACATTAGGGTTTATTTACGGCATTTTGCCCCACCATACGTATACTGTATCTGCACTTGCCATTTTAATGCCCATTCTCTCGCCTTGGGGACATACCCTGGAAGCAGTGGGGTTAGGGGAGCTCATGGCTTGGTTCCAGTTATGGGGTGCCAACACCCACTTATCATGGATAGAATGTAGCAGCAGCAGCTCAGGCTCACCCTGAGAACAACAACAACAATTCGGCTTACCCTGAGTAGCCCCAATATTTTGTCACCTCAGACCCCAAAATGGCACCAGGGAAGGGGCAAGAGAAGAAAAAAGGGGGGAGAGAAAGATCGACATGGGGATCTGCTGCTCTGGTGCATCCTGTCGCCTCACCTTGCCTCATGGGTGAGCCGGTCCTGAGTAGCCCCACAGCAACCCTCCTCGCGAGCAAGTCCCCGTGACACGGAAAGGAGTTACAACAACCCTGAAAGGTAGGCCACTCTCCAAGGTGGGGCTGAGGCTGGGTGGCTCTCTTCCTTACCTGGCTGCCATTCGCTTTCTGCCATCTTCCTCGAGCCGCTGCCGCCGCCTTTCACCTCTCACCACCTGACACTGGAAAATAACCGCCGCTTCGCCATATCGGATACGGGCACCGGGGCCGTCGCTGTGAGGAGGGCTGGGCAGGGGCGGGGGCGGGCGGAGTGAACCTGACGCTGCCATCTTGATAAAGGGCACCGCGACCTACACAGGGTTGGATTACGAGTTCCCCAAGCATCAGAGAGACGGAGGGGTTGTATACCGTTTGATTGTTCAAAAAAGAACGCAACCTCAAAGCGGTTTATTAAAAGAATAAAGCAATGAAATTTCCAGTAAAAACAACAACAGTTAAGTTAAGAGTAACCATTTAGAATTTATAACAATTTTCATTTTTAAAAAAATACAGACATACTATCGTGTCCCTCTAGATGTGTCCCTCTGCATTTATATCTCTACATCGAACACTTCTCTGCCCTACTTCCGCGCCCTTGTGCATCCATCTTGAGGAAGGGCGGTTTAGCTTCTTCCCGCCCCTGGAATCTAGATAAATTAAAATGGTATAGAACATACTTCTGGTTTGACAATAAGCTGAGATTTCCCCCCCCCCGCCCCCTCCCCGACTCCAACTTCCAAGGCAACATATAGAAGGTCTTGTATCATAGAGATAATACTATGCAGAACGATGCTACTGAGCCCATAAAGGATCGTGATCTAGACTGGCTTTCCATTTTGGCCGGAAATTCAGATAGTGTGTCATTCTGTTTTCTCTCTCTCTCTGAGGTCTCCTACGGAGGGAGCGTTAAGGTAAGCATAGACTTATGAAAATTAGATATAGCAGCTCATTCTCTGTAGAGATAACTTCTGGGTTCGCTTTGAATGCCGCTTCTGAGTTCTCAAGTGGATTTTCAAGTGGGAAAATGTGGCATAGCTATTTATTCATACCATCTTTTCTCTGAGGAACTTGTAGCTATGCAGCTTAGTTGTCTCTGCTTTCATTTTATTATCACAGTCCCCCCCCCCCCCTTGTAAGGTAGGCTAAACTGAAAGCCAGTGGCTGGACCAAGATCACCTCATGAGCTTCACAGTTAGCTGAGATTTCAAACCTGGGTCACCTCAACCCTCTAACCACTACACCACATAAAAGCCATGCTGCATCATACCCAAAGGATCCCATCTAGTCCAACATCCTAGGGGCCAATCAAATGCCTCTTTGGAATCTGTGAGCTGGATTTGAGTGCTATAGCAGGTTTTGCCACTTGTGATTCCTGGAAAAAGATGATAAAGGTAGCAAACAAAATTTAAGAACTTATGGTGGGCAACTGGCCTGATCCAGCAGCTAACTGGATAGCCAGTGTGGTGTAGTGGTTAAGAGCGGTAGTCTCGTAATCTGGGGAACCGGGTTCGCTTCCCCGCTCCTCCACATGCAGCTGCTGGGTGACCTTGGGCTAGTCACACTTCTCTGAAGTCTCTCAGCCCCACTCACCTCACAGAGTGTTTGTTGTGGGGGAGGAAGGGAAAGGATAATGTTAGCCGCTTTGAGACTCCTTAAAGGGAGTGAAAGGCGGGATATCAAATCCAAACTCTAACTGGTACTGTTGGATTCAAGGACAACAGTATAAGAGGAGAAAGCCAGAAATTGTTGGAACTCCCAAGTCCCCTCAGACTCTGTTTGCATGGCCAGCAGGGGATGATGGGAATTGTAACTCAACTACATCTGGAGGGTACCTCATTGGTCACCTCAAATAATTTCACATCCTCAACTCCTGCAGCACAAAACCAGTGCCCTGCTGCTTATCTCTCTGACCCTCCCCCCAAGGAAAACTACCTTGTCTGCTAAAACACCCATGCAAAACACCTCCTCGTTACTCATGATTCACATCTGTGGGTAGCCACTGTGAAAACATGATGCTGGACTAGATCCAGCAGGCCTCTTCTATCAGGTTTTATTCAACTAAGTTCTACACCGAGTAAACCCTCTGAAATTAATGCACCTGAGTAAGCTACATTTATTCATTTCACTCTGAGTAGGACTAGCACTGGGGACAGCTCCTTGTTTTTACAGTTTGTTGAAATGGTATTAATAGTTTGTAGAATTTTTAGTTTGTTGCACATTGGTTTGATGGCCTCAGACCGTGAAGTGATTTGTAAAATGATGATGATGATGATGATGATAGTGATGTGGCAGTTCAGGGGCACTTTCTGGTAAATACCTGTAAGATTTTTATTTTTATTTATTTATTTAAGAAATGTATATTTGTCGTCTTCTTCTTTTCTCTCTTTTTTAGAAATGTATATTTCTCAAAAGGCCCCAGCGTGGTTTGCAACAAAGGAATATAATAATAAATGAAGCACCACATTTATAACGTTTGTAGGGTTCTTCCTGTTTAGTACTGCTTGTTTGCTTTGGGGGGGGGGTATTGCAATAAAAACCTATTTGAAAATAATAATAATACTGTAGTAATAATAATAATAATAATAAATATAGCATGCATAATATCAAATATCTGTAGAATGCACCCCCTAAATTGGGTCAACTCTTGAGTAGAACTTAGCTGCAGACATTATTTTTCATTTATGATTAAATTAAAACCATAATAATATCTATGCAATTTACAGGGGGAGGGGGCAGTATTTAGTGTTGCATCGGATGTTAAATCCTACTCAAGTGTATACCCACTGAAAATAATGGAAATAACTGACTGCAACTCAGCTGGATACACCCAAACATGTGTGCATCTCAGATGTAAGTCTAGCTGTATTCATTAGGGCTTACTTCCAGGAAAGCATGCAGCATGCAACCAATAGTAAACTTCCCTTGCATGTAACACTACGCAGCGGATTCCCAAAATATGGGGGGCGGGGGGAGTGTGCCCAACCCGAAGATGGCGGAGCCTCTCCTGCTTCCTTACCCCTTTCTGTTTAGGGGGGCTGCTGCCCTTTCCAAAGATGGCTGCTTGCTAGCTCCTCCCCACAGCAGCTGCAAATTCTTGTTGCAGCTGCGGTGGTGGGTGCCTCTTGCTGGGCTACTGAAGTTGCACCCTGCAGCTCCCTGCCCTCTGCTCTCTCCAAGGCCAATAGCTCAGGACTTTGGCCTCGAGGCAGAGCCTCGACTCTTAAGCAGAAAAAAGGGGGTGGTGCAAACTTGTACAGTGCAATGCTTGCCTTCCTAGCGAGGAACATGGTAAGTGACTTTCTCTGCTGTCTTTGAATCTTTGGGGGTACAGCTGCGAGGAAAGGGCTCAGATTCTGTGGCTGGAAGAAGAGGGTTTTTTGGCGGGGGTGGGGTGCAGGGGTAGGTGGATTAGGGGTCTGACTTCAGGGAAGATCCAGGGGCAGGGCTGTTGGAAGGAGAAAAGGAAGAATTAACTCGTGTCCTGTAACTCTTGTTGCTTGTTTTCTGGAGAAGGAACATTCCTGATTTCTCCCTCTCTAATGGGTGTGTTTATTTGGCAGAGCACTCTTGGTCTCCAAGATATGTGTGGTTTTCTTTGGCAGATCATGTGAGGAGGGGGGCGAAGTTATGCAAACAGGAGAATCTTTTTTCTCTAATTTAAAAAGTACAGGAGGATTCTTAGCCAAAGAATGGGAGAAAACAAAGAGGCTCGTTTTCGGTTCTCTGAGTGGGGGGATTTGAACCCTGGTCTCTGGTTTCTAGTCCTCATTTAAACCCCACTACAACCCTGTGAGGCAGATTAGGCTGAGAGTGAGTGGCTGGCCCAAGGTCACCCAGTGGGTTTCATGGTCGAGTGGGGATTCGAACCCTGGTCTCCCAAGTCCTGATACTCTATCCACAACACCACACTGGCATATACGACACATATACTGTATATATATATAATGATGTTGTTGTTAATAATAAAATGCTTATATAGCCCATTTTTAATATTTGAAGGACGTCGCACACATGTTTGTGATAATGCTTGAGACATTTGTAAGAGCTCAATCTTTTAGTGTGGCAGTGCCTGTACTTTGGAACTCCCTGCCAATTGATATCGGGCAGGCACCTTCACTGTCCTCTTTTCAGCACCTGTTAAAAACATATAGGCGAGACCTACCCAATTATTTAGAAAGTTGATGTGTTTTAATCCATTTTCAGTCCATTGTTAACTTTTTGAAAGTCTTAAATTATAGAATTGTTCATTTTTCTTAGTGATTGTTTTATCTTTTTTGTAAACTGCTCTGAGGTTTCTTACAATCATGCGGTGCATAAATTTCATGAAATAGTATAAATAAATAAATCTTGTAAAGTGGGCCTGTATTAGCATGCAAAGCCAGTGTGCTGCAGTGGTTAGGTAAAGGTAAAGGGACCCCTGACCATTAAGTCCAGTCGTGACCGACTCTGGGGTTGCGGCGCTCATCTCGCTTTATTGGCCAAGGGAGCCGGCATACAGCTTCCAGGTCATGTGGCCAGCATGACTAAGCCGCTTCTGGCGAACCAGAGCAGCGCACGGAAACGCCGTTTATCTTCCCACCAGAGTGGTACCTATTTATCTACTTGCACTTCGGCGTGTTTTCGAACTGCTAGGTTGGCAGGAGCAGGGACCCAGCAACAGGATCATACTCCGTTGTGGGGATTCAAACCACCGACCTTCTGATCTGCAAGCCCTAGGCTTGCAGCATCCACAGTGCTGCAGCGTCCCTCTTGCTGCAGTGGTTAGGGTGTTAGATTAGGACCTAGGAGATCAGGGTTTAGATTTATTACTTGGCCGTGAAGCTCACTGGGTTTGACACCCTCTCAGAGTAGCCTACCTCACAGAGCTGTTGTGAATATAAAGCGTAGATTGGGGAGGGGGGAACCGTATATAGTAGCTTGAGTTCCTTGGAGGAAAGATGGTGTGCAAATTTAATAATACGTTTTTAAACAAGAACATGACCCTTGTAATTGCAGATGATGGGGCAAGGTGTAAAAAAAATCTTTTAAAATAATTTTAAAATAGTAAATGTTTTAAAAATTGCTTTTTTTATTAGAAAAATGTGCTAAAGTCTCTCCAAAATAACCTTAGCTTCATAGAAAATCTGAGTTGACTAGAAGGAAATGAATGCAGCAGGTGTCTTTGGCATCGATTTTTAAAATGTTTGTTGAAGACTTTTCTATATTGTCAGACGTAACGTAGAGAAAAGCGAGAATGCAGCTCTCCCTGCTTGGCAGAATCTCGGCTATCAAAATGAATTTGTGGTCCAGGATGCTGTTTTTATTCTAATCAATTCCAATTGTAAATAATTCAGGCTGCTTCAAAGCATGGAAGAAGGATATTTCTAAATTCATCTGGAAGTGGGGAAATCCAAGACTTCAACATAAAATTGTGAAAGAGGAGGCGTTGCCCTGCCAGACCTGCTAATGTATTATGAGTCAGCCTGTTTGTGTTGGTTAAAATAATGGATTACATTGGATAATGCAGACATCCTGGACTTGGAAGGTTATGATTTAAAATTCGGCTGGCATGCATGTCTTTGGTATGGGAAGGTGAAAATTTATAAAAGTTTTATGAATCATATTCTTAGGAGGAATCTGTATAGAGTTTGGGAGAAATATAAAAATTTGCAGGAAAGGAAAACACATTTATGGCTATCTCCTATCGAGGCTGTTACAATTAAGAGAGTTAATATGGCTAGAGAGTGGGAAACTTACAGGGAATTGCTGCACTTTACAGAGAGGGAAGCTAAACTGAAATCAATGGAAAATGTAAGGAGCCATGTTACAGATTGGTTACAATATCATCAGTTATGTGAAATGTTTAAAATAGACAGGAAAAATGGTTTTCAGACCAAAGCTCACAATTTGAAAAAGAACATCTACAAAACAAAGAACAACTTTTGTCTGAAACGTATAATCTGTTATTAGATTGTGAAACAAAAGACGAGCTTGTCAAAGCCTCTATGACACACTGGGCAATAGATATAGGGAAGAATACAGATTTTAACCTCTGGGAAAAACTTAGAAAAAGTGATTTGAAGTTTACAGAATGTTATTCTTTGAAGGAGAACTACTTGAAAATGATTTACAGATGGTATTTAACTCCAAGTAGGCTTGCTAAGATGTATAAGACTGAATAAGACTGAAAAATGCTGGAGATGGAAAGAGGTTGAGGGAACCTTCCTTCATATGTGGTGGGCTTGTAAAAGGGTAAAAAAAGTATTGGGAAATAATCCATAATGATTTGAAAAAACAGGTTTTAAAGTCCTTTTAAAAAAACAACAACCCCAGAATACTTTTTGTTGGGGATTATTCAGACTGAAATTCCCAGGTGTCAAAAAGGTTATGTATGCTACTGCTGTGGCCCATGTTTTGTTAGCCCAAAAATGGAAAACGAGTAAGGTCCCAACTAAAGAATGGCAACTTAAGCTAACAGAATATGTGCATCTTGGAGACTTAACGTACAGAATAAGAAAACAAGAACATACATTTAGAGAAGATTAGAAAAGGTTTATTGAATATATGGGGGGGGGGGAGTGTATACCTGAAAACGTTGGCAGCATTAAGATAAATTCAACAGTGTAAATAAGTTCTGATGGATGCAATAATGGAATACTGAATGGTTTAGTTTTTGTAAAATATGCAGAGATTTATGATATGCAAAATGAACCATGGAAAGAGAAGAAGGGAAGTCATTGATATGTTAATGAAATATACTCTGAGTCCTGTAGTAATTTCATGCTCTTTATTGCAGCTTGTAAAACATTGAATTGCCCCCCCCCCCCCCCCCCCCAAAAAAAACCTCAGGCTTTTATATACATTATTTACACAATGAGTCCAATCAGATTGGCTGATTCTGCTTCCCTCCTGGAGCCTGATTGGTCTTTTCCTGTAAGCCAATCAGTTGTTGCATTCTAGGATCCTACTTGCCTAATGTTCTAGGATCCAAGCTTAGTACATAACAGTTAAGGATGTTTAAATGAATATTTAAAATTGTAAAACAGAAAATTAAATTAGAGAGAGAGAGAGAGAGAGAGAGAGAGAGAGAGAGAGAGAGAGAGAAAGTGACAATTCTGTTACAGTTAACTGGTGATCTATGATTTAAAAAAAAATATTGTGCATATATCTGTTGCGTACTGCTTTGATTTTTGTTCCAATGAAATTGTGCTATTTATGTATTTCTTATAAATAAAGATAGGTTAAATTGTTTGTAAAGCACCACTGAAACATGCTGGTAGTCACAATGGTCTACGCTTCTAATCTCTTAAAAGTGATACATGACCTCCTTTCAGGCCCAGAGTTAAACACTACTGTATAAAAGAGGAATGTGGAAGAAAACTGAGGACTGGCATTACTAAGGGCAAGATGTCCTATCTCCACTGTGGGAGACCATATGCCTCTGAATACCATTTGCTGGGAATCCCAGTTGGGGAGAGAGTTGCTGTTGTCTTTAGGTCCTGCTTCTGGTTGGGCACTATGAGAATAGCAGGCCAGACTATTTGGGCTTTGGAGGCCTGATTCAGCTGCAGGGTTCTTCTGGTGTCCTTACACATGCTATGCATTAGTGCAGGTTTCCCAGAGTCTGAAACCCTGTTTTGCCCAGTAACTAACCTCCCTGATCCTTAACTGTGAAGCAAGTCCCAGCTTATTCTGTTGAACTAGCTTCCACTGGAATGCACCCTTTGGCTTCAATGAAATGATCTTGCTCAGTTTCCTTGCACATATACAGAAAGATCTGCCTCTGGTCTCTGATGGCAAATTATCCAGTGAAAATGCCTCATGGCCAAAGGTTTAGGATTATGTTGCATCATGTCTCTGTTTAGTCAGGCAATATTTACTGAGAGGGTAATAAATCATTCCCACCTCCCATTATTTAGGGACAGAGTATGGTGAACCACTCTTTAGTGAGCCCTGTCTTGAAGTAAAAAGGTGGACCACCTCAGTGAGGCCTGTGAAATGGGTGCATTTGGAGAGGGAGGCAGGTGCTTCCTCTTCTGCTATAAAGTAAGTGACCATATGTTTTTTTCTGCGGATTTTCAGGCAAAGCCATCAGGTTTGCTGAGGCCGGTGGCACTGAGGAAACTTCCGGGCCGGTATCTTGCCCACCAGGAGAGCTTGCCTCACCTCCCCATCCCGCCTCTCCAGCAGACGTTGGACCGCTACTTGTCTGCGCTCCAGCCCATCATCAGTGAGGAGGAACTCAGCCATACCAGGGAGCTGGTGGAGGATTTTCTGAAACAGGGCGGTGTTGGGGAGAGGCTACAGAAAGGACTGGAGAGAAGAGCCCGGAAACATGAGAACTGGGTAGGTCACAGCTGGAGGAGGTCAGGACTGCTGTAGCAGATGTGAAGGTGTTAAAGCTGTCATGTGATCCCTTTTTCATCTGGGGAAGGCAGTTGTTGTTTTTATTATTGAAATTACTAAAAATTTCTAGACCGCCCTTGATCCAAGGATCAAGGGGCGGTTTACAATATAAAAACAGAAAAATGCATAACATAATAAGCAAAAACACACACGCACAGTTTAAAAGGCCACTGATTGTTTAATTAGCCAGAAAAAGTAGGTAGGTAGAGACAAGTTTTCATAATACTATAAGTCATGACATCCAGTGAAGTTTAATGATGGAAGTATGCAGGACAGAGAGAAGAGAATATTCTTATTCACACAGTGCAAGGTTAAACTTTGGAACTCCCAAAAGAGGCAGTGATGGCAGCAGCAGCAGCAACAACAACAACAACAAATTATACTCTGGGCGGCTTCCAACAGTACATTAAAAACACAATAAAACAACAAACATTAAAAACTTCCCTAAACAAGGCTGCTTTCAGATGTCTTCTAAAAGTCAGTTGTTTATTTCCTTGACATCTAGTGGGAGGGCGTTCCACAGGGCGGGTGCCACTACCGAGAGCGCCCTCTGTCTGGTTCCCTGTAACCTCACTTCTCGCAATGAGGGAACCACCAGAAGGCCCTCGGTGCTGGACCTCAGTGTCAAGGCTGAACGATGGGGGTGGAGACACTCCTTCAGGTATTCTGAGCCGAGGCCGTTTAGGGCGTTATAGGTCAGTACCAACACTTTGAATTGTGCTCGGAAACATACTGGGCGCCAATTAGGTCTTTCTATGTACTGGGAGCCAATGTAAGCTACCAACTTGGATGGCTTTAAAAGAGGATTGGAATAATTCATGTAGGATAAGGCTATCAATCGCTGCCAGCCATGATCAATCAATCAAACATTTAATCATTTTATTTGTATGCCAACTATGCTCTGCCTCCAAAGAGGCAGCAATGCTTCTGAGTGCAAGTTGTTAGGAATCACAAGTGGGGAGAGTGTTGCTCTTGTATTCAAGTCCTGCTTATGGACTTCCCTTTGGGGCGTCTTTTTCACCACTGAGAGAACAGGATGCTGGACTAGATGGGCCACTGGCCTGATCCATTATCTTATGTTCTTACAAGGAGGGGGGGAAATGGGGGTGGGGGACCGACCATGGCTAGAGTTGTTAAGGTATACAGCACCCTTGTCCAGTTTGAAATGAAGTTGTGCAAATTGCATTAGAACCTAATGAGCATCCCCCCTGGCTCTGCTGGTAGAGTTGTGAAAGCCCAGAAAAAAACTGGAAAATTGGGTGGGGGAATCACCTCCCCCCTCCATAGACACAAATTTTTGGATTCCCCCACCCCCTGGTCTTTGGAAACAAAAACTAGAAACCATTTTTCAAGGAGAGAGGCAAAATAGGCAGAAAGGGACAGTATTTTCTCCACCCTGCAATTTTTCTGTGTTCTCTCCACCCCCGCCCCCCCCCCCCAACCAGGTCTTCACATCTTCATCTTCTAGGCCCTAATATGTCATCATCCCCTGTTCTTCCTCTCCACCCAGCCTCTCTTTTTAAATACTTTTCAAATTTACCGTTATACATTTCATTAGTTTTACAATCATTTTAACATTTCATGGTTTGACTTCCCCCTCTTTTTGCAGTTCCTTAAATTTATTTTTTAATATCTTCTGCATATCCAAACTCATTTATTTGCTCATTTAATTATCTACTTTAAATATATACTCGTATGAAACTGCAGGTTATTACAATAATCCTGCCAATGTTTACAATAATCCTGCCAATTTATCTGTAAATATTCAATAAACCATTTCCATTATTTTATAAATGTTTGTTATCTTGATTTCTTAAGTTTCACTATTTCTGCATATTCCATAAGTTTTTGTATCCATTCTTCCTTTGCTGGGACTTCTGCTTCTTTCCATTTTGGGGCAAGTAGCATTCTTGCTGCTGTAATCGCATACATAATTAAATTTCTATTCAGGTTAGTTGATTTTGTCGCTATAATTCCCAAGAGAAAAGCTTCTGGGGGGTTTTATACAAAGGTTACTTTAAACATCATTTTCAATTCATTATATATCATTTCCCTTACTACAAGACCACCACATATGATAAAACGAACCTTCTTTCTCTTTACATTTCCAACAGTTATTTGATTTATATTTATACATTTTTGTCAGTTTACTCAGTGTTAGATACAGCGGCATTGCTAGCCACTCAGGTATCTGGTGCGGGGGTGGTGTCCTGAAGCCAGGGGCAGGGTAATCTGCCCATGGGACTGGGCGAGTCTCTCCGACGCTTGGGACCTCTCCGACACTTCCCCCTCAGCTGTAGGGCAGCTGAGGGAGAGGCAGTACAATGGTACCTCAGGTTATAGACGCTTCAGGTTACAGACTCCGCTAACCCAGAAATAGTACCTTAGGTTAAGAAGTTTGCTTCAGGATGAGAACAGAAATCACGCAGCGGTGGCGCAGCGGCAGCAGGAGGCCCCGTTAGCTAAAGTGGTACCTCAGGTTAAGAACAGTTTCAGGTTAAGAACAGACCTCCAGAACGTATTAAGTTCTTAACCCGAGGTACCACTCTAGGCAGACGCAAGTCCCACGCTGCCGTTTTAGGCAGCGTGGAACCTGCAGGCGCCTAAATCATCACATCACTCCTAAAAAGTTTTGTGAGCCCTATTTAAAAAAAAAAAAAAAATCTCATTTTGTCACACACACCCCTCAGTGATGACACCTGTGGCGGGCTGCACCCCCGTTCCTCCGCCACTGGTTAGATTTCATATCATTTTCTCTCATACCATAACATGCTGTAAATTTTATATCCATATTCCACAATCGTTCCCACGCTTCCATGTCTATATTATGATTGATATCTTTTGCCGAGTGCATCATTGAGGATTTTACTTCCTCGTCCTTTGTCTCCCATTCCAATAATATTTTATACATTTTAGACAACACTTTTACCTTACATTCCAACAGGTCTCTCTCCAGTTGTGATCTTTGTTTCCCAAACCCTCGTATCCTATCTTTCTTAAATACTTCATTCAAATTATGATATTGGAACCATGCTGTTAATTTCCTTGATAATTCCTTAAATTGTTTTAATTTATACTCTCCTCCCTCTTGTTTTAATAAATTTCTGTAAGTTGTACACCCTTCTATCATATTCTTTTTCTCATAATGTGTGTGTTTGTGTGTGTCTACATGTGTGTGAAACACAAGCAAAATGTCAGGAATCGGCAAAATAAATACATTGCCAATTCTCTTAGAACACTAATTTTTTTAAGTAGAACTCTAAAGGAATGAACCCCTCCCCCACCAGTAGTAATCTATATATACTAGAAAAACTCAGTAAAGACATATAAACTGTGTTATACTTAGAAAAGACATTCTTATCATTTCCAATTCAGGCAAAACATGCTGGGCTTCTGGGTTGAGGACCGAGGCCCGTATTGTATGGAAAAACCTGCCTGTTCTATTTTCCATTCTGCAGCTAGATTAGCCTGTAGCCAATATTCAAGTTTATAAGGATCATTGCCCTCTCCAAAAGTCTTGTTCACACAGGGTATTAAGGGAAGTGGAGCGGTGCCAGCTAGCCCCACCCATGGAGTTTTGGCCATCCGGGGCACACTATGGCAGGGTGGGGCTAGCCGGCAACGATTCCCACCCATGCACTGATAACAACATGTTGAGTGAAACACCCTACTCCCAAATGGCATTGGGCTAATGATACCTTCTCTGTTCTCATCCCAGCTTTCTGACTGGTGGCTGAAAACCGCATATCTAGAGTATCGGCTGCCTGTGGTGGTACATTCCAGTCCTGGAGTAGTTTTGCCCAAACAGGATTTTCTGGATCGGCAAGGGCAGCTAAGGTAATTGTGACCACATTGGAGGTTCAGGTTCCAAGATGTGTTTGAAAATAGGATGCTGATTTAATTATGCATTGTGAACTCTTATCACAGAATACCAGCTACTGAAAGGTAACGGTGGTAGTAAGGCTCCATGCCCTGCTTTCGGGCTCCCTGAAAGATGCTGGTTGGCAAACACAGAATTTTGGGCTGGGATTCCTGTTATTTTAGCTCGGATTCCTATATTGCAAGGGGTTCACCTAGATGACCCTTTGGATCCCTTCAAACTCTACAGTTCTATGATTCTGTGGTTTACTCAGCAGGTCTCTTCCTTAATGTGGCCTCAGCTTAAAGTTTGGAAGCCAACACTGTTCCTATCTTTAACCAAGAACCCCCCGCAGCATACATTTGAAGCTGTATCCTACCACTTTAAACAGTTGTAGTTTCGTCCAAGGAATCATGGAAACTGTGGTTTGTTCAGGATGCTGAGAGTTGTTAGGATGAAGCTTCATGGAGGATGATCAGCTTGTCTGCAGAAAGCAGGTACACTCCAGAGGCGAGACATGGGTGGCGCTGTGGTCTAAACCACTGAGCCTCTTGGGCTTGCCAATTAGAAGGTCAGCAGTTCAAATCTCCGCGACAGGGTGAGGTCCCGTTGCTCTGTCCCAGCACCTGCCAACACAGGCCACTCAAAGCGACATACCAGAAAAACCCACCACATACATACATTAAAACCAGGATGGGTGGGTAGTGGGGAAAACACATTAAAAACCACTCCTTGCACTCTAAAAGGCCATAGGTAGTTAACAGCCAAAGGCCTAGTTTGCTTTTTAATTAATTGATTTTGCCTGGCACCTGAAGATATGGCGCCAGGTGAGCCTCCTATGGAGGAGGCACACAAAGAAGGGGTTCAGATGACGGTTACAAGGACTGGGTCAGTTCATATGGGGAGACATAGTCTGTAAGGTATGGGGTCCTGAACCACATGAGGTCAAAACCAGCACTTGGGCCAGGAAACTAATTGGTAGCCAGTGCAGCCAGGTCAGGATTGGTGTTATATGCTCAAAACATCCTGCCCTGGTGAGCAACCTGGCGACCAAATTATGCACCAGCTGAAGTTTCCGAACTGTCTTTAAAGGCAGTTCCGGGTATAACACAATGTACTTTAAATATCACATACACCTCCACCCGGCTGCTTTGCAATCCCATATCAATGTTCATATATGCATGTGCACACAGACACACACACAATCATTTCCTTTTTATTTTTGGCTCACACTTTTTGGGGCTGGGTGCACAGACTTAACTTTGCAGATTCAGTGTCAAGGGGAAGGGAAACCTGAGCTCACAGTCTGTGGAGGTGGAATGTTTCAGGGTGAGGATGAAAGTGCGGGAGCAATTAACCAAAGGTGAGACTGGAATGAAATGCAACAGGGCAGCTTCTCTGGGTGTAGCAGGATGGAATATATATTTAATTGCACCTTTGCCCCAGGGATCTGTGTTGTCCTTTCCCTGTAAGGACGCCTTGACCTTTGTACAGGATCACCTTTCCCACACTTCCCCCATCAGCCTCTGTTCACCTTTCATCTTTTCTCCTGCTGTGCTTATAAATACTGCCCAATCAGAGAAAAGAGCAAGGACCAGTGGAATAAAAGATCCTCTGCCTCTTTGTGTTGACACTCCAGTGTCTAAGGCTGCCTGTCCTGGGTAAATCTGCCCCCAGGGTTCAGCCCCAGAATATACTGAACCCTGATGCTCAATCCCAAATAAATTAATGAAGAGAGGAGCAGTGATACTTAAAAAAAAAATCTGTAGATGTTTAGCCCAAATGGCATATTGTGTTTATTTGAAAGTAAGTAAAGCTTGACCTCTCAGTCTTAGGCCTTTCTGCTTGTAAGTAAGTCTTGGCTGAGTTCAGTGGTGATTTGTTTGCTAGTTCAGAACTCTTTCCACCTGCAGGATAGGTGTTGCAATTCAGCAGGTTATTGAGATAACCCAGGTGGCTGTGGATGTTGCTGCTTTTGATTGCGTCAGTGAAGGCAGTTGATAGTCCTAAAACCAGGTGTGGAAAACATCTGGGCTGGGGGCCAAATTTGGCCCTCCAAATCTCTTTGTGAGGCCCTTGAGACTCCCCCTCAGCCACACACACCCCTCCAGGCTGCTACTCTCTCCTCCCCACTCCCCTTGAGTGCAGCTGCTTACCTGGAATGTGTTGTGGAACTGTCACAATGCCTCTCTTATTCCTGGATGGAGGGTGGAGGGATGTTATTTGTGTGTGTATTCTGGGTTGTGTATGTATTCTGGGTTGGGTTCAGCTACATTTCATTTGTGGTAGGCACATGCAAATTAGTTTCTGTCAACTTTTGTGGGTCTTATCTAAGTATGGCGTTGGATATAGCCTTCTGACTTTATTGTGGCTAGAACATAGTCTCCTGGGGCAAAAACAGTCACATCTGTTGCACTGCCCACGTTTTTCTCTCGCTCCACCCACCCCCAGCATGTGGCCCCTGGAAGGTAACCCATGGCAGAATGTGGCCCTCTGGCTGAAAATGGCTCCTGCTCTCTCTTTTTTGTACCTATATCTTATATTCTAATAAAAATAAATGGATTCAAACTCTTAGTAAATATGTTGATAGCTTTTTAAAGCTGCCTCTTGCGGGGGAGGTGCATTTTCATCAGAAAGAAATCTAAACTGAACCATGCTGGGTTTTTTACATAGAATCACAGAATTGTAGAGTTATAAGAGACCCCGAGGGTCATCTAGTCGAACCCCCCAGCAATGCAAGACTCTCAACTCCAACATACAGATAGCCATTCAACCCCTGCTTAAAATCCTCCAAGGAAGGAGATCCCCCCACCTCTCTTGGGAATCTGCTCCACTGTCGAACAGCTCTTACATGTGGGGAGTTGTGTCACTCCATCCCCACTGACCATCATGCAGCTGTGTTCAGACATGCAGCAGGCACACGCACCCAGCAGGACCTGAAAAATGGGACAGTTTTATCGTGTGATTCTACAGAATGTATAAACTAGACTGGGATTCCAGGTGTTTTTAAGTATAAGGCCGCTGGCTGAGGATCTGCATAAGGTAAGAGCTCTTGCACTCCTGCTGTTTAATCTGTGTTACATCTCCATTTCCCCACTGCTTTCTGCTTTTTGCAGGTTTGCTGCGAAGCTGATTGAGGGGGCTTTGGACTTCAAAACCATGATTGACAAGTGAGTTGCCTCTTCTTTCCCACCCACCCTCCCAGTGGTTCACTCCCCCCCCCATCCCTCCCTCCTCTCCTTTTCCTTTCCTTTTGTGCCCTTTAAATTGTAAGTCTGAGGGTAGAGGCTGTCTTATAACTAACCACCATCAGCCACCCTGGGAGCTGCTTTTTGGCTGAAGAGCGCTGGGTCACGACATTTTAAATAAATATATGTTCGTATTGCAGTATCTGTATGCATGATGCTTAGGTACAAAAGGGCAGATCTCTGCCCCACAATTCAAACTCCTGCATGAGAGTAAACAACAAAAGAAAACAGGATAGCAATACAGTGTTATTTTCAGTAGTACGTATTTCAGCTCTGTTAGGGTTTTAGTCTTAATCTAATTGACTACAGGCAAGACTTAATTCTGAATATATCAGGAGTATTCAAATCCTCCCTCAGCCATGTAGCTCACTGGATGTGGCCTTGGGCCAGTCACTGCCTCTCAGCAGCAGGTGGACTTTGGTAATCTTTTGTAACATGGTGCCCTTTGCGAGGGGGTGGACTTCGGTAATCTTTTGTAACATGGTCCCTTTGTGAGGGCAAAATTTGGCACCTCCAAATGGATCTTCTCAGTTACGGATTTTGTGCCCCCTCGACTTGGCACCCTGCCTGCACTGCCCTAAATTTGGTGCTGCTCTCAGCCTAACCTCCCTCACAAGGTTGTTGTGGGAATTACATGAGGAGGGGAAGAACCATGTAGTTCACCTTGAGCGCCTTGGAGAAAAAGATGGGGAGGGGAATGCAATAAATAATCCCCCTGCCTGTCTTATACACACCAAGGCTTGTTCACACGTTACACAGAACATGGGTACACAATGTCTCCACATAGGTACAGGTTTTTGTGCAAAAGAGGGTACACTTGTTGAATTGTGCAGCTCAACTGTTTGTGGACGCAGATTGTACACTTGCTGAATGTAACATGTGAACACTCCTGCAGACACACACACACACACACCTTTGTCTGATCTGTTGAAATTTGAAACGGCCTCCTTAAGTCAATTGCCCTGATTTCAAAAACAGAGCCATAGTGATGTTTTTTTCTCGACTCGAGTTCCCCATCCCTGCGACAAAACTGAATGTTTGATTGTGGAACTGTGCCTGGCTCCATAAAACAGCCTCCCTCGAAGGCCGTCCGACAGCAGCTTTGTACAGGGAGGTTTTCAGTGTTTCAGGTTATTTATGTTTTGATATTTTGGTGGAAGCTGTGCAGACTAGAGCGGCTGGGGCAACACAGTCAGACAGACAGCATATCATCATCATCAACAACAACAATTTTGAATCTTCTTTCTCTTCATTGTTCCTTGACCAGTGAGACACTTCCTGTGGAATACCTGGGTGGGAAACCCCTCTGCATGAACCAATACTACCAAATCCTCTCTTCCTGCCGTATCCCTGGCCCCAAACGGGACTCTGTTGTGAATTACGCAAAAGGAAAGAAGCCTTCAACGCATATCACTGTAGTCCACAACTTCCAGGTATGCAGGCAGCTCTCAGTTAATTTGAAGTTTTGGGACTAGACCACATGCTCCTTTTTTCTTCACATTCCCTGTGCCATCTCTGTATAAAGGTGGGGTAGGCATAGGGTTGCTGGAGGGTTTTGTTTAGTTCACATTTTTAAATAAGTTCACACAAGCAGCCTAATAAGCAGGTTGGAATGCCCTTACTAGTTTCTGCACACATCTGAGTTTTGTGATGCACTTTACTACTCCAAAAGCAATAATGAAAATAAGAATGCAAGAAGAGCCCTGATGAATGAGGCTAGTGGCCCATCTAGTCCAGCATCCTAGCAGTAGCAACATGATGCCCATTATGGGAAACTCGGTAGCAGGATTCAAGCACAAGAGCAACACTCTCCCTTCCTGTGGTTCCCAGCATTGCTGTCTCCAACCATAGAGGCAGAGAATAACCACCTGTGACTGGGAGCCATTGATATATGCAACAAATTTGTCTACTCTTTAAAGCCATCCAAGTTGGTGGCCATCTCTACCTTCATGTGGGAGAATATTCCATAGCGCAGCTTTATTTATTTACTACTACTGCGCTTCATCTTAAGGTCCCAGGTTACAGCATTAAAACAAAATATTAAAAACAATTAAAAATAACTTACCTTCACATAAGTAAGGTGGGTCTTAAAACTGTACACCTCAAGTGTCAAAAGCCAGGGCAAAGAAAAGCATATTTATTCCATCATTTGCCGGAAGCTGTGTAATGAAGGTGCCAGGTGCACCTCTGATGGGAGGGAGTTCCACAGCTTAGGGGCTGCCACAGAGAAGGCCCTTCCTTGGGGCACTGACACTCCCAAGCCTTTAAGTTAAAAGGAATCACCAAGAGGGTCCCTCCTATTGATCTCAGCATCCAAGAGGGTCTGTAGGGAAGGAGGCGGTCTTTCAGATGCTTGGGAGTATGCACTGTGTGAAGGACTTCCTTTTATCTGTCCTCCAATATTCAGCTTCACTGGATGTCCTCAAGTTCAAGTGTAAGGGGGAAACGCGTCAGCCATTTGATGGACCAAGTTCAGCATTTTATGTGTGTGATCCTCACTTGCTCTATTTTGAATGAATAAATATGAGTGCCAGGCACCAGACTCTCCTCTCCTCTCCTCCCCTCTTCCCAGTTCTTTGAGCTGGATGTCTACAGCAGCGATGGCAGCCCCCTGACGACTGACCAGATATTTATTCAGCTGGAGAAGATCTGGAACACCTCCCTCCAAACCAACAAGGAGCCAATTGGGATCCTGACCACCAACCATCGCAACAGCTGGGCAAAGGCCTACAATAACCTCATCAAGGGTCAGTCTTTTGAAATGGTACCCGTGCCATTGAACTGGCTGCCTTACCCTTGTGGAAGGAGATGCCAGACTGGGGACGGGGAGTGTACCTCCCTAGCAGGTGGGGGTGAAGGTTGAAATTTGGCCCAGCCTCCTTCCCACTTCCCAGAACAATATGCAAGCCCAAACACAGTCATCCTTGAAAACATGTCCATCTCAGGGTTTGTTGATGCAGTTCTCCAACTGCATAAGGTGGACAATAAAATATTTTTGTGGTTCCCCATGGCTCGGATGCAGGGTGCATATTCACCAGGAACTGGGCATTTAGTATTGTGGGCCTAATTTTATGCAGCTCCCTTCCAGTCAAGGTCAGACAGACCCTCTCTTCCTGTTGAACTTCCAACCCCTACTTTTTTTATTCCAATGGGCATTTTTGTTGAGGTTCAATTTTTTTCATTTCAGAGTATTTATATTGTTATATTGTATTTTTGTAAACCACGGAGAGATTATTGTAGTCAAGTGGTATATAAATTGTTTAAATACAATAAATTTCTTAACCACCATTGGGTACCCGGGTGGATTAACACAATAAAAACAATTCCAACCTAGATTAGTTTGTTCTTTCTTTCTTGTATTTTATGTTGAAAATTGTGTGTGTGTGTGTGTGCGCGCGCACACACACACACACACACACCGTCCCAACCATAAAAATGTAAAAACAATCCCATATATAACCAATGATGCAGACATTTAAAAACAATTTCATATATAAAAATAGTTGAAAATAGCTCTGATACAGAGATGGACTGTAAAATGCATACGCTAAAATGTGCACTAAGAAGAGCTTGGTTTTTTTAAATTATTAAAAAAAGCATGCAGAATTGCATTGTATTAGGGGAATTTACTTGTAAAAAGAAAAAGTGTATATTAAGACAAAATTATAAACAGTTTTTGAATGCATGTAGAGAAATGTGTGGTAAAATGTTTTGCACCATTTCTGGTCCTTCCTGACATTTTTCTCCAGACAAAACCAACAAAGAGTCTGTGCGTTCAATTGAAAAGAGCATCTTCACTGTCTGCCTGGATGCACCAATGCCCCGTGTCTCAGACGATATCTACAGGAGCCGTGTGGCTGCCCAGATGTTGCACGGTGGGGGCAGTCGCTGGAACAGTGGGAACCGCTGGTTTGATAAAACGCTTCAGGTGGGTGCTGGGGTGTGTGGCTAAAGTGCAATAGAATTATTTCCTATAGCAGTTTCATTCCTTCACGGAAGGTTTAAAACTCTGTTTTAGCTTCACTGTAGGAAGACAGCAGGGATGAATGAAGTTCCACCACTAAGACAACTCTTCCCTTAAATCACTCCCCTTCCATATCTATCTATCTATCTATCTATCTATCTATCTATCTATCATCTATCTATCTATCTATCTATCTATCTATCTATCTATCATCTATCTATCTATCTATCATCAAAGCTGTGTCAGGCTGAACTTTTTCTATACTTTATTACTGTAGATCATGGCATAAATAAAGGTTGGCATAACATAATATGAGAAAAGATCCCCATTATCAGCTTCCTTGCCCCTCATCTCTGGCTTGTTCACCCATGCAGCCCTTCTCTCACTGTCTCAAAAATTGCTTTGCAGTTTATCGTGGCCGAGGATGGCTCCTGTGGTTTGGTGTACGAACATGCTCCCTCGGAGGGTCCCCCTATTGTCGCCCTACTAGATCATGTTGTGAACTATACGTAAGTTTCTGTTGTTTCTCTGTGAATGTGATCCTTTCTCCTACTGGGAATGTAAGTGGCTGTGCCCATGATGGATTGTTCATGATAATACTTATCTTTTATATCATGGGTTCCCAGCTGTCTGCAAGCTGCATTTAGGTGGTCCATGGCATACTTGTGGATTTCTAGCCAAAGACAGGAGACGGCACATGCATCACATTAAGTGTTCATATTCATTTTTAACTCTGGCTATTGCTTCTGTTATGTCCAGTAAGCCCTTAACTTACATGGGGATTACGTTCCAGGAATCGCACCTGAAGCCAAAAGCGCATATAGCCTACCTACTTTCCACCCCCTTAATTTTTTTAATTGCCGAGCACATAAAGCTGAATGCACACAAGTTAAATGCATATAAGATGCGGGCTTACTGTACCAGTATCTCATTGCATTACAGTTTGGAATTCTATGGAATTCAAATTGCAGTAAACTGTGATGTACAAGAAATCAAAGAAGCAATAAATATACAATTAAAAATCATTCGGCATCTAGGATGTAGGCAGAAAAAAATAATTAAGAGGTCTGCCAGGACCTTCATCAGTTTTCAAGTGGTCCATGGGAGGGGGGGGCGAGTTTGGGATCCACTGTTTTATATAATGCACATATATTACTTCATAGTAATTTTTTATAGCAGGGGTTGTATATATATATATATATATTTTATGGCCCAAGGGCTGCATTCATTTGTGGCCATTTGTTTGGGGGCCTCATGCCAGCAGTGGCTTTGGCCACCCCACAGCCACAGCCACACAAGCCTGCAGGAGACCTGCTGTATAAACTTACATGTACGAACACCCACCAAGACTGTGCATAGCCTCCCATTCCTCATGTGTGCAGATGGGGATACACTCAACAGATGACCAGGCCTCTGGGCATGGTGGAAAGGTTTAAACCTTTTCACCCTCTCCAGCTCTGTGTTTATTTTATTTTTATTTTATAAATCTTTTTAAGCCATTACTCTCCATATTTGTTAGATCTTGAGGGGGTGTTTTCAGAGGACCACTTCAGTCTCCAGGGCTGATGTTCACTACCCCTGCCTTACACCAGCCCTGTAAGGTGAATGAATATTATTTCCACAAATGGGCCTGCAGCAAAATGTTGCAGCATACACATAAAAACAGCTCTTCTGTTTATGGAGTGCCAGGGAGCCATGCCATTTTCAGGATATTATATAAGTTGTAAGGGGCATGAACAAGACATGTTGTTCTCTCCCCCTGCCTTCCATTGTCATACCATTAAAATCCCAATTAAAACCTAAATGCATAGGTAAACAGGACCATCTTTGCCTGGTGCCTAATATTGATGGTGCCAAGTGCACCTCACAGGGGAAGGCAATGCTCAGCCAGAGAGCCACCACTGATAAGACCTTGTTCTTTTTGCCACATTCCACGCCTCCCTTGGAGGGGGCACATGAAGCAGGGCCTTATGCATCCAGGATCCTGTTCTTTGCTGTGTTGTATAGGATGTGATGCTCATAACTGAAAACACCACCTTCTGTTCTTAACATCTCTTTGGTGGTTGTTCTTTGGTAGAAAGAAACCAGAATTGGTGAGATCTCCCATGGTTCCCTTGCCGATGCCTAAGAAACTCCGGTTTAACATCACCCCAGAAGTGAAGAATGATATCGAGAAAGCGAAACAGAACCTTAACATGTGAGTTATCCATGGGGCACAATAGGAGTTTTCCAGAGGAGACAGGTTCAGGAATGAACAAGAGGAAAAAGACTTCCCCAGAGTCATGCCAACACAGGATGGAGACTGGCTATCTCAGCTTCCACTTAAAGCAAATATGAAGAGGGGGGAATCAAGTTTCTAGTTCCTGTGAGGGGCTGTTTAGAATCTTGAAGATCTTTTCATTGGGCTCAGAGTAATTATCTTTTTTGTTGCTGTTGCATGCGGTAGCACAGACGTGAGGCAGAAAGAAGTAATCTGCAGTCTCTTAAAGGGCCGGTCATTCTCCTAGTCCTTTGAAGTTAAATGTGTAGCAGGCAGGAAGCATTGAGTCAAATGTGTAGCGGGCAGGAAGCATTGGAGCAGTAGCTGATGGAAATACCAGCAGGGATATTGCCAGAAACATCTAGCTCTCCAACCTATTGATAAACATCTCAAGAAAGCACGTCTTCCTCTGTCCTTCTGCAGCCTGGTGCAAGACTTGGATATCAGTGCAATTGTCTTCCACCAGTTTGGGAAGAATTTCCCCAAGTCGGAAAAGATCAGTCCAGATGCTTTTATCCAGATTGCTTTGCAGCTGGCCTACTACAGGTAGGTGACAGGGAAGGGGAAGGGGACAGGTGCTCTACTTTACTTTCTAGTAGCAACCAGAAATTTCACAACAACTTTCTTGAGTCTGCTTGACAGTTTATGCAGTCTGAACATACTGAAACCAAGGTTAGGGAAAAATTTTCAGCCCAAAGGCTGCATTCCTTCCGGGAGGCCGCATGCTGGGGGGAAAGTGGGAGAGCGACAAATGATAAGTTTACCTTAGTGTAGTACTTAGTGTAATAGTGTAGTGTAACACACTAATTACCCTCTAACAAGGCAAACAAGGACTGTTATCAGATGTCAAGGACACATTCTAGGCACATCAGAACTCATGGATAGTGCAAAGCAAGGCATTGGGTGTGGTCTGGGGAGAATACCAAGGGCCAGATAGAGAGGGCTGGAGGGCTACTTTCCTGGCCTAGAGCCAGCGGGTTCCAAATTCCATAGAGGAATGTTTTCCCAATTTCTGAGGCATCCTTCAGTCCCACACCCCAAGGCATTCAGTTTTAAATTCAGGAGGGGTTCCCTCCTCTAGGAGGAACTCGCCTCCTGTGTCCCTGCAAGGTGCACTGCTTTGGAAGGAGCAGGGGTTCATTCAGAGATGCGACAGGCAGCTGCAGAGGCCCAAAGGTTCTGTGGCAATCCTTGCCCCCTGCAAAAAGAAAGGCACAAGAATAAGCGGTAATGATATTTGAAAGGCCTCAAATTGAAACCTTCTTGAGAACTTCCAGCAAAGGAGACTAATGGGACCCCAGTAATTGTGGGGTATTCAAAAATACCTGTAAAAGGACCCTCTCTGACAGGCTGCTGTGAGAATAGGATGCTGGAACTAGATTGGTCCCCTTCAGCCTGATCTAGCAGGGCTCACCTGATGTGCGTTCTCTCAAATTCTTCAAAGAGTCATTTCTGATCTGCTGGCTGTTTCTTCTGCTTGTTTTTTCTGTCAACCTCCTCCTAGGATGTATGGGGAGGCCTGTTCCACCTATGAGAGTGCCTCACTCCGGATGTTCCGCCTGGGCCGGACAGACACGATCCGTTCTGCCTCTGTAGATTCTCTCAAGTTTGTGCAAGCCATGGATGATTCTGGCAAGCAGGTGGGAAAAGCGGATTCCTTTGCTGCCCATATTGACCCTTAGATGGCTTCCCCCCTCCCCATGGAGAGCAAGAGGGAAGTTCCCCATTGTATGAGGGCCTTCAGCTCATGCAGCACTGGATGGAACCCAAACATAACTTATAAACCACGCTGGATCGAACCATTCAGAATGGTCTCTTATGAATAAAGGCTTCATTTGTTAAAAGAAGATCTGTCAGCCAGCCAGTGATAACACAGGTAGCAATTAGAACTACCATAGAGACTGTTGTCCTTGGCAACCAGAGCAGCCCAAATGTGATCATAGAGAGGAGAAGTCCTGCTTCATGGTTACCAAAAGAAGTGAAACCCCTAAGGGTGCAGCAGAGGCCCAGAAACTGTTCTGCTGGAACATACCTGTTCTCCTTGCTATTTTTATGAAAACGTTAATGTTTCATATTCAGTATACCGTATCTTTGTTTTTCATTGTAAGCTGCTTTGTATATTATATTAATAGAAAATTGAGATATGGCTATTAAAACTAAGAGAGGCTGCAATCCAAGCCCCACTTACCTGGGAGTAATTCAGTAGGTCCTACTTCTATGTAAAAATGGTTAGGATGGCACAATAAACATCTTTTATTCACCACATATCAATCACCGAAACGATCTTAGCTTGAGATTGGCGATATGACAGACAACGAGCAATGGGACAGCCCATGTTACCCAAAGACCATTTGAGCTTTAAAGGGTCTGGGGAGAGGTTTCCTGTGATGACCCTTTTTACTGGAAAAATAATACTCTTCATGAAGAACAGTCAGCACAGATGTGTGAAAAGTTACCTTGGCTACCAGGCCAAGTTCAGGGTGTTGCTGCTAACCTATAAGGCACTATACTGCTTAGGACCAGGTTACTGTACTTCAGAGGTTACTAGCAGGAGAAGCTCTCCTGTAGACCACAGTAACCTACTCGGTATATAAAGGATTATCCCTTTATATACCCAGTAGGTCACTGTGGTCTGCAAGAGAGCTTCTCCTGCTAGTTTAAAAGACCGCAGAAGCTTGCTGTGCAGTAACTCGGAGCAGGGCCTTCAGTGTGGTTGCCCCTGTTCTGTGGAATGAAATTCCTGACAATATATGACAGGTTCCAACTATCTGCTCATTCTGGGAACCATTTAAGATACTTTTTTTTCAACAAGCTTCCCCCAGCAGATGTTCTCATTTTGCTGGAGAAGAGTGGAAGAGTGAAGAAGAGCAGAAAGGAGAGTGTGCCCAGGCAGGGAGAAAGATAAATAGCTACACCCTCTTCCTGTCAGGTCACAAGGGGAGTGTTCTCACAGAGTTCTCCCTAGCAAATTTACAGGAACACTCTGCGAGCCTCAATCCTTTTGTGCACCTCTGCTGTGGGTATCCATTTTGTTTGTTTAAAAAATAAAAACCTTCAAAGTGGTTTTCCAAAAATAATAAAACAATAGAATTATCAGTAAGAAAAATGAACAATAATCTTAGACTCTGAAAAAGTTAAAATAACAATAGACTAAAAACAGTTTGAAACTTGCATTGACTTTCTAAATATCTTGGTAAAGGGACCCCTGACCATTAGGTACATTCATGACCAACTCTGGGGTTGCGGCGCTCATCTCACTTTATTGGCCGAGGGAGACGGCGTACAGCTTCCAGGTCATGTGGCCAGCATGACTAAGCCGCTTCTGGCAAACCAGAGCAGCGCACAGAAACACCGTTTACCTTCCCGCCGGAATGGTACCTATTTATCTACTTGCACTTTGACGTGCTTTTGAACTGCTAGGTTGGCAGGAGCAGGGCCCGAGCAACGGGAGCTCACCCTGTCGCGGGATTCAAACCACCGACCTTCTGATCGGCAAGTCCTAGGCTCTGTGGTTTAACCCACAGCGCCACCCATGGCCCTCTAAATATCTTGGTAGGCGTGTCTAAACAAAAATGTTTTTAGCATGCACCGAAAAGAGTGCAGTGGAGGCACCTGCCTGATGTCAGTAGGCAGGGAGTTCCCAAGTTTAGGTGCTGCCACAGTAGAAGATTGAGTTCTTACAAATGCAGAATGGAAAATAAATGAAAGAGTTGGAACTCTTGTTAGGCAGGTGGGCTGTTGAAATGGAGTAGTTTTCAGCAGCTGTTCTTTCTCATTCCTCCCTCAGGACCTGGCGAAGGTGGAACTACTGAGACAAGCCACCCAGGCTCATCGTGCCTACACTGACATGGTAAGTTCCTATAATGCCCCATTTGCCTTAATGAGCCACCCTTCATTGATAGAGAGCAGATTCTCTGGTGGTCCAATAGGTGCCTAGTAGGAAGAGTTTTCAGTGTGTCACAGCAGGAGTCTTGCCTGCTAGTGAGCTTGCAATTACTTCCATAAAACAAGAAAACAACAAAAGAGGTAGCCCTTGGATCACCTCCTATGTGATCCATAAGGTGGGTGAGGATCCAGCTATATGCCCATTGCTGAGTGGACACCCAAACCAATTCACACATTGTTCAGGAGGTTAGTGCAGATCAGGACCAACTTTTACTGGATTCCCTTCATATCCCTACATGGTACCAAGTTATCCAGGAGAGAGCCTTCTCCCCTGCCCCAATTTAGACCAACTAGCCCACTTTAACTGTCAGAGAAAGCCCTTGTGGCCATGCCTGTCCTGCAGAAATCTGTCTGGTAGAGTCTACTCTGCAGTGGCACCCACCTCGTGGAAGGCACATGAATTCCACCAATTGCTGGAAATCTGTTTGCCCAGATAGCCCCCACCTGCTGATGTTTTACTATCCCTTTTTCAAAAATCTATTTAAAGTATTTACCAGGGTTCAAATTCCCCCACTTGGCCATGAAGATCCGCAGGTGACCTCTCAAGATTGTTGTGGGAATTAAACGAGGAGGGGGAGAACTACCTTAAGCTCCTTGGAGAAAGTATGGGATAAAAATGCAGTGCAGTAAAATAAAATAAAATAAAAAATTGGGTGTTATAGCTGTATCTGGCTGCAGAGAGAACATTGCTGCCCATTGTTTGTTGGTGTAGCTTTTTGCAATGCATTTCTTTCAACCCTTTAGGCAATTAGAGGGGATGCAATAGATCGCCACCTCCTGGGGCTGAAGCTCCAGGCCATTGAGGACCTTGTCAGCATGCCTGAACTGTTTATGGATACTGCGTATGCTGTTGCCATGCACTTCAAGCTCTCCACCAGCCAGGTAAACAGCAGCTCGCCTGACTAATCAAGGAGGGGACATATGGGCTTGTTGAATTAAACTAAATAACCTTAGTTAGATCTTGAATAAAAGTGCAGCTAATTATTACTGTTTTGAATTTTACTGTGTTGTGATCTTTCGTGGGTTGTGCAAGCCGCTATTCTGAATGCTTTTTATGGGGGGGGGGGGTTCTGGTGGAACCAAGCGGGGTGGTGTCCTGAAAGAGCCTGGGGACCACTGATACAAATGAATATGTCTCCTCCCCCTCCTCTGTAGGTCCCTGCAAAGACTGACTGCGTAATGTGTTTTGGCCCAGTGGTCCCAGATGGCTACGGGATCTGCTACAACCCCATGGACGAACATATCAACTTTGCCATCTCGGCCTTCAACAGTTGCGCCGAAACAAATGCAGCCCGGATGGCACATTACCTAGAGAAGGCTCTCTTGGACATGCAGCTGCTCCTCAAATCGAACCCCAGGTCTAAACTTTAAAGGTGGGGGGAGTTGTGGTTTAAAGCCTTGGAGGCTCCAAAATCCAGACAGTTGCACAAAGGCTTCAGCTGCAGGGAGTGTCTTACATCCCTGATCTCCATGGAGTGAGGCCTGTTTGTGGTTCTAGGACTGCTAGGCCAAAAAACAGACAAACTAAGCTAAAATAAAAATACGTTTGGTTTTTGTTTTGAAAGGAGCTTGGAACAGACAGACTTTATCCTGTGATCATGAAGTGCCTTATTGCTTCCCCAGAATTGGGGGGGGGGGATAGGTTTTTTTCTTGTCATACCTGCATTTTTTTTTGCTGTGAAAACAAGAATGTAGGAATGGCAGCCTGCTTCCCACCTCAAACAAGTCCAGAGGGCAGGCAGGGAATTCCTGCTTCCCTGTAGACCAGGGGTAGTCAACCTTTTTTTACCTACCGCCCACAAATGCATCTTTCTTGATGGTAAAATTTCCTTACTGCCCACCAGTGCTCGATGGAAGGAAGATTCAGCTTGTGCTGTAGAACCCCCTCCCACCCACCTAGAATCCTGAAACGCCCACTAGTGGACGGCAGGGACCAGGTTGACAACCCCTGCTGTAGACACTGAGAAGGAACTGAAATTAACTTGAGGCCGCCTCTGGATCTGTCACCAGCTGCGTTTCCTCATGGCCTCTTCATAGAATTATAGTTGGGAAGGATCTTCCAGTCCAGCCCCCTGGGTTCGGTCCGGCAGCTCTGTGCCAATCCTGTGTGCTTGGGGTGGTTTGCTTTATGATGGGGAGGTGGGCTTCTCAAACCAAGGAAATATGGTCGCCTTTCTACTTTGCTGCTAGCTTGGAGAGGGGATCGTTGCAGTGTAGCTTTATCTGTTTTCTATGCCCTCAACACCCATCCACAGCTCAGATCTCCGTTTTGTGTTTGCTTGGGTGTTTTGGGAATCCATCAGGATGGGAGCACCCCCTGCTGTAACAGGTTCCTATCCCCTGCAGATCCACCCATTTTATTGTTTGATAATAAAGCACTCTTCGTTGTTGAAGAAGTAGGTGTTCTGGCCATTTTCACTGTAGATTGCCGACACCTCACCTGACACAGAAGTATGCAAAGATCAAGCAGTCTAAAGGATTTGCTGGGTCTTGGTAAAATCTACGAGAAACTGGTGAGAAGTCAAGTAGTCGGGGAGAAAGGATGGGGTCTGGCTAGAAGTAAGAATCTGCCGGGGGGGGGGGTGTGTGTCTCCAACCACCCTGTTCTATCCTCTCTCTTTTTGGAAACTCTTGATACTATGGCAGGGCTAGGAAACATGCAGCCCTCCAGATGACTTAAAGCACCTTAGAGACGAAAAAGTTTCATTATAATAAGAGATTTTTGTGGACTATGATCCATTTCAACTGCAGAAGATGCAGGTTAGCAAGCATTATGTACCCATTTGCACACAAACCACAAGTGCCTGCTTGCCAGTTTAGTCTTCCCCTGCATCTGATTGAACTGTGGTCCAGGAAGCTTATGCCAAAATAAACATGTTAAATTTGTAATTGCCGAGATAACTTTTGTGGTTGTTACTTAATCTCTCAAATCTGGCTCAGGTGTGGAATTGGCACCAAACTTTTTGCCTTGATAAGATTTTTAGAACAGGCATGAGGAACCTGTGACCCTTTGGGTGTTTTTGGACAGCATGGCCAGGGGTGATGGGAGTTGAAAGTCCAACATCTTGGGGGGGAGGGTTGCCCATCCCTGTTTTTAAAGGCAAAATAGCAAGGCCAAACACAGGCCATATGCCAAGTTCTGAATAAATTCCTATCACTTTGGGCATGAGAAGAGAAACATTAGAGGCAGAAGCACAGAGTTGTGCTCTTAAAGGCTTAAGCCCACTCAAGTCTGTATTGGATTTGTGCCAAAGAGATCTGCGTTGTTTCCCTTATAGAATACCATTTTCTGCTGTCAATGTGTTCAAGAGGCATCTTGGCAGTCATGAGGACTAGCCACTGGCTTTTATGGAGGTTGAGATTAAAGAAAATTCTCCTGTTTTACAAGTGCCTTATATTGCCCACTCCTAGGGAGAAAGGGAGATTGTGTTAATGTAGGACTGTTTACATGTTGCCATGTGTTTCCCCATTTTAAACTGTATTTGGTATGTTTGTTGTTTTAATGGTTTTAACCTCATCACTTCTTTGAAGCTTAGTGCCTAGATTCAGGTGTTAAATATATTTTTTTTAAAAACCAACCCTGATATTTATACATCAGTGTTCTATGTAAAATTATTGAAAGTGGAGAGAGCATGAACAGAAGTCTAGGGTTTGAATCTTACCTTAGCCGTGAATGTCCCTGCAATCTTAGTACAGGCCTACCTGATGGGTTGTTCATTTCTAAGGATTGTCGAGATGTACTTTGAGCTCTCAAGAGCTAAACAATTACATTTTGAATTGCCAAACTACTTAATGTATGCTGGTTTCCCATCACTTATGGTATTAAAAAGATAAAATCTTCATTGCCCAAGCTGTTCAGCAGTAGCTTCTAGCATACTGGAATGTTAGAACAGGTGCTTTCTCAAACCACTGCAGAATCTTTGGTGCATGTAATTTTATAATGCTTCTGATGAATGTTTGCATGATCTGCTTGTAAATTGTAATATATGTATGGGCCTAAAAACGCTCACTGGTATTGTGTGTAAACTTAACCCAATTAAAACTGAAATTTTAAGCTGTTTGTTTCTGCATACTGGTACTGAAGATGGTGTATTTTCTTCACTTGTGCATAGCAAAAAAGTGAAACATTACTGTAAATGCTTAGATTGTAGATGCATTATTAGACACAAAGAAAGATAGCTTCCTCCTCTCTGTGCTGGCTGACAGAAGTAGCTCTTTCCAGGAACCATCAGCCACTCTATTCCCCTCTCACCATTGGGTTTTTTCACTCGCCTTCTGCCCCATTGTATCAGATCTGTTCCTCAAACTGACCCTTTTCTGTGTTTTTAAACATGCACTGTGTATAGGGTGCTTTTTCTACTTTGCAGCCCAGGGTGCCAAAGTCCATAAAGTTGACGCAGGAAGTTGGAAACGACCTTTCTCTCACTTCTATGGATTTTTTTCAAGACTGAGATTAGCAGCGCTGGTCTTGATCTTAGTCTGGAAAAGTTGAATAGAAAAGGAGAGGAGGAAAGAGCAGTGTCATTTTCATGGTCCCCTCTGGCTTCTATGTACTTGTTTAAGGCTGTGGTTGCTCTCTTCTGAAAGGAGGCCAGAGTGGGTGGGGAGTGTGCAGAGGTTTTGTGGACACCAAGAGAGGTCATCATGGGGATTCTTTTAGCCCCATATATTTTCACTCCAATCCAGGAACAGGCTCCTGTGCATCAGAGTAGATTTCTCTAGGCACGTAATCCACCTAAAGTTAATTCAGTGGAAGCAATATACTGGGTACATAATCCTGCAATCAGCAGCACATATCCTACATGGCTCTACACAGCAGTAAATCCCAATGAGTTTCATGTGACTTACTCCCAGGTAAGAAACACAGCATTTCAGCCTACGTTTTGTTGAAAGCAATGTAAATTGGGTGTGCTCAACTCCCTGAAGGCTCATTGATTTCAAAGGGGAACTAATTGTGATGTTTGTTTGGATCATGGCTGGCTGTATATATAGCTGGATGCATATTTTGATGGGTTTGAGGCAAACCTGTGGGCAAGGCACATGTCCTCAGGCTTCTACCAATGTGTGGAGGAGAGGTCTCTCCATATAGCTACACTTGTCAAACAAACACACGTGGCAACCCAAAAACGACCATAAAAACATTTTATTGAGTATTTAAAAGTTTGGGGGGGAGGGCAACTTGGGGATAAATTTGAAACCACCAAGGGAATGAGTGATGCCTTGATGGTGCTTTCTTCTTTTGCATTTTAAACTACCAGTAAGAAAGTCTGCAGCAGTATTTTGGGGAAGGAAAAAAAGATTAGGGTAGAAAGTATAAAGGAAGGAAAATATAGGGTCACTGGTGAAGTTGGCTCTAAAATAATAAAACAATTAAAACAAAACAATTTGTACAGGTATCTGAATAATAATAAAAAGATAGCCTTGAGTAGGGCTGGGTGATACCTGGTTTTAAACATCGTGATATATCACCAGCTAAACATCGCAATATACTGATACATCACGATGTCTGCAATATGGATGAATGCATGTAGAGGCATTGACTGGCTTCATGGTTTTTCCCGCACTGTGATTTTTGCATAGCGAACAAACACACATCATGATTCGCAATATATTGCCAGGTCAAAAATTATGAAACCAATATCACGATACAGTGGCACCCCAGGTTACAGACACTTCAGAAATAGTACCTCGGGTTAAGAACTTTGGTCAGGATGAGGACAGAAATTGAGCAGCGCAGTGCGGCGGCAGTGGGAGGCCCCATTAGCTAAAGTGGTACCTCAGGTTAAGAACAGTTTCAGGTTAAGAAAGGACCTCCAGAACAAATTAAGTTCTTAACCTGAGGTACCACTGTATAGACTTCAAAGCTGTTTTGGCTGACATATCGCCTAGCCCTAACACACATCATAATTCGCGATATATTGCCAGGTCAAAAATGATGAAGCCAATATCACAATACGGACTTCAAACTGGTTTTGGATGACATATTGATATATCACCCAGCCCTACTATTGAGTTTTTGTATTGTGCTGACACAGTGCAGAAACATCACTAGTGTAGTTTTCTTAAAATCAATACAAAGTGCAGTTGGGATTGGCCCAGATGCCCCTGAACAGTCATGATAAAGTTTTAAACTAACAGAAAGAAGGCTCCCCCTGTTTTCCGCTCCAGTGATCCACGTTTCTCAACTCCTGCCAAAGGGAGATGAATCAGCTGCCTTCCAAAACACTTGATCACAGGGTCCCCACCCCCCCCTTTTCGCAAACCAGTTTTTATTTCAAAAGGAATAATAAATAGTGTGTACATTGCATGCTGCAAAAGGGGAAATCAATTTGTGGGGGGAGTCACAGACATATAATATTTTGACTCCCCCACCGACAAAACGCTAAATATACCCCCCCTTTCCTTGTTTCAGACTTCAAAATTCACAGGTAAAACCAACCCAAAAGGGTGTCTTGCGCAGGCCCTGCTGAAATGAAGGGACAGGTGGGGGGGGGAGGGGGGAGAGAAGGCGCATTGGAGTTCTCTCCAGCAATTCTGTTTGCATCAGCGGAGTCTGCGCAAGAGACGTGCAATGGCCGAGTGAGGGGAAGGGGTTGTTCCCACCCTCCCGGTCAGATGCTGTGCAGCTGCGGTATATAAATGGGTCGCTGGTTCCTGAATGGTCCTCGACATGCAGCAGAGTGTGGATCCGGCTAGCTGGAAAAGGCCTCTGGTCTTCAGGGTGTGGTGGTCCCTGCCTCCGTTCCTTTTGGTCCATCTCTTAACAGGCTCCTTCCTTCACTTCCAGCTCTGTACAGGTCTCTTTCTCTCTCTAATGCTGGCCCTTGCTTTTTTATTTTTATTTTTATTTTTTGTCTTACAGAATTCGTGCAGTCCAGTTCCTAACATCTCCCTTCCATATTCACTGGAGCTTTGTACCCAGCTTACGCTGTCGGTTCCTGCAATTTAAAAAGGAAGTGGGTTCAAATCTTATCAAGGTGCTTTTTGAGCCCTGCCCAGGCTTTTGATTTCAGAGGGCAGAGGGTGCACTTTGTGTGCAGAAGGCTATAGGTTCAGTCCCCAGCACCTCCCAGCTGGAAAGACTCAAGCCTACAACTAAGAGTCAATAATAAAATCTAGTAACTCAAGAAGGGAAGAGATTTCTATAGAACAATCATACCCACATCGTACTTTTAAAGCACAATGATACTCCATAAGTCATGGCTTTCCCAAAGAATTCTGGGAGCTGTAGCTTGTTCAGGGTGTTCAGAATTGTTAGGAGACCCCCTACTCCTCAAGGAAATGTATCTCTCAGAAGGGAATAATGGTCTCCTCTCAGCAGCACCCTCCCCAACCCCAATCGTGCATGAAATCCTCACCTGGCTTCTGCTCTGGTCACTGTGTACTCGAACCATAATATATTTGGGATGAGACTGGTGTCTCTGATTAAGAAAAACTCTGATAATGTCCTGGAAGAAGTGGAAAGGTTTGGCAGAAGAAGGAGACGGGAGAGGGGGAGAAAATAAGGAGACAGAGAACATGAATTCAGCAAACTTATTTTTTGTAAAGTCTGTTAATTCTTGTAAGTGAATCAACATAGCAAAAAACAAGGCAGATTCTGAATGAAAGCATTTGATACACTTGGGATAGTCGATGGTCTAATTACATTTTGCTTAAGAATAAAAGAACAGTCACTCAGTCCCAGGTACCTTTCCCTCACTCTGACAAATATAAGGGATTTGCCAAATGACAGTGGTGACTTCCTTAAGGTCTTAATTCAGAGAGTGTATTAGAACCAAGCTATGTGCCAAGAATGGTTCTGGAACACAAACCATGACCTGACCTTCCTTACGTTGTAGGTAAACTATGGCTTACGGCTGCTTACCTGCTTTCATTTTTGTTCAGCCCCCAGATTTCCTCATGTGCCCATAGTATAGAAACCTTGGGAGGTGAAGAAATGGAGGTAACCATGGCTTGTCAATTCAGAGATCATCGAAAACAACACAGCACAAATCATGGCTGGCAACTGCACCTCCAACCATGGTTTCCAGTACTGATTTGTTTGCTGGTTGGTTGAATTTGACAAGCCATGGTTGGCAGACACCAAAACAAATATTCAACTATGGTTTGCTGTGATCCTGAAACTGAAGTATTCATCGCTAAAGCAGAATCCGGACAGCAAGTGCTCAAAAATAAGCTTATTTTATTTACTCTCCTATGAGGCACCATGCATGACAATTAACTCTGCACTTAGCCACCCGAGTTTCCTTCTGTACTATATTCTCCCTGACATACTGGATTTCTATATGAAGGGACCCCAGCCCAACACACAAAGGAGCTTCTCCCACCCACTGCCCAATAAAACTCAAAGGATTTCTGACCTGCCTTTCAATTTAGAAAGATTCCAGAGCAGCAATTTGGTCTCAGGTGGGGGGGGGGGAGGCAGAACAAATAAGGGGGACTTACCATGCAGCTATCCTTGGGAACAATGGTGTTAAGATCTCCTGTGTGAATGCAAACCAAACTATCGCCATGATGCTCCCCACAATCCCTCCATATACAACTTGGCTCCAGGAGTGGTACATCAGATAGACTCTGTGTGTGTTGCAACAGAATGAAAGCACATCAAAAAGAGAGCATACTAGGCAGCTGGTTACAGCACCACTGTCACCTTTTCTCAAAAGAGGGAAGCTCACAAAGACCCTGCTTACCCCTCACCTATCCCGGCTTCTCCCAAAGGACAGCCAATTCATTGCTTGGCTATCAGGGCCACCTTCCCATCCTGGTTCATGGTTAATCATACAGCTTGATGTGGTACATGAATGAGGCCAATAGTGGCTACCACTAACCACAGTTTGCCTCCAAACTGGAACTGGAAAGTCACAGTTCAAATCACTTTGTAGACAAAACTATGGTTACTGCTAAACAGGAAGTGGAGAAGAGAGCTGGGAGCACACCAGCAAAGCAGGGGAAGACAGCACATGAGTTTGAGGAACAGCGCAGATGACAAAACTATGGGATTGACTTGTGCAGTCTGGGGCTGGACCCAAGCTGAATAGTTAATGGAAAAAATACATCTTTTTTTAAATGGGCATTTCACTGCTTACTCAAAGTGGAATTGCACTTTGGAACAGAGGCAAAAAATGGGAGTCTAGTCTTGAGCTCCTGCCCCTCTCCTCCTTCACCACACAGAAGATAATTTGTTCTGATGTTGCAATGCTGAGCATTTCTCTGCCCTTCTAGTATCCACCAGTGATGGACAGCAAGAGAAAGATGCACAGCGTAGCAATGTCAGGCAAAAGGTCTACGAGATGTGCTATTGGCTTGATGCAGCAGGGCTCTTCTCATGCTAAGAGAAGAGATTAGAAATAAATATAATTTTAAAAAGCCACCTACCCACCATCAAAATACCCTGCTGCATATTTACTGAAACATTTATTTGAATAAAGAGTTCTTGCATTGCTTCCAGGAACAACTGAAGCTTTTAAACCATTAATAATGAATGCATCAGTCCCAATAGCAAAAGCAAGAGCTGCCCCAAGAAAGCATCCAACAAAATGGAACTGACCTACCTACTATAGGAGACGAGAAAGGCCACGGTTAAGAGGCAGAGGGAGAGGACATGTCTCCACAATAAGTCCAGGAACCTTGCATTGTTCGTTTGATGCATTCTGGGAGACAAAAATATTTAACTGAAATGACCTCTCACTACACAAGCAAGGCATCAAAATCACAATCCAGCAAGCTCAGGCCCACATAGATACTTTAGAGCTTGCTCCTTTAAAAAAGAAAAAGCTTATCACACACCCGCCCTGCATCCTTCATTTTAAAAAAAACCACATGGAACCTGATACTTGATTTTATGCAACACAGAAAAAAAATCCTAAGTTTCAGGGCCTGTTCACATATATATTTTATTTTTACACCTAAAATGGCACCTTAAGGTAAATGTCTAAGATCTCAATGTGTGCCTGTGTGGCAAGTGCATGCATCATACAGGTACACTTTAATGTGTTTCAAGATTCTCTCACCTCTTTAAGGTCTAGACACTTGACTTTGATGGATCCCCCCCAAAGTCAGCAGACTCTGTGCTTGTTGGATCAATTTCTTAAAACACTTTAATCAAAGGCAGAGTAAAAATAAAAATAATCCACTTAAAGCTTCACAAAGATTCCCTTTGTTCATTTAATACTGATTTCACACCATAAATCCAGCTTTTTGTTGCTTTTACGATGCCATTCCTACTCCCATTATCCCCAGCCAGCGAGACCAAAGGTGAGGGATGATGGAAGCTATAATCCAACAAACATCTGAAGGGCTGCAGGTTCCATATCCTTGATCTGAGAAGCAGCATTCGTGGCTGCATGCAAGAGATGGAAGGATGCCTCTAGGTAGAAGCGGCATTCCCTCATGAGAGGAAGGAGGGTGCCTCTTCTTAGATCAGGGATGGGGAACTTGCGGCTCTCCAGATATTGTGGGGACTCCCAACTCGCATCAGCCCCTGCAGCCAGCATGGCCAGTGGTCAGGGACAAAGGGAGCCTAATCTAACTGAATGGAAAAAGGAAGAGGCCACTGTAAATGGAGCCCCCTTTTCTGAGCTCTACATAAGCTTAAAAGCAAGGCTGGAACACCCTATCCACTAGCATCAAAAGGAAAAGGGATTATTCACCTTAAATAGAGGAAGAGAAAAGAGTAAATGGAGAAGAACCAGATGAACTGGGAATGGCTGGAAGGCATGGCGTACTTGGAAAAAACCGATGTGTGGATTTCTGAGGAGAAGGAAGAAGAAGCACAAATGTTAGTTGGACTGTAGGAGCATTGCTTGGCTCTCCTTCCCTGCGATCAAGAAGGGCCCGACTCCCCAAGAGTATATGTTTGGGTTAAATGTTGCCAGAGGATGTGGAGGAAGATGCTACCTCTTACCTGCTGGCTATAGAAAGCCCCAACCCCTTGAAGGAAGTGCTCTCCCAGCTGCCCCCAAAGCAGTTGAAGCGGTAAAGACGTTTTGCACTAAAGCAACTTGAACAGTTAAAAATGATCAGCGGAACTGCCACAGTTACAGGCACCACATAAGACCTATTCTGCATTTGTAAGAATTCAATCTTTTAGCGTGGCAGCGCCCACACTTTGGAACTCCCTGCCTGGAGATATCAGGCAGGCTCCTTCACTGTACTGCTTTTGGCAGCAGCTCCATTTTTGTTTAGACAAGCCTACCCAGATATTCAGAAAGTCAATGCACGTTTTGATTTTTTTAAAAAAATGGTTTTTTACAAAAGTCTTAAATTATTATAATTTTTATGATTCTACTGTTTTATCTCTTTTTAGGCCACTTTGAGGTGTGTTTGTTAACAATACAAGTGGTGTTTAAATCTTATTAAATACAGTAAATAAATGAATAAATAAAAATGTAAATATTTGGAAATAGATCCACTTTTATACTCTGTTACTACAGGGAAGATGGATGACGCACTCAATGCAATCTGATGGCAGAGAAGCAGCAGCAGCATTTCATTGTATGATAAAGTCTGCTTTGGTGATTGATATGCTGCTATCTGCAAGCCCGCACCAATGATTTTTCTCAAAGTTTCCCGGTCAGCTGGTTGTTAGCTGGCTGCTTTCATTATTGAATATTGCTGTTGATTGTAATGTGAAAAATATAAACGTTTTTTAAAAAAGCAAAAACAAAATGTAGAGTTATTTTATCGTTCCATAAGCAAAGGCAGTGGATGAGAACTGCTACCCTCATTAACAATGCCCAGGTCTGTAGTCAGCTGGGCCCTTTCCCTGCCAGCAATACTCCACCTGCACAAGGACGAGGCTCCTGGATAATATTCTTTATTAGCCAATTCACACCTTCATTGAGCAAGAGGCCCCCCAAGAAAGAGATCTGCAAAAGGACAAAAAGGGATGTGCGATTTTTGAAATCAACTGGTTGTTGCACAGACGATAATTTGTTTAGCTTGACTCTTCTAGGGATTTAGAAAGCATTATCATCCCACCTTTCCATTAAAAGCCAAAAATCAAATTCATTAGGCTACTTCTGGTTTAAAATAAGCTCTATAAGCATCATAATAGAGTCCAATACCAAATAATTTGATTAAATAACATAAAAACATTAAATATAAAGTTCAGCAGCAACTGTTTTGTTGTAGTTGTTGTTGTTGTTGTTGTTGTTGTTGTTAAAAAAAATTCCCGTGAAATAGATGGGCAAATATCTTCCTGCTTTTGGGATTTCGGTGCGCACCGACCCCTCTCGCTCTCCAGGCTTCAGGAAGCTATCCGCTAGCCGTGGGAGACGCAGCTCTCCCACGGCTAGGAGAGAGCTTGCCTGCACCCAGAAGCTTGGGGCGCGCTGAGCTCAGCACGCCCCAAGCTTCGGGCTTTGCGCAGCGCTCCGCTAGCCGTGGGAGAGCCGCGCGAAGTCGCGCGGCTCTCCCACGGCTAGCAGATAGCAGCCTGTTCTGGGGGCTGGGGTCGGGGGAAGCTCGGGCCTTTATTTCCCCCCAAAAAAACTAGGTGCGTCCTATGGGCCGGTGCGTCCTATGGGGCGAAAAATACGGTAACTCGATTCTGAATGCTGATGCAAAGTGATCTCTGCCTTCTCAAATATTCAGCTAATGTGACTTCAAAGGGTGAACTGCATATTTCTCTAACTGCAAGTGGTTAAATTGGAAATGCAATGAATTCTAAACAATTGGTTGATTCAATTATATGATATGTGATATGCTATGATACGATTGAATAATATGAATGATTGATATGATATGATTTGTGAATATTAATTTCATTTAATACGCCCCAAAGTCCCATCAAGGTTTCTTTTGACATGTTCTCTTGGCCAATAAACAACTGCCAAAGGCATCAAATTGTTTTTAACCTTGCATCTGAGACTCACCAAGGTGGCCAATGTCCCTGGGATTCTGCAACCAGTGCGCCAACACAGGAGAAGAAACCCTCTCACCACCTGCCCAACCTTCAAAGCCAGGGGCAACTAAAGATGATGACCTCCAAAGGTCAGCAGGCACATATAGAACAGGGAGCCCTTCAGAAACCTTGTGCTCTATCCAATGTTTGTCCTATTCAAAGCAGACTCACTGGAATAAATGACTCCCAATAGCACTAGGGCTAGCTGTCAGCATTTGATTGGTTGATGGGCACTGAGAGCAAGTCCTGCTGGTGCCAAGGCACAATGAGATCCATGCTGACAGGAGTTGGAAGCTCAACCCCAAAATCTGGAGGGACAAAAGTTCCCTGTACCTGGTTTCTACAATTGTTCTTGTTATGCCTGTTCCTCACTTCTGGCCGACAGCCAGGACCAGGTCACACATGCACGAACATGTCAGCTGGTTCTTGCTCTTATTCCATTGGCTTGCCATGTTGCTGCAACATACGTACTGCTATCTCATTGGGTCTATTTAGACAATTGATGGTTACGGATAACTATGACTAGCTGCTAGCTGCTATAAAGGAGCGGGTTGGCGCTCCAGGTTGAATGGCTGCCCACTGGATGGCAACATACCTATGGCTCTCTCTCTTGCACTGCTTGAACCTTTGGCCTCACTGTAAAAAACACAGGTTGAAGTTTCTTCCCTCCTCTTCCATTCCAGTCAGGCTTTAAAAAAAAATGAGGAGAGGTGTGGCTCCCAGAGCTGGAGTTTTCCCACCCCTGCCTCATAGTGTCAAAGGGTCTTTCCTCTTTCTGCAATAGAACTAAAGGCATCTATCCTTCTGGAACTCATCTATGAAGACAACTCCAACAAAACAGAAAAGTGGGAGGCATTTAAAGAAACCAGTGTGCATAAGCTTACAGGTGAGCTGATATTTAAGAAGGGCATGCATAAGAAATGGAAGAAAGAGAAAATCACAAAGGAAATCCCTGATGTATACATGAGTAGCCAACAGTTGCAGGGAGAAGGTCATGTTAATCTGGAATGAGAGCAGAGGAGGGCAACCAAGATGATCAAGGCTCTAGAAACCAAGTCTTATGAGGAATGGTTGAAGGAGCTGGGTATGTGTAGCCTGGGAAAGAGGAGACTGAGAGGAGATATGATAGCTATCTTTAAATATCTAAAGGGCTGTCCCATGAAAGATGGAGCATGCTTGTCTTCTCCTCTGGAGGGTAGGACCTGAACCAATGGATTCAAATTACAAGAAAGGACATTCCGATTAACATCAAAAAGAATTTTCTGTCAAGAAGAGTCAACTGTGGAATGGACTCCCTCGGAAGGTTGGGGACTCTCCTTCCTTGGAGGTTTTAAAGCAGAAGTTGGGTGGCCCTCTGTAATGGATGCTTTATTTAGATTCCAGCACGACAGGAACTGGGTCTCTTCCAACTCTACAATTCTATTATTCTATTCAGTTACTGGGCACAACTGACAAGGTATTGTCAATACCATCTCTTTCCCTAGAGAGCCTCTAGGGTATTGAGATTGCCAGAGGAGGCCCTCTTGGTAGTTCCTCCACCCTCTTGGCAGCCCAGGAGAGGGTCTTGTCTGTGGCAGCCCCTAAATTGTGGAACTCCTTCCCTGCAGAGGTGCTTCTGGCACCGTCACAATACAGTTCCTGTTACATGCTGAATGTGAGCCTCTTCAACATGGCCTTTGACAAGAGGCATATTTTAAGAACCCACCCTATTTCTGTGCCTGTAATTTTGTTTTAAACTGTTTTTCATTCCGAATGTTAAACTGCTGCAACCCATCTTGGGACCTGATGGTGACAGTCAGGTAAGAAATTGAATTAATAATAGTTATAATTACAGATGTAAGAGAAAGGAAAGTCCTTCTTTGGAGGTCTTTAAGCAGAGGCTTGACAACCATATGTCAGGAGTGCTCTGATGGTGTTTCCTGCTTAGCAGGGGTTGGACTCAATGGCCCTTGTGGTCTCTTCCAACTCTATGATTCTATGATTCATGGGATGGTCAAGGTGAAGGGAGTGATGGGGACAATTTCAGGAAAGGGGAAACGAGAGAAAGGAAAGCAGATGCTACCAGGCCCCAGCAGGAGATGTGAGTTCAGGAACACAAAAGGCTAGACCCAGATTTGGGGAGGGGGGCAGAGAAGCAGGAGCAGGACTCACCGTGTGAAGCTCTCTCTTGAAAACAATGAGTGTGATGAATCCGAATATGATGAAAATTGGGCTCAGGCTTGCTTGGGCGAGAATAAATCCGGTGAAGTCACCTGGGGTAGTAGACAAAAAGAGATAAAACTTGCCCAAAAGGTAATCTTGCCTGGCTGTAAAGGTTTTTTTTTTTTTTTTTTTACTTTCAAGTACGTGTGCAACTTATGGAACTAACCACAAGCAGGTGTGCTACAGGCCACTAAGCTTAACCGTCTTTAGACAACTATGTAATAGGAGTTGTGCTTTGAGGGGAGAAAGGCCCAAGGACCCTGGCTGTGTTGGACTTGAACTAAGGGGGACTCGAGTTCAAATCCCCACACAAGACTTGAAGCTTCTTTGGTGACTTTGCACCAGTGCTGCATTCCCTCCACCCTGACCTACCTCACAGGGATGCTGCGAGGATTAAAAACTTAGTAACACTGTACTTTATGAATAAGGCAATTAAAAAAGAGCGAGAGATAACAAAAGAGAGGGAGCCCTAATGAACAGGTTCCTTCCAACTCCAGAGGAAACTATGAGGTTTACCGCAGCAGCATAGTCTAAATAAGAAAAACAGAGCCTATAGATGAACAGCACCCAAACCACATCCTTCTTACCCAGACACCCGGCCGCCACCATTTCCTGTTGGATGTCTGCTTGTGGCAAAACCTTTGGTTGCATGATAACTTGGTACAGGATATCAGTTGCTTTAAAGGGCAATGATCTCAGGGTCATCAGTACAAAGCTTTCCATTCACAGAGGAACACAAGGCTGCCGGTTTGAAACTCGCCCTGGCAAAAGGCTTTTGGGGAGGCCCTGAAAGCCGTCCTCTCCCCCTTCACATCATCAGCCTCCCTCCACCTTGTCACCTGCTTGCTACATAAAAACTGTAAAGCTGGCCTGCCTTACAGGGCTGTTGTAAAGATATGAAAGCTTGGCCAACACATGAAGATTGCTGTAGCTGCATTCTTATACACCAGTAATGAGGAATCTATTACCCTCCAGATGATGGTGGACTACAACTCCCAACATCCCCAACTGTTGGCCATTGCTGGCTGGGGCTGGTGTGAATTGGGAGTTGAATGACATCTGGAGTGCCAAATTTTCTGCACCTCTGAGATATACTCACACAACTACCTGGAAGTTAGGTCCACCTAAACTCAATGGGAACTACTTTTGAGTAGAAACACCTCTTAAATGCATCAAAGGAATAGAGGAAGCTGTCCAGTACAGCATGAGACCATTGGTCCATCTTGTCCAGTATTGTGTTAACCAGAGCTTTCCAAACTGTGTGTTGTGACACGTTAGTGTGTTGCCAGCAGTGTGTAGGTATCTCACGTGAACGCTCCCCGTGCTCCTCCTGGGGCTGGAAAGGGGTTAGTTTAACCTCCGGTTTGCTAGTAAAACTGAATTACTGTGTTGCGAGATTATGCATGTCTGAAAAGTGTGGCACCAACATGAAACGTCTGGAAAGCTCTGGTCTAAACCATAGGGATGGGGAGTCTTTTTCAGTTTGAATGACAACCTTCTTCTGTGCAACCTTCTGAAGGCCATATTCCAGCGTTGGGCGGGGCCAGAGGCAAAAGTGGGTGGAGCAATGAAAGTGAATTTTACCTAGTCAGGGAATTGGGCTCCAATGACATATGGAGAGCCACAGATGTTCCCCATCCCTCTCCTAGAGAATAATCTAATTTAGCATGTTTTATTTTATCAGCATTTGGTAAACAAAACTAAAAACTTTGAAATTTGCCAAGCCTGGCCTGATGTTTCATTTGCAAACAACATCTGTTTGTTGCTACTAATGAACAAATGACAAGAAAGGAGATTCCTAAACATTAAGAAGAACTTTCTGACAGTAAGATCTGTTTGACAGGTGTTGGACACTCCTTCATTGGAAGTTTTTAAGCAGAGGTTAGACGGCCATCTATCACAGATGCTTTAGTTGAGATTTCTGCATTGCATGGGGTTGGACCAGATGACCCTCAGGGTCCCTTTCAACTCTATTCTATGAGCCTATGAGTTGTAAGACAAAAATCTAAAGGGTTCCAGGTTGGCCAAGGATGGAAAAAATTTGGGGAAATTGCCTAGTGCTTTATTTCTCCCCAGAAAGTATTGTTTTCGTACATTCATAGAATCACAGAACTGTAGAACTGAAAGTACCTCAACGGGTCATCTGGCAGAACTGTCAGAAAGTTATTCCTGATGTTTAGTTGGAATCTCCTTTCTTGTAACTTGAAGCCATTGGCCCATCATCCTCAGCCAGCACAGCCATTCTCCCAGCAGCAGTCTTATAATATGGAGGGCACCTGGTTGGTGAAGGCTGACCCAGGAAGATACTCACATTACAGTTTTGATAGCTTACCATTCAACTAATGGGAGCCTGGGGCTGATGTGAGTTGTTGTCCAAAGCACGGGAGGCGGGGGGGCTGTCCAACTGCACAAGACTTTCTAACGGCCACCCTCTCACCTCTGCTTTTTTAAAAATTTGTGAGGAGTGGTCCAAGTTTGAACATCAGCAGGAAACAGACTAGAAGGGAATCCCAGGCATGTCATCAAATGCATTGTGGACTCAAAGAAAGTAATTTGATATTTTAAGGATATCTATTACATCATGCTCTCTGTCTGAAACATTTGGAGAGGTGCTGCCAGTAAGTGTAGACAATACTGAGCTAGATGGACCAATGGTCTGACACGGTATATGGCAACTTCCTATGTCCCTGTTTATATTCCTATGCCCCCCTCTGACACACAAAAATCCCTTATATCCATAATCATGAGGATACTTTTATTTCTAGGGGAAGAGACATATCTATATCTTAAAACTCATGCTTTGCATGCAGAAGGTCCTAGGTTCAATATTCAACAGCATCTCAATATTCAACAGAGAGACTGTTTGAAACCCTGGAGAGCCACTGCCAGTCAGTGCAGGTAATACAAAGCTGGATCCAAAGCTAGATGGACCAATGATCTTTATTTTGTTTTCATGGATCATGCCTGTCTACTCTAGGGGCTCTAGAATGTACAACAGGCCGTGGGTCTTACAGAGCTAGCTAAAAATGTTTTCAGCACCAGAACCAGACAACAGGCATGGGATCGAGAGGGTTTTCATTTGCCCATGCAGCAGCATAAACAGAACATGAGTCTCAGTGAAAACACACAGACACACACCATTATTTCCGTACAAGGAAGCTGGCGCAGATGGCTCCGCAGCAGGGACCAATTAATTTAGCGAGCCAGAGCAGAAGATTCACGCTGCAGCTCCAGGATACAACAGGTGGCCTACAGGCAGACTCTGGCCCCAAGAAACACTCCTAAGGTCTCTGCTTGCTAATTGCCATGCTGGGGGACGACCCCATAGATGCCTCCTCCTGCCCTTAGGTGTTTGCATAATGCAGAACCTATGTACACATATATGGACAAACATGGGGGCAATGCTTCCCATCTACAAAGTGCATACTGAGCGCAGAACACAACATCAAAAAAACATAGGTTTTTGTTAACACTAGGGACAAGTTTCTATCCCTTAGGACAATAATTATGCCTAAATATAGCAAATGAAGCTGGTTTGCACAGTACAGTAAGCTGTGGCTTGGTGCTACATCTGAGAAGATGAATTGTGGTTTGGGATGCTGTTACACCCTCAGAACCTGCTGTTTGGGATAGGCCTCTGGGGGTTTCTCAGGGAAGGTGGCTGGAGAGGGGAACCATGTAAGCCATATCATGGTTTGGACACATGCCAATTTTCTCCAATGAATCCCGGGAACTGTAGTTTGTAAAGAGTGCTGGGAATTGTAGCTTTGTGGGAGGGTAAACTAAATTTCCCAGGACTCTTTTTGGGGGTGGGGGAGATGGTGTTTGGTATGTACGCAGTCTAAATGAATCTTACCACAGATTGTGATCTGGTGCTTGATCTGAAGAAATCCACTGTAAGCCACTTCTTAGCCTTTGTTAACCAGAAGATTTGAACTGGATGGGCCTTTGGTCTCATCCAGCATGGTTCTTCTTACATTCTTATATTCTTTAGTTGCTGGCTAGGGCTGACGGAAGTCCAAAATATCTGGATGGCACCATGTTGGTGAAGGCAGTCTAAACCTCTCACCTTCAGAGCTCCCCAGAGACCTCCAAGAGACCCCTCCTCTCTGGAGAGGCTTTGGAAATGTCAGCAGGTGTACTTACTCTCAAGGCTCTCCACTGGCATGAGAGCTGGAACCTTGGGTGAAAGTTGAGATACTTAAACCACGAAATTCAATGCCACTTCTGTTACTTAAATTTAAGATTGTTCAAAAATAATAATAATTAATGCTATTAAACTCATTTACTTGTGTTCTTTTTTCAGATGTCAGGATTTTACATCTTTTACAAGTCATTCATTTTTTTAAAAAAATTGTTGACTGACTGAAAGTACAACAAGCTCTGATGGAACTGGCTGAGGTAACATCTTAATGAGGGGGAGGGTTGTAAAATATATATATATATTTAATAACCTCTAGGCTGGATTACTGCAACACATTACACATAGGGCTGCCTCTAAAGATGGTTTGGAAGTTTAAGCTGATGCAGAATTCAGCGGCCAAGTTGCTCAGTGGAGCAAGATGGTTTGAGCATATTACACTGATCCTGACCTGACTGCACTGGCTGACGTATAAGTCTTAAACAGCTCAGGACTGCAATACTTCAAGGATCGCCTCTCCCCCTATAAACTGTCAAACTCTGAGTTCATCATTTGAGGCCCTTCTTCATGTGAGGGTGGAAACATGAAAATGGGCCTTTTCTGCAGTGGCTCCCAGTTTCTGGAATGCTCTTCCCAGGGAGGCTTGACTGGTGCCTTCATTAGGCATAGATTTGGTGTAGAAAGTACAAAGTCAGTTTTTCATCATCCTGACTCGGCTTCTATCAGTTCATCAGCATCTGAACTCTGATGTGCTTAAAGAGGGGTCTGGCTTTCCCAGGCATGTAGCTCAGTGGCCAAGGGATGGAGCTGTCAACTAAGAATTTATTCAGCTACAAATTCCATAGACAGCCTTAAAATGAACACTCCCTTCTCCCTCAATCCTAATCCCTGTGTGTCTTAAAGCTGATTTCCCTTACAAGGCAGCTGTTTATGATTGCTAATATAGGCAAAGAGTTTGGGTGGTGTAAAGCAGGGGTGGTTAAAACCTGTGGTCATCCAGCTGTTAGTGGACTACAACTCCCATCATGCTTGGACCACTGGCCATGCTAAGGGGCAGATGAGAGTTGGAATCAGGCCAATGGCCTAGCAAGTCTAGCAACCTGTTCTCATAGTGCCTGTGGGACACCTGGAAAAAGGATTCGAGCACTCTCCCTTCCTGTGGTTTCTCTATCCACTTTCTCCATGCTATGCATAATTTTAAAAACTTCTTTCATGTCTCCTCTTACTCAACTTTTTAGTTTAATATCTTAATAGAGGAGTCACTTGATCATTTTGGTAGCCCTTTTCTGAGGCAAGGCAACCAGGACCAGAACTGTACATAAGAGGCCTTATTCCATCTCTTAAACACAGTAGGGAATTCTGCTTCTTAACTCAGGAGTGAGGAACCTGTGACCCTCCAAATTATGTGAAATTCCAACCCCCATTATCCCTAGACTGACTGTTGCGTTAGCTGGGGCTGGTGGAAGGTGGGAGTCCAACAATATTTGGAGGGTCATGGACTCACCATCACTGACCTACCTGAATAAAAGGCAGGTTCCATTTCAAACTTTGCCGGCCTGGTGCCTCAGAACTTTAAAACACCACAGACATGCTGTGTGTTCACTATTTTCATTGACCTATTCCTTGAATTAGAAATAGTATCAAAGAAACCAGCAGCTCTCCAGATACAGTTACCAGCTTCTTTTACTCTCACATGCACTAGCATTCAAGTAGGAAAGAAACAGATGTGGCCAAGCACATGCCATATTACTTCCACTCACAAAAAGGCTTGTAATTGGATCTTGGTGCAAATCTGGCCTTAAGCCATTTTTCACTTTGATCCAGGAAAAGAATTTTTTGGGGGGGTTAACTGGATCACTTGTTGGGTCGCCACTCATATAAATCAGAATGCCTTTCAGAGCACAGATGCTATATATCCATGCTGCATGACTCTTAAGTGGGTGTGAATGCAAAATGCACTGGATGTGGTGTGGGAGGCATATCCTAAGGATGTAAGCAAAAAAAAAAAAGTTCGGATCAGCTGTGCTCATCCAATTCATTCTGTAGTCCTTAATGCAGCAAATAGCATGAAAACCTGCTTACCTATGTGGCTCTCCTTACTCAGACTGGGGTAAATCTGCAACTGATCAATCTGTTCATTAGAGATATGGGATCAAGGGATGGCTGGCAGCAACTGTCATTTCTGACCATTGGCAATGCTGCCTGGCATTGATGAGAACCCTGCTAAATATTGCTGGCGCCCATCTAGTCCAACATCCTGTTTTCACAGTGGCCAAACAGATGCCCCATGGGAATCCCATAAGCACAACCACAACTCACCCTTCTTGCAGTTTCCATTAAGAAGCATTCAGCAGCTTACTGGCTCCCACTGGCGTTATATACCCTGGGTTAGAAATATGAAGAGGATGCTGCCTATGATCATTTACTTCCATTTTCTTTGTATATAAGGAACAGCCCGATATCTCACCTGCTTTTGGGAAGTGGCCTCAACCAAGGCATTAACATTGGTCCAACTAGTTCACTATGGCTTACACAAGCTGGCAGCATGTCATCACAGCATCCCCAGGGTGGGATTGAACCTGGGACCTTCTGCATGCAAAGCAGCTGCTCTACTGCCGAACTATGCTTTTCAGAGTACATAAGGTGCGGCTTTGGAGATTTTTATCTCCTGCCCTGTCTTCCAGCATGCAATCTTTATAAAAACTGAATCCAATAATTCCATTAGTTAATGGATGTGTGTGCGGGTGGGTGCGTGGGGGAATCAAAGGATGAGTTTGGGCTGGCCTGAAAGCCATACATTCTCTCACTCAGAAGCTCTGCCTCTCCCCACCCCCGTGCCAAAATCATGGGAATTGAGTGGGCTTTCTCAGCAGCACGCACACAACTCTAGAATACTCCTTTACAGTCAGCTTGCCAGGCGGAAAGAAATCCCAGTTTAATGCAGGAAGCACAAGGTAAGGGAGCCAAGTATCAGAAAGAGAGATAAATAATACATGTGATTCCCCCCCCCCCATTACCACAATGCGTCTAACTCCCACAGTGCTTAGTGTCTGGAAATGAAAAAAACAAGAATACCAAGTTGCAGGTCTGCCTGGAAATACCACACCCTAGTATGGAAGCCTGGACACAAAGAGACCTCTTTCGGTTGGTTACTCGGGGGAAATGCACTCCAAACCTTCTCAGAAGCACTTACCACTATTTTAGCGTTGGGCTCTGGCACTTAAGAGAGCAAATGGCAGCACTAAGTCATGTCAGAATTTAAAGCCCTGAGTTACTGAAATATTCAGAGTTCAAATGAATAAATAAATAGGCCACAGGCTAGCAAGGTTGGGAGATCCAGTTACAAACGTACAAGCTGATCCTAACTCTGCCACCCAATGATCTTCTTCTGCTCCCTTAAAAACCCTCCCATCCTACATTGCTGTTCCCTATGCCTGGAACTCACTCCCAGAATGCCTCCTCCTCCTTCTCAAAGTCACCTCTTCCCTAAGCCACACACACACATAGACAACACACACATAGTCTAAGTCAGGTGTGAGGAACCTGTGGCCCTCCAGATGCTACTGAACGATAATTCTCATAATCCCTGGCATTGGCGGCTGGTGCTGATGGGAACTTTAGTAAGGCAACATCTGGAGAGGCAAAGCTTCCCCTGGCATTGCAACTCCATTCACTCCCATCTGTCCTTTGGTACATTTTGCTGGTACAGTGGTGCCTCGCAAGATGAAATTAATTCGTTCCGCAAGTTTTTTCTTCTTGCAAGTTTTTCGTCTTGTGAAGCACGGTTTCCCATAGGAATGCATTGAAAATCAATCAATGCGTTCCTATGGAGACCGTCCATTGTTTAAAGCAAGGGGCGGCGGGGAGAAGATTGCTTCTCCCCGTTGCCTGCCCCGCAATCTCCGGGGTCCTGTTTTAAAGCAAGGGAAGGGGCACGCGCGCCTTCCCCTCTGTCCCCTCTTTTGAAGCAAGGGGCGGAGGGGAGAAGATCGCTTCTCCCCGTTGCCGCCCCTTGGTTCAAAAGGGGTCCGGGGACAGAGGGGAAGGCGCGCGCGCCTTCCCCTCTGTCCCCGGAGATTGCGGGGCTGGCAACGGGGAGAAGCGATCTTCTCCCCGCTGCCCCTTGCTTCAAAAGAGGTCCGGGGACAGCGGGGAAGACGCGCTGCGCCTCCCCGCTATCCCCGGAGCTTGCGGGGCAAGCTTCGTTTTGCGAAGCAAGCCCATAGGGAGATGCGTCTTGCAAAGCGGCTAAGAAAACGAAAAACTCCTTCGTCTAGCGAGTTTTTCGTCTTCTGAGGCGTTCGTCTTGCAGGGCACCACTGTACATGTAAAGTGTAAATTTAGACTGCAAGTGGCTTGGGGCAGGGATTTCTCCTCCTACCCCTTGGTGTGTATGATGCAGATTTCTTACTGGTCATCCTGTCATTTTGTTACTTTAAAGCAGTTGAATTTAACCCTTTCCCTTCACTTAAAAATATGCTATCATGCCCCCATTGTGGTGGTGGTGGTGATACAGTTGCCTGTATTTTTTATTTTGCTCATCATGATGAATAGCAGTTTTTTGTGAGGAGGGGATTTAGATCAAGGAAACTAACTAACACATTCCTTTCATCATCCCAGTTCTGATCAAAATCAGAACATTCTGTAGCTGCTTTTAAAGTTTAAAAATTAAATGCCAGGCAAGAGATGGATCACAGAACTTGTAAAGCACAACATTTTAGGCTTTGTTTTGAAAAGCGACATGCACACTAATACAGCCATATAAATTATTCTTTAAACAAGTCTCCTGAAATCAGCAGGACAATCCCAATAAAATGTACAGTCAAATGAAGCTTTACAGATACATTACAAAATCAGTGGGAGTCTTCTTTGCATGCAGAAGGTCCCAAGTTCAATCCTCAGCAGTATTCCCAGGTAGGGCTGTGAAAGATTCCTTGCCTGAAATCCTGAAGAGTAGCTTCTAGTCAGTATAGACCAGCATTTCTCAACCCTGGGTCCTCATTTGGACTACAACTCCCATCTTCCCTAGCTAGTAGGACTAGTGGTTAGGGATGATGAGTGTTGTAGTCCAACAACATCTGGGAACCCATGGTTGAGAAAGGGTGGTATAGACAATACTAGACCAATGATTTGACTCGGTATAAGGTAGCTCCCTATGTTCCTATTCAGGTGCTCTCTAGAGACATCCAGGTGTTCATAGCGGTGGTTAAGAGTGTTGGGATCTCACTGGGTGACCGTGGGCCAGTCATTATCTTTCAGTCAAACGACAACAATGCAGAGTTGTTCTGAGGGCAAAATTGATAGGATGGAAAAGATTTATGTATGCTGTCTTGAGTTCCTTGAAAAAGATATGTGGAAAAAATGTAAACAAAACAAAACAAAACACCAAACCCTAATCATCGGTGTAGCTAGCCACTTGGGCACCTGGTACGGTGCTTCCATCCTGCAGCCAGGGTCGGGGCGATCTGCCCATGGAAGTAGGGCAAGCTGCACGGAGTCTCTCCACCACCTTCCCCTCAGCTGTAGGGCGGCTGAGGGAGAGGCAGTGGGCAGATGTAAGCCCCACGCTGCCTGAAGCTGCCATTTCAGGCAGCGTGGAGACTGCAGGCACCCAAGCCACCATGTCACTCCCAGAAGAAACGTATCGCTTGGGGATGCTGCAGGCCCCGTGGTTAGTGCCAGCCCATGTTTCATTAAGCTTCTTGACTGAACTAAAAAGTTTCGTGAGTCCTTTCTTTATCTCATATTTTTGTCACCCCCCTCAGTGGTGACACCCGGGGTGACCCGCACCCACTGCGACCCCTTTCCTCAGCCACTGACCCTAATACAATTTTGCACCATTAGGGTTTATCCTGTTGATCATTTAGAAACCCATTATTCAGAGATAGTTTCTTCTAAATGCCAATGGCTGCACGGTCACATGATGGGAGGCAGGAAAGACTGGTGCTTTTGCACCCTGCCTGCAAGCTTCGTAGAAAAAAAGCATAACAGAGCACATGTTTAGCATGCAGACAATTCCAGGTATGAGCCCTCTTTCAAAATCAGGAGAGCTTCCTCAACTCAGTCTGAGCAATATACTGAGCTAGATGGATCAAGGGTCTGACTCTGAATAACACAGCTTTGTATGTTATTTGGAAGGGACACAACTCAGTAGCAGAGCACATCTTTAGCATGCAGAAGGTGCCAGCTTCCCACATGCAGCACCTTTAATTAGTGCTGGGAGAAGAGTCCCTGGCTGAAACCCACAAAAACTTCTCCTAGTCAGTGTAGACAGTTCTGAGCTAGACAAGACAATGATCTGAGTTATTATTTCAATCACCCCTTTGGACCAGATTCAACTACTCTGTTCTGCTCCTCCAGTGGTTCTCAAACTTTTTTCTCTGGGTCATACTTTCAGAATAAAAATTTGCTTGTGCTACACCAATATTTTTATTGATAAGAAATACATTGGAAAACAAAAAGAAACGAGTCCTAGCAATGCTTGATTAAAACATACAACACAACTACTTTATAATTTGATTGTGGGACATCCAGAAAGTATTAAAAAATGCAACTACATAAGAACAGAAATAATTCCCAAAATATAATTATAAACAAGCCTTTTAATATGTACCTTACATATTTATACAAATTCAATGAGAGGTATGAGCTTGCTTTTGCCAAGTAATCTCATTTATATTATGTCTAATTTGAGACAAATAAACTCTCATCTCATCAACATAAAGAAACCCTTCTCTTTTCTGCTGTTTCTTATCTGTCAGTTGGAAATCCCCGTTCACAACAATATGTTATGGAAAATGGTAGATGAATAGCCAACGCTCTTGAAAAGAGGCATGGATACTGTCTCTGGTTGTATATCTAAAAAAACATTTTGATGCTATATTATACGATACTATACTTAAATATTCCACACTGAAATGTTTAAATGTTTATTTGATTGTCATTGAATCTTCCTGCCACACTTGCCACCCTCTCCTGTCACACCAGTATGGCACGCCACACCCTTTAAGAACTACTGCACTAGTGGAAATCAGTGCAAGGACTCTTGCTAGCTAGGTTCCCCCTCCTCTGCACCTCCCCCTGCATTGTGAAAACAATCACCTTAGCATTGTGTTGAAACCCACCCTTTATTTAAAAGCACAAAGACTATAATCTTATTTTATTTCGGAGGAAGGGCATTTGGCTCAGTGGTAGGAGCACCTGCTTTGCATGTGTAAGGTCTTGGCTTCAATCCTTAACAGCATCTCAAAGTAGTGTTCGGGAAAATACATTTCTGCCCTCCTCCCCACCTGAAACCCTGTAGAGCTGCTGCCCGTCAGTGTGGACAGCACTGCCCTAGAAAGAACAAAGGTCTGGCCCAATATAAGGCAGTGTTCTGTGTTCCAAGTGTGTTAGGAAAAGGATCTCTCCAGGAATGGGTCTGTGTTCCTGCAAAAGTAGCATCTGGTAACTGGTGTGACAAAGAGGCATGTCAAAAGAAAACTTAACTCCAATAAAACAGAATAGATCTAGATCTAGATGGAACCGGCCAGGAAGAGGGAGGTGCCAATAGGGGGTCGGAAGCGGGACCATAATAAATACAATAAATGTAAAGGTGATTTGCACCCCTCCCCCAAACTCTGCACTCTTGGGACGAGAAATCCAAAGCCGAAAGGGTGCCGCGCATGCGCACTGCAGCCTCCGAAGTACACTATCTCGCAAAGAGCGGCAGCCGAAGCGCGCATGCGCCGCCGCCCGGCTTCACAGCGCTGCTAGTCAATGGCTCACTATTTGGCAGCTCCCACCCGATCCCCTCAGGAACTCCCCGAAGCCCAAACCTCGCCTTTTTTCACGGATATGAATTGGGCGTAGGGCGAAAGGCCCACCCACAGCTGAGAGAAGAAAACAGGCTCCGCGAAGCGCCGGAGGCTGGAGGCTTTACCTTCTGGGTACTCGACGTGAGTGAGGGAAACCGACTTCCACGGAACAGAGACCGAGCACTCTCCTACCGCGGCCATCTTACCCGGATACCGGGCCGGGCCGCCACAGCCAATCGGGCGGCACACACGGGGCGGGGCGGCAAATGGGAGTGGGCGGAGGGGGGGACGCGCCACGGCCAATAGCCGTGCCCCGCAGGTGAGGCACTGGCCAATCCGCGGGCACCGCAACGTACAGCAGCCCCGCCCACCCCGCTCTGAAGCGCGAGAACGAGTTGGGCAGGGGGAACTTCCAGAAGTCCAATCCTCGGCGGGGCCCAGGTAGAAGAGATGGCCAATGGCAGAGGAAGCGGGGGCGTGGCGGCGCCCGGGGATTGGATGGCCCTTCTCGCCAATCCTCTCTCCGACTCCTCCCCCGTCTGAGCCAATCAGGTCTTAGCGGGTGAATGGCGGGCTAGAGAGCGACTTGAGTGAGTGAGGTGTATTGTGGGTATTATCGTTACTCAAAAGGGGGGGGGGGCTTCTCCACTGTACAACTAAGGGGCGCTAAAGGAACGGAGCTGAGACAGAGTTCTCCACTCTGACAGGGTTTGAAGGGGGTGCGGTCTTCTGCAACTGGGTTGCCACCTTTGTTCTCGCAAAATACGGGGGGGGGGCTGTTGGGGGGCGATTTTTTTCCATCTGGCACTGAAGTGGCTTCAAAGCAACCCATTACAGTTTAATGCAGCCTAGCAGGATGGCCTCTCTGGAATTTGTCGCGCACAACACAGACCAGTGTTAGAATAGAAACCGAGATATAAAAACTAGGAGCTAAATGGCACTTAAAGCTAGGTTGTGGGCGCAACAACGGAATGTCTAGACGTCCTTTTTAATAGCAAGACTACAAAGCTGAAAATGAATGAACTGCAGCTAAAATATGTTCATTTTTCACATGGTCTACTCTAGTCCTTCCCCTGCCCACCCTCCTAATATTCTTAAGAGGGTCTCTTCTACAGTCTTCAGAGAGTAGATGGAAGTGGGGAGGCAGAACAAGGTCCTCCTTCCTTCCACTGCAGTTTTAATCTGAAATCTTGGGTACTGCGCCCAGAGCTCAGAAACTGCTCACACTAATGAAATTACCCGTCGCAAAATGTGCCTAAAACAGTTAGAGTTTCGAACACTGACACAGACACATAAATATTTAAATTGGTGCCTGGTTATCCACAGCTTCAACACATGATGTTTCACACACCCTTTCAAACACATACATTTGGAGAGGATCCCTAAGTTGTCAGAAAGAAAAAAACCTGAAATACAGGACATAACTATCAATACTGTACAGAATGTAGCATTGGCAATCCTATCTGCAAGCATTTGATAAAAAATTGATGAAAAGATACCAAATATCTATAAAAAGTAATAGCTGGTTCTTTAGCCTCTAAGGTTCGAGTGTTTGAGTATGTCCAGCTTCTTGGATGCTATAAAAGCTGTCAGTCCCAATAAAGATGTTAGCATGTGTTGCAATTGTAAACATTGCTAATGTGCCATTTCCGCTAAGCAATACTTTTATATTAAGGTAACGTGTAAAAATAAAAATCATTCTCATCTACTGATTGATCTAAGGATAATATTTTTTTCCATAATACAATTTCCCCCAGTTTTTAAAGTTGGATTTCCCCATAGGGTCAGTTTATTGTGGGAAAACTGATAGTTCTGCCCAGAAATAAACCAGGATTTGCAAGTTCTATTGGTGTCAGCAGCCTTGTCAAAAGATGCATTGCACCAGCTTCAAGATGGTCCTGAATTGACTGTTCCCCTGTAATGATGGATATCCCATAAATAAATAAAGATACAACCCAGGTGTTTATATATCCACCTTAGAAAAAGCCAAAGATACTGTCATCATACATAAACATAATGCAGTGAATGTAGCAGAGAGAGAGAGAGAGAGAGAGAGAAAGAAAGAAAGAAAGAAAGAAAGAAAGAAAGAAAGAAAGACTGGTCATGGTCACCATGTGATTAAAAAAAGTTCATTGTATACAATAAACTGAAATGATTCAAACAGCGCAAGGCAAGTAAACAAAACTATTCTCCAGATGATAAGACAAATTCTCCATCATTAAAACTCTTCATATTTTTTCAACCAATGGAAAATGTGTATGAATGACAGCTAAAGACTCCTTTTTCCCTCAGTTTCTAGTATTTTCCCCATCTTTCAGGAGAATATCAAACCCTGCTGAGTTCTATTGGATGCTCTGGTGCATGTTGTTGTTGTTGTTGTTGTTGTTGTTGTTGTTGTTACAATGTATTATCTTCCCTTCACCCTAAGGTCCCAGGGCAGGTTATAGCAAATAAAACAACATGAATATTAAGATACGATATCACACAATATTAAAAACTGTTTAAAGCAACTTAAAATTACAAAAATCTGGTGGGTCCAAAAAATATACCTCTCAAGTGTCAAAAGACACTTTCAGCATTTACTGAAAGCTGTATAATGAAGGTGCTATCAATATTGTGATTTCCAATTATTGTGGTCCAATAATAGTCAATTTTCACCAGCAAGCACTCTTTTATACACTCACCCAGTAGTAAATTACATATTTGTATATAACAGGGTGTTTCAACAGCTCTCAAAGCCTTTTTCAGTGGCCCTTGACAACTAACCACACCCTCAGCCCTCCCGCTGCTTTGTGATTACGGCATGAGGGAGGGCTCTGACTGGCTCCTGGAATTCTCCTCTCTCCTTCCCAAAACCTAGTTAGCGCTTTCCCAGCTTTGGAAAGGAGGAGGGAGGACTAGGACCTGTCAGAGATTCACACCTCCTTCCCAAAGCCCAGTGCCTCACTTGGTCAGCTTTTGGAAGGCAGCACAAGGGCTATGGGGATTGTCAAACTTTGGCCTCTCCCCACCCCTCACATGCAACAAGGCATTGTGCAGACCACAGGTTCCATGTCAAAGTACTTTTGCGGTTCACTTGGCATGAAAAGTTGGACCACCCAGGTATATAATTACATACTGTGACTGTTATGTATTGAAGTTCTCACCCTGGCCACCAGGGGTATTGTGCATATAGTTTTCACTCAGGTCCACGTCAGTTAATTTAGGCGGGAAACCCTGGGGTGTTGTTGTTACAATGTTGACAGCCAGCTGCCTATAAAAGCAGGCCAGCTGAGCTGTTCAGTTCAGTTCCATTCCAGCTTACTATAAAGAACCAATTGGAGAAATCTCTGTGTCGTCTGCTTTGTCAACCCACTACTTAATAGTGACTTTGTTGTTTGCTTATAAAGGTAAAGGGACCCCTAACCATTAGGTCCAGTCATGGCTGACTCTGGGGTTGTGCGCTCATCTCGCTCTATAGGCCGAGGGAGCCGGCGTTTGTTTGCAGACAGCTTCCAGGTCATGTGGCCAGCATGATTAAGCCGCTTCTGGCGAACCAGCGCAGCACACGGAAACGCTGTTTACCTTCCTGCTGGAGCGGTACCTATTTACTGTATTTTTCACTCTATAGGATGCACTGGACCATAGGAGCGGGAGAACAGGGAGGGGGGGAATTCTCCCCCTCTCTGCTCAGCGCCCCTTCAGCGAAGCGGCAGGAGAAACGGAGCCCCTTCCATTTCTCCTCCCGCTTCGCTGAAGGAGCGCTGCGCAGAGAGGGAAAACTGTGCAGTGCCTCTCCAGCGAAGCGAAGCCTGGAGAGCAAGACGGATCGGTGTGCACCAACCCCTCTCACTCTCCAGGCTTCAGGTGGCTATCCTCAAGCCTTCGGAGCAGAGTGGGAACTCCTGCTGCGCTCTAAAGGCTTGTGGATAGCTGCCTGAAGCCCCCAGAGCGCAGCAGGAGTTCGCGCTGCGCTCCGGGGGCTTCAGCGAAAGCAACGCGAAGCCTCTGGAGCGCGGGGGGTGCTCTTCCTCTGCACTTCGGAGGCTTCGCGTTGCTATCGCTGAAGCCAAGGAGTCAGCATTCGCTCCATAGAATGCACACACATTTCCCCTTCATTTTTGGAGGGGGGAAAGTGTGTCATATAGAACGAAAAATATGGTATCTACTTGCACTTTGACGTGCTTTTGAACTGCTAGGTGGGCAGGAGCAGGGACTGAGCAACAGGAGCTCACCCCGTCGCGGGGATTCTAACCACTGACCTGATCGGCAAGCCCTGGGCTCTGTGGTTTAACCCACAGTGCCACCCGCGTCCCTGTTTATACTTAAAGACATATTTACTGATTTCATTCCTGTGGTTTTGTTTTGTTACTTGTATTGGGAACCCCCTTCTTGTTTTTTAAATGTACATAAACTTTAGTGAAGGTAAAGGTACCCTTGCCTGTACGGGCCAGTTGTGTCCGACTCTAGGGTTGTGCGCCCATCTCACTTAAGAGGCCGGGGGCCAGTGCTGTCCAGAGACACTTCTGGGTCACATGGCCAGCGTGACAAAGCTGCATGTGGCGAGCCAGCACAGCGCACGGAAACGCCATTTACCTTCCCGCCAGTAAGCAGTCCCTATTTATATACTTGCACCCGGGGGTGCTTTCGAACTGCTAGGTTGGCAGGCGCTGGGACCGAAAGACGGGAGCACACCCCGTTGCGGGGATTCGAACCACCGACCTTTCAATCGGCAAGTTCTAGGCACTGAGGCTTTTACCCACAGTAGCAGTTGATTAAAACATGGGTGCAATACATTGCTGCTGCCGAGGGGCACAGACCTTCTGACTTATTGCAAACGTGAAGCTGGCCACTGCAGCTTGATGGCAGAGAGGCAAACAAGCAGCACGGGGCAGGGGGCAACCCAGGCAAGCTGTTTAATGTGGGGGTGCTTCACAGAGCGGTATGTCAAACTGCTCTGTGATGTTAAACTTTGCTGCAGAAAAGCCCTCTCTGAAGGGAAGGGTGGGGTGAGCAGCGAAAGGATCAGTCCCTGGTATATGCATGCTATGTATACACATGCATATATGGGTTTAATATTTTGTAGTTTTCCTCCTTTTTATTCCCTTATAATGCTATGCAAACACTGATTTCCATTCAGCTTTACCTTGTAATTACAACCTTGTGCCTTGTAGGTGACTCACTCTTCACCCACTCATACTACAACGTTGGCTGATGCTACCAGAGTATTTTTTTTTAAAAAAAGCTCTTTTTACAAGAGTGCTTTCCAGCTGCCTATTTATAAATACAGAAGTAGTGGCAGCTAACAATATGGCTTGTATCAATTTGGGCGGCTCTGTGTCAGAACACAAATGAACTGGGAATGATTAGGCAGCCGGAGGGTAAATAAATAACACTGCAGGCTTTGTTCATCCCACAAAGACCCTACATACTTCTAGTAAACCGGTAACAATTTGATGCAGAGATCTGATTTTTTTTTTTTACAGGATTGCCACAGTGCGTAATTCCACACTTTCACACATGGGCCTGGAACTCCCACTGGAGGCAATAGTGGCCACCAACCAAGGTGGCTTTAAAAGTGGATTAGACAAATTCATGGAAGAAAGGGCTATTGAAGGCTACTAGCCATAATGGCTATGCACTGCCTCCACAATCTTATTTTAAAGCCATCTGAGTTGGTGGCCATCACTACCTCCTGTGGAAATGAGTTCCATAGTTTAACTATGTGCTATGTTAAGTACTTTATGTGTCCTGAATCTTCCACCAAAGATTCTATTATGTGCTTAAGCCTTAATATATACTGTATGATAGTGAGAGGGAATTAGTTCATTTTCCTTCTCTCCCCTATCCTCTAGACTGACTCCCACAAGGGTCTCTGGCACCAGATCCATTCCCCCAGGATGCTCTCATACTATAATTACAGGCAAGGCAACAGATACCAGGTAGGAGGAGAGAAAAAGTCAATAACAAGATGATGATGAGGAATCCAAAAGAAGAGTTGTAGTGGTTAGATCTAGTTTCACAACCTCGGAAGCAGAAGACAGAAAAGTGGAATTACCCAAAGTGTCTGGTGCCTTATTTATTTTATTTGGATGCACTGGAGGGCATTTAATCTGTAAGATATGAGAGAAGCAACTACCAGCCACAATGGCTCTTCTCTGCTTCCACAGTCAGAGGGAGAAATGCTTCTGAATTACCTGTTGCTGGAAGCCACAGGAGAGGACAGCTGCTCTTGTGCTTGCATCTTGCTTGCGGGTTTCCTATTGGAGCATCTGGTCAGCCACTGTGAAAACAGGAGGCTGGACTAGATGGGCCATTGGCCATATTTAGTAATGTTCTTATGTCCTCATGTACATGGGAAGCTGCCTTACACTAAATCAGACCAACAGTACATAGAGCTCACTGATGTTCGTTCCCAGCTCTCCGTGGAGTTTGAACGAATGCAAGGCAAATGCTGTACCATTCTGCTCCAGTTCTTCCTTGTTCATAATTGCGTTATACAGTTAGAAGCATAGTCTGATTTACACCATGTCAGACCACTGGTCCATACAGCTCAGTGCTGTTGCCTCCAGGGCTTCAGCCAGAGCCCCAGCACATTACATGTATTGAAGACATTCAGTGCAATTCATGTGTAGTGAGTCTTGGCTCGCTGGCCTTGAAGGGGGTTGCTGAAGCCCCTGGGGCCACTACAGCCTGAGCCGTTGATCTCTCTCTCTCTCTCTCTCTCTCTCTCTCTCTCTCTCTCTCTCTGTGTGTGTGTGTGTGTGTGTGTGTGTAGAATCCTCTTGGTTTTGCATGGGTGGAACATAACCAACATTGCTATGCTCGCTTTTGCCTCTGGCCCTGCCTGTCACTGGAACATGGCTTCTGGAAGATTCCAGGGCATGTTGCCTCAGGGCTACAAAAAGGAAAGAATGTTTCCCGCCCCCAGGGCTAGAGTGTCATACTGGGGTGGCAAGAGGTCCAGATCCCCTGCCATGAATCTCACCAGTTGACCTTCAATCTGTCACTGCCTTCACAGGGAAGTTGTCAGGAGAAAAGGAGTGAGGAAGAGAGCATGTACACTGCCCTGAACTACTTGGGAGAAGCACAATATTAAAAAAACAAACATGACAGACATGCTGTTGGACTGCAGTTATTATTATCATTATCATCATCAATATTGCATTACTATCCAATCCCTGGGGGGCGACATTATCATTGTTATTAATAATATATTAATCTCCAATCCCCAGGGGTGATGGGGAAAGTAGTCCAGCAGTATCTGGGGACCCAAGCACAGGGAAGGCTAGTCTAAGTATTTCATGGTGTTCTTTTGGGTCACAAACACATAGAGAGAGCCACTCGCGTACCATTTTTAAGCAGAGGTTGGATGGCCATGGATGCTTTAATTGAGATTCTTACATTGCAAGGGGTTGGACTAGATGACTCTTGGGGTCCCTTCCAACTCTACAATTCTATGATTTGGGTCTGAATGGAGGCAATGGTTTGCAGATGTAAATTCACTCACCATTACCAATATGGTTTATGTCATAGCCTACTGCTGTTCTAGAGGGTCCCTGTGCTTATTCTGCCTACATTATAGCTCTAATTTGAATGGTCTCTATCTGCGTTTCTGGAATTTCACTTCCCTCTGACCCCACTGCACACAACTCCCCTTCCATTGCCATGCTATGCTGGTGGAGCCTCTGTGCTTCCCATTGGCTGCCTCACCATCCAGCTGTTGTCTGCATCACCCTGCTCCCTCTTCTTCCTAGCTAGGCGAGAGCCCCAGGAACCCAACCTGCCACCACTTCCCATTGGCCCCTTGGGAAAAAAGGGGGCTGCATTAGGAATTTGGGACTCTGCATGACAAAGTAAGAACTCATGAAGACTTAAGGGTTTTCATGACAGCCCCAACATTTCTAGGGCAATTGGACACTATGTTCACAAAGTTAACAGTTCTCAGCACCCTTAACAGACTAGACTTCCCACAATTTTTTAGGTGTGTGTGGGGAGTCATGTGTGTTCAACATGCTTTGAATGTCCTACACAATTATTATAACTTAAATCACATTCACCCAGGTGTGAATTAGTCTAGTACTGTACTGAATATTCCTGCATCTTCCTTTTGCAGGGTCCATTTCTCTCCCCACAAAAAAAGCATGGAGGCATTTCCAGCAACAGGTTAGCCAACAAGGAAGCCATTCCCCCCCCCCACCTCCCCCAAATGATGCAGTAGAATCACACCCATTGGGCTGTTTGGGGATAAAATAATAACACTGCAGTAGCAGAAAGTTTTTGATATTTAAAGCACACACTCAGAGAAAACCCTCTGCCACCCCTAAACAGAAGGCTCTCAGGAATAATGATGTTGTGGGGCAGATTTTAGAGGTCTAGCAAGCCACATTAGGCCCACAAGGCCTGAGACTGTCCACCTCTGCAACCCATGATCTGAAGAACAGGTTCTACTTGTGTATGAGCAAAAGAAGACTCAGTGAAGAGTTTGTTAATGAAGGAAAGATTTATTTGATTTTGAATGCCGAAACCTTAATGGGATACGAAAGAAAGAGATTTAAATTAAATTGCAAAAGACGTGAGATATGCAGCACAACAAAACAAAACAAACTCCCAACAAATATTTTACAATTAAGGAAAATGAAATCTTTTAAAAAGAAACAGATTAGGCACAAATGTTACATTCATTAGCTTCAGGTTTAACAGGAATGTCCTTTAAAAAGAGATAAAGGAAACCGTTCTTGATCTGAGACTCACCGCTTGTATTCACACACATACCATACGCTATAAAACAATGGTTAACCAAACAATTCATGAGCTGATAGCGGCTGCTGTGCCCCTCCATTCTCATGCTTAAGAGTAACAAACCACAATCACTCACTTAATGTTACATCTGAAGTGGAGTTCATCGTTTGTTTCACTCCGAAACAAACCACAGCCTGTAGTCAATAACAAACCTTGTCCACAATCTATGGTTCGATCATAACACTAAGCTGCTGGTCATGACTGGTCTGCTCTGCCCATTAGTGTAGAGGGGTGAAGCAAGCTCAATCAGCTTATGATGTCAAACTGTGGTTTGCCATGATGCATGAGTTCTGCCATAAGGAAATGATCACGTGTAAGCTTTGTACCTGCTGATTTCTGCACAAGCGGCTGTTAAAAAGGCGCAGGAACAGTCTTGGCAAGGTTCCTTCTCTGGTCAGTTGGCAACTCTAGTCAAGTTCTAGCAAAGAAACCAGATACTTACACAAGTAATTCTAACGTGCAAATAGAAAAAACTCTGTGTGTATCTCCTTTCCTTAAAAACAACCCACACAGTTTAACCTAATGGAACAGGTTGTAAAAAGACCTCTGAAATCTGTGAAAAATACGCCAAGTCACATTCATTTTCTCCTAGGACTGGTCTGAGAACCAAAACCCATTTTTTGTGTGAACATGTTTTAGCATCTTAAGAGGCTTCAGTGAAAAGCACTCCAACAGTGCTCCTGGTTATTGACACTATCTGTGAATATGAACACAAGTATATGTTTGTTGCATGACTGCATCTCCAGTGGATCGGGCCCTTGGTCCTTGACAACTAGCAATACATCCTCCTGCATGCACTTGCCACCAGCATTGATAGCAAGTGTGGGGAACCCTTGCCCCCAGCCAGATATTTGCTGAACTACTACTCCCATTAGTATCAGCATGTACGGCAAATAGCCAGGGATAGTGGGAGTTGAAGTTTAGCAACACAATGCAGTGCCAAAGGTTCCCCACACTTGCTCTGTAGTGTTTTCCCCTTCCATTTCCCACTTCCATTTCCCACACAGAAACTCCTACACTGCAGGGCTGCGGGACCTGGGCTCCCCTCCAGTTGATACTGGACTACAACTCCCATCACCCATGGCCATACTGGCTAAAGGGAATTAGAGTCCAACAACTTCTGGACAGTGCCTCAGTCTCTCCATCACTGCTAGAGAATGTGGCTGCATGATGGGTTAGCTACACAAGACGACAAAACAGTGAAAATATACAAGAGAAATATCTTAACCAGTTCTTACAATACCCCTCATCCTCTTAGCTGTCATTTTCAGGCATTCAAGCACCATTATTTCCTTCCAGGCATCTGCAAGCCTTCTAGTATTCTAAGTTCTCAAATTAGGGGTTTAGCCAACAGGATGCAATTCCGACTTGGCAGGACTCCCATCAGGCACAACTAACGTGATCGAGGGCCAGAGATTATGTACAAGGACACCATGTCCAGGAACAGCTGGAAGGCATCTGCATGCTACATTCACAGCACATATTTAAAGCACTATGATAGCTGCATATTCCTGCATTGTAAGGGGTCGGACACAGAATAGGATTGTAGAATTGAAGGGTAGCATCACAGTACTTTAATTGTACAGTATGAATGTGGCACAATACTTAACAAACCAAGATCACAGAGCACACTTCTATTCTTTTGGGTAGAACAAACCATAGTTCCCTGGGTCCATAAGTAACGCACAGCATTGGTTTCTCCTGACATTAAAGTGCTCCTTGTGTGCTCAAGGGAGGAGGTGGAGAAGAAGAGACAAATTCTCAGTTTTAAATAACAGAATGAATTGACCCTCGATCACTAATTCTTCCATAAAGAATACTGCCAACCTTCACTAGTGGGAAGCCATCTCTCCCCCAAAAGCCCCAAATCTGATTAATAATAATATCTTTAATACGGTCAATGACCAGAAAGCAGTTTATAAAAGAAATACGGCATTATAAGCAGTATTGTGCTACAAATCTGATTTTTCAATGCATTGTATATAGTCTGTCCCATAACCTTAGTCAAAGGATCATCCCTCAGTGCAAATGTGGTGCTTTCCACACGTGGTGGTGTGAATGAATTAAAGTATTTGCCATCTGCCTCTCCCTTCCAGGCACCCAAGCTCTCTGAACTGAACTGAATCTTCTTTTATACAACTTACTGCTCCAAACAGCTTCCCGTATCATTATTATTTATCCAATTTCTGTAACACCCTTCATCTGAGGGTCACAGGTAACAAACATGGTAACAAACAAAATCGATATACCACCTCCCCACAGCTTAAAATGCCCAAAGCTACTTGCTCCCCACAGCTACAACACATAACTCCCCACCACCACCACATTGTCATTGTGCTCAGTGAAAAAATAAACAAACAAGAGGATACTGCCCACTCAGAGAGAGAGAGGAAATGGAAGGGGGCACACAGGAAATACTATGATGGCATTTTAAAATTCATGATGTAGTGAAATGCAGCTGCAAAGACAGCACAGCACAGAGAGACAGCAATCTGCTATCCTCATAATTCACACCAGAACTGTTAAGGTTTTTACAAAGTCAGAAGCCTTTACAAACATATAGACACAGCAAAACAAATCAATTATCTTCTCTTCCCCAATTTCATTGGGAATCCATTCACACATTTTAAAAGGAAGGAAAAGTGTTCTTGTGCACTACACCCCCCCACACACCTTGCAGGCTTGGGAGGGGGGGGGTTGGAGGGGGGTGGCTCAGGCCCTGGTATGTGTTTCACATTTTATGCTAGAGCTAAAAAAGATGTTTAAGAAACAGGAACTACAGATGAGCCAGAAACAGGTTCACTGAGTGCCCTTGAATGCCCCTTGCCAAACCTCTGGATCCAACAAGGAACATCTGGGGCGGTGGCTAATACCCTGACTCACTGTTGGGACGGAATAGTGTCTTTGCTGCCAATTATTAAGCCACTTGGTTGGGGTGGACAGCTGGATGGTGGGGGTAAGAAAATCTGTTAGAAGAGAATATGCTTGTTGCCTGGACGAGCTTCAGTTGAATTCCTCAAAGGGTACAATGTCACTGGGCAGAGTCCCGTTCACCTCTGGGATGGTCTCAACCCCCAAGTAACCCAGCAGGATCTCACTGCGGCGCCGAGAGAGTTGGAGGATATCTTCTGCTAGCAACGGGACTGTGGAGTATCTCACAATGTCTAGGTCAAACATGTCTTTCAAATATTGCAGGATCTGGTGCTGGGGAGGAGAGAGTGTGGGAGAAAGACAATCAGCAGCATAGTTAGCAATAAAAAATGAAGGACTGGGCAATTTGTGGCTTGAGAAACACATGTGGCCCTTGGCCTCATTTCATGTGGCCCCCAGCACCTCCTGGTGCTGTGAAAAGGGATGAGAAAGAACCAGCAAGATAGTTAGCTTGTAATAAAAACTGAACATTGTCTTAGGCTGTGGGTGGGAAACTTGTGAACTTGAAACTTCATGCAGTCCTCAGACTCCTTTTCAATGTTCAAAGGGCACCGCAGATATTAAAGAAAAAATACATAACACCATTTGGGGGTGGGTTTGCAGTGTTGCAAGAAACAATCAGTAAGTATTAACCACTTTGAAGTTTTTTTCTACAGTCAAGCAGTATATAAATTTTATGAAATAGATAAATAACGTACGACCAAAAGTGGATTTTCTTTTTTTTAAGTTACAGTGCAACTGGTATTATTTCTTTATCTTTAGAATTGAAAAGTTTAGGTAAATTAAAATTAGCTATATTTCCTGCATTGCAGGTTGGACTTTCGGAGCCTTCCAACTCTCCAGTTCTATGATTTTTAACTTTATTTACCTTGAAGAAGCAGCAAACCTCAGAGAGCTGCTCCTTTGGCCCCAAGAAACCAAAGGCAAGAACAGGGCTGACATGCTCCGATACGGAGTAGAAATGGGATATGAAGCCGTCTGGGACCTGATGTGGGAGAAAGAAAAACAAACTGAACAGTAGTTCACACACACACACACACACACACATACACACGCACACACTGTAATGGGGTATATTTTTAACTTTTACTCAGAGCAGACCCATTAGAATAAATGTACCCAAGTTTGTCCATCTTTTCAACAGGTCCATTCTGAGCAGGACTGACACTGGATGCAACCCAATTTTATTAAAATACTTTGGGTTGTTGTAGCCAACTAAGGCATACTGAGAGTAGACCAACTATAATGGATGGGTCTAACTTGGTCATGGCCATTAACCCTTATTTTCATGACTGCAAGTTGTTTCAAACTGTTTTTAATACCATGTTTTAATGTTGTAAACTGCCCTGGGACCTTAAGGTGTAGGGGGGCTGGCAATAAATAAATAATAAAACAAAAAATGTTATTGAGTCCACTCCTAGTAGGACTAGCATTGTGTATTTTGTGTTTTTATACCGTAAACTGCCCTGTGAAGGATGGGATATAAATTTAAGAAATAAAAATGATGATGTGATAGCAACTCTTTGTACATTGCAATGTGACTACACCACTTGTAAGGACTGCAAAACAAACTGATACAGCCACATTGTGACTTAAAAGCATCCTCTTTAGTATCAAGATAAACATCACACATAAAATATCAGCTACAATAAACCAGTAAAATTCATAATGAACATAGTAAACAACTAAACAAAATATCCTCTAGGCATCAGGAAGCAAAATTTTACAAATGAGAATTAATTAGACCATTAGCCTCCTCCCCCCAAAAATCAACTTGCTAACCAACCATTGTATGTAAGTCAACTATACCATTAAACTTACCAATAGAAGCCGCCTCTTAGCTTTCAGAACCGACCAGCAGGCAGTGGCAAGAGCCTGAAATTAAATACATATAGGAAAAAGCAAGACTGTCATCACGCAGCCAACTTTTATTTCAAAGGCCAACGACCTACAGCTGTTGAACCGCTACAATTTGAAGTCTCCACGTTACAATTTACGAAGCAACAGATCTTTTCCATTGCACCTTTCTGCAAGGAATCTGTTGCTATTTCAGTTTATCTGAAGCTGATTTCTAAGTTCAGGTTGGAAAGAACAGGGTGCTTTGGGGTCTAAGAAATATGTAAGCACTTTACAGAGGGGGCGGGGAGAGTTGCACTCCAAAAAACTCAGAACAAAACCAGTAAAAAAAATAAAAATCCTGAGAACATCAAAAGAGTCTTGCTGGATCAGGCCAATGCCCTATCTAGTCCAGCCTCTTCTTACAGTGGCCAACCAGCTTCTAATAATGGGAAACCCACAAGCAGGATTTGAACACAAGAGTCTTCTCTCCTCTTGCAGTTGCTAGCAACTGGTATTCAGAAGCATTGCTGCCTCAAACTATGGAGGCAATGCATAGCCAGCTTCCATGAATTTGTCCTATCCTTTTTTAAAGCCATTAGGGTTGGTGGCCATCACTGCCTCCCGTGAGAGCGAATTCCAGAGTTTAACTATGCTCTCCATGAAGATGCACCTTATTTTATCTGTCCTGAATCTTCCAACATTCAGCTTCAATGGATGTTCATGAATTCTAGTGTTGCAAGAGAAGGGAGAAAACTGTTCTTCAGTGAGCACCAAGGCTAGTCTCCCCTCCGCCTGACTCAACCATCATCCAGACACCTGCAAGAACAGCCCTTAAAATTCACAGCCTTCCACCATCTCAGACTCAGAACCCACCTCTACCCTACACCTGTCAAGCAGGTCCCCCCATTTGTGTGCATCTTGTTATGCATTAATGGCCAATTCATGGCTTGCTGGAGGAAATTCACTTTTCCAGACCAAGTCCAGGGACTGAAAATGGACCTACATTTTAAGTGGGGGCTGGGAAGTGCTGGACAACCCAAATGTGCTTTGGGCAATAGCAAAGCAAAAGAAAATAGAATGTATTTATTTATAAATAATTTGACATTTGATATTTCAAAACAATCATGAGAAAAATCAGAACTTTGCTAGACCGCCTTACAACTCTTACCCCATTTTTTCCTTATCCCCACCTAAACCAGGGGGACATCCTACTAGTTTAAAATAATGCAAGGAAATCAGATCCTGTCATGGGTTGCAATAAATCTGTGTTTGTTTATTTAAATTTACAGTTTAATGCTGTTTTTATTTCAAATTACAAATGGGGCCCGTAAAGGTCTTAATCTGGCCCTGGAACCTGCTGAACGATGCCCTAAGGGTAAGATTTGCACTATGTGGCATAAATCAGAGCTAGTGAGGTGGTGTAGTGAGAGTACTGGAGTAGGACATGGGAGACCGGGGTTAGTTCAAATCCCCCCTCAGCCACAAAGCCCACTGGGTGTGACCCTGGGCCAGTCACTGCCTCTCTCAGCCTAGCCTACCTCCTGAGAATTAGGAGAACCATGTATGCCATCTTCAGCTCCTTAGAGGTGTAAGTGCAAATAAATAAAAACAAATAGTTCTCCTTCCCAGTGGGGGGTATGTCCAGCAGACGCACCGTCTCCTTGAAGCTGTCCGAGAGCCAACGGTTCCGCAAGACAGCCAGCACTGAGGAAGGTGGGTTCTCCAGGTCCTCAAAGGCATCCATAAGGATGAAATCCAACACAATATCAAAGAAGCTCATGCAGACTACCTGGGAAGGAGAAATACAGGTAAATTGACAGGCATGAAAACCACCACCACCAACAACAGTTTGTTTGTTTATTGCTTGCCCTTCACCATAACATCCCAGCATGGGTTACAGCATTAAAACACAATGTGAAAAACAATTTAGACCCATTTAATTATTTTAATTAATTCTTTAATCTTTTATAAAACTTTTTTGCTCATAATTCCATTGTTTTATTATTTGCAAACTGCTTTGAGGGTTGTTAGAATTTGTTCTTTTTACAATAAAGTGGCATGTAAATTGTATGAATCAATAACAACAACAGCTTTCACTGACTACTTTTTATTTTATTTTATTTCAAAAAGGAGAAAACGACACAAACCCCTCGTCCTTCCAACTCCTTCTGAGTTGTGGGCCAGGTCTCCTGCCTCAGCGTATATTGAAGCATCTCGTCATAGCTTTCTAGGAAGCCCTTGGTGTTCTGGGATGTGGGGAGGAACAGAGACACAGCTCAGTTGCTAAATCTATGCTACAACTCAGCACCACAGCAGACTGAACAACATCAGTCTAACTAAAAGCAGACCCACTGAAAATGGGCATGATTAAACTCATATGTGTTCATTACATCAGGTCAGCTCTAAGCAGAAAGTAAGCCCCACCTTCACAACACATTCAAAGCAATATATTGCCACTTCAAACAGTCACGGCTCCTCCCCCCACAAAGAATTCTGGGAGCTGCCGTTTGTTCAGGTTGCTGAGAGTTGGAAACCGCCCTCACTCCTCTCCCAGAGCTATCCTTCCCAGGATGACTTAATAATCAATCCTTCTTCACAGGGAACTCTAGGAATTGTAGCTGTGGGATATACACATAGAGAAATAAAGAAAAAGTGGAGTGAAGTGGTTGTGGTTTCAGATCAGTCTTGTTCAAATTGGGTCACCCTGCTAGAGGTGGGGTGGGAGTACTGGGTAGACAGACATGGCTGGGCTCATAGCTCTAATCAGCCTCCAGCCGGTGGTGCAGAACTACCAAAGTTGTAGTCTAGCAACATCTGGATGACCACAGAAATTGCCCCTGACTTTGCTATAGAGAGAACAGATCGGTGGTTCCCAAATTTTTCTGGGCCACTGACCCCTTGGGGTTCCATAGACTCACCCTGCTACTCTATACAGAAAGCATTGTTCAGAATGGCGGTTTGCATGACCCGCTAAAGAAGATAATAACTAACAATTTCAAGACAGTAGCAGTTAATTTCACAGTTGTTCAGAACCCCATTAAAACTATTTAACTTATTTAATTCAACAAAACCGAAGAACTTGACCCAGTAATGCCAGCATTTCAAAATGTGATAGTCCTTTATACCTCCGGCATCCCTGCCAGTCCCTTGCCTCTTAGAGACTCCGGGAGAAATCTCCCTCCAGAGGGCGCCACCACCCACTTTGGGAAACGCTGGAATAGATGAGGAGTAAGAACTGTCCCCTGCAACCATGGTGAGGGCTGAAGCCACCTCTCTCCCTCATCTGGCCCACTTACCTTTTCAGCCTTGATCATCAATCCCATCACCATGCGCTTCCCTACCTCCCCAAAAAAGGACTGGTTTCTGTCATCCCGAAGAAGTTCCTGCAAAAGAGAGTCCCATTCAGAGATAACAATCCTTTCCATGGAAAGGAGGAGGAAAACAGCAGTGTGATTGATGTACAAGATTCTAAGTAGCCCTTGGCCAGGAGATGATGATTGTCTGTCTGTTATTTTCTCTCTGATTGGGAGCAGCTCTCAGGAAAAGAAGAGGCTGTAGCTCACGGGTTAGAACATCTGTTGTGCATAGAGAAGCTCCCAGGTTCAACCCTCCCAGTGGCATCTCCAAGTATGGCTGGGAATGTCTTGAAACTCTGGAGAGCTGCTGCCAGTCAGTGTGGGCTGTTGGGGGGTAGATAAACCAATGGGCCTCATTCAGTAGAAGGCAGCTTCCTTTTTAAATTAGTTCATTATTTAGAACCATGAGGACTAGAACCTTATTTTTTTAGATAAATTGCTCAGTGGTAGAGCATCTGTTTTACATGCAGAAGGTCCCAGGTTCAATCCCCAATTGCATCTCCAGGTAGAGTTGGGGAAGAAACCCTGTCTGAACCCCTGGAGAACCTCTGCCAGTCAATTTAGACAGTACTGAACTAGATGGACCAATGGCCTCACTCACAGTATAAAGCAACTTCTTCTTATTCGTCTAACCGGAGAAGACCAGAAGTTGAACATGGGACCTCTTGCATGTCAATCATGGGCCCAGCCAGCCACTGACCTCTCAAAACAGAACCACATTCACACAGAGGTGGAATAGGGGTCTGGAGGAGACTTGGCATTCCCCTACCTGAAAGGCTTGTCTGACACAGTGGAGCTTTGCCAGGAAGTCGTGGTTATTATAGCAGCCCAAAAGCTCTGTCCTAGAAGAGAAAAGAGGGGTGAAAATGGAGGTACCTGTAAACATTGAGGACGCTCCCTAACAGTGGCGTAGCGTGGGTTATCAGCACCCGGGGCAAGGCAAGTAATTTGTGCCCCCTAACCCATGGATTTGCGCCCCCTAACCCGTGGATTTGCGCCCCCTAACCCGTGGATTTCCCTAACCCCCAGATGTTGCGCCTGGTGCGGCCGGCCCCCCCTGCACCCCCCACGCTACGCCACTGCTCCCTAAGCACATATCCCTTGAGGAAAGGGTCAGTGAGAGAGTGCCTATGGGTTCCAGTGACAAAATGGCTGCCACAAGGGGCAAGGCAGGACACATAATGACTGGCATCTCTAAAGAGAGACAGGACAATGTATTGCTGGCCACATTCACACCATACTAAATACTAAAACAGATTAAAATTACTTCAACTTTCTAAGCATCTGGGTAGGCTTCTCTAAACAGGAATGTTTTACACCTGTTAACTCCTCCAGTGCCACCGCCATCTTGCCTCTTAGCCTCCCTCTAGGTCAGGGGTCAGCAAGGTTTACCGGCCATGGGCCGGATCACTCCCACGGAGATTGTTTGTGGGCTGGACTGGCACAGCACGACGCCAGAAATCACATCTGCGCATGTCTGCAGCACCGGAAATCACCTGCGCAGAAGCGATTTTCGGCGTCTGGACATGCACAGACACAATTTCCGGTATCTGCACGTGTGCAGACGCGATTTCCAGCGCCGCTAAGTGAGTCCCCGCACCACGCTGGTTTAGCGCAGTGCGCGGGGGACTCGCCGAGTGAGTGACTCAGTTCAGGGGCAGCTCGTGGGCCGGTAAAACGGTCTTCGTGGACCGCACATTGCCGACTCCTGCTCTAGGTAATCCCGCCACCTCCTAGGGGTAGTAGCACACAACACAGAGACTATATGGAGCTTTCTGGTACAGATCAGCTCACTTGCTCACCGGAAAGTCCTGCATGACACCTGTCCATCCTTCACCAACTGCAAAGCTTCTTCATATGCCGCGACTGGCTTGGAGAGCTGGAAAGGAGCCTCCCCAATTTGAAAAGAGTCAAAGAGCTGCAAAAATGTAACAGAATAAAAGTGATGTCACCTGAAGGCCACGATTCCTAAATACCAAGCCCTAAGGCAAAGTTGGGTTGGATTGTGCCAAGCTGATCCATGCTTCTCTGAGTTCCAGACTTGACTACTGCAATGACACTGCCCAGGACTGCCCTTTTTTCTTTTTAGTTAAAAAAACATATTTTATTGATTCCAAACTTAAACAGAATTGCATAATAACATCAGCAAATAAAACTCCCTCCCAGAGTGCAGATTTGTCTCTAAGTAGGACACAGCTTCTGTTTTCACAAGCATCAGTTATATAATTAATTCCAAGTGTCATTGCAGAGTATTCCATGTGTTCTTGGTGGGCAAAAGCCGTGTTCAAAAGATTGTGAATGCTGAATAAAACCAAACCATGTTGCATAGAAGGTGATATTCCTCTTTCCTGTACAATGTTCAAGTTTTAAGGCAGTTAATTTGTCCATGACCATCAAGCCCCAGACCTGTGAGATCCAAGCTCCAAAAAGAACTGAGAGATCTCCAGTGTACAGTGATTACTAGCTTTGCAGCTGTTAGCAGATGCATGATAAAATCTTTATTCATTAAGCTTCGAAATTCTGGAAACTGATAGTACAGTCATACCTTGGTTCTCTAACAGAATGCAGCCAATAAGAAGCCGCGGAAGCCACACCGGATGTTTGGCTTCCGAAAATCGTTCATAAACCGCAACACTCATTTCCGGTTTTCGATTGTTCGGGAGCCAAAACATATGAGTTCCTAGGTGTTTGGCAACCAAGGTATGACTGTACCACCTCTGGGTCCATAGGAATAGTTTGCTTTGTAATCTGGTTAGTTATTTATAGGACTTTCCCCCAAAAAAGGAATGGTTTGTGGGCAATACTGCCTTGAAGACAGCTCAATCCTCTGCAACATGCTCAAAGCAAATTTACTGAAATGGACAAGCAAACATGGAAGGGATTCCCAATCACCACGAAGGCAGCAAGTTTGGAAAACCACAGCACACAGTACAAATCACCTCAGCAGCAGAGAAGAAGGAATCCTCAGAGGTCAAGCTGTTTTCATCATCATCGTCAGCCCGGAGTCTTAGAGACTCCTCTGTCAGTGGGAACATAAGTGTTCTCTCTGGGGAAGATGGGGAGTGGGAAGACTCAGACATCAAAATAATAAGCAAACTAGTATGATGGTCAACACACACATTTCTGAGGTCACCACACTCACCCCCAATTTTACCTGTATAATATCAAAGAACATTCCTGCTAAGTCAAGGTGGAGTCTGTCCTGCCTCTGTTTTTTTGTCTATTTACCTGTTTCATTCAATTTATGCACTGCCTGATTTTTCAAAGAAAATCCCCAAGAACTCAAAGCAGGTTACAAATATTTTATATATATATATATATATATATATATATATATATATACACACACACACACACACACACACACACACACACACATAACAATATAATGATCACTAAGAAAAAAAAATAACCATGATTTTAGGCTTTCAAAAAGTTTAAATAACCGAAGCCTAAAAACAGATTAATCATGCATCAACTTTCTAAACATCTCAGTAGGTTTGTCTAACAAAAAGGTTTTTAGTACATTCCAAAAAGAGTACACTGAAGGTGACTGGAGGAGGTTACTGCTAGGTGGATTTGTAGCTAGTTGACTAACCGAACCCAAAGAGTGCTCACTTATGGTTCTTCATCATCCTGGAGAAAAGTAACCAGTGGGACGCCACAGGGTTCTGTCCTGGCCTGGGCCTGTTGTCGTTCAACATCTTAATTAACGACTTGGATTAAGGAATTGAGGGAATGCTCATCCCATTTGCATAAGATGGGGGACACCTGGCTTGCCAGTAAGCACATGTAAAAAGAATTTAAGGGTCTTAGTATACCCTTAACATGAGTCAACAGGATGATGCAGCAACAAAAAAAGCTAATGCTATTCCGGGCTGCATCAGCAGAAGTATTGTATCCAGATTAAAGAAAGTAATAGTCCCACTCTATTCAGTCTTGGTCAGACCACACCAAGGTCTATGATTCTATGACTGCTTGGTATCAAAAGGAAGAGAGATCCCAAGTGTAGATGCTACCACACTAAAAAATTGAGGTCTTACAAGTGTGAAATGGGCATTATGCGGGACCTGTAGCAGTGCCAGTTTTGCCTATCAAAGTGGTCAAGTAAGCACAAGTGGAGTTGGGAATCTGATAGGTGAACTGGTCCCAAGTTTGTTAAGGACTGTATATACCAATAGTAATACCTACAACTTGGCCCACAGCTGGATCCTAGCCCCACTCACCCAGGTCTAGCAGCATGCTGTCAGCAGGGAGGGTGGAACCAAATTCTTCCTGGAGGTTATACGCCCGGTGCAAGAGGGATTCCAGCTTCTCTGCAAACTCTATTTTCTGGGATTCCTGCTTAATAGAAAAAAAGATATATAGCATTTATTAAACCTTGCAGGGCTCACACCCATCAACACCCTGTCCCCGAAGCTAGTAAGCATGATTTACAGCAAGCTTGATTTTTAAAAAAAGAACATCCAATGAAATCCCCAACAGGCAGCAAGGGAGGCTGGAGGTACCCAAAGTGAGGTCTGCAGACCATCAGTGATCCATGAGCTTCATTCAGGCAGCCTTGCCATGGCAACCACCATGAGTGCCAGTGCAGTGTAGTGGTAAGCATTGGACTACGACCTAGGAGACCAGGGTTCAAATCATCACCTGGCCATGAAGCTCTATGGGTAACCTTGGGGCCACTCACTGACTCTCAGCCTACAACCTACCTCACAGAGTTGTGGGGATTAAATGAGAAGAATCATGTGTGCCACATTGAATGCCTTGGAGAAAAAGGTGGGATATGGATGCAATCAATAAATGAACTCTGTGGAGAGGTGTAGCAGGGGGTGTGGGCTGTAAAACAGAGGGTGCAGCCAGTGCTCCTGCATCTTTAGAACTCAGTGATCTGGCCCAAGATTCCTCACTCCTGTCACTGAACTAACTCAGGTGTGGGGAACCCTTTACTCCCCCCTTCCTGGCTAGATGCTGCTGAACTGCAACTCCCATCAGCCCCAGGAAGCATGGTCAATGGCCCCAGGAGCTGTAGTTCAGCATCAACTGGAGGCTCAAAGGTTTCCCCACATCTGAGCTAATGAGTCCATACCTCCAGGAGATCCTCTGGCAGTAACTCCTGTTCTTTACGGCTGTCCCAGGTGATGGAGGGGCTGGTGTGGTCCCTCTGCCTGGCAGTCAGAGCCTGTTCCCACTTCTGCAGGGCCTCTTCAAACAGCTCCATCCCTGTCAAGGCAAGGTAGGCAGAAAAGAAGGCCAAAGAATCACTTTTTTTAAAAAAAAAATCAACTGGTTTTCTTACAGTAGATGAGGAAAATATAGCAGTCAAAAAGGTCCATCTTTTTTCTCCCTCTTTTTCTGGCCAGCATTGGAAAACTCTCCACTGGCAACACAAAAGACACCCTGACACATTTTTTTAAGTTACAGATAGGTAGCCGTGTTGGTCTGCCATAGTCAAAACAAAATAAAAAAAATTCCTTCCAGTAGCACCTTAAAGACCAACTATGTTAGTTCTTGGTATGAGCTTTCGTGGTATGAGCTTTTCATGTGCAGATGCTCAAAATGACGTCACACTTCTTCTGAAGAAGTGTGCATGCACACGAAAGCTCATACCAAGAACTAACTTAGTTGGTCTTTAAGGTGCTACTGGAAGGAATTTTTTTATTTTGTTTTGACATTTTTTTAAGTTAGCAATTGCTTTCACAGAATCATAAAATTATAGAGTTGGAAGAGACCCCTAAGGGTTGTCTAGTCCTACCTTCTGTAAGGCAGAAATGACAGCTAAAATATCCCTGACAGATGACCATCCAACCTCTGCCTAAACGCCTCCAGTGAAGGAGAGATCACCAACTCTTGTGGGAGTCTGTTCCACTGTCAAATTGCTCTTCCTCTCAGAAAGTTCTGCCTAATGTTTACTTGGAATTTCCTTCCTTGCAATTTGAATCCATGGGAGCAACAGAAAACAAGATTGCTCCAGCTTCCCTGGGACAACCATTTCATTTCATAAAGCACATAGCAGCAACAGGCCAGGTCCTGACCTTGGAAGTAGAGGTTTTCTGCACTACAGTCTCCTGCAGCTCCTGGATCTTCTATGGGTTGTGTCTCCCAGGGTCCTGCTGACGCTGGAGTCGGGCTGGAAGAGTTGGCAACCACTATCTACCAGATGAGAAGAGGAAGAAAAAGAACCGTTAGCAGCCTCAAGTGTTCCCACCCCATTAAGTGTGCTTTTCTTTTTTTTTAAGGTGCGTACACTTTTAAAAATTCTTTCATGTAACCTCATACTCATTATCTCCAAAAATCCCAAACACTGCAACTGTGATTTTTGCTACATTCTGGCCATGCAAAACCAGTGCTTTCTACACCCTGCCACCTGCACCCCTCTGTCTCCTTCCAGACAAACAACAGGCATGCTCTTGGTTCAAGGATACCTTTCAGCAACACAGGCACTGCAGGGGGAGGGCAGTGCAGGGCTGGCAGGGGAGTATGACCTGGGAGAGAGTCCTGAGGGCAAGACAGAGAGGGCCACAAGGCTGTGCCCAGCACCCTGGCTAGGAAACATGGATAGAAGACAAAAGGCAAAGAGAAACTCGTACTGAAGCGAGGCTGTGGGAAGAGCTGGAGTGCTTGCTGGGCTCGATGGAGGAGATCCCACTGAGCGTGTCATTGCTTTTGCTGCTTGGGCTCTGCACTCGCTTATTGGAGTAACCTGCAAAAAAGAACATGTGGTTCAAACAACAACAACAAAAGGCTTTGTGATGAGGGGTCTTAATTGCTACGACGAAATGGGGACAACCCCAGCTGCAGTACATCTGTTTTCAAAGGCAGCCGTCGGAAATCTCTGACTAGCCGATTGCTGGGGGTTTGTTTGGGACCCTTATAAGAAGGACCAGCTGCCTTCTAGGCATTGCTACAGGGAGAGTCTGCTCGAACCATCAAAGGTCATCAACTTCCCCCCCTGCCTTGCCCCACTCTCAGCCCTGCCTGGGACCCTTAAAAGGTGAAGGTGCTGCTTAGGCATCCTTCTCTTCCCTTAATATTTTTGTAGGAGACATCATTTGCCTTTGGGGCAGAAATGAGGATGTGCTTGGCATTTAGTCCTGTTGAAATGTTTTGAATAAGTATCCATACTGTTTGCATTTACATTATTGTATTTTTATGATTATTCATGGGAGCTGCCTTTTTGGCTGAAAGGCAATATATATATATATATATATATATATATATATATATATATATATATAAAAGCAGTAACGTTAACATAACTCGGGGCCTGCAGGTGCCCTGCAATCTCAGCCTCTCCACCTAAAGCAGCTTGGGACCAAGCTACCTTGTCCTTTAAACCCTCAGCCTATCACCGTGTCCTGCAGGATGTGGCACCATTCCACCAGGAGGCCCGTTCCGCACAATTAAGTGTGGCGGCACCTTGTACCCCTTGGTACTCCCTCTCCACCCCCCACCCTCGCTAAATATCAGGTAGCCAGCTTCTCTGCTGGCTTCCCTCTGATATCATAGCCACCTTTCTTGACGGAGGGGACCCGCCTCGTTGGCAAGATGGGAACAGGGACACCTGTGGGCTTCGCCCCCGACTTCTCTGGGGCAATCTGCTTCTTACGACGACGACGGCGCTTCAGCTGGTGTGCTGCAAGAGCCAAGGCAACCGTCCCAAGCGCTGTGGCGAACAGAACCTTACGGAGGCCTGGAGTGAGTCTCAGCTGAGAAAAGGCAGACTTTAAAAGGGGAAGGGAAATAGTAGTAGTAGTAGTAGTAGTAGTAGTAACAACAATAGCAATAGCAATAATTTTGTTATTTATATGCCACCCATCTGATTGGGTTGCCCCAGCCACTCTGGGTTGCTTCCAAATTAAAACATTTGACACAGTAAAACAGCAAAATATAAAAACACAACAAAACATCAAACATTAAAAACTTCCCTATACAGTCATATATCTGTTTGTCTGTTTGACATCGGATGGGAGGGCGTTCCACAGGGTGGGCGCTTCAGAGGGTGACAGGGTGGGTGATCACAGAATCATAAAATGGGTCAGTTGGAAGAGACCACGAGGGTCATCTAGTCCAACCCCCAGCAATGCCGGAATCTTTTTGCCCAACATGGGGCTCGAACCCACAACCCACAACCCTGGGATTGAGAGTCTCATGCTCTACTGACTGAGCTATCCAGCAGGCACTATCTTCATTTAAAAAAAAATTTTTTTTGCATAGGCACTTTTATCCAGCACAGTTAAATCTTCCTCATATAAGAAGCTATCCAGCTCTGAACCAGACCATTCATCTATCTAGCCTATTGTTGCCTGCGCTGTCTGGCAGCTGCTCTCTGCAATTTCAGACCACCTAGCTCAATACTGCCCGCACTGCCTGGCAGCTGCTCCCCCAGGGCTTCACAGAATTGTAAAGTGGGAAGGGACCCTGAGGCTTATCTAGTTCAATCCCCTGCAGTGCAGGAATCGCAGCTAAAGGATCCCTGACAGGTGGCCATCCAACCTCTGTTTAGAAATCTACAACGAAGGAGAGTCCACCACCTTCTACGGTTTAGCTGGAATCTCCTTTCTTGTCATTTGAATCCATTAGTTCGAGTCCTGCCCTCTGGAACAGCAGAAAACAAGCATGCACCATCTTCCATGGGATGGCAGGGGGCATTCTGCAGCCCTGCCTGGAGATGCTGCTGAGGGCTGATCCTGGGTCCTTCTGCATGCAGAGGAGGTGCTCTACACTGAGCTAGGGCCTTCTCCTAAAAATGCAATTAAGATTCCAGTTCTAAACATAGGGATGAATTAAATGTGCATATTCACCTGACCAAACGTCGTGTAAAGGAATACCGGTATCTCTGCGACAGTCATCGCCAGAGCCTGAATAATGGACATCCCCTCAGTTCTCTGAAATGCCATTTTTGACAGAGGTTCTAGGCATGTGCTGGAAGATGCTGTGAGGAACAACCTTGGCCAAGAAGTTCACCAAGAGACCCAGCTCTCCTTTGGCAGGCTCCTACAGTCAGTCTTATTTGGAAGATCGCCTCCCTGTTGCAGAGATACGAAACAATAATTAAATAATTAAAAATAAATGGAAGACAGTCAGACACAACTAACGGAGGGGCCCTTTCACAGAGTGCATCCAGAATGGCACAGTCATGGGGTAATAAACAGCGAAGACCATCTTGGGCCAGCTCATGAGCAGAGAAGGGAGGCAAAAGACATCCCTTTTCTTCTGACAGTTGTGGTGTAGTGACTAGGGTGTTGTATTAGGACCTGGGAGAGGCCAGGGTTCAAATCTGCACTTGGCCATGAAGCTAACTGGGTGACTTTGGGCCAGTCACTGCCTCTCAACCTAATCTACCCTTGCAGGGCTGTTCTGGGGATTATACAATGAGGGGAAGGAACCACGTAAGCCACCTTGAGCTCCATGGAGAAAAAAAGCAGCAAACAAACAAATAAATAAATAACTAATATACACAAGTAGACTGCACCTGAACATGAAGTTCCATTAAGGCTTTTCTCTACGAGGCATATCAGACCAAACTAAACTACTGTATGCAATGCAACTGAAGTCAAGGGAAAGAAAAACAAAAGAAAGCAAACATGAGGATTTTTTTTTAAAAAGAGTTTTCCTTTTTATTTGTTAACAAAAATAAACGTGCAAACATAACAAAAAGAAAGAAAAGAATTAAAAAAACTAAACCTTACAGCATCACAGCCAGGAAAAGCAAAGTACAAGGGCACCATGCAGTTCCAAACAGAAAATAAAGTACTGACTCATACAAAGGTTCCCTTCACAAATAATAACTATTTATAATAATAAAAACATTATCCACTTGTGAGTTCCATTGTTATTTAGGATAAAGGTTCTATATAGCCTTGAATGAGCCATGCATTTGCATATTCTGGTAGCACCGAGTGACCATGTGCCTCAATATCTCGATATGTATTTTTTTTAAAAAAAGGTCCCTCGATTTCTACCCTTTAGATACTTTCAGTTAATGGGGCATCTTTTCAAACAAAATTGTTTTGCTGTAGCCAGATCATCAACAGCTGCCATCTTCCTAGAATACATCTGTGCTATAATAATTGTAACACAGGACATCCTGTTCCTGTTCCCAAACTTTTTGGGGCCACTGCCCCTTGCTTCCATCAACTCATCCCAGTGCCCCATACCCTATCCTACCCAATAAAAAGCATGATTCAGAATAGCAGTTTGCTTGACTCACTGAGGAAGATAACAACACAATAAAATTCAAAACACTAAAAATTAACTGTACCTTTATTCATAATCTAACTCTAACACTACAGTAGTTTAAATCATTCAATGGAATTAAGGAACTTGATACTGTGATACCAGTTTTTCAAAGTCTGGTTGTAATTTAAACCTCCAGAGCCCCTCCCATGCCTCTTGGTTGTTCTCCCCCGCCCCCCAAACCTGGTAATCCGCTCACTCTGGGAACCATTGAGCTAGAGTGGGAGTTGAAGAATAGCTTGTTACGCTAACTTTTTCCCCCCTAAGGCGATGCAGCTGGACTTTTTGCCTGACCTGAAAATTGTAGGAGAGGACAGTCAAGGACAATCAGAACTCCAAGAGATACAAAGAGTAACAAGTCAGGGTTGCTTCTCAGCTGCATGTCTCTGGGCACACTAAGCTGTCCACGTGACTGATTAGTTCCTCCATAGTTTTTTGTTTGTTTAAAGAAGTCCCCGCACATAGAAAAGGAGCTTGTAAGGGAAAGGACTCTAATCAGGTTTTCTCTTTCACATGCTACTCTTCTACATGCAATGATTTCAAAATAAATGAATAGAAGGTGCTCTATGTATCGTATTTTTCCATGTATAAGACTAGATTTTTTTTCCTAAAAAATAATGTCAAAAATTAGGGGGTGTTTTATACACAGATATATCTCCCCCCATTTTCTTAAATCTGAGTCCCCAAAAATAGGGGCTGTCCTATACATGGGGGAGTCTTATAGACGGAAAAATACAGTAATTGTCAGATTATTTGCAAAGCAACAGGGTTTTCTCAAGCAGTGCTTATGAACAGTGATGCCAACTGGACAACTACAACAAGAGGGTGGAAAACTTTAAATGTATGCATGCATTTATTTTTGATACACCCATGTCAGATCTTTTCCAAATTGCTGTGCAGAAAGAAACACCCACCTTACAGCAACCTTTGCTCAGTGGAGCAGGCACACACACACACACACACACACACACCACCCAGTAAGTTGGTACAAATTAGTTACTATCAGGCACCTAGGTTATCAGTTGTCCCAACCCAACCCATCACTCTCTTGTCTGCAGGAGGGCAGAACACCAGCTACATTTGTTACAATTTGATGGACGCCTATTCCTCCCTGGCATTCATCCCTCCTTCATTTTCAATCATGTCTTTGTTGTAATCCTTGGCATAGAACTTTTAAATGACTGTATCATTGCCATCATAGGAAGTTGCCTTATATCAAAGTCAGACTACTGGGCCATCTAACTTAGTATTGCCTGCACTGACTGCCAGCAATCGCTCTCCAGGGTTTCAGCAACAGGACATACCGAGGCAGACCTAGAGATGCCAGGGATTGGATCTGGGTCCTTAACTGTCTAAGGCAGGTGCCCTGCCACTGAACTATGGCCCTTCCTCTAAAAATAAAGTAAGATACCAGGCCTCATGGTTGTGAAATGGCTAAATTAAAATGGAATAGTCTCAAAGTCAGACCATTGGTTCATCCAGCTCAATACAATCTACACAGACAGGCAATGTCATTGCAGAGTTTCAAGCAGGGAGTCTCTCCTAGGCCCTACCTGGAAATGTTGGCGATAGGACCTGGGACCTTCTGCACACAAAACAGATTCTCTGTCACGGAGCTATGGCCCTTCCCTGAAATACAGAGTAATATTCCAGTCCTGATGTAAGTGGGCTGTATTTTACAGGAACATTGGAAGCTGCCTTATGTTAAGTCAGACAACTGGCCCATCTAGCTCAGTACTGTCTACACTGACAGGCAGCAGCTCTCCTGGGTTTCAGGAAGGGACATTCCCAGCCCTACCTGGAGGTGCCATTGGGGATTGAACCTGGGACCCTCTCCATACAAAGCATCTTTCAGCAGCCTGCAGCCAGAACAAGGCCTCTGAAAAGTCCTCTTGAAGCCAACAGCATCCCATCCTCACCCCCCTCCCACATGATTAGAGCCCCTGGACACTAACTTCCTATTTCATAATCATCACCAAACACCACTAGCAAAGTGACATACAGTGGTGCCTCTGGTTACGTACTTAATTCGTTCCGGAGGTCCATTCTTAACCTGGAACTGTTCTTAACCTGAAGCACCACTTTAGCTAATGGGGCCTCCCGCTGCCGCCGCACGATTTCTGTTCTCATCCTGAAGCAAAGTTCTTAACCCGAGGTACTATTTCTGGGTTAGCGGAGTCCGTAACCTGAAGCATATGTAACCCGAGGTACCACTGTACTACGTTCAGTTTACTTTTACTTTTGCTTTTAAAAGACTTTCTCAATCAGAACAAAAGCCGAGAGTCCCATTTCACCAAGTGTAAATGCCGGGGAAACCCCAAAGCAACAGCATGCAAAGAAAGAGACTACAGTACTGTACTCCTGTTTGCTACTCTCTGGGGCTGGCATTTTGGAGGCAGGCTGCCCCTGGCCAAGGAGATTGTCCTTAGCTTGCCAGCAGCTCAGTCCTCCACCAATTCATCCACTCTCCCCGACCCTGTTTTAAAGCCGTCCTAAGTCACAGACGCGTCCAACTCCAAGCAATGTCTCAAGTTCCACCACCCCCAGCAACGAACTAGCGTTTTCTTTTGTTGAGGTAAACTGCACCTGAACCAGGGAGACCCATTAAGGTTGGAAGCACAAACGGAAACTGGGAAGGTAGGAAAAGGCTTGGCCAAAGGATGTCATGCCAGAAATGGGCTGAGGACCCTACCACAAATGGAGTGATGGCAAATACGAGGAAACGGTAGCAGCAACGTAAACTGAGACCTTATCATTTTCCAGCGAAGTACTTGCCCAAGAGCTCCTTTCGTTCGCGCAGGGCTCTTTGGAATGAAAGGTAATCACAGATTTCCCTCACTCCCCCTCACCCGTTTCCGCATAATGGAACACACCACCGGGCACCTGCCCTAAGCGGGTCGGACAATACCACCTTCCTGATGGGGGGATTGAGAAGCCCTCACCGTGCATCGGCGTTCCATGGCTTCAAAAGGGCAGCGTCTCCTTCCCGGCTACGACTCAGCCTCACAGCCTAACACGCCTGTTGTCAGCAAGGGGCAGGGCGCCGTGGGGAGACCTCCAATTGGCAGCCTTCTCGGCCAATGAAAGCGGCCCCCTCAACCCCGTGCGAGAGCCAATGGGCGCCCTTCGCCCCTCCACCGCGTCGCCGGTTTAACTTACCGCAGCAAAATCGAGTGCGGTTGAGCGGCAATGGAGTTTCCCTCTTCCTCCCCTGCCCCCGCCCCGTGGGAAAGGGGGCGTGCGCTTCAGGGCTGATTGACGTGCAGCTCAAGGGGCGGGACTCCTCTTAAAGGGGCAACGTCTCCTCTACAGTAAGGAATCTTGAGATCAATAACCCGAGACTAGAAAATTAGGGTTGCCATGTGTCCCATAGCTGTCAACTTTTCCCTTTTCTTGCGAGGAATCCTATTCGGAATAAGGGAATTTCCCTTAAAAAAAGATAAACGTTGACAGTTATGATATGTCCCCTTTTTCCAGGACACGTAAAATTTCTGTCTGGGCGGATTTTTTAAATTTGCCAAAATGTTTCTGGCTATACGTACTTTCTGAATGAGACATAGACATAACGGGTGGCTGAAGACTTGCTTTCCTCTTCTCTTCTCCTGCCCCCCTCAGCTTCTCTATACCCATCTTCTCTATAGCCAACATATAGTGGGGTATTTAAAAAGAGTCGTCATAGCATCCTCTTTTTTGCTCTTCAAAATATGGCAACCCTACTTATTGTTAATATTATAATAATAGAATCCTCCTTTCCCTGATCCACAATAATATTCTATTGCTGCTATTATTATTATTATTACTATTAGATTTTAGCTGCCGCAATGAACAGGTCTGGGAGCCTTTTTCTGGCCTTCTAGAATTGGATTGCTCATTAATTTATTGATTAAAGTTTGCACGTGGCTAAAAACAGTATTTCTGAAATGAGAAGCCTACTTGGTTTAGGATGCTTTGTGTGTGTGTGTGTGTGTGTGTGTGTGAAGGGTTGTAGTCATCATTAGACATACACAGAGTGGATCTGTTGACTAAGCTCCATTAATTTCAATGGGTCTTATTCAAGAGCAGCAGACTGACATGTTTTGTTCAGGGCCACTACACTGTGCCCAAGGGCTGTAATGTAACTAAGTCCTACTCTTATTCTTAGTCCTACTCTTATTCTGAACCAGTGGACCTAATTTAGTCATGGTCAATCTTTTTAATGTTAGTCCACTCACAGTCTACTGTGAGTAGAATTAACATTGGATACAACCCCCAGGATCACAGCCCTGCTTGAGAGCCCTGTTGAACTCAAATGTTTGCTTCTTTGTCTAACCCAACATACCTAGGTTCAGGGCCCTGTGGACATTGAGCATGTAGAGGTCTTAGTAGACCACAAGCTTAACATGAATCAACAGTGTGACGTAGATGCAAAATAGCCAATGTTGTTCTACACTGCATCAATAGAAGTCTAGTGTCCCAATAAAGGGAACTCATAGTCCCACTCTATTCTGCCTTGGTCTATCCTCACCTGGAATGCCATGTCCAGTTCTGGGTGCCACAATTTAAGAAGGATATTGACAAGCTGAAACAATGTGCAGAGGAGGGTGACCAAGATGACTCGAACCAATGGGTTCAAGTTACAAGAAAGGAGATTCTGATTAAATATTAGGAAGAACTTTCAGATGGTAAGAGCTGTTTGACAGTGGAACGGACTCACTGAGAAGGTGGTGGGCTCTCCTTCCTGTATGCTTTGAGATCCCTGCATTGCAGGGGGTGAACTAGGTGACCCTTGAGGTCTCTTCCAACTCTACAATTCTATGATTATGGGATGTCTCTACTGCTGGTGCTTCTCAGAGTAGAACCATTGAAAATAATGAACATAAAAAGTGTCTGCTGGAACAGGCCATTGGCTCATCTAGCCCAGCCTCCTGTTTTCATGGTAGCCACCCAGATAAGGTAGTTGTGTGTCCATTAATTTCAATAGCCCTACTCTAGGTGGGGCCAACATTGCATACAGCCAACAGATTGTGGGGGCTGCATCCTTCGGATCCTCAATGCCCCTCTTCTTCAATGCCTGGGGCGCCTTAACCAATCGCCCCGATGGAGGAGACAAGTGCTCATGGAATAAAGTCCTTCATGTAGCACATAATTAAACTATGGAACTTGCTCCTGCAGGAGGCAGAGATGGTTCCAGATTAGCTTCAAAAGAGGATCAGACAAATTAATGGAGGAGAATAAGGTGATTGGCAGTGGCCATACTCTGCCTACTGGGTTGGAGGCAGTAATGCTTCTGAATGCTTGCTGGAAACCACAAGAGGGGAGGGGGCTCTTGTGCTCATGTCCCCTTTGTGCGCCTACTGATTGGCCACTGTGAGAATAGGATGCCAGACAATCTGGGCTACTGGCCTTATTTCACAGCATGCTTCTTATCCATGGCAGATAAGAGTAGGAGTTAAATTCTCAAATGCAAGTCTATCTCATACTCTGTTGGGAGCAGCAGCTACTGCACTGATTTCCTGCTTCGGGGGTTTTCCCTTGGGGGAATCCGGTTGGCCATCGTGGGAACAGGATGCTGGGCCCCTTTTGGCCTGATTCAGTAGCCAGGCTGTCCATATGGAAATTCCTGGCCGGGCCACCGTGCGCCCTGCGCTTTAAGAGGCCGCCCAGAGGATGCCAGAGGGCGCTGATGGGTCCTCCTGGGGGGTGGGAGGAGGAGGAGAAAAGGCGTTGTGTGCACTCGAGGATCTGCCTCGTCCGCTTGATATTTATTTATTTCCATCCTCCCTAGAGCGGGGCAGGTGGGCGGAAAGCTGAGCATCCAAGCAGGGAGCGGCTGAGACGGATGCCCCGGCAGCCTCGCTAGCTCGGCCTCCTCTCTCCGCGGTCCCATTTTTTTGTGGGTGCTTGGGCATGGATTTCAACATGAAGAAGCTAGCCTCCGACGCGGGCGTTTTCTTCACCAGGGCTGTTCAGGTAAGATAGAGGAGGAGAGAAATAAAAAGCAGTCCCAGGGCATTGTTACCAGGAACTTAATTGCGGGCGGGGGGTGGGGTTCCCTCCGTCTGTTGCACTGAGGAAAAGATGTTTACTTGCTTATGTCTCCCCCCACTCCGCTTCCAGCGTTAAGGGGTTTAATAGAACAGATGCTACTTCAGTTTCTGACCTTGCGCTTAAAACTGTGTTTGCATATAAAATACATCACCCCATATAGATACAGATATATTTTCCCAACTACTGTTTTTAACGAGCAGATTTTCCCAGCTTGTCTCCTGCATATAACTGCATTGGCCAAGGCACTTAAAAACTGTCATTTGAAAAATCGTATCTATATATCCAGCTACGGTTTCCTGCAGATGGATCAGATCGGCTTCCTTTTAATATAATTTTTGTAGTTTTTCTTCTGTAAGTAAATTGGTTTTGCAGCCTGGTTCCTGCCTTTGTGGATGGGCTTTGATCCATAATCTCTGCAAACAATTTTTTACCTCTATCTCCTAGAATCTCTGGTACTGGGGGCTTATTTAACTAATGGGTGTTTTGTGGGTAGATGAGAGTTAAGTTCCCTGGTAGAGGGTTGAGTCTGGCAGTATTCTCCCCTCCACAAAAAAAACCCCACACCTTGATTTATCTAGCTGCAGTCCCCTGATAATAGCAAGTGTGACATTTTATACAGTGCCTGGATTGTACGCTGTTCCTGCAAAGAGACAGATGGTTAGAAGTGAGGTTGGCCCATCCGATGACTTATTCAGCAGTGGAGAGGGCTTGATTCTAAAGCTGGCTAGAAACCTCCTGAGTGGTCTTCTCATCTCCATAGTTGACCCACTATCTTTGTGGTATAAATGTGAAAAGGTTTTTCAGTAAGGGAACCTACCATGCAGCAGACTGTATTGCAGCTTTGAGGGTAAATCAACTCTACAATAGATTGGTGGTAGAGCAGCTGCTTGGTATGCAGAAGGCCCCAGGTTCAATCCCCAAAGGCATCTCTAGGCAGCGCTGGGAAATAAACTCACTGTCTGAAACCCAGGAAAGCTGCTGCAAGTCAGACGATACTGAGCTAGGTAGGCCAGGGGTTTGACTGTCTTCCTAAGAAGGGCCATAACTCAGTGACAGAGCAACTGCTTTGTGTGTAGAAGGTCCCAGATTCAATCCTCAGCAGCATCTCTAGCTAAGGTTGGGAGAATGGACAGTGTTGAATAGGATGGACCAATGGTCTGGCTCTGTATCAGGCAGCTTCCTATGTAAACATGGGCCCTCTAGCATGTATCTGGGATTGCCTTCTTACTCAGGAGTAAAGCACAAGCCTGCTAAGAACAGGGCCTGAGCCTTTCCTTCTGGGATTGCAGCCTTGCTTGAGTGTAAGCCCCATCGAACTTGACATTTGCTTTGTCTAAATAAACTTGCCCAAGATCAGGGAGGCCTGTAATTTGTGCCTTATTCGGGCTCAAAAGGCAGGTGTGTCTGCTGCTGTTCTATCAAAAAGCATGATGCGTACTTCATGGCCTCTTCGGCTGGAACCCTTTGAAGATACGCACTTAATTCACCTGTCCTAAACATGTAATGTGATGAAACCAAACTGTTGTAACTCTACTTGCCCGTCTCCATTTCCTGAGAGGTCCCTCCTCTTCCTCGCCTCTGAAATGTAGATGTGTAACCTCCATAAGGCAGCTGCTGGTCTGGTCTTATAGTCCAGTATGCACATGGAGCTACATGTACTATGCGCATACCATATGTTTAAACTGCAGAACTTCCTCCAAACAATCCTGCAAGTTGTAGTTTACTAAGGGTGCTGGGGATTGTAGCTCTATGTGGGCAGGGGGGGCAAACTATCATGGGAAAGCCATGTGCTTTAAATGTACGGGGTGTATGCAGCGTTAGGCCTCGTCTGCACTTGTAATTTGCAGCAGTATCATACCACTTTAAACAATGATTACTCCCCCACCTAGTTGTCCAAGGAATTGTAGTTTACCTCCACAGAGCTGCACTTCCCAGCACCCCTAGCAAACTACAATTCCCAGGATTCCTGGGGGGAGGAAATGTGCTTTAAATGTATGGTATGTACGCAGCCATAAATAGATTACTGCAGGGTTTGCGCTCCTTATTTCACTTTCTCAGCTGAGATCTCTCTGTAGGGACTATTTGAAATCCCTGCAGTGGGGAGAGTTGCTGTTATACTTGGTTGCTGCTTGGTGGCTTCCCATTGGGACATCTGGTTGCCCCCAGCAGTCGGGCTCTTTCTATGTTCATGGATACCACTGTTGGATACCACTGATACTGATATTGAACAGTAGCTACTAGCACCGCACCCTGGGTCCTGCCTTATGGTCTTCCAGGGTTTTAGGGTTGGGTCCTCCAGAGCCTATTGCTGAATACATTGGCCCTTAAAATCATGTGAGCAGATAAATTTGATGCCTTGAAGTATGGAAACTAGTGGAAGAACCTCCAACTGGGTTGAAAAGCACATAAGAAGCTTGTCTTACACAGAGTCAAGCCATTGGTCCCATCCAGCTCTGCATTGTCTACGCCATGGGTAGGCAAACTAAGGCCCGGGAGCCAGAGCCGGCCCAAGTGCCTTCTAAATCTGGCCTGTGGACAGTCCAGGAACCAGCATGTTTTTACATGAATAGAATGTGTCCTTTTATTTAAAATGCCTCTCTGGGTTATTTGTGGGGCATAGGAATTCATTCATTCCCCCCATAAAAAAAATATAGTTTGGCCCCCCACAAGGTCTTAGGGACAGTGGACCGGCCCCCTGCTGAAAAAGTTTGCTGACCCCTGGTCTATGCTGATGGGCAGCAGTTCTTCAGGGTTTCAGGCAGCCCCACCTGGACATGCCATTGGGGATTGAACCTGGGACGTTCTGCATGCAAAGCAGATGCTCTACTGCTGAACCACCCCAGATCTACAGTACCTGCAATTCTCACTTAAACGACGAGGAAATGCAGTGTCTCACAATGAGCCCCAGTTTTGAAGCCTTGCAGCTGCCTTCTAAATCAATCTCTTCTCAGGAGGGAGGCTTTTCATGGACAAGGTACTGAGTTCATGGTGTTGGGCCATCTTGGATAATGGCACATATGTGATTAGAAGGTTAGCCGGTTGACAGGCTCTGTTTGAGTTGGCAAGTCAGTGGTGTCAAGGTTGAAAGAATGTCCTGTTTCATTTTGTTTTGAAAGTGCAGGCTGGAGCTGTACCGTGATCTAATCTAATCTTGCCACGTTTGCTTCTGTTGTGTACTGGAGATGAAAAGGCTTCTGAGACTTGGCACATTTGTCAGCTGGATTTATTCACCTGGATGTTTTCTGGTTCCCTTCTTCAGTAAATCATTGTCTATATTTTGTGGGTTTTGGAGATGCCAAATGAACCCTCTTGTTAGTCTGAGCAGGTAGAGTTGTTGTCCCAAATCCATAAAAATGAAGTCCAGGTTGGGTGTGGTAGGTGCATCAGGTGTCTTGTGCAAGAACGGGGAACCTCTGGCCTCCCAGATGTTGCCAGCTCCCTAACATTGTTCCTGATCCTTGACCATGTACAGAAATGGTCAAGCTCAATGGTGGAGCTTTGCATGCAGAAGGTCCTGAGTTTTACCTCTGTTTTTATCACCAGGTAGGGTTGGGAACATGGGTGGCGCTGTAGTCTAAACCACAGAGCCTAGAGCTTGCTGACCGGAAGGTTGGCGGTTTGAATCCCTGCGACGGGTTGAGCTCCCATTGCTCAGTCCCTGCTCCTGCCAACCTAGCAGTTCAAAAGCATGTCAAGTGCAAGTAGATAATTAGGTACTGCTCCAGCAGGAAGGTAAACGGCGTTTCTGTGCACTGCTCTGGTTTGCCAGAAGTGGCTTAGTCATGCTGGCCACATGACCTGGAAGCTGTCTGCGGACAAACACCAGCTCCTCAGCCTATAGAGCGAGATGAGCACGCAACCCCAGAGTTGTCCGCAATTGGACCTAATGGTCGGGGTACCTTTACCTTTACCTTTAGGGTTGGGAACATCCCTTGTGCAAAAAACCCTGGAGAGCTACTGCCAGTCAATGTAGGCATTACTTAGCTGGATGGACCAGTTGTCTGACTTGGTAAAAGACAGCATCCAATTCAGCCCTTCTGTTTGTAATCATGAAGACTAGAATCTTACATTATTTTTAAGGCAAAGGTTGTAGCTCAGAAGCAGAGCATTTGCCTTGCACGCAGCTGGTCCCAGGTTCAATCCCTGACATCTCCAGATAGGGTCAGGAATGTTCCTTGGATAGCTGTTGCTGGTCAGTGTGGACAATGTTGAGCTAGATGGACCAATGGTCTGACTCACCCCAGGGTGGAGAGGAGGGGGCAGTAGGGCTTGTTTTGTCTCTGCTTAGTCTTCCCCTGCAGAATTGTTATGAGGATAAGGGGTTGGGGGACCATGTACTCCACCATGAGCTCTTTGCAGAAAGGATGGAATAAAAACATACCGTATTGGCCTGAATATAAGCCCCACTTTCCCCCCAAATTCCAACCATGAAAAGTGTGGCTTATATTCACAACCTTACAGTATGCAGCCAGGAGCATGGGAGCGAACAGCGCCAGGAGCAGGCAAAGCAGTGTCTGCCCCATGTGTAGTTCCCCCGTCCTCTCTCGCAAGGCTGGGAAGGGAGAGAGCGAGGAAGGGGAAGGCCGCTGGCAACGCAGTGCGGCGCCAATCCACCCCCACCCTCAGTATGCAGCCAGGAGCAGCGAGGAATGGAGCAGCTTATATTCGGATATTTATTTATTCCCCCCCCCCCCCAATTTTAAAGGTGCGACTTATATTCGGGCCAATACGGTAATACATGGCTGCCTGTCGCTTAAGGTTTCTCTGTGCAGGTGCTCATGGCTGAGGGTCTGCCTTTGCAGCAATTCATATAAAGAGAAGAAGAGGCTGGTATAAATATGTTTTAAGTGTTTTAACTTTAAACATCTAAATTGTATATGATTCAGCACACACATGCACACCCCAGCACCATTTCAATGTCACCAAATGAAAACTGGCAGTGTTACCAGGAAATTTAAAACAGCTTTGCAAATCTATTAATGGGTATTGGTCATTTTTGAACCTCAAACAGCAGCAGCAAAACCAAACTTTCCTTTTGTGAAGCTTCCAAGCTTTCCAACATGCCAGTGTGGTGCAGTGGTTAGAGGGTCAGAGTAAAACCTGGGAGACTCTGGTTCAAATCCCCCACTCGGCCATGAAGCTCACTGGCTGGACCTGAGCTAGTCACTGCATCAGACCTAACCTGTTTCACTAGCCCCAGATAGCATGGCCAGCAGTTGGGGATGATGGGAGGTGAGCAACAACTGGAGGGCCAAAGATCTGAACTGCTACATTGGTTGCACCCCCACTTCAGTAGTCTCTGACATATGCAGACCATAGAATAGTAGAACCACAGAATTGTAGAGCTGGAAGGGCCTCTGAGAGTGATCTAAAGGTAAAGGTACCCCTGACCATTAGGTCCAGTCGCAGACGACTCTGGGGTCGCACGCTCATCTCGCTCTATAGGCCAGGGGAGCTGGCGTTTGTCAGCAGACAGCTTCCGGGTCATGTGGCCAGCATGACTAAGCTGCTTCTGACAAACCAGAGCAGCGCACAGAAATGCTGTTTACCTTCCCGCCAGAGTGGTACCTATTTATCTACTGGCACGTTGACGTGCTTTCGAACTGCTAGGTTGCCAGGAGCTGGGACCGAGCAACGGAAGCTCACCCTGTTGCCAGGATTCGAACTGCTGACCTTCTGAATTGCAAACCCTAGGCTCTGTGGTTTAGACCACCCACATCCCTGAGAGTGATCTAAAAAGGTAAAGGTAAAGGTACCCCTGACCGTTAGGTCCAGTCATGGACGACTCTGGGGTTGCACGCTCATCTCGCTTTATAGGCTGAGAGAGCTGGCGTTTGTCCGCAGACAGCTTCCGGGTCATGTGGCCAGCATGACTAAGCTGCTTCTGGTGAACCAGAGCAGCGCATGGAAATGCCGCTTACCTTCCCGCCAGTAGACCTATTTATCTACTTGCACTTTGACGTGCTTTCGAACTGCTAGGTGGGCAGGAGAGAGTGATCTAGTCCTGTTTAAAATAAACAAATGTTGTGTAGCGCACCAGTCTGAGCTGTTTGTTTGTGGGATGATTAGCTTTTGAGCAAGTTGTTATTGCTGTTTTTTTTTAATCGAAAGGACAAGCACCGTCTCTTGCTTCAGGGTCTGTGCAGAGGATGGTTTGTCTCATAGTTATGAAAAGGAGCAGATGGAGTCTGACTTTCCAGCAGTGTAAAAGGAGGGAGGAGAGTGAAACTCCTGGTGTGCAAGAAATTGTGTTTTAAACCTTCCATCTCAGAGATGCGGAAGGTTCTTCTGCTGATACATTTTCATTTGGCCTACACAGAACCTCTGCCGTCCTTCGAGGCTGGACTTTTGTGGTGATGTTTTATTTTCTGGGCACTTAAAAAGCTCAGTGTTTTGTACCTGGTGGAAAATGTGCTATGTAGTAGGGCTAGCAACATCTTGTCTTTAGGAACATTAGTGGATTGGGTCCACCCTGTACTGTTTCATCTAAACTGACAGGCAACAGACCTTCTCCACCCTGCTTTTCAACCTGGAACCTCCTGCATCCAAAGCAGATGCTTTGTCACTGAGCTACAGCCATTTCCCTGAAAAGCAAGATGCTAGTTCCCATAGTTTTGAATAAAGAATTAATTGAAAACAGGAATCTAGCTCAGTATCATCTAGGATGGATCTAGACACATCAGAGAAGTGTTTTGGTTAGGGAAAACAGGTAGAGAAAAATGGGACTCCACATCGCAACCTGATGGCACAATGTTATATCGCATGTACAACGTATATAAAGGGTAAAGGGACGCCTGACCATTAGGTCCAGTCGTGACCGACTCTGGGGTTGCGGCGCTCATCTCGCTTTATTGGCCGAGGGAGCCGGCGTACAGCTTCCGGGTCATGTGGCCAGCATGACTAAGCCGCTTCTGGCGAACCAGAGCAGCGCACAGAAACTCCGTTTACCTTCCCGCCGGAGCGGCACCTATTTATCTACTTGCACTTTGACATGCTTTCGAACTGCTAGGTTGGCAGGAGCAGGGACCGAGCAACGGGAGCTCACCCCATCACGGGGATTCAAACCGCCGACCTTCTGATCAGCAAAGCCTAGGCTCTGTGGTTTAACCCACAGCACCACCCGCGTCCCCATATACTGTATACTGTACTGTAAATAGCTTTTTCTTTACCAGTCTGACTGAGCCCCTACCCTGACAGGCAGGGGCTCTCCAGGGTTTCAGGCAGGAGACAATCCCAGCCCTTCCCTGAAGATCCCATCTGGGATTGAACCTGGGACCTTCTGCATGCCAAGCAGGTGCTCTACCGCTAAGTTACAACCCTCTCTCATTTAAAATAATGGGCATGGAGAACTTGGCTCCATTCCTGTGGGTCTGCTCTTACTTGGATATAACCCTTGGAATTATCTGCCATGTCCACACCCATATATTTAAAGCACGCCTCAAATAATCCTAGAGACTGTAATTTGTTAAAGGTGCTGGAATTGTAGTGCTTTGTGGAGTACAGTTCCCAGGATTCTCTGGGGGAAAGCCATATACTTTGAAGGCATGGTGTAGATTTGACCATGGGGGTCATGGTACTTGGAATTTACATTACACTCATAGGTGGAGCATCTGCTTGATGCAATAAACCTCAGGCTTGGCCTGCCTATGAACTGGAATGAGGTGGTGGAGCCCTGAAGTGGTAGATCGCAAGTGAGGGAAATTATTATTATTATTATTATTATTATTATTATTATTATTATTGTTATTATTATTATTATTATTATTAATACCCCGCCCAGCTGGCTGGGCCTCCCAAGCCACTCTGGGCGGCTCCCAACCAAATATTAAAAACACAATACAGCATTAAACATTAAAAACTTCCCTAAACAGGGCTGCCTTCAGATGTCTTTTAAAAGTAAGATAGTTGCTTATTTCCTTGACATCTGCTGGGAGGGCATTCCACAGGGCGGGTGCCACTACCGAGAAGGCCCTCTGCCTGGTTCTCTGTAATCTCACTTCTCGCAGTGAGGGAACCGCCAGAAGACCCTCGGCGTTGGACCTCAGTGTTCGGGCTGAACAATGGGGGTGGAGACGCTCCTTCACATATACTGGGCTGATGCCATTTAGAGCATTAAAGGTCAGCACCAACACTTTGAATTGTGCTCGGAAACGTATTGGGAGCCAATTCAGATCTCTCAGGACCAGTGTTATATGGTCTCGGTGGCCACTCCCAGTCACCACTGTTGAATACGCCCCAGTATTGAGGTGGTGGTGGTGGGACCCCCTGCAAGATGAGACAAATATATCAGTGATGGAGGCCTGAACACAGCAGGGAGGAGGCTGAAATAGCTTTCTCCTTGCAAGGAGTCTTTGCACGCAAAGGAGCTTTAAAAATGTGTCACTGGGAAATCTTCCTAGGCAATTTCAGATAATTATCATCAGGAATATTTTAGATTATATTGGATGTTTCCCTGTGTGTTCCCGTCTCCACTGCTCCCCCCCCCCCGAGAATAATTTGATTTACTATGTTGTTTTACTTGCGTTTAGTAAACAAAGCGAAAGGCTTTGACACTGCCAAGCTTGCCTGAATGTGGCCATTAGCGATCAGCATCCATTCATTGTTGCTGATGAACTTGGAGGATTTCCACAGAAAAATGAAGGTGCTGAAATATTTCCCACCCGACATCACTGCCTGCTGCTATGAGAAGGTAGACTCACGGACAGAAGGGGGAATGGAAGAAGTCTTACAAAAGCTCCCCCCCCCACAAAAAAAATGGAGCAGATACCAAGCATTGGAGTTTCTAGTTTTATACAGTGGTATAAGAGGGACGCACGCGGGTGGCGCTGTGGGTTAAACCACAGAGCCTAGGACTTGCCGATCAGAAGGTCAGCGTTTTGAATCCCTGCGACGGGGTGAGCTCCTGTTGCTCAGTCCCTGCTCCTGCCAGCCTAGCAGTTTGAAAGCACGTCAAAGTGCAAGTAGATAAATAGGTACCGCTCTGGCGGGAAGGTAAACGGCGTTTCTGTGCGCTGCTCTGGTTCACCAGAAGCGGCTTAGTCATGCTGGCCAGATGACTCGGAAGCTGTATGCCGGCTCCCTCGGCCAATAAAGCGAAATGAGCGCCACAACCCCAGAGTCAGCCATGACTGGACCTAATGGTCAGGGGTCCCTTTACCTTTACCTTTACCTTTATAAGAACATAGGATGCTGCCTTCTACTGGTTCAGTGCTGAACTGGATGGACTGATGTTCTGTCTCTGAATAATGCAGTTTCCTATTTAATCTAGCCCTTTATTCAGAATAATGAGGACTAGTATTTTAACAAAGGCTCCTCCTCCTGAAACCCTCTCAGTCTGTTTAGACAGAACATTGGTCCATCTAGCATACACTGCCTGAAACACAGGCTGGCTGTGTCTCTCCAGAGACCAATGGTCCATCTAGGTCAGTATTGACTGCACCATATATCTTCAAGTTTGAAAGAGGATTAGACAAATTCATGGAGGAAAGGACTATCAACGGCTATGAGTGATGACCACCATGCTCTGCTTCTATGGTTGGAGGCAGTAAATGCTTCTGAATACCAGTTGCCGGAAGCCCCAGGAGGGAAGATGGCTCTTGTGCTTGGGTCCTGCTTCCCATCATGGGCATCTGGGTGGCCACTGCGAGAACAGGATGCTGGACTGCGAGAACAGGATGCTGGACTAGATGGACCATTGGTCTGATCCAGCAGTGCTCTTCTTATGTTCTTATATTCTCAGACCCAGGTCCCACTTTTAATCCTTTTAATCCAAAACATGCATTTATTAGTCTTTTCCTATATATTTGCATGGTGATGGTCCTCCTGTTGTGACATGGATCAGGCCACAACTCAATAGTGGGTGCAAACCTACCAATTGAAAACCAATGAGCAAAGGTTTCAGGCAGGGGGTGTTCCCAGTCCTACGTGGAGCTGCCTTCAGGGATTGAACCTGGGATCTTCTATGTGTAGATGCTCTGCTGAGCTGCATGGTCCTTCCCCACTCTGCCTCCTTCAAAGCAAGTTCAGGGTGAGACTCAACTTGGTTGGCCCTGCATAGTGACAAGGCCAGCTTCCTATGAAGGCTAAAGTGCAGGCTGATCTGAATTCACATTTTTGTCAATGGCACTTAGTCTTTTCAGTGGGAGCTCTGTGGCGGTCAAACTCACACCCTCTGGGAGAATGGCCCAGCTACCTCTCCTTCTGGTTTTGGATGGGCTTGGAAGGCATTTGACACTTGCTTCATATTTTTATGTTCTTTATACATTTTTCTGTGTTTCTATGGTTTTCATGTTTGAATTGACTTACAATTGCTTCCGATTGTTAATTTTTGGTGGGTTTTGTTAGCTGCTTTGCCAAAGGAGTTTTACCTTGAAGATGTGATATAAATACCTGGCATTGTCATGGTTATTTAATTAGACATAGAACAGCAACATGTTCCCAGTAAATGTGCATAATTCCTCAAATCGTTGTTGCCTAATTCTAGTTTTCTCGGCTGTGGGAGAAGGGCAGGGTCACTGGACGGCTGAGATGTGTTTAAGCTGCCTTTCAGTCTTCCTAGATTCCAGCAGTCATTTCCCACCCACATCAAGACTAGAAACTTGATTTTTATTTTTATTTTTTAAATGAAAGCATTCTACACTCCTGTACCATTGCTACCTAGGTCAGCTGCTCTGATTATTGCTATTGTAATGGAAATGAGAATGAGGTCTTTAAAGCTCTCTAAGTATTCCTCCTTATTCTACTTGAAACTGTTTCTCAGTTCTCATGCAAATGACTTCAGAAAGGAAAAGGAAAGAAGAGTCTTCTTGGTGGCGGGGGCGGCGGGGGAGGATACCCTGTTTCGGATCTGTAAGGGTTTCTGAAGACTTTTAAAAACAAAAAATTAAAAAATATAAGGCGTAGGTTGGAGTCAGCACCAGATATCAGAAGGGAGAGAGGCGTGTTTATAAATAGCAATTCATATCATTGCACCCACTTCATATTGTTTTGCAGATGAAACGTTCCACACTGCTAACTAGGAGGCTTTTTCTTTTCTTAAAAAAGGGGGAATCACAAATATCATACAGGCATTGTGGAACCTTGCCTTTAAGGTTTTTGTGAGAGCTCAGGCACCTGACAGTAAGAATTAAGACCCCTTGAAATGCACCTGGCAATTTCAGAATCACTTGTATAATCTCTCTGCTACCAAAAGGAAAAAGAAATTCAAACACTGCAACAATACAGTGATCCCACCACTTACGCCGGGGGTTACGTTTTTGCGTATATGTGAAATCGTGTAAAGTGGGGAGGGCACTGTTGCTTAGAGTGTGATGCTGATAATGCCAAGGTTGCAGGTTTGATCCCCGCATGGGACAGCTGCATTTTCCTGCATTGCAGGGGGTTGGAGTGGAGATGGTCCTTAGGGTCCCTTCCAACTCTTGTGATTCTATGATTCACTATGATTTCTTTTAAAAAGAAAGAGAAGTCTCCCTTCTCCACCTGTTAGGGAACTTCCTCTCCTTTTCTTCAAAGTAGTTTTCACTCCCAAACAGCAGCGTAAAGGTGGCTTCCCATTGCGTTAAGGGGATGCTGGTTAGAAGCTGGTTTTTGCGTGCTGTTTGCTCAATTGCAATCAAATGGTCCAGTCCAGAACACCAGTTTTATGTGGCACCAGAGAATCCCTCTTCCAGCACCGATCGATCTTAACAAAATTAATGTTCTCACTGTAATTGCATTGGCCAAATGGAATCAACTAGTGGGAGACCTTTGCTGTAGCTCAAATGAGTTGGCCGTATTGCATCTGTCTGGGGAGCCAAGAAGTCAGGCTGTGTTCATAGGAGTGAGTCCATGTCTTGGTCGTGACGCAGCAAAAAGTTCTGAAACGGGCTTGCGTACAACTGGGCTTCTCGGAGGTCATCCTGTTCTCAGAATGGCCAAGCAGATGCCCATCCAAATGGGGCAGGAACTGAGCCTAACACCACTATCCAGTTGTTTTCCCCACTCTCTGGTATTCAGAGGTAGCCTGACCCTGGGCACGGAGGTTATATTCCCACAAAAGACCACATGGATCGGAGCAGTGGCTCATCTTGTCCAGCACATTGTTCTCACAGAGGCCAACCAGATGCCCCAATGAGAAGCCCACGAGCTAAGGGCAGCAGTAGCACTCTCCTCACTTGTGATTCCCAGCAAACTCGTATTCAGAGGCTTAATGCCTCTGAAAGTGGAGGTAGAACATCAGAAGCTGCCTTAAACAGAGCCAGACCAAAGGTCCATTGAACTCAGTATTGTCTTCACTGACCGGCAGTAGCTCTCCAAGGTTTCTGATGGGCCTCCTACCTGGAGATGGGGTTTAAAAATCAGCCTCTCTTCCCTGGGGAACTCTGGGAACTGTAGCTCTGTGAGGGATATAAAGGTAAAGGGACCCCTGACCATTAGGTCCAGTCGTGGCCGACTCTGGGGTTGCGCACTAATCTCGCTTTATTGGCCAAGGGAGCCAGCATACAGCTTCTGGGTCATGTGGCCAGCATGGCTAAGCCGCTTCTGGAGAACCAGAGCAGCACACGGAGCACTACCTATTTATCTACTTGCACTTTGAAGTGCTTTTGAACTGCTAGGTTGGCAGGAGCTGGGACCGAACAATGGGAGCTCACCCTGTTGCGGGGATTCAAACCGCTGACCTTCTGATCAGCAAGTCCTAGGCTCTGGTTTAACCCACAGCGCCACCCTTCTGAGGGATATAGGGATCTGCAAAAAACACTTAGCACACCCCTTCAGCTATGTTTTGCAGGGTGCTTTGGGGAAAGCCAGGGCTGTTGGTAGGATACTGCTTTCATAATAATAATACTGTATATTACTACTTTAATAATACTGTATATTGTTACTGTTATTTTGAATTATTTTATTTTGTTATGTACGATACAAAGAGTGAGAGATACAGAAATGAACAATGGCTTTCCTGTTTGATATCATATGGCCTGCAACTTAAGAAAGAAAATTATGCAGAGAAATGGTTATTGCAGAGAGATAAAAACAATGCCACGAGTAATAAGATAATGATCCCACAGAAGCACAGCAGACCAGTCAGTGATAAGTCCTGGACAACATAGAATTACAGAAAAATAAAGTTGGAAAGGACCCTGGGGGTCATCTCGTCCAACTCACTGCAATGCAGAAATTGAATCCAGATAAAATCATACTTGAATGAATTACCACCATTTAGCTGCATAGTCTATAGGTCTGGCTTTACCGCTGGAAACTCGTAAAGAATGAGCGAGTTTTTCTGACATTGCAGTAAATAAGGTACTAAGGTCAAAAAACCAAGTTAGTCATCCATCCCTGGGCATTGCTTTGTCAAAGAGTTTAATTTACCCGCTCTACTTTGAAATCCTGAATAGCAAATCCTAAGTAATTTATGGTGCTAGAGGAAAATTTGGCAAGGGGGGAAAGCTGCTAATGGTAGGCGATTTTTAAAATGAAAACACAGAGAGACAATGAGAACAGAGTGCCTTCTAGTGGTAGGAGGGAAGACAATGCAGGAGACAAACCCCCAAAGGAACGTGACACAAAAAAGCAAGGCTGCCTGGATCCATGCTTTGGCTCTGGAGCTGCAAAATCAATTCCATGCCCTCACCTCGGACACGGATTCTCAGCCGGAGGAGCAAGAACAGCGGCTGCAGACCTCAGACCACACCAAAGTGGCAGTGGAAGGTACAGTGCGCATAACGATTCCTCACACGATTCCCCAGAGAAGAAAGAGATGTCTGGTGGTGGCAAGTGACTCCCTACGGAGGGGGACAGAGGCATCAGTGTGTGGAGGAATGACTCATGGTTTCACTTGTCTCTACACAAATGCACAGAGCATGGGAAGCAAGCAAGAAGAACTTGAACTCAAATACAGGGTGTCAGATATGACCCAGCAGGCATTACTGAAACCTGGCAGGATGAAACTCATGACTTGAATGTAGAAACTCAGGGGTACAACTTGCTCAAAAGAAATACAGTGGTACCTCAGGTTAAGTACTTAATTCGTTTTGGAGATCCGTTCTTAACCTGAAACTGTACTTAACCTAAAGCACCACCTTAGCTAATGGGTCCTCCTGCTGCCGCCACGCTGCCGGAACACAATTTCTGTTCTCATCCTGAAGCAAAGTTCTTAACCCGAGGTACTATTTCTGGGTTAGCGAAGTCTGTAACCTGAAGCGTATGTAACCCGAGGTACCACTGTAGTTCAAACAGGAAGGGAGGAGGAGGAGCATTTTATGTAAAGGATGTGTACACTTGTGAAGAGATCCATGACCTGGAGTATGGAAGGCAGACCGAATGTGGGTGCAGGAGAGGGAAACAACAGATGATGGCTTCCTAGAGCAGATTACCAAACATTCACAAAGGAGAAATATAGTAGTCATGGGAGACTTCAACTGTCCTGATATCAGCTGGGACTCAAACTGCCAAGAATGTAAGGACCAACCAATTCCCTCATTGTCCCGCTGACAATTTCATTTCATAGAAGGTCAAAGAAGCAACAAGGGGGTCATCTGTATTGGACCTGGTCCTCACCAAGAGAGAGTAATTGATCAACAAAGTGGAAGTACTAGAGGAAGTGATCATGTCTTTCATTATGCACTGGCAATGGAAAACTGAGTGTAATCAGACATGAACTCAGGACTTGAAGTAGGCTGATTACCAGAAGCTTAAGGAACTACTGGGTATAGTCCCATGGTCAGAAATATTCAAAGAGAAGGGAATCAAAGATGGGTGGGAGTTGTTGTTGTTCCACGTCTTTATAAATGACTTGGATGAAATTGAGGGGATGTTCATCAAATTTGCAGATGACACCACACTGGGAGGGGTAGTTATTGTCACAGAAGACAGAATCAGGATTCAGGATGACCTTAACAGATTGGAAAACTGGGAACAAACTGAGGACTCCGCTAGGCTGGCAAAGAAAAAGTGATTTATATGTGTTGTGTGTGCAATATAACATTGTGCCACCAGATGGTGACATGGAGTCCCATTTTTCTCTACCTGTTTTCCCTGTTTAAATTTACACCTCTTAAACCTGAAATGCTTCTTTGATGTGTCTAGATCCAGGCTAACAAATTGAATTTCAATAGGGACCACCTGCACCAGTATAAGATGCAGGATGCCTGGATCGCCAGTAGTACAGCTGAAAGAGATGAAGGGGTCTTAGTAGACCACAAGCTTCCCATGAGTCAACAGTGTGATGTATTAGCAAAAAAAGCTAATGCCATTCTAGGCTGCATCAAGAAATCAAAGGAAGCCATAGTACTGCTCTATTCCACCTTGGTTAGACCACACTTGGAAAGACCATAGTCCATCATACAAACCTGCCTGGGTTCTGAGATCTTCAAGGGAGGCCCTGCTCTTGGACCCAGTACCCTCCCAGGCACACATGGTGGGCACATAGGAGAAGGCTCCTTCCCTAGAGAACCTAAACAGGCTCCTTCCTTGCTTTCCTTCTGTTAGCAGGTGAAGACCTTTTTGTTCCAACAGGCTTTTGGGAATTACCTGGCTTTTTGGAAAGGGCCAGTGCTGTTATGTATTTATTGTAATTATCTGTATATTTTAATAGAGCTGAGAGAGATAGATCTTATTCTAATTAGTGTTCAATTGCTTTTTAATGATTGTTTCCTATGTTTTAGCTTTTCCTATTTTATCTGTAAGCTGCCTTGAGTACCTTTCCAGCAGGGAAAGGTGGGATGTAATAACAATAGTCATATCACCACCCTGGAAACAAACTGGAATGGATTCAAAACCAGACATATAATCTAAATTTCAATCAAGCTTTCTGCAGACAAATCAGGATGCATGTTGAATAAATAGGTTGCTGGAGGGAACCCCCAGTCTTCAAAAAAAGGGGTTTAACTTTGAGGTTAACAGTAAGTCTTTGTGCCAGAGGCGATGGACCACTCTCCATTGTTGCTCCCCTTCTGTTGGCCAGGGAGTGAAACAATGCACGCATTTCGTGTTGAGCGGCAGATTTTCCTCCCCACCTCCAGGCTGAGGAAACTCTACTCCAACATGAAATATTGATTTTCCTGGGCTGCAGCTTGCCTCCCCTCGCCAATGTGGGCGAGAGGCTCCCTGCAAAAACGCCAGCCTACATTATTCATTGCCGGCATAAATGCGACCCTGCCTTCCTGGGACTGAAAACAAGGCCAGTTACTTTTACTCCTCTTGGCCCAAAGTCTGAAAGAGGAAGATGGGGTGGGGGGGAGGCTTAGTCGCTGCCAACTTTGCACTTACTCCTATGTGTTGGATCCCAAGAAGGAATGTGTGTCTTAGGGCAGGAAATTAAGGTCATAGAATCATAAGATTGGAAGGGACCCAAAAGGTCATTTAGTACAACTTCCTGCAATGTAGAACTCACAGCTAAAGAATCCCAGATGGCCACCCATTAAAATCCTCCAAGGAAGGAGAGTCCACCACCTCCCAAGGGAGACCATTCCACTCTTGAACAGCTCTTACTGTCAGAAAGTTCTTCCTGATCTTTAGTCAGAATCTCCTTTCTTGTAACTTGAATCCACTGGTTTGAGTCCTACCCTCCAGAGCAGGAGAAAACAAATTTGTTCCCTCTTCCATGTAACAGCCCTTGAGATATTTGAAGGTGCCTATCATATCTCCTGGGACGCAGGTGGCGCTGTGGGTTAAAGCCTCAGCGCCTAGGGCTTGCCGATCGAAAGGTCGGCGGTTCGAATCCCTGCGGCGGGGTGCGCTCCCGCTGCTCGGTCCCAGCGCCTGCCAACCAAGCAGTTCGAAAGCACCTCCGGGTGCAAGTAGATAAATAGGGACCGCTTACCAGCGGGAAGGTAAACGGCGTTTCCGTGTGCGGCTCTGGCTCGCCAGAGCAGCGATGTCACGCTGGCCACGTGACCCGGAAGTGTCTCCGGACAGCGCTGGCCCCTGGCCTCTTAAGTGAGATGGGCGCACAACCCCAGAGTCTGTCAAGACTGGCCCGTACGGGCAGGGGTACCTTTACCTTTACCTTTACTTATCATATCTCCTCTTAAGTCTCCTCTTTTCCAGGCTAAGCAGACCCAGCTCCTTCAACCGTTCCTCATAAGGTTTGGTTTCTAGACCCTTGATCATATTGGTCGCCCTCCTCTACACACATTCCAGCTTGTCAATATCCTTAAACTGAGGTCACCACAACTGGACAAAATTATCCAGGCATGGTCTGACCAAGGAAGAAAAGGAAATAATAGCTTCCCTTGATCTGGACACCAAACATCTATTGAATATGCAGAGAATGGCATTAGCATTTTTTGCTATTTTTCATTCAAAAGCCCCTGCCTACTAATGATATAGGGATGCGGGTGGTGCTGTGGGTTAAACCACAGAGCCTAGGACTTGCTGATCAGAAGGTCGGTTGTTCGAATCCCCACAACGGGGTGAGCTCCCGTTGCTCGGTCCCTGCTCCTGCCAACCTAGCAGTTCGAAAGCACGTCAAAGTGCAAGTAGATAAATAGGTACGGCTCCAGCGGGAAGGTAAACAGCATTTCCGTGCGCTGCTCTGGTTCTCCAGAAGCAGCTTAGTCATGCTGGCTACATGACCCAGAAGCTGTACGCCGGCTCCCTCGGCCAATAAAGCGAGATGAGTGCCACAACCCCAGAGTCGGTCACGACTGGACCTAATGGTCAGGGATCCCTTTACCTTTACCTATGATATGGAGTGAAAAACTTTCCAGTTCAAAATCTTCTGTAAACCACCCATTGCTGCTCCCACCCCCGGATGCTATACTGTACAGTCGGTGTATTGCAGCTAACTCTGTTCTACTCAGAGAAAACGCATTGAAATTCATGGATCTAAGTGAGTCATGCTTTTCAATTTCAGTGGGTCTGCCTTGGGGTGTTTTGGTTCCATTTTGCTTATTACACTTCCCTGATTTTGAGCTGAAAGTGCTGAAACATACTTTCTCCTCCCCCGGCACCCCCCAAGAAAAAAATACCCACTTTTGTTTGGGAGGCTTTTATTGCATTGTTTGCTTTTCCCCTCTAGTCAACTTTACAATGCAATGCTTGAGTTGTTGTTGTTGCTGCTGCAGTTGAGAGGGCTTTGTAGCACTTGCTGAAAATACTGTCTCTCCATAAGCAAATCCTAGCTTGGAATGTGCTGAGCCAGTCTGTACCCATTTACTATTTTTAAAAATGGTTTGGGCGTCGATATGTCATTCTGAAAAGCAGGCATGGGGAACCTGGTGCCCCACAGATGTTGCTAGAATCTCATGATAGGTTTAGGGAAAGACCCATTGCCTGAAACCCTGAAGAACAGCTGCCAATCATTGTGGACAATATTGAGCTAAATGGATAAGTGTTCCAATTCAGTGGAAAGCAGCTTCCATTGTCCCTGTCTGCATTTACCATATTTCCCATTATTCCTATAAAAAGGAACATACTGCTTTGCTACCCAAATCTATCAGGCTACAGACAATTAGCATATGTAGCCTGAAGACTGTGGCTGAGTCATAATTTGAGTCAGACCTGCTTCTGCTAGGATTTGTACAACTGCTGGAAACGTGGCCAGTTTTGCATCAAGAGCCACACACCCAAAAATATACTGGTAAAGTCTGTATGTTGCCAGAGTTTTAAAATAAAACTGGGAAGACCCATAGTTCAATGACAGAGCATCTGTTTTGCATGCAGAAGGTCCCAAGTTTGATACCCAGCAGCATCTCCAGGTGAGACTGGGAAGACAGGTCCCCTGCCTGAAACCCTAGAGGGCTGCTGCCAGCCAGTATAGACAGTACTGAGCTAGATGGACCAATGGTCTGACTGGATAAGGCAGCTTCTTATGCTCTTGTTTAAAACCAGTCATTTCTTCAGAACATTGAGGACTGGAATCTTACTTAACTTTTTAAGGGCTACAGCTCAGTGGCAGAGCACATGTTTTGCATGCAGAAGGTCCAAGGTTCATCTCCAGGAAGGGCTGACAATGGAAAACCTGAAGCACAGCTGCTGGTCAGTGTAGGCAATACTGAACTAGATGGACCAGTAGTCTGGTTTGATATAAGGCAGCTTCCTGTGTTCCTGAAATATGGAAGGCAAGGTAGGAACAGTTGCTGGTGTCTAAGTAATACCCTGAGACCTCCCACCATTTACGATCTGTGGCTTTTCAAAAGCCTTCTGTGGTTCCATTCTAACGAGGCATCATGAAGATGAGCGATGAGCTCTGCTGGAGCTCTCAAGAAAGAACTGGCAATGTGCCCTATCATATTTTTGCCTCTCCATCCTCTCAGCAAAGCAACTAGCAGGCTGTATTCTTGTGCAAATATTTGGCACGTAGGTTGCAGCCTAAAATTTCTGTTGCACCCATCATGCAGAATTCTGAGTTGCGGTTCTAGGCTGCACCACTTCCTAGAAGGGTGGACTTTAGAATCATAGAATCAAAGAGTTGGAAGGGACCCTGAGGATCATCTAGTCCAACCCCCTGCAATGCAGGAATATGCAGCTGTCCCATACGGGGATGGCGTTTTCAGCACCACACTAACCAACTGAGCTATCCAGGCTTTTTTTTAAAGGAAAAGAAGCAGCATTCTGTGACGCACAATGTTCAATGCTCTTAAAGGCACGCTAACCCCTACACCAGGGGTCAGCAAGCTTTTTCAGCAGGGGGCCGGTCCACTGTCTCTCAGACTTGTGTGGGGGCTGGACTATATTTTTTGGGGGGAGGGGAATGAACAAATTCCTTTGCCGCACAAATAACCCAGAGATGCATTTTAAATAAAAGCGCACATTCTACTCATGTAAAAACACCAGGCAGGCCCCACAAATAACCCAGAGATGCATTTTAAATAAAAGGACACATTCTACTTATGTAAAAACACGCTGTTTCCCAGACCGTCCGTGGGCCGGATTGAGAAGGCAATTGGGCTGGATCCGGTCCCCGGGCCTTAGTTTGCCTACCCACGCCCTACACCATACTAGCTCTGATACATTAATCCCGTCCCACCCCCAATACCATTTTGGGCGAATTAAAATCTTTCAATTTTTGTCTCCCTCACCCCCCCACTGCAGTTCACAGAGGAGAAGTTTGGCCAGGCCGAGAAGACAGAGTTGGATGCCCACTTTGAAAACCTCCTGGCCCGAGCAGACTGCACCAAGAACTGGACAGAGAAAATCTTACGTCAAACTGAAGTCCTCTTGCAGCCAAACCCTAGTAAGAACCTCTTTAGGTTTTGGAGGAATTGATCCATTGGGTGTCATGGGTGGGGGCCCCCTCGGCTCTGTCAGGATCTGGCATGGTTTGGCAGCCCCAGATGTAAGAAGAGGAGGAAGAAGGAGCACACGATGTGGGGCCTGGAAAGCTGGCATCTAGGGATGGAGAGAGGAGATCCTCTCCTTGTAATCCTTGTTGTCAAAGAGGAGGAAGTAGATCTGCCACCTCTCTCCACCACCCTGTGCAGAGCTCCTTTCATATTTGCAGCTAGCCCCAAATATTGTTTTGTTTTGCTTAAAGCATTTCTTAACCACACCTCATTAAAGAGATTGCAAGGCAGCAGGCAAAAGCACACACGCACACACAAAAATGAATCTGTGCAGCGTGTAAAAGCCATTTCAAGTAACACAGAACCATAATGGACGACCGCAAGCCCAAGATTTAAAAACATGAAAAGCTTAAGTACTGTATTGTGGTTTTGTTTTTTGTTTCGTAAAGTAAAAACGGCAAGAAATCATCCAAATTGGCTAAACAAATAGGAGGGTCTCCAACCCACTTCCAAGAAGCTTGTAAAGTCTACAAGCCAGCCTTTCGGGGGTGGGGGGCATTCCAAAGTGGGACACTGTCATAGAGGCACTTTTCATTGTACAGTCATACCTCCTGTTGCATCCGCTTTATGTTGTGTCTTTTCGAGTTACATCACGCAGGAACCTGGAAGTACCGGAACGGGTTACTTCCGGGTTTCACCACTTGTGCATGTGCAGAAGATCACGCTTTGCACATGCACAGAAGCACCAAATCATGCCGTGCGCCTGCGCAGATGCAGCACTTTGAGTCGCAGGAATTTCACGTTACAGACGGGCCTTTGGAACAGATCCCAGTCTGTAACACAAGGTACCACTGTACAATTAAAGAATTAATCTAAAAACGTTGGCCATCCCTGCTGAAGTGCCTGCGTCACTGCCTCTGCAGGCTTGACTTCTCCCCAGAGATACAAGATATTTTCCCAAAATGCTTTTAAGACCTAACACAATCTCTTTTTCCCTACCCACCAGGTGCCAGAGTTGAAGAGTTCCTTTATGAGAAGTTGGACCGAAAGGTGCCCTCTCGGGTCACCAACGGGGAGCTCCTGGCTCAGTATATGATTGAGGCAGCCAATGACTTTGGTCCTAATTCCCCTTATGGTGAGTTTTGTGGACATAGCACATAGCTCTTTGGAGAAGATAAGGGCTGGTGAGTCTCTCATCAAGCCTTACCGCCATTGTGTCTTCAGGGATGTGCAGAGGACTTGCGTGTGGAGGTTGGTGGTTGCTGTGAAAAAATGGTTGGCTAAACAAGCCATACTAGGTCTTTGGACTGCCACTACTTCCTGCTCATAAAGCAGATGAGGCAAAGCTATTGTTGGTAGCCTCTAACTCTCCAGCAGGCCCTAGCCAAAATGGCCAGAAGTCAGGCACAATGGAAGTGGCAGACTCTCCAAATGTGGGTGGCCTTTTCCTGGTCATCCTGCGACAGAGAAGGCAAGTTTGGGGTCCCCTACAACCCTTTTGCTCATCTGAAGAGTTCTGTTTCCACAAAAATCAATAAACGTTCTTTTGCCGCAGCCAGAACCTCCTGAAATTTGTACTCTCGGACAATCAGGCACGAATTTGCCTGTTCTCTCTACCCTGATGCTCCTCAATTTGATTATGCTGGGTTCTTGCAAAATCCATTACGGCCCCAAGGCTCAAGTTAATGATCTCGGTCTCCTGTAATTGCATGGTGATCACACCCACACCCAAACACCGGAGACTCCACGCAACTCCCTTTAGCCCATCCAAATGAAAATGGCTGCAGTCTGGGAGTGGTGCAATATTGCTTGGGGATGTAACCTCATTCTTTGGCCTGTAATCACTGCTCCCCCTTCACATTATTGCAACTCAGCCAAAAACAGTCTAACTGAAATAACTATGCAGTCTCCTCCTGACTAACCCTTGCCTTAGTTTCCTGCCTTCCTGTTACTCTCCCCACCCTGGCTAAAGCAGGGGGGTGACTCCCTACCTGACTCCTGCCCTTTTCTTTTTTAAGAAATATATTATTGATGTAAATCAAATGAATCAATACAATAAAAACAAACAGAAGTGCAAAAAAGCAGTGCACTATATTTGGGAGCGACAAAACATTAAGTTGGTAAAGTACTTAAGACCATCAGGAAAGCCAAATTTCACATTGTACTGGAGAGATGGAATCCTGGGCATCCTCATTTCTTGTTTATAAGATATAATCCCATCAAACAGCATAGGATTTTTTTCAGGATCCTCCAAGCCTTTATGCACATAATTTATGAGTGTGTCCACCCCCCCCCCAGCAAGTATTAAACTCTGCATTTTTTAAAATTCCAAACTAAAAGTCGCAAGTCCTGCAAAGCTTTTCCATATGGGGACCATTGAGCTTCCAGCAACTGCCAGTTTCCATGTCAAGAATTCCTGAGAGTTGAAACCTTTCAGTTTATCAACCCATAGATTTAGTAAACAAAGCTGCGGTGAAGTTGGAATGGGATGTTTGAGTATTTTGGCCATTTCTTGGCAAGCCATTGTTCAGAACTGGAATACTTGTGGGCAGCCTCACCATGGATGGAGAAAGGTTCCTTTCCCCCCACAATCCCTCCAACAGCTATGAGGAGATTGTGACATAGAGGCAATTTGTGCTGGTATATAGCGCCACCCGCATAGGATTTTTATGGAATACTCTCACGTGAGCTTAGGCAGACCTGTATGGTTTGGGTTATTACAGCACGGGTGGCGCTGTGGGTTAAACCACACAGCCTAGGACTTTCCGATCAGAAGGTCGGAGGTTCGAATCCCCACGATGGGGTGAGCTCCCATTGCTCGGTCCCTACTCCTGCCAACCTAGCAGTTCAAAAGCACGTCAAGTGCAAGTAGATAAATAGGTACTGCTCTGGTGGGAAGGTAAACGGCGTTTCTATGCGTTGCTCTGGTTGGCCAGAAGTGGCTTAGTCATGCTGGCCACATGACCCAGAAGCTGTACACTGGCTCCCTCAGCCAATAAAGCGAGATGAGCGCTGCAACTCCAGAGTCGGCCACGACTGGACCTAATGGTCAGGGGTCCCTTAACCTTTATACCATTTAGAATATTTTATTTGCATGTTGCAGGCCTTTCTTCCATATAAGTTTAAAGCTGGTATAAATATCTACTAATTCTGCACATGTACCCAACACCAAACCTTTTTTTGCCCTTTTGCCCTTGAGCCAATAAAAGTGCCCTGAACCACCATTGTCACCTCTCACCTGCGGAGAGGTGGAGCTGGCCTGACACAGGTGAAGACGTTGCCCAGGTCAGCTGCCTGAAGTCCCTTTGCTGTGTCTTCTCTCTCACAGGGAAGACCCTCATCAAAGTTGGTGAAACAGAGCGGCGCTTGGGCGGAGCAGAGAGGGACTTCATCCACTCTGCCTCCATCAACTTCCTCAGCCCTCTGCGCAATTTCCTGGAGGGAGACTGGAGAACTATTTCGGTAAGTGGTTGGGGCTTAGACCACCTGTTTTGCATGGAGAGGGTCCCAGGTTCAGCCCCCAATGGCACCTCCAGGTAGGGCTGAGGAATGTCCCCTGCCTGGCACCCTGGAGAGCCACTGCCAATCAAGGTGGACAATACTGAGCTAGGTGGGCCAATGGTCTTGTTCAGTATAAGGCAGTCTCCTGTGTTCCTGTTTAATTCAGTTCGCTCTTCAGAACTCTGAGGGCTAGAATCTTTATGCTTAGGCAAAGGGCTGTAGCTTCTGACTTACGGGAAGGGCTGCCTAAATCCTGGAAAGCCTCTGCGAATCAGCGAAGGCAATATTAAGCTAGGTCCTCAGTAGAAGACAGCTTCCTATGAGAAGGCCAGTTTTGTGGCAGTGAGAGAGAGGAGTTGACTTCTGAGACATTTTCAGAGAGATGAGAGGGGGTTAATTAATGTCTAGGAGGAATTAAATAAATGCTACGATATTTTCCAACCAAGAAATAAGTAGTGTTAGACCAGCATCTGCGCCACGGGTGGTAGTGAGTCCACCAGTGGAAATCAGTGGACCTAACTTAGTCATGTTCATTCATTTCATTGGCTCTACTCTGGGTAAAACTTGGCCAAACACCACCTCAGTCGGTTCAAAGCACATGCATGCCCACCCCCCAAAAAAAGAATCCTGGGAATTGTAGTTTAAGAGCACTAGGAATTGTAGCTCTCTGGGGGGAAGCTGTTTTAATTCCTGCTTGGTTTTATAGCTTTTAATTGGTTTTCTTTTTTCTTTCATCTTTGCAAACCACTTAGAGACTATTGCAGTTGGGTCACTTTAGAAGAGGATTGGACGCGTTAATGGGAGGCAGATAAGGCTGTCAATGGCTACTTGTCACAAAGACTTTTATGCTCTGCCTCCAGGACCAGAGGCAGTAACACTTTAACACAGCAGTTTCTGGAAACCACAGGAGGGGAGAGGGCTCTTGAGGGCTTCCTATCGGGGCACCTGGTCAACCACTGTGAGAACAGAAGGCTGACTAGATGGCTCCTCTTTAGCCTGATCCTGCAGCCAGGCTCTTTGAATGTTCTTATGTAGCTATGCAGTAAGAAAGCCTTTTTCCTTTTGCAATCTTGACTCTTCTCCCCACCCTTCCCTTCTTCCTTCCCAGAAGGAGAGACGGATCCTGCAAAACCGCCGTCTAGACCTGGATGCGTGCAAAGCAAGGCTGAAGAAAGCAAAGGCTGCAGAGGCCAAAGCAGCGGTAATGCTCCTCCCCTCTCCTCCCCACTTACTTCCTTGTTGACAATCCTCTTGTGTGTTTTATCCCCCCTCTTTCCCACCCATGTAGTCTTTTTACTCATGCCTGCATGTGACAGATTCCAACATGTGCTCTGCTACTCCACCCCCCTCTGGTGGGCTTGAATCTCTTCTGAACTGCATGCAATGCATCATCTAGGGAGGGGAGGAAGGGTTAGGATGTCTGAACTCTCCTCTCTCCTTCCCTGACCCCCCCCCTACCTGCAAGCCAGAGTGAGTAATAGAAAAGTTTTCAGCGGGTTGACACAGAAGGTGCCTGTTGAATCTCCAGTGGCAGAGAGTTCCACAGGACTGGGTCAATGATAGTAAAGGCTCAGTTTCTCATTGTTGTCAGAAGAGCCTCACCAACTAAAGTGGTCCCTGAGGCACCCTGGAAATAAGTGGTTCAGGGCTCTTTGTACATTAATACAAGGACCTTGGCTCATTAGTGAGAGGGCAGCCACTTTTTAACTCAACCAATTACCCCTGCCCTATCTAATGTGTCTGCATTTGGGATTCTGCATCTAAAGTCCTACGCGCCTGGGTGGTCCTTCAGATAGCCCAGTCCTCTAAAGTGGGAGGTGATAGGATCTAGGTTTCAGCACCAAGTGTGACCTGGGGTGCAAATTAGAGTAGCTGAACTCTTACTTTCCCTCCAGGAGGAGGCAGATTCCTGCAGAACAGCTGGAATAAAGTTGTTGGGGAAGGGTGTTTGCACCTCATCTCCACACCCTGCATTAAAAATGGGCAATTCTGCCGTTTTTTGGTACATAAAACAGGCCAGGCACGCAATGGAGAGATTGAATGTCACAGTCAGACCCTTAACTGATCACTGTCATTGTCGGAAAGGCTTGACCCCAGTTTTGGGCTGAGCAGTGGTTGTTCGTGGGACTTAAACTCTTGACCACATTTAATGCGTCTTGAGTTTTATGTTACATATTAGCTGACGGGGGGGGGGGGAAAGGGTCGAGTTGGGATCCACTGTCACAAGGAGGCTGTGTTCAGTTCTTCCAGCCCCTACTGGTTGTAGGAAAGAAGCTGTTGGCCGTGGTACCAATAGCCAATTCCCTCCTGCAAGAGTCAGAAGCTGGAGGGGAGATTTTAACCAGGGCTGTGTGTTGCACAGAGGAAAACCTTCAACCAGTGTAGGTGGGGACCTGTGGCCCTCCTGGTGGACTGAACTCCAAATACCGTCAGTGCCCAACCAGCATAGCCAGTAGTCAGGGATGATGGGAGTTGTAGTCTAGCAATATTGGGTGGTGGGGGCACAGGTGTTTTAACAAAAAGCAAAACTGACTCAGACATCTATAAATGCAATAATGCATTTAACGTGATGTTGCTTCTTTATTCCACCTTACCCATTCTGTTCCGACCAAACTTCAGGTATCCAACTGGCTGATTCCACATAGGTTCTCAAGAAACATTAGCTTACTAGGTTGCCAAATGCACAAGTTGGCCCTAGTGCCTCTGGTTCTTAGGGTTGCCTGCTTACTAAAAACCATGATGACATGAGTCGTTTTTTGTAATTAAAAAAACCCCCACCCAGATTCCTATTTATACCATACATACACACACCTCTGGCTATCCAGATGTTGGGACTCCTGACTCCCACCAGGTTAGCCAGCATGGTCAATACTCAGGAACAGTGGGAGTTGTAGTACAGCAATGTCTGGAGGGCCAAGGTTTCCCACTCTCCCCTCCCTGCAAACTGAGTGCCTGTTACAGGGTGAGGCCACATCCTAGCCAACCTCTCTGATAACAGCACATTTTGTCAAAAGTCTCGTCCTGTTTTTTCTAGGGCTTAAAAATAATAATTGCAGGAGATTGGGAGGTTTACACTGAAACTGTACTGAGTATGGCGCGTAATAAAGTGGTTGCAGCTGCCACTTGAGCAGGGAAAACGTTTGTGTGAACTTGCCTTTTTTGCTAGAACTGAAAAGTGTTTGGTTTGAAGTACCAGCTTCTCTTGTGTTCCGACCCCACACCACCCTCTCTCTGGGGCTTGCCTGCCATTATCCCTCCCCTATATCCCTCCTTGGCCCCCAGCCCTTCAATAGGAGGAAAGAAACATACCTCCATCCCACCTTCTCTTAAATCCAGTCGCCCAAAACTAGGGGAGGGTGGATCTGACCATTTCAGCTGGGAGGAGTGAATCTTTCAATAGGGCTGCTGTCAATTTCTGCTTGTCTCTGGTTCCTGATATTTCCAGTCTTAAATCCAGTTCTCCACTTTTCCACATCAATATGATAATATATATATTTTAAAGTCTTCGTGAAAATTCAGCAGCATGAAATTTTCATGCAAATTTCATATATATATATATATATATATATATATATATATATATATGAGACTTTTGCATATTTCCTCCTCTTATAACACCACCTTTCTATGCTGCATTTCACTAATACATGCATTTATCTATAAACTCTTGACCTCAGTAAATGGCTTTTTGTACACGTTACTAGGCTGGAGAACTGAATTGCAAAATTTGGGTAATTTTTGAAAGCTGGGTGTGTTTCAGTTTGCACACCATTTTGGAAAGTGCAGATTTGGTAACATTCTCCTTAAAATGTGAACTGAATCTCCCTTCTCTCCATCTGTATCCACAGCCCACCATCCCTCCCCACTGCAGAATTGCAAACCTTCTCCCTATCTCTGACTTCCTTATCCTCTCATAGAGCTGATTTTGCCATCCAAAGCAAATTTCTTTCCTGTTCTCCTGAGTTGACTCTTTCCTTGTCTGTTAGTTTCTTTCCCCTCCTAACTTCTGAATTTCTTGCCTTTTGTGTTGCTGATGTTTTTGTCCACTAACCTCTCTGTTCTGTCTTTTTTTTTTATTCTGTGATTTTGCTCAGTGTGAGGGAGATGTGAGTATTATATTGTGTTTATGGTGCTGTGACGTTTTGACCTGAAATGCTTCTTATTGTCCCACTTCCATCCAGAAATCTTTTTTTTGAAAGAGAGTCCTCTTTGCCCAGTGGGGACTCGCCCTGGAGAATGCACTTGAAATGTGTGTGTGTGTGTGTGTGTGTGTGTGTGTGAGAGAGAGAGAGAGAGAGAGAGAGAGAGTGCGTATGTGTGTGTGAGAGAGAGAGACCTGCCTGTGGCAGAAACAGCTGACTGGCTGATTTCATCCACAGAGCCTACAATCATTTCCGTTTTCCAAAGCCTTTTTGTAAGTGTTTGCTCAAGAGGCAGAGTTTTGGGGTGGGGAGAGGAGAATGGCAGTCAGGGTGGTGTGTGTACCTGTTGTGATACAGTTTTGTTTTGTTTTTAAGCTGCAAAATTTGACTTTCATTTTAAAGTCAAGTTTCTAGTCCTTAATGGGTACAAAGATACTTGGGGGGGGGATGCATTTTTCCTGGGTTGAGATATCTGTTTCAGTACCTTCCCACTTCTCTCGCTTTGCACAAATTAGCCATCATGCATGTTTGCATAATCTGGGCAGATCACAGAACTTCAGTGCAGAATTCTGATACAATTATTATTATTATTATTATTATTATTATTATTATTATTATTATTATTATTTATTAAAAAGCCAGAGTACACACAGCCCTGGTGTGGTTAAAGAATGTGTGGATTGTGTGTATGATTTATCATGGGAACTACAAGATTATGGTTCTCCAGCTATAAATAATGGGCTGGATAATGGAGGATCAGGGCTCAGACTTTCTCAAAAAGGGTATGAGCTTTTTGGAAAATTCCTGCAGTGCTGCGCTGTCTGAGCTACCAAACTCAGCCTTTTTCTGCATTTTGAGCTACCAAACTCAGCCTTTTTCTCCCTAATCCAGGTGTGGGGAACCTTGACCCTCCAGATGTTACTGAACTACAATTCCCATCATCCCAGGCCATTGGCCATGCTTGCTGAGGCTAATGGGAACTGTAGTTCCACAACACTTGGGGGGACATAGGTTCCAGACACCTGCCCTAATCCTTGCAGCACAGTATTAAGGGGGATACATTCTCAGGCTTCCCACACTGCCTCTTGATCACTGCTTGCATATGGTGGCTATTGGCACGCAAAGAGGCTTGCCTCTTCCACAGCTCCTATTTTGCTGGCATGAAGCGGCTTGCCTCTTCTGCAGTTTCCTTTTTTTGTTTGTTTTGCCAGAATGGCCATTGTGGGTATCTCGGCTAGACTGCATCCTTGAGCCACAAGACTTGGAGAGGCTCTCAGAACTATATATCAATATATATATATAATGTGCAGTCAAAAAAGAGAAAGCATGGGCATGACCTCAGGATTCCTGCTCTTGACAATGGGCTCCCTTTCTCCTTCTGCCGCTTCCCTGTCTCAGAAATGAGGGTTAAGGTGTTCCAGACATCCTGTACAAGAACATCTTGCTATGTTGCTTATTGCTGCCTCTAAACCTTACCTGAATTTGGGCCCTAAGGGTGGTCACCTTCCTTTTCCTATAAAACTGGTATTTTATTTCTGGCTTTGTTGCTGAGGGTTGTATATACACAATTCACAAATGTGGGTGTTCCTGGGCAAAGGTCAGAACTTGAGTGCTAGGTTTGGCACCCAAGAAGCAAGTTTCTCGTCACTATTGCTTTGAAAGCACTGGTTTGCAAGTGTTTGGTGAAAACTAAGGAGGGTTTTTTTTTGGGGGGGGGGAGAACTGCTTTGCTTATCCGCCAATCTCATCAGGAAAAATATTGTGCAGATTTGATAAATATTGCTGGGGGTTTCCTATGCGTTTATAATTTTATGCAGACTACAGTATACTGACTCCCCTTGGCTGTAGAAATTTATGTATATTGATGCAAAACTTATAAAATGATAGCCCTGCCCACTGGACATTTCTGCTCTGCAGATTAAGCATATCTCGTTGATTTTAAAAGTTACTCTTAAGTCAGGGTTGAGTTAGTTGTGTCTGCTTAATTAAATATATGTTGCCTTTTTGCGGTTGAAGGAATTGGTTGGGATAGGGGTTACTCTGTGCTTTGTCATCTTGCCTGGCTAAGTGTTTTAAAAGTAAATGGGTGCTTCACGACTGCAGTTGGGTCAGAAGTCTTAGTGAGGGGCTGCCAGCTGCTTGCACTGGCTTTTAAACTGACCCTGGTTGTATTCCATACACCTGAATAAACGAGGAAGCATCTGCAGCAGAGGAGCCAAGACTTGGGGCTGTCCAGAATGCTCCCTTTGCCGTGGCAAATGTGCTCCCGCAAAATACCCTGTCAGGTTTAATGACACAGTAAGGGACATGGGTGGCACCGTGGGTTAAACCACAGAGCCTAGGACTTGCTGATCAGAAGGTCGGTGGTTCGAATCCCCGCGACGGGGTGAGCTCCCGTTGTTCAGTCCCTGCTCCTGCCAACCTAGCAGTTCGAAAGCATGTCAAAGTGCAAGTAGATAAATAGGTACCACCAGTGGCATAGTGTGGGGGGTGCAGGGGGGGCCGGCCGCACCGGGCGCAACATCTGGGGGTTAGGGTTAGGGGGCGCAAATCCACGTGTTAGGGGGCGCAAATCCATGGGTTAGGGGGCGCAAATTACTTGCCTTGCCCCGGGTGCTGACAACCCACGCTACGCCACTGGGTACCACTCCGGCGGGAAGGTAAACACGTTTTCGTGCGCTGCTCTGGTTCGCCAGAAGCAGCTTAGTCATGCTGGCCACGTGACCTGGAAGCTGTACGCCTGCTCCCTCGGCCAATAAAGTGAGATGAGCACTGCAACCCCAGAGTCGGCCACGACTGGACCTAATGGTCAGGGGTCCCTTTACCTTTAAGGGCAAAGCAATTGCACATGTAATTTTCTTTGTATTTTGTGTCTGTCACTCCCCTTCCACACTCCAAATGCTCTCTCACCGACTCTCCATCTAGCACTGAGTTTTTTGATCTCGACAAAACGACACTTGATTCTAGAGACGCATTCACATGAACTGTGATAGAAGGATTCCTTACTCTGAAGTTGCAGGCTACTCTTCAAACACCCCTTAAGATGTCTTTGCTGTGGCCCATAGCAAATAGGAGCAATTAGCTGGCAAGGGGCTAAACCTCTCCCCTTTGCCCACTACAGTCCCGATAATGGTGTGGTCCCTTACTGTCTTAAAGGAGCTCATGAGAAGGCCTCTCCAGAATGAAACACCACAACCACCCCATTTCTATCTAGAGATTTATGCTATCTGCTACCTAGTCACCAAAACGCCTTTCTGTTTTGGGCGCTTTGGGGTTCAGCTGATTATCTTGCCCCATTGCTGCCTGGCTCTGGCAGTTTGGGAGCAGAACAGACTCTGATTGCCCTGATGGATGTCGGAAGCCCTGGGTGCGCCTGAGACAGATGTTCCACACATACTCACCCCACCAGCTGGTCTTACTCTGCCCCTGTTCCTTTCAGAAGAACTTTCACTGCAGCATGAGAGTCCTGGTGCACCAGGCAAAGAACGGGCATCATGTTTCCAACAGCGGGCAGCCCAATCCTTTGAGGAGCCCACCCAGCACAGGGATGAAGGCAACTGGTCTAACTTGTCTGCCCTTAGCACTTGAATTCAGTGGTGTATGGATAGCTCCATTTACTATCTCAGCTAATATCCACCGACAGATCTATTCTCCATTATCACACCTAATTTATATCTTAGGCCATCACTGGGAACTTTCTGGAAGGTTGCGGGTTGGGGGTGCAGTGGCCAGATCCTACCTGTAATTGACAGATGGATAAATTGGCCTGTTTCCCATTTCCCCCTTAATAACATCATCATCATCATTATTAAAATAATTGCATATTTTATATGCAGTTTTGCCTGATGTAAAATATTTGGCAAGCATCATTTTGATAGCCATCTTCAAATATCTATCACTTAGCAGCTTGTTTTCTGCTGCTCCAGGGGGGTGGGGCCCAAACCAACGGAATCAAGTGACTTTCTGAGAGTAAGAGCCATTCAGCTGTGGAACTGGTACCATTGGAAGGCGATGGACCCTCCTTTGTTGGAGACCTTTAAACAGAGGTTGGATCACCACCTGCCAGGGATTCTTTAGATTCTTGCATTCTGGGGGAGGGGTTTTTGACTAGATGACCCTTGGGGTTCCCTTCCAACTGTATGATTCTGTGAATTTTCCCTAAAAAAATATTTTTGGGGGGTATATTGCTGTTTTTCCTTATATGCACATTTTTTGGGGTTTTTTTGTTTGTTTTTTGTTCGCTTGCTTTGGTTGGAGAACTGCATCATGCAGAGAAGTGTGAATTTTAAGGACAGCTGCATTTTATTTTGGAAAAATGCAAGTTCACATTGAAGTGCGAACTGAGCAAATTTCAGAGGGTGGGATTAATCTCTAGCAGTTGAAATCTTTGGGGAAAGAGGCGCCAAGTCAAAAGGTAGGCCTCATTGAGTGGAGTCCCCGTTGGTCCAGCGATAGCAGGCATAGGCAAACTCGGCCTTCCAGATGTTTTGAGACTACAATTCCCATCACCCCTGACCACAGGTCCTGTTAGCTGGGGATGATGGGATTTGTAGTCCCAAAAAACATCTGGACGGCCGAGTTTGCCTATTCCTGAGCTATAGTTAGAGGAGCTTGCTAGAATGTAAGAAAAGCCCTGGAGCTGGATGAGGCCAAAGGAGTCCCATCTGGTCCAGCATCCTGCTCTCACAGTGGCCACCCGGGTGCCCCCAAGGGAAAGCCACAAGCAAGACAAGAGTGCACAAGAGCACTCCACACACCCCACCCCCGTAGTTTCCAGCAGCTGGTATTTTTCAGAAGTATTTCTGCTTCCAAATGTTCCCCTGGAGGCCCACTGCAAGGAAGCCTCTAATGCTCCTTACAGGAAATACCTGTCCGTCTAGTTCCCCCTTCCCCACCCAGAAAAAAAGAAAGCCTTCCATTCACCCTTCTGCATGATCTATACGTGAAATTCTATTCCCCCTCCGTAGGCTGTGCCTGACTTTAACGAGACTAGACCACGTAATTACATTCTCTCCGCCAGCGCATCAGCGGTAAGATCAACTCTCTCCCTCATCTCTTAGACAGTTTGTGCTTTAACCTCTTATTATTGCTCTCTCTCTTCCCCTTTCCCTTTCCCTTTATCATCCTGGAGCAAGCCTTTTACTTCTGGTTTTCAACATTTTAACGTAATGGAAGCTATCCAGGACTGTGTGCAGAGCTTTTTAGGCAGAGGAACCTGAGTTCTGTTGATCCATAGGCTGAGCAGCTTGTTTTATTATATTATTATTTGCAGTGTTTATACTTTATTGTTTATTTTCTGTTTAACAAAATTCGTAGACCACTTGATTGTTTTGTTTTTACAAATCTCCCAGCGGTTTGCAAAGAAAAAGAAACCTTAAAGTTATTGATAAACCATTAAAGTCAGGAGCTGCTAAATAAACCACGTGCAGCCTGAAAAAAAAAACAAAAAAACCCCACTGTTCTAAGATGGTTCCTGTCCCTCTTAGGCTCACAAGCTAAAAAGAGACACAACACACAAGGAAAAAGGAACTGGAGGGAGGAGGAAAAAGCAAACTGTAGCACAAGCTCTATAAGGTTACAGTTCCTAAAGTTAATAGTGGTATTACTGGCATTCTAGATAAAGAGCAGTCCCTCCCCAGATCAGAACTAGGAAGAGAGCAGGTAACAACACCCAGGGTGGCAGGATAGAGAAGCATTCTTAGGAATGATTGCCATGACTCTGCCAAGGTGCTTCCTCTGTATCTTTTCCTTCCAGTCCAGTGCTGAGCAGGGGATGCTTTTTCTGGGCAGCTTCATAGCCAAGTGGGGGATTTGAACCCTGGTCCTCATTTAATCTCCACAACAACCCTATGGCGTAGGCCTGGCTGAGAAAAGGGGGTGGGGGTGACTGTTCTGAGGTCACTTCATGGTCAGGTTGGGTACTTGAATCCTGGTCACCCAGCCTGACACTCTAACCACTACGCCACACTTCTCCAGGAATAGCAGAGGCAAGACTGGCAGCAACGAATACTGGCTTGTCTTGGGCTCAGCCGTTCCAGGCCCACTGTGCTACAACTCTCATCAGCCCCCAACGTCACATGGCCATGCCAGCTGGGTCTGATGGGAGCTGTAGTTCGAAACATCTGCCAAGAGGTCCACCAGGTTGATGAAGGCAACTTCTGATTTTCCTTTCTCTGCTCACCACCCCCTCCTTCAAGTTCCCTTCAATGGGCGGAAATATTGCTTTCTGCTGGACAAGAGCAGGGAAACAAAAGCCCGTCCTCTCTCCCCTGTATCCCATTGTCTTGTTACCAAGTGCATTTGCACGAGCTGTTCTTCCACCTTCCCTATTGCACGATCTATTTGCACTGTCTCGTTAAAATGTTGAAAACTCTGTGTGTGCCTTGCACTGTCAATTCAGGGGTCGCTGGTAGAGCCACACTGATGCCCTCCTAAGGCTTGGGACTAGCAAAAAATGGAAGACTTAAACGGCTTAAACCCCTGACTTATGGCAGGGGGTTGGACTAGTTGACCTTTGGGTGTCTTCCAACACTACATTTCTATGAATTAGGTTAAAATGGGCCTTCTCTTGCTGGGAAGGAGCTTCTCTGTGTATAGCATACAGAATAGCTGCTGGAAGTCAAAGAGGGACGGCATCAGTGCTGGCTTTACAGGGGATCCTCTCTGGACCCTTCTCAGGTAGCAAATGATAGTATTTGCATGTGGTGGTGGTGGAGATGTCTAAAGCATTAGTGTGTCCGTCCGTCCCCCCCCCCCCCAGTAATTCCACATGTCTTTTTCCAGAGAGGTATTTGCAGCCTAAACTGGCAGCCTTCAGACTTGTGATGAGGCAGAGAAGTTGCTTTCTCAATTTTAAAAGGGTGGGGAGCTTCTGGATTCTGGCCAAGAATCCTCCAAACAGGAAGATTAAACATATTTATTCTTTTCTTATTTAATTCAGGAGTGTTTATAAACCACTTGTTTTCTTTGGAAAAATATAGAAGCGGTGTTTGCTGTATAACAATGCATTCGGAAGAATGCATTCTATAAAACGTTAGTACAAAAGCACATGGAAACCAGGAGTTTGAGAGGTCCAGGCAAATTGGTTAGATCTTTCTCCATGGGCTGCAACAACTATCCTGAGCAGGCAGCACCCTGGGGATGATAGTAGCACACAGTACAAGTGGCCATCCCTTCAAGAGGGGAAAGGCTGTAGTTCAGTGTTAAGAGCCTCCCTGCATGCAGAAGGTCACAGGTTAAATTCCCAACATTGTCCTCAGGTAAGGCTGGGAAAGACTCTGGTCTGAAATCTCAGAGAGCCGCTGCCAGTCTGTGTAGACAATACAGTCATACCTCGGGTTGAAGTAGCTTCAGGTTAAGTATTTTCGGGTTGCGCTCCGCGGCGACCCAGAAGTAACGGAGCACATTACTTCCGGGTTTCGCTGCTTGCGCATGCACAGGCGCTCGCACAGGCGCTCTAAATGACATCACGCGCATGCGCGAAAGCGGCGAATTGCGACCCGTGCATGCGCAGTCACAGGTTACGCTCTACTCAGGATGCGAACGGGGCTCCGGAACGGATCCCGTTTGCATCCAGAGGTACCACTGTAGTGAGCTAGATGTGCTCAGTGATCTGACTCAGTATATGTTCCTTTTTTCTTTTCTTTTTTAAGAAATCCAGCCCTTTATTTGGAACCTGAGGACTAGAATGTTGCCTTATTGTTTTAAGGCAAGGCCAAGGCTCAGAGCCCCCGTTTCCCTGAGTAAGCAGTGTTCAGGTGGCATCAGGACCACAACCACCTCCAGATAACAGCGGGGCTACCCTGCCCCATCCCAATGGTTGTAATCACAGCATCTGCTTCAAGGTGTTTTGTCTACAGCCCAGCAGAAGATAGGGAGGGGTCTTGCATGCTGATAACTTGGCTGGATTCTGTCTCTGGGCTGCAATTTGCCATCTTCCTCTCCTCTCTCCCCCAAAAGGGCCACTTTTCTTTTTGCTACCTGCTCTGCGCTTTGCTGTTGGGTTGTCCGAGTGAATTGGCTGGCAGGAAATATATTATTCTCCCCACCAACCCCCCCCCCCCCCCCCCGTTAACTGTATGGATGGGTTTGAGGACCACCACTGTCTTCAAGGATCTGGCTTAACAGAGTGATGTACTGAGATGCAAGAGTGTTAACCACTGAGGAAATTGCATTGGTTCTTTCCAACTAACCAGTCGTCTGGACCAAAAGCCATTTTGAAAGAACGATGCATTTTGATGGTCCTTGCAGGGGTGTGTTAAGCACACACACTCCCTTGCAAGGCACCAAGACCTCCAAACCCTTAGAAATAGGGACCCTCACGATGTCACACCCTTCCCTCCTCCAGATTCTTCACAAGTCTAAGGTGGGTGGAGGGATGGGGGGGAAGGGGGTGGTTAGAAGTGCCTGCTCCACTCCACCTCTCTTTTATTTTCTTGCCAAAATGTAGATGATAAATAGTGTTTGTATCCCAGCTTTTTCTCTTAGGAGCCCAAGGTACTGTATACATTCCCCCCACCTCAATTTAATCGTCACAACAATCCCACAAGCTAGGAGGGACTGAGAGGCAGGGACTGTGACCCAATGTCACACACGGGGGGCTTTGTGGCCAGAGTGGGGTGTGTGTGTGTGTGTGTGTGTGTGTGTTGAACCCTGTTCTTCCCTGGGTCCTAGCCCGACACTCTAACCACTAGGCCATACTGGCTGCTGCTGAAACGTCCTTGCAAATTGGAACCCTCCTCTTGGAAACTTAAATTGCTACATTTGTCATTCCTGGTTCCTGCCCCGAATATCCAACTTGCAACCCTCTAAATCCCATAGGATCAATATATTCTAATGGAACCTAGCCTGTGTTGACTAAGGGTGGGGTGGCTGTGGTCTGCTGTGGTAAAGAAATGTTGAAGTCTCCTCTCTGGAAGGTGTCAGCACCCTTTTCTCCCTTTTCCTCTGCCCCCTAACCTGTCCGTGCATTTACTTTATTTATTTATTTATTTATTTTGTGAAGCGAGTGTTGCATCTGTTGTCTGGTTCCATAACCCTGAGCCCAAATGCCAGTAGATGTCAGCAGACAGTCTTGCTATGACCCAAACTGTCCTTCTGAGTTAGTTTAAAAAGGGGGGGGGGAGTAGAGATATGATGTGGTTGTGTAAGAAGCCTTAACTTAAGTGTGAGCAGTCTCCGGCTATGTGTGTCGTGTCCTCTGCACTGCACTCCCATCTGTGTAATGGGTTCATGCTCACCTTTTGTTTTTAAAAACAAAAACAGAAAATTATAATGTGCCATTTTCATTACCAATATGAGGCAACTGGAAAACAGAATGTATGTACAGTATCTGGCAGAGTCAAGACTAGAATCTAGTAATTAAAATTGGTCCCTGTAACGCTGGCCTTCCATGGGAGGTTGTTGGTGTGAATTAGAACCTTTATTTTTAAGAGGAAGTCCATCGGCTCAGTGGCAGAGCATCTGCTTTGCATACAGAGGGTCCCGGGTTCAATCCCCATTAGCCTCTCCCCTGCCTGAGACCTGGGAGAGCTGCTGCCAGCCAGTGCAGACAATACTCAGCTAACTGGACCTATGGCCCAACTCAGGATAAGGCATTCTGCTGTGCTCCTGTTTAATCCAGGCCTTTATTCAAAACGATGAGGACTAGAATCTTACTTATTTTTAAAGAGAAAGGCCACAGCAACCACTTTGCACACAGAAGGTCCCGGGTTCAATACATATTGGCATCTCCAGTAGACAGTACTGAGCTGGATGGACCAATGATCTGTCTCTGTATTGGGCAGTTTCCTATGTCCTCCTCCTCCTCCCTGTCCCTGAGCCTGGAACTACAGATACCGTTAAATACATCTAACTTGGCAGTGCTCCACCAGTCAGGGGTGCAGGTACCGCAGCTGAAAACCTGGCTTGTGCAAAATACAAAGAGTTGCCCCTCTGGAAATGGCCTGGGTGGGTAGCAGCTTTCCAAAGCAGAGGTCTCACGTCTGGGAGGAAGCATCGCTGTCTGCTCTCATTATTGCTGGTGGCAGGGCCCCATTGTTGTTGTCGTTTTGTTCCTCTGGTGTGCCTTGTTGTTGCCTCTTCCAACAGTTGTTTTCACTGTGGAATGTTGCTTTTTGGTGTCTTCCAACGCTGACCTTTTCCTGTTTGCTCTGTGGCCCCAACAGCTTTGGAGTGACGAGGTGGAAAAAGTAAGTATTTGCCAATGTTCCAGCTCTCCGATTTTTCCTTTGCTAGAAATGGTGAGGATGAGTTTCACGGGGGTAAAGGCCGTAGCTCAAATGGTAGAGCATGTGCTTTGCTTGCAGGCGGTCCCAGGTTCAATCCACAGCATCTCTGGGGGTGGGGGGGGGAGGCTGGGAAAGAGCCCCTGCCTGAAACTCTGTAGAACTGCTGCCAGTCATTGTCGACAATAATGAGCTACATGCACATGTGCCGCTATTTAATTCAGCCCTTTGTCCGGAATTATGAGGACTAGAATCCTGGCTGCGGCAGGGAGAGGTGTAGCTCCATGCTGGAGCATCTGCTTTGTGTACAGAAGGTCCGAGCTTCAGTCCCCTGTTTGAAACCCCCAGGGAGCTGCTGCCATTCAGTGTGAACAGTTCTGAGCTAGATGGACGAATGGTTGGTGGACTCAGTTGAAAGCGGTTTCCTATTTAATTCCACCTTTCCTTCAGAACCATGAGGACTAGAATCTTACTTTAATTTTAGGGCAAGGGCCATAACTCAGTAGCAGAGCACATACACTGCATGGAGAAGATTCCGTGTTCAATCCCCGGTGGGTAGGGCTGAGAGAGACACAAGCCTGAAACCCTGGGAAGCCACTGCTGCCAGTCAGTGTAGCTGAGAGATGGTGGAAGTCCCAGTGGAGGGATCCTGTTCTAGGGAAGGCTGGCAGGGAGGGAGCAGGACAGGGAGGTACGTCTGTGTGTGTGGATGCCATGACATCACAGAAGGACCTTGTGTGAGTGTGGCTGTTGGGCCATTGAAGAAGGCCCCTGTGTGAGCATGGGTGTTGTGATGTCAGAAAAGTGGGTCCTGTGGGTTGGGGATGCTGTTGACATCACAGAAGGTCCCTGTGCATACTGCAGCATCTTACTGGTTGGAGGCAAGGGTGCTGTGACGTCAGAGCAGGGCAATCTGCATGTGAATGAAAGGAGGATGTGCTTTGACGTGAGGTGGGCCGGGGGACATAGGGAGGCAGGTTGGCTTTTGGAAAGCCACAAGCAGAGGCCCAGCAGGGTCAGGGGTGGTGTTAGGCTGTCAGAGCAAGGCAATTCATGCATTGATGAAAGGGGCGGGTGCTCCAGTGGCAAGCAGGCGGGTGGTCAGGGCTCTGTGTGGATGCTGTGAGGTCACAGAAGGAGGCTTGGCGTGTGGAAGGTTCAGGTTCTGTGACGGCAGAGTGCAGAAGCCTAAACATGTCAAAGGGGATGGGTGCTTTGTTGCCTGGTGGGCTGAGTTCTGCTTAGAGGTGAGTGGTGTGCATGTTCTGACATCAGAAAAGGAAGGTGGAAGCAGACGCTCCCACTGGTGTCAGGGAAGGGAGTGGCAGCGCAGGGTCTGCCCTAAGTGTTTCTGTGGGTCGGGAGGTGACTGCTGTGACATCGCAGGAAGATGAAAGGAAAGAGTGTGCAGTTGTCAGGGAAGGAGAACCTTTTGGTCCATACAGCTCAGTATTACTCACACCAACAGGCAGCATCTCTCTCTCCAGAGTTTCAGACGGAATCTTTTCCCAGCCCTACCGAGAGAAGTCATTGGGGACTGAACCTTGTACTTTCAGCATAGACATTGCCTGCTTTATCACTAAGCTGTGGGTATCCTTTCGCCTCCGTTTTTTGCTCCATTAGGAACCCCTGCCCCCACTAATAACTGGATATGAAGGTTGAAAAGGCCAAGAAATTGTGACTCTGCTTATGAATCTTAGTACCACAAAATCTTCAGAGAGGCTGGACAAGCTTATTGACTTGGACAGAGGGTGGCTTCCTAAATGTTTTTTTTTTTTTTCCTCTCCGTAGCTGATGACAACACATCTTCTAGGAGCTGCTTTGCAGAGTGGGGTGCCCTCATTTATTTTGGCAGTTCCCAAATGGGCTCACCAGGCAGTTGCAGGACCCACAATGACCCTCCACAAAGCATCATTTGGGAAACTCACTGTGGGAAAACTCATGTTGCTGCCCCCTTGTGGCCAATGTCCTTTTAAAAGGAAAGTGGGCCCAGTGGAGGATGCCTCCTGCTGGTGAAAGTTCTGGGCAGTAAGGCTGGTTGCCTTTAAAGCATTCCTGCGGTCTCTTCTTCCCATGACAGCTGGGGAGAGTTTCTGCATTGCGCAACAGAGAACTCCAACGCAACAATTGCGCTAGAGGGAAAAGTCAATACACAACAGGTTGTGCTCTCTGTCACTCAGCAAAGTGACCAGGAACTTGTTTTCTGTATTCTTGCTCACAACAGAATCCCGCAAGCAGAAAACATATGCTGCTCAGTGCCTGCTTTGGATGCATCCTGTTCTTTTACTTTATTTCTACTTAGGACCATTGAGCACACATTTTTTTTAATATACCCATTTATGCCCCTACCATCAAGCTCCATAAGGCAGCAGAACGAGATGTGAAAACTTTCACAACTTGAATTTAATTAAAACAGCTGCAGCAAAAGCGTAGGGACTGCTAACGATCTATTCTCCCTAGGGCCCTCTGAAACAATAGAATATTAATGCTGTCTAAACCTCTTTAATGAAGGAGCCCTGCTGCTGGCATTCTTTCTTGGGTGGATGTCCCGCAGTTTAGGATGGTTGGCTTATGTGCTCTGACTCTTGTAAGGGCTGAACTTTCCCCAGAATGAAACATTTGGAGTGGAGAAAGGGGTTGTTGAGGGGGGCGGGGAATGACATTGCTGTGATTCTCCCATTCACAACTATTTTATTTCAAGAAAATTATGCACCATTTGATTGTAAGGAAAATCCTTGAAGCCATTTACAAAAAGAATAAAACAAGGAAATTATGGGTAAAAACGGGGGTTTTAAAAAATAAAATAAAACCCACAATAAAGTAAAACCAGATTAAGGCACAAGCCAGCATTCTGCATATCTGGACAGGCTTTGCCTAACCCAAAATGTTTTTAGCAGGCACTGAAAAGTGTACAGTGAAGGTGCCTGCCTGATGTCAAGAGGCAGGGAGTCCCAAATCGTAGGTGCTGCCATACTAAAAGATCAAGTTCTTGCACAAGTGAAACTGGTAGTATGTAGCACCTGTAACAGCACCAGTTTCACAGATCAAAGCTATTTATTATCCACCCTTCACCCTAAGCAACCAGGGCAGGTCAAAACTATTTAAAATGCAATATTTTAAAACAAATGAACTACCGTACCTACAATCACAAGAATAGGGTGGGTCCTAAAAAAAAAATCTCAAGGATTAAAGGTCAGGGCAAAGACATGCATCTTCAGCATACGACAAAAACTTTACAGGGAAAGTTCCTGATGCATCTCTGTGGGGATGGAATCCCATAACTTGGGGAAGGCACTCCCTGGGGCTGCCTCCCCAGCATTTCTGAGAGTGGCAGAACTACCAAAATCTGCTGATCTTAAATGTCCTATAGGTCTGTAAGGAAGGAGGCAGTCCCTTAGATATTTGGGGCCTGAGTCGTTCTGTGCTTCAAACAATAGCCTGATCACCTTCATTTGGGCCTGGAAACGAACCGGCAAAAAGATCAGGCTGTGTGTTCAGCTTTTTCCAGCTTGTTGACTCCTTTCCCTTGCTCCCCGAACCCTCTGTAGGAGATGGGAAACCTTCTCAGCCAGAGGGCCATATTCCCAAATAGGCAACATTCCAAGGGCTGCATGGGAGTGGCCAGTGGGGCCAGAGCCGAAAGCTGGCACAGCGAAGGAGGCAGCCCTCACTTTCGTGTATCTACTTCCTAGCCATTTCAGCAAAAGTCAGAAGATTTATACACCCCCCCCCCACCATCCAGGCAAGAAAAGAAGCATTACTACAGTTCAACGACTTGTTCCAACCAGACAAAAGCTCTCAAGGAATAGTTGTGAGGGGGGTTCAGACGGTGAAAGGGAGTCTAATTGGGCAAGAGTCCAAGGGCCAGATTGAGAGGTCTAGGGATTCACATTTGATTCCCAGGCATGTGGCTCCCCATCTCTCCTCTCCGATGACACCCCACTCTCTTGCTCTGTAGGCAGAACATGAGCTCCGGATGGCCCAGACTGAGTTTGACCGGCAGGCAGAAGTGACCCGTCTCCTCCTGGAAGGGATAAGCAGCACACATGTGAGTCTCTCTGGAAAAGACATCGCGTTGCTGTTCATGCCAAGAGGCACACAGCACTTCATTGTCAAAACAGTTCCATTGTTAAAACAAATCCATTCACACGTACAACTTTCAAGATCTGGACAAAATGGGCAAAGATTCTGGTCCCAGGCCTCTCACCCATTATTTCATTACAGTTCCACCTGGTTCTCAAAAATAAATATAGAGCCTATAATGTAGGTTGGTTCTAAACACCTAGATGCCTAGCCTGTATAAAACCAAACAGTTCTCCCATGTGTTGGAGAAGATGTCCCACTATAGGGACATATCAGCACATGGGGTGGGAGTGTCCCAAAAATAGAAAAGTTATGGGGAAATGTACTTACAGAAACATCTTTGATTACAAGGCAGACAGTCCCCATGGCCCCAAGACTGGCATTACTTAATTTGTACAGTAACATTATGTTGCAAATTAGAAACAAAGAACTCATAACATATCTGTTAACCACTACAAGAGCAACTATTGCCAGGACACAGAAATCATTATCACAGATTAATTATTAACTATGGAGCAATGGCATAATGCAATTTGGCAAACAACTTTACTGGGAAAACTTACACAAATATTAAAAGTAGCACGAGGCCAAAAGAAACACAACTTTTTTATGCAGTATACTGTAACTTTTATTGATTACACAAATAATGAGGCATATGGTAGAATAGTACCCATAGTTTACAGCAAAGTCTGGTGTGCACAAACCCTTTTTTTAAAAAAAATCCTCCCCTCTTACAAATTCCTATAAATTATAATTGTTGTTGATGCAGAATACATTTTACTAATGGTTACAAGTCTAAGCAATTAATGTCATTTCATAGCTGTAGAAACTAATAATTTTGGCATATATACTTCGACACAACTTTGTTAATGTATTCAGAAATGTTTGAGGGTTTTAATTTTTTTTTATGTAATTGTTGCATGCCGTATGTTCTAATGCACACAAAGATATATCTAAACGCAACCATGTCAAACAGCTTAAAGATGAAAATGAATAAAAACTATTTTACAAAATGAAAAAGAAAACCAGATAAGCCTTGCAGCTGGATCCACCAGATGCCTCGATGGGAAGCCTGCCAGTGGAGCCCCCTCCTCAGTGCCTGGACCTCACCATTTTTCTCCTTCTTTCTTCAGGTCAATCACCTTCGCTGTCTTCATGAGTTTGCTGAAGCTCAGGCCACATACTATGCCCAATGCTACCAGTACATGTTGGACTTGCAGAAGCAGCTGGGAAGGTAACAAGCTGTCCCAACGAGATGCGTCCATTTGGAAACTTGGGTCACAACTGCAACCATACATTTACACCCCTCTCATACCATTCCCCACCCCAGAAAAAGAGAATACGGCAAGCTGTAGTTTATGAAGGGTGCTGGGAACTGCAGTTCCCATGATTGCTTTTAAAGTGGAGTTAGACTTCTTTAAATGTATGGTGACCTTGGGTTTAATCCAACACAGGGCTAAGTCTCTCCTTTTGCCAGTGCAAGGATTTTCCCTTGCACAACAGAACATTGGTTGGTTCTCCCAACCAATCAGAGGGGATTTGGGCAGGGCCTGGGGCCTATGCGGGGGGGGGGGAGAGTGGAAAGTCCTGTTGCACAAGTGGAAATCCGTGAGCTGATGGGACAGGGCAGTTGAGCACCATCCATTGCTCTTAGCTCCATAACTCTTAACTGTTCCACCTTCCTCCTTTTTAATATACGGGGGTGGGTTTGGCTTTACCCACTGCAGGGGTCTGCTAGCCACTGTCCTGCCGGCCCCCAGCTCAGTCTTGTGGTTTGTTTTCCTCCATGAACAAGCACCTGCCACCCATTCACATTATATCACGTTTCCTTTTCATTTGGGGCTTAATGCAATGTGCAGACCAAACTAGCGTGCAGGGATTTGGATGCATGAAGTAAGTATTTACGACAAGCCTCATTGGAGCCCCCTTCTGTTGCTCAGGTGGCTGTGAGACATAGGCAGCAGAACTCAGGCCAGGCACCTGAATATGGCCCTTGAGGCCTCATGTCTGGTCCTTGGGTCTCTCTGCAAGCCACACCCCTAACTAGCACTCTGCACCCCCTTGAGTGTTTTTACCTGTCTGGGATGCGTCCTTGAACTCTGATAATACCTCTTGGCTGCCTGGATGGAGGACAGAGAAGGGTATGCACATGCCACCAAATTTTTCATGGCTGAATTATTATTTTACATGAATTACCCTACTGCACAGAGGCAAGAGTCACACCCACAGCTCATCCTCCTCCAGGCCCTGTTCACTTCCAGCATGCAGCCCTCAAAGGTTTGCCCCAAAGAGAAACCTGCCTTGGGCTGGGAAAGCTTCCCTGCTTTTGCTCTCTGGGCTTGGTCCAGCAAGTTTTGTTGATGCAGGAGGGCTGTTCATGGGCTATCTTCTTCTGTCTCTGTTTTCTTCCCATGCTTTCAGTTCCAGAGGAGAAATGTAAGTAAAAGACCAAAGACATTCTGGGTAATAGAGAGCTAGGGCAGGGCAGATGAAGGGGGAAGAGCCCTTGGCAAAGAGTCTTCACTGTGTTGCCTTTTGCATTCATGGCACACTGCTTAGCTCCACTAGAGAAGGCTTCTTTTCTGTGATCCCTGCTTTTACAAAAGTGACCTCTTAGGGGGACACTGGGCTGTCCCCCCACGCAACTCCCAAGAGTTTTCCTTAACTATGGATAAAGGTTTCCTGTTGAGTTTATGAGTGTGGGCATCTTTTCTCTTAACATGTGCATTTTAAATCTTTTGTTTGTAAATTAATAAATTAATGGCACTTCCACCGTGGCCTTTCTCCCCGAGGAGTCTAGGGCCTCGAACAACAAGTGATAAAAAGCATATTGGAAACCAATTCCGATAAAGACGCAAACTGGGATAGACCTCAGCTTTAAAAAGGACCATTGGAAGTTGAAGCTCTTCTGCAGTTGTCAAAAAGACGACAGATGTGTCACTTTTCTGCTAGCCTTTTATTCTATCCTGCTTTGCATGGGAGAAACGCCTGGCCAGCCTGTTTATAAATGAAGTAGAGGTACCTGTAGTGTAATGGTCTCAGGCCCGATCACCCCTGTCTCTTAATCTCACTTTTCTTTCCTCTGCCTTGCAAAGGCTTCCTGGAACTTTTGTGGGCAACGCAGAGTCCACCTCACCTCCGTCAGCCACTGCCTCACCCACCACCATTGCTGCAGGTGCTGCCACAGGCCCAGCTGTACCCATCATTCCAGTGGTGCCCACTGTCATTGGAGCACCCAACTCTGCCCCTGCTGTTGAAGCCCTGAACCCCAGTGATGTGAAGCCCCCTGCCAGCGGGACACGGAAGGCCCGGGTCCTCTATGACTATGAAGCCTCAGACAGCACTGAGCTGTCTCTGCTCTCAGATGAGGTTGGTGGTTCTCTCTCCTCTGCCAAGTGATGCTACAGACAAAATGTGGTTTAGGGGCAAGGCTGTTGTGTTGTGTTGTTTATTTATTTAATAAAAATTATAACCACTTGATTGTAAAGAGAATAGGAGAAAGAACCCCCGTTTACTAAGAAAGATAAAAGCAATAAAACTGCCCTTAACAATTTTAACTTTTGAAGTTAAAATAACAATAGAGTAAAAACGGATGGAAACTCACATTAGCTTTCTAAGCATCTGGGTGGGCATGTCTAAATAAAAACCTTTCTAGCAGGCACCGAAAAGGGTGTGGCGAAGGCACCTGGCTGGTGTCAAAAGGCAGGGAGTTCCAAAGTATATGTGCTGCCACACTAAGAGATCAAGTTTTTACAAATGCAGAGTGGATATTTTGTGGCGCCTTTGGTAATGCCACTTCTGTCGTTTGAAGTGGTCAAATGGGCACATGTAGGGTAGGCGATCTTGTAAACTGGTCCCAAGTTGTTAAGGGCTTTTTATATGCTAACAGTAACACCTTGAACTTGACCCTGTAGCAAATGGGCAACCAGGGCAGATCTGAGCGCAGGTGTGATATCCTGACAAGGCCTCACTCCTGCTAGCTAACACTCTGCAGCACCAACTGCAGTGTTGCTGGAAACCACAGGATGGGAGGGTACTCTTGTGCTTGAATCCTGCTTGTGGGATTCCCACAATGGGCAACTGGTTGGCCACTGCGAGAACAAGATGCTAGACTTGATGGTCCATTGGCCTGACCCAGCAGGCTGTTCTCATATTCTCAAGTATGTACAGTGGTGCCTCGCAAGACGAAAAGAATCCATTCCGCGATTCTCTTCGTCTAGCGGTTTTTTCGTCTTGCGAAGCAAGCCCATTGACGGCTTAGCGGATTAGCGCTATTAACGGTTTAGTGGCTTTTAGCGGCTTATCGGCTTAGCGGATAAGCGGCTTAGCAGCTTAGAAAAAGAGGGGGGGGAGGAAAAAAACCCGCAGGAACTCGCAAGACATTTTCGTCTTGCGAAGCAAGCCCATAGGAAATTCGTTTTGCGAAGCACCTCCAAAACGGAAAACTCTTTCGTCTAGCGAGTTTTCCGTCTTGCGAGGCATTCGTCTTGCGGGGCACCACTGTAATTAGCCATTTTCTGCATTTCGTTTCCCTTTGATCTCACTTCTTATAACCCCCTGCCCAGCCAACCATATACAGTGGTACCTCGGGTTACATACACTTCAGCTTACAGACTCTGCTAACCCAGAAATATTACCTCGGGTTAAGAACTGTGCTTCAGGATGAGAACAGAAATTGTGCTCCTGCGACGCGGCAGCAGCAGGAGGCTCCATTAGCTAAAGTGGTGCTTCAGGTTAAGAACAGTTTCAGGTTAAGAACGGACCTCCGGAACAAATTAAGTACTTAACCCGAGGTACCACTGTATATTTTACATATTTTAGAAAGAGATCTGTAACTCCAGATAACACTTTATGAACTATAGTCCACAAAAACTTATGCCGCAATATTTTTTGTCAAAAGACTTTTGCCTTTTTAATGGTTTGCATCTAACATATTGCCTCCAACTCTCTGTTAGATGATCACTGTGTACAGCCTCCCAGGGATGGACCCAGACTGGCTCATAGGAGAGAGGGGCAATCAAAAGGGCAAAGTCCCTGTTACCTACTTGGAACTTCTCAGTTAAGCACACCTGCCGAGGATCCTCCAAGCAAGTCACACACCTTTCCCGTGACCTGACATCGTTTTTCAGAGGCTGCTGACTACGTAATTCCATCTAAGGCCATTTGCTCTCTTCTGGGTCAGATTTCCACCCCCCCTCACTCTGTGTTTGGATTAAGGCACAGAGACGACCAATGAGCTTTCCAAGGCTTTTAAGATTGACTCTGTCAACCATTCCCACAACTGGCTTCTAGAGTTGGTGGGACCCAACTTGGATTCCCTCTCTGGTCCAATAAGCCCTTTTGAGGATGGCTGACAGGTGAAATGAGGACTAGCCCCTTGCTTTTTTCCTCCTCCTTCTTGTTTCTGCTGCAATTATTTGGGTCAAACCAAATGGAATTAATGGAAGTCACCTGTAATAGGCTGTGTCTTCCCCACCCTTTTTGTTCCCGCAATTGTTTTTGACCCACCCACAACCTACCCACCCTGGTCCTGCTTTTAACTATTCTATGTATTCTGCTGGAGTCAGTTGTAGGGAGAGCTGGGCATCTGTGGCCGCAAAAATCTGGTTTATTTTCAGATTTAAGCCAAGCCTTTTGAGTCCCCTTGCAAAGAAGAATGTTTTAAATGAACTATAAGTCAACCAGAGGATGAAGAGGGTGGGGGGGGGGTGGTAAAAAGATGTAAATGTCAGCAACCCAACTGAATATGTAGCACCTCCTGGAAGGCAAATTCCTCCCATTATTCTTGACTCCTGCCAACAATTGCTGTGGCAATGAAAGGAAGATGAAAAACACTGAAAAATTAATGGATTATAGTTGTCTTGGCCTGGTTTAGCTGCTTAAAATACTTGCTATGATTTTATGTGGGGCTGATTTGTTTGTTTGTGTGTGTGTTATTTCTGAGTTTACATTTCCAGCTGTCTTTCCCGCCCCAAAATAACATTCCACCTTTCAAAAAGCTACCTTTATCCTCTCCCCCTCCTCCCTGTTGAAACTGGCAAGGCTCATAACCAGAGTTCACTGCTCAATTTCTTGACATGCCCTTCGATTCTGCCCCACATTGGTTCAGCTTGCATATCCCCAGCCATGAGGGCAGGAGACTCTTGGAGTAATACGAGATGCATTCTGAAACAGCCCATCCTTACCTATGGGCCTCCTCCAGTTCTCACCTGGCCCAGGCATCAAGTAAGCCATAAATCCTTTGCTGGAGACAAGAACCCGTCGGGGGGGGGGGGGGAGAGGGTACTTTCTTTTGTAGGACAGGTCTTAATGCAGATTAAACCTTCCATCCTGCTGCTCCTGGGCTGACACAACCTGGCTGGCTTATTTTGTGTTTTGAACTTTTATTTTTTCATCTTGAGCCTTTTGTGGATTATCCTGATGTAACAGACTTCAGAGCACTTCCATATGGTTGACTTTTGCCAATAAAACACCTAGCCTGCACTCCTCCTCTGTCTTGGCTCTCTTTGGGGCAGTGTGTGTGTGTGTGTGTGTGTGTGTGTGTACGCGCGCCATTCCCCAATACCCAAATTCCACAGAAGGTAATGTTACCAAGCTAAGAGCTTACAGATTTGTAAGACAGGGCTCTCGCCTCTTCAAAGAGGAACACAGAATTTTGACAGGTGGAAAAGCCCTGCCTTTCAACATGGTGTCTTAATTGGAAGATTCAGGACAGATAAAGGAAGTACGTATTTTTCGCTCTATTAGACGCAGTTTTTCCCCTCCAAAACTTGAGGGGTAATGTGTGTGCGTCCTATGGAGCGAATGCAGGCTTGTGCCATAGCTGCGCGCAACCCCTCCGGCAGGGAGAGGCTGCACGGGGCTATGGCTTCTTTAGCTCCATGCAGCCTCTCCCGGCAGGGAGAGATTGCGCGGGGCTAAAGAGGAAGCCAAATCAGCGAGCGGGATCCATCCCGCTGGCTGCCTTGGCTTGTGACATAGCCGCGGGCAACCCCTCCAGCAGGGAGAGGTTGTGCGCAGCCTGTACGCTGCTCTTTGGGGCTGGGGGGGAGATTTTTTTTATTGATTTCCCCGTCTAAAAACTAGGTGCGCCCTATGGTCCAGTGCGCCCTATGGTGCGAAAAATACGGTACTTCTTCACACAGTGTGTAGTTAGACCATGGAACTCACTCCCACAGGATGTAGTGATGGCCACCAACTTGGATTGCTCCAAGTGAAAAGATAGGCCTTTACTGAAATATGAATGTCCATAGTGGCTGCCAAAGCAATGTTTCGTATACACTTCCATATTACACACGTGATTTTCACTCACCAAAGGAGCACAGCACTCTTAGCAGTTGCACCCAGTGTCATCATCCTGAACCAATCAAAATCATTTAGCTCTTCAGATCAACCTTCATTGTACTATCATGTAATAACATCATTTTTCACTGTATATTATTCAAGTATTAAGATTTTATTAAACTCTTAATAAAGTCTTTAAACTTAAATAATTTAATAAAGGCAAGACTGTAATTAGCAAAACCAATACACTGTGTTCAGAAACCCAACTGTTGCCTTTATTTAAAGCTGAAGTAACTGGTGAAAGGGTCTGAAGGTACAGTCATATCTCATGTTACATCCGGTTCATGTTACGTTCTTTCAGGATACGTCCCGCAGCGACCTGGAAGTACCGGAAATGACGTCATGCGCATGCACTGCCAAATTGCCAAACAGCTATTCACAGATTTAGCCACCTGTGTTGCCCATCACCAGGGTTCAGGACTGTCCTGTTCTGGGAAGCTTGGGATCTTGTCCGTTTCCCTTGCTTGGGCGAGCAGCATCAGCTTAAAGCTTTCTTCTGTAGTGAGCCCTGCAGCAAAGTCTTCATTCAGAATATCAAGAGATCTGTTTCCCTTGTTCTTTCATCCAGTTTGTCAGCTTCTGGCCAAAGGGTCAGTTTCCTCCTGATGCAGCTCTGCAATCAAATCCTCTTATTTGGTGGGATTTGCCATCCAGGGCATGTGGCCTCTGTGGAACCAGGAGGATCTTTACTTCGCCTGTAATAGGATATATTGGTTGCCAATCACACCTAGTAGGGCCCTTTTCGTCAGGCTGCAAGGGCCAATGGGACAGCTTGTCTCTGGAAAAGAGAAAAGAAAACTAACAGCAACATCTGATGAGCTCTATGTGCAAAATCTTAGAAACTTTTCTTTACTTTCAGGGCACTGGCATCCTGATGGTTGTAGAGAAAACATTTAAACCCACAACTCTAATTAATTTGCAGTTACCAACAAAACCATGAAATCATATACATTCACTTAACCAAATGTGTTTATTTTATGATAATGTGTTTACTTTATGATAAACACTATTATCAAGATTAAGCAGACTGATTAACAATATTTCGACGCGGGTGGCACTGTGGTCTGAACCACAGATCCTAGGGCTTGCTGATCAGAAGGTCAGGGGTTCGAATCCCTGCGACGGGGTGAGCTCCCGTTGCTGAGTCCCAGCTCCTGCCAACCTAGCAGTTTGAAAGCACGTCAAAGTGCAAGTAGATAAATAGGTACCACTCCGGTGGTAAGGTAAACGGCATTTCCGTGCGCTGCTCTGGTTCGCCAGAAGCAGCTTAGTCATCCTGGCCACATGACCCGGAAGCTGCACACCGGCTCCCTTGGCCTATAGAGCGAGATGAGCGCCGCAACCCCAGAGTCGGTCACGACTGGACCTAATGGTCATGGGTCCCTTTACCTTTACCTATAACAATATTTCAATATTTCCCCCTTCTCATGTTCATAAAGCAACAAGCAGCTTGATCTATGAGCATAAAGGGGGGGAAATGCTGAAATATTGTTACTCAGCTTTTTATTTATTTTTTCCTTTTTGGAAGAGCAAACTGGAATCACTGAATAACTTTTTAGAAGGTATAAAAGAAAATTCACGCAACAACCACGAATAGTGAGAAAACCAAGAGCAGCAGCATGTTCAGGTTTCCTAAAGCAAAAGAATAGTATCAATTTTTCTTTTACAGTATGGAAAAAAAGGCATCAGTAAGGAACCAATAATAAGCATAGAAAAATTCACAGAAATAAGAAAATTCATTATTTTTTATATTTTGGCACACAGAATGGTACAGTATTACAGGATATAAACAAGGATAAACAATTCTCCAGCCAGGGTATAGGCACAGACTGGAGCAATTTGCTCACCAAATTGGACCCCTTTCAATACCTGAAAGGAAATAAACTTCAAAATAATTCATAATCAGATACCACAACATGACCATTATAAATTAATGCCTGGTTATCTTATTTTACACAAGCCATTAGGATACAGAATCAAATCAGGGTTAAAGAAAGGACAGTCATTAGGACCAGGATGAGGAGTGGCAGTGAATTCTGGAAGGAAACTTACCTGTACTAAGGGCAGCCCCTTTTTATTATTATTAATAAATAAGCAATTAATATACAAATCAAAGAGATGCAGGTGGCGCTGTGGGTTAAACCACAGAGCCTAGGACTTGCCAATCAGAAGGTCGGAGGTCCGAATCCCCACGACTGGGTGAGATCCTGTTGCTCGGTCCCTGCTCCTGCCAACCTAGCAGTTCAAAAGCATGTCAAATGCAAGTAGATACAATAGGTACTGCTCCGGTGGGAAGTTAAACAGCGTTTCCGTGCGCTGCTCTGGTTCTCCAGAAGCGGCTTAGTCATGCTGGCCACGTGACCTGGAAGCTGTACGCTGGCTCCCTCGGCCAGTAAAGCGAGATGAGCACCACAACCCCACAGTCGGTCATGACTGGACCTAATGGTCGGGTCCCTTTACCTTTATACAAATCAAATCAGGGTGAGGGAAAAGAAAGAAGGAAAAGAATATTCACTAAAGTCTCATGGAGTTCACTTTCACGGGGGACTGCAAGAATTATCAGAAGGCAGGGTTATTATTTTGTTGTTTTAACTATTTACTTGTTTTTACCTTGTACAGTCGTACCTTGGAAGCCAAACAGAATCCGTTCTGGAAGTCCGTTCAACTTCCAGAAACATTCAAAAACCAAGGCGTGGCTTCCAATTGGCTGCAGGAGCTTCCAGTACACAATCGGAAGCCGCAGAAGCCCCACCAGACATTCGGCTTCCAAAGAAGCAACGTTTGCGGCATTTGGGAGCCAAAACGTTTGACTCGCAAGGTGTTTGGATTCCAAGGTACAACTGTATTGTATCCTGTGAATCTCCCTGAGATCTTGTGATGAATGGCTGTACATAAACCTAATAGAGAAACCTAAAAGAATGTTTATTGAGTCTGGTTCTTGTGGAATAAACCTGCACTGCGTAAGGAACAGCAAGGTTTAAAAAGTTGTGCTAAAGAGTTATCAAAATATATTGATACATCAGAAATGACGAAGCTTTCATTCATGATCTAATAAGAAAACCCAAATGGAAAACATTTTTGAAGACTAGGTATTTTTCTTTAAAAATCATGCTAAAATGTGGGGGTCATCTTATACATGGGTAGTGTATAGGGTGAACATTTGATTGGTTGCTGCAGCGGCTGTCAGCAATAATGGGTGTTGTTGATTGGCCGGCGCTGTGGCAACTGGGCAGGCGATTGGCAGCTTGCGTGCGGGTGAGCGATTTTCGGCATTCCTGAAATTTCAGTCCCCCCAAAAGGGGGCATCTTATAGATGGAAAAGTACGGTAACTCTTTGTGGGATTCTGCACAAGCTTAAGGCTTAGCTCCGTTCTCTCCCTGAGTGGTTGGCCAATATGATGTACACAAGGAAGGCATGTAAAGCCCTGGGAATTACACCAAACTTTGCAAGTAGCTCTCCTGAACCTCAGAGAAGTCAAAGTAAAATCACAGTTTTTCCGTCAAGAGAATGAAAAAGAGTTGAGCAAGCTGATATAAGATGAAGTATCTCCTATATTTCTTGCTTTGGACTGGTCAATAAATCTTACATCGGCATGTTGTCCCTATTTTCATCGGGCAAATGTTGTCCCTATTTTCAAAAAGGGGAAAAGAGAGGACCCAAATAATTACCGCCCAGTCAGTCTGACATCAATACCAGGGAAGATTCTGGAGCAGATCATTAAGCAAACAGTCTGTGAGCACCTAAAAAGGAATACTGTGATCACCAATAGTCAGCATGGATTTCTGAAAAATAAGTCATGTTAGACTAACCTGATCTCATTTTTTGACAGAATTACAACCCTGGTAGATGAAGGGAACGCAGTGGATGTAGCCTACCTTGATTTCAGCAAGGCATTTGACAAGGTGCCCCATGATATTCTTGTAAAGAAGCTGGTAAAATGCGGACTTCACTATGCTACCACTCAGTGGATTTGTAACTGGCTGACTGACCGAACCCAAACCATTGCTCATCAATGGTTCCTCTTCATCCTGGAGAAGAGTGACTAGTGGGGTGCCACAGGGTTCTGTCTTGGGCCCGGTCTTATTCAACATCTTTATCAACGACTTGGATGATGGACTCAAGGGCATCCTGATCAAATTTGCAGATGACACCAAACTGGGAGGGGTGGCTAACACCCCAGAGGACAGGATCACACTTCAAAACGACCTTGACAGATTAGAGAACTGGGCCAAAACAAGATGAATTTTAACAGGGAGAAATGTAAAGTATTGCACTTGGGCAAAAAAAAAATGAGAGGCACAAATACAAGATGGGTGACACCTGGCTTGAGAGCAGTACATGTGAAAAGGATCTAGGAGTCTTGGTTGACCACAAACTTGACATGAGCCAACAGTGTGACACGGCAGCTAAAAAAGCCAATAATAATATTATAATAATAATAATTTATTATTTATACCCCGCCCATCTGGCTGAGCTTCCCCAGCCACTCTGGGCGGCTCCCAATCAAGTGTTAAAAACAGTACAGCATTAAATATTAAAAACTTCCCTGAAATTTATATTGACAGCTTGGAGGAGGTTTGGGAGTCGCGGGCGGGCGGTGCGCCTAATGCCCACCATGGGCAGCTCTCTATGTCCCCATGGGTGGCACGCTCCGCCCCCAGCTGCAGGGAGCACGTGCTGTTCCGGGCACCCAAGCGGCTATTCCGTGCCTGGGAGGGCACCCTCCACGCCTCTCTCAGGAGTGCACCCGCCCTGAGCAGCGTTGGCATATGCTCCGCCTCTGAGTTCAGGGTGCCCTGAGCAAACCAGTTTCAGAAAACAATGCTGGGAAGTCCTTTTTAGACGTCATACTAAACAAAGCTTACTGAACTCCTGTAAGCCAGGTTCTTTTTAGACTTGGGGAGGTGTACTAGGGCCCCAATCACACTTAAGAAAGGTTTGTGTAGGGCATCCTTTTTGTGGTATCTCTGCTGACAGCATCAGAGAACCACGTCACAAGGAAAGTTTACCAATCACAATAGGGTCATTTGTGGGGTGGGGGGGGGAGGGATGGAGAAAGGAAAGAGACTGCTGATCTCAAAGGACATGCAGAAACTTAAGCTACCAGTCACGCAACAGGTTCATATAGACAACCAGGACAAACAAAACAAATAGGACAAACAAAATGTAATAGAATAAAAGAAAAAATCCCCTAAACAAGATTTTTGGTTGCAATCACCCAGCAAAAATCCAAAATAATACCAATACAGTGGTACCTCAGGTTACAGATGCTTCAGGTTACAGACTCTGCTAACCTGGAAGTAGTATCTCGTGTTAAGAACTTTACCTCAGGATGAGAACAGAAATCACGTGGCGGCAGCAGGAGGCCCCATTAGCTAAAGTGGTACCTCAGGTTAAGAACAGTTTCAGGTTAAGAACGGACCTCCAGAACGAATTAAGTTCTTAACCCAAGGTACCACTGTATAACCAGAAACAACAAAACCAGCAAATCAGCCCCAAAGGTAATTTATAAATAATATTAAAAGGATTTTCACTTAAAGCCTGCGTCAAATAACATAGGGATTAATACTCTTACTGCCACGTGAGCTTCAGAGAAGTTAGTGCTGAAAGGAAGGGGCAGGCAGGCAAAGAGTGGGATTTTTTAAAATGTTGGATCTCCTGAGGCACTTCTGCCCATCCCAGTCTCTCCACCTCAGTCTGGTTCCCAAAACTCTGTGGTGTTCTAGTCAATCCCTATCCCAATGACCAAACTGTTCGAGAAATTTAAAAGGGGTTACTAGACTGCAAGGTATCCCTCGCAGAAACCCGAAAGACAAGGATGCTGGCTCCAAGTGAATAGTCCTTTATTGAAATACAAATGCATATAGGGACAGCCTCAAAAATAAGGCTGCTACTGCCAAAAAACACATCCAAAGCAATGTTTCATACACACGTCCAGATTACACAAGTGGTTTCTATTCACCAAAAAATCACAACACTCTTTGCAGTTGCAACCTAGTGTCATCATCCTGAACCAATCAAAATCATTTGGCTTCTCAGATCAGCTCTCACTGTATCATGTGATAACATAGAACCATTTTATTAAGATTTTGCTGGTTTCTCTCTTCATTAAATGTTTCCTGATACCCTCTTTCATCTATCTACAAAACATTTCAAGATTGAGCACAACTGCCATACCTGGCTGATTTTCATGCGGTCACCAGATTCTAAGTGTTTCTTGTTTTCAGTGTTCTGGAACGAACATTCACTATATAGTGGTACCTCGGGTTACAGGCCTACAGGTTACAGACTCCTCTAACCCGGAAATAGTACCTTGGGTTAAGAACTTTGCTTCAGGATGAGAACAGAAATCGTGCGGCGGCAGCGGGAAGCCCCATTAGCTAAAGTGGTATCTCAGGTTAAGAACAATTTCAGGTTAAGAACGGACCTCCAGAAAAAATTAAGTTCTTAACCCGAGGTACCACTGTATATTGTACCTGAAAGCAACTCGTTCTGTACTGTAAAATGTAGGTGTAGCCCTTTTTCAGTTTAGCCATAGGCTCAAAAGAAAATGGAATCATCAAAGCATGAGGTTTTTCTCCATCACAAATTCATAAGAGTTAGGGCTATTGAAAGCTACTAAACACGACGCTGAGCTCTGCCTCCATAATTAGAGGAAGTAAATGCTTCTGAATATCAGTTGCTGGGAGCTATAAGAGGGAAGACTGCTTTTGTGTTCAAACTGTGCTAGTGGGTTTCTCATTGGGCATCTGGCTGGCCACTGAGAACAGGATGTGGGACTAGATGGGCCTCCTTTTGGCCTGATCCATCAGGACTCTTCTTATGTTCTTAAGTCTTAAGTCCACAACAACTGAAGGGCACCAGCAGATGGAGGCTGGACTAAATAAAACCTCTGTTTTCACTTGGGGCTCGTAGAAGGAAAACAAATGTCTCCTGACCACCCTTATTTAAAAAGAAATACAAACCCCTCCTTCACTATAATCTGCCCAGTGCACAAGCGGGGTGTTCCTTAAGTGTTATACTTATACAGCATGCAGCCATGGGTTTGCTTCACACATAACACTGAGCTACAAACCCAGCAAAAAGTAACCATGGTTTGTTGTTACTACTCAAGCCACGGATTGTTTCAACCATGGTTTGGTGATGCGTCCAAACCCAATAGTCTAGTTTCAGCCACTCCTTCCCAGATGCCTACCAAGTGCCAGGGTTGTGAGGCAAGTCAGCTGGAAAATGGAAGCATATCTCAGTGTTATGTGCAAATATGGCCACTACAAAGCCCTGCAGAAACCAGAACTACCTACTCTACTCATTTGTCATGTAAACTTAATGCATCAGCTCTCTGCCAGCTGTGACATTTAAGGATGCAGGGTATGTGGTGCTCTGTAGCAGGCTTAGCCCCCACACTGCTTGATGAATCTTCTGTTTTTACTATGAATTACTTTGCCCTGAAGGGTTGAATTAATAATAATAATAATAAACCAGCAGCCTGACACCAACTGGACTCGATAAATTTAGAATTCCACAACCACTTAGAAATATGCTTTTTAATCAGTATAAACAGGAAATGGGTGGTACAAAAATGTGAGATAACAAAGCAATGGAGTTCTAACTTCAAAATTCATACTGGAACAGGAAGAGAAGGTGGTCACCTTTAAAAACGTCTTGCCTTTGCTTTCTGAATGGTCCAGTAAGTATAAAAAACAGCACTTGGAAGATGATCTCTAGGTTGAAATCAATCATTTGGCCTGTGCTTCACCAGAGAAGAGGCAACATTTAAATAATGCCCAATCCAGGGTAGTAGTGGGGGTAGGGAAGAGATTCCAAGCCACCTTTTCCTCTCCATCCTCTTTCCTTCTTCAAGTTGTGGAAGAGATATGAAAAGTAATCAGTTCATCAATACTTATAAAGTCATGTCAGGTTTACCTGACACACAAGGCTCGTTTTGTATGAACGAGGCACTGTTTGCAGACCACTCCACATCCTCTAGATGCTGTGCTCTTCTGGTGAGGGCACCTCACAGTTTCCTTTACCTGGCTGAAGCAAGGCAGGTGGCAGGGCTACATCCAAAAGCTGATGGAAGTGAACTCACATGGGATTTCAAAATGGCACCCGGGATCTTATCTCTGCATGTGCCTAACGAAGGCCTGGACGAGCTGGAAGAGCGGCTCCTGCCCCTCGGGGCCTAGCTTTGAGGAAGACTTCCCTTGTGAAGAGGAGAGAATGCTCATGGAAGAAGAACTGGGGCCACCCCGGCGGAAGTAACGGGACAGGCTGGAAAGAAGCGTGCTCTGGAAATAAGACATAGGGAGAGTTAGAGTCCTTCCTTCATATGGTATCCGTCAGATTTTGTTTCAATCCAGGACACAGCCCTACCTTCTACTTTGTTCTACTATTTCAAAGACTGACATTTACATGGAGATCAGTTGGGACAGGTGTACAAGGTTGTAGAACTTACGTTTTATGCAAAGTGAAATTGAAATTAGTAAACTGGACTAATGTATTAGCCATTAATTTCAAGCAGATCTACTCTAGGTAGGACTAGCATGGGAGGCAACCCACATGGAATTTCAAAGATGTGCATTAATTCACTCTATGCATGGACATTAACAACCGTAGACATTGACACATTGGTACAGTTTTGGCTTTTTACATAATCATACAGTTGTACTCTGGAGTTGCATGCTCATCTCGCCCTATAGGCCAAGGGAGCTGGCATTTGTCTGCAGACAGTTTCTGGGTCATGTGGCCAGCATGACTAAGCCACTTCTGGCAAAACCAGAGCAGTGCGCAGAAACGCTGTTTACTTTCCCGCCGGAGTGGTACCTATTTATCTACTTGCACTTTTACATGCTTTCGAACTGCTAGGTGGGCAGGAGCTGGGACCAAACAATGGGAGCTCACCCTGTTGTGGGGATTTGAACAGCCAACCTTCTGATCAGCAAGCCCTAGGCTCTGTGGTTTAGACCATAGTGCCACCAGCTCTAGCAAACTATAAAATGCCACCCATCCCTGACTTGCAGCCCTGTGTTATTCAAATTTACTCCATCACACACAGCTTCAGTTGCTGAAAGGTTAAGCGTTTTAGTTTAGACACCACATATATGCGTAGACACACAATTCATTGTGTGGCCAGCTGCCCGCTCCCTGTTCATAGCAGTGGCACACAGACACTGAATCACTGACAGTGAATAAAGAGGTCTGGAGGCTCTGCTAGAGGTACCGAAAATAAAAATAAATTTAAGAAGAGCTGCCAAAAAAAAAAAAAAATCATACAGTTGTAGGGTTGGAAAGGGACCACAAGGGTCATCTAGTCCAACCCCCTGCAATGCAGGAGTCAGAAGCTAAAGAATCTCCAACAGCTGGCCATTCAAACCTCTGTTCAAACATATCCAATGTTATTTAATTTTAACTCTTGGGGTATAATACAAGTATCTAAACTACTTACCAGCTCAGAGCTGAGCTCCTGTTTCATCCGCTGCTTGTCTCGTGGGTGGACTGCTGGATCCTTTAGGTACCGGAGAGCCTGAGAGATGAGCAGGTAGAAACAGTTTTCCATTGTAAACATCAGAAGTGACCTGGAGGAGGAGGAGGAGGAAAGAGGTAGTGTCAAGCCAGCTGACAAATAACAGACCAGACAAAACTCAGTGGTAAGCCTGGGAGCTAGAGGTGCCATTTCAACCCTAGATAAACATGAGCACAGATTCTACACTCGGGACATTCTCACTGACTGGGCCTGTCCAACAGCAGCTGCAAAAGCTGTAGGTATCTCCTCTCGTGTCCCACTGGTTAACTGACAATTGCAAAAAGTTAAAACATGAACCTAGGATCTACAGAGCAAATCAAGCATAAATTGTACAGTATTGCTGGGAGGGAGAAGAGCTACCCTGTTTCCTGATCCATAGGGCAGTAAAAGGAACGTAAGTACTTACTTGAGGGTCTTGTTCCCCTCCTGCTGGGTGGCCAGCTCTGCAGCCAAAGTGAAAGGCTCCTTCATCTTATCCAGCTTTGGGGAGAAGGGAAAAGCTGTGTTATATTCAAAAGCTAGACATTCAGCCAGGACCAGTGTATTCTGTAACCCCATGCAAGCACAGAATTCAGCACTGAATGCAGAATTCAGCTTTCGTTTTTTTAGAGCACCCTTTAGGGAGCCTCTTCCCAATAAAGGAAATGTAGTTTTGATTCCTTTCTACCCTGAGGAAGGAACAGCACACAATATCTAGACAAAATTGCTGATCGTACAAGTGAATGGAGGAGCAGCTCTGGAAAATCCCTGCTGCCACAAAGCAAGCGACTGTATTATCCCCCAAGGAAGGGATAATGTTGCTCTGATTTGCTGGGCAGAGCCATGTGTCTCAGGATAGCCTCCTGGGAAAAGATGTAGCCTAAGGGACCTGTGCAAGGTCCCAGGTTCAATCCCCACCAGCCATCTCAAAACATCCACTGAGACATCCCTTGACCACAATCTCTCACCTCTCACTGTTGGTCTCTGTGGCGCAATGGGTCAGTGCATCTGGCTGTTAACCAGAAGGTTGGTGGTTTGAGCCCACCCAGGGACAGCTGTGGGCAGGATTCCTGCACTGCAGGGGATTGGACTAGATGACCCCCTAGGGGTCTCTTCCAACTCTACAATTCTATGATTCACACACAACTCCTTGCAATGAAGCACATCCCGTCCCAGTTCCCTTTTAGGGGAAAAACTAGCTGTGGGCTCCTCCACAAGGTCAGCTTGGGCTCCCCTGATCCTTACTTCTCCCAGCATGTTCAGGGCCACGTTGACTGTGGCCAGGAGGGTCCCAAAGGAGGGGGGCACTTCAGAATCAAAAGCCGGAGTGGTGAAGCTCAGCATGAAAAGGATGTTGTACTCGGCGAGGTCCAGTGACTACAACAGAAGAAACAGGGTCAAAACCAAATAGAAGTCAAAATCAGTCTTCTCTTGAGGCTGTATAGCAGGTATGATTGAACCTCTGTTTCTCCGGGTGTGGCTAAACTACAACTCTCACCATCCCTGGCCATGCTTGCTGAGGCTGACAGGAGTTTTAGTTCAGCAACAGTCGGAGGACTGCAGGCCAGATGCAAAGACCAGCTAAATCTTTATTTCACCAATACCACCAGGAGTCACTTGATCTATTTATTGTTCATTTTACATCCAGACCTTTCTCCCAAAGGAGTTCAGGTTGGCAAACATGTCAATAATAAAAAAATGCAAATGAAACTTTTAAAAGCAGTTTTAAAAATTTCAGAAAAACAAACCATCACCTACTCTCACAGCTAATAATTTCAGGTTATAGTAATTTACCAGACGCCATGCCTTTTGGCCACCTAATGTCTGGTAAATCCCCCCTAATAGTTAATACGGAGTTAGAGAGACACACCTCCCTATGGAGGGCATTCCACACACAGGGAACCACTCTCAAGAAGGCCCTGTCACAGCTCAAAGCCAACCGGGCGACCTCCAGTGGCAGCACCACCAAAAGGGGCCCAATTGTAGGCCAAGAGATGGTTGATAATGAAGGTGCTCTTTAAGCCACTTGGGTCCCAAGCCATTATGCAGAAACTGGAGAGAAATATCCACTGGTCACATCTGAAGTCTCACTTATGACAGAGGCTTAGTTCTCATCCATGGGCATATGTCTGAATTTGTAAGTGAGTGCCATGGGTGCCACACACACCCTAATCACTTCTCCTCTCCCCTTTCCCTTAGTAGCAACCCCCACTCCAGAGTGAAATAAGGAACATCTAGACACACACTTCACTTTCCCAACAGATCTGGGTAAAAGATGGTCTAAGTGGCACTTATCTGCAACTATGGCACCACAGAGCTTGAAAGAGGAAATTGGATAGAGTATTGCTCTTCCGACTTCCTCCTTCAACTTTATGCACTTTTCAAGGGATATAAAAGGTAATCATTGCCAGCAGCAAGAGGGCAGGCAATGGGCACGCTTCCTGGGTGCCAGGAGAAGTTCATGCCAGGGGCACCACCGCAGAATTATGGACTCTTCCTCCTAAGAGCCTGGCTTATTATACCTGATCAAGAAGGATTTGGCAGACATCCGGAGTGAAGTGGCGCAGGGCAGCGAGGGACTTGCTGAGGATTTTAAGGAGGCTGTACTGCACAGCGCGCAGAGCCTTCTGCTCAGCAGCCTCCGTCTCTGGACTGGGAGGCTTGGCAGAGGTCTGTGTCTGTGGGGGGCGCTGGACATGAGGCAAGATGGTAGACGGGAGGGGCTCTCCATTCTTGGTCTGAAAAGAAGTCCAAGCAAGTGAAGGGAGGGACATGAGACAAGAGCGCAGACTACATATACATATACATACACAGGCACACACACACACGCCAGGCAAACTATCACCACTACTGGGGAGGTTTTTGCAAAAGGAACCCTTGTTTTGTTCAGATTCAGGTCAAGCTGGCAGCTAGTTGGAATCCTGGTATGTGTGCCTGCCCCCCTTTGAATTACTAGCCCCTCATACAAAGTATGAACTGGAAGCACTGAAATTTCACTCATTTACTTCCATTTCATAAAATTTATATATTGTTCGGTTGTAAAGGGGCAGGGGAGCACACCTCAAAGCTGTCTTCTGCAATCTGGTGCACTCCAGGCTTTTTGCACCCCACTTCCCATAATCCCTGGCTATTGACTATGCTGGCTGGAGTTTATGGGGTTTATTTTTTCTTCTTTTTTAATAAGGTTATTAAAGCTTTATCATAATCCAATAAGATAAAAGAAACTAATCTAAATTGAAATAAAAGCAAAGGAATAAAGAGAAAGGAAAATGCAGAGTCCTCTTTGAAAGGCAGCTTTCAACCCTCGTCTCACACAGAAAGTGGTGGACCCTTCCAGCTCACACCTGAGAGATTTCCATTCGCCTCCCACCCTGGGAGATCTTCCCTTCTCTGCCTCTCACACAGGGTCCAACCCTATCATATCCGCTAGCAAGGCAGGTGGTCATGGTTTACGGGAAATAACCTCAGGGACTAAATGAGGCAGCCTGCTGGGCTGTTTTTGCCCCTGGACCAAAGGTTTCCTATTCCTGGAACTTATCTTCCACTTTCTGTAAAATTACTGCCTGCCCCGCAACACACACGCATCAGTAACAATACAGTGGTACCTCAGGTTACAAACACCTCAGGTTATAAACACTTCAGGTTACAGACTACACTAACCCGGATGTAGTACCTCGGGTTAAGTACTTTGCCCAAGAATAAGAACAGATATCGCACGCCGGAAGCGGGAGGCCCCATTAGCTAAAGTAGTGCTTCAGGTTAAGAACAGTTTCAGGTTAAGAACAGACCTCCGGAACGAATTAAGTTTGTAACCAGAGGTACCACTGTAGTAATAGGCAAGTCATGGAACAACAATGGTTGCCCACATGCGGTCATTCAAGAGTAATTCAAATTATTTCCAGGTCCAGATCAGTACAATGGTCTCTTGTTCAATCCTGGGAGTCTCCACTTGCAGTCTGAAGCAGCACAGACCAAGCCTAGCTTCAGTGAGAACCAGCCACCTCGGCCCCTTACCTGTATGTAGTGTTGCAGCATTTTCCGACTGTGCAGAAGTGAAGTGCAGGCCTGGCACAGGTAACACAGGTTCACCTGAAATGTTCAAGAAAATGTCTCTTGTAACAAATCTCCTGATAAATGGAAAATAAAGCCAGTGTCCCATCAGGAGGATAGAGGATGAACCACCTCAAGGAGCCCAAGTTCAAATTTTAGCCTGATATCTTGAAGGAGTCACCTCTTAACCTCTATTTTTTATCTGGATGTAGAATATCTTCCCTTGACAAAGCAGACCAAATTATAAGGGGGAAGACCACCTAAACTCCTGGGTGTAAACAGCCTTTAACCAGGATAGAAAACTGAGCAGAAACCCTTGTGCAGGGAAAGACACTGACATAGCAGGAAAGGCAGGATTAAATACCCTTCCATGCCAATGATACCTCAACCGATTCAGGACCAAGGTAGGAAAAGTATTTTTATTTGTTTTTTACTTTTAACAATAAGCAGAGGGCAACCATATTTGAGGACTTGAATGGTGTGGTCCTCGTGTGATGCAACACAAAATGGAACTTCATTCTCAGTAAGCTATTAACAACCTCGGTCCTTTTGCCTGGAAAGGCTAAAAACCTCAGAAGCCAACAACCTTGGTTAAGATTGAACCACCAACATTTCTTCCTCAGAAAGTTCGCCCTCCACCCCAACAGGTCTTCCCTACAGAGGACCACTGTCCACAGGCTAAAGCATTAGCAGGACCTTCCGCCGCCTTAGCTGGCTCCATGATGACTGGAGAAGAGCCCCTAAAACAGGGAGAGGAGACCTCACAGAACTGCTATTTGATGGAGCTCTGCAAGATCCTCTTTTATGCATCCTGGATGATGCCAACTCTTTCCCTTGCAGGCTTCCTATGAATAGGAGCTCCCCCCTTCTGTGTTTACTATGAGGAAGGGAGTTCTTTACCTCTTTGTAAATGCAAGAGTGTACGAATGAGGGCGGGGTAAGAATCCCAATCTGACAAAGGAAGTAATATTGCTCACCCCACTTGCAGAATGGGTGGGTGAATGGGGAGCTCCTGCCTCAAAGTGCTAAGCACAATCAGAGGAGGGGCCATTGGAGTTTCACCAGACTCCTCCTCAGCAACCATCTTGTCCAGAGGTGGCTGAATCAGCAGGCAAAGCCATAACAGCCATGGCACACTGACTGTGCATTGCTGAGGACAGCACTCATGAGTCTTGGGGAAAGCAAAACAGTTTGTTTGTGGTGTCTGGGGACTTCCAAAAGAGCATGAGCAGAACTGGCTCTTTTGCTCGCAAAATCCCCACCCAAACCACTATGGGAAGCAAAAAGATACTATGCTCCGACAGGAGACTCCACCATGACAAGAGTGCCATGGGACCCAAGCCCCATTACAGGACTGAGAAAGAGGGGAGTCACTGAGCGCCCACCTCTTGGGACGTTGCAGAATGTACACTACAAAAATATCCCCCCTGCTCAGGAACGTTCATCACCAGAATTATTATAAAGGCAGCAAACTTTACTGTAAACAGAGGCAGAGAACAGATTCCTCCTTTTCCACAGAAGTTTGCTAGGAGCAATCACAGTGCATTGCAGATAGAGCAAAATACTACTAAAAATCACCAAAAGAGAACAATAAAATGCACTTCAGGGTGAAGGAGTCTGGCAATTTAACAACAACAACAACTTAAAAGTGATTTCAACAACAACAACAACAACAACAACAACAACAACAACAACAACAACAACAACAACTTAAAAGTGATTTCTGCCCATCCTCTAAAGCCTTTCTTCTAGAAACCTCCTCTTTACAATCTGGGCCCAATAGCCATTTCCAAGTAGAGCTCTCTCATTAGAGAAATCAATTTGGCTTTAGGCTTTGGTTTCAGGCTTAAGGATAATGAACTTTGCTCAGATCAACAATAAGGTGACATGGGGCAAGGGTGAGGGTGACATTTGATGACTCATGCTGCTTTAACCACAAGGACAAAGTTGTGCAAAAGTGTTTAATCGTGTGTAAACACAGTAAAGCCAATATGCAAGCAGAATTTAATAGGACAGGGACATGCAGACTAGTTCTCCCTACCTGCACATCTCTTAGAAGCTGGGGAAGGTGGAAGTGCCACTCCTTCAGGAAGTTAGAGAGCTGAAGAATGAACCCAACCGTATGATCTGCTTCTTCAAGGCAGGCCAAATTCTGTACAGTCCGGACTGCAGTCAGGCACTGGAAAAGGGGGTGGGGGAAAAGACCTTAAAGAGCAGTGCAGACTCTGATATTCAGTGTGCCACGTCTACAGGAATACTGGAGCATCCCTACCGTCTCTCATCAATCTAACAAGACATCCTGACCATCTCCCACCCCACTTTCTTTCTGAATAGGGAAAAGCTGGTCAAAGCGTCTGTTCTGCATGTCAGTGTGGCAGCACCTAGTAACAGACAGGCACCGTCTCTACTGTCATTCTGGCACCTGCTAAAGATGCCCATCTTTCAACAAGACTTCTAGATGGAGATCTTTATTGAAGTTGGTATGTGGATTGCATCTGAACTGATCTTTGGTACATGCTGTTGTGGTTTTAAACTCTCGGTGTGTATCATACACACTCACACAATTTTTATATATGCAGCTTTAAAAATCTTTTTTATATATTGTTTTAAATATGTTCTTATTACGGTATACTGTAAGAAGCTTCAGGATGGCCCATGGGAAGTGATTCAAAAATGAAATGATGGTGACTTCTGGTGTAGGATGACGCTGTGAGGCAAGGCTCACAGCTCGTTCCTGATAAAAATGCTTTCAAACTTCTGAATCATCGGACTGTGTGGACAAACACTTTGATTACCAGCTGAAGAAAAATTCTCATTACATATTATTTTGCTTTTAATGACCTGCTGCGATGACAACTTGGACTAAACAATCAACACTGGACTTAATTCTAACTGCGCCACTATCTGCTGAGCCAGGGGAATTGGCAGAGGAGTATCCTCATACTAATTTGTTGAAGGAGACAAGTCTTAAAGCTGATCCAACAAGATCAGAGCTTAAAAATGACTTAAAACAGATGATGTAAATGAGCATTATTTAATTTTATGTGCTAAAATAGCAGAGACTTTCATAGCCATGGTTAATGTTTATGGACCTAATTCAGATTCCCCCCACTATGATTTAGAAATGTTTTTGACACCTAAATGAGTGTATTTATGATGAAGTGGTGATAGATTTTTATGAAATATTGGATTCTAAGCTTGATAGAAATACACCAGTATGAAAAAAAAACCACCAATCATTAGTGAGGGAAACAATTAAGACACATATGGAAGAGTTTAATTTAATGACAAACACACTTTCCCAACAAACCTGAAGGATCCTCTCTTGATGAACGCCCACGAAGTCCAAGGCTTCAGTCAGGAAGTTGTACCGCAACGTCTTCAGAAGGCGCTCCATCAAGGAGATGGAAAGGCGATAGACTCCTGGCCAGGAAGGGGCATCCAGAGATTTCCGCAACGAAGCCTGCACCTGCATCACACGAGGACCACACCATTCAAATACACAAATCATTGCTATGCAGATGTTTCTGAGAATGGGCCAGTTGCTTTCTGATAGAATTGGGTTTCTCCAGGGATGTCAACATGGATAGACCCTGTTTACAGCTGGATATTCCGCCTCCCCCCTCCCAATTTCTCTCCTCTATCCTTATGGTAAAACTTAGATTGAAAGCTCCTCAGGTAAGAGACCAGTGCTCTTATACTCAAAAATGCTCAAGCCCATGTATCTCAGCCTGATCACTGAGATCATCCAGGGGAGTGCTATTAGTTGTCTCTCATGTTACAGAGGCCTAACTGGCTTCCACTAGGCATTTATTGTGGTCAGTCCCCTGCTGCAGAATGCTCTTCCAGGAGAGATTCGGCAGGCACCTTGCTTTTGACTTACAGGTGTCTCTTGAAAGCCCTTTCTATGAAGACAAACCTACACAACTGCTTGCATTTTCTGATCAGTCATTTTAATAGTGACAATATGATTTATTAGACTTCTCAAGTTGTTTGTTACCAGAATGTCTCCAAGCAACGTACAACACATTTAAAAACAATATAAAAACATTATACCGCATAAAACGGCAAATAACCCCCTAACAACCAAAGGAAGCTTTGGCAGAACACTAGTAACAAAGCAACATCTTATAAGTCTATCAAAAGTGCGTGTGTGTGGGGGGGTGTCTTTATGTGTCACCAAAAAGATGTCAGTGAAGGAGCCAGGCAGGTCTTATTGGGAAGAGACAGGGAGCCACAATGGAAGAGGCCTTTCCCTTGTCACTACCCTCTAAACCTCCCTGATAACCCCCACCTCCCCTTATGTTGTTTTATGTTTTACTGTATAAAACAACTGCTGTACAACACACTATATTATGTAAATTGGTGGTATGAAGTAATGATCGCTGGGTGTGGAGCCCACTTCCACCCGCAGACAAGCCACAGCTGTCTGAACATCATGCCCTCTAGCTAACCTTTTGCTCTCTTAGAAGTCTGCCATGCCCCTGTCTGTGACCTTTGTCTCTTTAGATTAAACACTGTGCAAGGGGAAACTGACGCAGTGGAAACAGGTGCCAAAATAAGTTTGTACCACCCCTCGATCTCGGGATTGGAAGATGTGTAAAGGTCACAGTCCAAAATGTATCTGACTGGTTTTGCATATTGTGCTAATAAAAAGAGCCTCGGCAGAGCTAGCTGGCAGCTTGCTTATGCACAGCTCACCTGATGACCAACACCTGACCTTTGCCCTTCACTTCAGTGGTATGTATATTAAAAACACCTTTATAAAGTGCCACAAACACCAATGGAATTACATAAGTAACAGCAGCAGATAATTATAATGATAATACTTAAGGTAACCCCTTGCTTCACCATGACAGCGAAGCAAAGTTCTGACAAAGTGGGTCACCCACACTGGAAAAGGAAGGAAGAGGAGTCACTCACCTGACCAGCTCCATCACTGCTCAAATGGTACACGCTCAAAAGAGGCAAGCAAATGCTTTGCATTACACCAGCTCCAGCCAAGGCTGCTGCCCCCTGCAAGAGAAGATCCCTGCTGGATGAGGCCAAATGCGGTCCATCTAGCCCAGCATCCTGTTCTCACAGTAGCAAACCCATAAGCAGGACCCGAGCACAATAGCAATTCCCACCTAACCTGGCAGATTCCAGCAGCTGGTGATCAGAAGTATTGCTGCCTCCAACTGTGAAGGGAAGGCATAGGCATCATGGCTAGTAGCCATTGATTGCCCTCTCCTTCTCCATTAATTTGTACAAGGAGTTGGGGTCAATAGCTCTTGAGAAGTGGTATCGTCTGCCTCTCTCTCCAGGTGGTGGAGCTAAGCTGAAGCCACCACAGAGCTCTCTGACAAGACCCTCAGATTTCTACTGATGTTTACAATGGAAAACATTCTACCTGCTCATCTCTCAGGCTCTCCAGTATCTGGATCCAACAGCCCACCCACAAGACAAGCAGAGGATGAAACAATGAGCTCAGCTCTGAGCTGGTACGCAGCTTAGGGGAGTTGTATTAAACTCCAATAATGAAAATTAAATATCACTGGAGAAGTTCGAACAGAGGTTGAATAGCTAGTGTCAGGGATTCTTTATCTGTGACTCCTGCATTGCAGAGGGTTTAACCCTTGGGGTTCCTTCCTACAACAGTATGATTCTGTATATTTCTTTCATGCTGGCAAGCTCACCTGATACAAATCCCCACTGTGTCAATCTTCCCTGAAATCTAACCATGTGATTGTGTTATGCGCACATTCTCCTCCACATGTCATTTGACTTTGCCACTTTGAGTCATTCTTCCCAATACTTTAAACTATGCAACATATTTGCTGACTCAGAGAATCCTCAGACTCTCCATGCTTAGAGGCAGCATGCCACTGAATATTATATGCTGGGGGCGAACGGCAAAACCAGACCAACACCTTCCGCAGCAGGAGTGACAGAACCTGTTGCTTGGGCCACAACTCCCATCATCTCATGACTATTAGCTATGACGGCTGAGGGGAGTTGGAGCCCAGCAACAGCTGAGGAGGCACATGTTCCCTGTATGTTACCCCATACAGCCACAAGCAGTTGGGGGAAACGGGACTCAGCCATATAGCTCAAGACTAGCTAGCTAAAACTGTGTGGAAGGAACATAAAGCTTTTGCCTCTTCTCACCTGCTGGGTCCTGGCCAAGGTCAACAGCAGGTGCAACGAGGCTTCTGTGAAGTGCAGGTTCTGCTTCACTCTTAAGCTTATCTCCAGGGTGGTGAAGAGAGTTGGGAGCAGTGGGATCTTCCGGGTAACTTGCAGCCAATAATCCCCATCCTCATCCACTTCACAGAGCTCCTTCGCCAGGTGAAGCCCCAGCACACACACCTGCTGGGAGGAGGTAGAGCAGGGGGCGAAGAGCACATGGGCACCCAGGTGGGGAAGGAAGGATACTGTCAGAAAACAAGCCACTTAGGATAACTGCTACTAGCAAACAATTGTTTTTAAGTTTGTGATTGTTTTATATGGTGTTTTAATCATATACATACTAGTGCACATCACATATACATACTGCACATCATATACATATTAATGCAGTGTTAAATACTTTTATGAAAAAAATATTTTTTAAAAAGGATTTACGTCTTTTACACAACAGTGTGGCATGCAGTAGTTAGTATCAGGCTAGACCTGGGAGACCAAGGGTTGAATCCAACCAAATTTTAATCATAGTAGGCCCACTCTGCCATGCTATTATGTATTCACTGTCAAGTGTAGCTTGGCTCCAAACAACTTTGGTTTAAATCACTGTCTTCTTGCTATGCAGGTCAGCTGATTCAAGTGGTCCACTCCCAATGAAGGCAGGAAATGAGCTGAGGCCTCAAGGGAGAAAGGATTAACAACCTTCTTTGAAGTTTCAGGATTTCCTGCCTTCGAGCAACGCAGGGGCAGCTAAGCCCCACTTGGAGATGCCACCCCCCACCAGTCTTTCCCCAAGACTAATGAAGCCACTTGCCCCGTCTCGCTGGTCTTTCTGCTTATGCCGGGAGGCATCGTCCGTTTCCATGCTGTCTTTGTCATCTGTTGAGTCCCCAGAAGTCAGGCAATGCCGAGTCTGGTCAAAAAGGGCAATGAATTCCTCCTGGAGTGTTTCACACACGCTCAACACCAGCTGCGAATACTCAGGAACTTCACTCACTATAACACACATGCACACAGCAATATGATATGGAGCACGAGGAAAAGCATATAGAGCAGCCTAGTGTTGGACAAAAGCCTTACTTTGAGGTGGGGAAATCACTCCCAGGGGATGAATGTGGCCCTCAGGACTCTCCCTAGACCATACCCCCTCACCAGCTCTGCTCTGTTCCTTCCTCAAGTGCATTTGCCTAGCTGGAATCTGCCCCTCAATTGTGGTAATGTGGGCTGGCACTGCGTCCAAAGCTATTGTCCCATGGTTTGTTCCCAAACCACTTCAGGAATGCTTGGGTTCAGAAACCATTCTTTTCCATGCAAACACTGGAACCTTCAAAGGGCACCAGATTTTCCACCTGCCTTGCCCTACACTCCTACTTGGGACCCTTACAAGGAGGAACTACTGCCTAAATAAGTTGTATTGCATGTGAATTTTGCATCCGTGTATTGTTCTGTGCGATTTGCCCAGGGGGTGGGAAGGCGGGCTCTTTTGGGAGAGAAGCGGCATATATACAAACAACAACATAACACAACACAAGCATCTCTGCTCAAGGCATTACGCTAAGCAGCAAGAGTGATGTCCGCAGAAGTTGTCCATATAAAGCTCCCCACCTTTCATCTGCTTCATTTGCAGGACTGTGATGAGAGCAGAGAACACTTTGGCCTTTGTCTTTTCCATCATCTGCTGGTCTGCCTGCAGCACTCCATCCAGAATCTTCGTCAAGGAATTTATGATTTTATCCACAGAGCCCAACTCGCTGACAACAGGGATTGGGGGGGGGGGGGGGAGCGAAATGGAAGAAAGGATATTAAGATGCATAAAATTATACACATGTCAGCATGTCATCTGCTCTGCATGATTCACAACCTCACTGGGTGAGTTTGCTTTAGAAGAGAGCAACAATCCTCAGCATAGTGCATCCAGCGCCTGCCTGCTCTTGATCATCTGCCAGCAGAAGACCACAGAGGGCATGGTAAAACCACTTCCCTTTCCAGTTTCTCCCATCAACGAACAATTCTGCCTTAAACAGTGGTTCACTATAGTTCACACCTGTTTTTGTGCTGGCCATCTTCAAAACTGGATTAGGACTTTTAGAGACCATAAAGCACAGAAAAAAGTTTACAGTGCCCCTTAATGGAGAGTAAATCCCCTGAATAAAATAGGGCTAAGTAGACAGGGTTGGGATCGCATATTACATTTCCACTGCCTTCAGAGATTTTAAGAATTATTTGATTGACTGAAATAATAAAATAATAAATATGCTGCTTGACTGCAGTAAAACCTCTAAACAGTTTACAAGAAATACTAAATTATCAATAAAAAATACAAAATAAGAAAGTAAAAACGTAAGATTTTATAAGAGCAGTAAAAAACCTTAAATTAAAGCACATCTGGATAGGCTTGTTTTAAACAGAGGCTGAAAAGAGTACAGTGAAGGTGCCTTCCTGGAGTCAGTAGGAAGGGAGTTCAAAAGTGTGGGTACTGCCACACTAAAAGATCAAATTCTTACAATTATGGATTGATTTCTTAACAGTAACTCTCCAGAGTACCAGCAAGGAGTCCTTCTTAACCCGCCACCTGGAAATGCTTGGAACTGAACCTAGGACCTCCTGAATGAGAAGAATGTGTTCTGCCACTAAGCTACTGCATCCTTTCCCCCAAGAGACCTACCTCTTCCACTGTCTCAGCAGGATTAAGAGGAGGGTGCACAGCATCGATCCCAGCTGTAGACAACACACCGAAGTGGGAACCAGCAACTGCAGAAATATTTATTTATTCTGACTAACAAGATTTTAACATTGTCTCTCCTAAACAACATTTCCAAAGGAGAAAGCAACATGAATAGACAACCATCAAGCCTTAAAATAAAACCACAAAATAAAAATGTGATACAAGCCAATAAACCGACTGCACAGGGGGAGGAGGGAAGAAAAAAAGCATGTTTGATTCTATTTCCAAAAACAGAAAGGGAAATGTTTTAAGTGGCTTCAGGACAGAGGGGGAGCCAGGTGGGCATCTCAAAGGAGTGTGATCCAAGATCCAGACCGCTACATAAATGGTCCTAGGTTTTGTGGGCACCTTTAAGTTGGCAGGACAAATGTTCGTGCATACTGCAATGCTCACCAGGACAAACTTTTGTCATTGATCATGCTCCAGTGAAATGAAGAAACACAGGCTACGTACGCACCATAAATTTGAAGTGTGTTTCATCCACATGGCTCTCCCTGTGAAAGAACCCTGGGAACTATCATTTTCCCCTTACAGATACATACTGTTTTTATACATTCTTCTTCACTTAAAGCAGCTAAACAAACTCTATGACTTCAAGCTGTAGAAGACCAAGAATGCTATTCAACTAAGTATTACTCAGAGTAGACCTGTTAGAAGGATCATGTTCATTAACTGAAATAGGCCTACTCAAAGTAAGATCTAGTTCAATGGTACCCTTAGAACCCATCGCTGCCTGCCAATCTGCTACCAAGGGTCATGTTTAAGGTGTTAATACTAACATTTAAGTGCCTATACAGCTTGCTTTATCCCTTATACACCTAGCAGATTGCTGCAGTCTGCAAGAGTCTCTCCTACAAGTTCTAAAGATCTGAGAAGCCCACTCTGCAGTAACTCATAGTGTGACACTTTTCCACTTTCCAAAACCAACTGGAGGCATTTTTCTGTTCCCACGTGCTTTTCTAGCTGTATAAATGGGTCTTCACCACAAGTACCCATTTGTTAGGGCTTTAGTCTTGTTTTAAAATGCATTTGCTGCTTTGGTAGTTTTAACTGTTTTACCTTATGCATAAATCGCGAGACAGTGGTTCAGAAGGCAAAGAGTGGTTCAGAATTAATAAATTGATGATAAAAGCAGTGATGATAACAAAACTCACCAAAGCCTCAGTCCCACTCAGGACCTCCAGGAACAGCTGCTGGACTTCAGAGTCAGTCAAGTGCATGATGTCGGCCTGAGAGGATCAAAGTCCATCATTAAAAATTTGTAACAGAATCATTCCCTGCCCCCATTTCTTCTTTGCAAATAACAACATCAAAAAAGTTCCTTTATATGCAAGATGCATGTTTGTTGAGCAATCAGCAGCTGCAGTACCAGGCAACTATAAAATCTGAGATTACTAGAGCAGAATCTGTTGCAACTTCCTTCTTTCTCTCAAGTAATAGCTGGGTTTGGTTTTTTTTGTGTGTGCGTTTTTGTGTGTGTGTGTGTGTGTGTGTGTGTGTGTGTGTGTGTGTTCCAAATCTGTTAACTGGCTCAACTAACTTATGTGAGATGCAATGTGATTCAATCCCACCTCCCATTCTATACTGTAACATTTTATGGACAGACAAAGAGACAAAACCTCCTTACGTGACTGGAAGAAACAATGAGCATCATCCGCCATGCGGAGATCAGCATCTGATACTCTGACATAGAGGTGCAGCCGCTGTCCTCAGTCTCTGCCATGTGGAACGCCAGGGACTGCACGTAGCCTGACCAGTAAGCAAAGCGCTTCTCCGTGGAAAACTTCTTCAGTGTGTCTTTCAGCGACTGGTCCAAAGAACCCCTATGGGCAAATGAGAAACTGAGAGCCGTGATTCTTGCTCTTGGTTACTCTTGGTTTTGCAGAAAAGTAGAAGTGTGTCCCTTCCTGCTAAAGCAGCTTTGACCTCAAATGTTTTGGACTACAATTCCCATCAGCCCCAACATCATAGAGCTGAGCTGGATGGAGCTGAAGGGAAATGCAATCCAAAACAATTGGACAGCACCAGGCTGGAATAGGTCACCTTGAAGAATTCACATCAAAGCTATAGCAGATATATCAGATAATGAAAAACAAGGTATACAAAAATAAACATGTGCTATTCTACAGGAAGCTATAAGTAAGTGGTGGGGAACCTATGGCCCATGGGCCAAACACAGCTCACTAGACTGTTCCTTTGGTGGAGCAAGGATTTCTCCCAACTGCCCATCCTCTGATGGGTGGTCAGAGCAAGCCTTGTTCAAGGAGAGGAGCAGTTTCCATTCAATTTCTTTGCAAGCTGCCCTGCCTTGCTCCTTTCAACCTTGAATTTTGGAGGTGGAAAGGAGCAGCACAGGACTGGCAACGCCACTTGGGAACACTGCGCCAAAAAGTCAACTGTGCTGGCGATAACGTGCTCTACAACAGATTGTGCCGTCTATTGTGCAACATATGCTTATACAATTCTCTTGCACAACATTCTGCTGATGCACATTTTTCACTAGTAGAACTAGTATGCACTACTAAGTGATTTCAACTTAGTGCTGCACTGGATACAACTCATAATTTCCTATTACATCTGTACTGAGCTGGCAGAGGCAGGTCACCGGCTTTTAGGAAATGATCTGAATGATACTTACTTAACTACATAGTAGATCTCCAGACAAATGATTTTCATGATCAAGGCACAGGTGTCCAAGATGCTGAGCTACAGAGAGGGAAAGGGAGTTATGTGGAATGTATGTATGCATGTTTTAGGTATCCTATGTGTTTTATTACACATTTTATTATGCTGTTATTAACCTTGTTTGCTTGCTAAAATCTGTTTGCTTGTTCTCTTTTCTTCATTTCTATATTCTGTATTTGGTTGACCAATAAATTTTGATTTGTTTTGCTTTGATTTGAGAACTATCAGGCTGGTGGCTCATACAGAAACAAAAGGACAGAAACCAAATTTACCTGGGAATATTTCATGCTTTCTGTCCCACCAAGCACACTGATGGGGTGGGGATGTTTGAACTTGGAAATCTATCAAATTTTACTTTAGCCTTTTAAAATGTATCTATCCTGCATATCTTACCTAGGGGGAATAGCAATTAAAGGCTGTAACACCCAAAATATGGTAGCAGGAGACATGCAGGTCCACAAACTAGTGCTACTTACTATGGAAGCAACTCACCTCAGATGTTTCGGAAGGCGGAGGAAGGGTTCCAAAGAGTGGGTTAGTTAAATTTTCCCAAAACTTTGGCCTACAAAAATTGCAGAAAAACAGACAAAATCAGGCATTGTTCACATTTTTTTGCCAACTTCAAAACATTCCTAAGGATAGAAGGATAACTCTGTTTGTGTTGGAGATTAAAGTGCTCTACTTTGTGCCCGCTCCCAGACGGGTTGCAACATGAGACGAGAAAATTTGTCACTTACTTGGTGCGGAGGACTAACATAGCACTATCCCGGCGGTCCTGCCAGAGGGCATGAAGGAAGGCAATGGCAGCTCGCTGGAGAAGCGGGGGACACCAGTACCGCTCCTGCTGTTTGGTGTCTATCAGCTCCAGAACTACGTGAAGGCAGCTCCACTCTCCTAAGTTGAATTCCTATACCAGAGAAAAACAAAATGCAAAAAGAGTGGCAGCGGGAAAGGAAAAAAACTTTTAAGGACATGCTTTAGTTCACAGAAGCTACAACAGCTGGGTGGTAGGAGTGTGGAGGTCTGTGTGGCGACCATATAATGTGGTCAGGTCACTGGGAGAGAAAAGAGAATGCTGAATTCTGCCCCTTCTGCGGCAGAGAGGAAACTTATAAGAGTCTGCTGGATCAGACCTATGACCCGCCCCCATCTGGCCCAACATCCTCTTCTCACAGTGGCCAACCAGATGGTCGTTATGGGAAACCTGTAAGATCCTCCTGTGCTTTCCAACAACTGATATTCAGAAGCATAGCTGCCTCAGAATGGGGAGGCAGAGCACAGCCATCATGGCTAGTAGCCATTGACGGCCTATCTTCCTCTATGAATTTGTCCAATCCAAAGCCATTTAGGTTGGTGACCATCACTGCCTTCTGTGGGAGCAAGCTCCATTGTTAACTGTGTGCTGCGTGAAGAACTCCAGCTTCAATGGAAGACTACACATTCTAGTGTTACGAGAAAGGAAGGAAAACCTCTCTCTATCCACTTTCTCTGTCACATGTCTATAAGCTTACAATGTCGCCTCTAAACTAAAAAGTCCCAAACACTGCAAACCTTCTCACCTTGTGTCTAAACCTAGGCACAAACTAGTAGCCAGCGACTGTGCATGTTTTTGTAGAGGTTTTGTGTGTGGGTGTTCTATCGAGTGTTGAGTGAAACCAGATCTCCTTTGTGGAAAGCCTAGGATTGTGGCTGCTGCGGTGAGTGAAGAAAGATTATGTCAGAGAGATTATGTCAGCTGGCTTCAGGGCTGATGCTGACCTGCAACTTCTGATCTTTGAATTATCACAATACTCTTTGAACTATTGTGAGTTTGCACACTGAACTGTATGGAGGTTCTAATTTTTAATGCTCTGCTATTCTCTCGAGCTTCTTTGAACTCAATGCTGTGAATGGGAAAGCAGCATGCAAATATTAAAGCAGATCAAAATATGTGGGCTGAATCATTCAAGCAAAAGGGAGGTGGCTAAGGTGACGATTCTAGGTCACAAAAGTGAAAAATTATTGTGTGCTCTCTCTCTCTCTCTCTGACACACGCACACAAACGAGAGTCTACCTTTGATCCATCAGTCCCATCATTTACTTCCAGATTGAGGAACAGCTCAATGAGGCCAGGCTGCGTTTCCACAGCAACGGTGAGGAACTCGAGAATCATGACTTTGATGCGCATGTCCTCGATTTTGCTCTGCAGGCGTGTCAGGAAGGCATCACGGATGGCAGCAGCATCATTCCCAAGGCAGGCATAGACAGACATTGGAGCAACCTAAAATAAATGAAATAAAACTCTACTAAATAACCAAATTTGTCAAAATCCAATCCAATTTTTTAAAAGTATTGCAATGCTTTTCAAAAATGCTTAGGTAGTCACTATTCCTTAGCTTGCTCAAGAGAGATTGACTTTGGATGCTGTAACAGGATAGAGAGGAAGAAGGTCTCAGATTTGCCAAACCTAATCCACTGAAGCTTTATAACATGTTACTAGCCACAACAGCTATGCTTGGCCACCACAGCCAGAGGCAGCAATGCTTCTGAATACCCATTGTTGGAAACCACGGGAGGGGAGAGTGTTGCTCTTGTGCTAGGTTCCTGCTTGAGGGCTTCCCATGGAGGCATCTAGTTGGCCACTGTGAGAGCAGGATGATAGATAAGTGGGGTTACTGGCCTGATTCAGTAGGACTCTTTCTGTGTATTATGACCCCTTCAGGACTTTTCAGAAATTCTGAGAAGTCCTGCTTACTGTAGGGGGTGGGCAAAAGAACGGAAGAGCCTGGCTGCTAGATCAGGCCATCCAGATGCCCCAATGAGAAGCTTGCAATCAGGGCCTGATCACAACAGCAACACACTCCCTTCCTGTGGTTCCCAGCAACCAGAGTTCAGAAGCATTGCTGCCTCCAACAGTGGAGATAGAACAGTTAGCAACTACAGTAGTACCTCGGGTTAAGTACTTAATTAGTTCCGGAGATCGGTACTTAACCTGAAACTGTTCTTAACCTGAAGCACCACTTTAGCTAATGGGTCCTCCTGTGCTGCCGTGATGCTGGAGCACAATTTCTGTTCTCATCCTGAAGCAAAGTTCTTAACCTGCAGCATAATTTCTGGGTTAGTGGAGTCTGTAACCTGAAGCATATGTAACCTGAGGTACCACTGTACTGATTTCCCCCAACCACACAGAGGTCCTATTTTTAAGGATGGGGAAATGAAGTTGCTTTAAATGGCTATGTAAGAATTGCAACTAACAAATATAATGAATCATCTTCATGGGAAAAACCACAAAAGCCCTTTAATGGGTAGAAAACAGTAAAAGACCTACTGTGGCAAGCCGCTTCAGAAGCTGGATGGCGAGGCGTGGCAAGGCAGGGTCGTGTTTGTGGTAGATATATTTGGCCAAGATAGCAATCAGGTTGTTCCTGTGGGCACCTGGCAAGAGCAGAATTTTAAAAAAATCACAAAGAAGATTCATGCATCTCTGAGGAAAATAATTCCTTACAAAGGAAGTGTAAGAAAAAAGCAGCTTCCTTCAACAACCCACATCCCTTTCTCAAAATGCAAATTTTGAAAACCACACACAGGTTGTAGATACCGATTTGGATGGCACATATTAATTAATATGTTTAAATTAATATGGATGTACTGATAGTCACTGGATTTTTTTTCTTAAAAGGTGCTGTTTTTAAAACAAAAATGTGAAGAAAAATACAGTAGATTAGAAATTGTAATTGGTAAATGTTAAAAATTCAAGGGCTAGAACAATAGTTAATGTGAGCTGATGAGGTAGTTTTCTTTTCCTTTTCCCTTCCTCTCTCTCTCTCTCTCTCGCTCTCTGGTAAACATGTACCGTATTTTTTGCTCTATAACACGCACCTGACCATAACACGCACATCGTTTTTAGAGGAGGAAAACAAGGGAAAAAACATTCTGAATGAAACAGTGGATGTATCATTTTTGTGCTTCATGCTGTGGCCACAGACATGTAATCTGATGGTGAATTTGGGGTGACCCAATGCAAAAATCCTGAGAATCCCTGTGGATCCATGCTTTGTAACCACGTTTTTGCACCATTGCAGCCCCAGGCAACAGTGGGTGCGTGATTTTTGGGGGGCAGGCTGTAGCCATGGACATGCTATGTGCTCTGATGGTGAATTTGGGCTGACCCAATGCAAAGATCCTGAGGATCCATGTGGATCCATGTTTTGTAACCACGTTTTTGCACCACTGCAGCCCCAGGCAACAGTGGGTGCGTGATTTTGGGGGGGCAGGCTGTAGCCATGGACATGCTATGTGCTCTGATGGTGAATTTGGGCTGACCCAATGCAAAGACCCTGAGGATCCATGTGGATCCATGTTTTGTAACCACGTTTTTGCACCATTGCAGCCCCAGGCAACAGTGGGTGCGTGATTTTTGGGGGGCAGGCTGTAACCATGGACATGCTATGTGATCTGATGGTGAATTTGGGCTGACCCAATGCAAAGATCCTGAGGATCCATGTAGATCCATGCTTTTTAACCACGTTTTTGCACCATTGCAGCCCCAGGCAACAGTGGGTGCGTGATTTTAGGGGGGCAGGCTGTAGCCATGGACATGCTATGTGATCTGATGGTGAATTTGGGCTGACCCAATGCAAAGATCCTTAGGATCCATGTGGATCCATGCTTTTTAACCACATTTTTGCACCATTGCAGCCCCAGGCAACAGTGGGTGCGTGATTTTGGGGGGGCAGGCTGTAGCCATGGACATGCTATGTGATCTGATGGTGAATTTGGGCTGACCCAATGCAAAGATCCTGAGGATCCATGTGGATCCATGCTTTTTAACCACATTTTAAGTGGGGAGGGAAGGAAAAACACAGAAGGGACAAGGAGCAGGAGAGGGGTGTGCAGAGAAGCAGCTGGCTAAGAATGCAGGAGAGGGGTAGGGAGGAAAGGAAGGCAAAAGTTTTCCCTCACCTACCCACCCAAGCCAGCCAGCTCGCACGCTCTCTCTCTTTCTCCCTCCTGCATGTTTTCAGCTTTCCCCTCTGCTTGCCTGGAGGGGAGGGGCTTTCCCTGCTCTTTGTTCCGTTTGAGCAAACACAGCAAGGAAACAGAGGTGGGTGGGCAGTAAGACCCTGAGGCAGAATGCCGGAAAGCAGCCGCTTCCTCTTTTCAGCTTTCCCTTCTAGGAGACGCGCGATTTGATTTTTGCCTGCTTTTTTTTGCCTCCCCTCGCACCAATTGGCTCCAGGGACCACACATTCGCTCAATAACACGCACAGACATTTCCCCTTCCTTTTTAGGAGAAAAAATCTGCGTGTTATAGAAGGAAAAATACGGTAATTAAAAGGAAACAAGAAAACTACATGCAGGTTGTCTAGGCATAAAACTAGTGTGCCACATTCCTGACTACAGAACATATAAAAGGAGGTACCTACCATGCTGTGTAAGGGAATGTTCCAGAGGAGACACCACACTGGACGGCGGCTTCAACCGGATAACGTTGTTGGTGACAGAGAATGCCAGTTTCACTGTCTGGATGAGCAGCTGGCCCTGGCCGTGAGACTCGTCACTGCATTGTCAGCGAGAATTGAATTAGAACCCATCATTTCCACAGCACTTTTTCAGAGCACTCTGATCACATTAGAGGCTAATGGCTAACCTCAAATCAATGCATGAAACTCAAGCATACCTCTGCATTAGGGGCCACATAACCACCACCCTCCTTTTAGGATTGTAAGATCACAGTGCAAGCAGACACACACAACTGGCAGAGTTCCCATGGGGCCTTTGTTCAAGACCTACACCACCCCATGCATCCTTGGGTTCTTGGTGCCTAACTAAGGTGGTAGAGTCTGCTAGATCAGACCTATGACCTATCTAGCCCAACACTCTGTTCACACAGAAGCCAATAATTGGCCTCTTTGGAAGCCATGAGCAGGATCCAAGGCCACAGCGACTTTCTTCACTTGTGATTTCCACCAACCAGTATTCAGACGCAAACAACCTCTGACAGGGGAGAAAGAGAACATAAGAGGAGTCCTGCTGGATCAGGCCAGTGGCCCATTTAACCAGCATTCTGTTCTCACAGTGGCCACCCAGAGGTCTCAATCGGAAGCTTGCAAGCAGAACCTGAGCACAACAGCAACACACTCCCCACTTGTGATTCCCAGGAATTGGTATACCCTGCCTCCAACAGGGTACGTATTCACCTAGGATTTTGGTGGTTTATTTACTGTACTGTTTTTAACTTCTACTTCACCATGTTTACTTCCGTTGGCTTACTAGCTGCTGGAATTATTGAACCACTGCATTTTTTCGTATTGTTTTATTTGCTACAATGCAACATGTCAATATTTTATCTGCTATTCCTTACACATGTCGATATTTTATCTGCTATTCTTACAAAAGAATGCTCCTGGGGAGCTGAGAGGGGGGCAAGGGACGAAGTACTCACCTGCTAGACTGTGTGGCCATCACCATATCAATGGTGTCCACACCAATGCCCATGATGTTTATGACGGCCTGTCCTGCTTCCGTGTTGGCCAGGCTGAAGATGCAGAGGGACTGCAAGCTAGGGGCCCCGCTGGAAAAAGGCAAGAACACGGATCTCAACTCAGTGTGAAAGTCCTCGCAGTTAACCCCAATACAACCAGCGCTATAAAAAAAAGTGAACAGAGAACTGACGTCTCTATAGCCATGAGTACTAGCAGTTCAACTTACGCAGGATTGTCGTGTCCTGGTCTCCTTTGGGAGGAAGGGTGAGGGTATAAATTTAAAAACTCATCCCATTCTGAGGGATAGGGCAGTAGCTCAGTGGTAGAGCATCTGCTTGGCATGTAAAAGGTCCCAGGTTCAATCCCTGGTATCTCCAGGTAGGCCTGGAAAGCTACTGCAGGTCAATGTAGACATTACTGAATTAGATGAACCAGCTCAGTACAAGGTAGTTTCCTATGTTTCATTTGTTCCGCTTTCATTGTAAGTTTAAGATAGATTTATTATAAAAATGATGTAAGGAGCAACAACAACAACTCCCCTTCTGAAAATTAAGTGTGCATGGGGCTGTGAATAATAAAATAAAATAATAATAATAATAATAATAATAATAATAATAATAATAATAATTATTATCAGAAGGGTAGGGGAAACAAAATCTGTAGGGGAAAACACATGCTTTACATACAGAAGGTCCCAGCCAACAGCCAACATGGGGCCCTCCAGATGTTAAGGTAAAGGTAAAGGGACCCCTGACCATTAGGTCCAGTCGCGGCCGACTCAGGTGTTGCGGCACTCATCTCGCTTTATTGGCCAAGGGAGCCGGTGTTTGTCCGCAGACAGCTTCCAGGTCATGTGGCCAGCATGACTAAGCTGCTTCTGGAGAACCAGAGCAGCGCACGGAAACGCGTTTACCTTCCTGCCTGAGCAGTACCTATTTATCTACTTGCACTTTGATGTGCTTTTGAACTGCTAGGTTGGCAGGAGCAGGGACCGAGCAACGGGAGCTCACCCCATCACAGGGATTCGAACTGCCGACCTTCTAATCGGTAAGTCCTAGGCTCTGTGGTTTAACCCACAGTGCCACCCGCATCCAGATATTGCTGGACTACAAATACCACCATCCCTGATCGGGAGCTGGAGCCTAAGAACAGCTGGAGAACACCATGCTGGCTTCTCTGGAGTTAGCAAATGATGGGAAAGACCCCTCTCTCCACCAGAGACGCTGGAAGGTTGCTGCCAGTCAGAGTAGACAGCACTGGGCTAGAAGGAACAAGTAGTCTGACCTGACAGAAAGGAAGCTTCCTATGACAAAAAAATCATAGGAACAAAACACACACACAAAATGCAGAGTTGGAAGGGACCCCAAGGGTCATCTCAACTAAAGCATCAATGGCAGATGGCCATATAACCTCTGGTTAAAAAGCTTAAATTTACCTGCTCTGAGTTTCCATCTCAGGGGACAGATTTAGGATAGCATGAATCAGCTGCAGGATAAGGCAACCTGAAAAAACAAGAGGGAGAGGGAAACCATTGTCAGGACAGGGGTGGGGAGTGGACTTAAACTGCCAGTTCTGCCCCACCTCTCTTCTGCGTCCAAAACGACCTGCATGCCAGATTGCGTGTCAGTTGGCTGTGCTTAAAATGGTCCCCACCCGTATCCCAACGCCAACCCTTCACATTTTTTGTTATTGTAAGGTCTAAGGTAACTTGTTCTGAATGGTTGTTATACTTGTTGGCTCTATGTCTTTCAGTTTCTCTTTAAAAAAATGAAAATCCTTTGTATGCTGTGCTTTAAGATGGCAAGATTGAGGGCAGGTACTGTCTTGTTTCAATCAATTGTAATCCACTTCTGGGAGCCTTTTTGGATGAAAAACAGGTCACAAATGCTACAAGTTTGGGGTGGGGGGGAATACCCCAAATCCTTAGCTCCATCCACCCACAGAAGTCGTGCTTACCAATTCTCTCTCTCACTCCATGGGAGTTGTAGCGCCATTTGTGGTAGTTGGGGAGCATCTCCTTCAGGACAAACACGATGCACGGCACCAAACCTTGGCTTTGGGTGTTGCCAAGCTGCCCCTAAGGAAAAGCAGTCAAGAAACCCAACACCAAAATCAAAGGAACGAAGAGACCACAAGCTTTCTTTGTTATTACCCAATTCCAAACCCTGTTTCTGTATTTCTGAAGTTACTGCAACAATCTGTGCAACTGTGTTTTTTATTTTAGCTATATATATATATATATATATATATATATATATATTCTCCTTTTTAGATAAGATGCTTTGGATGCTTTGTAGAAAAACAGGATAAATGTAAAGAATCTCAAGTCAATCAGGAAATCCCCCCAAAAATAAAAAAGCAGAAAAGCCTGAACATTCCTTGCTGATTTTTTATTTATTCAAAAGCATTCAGAAACAGCTTGCAATTTTTTTTTTACAAACACTAAGCAGTATACAATATAAAATAAAATAAAACAAGAACAACCTTAAACCAATAACACACCAGTCTAAAAAACTAATAAATGTTCCCCACTGCATGATGCAGGAAGTATTCCTTCTCCCCAAAAGCACTTACCCGTATGAGTGTCATGACTAAATTCAGGAAGGAGGTCGTTACACCATATTCGCCCTGTGGCTGCTCAATACTCATCAGCAGACTGCCATAGGCTCCAGCATTCATTCCTTCTGCACTGTGAGAAAAGAGGGCAGACACAACAACAGGGAAAGAAAGTGAGGGAAGTGTGAGACTGTGCACTCCAATCCGTGACTGAGGAAACTGCAAGAGTGTGCAATTGTCGACTGACACACAAGAATATAGGAAGCTGCCTTATACCAAGATGGAGAGGATACTCTTGGTGGCAAAGCACTTTCCTTTGTATGGTGAAGGGTAAAAGTGGGCAAAACTTCCTAAAACCCTGAAGTGTCACTGCCAGTCAGGAACATAGGAAATTGCACTCGACAGAATCAGACCGCTGATCCATCTAGGTCAGCATTATCAACACTGACTGGCAGCAGCTCTCTTGAGGTTTCAGGCAGGGTCTCTCCCCCAGCCTTACCTGGCGATATCAGGGATCCAATTAGGGAGCAGAAGGAAAGTAACATATATTTCAGTGACTTAAATGCTTATTACTATACATTCAAACATTGTCAAACCAGAAATCGTATTTGGTAATAAACCACATTACCAACCACAGTCAATAAAATTATTCCACTTGGCCATATCTGTTTCCATTGGACTAGATGACTCTTGGGTCCCTTCCATTCTATGATTCTACTACTGTTCCACTGGCTTTATGTTGTGTTTTTGTTAAATTGCTATATGTTTATTGTTATAATGCTACAATTTATTATGCTGTACACTGCTTAGAAAACGTTTAAAAATAAATGGTTTGTAAGTGTTTAAGTAACAATAAACACAATGGCCATCCAGGGTTTTGTACAATGAAGTCAGTGGATTCATTGTTCCATGGATGTCAGTCAAATTACCTGATCATGTGGCTCATACTAGAGACCGGATTGGCAACGAATGGTAAAAAGCCTGTGTGATGAAGATCCATCCAAACCTGAAAAGGGAGAGCAAAAAGTATATTTATCTGTTCATTACATCTGATCATTACACCTGTTGGGAGACAACTTCAATAGAAGCAAAGCCAGAGAGGGCCCCTTTACCTTTGCAGGCATCCGAGAGGCTAGGACGGTCAAACAGTTGACGCAAGAAGCAATAACGTCAACCGGGGGAGAAATAACAGTAGTCAGCCTGGAAGAGAGGCAAAAATAAATACACAGAGCTTTTCCAAAACACTCAAAAGGATGATACCATCTTGTGGTTCCGGCACCGGCTTAAGTACTTGGGAGTTTTAGAAAAAGGATTTGATGAAAGTGGATCAAAGTTTGAATTAGAGAGATTAAGTAATGATTCTAAAATTTTGTCTAAAATGTATAAATTGCTGCTTGAATGGCATTTGAAGGACAAGGAGGTTAAGTTGGTTATGATTCACTGGGCCAAATATACAGCTGAGTGATTGGGTAAAATTAAGGAAAGAAATTTACTGCATGCAATGCCCTAAAAGAAAATGTGATGGCAATGATGTATAAATGGTATATTACACCTGTCAAGTTAGTGAAAATGTATAAAGTCAGTAATAAATGTTGGAAATGTAAAGAAAAAGAGGGAACATTTTATCACATGTGGTGGGAATGTAAAAAGGTGAAATGCTTCTGGGAGATGATATATAATGAGATGAAATAAATGTTGAAATATACATTTATAAAGAAACCAGAAGCATTTTTACTGGGCATTGTTGGAAGTGATATAAATAGAAAGGAATATAAGCTCTTTTTATATGCTATAACAGCGGCAAGAATATTACTGGCCCAAAAATGGAAGCAAGAAGAATTACAGACGATTGAAGAATGGAGGATGAAGTTAATGGACTATACATAACTAGATAAACTAACAGGAAGGATTTGAAACCGGTGGGACTAGAAATTCACGGAAGACTGGAGTAAATTTACGGACTATTTGAAAAGTATTTCTGAAGATCAGACGACGTTCATAGGTTTGCAAGAAGTTTTGTGAGGAGTATTGTTGGAAGTGCTGCAAAAATGGAGAAGGGGAAGGATGATTTGTTAAGAGATGTAAAGGCAATATAAAGTTAAGAAATGCATAAGAAGTGGTTAAAACGGTGGATCATCAGAGGTGCTGATGGAAGACTAAAAAGATTGTATAAGTGATAAGTTTTGTGGTACATTTTATAATTTATATGTTAAAATCAATAAAAAATATTTTTTTAAAAAATAAGTACTTGGGAGTTTTATCTCCATCTCTCTTGGAGAGGCTTAAGCAGAATGACCACACAGGCTGCCATTACCTTTGTAACAGCATGTAGATCCGTGAAGTAATGGGCAGGAGACAATCGGCGATTGACACATCAGTGCTGATGACTTTGTGAACCAGATCAATGATTGGCTTAACCCTCTGGCAGTGCTGAATGACATCTGGTAAAAAAGGAATGCATTTAGTGTGAGACACCCAGACAAGGTAAAAGCAAGGAACATTAAGAAGCAGGGGCTACTAGTGAGCTGATAGGTTTTTGTTTTACTCATCATAGGAACACAGGAAGGTGCCTTATACTGTGTGAGACCAGTGTCCATCTTGCTTACTATTGTTTACATTGACTGGCAGCAGTGGCTCTCAGTGGTGGTTTCAGGCACGCCTACATGAAGACATCAGGGATTGAACTTGGGACCTTCTCCATGCAAATGTCACCAAGCTCTGGTCCTCGTAGTTCTGAATAAAGGACTGAATTAAACAAGAGTGTAGGAAGCTGCCTTCTACTGAGTCAGACCATTGGGTTCTATTTTGCTTAGTACTGTAGACACTAACTGGCAGCAACGCTGCATTCCAGGGTTTCAGGCAGGGAGTGTCTCCCACCACTACCTGCTCCAGTTCTACCTGGAGATGCCATTGGGGATTGAGCCTGGGACCTTCTGAATGCAAGATTGCTGCTCTGTCACTGAGTTAGCAGTACACCTCACAACATATTTTACAGAGTCCCCACCTTGCTTTTCCAAATTTCTGGGAGACTCACCTGCAGTCGACACTACATGCAACAGCATCTCAATCTCGCAAGTGAACAGCGTCCAGCTGCTGTAGGAGTACTCCCATCGTACCAAATAGGCCTGGTCATCCAGCATCACCTGGCCCACTGTTCCCTGAGGTATCCGTAGGTTTGTCTGGCCCAGCCCTAAAAAGCGGGGAAAGGGGACAGGGATGAAAACAAAGTCAAAACTTTCGTGCAAGTTGAAATTTCTTAACCTACGGACATTTGTATTTAGGAAAAAAACAAGTAACATTCCAGAATTATTTATTTCATAAGATTCATACACAGCTTGATTGTATAAAAAAGCTCTAAAAGCAGTTTACAAAAGATAAAAAGTTATCAATAAGAAGAATCAACAATCATAGAATTGGATAGAGTTGGGGGAACCTTCAGGGTCATCTAGTCCAACCCCCTGAAATCCAGGAATCTCAACGAAAGCATCCATGATAAGATGGCCATCCAGCCTCTGCTTAAAAACTATACCTGCTGTGAGGATCCATCTCAGGGCACATATACAGGATAGCATGAATCAGCTGCAGAATAAGACAACCAATCCACTCTCTCACTTCATAAAGTTAAACTAGCAATAGGTTAACAATAGATTAAAACTTGCATTGACTTTCTAGATTCTGGTCAGGCTTGTCTAAAAAAAAAGGGGGGGGTTAGCAGGTGCCAAAAAGAACAAAGTGAAGGCACCTGCCTGGTTAATAATTTTATTATCTTGTGGCATTACATAAGAACAAAATACGACAAAGCCAAGCCAAATACAAGGAAAAATATCACAGGATCATTTGGTTTCACCCAAGCTAAGTGCGGGACGTGGGTGGCACTGTGGGTTGAACCACAGAGCCTAGGACTTTCCAATCAGAAGGTCGGCGGTTCAAATCCCTGCGACGGGGTGAGCTCCCATTGCTCGGTCCCTGCTCCTGCCAACCTAGCAGTTCGAAAGCACATCAAAGTGCAAGTAGATAAATAGGTACTGCTCCAGCAGGAAGGTAAACAGCGTTTCCGTGCGCTGCTTTAGTTCGCCAGAGGCAGCTTAGTCATGCTGGCCACATGACCCGGAAGCTGTACGCCGGCTCCCTCAGCCAATAAAACGAGATGAGCGCCACAACCCTAATGGTCAGGGGTCCCTTTACCTTTAAGCTAAGTGCAAGTAGTATATACAGAACAACTAACAAACCAACATTTAACTTTCACATTCTTTTGATAGGTGTAAAATAGAAATTACCATACAGTCACCAAACTTATGTGCCAAGGGAATGATGATGGTGATAATATTTATTATGTCCCACCACCACCAACTCAATCAAAACACAATCATCAGAAAATGTCACAGAAGCTTCTTGTTATTGGCTCTATTATTAAGGAAGCAAAGTTTTGACATACTGATACCATCATCTCTCACACCTATCATTCATATTCCATCCTCTACCTCAAGCTCAGCAGGCCACCCACTCCTGTTCCTGCTTCCCACCCGCCTTGAAGGTTTTCAGCTTCCTGGAACATGCACCTGAACTCTGATGCTGCCTTTGGTTTGTCTGGACAGAAGATGGAGAGGTGTGTCCATGACTCTGTAGAAACTAGCCTACTGGTAAGATGCACATTTGCTGCTCTGCCAACTTCTGCCTTTGCCCCACCACCACTGGCATGTGGTTCCTGGAAAAGAATGTGGTCCTCAGCCTGAAAAATATTCCCCACTCCTGCCCTGCCTGTTTATTGTCCCATTACTCTCCTAAAGTTTTCACTTTTTTGGCCACACATATGCCTCTCCATTGTTTTGGATCTTTGCAGTATCATTTAGTTATCATGGAAATCTTTTGGACTATTAGAAAGTGTCGGGGACGCAGGTGGCGCTGTGGGTTAAAGCCTCAGCGCCTAGGGCTTGCCGATCGAAAGGTCGGCGGTTCGAATCCCTGCGGCGGGGTGCGCTCCCGCTGCTTGGTCCCAGCGCCTGCCAACCTAGCAGTTCGAAAGCACCTCCGGGTGCAAGTAGATAAATAGGGACCGCTTACCAGCGGGAAGGTAAACGGCGTTTCCGTGTGCGGCTCTGGCTTGCCAGAGCAGCGATGTCACGCTGGCCACGTGACCCGGAAGTGTCTCCGGACAGCGCTGGCCCCTGGCCTCTTGAGTGAGATGGGCGCACAACCCCAGAGTCTGTCAAGACTGGCCCGTACGGGCAGGGGTACCTTTACCTTTACCTTTATTAGAAAGTGTCACAGTTCCAAGCTGGCAATTATGGTCCAGAAGGCGGCCCTGGGCATTTGATGCCGCCAGCCCCAGCAGAAGATAAAACCGTAGGATCCCAAATGGTCCCAACTTCTGCTTCCCATGCTGCTTGACAGGTTTTGGGAGACAAGTGTTCAAATCCCCTTGCTCAGCCATGCTCACTGGGTGACCTTGAGCCAATCATTGCCTCTCAGCCTAACCTAACTCACAGGGCTGTTGTGAGGATAAAATGGAGCAGGGAGAACTACATACACCACCTTGAGCTCCTTGGAAGAAAGGTGGGATATGAGTGTAATAAGAATAAGAATAATTAGAGAGGACAAACAAGGAGTTGGGACAACCCTGGGGCAAAGAGCCCTGCCTTCTTTCTTACCAAGGGGATACAGCAGCTTCGGCGCCTGCCTTCGCCACAGGGTACCGTCTTCATGAGAAACTACATCGGGAGGCTTGTGCTTGTAGACCTCTATGTAGAAGGACATCTTATCCAAGAAGCTATAGACCTTTAAGCAGAGAGGTGGGGGGACAAAGGCAGAGACTCCTTCATTGTGGAAAGGAGTTGGAAGTCTGATATATCTTTCACATAACCACCCCACTCTTTTATCTAAGGTAGTGTGCATGCCCCATCTTATTTTTATCACCACAACTACCTTTTGAAAGATTGACTTTAAAAGCCCAAGCTCCACCCTGTGACTGAATACAGATTTTTAAACCAGTCTCCCCAGTATAATTTCCACATTCTAGCAACTGCACTGGTTCCAGACAGTGGTAATTAAAAGCACTCTAGGATTTATTAGCCTCCAAATGTACCTTTTTTGCTGTAGATTTATCAGACACAAGGGCTGTGAGTAACTGCAGAAGAGGAGAGAGGAGGTGGGGGAACATCCCGCAGACACTGTCCAAAATAATGCCCAGACCTGCACTTGGCTCCTGGTGTGAGAAAGACATGCACAGAATGTTCATTACAAACTGGTGCTAATCGAAGGCATTTTCTTGAGCTGCTAACATCAGATCAGGTTGGGCATTGGGAGTTCCTAGCTTTAGAGCACTAGCGTGCTCCACATCCTAGCCACTGGAAGTTTAGAGGTGGACAAGTTTGGAGATGGTGCATGAGCAATAGAAGGTTGAGATAGAAAAGTTTGTAACAGACTATGTAATAAAAACGAAAGTGTGTTGCCATGTGGCAGTTCCCCTGGCCACAGTGCAAACTACAGTGTGACAAAAGGATGTGGATGGGCAGCCCAGGCCATCAAAGGAGGTAAAGACCAAACAGGCTGCAGCAGCAGATCCCCAGCTCTGCTGGTTTCTCTGTCTGCCAGCATCAGAGTCCACATGGATGCAGAGCCCCAGGCTGGCCAGCACCACAACTGGCCACTTTCCTACTCCCCAGTCAGTCTTGGAATCCACTGCTGCTAATCAGAATGAAGTAAAGAACACAATCTGCCCATCACAACTATAATAGTGCCCATCACCAATAGTTTTCTGAAGACCACAATGCAAAGAAGAGCAACACAAGAAGTCTATTGCTCAAAACAGCAAGCAGAGGTCCAAAGCCCAAAAGATGATTTCCCCATAAAGGCTTTGGTCAAAGGAATACAATGTAAGGAAATGCAGGCCAAATGCAGCTAACTTACTGTTTTCCAGAACAGTGGAGGAATGCTAGAAGAAGCCAGAACTTCACACGCTGTATCTATTATGTCCTTTAGAAAGGAGAGAGAAAACCACCCACCACATTACACATCACTTGTTTCTGGTTCTTCCACCGTAAACCTCAAGAATTAAACCAGGTTCAAGACTGTTTAAACCAGACTTCACCAAACGTGGGTGCCCACCCAATGTCGGAACCACCAACTCCCGCCTTAAGCCTTTGGCCTCCTACCTGCTGATTGCCCAACGTGTGCAACTCCAAGGAGGTCAGCACAAAGGAGAGCAGGCCATAAATGCACATGCAGGCTGTGCTGGCGATGCACTGCAGAGCAAAGAGAGTGGGAGAAAAGGATATGGAGTGAACAAAGACTCATTCAGAAACTATAAAAGTTGAGCACAAAATTTAATGAGACATCTATTACGATCACACAACCCAAAGTAACAAGCCCAAACTCTGCAAACGTAAAAATGAATACATTTATTTAGTTATTAAATTTATTAGTTGCTTTCTTGCCACAGCAACTAAAAAAAATTAAAATACATACATTAAAACTGGGGGGAGGTGTGGCGAACAACATTAGTACATCACACCCATATTTTAAAAAGCCATAGTTAAAAGCAAAAGGCCTGGTTGAAAAGGAATGTTGTTGCCTGGCACAACAAAGGTCATCTAGTATAACCCAATGCAATGCAGGAATCTCAACTACAGCATCCATCCAACCATCCAACCTCTGCTTAAAAACCTTCAATGAGGGAGAGTCCACATACTCCTGAGGTAGTTCGTTCCACTGTCAAACAGCTCTTATTGTCAGGAAGTTCTTCCTTAAATTAGGTGGAATCTCCTTTCTTGTAACTTGAATCCATTGGTTGGAATCCTACCCTCTAGAGCACGAGAAAAGAAGCTTGCTCCATCCTCCATGTGATAGCCCTTCAAATATTTGAAGATTGCTATCATTTCTCCTCTCTGTCTCTTCTTTTCTATGCTAAAAATACCCAGCTCCCTCAACCGTTCCTTATAAGGCTTGATTTCCAACCCTTAATCACCTTGGTTGCTCCTTCTACGCACAAGTTCCAACTTGTCACCTGTTTGACAGCTGGCACAGTTATGGGGAAAGTGTCTCAGGGGTCAAACTGGACCCTTGGGTGGGCCAAGATTGGCCTGCAGAGGCTGGAGGTTCCACCCACCTCTGCTCAAGAGCCTTCCATGAGATTGCACAAGACATGAGACTCACATTTCCCTCGCTGCTTATTGATCGGAGAAGCTTGGTGAGGTACTGAAATACATTCAGCTGAATAGCTGTGCTGCCCATCCTTCTGATCGCGCTAGGAGACTCTTCGGGGCTCAACATGTGGCGCAGCAAAGCCCAGGCCAAGAGAACTGGGGCATGATGTGTGACATCCCCAAGAGTTAACAGCAAGCAGTCCACCTCCTACTCAGAAGAAGAGAATCAAGCTCTTACTCAGGGAATCTTGGACACAGAAGCATTCTTTTTTTATTATTACATTTATATCCCAACTTTCCTCCAAGGAGCACAAGGTGGTATACATAGATATCCTTCTCCCCATTTTATCCTCCTGTGAGATGGCTTAGGCTGAGAGAAAGTGACTGGCCCAAGATGACCTTCATAGCCAAGTGGAGATTTGGACTCTGGTCTCCCAGGTCCTAGTCCAATACCCTAACTACTACACCCCATTGGCTTTCCTGACTAGTCTTTTGTATGTTTCACCACTGAACACGCAGGACTTGCAATGGCCTTACTTGGCGGATCTGCCCGGTGCCAGAGAATTTATGCTCCTCTTTCCTGTCATCCAACACGCGCTCATGCAGAGAGTCGATTTCCATGCCTTCCACTAGAATGAGAGCACTGAAGTACCTGGAAGATAGGGAGTAAGGTGGCAAGAAAAAGATATAGGTGAGGGATAGGGTGGGTCAAGGAAGTTAGAACTGGAATAAGAAATATTCAGGAGATCATGTGCAATTATTTCTTTTTTTTTTCAACCATATTTTTTCTTTGAGAGATGTGATGTAAAAAAAAAAAAAAAATCAGAGCAGCTTTGATGGCTGGTGAGCAAAAACAGACAGCAAAGTCATTAACTGCAAAATGAAGGAATGTCTCTCTTCCAGTTTCTGTAATGCTCACGAACTGTAATGTGGTACAGTAATGCCAAGAGCAAAGTGGGCCCTTTTGCCCACAATGGTTTAAAAAAGACTTGTTAAAACACAGAGTATTATATGCTTTGCCTGCAGAATCTCCCTACATATTCTCAACACATCTACCCAGATGTGGCAAAATAGATGCATGGATGTTTTTCACATACATCTGTGTACTACCCCACCACCCTAATACACCTTTGGACATAAAACAATGTCGTGGGAGAAGCAGGCTGTGAAGACATTAAGAAAAAGGGAGAGAGGAGTGCGAGGGAGGCAGCCCAGACAACATCAGGGTCTGCTCCAGTTGGACTGCCCCCACCCAAAAAAAACCTTTACATATTATATCATTTGTCTTAGTGCTTTAAAACTGCTTGGGTACCCTGGCAGAAAGGCAGTATATAAATGCAATGAATAAATAAGAACAGAAGGGCATGCTGAATCAGGACACTAGCCCCATCTAGTCCAGGATCCTGTTCTCGCAGGAGCCAACCTGTAGGGAAGCCACAAGCAGGATCTGAGCACAAGGGCACTCTTCCCTCCTGAAGCTTCCAGCAACTGATATTCAGAAGCATTGCTGCCTCCAACTGCAAGCATAGCCATTGTGACTAGCAGCCATTGATATCCCCCTCCTCTACGAATTTGTCCAATTCCCTTTTTAAAGCCAGGTTGGTGGCCATTACTGCCTCCTGCGGAAGCAAGTTCCATAGTTAAACAACCTGTTGTGTGAGGAAGGATTTTCTTTTGCCTACCCTAAATCCTCTAACAATTTGGAACATGCTTGGGGGTGCAACAGCCTTTTTGAGAGGCCCCCTACTCACCCGATGCGCTCGACGAGATGATCCATGCTCTCATCCACCAGGTGCCTGTTGGTCTGCCGGGAGCCAAACCCCTGATCTTTGAACATTTTGGTGAAAGTCAGCAGCTCTTCTGCTGCCATCTCGAAGTAGGCATAGTAGAGGAAAATGACTTCCAGCAGCATTGACTGCTCCCGGAGGCACTGCATGAACCAGCGAGACACCTGCCGCTCGGTCTGAATAAGCAGGATCCGAATTACAATTACATGCAAACACAATGTGGGGGTTAGGGCGGGGGGGGGGGAGAGAAAAGATAGCTTTTAAGCAACTCAATCCCATGTGGATTTTGGTCAGGCTGGCTGGGGCTAATTTATTCATTTATTTCTGAAAATGTATATACTGCTTGGTACTAAAAGCAGAAACAACCCTTTAAAATGATTTACAAAATGAATAAAATAATGAAATTACCAGCAAAAAAAGTTATAAACCACTATTTTAAAACATTCAAATAATGAAAGTCAAAAATACAAAAAGCTGGAAGGAACAAAATACCATTAGGCTTCCGTGGGTCTCCCATGTGGGTGCTTCGGATTGGTACAGCTCCTCAAACTGCTTCCGGTAATTAGGAACCAGCTCCTTATCCAGTTTTTCCACACAATGAGAATACTGGGCCTTTTATAAAGCAAAATAATTTGATTAAGAGCACCACCAGGGACAAATTTATTTTAATGTTTCTATTGTGGAGAGAACCAGGAAATAAAAGCCCAATACCCACCATGTAAGGGTGTCTCTCATCCTGGAAGTATGTGAGAAGCTGGAGGACACAGCGCAGGATACAGATCCGCTCTTCATAGTAATAGTCAGCAAGCTGTGGAAATATATGTCACCACCCGTTAACACTAGTAGCTGCATTTTGATTTTAGATGACCTCCCCTACATCCTTCTATTAATTTTCTACTAAATACAATGGTACCTTGGGTTACAGACACTTCAGATTACAGACACTTCAGGTTACAAAATCCACTAACCCGGTAGTAGTACCTCAGATTAAGAACTTTACCTCAGGATGAGAACAGAAATCATGCAGTAGCAGCGGGAGGCCCCATTAGCTAAAGTGGTACCTCAGGTTAAGAGTGGTTTCAGGTTAAGAACGGACTTCTGGAATGAATTAAGTTCGCAACCAGAGGTACCACTGTAGTCAATTCTTTCCCTTAACCCCAAGTGTTATGGGTTATAAAACAGGGCTAGGGAACCTGTGGCTTTCCAGATGTTGTTGGACTCTAGTTCCCATCATCCCTGACTGTATGGCCAACCTGCTTGGATCTGATGGGAGTTGTTGTCGCTAAAATATTCCCCAACCTTTCTACTAAAGGTCCCAGAATGTCATCAATTTCTTCAACTCACTCTACTTAAAGGGACCTTCCACTGAAAATCTTAAGGTCTTTCTTCTGATCTTGTCCCTTAAGACTGTGGCATTTTAAAATCCACCCCCCACCATCCCCAGCATGTTTATCCATTAAAACATTTACTTAGTGCTGGTGGGGAGATATATATATTTTTAGAGGACTTCCCTGTTCTGCAGGGAAATGGCTTTATGACTGCTCCAAGGACAATTACAGTAATACCTCTGGATGCGAACGGGATCCATTCCGGACCCTGTTCGCATCCAGAAGTGAACGCAACTCGTGTCTGCGCGGGTTGCGATTCGCTGCTTCTGCGCATGACGTCATTTTTACCGTCTGCGCATGCACAAGCTGCGAAACCCAGAAGTAACGCACTCCGTTACTTCCAGGTCGCCGCAGCGCGCAATCCAAAAATACTTGTCCCGAAGCTACTTCAACTCGAGGTATGACTGTAATATTCTACACATCTGGATGCTGAGGTGGGAGGGAGGCAGCTTTGCAACTGTCACAAGTGCCAGCAAATCCACATCCATTGTAGTCATCACCACCACAGCTCCTCAAGTTGCAAGGACCATCAGCAGATTCCATATCTATCTGCAGAAAAGCAGTGTGTAGAAATGACCATCCAAAATAAGATTGCAGCATCAAGTTACTGACCTTCAGCATTAAAGCCTGACTCTGCCTTTCGTCTTCCAGAACAGCCTATGCAGAAACATAATAAAAGTAACATAAAGTAACTGATAACCACTAACAGCATCATAAAATAGATTGTGGCATGAAACAAAATCTCATGCATACTGGAAACACTGCAAGGGAATTTGGTTATCATTCCCCACCCCACCATCCTCCGGATTTCAAGCTTCAAACTTGGCTCACTTAAAAATGTTTATTAGTGCATTAAAAAATGTTACCAAGAACTAGCTTACTGTTAAATTCAACGGGACCTATTTTTAGAACACAAAAGAATATAATAAGAGCCCTGCTGGATCAGGCCTTTGGCCCAACAGCATCCTGTTCTCACAGTAGCCAACCAGATGCCCCAATGGGAAACCCACAAGCAGGACCCAAGTGCAAGAGCACTCTTCCCACCCGCAGTTTTCAGCAACTGGTATTCAGAAGCATTAGTGCCTCTGACCATGGAAGCAAGGGCATAGTCATTAAAGCCATCAATGGCTTCTTGCCACATCTCCTTCATTGCTATGTCTAATCCTTTTTTAAAGCTGGTGGCTAAAGCTGGTGGCCATCACTGTTGCCTGAAAGCAGTGTGCACAGCAGACTGGGGCCCTCCAAGGGTTTTGGACTATAACTCCCATCAGCCCCAGACAGCACAGCCATATGATGCAGAGGCTGATGGGAGCTGTAGTCCAAAATGTCTGGAGGGCCCTCAAGTTAGGAAAGGACTGCAGACTTAAGGAAATTTACTTTAAGGAAATTGCTAGCATGGCTAATGTAGCCAATAAGTTAGGCCTTACCCAACTTTGCAGTATCACACAGAGAAAGGCATTAGCTGATTCCCAGCTACACAGACCCATCTGTAGCAACTTATGTCAACATAAACACTGAAGATAGATCCCTGCACAGTTGAAAATTACCAACCTTTAATGAGTCTCTGGTCCCCCTATAATCTTCTTGAAGAAAACACTGTAACAGCTGCACGCTTTGCTCTTCATCCAAACCCTGGAGTAACACACACATTCAGCCAGCTTCTGTTAAGGGGTGGGCGCATTCAATACCCCTCCTTTGGACAATTTTTTTTAAAGGAGAGTACAGCAAATTAAATTTGTCCCCGTTAGCTCTCAAGGCTTCTATGAAGTATTGTGCTTCCAAATTATGCTGAGTCAAATCTCAAACCCCAACCGAAACTACTGCCATTCAAATAGGGAATTAGATGGTGAAAACTCTCTTTCTTGCATTCCTCCCACCACTTCTGTCCAGAGGAAAGCTTATCAGGAAATAAAGGAAGCAACAGAGCTGCCTGTTACACCTACTCACCAAGAACTTGCTGGTTCTCAGACCCAACTCCTTCAGCGGAGCAGCCACATTTTTGTCAGCTTTCACTTTCTCGGCTGAACTTGCACTGCAGATTTTATTATTATTATTAAAAAGTTAACTTGTGGTAATGAAAAGTCACAAAAGCTTTTTGTTCATAAAGCAAAACAAGCATGAAATTTAGGCATCTTTATAACAGCTGTATTGTGAAAACTATTTCCTCCCCTCTGAAGGACTTACAAGGACTAAGCTCCATCAACTAGGCACTGCAAATGTTACCCAACTAGCTCAAGCCCTTGAAACAAGGTATAGAAACTTCATCTGACTCATTTGAAATTAAGAACATAAGAGAAGTTCTACCAGTTCTAACCAAGCACACATTTAGTCGGGCATGCCACTTCCAATTGTAGCCAATCAGAAACCCAAATTTCTATGGGTTTTTGGTGGTCACAGCTGAGCTATTCCATGCTGTTGCCTCCCCAGCAACTGAAGTTCTGTGCTAGACTGCCTCTGCACTTGGAAGTTCCATTTAGCTGCCATGGGTGACATTTAAGCTATCACATCACCAATCCTCCACAAGTATTTTTGTAAAATAATCAGCACATTATCTTCCAGCACCCCATCTTTCCACACACTGAATGAAATAAAAGCCATAAGGATTCTCAAAAACCCTCCAGAGTATGTGGTAAATAACATGGCCCTATCTCATCATTTTGACGCTCCTTTTTGGTTTAGCTATTTTCTGTTCCCGCTGAAAATTTTCAATTAAAGATTTATTTTTGAAGAGTCTGGTTCTGCTATCAGCACTGCAGGGGGTTGGACTAGATGACCCTCATGGTTCCTTCCAACTTTACATTTCTATGATCTGTTCCAATAACAGATCTTTGACAATATAGCACCTACATAGCCAATTAGTAGGTTTTACTCATTTTTAATAGCTTGTAAATGTCTCAGATATGCTTTTATTTCAGTTTTTCATTTCAGTGGATCTACTGAGCTGGATGCAAGCCTTGATAAATAATAATGAATAAATTACTGTACCTGGGTGGCTTGTAGTAAGAGAGCCCTTCAAGCAGCCTCCGCCAGTGTTTATTCAACTCTTCCTCAATCTGAGCCTAGAAAAGACCAAAATAATAGCAAATACATCATTCTCCATGCCTGAAACTTAAAAAGGAACATACTCATTTCCACTATCATGTACAAAGCCCGACAAGAGCAAAAAGGAGTATCATAATCACCTATGGTTTAGATTCCAGCATAAGCAGAACAGAATCTTTCCTGATTATCAGCCATGGTGGGTGGGGCTGATGGGAGTTACAGTCCACAATATCTGGAGGGCACCATGTTGGCACCCCCCCACACAACCCAGCATTCAAATTACTGTATACCGTATTTTTTGCTCTATAAGACTCACTTTTTCCCTCCTAAAAAGTAAGGGGAAATGTGTGTGCGTCTTATGGAGCGAATGCAGGCTGCGCAGCTATCCCAGAAGCCAGAACAGCAAGAGGGATTGCTGCTTTCACTGCGCAACGATCCCTCTTGCTGTTCTGGCTTCTGAGATTCAGAATATTTTTTTTCTTGTTTTCCTCCTCCAAAAACTAGGTGCATCTTGTGGTCTGGTGCGTCTTATAGAGTGAAAAATACGGTACATAACAGAATCATCCCTGACCATTGGGCTATACCGATGGAATGGATAGGGTTGCAGTCTAGAATTTCTGCAGGGAATCCCTGATTTACAGTTTGAATTCTTCTATTAAAAAAAGATAAAATTATAATAAAAAGAAAAGAAACTTGTTTTTGTTTTGCCTTGAGGTGGAAGAAGACAGAATCTGGGCATGTTCAGCTCACAATCAGGGATTCCTTCCTTAGGGGTTGGGGAATAAGGGAAGCAGGCTGCTCTAGTAAACGGCCTCAGCCCAGTATACCTGAAGGAGCATCTCCACCCCCATCATTCAGCCCAAACACTGAGGTCCAGCTTTGAGGGCCTTCTGGCGGTTCCCTCACCACGAGATGTGAGGTTACAGAGAACCAGGCAGAGGGCCTTCTTGGTAGTGGCACCTGCCCTGTGGAAAGCCCTCCCATCAGATGTCAAGGAAATAAATAACTATCTGACTTTTAGAAGACATCTGAAGGAAGCCCTGTTTAGGGAAGTTTTTAATGTTTGATATTTTATTGTGCTTTTAATTCTGTTGGGAGCTGCCCAGAGTGGCTGGGGAAACCCAGTCAGATGGGCGGGATATAAATATTATTATTATTCCAGGCGAGATAGCCTGTCTACACCAGAAACCATTCTACACAAACGTGCAGCATAAGGAAGAACAAATTTTACATGGGAAGTGAACGATATGGAAAAATCCTCTCTGTATACAATGATGATGGCAGACATCCCAGAAAAGCATCCCCAACAAAAAAGAGGTGGCAAACCCATCCTCTACTTACTGGTTCTCTCAGAGCTGATCTGCCCAACAGAATGGTCCATAGTTCTCTGCTGCTTCTAGAAAAAGAATGTATTTTGAAAGAGGAAAAAACTGTATCTGTTTTGCTTCTTTTCTGTCTTTTTATTGTAATGTATCTATTTACTTCTATATACAATATTTATACACTGCCATATCATAAACATATATTACAGCTGTTTACATCATTAAAGCATGAAACCAACAGTAACATCATAAAAAGTTAAAAACAAGTTAAAAGAAAAAGATTTTTTTTAAAAAAAATCAATAGACTATTGTAGGATCTGCATAGGTTTAGTGGAGTAGAAAAGTTTTCAGCAAGCATTTAAAAGTTGGCACAGAAGGTGTCTGCTAAATCTCTATTGGCAGGGTATTCCACAGGACTGGGCTGATGACACTAAATAAGACTTGATTTCTCACTGTTGTCAAACAAGGGTCACCAAATGACCAAGGACACTGCTGAAGATGACTTCAGTGATCAATCTGGAGTATAAGGGTTCAGGAGATCCCTACAATATCCTAGACCTAAGATGTTCAGGGCTTTGTAAATCAATACAAGAACCTTGAACCTGGTTCAGTAGCAGATGGGCAGCCAGTACAGCTTTTGGAACACTAGTGTCACATGGACTTAACCATAAATTTTCATCAGTAATCTGGCTGCAGCATTCTGCAGCAACTTGAGCTTCCAAACCAGACCAAAGGCAGCCCCACATACAATACCCTACAGCAGGCATGTCCAAAGTCCGTTTTGGGGGCCTAATCCAGCCCACTGGTCAGTTTAATCCGGCCCCTGTGGCAATTTATTTCCTGGGGTAAAATCCTACAAAAAAAACTTCAACCCTAAAAAATGGTCAACAATTTTGGTCAGCCCTTTGGTAGGCCCTCACAGTCCTTCACTTAATCAAATCTGGCCCTCTTTGAAAAAAAAGTTTGGACACCACTGCCCTACAGTAATTCAGCCTCAAAGTTACCAATGCATGAACTATCGTGGCCAAGCTATCCCTGTCCAGGAATGGTTGTGGCTGGCAAACCAGATGAAGCTGATAAAAGGCACTTCTAGCCACAAAGGATACTTGGGCTTCAAGTGGCAAAGATGCAACCAGGAGTACCCCCAAACTATGCACTTGCTCCTTCAGAGGGAGTACAAACCTATCCAGAGCAGGTACCTTGCCAACTTCCCAAACTTGGGAACCAGCCACCCAAAGAGCCTGAGTCTTCCCAGGATTCAAACACAGTTTAACTGGCCCTCATCCAGTCCACCACTGCATCCAGACACAGGTTCAAAGCTTTCACAGTCTTTCCTGATTCAGATGTTAAGGAGAGGCAGAGCTGTGTGTCATCCCTGCCTACTGGTGACACCACATGGCAGTATGTGGAACACCACAGCACAAGTGCCAGGGGCCAAGGAGCACTAACCCAGTGCTACTTTTTAGTCACCACCTTGAAGATACAAACAGAACCACTCTAATACAGTGACGCCACAATGCCCATCTCACTAAATCAGTTCAGGAAGATACCATGGTCAATGGTATCAAAAGTTGCTGAGAGATCAAGATGCAACAGGATCACACACTCTCTGTCCCTCTCACAATAAAGGTCATCCATCAGGGCAACCAAGGCTGATTCCATTTCAAAACCAGCTGTGAATCAATGTTAGAAACTCAGATAAGCAAGCTATTTGCCAAATGGCCCCTTAAACCTAGGTTAAAAGTGCAACAACGACATGTTTAGTCACCATTTTCCCCTAAAGACAGTGAAGCAAAAAATGAATTGTGTATATTGTAATATATTTTACAATTCAGTCACACATTTTACCAATTACAGTAATCATTTTTCTTAGAATCCGTTTTCTTAGAAACACAATTCACATGAGTGACACATTTTAATACCACATTGGCAATTGTTAACTGGACACCACAAACATAAATGGGGCTGAGCCTCAGCAATAGTGGACAACCATAAGTCATTTGAATAATTAAAATTTATAAATATCAGTATATATGTGTGTTTATTACATAAAATATTGTGTTAGATTTGTATGCAACACTGCTTTAAATGACAATAATATACTATGTATTACTTGTGCTAAATCCATAACCAATTATAAGGTGGCACTATTATCACTACAGTAGTGTGTAACACTAATTTGCTAAGAGTACTGTCCAATTTTTTATGAGTACTGTGACAAGGAGAAAAAAACTGAAGTTTGTTACAAAAGGTGAATGAATAAATAGAACATACATGTGTTATTTTGTTTATACAATAAAAATATTGGTACCATACTTTAGTTTTCAAAATACTCTTTAAGTCACCCGAAGGCAGCAAACTCCTGAGCGACCCCCGCTTCAGTCTGCAGTGGGTCGCACGAGGCTCAGGGAAAGCTCGCGGTGTAGCCATAATACTCAGTAGAGACCTGAACTTCACTGCCACAACAGTCCTCAGGGACAAAAAAGGCAGATTCATTTTCGCTAAAGGGACACTAGATGGTAAAATCAAACTGACAATTGGCTCCATATATGCCCCAAACGCGAAACAATTAGAATTCTTCCAGAAGACACTAAACAAATTCCTCTCCTTCTCTGAAGGGGAAGCAATCCTAGGAGGGGACCTCAATCTAAATATGAAAGGTATATCCCTGAAAGATATCCACCCTACAACCCCATGGGCAACCTTCCTCCGAAGGAAACCCCCAACAACTAGGAACTCTTACAAGTTACTAAAAATGCTAAAAAAACAGGGGTCTCTACGACATCTGGGGACACCAGCCATACATTCCAATCGGGACGTCATGATACAGTGTCCAGACTGGACAGCATTCTACTCACACAGGGTCTGATCCCCTCAGTGGAATCAACAAACATCGGTAACATTAAAATCACAGATCATGCCCCAGTAGAAGTCATCTTTAAAATAGGAGAAGGAACACAAACCACCCCATCATGGTCCTTCAGTCCCATCCTAACTACAAACAAACAAATTAGAGTCTCACAAAAACCCTCCAAAACTACTTCAAGGAAAACGATGTAGACAATATAACAACCCCCCTCCTATGGGACACAATGAAAGCGGTCACCAGAGGAGCTTGCATAAAAGAGAAAACATTCCTTAAAAAACAAACCTCCTCAAAAATTAGCAAAATAGAACAAGACATCACAGCCCTCTCAACACGCTACAAACAAACAGGATCTAAAAAACTCCTCAAACTTATAGAACAAAAAAGGAGAGAACTAGACTGCCTAGAAATTAACAAAACAATGATCAACATTCTATATTCTAAACAATGTTTCTATGAACATGGAGGGAAAAACTCCAGATTACTAGCAAATAGATGTAGGAAAAAAGCACTCAAAACAAGAATACACTGCATCACCAAAAAAGACGGCAACATAACATTCTCCCCTGAAGAAATAACCTCAGAATTTGCAGAATTCTACTCCAACCTATACACCTCCCATAACCCACCAGAGAAGGAAATCAGAACATTTCTAGCAGGACTGACCATGCCTACCCTAACTGATGAGGAACAGGAATTCATGGACAGCCCTATCACCCCAGAGGAAATAGATGTGGTCCTCAAAAACCTGAAACCACACAAAGCCCCAGGCCCAGACGGCTTCACAGCAGAATTCTATAGGAAATTCAAAGAACCCTTGATGCCCTACATGACCCGCCTATTCAACGACATCATAAAAGGGGGCCCCATCCCCAAAACCTGGACCCACTCCAAAATAGTCTCCATCCCAAAACCACTAAAAGACAGCCTCAAAGTAGAATCATACCGCCCAATCTCATTAATAAACCAAGACTACAAGATATTCACATCAATCTTGGCCAACCGCCTAAAAATCTTCTTACACAAGTTAATAGCCCCAGACCAGACTGGCTTTGTCCCTGGCCGCAATATAACAGACCCCATCAGGAAACTACTGAACCTGATCGAAGACAGCAAGGCAACGAAACTCCCATTGACAATTATGTCCCTAGACATCCTCAAAGCCTTTGATTGCTTAGAGTGGAAATACATATTAGCAGTACTAACTAACATGAAATTTGGCCCCAACTTCCTACAAATCCTCAAACAAATATACTCCCAAGCCTCAGCAAAATGCAGAATTAACAATATGGATTCTAATACTATAGCTATCCAAAGAGGCACGAAACAAGGATGCCCACTGTCTACCTTCTTATTTATCCTGGCTCTGGAACCCTTAGCAATCCGCATCCGAGCAACCACAGACATCAAGGGGGTGGAAATAAAAGGCAGAACCTATAAATTAGGGCTCTTTGCAGATGACCTAATGGTGACAACACCAGACCCCATAAGCACAGCAACCTCCCTAATCAGAGAACTCAACACATTTGCAATGGTGTCGGGCCTACAGATAAATTTTACAAAGTCAGAAGCTATGTGCTTCAACACCCCTCCTCACACCCAAAAAGAACTCACGAAGGTAACCAAAATAAAACTCTGCCACACCAAGTTCAGATACCTAGGGGTACAAATAACCAGAAACCTCAATAAATTGTACCTCCACAACTACAAGCCCCTGTGGCGACAAATTAACAAAGACCTAAAGAGATGGAATAACACGAATTTCACTCTCTCAGACAAAATAGCCATGATCAAAATGATCACACTCCCAAAACTAACCTACCTATTCCAAACCCTCCCAATCTGGATCCCCTCAACCCAACTCCGCAGTTGGCAGAGAAAACTACACTCTTTCATCTTCTCACATAAAAAACCAAGAATAAGCCCCAAATACCTGCACCTCCCCACCTCAGAAGGAGGATGGGGAATCCCCAACATAGAAGCATATTACATTGCCAACCAAATACGTCGTATAATCCCATACATACTAGAAGATGAGACAAAACAATGGGTACACCTAGAGAGGGACACAATTGAAAATACCTGCACCACAACATACCCATTCCTCCCAAACAAACTAAGGAAAATTCCCACAACACTTAACAGGTACACACAGACCATGCTCAAAGCATGGAAAACACAAATAGGCAAACTATCCCCAACCCCATCCCCACTAATCCCCCTGGCGTACCACCCATTATTCCACCATGCAGCACAAAACCTCCAGATAAAAACCTGGCGAACCAAAGGCTTATATCGCCTAATAGACTTTTATAAAAATAACAAACCCTTGTCAACACAAGAAATACAAGACAAACTAGAAGACACCCAAATGCCCTGGTTAGCACAACACCAACTACATGCCCTCTTAAACAACCCAACAGTAAAATCAGCAGCAACTAGGCCCCTGACAACCTTTGAAAACCTCCTCCTAACAACAAAGGGAAACGGTAAAGGGACGGTATCCGCAATATACAAAATACTACTCCAAAATCCCGCAAATCCCCTAGACGCAATCAAAAAACAATGGGAGAATGACATAGGCTATGAGATTAACCCCACTCAATGGACCAGAATGTGGTCTAAACCCCCCTTTAAATCCATATCAACGAAAAGAAAAGAACTCACACTGAAACTCGCCCACAGGTGGTACCTAACACCAAGGAAACTAGCGCTAATACACCCAGGAACCTCACCAAAATGCTGGAGAGGGTGCACCTCCACAGGCACATACATTCACATGTGGTGGGAGTGTCCCAAAATCCAACTATTCTGGACAACAGCCATACAAGAAATATGTAAAATAACTAAGCAAGTATTAGACTTCACCCCAGAATTGGCCCTACTAAACATCTTCCAAGACAACAATGCCCATTTACACCACAAAGAACTCATAACCCACCTACTTTCAGCAGCCAGAAACACCATAACCAGACACTGGAGAGACCTGTCAGGAGTAAGCATGGACCAATGGTACCAAATAGTATGGGAAACAGCCCTACTAGAAAAAGTAACTAATAAACTGAAACTGACACGGGGACAAACAGAAGAAGACACCTTCACCCCGGTATGGCTCCCCTTTATCACATACACAGCCCAACAGGACAATGACAATAATCCACCAACAGCATACAAATCAATATGGCTAACCTGATCCAAAACACCCACCCACCCACCTCACTCACACACGAAAACAAAGATCACCACAGCCAATCACAAACAAACAATCACATCCTAGGCCAACCCCAACCTCTCTCACCACCAAAGGAACACAAGTGAACAACGCAAGCACGCTGACACCAAACTACATACATTAAACATAATAGAAACACCGCTACCCAACCCCACCCCCATCCATCTCCCCTCCCTCCACCCCGCCTTTCTTTTTTTTCTTTTCTTTTTTCTTCTCCCCCTAATGCCTCAACAAATGAAATGGATTTGTAAAAATGTTACATGGGGGGGGGGGGGAATAAAACAAGAAAACCCTTAATAAAATATTTTTTTAAAAAAAATACTCTTTAAGTTTTTATTTTTTTAAATTTGGCCTTCTATTGAGCATTGGAGCTCCAGGGAGGGAAATCATGATATAAATATGCAACAACAAGCAGCAAATAAATGGAGTTTCACAACTCTCAGTAAAACACATACAGGTGAAACTCGAAAAATTAGAATATCGTGGAAAAGTTCATTTATTTCAGTAATTCAACTTAAAAGGTGAAACTAATATATGAGATAAACTCATGACATGCAAAGCGAGATATGTCAAGCCTTTATTTGTTATAACTGTGATGGTTATGGTGTACAGCTGATGAAAACCCCAAATTAACAATCTCAGAAAATTAGAATATTAAATGCAATCAGCAAAACAAGGATTGCAAATAGATCAATATTAGACCTCTGAGAAGTAGAAGCATACATATGTACTCAGTTTGGGCCCCTTTTGCATCAATTACTGCCTCAATGCAGCGTGGCATGGATGCTATCAGCCTGTGGCACTGCTAAGGTAGACCAGGATGCTTCAATAGCAGCCTTCAGCTCTTCTGCATTCTGCAGGTTTTGGTACTTTTGGCAGTGTGGGCAGGTGCCAAGTCCTGCTGGAAAATGAAGTCAGCATCCCCATAAAGCTTGTCTGCAGAAGGAAGCATGAAGTGCTAAAAAATATCCTGGTAGACGGATGCGTTGACCCTGGACTTAATGAAGCACAGTGGACCAACACCAGCTGATGACATGGCTCCCCAAATCAACACAGACTGTGGAAACTTCACACTGGACTTCAAGCATCTGGCATTGTGTGCCTCCCCATTCTTCCTCCAGACTCTGGGTCCTTGGTTTCCAAATGAGATGCAAAAGTTGCTCTCATCAGAAAAGAGGACTTGGGACCACTGAGCAACAGACTAGTTCTTTTTTTCTTTAGCCCAGGTAAGACGCTTCTGATGTTGTTTCTTGTTCAGGAGCGGCTTGGCAAGAGGAATACATTTGAAGCCCATCTCCAGGATCCATCTGTGTGTGGTGGCTCTTGATGCACTAACTCCAGCCTCAGTCCACTCCTTGTGAAAGTCCCCAACATGTTTGAATGGTCTTTTCCTGACAATCCTCTCCAGGCTGCAGTCATCTCTGCTGCTTGTGCACCTTTTTCTTCCACACTTTTCCCTTCTGCATAACTTTCCATTAATGTGCTTCGATACAGCACTTTGGGAACATTCAACTTCTTCTGCAATTACCAACTGGATTACCTTCTCTATCCACTGGGAAATCCCCCAGAGAAGTCAAGAATCCATCAAATTCCATCAGTCTCTGGGGGGACCACCTCCTAACTGGCTGTCCAGTTTTTGCTTCATACTCTTGCATATACAGTGGTACCTCAGGTTAAGTACTTAATTCGTTCCGGAGGTCCGTTCTTAACCTGAAACTGTTCTTAACCTGAAGCACCACTTTAGCTAATGGGGCCTCCTGCTGCCGCTGCGCCGCTGGAGCACAATTTCTGTTCTCATCCTGAAGCAAAGTTCTTAACCCGAGGTACTATTTCTGGGTTAGCAGAGTCTGTAACCTGAAGCGTCTGTAACCTGAAGCGTATGTAACCCGAGGTACCACTGTATACATATGTGTGTGTGCGTGCGTGCGTGCGCACTCTTAACCTAGGCTTAAGGGGTCATTTGGTGAATAGCTTATATATCCGAATTTCTAACACTGCCCCAAGTACAGTTACTTCTACACACACAGCACACTTATGTACATTGCCAATATGAACTTCCCATTCCTGTGCACCTGAAGAAAATGTAGCCCAGAGTGACCAAGAAACAGCTTCCTAAGATCCTATTTAAATCAGCCTTTAACTCAGTAAAAGACTGAGACATAGCTCAGTGCTTACAGTTTCTGTCTGGTGCACAGAAAGGCAAAGGGTTAATCCCTAGCAGCCTCTCCAGGTAGGGCTGGGAAGGTCACCTGTCTGAAACTCTGGAGAGTGGCTGCCAGTCTGTGTACGCAATACTGAGCTAGAAGGGCCAATGGTCTGACTTGGTATACGGCAGTTTCCCCTGCCCCCTGTTTAACTGTGCACTTTATTCAAGACCATGAGGACTAGAACCTTCTTTTACATTTAGGAGAATGCATATAGCTCAGTGGCAGAGCATCTTATTCAATCCCCAGCTGCATCTCCAGGTAAGGTTGGGGAAAAGACCCTATCCAAAAACCTGGAGAGTGGCTGCTGCCAGCCAGTGTGGGCAACACTGAGCTAGATGGACCAAAGGTGCAACTCAGTAAAAGGAAGTGGTGTGTCTTCCAAGGAAGGGCCATAGCCCAGTGACTGAAGCATCTGCTTGGCATGCATAAGTTTCCCAGGTTCAGTCCCAAACAGCATCTCCATGTAGCTCTTTCAACATCCCCTGACAGGAACCCCAAAGAGCCACTACTTCCGGTCGGTGTGGACAGCACCAAGCTAGGCGGGCCAATGGGCTAACTCATGAGAATGCAGCTTCCTATTCATTTATTTAATTTCACAAGATTTATACACTGCTTGGTTCTTTAAAAGAAAAAAAAAACCTCAAAGCAGTTTACAAAAAGATAAAACAAGAAAATCAAGAAAAATCAACAACCCTGCTTTGAAACAAACAAAAGTTAGAAGACTTAAACAGATTAAAATTACCTCAACTTTCTAAACATGAATCCAACTAGCTTCTAATTGCGGGTATGACCCCATTAAAACGACTAAAACCAACCACATGCATTCATTCAAAGGGGCCGACTTTGAAGTAGGGCTACGCTCTGGCACAACAATCGCCCTTCTCGGGCTGATTTAGCCACAATTTAAAATAAAATCATTTTATTTCATTTTGAAACTGCACGATATTTTTCTCCCCTCGCCCTCACCCAATCAGTCAGTCGCTCCTCGCAACGCGCGCCTTCCCTTACCTCGCGCACAGCCCCTCAGCCGCCATCTTGCCTCTTGCCCTGCCCCACCCCCTTTCCCACGTGATATTCTCCCTCCCAAAATCAGCCAATCCATGAGCTAGAAAGGGAGAAAGAAGAAGGTGGAGCGAACGGCTAGAGCGCCTCTTTCCCGCTGTCCGCGAGTCACGTGACACAAGGCCCTTCTCTCTCTTGCCTCTTCTTGCCCCAGTGGTGGGGGGAGGAAGCGTGAGGGGCGCAGGGTGAGGGAGGCGACGTGACGTGTTGTGCGTAGCACGTCGACATGATGGCGGCGCCCAGTAGGGTGAGTTTATTACCGAAGAGGGATCAGCTGGGTGAGGCAATGGAAGGTTTGTGGAGGCCTGTTGAGGTTGCTTTCATTAAAAAAATATATTTTAAAATTTATGGTGGGTGCGGGAGAAAAAGCAGCTGGGTATAAATATTTTTAATGCATTTCTTTATTTGATTTATTAATATTATTTATATATTTAGGTTTGATAAATTAAATGTGTTTGCCAGAGCCAAGGTAGCCCAGTGTAGGGTGCTGAATGCAGAAAGGTAACCGGTCGCGCAGTGAGACAACCTGACGCTACCCTGGAGTTCATGGTCGTTGTGTTATTTGCTATTTGCTTATTACTGTTCTATATTAATATTATTCATTTCATTTCCGCTTTATATTTTTAAGGGAGGAATCTCAAAGTGACTTACAATACATGAAGACAGCAATCTAGAATAAAACATTACTGAAGGAAGTCAGATATAAAGTATACATTGAAAGAGACATAACTAGCAAGAAACCAAGCTATTATCTTAATGATTTCAAAATAAAGCATTACAAAGGAGGTCAAGTACAGAATCCATCAGATGCGTTACTTACATGCTATGCAAAGGTCTCCAAGCACCTAATGGCATCTTTAGAAACATAAATACAAACACCTTTCATGTATCGTTAAAAGTAGAACAAAGTAGCCTTCCTCCCTCTCAGTAAATGGCAATGGGAAGCGTTGGCAGCACACCAGTAATTAACAATGGTTCTCATGGACTCATTTAAGTGTGCAAAAGTCGTTCTGCCCTCACAGTAACCTTGTGAGATTAGTCTCAGTTGTTTTCTTTGCTGCTATACAGAATGTTGATGCAAATTTTAAAATGGGATAATATTATTAAGCAACTTTGTGGGGAGAGGGGATAGAGAGGTGTATTCTTATTGTTGCTGCTGTTTGTTTTTTCACTGCATATTGAGGAGGCATAGAAAATAAAGGTGACATTTGGGTGTGAAAGTAGAAATGTGAAAATGGGTCAAGGCAGGTATTACCACTGATTTTTTAATCTCATTCTAAACCACCATCTCAAGGCAATAAGGTAACTAAAAACAGCAAAGAACAAAACTAAATTTCTAACAAGTGGACACTCACAGTAAAGACCCATTTATCCAGCTGGAAAAGCCTGCCAGAACAAAAATGCCTGCAATTGTTTCTGAAAAGTGCAAATAGTGGGTGCCTTTTGTATCTCACTGTGGCCGCTGCTTCATTACGGTTGTAGGAGGGGTAGATATGGGTAGGTCTGTGACTGATTTAAATGGATTGCATAAGACTGTTTTTGAGTGAATTATTGGGGGTGAACACTACTTAATTCTATGGTAGAGAGCAGGATTTGAGGACTGGTGGGCTAGATCCTCATTCCACCCCACGGATGGGCGACTTTTCAGGTTGGTGGAACTGCCTACCTGTCAACCTTTTGGTGCCACTGTGACATCAGGTGACACAACTTCAAAGGAAAGAACTAGGCATGTGCTCCTGATTCTTCCCTTTCTTACTCTGCAGTCCTGCTTGTTCTTGAGACAGGCCTTCAAAGGAAGATCCAATGGGGATTGTCTGTGCTAAACAGTGGATCATTTAGCACCAAGTCCCGCTTGCCAAGGAGTGAGCAGGAGTGCAATTGTTCCTTTGTTGTTACATGTGAGACATTTGTTGTGGGGCAAATGGCCATGGCTTGGGGTGGGGAAGCTTTAAAGGTTAAGTTAGAGCTTGTTTGCAGAAAGTTCAGCATGCCTAGTGTAGGGTGGTTGTGTGCTTAGATTTCCCCTCTAAGCCTGTTTCAGGTGCTCAGGATGTGTAACTCTCTAACTTTATCTCATTTTATTGTTAGAATTGCCCTGTGAGGTAGATTAAGCTGTGATTGACCTGATTAAGCTGTGATTGACATGTACCCTGCTTCATGACCTTATGACTGAGCAGGGATTTGAGGCTGGTCCTCCAACACCCAAGCTCAACAGCTTTCTCCATTATATCACACTGACCGAATGTGATAGGTAAGAAACATAGTATTGGAAAATGCAACTGATGGATTAGGGTTGCTAAATGCATGTGCTTAAGCCAGGGTGGTCCAACATGCGGATCAGGGACCACATGTGATGCCTTTTTTGGTGGCCCACAAGAACATTTGTTTAGGGAAGCTTATAATGTTTGATGCATTACTGTATTTTAATATTTTGTTGGAAGCCACCCAGAGTGGCTGGGGAAGCCCAGCCAGATGGGCAGGGTATAAATAATAAAATATAATAATAATAATAATAATAATAATAATAATAATAATAATAATAATTAGACGCCCCACCCCACAGCCCTTGCACTGCCTTACCTGGTGCCTCCTTACCCAGCTTTGGGAAGGAGGCATGGGGGCTCTGACAGGGTCCTTGAAGCCTCCTGCCTCCTTCCCCAAAGCCTAGTTTGCACTTTCCCATCATTGGGAAGGAGATGGGAGGGCTTCAGGACCCTGCCAGAGTCTTACATCTCCTTCCCAATCCCTGTGCCTCACCTAGCCTGCTTTGGGAAGGCAACATGAGGGCTAGAGGGTTGTCAGATGTTTGCCTCACTCACTTCCTGCCCCTGTGTGCAACAGGTTCTGTGTCAAAGTACTCTTGCAGCCTACTTGGCATGAAAAGTTGGACCACTCTAGCTTAAGTGTTTGATGGTTTGTGGGTGTGGGTGTAGCCAACATTCCTTGCATGTGTTATGTGGGAAACACAATCATAGCATTTGCTGCAGGGAGTATGGAGCAACCATGCAAAACCAGCTTGGGCAGAAGATTGGACATGACTTGACCTTAATTTCAGTAGGTGTACTCTTGAACAGAACTTAATTGGATGCAACACATATTATTTCTGATGTGGATGTGCCATGGATTCATGTAAGTATATCAATTTATTGTTTATGCTTTAAATAGCTATACCATCAGAATATAGGTTGTTTGCATATAAATGAAATGAAGCAAGATAAGTGGTCCGTCCCCCCCCATCAGGGAGATGGATTTCAGTAGAAACAGAAGGAATGATTTACTCCATCCTCACGGTGAGGCAGAATTCTCTCTATCTTAAACAACCAAACCACAGTGGGTTGTATCCAGTGGTATTCCTACTCAGAGCTCAGAGTAGACCCATTGTATAGCGTTCAGATCAAGGGATCTCTATTCTGCCATAGTCAAACACCACCTGGAGTACAGTACTGTGGCCAGCTCTGGGCACCCTAGTTTAAGAATGATATTGACAAACTGGAACATGCGCAGAGGAAGGCAACCAAGATGATCAAGGGTCTGTAAACCAAGCTGTCCTGAATCCCCAGCATACATTGCAGCAAGTCCCACTGCCTTATACAGTATGTCAAGTCCAAAGTCTAGCAGTCAGGGAAAACAGTCCATTGGAAGTCCTGGAGCATCTAAGCCAAGGTCCAGCAACATGGGCAACTAAGCAGATGCAGCCCCTCACCTGTTTCCCTTTTATTTCTTGAATCCTGATTGCGGCATCTAGGCTTGACAAGCCATATGATCCTCACCTGTTCTGAGCCTATTTCAGCTGAGGAATCACACATCTCTCCCCCCCCCCCGGGTTGTGGGGCTAATGAGCTTCACCTGGGCTCTGGAGCCTTGCCTGCCTCAGCCTCCCAGAGCATACCTCCCACTGCTCACTATGCTTCAGAGCCTGCCTTGTTCATGGAGACAGAGGCCTCTCTGATTCTGTTGAGGGATCCTGCTCTTCGGTCCCTGCACCTTGACCCCCACCCCCTTGCCATCCCGTCATCCTGTGCAACTCCAATCTCTCCTTTCCCATCCCCAGCTTGCCTTGGTGGGTCCCAGTCACAGCTTGCCAGGATCCTGTTCCTCCTCCCTGTTGTCATGACACAAGCTTTAAGAGAAACAGTTGAGGGAGTTGGGTATATTTAGGTTGCTTAGGAGAAGACTGAGAGGTGATTTGGTAGCCATATTCAGTTATCCAAAGGGCTGTTATATGGAAGACAGAGCAAACTTCTTTTCTGCTGCTCCAAAGGGTAGGGCCTGAACCAGTTGGATACAAATTATAAGAACTGAACATTAGGAAGAACTTTCTGTTGATAGGAGCTGTTCAATAGTGGAACAAACTCCCTCAGAAGGTGGTGGGCTCTCCTTCATTGGAGGTTTTTAAACAGAAATTGGACGGCTCTCTGTCAAGGGTTCTTGCACCGTGATTCCTGCATTGCAGGGGGTTGGACTAGATGACCCTTGGGGTCCCTTCCAACTCTATGATTCTATGACTAACTTACGTCCATTAATTTCAATGAGGCAAATCTGAGTATTTATTTTATTTTATTTCTATACCTGAAGGTCTCAGGGGGTATCATTAGATGAGAAGGGGGTATCATTAGATGCAACCAAGTATTCTGTATCAAAGGTATAGCCAACCTGGTGCCTTCCAGGTGTTGTTGGACTATGACTCCCATTCACCTCTCTCTGTTGGCCATGCTAGCTGTGGTTGGGGTCCCTTCCAACTCTACAGTGATTCTATGATGGGTGTTCAACATCCGGAGGGCACCATGTTGGCATCTGTACACTGCATGCAACAGGGAGAGGCAAGAGTGATTTAAACAGAGTATACCAGAAGTCACGTAAACAAAGGATTGTGCCTGAACCATATTTTATTAATCTGCACTGTGTCTTTCCTCTTATAGTTCATAACAGCTAAGAAAAATGTAATCACATAGAATGAAACCAACAGTAAAATTACCATAATAACAGCAATAAACAATTTAGAATTTACGCTTTCAGAAGGAAAAGGATTCCCTATCAATTCTAGCAAGGCAAGCAATGAGCTCCAGCCACAAAAGCCCTTCCGGTATAAGAAGGTCTTAACTGTGATGGAAAACTAGCAAGGAGGGGCAGAAATTATCCTCCCTTTGCATGGAGTTCCAGAGCGTGTCAATGTTTTTATTAAACAAGAGAAGCTTTCCTTCAGTACAAGGGAAGAAGCAGATGGTGTATATAATACGCTCTTTTTTTAATGGGATGGTTTTTGCTTTCACTTCTAGGAAGGGCACTAAGATACAAGAGAGCTTTTGACAGTGAGGGAAACAGACAGACAGACACACACAGAGAGAGACCGCATTTGAAAATATTGGACCAGAACAAACAGCTGCCAGGGTTCTCTGAGCACAGGGAGCGCAACAGTCTGGCTGTCACCATGCTAAGCAAGCAACCCATCCTTGTGGAATCCCTCATCATGTTCACCATTGTGCTTTGTGTGCACAGCACAGTCTGGGATCGCTTTTCCTGGTGCGCCATTGCGCTTGCAATCCAAGCTTTCTATATCCAGTTTAAATGGGACAACCTCCTCCGCCTGGGCAGTGCTGTCTTCCAGTTTCGGGCAGGAGCAAACAGTGGCCTCTTCCCAGCTTGCATGGCTGTCCCATTGCTGGGCATTGTGATGAAAGAGAGATGCCAAGCAGCTGGTATTGTGTACTTTGAGCGTTTTGGCATCATCGTAGCCTCCACTGGCATGATCATCGCCCTGTTCCTCTCTGTGATAGCACTCGGTGTTACCAAACCTGTGCCGACAAATACCTGCATCCTCTCTGGCATTGCTGGCAGCCTGATCATCTACACCATGAAGCACTCGTTGACGGTCTCTGAAGTGATTGAGGTCCTGGAGGTCCTGCTTATCTTTGTCTACCTCAGTATGATACTGCTATACTTGCTGCCTCGATGCTTCACTCCTGGTGAGGCTCTGCTCGTCCTGACAGGAATAAGCTTCGTCCTCAATCAGCTCATCAAACGTTCTCTGAACGTAACTGAAAGCAGAGGGGACCCGATTGACTTCTTCCTCCTGGTGGTGGTGGTCGGGGTGGTTCTCCTTGGGATATTCTTCACCGCCCTCTTTTTCTTCATGGATTCTGGGACCTGGATCTCCTCCATGTTCTTTCATATGATGACGGCGGTGCTGGGTCTGGGGGTTGTCATGCCGTGGCTCTACCGCTTGATCCGGCAGAACCCCCTCTTTTGGCTCTCCCAGTTCCTCTCTCAAACACAGACCAGAGTTTATCTCCTCGCCTACTGGATCCTCCTGGCTGCTTTGGCATGCACAGTGGTTCTCTATCAAAACGCCAAGAGGTCATCTGGTTCTAAGAAACACCAAGCATCAACCATAACCAGGAAATATTTCCATTTCATTGTGGTGGCAACGTATGTCCCAGGACTCATCTACGACCGCCAGCTACTCTACGTGGCTGCTGTGGTGTGTTTGGCAGTTTTCATTCTTCTAGAGTACATCAGATACTTCACCATCAAACCCTTGGGGCACACCCTCAGGAACTTGCTATCTCTCTTTTTGGATGAACGGGACAGTGGGCCTTTGATCTTGACTCACATCTATCTTCTGCTAGGGATGTCCCTTCCTGTTTGGCTGTTCCCCAGACCTTGTGCCTCAAAGGCTACTTTGCCTGGAGCTGGGGCCCTGGCCCCTTACTCTGGGGTGCTTGCTGTGGGCATTGGGGACTCAGTAGCTTCTATTTTCGGGAGCACAGTGGGGGAGATCAAATGGCCGGGGACCAAGAAGACCTTTGAGGGCACCATGATGGGCATATTTGCCCAGATCATTGCTGTTGCCATCATTCTGATCTTTGACAGTGGTGTGGATCTAAATGCCAGCTACTCCTGGATTCTGGCATCTATTAGCTTGGTTTCCCTTTTGGAAGCCTACACTACCCAAGTGGACAATTTACTTCTGCCTCTCTACCTCCAAATACTACTGATGACTTAGGGGACCTTGGCTGGGAATCTTGGCATGACCGGTGCGGGGATGGAGGCTATAGGTAGGGCAATGGCTTGAATCACTGTAGTGAATTCGCAGTATCAGGCTGTAAAGTTCCAAAAGAGGGATAACAGTGTTCAGATAATTGCTCTTGGATCAAATGAATATTTAAAAATGGACATGCAAAAGTATCTTTGTCAGCTTGTCATTTTTAATTGTGCTTTCAAAATTAGTCCAGCAACTTTAGTTCTGTTGTATTGCAGTGTTGTAAAGATAAATCAAGGAAAGGTAATGTGTCTAAGCATATTGGACTCTTTACGTGGCTTAAAAGTCCTGGTGATTAAAGGTCTTTTCTATGGCTGTCAGAAGCAACCCTGTCAGGAGGCAATTCATAATGGACATCTTGAATAGTAGATTTTGTGTGCTGTTAAGTCTGCAGTTCTACACATGCAGTTTTACCTGGGAGTATGTCCCACTCAATTCAGTGAGAGTTTCTTCCCAGTAGATATGCATAGGTTATTTTTGCAGGACATAGCTGGTGCCTTCCTGAAATCCCCCTTGCTCATAAGCAACACTGTAAAACAAGAAAAACACAAAATATTCCTACACATTTAAGATTGATTTGGTGCTGCCAGTCTATTTAGTGTAATTATATTCCATCATTTATACAAATCTTATTTACTTATTACATTTGTATCCCAGGCTTCCTCCAAGGAATAAGAGGCAGAGAGTTGTCTCTGACAAAGTTCTACTCAGAGGAGAGCCAATGAAATGAATACCTCTGTTCGTCACTTTCATCCATTTCAGTGCTTTCTATTGTCCTGGCCTTTTAAATGAATGAAGATGACTAGCTTAGGTCGATTAAATTCCATGGGCCTACTCTGAGTAGAACTTCATTGGATACAACCCAGTAGATCTAGGCTAGTTGGACTACCATTGGATACAACTCCACAGTATGTGGTTCTCTCCTCCCTGCCACACATACCCATCCTTTTATCTTCACAACATCCCTGTGAGATAGGCTAAGCTGAGAGTGTATGTGATTGGCCCAAGTGGAGATTAGAACCTGGGTCTTCCCCAATCTAGCACTAAGGACCGCACTGACTCTGATTCTCCCATCCTGCCCAGAAGAGGTATCTTCCACGTTAAAGATGAGACAAGACTGGAAACAAGAAATCACAAAGCTAGATTTTAAAAAAGGTAAAGTAGCTAGCAGTGAACTCCGAGGCATGGGCTGGTCAGTCGCCACTTTGCACTCCAGTTGTTAGTTTTGTGTGTACAGAGAGGGGAAAGGCAACCCAGGGGTTGGCTGAAGCCTAGAAGACAAAAAAAAGGTATGGTATGTTGGAACATAGAATACTAACAGATTAACTAGAGCACAACATACATGGAAATTAAATCTCCCAAAGAAAGGTGGGGGTGGGGAACCTTTTTTGACCCAATAGCACATTCCCTTCTGGGCAACCTCCTAGGAAAAGGGCTGGCTTACATAGGAATATAGGAAGCTGCTTTATACTGAGTCAGATCCTTGGTCCATCTGGCTCAGGATGGTTTGTGCTGACTCTCAACAGCTTTCTAGAGTTTCAGGCTGGGAGGTCTTCCCCCCCACCTTACCTGGAGATGCTACTGGGGATTGAACCTTCTGCATGCCAAGCAGATGCTCTGCCACTGAGCTGCAGCCCTTCTCCTAAGATTTGAAAGCTATTGTGGTGGGGGCAAGTGCATAGTGCTTAGCAACTGATCACCTCCAAGGTCCCTTTTATATTGCAAAGTGTTCTCTGATCTACAGCCTCCTTCCTACCAGTTCTCTGGGCTCCAAGCTGTGTCCTTGGCCTCCATGATATGGAAAGTGTAGACGTGGCGGGACTTTTCGGAGAGGTTCGGCTCACTTTTGTGGACAACCTCACCATGGATCAGAATGAGGCCACCTATTTTGTGATTTAAAAGCAACACACCGTCATACCAAGTGAGTGCATGAATTTGCAAAGTCAAATCATCAATCACATTACCATCCCCCCTAGCCTAGTATTGTCTATTGGATCTGAATCAAAACCTGAGGTAACCTTTGCTGTGTAGCAAAGAAGGCAGAGTGAGAGGCTTACCTGAACATCCCCCTGTCTTCTCTGCATTGTGTTAGTGGCATGATGCCCAGCAGTTAATATCTATATTCCTCTTAATGTTTACCCTTGTTGTCAAGTTTACCTTTCTCAACAGGCACTGGGATGAATTGCCTGTCATCGTACGTCTGTTCAGAGCCAACAAACTTTGTGCAGGGGATTGTGCCTGGGGGAGTACGAACCATACGCCGAGTGATCCCACCTATAAAACAGCACGTTGGAAATGTGAAGGATGCCACAGAAAGTGCCAAGGAGGATATGTTGATAGACTTGTATCTTGTACACAGATGCCCTGGCAAGATCTCACCAAGCAAAGCAATACTCTAGGCCAAGGTGGTCCAGCCTCTCAGACCAAGTGGGCTGCAATAGTAGTTGGACACACAACCTGCCGGCCACACACTGATTTAAATTTCCATGTTGTAAATCAAAGTGTTTATAATATAGTTAATATTATTTAATACAATTAATATATTAAATTTAATATACAGTGGTACCTCTGGATGCGAATGGGATCCGTTCCGGAGCCTCGTTCGCATCCTGAAGTGAATGTAATGCGCGACTGCGTGGGTCTCGTTTTACCGCTCCCGCGCATGCACGTGACATCATTTTGAGCGTCTGCACATGCGCGAGCGGCGAAACCCAGAAGTAACGCGTTCCATTACTTCCGGGTCGCCACGGAGCGCAACCCGAAAATGTTTAACATGAAGCGTCTTCATCCCAAGGTATGACTGTATATCTAATTAAATACACAACTGTTAGATTGTGGGGAGATTGAGTCCCTGCCAATATAAAAAAGCAACGTAGAATCATCATCATCATCATCATAATTCTAGCCCAATTTGCAATCCGTAGCAAATAGCCACATGCTGCCCTGCCTGTCAAACAGGGCAGCCAACAGCACAGCCTCCATGTCCAGGGGCAGTTAACCTGCCTTGCGGAGCTGCAGATAGAGGTCCCACTAAGTCCTCCCCATCTGCTGGCTGGTTGGCTGTGCATCCTGTCTCTGCTGGTCCTGTGCTGCATCACAGCCTCTCTCCAACCTGGCAGCTCAGCTCTGCCTCCTTCCCTGCCACATCCCTCAAAAGGGTGCCACCTCCAAGCCATACTTCCAATTTGTGTCCCTGTGCTGGCCTGCCAATCAAAAGGTAGGGCATTGAAACATCCAGTGCCCAGCTCTCCCCTTTGGTGGGTTTTCAAGCATCCCACTTGCCCCACTCATGCCTGTACTCTCATTAGCAGTTCTCGTTTGCTGATGAAGGGAGAGGGGCCAAGCAACCAGCCTGCAAGAGGTGGAAGCTTCTCAGGACAGGATAGGCAGAAGAGCCATTGAAGGAAAGTAACAGGGCTGAGGGCACGGGACAAATGTACCACTGTTGTGCCAAATGAAGCTGTAGCAAGGGCAGCCAATGTGGTACCAACCAGATGTTGTGGGTCTGCAGTTGCTTTCCTATCAAATCAAATGCCATGCTACTAATTTCTTACTTGTGTGAGAGCCAGGGATGAACCACAAACAGCCATTCTCTAGGGTGGCGTTTTCCAGGGCGATCCAGAGGCCGATCACTCGCCCCAAAGGTTCCGTATGTAGAAAGGTGGCATCCTGATGTGGCGTCACTGGAAGCAACAGATCGCACAGATGCAAACAGCTGGCTCGAATGTCACACTAAACAAAGGTTTTCTCCAACCCTCATTTAGTCAAGAAAGAAGATTCTGGCTAAACACCAGGAAGAACTTCCTGGTAGTAAGAAATGTTTGACAATGGAACAAACTCCCTCGGGAGGTGGTAGACTCTCCTTCCCTGGAGGTTTTCAAGCAGTGGTTGTATGGTCATCTGTAAGGGATGCTGTAGTTGAGATTACTGCACTGCAGGGAGCTGGGCTACATGGCCCTGAGGGTCCTTCCCAACCCTACTGTTCCATGATTCTGTAATTCTATAAGTCATATAATTGGTCCATCCATCTCAGTATTATTCAAACTTACTGACAGCAATGGCTCTTCAGGATTCCAGGCAGGGGGCTTTTCCCAGCCTGAATTGGGGAAACTTCTGCATGCAATGTTCACTTTATCCCCTGTCAGATTCCATGGACATCGTGCATAGATGTCTTGATAGAAAAGGCAAAATGGCCTTTCCTGCAAAGTAAACAACTTCCCGTCCTTCCTCTTCCATGGACTTGCCCTTCCCTTGACTGTAACATTATCATTGACAGTAATACTGCAGAGGGACGCTGCTGACTTGAATTGCAGCCTCAAAGCAGTGCAAGAGTTCAGCACTCACTATTAACCATGCCACTGGTCTATTATATCCTTGGCTTGTTGGTGATAGCAGGTAACAAGAGATGTGCTCGCATTTATTTATTTATTTATTCATTTATTTATTGCATTTATACCTCACCTTTTTCTCCAAGGTGAAGTACACAGTTCTCCTCCTCACTTCCTCTCCCCAACAACCCTGTGAGGTAGGTTGGCTGTGAGGCCGTGACTGGCCCAAGGTCACACCCAGTGAGCTACATGGCTGAGTGGGGGAATTGAATGCTGGTCTCTCCCAGGCCCTAGTCTGACACTCTAGCCACTACACCACACTGGCTCTCTTTCTTAATATAGATCAGGGTTTCACAAACTTGTGTCTCCAGCTGTTTTTGGACTACAGTTCCCATCATCCCTGACCACTGGTCTTGCTAGCTACAGATGATGGGAGTTGTCTCTTCAGCTGTTTTTGGACTACAAATTTGGGAAATACTGATTTACACTGAAACCAGATTATCAGGAGCTGTGTACATGCCCCTCACTAGAATCAATCTTTGGCGAAATAACCAAAAGCCTATATAAAAGAAGAGACTTACTACATCAGCTCAAAAGTCCATCTACTCCCAAGAGAAGAGAGCACTGTGTTCCCTTCTGGAGAAACCTTTTGGGCGCCATATGCAAGGAGTGGTCAGGGACAGATGCAGAAGTCGGTGGAGTAAATTTTAGCTTTGCACAGTAAAGCTAGTTTGTACATAAACATACAAAAGCAAAATACATGATCAAAGTCCGTGTGTGCCCTCCAAAAGCATTCAAGGAGGGCACTCAGCTTGGCCAGAGAGTGGTGCAACACAGGAAGGAGCATTCAGTCCCCAGCATCTCCACATAGGACTGAGAACGATCCCAGTCTGAAATCCTTGTGGTGGTGGCGTCAGCCAGTGTAGACCGTACTGAGCCAGATAGCTCAATGGTCTAACTCAGTATAAAACAGTTTATTTCCTTTATTTAGAATCATGAGGTCTGGAACTTTAATTTGGAGGGAAGGGCCAGGGAAGAAGGTCCCAGGTTCAATCCCTGATGGAAACTCCATGTAGGGCTGGGAATGTTCCCTTCCAGAAACCTTGGAGAGCTACCTCTGGTCAGTGCAGACAATACTGTGCTAGACGGACCAATAGTCTGACTTTCTTCTGTTCCTGTTTAATCCAGCCCTTTATTCAGAACTACTTTCATTGTAGAAATAGGCAGAGTGTGAACCTCACCTTCACCTCCGATGCCAGGTTGCTAGAAAACGAAGGGGGAAACACCATTTTATTGAGGAGGAAAGTACAAAAAGATTGTCCTGTTAATGCATTTAATTCAATCAATCAATCAATCAATCAATCAGTTAATAAGCAGAGTTAAAGGTTACCATACCTTGAATATGTACATGCTTTGCACCACCACTGGGTTTTCAAAGCCCAGTTTTCTTGCCAGTACCTGAAAAATACCCCAAAATTTGCACGAGATTAGATAAAAATATTAGTTCAAATATCATGGTGAAATATGGTTTGTCATGACATGTGCAAACTATAACTAGCCTCAGGTTCATGCCTACACACCACTTAGTTCCACATAGCCAGGAGGAGATTTTTGGGAACATACTTTCAGTTTCTGTTAAACTCTGCTTGCAGTTATGTCTAAAGTCGGGGTTGTGGCTTTTTTACAAACTATGGTCAGTTTCAAAATATGCTACCTTCAAATCATAGTTTAGGAAGCAGGCTTGTTAAGCTAGCAAACTACAAAGAAGCAGGTAACAAAATATAGGGACTCTCAGTGTATACCCATTGAAATCAATGGGCATAACTAACTGAGGTCCATTCATTGTAATGGCTCCAACTCCATTATACATTCACACAAACAGTGACTTTTGAAATGAGAGTATTAACAATCAGAAATAGTTTTTAAAATGTGATTTGGTTTTAATAGCTATAACATGTAAATATTCTTCAACTCTTCATATTATAGTTATGGGCCAGAAATATAGTCAAACAAACAAACAAAGGCACATCTCTCCCTTTGGGGCTTGAGAACTTCATTCCTCCTCATATAGTTATTTATGAAGTTTTGCATATTGCAAAAGGGAAATAAAGTATACAGAAAAGAAAGATAGTAAGACAGGTAAGTGAACATGTCCTTACCAAAAACAACCCTCCATGCCTGATGGAAAGAAACAGGACCCATACCTTATTATTATTACTTTTAAAATTTGTATACTGCCCTTCATCCAAAGATCCCAAGGCGGTTCGCAACAGAAAAATACAAAATGAGAATACAAAAAGAAAAACCAATACCCTCCCAAAAAAACAACACTACATTTAAAAAGCCATAGGATGTTAATCAGCTGAACACCTGGTTGGGAAAAAATGTTTTTGCCTAGCATCTAAAGATATGTAATGATGCGTCTCCCTTTGGGAAGCATTCTACAAACACGGAGCCACCGCAGAAAAGATCTGTCCTCGTGTTGCCGCTCTCCAGACCTCTCATGCAGGAGGAACCCTAAGAAGGGCCTCAGATGTATGAGTGCAGGGTCCAGGCAGTGGCAAAGCTTCATGCTCCAGCACCGGGGGGCAGAGAGCAGGTGGGGCAGGGCTGCCATGAATCCCAGGGGCGGGACACGCATCCTGGGGGCAGCCGCGATGGCACCCCACCAGATCGCACTGCTGGGGGCGGTGCACTCCCCCTACACTCCTCTTCCTCTGCCGATGTGTCCGGGCCCAGACTTTGCACAGTGTGATTCCAGGTGCAGTGTGGACTAGACCAGTGGTTCCCAAATTTTGGGGGGGCACTGCCCCCTTGGTTCCATAAACTCATCCCTGGTGTTCCCTACACTATCCCCCTAAAAGCATGTTTCAGATTAGCAGTCTGCAGAACCCACTAAGGAAGATAATAGCACAATAAAATTCAAAACAGTAACAATGAATTGCACATTTATTTGAAACCCAATTAAAGCTATTTAGTTTCATTAATTCAACAAAATTGAAGGACTTGATGCAGTGGTGCCAGCTCTTTGAAGTTGTGTATACCTCCAGCGCCGCCGCCCCGCCAACCCCTTGTCTCTTTGCGCTCCCCCAGGTGGCTTCACTGCCCACTTTGGGAACCACTGGACTATAACAATGCAAGTCATGTAAAGGAAGCTGTCAGAGGCAGTAATTAAATTATTTAAATGCTCTCTTCCCCTTCTGTTACAATTTTTCAGAGTAGGAGATTCCTTACAGTCAGATGCAAAAAGGATATAGTTTTCCATTGAAGGTTTGGAGCAGTCACACCTATTTCTACATCATGGGACCTTTAGTCATTTTCCAGTGCATTAGCATATTCAACCAATGGAAACCAGATGGCCGAAAACTGGTCACTTTCCCATTGTCCTCTCATCACCTGTCATTGGTGGGAAAGTTTATCCAGCAAAGCTACATGCCAGATTTTGTCATACCAGTAGCTCAGTTCCTTTCAAAATAAGGCTATTGTGAACCTGGGAGCAGAAAGAGTATGAACCAATAATTCCCCATATTGTTCTTTCCAAAGTCACATTCACACCATACAGTGCCCCTTTAAACAGTCATGACTTCCTGTAAAGAATGCTGGGAGCTGTAGTTAGTTAAGGGTGCTGTGAGATGCTAGGAGACCCCGTATCTCCCCTACCCCCCAGCAATAAATCCCAGAGTTCCCTGGGAAGAGGGATGGATTGTTAAACTGCTCTGAGAATTGTAGCTCTCTGTGCAAAATAGGGGTCTCCTATTTATAGAGGGACGCGGGTGGCGCTGTGGGTTAAACCACTGAGCCTAGGACTTGCCGATCAGAAGGTCGGCGGTTCGAATCCCCGCAACAGGGTGAGCTCCCATTGCTCAGTCCCTGCTCCTGCCAACCTAGCAGTTCGAAAGCACGTCAAAGTGCAAGTAGATAAATAGGTACCGCTCCAGCGGGAAGCTAAACGGCGTTTCCGTGTGCTGCTCTGGTTACCTTTAACAACTCTCAGCACCCTTGTAACTGCTGTTGCCATGGTTTTTGGTGCAGTTTGTTCAGCGTGCTGAGAGTTGCTAGAAAACTCCCCTGTTCTACGCACACAGCTGCAGTTCCCAGAATGCCTGGACTATCCACCCCTCTTCGCAAGGAACTATAGCTTTGGGAAAGGAAGGGCGGGTGATCTAATGAATCTCAGAACCCTGAATACAGCTACCAGGATTTGCTGGAGGAAGCCATGACTGTTAAAAGGAGTATGAGGGGGGCTTTGAATGCATGGTGGAAATGTGGTCTAAATGGACTTGGGGCTTTCAGTTGGCACTCGAACTCACCTGCACGTCTGAGGAGTGAGTGATCTGCTTGAAGGTGGAATCGTATGCATGCAACGCTGCAAAAGAGTGGGGGAGAGATGAAGCAAGTAAAAATTGTCCCTGCTTTTTTGCTGTTGCAACTTACTGTATCTCATCCAATCACCTTCCTGATCAAGGGAAAGGGACATCCCTATACCCTTTTTAAAAACAGCAATGAAGGGGGTCCATCAATGAACGCGCAATCCTATGCATCTTGACTTAAGAGGTAAATCACACTTATTTCAATGGAATGCGTTACCAGGCAAGTGTGCTGATGAGTTTTGGGGCCTGACATCCAGATGATTCAGTTTGAAATGAGGCACACATTTGCAGAACACAGGAAGCTGTCTTATAGTGAAGGAGGCCATTTGGGTTCATTTAGCTCAGTATTGTCCACACCAGTGGCTCCCAATTAGGGGTCCTCAGAACACACCCAGGGAGTCTGCGGCACAATCCCCTGCCAAGGGCTCACTTAATTTGTGCAGTGAAAGCCTTCCATGGATCACCCAGCCTCTGCTCATGGACTAGTGCCTGCTTGCCAGCAGGCGGAAAACTTGTGTAAAAGTTGCTGGATGGCAGGTGAGCTGGGATTGGGCACAAACCTCTGACACAGTTCCTATGGGCTCTTTTGATTAAAGAGGAGGGGGGGGAGTGCAAACAACTCAAATGCTTATTATCATTTTTAAAAATGTAAGGGATTCCTTCCCCTTGTTATTTACTTCTAAACTGAAAATGACTTCTAATTGCTTTCAACAACTATCAAGTTTAGAGGACTCTCCCACTGCTTGTAGGTAGGGTTTTCAGTGAATCTTGCCTTACGAGTTTGGGATTCATGTCTCCTCTTTGAAGTCCCACAGGGGAAATAGCTAAGCAAATTGCCACTATGATTAGCACAACAGCTCATCCTCTGATGATTTAGGGCTGGGCAATACTTTCTTTTCAACATTGTGATATAAAGGTAGAATTAAAGAGACCCCCGACCATTGGGTCCAGTTGTGGACGACTCTGGGGTTGCGGCACTCATCTCGCTTTACAGGCCGAGGGAGCAGGCGTACAGCTTCCGGGTCATGTGGCCAGCATGACTAAGCTGCTTCTGGTGAACCAGAGCAGCGCGCAGAAACACCTTCCCACCAGAGCAGTACCTATTTATCTACTTGCACTCTGACGTGCTTTCGAACTGCTAGGTTGGCAGGAGCAGGGACAGAGCAACGAGAGCTCACCCCGTCGCGGGGATTTGAACCACCAACCTTCTGATGGGCAAGCCCTAGGCTCTGCGGTTTAACCCACAGCGCCACCCGCATCCCATTCACATTGTGATATATCAGCAGCTAAATACTGGTATATGCTGATACATCACGGTGACTGGAATTTACCTGCGTGCCCAGGAGCAGACCCAGCTCCCCAGGAGCCAGGCCCCAAATCAATAAAGACACAAGACAGTGTAGATATGGGATTAAATTGGCTACAACTTTATTAATTTCAGATGTAGTAAAACCTTGGCTTAGGCATGTATCCCTATCAGCCTCCTAGCTGGGGTCTGTGGCTAGGCAGGGTCAGTCAGGAATATGAGGGACACTGCAAAACGTGTGTTTACACAGCTGCCCTCCCCTTTTCCTGTTGCTGAGGGGAGTTTGACCCTCCAACGAGTGCTTATGGTCAGTGACTCCCCTCTCAAACCCCCTCTAACAGGGCCCTGCAAGACTGCCGCAGGAGGGGTGTGTTACCACGCTACCCCTCCATTCCATTGATGGACTAAAGGATTCTGCCAAAGACCTAAAACCACCAAAGTTGTGACAATTCCTAAGGGGAAGGCAAAACCTGCAGAGCAGGAGTTATGTATTGAGTTGAATAGGATCCATAAGGCAGCAGTCTGATTGGTCCTAGAACAATAGGATTCAGAATGCAGCAGTCTGATTGGTCCACAGGAGCCACCCAATCCAGCTCCAGGTGGAAGTGAATCCGCAACCTGATTGGCCTACAGGAGAATCCTGGAATTAGCCAATCACATGGGGCCCATTGTGTAAATAATGTATATAAGGCAGACATTCTGGGGGAACTTCCATTCCTCCTCATCACTACGAGCTGAATAAAGAGCATGAAATCCACTCTGGACTCCGAGTCTATTTCAGCAGGGGAATTCCTTCCCAGCTCTGAAAGACAGCAACCTTCAACCTCGAAGGGAAACGATTAGCCTGCACAGTCATTCCTACCTTAAGGAAGGAAGAAGCAGCCAAGATACATGGCCCAACCGTACACAGTGAGTCCTGATGCCTCTCAGGCTCATGTGCGCTGAACTGTTCAGCTGGAGGATGGAAGAGGTCTCCTGCCCCCCCAGATGAAGGAGCAAGTGGTGGGCTGAAGGCTCTGCTCGGCTGAGGAGAGAGGCAACCGTGCACCCCTTAGTGGAGCATATTCATGGAAAACCACCCCGCCACTGGCTCATGTGAGCAGGTGGCAGGTCAGGGGCTCCATAAAATTGCTTGGCTGAGGCAAGGACAGCAGTGCACTCCTCAGCTGAGCAGTTTAAAGAAGCAGAGGGAGAAATAAGTTCTATCAGCGCCTCACCGACGTACCTTGTTTCTCCCTCTGCCAGTATGAGAGCAGAGTGGGATGGTGGCTTCACTCAGCAGTATATCGCTGGTGAAACCTCCCCTCTGCTCCTGAGTCCCTCTGCTATCAGCGCCAGCTGGAGGCAGCCAAGAGCAGTGATTGGTTTCACTTGCAATATACTGTACCACCGAGTGAAGTAGCCATCGCAGTCTGCCCCTCATCAGTCTGTACTGATGTATCAGTACATCACCCAGGCCTGTGTAGTGCAAAAGGCAGCCTGTGTGGATGTTGTTTTCTTGTTTTCTTTGGGAAGCTATATGGCTACAATGGGGGGGGGGGGACGGATGTACAGCTGAATCTTAATAAATTAAAAAGTTGGTTGTTCCTATTGGGTAATCAGCAAAAATAAAAACCTCACTCCAAAAAAGTACTGTATTTAATTAAGCTTTTAAGGATGAAACTTGGGCACAGGAAGACTAAATAAATTATTTTTAAAAAATTTAAAAAATTGTCCAGTAGCACCTTAGAGACCAACTAAGTTTGCTCTGGGTATAAGCTTTTGTGTGCATGCACACTTCTTCAGATACCTGCAGTCTTCAGATACCTGCATGCACTATTACTATTACTATTACTACTACTACTAGTAGTAGTAGTAGTATTACCAACATTACAAAATCCCAGTTGTTTTCTACTCAGTCTTCACCAATGTGTTATCAAGCCCTGACCAAGCCTTCACCTATGTCTTGAAGGTGCAAGATCCCTCACTTAGCAGAACCCTATGTTGCAAAGTTTTGCTAAGATGTACCATCTCAGATTACAAGTAAGGAATAGCATGTGTGAATACTCATATAAAAAGCTTTCTGCATATAGAGCACTTGCAAGTTAGGGACACAATTGCTTTTTAAAAAATTCAGTTGTAATGAAACAATGGCGACAAGTTGTTCCTACTTTCTGTGGATAGACAAGTTGTGGTAGTATTACAAATTTTATGGTCTGTTTTACACCTAAAATCCTTTTCTTATGGAGAAAAGGACTGCCAAGTGTGTATCATTTTCATACACTGCTGTCTTTAATACTTACCATGGCCAATTTTATTAACAGCTTTTTCCTTTGGAACAAGAAAATCTCCTAGGAAAGAAAAATGTTGAATGCAACATAAATCACATAGCACATGTGTTATATCCAGTGCTTTTTTCTAAAAAAGAAAAGAAAAGAAATATTTAGGGGTACTTACATTTTACTACTCATATTGAAATTCTGCCCAAACAAATTCACAAAATGTTTAGGAGTATGCATACCCCTGCGTACCCCCAGAAAAAAAGCACGGGTTATATCAGTTTAGGAAAAGTTCCCAAACTTTTTCAGCAACTGCTGCCTTTGGTTCCATCAACTCATCCCCACCCTACAAAAAGCATTATTAATTATAACAGTTTGCACGACCCTCTAAGGAAGAACTGTATGTAACTGACAGATGTTAAATCAGAAGCCCTTTTAATTTCTTTTTCTCTCTCCCGCCCCCCTTCTATTTCTCACTTCCTTTTATCTTCCTTATTCTGTCTTTATTTTTTGTTTTCCTTGGTGTGCTCTCCTCTGGGATTATACATACATGAAGGTGATGACTGGGCTGGTGAAGGACCCTGTGTGTGAGGCAGGCAGGGGAGGATCTCCCAAGGTGAGAGGCTGGGAGAAGAAAGGGGAGCTCCCAGGTGAGAGATGGGAGGTCCACCCCTTTCTGTGGGTGACAAGGGTTCAGAGCTACCTTTGAGCATAGCTGTCAACTTTTCCCTTTTCTTGCGTGGAATCCTATTCGGAATAAGGGAATTTCCCATAAAAAAAGGAAAACGTTGACAGCTATGCCTTTGAGAGAGGACTCTGCATTTTCCTTTCTGTTTTTGCTTAGTTTGTTTCTTATTGTACTGTATTATGAAAAAACCTTCATAAAATTTTATGGGGGGGGGGGGAGCAAAAGCTGACCCCATCCCCACTCCCAAAATAGTTTGGTTGTATCACAGGAATGAAAGGAGTCCTCTGGTTTTTCATTAAACATTTGCTTCCACAGAGTAATGTGTATTCTCATTTCTGAGAAACTGTCATATATTAAAGGTACCTGTGATTTCACCTTCATTTTGGGGTCATTTGCTACTTACATGATATGCCAATCATGGGGGTGGCAATTCCCACTGAAATGTAGCTTTATTTGGTATTTATGATAACATTTGATTTCTCCTCTTCCTGTATCAGGCTACTTTATGTTGCAACATGTAATTAAATGTGGAGTATATTGAGGGGTTTGTACTTTTTTCTTCATCTTTCCTACTGGATTATTATTTTAACTTCATTTTTTTAAGTCTAGATTTTTTTTTAAATTAGAAAATGCTTACCTTTTCCGTCAAAAACACCTTTTTCAAAAAAGAATCTGATTTTGTCTCCGCTGGTTAGGAAATATTCTGCACTGCCCTGTTGGAGGTGAAAATAAAAATATTATCATCTCACAATGAATACTGAGCCTGTTTATTTTAATATTTATATTTAATAGTTTGTAAGGTGCTCCTTCCTTAAATCAAATACAACTTATAAAATTGGTAAGAAGTTCAATATGGAAATGATGATAAGCTAATAAAAATGTTGTTTGCGATGAAGTCATGTGGCCCCTTTAACTACAAAGCTATAACCCATTCTTTAAGACTTAGGAAACTGCCATTAAACAAAGTCAAACCATTCATCCATCTAGCTCAGTATGCTCTACACAGACCAGCAGGAGTCTCTTCCAGCCCTACCTGGAGATGCCATTGAGGATTGGACCTGGGACCTTCTACATGCAAGGCAGGTGTTCTGCTGCTGAGCTATGGCCCTTCCTCTTTCTTTGAGATTGTACAAACTTAACATGTCATGGTTTAATCCTATGTGTGTTCACTCAGAAGTAAGTCCTGTGTACTAAACTGTAGCTTCCAATTTAATGAGAAATTGAATATGCCTATAATAACCTGTTATTTGGATAACTCCTGTCAGTTACAACACACTGGAGTTGGCACTGGAATTTTATTCAGTTAGATAAAGGCATGCTTCTATAATATATATCTGGTTGTCTCCAATGCAGCGCTAACTCTTTCCACCAGTGCAAGGATTTATGCTTGTGCAATGGAACTTCCACACCTCTCCCCACCTCATGCACCCCCTAAATATGTTATGGGGTTCCCTCAACCCTACAGAACTGACTGGGGAAGCTGCTGAGGGGAGAAGAAGGGGGGGGAGTTTTGTTGCACAAGTGTACATCCATGCACAGAAGTGAGTGCATTGTTTTTACTTCAATAATATAATATTTTTATCCCATATTCCTCCTAAGAGATCAGGGGAGCACACAATGATACTGTCTCAAACCATTTACTGTATTTTTCACTCTATAAGACGCACATTTTCCCCTCCAAAAATTAAAGGGAAATGTGTGTGCGTCTTATGGAGCGAATGCAGGCTCTTTGGCTTCAGCGATAGCAACGCGAAGCCTTCGAAGCGCAGTGGGAGCGCTCCTGCTGCGCTCCGGAGGCTTCAGGTTGCCTTCACCAAAGCCTGGAGACCCCTCTCACTCTTCAGGCTTCAAAGATAGCGCCTGAAGCCTCTGGAGCGCAGTGGGAGCTCCTGCTGCGCTCCAGAGACTTCGGGATCCTTTCGCTGAAGGGTAGGTACCCCTTCAGCTAACGCACAGCGCCCCTTCAGCTAAGTGGGAGGAGAAATGGAAGGGGTTCTGTTTCTCCTGCTGCTTCGCTGAAGGGGCACTGCACAGAGAGGGGGATACTTTTTTCCCCTTGTCCTCCCCCTCTAAAACAAGGTGTGTCCTATGGTCGGGTGCGTCCTATAGAGCAAAAAATGGTTTAATCCTATGTGTGTTCACTCAGAAGTAAGTCCTGTGTACTAAACTGTAGCTTCCAATTTAATGAGAAATTGAATATGCCTATAATAACCTGTTATTTGGATAACTCCTGTCAGTTACAACACACTGGAGTTGGCACTGGAATTTTATTCAGTTAGATAAAGGCATGCTTCTATAATATATATCTGGTTGTCTCCAATGCAGCGCTAACTCTTTCCACCAGTGCAAGGATTTATGCTTGTGCAATGGAACTTCCACACCTCTCCCCACCTCATGCACCCCCTAAATATGTTATGGGGTTCCCTCAACCCTACAGAACTGACTGGGGAAGCTGCTGAGGGGAGAAGAAGGGGGGGGAGTTTTGTTGCACAAGTGTACATCCATGCACAGAAGTGAGTGCATTGTTTTTACTTCAATAATATAATATTTTTATCCCATATTCCTCCTAAGAGATCAGGGGAGCACACAATGATACTGTCTCAAACCATTTACTGTATTTTTCACTCTATAAGACGCACATTTTCCCCTCCAAAAATTAAAGGGAAATGTGTGTGCGTCTTATGGAGCGAATGCAGGCTCTTTGGCTTCAGCGATAGCAACGCGAAGCCTTCGAAGCGCAGTGGGAGCGCTCCTGCTGCGCTCCAGAGGCTTCAGGTTGCCTTCACCAAAGCCTGGAGACCCCTCTCACTCTTCAGGCTTCAAAGATAGCGCCTGAAGCCTCTGGAGCGCAGTGGGAGCTCCTGCTGCGCTCCAGAGACTTCGGGATCCTTTCGCTGAAGGGTAGGTACCCCTTCAGCTAACGCACAGCGCCCCTTCAGCTAAGTGGGAGGAGAAATGGAAGGGGTTCTGTTTCTCCTGCTGCTTCGCTGAAGGGGCACTGCACAGAGAGGGGGATACTTTTTTCCCCTTGTCCTCCCCCTCTAAAACAAGGTGTGTCCTATGGTCGGGTGCGTCCTATAGAGCAAAAAATACGGTAACTTTCACAGCAACTCTTGTAAGGTAGGTCAAGGCTGAGAGATTGCAACAGGCCCACAGTTGTCTAGCAAGCTGTGTGGCTGAGAAAGGATTCGAACTCCCCCCCCCTGGTTCCTATCCAACAGAGCAACTGTTCTGCCACCCTGGCTCTTTAATAGTTCAAAAAGCTGGGGCTGAGAGGTAGGCTGCTCTTCTGAGTTACTCTGCAGCAACGGACCATTATCCTGTCTGCATGGCAAAAAAGGGGTTTACCTGCATCTGTCCCCAAAAAGAGGTTGGCATAGTGAAAAAGGAAAGACGGAAAAAAGTGTAAGTTGTTGGAAGCAAATCATTATTATTATTACTGTCATCAACATATTGTCCTCAAAAATGCAAATAGCAAAATAGAGGTGCCATGTTACTTCATGTTACTTATTCCTTTATTAAATATATATCCCATCCTTCTTCTCAAAGGAGCCCAGGGCTGCAAACAGCAAGCAATAAAAAAAAAATCTTATTCTTTTCTTCTTCTTTTTTTAACGCTGGTTGTCATACAGATACAGCTCACACTGCCTAAGGATTGGAAACAAATAAATGAAACTGAATCTAGCTACAAGGAAGTGGGGATTTCAACCCTGGGGTCTCCCTGGTACTAGCCTGCACTTTTAACCACGCTTCAGTGGTTTCTGTGGTGGGAGATGTGACTGAAGCTAGTTTCTGCACCTGTGCCTGGAGCTGTTCATCTTCCCGGGTTGAAAACTCTGTACGGCAGTGAGGAGGCACGTCCATGTCAGCAATGATCTTTTGGATCTGGGCCCTCATGGCCTCACATACTTCAGAGCTGAAAAACTGGTCAAGAACAAGGAAGCCATCTTGGCGGAACTGGGGGGTAGGAGGGAGGACATTTTGTTACCATCACCATCACCACAACGACTAGAATCAAGAGATAGGCAAATCTGGCATTTTCACTTTTGCTCAGTTTCTCTCTCCCCCCCCCCACTTTTCTCCACATTTCCATATCAGTTTGTGATTTATTTACTTTTTCAAAAAGTCCTCCCAGAAATTAATTCATCAGCGTTTCAGTGTGGCTCTCTCCCCAACATACACATTTTTGTATGCAATTTACGGTATACACATTTTGGCAAAGAAGGCCATTTCCCCTAACAGAATGCATTTTGGGGTGGGGTATTTTATTTTTACTTGGGTGTTTATTTTTCTGCATGCTATACCCTAGTATGTGCATTATTATTTTTACGCATGACTTGGCTGAAAAGCAACATTGCAACATTCAGAGAAGTACAAATTTCAAAAGACGACTGCATTTCAGTTCACAGATAGTTTCTGAAAGTGCAAATTAGGGTAAGTTTTCCTTTAAATGTGAACCAGATCAAATTTCTGCCCTATTCCCTGCTGGACAGTACTACAAATCATAGTGCTCCATAGAGTTATGTTGGAGTCTTTTTCAATGAATCATCTGATACAGCTGGTGATGGCCCTAGGTCTTTGAGCAGCAAGTCTTAACTCTTTCCAATGACTCATTTGTTGCACAAAAGCATCTGCTGTTCTCCCTTGCTCTAAGCCAGAGGTCAGCAAAGTTTTTGTGGCTTGGGCCAGTTCACGGTCCTGCAGACGCTACGGTGGGCCAGAGTGCGTGCGAGTGCGTGCATGTGCAAACGCTATTTCCAGTGCTCCTTCCAGCATGGAGGAGGCATGTGTAGCTTCCCATTGGCTGCAGGAGCTTCCTGCAGCCAATGGGAAGCTGACCAGCGTCGCGGAAGGCGGTCCCCACTCTGCTCCATGCCGGTTTAGCACGGCACATGGGAGCCAGCAGGTGGTGGGGGTCCCCAAGCGGGCAGCAGGGGTCCATGGGCCGGGTAAATGACCCCCATGGGCTGCTTGTGGCCCATGGGCCTTAGGTTGCCGACCCATACTCTAAGCCCTAGGAGGGATCTGGGGCCCCTGAAACTGAAATAAAATAAAATAAATAAAACCATAAAACCCCTAAATCTGTGGTTTCAGTGGCACTGTATAGGGCTCTCTCAACCGAAGAATTGAGTTCCTAGCATACTTAGAGGTGGTCCTTCTCACAATAATGGTAGGCTCTGGCTTTTAGGAGATACGTAATGGTCTGATAAACATTCCCACTGAAGTAGCAAGAAATCAAGAGAGATTTCTGCTTTATTGATTCAAATTTGGCATTGTTTCTTATCTATCAAATCAAACCACAACACATTTATGGTGGGAATGTACATTGGTTCAAGATACTTAGAATTCTTTAATTGTTTAATTTTGACAGAACTGATCAGTACTGCCAGAGGAACTATTGTTTGCTGTCCAAAATTAATGTCATTGAATTGTTGAGGATACCAATGTAGATTTATTTTCGTAAGGATTTGTCTTGTATATGGTATTTGCAGCTCAAATAGTAATTGCAACGCAATGGAAAACAGCCCCAAATCTTACACTGGACACTTGATACCACTCAGGAATGTAGGTATAGTGAAGGAAATTGCACATAATTTGAGATTTTGACAGGGTCTAGAACCCTTTTATATGATTTGGCATTCCTTTACAGCAGAACCCTCATTTTCAATGCAACCTTCGTTACAAGCCTGGGAAATTGGGAACTCTACTTGAAAATCAAGTAACAGTTATATATTCTTCCTTCATGTGAAGACAACTTTCATTCTTTTTTCTTTCTTGACCTGGACTTTGTTACTGAACTGTTCGGTAACTGTATTTATTCTGTGTGCCTATTTTACGGTTTTGATTTTCATCTGTTATAATCGTTCTGTACATTATAAAATAAATTTCAAAACAACATTGAAAAGAAAAGAAAATTAACTTGCAACACCATTGCAGCAACAACCCCCTGGAATGAAGTGCCTGCTTACTTTGGAGAACACATTGCCCAAGGAGATTATGGATAAAGAGAGCGGATTTTCAGAGTTTAAGAGAGGCAGTGGATAAAGAGAAAGATCAGGGGATGAATGAGAAGGATCAAAAGAAAGGGTATGCAAAAGGCCAACAATATATTTCAAGTCATGGCAGGATGTTTCTCTCTCCATATGGGTGCACAAAAAACAGAGATAAATTCATTGAGTTAATCATTGCTAAATCCAATTTCAGAGGGTGGCCGGCGGGGGTGGGGGTGGGGGGTGGGAATCAGCGGAAAGCTTTGTTAATTCAAAGCGACTCACCAGGGCACACACATTTTTATCCACCTTTTCTTGTTTGCATTTCCCTCCTTACCTTATGGATCTGTTCCTGGGTTATGGATGCCATCAAGGCAAAGCAAAGAAGTTCAGCCAGGAAGTAAGGGAAGCGTGGTCAATGTGCAATCTTGTTGAGGCTCCACAGTTAATGTTCCACGGCTTGTATCTGTGATCCGTTTCAGGACCATGTGATGTTGCCAATGAGGACACAGGCGGATATATATATATATATATATATATATATATATATATATATATATTTGCGTACAGGATGATTTCAGGGGCCTCTTGGGCGATCTTTGAATTTATTTCTTTGGACTCTAGAGTCCAGATGGAATCAGCATATTATCCTTTTGCTACTTCTTTTTTTTTAAGCTGGAAAGCAAACGTTTATAAAAAGATTTTAGTGATGCTGGCTTTTATATTCTGGTTAATTTGCAAGCTCATCAAAGGCAGCAGCTTCTATAATGCCAAAAATAATATAAAATATAGACTTAGGGTTGTACCCAATATTAGTCCTGTCAATTATTTCCTGTGGGCCTGCTCTGAGTATGACTAGCAGTGGCTACAACACATTTAAATGGATATAACTAATTTACTATTTTCAGTTGGTCTTCTCTTAATAGAACTTTATGAAATGCAACCCATAGGTTTCAGTACCAACCCCACTTCCCTGGGAAGTCAGTCCCAGTGAATTCAATGGGATATATTTTGGAGTAGAAATGGGCCACATAATGAATTTATAAAGCACATTTATAATACTTTAAACAGTCATGGCTTCTTGCAAATAATCCTGTGACCTGTAGATGACCCATAGAATCGGCCATCCTTTAAAATGTAGCCTTCTCTGAATTTTGCAGCAAAGTTATCCACCTAAGTAATGTATTACAAAAATGCATTACATTAGGCTGAAGTGCACATATCAATGCATATAATAGTGAAAATTACGTAACAAAATGCAATATATTAGGAGAAATCACTTTCTGAAGGTGTATTGGGATAAATTTGCACTAAAATGCTGATGAATTTTCATGACTTTTTTTAAAGTCACAAACTGATGTGGGAATGTGGAGAACTGAATTTAAAATGGGGGGAAATGAGAAATTGACAGAGCATGAAATTGGCATATTTGCATGTCACTGCTCCCAAGTCCCTCATGTTTGGGGGACAGGGTACTCTTTCCTAATAGTTCACTTTTACACCCTTGTGTTTTGATGTCCAATATGCCAATGATTCCTTCTCCAGACCCGGTCTCCTTCATTCCTTTCCTTTACTGTTGTGTATTATAATCTTGCTGGTGGTTGTTTACAATATTTAAAATATAAATAAATGTGGCAAGCCAGGAACCCTGAGCCAGAAAAGTGCTGGTTGGAATCTTACCTGTCAGTTCTCAGGACACCAGAGACCATTCCGAAAGAGCTGAGGATGTAGTTTTCCTCTTTTTTTCTTTTCTTTTCTTGCTGTTAGGAGTTCTGATGGCATTTACTCTCAGGGGAATGGGGAGAACAGTGAGTCACGCCAATGCCTCTTGTCCTCAAAAGACGAACAAAGGGCGAAGAAACCAAGGACGGGAGAACATGCAGTGCTCTGCAAACAGCACAGCCCAAATCCTGCCAATTTTCTTGGAACATTCCCCTTAATAAATCTCCAAAAGAGAGGCTTCTTTGGGTAAAACTATTATATTACTTCCCAGAACGAGAAGAAGAATTCAAAGTATTTTGCCAAAGAATTGCAAGCAGGAAAGGGTGCAGAATGACAACCAGATTATACTAGGATCTGATTGCTAGAACTTGTTTTCCTGCATTCTACGACCCCGTAATGTAAGAAGAGCCAGTGTAAAAGGTCCTCCCACCCACAATCAATGCCTACTTGTTTACTGCTCCTTCTTTCTGCACTTGTAATAGAGGTTTGCTATTCTGTGATTTCAGGTATTGAGCCTTCAACTCAAGTGGTAAGCACCTGTTTTGTGCTCCCAGCTCAATCCTCAATGGCATCTCCAGGGAGGGCTAGGAAGGTCCCTTGCCTGAAACTCTGCAGAGCTGTTGTCAGCCAGTGCTGACAATCCTGGCTTAGATGGACTTGGATAGTCTGACTCAGTATAAGGCAGCTTCCTGTTTAATTCAGCCTTTTATTCATAACTAGGATGGCTAGAAAAGGGACACGGGTGGCACTGTGGGTTAAACCACAGAGCCTAGGATTTGCCAATCAGAAGGTCGGCAGTTCGAATCCCCACAATGGGGTGAGCTCCCGTTGCTCGGTCCCTGCTCCTGCCAACCTAGCAGTTCAAAAGCATGTCAAAGTGCAAGTAGATAAATAGGTATCGCTCTAGCGGGAAGGTAAACGGCGTTTCCGTGTGCCGCTCTGGTTCGCCAGAAGCAGCTTAGTCATGCTGGCCACATGACCTGGAAGCTGTCTGCGGACAAATGCCAGCTCCCTCGGCCTATAGAGCGAGATGAGCGAGCAACCCCAGAGTCGGTCACAGCTGGACCGTCAGGGATGACCTTTAGGATGGCTAGAATCTTACTTTGCATTTAATGAGAAGCTTGTTTGTAAAGCTTCTGTCTAGCACGCAGAAGGTCCAGGTTCAACCCCTGACATCTGCAGGACAGTGCTGACAGTGTCACCCAGGACCAGCCAATGTGATGCCCTCTAGATCTTTTTGGACTCCAACTCCTGTCAGCCCCAGCCAGGGCCCTATGTTGGCTTCTCTCTGCCATAGCCAATACTGAGATTGTTGGGCCCCTGATCTTAAGGCTACTCTCACACCATACATTTAATACACTGGGGGTGGCGCTGTGGGTTAAACCACAGAGCCTAGGACTTGCCAATCAGAAGGTTGGTGGTTCAAATCCCCACGACAGGGTGAGCTCCCGTTGCTCGGTCCCTGCTCCTGCCAACCTAGCAGTTCAAAAGCACATCAAAGTGCAAGTAGATAAATAGGTACCGCTCCAGCGGGAAGGTAAACGGCGTTTCCATGTGCTGCTCTGGTTCGCCAGAAGTGGCTTAGTCATGCTGGCCACATGACCCGGAAGCTGTATGCCAGCTCCCTCGGCCAATAAAGCGAGATGAGCGCTGCAACCCCAGAGTCTGCCACGAATGGGCTTAATGGTCAGGGGTCCCTTTACCTTTACTATCCCTTTAAACAGTCATGGCTTCCCCAAAGGAATTCTGGGAGATGTAGTTAAGGGTGTTGAGAATAGCTAGGACAACCCTTATTCCCCAGAGGGACTTAAATTCCCAGAGCAGTCTAACAATCGTTCTTCCCAGGGAACTCTAGGAATTGTAGCTCTGGCTGGAGACTAGATCTTTTAATAACTCCCAGCACCTTAATGAGCTATAGCTCCCAGAAATCCTTGGGGGAAGCCACAATTATGTATGGTGGGACAGTAGCTGCTGGGGCCCAAGCTCTGAATGCAGCAGTAAAATGCTGCCTTAGCATCACCCTGAAGGCTTAACTTTCACAGCCTAGATACTTTTAAAGGTTAAGCCGAACGAGAGGCAATAATAGCCTTGGCCAGCAGAGTGCAAAGAAACCTCATTTAACTCTATAGGATCTGACTTTCACATGTGGTAGAGGGCTGTGCTTATCTGCATTTTTGGGAAATCGTATTGATAAAATGCAGTGATTCTTTGATTGTCAGTTGATTCTCCTTAATGTGGATTGACAGGCCAGCAAACGGGTCTCCTTTTTAACACAGGGCTAAGCAAAGCAGCGCGAACACAAAGTAGAGTTTGGAAAGCTCTGTCTACCTGTAAAGGTATTGCAGTGTATTAAATATTATTAACTGCATTTGCCAGTCACCTCAGGCAAATCTATCTGTAATTCAAATTGTAGGTATTCTTCATAGACACAGCATGGGCCACCTGAATGAAGCTCACAGGCAAGTTTGGGAACCCTTGTTCTCACCAACCATGTTCGTGGCAGCAGTGACGAAGCTCACACTGTGGCCTGCCCCTGCTTGAACACTGATAGCACACTGTAATATAGATATGCATTCCTTGACAGATACTTTTTGTGCAGAGTGCTAGAAACTACCTTTATCCCATTTAATAACAATACAGTGGTACCTCGGGTTAAGAACGTAATTCGTTCTGGAGGTCTGTTCTTAACCTGAAACTGTTCTTAACCTGAGGTACCACTTTAGCTAATGGGGCCTCCCACTGCCGCAGCGCAATTTCTGTTCTCATCCTGAAGTAAAGTTCTTAACCCGAGGTACTATTTCCGGGATAGTAGAATCTGTAACCTGAAGCATCTGTAACCCGAGGTACCACTGTAATAAAATAATAATAACGCTGCAGGTGTTTGTGGAGTCCTAACAACAGTAGCCAGAAAGTCGTTCTTGAAAAGTCCACACGTTAGTCACTGGGGATGTTGGTAGGATATGGCTGTCAATGCCACCATCAGAGGCAGCATTGCCCCTGAATACCAGTTCCTGGGAATCACAAGTGGGGAGAGTGTTGCTGCCAGGGCTCAGGTCCTGCTTAGGGCATCTGGTTGACCACTGTGAGAAGATGATGCTGGACTGGATGGGCTCCTCTTGGCCTGATTCAGCAGGATTCTTCCAGCGGGTGTGCGTGTGTATAACATATAAAAAGAGAGTCTTCCATAAGGTTTCCATGTAGCTTTATTTAGACATTGACAATACCTGGTTAACATTGGTTTGGTTTGGTTATTTTATTTTGATTTTTCTGTGTGTGTCCTCAGCATTGCTAAATTGCGTGCAGGTCTTTTTCCTATGACTTCAGACGCAGACAGGAAGCTAGCAGTATATTTTATTCTTTCTCTTCACTGCCAGAAACATTCAAGGAGGGGAGATTCTCGAATGTGCATACACACGAACATTTGTCTGAAACCAACACCAACCTGGCATCTCAGTAAAAAGCAAAACAACTGTCTGAAATAAATGACGGTACGTTAAGATTTGCAGTACCTGTTTTGCAATAGATCACTAGCTGTTAAATGGTTTACCTTTCCAATAGATAGGAATATTAAACCAGCTTAGATACTTGTATTAGACCCCAAGAATTAAAATTTAAGTATTGTTGGAGATGTTTGAACAGAGGTTGGATGGCTAGCTGTTGGAGATTCTTTAGCTTCTGACTCCTGCATTGCAGGGGGTTGGACTAGATGACCCTTGGGGTCCCTTTCCAACCCTACAACTGTATGATTCTGTGAAAGCCTTGGCCAACCTGGTGAGCTCCAGATGTTGCTGAACTACAACTACAACCAATAGCCTTAACAAAACACCTGGAGGTTGTAATCTTGGCAAAGCCTGTATTAAACAGTAGTGCAAATTTTACTTTTCTTCTATACGTGTTCCTCGCTCCCCAGAGCAAGACTTCTGCAATAAAAATGAGGGTGGAGGGAAGAGTCCACCCTGGGAGGCATTTTATGCTCTTCCTTTTAACACTGAAGAGGGAAGTAGAAAAACGGGGGGGGGGAACGACTCCGCTATGTTTGCAGAGAAGGGGAACCAGGCCTCTTGCCCCATGGAATGACAACTCGGATAAAAGAGGCAAGTATCAATGCTATCTCCATGGGAGCTAGCAAAATAATATAAAAAATTAAAACACAGACCAGCTGCTATAAAAATAGTAAGGAGAGAGGGGAGAAGAAATTGGGTTTTTTATATCTCATGGAAGTTGTTTTTTATATCTCATGGAAGATGTTGGCAGCACCTGAGGGAGGGAGGACCTACATCAGCCTTCCCCAACCTGGGGGCTTCCAGATGTTTGGAGTGCAATTCCCATTAGCTCATGCTAGCTGTGGCTGATGGGAGCTATAGCTCAAAACATCTGGAAGGCACTAGGCAAGGGGGAGGCTGAAGAGTATAGAGGATAGCTGGCTTGTTCCTTTTTATCAAGGATGGAGAACCTGTGACGTTCCAGATGTTCATTGATTACAACTCGGATCATCCCTGATTACTGGTCATTCTGGCGGGGAGGGGAAGTGATGGGAGCTCAGTAAAGTTGTGGGGGAGGGGAACACAGGTTCCCCACTCCTGCTTTTTAGTGTTTTAATGCCCACTGCCCATGCTTTGTGATCAAAAAGGGATGCTTTGAATTGACATGTTTTGAATTCCAGTCTTTTGAGTGAAAAGGAACATTCGAATGCATGCCTGCCCTGCCTTCCCTACGTAGTCAAAAATAGCAGTACTGTGGTTTTGCCAACTGAAAATAATTTTGCAGATTGTCTCCTTAGCTTTCGGGCACGAGATTCCAATAATACATTCTCATATATATATCTCCCCACTTAAGCCATACTTGCCACTCTTAAAACACAACCCCACCCGGAGGCAGATGTAACGCCGGATTCAAGCAGGAAGAGATTTAGATGTGGAAACATCCTACTATCAGGCCACCACATGGCGGCAGCAGGGGGATTTTTAATTGAAGGTTTTAAAAGGAAAGTAAAATTCCACATGTAGTGATCAAGAGGTAAAATGACCGAAGACAGAAACGACCAACAACGTCAGCATGAAACAGAGAAATTAAGAAGTCCTTTCCTATTAGCTCCTCTGAAATCATCCAGACTGATGAGTCAACATTTAATAAATCAGTGTGTGCAAGAAAAAGCTAGTGTCACGATGTGTGGCCAAAGGCCAAACACAGTTCCTATCCTTGATTGTACAACGGTAAAACACCCGGTTCCTGGACAGCCCTCACAGAGATACCATAGCAGCAGGCAGTTTGGACAGGATCAATGGGTCCCACTCATTCACTCCCCCACCCCACCCCATCAGCTTGGATGCCAGCCAGCTCCTCCCGACACTTGCAACAACTCAGTGCAAGAGTTCTAGAGTTCCGTTTCCTGGTCGGTCACAGCGGCTGCATTCAACTTCCTATGCCGTTCAAACCACAAACTCTCGTTTGTAGCCACAGTCCTCACCTTGGACCACCACCACCTCCGTAATTTCGAAGGAAAATAGCAACCTCCTCTCCCACCTCCTCAAGACGGTCCTTGGGCAGGGTGTCCTTGGCTAGTCTGTTTTGGCTCGGGTTTTCTTGGGTAACAGAACATGGGGACAAGGTTGCCTGAGGGGCTCCCCATACCCACGCCCCCTGGCTGTTTTGGCCTGAGGTGTTGGGTTTCCTTCCTCCTCTCCCCACCTCCTCTTCTGTGGAGACTCAGGCTTGCTCCTTGTCAGCCCTCCATAGCCGTTCCTTGACTTCCAGTGGCAAAGTGTTAAGGAGGTCCTCCTCAACCACCAGCCCGCTGCGCTTCAGCAAGGGGCAATCGCCCAGCTCCACCGGCAGGCACTCCAGGCGGTTCCCCCGCAGTTCAATCTGAGACAGCTTCGTCAGCTCACCCACTCGGGAAGGCAGCGACTGCAGGACGTTGTTGCCCAGGTTCAAAGTCCGAAGCTTCCTGCACTGGAAGAGCTCTGCTGGGAGGTTCTCAATCTGGGAGAGGAAAAAGGAGAAAAGTTATTATTATTGTTGTTATCAATTTATATAAAGCATTCCGCCCTGAGATCTTATGCTGAAGGGCGTTATATAAAATCTAATAAACAAACAAACAAAATAAATGCCTAAGTGGCTTCTAAATCCGTTTACAACTACAGTCATACCTCGTGTTAAATAGGCTTCACGTTGAGAGCTTTCAGGTTGCGTTCCGCAGCAACCCAGAAATAACGGAGTGCGTTACTTCCGGGTTTCGCCGCTCGCGCATGTGCAGACAGTCAAAATGATGTCACATGCAAGTGTGGAAGCGGCGAATCGCGGGTTGCGTTCACTTCAGGATGCGAATAGGGATCCAGAATGGATCCCGTTCATATCCAGAGGTACCACTGTACTGTAATTGGGAGAAGGGCTGAGCAATTGACATTTGGAATGTAAAGACTGTGTTTGCAAGACAACCCTGAGAGAAGGGTGGAACAGCATGTATACTACAGCTATTGCTATAGCTGTGGAGGAAGCAGGAGGGAAAGAAGGAAAAGGAAATTGCTATGAATCATGATTAAACCAGTATAAGCCAGCAGAAGAAATATGGACCTAACAACCCCTTTGCCATATATGGAAGATCGTCATATATGGACATAACTGCCCATTGGCTTAGTCTCTGCTTGAATAAGTGTGTAAATACTGCCATTTGAAATATTTGGGCAAAAGGTTCCTGCACTGCAGGGGGTTAGACTAGATGACCCCTTGGGATCCCTTCCAACTCTACAACTGGTTCTATGGGTCGCAACACATAGCAATGCTCTTAATAAAGATGTCCTCTTTGGGGGCCTGGATTATTTTGGCAATCCAAACTGAACCCATGGGATTTTTTTTTTTGCGGTGGGGTTTCCAATGCTTTCCCTGGACTAGCTCACAGGGTTGTTGGGAAGATAAAATGGGAAGAACTATGCTTGCCACCTTGAGATCCCGAGAGAAGGAAATGTGAGATATAAATGTGATGAAAAAGTAAATATCAGGAAGGCGCAAGACACTTTAGAGCCCATAATCTAGTGGCAGACACTTGGTTGGTACAGATGTCTCCTAACACTCTGTTGCTATGCTCTCCATATGTGAGTTGTTTCAGTTTATCCTGGTGTGCTGTAGGGCTTTGAGTAGGTACACCGCAGTGGCAGAATTGCCATGCTTCTGCAGAAGCATTTCCCAAACCAGGGGTTGCAAAGCCTGCACAAGCAGTCATGGGATTTATAAGAAAACCCCGAATAATGGGTGTTTTTAATCCTTAGCTTGTATAATGAATAAACTCGGTACAGCTTTTAGTTTTCTTGGGCATATTGTGATGCTGCATTGTGACTTGCAACTGGACTTCAGAAAGGCTTGAGCCTTATGCTCCAACACTCAGTTACCACTTTCTGGAGGCAGACCTGGCAGTTCGTCAGAAGGTGACCATGCAAGCAGTTGTTGTGAGTGACTAGGACAGCTTCTCTCTGATGGGCAGGCGCTGAATACATAATACCTTTGCCCTATGCATCAATAATGATCTGAGGTTCCATCTCCTGCCAGTCAGTCCCCACAGTGACCTTCCCGTTGGCAAAATGCCAGCTTAGCCATTAGACTGACACTGGCAAAAGTTGACTTTATTGTGATTAAAACTACTATCAATGGCCATAGTTCATTCTATCCAAAAACCGGTATGTTTTTAGGGTAAGCATTTACAGCTTACGAAGCAATATCCTGCAATCGGATGGTTGGCATTCTTATATTCCCATAAACAAAACATACCCGGGTAGCAAGAATGCTGTTGCATGATATACCCATTTTTAGTTTATTGCTGATTTTAATTTATTGAAGGTGTTAACAAATTTTGGTGGGTTGGGTTTTTTTTTAACCAACAATTTTATTGTTTTATCTTTTTTTGTAAACTGCTTTGAGGTTTCTTTACAATCAAGCAATGTATAGGTTTTATTTTTTAAAAAAAATTAAGTGTGAATGACTTTGCCACAACTGCAGAGATTTCACCAGATCCCACATTAAGCAGGGCATTAAGTGAATTTTTGCTCAGATGCTTCGAGTAACCATTATAAAACAGCAATGGAGCAGTTATAATGCATGAAAACGATGACTGCTGAAAACGAAGGTCTGAAATTCACTTGAGATCTGGTTAGCCATGGGGGAGAGGAGGGGGCAGCTGTACTGATCCAGAAAAACTCTGATGTTTAGCCAAGCAAATCTTCCTCTGCAGGCAAATATGCTCTTCGTTCAAACAGTTCTTTAACTCTTGGACCACAGAAATATCTTCTGGGAGATCCTGCCATGACACTGCTGTGGCTAACTAAGATCTGCCCTAGAGAAATCACTCTCTATTAATAAACAGTGTTCCTAAGAAAACAAAACCATACTAGAAAACAGGAAGCATCTTGTTCAGGGTGGAGAAGCAGGGGAACTTGTTAATTTATCCACCGTAGCCATGGCTCTCCAACTTGCATCCTTTGTTGTCATAGAGCTAATGAGATCAACACATTATTTCCAAGAAAACAAAAACCAAGAAGCCAAAACAGGTGATGGGACCCAGCCCTGCTTCTTAGCTTCTTATAAGCTAGCTACTGAGGATGAGGGATGTTTCCAGACTGTCAGTAGTTCACGGGAGGGAATCAACGGCATACATTGAAACATTGGTTTTTGTGCTATTAAGGAGAAGGAAGGAGCTCAATGGTAGACCATTTGCTTTGCATGTAGAAGGTCCTAGTTATGAAGTTATGAGGACTTTTTAGGGAAAAGGCACTTGTAGTAGAGCACTTGCTTTTCAGGCAAAAGCTCCTAGGTCCAGTCCCTGGCAGCATCCCCAGGTAGGCTTGGGGAAAATACCACTTTAAATGTATAGTGCAGATGAGGCCTTAGTGAGGAGACAGCTTAAAGAGAGGTGGGCAAGCAAACTGCTTCTAGACTTCCTTCTACACTAGTACAACAGACTAAGAACATAAGAAGAGCCAGGTGGATCAGGCCAATGGTCCATCTCGTCCAACATCCTGTTCTCATAGTGGCCAACCATATTTCTCTTCAAGGCAACCTTCAGAGCCAAGGTTTGGGAGGCAAGGAAGGGAGAGAAATCAATGCTTGATTAAGCATGCAGCCAGCCATGTTGACCCATTTGGTGAGGATGGGGCTCAACATAACTGTAATACCAATGCCTTTGTTCAAACCTCTTATATGCAGAAACAAAACAGAACAGAACAAAAAACCCACCAGCAAGCTGGCTTTGCCTTCAGAGAGTGGATGCTTAAAAAATTAGAAAAAAAGAGCAGCTTGGGGAGGAAGAGAAAGAAAAAAGGTTGCAGATGCTAACAGTCCTGCCTGCATGATGGAAGTCTTAATTTAGTGATTCAGGAAGCTCTTTGCAGACTAAATAAGTGAGTTTATGCCAAGTGCAGAAAGCTCTCAGGTTGCACCAAAAGTATACTGGAATGAAAGGAGTAATTGATGCTCTCCAACTCTGAAAATAGAACGAAAGGAAAAAGCCCAGCAGTTATTGGGATCCGTCTCGGAACGCCTAGATCCCTTGCAAGGCAAAGATGCAAAAGAAAAAATGCGGCAGACCTTTACACATTACTGAAACTGGAAACTGTTTGCCACCAAATGGTATGTGCAGCATTAAGGGAAGCCAAATTGCTAAGTGTTACCAAGTGGTGGAAAGGTTGGGTTGGTTCTCTGTCCCTTAAGAGATGCAGTGAGAGATCCTTGGAGCAGAGAATCTGTCTTCTTGTGCTGTAGCTCAGTGGCAGAACACCTGTTTTGCACGTAGAATGGTCCCAGGTTCAATCCCCAAAGGCATGTCTAGGTAAGGCTGGGAAGGTTCCCTGCCTGAAACCCTGAAGAGCTGCTACCGATCACTATTGCCAATACTGAGCTAGATGGACCAAGGATGCGACTCAGGAAACTTCTGGCATTCCTATTTAATTCAGCCCTTTATATTCAGAACTACGAGCACTAGAATCTTACTTATTTTTTTAGGGAAAGGGTCATGCTTAATATTTAGGGGTAGGGTTGTAACTCAGTAGTAGAGCATCTGCTTTGCATGCAGAAGTCTCAGGTTCAATGCCCCGAAGCATCTCTAGGTAGGGCTGGTGAAAACAACACCACCCTTTTCTGAAAAGCTTAGAGAGCTTCTACATGACAGTATAGACAATACGGTGGTAGTAGTAGTAGTAGTAGTAGTAGTAGTAGTAGTAATACCGTGCCCATCTGGCTGGGTTTCCCAGCCACTCTGGGCTGCTTACAATACATCTAAAAACATAGTAAAACATCAAACATATAAAACTTCCTGATACAGGGCTTCCTAAAAGTTGTGTAATCTCCTTGACATCTGATGGGAGGGCGCCACTGCTGATAAGGCCCTCAGTGTCCAGTTTGAGCAGTGAGAGTGGGGGCAGTCCTTCAGGTATGCTGGGCCAAGGCCAAAGCACCAACACTTTGAATTGCACTCAGAAACATACTGGAAGCCACATTCTGGAATTGGTATAGTTTCTGGGTCACCTTCAAAGGTAGCCCCACGTAGAGTCCATTGCAGTAGTCCAAGTGGGAGATAACCAGGGCATGCACCACTCTGGCGAGACAGTTTGCGGGCAGGTAGGGCCTCAGTGGGCGTACCAGATGGAGCTGTGCCTCTATGGACAGCTGTGACAAAATGACTCCCGCACCTGGTCCTTCAGGGGCACAGTTACTCCATTCAGGACCAAGGAGTCCCCCACGGCCGGCCAGCCCATGTCAGCCCATGCCAGCCCAAAACGGTACATCTGCCTTGTCATGATTCAACCCCAATCTGTTAAACGCCATCCATCCTCCAATCGTTAGCTGAACCAGTGGTCTAAGTCTAAGTAACATCCTGTGTGCCTTTTGGGAAAAAGAAGCACAGTAGCCTAGCAGCAGAGCTGCTCTGATAAATCATACACTATTTAGGGTAAGCCGGGGCCCAGTAGGTTCATCAAAGCACAGCATTTGGCTTCTGCAGTGATAGGCAAATACTGTGAAAACAATGGCTGAGTGCTGGGCAAATACTGATAATAAAGGCTCAGTGCTAGGCAAATACTCCAAGAATGAATGGTCATGTTGCACCCCCCTGTAAGTAGCATTTCTCCGCTTTGTATTTTAAGCTCCACAAGCAAGTCCACACCCAAAGGGTACACAGTGCCTGTGTGCGGAACAGTCAATCAAAAGAACAAAAAACAGGTCTTTGCTACTGCAACAATTACGGAAGAAATCAAACCGTCAAGAGCCGATTCAGTCAGGAAAGTTTCATGTTGACGTGGTTGGGGTGATGGTGCAGAAGATGACAGAGGAGACAGGACCAAAAAATGTGCCCTGTCCATTGATGTTGATGTAGAAATTTGATTAGACATTAGAGACAGATTTTGCTTTTGTTTCAATGTTAATTGCATTTAACTTTTAGACAGAATGCGTCAAATGAATAATTCCTGTGTGCCTGCATTTTGCAACCCTCATGCTTTCCTTTCCAAGATATAAACATGTAATCTTTTCTGATCCTAAAAGTGGCACAAATGGCCAGCCAGGATGTTTTCTTAATGTTAACACTAGGGTGTAAAATCAGCATCTCCTTGAAGCTCCTGGAGAGGTCTGGAGAGTGGCACCACAAGAATGGGCCTTTTCTGTAGTTGCTCTCCTCCCCAGGGAGGTTCGCTGGCGCCTTCATTTAAGCACCAGACAAAAAGGGTTCTTTAACCTCTTTTGCTGATTGTCATTAGATGCCCATTCAAATGTGCTGTGGAAGGGGGAGCTTATTGGTTTGTTTCTGTTCTTATTTTTATTATGTGTTTTGTGTTTTTTATACTGTAATTTTATGTTGTGAACCGCCCTGAGATCTACAGGTATAGGGTGGTATTGTGATAGGAATTTTGAGGTCTTAGATACATGTTAAATGTTCTTAAGTGTACCAACCAAGCACATACATAGATCAGCACAGGAAGACAAACCTGGAACCATTTTGATTCCCAAACTGTCCCAAACTGACCAAATGTTTTCTCTGCAAGGTCAAAGGAAAATGGAAAAGCCTCCCCATTGTCTTTTCCTTCACAAATCCTGTCTTAAGAGTATGTCTGTGTTTGAATAGGGTGTGAGCCTGTGACATGGCCCAGGAACTAAGTATTTATCTTTACAAAAGACTGGCCAGGCTACCCAGGCAATCCAATCAAGCCAGACAGGAGATAAACAACGACAGGAGAAAAACATTCAAATTTCTGTTTAGACCGCCTTTTCTGTGATGTAGGTATGATGTATCTGAGGGGTGGTCTTAGGTTACACCCCTACTGTGATGTATGTATGATGTTTCTGGGGTTGGTCTTGATCTACAGGATGGGAATTTCAAAAGTGAGGGGAGCACCCTGTTGCAACAGATCAATAAAGATCAAGCTTACTAGCTGCTTTGCTTCTCAATATTCTCTGGTTGGCCTCTGTTATTCTCTCCTACCAATAGGGAACCTATGTAAGGACTCTATATGGGCTCTTGGATACCCCATAAGGGAAAAGGGCAATTTTTGTTTATAACGGTATACAAATTTAATAAAGCAGGGAAGTAAACAAACAAGTAAAATGATATCAGTATGGAGCAATGCATGTTTCCGTCCCATAATAACCTGTAACCTTTCTTGATGTATGTAGAATTAGATGTTTTGAAGTTTTTTGACCCTTGGTGCGGTGTGTTTGAAATCCCTATATAAGTTCAAGGCAGTCCTCCCTAATTGGCAGCTTGTTCAGAACAACCATCAGAAGAATGCGCCCTAGCCCAATCCATGCATGCAGTGCTCCTTTGGTCTAGTCAATCTTAACTAGAATATAACATTGCAGCAATGACTCTGCCATAACCCACCTGTTGTAGCCTAGCTTAGAGAAGCAAACTTACACCATGTAGCTAACACAGCTCTGCCCTTAAGCCAGGAGGCTGCCGCTGCCGCAGCCACTGCCACTGCCACCGCCCTACATCATCTGCCACCTGAGGTAATCGCCTCACCTTGCCTAATGGTAGGGCCTGCCCTGTACAAAAGATATTGGGAGACCACTCCCAGCCCAAATATCTTCTGTGCCCCCCGCACCACATTCAATCCCCTTCTCTTACCCTGTTGGCTGTGACAGCCAGGTTCTGCAGATTTTGCAACAGCCTGATGTCTGCTGGTATCGAAGTCAAGAGGTTGTGGCTGAGATCTAAATACCGAAGCTTCCGGCAGTAGAAGAGCTGGGTGGGGATCTTCTCAATCTTGTTGCGGTTCAAGTAAAGGCGCTCCAGGTTGGTGAGGTTGCCAATCTGCATGGGGATGTAGGCAATGTGGTTGTACCACAGCTTAAGGCAAGTGAGGCGGTGCAAGTGCTGGAAGCTAATGATTTCCTCAACGGTTTTGAGGTTGTTGTCCTTGAGGTCGATCTCCTGGAGGTTCTGGAGGCTGAAGATGGAGTGGGGGATGCGCTCCAAGTCGCAGCGGATCAGCTCCAGCTCTGTTAGGTTAACCATCTTCTTGAGGCTATTGAGGACGATGAGCTTGGTGCCCTCATTGTTGATGGAGAGCTTCTGGAGGTGCACCCCGACATCGGTCACAACCTGGGGAAGCTTTGTCAGGTTGCTCTTCAGCCTCAGGACCTTGAGCCTCTTCAACTCCCTCAAGCCATCAATTACAATGTACCGGTTGTTCTCAGCACTTAAGTTCCCAGTCAGGTGGAGTTCTTCAAGAGTCTTCAAGCTGTAAATCCAAAGAGGGATCTCTTTGATGTCCGTGAACTTGATGTGCAAGGACTTCAAGTTCTCCCTCAAGAAGGCGAGGGCCGGGGCCTCTATCTTGGCCGCTGTATGGTACAGCCACAGTTCCTTGAGGCTGGTGAGCTGAGCGATGCTTGGTGGGATGGTGACATCAGGGATGAGCTCTAGCTTCAGGACCTCCAGTTCAAGGAGGTCAAAGACGGTGTCTGGGATGCCACTGAGCATGAAGAGGTGCAACTCCAGCTTCTCCTGAGAGTTTTTGGTGATCCTCTGGCGCAGCTTCTCCAAGGTCCATTCATTGTTGAGGTTCAGTTGCCGGAGTTTGTTTTCACTCACTTCGGAGAGGAAGACAGCAAAGCGTTTGGAGTAGAGGGGGTCATACTGGTCGATGAGGTGTAGCATGAAGGCAAAGTCATTTTTTACATCAGGGATGTCACTGTAGCTGCTCTCCTCCCGGATGGACTCAAAGGAGTACTTCTTGAGGGACCGCCTGAGCATCCACCAGAGGGTGTACATGCAGATCAAGCCATAGAAGATCACCAAGCTGATGTAGAAAGACGCCAGGATTTTGAAGAGGGTGGCAAGAGGATGAGCACAACGGTACATACGGTAGCCTGTCAAGCTCTCAATGTCCACCTTACAGTCCACATCAAAGGCGATGTTGCTGACATAGTAGACGGTGTAGCAAATTATGAGGATGAACTTGATCACCTTGATGATGGTTTGCCTCATGTAGAGGCGGTAGACAATGTCTCCTTCCTCCACATGTGTCCGGAACTTCTTGACCTTCTCAAAGAGTGCCTTGGCTTGCTCGCCTTCCTTCTTGTCCAAGACGCCGTTCTCTGTCCGGTCCACAATTCCTTGCTCAATCCGAGATTTTGTCCGCTGTAGCATCGGGGCCGTGGCTTCCACATCCTCACTAACTGTGGAAGACTTCTTGTCCATGGAGCCATTCATCTTCCCGAAGGTGGGCTTGGGGTCACTCTCCTCCACCACTGTCTCAGAGAGGGCCCTTGTGGTCCATGGGGAGTCAAAACACTTGAGTAGGATGGAAACAAAATGCTCCAGCTTAGAGCTGGTCCGTGGGAACTTGAACCAGAAGTTACTGCAAGCCAAGAAGATCAGTGTATGCATTAGCACCAAGTAAGGGAAATACTTGGCAAACCAATGAAGGCAGTTTTCATAGCACACAGCATCCACGTAATTGTACTGGTGCCTGTCAAGTTCATATTTGATCCCCGTCGGGCCTGGCTCCATGGCTGCCACTAAAGAGGAGTTTAAATAACTTGTGTCCAGGCTTGCAGTCGGCCAGTCCCTGGAGGAATCGTTGCAAGCGTCTTTGGTGACCCATTTGCAAGGCAAGCAAATCATTTTGTCCTGGGTGACTTGCAGCGTCCCACCAAATACCGCAATCATCAGCATCACAATGGAGATATAGTCTGTAAAAACGTCCCACCACGGCTTTAGGATGCGGTACGCCGGCTGGGTATCGGCAAAGTAGCGCAATTCTGTGACCGGAATCATGGTTCACCTGGAAAGGGGGAAGGAGGACACAAAAACACAGAGGCAGGGTGTTACCAACAAAGACCAGCACATTTCCAAACTGACTACGAGGTGGTAAGGGTTACATTACAACAAAAGGATAGGGTTGAAATCATCATACATTTAGTTCCAACAAAGATACATGCAGTCGATGGAACTGCACAAAAGGAGACGGAGAGGCAGATTTTTCAGTCCAAGGGCAGCATTCCCTTTATATCAAATTTTGGGGGGGCACATGCCAGAGGTGGGGGGGGGTAGAGGCAAAAGTGGCTAGAGTAACTAGCACTTTAAATATATAATATAGAGGGGGCCCTCACTGTAAGGTTCTAGGGCGGGTTACAACATATTATTATTATTATTATTATTATTATTATTATTATTCATTTTTCTTTTTCATTCATTACATACATGTTAAATTCTTAACATTTACTATATAATCCTCCCTCCCCTCCAAGGCTTCCCCCAACTTCCGCTTCTGGTTTGTTTCTATTTTCACCCACTTTGTTATCTCTTAACAGAAAGTTATTAATAACATAACATCAAGCCTAAAGACATAAAAGTAACAGTAAATTCACTATCTTCTAAACATTTTCTAATGCTAATAATGTGAATGTTTATTTAAATCCTGCATCAAGTCTATTGACTTTCTTTGTTTCTGCAAATATAATATGAATGGTTCCAAATCTTTTTCGAAGTCTCTGTTGTCTTTTTCTCTTAGTCTATCTGTCATTTTTGCCAGTTCCACATAGTTCATCAACTTCTCTTGCCACTGTTCTTTAGTTAGTATTTCTCCAGTCTTCCAATTTTGTGCAATCAACATTCTTGCTGCTGTAGTAGCATACATAAATAAAGTACTCATTTCCTTTGGTATGTCTTGACCTAAAATACCTAACAGAAAGGCTTCTGGGTTTTTTTACAAAAGTTATTTTCAACATTTTCTTCAATTCATTATATATCATTTCCCAGTAGGGTTTTACCCTTTTACAATCCCACAACATATGATAAAACGTACCTTCTGTTTCACATCTCCAACACTCTTTCTTTTCATTTTTATACATTTTTGCCAATTTAACTGGTGATAAATACCATCTGTACATCATTTTCATATAGTTCTCTCTCAGTAATATGCAATCTGTAAATTTCAAATTCACTTTCCACAATTTTATCCAGTCCTGAAATTGTATATTATGTCCTACATCTTGCGCCCATTTAATCATTATTGATTTTACTTCTTCATCTTTGGTCTCCCACTCCAAAAGAATATTATATGCGTTTTTAAATAATTTTGTATTTTCTTCTATCACTTCCTTTTGGAAGTTGGAAACGGAATATGAGAAGCCTTTTTTGTTATCCTCCTTAAAAATATCCTGTAATTGTCTATGAGGGTTACAACATTAAACCATAGTATCAAAAACAATTTAAAACAACTTGCAATCATAAAAACAAGGTGGATCCTAAAAACAGACACAACAGGTATCAAAGGCCAGGGTACAGAGGAAGTTGTATAAAGGAGGTCCCAGGCACACCTCTGGGGGGAGGGAGTTTCATAGCTTAGGTGCCACCGCAGAAAGTTCCCTCTGCCAAGGTGGCACCCACAGAGCCTCTGCGGGTGGAGGAACTACCAAGAAGGCCCTCTTTGCCAATTTCATCACCCAGAAGGTCTTGCAGGGAAGGAGGCAGTCTTTCAGATATTTGGGGCTGGAATTAACTTTGGCACATTCATTCTGATGGGTCTACTGCAAGTGTAATCTTGTGGGATTCAACCCAAAGAATCAGAGGTTGTGGTTTTGGTTTTTTTATGTCCTCCTCCAAGAAGCAGGAAAACCGGTTGTTCCCAATGCAGAGAAATGTTGCGGAATACATTAACCAGCCAATTTTGTTCCAAGCATAGAGTCACTGAGATATGATAACCTGCCTCGTAACTTTATGCAAAACTTTACCTGGTATCTGCAAAACCACACTGAAAAGCAGAAGCAGAAGACAGAGTGCAGTGCACATGTATAAATCACAAAGTTTTGTGGTGGGGGCTTTGTGTGTGTGGATGCAAATGCGTGCAAAGGAATAGGCACTAAGGATAAAGTCACTTGGGTCTCTGTGCAAGAAGCACTGTTCGTTTTCTTTCTAATTTCCTTGAGCTCAGCAAGAGGAAGGAAACGCAAAGGAGATGGAAATCAAAAGATTATTTCCTGGCTGTGGCCACTCCCACCTGGCAGTAGGCTCCTCTGCTGGGACTCAAGAGACACCAGCCTTCCTGGGGCCCACAGCCACATCTGGATAAACTGGTGTGGGCATCGCACAGAGACACTGCAACCAAGCAAATGTCAAGACTCTCTGTTCCTGCATTGCAGGACGTTGGCCTAGATGACCCCTGGGGTTCCTTCCAACTCTTCAATTTTGTGATTCTATCCTATTGTCTACAATATAATGCTTTATTTAAAAATTAATATCTTTGGAGATATTTGCAACCCCCTCTTCAGTCAAAAAGGCTCCTGGACAGGTTTGCATACAATTGATTGAAACAAAACTGTCCCTCTTCACAAGATTATAGTCAGCCGGGGGGGGGGGGGGCGGCAGGGATCATCCCTAAGATAATTGGATGGTGCCTTGTACGCATCTTTACAGCAAATCCTGCAGTCAGGCTAGTGCCAAACACATTGTTCTGCTTTCCTTTGGGCCAAATCAGTGAAGCCAAGTGTCTTGTCTTTTGAGCAGCCCAGGACCTCCATACACACAGCCCAGGCTTGCACACAGGAGAGGCCACTTCAGTGCTGCTAATGCAGCAGTTCAACTTCACCTTCAAAGGTGCACTCCATTGTCCCTTGAGACAGAAGGATGCCAACAAGTACTCCTGCTACGGACACCCATTAAAATTTATGGGCATGGCAAACTTAGGCCCAATGATTTCAATGGGCCCACTCAGAGCAGGACTATGGTTGGATATAAGCATAACTTTTTGTATACCACTTATGTATTTATATATTAAAGTATTTTGGAAATGCTTTTAATGAAAATGAATAAATAACCCACTCAATGGGTCTCTCTCTCTCTCTCTCTCTCTCTCTCTCTCTCTCTCTCTCTCTCTTCCTAAGTAGATATGATGGTCCCATAAATTTACTGAAGCAATAAATCCCATATCCTGATCAAACATCCCCTATATACTACTGAAAAATGGTTGGGTTGTTTGTTTGTTCTGATGTTTGCTCTATGAACTCAATAGCTCTTCCTTAGTCTTTCAGAAATTCTCACTTGACCCTTACCCACATTCTGTTTGATGTCAGCTCGGCTTAACAACCAACCCACTTGAGACACTCAACAAATATCCCTTTGTAGCACAACTTGCTCACATTCACACACAATACTTCAAGGTCTGATCCACCAACGGAACCAATTAATTGAGCTTTGAGAAGCAATGCCAGTTTTTCTAACAAAAACAAAATCTGCACAAGGTAATTTACGTCATTTTTTTTTTCTCATGCCCCAGAGGAGCAGAGAGGCTATGGCCCTCCAGATGTTGTTGGATGACAATTCCCATCATCCTTGACCTTTAGCCATGCTGATGGGGGCTGATGGGAGTTGAACATCTGGAGGGCCACAGATTTCCCTATTCTGGTCCTAAAGAGTGATCTAATTTAGCATGTTTATTTGACTTGTTTTTGATAAACAAAGCTAAAAAAAATCACTCTTGTTGATTTTTCTCTCCACCCCCCCCCATATATAAGTATGCGATCTGAAATGTTTTGAGAGGAAATACCGTAGTATACAGCACATATTTAAACTGTAGAAGTCGCTCCCACAGTAATGGCCACCAAACTGGATGGCTTTAAAAGAAGATTAGACAAATTCATGATGATGGAGGAGGAGGAGGAGGCTACCAACAGTGGCTAGTAGTGCTTGCCTCCATGGTCAGTAATGCTTCTCAACACTAGTTGCTGGAAACCATAGGAAGGAAGAGTGCTTGTGCTCAGGTCCTGCTTTCTGGTTTCGCATTGGGGCATCTAGCTGGCCACTGTGAGAACAGAATGTTGGACTAGATGGAGCTCTGGTCCAATCCAGCACATCTCTCCATATGGAAGTCTTCTGTGACAGCAGAACCTCCATGCCCTGGGGCAGCGTATCTATGAATACTAGATGATGGGAAACACAACTTGGGGTTTGCTGCTGGGACATCTGGTTGGCTACCGTGAGAACAGGATGCTAAGCTAGATGGGCCCCCTTTGGCCTGATCCAGGAGGACCCTTCTCAGGTTCTTAAGTAAACAATGCTTAATGTTACACGATGAATATTGTTTTTATTGGAACACTTGTAAAAATTAGAAGATATTACTTAAATGATGCAAAGGTGTTAAGAAAAGAAGATGTAATACAGAGTTTTAGCAGACTAATAAATTTTAATTTTCTCAAGAATTGCACATTGTGTGCTGAGTCATATACTTGCCAGGAATAATCAACCGGGGGGGGGGGGGGGGGAATACAGTTTTGATACTGCCAAGCCGGTCTTACATCGTATCTGCAATTGGCCTCCATCCACTGTTATTGATGAGCTTATGAAACGGGGTGGGGGTGGGGGGTGGGGTGTCCAATGCAAAAATGAAACAGTGGAAATTTTTCAAGCTGGAAAACTTTCCAAACCACATCCCAGGCTCTGAATGACAAGAGCTAGAACTATTAATTCTCTAATCATAAAAAGAGCCAATTTTCTGACAGTTCTCCATCAAGCTTTTGCCTTCTGGATTTTTTTATATGTTTTATAATATATTCCTTAACCACCCCTTCACCAAAAGATTCCAGGTTCATCGCACAAAAGTGTCAGTAAAAACCAATTCACCTTTTGCAAAGAGTTATTGCATTACACCCAACCCTTCTACTCCAATCAGCTCACATCAACAAGAAGAAACTTTGTTTTTCTAGTAGCACTGAACAAGACAATTTAAGAACAAACACAGTGTTATAAGAAAAAAACCTGCTCCTTTTCCCTTATGGGGTACCCAAGAGCCCATATAGAGTTATTTTGTAGGTTCTCTATCGGTAGGATAAAAAAACAACCAGAGAATACTGAGAAGCAAAGCAACTAGTAAGCCTGATCTTTATTAACTGTTGCAACAGGGTGCTCCCCCACACGCAGGAGAGAGGAGGACCACCCAGAACAAAGGTGTGCTCGCCCTTATATATTTTAAATTATGCGCCCTGGAGACCAAGACCACTCCCAGAAACAGCATACCTACATCACAGAAAAGGCGGTCTACAACGGAAATCTGAGTGCATTGTTTATCTCCTGTCTGGCAAGTTACCTGATTGCATTATCTGGGTTTTGGCCACTCTTTTGTTATTATAACTACTCAATTCCTGAATCTAGGCCACAGGTCACAAGCCTGTTCACATCTTGAATATGCCCTTAAGACATGATTTGTGAGGACAGGACCTGTGAGGAAAGAGACAATGGGGAGGTTTCCCACTTTGACCTTGCAGAGAAGTATTTGAGGTCAATTTGTTCAGGACCTTTTCTATGGGGTTTCAGACATGTGGTTTATATATACAGTTATGAACATTATTTTTTTTATATATGACCTTAAAATTATTATAACAATAGCAATGAATTTTAGAATGGGTGTGACACTTTGGGGCTAGCAATAAATAGTTGTCTTACTGGCTAAGTTAGGTGTGGGGAACCTATGGTCCTGCAGATGCTGCTCAGCTACAACTCTCATCATCCTTGGCTGTTAGCTATCTTGGGCGGAAGGGAGCTGTAGTTCAGCAACATCTGGAGAGCCAAAGTTTCCCCACACCTGGATTCACCCCAACCCTCCAGAGAATATTTAGGCGAGTGGGGAGAATGAAAGGTCTGTTGTGCAAGCCGAAGTCATTCCATAAGTTTAATGACTTCACTGGAAGCAAAACAAATTGCTTTAGGGCCGGATTTTAGGGACTGAGCAAAGAGAGAGTGTACATGCCTGTAATAGCCTTTCCACTCAACAGCTGAAAAACAAAAATAGTACAGGACAGACAGCTCACCTTCACGTTTAAAGCACTCAAGCACACAAACACCTGCAGAATGTTTGAATCAGCACCTATGCAAGATACGGTGTGTATGCATGGGCTTGTTTTTCTGCCAGACAGAGAGGCAGGGGCAGATGATGGCCCTGACATTAAGGCATCTACAAGACAAGAGATCCTATAGGTAACCAACTTGTGCATGATGAGACACAGAAAACAAGTTTCCCCTTTGCAGGGGTTGCTGAGATCCACTGACACAAGTGTAGGCACCTTATATGACAAGGATAAATCATGCATCAGACTGCGCATCTAAGCCATGTTCTAAACATTTTTAATTTGATGTCTCCTGCCCTGGGACCTTATGCTGAAGGATGAATAAGAAATCAAAATAAACAAATGCATGCACACGAAAGCTCATACCAATAACAAACTTAGTTAGTCTCTAAGGTGCTACTGGAAGAAATTTTTTTATTTTGTTTCGACTACAGCAGACCAACACGGCTACCTACCTGTAATAAGTAATCAAAGACGCTGGTGATTATTATTATTGTTGTTGTTGTTGAAATGGGCTACAAATGCTTAAAACAAACAGCTCAAGAAAGTGTGTGCCAAAAGACATTTCTTGCCTGGTGTGCAACTTGGGTCTACAAACAGTTTTAGTTCTAAAAACCGTCAATGCTGGATTTGTTTCATTTGGCAAAGATTTTCCTGTCTGACAGTTATCATGCAATGGCCAGGATATATTGGGTGTCTTGCTTTTTGAGCAATCATACAGAAATTCATTTCACCCAGCACAGTCCATCAGCCTCAGAAGCTAGCATTGCTGAAAAAGGGGTGTGGGGATGAGCTGCATAATGACTACAGGCAGGGCCTCCAGGTATGACAACAAGTTAAGGGACGGATGTGGATCCAGCAAAATTTTCCTCCTCCAGCAAAAAAGCAAGGCCCCCACCTCTCCAGCCCTCTGACATAGAGGCACTGCATGGCTTGTGTGATGTTGTTTTGCTAGATTTGAGATGACAACTGGATGGCAAAGAGTTCTCATTTCTGCTGGCTCACCCTGGCAACCGCAGTTCATTAAAGTGATGGTGGAGCAAAAGAGACAGAAAGATGGAACAAATACAAGCATCTTTCTTTTCTTTTTTTGTGGGGGATACTTTGAGTACAAAGAGCCCAGAAAAAGTGATCACAGGTCCAAGCAGCAGAGCATACAAATGCCAAATGCTGCTTGAAAATCACACCTGATATACCCCTCTAGAAATATTAACAGAAGCTGCACCATCAGATGTTCCTTGGCAAAGCCCAGGAGTGGACCCCAGTGAATTCCCTCTGCAGCCAAAGGAGCTATGAGGACAGGAAATCTGCAAAACCTTTTATTAATTAGACCCATGGGGGTGGGGGTGGAAGAAGACAAGGTCTTGCTTCCTCAGAAAACATGCACTGAAGATGCTTTAACTCAGACTAGTTATTCCAAACAAGCTTTTACAGTGCAGTCCTGATAAATGCCTACTCAAAAGTACCCTGCTGAGCTTCAAGGGATTTATTCTCAAGTATGGAAGGGATGTCTATAACCACCTTGTTATAGCCAAAAGTGGTGAGGAATTTGTACCACCGTTTCGTAAGAACACAGAAAGCTGCCTTACAGAAGGCAGGCCATCAATCCACTTACCGTAGCTCAGTGTTGTCTGCACTGACAGCCAGCGGCTTTTTAGGGTTTCTAGTGGGGCCTCTCCCAGTGTTACTTGGAAATACTGGGAATTAAAACATGGGACCTTTAGCATGCAAGGCAGATGGTCTAGCACTGAGCTATGGCCCTTCCCCACACAGAACATGTATGGGAAGGATTTTGGGATTCTAATCCATACTACAGCCAGAATACAAAAGCAACGATGGTGGATACAGTAGTTTCATAAAAATTATTTCATAAAATAATTTCATAAAAATTACATACCGCTTGATTATAAAAAGAAAACCTTAAGGCAGTTTGCAAGAAAAAGGTAGTATGATAAGATTATCAATAAGAAACATTAACAACAATAATTTAAAGAGTTCAGAAAATTAAAATAACAACATACTAAAAATATAGGAAAGCTCACATCAACTTTCTAAATATCTAGGTACGCTTGCCTAAACAAAAATATTTTTAATAGGTGTCAAAAAATAGCCTGATATCTGTTGTAGATATAAGGATATCAACTATGGGTATTGCTGCCTATGGCAGATGCCTTCGCTGCACATGAAGCTGTCAACACCCCTGCAGAGAGCATGGTTTAAACCATGGGTAGGCAAACTAAGGCTCGGGGCCTAGATCCGGCCCAATCGCCTTCTCAATCCAGCCAGCAAACGGTCCGGGAATCAGCGTGTTTTTACATGAGTAGAATGTGTCCTTTTATTTAAAATGCATCTCTGGGTTATTTGTGGGGTCTGCCGAGTGCTTTTACATGAGTAGAATGCGTGCTTTTATTTAAAATGCATCTCCGGGTTATTTGTGGGGCATAGGAATTCATTCATTTTTTTTCCAAAATATTGTCCAGCCCCGATATAGTCCGGTCTGAGGGACAGTGGACCGGCCCCCTGCTGAAAAAGTTTGCTGACCCCTGGTTTAAATAAAATGGGTACTGGCACTGAGAAGCCTATCCACAGAAACTAAAATCAGGAAACATGGTTCCTTGCAATTGCTTTTGTAAAAGCCAGCATTATTTAAAGATAGGACAGCATTCAATATTTTGTACCACCATCTGAAGAGCCGGCAGCAAAGCATTTCCTGGCCTATTTGCAATCAATTTCCTCTCACACCTCCACATATTCCTTAATATAGCATCTTCAGATTCTCAAGGTCAAGAGAGTCATTAATATGTCTCTTGTTTTAATACAGCCAAGAAGTTACGTAAAAGTCTATTCCAGTCACCGTTTCTATCCAAGGAAGGCCCAGATATGCCACTAGCATATGCTGCGTAGAACATACTTTTCCTTCTTGTTTTTGATGTAATCTCATTTAGCCTCTGAAACATTTGATTCCGGACATCTGGACTTCTAAAATCTTTCATTGTGGCAGCACTCACACTTTGGAACTCCCTGCCAATTGACATCAGGCAGGTTCCTTCATTGTACTCTTTTCCTTGCCCACTAAAAAACACTTTGGTTTAGGCAAGCCTGCCCAGACCTGTAGCATGTTGACATGCATTTTAATCCATTTTTAGCTTATTGAAGGTTTTAAACAACTGTTTTTACAGACAAACACTTTGAGGTTATTTTTACAATCAAGCAAATTTTTATGAAATACATAAATAATCCCTTGTTTAAAATTAATAGCTGGGTTACTTGTCCTCCCCACCTCCTAAAATCTTAAAACTTTGACACCCAACAGAAATATTTACAGTGGTACCTCAGGTTACATATGCTTCAGGTTACATATGCTTCAGGTTACAGACTCCGCTAACCCAGAAATAGTGCTTCAGGTTAAGAACTTTGCTTCAGGATGAGAACAGAAATTGTGCTCCAGCGGCGCGGTAGCAGCAGGAGGCCCCATTAGCTAAAGTGGTGCTTCAGGTTAAGAACAGTTTCAGGTTAAGTATGGACCTCCGGAACAAATTAAGTACTTAACCCGAGGTACCACTGTAATCAATCAAGTTTATGAGGCAACCAAATGCAGGCTACAGCCAAGGAGGGGGGTAACCATAAAAAAACTTGCCGAATAGTACAATACAAAAGTATATTCACAGAAAAAAAGAAACTTAAACCATTGTCCTCATAATGCTATTCTAAGCTGGGACATTTCACAACCAATCTAGACAAACACAAGACTTAGCTGTCCTTTTCAGCAAAAAAATTTTTTTCCTGTATTACGGTACTTTAAGTGGCCACAGGTTCTAAAATCTTCACGCATCCCCCCCCCTGGAATTTCATACAGACTACAGTATTAATCAATCATCTTCGATCACCCGACTTCCACAAATACAGAAGACTTGTTCTCTAACAATATTATTCTACCTGCCTCCCCTTCCAGAAAGTTAGCTCCTGTTGTCTGAAAACACAAAGGAAAGGGCGTCTCAGACATAGTCTCTTCCCCATGCTTGTGTTTTTAAGACAGGAAAACTGAAGGGGTGGGGATCTACAGGTCTCGACTGCTTCAATATCCAGCCTTTTTAATCATTATTATGCAATATAATATTGCTACAGGCGGGAAGCTAACAGGAACGCTGCTTTTCTAGCAGGCATGCCCCCAGCGAACTTCTCAAAAGCACCACCTGAAATTCTAAAAAAAAAAAGGGGGTGCGCACAAAGCTGCTTCTGTCCTGGCAGAGGAAGGAGGCCAATAAAAAACTCTCAGCCTCAAAAACTAGGGCAGTTACAAACAGAGAGGGTGGGTGTAACTTTAGAAAAGAACTCTGCAATGCTAGCTCTCTTTTGAGGAAAACTTCCCTTAGTAACAAGAGAGCTCAAAGAAAAGATGAAAAACAATGGGTGCATGTGGCAGTACCACAGCTAAGGCAAATCCCCAATCTTCTTGCAATAGTTTTGAGGGCAAATGCAGGAGGAGGCATCCCAAAGGCTGACAAACAGCAGCATAGAAATGGGTTGAGATTTTTGGGTTCAAATTTGGGATGGGAGGCCATTAAGCAAAGTACCATTGTTACAACAGAGAGATAATTATAAGAATATGAGGTAAAAAGGTAAAGGTAAAGGACCCCTGGACGGTTAAGTCCAGTCAAAGGCGACTATGGGGTTGCGGCGCTCATCTCGCTTCAGGCCGAGGGAACCAGTGTTTGTCCACAGACAGCTTTCCAGGTCATGTGGCCAGCATAACTAAACTGCTTCTGGCACAACGGAACACCGTGATGGAAACGCTGTTTACCTTCCCGCTGCAGCAGTGCCTGTTTATCTACTTGCACTGGTGTGCTTTCGAACTGATAGGTTGGCAGGAGCTGGGACAGAGCTGTGGGATATGGGTGGTGCTGTGGTCTAAACCACTGAGCCTCTCAGGCTTGCTGATCAGAAGGGCGGCGGTTTGAATGCCTGCAGCGGGGTGAGCTCCTGCTGCTCTGTCATAAGAATATAAGATCCCTGCTGGATCAGGCCAATGGCCCGTCTACTCACAGAATCATGGAAACATGGGATTGTAGAGTTGGAAGAGACTCCAGGGATCATTTAGTCCAACTCCCTGCAATGCAGGAATCTCAACTAGACCATACATGACAGACGGCCATCCAAACTCTGCTTTAACACCTCCAAGAAAGGAGAGTCCATCACCTCTCATGGGAGTCTGTTCCACTGCTGAACAGCTCTTACCGTCATAAAGTTCTTCCTGATATTTAGTTAAAATCTATTTCCTTGTCACTTGAAGCCATAAGTTTGGACCCTACCCTCCACAGCAGAAGAAAACAAGCTTGCCCCATCTTCCACATGACACCCTTTAGTTATTTGAAGATGGCTGTCATGTCTCCTCTCAGTCTCCTCATTTCTAGGCTAAACATACCCAACTCCCTCAACCATCTCTCATAAGGCTTAGTTTCCCGACCCTAAATCATCTTGGTTGCCCTCCTCTGCAAACAACTCATATTTCCCACCCTTCCTCCCAAAGGAGTCCAGGGTAGCAGACACAGCAATGATAACACATTAAAAAATAACCTGAAAATAGTTTTTAAACATTATCTCGAACCATTGGCCTTAGGGTTGCCATACCTTTCAGCCATCAAAATCAGGAATGTTTTAAAATTTCTCCCAAGAGTCAATACAGAGGGAGACAGGCACACCTCACAAAGGAGGGCATTCCACAAATGGGGAGCCACCACTGAGAAGTCAATCATGGGTCAATGCCAATCTAGCAGCCCCCAGTGATGGTACCAAGAACAAGGCCCCCACCTGCCAATTGTTGGGTGCTCTTTTAGGTACTGGGTGCCAAGATATTTAGAGCTTTATATCCTGACCTTTGGTAGTATATTCCACAGGCATTTTAGTTTAAGCTTGATTTTATAGTTTTGACTGATTTTTTACATTTTCTGCATCACATTTCTTGTACACAGTTTATAGATTATTGACACTAAGTGGCAGATAAGTATTTTAAATAAAGAAATAAGTAGTATTAATACCCTGAATTGAGATCCTTAGTTCACTTTCAGGATGGCGGCACATGGTCCCATCAGAATGCCCCACTTTTCAGTCTAGCAGGTGCATTCTGCACTGGCTTGAGGCCCCCGCCCCCCCATCTTCAAGGGCAGCCCTGCAGACAGCGTATTACGGTAGTCCAATTTAACTAATTTAAACTCCTGACTCTGGCTGGGGACCCTGATATACAATGGAAGGAAAGGAGGGACCTTAATGGTAATGGTAAAGGTAAAGGTAAGGTAAAGGTAAAGGTAAAGGGACCCCTGACCATTAGGTCCAGTCATGACCGACTCTGGGGTTGTGGCACTCATCTTGCTCTATAGGCCAAGGGAGCCGACATACAGCTTCCAGGTCATGTGGCCAGCATGACTAAGCCGCTTCTGGCGAACCAGAGCAGCGCACGGAAACGCCATTTACTTTCCCGCTGGAGCGGTACCTATTTATCTACTTGCACTTTGATGTGCTTTTGAACTGCTAGGTTGGCAGGAGCAGGGACCGAGCAACGGGAGCTCACCCCATCATGGGGATTCGAACCGCCGACCTTCTGATCGGCAAGTCCTAGGCTCTGTGGTTTAACCCACAGCGCCACCCACAATTGTACCATACATTTAAAGCACTATCATGTCACTTTAAAACAGCTTTCTTCCCATTCAAAGAATTCTGGGATCTGTAGTTGGTTACAGGTACTGAGAGTGATTAGGAGACCCCCTACTGCCCTCACAGAGCTACAATTCTGAGCATGGTTTAACACATAGCTGTCAACCTTCCCGTTTTTTGCGGGAAATTCCCTTATTTCAGCACTGTTTCCCGCTGCTATCCCGGATTGTTCAATATCCCGTAGACCGTCTCCGGGACAGGTGAGGCTGCTGATCCCTTATTTTCAAATCCGAAAGTTGACACTTATGCTGCTGATCCCTTATTTTCGAGGCTGCTGATCCCTTATTTTCAAATCTGAAAGTTGACAGCTATGGTTTAACAATTAATCCCCTTTTCTAGGGAACCCTGCACACTGCAGCTCTAGCATGTGTGTGTGATTCCACTGCTTCCTGGGAAGATGCAGATGTGCTGAAGCAGCAGTGGGGACGTAGCATGAAAGCAGACTGCACAAGAGCAGGGCACATTTGGAGAGTGACGCAAGACGACAGCTAGCCAGGTAGGCAGTGCCTCCTTATGAATTATAGAAGTGCAAAGTCACCACGTCCTGCAAGCTTCCTGTCCAAGGCTAGCGTTTGCACTTTAGTAGGGGACTGAACACAGGTGTATTCAAGGACAAGACAGATAGGCAGAGGAGGGTACAAGGTGTTTATGGATGGAGCTGCAGCAGAGGGATGGAGCTGATGAAAACCATCACATTCAGACGCTGCTCCTCTGCACCAAGCCAGGAATTGTTTGCAAATAAGGCAGTTTGACGCAACTGGTGAAGTGAACGCAGCTCAGCACCAGAGCATCTGCTTTGCATGCAGAAGGTCCCTGGTTCAAGCCCCAGCATTTCCAGGAAGGCCCAAGAAAAAGCTCCCCATCTGAAATCTTGAGGAGATGCTACAAGTCAGTGTAGGTAATACTGAGATACATGAGCCAGTGGTCTTATAGTGTAGAAGGCAGCTTCCCGTAGGGTGATCCAAATAACAACTGTTTATCTCCTGTACAGCTCCCATGGGTTGTAGCATTTGACAAGTGTTCAAGAGTACAGAGCTGACAATCTTAAAACTCAATTCAGGGGAAAGGAGCAGTGGAAGGGGCACAAGAGATGGAGGGAGGGGTAAACAGAGGAACGTAAGGATGCAAGAAGAGCCCTGCTGGATCAGGCCAACAGCCCACCTAGTCCAGCATCCTGATCCTGATCTCACAGTGACGAGCCAGATGCCCCAATGGGAAGACCACAAGGAAGACCTGAAAGTAACAGCAACCCTACCAGCAAGAAGAAAAGTATGTGAATCAAGCAAAAAACATCTAGTACAATCAACCCACGTTATATGCAGCAAGCCATTCAGGCCATACACCATTGCACAAATCAGTTTGCACCCCAATGTGTTTTTTGAGGGGGGAGGTGGAATCCCTCCTCTCCTGATGGGCATCTCTCAAGATGACCAGCTGCATCAGAAAAACAAAACTAAAAATTTTCTCACCACCCTGCTCGCATCTTCATGGGCATATCTCCACAAATCACCGACCAGGCTTTGAGGTTTGCAAAAAGGGAGAGCGCCTTTTTGATTGGCACCCACCCTCCCAGCAGCTGTGGAATGTTCTCCCAAGTGAGGTCTGCCTGGTGCTGACCCAGACATCTTTCTGCTGCCAGGTTAAGACTTTCATCTTCCTCCAGGCATTTGACAGAATCTTAAAAGCTTGCTTGTCAATTGCCTAGGGAGATGCTTGCCTTGAATTAGATGGTTAGCTAAGAAAATAATATTTAAATGCTGAAGATTTATGCTTGCCTACCCATATCCAATTTTCTCAGAAGCTGGGCATTCTAGAATGCAGATTTGACAAGTGTTCTAAACTCCAGCAATTGTGACATTGAAGTCACCACTTTTACCCAGATAGCAGGGGGAGAAAAAGGAGTTCTAAGCCACCCTGCCCAGCATGAACTCTCCCTGTGCCAAACCATGCCACACCTGCTTTGCACACTCAAGTGCTTTTGCCTGCCGACAATGCGCCTTTGAGGTTAAAGAATATGTAAATGATTGGTTGCACTACCGCCAAGTCAATGAAATGTATAAAGAGGATTTAAAGGAAAAAGGATTTGATGATAAAAAATCAAAATTTGAATTAGAAATATTAAACAATGAATGTAAAATAATGTCTAAAATGTAAAATACTGTTGGAATGGCATTTGAAAGATGAGGAAGTGAAATCGGTAATGATACACTGGGCAAAAGACTTTGGATATAATATACAGCTTAAGGAATGGGAAAGGTTGTGGAATGGAAGGATAAAATTTACAGCCTGTAATGCTTTGAAAGATAATATGATGAAAAGGATGTATAGATGGTATATTACACCAGTGAAGTTAGCTAAAATGTATAAGACAATAAATGTTGGAAATGTAAAGAAAAAGAAGGAACATTTTATCACATGTGGTGGGAATGTAAGAAAGTAAAGAACTTCTGGGAAATGATATATAATGAGATGAAAAAGATGTTGAAATATACATTCTTAAAAAAACCAGAAGCATTTTTACTTGGTATTATAGGCCAAGACATTAATAGACAAGATGTCAAACTGTTCTTACATGCAACAACAGTGGCAAGAGTATTGTTAGCTCAGAAATGGAAGCAAGAAGAAATTCTGACGAAAGAATGACAGACAAAATTAATGGACTATGAAGAATTGGACAAAATGACAGGAAGGATTCGAAACCTGTGGGACCAGAAGATTGGAAAAAGTATATGATTTACAGAAGATTGGAAAAATTATATGAATTATTTGAAGAGCAACTGTAATCAACAAACTGCGCTAGTAGGACTACAAGAAGTTTTGTAAGGAGAAATATACAAAGTGTTACAAAGTAGAAAAAGATAGAGATATTGGTTATGAGTTTGAAATGTAATAGGGAAAATAAGAAATGCATACTAAGAGATTAAATTGGAAAATTTTCAGACATGACTTATGGAAGTCAAAAAAATTGAATAATACCGTATTTTTCGCCCTATAGGACGCACTTTTCCCCCTCCCAAAATGAAGGGGAAATGTGTGTGCGTCCTATGGGACGAATGCAGGCTTTCGCTGAAGCCTGGAGAGCGAGAGGGGTCGGTGCGCACTGACCCCTCTCGCTCTCCAGGCTTCAGGAGAGCCCCACCGCCAGCCCCACAAGCTCGGGGGACAGCGGGGAGGCGCAGCGCGCCTTTCCCGCTGTCCCCTGACTTGGTTAGAAGGCTGGCGGGGGGGAGAAGCCTGCTCCTCCCAGTCGCCAGCCCCGCAAACCCGGGGGACAGCGGGAGGCGCAGCATGCCTTTCCCGCTGTCCCCCGACTTGGTTAGAAGGCTGGCGGAGGGCTTCCCCCTCCTCCAGCCCCGCAAGCTCCCAGAGCGATGCCAAAGCTGCACGCAGCTTCGGCATGGCTCTGGGTCCCGTTCTGGGGGCTGGGGGAGGGGAAGCTCTGCTTTCCCCGCCCCAAGCCCCGCAAGCTCCCTCAGCTCAGCCCTCTGGAGCTGATTTTGCGGGACAGGAGAGGAAGAGAAAGTCCCGTTCTGGGGGCTGGCGTCGGGGGAAGCTCGGGCTTCCCCCGCCCCAGCCCCGTGCCGGGGGGGGGGAATAATTTTTTTCCCTTTATTCCCCCCAAAAAAAATAATCTAGGTGCGTCCTATGGGCCGGTGCGTCCTATAGGGCGAAAAATACGGTATGTAAAAGTATGTTTAATTACTATTGAAAATGATATGTTAAAAAACTAATAAATATTGAACCCTGAAATTTGAACCCTGAAAATGCCTGGATGGGACAGAATGTAAAAACTGTACATAAGGTAACATTTACTTTTAGTATTCCAACCACTCTTGTTTCTGGCCCACACACCATTATTGGCACACTGGTCCTGCATGGTTTCCCCCAAAAGGAAGGCAGCCCTTGGGCTAAAGAGGGTTCCCCCCCCCCTCCTAGAACATTTCCCATGATCCTCTTCCACAGACCAGGGTTTCAAGGAGGGCATGCTGATATGGGGAGGGAAGGTAGCAACCCCAAATGCAGATCCACAACACTGGATCCTTATCTCAACATGCATTCAAGAACTGAGCAAGGAACTGGGTGGGGCAGATAAGAGGAAGAGGCATCAAATGACTTCATTTTTCTAACAAAATCTGTCTTCCATTAGATGTTAATCATACGCAGTACTTAACAAAGAAAGGGAGGGCAAAGCTTCTTCGCCACAGGGAATGTTTGGCTGTTTAAATCTCCAATGTAGTTTAACAGCAGCAACACACACACAAAGAGAAAGAGAGAGAGAGAGAGAGAGAGAGAGAGAGAGAGAGAACGCGTCTATGTGGCTCCCCGGCAGAAATCTCCCCTTGCAAGGACCAAATACAGTTTCACATGAACTCCAAAGTTATGATTAGCTCAGTCACTTCTATTTTTATGATTGTAAATTGTTTTTAATTGTTTTTAATATTGTGTTTTAATGTTCTAGAGGTGAAGGGTGGGTAATAAATAAGTAAATGAGTAATCTATTTGCCTGCTTTTCAAGCATTAACACCACACAAAGCCAGAATCCTGCTGTCAAAACGAAACACTGTACAGCATTTTATTACAGTACTAGGATATCCATTAGGGGCTGTTGGTGGAAGAAAGCTGTAATTGGTTAATTAAAGTCAACATTTTAATTGAATAATGGCTCCATTACTTCTAAAATGCAAGGCTGGGACATCCCATGGGGAGACTCTGGTTGTGGCTTGGGGAGAAACAGAAAGACAGGGTTGTTTTTGGAGAGTGGGTTAGGTTAGGAAAGGGGGAGACTGAGATGAAACAGAGCCGCAGCAGAGCCCTAGAAAGACCATCTCTGCACCTTGCCTCCCCTGGGAGAGACACATATAGGCCACCGAAGAACCAGACCACAACTCCCACGAGCTCAACAGTGATGAACATTTTGTCAGCCCAATGGCCTCATTCCCTTCTGGTCAACCTTCCAGAGGCCACAGCCCATGGTGGGCAGGGCCAGAGGCGAAAGTGAGTGGGGTGACAAATGTGAATTTTTATCTTTGTACAGTACAGAACTTTCTACAAACACTCAGGGACGCATCCCAGCCAGGCAAAAATACTCAAGAGAGGATGCAAAGTGGGTGTGGTCTGAGAAGAGGCAGTGTGGGGTAGGGAGAGTCCTGAGGGCTGCATTAGCCCCATGGGCCTGAGATTTTCTGGACCTGGAAAACCCCAACAGGCAGCAGCACCAAACTTCACACCCAGGAGGCTTGAAAGCAGGCAGGCCCCAACTTCCTGGAGGAGAAAACTTGAAACGCTACACAAACAAATGGATAGGAATGCTGGGGGCCTCAAGGCATGGGAAATACAAAGGAACGGAAACTGCATCAATCCCCTTTTCCATGCCTGGGCTTGGAAGCTGTTACACAATGAAGGGCACTCAGTTCTCCTGTTCCAATTCAAGTCATGCCTAAGCAGTAATGAGATGCAATAACATTGTTTCCCCTTCTTCTGGCTTCACCCTTTCGCCTGGAGGCTTTTTCCATTTGGCTGCAGACCAGGCATTCCCCCCACCACCACCGTTGCTTTTTGCATTTCAAAATAATATTAATACTAATATTGCATTACCAAGTACATCGTCACCAGTGGAGCCCTTGGAAGAATGGGATGCAGGCTGCCGCTCTGTGCCCGGGTATACTGCTATCTGCACTTCAGCCCTTTGTAATGAAGATAGAGGCTGCCTCTGAGGGTCGGGTTCTGGGCGGGTGCTGAAGGGAGGCTTTTCCCAAGCGCCATGGAAGCTAATTCCTGAAAAAGAAGCACACAGTTTACTAAGGTGGGCTGAGTGTGGCTAGGTTTTATAGTCCAACCCAAAATATTTGACTAAGGAACCCAAAGGCCTCTATCCCTACACAGCCACTCCCCACTTTCAACACACAAGGCGCATTTCATCCAGAAACCATCCCGGTACAGTGGTACCTCGAGTTAAGTACTTAATTTGTTCCGGAGGTCCATTGTTAACCTGAAATTGTTCTTAACCTGAGGCACCACATTAGTTAATGGGGCCTCCTGCTGCCACTACACCACCACTGCACGATTTCTGTTCTCATCCTGAAGCAAGGTTCTTAACCTGAGGTAATATTTCTGGGTTAGCGGAGTCTGCAACCTGAAGCGTATATAACCTGAAGCGTGTGTAACCCGAGGTACCACTGTATTAGTAATAACTGTTTTTAGGATACAAAACATCTCAGTGACATTCATATTCCCAATGAGCCCCTTAAGAATAGGAAAAGAAAACAGCTAAATCAAATCAATGGCTGGTTTCAAGAATGGGGGACCTGTCTTAGCCTGAGGGTCACATTCCTGCATGCATGCTGGCGGTGGGAGGGGGCCAGGGGCAGAAGCAGGCATTGCAACAGAAGCAACTACAGTATTCAGATATGCAGCATTCCAGCCATGCACTACGCACTTATCTCTTTTTGTCCATATTCAGGCAAGCAAAAGGTGCTACCACAGTTCGTGGGCACATTCCAGCCCGGCAAAAGCACATGAGGAGGATGCATAGCAGGACCAGTGAGGTGTGTGGTCTAGGGAGAGTCCCAAGAGCTAGACAGAGATCCCTGGAGGCCCACATTTGGCCCCTAGGCCTGCAAGGCCAATAAAGTACACATACATTGGAATGCATGGAATGCAGAAAGTGCAGAGAGCAATCACCTCTCTATAGTCTCACAATACAACTAGAACTTGCATGCACCCAATGAATACAAATATTGCTGGGGGGAAACTTGTATCAAGAGATGCACATAAAGTTGGAAATGCCTAAGATGAAGCCTGACAGGGCATCTGAAAACAAAGGAAGCTTTTCCTATTTGTGGCTTAGGGCCCTTGTATTCACGGGACCACCTCTTCTGATATGTCCTTAAGGTCCATGAATAACCATAGTTTAGAGGTCCCGGGCCCCAAGGAAGTCAAACTATCCTCCACAGGGCCATAGCCTTTTCAGTGATGGCTCCGACCTAGTGGAATGCTCTGTCCCATGAGACTAGGGCCCTTCAGGATTTAACCTCCTTCTGTTGGGCCTCTAAGACAGAACTATTCTGCCTGGCCTTTACTTTGAATTCAGCTTGATCTTTTATTTCCCTTCTCTTCCCTCCCCCTCCCCTTTTATGAAGTATACCTGCTCTGAGACCCCACAGCTAATTCTCCCCTGGCCTCCTCGCTGGCCCAAGTAGGACTAATTCAGCCAGCTAGCCCTGGGGATTATCTAATGCTTATTAGATGGATTTCCCCTAAACTGATTTCTGAACTTTTAATTTTATTGTTACAGTGGTACCTCGGGTTACATACGCTTCAGGTTACAGACTCAGCTAACCCAGAAATAGTACCTCGGGTTAAGAACTTTGCTTCAGGATGAGAACAGAAATTGTGCGGCAGCGGGAGGCCCCATTAGCTAAAGTGGTGCTTCAGGTTAAGAACAGTTTCAGGTTAAGAACGGACCTCCGGAACGAATTAAGTACATAACCAGAGGTACCACTGTATTCGTGTTTTTATACTGTATTTTATGCTGCTTTTACAATTAAGTGTTTTAAATTTGTTGATAGGCGCCCTGAGCCCAGTTTTTGAACCAGGAAGGGCGGGGTAGAAATAAAAATTCATTATTTATTTATTTACTCATATGTAATTTTTTATTGAAGGTGTTCATTGACGGAAAAGCAAACAATTACAAATGTACTTTAACTGAGTAACACCTCAGGATTTCCTAGTCAAGCCTTCTTCACCAGGGTGAGTCCTAAATCTCATGGTCTTCACCACAAAGAGAACTCCTCTGGTAATTTCACAACTGGGTGGTTCCCAGGATGGGGTGGAAAGAGCCCCAGGCATCAACGCTTACACAGGTTTCATATTTAGTTACAGTTCTGAACTGGTTTGTAGCTACCGCTAAGGCCAAAGGGTATGCTTGGCAGCTCCAGGTGTGGCCATGACATTGTCATACCTCCTACAAGCCAGTGGGGCAAACTGGTGCATTGCAAGCTGTTGGGTGTCCAGATTTTTGAGACACTGCAATTCCCTTCCTCAACCCTTTGGGATGGACCAGGTTTCAAACCAAACACTTGCTCTCAGCAATAACTGGCATGACTTGGGCATCACTCTTTCAATTTTGGCTACTCTTAAAACACCAAACCACCACCACCAGGTGTTTACAAGGCCTCTGTTTCAACTTCCACAACAGACATAACAAAATAATAGAAGGCTTCACCACTAGTAAAGTTCCAGCAATGGCCAAACAGATGCTTTCGGGAATTCCAGAAGCAAGGCATGAGGACAGTAACTGTTTCACAGGAGCAGAGAAACCTACATTATACCAAGTCAAGGGATTATCTAGCTCAGCACTGCCTACCCTGACTGGAGGTGGTTCTTCAGCATTTCGAGCAGGTATCTTTCCCATCCCTACCTGGAGATGCCTGGAACCAGGAACCTTCTGCATGCAAATAAGGTACTTGCTCTACCACGAGGGTGGCGCTGTGGGTTAAACCACAGAGCCTACGGCTTGCCAATCAGAAGATCAGCAGTTTGAATCCCCGCGACAGGGTGAGCTCCCGTTGCTCGGTCCCTGCTCCTGCCAACCTAGCAGTTTGAAAGCATGTCCAAGTGCAAGTAGATAAATAGGTACCACTCTGGCGGGAAGGTAAATGGCGTTTCCATGCGCTGCTCCAGTTCGCCAGAAGTGGCTTAGTCATGCTGGCCACATGACCCAGAAGCTGTATGCCGCCAATAAAGCGAGATGAGCGCCGCAACCCCAAAGTCAGCCATTACTGGACCTAATAGTCAGGGGTCCCTTTACCTTTACTTTACCACGCAACTACAGCCGATTGTTATCCCTTCAGAGGCATAACTTATCTGAAGAGGGAGGTTTTGCTGAGTAGACACTGAAAGGTATCTTACTGCCTCCTTGCCATGTGACTTGTCTCGCTTTTAAGACATCTGGGCCAAGTGACCATTGCTGCATCTTGTGGCAGAAAAAGCCATAACTGAATTGTGTATCTTATGATGAATTACTTTGCAATCAACTGCCGATCTAACTTCACTGGGTGAGCCACAGCATAAAGCTGTAAGCCAGGGTTCGGAAACCAACAGTCCTCCAGACATCATGGGAGTCCAGCAGCCAACATGTCCAATATTCAGGGATGAAGGGATTTGTGGCCCAGCAACATCAACACCTTGAATTTTGCTCCTGAACCAGTATACTTTCTCCACTGAGCTTATTTCTCCGTCCCAGCATGCAAAGTTGCTGAATACAGTATTAGTATATTTCACAGCAGTAAGGCTGCATAAGTACGATACATTTAAAAGACAACAAGCGTTTTATTTTCTGTTGCTTTCATTCCATTTGTGAATCACATCCTGTAAAGTAAAGGAAAAGGGACCCCCGACAGTTAGGTCCAGTCGTGGACGACTCTGGGGTTGGGGCACTCATCTCGTTTTACTGGCCGAGGGAGCCGGCGTTTGTCCACAGACAGCTTCCAGGTCATGTGGACAGCATGACTAAGCCACTTCTGGCAAACCAGCGCAGCGCACGGAAACACCGTTTACCTTCCCGCCGGAGCAGTACCTATTTATCTACTTGCACTTTGATGTGCTTTCGAACTGCTAGGTTGGCAGGAGCAGGGTCCGAGCAACGGAAGCTCACCCCGTCGTGGGGATTCAAACCACCGACCTTCTGATCAGCAAGCCCTAGGCTCTGTAGTTTAGACCACAGCGCCACCCGCGTCCCATCCTATAAAGTACCTTGAAGCAATTTCACAATAAAAAGGGTAAAAACAAACCCGACATTTTCAAGATTATTAAATAAGATCTTTGGTCACATCCACACTATAACTCTAAAAAACATGATTTCTCCCAAAGAATCCTGGGAACTGTAGTTTGTTAAGGGTGCTGGGAATTCCAGCTCTGTGGAGGGTAAACAGCAGCTCTTAGGATTCACTGGGGTGCATTAAATGTACAGAATATCATGTACAGTATACTGCTGAAATGATGACACACACACAATTTTGAAATCAAGTGGGCAGTAATTAAAGGAGGAGCCCCACCCTTTCCCCAAAAGTGATGCATTTCAGAATTAGGCAATGCAGAAGCTCCGCTCCATTTAAAAAAGAAATTCAGTCAAGCCATGATTTTGCACATCCTTGCCTTGAGGACACTGGCTAGTTTCCTGGAACCTTCACATTTGACAGTGTTCCCTTTACTTGCCCCAGGACTCCGAAAAGACATCACCTCAGATGACCTTGCTCTCTGTAAATGGAATAATCCCATAAACTTTAAAAGAGGCCACATTGCTGCAGTGGAAATTTGCACACCCTCTCGCTGTTGTTACAGCAACCTGCTATCCCCAATTACTGGAAGGCCAGGACAATCATAAAACAGACTCATGGCAGTTTAAAGGGCTTTGAGGCATCCAGCAACAGAGATCACTCTGGAGGCTTGACTGCAAAAATCCCAATCAGGCAGCACCTAAAGCTAAACATTGCTCTCCAATGTCCCACACCCAAATATTTTTCTCCTCCACCCCGGCCTTTTCCTTCCACTGACACCCTTTCTCCTGCCTCTTCCCGATACTCCTGCTTCCTTTCCAACAACCTACCTTCCCCATGGGTGCCAAAAAGTTTGCTTGCACACCCATTCTTTGAGCTAGCTGAATGCAATAACACACACACATACCCAACTCTCCGCAACAGAATGCCACCCCTTTGTTTTCACTTTACCGGTCCCTGCCAGATGCCCCCCTTCCCCCCCCTTTACTCACATTGCATGGACTAGTAACATGATAACACCACCCACCCAGCTTCTCCAGCCCTTCTGTGACTTGCTCACAGCTTGACTCATCAGTGTTTCTTGCCAACCAGGCACTATTCCTTCCTTCACTTACTGTCTGCCACCCCTTAATTGCCAGCAACACAACGTAGCAAAGGAGTCTCTGTTTCCTCCCCTTGCCCTTAATGCTTCCCCTGTCACCCCAAAAATAAAGAGTTACTTGGCACTGGGGCACATTCTCAGACTCAGCCCCTTTGACAACTCTCCTGCCCCTATTTATCCTCCCCCTTGCCAGCCCTGTAAGTTCCAAGAACAGCTTAAGAAGAACTATCATCACTCACCTCGCTTTTGAGATCCACTTTCAAAAACAGCACAAGAGATAAACACACACCCTAAATTTGTTCCCATCCATAATGCTTCAGTTTCCTTCTTTAGTGCCACCTCACAACCCTCCACCACCATCTCTTATTCAACAAGTGCTAGAGGTGGGAGACAGCCAATCAATCCCACCCTCCCCACTTGGAAAATAACCAATTAATTTGAGAACCTACAAAAAGGTGACTGTTTTCCATCTGCCAAGCCTTCCAAACCCTTCTGCACCTCCCCCACCCCTTCCAAATATCCCTTCCCCTCTATTTTCTGAATCATAAGCAAAGCTCCCTTTTTATAAACCGCTTTTATTCGCTCTCAATGCCCACAATAAACCTTCAATTGCTGCTAGTGTCCTGCATTCGTTTTAATTATTTACTGAATTTATGTTCCACCTTTTTTCTCCCCAGGAGCTCAAAGGGGCCTACACTGTTTTCCCCCTTTTCATATAATCCCTACAACCATCTTGTGAGGTAGGTTAGGCTAAAAGGCAGTGACTGGTCCCAAGGACACACCCAGTGAGTTTCCTGATTGAGTGTACCCTGGTCTCCCAGGTCCTAGTCCAACACTGGCTGCCTTTGCAAGAATATTCTGCCATAGCAGATCTTGGGGTTGGTGGATTGGATAACTCCCTCTTCCTAACATCCCCCCTCACTCGCTCTCCATACCCACAGAAACCCAGTCTCAGTTCTCTTCCACAACACATCTCCGGGGAAACCCACTCTTCCTAACCCCCCCCCCCATTGTTACTCTCCCTACCTCTGCCACCCACTCCTCTGCAAGCTCCGGGTATGATTGTTGATGGCCATGTCACATCGATACCTCTTCCACGTCTTACCGGACTCTGGAATCACACCCACCATCCCAGCCCCTGGAAATTCCTTTCATACACGTGCACATCCCCCCTTCCTTTCCTTATGGCCTTCCCTCTCAACTGAGGAATTGCCAGCCCTAAACTTTACATACACACGACACACACACGGGTCCTTCTGCAACCCAGGATTTTCCTAGGGGTTCCTAGATCTCTCTCCACTCCCCACGCTTGCAAAGCTCACAAGCTGAAGGCATGCATGCTCCTCTCCACCCTGCCGGGCACACATCTCTCGCCATCCTCGCTCACCCTCCTCTTCACTGTCATCATACAATACCAGGTTACTATGTCCTCCAGGTCCTAAGCCTACTCTCTTTCCCAGAGACCACCCCAATACTCAAAAGCAGCGACGGGCAGGGGATCCTTCTCCCAGTTCTGCAATGCCCAAGTTCCTCTCCTTCCCCTTTCACTGGCAGCAAGGTTAGTGGTCCTGTAGGTTCCTGAGGCTGTCCTTTCCCTGACGCCCCTCTTCACCTCAACAAAACCAGTGGAGGTTGGAAGTGGGGGTGGGAGAGAATCCTCCTCCTCCATTATGCCAATCAATAAATAAAAGTTGCTGGTCCCCGAGGTTTCTGAGGACGTCCTCTTTCCCAGACGCCCCTCTCCTTCCCAATACTCTAAAGCAGCGTGTGGAGATGGGGAATCTTCCTCTCTATTTCCCGAGATCCACGTCCTTCCCCGACCCTCCGCCACTCACTAGCTAAAACACGGTTACTGGTCCTACACCTCGATACTAAAAACAAATACCAAACAAACCCACCCAGCGCGAGTGTGTGTGGGGAGGGGACATGCCCGACGTCCTCACTTCCCCATCAAAAAAAGGGGGGTTACTAGTCCTCAGTGTTCCTGACTCGCCTCGGCATTCCTCAACACCCTCGTATCTCTCAGCAGATTCCCTGCCAGTCCACTTTCCCCCCAGGACGGGGCGGGAAACGCCTGCCCCTGACAGTGTCATTATTGCAACCCTTCGCACTCACCCGGCAGCAGCTTCCCGGCTCGGTCGCTTCGGGCTTTCTTTTGTTTGCCCCCCTCGCAGCCTCCTCACTGCACCACCGGGCTGCTCCACCCCGGAGCTGACCTCACCCGGCCGGCATGGGCATCCCCCGGCGGCGGCGGCAGAACCGGAAGTAAGCAGCAGCCGCGACTCTTGCTCCTCTCTTCCACTAGGCGGCCCCATCTCGAGAGGAGCCATCTTGGGAAGGGCAAGGCATTCTCCACGGAGCGAGAGGGAGAGGAAGCGAATGGAAAGCGCAAAAGATGCCTGGAGGTCATCTTGAGTATGGAGGGGGAAAGGAGCGCACAGCTGCCATCTTGGTAAGGGAAGGTCGCATTCAGCACGTACGTTTTCCTTTTTTCTTTCTTTCTTTCTTTCTTTTAAAAATATATATAATTAACACCGTGCGCCTCTCCGTATTTAAAGGGAGAGAAATCTCCAACTCATTATGTAAAAACGGCAATATTAATCCCCACATCCTGATGACAACGGGTACTAATGTGATGTTTTATAGCAGATTTATAAACCATATATACAATATTATATATAAAAAGCAACATATTGGGTTGCGTCCAAATAAATTCTCACAGTTGACCTGCTGAGATTAATGGAGCTAAATCAGCCATGCTCATCCATTTCAATGGCCCTACTCTGAATAGGACTAGCATTGCATGTTTGCTATTTATTTGTTGCATATCTATCCTACCTTTTCCTCACCACCTCTACAAAAGGTTCAAGACGGCATCTATGCTTCTCTCCCCACCCCACCCCCATTTTTTTTTAATCCATTACAACAACCTTGTGAGGTAGGTTAGGCTGAGAGGTGAGCAAAGGTGCCAAAGGTGAGCTTCCTGATGTTATAAGAATTCTTGTTGTTGTTTAGTCGTGTCCGACTCTTCGTGACCCCATGGACCAGAGCACGCCAGGCACTCCTATCTTCCACTGCCTCCCACAGTTTGGTCAAACTCATGCTGGTAGCTTCGAGAACAGTATCCAACCATCTTGTCCTCTGTCGTCCCCTTCTCCTTGTGCCCTCCATCTTTCCCAACATCAGGGTCTTTTCCAGGTAGTCTTCTCTTCTCATGAGGTGGCCAAAATATTGGAGTCTCAGCTTCAGGATCTGCCCTTCCAGAGAGCACTCAGAGCTGATTTCCTTCAGAATGGATAGGTTTGATCTTCTTGCAGTCCATGGGACTCTCAAGAGTCTCCTCCAGCACCATAATTCAAAAGCATCAATTCTTCGGCGATCAGCCTTCTTTATGGTCCAGCTCAACTTCCATACATCACTTCTGGGAAAACCATAGCTTTAACTATATGGGCCTAGGTTTCATTGCTTTTATCCCAAGAAGCAGGAATCTTTTAATTTAATGATTGCTGTCACCATCTGCAATGATAATGGAATCCAAGAAAGTAAAATCTCTCACTGCCTCCATTTCTTCCCCTTCTATTTGCCAGGAGGTGATGGGACCAGTGGCCATGATCTTAGTCTTTTTGATGTTGACTATATTATGCGCTCTCCTCTTTTAGCCTCATTAAAAGGTTCATTTATTCCCTCTCACTTTCTGCCATCAAGGTTGTGTCATCTGCATATCTGAGGTTGTTGATATTTCTCCTGGCAATCTTAATTCTGGCTTGGGATTCATCCAGTCCAGCCTTTCACATGATGAATTCTGCATATAAGTTAAATAAGCAGGGAAACAATATGCAGCCTTGTCATACTCCTTTCCCAATTTTGAACCAATCAGTTATTCCATATCTAGTTCTAACTGTAGATTCTTGTCCCACATAGAGATTTCTCAGGAGACAATCAATGGTGATCAGGCACTCCCATTTCTTTAAGAACTTGCCATAGTTTGCTGTGGTCGACACAGTCAAATGCTTTTGCGTAGTCAATGAAGCACAAGTATATATTTTTCTGGAACTCTCTTGCTTTCTCCATAATCCAACGCATGTTTGCAATTTGCTCTCTGGTTCCTCTGCCCCTTCGAAATCCAGCTTGCACTTCTGGGAGTTCTCGGTCCACATACTGCTTAAGCCTGCCTTGTAGAATTTTAGGCATTACTTTGCTAGCGTGTGAAATGAACACAATTGTGCGGTAGCTGGAGCATTCTTTGGGATTGGGATGTAGACTGATCTTCTCCAATCCTCTGGCCACTACTGAGTTTTCCAAACTTGCTGGCATATTGAGTGTAGCACCTTAACAGCATCATCTTTTAAAATTTTAAATAGTTCAGCTAGAATATCATCACTTCCACTGGCCATGTTATTAGCAGTGCTTTCTAAGGCCCATTTGACTTCACTCTCCAGGATGTCTGGCTCAAGGTCAGCAACCACACTACCTGGGGTATACGAGACCTCCATATCTTCTGGTATAATTCCTCTGTGTATTCTTGCCACCTCTTCTTGATGTCTTCTGCTTCTGTTAAGTCCTTTCCACTTTTGTCCTTTATTATCGTAATCTTTGTACAAAATGTTCCTTTCATATCTCCAGTTTTCTTGAACAGATCTCTGGTTTTTCCCATTCTGCTGTTTTCCTCTGTTTTTTGCATTGCTCATTTAAGAAGGCCTTCTTGTCTCTCCTTGCTATTTTTTGGAAATCTGCATTCAATTTCCTGTATCTTTTACTATCTCCCTCGCATTTTGCTTGCCTTCTCTTCCCCGCTATTTGTAAGGCCTCATTGGACAGCCACTTTGCTTTCTTGCATTTCCTTTTCATTGGGATGGTTTTCATTGTTGCCTCCTATATAATGTTACCAGCCTTCATCCATAGTTCTTCAGGCACTCTGTCCACCAAATCTAAATCCTTAAACCTGTTCCTCACTTCCACTGTGTATTCATAAAGGATTTGATTTAGATTGTGTCTTACTGGCCCAGTGGCTTTTCCTACTTTCTTCAGTTAAAGCTGGAATTTTGCTATAAGAAGCTGATGATCTGAGCCACAGTCAGCTCCAGGTCTTGTTTTTGCTTACTGTATAGAGCTTCTCCATCTTTGGCAGCAGAGAATATAATCAATCTGATTTCGATGCTGCCCATCTGGTGATGTCCATGTGTAGAGTCATCTCTTGTGTTGTTGGAAAAGAGTGTTTGTGGTGACCAGAGTTCTGTCAACTCTATTAGCCTTTGCCCTGCGTTTTTAACTCCAAGGCCAAACTTGCCCGTTTTTCCTTTTAACTCTTGACTCCCTACTTTAGCATTCCTATCCTCTATAATGAGAAGAACATCCTTCTTTGGTGTCATTTCTAGAAGGTATTGTAAGTCTTCATAGAACTGGTCAAGTTCAGTTTCTTCAGCACTGGTAGTTGGTGCATAAGCTTGGATTACTGTGATGTTAAAGGTCTGCCTTGGATTCGTATCGAGATCATTCTGTCATTTTTGAAATTGCATCCCAGTACAGCTTTTGCCACTCATTTATTGACTATGAGGGCCACTCCATTTCTTTTACGGGATTCTTGCCCACAGTAGTAGATATAGTGGTCATCCAAACTGAATTTGCCCATTCCCGTCCATTTTAGTTCACTGATGCCCAGGATGTCAATATTCTTGCCATCTCATTTTTTACCACATCCAGCTTACCAAGGTTCATGGTTCTTACATTCCAGGTTCCTATGCAATATTTTTCTTTACATCATTGGACTTTCCTTTCACTTCCAGGCATATCCACAACTGAGCGACCTTTCGGCTTTGGCCCAGCTGCTCCATCAGCTCTGAATCTACTTGTACTTGTCCTCCGCTCTTCCTCAATAGCATGTTGAACACCTTCCAACCTGAGGGGCTCATCTTCCAGCGTCATAACTTTTATATGCCTGTTGTCTTTGTCCATGGAGTTTTCTTGGCAGGGATACTGGAGTGGCTTGCTGCTTCTTGCTCCAGGTGGATCACGTTTGGTCAAAACTCTCCACTATGACCTGTCCATCTTGGGTGGCCCTGCACGACATAGCTCATAGCTTCTCTGAGTTATTCAAGCCCCTTCGCCACGACAAGGCAGTGATCCACAATAAGAATTCTAAGGGGTTGTAAATAAAATGAATGTTCATAAGTGCACAAGATAAACACATATGCTTAACATAAACCACATGTCTGCAATAGTATGGGAGATCCATCCTGAAGTCTTATTGACTCCTATTGACCCCCATTATTTTTTTGCAGAAGGAAGTATCTTAGCAAAACCTTTCCCAATTGTTCTTTTCACTTACAAATCCTTCAAATCCAGTCCAAAGAGCACATTTTGTGTATGAATAGGGGAGGTCTGTGACAAAGGTTTCAGAAGCTAGGGTATCTATCACTTCAAAAGACTGGCAGGATAATGCAATCAGAAAGGATTATCAGCTATCTTGACAAACAGGAGATAAGACACACTCTCAAATCTGTAGGATGCTTTTGAGTGGTCTTTGGCTAAGGGGTGGGAAATTTCTTAAGTCTTTAAAAGCTGTTATACACCTTTGTTCTGGGTCCTCACCTCATTGCAAGGTGGTGGGAGGGGGAATTCTGATGGGACAGAAAAATAAATATCTTCCTTGCTTTCCTTCTACTGGTTCCACTCATTTTCCTCTGACTGATAACGGACTTGGGGGATACTGAATCCCTTGATGGAGAGCTGGGCTGTAAAAGCCTACCCCTATAACAATGGCTGAGTGGGAGATTTGAACCTGGGCTTCCCAGCTCCTACCGACACAATGACTGCACTCCACACTCTTCACTGGCAGAGCAACAGACAGACAGATGGGTAATGTGTGTAAACAGGAATCACTTTACCTCCCATCATTTCCTCCTGCATCTAGAGAAGGGCAAATATGTCAATTTAAGTTTATCTAGGCTTCGCAAGTCCAGTTTTCCACATTTCTGCATCAATCTGCAGATCATCATCATCATTTTTTAAAAGGGCCTGGCAAAAAATTGTTAGCATTTTAATATGTATTTGCAAGATACAGAGAAGGGAAGGGAACCTCAGGCCCCAGAGGGCCAACTGCTTTTTGGCCCTCAGGACTCTCCCCAGGCCACAGAGATGATGACCATTACACAGTGAGCTTCATGCATTTTAACCAGAGTCTATCTGATCCTAATTTTATGCTCTAAGCCAGGGGTAGTCAACCTTTTTATACCTACCACCCACTAATGCATCTTTCTTGATGGTAAAATTTCCTTACTGCCCACCAGTGCTCAATGGAAAGAGGATTCAGCTTGTACTGTAGAACTGCCTGCTGCCCACCTAAAATCCTGAAATGCCCACTAATGGGCGGCAGGGACCAGGTTAACAACCCCTTCTCTAAGCACTCTTCCACACTCTTCCAGACAGTAATGATAGTTGCAACTACTGCCTGTTCCGGGCAACACACTATTTATTTTTTAAAGCAAACAAACCAGAAGACTACCCTTCCATAATTTGCCTTCACAAACAGAAAAGTGCTTTGCTAACAACCCGAAGCATCTCTGTGACTTTGGTTTCCCAATGTCAAGGCATTTGGTCAGATAAATGTTCCTTTTATTGCCCGCTAGATAGCAGCCTTCTTTCAAGCCTGTGATTGTATCAGATTCCAATGTTATTTTTTGTGTGAGCATCAATAAAAAGTGGGTTTTCTGATGCACTTGGATGATTCACTCACCAACATTTTTATTGGGCTGGATCATCACAAAAATGTTGATTGCATAGTAAATTCCTGAAATATTGATAAAGGAGAATTGAAAGGCATTCACTCCAATTTCATTAGAGCAGGAAAGCAACCGCAGTGTTTAAGGTGGTCTTTTCTTTTCTTTTTACAAATACTGTGTCTTTACAAATATATTTCCATATTAAAATCTAAGGGGTGGTTTTTAGAGATTTCACCAATGTTGCATTTCTAAGTATGTTTACTTGGCAGTACAGTAAATCACATTGATTTTTATAGCCCTTCTTAGGGCCATTTCAAGCACACGACTTCTCTCTAAAGAATCCTAGGCCCTGTAGTTTTGTGCTGGGGCTTGTAGCAATGAAAGAAGAAAAGTACAGTTCCTAGGATTCCTTGCAGGTAGCTATGTGCTCTAAATGTATGGTGCAGATCTGCCCTCCATGTCATTAGAGTCTCGGAACAAGGATGTATGTTCCATTTGTTCATGTAAATATTGTTTTTTTGGGGTGTAAATACACCCCAGTCTCAGAGGGGTGAAAGGTTTTGAGGGTTCCAGTGTGCCTCCTGGGTTGGTTTGCTTTGAATGTGATTTGCTAGAAACTGGTGTCATTTCCTATAAGCATAAAACTGGGGTGTGTTTTGCAGCATTAACTCCCAACAGATCTTGCTTTCTGGTTAGGTTCCAGTGGGAACCTCCAGTGTCATAGCACAGAGAGCAAAGCAGGCTTCTTGAGATTTAAGTCAGACGTTACTGCAAGGACTGGTAGCCTGTCAACCCTTTCAGTTATCCAGACACCCTGAAGACATAACCTCCCACAGGGAGAAGGAAATCTAAGCCCTAGTCCCCAAACAGCTCTCACTTAAGAACATAAGAAGAACCTACTGGATGAGGCCAGTGACCCATCTAGTCCAGCATGCTGTCATCACAGTGCCCAACGATACCCTGAAGGGAGAACCCACAAGCAGGACCCGACCACGAAAGCACTGTTCCCTTCTGCAGTTTCCTGCACCTGAAATTCAGAAGCATCACTGCCTCCAACTGTTGTAAACAAAAATTGCCCTTTTCCCCTTACATAGGTTCGCTATTGGTAGGAGAGAATAACAGGCCAACCAGAGAATATTGAGAAGCAAAGCAGCTAGTAAGCTTGATCTTTATTGAACTGTTGCAACAGGGTGCTCCCCTCATCCGCAGGAGAGAGGAACCCCGAAAAATGGCACGCAAGGCCTTATAAAGACTTTTGAAATTGCCACCCTGTAGATCAAGACCACCCCCAGAAACAGCATACATACATCACAGAAGGGGTGTAACCTAAGACCACCCCCCAGATACATCATACCTACATCACAGAAAAGGCAGTCTAAAACAGAAATTTTAATATTGTTTTTCTCCTGTCATTGTTTATCTCCTGTCTGGCAGGTTACTTGATTGGATTGCCTGGGTAGCCTGGCCAATCTTTTGTAATGATAAATACTTAGTTCCTGGGCCATGTCACAGGCTCACACCCTATTCATATCTTAAATGTGCCCTTAAGATTTGTGAGGAAAGAGACAATGGGAGGTTTCCCACTTTGACCTTGCAGAGAAAACATTTGCTCAGTTTAGGAATCAAAATGGTTCCAGGTTGGTCTTCCTGTGCTGATCTATGTACATGCTTGGTTAGTACATTTATGAACATTTCCATATATCTAAGACCTCAAAATTCCTATCACACAACTGTGGAGGGAGAGCTTGGTTGGTGGCCATTGGCAGTCTTGTAATCTGAAAGGCATCAGAACATAAGAAGAGAACAGGATGCTTTATTAGATGAGTGGCTGGTGTGACCCAGCAGACTCTTATGTTCTTATCCTCGTTTTTGAAAGGGGGTGTCACTCAAATGAAAGCTAGATACACAATGTACATTTAATTAGGGCAGATCCACACTATACATTTAAACCCCATGCCTGCCAAAGGATGGGAATAGCAGCACTGTGAGGGGAAACTGAAATTCCCAGGTTTCTTTTGGGTTTTGTTTTTTTTAAAAAATGTGTGCTGAATATGCTTTAAATATTTTGTGTGGATCAGAGTCAGAAGTACACTCCTCCCCAAATAATCCTGGAATTTACCCATCAGAGCTGCCCTTCCCAGCACCCTTAACCAAGCATAGGCAAACTTGGCCCTCCAGATGTTTTGGGATGACAATTCCCATCATCCCTGACCACTGGTCCTGTTAGCTAGGGATCATGGGAGCTGTAGTCCCAAAACATCTGGAGGGCCGAGTTTGCCTATGCTTGCCCTTAACAAACTACACTTCCCAGAATTCTTCAGGGGTCGGGGTGGGGGGATGTATGCAGTGTTGATTCTCTCTCCACCCAGCAGAGGGCTTGTCAAGCACATGCAAATTCACACCTCCTCCAGCTTTGTTTGTTTCATTTCCTTTTTTCTTCTTAAGGTTACTTATTACTTATCTAGATTGAGGAGCAAAGTTCTTTAAAAGGAGCCACCTGCCTCCTTTCTGCCATCACCAGCTTGGTCAAAAGGGACATCGGAATTAAGGTTGCCAGCTAGTCAGAAGAAGGTAAGGAACAGGGCAGTTATAGTTGCCTACACGCCATACATTTAAAGCAAATTTCCCCCTCCCTAAAGAAGCCTGGGAACTGTAGTACCCTACACAGAGTTAAGATTTCATTCGCCCTTAACAAACCCGCAGCTCTCAGGATTTCTTTTGGGAGGATCATGCTTTAAACATACAGTATAATGCTTTAAACACAGCCTTGGTGTACAGTTGTGCCTTTAATAGAGGCTGAACAATCAGGTGACAATTCCCTCCCCCTCCCCCAGGCATGGCATTGCTGCAAACACAGTTGAGGACCCCAGGCCCAAAAAGAAAGAAAAAAGGCTGTCACCCCTAACTGGGGTGCCGCAAGATCCCCTTCCCTTTATTTAAAATCCTCCCTGTGCTTTTTGTGATTGGCTGGAAGCCCTGTCATATCTCCTCCCAGAAATATTTCACTTGTTCAAAAAACAAAACAAAAAACCACACACAGGGAAATTGAAAGGTGCCAAGCATGGTGAATTTTGTGGCATGGAAAAGACCAGAAAACTTTAGAGAAAGCAGATCCCGTTTCCCCCCTGTTTAAAGACTTGCTTTATTATTAATATTAAGTATTTATATGTTTATCTAGAAATAAGACAGAAAGTGTCTTTGTGACAGCTTTTGAACTCCTCTGGAATCTTTTCTTTAAAAATATAGTGGTCATGTTGTTGTTAACAGTTCTTGCTCTTTGTTTTGGCCTGGTTTTTCTTGATTAAACCCCATATGCTTAGTTTTGTCATCCTGTGTTCCTCTGAGATTATCTGTTTACACCTAATAGCAACTCTGATCCTGCCAGGAAGCATGTGATTCTTAGGAAATGTGCTTTTATTTCTCTTACTTCAGGACAGGGATGAATGGCATCTCTTCCTTTTGTAGAGAAGCTTCTGTGACATCCTGCAAATTCCAAATGCAGCATTTGTTTTGTGCATTACATTAATATCCCACTTTTCCTCCAAGGAGCTCAAGACAGTTCTTATGCTTTTCTCTCTTCCCATTTTATCCTCACAGCAACTCTGTGAGTCAGGTTAGACCGGGAGTTAGTGATTGGGTCCAGGTCACAGAGTGAATTTCATGACTGGAGATTTTTGAACCAATGTGCTCCCTGACCCTTGTCCAGTACTAATCACTACACCTTGCTGGCTCAAGGCTATTTGCTTCCAGTAAGAGTATGCAGATCACAGCAGCAACTAAATCCCTTGTCCAAACTGACTTGCTTGTGACAAATCTGCTGGTGCTCTTCTTTATTGTTGATCGGCCCACAGTAAGGAGGTTGCATGCAATCTTCCTCAGTTCCTAAACAGGAAATAACTAACCAGTATAACTGAGATCCCATGGAAGGTCATGTTAATATTTTCTTGCAAGGGGTGACCAGTTCCACCAACACCCTAGCCAGTCCTTGCAATGCACATGTATGCATGTCCACTCCAAAGTAAGTCCCACAGTTACTCACAGCTGTGCATAAGATTGCAAGGTATCTCTTGTAAAGTGAAAGTTTTCGGAGCTTGAAAGCCTTGTTCTCTGAATTCCTAAGTTGTTTTAGTGTCTGGCTTACAGTGCTCAGAGGCACCCTTGTTACTGAGCAATGTGTTCTTAAGAACATACTTTGAGGTTCTAACCACATTTAGCTTTTTTTCTTACAATCAATCAGTATATGAATTTTATGAAATAAAGTTTTTTTATTGTTGTTATTATTAATTAAATTTATATACCATCCTCCATGAGTACATCTCAGGGCAAATTAAACATAAAAATACAAGATTAAGAAAAAGTAATAAAAACAAGAACGAAAGGAAACCAATAACCCCCTCCCTCCCATTTCATAACCATCTTAATTTATTTCTAACCTGCATTTCTCTTTTAGGAGTACAAAGTTAATATGGATACATATAAGATGTACACATATATGAATTGGGTCCTTAGTACGTTCCATCTCAGGGCAAATTAAACATAAAAATACAAGATTAAGAAAAAGTAATAAAAACAAGAACGAAAGGAAACCAATAACCCCCTCCCTCCCATTTCATAACCATCTTAATTTATTTCTAACCTGCATTTCTCTTTTAGGAGTACAAAGTTAATATGGATACATATAAGATGTACACATATATGAATTGGGTCCTTAGTACGTTCCATCAAAACACATGTACAGCTATATCTTCTTGTTTTTAACTTTAGTACAAATAAATGTAGGTAGTTGAACCCATATGCTCTGCTATCATATTTCAAGTTCCTGAGAGTTACGGATTTTATATGGAACCTGTATGTGTTGCTTTTTACTATATATTTTGGAAAGTTGTCTGTTTGCTAAATTACCACCACCAAATTTTGCACAATGGCTCCTGTGACTGAAGACCACATTCTCATCTATGTTTGGGTACAGTTGGATGGCATTTTGAAGCAAGGTTGAAGACTGAACCTTTCAAAATTGCACTGATCTTAACCACTGATTTTGTGTGTATATGAGTGTGTATCTTGTGTGTGTGTAAATGCCTCTCATAAAACATCCTGAAATATTTTAATGGTAAAGACAGAACCAGTGGTGGTATGGCTGTTAACAGTTCCTGACTAGGACCTGTGAGAGACCAGGGTTCGAATCCCCCTGCTCAGCCATAAGGCTTACTGACTGACCTTGGGGCCGGTTGCTGCCTCTCAGCCTAACCTCCCTTACAGGGGAAGAGGGGAATGTACACCCTCTTGAGCTTCTTGGAGAGAAAAGGGTTGGTTATAAATGCAAGCAAGCAAGCAATCATGCAATCAATCAATCAATCAATCATCAATCAATCAATCAACCAACAGTTAAAAGGTATATAAAAACAAAGTGATAATTAAGTGCTTAACAGTGGTAATTTACAAAACAATGTTTGATGACACAGACATCTTGGCACTTGCAAGTAGATAATTATGACTCTCCGTACTTTTCTAAATTTCATTTCCTTCTGACCTCACTTTTTACAATTTGTCCCACCCGCACCCCACATATGCTCATACATCAGCTATGTATTTTGCAAACTTGTTCATTTTCTTATAGTGCATTTGGACTATGAGATATTTGGACCTAGGATATCCTAACCACATTTTGCATGACGGTTCCCAAGATCAAGGAGCAGCTTTTGGTTTATGTCTGAATGCAATTGATCTCTCATTTCTTTTCCTCTTCCCCATTCCTCTCCCTGTGTAAGAAATAACACAGGTCCATGCATACGGCACAGCAAACCAGTATTGTCGTGGTATGGTTAGAAGTATCGCTCTGTCCTTGATTCATTACCTACTGGGAAGGAATAATCGTATTGGATTCTGCTGGTATCACTCTAAGGTAGGAAGACCAGGAGTGTCAGGAGCCAAATATGGACTCCCAGGCTTCTCTATCAAACCCTTGGAACTCTCCCCCTCATTGGCCCTGCTTGAGTGTTTTGGTCTCGTTGGAACAAGTCTTAAAATTTGAAGGGACCATAAGCACAATCCAGTCCCACCCCCCACCCCCTGCAATGCAGAAATCTCAGCTAAAGAATCCCTAACAGTGGCCATCCAGACTGTTCATTGTCAATCATTAGAAAGTTCTTCCTAAGGTTTAGTTGGAATCTCCTTTCTTGTAACTTGATTTCATTGGTTTGGGTCCTTCCCTCCAGCGCAGCAGAAAACAAATTTGCTCTATATTCCGTGTGACAGCCCTTTAGATATTTGGAGATGGCTATCATATCTCCCTTCATTCTCTTTACCAGGCTTTACCTTTACCTTTTGCCTTTACCAGGCTAAACATGCCCAATTCCCTCAACTATTTTTCATAAGGTTTGGTTTCCAGACTGTTGATCATCTTAGTCACCCTCTGCAGACATTCCAGTCTCCTCCTTGTCTGGATGGAGGATGGGAAGTGTGAGTGGGTGTTGCTTGCTGTAGAAAGGGGGAAATCACCTTTGTTGCTGCTCCTATTTTTGCCACTGGCCCTATCTACCCTGTGGCATGTGGTCCCCAGAAGGTCGCCTAGGAGGGGATGTGGCCCTAGGCCTGAAAAAGTCTGCCCTGCCATAGGAAAAACCATTTAACCAGAATGAGCCAGCTGGAAAATGTGACTGTGCTTTGTATGGATGGAATTTAAGTTTTTTGTTGGTGATGACAGAACAGAGCAGGGGAGGTCGGGGTATTTGCTGCCTGCTGCGCTAAGGTTGCTCCCTTTTTTATTAGTAATTTATTTTCCACTTCATGCATCAAACTCTAGTCCCTGAGCAGTTTGCAACATTATATATAAAAAAACCTTAATAAGAATTCCATACTTTAAAGCACCATAGAAAAATTAGAGAAGACCCTCCTAAATGCCACTAAACAAGGTGTTGGGTAGCTCTGGCCCTGCAGAGGCTGCTGGACTACAATTCCCATTGTTATCCTGGGCCATTGGCTATGCTGGCTGCTGGGAGTTGTAGTCCACCAACATTTGAAGGGCCAAAGGTTCCACAGATCAGCTGTAAACTAAAATAAGCAAACCTATAGGGACCATATCAACTATTGGCATATAAAAGATCTGCAAGAAGATGAGAAAGTTCCGCAGTTCTTTGTTATTAAATAGCCATTATAGGCAGCAATTCTAACATGCTTTCTTTCCTTCCTTCTTTCCCCCCCATCCTTTCCTCCTTTCTCTAGGCAAAAATGTCCAGGATGGTTCAGGCTCGGAGGCTGGAAGGTGTAGAGAAGAATATCTGGTATTTCCTCCTTGGGTGGGCCCCATACACCATACTTGCCCAGTCCATACTTGCCCAGCTGCCAGACTATACAAGGCCAGACTATTTCTTTCTTTCTTTACTAATGTAGTTCTGTATGGCCAGATAATAAAAATATCAGGACAGCTTACAACATTGAAATATAAATTACCATTCTTAAAAAAGAAAAGAAATACAGAGCATTATTAAGGTAACTGGCCAATCAAAAATAAAAGCTGAACAGCTGCAGAGCCCTTTCAGGATAAAGAGGCCTTATATTTACATCTAGCCTAGTCACTTCACCCACTCCCTGATCCTTTTGAACAGGAGATACTGTTGAGGATTGAGCCAAGGACCTTTTGCATGCAAAGCAGGCACACTGCAACTCAACCACAGTCCCACCCTGACAAACCAACAACAACATCTTGTTTGCTTGGGTGAAGGGGCACTGGTTATGGTCCAGGGTTGCTGTTAGGTGCTAGGAGCAGCATAGTCTTAGGCAGCCAAGCACAGAGCATCAGTTCAGCCCCAAAACATAATCCAGACAGTCCAAGTGTGGTAAGAATTTACTTCTGCACCACCTGTTCATTATCCAGATGAGAGGGAACAGGTTTTAAAGAAAACATGGAACCAAGAGAATTACAGTTACAGCAAGCTTCAGCAGATCTAGTTAGGGACCCAGAGTTTATTAGATACTATTGCAATAGGGCAGACCCAAACTTAATGTTGTTGTTCTAGCTGAGCTGCCACTTAAGAAGAAGCTCTTCCTCGAGGAGAATTAGAACAAGGGTTTTATAGAAACTGCAACACAGAGTCATAAAACATCTAAACGTTCTTAAAACATAAACATCCTTCTACATATATCAAGGAAGGTTACAGGTCATGAGAAGTAAAACAAGCATGGCTCCATACTGGTATCTTCACCCCCATAATCACATTGAGGTGCCCCAAGAATGCCTAAGCCATTTGGGTCTCAAATGTCACACTTCTGTCACCATTCTCCTAGCAACCAGGCCTCCATCAGGCTTTCAGCATTCCTTCCTTTATCTCATGTCCCTTGCTTCTGCTATCTCTATCTGCCCTAAGCTGGCAGGTTGCTTTAGGGAGTCAGTGAATGATGGGATTCAAACCATCCACCCATCCAAGGCTTGCCTCTTTGCACACCCTGAACCCCAGCAATAGACAGTATCTGTAATCCAGCTGGGGTTGAGATTTCAGGAGGCTGGCCTAGTGGGATTTAATTCTTCCTCTCTGCTCTTTTGCCTTTCACTCTCCTTAGGGTGGAGTTTGTCAAGTTGGCGGCCACGTACAAGACCGTGAACCTGGGCCAAGGCTTCCCTAATTTCCCCCCACCGGACTTTGTCAGGGAAGCGTTGGTAGAGGCCGTCGGTGGAGAGAATACCTTGCTGCACCAATATACCCGAGAATTTGTACGTGAGAATCTCCTCCCTTTCTCTCTCAGGCTGCATGCATACCTTATATAAGTCTGAAGTGTTGCTATGCAAAAGCACTCCTATACATAGTTCCCTGCACAGTTATCCCATGGGAAGAGGGACTGGTTGTTAAACCACTCTGGAAATTGTATCTCTGTAGGTATGGGGATAAAAGGTAAAGGTAAACGGACCCTTGACCATTAGGTCCAGTCGTGGCTGACTCTGGGGTTGTGGCGCTCATCTCGCTTTATTGGCCAAGGGAGCCGGCGTACAGCTTCCGGGTCATGTGGCCAGCATGACTAAGCCGCTTCTGGCGAACAAGAGCAGCACACAGAAACGCTGTTTACCTTCCCGCTGCAGCGGTAGCTATTTATCTACTTGCACTTGACGTGCTTTCGAACTGCAAGGTTGGCAGGAGCAGGGACCGAGCAACAGGAGCTCACTACTTTGCGGGGATTCGAACCACCAACTTTCTGATTGGCAAGTCCTAGGCTCTGTGGTTTAACCCACAGCACCACCCGTGTCCCTTAGGTATGGGGATAGGGGCTTTCTAACAATTCTCAGCACTCTTCAAAAACTGCAGTTCTCAGGATGCTTTGGGAGAAGCCATGACAGCTTAAAGTGGTATCATAGTGCTTTAAATGTATAGTGCAGATGGGGCTGCAGAAGAGGATTTCTGGGGAGGCTGCAATCTAAGTGCAGCAAGTAAGCAGAAAGAAGACTTGTTTTTATGATCAAGTTCAGGACAAATGTGCAATAAATTTCTACTAGCCTGCTTGCTTCAGGTTATTATTCCATGTTCTCAGCCTCTGCTGTTTCCTCAGGGCCACCCACGTTTAGTAGCAATCTTGGCCCGCTTTTTTGGGAAGCTGCTTGGACGAGACCTGGACCCTATGAAAAATGTGATGGTGACTGTCGGTGCTTATGAGGCCCTCTTCTGCTGCTTCCAGGCTCTGGTGGATGATGGAGATGAGGTAACAGAGGGCCTGTGTGCTTTGGGACATATTAATGGCTAGGACAATGCTTCTCAGACTTCATGAAACTGGAAAGTGGGGGTTCTAGCCTCTGCCTCCCTGAACCACCCAATGAAGCTGAATGTTGAAATATTTGGGAGTACAAAGAAAAATAAGGACTTCTTCACACAGCATGTAGCTAAACTATGTAATTCACTCCTGCAGGAGGGAGTGACGTCCAACAATTGGATGGCTTTGAAAAAGGATGGGCCAAATCCATAAGGCTATCAATGACTGCTGACTCTGATAGCTATGTCCTTCCTTTGCTGTCAGGAGGCAGTATGCTTATGAATACCATTTGCTGGAAATTGCAGTGGGGGAGAGTGTTGCTGTTGCTCCCAGGTCCTGCTTGTGGCCTTTTTGTTAAGGCATCTGGTTTGCCACTGTGAGAACAGGATGCTAGACTAGGTGGGCCCCCTTTGGCCTGATCCATCAGCCAGCCTTGTTTTGTGTTCTTTACTTCCTTCTTCTCTTCCTGACAGGCAAATGGGTGGCATCATTGCTGCTAATGATCCTTTTGTCTGGCAGTTTGTTAAAATGTTGTACGTACACACACAGACACAAACACACACACACACACACACACACACACAAAATCAAATAATATATTGAGGTCTGAAATCCTATGACCACATAACATAAAAACTAACCAACGATGTGCTTGATACCTCTTTTGCATTTTCTTAGGTCATTATTATTGAGCCGTACTTTGACTGCTATGAGCCCATGGTGAAAATGGCTGGTGGGACTTCTGTGTTCATACCTCTGCAACTAGTAAGTGGACTGATTGTCCTGGACTTTGTAGACAGTGACCCTGATACTTCAGATTCACTAGACTACAACATCCATCAATCCTGACCATTGGCCACACAGACTGGGGTATGGATGGGTGCCATGGGGGTTGGAGCCCAACTCTTCTTTATGGGCAGTGCTACTTCATCCAGAACAACCTGAGCTCCACATCCCTGATTGGATGGGTCACTCACCAACAGTACTTTTGTCTTGTCTCAACACTGCCTGTGTCCTGTCCCAATGCAGCTTTAGTTTACTGGCCTTGATCCTAGATGGTGGCTCCGCTCTTCCACAGCTTCACCTAAATCAAACAAAACAGCTAGTTCTGGGGCCTTTGCCCATTGGCAGAAGTCCAGTGGCTTGACTCTCTCTTTTTCTCCATCTCCTCCACCAGAATGCTGCAGAAGGTGGCAAGCTGAACTCTAGCAGAGACTGGCAACTGAATCCAGCTGAGCTGGCAGCAAAGTTCACAAAGCGAACTAAAGCCATTGTGCTGAACTCTCCCAACAACCCTTTGGGGAAGGTAATTAAGAACCCTGCGATTTGCACAGGCCACTTGGTGTACATTTGAAATATGTATGTGAAGTTCAGTATGTGCCATAGAATCATTGTAGCTTGAGGGCATTGCATAGGTGTCAGCCTCTGCTTCAGCTGAACCCATCCCCCCCCCCACCTTTCCCCAGTCTTATATACCTTTGCAGCCAGATTTTCCTCTCCTTCAAAATTGGGGGGATTCTCCCAACTTTTGTTGTAAAAAGAAAACTCTTCATAAACCAATCTTAGAAGACAGCAACATTATCTGAAGTCTCCATTTAGGAACAGAGTGAATGAATGACATCTGTTCCTGATGAAGCAGCATTTATTGTCTTAAAGAGTGTCAAATTCCTTAACTTCTCTCTGCCACCTGGGAACACCTTCCTCAGCATAGCAGACTACCCTTCCCATGGGTGTTTGGAGCGTCCTTATCCCAACAGTGGGAGTAGCTGCCACTGTTCTATGTCAAAAGGGCCCAGAGTTGCCAGTCTTCTCCCTCTCGTGCAGGTGTTCAGTAGAAAGGAGATGGAGCTCATTGCAGAGTTGTGTGTGAAACATGACGTCCTCTGCTTCAGTGATGAGGTGTACGAGTGGCTTGTCTACGATGGCAACAAGCATATCCGGATGGGTAAGGCAGCTCTGTTTTTTGGACACTTGGCTTCATACCTGATCCTCCCTCTAGTCCGTGAACCTGAGCTGGTAGGAGCACCTGTGGGTCCCTATGCCTTCTTCTCCCTTTTGGGCCCAAAGTGGTCTGACTCCTGCAAGATCTTGCCTTGGACTTTCCAGACTCTGCAAAGAACAGTGTTTTTAAAGGAGCAGATACTCAGGGTGCTTCTCCCTTATGGGAGAAATGTCCCAGCTCTGATTTTCTTTCTCTTGAATGCACCACCATGTAGATTTCAGCTTCATTTTCTTTCCTTGCTGACAGCCAGTTTACCAGGAATGTGGGAACGAACCGTGACCATTGGAAGTGCCGGAAAAACCTTCAGTGCAACGGGATGGAAGGTGAGGAGGCAGGTGTAGGAGGAGCCAGACTTAAGGACCGTTTTCCAGTTGAAATTCCTACCTAATCCTTTGCAGGCAAAGGAATAGGTCCATGGTAGGGTACATACTTTTCATGTGAGAAGTCCCAGGCCCTGTGATCTTCAGATGAAGGGCAGCATAGCAATTTTAATAATCATCTTCATCTACACATGAAAAATGGATCAGCCGGCAGGTAATTCAAAGCACACAGCATTTCATCAAATATTAGGACGATGGTCATAGCATAGCTTTGTATTGCCTAGCTATCTTTGTGTTGACCAGGAGAACCTCAGGCCTGGTGGACAAGCACTGCCATTGGGAGCCTGCCTAAAACCCCGGAGAGCCACTGCCAGTCAGTGCAGGCAATATAAGCTGGAGGGACCTTAATGGTCTAGCTCAATATAAGGCAGCTTCCTTTGTTCCTAATGTGTCCTTGAACTCTGATAATGCCTCTTGGTTGTTTGGATTGAGGCTAGAGAGTGTGTTTGTGGGTAGAAACCAGCCAGGTGTACAAAGTTAGCATTTATTTTTATTGCTCCGCCTACTTTTGCCTCTGGTCCCTCCCACTGCTGACAGGTGTCCCTCAGAAGGTTGCCTCTGCGGCAGTGTGGCCCTCTGGTTGCAAAGCCCCTCCCTTCCCCACTGTAGACTTTCCCACACTCTCAGTGACATATGAAGAACACCAGCTATCCAGAGATCTGAAAAATAATCACATTTCCTTTTCCGTGGCCATAGGTGGGCTGGACAATTGGGCCCGACCACCTTTTGAAGCACCTGAGGACAATTCATCAAAACTCAGTTTATCATTGTGCAACAGCAGCTCAGGTAAGAAAACAGCGCTGGACAAAACGGTCCCTTCCACTGCAGGAGTAACCAATGCGTTGCCCTCCAGATGCTGCTGGACTACAATCTCCCAAGTTTTTCCTATTTTTATTTATCTAGAACATTTGTACTGCCCAAATGGATACTATGAGTGGTTTACATGCAATCCATTAAATCAAGTCTTAATCTAGAAAGAACTAAATAATAGTTCTAACAGGGGTTGCAGGAGAGGGCCTACTTAGTGGCTGCTCTCTGGCTTTGAATCGCCCTCCCTTGGGAGGCCAGCCTGGCTCCCTCCTTGTTGTCCTTCCGCCAGCAGGTGAAGCTTCTTTTCCCGCAGGCTTTTGGGAACTATTCTTCTGCTTGGAGCAAGCCAATTTAAATTATTGGGCCAGTTAAATCATGCCCATTATTGTCAGTGGGTCTACTCAGAGTAGGACTAAAACCGAAGAAGACCCAGGTTAATACTTTTTGGCATCTCAAAGAACTGAGCATGGTATGTATATACTTACTGGAATAATCAACCTGGGGATGGGGAATTAGTGACCACTTTGACGCTGCTAAGCTAGCCTGATAATTGCATTTGCAGTTGATGTCCATCTGTTGTTATTCATGAGTCTCTAGGAAGCCGTGGCCTGTGGACTAGAGAAAGAGTTTGAGCGCTTTGGGAAGCCTGAGAGCTACTTTGCCCAGCTACCTCAACGGCTGCAGCGAAAACGAGACTTCCTGGTCCAGAGCTTGCTTGCTGTTGGCATGAAGCCCATTATCCCAGAGGGTTCCTATTTTGTAGTGGCCGACCTCTCCGAATTCAGTAAGCGTGACACTCCCCCTTCACCCAGTTTATGGGGACACTATTATTATTTTTTTAAAAGAGAGAACATACATTTAAAGAGAGAACATCATACATTTAAAACACATTTCACCCTCAAAAAAATAATAATCATGGGAAATGTAGTTCACCAGCTGCATTCCCAGCACGCTTAACAAGCTACAGTTTCCAGGATTCTCTGAGTCAAGCCATGTGCTGTACATGTATGGTGGGTCTGCAGCCATAATGTTGCTTGTTTTGAGACCCAGTCCAAATTCAGATCCATTGGTGCACCTAGTTCAGTACTGTCTGTCTAGAGTGACTGACAGCAACTCTCTGGGGTTTCAGGCAAAGGTCTTTCCCAGGCCTGGAGATTGAACCTGGAACCTTTTGCGTGCAAGGCAGATGCCCCACCACTGAACCATGGTCCTCCCCTTAAAAATAAAGTAAAGTTCTAGTCCTCAGGATTCAGAATAAAGGGCTGATTTCAATGGAGATACAGTCATGCCTCTTGTTACGTTTGCTTCAGGTTAAATCTTTTCAGGTTGCATCCTGAGGCAACCCGGAAGTAACAGAACAGGTTACTTCCGGGTTTTGCCGCTCGCGCATGCGCAGATGCTCAAAATGACGTCACATGCATGCGCAGAAGCGGCAAATCGCGACCTGCACGTGCCCAGACGTGGGTTGTGTTCTGCTCAGGTTGTGAACAGGGCTCCAGAATGGATCCCATTCGCAACCAGAGGTACCACTGTATATAGAAAGCTACCTTATACAGTCATACCTCGGGTTACAGACGCTTCAGGTTGTGTTTTTTCAGGTTATGGACCACTGAAACCTGGGAGTACCGGAATGGCTTACTTCCGGATTTTGGCGGTCGCGCATGTGCAGAAGTGCCGAATCACAACCCGCACGTGCACAGACACACCACTGCAGGTTGCGGACGCTGCGGGTTGCGAACGTGAATCCCACATGGATCACGTTTGCAACCCGAGGGTCCACTGTATTAAGATAGTTTGTTCATAAAGCCCAGCATTGTTGATCAGCAGCAGCTCTCCAGGGTTTCTGAGTATGGGTCTCTCCAGTGCCAAGCATTTGAACTGGGGACCTTTTTCATGCAAAGCATGTGCTCTGCCACTTAGCAATCTTAGCCACTTAGCCACTCAATCAATGCCCATGCTCTCTTCTTAGAAGATGAACTTCCTGATGAGCCAGACTCCGAGGAGCCATACGATTATCGCTTTACAAAGTGGATGATCAAGAACAAGGTACGTGACCCAAGATTTGGGACTGGCCAGACCATTAGTGAGGTGGCTGCCTTAGGTGGCAGATTTGGGAAAACACTGAAGGTGGCAATATTACCAGTCTGCTGCTTCTTGACACGGGGAACGGATGGTCACACTGGATTTTCTGCCTCAGGCACTCAGAAGGTTGGTAACATAGAAAGTCACCTGGGATTGTGTCAGACCAATACTCCATCGAACTCATTATTGACAGCTCCAGGGGTGGAGAACTTTTTTCTGCCTTTCAGGGGCCATGTGCCAGTGGTGGGCTGGGCTAGAGACAAAGGTGGATGGATCAATGAATGCAATGTTTAGCTTTTGTACAGTGAACCAGTTTCTGTATATGGACACACCCCTCTATCCTCCAAGCAAGAGACATTTTCAGACACCCATTTCATCCAGGGGGAAAACACTCAGGGCATGAAGCCGGACGAGTGAGAGTGCATAATAATAATTATAATAATATTTCTTTCTTTACTTGATAAAATTTGTACATTGTTTGATTGTAAAAAAGTAGTAATAATCTCAAAGTGGTTTACAATGATACGTGTAATTATAATGTTAATAAGAATAGCAACAGTATTTAATCTATGAATCCCCTTTCACTTGTGTGTCAAGGTGAATTACAAACATTTAAAAGCAGTCAGGAATTGTTTTTTAATCTTACAAAGAATAGCTGTCCGTTTTCTATTTTTTTAAAAAAAACCCTAAAGCAGATACTTTATCGTGTAGCTGGAAAATCTGTTAATACACAATTCTTCCACCTCCATAGGGCTTAGCCGCCATTCCAGTCTCTGCCTTCTTTAGCCCACCACAGAAGAAGAACTTTGACCATCTCATTCGCTTTTGCTTTGCCAAGGTGAGCTGTCCATGGGATTATCTGGAACGATTTCCCACATTTTTCACACCACTTGAGGGGGACATGTTTACATACATTTCTTTGTATCTTGTGATCTCCTTTAGCAAAAATGAGGGTGCTGGGAGACCTGTGGCCCTCCAGATGTTGAACAGCTATTTTTGATTGTGCAAGGTGGGGGTGGGGGGCAGGCGTCAGATAAAAAATCTTGGCAGTGCCAAACACCAGCATTTAAAACTTACTTTTGTTTTGTGCATTAGGAAGACTCAACTCTGGAAGCCGCAGACAGCATCTTGCAGCAATGGAGTCGGAAGACACAGGGGCAGTAATATGATCACTTGAAGCAGGCTCTGTAGCTAGAATGTTGGAACAAGGAAGGAAAGAAAACCCACGTGCCTATTTTGCCGCTTGACATCAGGGTGCAGAATAGCCCTCTGTTGCCAATTTGCATATGCAGCAGGGAAGTAGTGTTAGGCCCTGGGGATCACACATTCACCAACGTGATGGTGCCCTGTCATAGTCTCCCAGATGGGAGTTGTGGTCCAAAAGATCTGGAGGGTAGCAGAATGGAGAAAGCTGTTCCTGGTCACTGTCCTCGCAGCCTGTCAGGCTTCCAATATCTGTGGCCAGAACCACACCATACATTTAAAGCACATCCAGCATACATTTAAAATACCGTATTTTTCGCCCCATAGGACGCACTTTTCCCCCCCCAAAAAATGAAGGGGAAGTGTGTGTGCGTCCTATGGGGCGAATGCAGGCTTTTGCTGAAGCCTGGAGAGTGAGAGGGTTGGTGCGCACCGATGCCTCTAGCTCTCCAGGCTTCAGGAAGCTATCCGCAAGCCTTGCAAGCCCGGCAGGAGTTCCCGCGGGCTCACAAGGCTTGCGGGCAGCAGCCTGCAGCCTGAAGCAGGGGGCGCCCTCTGGAGGGCGCCCCGTGCTTTGGGCAGGCGTGCGCAAGGCTTGGGGGGGAAATAAAATTTTTTTATTCATTTCCCCCCAAAAAACGAGGTGTGTCCTATGGGCCGGTGCGCCCTATAGGACGAAAAATACGGTACATTTCTCCCCCACCCGTAAAGAATCCTGGAAACTGTAATTTCCTCCTTAGGAAGCTACAGTTCCTTGTTTCCTTAACAGGCTACAATTTGTTGTGTTACTTGTGAAACTCTTAACACGTCTCCATAAATAGGAATGGGGAGATCTGTGCCCATCCAGATGTTGTTGGACTATATCTCCCATTAGTTCCCAGCATGATCAGGGGTAATGGGAGTTGTAGTCCTGCAACATTGGAAAGGCCCAGGTCCTCCCCATCCCCTGCTCCACAGCTTTCAAAGGCATCCCTGCATTACTTTTGATCTGAATTTTTAACTAAAACTGTGAGTGTGCTTCTTGCTGGGCTGTCCTTATTAGTGCAATAATTTTTAGAAGCAGCTCCTTAACGGATGAAATATCTGAGCATGTGATGTTATGACTGCAATTCACTACAAATTTGCTTTTTGGGAAGTGTGTGTGTGTTGGGGCAGGTAGGTGGTTTGTAACACTGGTATGGGTCTAGAATGATCTCTCCCCCTGCCTGTACCCCACAATTATTACTTGACCACTTCTCTTCCAGTGCAAGGAAGGAAAGTATCTGGTCCTATCTTCCCTCACTCTCCTTCAAGGGTAGGACAGGTCCTATCAATATGAGAAATCCTCACATTTCCCTTAATTCTGCTCTTGAAGAAGGGTGGGGGATCCTGCAGCCCCTTTAAAGTGTGACTGTACTACAACTCCCATCTTCCCTTACTGCTGTTCATCCTGGCTGGGACTGAGGTTCTTAGAGGACAACATAATCATGAAAAATGAAAAAAGAAAAAGAAAACATTTTGGGGTTTTTAATTTCAAGTTAACACTATAAACATACAAAATGATAATAGAATGTCATTAAATAGGAATGCAGAGAGTGATAAAAGATCGAGGTAAATATAAGCTGAAAGTTGCAGTCACTTATGTTCCAATATAGGCAATCAAATAAAGATGTTGTTCCATAATGTTCCATGTGTTGATGGAGGATGAAAACTACACTTAATAAATTTTACAAAGTCAGTAAATGGATACCATGTTGTGTAAATGGTGTTGGTCTTTTTTCTTTTTGTAGGGCAGTTAGTTTGTCTATATGTACAATGTCCCAGCTTCAAAAAGATATTTATGGGTTTCCAAATTTTGACTACCACTAATTTAGCTGCTGTTAGTGAATGGAGGATAAGATCTCTACCGGTTGCATTTTGAGTCTGGGGAGTGAAGAATAAAACCAGTTTTTGGTCCAAGCTGTTTTGGCGTTTGATTAATTGTTCGGGGGGGGGGGGGAAATCTCAGAAGAAAATAATTTTGGGGCAAGGCCACCGCATATATATTAGAGACCCAGGTGAATGGCATTCCCGTCAGCATAGTTTTAATTTTTTTATTCAGTGAGACCAGACACATGTACCAGCAATGTGCTATTTTTAAAGTGTTTTCTAAGTCTTGACTGAGGTGGAACCTGGCAAGCTATTCCAAAGTTGTTAATCTACTTCCTCTGCAGAGTCTTTCTCCCATTTTAATCATAATGTCACAAGGGGAAGGAAAGCCAACTGTGTGTGTTAAGTTGTGGGTGAACATATCAGACGACACAGCAATTCTTCAAACAGCTCTTGTTTATTCACAGGCCCAGAACAGAACAGGGCTGAAGGGTTCAGCCAACGTGTTTATATAGAGCTCAACTACAAAGCAACATAACAACTTTCCTGTAACTATCCAATCACTGAACGTCACTTTCAATTCCTCATTTGTATATGTAGACCTGAGTGAAAACTATCTACAGTATCCCCCTGCTGGCCCAGGGTGAGAACTTCAGTACAGAACAGTGTGAGAATTTTATATATTTGAAAAACAAACACTAGGCTAGTCGTGTCAAGAAGTTGTTTGAAAAATATTTGGGCTGTGTAACGCCTGAACTTGTATGTTTATTTGGTTTAGAAAGAGTGTAATCTGATGTATGTTTAGCCAGGGACGGGCTGCTTCTGCCCATTAGAGAAAAGTTTAGCACCCTCCACAAAGCATAACAGAAGGAAATCCAACCACGTGCAGCAGTAGTCTCCTTTCTCCCTCTCTTCTCTTCTGCTGTCATCACGGAAATGTGCCGCTGCCGCTGCTAATGCTCAGCCTCTGAAGGGAAGAAAAAGAACTGTGTGACTCTGATTCTTCATTTTTTAAACCTGCTAGGACGGAGGATGAACTTTCCGAGGAATAAGTGAAAGCGTGATTAATCCTACCTTCCCTTCCTGATGTGTCACTGTCCTTCCCCGCAGAAGGGTTTTTCAGCTGGGTTTCTGTCCTGATTAGAGAAATAACTAATTGGGCGCTTAATATTGTCAGCAAGACGAACTATCACTAAACCCTGCAGGAACACAACTGGAGATACGCTTCACACACACGCACAACACACGTTTATTGCGAATGAGATATTAGCGTTTGACGTTAAGATCTGGGGAAATGCAACCCCTTCCAGCCTTATAAAACTCCCTTTTCCCCTCTTCAATCTTTTACCAGGGATTGAGGGGCGAACGCGAAAGGGTTAAGAGACGATTAAACACACACACAAAAAAAACCCCCTCTCAGTATGAACCAGGAAGTGACAAATCTATACAGGGAGAAGCCATCTCTTACTTGTTTCATAGCTCTGTGGCCCTTCCCCTTCTCGCCCAATCAGCGGTCGTGGGATAATACTGGCCCGGCCCCCAAGTTGTAGGATGGTGATTGGGCGAGTGGAACATGGCGGAGAAAAGCCAGGCGAAGCGCTTACGGGAGGTACACGTGGGATCCAGGGGGTGGAAGGAAGAGGCTGCTGTGCATTAGGTTCAGCTTGGGCATTTACTCGGGGGAAGATGAGAGGGCTCAGCCTTCTCGGAGGGTGGGGGATCGGGGCCACTCTTGGGGTGAATAAGGAGATAGCACTGATGCTTGAGGAGCGCGGGGACCTCTTGTTCTTTTGGAGGAGGGGACACCTCTTTTAAATAATGGTGGTGAGAGGGCGAGGCAAAGGGTAAAGTCACACTCTTCCCAACAACCTCATATTCCAAGGTAGGCAGCGTTGGGACATGGAGGTTTTACTCAGCTGTCGTTTTTAGTTTAGCCACAGACTTTAATCTAATACTGTACCAGTTCCTCACCTGGACCCCTTCTCCTTCTTGGTGCCCTACAGATGTCCCACCAGGCAGAGAGATGGGTCTAACCCAGGGCTTGCCAAGCACCTCTGGATGCTCATGAGCAGAGCTCCCCGTCTTTTACCCACAAGATGGGACCCATTGTGGGCTTCTCAGTGGGGCATCTGGTTAAGATGCTGATAAGCTGATGGTGATTACTATATGATGTTCATGATTATAAGATGCTGGTCCAAATGGGCCTTTGGCCTGATCCAACAGCCAGACTCTTTCTTAGGTTGTATCCCAGGGACCTTACAGAGAAGGGTGGGCAATTCATAATGATAACAATGCGCTATTATGAGTACATAACAGATTGCCAATCGATCCTGGAATCGAGTGTGTGTCTTGAACAGAAGTGGGTGATGTGAACTACCTGTGTGACATCCTTAAGGCATCTGTCCCGCTGAAGCAGCTAATGGGATCTGTGTTCTTTCCTCGTTCCTAGGGAGAAGACAGAAAAATGGACTGGCGCAAATGGAAGCAGGAAAGTAAGAATGCTCTTTGGGTTCCTGGGTCTTCTCCCCACCCCCACAGACTTTATTTTTTGGGGGACAAGTCAGCACTGGGAATCTGTCCTGCCAAAGAACATAGGAAGAGCCATGCTGGATCAGGCCAAAGGCCATTCCATCCAGCTCAAAAGAAGAGGGTGTTTTGATATAGTTTGGGCCATTTGCCATTAGTGTAAAAAATTAGCTCATTCTCCCATTATACCATGTGTGTAGAGGTTTGCCCTTGTCGTTGCCTGTTGTTAAGTGCCTAATAAACACATATGCTTATGGTGTCTTAAGTTTACCAGTTTTCAAAGTGTACATTATTGGTTTTCCAAATCCCCCCACCCCCTTGCAACACAACATTTTTGTCAAACTGCACATGAAGAAAAACAACTTTGTGTTTCTGCTTTCTGCCTTCCAAGTGGATGTCTCATTTTGGCTTAGCTTGGCACACCAGCAGTATTCCAAGCCTGAGAGTCCTGGGAGAAAAGCACTCCACAGTCCTTGCTTGATTATTCCCAGTACACATTAGTCCAGGGCCTTCTGTGTTGGAACTGTTTTAACCCCAAAGCTAACTCTCAGGGATTTCACTTATTGTCCATTCTGTGTTCTCATCTCTCTTTCAGAGAAGGAGGAGAAGAAGAAATGGAAGGAGCTGAAGCTGCTGAGGAAACTGGATAAGAAGATGATGCAGGAAGCGGCAGAGAAACAGAAAGAGGAGGCAAAGCCCATTGAAGATAAAGGTAACGGATAACCACGAATGGGAATGAAACTGGACTTTGCCTGGAATGTGCTACGGAACAGCCTTCGGCAATCTGGAGTCACCTCCAGATGTTTTGGACAACTACTCCCATCAGGCCCAGCCAGCATGACTGATGGTACTCCAGCGCATCTAGAGGGGGCGCAGGATTGGTTCAGGCTGCTAGGGAGGAGGGAAGTAACCTGGGACTTTCTGCATGCAAAGCTGATGCTCTAACCACTGAGCTGGGTACGATAGGTAATAAAACAAAAACCCTCCTCATGAAAACTAGGAATGTTTATTGTGCGCTGCTTCTCCTAAACAGTAACTTCCTTATTTCCTAGGACGCAACTACACAGTCAGCGTTGCCCTTCCAGGCTCCATTCTCAGCAACGCCCAGTCGGCAGAGTTGCGGACTTACCTTGCCGGGCAGATCGCCAGGGCCTGCGTCATCTTCTGCGTGGACGAGATTGTGGTGTTTGATGAGCAAGGGGAGGATTCAAAGTAAGGACTCTGGTTGCTCACAAGGCTTTCCCCCTAGGTAGCTGGCATCATTTCCATGCAGGGATTCCTTCCCAGCCCTACCTGGAGATGCCAGTGAGGAATGAAAGTAGGGACCTGTTACCACAAAGACAGCAGATGCTCTCTTATCATAAGACACACTGCAGCAGCGTCTGAGTACCTGAAGGAGCGTCTCCACCCCCATCATTCTACCCGGAGGTCTAGCACCAAGGGCCTTCTGGCGGTTCCCTCAGTGCGAGAAGCCAAGTTACAGGGAACCAGGCAGGTAGTGGCGCCCTCCCTGTGGAACGCCCTCCCACCAGATGTCAAAGAGAAAAACAACTACCAGACTTTTAGAAGACATCTGAACGCAGCCCTGTTTAGGGAAATTTTTAATGTTTAATAGGTTATTGTATTTTAGTGTTCTGTTGGAAGCAGCCCAGAGTGGCTGGGGAATTATTATTATTATTATTATTATTATTATTATTATTATTATTGTTATTATTATTACTGAGTGGCCCACAGAAAGCCAATAGGGTTTAACTTTTAAAAATTTAATTTCAAAGATTGTACTGTACTGCCCCCCCCCCGCCTCAATATTTTCAGGACGGTGGAAGGTGAATTTGAAGGGATCAAGAAGAGAGGTCAGGCCTGTGTGCAGCTGGCCCGGATTCTGCAGTACCTGGAATGTCCCCAGTAAGTCATTCTGCAAAAACATGGGAAAGTGCCTTTAATGGTTTTATGCTCCTCAATATTTATTGTCAAGAACTGGAATTTGCTGGTGGAGGGAGAGAGAGAACAATAATGCCCCAGGGATTAGACAGGCTTGTAGGTCTCTCAGCAAGTCCTTAATGGGATGAAGGGGAGATTTTGACCCTTCGCCCCACTTCTGCTTGGGAGGGCCTTAGGTCTAGCTGGCTTGATTTTTCTGTTGGCTGCTGTGTTTTGTTTTATCATCATTGGATAATTTGAGCATCATCGCAGCTCAATATTGGAAGCTGCTTCTTCTCATTTGCCCTTCTAAAAGCATTTCTTCTCCTCTGTTGGACAGATACCTTAGGAAGTCTTTTTTCCCCAAACACCAGGACCTCCAGTTTGCAGGTAAGGCCTAAAGCAATGGGAGGGCCACATTCCCTTCTGGGCAACATTCTGGGGGCCATATTCTAGTGGTAGACAGAGCTGGAGGCAAAAGCAGGCAGAACAACTAATGCAAATCTTACCTTCTGTATAGTAGGCTCATTTCTACACACACACACACACACACACACACAGGATGTATGTATCAATACATCATCCAAAACCAGTTTGCGAAACAGTTTCATGATATTTGACATGGCCATATATCTCGAATCACAACGTGTGCATGCACTATGTAAAAAAATCATGCTGTGGGAAAACCCGTGAAGCCAGTCACCGCTTCGCTCATGCTTCCTGCTGCCCCTGTTGCTCTGCCTCCCCAGCTCTCCACTGCCTCTTATAGGGGGCAGTGAACCACAAGAGCCGAATAAAGAAGCCTACCTGGGAACTTTCCTCAGTAATGTAGACACCATGAGCTTCTTGTTTTAAGTGCAGACCCAGGCTGGTAGGTGGTTAAGGGAGACGCCTGTCAAAGCACCTCCAGGCTTCTTGCTGGGAGCCCCTTTCCCCCGCCTTTCTCCTACTATGGACTCTCTCTGCTGGCAGAGCTGCCTCCACACACCTGAGGGTTGCCAGGGCCCTTGCGAGAGCAGGAAGCCCTCTCAGCTCAAACTCCTAAAAGCCCCCCCCCCCCATGTTGCTGCCCAAGCCTGACTTTTGAAGGGCTGCAGCTCACTTGGAAGCCACTGCTGGTCCCATGGAAGAATAAACTGGGGTTATTTACTTCTGAGTTGTTGATGACAATAATAATAATAATAATAATAATAATAATAATAATAATAATAAACCTTGCCCTGTCATTTAATCCTCCTTTCTTTCTTTCCCCCTTCTCTCTCTGTGTGTGCGGGTGTTTCTGTGTCTCACCTCTACATAATGACACCATTATATATTGGTATATCTCAGTGTTTAGCCAGTGTTATGTCACAATGTCAGAAACCAGACATCATCCCCACACACTCATTCCTCCTAATGAAAAGGCATTATCAGAGTTCAATGACATTTTCCAGTCTTAGGTCAGGTCATGGTCAGATAAACGAATATTATACACTCAATAAGGTCCCGCAAAAAATAAAATAAGAGCACATAAACTTTACACTGAATTGATTGGTTCCCTGTAATAAATCAGTAGCTGACTATATCAGCACCCCGCCCCCGAAAGACTTAGAGGAATTGTTTCGTCTCCAGTGGTTGCCAGAAGGTGAACAATGTGGGCTGAACCTCAGGAGTAATTAATTAGTCCTGTCTTGGGTTGTTGCTTTTTAGTGGGTAGGGACAGCACACATGTGCACATGTACACACATGTGCACATATGAAAAGCAGTGTTAGTTTGTTTTGCAATGGAGGGGGAAAGTGGGGGGTGACTCCATATTACTCACCTTGGACATGTTGTTTCAGGGCTCTTAAACCCCTTAGACAGCCCCCACCACGTGCGGATAAGTGAGGAATCGGAGTATCGGGAAGGAGTGGTTTTGTCACGGCCCACCAAGCCTGGCCGGGGATCCTTTGTGAACTGTGGAATGCAAAAGGTAACCCTCACCTGTCCTGCTGCTATACCTTAAAGGGGTCCTACTTTTACCCCTCCTTGATCATTAACCAATCTCTATCCTTGATGGAGCGAGTGAGTTCCACAGAGGCAAGCAGGATGTCCCTGCGGATCAGGGGGAGACCCTAGAGCTGCATTCCATCAAGTGGCCTGGGGGCCACTTGCCAGTGAGGGATGTGGCCAAAGACCAAAAAGGGGACAGAGCAATAGATGTGAGACTGTAGCTACTCATATTTATTTATTTGTTGCATTTCTATCCAAGGAGATTATGGTTCCCCTCATTTTATCCCCACAACAGCCCTGTGAGGTGGGACAGTGACCCACCCAAGGTCACCCAGTGCACTTAATGACCAGGTGGGATTTTGAGCCCTGGTCTACCAGGTCCTAGTTTGACACCCTAACCACTACACTGTGTTGTCACCTTAAAGGTAAAGGGACCCCTAAGCATTAGGTCCAGTCATGGCCGACTCTGGGGTTGCAGCGCTCATCTCACTTTATTGGCCGAGGGAGCCGCCGTACAGCTTCCAGGTCATGTGGCCAGCATGACTAAGCCACTTCTGGCGAACCAGAGCAGCACACTGAAACGCTGTTTACCTTCCTGCCAGAGCGGTACCTATTTATCTACTTGCACTTTGACGTGCTTTTGAACTGCTAGGTTGGCAGGAGCAGGGACCGAGCAACGGGAGCTCACCACGTCGCGGGGATTTGAACCACCGACCTTCTGATTGGCAAGCCCTAGGCTCTGTGGTTTAGACCACAGCACCACCTGCATCCCGTTGTCACCTTATTTGACTCCTATAGCTTATATTGCACCCTTGCCTGGCTGTGCATTCGGCAGGCCTGAGATCCGCCACATCCCAAGCCAATGTTCTCTTCCTACAGGAGGTACAGATTGATAAGCAGCTGGAGGCAGGCCTTCGTGTTACAGTGCGTCTCAACCCACAGCAAAATCCAGGTAACGTGACTGACCCCATACCTTGGCCCAAGTGCTGAATGGGCTAGCCCCACAACCTGCACTCAGGTTGTTCAAATTTGTCCCAGACAAGGATGTGGGGGGCAGAATCTCCCTTTCATAACATTTCCCTGAGCTTCATGATTTCAAGAGTTGTGAGGAAAAACTTCATAATTTGCAAGCAACCCTCTCCTTTTCCCGTGCAGCTGGGAGGCAGACTGCCCATTTGCAGCCCAACAAAAACCTGGGTTCTTGTGGGCCAGCCAGCCCTGTTAACTCCCCACTTTCTTCCGTAGAGAGCAAAACACAGAAGGGGGTGGTCGTTTCATCGCACCAGCCCCGAACTGCTTCGGGGCTCTACTGGGGCTACAGCGTCCGCTTGGCGTCCTGTCTGAGTAAGTGTACATGCCTACTTTTTAAAAAGACCCCATAACAAACTGTTACGATAAAGTACATAAAGACTTTAACAACTGGCTTTATATGCTTAAGATTGCTTTACCTCCTTATGCCCACTCAACAGCTTTGATTGGGGGAACAGGCACTGTTACAGGCCCCACATTATACCTGCTCTGCAGCTGTAAAAAAATGATCTTTTAGTGGGGAAGCACCTACCCTTTGGAATTGCTTGCCAATTGAAATCAGGAGTGCACCACCATTGCATTCTCCTCAGTGCCTGCTAAAAACATTTTTAGTTAGACAAATGTACCCAGATGCTTAGAAAGTTAGTGGGAGTCTTAATCTGTTTATGTCTATTGATATTTTGATTTTCTGAAAGCCTGGAATTATTGCTGTTTTTATTGATGATTTTCTTTTATCATCCTTTTTGTAAACTGCTCTGAGATTTTTTTTTTTTAATTTACAACTAAGTGGTGTATAAATTTTATGAAATGAAGTAGACTAGAGTTCCCAGCATTCTTTTGGGAAATGTATGATCTTAGGCTTAAGTTTATAAACCTCATTAAGAGGTTTATAAATTTAAGTGGCATTAAGTGGCTTGTAAATTTAATAAAAATAATTTGGAGAACCGCAGGTTTTCCCCGTCCATGGCTTAAGTGCATTGCTTGACATTTGTCTTTTGCTGGTCAGGTGCTGTGTTTGCTGAGTCCCCGTATAAAGAAGGCTACGATCTCTCCATTGGAACCTCTGAGCGAGGGGCCTCTGTGGACCAGGCAACTCTGCCTTCTTTCAGGTACACCTTTACAATCCTACCAGGTTTTATGGGGACTAGAATCATCTCTCTACATCCCGCAAACTTGCTTTACCATTTCTTCTGTCTCCCAGACATGCTTTGATAGTTTTCGGAGGATTGCAAGGCCTGGAGGCAAGTGTGGACATTGACCTGAACCTGGAGGTCACAGATCCAAGCACCTTGTTTGACTTTTATTTGAACACCTGTCCGGGGCAGGGCAGCCGCACCATCAGGACCGAGGTGAGTTTTTTTTTTTAAAAAAAAGGATGTTCATGGAGGCTCATGGTTACTAGCCACAGTGACTATGTTCTGCCTCCACTGTGAGAGGCAATATGCTGGAAATCCCAAGGGGGAAGAGTTGTTGCTGCTGCTGTGCTCAGGTCCTGCTTGCAGGCTTCTCATTGGAGCACCTAGCTGGCTTCTGTTAGAAGAGGATGCTGATAGGTGCCCAATCCGACAGCCAGGCTTACTTTGTTCCTTATGGTGGCCTCCTGCACCCATACAAAAGAAGAATCTGCTGGGTTAGGCCAACAGCCCATCTAAGTCCAGCATCCTGTTCTCACAGTGGCTATAAATTTCTTTTTGGGGTTCCCTTTCTAGGAAGCAATTCTCATCTCTCTGTCGGCGCTGAGACCTCGGATTGAAGAAGCAGTGAAAAAAGGCAGCAGCCTCTGAACAGAAGCAGAAACTCAAGCATCCAACATGGGCAGACTATCATCAATCTTTGCCTCTCCCAGCCCAGGATTTGCCCCAGCAAATTATTTGTCAAAATTACAAATACCTAAATACAGATGGTCATTTACCCTCGCTAGATTCAACGTGCTGCCATCTGCCTTATTGCAGGGCAGATTCGAGGGTAAACCATATGCGGAACGAGTCTGCCCCTGCAGCTTGATGGAGGTAGAAACTGTCTCTCATGCCTTGTTATGCTGCCGTTTCTACAGGGATATTACGCTCGGTATTTATTACCCCTGCTATGCAAAAATCTCCAAATGAATGTCTAAAATCCCTCGTAGAGGACAAGGATCCTGAGATCACGTTAAGGGTAGCCAAATTCTGTGCGATTGCTATAAACCCTAGGGAACAAGCTGTGTTGTCATAATGATTAAGGCCTTAAATGATAATTTTCAGTTATATGTTAGTGACTAAGTTTTAATTTATATATATTTAAACTGTTGTTATATCTGTATCGTCCCTGTTACACCTAATTGCAAATTCACATGTATCCCTATCATGTTTTATGACTTCCTTGATATTGTATGTGGGCTGGAACTGGTCTGTGACCGAAATAATAAATTTATCATCACCTCTCCCAGCCAACTTAACACCGAAATGTGATGTAGGACCATCTTCTCTCTCTGTTGGGAGCTCAACTCCCTGCTGCCAGGGAGCAGGGGTCAGCAAACTTTTGCAGCAGGGGGCCAGTCCACTGACCCTCAGACCTTGGGGGGGGGCAGACTATATTTGGGGGGTGAACAAATTCCTATGCCCCACAAATAACCCAGAGATGCATTTTAAATAAAAGCACACATTCTACTCATGTAAAAACACGGTGATTCCCGGACCATCCGCGGGCCGGATTGAGAAGATGATTGGGCTGGATCCAGCACCCGGCCCTTAGTTTGCCTACCCATGGGTTGGAGAGCAGCCAGACACAAACAGAGGGGGAAGGGGAGAAGGACTTGGAGACTGGCCTGTCTAGCTCAGCTGCCACTTCTCAGAAGGAGGCATCTGCTTCGAACTTTTGGGAAACAGTGAAGAGCTAAGTGTGGCAGTTGACTGGAGGATGATGCCCTCCAGCTCAAATGCAATCTGTTGCAACCACATTCATGTTTAACACAGGAGCAACAACTTTATCCACACAGTTAAGACTGCTAGGAATCTGACCTCCACCCCCCACCCCAAGCAACCTACAGTTTAAGAAGAAACATATCAAGTGTATGACCTAATGTGATATTCCAGGAGTATCTTGACAATTAAACGGCCAAACTTTTAAAGGTGTAAATCAGTAGTTCCCAAGTGGGCAGTACTGCCCACTGGTGGGGGCAGTGGAATTACTTAGCAGAGCGAAAAGGACTATCAGATGTTAAATAGCTGGTATCACTGGATCAAGTTCATCAATTTTGTTGAATTAAATTAAATGGTTTTAATTCGGTTTTGTCCAGGTTTTTTTTGGGGGGGTGTAGTTTTTGCATTTTTATTATTATTTAAACCATTAAGCATTAATAGAAGTTATATATATATATATATATATATATATATATATATATATATATGATCATATACACCTGGCTTGCCAGTAATATATGTGAAAAGGAACTGGGGTCTTATTAGACCACAAGCTGAACATGAGTCAACTGTGTGATGCAGCAGCAAAAAAAGTGAATGCTACTCTAGGCTGCATCAACAGAAGTCTAGTGTCCAGATCAAGGGAAGCCATAGTACTGGCCTTGGTCAGATCACATCTGGAATAACTACTGTGTCCAGTTCTGGGTGTCACGATTTAAGAAGGATACTGAGAAGCTGGAAAGTGTGCAGAGGAGGGTGACCAAGATGATCAACGGTCTGGAAATCAAGCCTTATGAGGAACTACTGCAATGTGATCTATGTGGGGCTAACCTTGAAGATGACTTAGAAACTGCAATTAATCCAGAATGCGGCAGCTAGACTGGTGACTGGGAGTGGCCACTGAGACCATATAACACCTTTCCTGGAAAATTTTCATTGGCTCCCAGTACGTTTCCAAGCACAATTCAAAGTGTTGGTGCTGACCTTTAAAGCCCTAAATAGCCTCGGTCCAGTATATCTGAAGTAGCGTCTCCACCCCCATCTTTCAGCCCGGACACTGAGGTCCAGCTCTGAGGATCTTCTGGCGATTCCCTCACTGCGAGAAACCAAGTTACAGGCAACCAGGCAGAGGGCCTTCTCGGTAGTGGCACCCACCCTGTGGAACACCCTCCCAGCAGATGTCAAGGCAATAAGAAACTATTTTACTTTTAAAGGACAACTGAAGGCAGCCCTGTTTAGGGAAGTTTTTAATGTCTGACACTGTATTGTTTTTAATATTCGGTTGGGAGCCGCCCAGGGTGGCTGGGGAAACCCGGATTATAACAGTTGAAGGAGGTGGGTATGCTAAGAAGAGACTGAGAGGAGCTCTGGAGGGTAGGACTTGAACCAATGGATTCAAGTTACAATAAAGGAGATTAAAACTAACCATGAGCAATAACTTTCTGACAGTAAATGCTGTTTGACAGTGCAATGGACACCCTTGGAAGGAGGTGGACTCTCCTTCATTGGAGGTTTTTAAGCAAAGGTTGGATGGTCATCCGTCATATGTGATTTAGTTGAGGTTCCTGCCTTGCAGGGGGTGGACTAGATGACCCTTGGGGGCCCTTCCAACTCTACAATTCTGTGATTTTATACATGCAAAGTATCACAGCAGCAGCAGCTCTTTCCTTAAGAGCAAGCAGCCCTAATAGATAAAAAAGTTGCAAAGGGCTGCTGATTATGTAGATTCACCCTACCTGCAGTTTTATTATTATTATTATTAAGGGTTTTCTTGTTTTACAGTGTAAGTGTAATGCCTCGTATTTTTTTTTTCCATGTAACATTTTTACAAATCCATTTCATTTGAAGAAAAAAGAAAAAGAAAGAAAAAAAGAAAGAAAGGGGGGTGGAGGGAGGGGAGATGGATGGGGTCGGGTAGCGGTGTTTCTATTATGCTTAATGTATGTAGCGTTTGGTGTCAGCGTGTTTGTGTTGTTCACCTGTGTTCCTTTGGTGCTGAGAGAGGTTGGGGTTGGCCTAGGGCGTGATTGTTTGTTTGTGATTGGCTGTGGTGATCTTTGTTTTCGTGTGTGAGTGGGGTGGGTGGGTGTTTTGGATCAGGTTAGCCATACTGATTTGTATGCTGTTGGTGGATTATTGTCATTGTCCTCTTGGGCTGTGTATGTGATAAAGGGGAGCCATACCAGGGTGAAGGCGTCTTCTTCTGTTTGTCCCCGTGTCAGTTTCAGTTTATTGGTTAATTTTTCTAGTAGGGCTGTTTCCCATACTATTTGGTACCATTGGTCCATGCTTACTCCTGACAGGTCTCTCCAGTGTCTGGTTATGGTGTTTCTGGCTGCTGAAAGTAGGTGGGTTATGAGTTCTCACCCTACCTGCAGTTAAAAACTGCCATGAAAAAATGAAGAATCAAATTACGAGATAATAAACTAATAATCACAGAAAGCTTGGAAATCAATAATGATATAAGATATATTCCATAGCTGAATGTAAGGTTCATATTTCTAGCAAACATATTGAATATTCATTAATTTTGCCAAACCAATTCCTATTTAGTGGGAATGTGCCAACCATTACTTTAGATTTGGTTATATAAATCACAAATGGCCCCCCAAGCAGAAGCAAAGTCGGAGGCATCTGCATCACCCCTGGTGGCATGTATTTAATGAATCAGTTTTCAGAAATGGCAGTGATTATTTAAAACCATATTCCATAGAATAAAAAGCATGTGTCCTCCTACTAGATCACTAGATGTGTGGCAACCAACAGATGCAGAATTATTTGTTGAAAATAAGTCAGCCTTGGCAGCATCAAAAATGGCTACAGCTTAGCATCCAGTGTGACCTGTGTGCCAACATTAATACTAATCTCCATTACAACCTGCTTCCAGAACCTGCGTACATAACTACACCCTCGCTACAAGTGCCAGTATGTTGCTCTTAAGGTATGAGGAATATACTGTTTTGTTGTGTTATTATCTTCCTTATTGGGTTGTGCAAACTGTTCACTTTTTATAGGCAAGGGGGCACCGGGGATGAGTTAATAGAAGCAGAGGGTGGGGCGCTGGCCCAAACAAAGTTTGGGAACCACTGTTGTGAACTGTGTGCGCGCACACATTTACACGAAATTTCAGCTCACATAGCTTTTCCTCAAGCTTCAGACGAGGGAAAACCTATCTCACTAATCAATAAAATTGCTAGCTGGCAGTTTAACACAGCCATCTCCTAATATTCAAGAACCTGCAGCTTCCCTCTGCACAACCCCTGCAGTGGGGAGAAGAATATGTGTGGATGACCGCCACCCCCCACCCCCCCACTAATAGGTGTTGAACAGTGGTTCAGGCAGCTCCTAGACTTGCCTGGTTGTTACAGGCAGACAGAAAATCAGTTCTCTCCTGCTAAATACTGGGTTGTATCCAACTAAGATCATCCAGCACAGACCCACTGAAATTAATGGATCTAAGTTAGTCATGCCCATTGTTTTACATGGGTCTACTCAGAGTAGGACTAGCATTGGATACAAGCCCTTATTGATATATTTTCCTATGATGATGATGATGATAATCATACTACTTCAGTGTATTAGTCACTTATCCAACGAGCCTCCAAGTGAACTTGCATAATTTTTAATAGCGTAAAGCAAAATCAGAACAAATACATCCTATAAAACAGCAGCAAAAAAATGTACCATCAACAAAACCATCCTAATCCTGCAAATGTCTAGGAGAGAGAAGTTTTCACCTGACGCCAAAATAATGTTAATGATGGTGCCAGGCAGACCTCACTGGGGAGGAACATTCCACAGCTGAGAAGCCACAACTGATAAAGCCCTGTGCCCCTGCTGACACCCTCTTGGGCAGTGACGGAGCTTCCAGTGAGAAAGGAGGGGAAACTGCAAAAGTGGCTTTTAGCTAAGTGGTTTTTAGGAATACTTGTTATTGGCCTCCCATCTTTCTCAAAATACAATGGATGGCACCTTCAGGGGTGAAGTCATACTATTGGAGACTCACTGTGCCAGCTGTGGCTGCAGAGACCAGTAACTCATAATTGCTGCCTCCCATATTGTTTGTGTTGCTTAAGCAGCACCAAAGTGACCGCCTTGGAGGGCATGTCTGGGCTGTCCTGGGCTGCCCAGATGGGAAGACCCCCATCTCGGCCTCGCTGGTGTGGTCCAAAGGAAAGCAGAGCAATATGTTTGGTACCAGCTTGGCTGCAGGAGTTGCCAGTAGGAGGCGCAATCTGGATTTGTATAGGGTTTACTCCTTAGCATTTTCTTCTCTTGAAGACATCCCACAAGGCAGCAGAGATTCCTTCTCCTAGATGGGCTCCCTTCCCAGGTTGAGAAGCCCCATCTGCCCCTAGTTTCCCTTTACAGCACATGCAGAGGAAAGCAATCCAAGTTGGTGGCCATGACTGCCTCTTGTCTTTAGAGAGAAGCAGGTACTGTTCCTTGAGAATGCTAAGAGAGAGAGAGTTGCTTGTTGCTGCCTGGCAAGTGTCTGTTTGCAAGGTCTCAGGAATCACTTCCTTAGGTGGTGCTTCCAGCTGTGATTGCTTTCAAGTTGCTTCCAGCAGAGATTGCTTTCAACTTGCTAGTCCTCTTGAGGATGTTGGGGACGAAGAGGAGGCCAGAGGCCCGCTCGATGCTCTCGATGGGGACCAGGAAATTATCCAGAGGAATCTTATCATTGACGGGGTTGTTTGGCATGACGTAGGAGCGCAACTCAATCTCCCCACTTGACTTCTCCAGGATGAGCACCTTGAAGAAGTGTGTGGGGACGGCCACGTGGCTCTTCCCAATCACCTGGTATTTCACGTACATCTTCCCATCTGCCTCCATCCTGTATGGGGAAATTGGGGGGTGGGGGTGGGATTAGAAGCCATGATGTGGGGGAATTCCAGCACCAATTTTACAAAAATGTGAAACAATATTGTGATTTTTATTTAACAAAATCAATATTTTATTATTGCATAAAATAATAACTGATTGCAGGGTGGGGGCTGTTGGCAGAGTAAACCAGAGGGGAAAGTCTGTAAGCTTTTTGGGTTTTCTTAATTACCTGGGTAGAAAAAGTGGTCCTGTACAGACATAAACATTCTTGTTGTATTTAGTTAAGCTCCTGCAGTATTTCTCCAGGTTATTCCAGGCATTCTGATTCAGGTGAGGATTCTAGAAGCAAAATAAATAATGTGTTCAGTAGCTGAAGTGAGGATGATAATGAAGCAGTTAAAAGGCTAGGTGTGGTCCAAATGTTGCAGAACCACAAGGTGGCAAGGGGGGGGGGACTGTTGCTCATTGGTTAGAACACGTGCCTGGCATGCAGAAGGTCCCAGGTTCAATCCTGGGAAAGGCTGGGAGTGTCCCTTGCTTGAAGCCCCAAAGAAGCTGCTGCCAGTCAGAGTAGACAGCACTGAACTAGGTGGACCTCACTGACCTGACTCCATAGCAGTCTATATGTGTGTGGTGCTATGTTTAACTCTATGCTCACCTTTTAAAAGCCTCTGTGGGGCACCTAATCCCAGAGGTGACCCAGAAGTGACTTTAGTTCACATTGCTTAAAAAAAATTAGGTCTAGTAGACCTAATTTGAGTCACACAACTCAAAAACTGTAAGGCATAGGAAATTTATATTCACTCCTGTGACTTAGATGTGAGATAATCCAGTTCGGCAATTTTAATCAAAATCTGAGATGTAGTAAAAATAAAAAACACAACTGGTGATTGTCATGGAACAATCCCATTGAAGAAACTAACAATGGCTACCCAGACATAACTGCTTCTTGCAAAGGGGCCCCCATAACAATTAAAGCTTCAGGGCCCGCCAAATGTAGGTCTGCCTTTAGTCCCATAGATAGGCATTCTCTTTATTTCCTCGATATCAAATTAAGAAGTGCCTCTGAGGCTATGCAGAGTGCAATTGCCACAGCTGGGGGGGGGGACAAGACCAGCCGTCCAACCATTAACAGAGGGACTTGAGCGACCGGGGAACATAGCTCGCTCGCTGCCTTCAGACAAGCCAATCCAATACACTCTCCCTTACCTGGGGGGCGACGTTGCTCAAGTAGAATGTGTCCCCCATGGCCTTCTGGCTCCAGCGGTGGTTGGCGGCGGCCGCCAGATGTCCCCGGTCAAAGCCGCTGCCCCGGTAATCCGCGTTGGTGGCGCGGTGGTACTCGTGAATCGAGTCGTCGGAACGGAAGTCGCAGGCAGCACGGTCCGAGGAGCCGCTCAGCGTGGCCGGGTTTAGCTGCTCCACCACCCAGAGGGCGCTACGAGCCCGCGGGTCGTAGCACAGCACGTAGGACTCCCGGGTCCGCAGCAGGGACAGTCCCGGCAAGCCGTACTTGGCCAGATCCCCCGAGTCGCCAACGCCGCCTCGGGCAGCCAAATCCGAAGTTGTGGTGGCGGCAGCAACCACCGGCACGACCGGCAGCCGTGAGAGGAGCCCCTCCGCCTCCGCTCCCAGCTGGCTCGGCTGCCTCCCTCTCTTGGACAAGCCGGTGCCCAAGCCTACCCCGAGAGCCAGGGAGGCCGCCGGCACCAGCCACCGGCTGCCGCTGAAGAAGCGCCTCATTTCATCCGCTCCGCTTGGCGGAAGCGACCCAGCGGCAGCTTGCAAGCGGCTGCTATAGACACGAGGACTCCCCGTTCTGCGGGTGGGAGAGTGTGAATGGGGATGGAACGTCCGATCAGCGGAACGCCGAAAATGAGAAAAAAGTGTGAATGGAACGAAACGTTCGATCAGCAGAAGGTCAGGAAAGGTGCGAGTGGGACAGAACGTTCGAGGAGGAGCAAAAAGAGATACACTGTAGCCCCGCCTTCGTCGGTCGTGCCGACTTCTTAAAGGGGCAATGTTTTCGAACAGGAGGCTAAGACGGGCTATACCGCGTTGGTCTTGCGACTGGTGGGGGTCACTAGACCCGCTACAGGGTCGCACGGGCCGTGATCTAAAGGTGGCTTGCTACATCAGCTCGGCCACAAAACAAGTACTGTTGTTGTTGCTTAGTCGTGCCCTACTCTTCGTGACCCCATGGACCAGAGCACGTCAGACACTCCTATCTCCAAAACAAGTACCCACGGTAGCAATAATACTAAACAGGGCGGCCCACCCATGAGGCAAGGTGTGACAACCGCCTCGGGTGGCAGAACCCACAGGAGCAGCAGATCTTGATGTCAGTATTTATTCCTGATCTTCACTCATTCTTTCTTCCGTGGTGGGTGGGGGGATGCCATTTTGGGGTTCAACTCAGGCACCCAAATGTCTTCTGCTGGCCCTGATACTAAAGAAATCAGCCTCCAAATGCACAGTGGAGTTAATGAGGTCGGTTCCTGGGGCTCTGGAAAGGCTGAGGGCTACGTAACCTTCTCCTGAAGAAGGGCGCTTGAGAGCGTACTGCTGTGGCTCTAGCAAAGGTTAAGCAGGGGGAGCAAAAGCCCGCGATAGAAAAAGCAGTGCTTGCTTCTACAAAAGCACACACTAACAGGAAAAGAAGGCAGTCCCTTTTGGCCATGAGAGCTGTCCTGTACAGTGAAGCAGACTCCTTCAGGATGTAGTGGTTCCTCCTTCGCTGGATGTTTTAAAAACAGAGGTTGGATGGTCATGTCAGGGGGATTCTTTAGCTGGGATTTCTGCATTGCAGGGGGCTGGGCTATGACCCTTGGGTCTCTTTCAGCTCTAACAGTTCCATGATTCTACTACTTTACAGTATATGCGGAACATGTAACAATTGTAGAACATTGCCCTTTTAAGGGCACTTAAAAGCCCGTCACACTTTACGGTCCTTGCCCTTGCTGATTCTTTGACCTTAGGGAGCCGTTAGAAGATTGGTGCTTTGGTTGGCCTGAAGCAAAGGCGTATTGCACTACAACTGTCTTCATATTATATTCCATAAACCCGCATTTAAAGCCTTCCTTCTTGTAATGAATTAGTAGACTGCTAAGAATAATTTCTAACAGTGTGGAGAGCATGCCACTGTGTAGAGCATGTTGGTAGGTTCAACCAGTACAATAACAGAACCACTATAACTTTAAATAATATATTAAAACCGTACTTTTTAACTTTTCAAGAAATTACCAAGATGTAATTTATAGGTCACTAAGCAGCCTCAGACCCAACCCTGCTCAGTAATTCTAAGAAGTAAAGGAATCACTGTTTTGAAAATCAGTGGTTAAAATCAGTGGTTTTGGAAACTCTGGTTCACCATCATGATTCAGAAAGGAGTCCAATTGTATGCAAACTTAAGACAAAAGCCTCCTGCTTGAACTCAGAAAGCATCCATGTGTCCAGATACAAAGAAGTTTCCAAAAAGTACACAGGAGAAAATGCCAGTATCACTTTTAGAGGGGATACTGGTTAGTCTGATGCAGCAAAAACCACTAAGAAATGTGTGTAAAATAAAGTACTTCTTTATGCAACAGTTATGGAACAGGATGGCAATTGTGTTTACCAATCTAGATGACTTTAAAAGATTCATGGAGGAGGAGAGGGCTGTCAATGGCTACTAGCCACAAGCGCTATGCTTCCGAATACCAGTTGCTGGAAGCCACAGGAGGGGAGAGTGTTCTTGTGCACAAATACTGCAGGCTGGTTCCCCACAGGTTATCTGGTTGACCACTCTGAGAACAAGATGCTGGACTAAATGGACCATTCACCTGATCCACCACATTCTTATGTTCTTGAAAGACTGATTTATTTTCATCGCTTAAACTTTTGAGGTTTAAAAGGCCACTTGACAAGCCCAAGATAGCAACAAAATTTGTGCAGCATCTTATTTATTTTTTAACGGAATAATAGGTTTATGGTGGCACATTTTTTGCAGAAGACCATGTTGCAAAAAACCTCATGCCCACACCTATTTTGAGATTGTACAAACTCATTTGCCACATCCTGCCTCCTTCATTGTAACACCAGTCACTTCCACCCTTATGGTCTCTGTCAGAAGAGGGTAAAAAATCAAATCAAGATTTACAAAGGTTCATGTTTATTTTTTTGAGGGGAAATCAAGAGGGAGGCCACACTGATGAAAACAGAATTTGTAACAGTATTGTAAGTGGTCCAGTATACAGAAATAAAGCCATTAATATTGGGCTACTACAGAGCACGCACTAACTCCGAACCATTTTTTTTTTGTGGTTCATGCTCCAAACTTCCCAAAAGGCAATTAAAAAGAAAAAGTATGAGGAAAATAATGGAAAAATACAATGTAGAAGAATGAGGGGGGGGTAGGTGGGGGGGAGAACATTCTGTATCTGACAAGCAGCTCCTTACCCTGTGTCACTTAAAAAGTAATAATCTAGGCACCTTATTTTATCTGTAATGAGGGAAATCCTTAGTGCATTTAATGGACATACAGTGGGTACTCCTGTGTACAGCAGATCCCAGTAGGGCTTGCTATCAGTGATGACAGTGAGCCCTACTTACAAAGGAGCACAATCAGCTTATTTTCAATGCCCCTTATTTTCATCCTTACCTGTGCCAGAGCTGACATCAGCTGTGGTGGGGCAGATAAATGTAGTTTGGGTGGAAATGTCCCTGTAGGCCAAACTGGGATCTGTTCCAGGTCTAGCAAAGCCTGTGCGTGAGATTTTCTCTACTCCTACTATACATACTCAGCAGAATGTTGCACTTCTCTCAAAAACGGTTTCCCCTTTCCACCTTAGTGAACCGAGAGGCCAAGCCTGTACCATTTCATTGAGCATTTCCACATAAACTAAATGCTTGTGAGCACATATTTGAGTCAGATTTCTCTCTGTGTTACCATTGGCTCCATTTAAACCACAAATTTTCTGCAAAACGTCATTATGTAATTTTGAAAAAATAAAAATAAATGCAGTTCACATTGGCATGGTGGTCTACTTGACACATCATTCTGGTACATAGTAACGATAATAATGTCATTATTTGTACCCCTCTCAATGGACTGTAGGCTAGGATCCAGTTCAGGGAAGGGGAATCTGTGGCCTTCCAGATATCCCTGGACTACAACTCCCATCACCCCTGATTGTAGGGTCACATGCTGGCCAGGGCTCATGGGAGTTGGGAGTTCACAGGTTCCCCATCCCTGAAGACCTGACCAAGTTTACAATGGAAGCCTCCTGTGCTCACTTCTTCCCTTGCCTCTCATACACATTTGGTGGTGAGTTAGGGCTGACGTTTCCTTGAGAATTCCATTATTTGGTGAGATAGTGTTCACCCACCTCCTTGTCCCCCATAACCAAGAAGCTTTATTTAATCTACACCATGGTTCCCATAAAACACATTCCTCTCAATGAGATCAGGACATCATTTTATCCAGAAATCTCTTCGGTTTATCCAGGGCACCCGCTCTAGTCTTGTGTAAACACCACTGTAAGATACATCTGCTTATATGCAGAGAAAGAGATTAAGATTTAGATGTCTGTAAAGGGGTATTTTGTAGACCTGTTACCATGCAGATTCTGGTCTGCTAAAAAGACAAAAAAGCACCAAGAAATTCTGCAACCTCTCCCCACCCCAAAAAAGGCATGAACTCTGACATCTATGGCCACATCCTCACCATACGTTTAAAGCACATGACTCCACAAAGAATCCTGGGAACTGTAGTTTAACCCCTTCCCAGAGCTATCATTCCCAGCACCCAAGAGTCTCCAGGACTCTTTGAGGCGGACAGCAGTTCGTTTTAAACATGCTTTCAAATGTTTGGTGTGGATGTGGCATATTATTAGAGTGTCACAAATTTAGAAAACCAGCAGCTCTTCTCCCTGCCCCTGGGAAGTAACTCTTTATTATAATCAGAACAGCAGCACTATTCAGAGGAAGCAGTTGCTTCTCTTAACAAAGCCAGAGGCAGAATTGTCCCTTTTTTCTTCTAATGCAAGGATTGAAGGCAGAATGAAAGAGCCATCTTTTCCTTTGCCTACAAACTGAGAAATGTGTTCTATCCTAGTGTTGTCTCTAGTCAGGATTCCTGAAGCACTCCAAGAGTTTGTAAACAGAGGACAGCAGGATAAGGGTACCAGAATACCACTGAACCTTATACTTCCAGCTGCTCCCCAAGGCTCATCTTGTCTTCCCTCTGAGACTTGAGGCACTGCTCATGTGCTGAGCTTTTGATAAGCTTCAGAAACAGGACTTGGAACTATTCCAAACCAGTTATGATGCAGAGCAGCATCAAAGCCAACCTTTAGTGCTATGGTTTGCCCCAGAAGATGAAAACACAAGATAAAAATATAGAATCGGAAGTGTCAAAGACTCAGGCTGTGTTAGGTAAGGAGAGAGATAAAACTATTGCCACCTCATTTAGAAAAAGTCAGTTCTGCCAGGCTTCCTTCCTTACATAGGTAAAATAAGCTACCAGTCCTATTTGAAAGAGCCTAATTTTGCTACACCCTTCTGAAAAGACATCAAGTGGCTTTGGGTGCTGTGCCATTATTAGCCTTTACACCAGGTGAGGAGAACCTGTGATGCCCTCCAGATGTTCCTGAACTACAACTCTCATCATACCTGTCCATTGGCCATGCTTGCTGGGACTGATGGGAGTGGTAGTTCAGCATCATCTGGAGGGCCAAAGGTTCCCCACACTTGCTGGACATCTTCTTCTTGCTGTCACTCTCTTTCCCAGATATGCTCAGGATGACAACCTTGTGGATGAACTACATCCCAGCACCACAAGCACACACGAGCCTTGCCATAATCTTTTAATTTTTCCAGGAAAACATGGGAGATACGGGCTCATTAGAAGCCACCAACTTACAGAAGGACTGACAATCTTTACTCACACACCAAGGAGCTGGAATGAGGGATAGAAGGATTACACCAGAAACCCACAGTTGAGGAGCGACTTCGGTTCAGCACACCTAGAAGCTTGGCCTCTCTCACTGGCCTTTTGTGTCTCAAGATCTTCTGTACAGCCCAATAGCTGCTAGGGCCCTGAGCTATGTAGCAATGCTGCAGCAGGTCTGCAATCTCTCAGCAGTGGGAATAAGAGTAGGAGGAAAAAGAATAGTGTGCCCTCTCTAAGGCAGTGGGTGATAAGGCCAATCCAACTTCATTCAACAAAGCTCTTGTTTTCACTGGTTAGAACTAGCTTCCAAGTACAGCCATGATCAAAAGGGGAGGGGATCAGATAAGAGGTGACTTTTGGAGAGGGCTTTGCTTGGGGAAATTCAGTGCTATATACCCATTTCCTTGAAGGAAGAAAGTCAGAGATCCATCTGGCATTTAGCTGTTGCGGGAAGGAACTGAACAGAATAGGGTTTAACAAGTAGAAGCAGAGTCCAGCAGCTCCCCACAGAAGAAAGTAGCCAAGGTTTGAAATATGCTAACTCTCTCCTCATACGGCCAAATTCCACTGGCGCCTGTCCTGTCTGTATCCCAAAAAGGTTTTTTTGTGTGTGTGCGCATTAAGTGCCCTGCAGCAGTAATGCCCCTCGATATTCTTCATTCCATAATGACAGGGAAACAGGTGCTTCCATCTCCCTGTCTGGAGTCATTTAACAGAGAAATACAAAATTGAAAAGGGAATAGGTCACTTGATGTGGAATCATTTCAGCAGGTGAGATTCAAGAAATGTTAAGAGTGCAGGGCCCAGCAAAACTGAAAGTCACTCTCTTGTGAATTAATAGAGCGGGGAGAAGCCTCCCCTGGGGCAGAGAGCCAGGACACAAGTCAGGCCCCTGATCAGAGGCAGAAGTAGGAGCTTTCAGCAACGAACTCCACCTCCAGGTACCTGCAGAGACTCTCTCTACGATCCAGGGCTATTTGGAGTCTTGAAGATCTTTTGCCTTCTTCAAGATCAGGTGAACATCAGAGATGGGGTAATCCTGCATGAAAAGAAAAGAGCAAAAATCTAAAGGGCAGGGCTCGAATGACCATTCCCCACCCCAAATATGGCACTGTTTTATTTCTTAGACAAACACTGAGGGACATGGTCACTTAGTGCCATCACTATATGCAAATGCCTTGCTCATTAAAGACCATAAAGAACCATTATTCTCAGCAATGATGGAACTCACATAATACTTTTATTATTATTTATCTTAATTATCTGTAAAGGGAATCTCTGTTATGAGTTAATACTTTATTATCCTCTTGGAGCTGCGCCTTTGTACCTTTGGTCCTTCCAGGGCGTGACACTCAATGGTTTAAATTTTTAATTCTTTGTTTTTGTTTCTTTTGGTTAACGTATCAGAAAACTTAAAGAAGAAATGATGGGGGGGGGGATAACCTGAATTGGGGGGTGGGGTGGGGATTTGTTGTAAAGTGAGGGAGACTGGACATTCCACTGGCTGGAATCACTCATGTGACTGAGGGCAAAGGCTTCACTCAGCAGGAGTAAAACCAACATCCCTTTTCTGGTGGGTTTTCATTTTTAAAATGACCTGAAGGATGAACGTCTTATCACTCCCCAAAAATCTGCTGCCTGAAAAAAACTATTTTGGGGGGCGATTGCATATTCGGTCATTTTAAGCCTTTCTAAGTTTTTTATGTTGTATTTTAAATCCTTGTAAACTGCCCTGGGACCTCAGGATGAAGGGCAAGTAATAAAGTAACAATAAAGCACGACAACTTGATGTCGCTACCAAACATGGGAGGCCCCGTCAGTATTGGTGTTCCATTGGCTTTTGAAGACACGCCTGTTTACACAGGCATTCCCTTGGTCCCTTGGCCTCTTGTATTAACTGCGTTAACAGGAAACATTTTACTGCATATTTTAATCATGGTCATTTATAGTTGTATGTATTTTAACGGAACTTTATTTTCCTGCACTTTAACAGTGGTGCCATGTTGCAATTCCTTTTTTCATTTTTTCCCAAATTGCTTTTTATTTAGCGGTCATTCATTATACAATTGCACATTTCTAACGATCTTTACATTACATTCAAGTTATAACCATTTTCAATATCATATATTTTCCTGTCCCTGTGACTTCCCACCACCACGTTGCAGCTTCTTCTACTTACATTTCTTTTTCTATTGTGAATATTGTTTTTGTTTTCTTCCATAAAGCAATTAACTTATCTATCCATATTTTAGCTTTGCGAAATTTAATCAATGCATATCAATTGTTTTATTTTGGAACAATGTTTTATCATATATTCTTCCACACTTTCCCATTCTTTCCTAAGTTTCTGATTTGATGTCTGATATAATTGGCCAAAATGACAACAGCTATATATTCACATAGCTTATTTTGTCAATCGGCTTTTGATGGGACTGTTTCCACTTTCCAATTTTTGGCTATTAATATTCTGGCAGCAGCTGTGGCATATAAAAAAACTTTTTTCTTATCCTTAGGGATGTCTATTGATAAGATACCTAATAGGAACACCTGGTTTTTTTCTTGATATTTTAAACATCTTTTTCAATTTGTCATGTACAATACACCAGAATTATTTCTTTCACATTCCCACCATACATGGTACATCATTCCTTCTGCCATATTACATCTCCAGCAACTGTTAGATTTTAATTTATAGATCTTAACTAATTTGCTCCCTAATGCAATTCCTTTTATTTCTTGTTCATTTCTTATATCCATATTGATTATCTCCAAAACCAGGATGAACGATTCTTTATGTTTTGTAAATGGCTGAGAAACCTTATGGGTGTAGTATATATAAGCAACAACCAATTTGTGTGGGTATTATGTTTATATACCCCGCTCTGCATAAGCCCATGCTGCCCTTTTGTGCCTATGCCCCCCTTTTCAGTCCACTTCCAGGTTGCGGTGGATGCACGCAGAATGGTCATTGCCTGTACATACATACATACGAGTTGTATCCAACTGAGTTCTCATCTGTACTACCCCCCTGAATACTTGTCACTGGGAACTGCAAGTGGGTAGAGTGTTGCTGTTGCACTCAGGACCTGCTTGCGGGTTTCCCATTGGAACATCTGGTTGGCCGCTGTGAGAACAGGATGCTGGGCCAGATGGGCCTCTTTTTATGTCCTCTCTAATGGTTGCCCTCTAGTGGTTACTAATCAAAGCATGGAGGTGGGTAGGGTGGTGACCCGAAGCAGGACAACTGAAGAACTTCCCCTATTGCATTTTACCTGCAGAAGTCGCATATTCAGAGTAAAATCTCCTTCTAGTAATTGGTCCCGAATGAGCCTGGAAGACAGGGGGAGAAAGAAACGATCAAAGTACACTCATACCTTGGGTTACAGATGCTTCAGGTTGCATTTTTTCAGGATACGGACCGCCAAAACCCAGAAGTACCGGAACAGGTTATTTCCAGGTTTTGGTGGTCGCTCATGTGCAGAAGCACTAAATCGTGCTTTGCACACGTGCAGAAGCGCCGAATTGCAACCCGCGTGTGCACAGATGCGCTGCTGCGGGTTGCGAACGTGCATCCTGCACGGATCACGTTCGCAACCCCGAGCGTCCACTGTACTCTTGCTTTGTTAACAGGATGCGTTGAGATGTTAACAGGATCCATAACAACCCTCAGCAAACTATAGCTTCCAGAATTCTATGGGAGGGATAGAGCCATGACTGTTTATAAAGTGGTACAATAACTGCTTCAAATGCATAGTGCCTAAGTAAGAAATAAAAGGGCCTATGTAAGAAATAAAAGAAGCAATAAAAACACAACTAAAATCATTCTGCACCTAGCAACGGCACATTACAATTGCTACAGCAGGCAAAAAAATAATTGTGGTCTGCCAAGACCCTTGGTGATTTTCAAGTGGTCCATGGACAAGAAGAGTTTGGGAACCACAGTTCCAAGTGGACCCCTGGAGCATGGAAAAGGCAAAAGGTTGGCTGCGAAGGGCACAGCCCGTTTCACTCTGCCTGTTGCATATTGAGGCCTCTCTTCCCCAAACCTGCCGCCCACCTGATGCTACATTCAGCTGGTATCAGCTGTACTAGGAAGCTTCCCCTTAGCAGCTCCCTGGTGGAGTTAACAGGGCTCTCTCAGTGCCCTCCAGTTGATGGGCATCTCTGAAAGCCATTTGCAAATGGTTTTGAATACGAACAGCTCATGAAAGGACTGGCTCTCAGTGCCCATCAATTGATCGGCACCAACAGCCACCTCTCTTTTAAATTGAGCTCTCAGCATTCATCAGCTGATCACCGCTGTCAGGCAGTTTTCAAAGGGACTCAACAAGCCTTTCCCCATTTGTCAGCTGTCTTCCAGTGATCAACAGGTGGGAACCTGCAACCCATCTGCCAAAGTTGGCCCATGGGGGGGCGGGAAGAGAGGCCAGGATGGTATTTAATTCACTTGTTCCATCTGTACAAGGATTTCTGCTTGCACAATAGAAACCCCCAGATTTAGGCAGCGCATGGGGGAAGAAAAAGGGGGAAACATTCTATTGTGCAAGTAGAAATCCTTGCACTGATAGGACATTCATATAGAACCATTTCTGATACAACACCTTTTCCTACCCTGACCTACAAACTCACAAGCAGACAATGAAGGTGACAGCCATCCATGCATCCTTCTTTTCTCTCCAGAGGAGAGGCTACCTTTGGACACACAGACTCTTTACAGCTATACTGCATAATGGCCATAGACAGACCTGACCTCCTATACGAGTTGCTCTGTTCCTTTGAAAAAAGAGAATTAGTTTGCCACAGCCATCACCATGATGAAATGGCGATCCATGCGGGGCATTGCCAACAGTTATGCTGGAACTCACATCAACATGGCGCAGCAGACTAGCAGCAGGAAGTCAAAACGGTTGTCGTCAGCAAAGAGAGAATCCCAGATGCGGATGACATCTGGCAACAGAAACTCCTGGGACAGCAGCAGCGTTAGCCAGCGGAAGGTGAAAAACTGGGGCTTGATGTTCTGCTCTTGCTGGCGGTGGAGAGACAAAAGCATTATTTCAGACCACTTCTTTAAAAGTGTGTGTGCAGGGGGACTAGGGACTGGAGAGATCTGCTCCAGCTCCCTTGATACCTGGGGGAGAGGGAACTTAAGAAGCTTCCTTTGTATCAGAGCACATAGTCAGAGCATTGGGTCCATCTAGCTGAGTACTGTCTACATTGACTAGCAGTGGCTCTCCAGGGCTTCAGCCAGGGAGTCTTTCCCAGCCCTGCCTGGAGATGCTGGGGATTGAACCTCAGACCTCCCGCATGCAGATGCTCTGCCACTGAGCTGTGGCCCACAAGCAAGCAGAGGGATCAGATCTATGGTTCTTCCTCTTAACACAAAGATTCCAATCTCTGAACTGAGAGCTGAGTTAAATAGGGACATTTTGGGGAGCAGAACTGAGCCTACTAAAAAGCTCTTGCTGGTCCTCTTTTCATTTCCTTAACCAAACCTACAAGGCAGTTAAATTCTCTGCAAGTTTAAGTTACCGTTCAGCAGACATTTAAGTTTCGTTTAGCATCTGCACCTCTCTGGAGGATTTTTGATTCAAGAAGTTTCCTTCCCCCTTCCAAGTCTTTTGAGAAGAATAAAAATTGCTACAGATCACCAGAGCTATTCTTTGCAAAGGAACAAGTAATCATTGGGTTCATTCAAATGACTTTTCAGAGAGCAGTTGTTCCTTTTTATGTATATAGGAAGATATACCACTTAACGCCACGATGGTTGATCCCTTCATTAAGGATGCTTCCCACACACACACACACACACACACACACACACACCAAGGATTCCTAGGACTCTGTTTGAAGGCCACTGTGGAACAATATTCCTTACCAGTTTCATGTAGAGCTCCACATCTTTCTCTTTCAAGGTGGAGTACACCTTCTCCATTTTGTAGGTGATGCCACACTGAGAGTCATCCAGACTCTTGATGAAGTTATCCCTGATCTCAGACATGAGGTTAGTGAAACAAAAGAAGGTATCCGCTTCTGCGTGTTCTATAGCGGGGGGATAAGGAAGATACCATCAGCTTTGTTATCAAGACCACAAGCCAGGAAGTGACCTGGTTTGCATGTTTCTTGGATCTCAGCAAGTTACAACACAGTATTACAGTCAAGTCATCCCAAAGCTATGGTTTGTTCAACAAGCCACAAGTTGCCCCATAGAGAAACAAACCAGGGTTTGTTGAATGATGCAGTCATCAATCAGGGGCTGCTCCAATTAAAAATTCTATACAGAATGGGAATGCATAGGGGAATAGATGAAGAAATATGGTGTTAAAGCAGAACTCTTATTGGCAATTGTAAGGACAAAAGAAGTAATTATAATTTAACAGTTTTCATGTTATTCTATTTTGTTAAAGCAACTAGAAAAAATATTATGATGGGAAAGGGAAGCAGTGGGGAGGAGGGGAGGGTTAGATTGAATTTGGGAAATAAAATAATATATGGGACAGCAAAGGATATAATAGATTCTTATAGAATAGTAATATATTGTAACCAGAACAGAAGTTCAAAAGGGGAAGTAAATGTATTTTTAGTATTTTCATTATTGTAATAATTATTATTATTTCTGATCGGTAGAAGGCAATGTTAATTTAGGCTTCTTCGATTTGCTGTCTGTATAATTTTATGTCAATAAAAAAAGAAAAAGAAAAGGGGGGAAACACCAGGGTTTGTTGAACATTCAGCATTACAATATTTGAGAACTGGACAGTATGTTCAAGAAGGGCATGTGCTCTTCTTACTTTTCCATTCGCTGTTGGGGTCTGTAGCAAACGTGTAGTAAAGAGGTCCTACGATTTCATTCATCCCTTGGACATAGGCTATCCCCGGATTCAGTTTAGCATAGATGAAGAGGATTCGTTCTACGACCTCCCAGTGAGCCTCACAGCCATTGGGCAGAACCTCATACTCGTTCAGCGAGTTAGAGGCCAGTGTTTTCAGAGGAGAACTTACCTAAGAAATCAAAGGAAGGAGAACAACATACGAAACCATTTGCGGATACCAGATCTGGAGCAAATGGAACCTCCGTTATTTCTGTCACTTAAATCCCACCTTTTGAAATAGCACACAACATGCTTGTAACAAAATCACCATACTCCTAAAACCAAATAATATCAATCAACGCATTCTATATGCCTCTATATTCATAACCTTGTCCAAGAATTGGAACATGATGAGTGATTACTCATATCCTCACTTGTAATGGGGTTTGGGGTTGCTTGTGCGTAAGGCGCAAACTGTTCCAAGCTGAGTAGTTTGGTTAAAACTTTCCCCTGGCTGGACAGTCAGTACTCCGTGACTGTCTCAATCACTGGCAGAATCCGTCAGTGGGCGTTTCCTGAATTTCCTCCAACATAAAAGTTCTTTGACACCAAGTCGTCACCTAGCTTCCCTGCGCGGAAGCTTTCTGCGCAGAGTGGGCGTCCCAAGGGGAGGTCCTGTGCTCTCCCCGCTGGTCTCGCTGGAACAGTCTCGGAGCCTTTCCTCCGAAGCTCCCTCAGCCTCCCCTTTCTCCCTGGCGTCACGTCTATTTCCTTCCCCAGCAGAAGCTCTCCCTCTCTCCTTGCTGGTTCCCTCTCCAGTGTCATTGGGGAGCCTTACCACCACCCTTGGCTCCGATGGCAGTTCCCTGACATCACTGTTCATTTATTTTACTGTCTATTTATTTACTTTGTTTTGATAGTATTTTGTACTTTGTCTCTCTTGCTATTTCATATTATTAAAATTTCAATTATACAAACACCTCAGATGTTGGAGGAAGTTCATGTTCATACAGGAGAAGATGGGACTTGAGATATCTTGACCTTTTAAAGTCAGGACCATCATTTTGAATTAGGCCTCAAAACTAGCTGGAAGCTAGTCTGGTAGCCGCATGTCCCTACTTTAGAGAGGACAGACCTCTATTTGAAGGCATTTTCTATTATAGTCGTTTTTTAACCCGGGGTCTCCAGATGTTGGACTACAACTCCCATCATTCCTGAATGCTGGCCAAACTGGCTATGGATGATGGGGGCTGTAGTCCAACAATAACAAAAATACACAGCTCTCTTTCTCTTACGTTTGTGACGCCACTCCGGTTCCGTGCCACTGTCTGTGACTTGAGCGTTGTCTGCTCCACTCGCTTCCGGAGGGTCTCAAAATCATTCAGGGGGTCCAGGATCAACAGGCAGGGGTATTCGGTCATGCTCTGGAAGAATGCCATGTCAGGATACAGCCTCCTGGGTGAAATAATTATTCATTGGGCTTGTAAAAAGGACAAGCAAAGCACCATGGTGAAAAGGGAGCCGTCCCAAAGCAGATTAAGCTTTGGCGGTGGGATTCCCACACCCCCTACACTCAACGTCTTCACATACCTGACATCCTTGTCTATCTGCAGCAGCACTTCGTTGTCCTTGAAGTAAGTGTTCCATCTGCTATCAGGGTTCGGATTCAGTGGCTTTATGGAAGAGTTTAAGACAAGAAGCCAAGTTGAGAGTAAGAAAGGCCTTCAGACACTAAAGCAGGGCTTCTAAGAGCTTAAGGAGAGCCTTGCAGGATCAGACTACATGCCCAGCTAGCTCACAGTCGCCAAACAGAAGCCTCTCTGGGAAGCCTGCAAGCAGCACTCAAGCACAACCGCAATCTTCCCACCTACAATTCCCAGCAACAGGCATTATTCAGAGGCATACTGCCTCTGTCCATGGTTTAGCCTTAGTGTTGATGCTGCACTTACATGATCCTCCATGGTCACATCTTCTCTAGAGACTCCGAGGTTGGCTTTGGCTATTCCAGGCTGTATAATCATTTCCTTCAAAAACTGGGTATACAATTCTCTTCAACAGGGAGGGGGAAAGAATTATATGTTAGGAACCAGATTTAAACCCAAGTGCCTACTGGCACCACTCAGTCAGTGTGCAGCCCCAGATTACCCCAGAAGGTCCATGATATGATGCCCAACCCTGCTCTACAATGAAAGAGGGAAAAGAGAAAGTTGCATCAATGACGCAAAATTGATTGTGGGCTCTGCTGGTATTCAGTATTTTTAGATCTGCTTTAAATAAACATAGAAAGTGCCAAGCTTTATTCTTACATTTTCTCTTGCTATCCAAAAATAGAGTTGGAAGCTTTAATTGGAAGATCCAATTCACAGTAAATTTAGTTTAATTCAGGTAATTTTTGCTTATTTTTTAAAAGGCTTTTTCATTGCTGATCTGTTGCTATTATCAGCAACTAAAAAAGAAAAAAAGAAAAAGTATGGCCCTCAGTCCTAACAATCAGTAGTATGAAATTACCACAGTGGACAATCCAGTAGAGAAGCAAGTGCAAGGGTATTTGAATTAATACTTATAGAATCAAACACTGCAGCATTGGCTGCTATTGTGAAGTCGAGAGAGATTGATCTTAAAAAATAGTAGTGATATAAAGTCCATAAACCAGGGGATGAAGGACCCAGAAAAGATAAATGTACCTCTGCTTCTGCAAAACGGAGCTCCATAAGGTTCTCTCCACAGGAAGGTAGTTCAAGAGGATCTGTATAAAGAGAGCAGGATGACTATAAGGGCCTTATATTATTGAGCAGCAGTTATTTAGCTAAATGTTTATGGCTACCTGTTTTTCTAGAGCACAATAATCTTAAAGGAATCCAGCTCAATATACCCATGGGGTAAAAGTGTTCTCACAAAATCATAATTCTCCCATCTGTCAAATGGGAATTTGCTGCAAGGATCAACCTATTATTTATTAAGTTTATATTCCACCTTTCCTTCCAGAAGGAGCCCAGGATGGCAAACACATCAACAAGACAATTAAAAGCATACCTAAAAACAACCACATATACTATCACATTACTAATTTCAAGGTTTCTGGGAACAGCCACTTTCAGCTATCAAATCCCTAGCTGAACAAGAATGCTTTTCTAACTTCCTCCTGAAAGTTATAACAAGGGAGACGGATCCCATCAGGGAGGGCATTCCACAAATTGGGAACCATAACCGAGAAGGCTCTGTGTTTGTAAAGCACTTAGGAGTTCTGCCTAAGTGGATACAGTATGATTTGAAAACATCACCGCAACCTCTTAAGCCTGTACAAAACACCAAGAGAAGACTCAAGCTCCTCGTCAAAAAAACCCTACCTTCCAGCACAGACAGCGCAAGCCACCTTCAAAGGGAATCCCTGTGAAACAAGAAAAAACAGGACCACTGAAATTAAGTGTTGCTGTCTTTCTCTACCATGTGCATGACTTTCATCCTCATGCCTAGATTTCCCTTCTCTCAGTTCAGAGGGGAAATGTGACACTCCAAAGATAAGAATCTAAGAAGAGCCTGGCTGCTGGACCAGGTCAAAGATCCATCCTGTTCTCTCAGTGGCCAACCAGATGCCCTAATGTGGAAGTCTGCAAGCAAAAGCCGCGAACAGCAGAAACTCTCCCCACTTGTCATTCCCAGCAACTGGTATTCAGAGGCATCCTGCCTTCGGACACTGGGGGCAGACATTAGGCAGCATAACCGTATACTCCATGAACAGGCAAAGAAGTAACAAATAGAGAAACAGAAAAAGGGAAATAAACAAGTAAAGGAGGGAGGCATCCAGCAGCTTCTCCTTCACCAAGAGTGAGTGTGAGTGTGTGTGTGTGTGTGTGTGTGTGTGTGTGTGTGTTGTATTCCCTCCAGTATTCTCTACCTGTTTGTTTTTTTACAGGACCTTAGTCTAATTTTTATGCTTACATCCCACTTTTTCTCCATGGAGTTCAAGGAGGCACACATGGTTCACCTTCTCATTTTATCCCACCAATTGGAACCTTGGCCTCCCAGGTCCAAGACAAAAACACTGTAATCATAGTATCACGCTGGCTCTTTAGAACATTTCTCCGTTTCATCCTCCTAACAACGCTGAGAGGTAGGCAAGGCAGAGGGGAAAAAAAGAGTCAGAGACAGACAGAAAGACAGAGAGAGCAACAGAGATGTCCAATTAGGGTTTTGAAGCTGGGTTGCCCTATGCCAAATCTAATAAACTAGCCATGAGACCAAAGTGAGAACAGGATACTGTATTAGATGTGCCATTGGCCTGATTCAGCAGGCTCTTCTTCTGTTCTTAAGTTATTTTTTAAGCACACAAATCTCAAGACAAGCAACATTTACACATCTAACAGCGTAAAAAGATTTTTAAAAAAATCAGTTGCACAAGCACTTTTAAGTTTCCAAGAGTTACTATGTTTAAATATTTATAGAAGTAGTAACTCAGTGACAGCCAGGTTGGCCTTTGGTTGTCTGAAACAGCAGCCAGAAGTAGATCGTGGAACATTTCAGCATTCCCTTAACTCACTGCAGGAGAGAATACAAAATGGTACAGGACTGTGTGCGAATACTGACCACTTGCACAGTGCTTTCAAACAAGGCAATCCAAGTACAGAGGCAGCCTGTGAGTCTCTTTGCAAAATGTATTATTCAGAATGCAAATTATCGAAGGCAAAAAGCCCTGGGAACAGATTGTGATGTATTTAAGATGGGAATTAGAGGTACGTAGGAAAAGAACAAAAACTCTATGGGTGTAGGGACCCACTTACAACCACTTAATGCCCTGATGGCTAAGGGACCCACTTACAGCCCTCTGAACATAGATCTCCTGCCTGTTCTAGCCCTTAGTAATACCCAGTTGTGTTATTTTTTAATTTTCAGGATAGGAAGCTGGCTCATACCATAGCAAGCTGCCTGTTTACACTGACAGTGACACGCTGACTTACACTGACTCAGACCCTTGGCCCATCTAGCTCAGCACAGTTAACATGGGCAGAAAGTGGCTCTCCAGGTTTCAGGAACGGGGACATTCCCAGCCCTACCTAGGGATGCCATGGGGGATGCAAAGCAGATGTTCTGCACCAAGCTGCCACTTGCAGGAGTGAGTTTCACAGTTTAACTGTGACAGTGCATTGAAGGGAAAGACTGATAGTGGTCGAGAAGCGGTCTTTTCAGGAGGGAAACACTTTGCTATGCCAGCAGATTCAGACAACCTTCTACACATCACAATGCTGTTCTAGTTACATCCGTGTTTTCAACCACAAGACACACCTGGTGAAAAACAGCAATGGTTATCTCCAAATCCAGAAATGGGTTGTTTGTGGTTTTTAGTTGCCTGAAGAATGCTGCTTTCACCCCTGATCAAAGCATTATTTTTTGCTAGGCTCCATCAGTTGAAGCTCATCCCACCTGGGAAGCTCTGATCAACGCCTTAGCTTGAGCCCTTGAAACTAGACCTGTGCAGATGTCTATTATGAGGGAGAATTTGCCAAAGTCACTTACCGCTGAAGCAAAGTTCACGGAGCTTCTCTAGCGAGATGTTGGCCTCACTAAGGATGTCTTGAAATTCTGCAATCCTAAAGGAAGAGGAGAAGGTAACACACACACAGGTGATAAATGCAACAATCATCAGAAGGAAGCAGTGTTAACACAACAATGCAACTGCATTCCAGGTTGCTACCTGTTATTATCCAGCTCTTCTATGATTTAGACATTGGGTACAAGAGAGGTTTTTTGTTTTTTAATTCCAACAGGCCCGAATCTTACTAAGATAATGCCCAGGCTTGAATGGTGTTCAATATTACTATTACTATTTGCATCAAGGGCACCTACAATCTAGCCAAGCCCATTGTAAACAGTCAGAGAAATGTGCCGTTCAGATAAGGACTTTTATCGGAGCAAAACGAAGCCATGAGACTATGGGGTTGGGGGAAGGAAGCAGCCAGCTGCCCCTTCCAAAACTACTGAAGTTTCTTAAAAAGAACAAAAGAAGAATCTGATGGATCAGGCCAGTGGCCCAGCTAGTCCAGCATCCAGTGATAAACTAGCAAACAGGACTCGAGTCCAAGAGCCCTCTCCTCTTCCTTTGTTTTCTAGCAACTGGTATTCAAAAGCACTTGTGCCTCCAACCATGGCAGCAGAGCAAGCCATCATAGCTAGCAGCCTTTGATAGCCCTCTCCTCCACGAGCTTCCCTAATCCTCTTTTAAAGCTGCCTCGGTTGGAGGCAGTGAGAGATTTTACTTTCTTGGGCTCCATGATCACAGCAGATGGTGACAGCAGCCACGAAATTAAAAGACACCTGCTCCTTGGGAGAAAGGCGATGGCAAACCTAGACAGCATCTTAAAAAGCAGAGACATCACCTTGCCAACAAAGGTCTGTATAGTTAAACCTATGGATTTCTCAGTAGTGATGTATGGAAGTGAGAGCTGGACCATAAAGAAGGCTGATCGCCGAAGAATTGCTGCTTTTGAATTATGGTGCTGGAGGAGACTCTTGAGAGTCCCATGGACTGCAAGAAGATCAAACGTATCCATTCTGAAGGAAACCAGCCCTGAGTGCTAACTGGAAGGACAGATCCTGAAGCTGAGGCTCCAATACTTTGGGCCACCTCATGAGAAGAGAAGACTCCCTGGAAAAGACCCTGATGTTGGGAAAGATGGAGGGCACAAGAAGGGGACAAAAGAGGACGAGATGGTTGGACAGTGTTCTCGAAGCTACCAGCATGAGTTTGACCAAACTGCGGGAGGCAGTGGAAGACAGAAGTGCCTGGCGTGCTCTGGTCCATGGGGTCACGAAGAGTCGGACACAACTAAACGACTAAACAACAACAACAGGTTGTGGGCCATCATTGCCACCAATATGTGGCAAAATGTGACAGCTTCTGTCTAAAGACCCATTAGTTCAAGCGTTGAACTATGAGCTGACAGAGACCAGGGTTCAAATCCCCACTAAGCCATGAAGCTCGCTGGGTGTGACCTTGGGCCAGTCACCCCCTCTCTCCGCCTAACCTACCTCACAGGTTGTTTGTGGTGATAAAATGGGGAGGAGAGCCATGTAAACCACCTTCAGCTCTGTCCTTCTATGGTTAAACATGACAACTGTTCCCACCCTCTACCCCCATGATTCCAAAGGCTGTTTCAGCTGATTTTTCAGCCTGCCCACCCCCTCCAGAGCAGCCTGTTTTTAAGCCACCAGTGCCTCTTGCCTCTCTCTCCCTTTGCTCCTCTGCATTTTTGACTCTGCTTTTGGTTCCTGGAGAATAGGAGAGGGGTGGATTGGTGTCCCTCTGCTTCTTCCTTCTCCTTCAGGCGGTCATCTGCTCCAGCCCTCTCTGCCATCACCCCAGTGTTAGAAACTGAGATATGAAAGCTAGGAGTTAAATGGCACCTAAAACCTAGGTTATGGGCGCAATAACAGAATGTCTACATGCATTTTTTTTTTATAACAAGAATACAAAGCTGAAAATGAACTGCAGCTAAAATATTATGTTCATTTTTCACATGGTCTAGTCCTTCTCCTGCCCACCCCACCTCCTAATATTCTTAAGAGGGTCTCTTCTCCAGTCTTCAGAGAGTAGCTTGAAGTGGGGAGGCAGAACAAAGTCCTCCTTTCCTTCCACGTGCATAGTCAAGGAGTGGTGCAGGGCTATCAATAAAAACACATAGCTGAGGTTCTGCCCCCCAACAAAAGGCCTGCCCTCCAAAACAAAACAAAACATGGCTACGCTAATGTTTCCTTCAGCTTAGGTGTAGTACTGCGCCCAGAGCTCAGCGCTAATGAAATTCCCTGTTGCAAAATGTGCCTAGAACAATGCAAGTTTCAAACACTGCATCAGCCTGTTATTTCAGATAGAATGTGGTTTGGAAAGCCCAGATAGAGCCCCCAAGTCCAATTTGGAGGAGCAAAAAAGGGTGTGAATGGATGTATTTTTAAGCAAAATGAGCTTTGTTCAGAGTTGTGGAGGGAAGGAGTGGGGGGGGGTGAGAGAGAGAGACTGGCAAGCATGACTGATGTGGGAAGGGAATAAAAGAAGAGTTGGGGAGGCTGCTTTGTTGTTGTTTTGACACCTATCTTTCCAAGTTTATTTCATTCTGTTTGTGGGCATTCCTTTCTTGTTTATGTAATAAGGTGCCGAAAGATTAGCTTGGAGAGGTTTGGGACCTCCTCTCTTCTCCCAACTCCCATTATTTAGGAGGAACTGCTGAACAATAAAAAAGTAAACATAATAAGTGTTTGCATTGTGCTTGAGTGTTCAGATGCTGCAGGTACGTATTCCTTAAATCCTTGTGACACCCCTGTCAGGAACTGAATCAAGGCTGTGAAATTGTATTAACAAAATCATTAAACTTAAGTTAAATGTATTACACAGCAAACATGGTTTTGTTCTTATTTGATAAACAAGGTTCCACCCAGAGTTACAACTTTTTAATGACAGGGTTTCTGTACCTTCGACAGTTTGATGACAGGCAGAATTCAGAAGTCAAAACTGCTAGAACCTCCCCATTTCAGACATACAGTGATAAAATAAGCATCACATGTTGACTTGTTGTCTGATGTGCATATGCTGCAGCCCTAGGCACTCGCCAGGAAAAAGATGGCACTCCTCAATTCAGAAAGTGGTACTCAATTCTCAATTGAGAGATAGCTACTTGTCTAGTAATAGCGTGTTGTTGCATTTTAAAAACTCTTGAGTACATGGCCACCAAGGGAGAAGGAGAATGATGCCTACATTAATGTTTTAATATATTTTCAGATTCTGGATATTAAAAGGAAGATCTGCAAATTGCATTAACATATACATAGTTAGTTTGCCACAGTAAATGAAGGTACCCAGAACCTTTCATGTAACAGGATTTTGAAGGCTCAGCTGTACAGGCAGTCCTGCAAAAAATGTTATCTTGCAAATGAAGTATTCAAAGCCATGCTGCTGGAGAGGTAATGCTCAAAAATAATGAATTAGGTTGCAATCCCAATCCCATTTGCCTGTGAGTAAGCCCCACTGAATTCAGTAAGATACGCAAGTACACACGTACATAGGTACCAGAATTCATAAATACTTATGGTTGGCCACTATTGCTGAGACTGAGCCCCATTTAAGTTTGCAGTGTCCAATTAACAACTGCTATTAAAAGTGTGATATTAAAAATGTGCCATGGAATCACAGAATAGTAGAATTGGAAGGGATCCTGACTGTCAACAGGGTCAACACCCTGCACTGCAGGAATTGCAACTAAAGCATCCATGGCAGATGGCTATCCAATCCCTGCTGAAAAACCTCCAATGAAGGAGAGCCCACAACCCCCTGAGCGAGTCATTCCACCTTCAAGGAAGGAAGGAGAGCCCTCCACCTGAGGGAGTCTGTTCCACAGTCAAACACCATCAGAAGGTTGCTCCTTTTGTTTAGCTGGACTCTCTTGTAACTTGAAGCCATTGGTTTGGGTCCTACGCTCCAGAGCAGGAGAAAACAAGCTTGCTCCATTTGGGACAGCCCTTTAGATATTTGAAGGTGCCTATCATAGTCTCCTCTTTTCCAGGCTAAATATACCCAGCTCCTTCAACCATTCCTCATAAGCCTTGGTTTCCAGACCTGTGATCAGGTTGGTCACCCTCCTCTGCACACGTTCCAGCTTATCCAAATCCTTCTTAAACTGTGGGACACAGTACTCCAGGAGTGGTCTGACCAAGGCAGAAGAAAGTGGTACTATTACTTTCCTTGACCTGGACACTATACAGCCTGGACTAGCATTAACTTTTTTTTTCTTTTTTGCTACTGCACCACATGTTAAGCTTGTGATCCACTAAGACCCTGTACTACTAGTAAACCAGGTGTCCCCCATGTTGTATTTATTTCACTAATGTGAACTGCATATTAGTCCACCTGCCTGCCTTCTTACTTACAACCAATCAGGAAGCAGCTCTGCCTGCCACTGGCTCTGGCTCCAACTACTAGTGATCTCCCTGCCTTCCATCCCACCAGTCCCAATGCCTTCTAGCCACCACTGCTGGCCACCATCAGAAAAACAAAGAGACAGGCCCTTCTCCTCCAGTATCCTGTTGTCACAGTGTCCAACCAGTCTCCAACCAGATGCCTGCAGGAGACCCACAAACAGGACGTGAGAACCCCTACTATGGTCTCCAGCAATTGGTTTTCAGAAACCTTTCTGATCTAGAATGGGCTTTCCCCCTTGCCTTCTTTTTACCACATCCCTGACTTTTGTAGAAGACTCGATGCGTAGCAATTAGCAGAAACTGTTAAGATTCAGCAAGGAGCTGGCGCCCTTGGATGGTATTCAAGCATGCAAATTGGTGAAGAGAATTTCATCAGTTGAAAAGACAAGATTCCTTTTTTTGAAGTAAAAAGCACTGGGGGGGGAGGTGTCAAGTTTGCCTGAAAGCTGCTGCCCCCCCTCTCTCCTGGAAGTTGTCTCTCTCTTCTTCATCCCACGTGTGGGGCTTAGTCAAATTTGTTTAGGAAACATGCTTTACACACAAGTTCTTTCCTTGTGTGTCATGCAATGTCATGACACTGCAGTGTGGGGGCTAAGCATACAAACATGCCCTCATCAACAACTGACTTTGCATTTTTTGAGCATTCAGAGGGAAAATGGACCCCCTCCCTAAAAAAAAAACACACACACACACACAAAAAAAAAAAAAAAAAACCAGGAAGGAAGATGGATTGCTAAATGCTGGAGGAGCGATTTTCAAGCCACAGTGGTTTCCTTCCTTGACACTGTAGATAACGGAGCTCTTCAGAAAACACATTTTAAAATAACTATAAAAGAAATATTCCTGCAGCATGTGGTGCTATTTTAACCGCACAAACTCATAGCTGGTAGCAAACACATCAACATTTAAAACCGGTGGAAAAGTGACTTCTGTTTACACCACAATTCAGGTTAGTAAGGTTAGTAAGCATTATAATCATCATAACATGAACATAGAAAACTATCTTACTATAGAGTCTGACCACTAACTGGTCTATCTATCTCATTGTTGTTTACACTGATAAGCTGTGGCTTTCCAGGGTTTCAGGCAGGGATATTCCCAGCCCTGAGAATTGAACCTGGGAACTTCTGCATGCAAAGCAGATGCTCTACCATTGAGCTACCACCTTCCCCTAAAATTTAAGCATGATTCCATAGTCCTTGTAGTTCTACATAAAGGGCTAATTTAAGCAGAAACCTAAGAAGCTGCCTAGTTATACTGTGCCATACCACTGGTTCATCTACCTTAAAGGTAAAGGTAAAGGGACCCCTGACCATTAGGTCCAGTCGTGACTGACTATGGGGTTGCGGCACTCATCTTGCTTTATTGGCCGAGAGAGCCAGTGTACAGCTTCCGGGTCATGTGGCCAGCATAACTAAGCCGCTGGTGTGAACCAGAGCAGCACATGGAAACGCCATTTACCTTCCCGCCGGAGCGGTACCTATTTATCTACTTGCACTTTGACGTGCTTTCGAACTGCTAGGTTGGCAGGAGCAGGGACCGAGCAACAAGAGCTCACCCCATCGTGGGGATTCGAACCGCCGACCTTCTGATCGGCAAGTCCTAGGCTCTGTGGTTTAACCCACAGTGCCACCAGTACTGCGTAAACTGTCTGGCAGTGGCTCTCCAGGTTGGCAGAACATGAGACCCTTAATTGCAGAGTTGTGGGTTCAAGCCCCATGTTGGGCAAGTCTTTTGCATTGCAGGATGTTGAACATGATGACCCTCGTGGTCCCTTGAAACTCTACAACTCTGAGTGGTAGTGACTCTCATGGGTTTTGGACAAGGAACTTTTCCAGCCCTAGCTGGTGATGCCAGGTTCTGAACATGGGACATTTTGCATGCAAAGCAGGTCCTCTACCACTATGCTACGGCATTCCCCTGAAAAAAAATGGGGTTCAGTGGAATAATTATAATCCATTTTTAAAAACTTGAGGGAGAATTGCCTCTCTATGGAGCTGGAATCAATCAGTTTCAAATTAAAACAACCTGGGTTTACCAGGATGATTAATCTTCTGTAGCAACAATCAATTTAGGCAAGGTAGTATCATAGCTAGCATGCCAGAACTGGACCAGGGAGACCTGGGTTCAAATCCCCACCCAACTATCAAGTTCATGCTGAGCAACCCTGAGCTAGTAACTCTCTCTAGGCCTAACCTACCTCACAGGGAATTTGTGTGTATTAAAAGGAGATAACATATACTAATACAAGCTCTTTGAAGGTAGGTTATAAATGTGGTTTTAGTTGTGTACACACTATACTGTCAAAGCACATTTCCCCCTCTTAAATAATTCCAGGCAGTGTGGTTTGTGAAGGGTTGCTGAGAATTGTCCCTCTGAAGGATAAACTACAGTGACCATTGCTCAGAATTCTTTGAGGGAAATAATGTGACTTTACATTTTGAAAAATAAGGGTAAAGAAGATGAAGAACCAACAAGGAGGGGAGGGGAGAGAGGAAGAGGGAAGGTTGCAAATGAGAGGCAGAGAGGAAAAGAAACCCCCTCAAATGTTGGACAAGAGAAGGCATCCTTCTTGCAAAACAGGAAAGGGGAGGGGATTAAATATCAATAAGCATCACACTTAAAAAATACATGCAAAAGTAAAAGTAAAAAAGAGGGGGTTTTTTTGTGTGGCGTGGGGTATGACTCTCTACCAGCCTTTCTCAACCTGTGGGTCCCCAGATGTTGTTGAACTACAATTCCCATCACCCCTAGCTAGCAACATCTGGGGACCTACAGGTTGAGAACAGCTGCAAGCAAGCACACACCAAAAAGGAAAAGCAATAACGTTTACAGAAACTTGCCACTGCAAACCTCACCTTCTCAAATCCGATAAATAATATCAGTATCTACTAAACAGCAATAAATAAAGCTTATCCATTGCAGCCCTTGGGCTTCTTTGGGGTGAAGGGCAGAACATAAGACTGAATAATAAACAAACATTTGATAAATAATAAAATGCAATGCAAGAGAGAAAGGGGGAGGCTTCTTCCAAAACAGTAGGGTGGCTCTAGCAAACAGTACCCTTTCAAAAAAGGAGGGAAAGCCATTAACGTTTGCACTGCCCATTACAAACGCCTCCCTTCCCAATTTATTTAAAAATAACAAGTTCTCATTTACAAAATGCATGCCAAAAGGTGTGGGGGGGAATAGGTTTTTCTCTAAGAGATAACAAATGAATAGAATGCTTTAATTTTTTTATCGCCCTGTGCTGAAAACTGTCTAAGCAAACACACACATACATCCCCCGCCGCCAAGTGGAGAACCCCAAAACATTTGCCCATTGCAAATCTCATTTCCCGGTTCATTAATACGTATTAAATATCAATAAATATCAAACTCACCCCTTACAGACTTCTTGCAAAAAACGAATTATTATTTATTAGTTTAAAATATATATTTCCTTTAAAAGGGAAGGAGGACTGGCTTTCTAAATGCAACCCCTTCCCCTCCCCAAAAAGAGGAAAACATAAACATTTGCCCATTGCAAACCTCTCGCCTTCAATTCATTAACACACATTAATATATCAAGATCACCTCTTGCAATTTGCATGCAAAAAAAAGTGGGGAGGAGAAAACGTTTCCTAGTCTAAGCAAACACCCTTCCTCAAAAGGGAGAAAGCGGCGGGGGTGGAGGGGGGAGGAAGAAAAGACACGAAACAAACAAGCACACATTTGCCCACGCTTGTGTCCACTGCAAGTCCTGCCACCCCAATCTACATAACGGCCACTATTGCCACCATTAGTCCCGCGGGCGCCCCACCTGCTCTTGTGGAGACTCGACATGGTGAAGGCCGAACAGGAGCCTCCGCCGCCGCCTCCTCCTCCGCCTCCTCTTCTGTTCCCTTCTCCCACTCGCAGGACTCGCGGAGCCACTGGCGAGCAGCCCAGCACCAGCCAGCTCCATTCGCGGCGGGCAGAGACTCCGCCCGGCGAAGGGGAATGTGAAGATATAAATCAAGGGAGAGGAGGAGGAGGAGGTGCCCCAGGGAGGCTGGCTTGCCTAATTGGGCGGGAGGGGAAGGGGAGGTGGGCGCCGGTGTTAGTCCTACTCAAGAGTAGACCCGCTGACAGTAATGGCTATGGCAAGCTTAGGCCTTAATTAATTTGAAAGGGTCTGTCTGTGGAGGACTAGTATCAAATGCAAGCCACAATAAACAAAGAGGTGCACACCGCTCAGAAATCAAGGGGACCTAAATTAGTCCTATATAGAGTAGGCCCACTGAAACTGAGGGACTAGGAGTAGCTTAGGTCTTAGTTCCAGTGGGTCTACCCTGAGGAGGACGAGCATTAAATGCAAGCCTTTATAAATAACGAGCCAGCTATACAATATGACCTAGATTAGTCCTAGTGAGGGTAGAACCATTGGGTTGTAGCTATTAATTATACCATTAATATTAATATTTAGTATTAAATGTATTACACTCTTCCAAGGCAGGTTCCAACAATTTAAAATTCAGAATTAAAAACAGTTAAAATATATTACAATTATTCACTAGAACATATTGCATTCACATTACATCTACTAAGAGTAGACTTATTTAAATTAATTGACATATCTAACTTTGCTCCATTAATTTCAGTGGGATCTACTTAGCTGGATGTAATTTTCCTATCTTTTTATACCTCTTAGCATCATAAAGAAAAAGAAACTAAGCAATTTATATATTTAAAAAAACAACATGTTGAGTTTAATTCAGTGGTTGTCATAATGTGGAATGCACTAAAATTAATGAGCGTAATTCCATTTTTTTCAGTGGTTCTACTATGAATTGGATATATTCCTTTATTCTTAAAATGCCCCTTAATATATCTCTTGTGACACCTTAAGACTTGCAGTGCAGTCCTACTAGCATCTACTCAGAAGTAATCCCCAGTGAGTCAACAGAACTTACTCCTAGGCAAGATGTTTAGAATAGCTGATGAAGGCTTACCTGGCAGCAAGTCCCACTGAATTAAATGGACATTCTGAGCAGAAATACATAGGAATAAGCTACAACAGGTTTATTGTCACACCTGCTTTGCTCCTCCCTCACCATTGACTTAATGCAAATCCTGGATTGTGATGAGGTACTACAAGTCTTTCAGTGATGTGTGATAATAACCTTATATTATTATGCATATAGGAAGAAACAATTTAAAAAACCCTCCTAGTTCCAGAGTTCTGGGGACTCTCCAAACTAAAATAACTATTCTATTGCAATTTGTAGAATATTTATCACCAAACTTGTATGTTGAGGCAGGCCCTAAACCCAGTTTAAGAGTTAACAAAATAGGAAACTTGCTTTTATTCAAGCCCAAAGTATCCTAGGAGAGCTGTCTATGTAGCATGAAGTTTGATAGATAGGGTAGAACAGAGACTTGTCCTGCTCACAGGTGCCTTCTTTAGATGATTGTGTCCTAGAACTGCTCTTGTGAAAGATCACTGTGCTTTTATGCGTGCGTGTATTTGACATAAATTGTATTGCCAATTTAAATTGAATTGTCACAGACATTTTTTTGGTATCTCATTGCTATTTAACTCCACTGTTTACACCCCCCCCCACATGTTTGCTAAGTGTAACACTTAATGCATTTAAATAATGGACTGTACACCATGAGAGCCCATTACATTAAAAATTGGTTAAGTCTTTACAGGCCTTCAGGACTCTGTTGTTTGCTTTGCAACAGACCAACAAGCTGTTATACCCCTCTGGTTGCTGTAATACAGTGACAGGGTCACAAATATAGTAAGCCCTCTACTTATGCAGGGGTTACATTATGGGGATCGCACTTAAAACCAAAATTGTATATAGTCAGAACACATTTGGTGCAGGTGACAATAGGCTCTGTATTAGTATAAGCCCAACTGAACTACAAGGATTCTGGTGTGAAAGATGGAAGCATAAAACTGCTATGTGGAATTGGTAACAGGCTGGATTTGGGTAAATAAACTGCAGCTGAAGCTTGACAAGTTGGTATGGGGGCTCCCTTTGGAACTGGTGTGGGGAACATTTGCTTCCTCCAGTTATTGCTCCCATCAGCCTTAGCTATCATGGCCAACGACCAGGTCGCTGTGATAAAGGGGAAATCTCCTTTACAGGTCACATCCACACCATACATTTAACTGCACATTTAGATCACACACTCCCATCAAGTATCATGGGAACTGTAGCGTCACCCTCGCAAAGCTACAGTACAGCCCCTCAGCAACCTGGACAAACTACAGTTCCCATGATTCTTTGCTGGGTGAGGCGGTGGAAGCCAAAGAGCTTCAGAGGTTTATAGCGTGGATGTGCGATCCAAGTCTGCGAGGTGAAATAGGCGGGTCGGAACCCTCCGCTCGTAGCCTTATTTTCTGGGAGGGGAGGGGAGAAAGACACGTCATTCTGATTCTCTAGGAAAGGAGAGGAGACCGGCTGCCGGAAGTGACGTTGCGATTTGTTGACAGCGGCTGGTGCTGCTGCTGCTTGCGGCGGGGTGGAGAGAGCGATCGAGAGAGAGAGAATTGGGAAAGAAAGAGAGGGGACCCGGGTGGGAACTAGGGACTCCCCCCGCAGCTTTTCTTTCGCTTAATCTCTATCCAGCCCCCCCCTCCGCCCCTTCTCTCTTATCCCTACCGGAAACGGAACCAACTCCAACCCGGACACTCTCTTTCGTTCAGGGAGCCGGGGAGCCAGGTGAGTGCGCGTGTGACTGATGGGGAAGGTGGAAGTGGTACCCTGGGAGCAATTCGTGCATTGCTGGGAGGGGCGGAGGACCCGCTGGGATCCACCCTGCTGCAACGGGGAGGGGGCGGAGATTATGGGCAGCACCCCCTCCTTCCACCCCACCCAAATTGCATGGGAGCTACGCGCTGCAAGGGCGCAATCGGTGGGCCCAGTGGGTGGGTTGGCGAAACCTCGAAACCCCACCACTGGAAGGATATCAAGCCCCTTGAGACCCACCTGTTGAGAGGAGGGGTGACAGCTGATCCATCTGGGATCTTCCCGTGGCAAGGGTACCAATATGTGCACATTCTTCAGAAAGCTAGTAACCCATATCTCACCACAACCTTGAAATTCCATCACTGGAAAATCTCAGCCTTGAGGCCCACTTGTTGAGAAGAGGGGTTGACAAATGATGTATTGTCCAAACTCCACCTGTGTTTTGCCTATGGCATATGTGCCAAGGCAGATATCTGTGCAGGTTCTTTTGCTGGGAATGGGGGAGACTCACAGGGAAAGTGGCGCACAGCACCTTTCAGACAGCTTTGCCTCAGGATCCACTTGGGGTGAATGAGTGGACATAGGGCAGTAGTGGGGACCTACAGCCCTCCGGGTATTGTTGGACTCCAGATCCATCAACCCCAAATGGCATGGCCAATGGTCAGGGATGATGGGAAGTCCAGATGCATCTAGAAACCAAAGGGGTTTCTACCTCTGGTGCAGGATATAGTAATGCTGCTCGTAAACTACAAGTAGCATGTAACAGCAGTATATAAGATGAATAAATAAATATTCCTTAAAACAAGAGGAAGCCTCAGGAATCCACTTGCCCCATAGGAAAATGTGGTGTCTACCCACTATAATCTGGTGCTGTGGGCTCTGTGTCAGCTGAGATGCCTCAAAATATAATGCATAGAAAGGAATCCCCTGGTAAATCCATTTCCCCAATACTCCCTCCTGCAAATAAATATACTTATTGATCAATTGCAGAAAATAGACTGTTTTAGTTTTAAAAAGTTGTATTGGAAGGCACTATGTGTATGCAGAATGGCAGGAATGTTGAGGGTGGAAAAAGAAAACGCAGAGGATGGTGTGGAGTGCCTGATGGTTGCTGAATGGTTATAAAATGTCCCAATGCCCCAAATGCCCACTTGGAATTGAGGAGGACAAAAAAAAGATGTTAGTGGAGGATCAAACAGTTACCTTTGCCCAGAGCAACTCTTTGGGACTTAAATTGCTGTTTTTGAATGTCATGCATTTAGTATTGCATTTCTGTTCCTGCCTTTTCTACATGGGGTTCTCCTTTTCTCATCACAACAACCCTGTGAGGTTTGTTGGGCTAAGAGATTTGTGATAGAGCCCAGGTCACCCAGTGAACTTCATGACAGTGTGTGGGGATTCAAACCTGACATTCTAATCACTACCCTGATTCTGTGTACGCTTGATCTGCAGAAATTAGCACCATGAGGCTCTTCACAGCCTGGAGATAAACCTTATGCCACCTGCTAATTTGCTGCAGATGAATGGCTGATAAACGTCAGTTACAGACAATACTTGTAAAGTTGGCAACTCTACGTGTTGTTAAACAGAGTGTTCAACAATGCTTGTGTATGAAACTGACGTACCATCCCATTTTAATCAATTACGATGGTACATACAGATCTCAAGTTAATGTGGAATAAAGGCTTGAAGAATACTAGTACATCAGATTTAAATCTGATGTTGCAGGGTCAGTCTCATTCTTTTCCTCCTGTATCTGATATCTACATCATTTGGAAGGAACACACATAGATTTGAGTGGAAAACTGACTTCTAATGCACATGCACTAAGTATCATATTCTGAAATAACTTCAGACTTTCATGCAAAGGGAAGGTGAAGAGGCAGGTTGCCTTTGATTTGTTCCAAGTTTTTTGTTTGTGGGGATCCATGGGAACATCAGCAGGAAGGTCAAAGCACTTTCCTCTTCAAAACTGTAGGCTCTGCTGGAATCTAATGGTCTGGTTTAGTCCACTCTGGATGTTGGTCTGTGTTGCTGTCTTCTTCCACCACACCTCCCTTCTTGACTGCAACTGCAGCATTGGCTGCAGCGATGACTTATGATCATGCAATTCTGTTGCCCTGGCTAGGAAGGTTACACAGCTTATAAAAGAGTGCTAGATTGTCAGAAGCCTATAAAAGGAATTTACTCAGGTGCACAGTTTACTTGAGGTTGGCACAGCCTGCCTTGAGAAGCGGGAGTAGCACTAGACTTCAAGTCTTTGGGCAAGTAGTAGAGCTGCAACCTTTAATCAGTTACAAGGCCATAAGAAGAGAAGTGCTGGATCAGGCCAGTGATTCACCTGGTCCAGCATCCTGTTCTCACAGTGGTCAATCAGATGCTCCAATGGGAAGCTCACAATCAGGACCTGAGCACAGGAGCTCTCGGCCCACCTGCAATTGCCAGCAAGTGAGATATTTCCTCCAACAGTGGAGGTCAAACATAGGTTTTAACTGAGTGGTGGCTAGTAGCCATAATAACTATTTTCCTTAACTAAGAAGCCACACAGTTAATTAAGCTGTGCATTTTTAGGAAGGTTACTTATTTTTAAAATAAGTATTTAGTGCCTGCCATCTTTTTATATCTTGGAAGAGAATCCAGTGTGCTATGGGGTGCAGTTCAGTGTTTTGCTTCCTGCACCTTAGGATCAGATTACCTAAGAAATTGCCTCAGCCCCATATCCTTGCTGGTCAACTTTGTTGCTCAGGTGGGACATTGCTGAGAGTACTGCATGCCCCAGAGGTGTGCTATGTATGCAGTAAAGGCTAGGTTTTTAATGTTGCAGCTCCAGCCTTCTGGAATGAGTTCCCACCTGAAATTAGACAAGAGCTTAATGTCTTGATATTTAGGCGCTGGATGAAAATGGTTTTGTTTTTTTTTAAAGTTTTTATTAAAGATTTTCTTGGGTTAGAAAAGTATTGCATTGTGTCTATTTTCAGGTTGCAAAGTCTTTTCTATGGATAAGTTACATTTGATGTGAGCCATTAATGTTGTATACAATATAAGGTTGGGGGAGAAGAGAGGTGGAGAGATTGAGGGGACGGGTGGTAGTAAACTTACATTCTTTTACTTAGTGTATGCGTGAGGTTTTTGTGTCATCGTCACTTGGGTAGATTCTCTTTCTTTTCATTTATTAGTTTTCATTGGCAGTGAGAAAGTTTTTTGGGGGGAGCCCAGGGCATGGTTGGTTACCTTCAGTTGACTGCAGATTTCTTTGCGGTGGGGTTGTTGAGTCAAGTTAAGCATATTGATTTGTGTGCTAACGGTGGGTTCTTGTTGTCTTGTTGGACTGTGTGTGTAATAAAGGGCAGCCACTCTGGGGCGAATGCGTCCTCTTTTATTTGTCCCCTTTTCAGTTTCAGTATGTTGGTTAGCTTTTCTAGGAAGGCTGTTTCCCATACAATTTGGTACCAGTGGTCCATGTTCACTCGTGACAGGTCTGTCCAGTGTCTGGCTATGATGCTTCTTGATGCTGAGAGTAGGTGGGTTATAAGCTCTTTATAGTGTGTGTGCTATTGTCTTGGAAAATATTCAATAGGACCAGTTCTGGGGTGGCTTCTGTTTAGTTACTTTGCATATTTCTTGTAGGACAAGAAGGGTTGGATTTTGGGGCAATCCCATAACATGTGGACCTCACAGCTACCAGGAACAGCGTTGAACTTACCCTTTTCTTGAATCTTCTTCAACTTATTTAAAAAACAAGAAAAAACAAAAAACTGAGTCAAGAATTTGTAAGAACCTAGTAAAATCTGATATTGCAAGTTCACTTTATTTTAGGTAGTTTGTAAGTTTTCATGGCACTTTGTAAGTAATTGTCTCTTTCTCACATATTTGATAAATGGTGTAAAAGTTTGTAATGTTGTGCATATTTTTTCTTTTTTCTTTTATTAACACTGCTTTTTAATGCACTCTTTCTCTCTCTCTCTCTCTCTCTCTCTCTCTCTCTCTCTCTTTCTCTCTCTCTGGGCTACTAAGGTAGTCACTTGCACATTATTGAAAAAGACAGATGTGGGGACACATTTGCAGAAAATGTGCATATGCTGATCTATACATGTATATGCAAATTTAGATATAATGACTATAATTTGAATAGAAAGAAAGGTAAAGCTCACCTCACTGGGGTATTGGGAAGACTGTGACCAGCTGAGCAGCAGCCTGCTTGCTTACTCTACTGCCCAGCTGTTTTCTGCTGATGCTCCTCTGCTTCCTGGGATTCTTCCCCTTTAAGCCAAAATTGGACTTCAGGCAGCTCTTCAAAATAAGAGCCTTCCAATAGAGGCCTCTTCTCTGTAAAGCAGGATACACTGCCTCTTCATCAAACTATCTCTCAGGTTGTGAGATTAAAATTGAGGGGGAACAATGTATGCTAGCCTATGTTCCTTGGGGAGCAGCGGAAGAACAATGTAATAAAATAAAGGTGTGTGTGTGTGTAATTTTAATGTTGCTTGAATGGACTGGAGGCTCCTTCCCTGACCTGCTGCATTCCAGACTTTGCTGGACTACAGTTCCCGTTAGCCATAGTCGAGGAGTAGGGGGGTTGTAGTTCAAGGCATCTGGAGCGCACCATGTTGTCTACCCCTCCTTTGTGTCCCTTAAAATACCCCATAAAGTCCCCTTTACCCCCCCACCCCCGTATCATTAGACATTTAGTTAAGGTTGAGTTTTGGTATCCAAGACTACCACACCCATCCCTGTTTGGTCTGCCTTCAGGCCACTGAAACTGAATCTTTGTTTGGCTTGAGGGTGGGAAAATATTGCAAGGACTTCTGTGCTTTGTGGTGGAAAATGTCCCACCCCACTCTCTGATTTATCTTCTTCTCTCCACCCCACCGCCATCGGCCTGCAGCATTCCCGCAAAGTCCAGTGGGGAATATCCCTAAAACAAAGGAACAGGAACTCCAGGTGGGGACGAAGAAGCACTTTTTTTGCCCCACATTTGCCCCTTCTCCCTCACTCTCCCTGGTCTTCCCCTGTTCACTGCCACAAGATGGCTTCCGACAGCCCAGACCCTCTGATGACCCTCTGCACAGATTATTGTCTTTACAACTTGGAGGGGACTCTTTGCTACTTGCTGGACAACGAGACACTCCGTCTCCACCCAGACATCTTCCTGCCGAGTGAGATTTGTGACAGACTTGTCAATGAGTAAGTTTTTTTTATTTATTTATTGTATTTGGGAGCACTTTGTCTTCACTATCCTAGCCTGGTCACTTCAGTCCCTGCAGAGAGATGCTTCTAAAAGAACCTGCCTTACACAGAGTCAGACCCTTGCTCCATCTCGCTCTGCCTTGTATGGCTGGAAATGGCTCTCTGGAGTGTCAGGCAGGAGTCTTTTTCACTTGAGATGCTGGAGGTTGAACCTGGAATCTTGTGCATGCAAAGCATATGCTCTGCTGCTGAATTTCTTACTAGTTCTGCTCATTCCTGAGGTTCATGGTAAAGTCTTGAGCACGGTGGCACATGCTTCAGAAAACAGACTTGAGTCACAGCTGTGCTGCACATTACTTCCCTCAAAGAATCCTGGGAACTGTAGTTTGTTAAAGGTAGTGGGAATATAACTCTGAGTTTACGGCCCACAAAGCTACAATTTCCAGCACCCTGAACAAATTAAAATTCCCATGATTATTGGTTGAAGCTGTGTGCCTTAAATGTATGGTCTGGATGTGACCACTGTATTTAAATTTCTTAAGTGCCCTAATATATAAGGCTTACACATGAGTAGCAATGTATCCTTTTTTGTATTTAATCTTCATGACTTACCCTGTGAGGTAGTGTAGGTGGAAAAATTCTATTAGTTCAGGAAGGAGCCATGAAGGGCTTCAGGGCTAAGCAAAGATTTGGATCCTTATTTCTGGTGGTCAAACCCAAGCCCCTCTGTCTGCTGATGTTTGATTAACAAAAAATGCTCAGATCGTTTCCCCACCTTGATCTCTGTCTCTAAACATAGGTATGTGGAGCTGGTAAACGCCGACACTATCTTTGAGCACAATGAGAACTTCTTCACGCTCTTCTCAGATCCACGGAGCACCAGGCTGGCAAGAATCCATTTGCGGGAGGATATTGTGCAAGATCAGGACCTGGAAGCCATCCGAAAACAGGTAGGAACAGAAGAAGCCAATTTGTAGCATTGAACCATTGGTCCCTTGAACTCAGCATTGTCTACACTGACTGGCAGTGAATCTTGCTGGTTCAGGCAGGGGTCTCTCCCAGTCCCACCTGGAGAGGCTATGGGGGATTGGAACTAGGACCTTCTGCATGCTAAGCAGATGCTCTGCTGCTGAGCTGTATGCCCTTTCCCTAAAAAATAAAATCACATTCTAGTCCTCATGATTCTGAATAAAGAGCTGAATTAAATAGGAATAGAAGTCTTTTCCCCAGCCCTACCTAGAGATGCAATGGTGGATTGAACCTAGGACCTTCTGCATGCAAAATAGTTGTTTTATCACTGAGCAACAGACATTCCCTCTGTTTGGCATCTTCCACAGAAGGCACCACTCTCCAGGGCACAGGATCGTTCCCAAACCTAATCTTTCATAGGGACATGAGAAGCTGCCTGAAACCAAGTCAGCTGAACTTTTCTAACTTTTCACTCTACCTTTCCGTCCCTTAGGATCTGGTCGAATTATTCTTGACAAACTGCGAGAAACTGACAGCCAAGAGCCTCCAGACCCTGGGCAGCTTCAGCCCCACCCTTGTCTCCCTCAGCCTCTTCGGCTGCACCAACATTTTCTATGAGGAGGAGAATCCAGGGGGCTGCGAGGACGACTTAAACCCAACCCGCCAGGTCTTGGTCAAGGACTTCACATTTGAGGGCTTCCACCGCCTGCGGTTCCTCAACTTGGGCCAGATGACCAAAGGGGTGAATGTGGAGAGCCTGCTCCGACCTCTGGCTTCACTGACTGCACTGGACCTCTCTGGGATCCAGCTCAACGACATCTTTTTCCTCACCCAATGGAAGGACAGCTTGGCTTCCCTGGTGCTTTATAACATGGACCTCTGTGAGGAGCATGTTCAGGCCATCGCCCAACTGCGCAAGCTCAGGTCAGCTGGTGGTGCTGTTGACCCGCTTGTTTTTGCAGCCACTTTGCCCTGCCTTTACTAGCCTGGCTGGACTAGCACCCCCATCAGTCCCCAGCCTGCATGTTTTTTTACTATAACTGCCACCAACCCCCAGCCTGCATGGATGGTTGTTGTAGTCTGAAACACCTGGGGAGCACTGAGTTAGCAAAGGCTGGGTTGACCTGATTGTTAACTTCTCCAGCCAGGATAGAGCCAACTTGTGGAACTCGTTGCCACAAGATAATGCCTTTCTAATTGATTGAATTTCTACCCCAAGTATGTGACTGTTTTTGCAGGCATTTAGCTCGGGCTCCTCCACCCTGCTATCCTCCAGGTGCTTTGGACTGCAACTCCCATGAGCCCCCAGGCAGCATGTGCTTAAATGCTTTCCTTGCTGTAAGCCAAAGCTCAAGGTCATCCCTAGAATAGAGCCATTGAAACCAACAGCACTTCTCTGAGTACAATGGTGCCTCGCAAGACAAAAATAATCCGTTCCGCGAGTCTCTTCGTCTAGCGGTTTTTTCGTCTTGCGAAGCATCCCTATTAGCGGATTAGCGGCTTACAAAAGGGGGGGGGGAGGGAAAAAACTCGCAAGACTCGCAAGACGTTTTCGTCTTGCGAAGCAAGCCCATAGGGAAATTTGTCTTGCGAAGCGCCTCGGAAAACGGAAAACCCTTTCATCTAGCGTGTTTTTCGTCTTGCGAGGCATTCGTCTTGCGGGGCACCCCTGTACAACTTATTTGACTTTTATACTATAAAACCCATGAAAACCAATATTTACTCACAGTAAGAACCTTATAAAAATAACTGTAGCAGAACTGCAGAAGAAATGAGCTAAAATAGATATATTTAGGTGCCAGGGGAAAACCTTCCTCTTCAACCAGGCCTTTGGCTGATTAACATCCGATACCCTTTCAGATGTGTTATGGGAGGGGAGATTATTGGTTTGTTTTTGTTCTTATTTTTATCACATAGTTTGTGTTTTTATACTGTATTTTTATGTTGTGAACTGCCCTGAGATTGATAGATGAAGGGTGATATATTAACTAACTAACTAAATAGATAAATAAATATCATTTTCCAATATATGTGGCAATGGAAGGGGTTGGGCACACTCTGCAATTTGCATAGCTGCCAAGAAGCAGCCATTGCAAGTGCAGTGTGAGGGACAGCAAGCCAGCTCATGTAAACTGTTTAATGGAGGGGGAAGGCATTGTGGGGGGGATGTTGGTCAGGTATGGAGGAATGGCAAAGAGTAAGAGGGGTTGGTGAGCAGGAGCCACAGCCCCTAGTAATAAATATTATTATCATAAGAACATAAGAAGAGCCCTGCTGGATCAAGCCTCTGGTCCGTCTAGTTCAGCATCCAGCTGCATGTCCCTGGGAAGTGCACAAGCAGGACCTGAGCACAACACAACTGCTCCCACTTGTGATTCCCAGCAACTGGTATTCAGAAGCATTTCTGCTTCCCAGCCGTGGGAGCGGAGGATAACCATTGTGGCTGGTAGCCATTGATAGCCTTGTCTTCCTCCATGAATCAGTCTAATCCTCTTTGAAAGCCAGCCAAGTTAGTGGCCATCATTTCTTCCTGTGGGAAAGAGTTCCATAGCTGAACCATGCATTGCCCTGAACATTCAGTTTCATTAGATTTCCCCCCACACACACCCCAAGTTCAAGTGTTACGGGAGAGGGAGAATGATTCCTTTCTAGCCTCTTTCTCCTTGCCATGCATAGTTTTACACACTTCTATCTTGCCCTCATGCCTCTGTTCTTCCTTGTTCCCAGGCACTTGGACATCTCCAGGGACCGCCTCTCCAGTTATTACAAATTCAAATTGACCCAGAGGGTGCTGAACCTCTTTGTGGAGAACCTGGTCAACCTCACCTCTCTGGACATCTCTGGCCACATCATGTTAGAGAATTGCTCCTCTTCTAGTGAGGATGAGAAAGTGGGCCAGACAAGGTGAGTCAGACGGGAGTCATATTGGTGGCTTCAAACAGGGGTAGGGGAACCTGGGGCCCTCCCAGATCTTACTAGACTCCCAACAGCTCACATCAGCCTCCAGCAGCTAGTATGGGAAATAGGTCAGGGATGATGGGAGCTGTAGTCCATCAATGGTTGGAAGGCCACAGGTTTGCCATCCCTGATTTAAGAAGGAGCATTCCATACTGTGTGCAAGAAATGGAGGAATGCCACTATTTAGAAGACACATTCCTCATGAGGGAATCTCAGAAGTGGAGAACCAGTGGGTGTTCACATATTATTGTACTCCAACTCCCATCAGCCCCAGCCATCATGGTCATTGGCCAGGATTTATTGGAGTTGGAGTCCCACCATGTTTGGAGGGTAACGGTGCCCATCCCTGCTGAAGACAACTAAATGGGCACTGGCCTGACTCTGGTTGATGTGCACAGAAGACTGGAATGAGCCACAACTCAATCCACACATTCTTCTTTTTTGAGTGCTGAGGGTCCCAGGCTCAACCCTGAGCATCTCCCAGTTAAAAGCTTCTTGGGGGAGCTGAAGGTGGAACCTTGGAGAGCTGCTGCCAGTCAGAGTCATACTAGCCAGACTGACCAGTGGCCTGCTTCTCTTGGGTGAGGTTTTTCATGTCTTTCCTATTTTCCCCCAGCATCAGCCCTGAAATGAGCAGCATCACCCCTTTCAGGAACCTGAAGCAGCCTCTCCAGTTCCTGGGCCTTTTCGAGACCTCCCTTTGCCATCTCTCACACATCCCAGCCTACAAGGTAAAGCAAGAATAGACAGCAAAAAGTATTCATTATAACTGTATCTGCTACTGAGGCATCTTTTTAGCTGAGGGGAACATATTTTTAATCGTTTGGCGGAATAATGCAGCTCATGGATGCATATAAGGTCTGCTTGAGGCATATGATCTTCATGGATTCTGAAAGGGACTGATCTGATTTGTGCCGATGGGTCAGAAAACATAGCTCTCAATCAGATTTCACACTCACACATAGGCTACACTGGGAGATCATTATATTATTCACGTAGCACCATCCATAATTTGGTAACATAAGCAAATTACTGACCCCACAATCTAATCTGCTCCCAGCAGTGATTTCAGTGATCTTAAGTAGAAAATACCTAAAAGCTTGTCTCACCCTTTATATACTCAATTGAACACTGCACTCTGCAGGTGAGGGCCTCCTGCAGATACTGTCTTCTCAGAAGATCCATTAGCCAAAATGCAGGAATTGGGCCTTCAGTGTAGCAGCACCTGCACTTTGGAATTCTGTCCCATTAAAATGTTAGACAGGTGCATTTTTTATTGCCTTTTCAGTGCCTGCTGAAGACCTTCCTATTCCAACAAGCACTTTAAGTTGAGATCTTTCTGTCAGTCTGCATCTGCACATGTTCTTGGGGATTTGAAGCCAAGTCTTCCCCATCCCAAAAACCAGTGCTCTACCCACTGCCCCATACTTCACACCTCCTGTGCCGCCTCTGAACTGTCACCATTCTCCATGCCAGGTTACTGGGGGCAAGAGTGAAGAGCAAGTGCTCAACGCCATTGAGGCATATACCGAGCATCGTCCTGAGATCACGTCTCGAGCCATCAACAACCTTTTTGACATCACTCGTATTGAGCACTGCAACCAACACCTGAGAGCCCTCAAGGTGAGCGAGTCGTAGTCTTTTATTCTGAACCATGAGGACTAGGAGACTGAGAGGAGTTACAATAGCCATCTTCAGATAGCTAAAAGGTGTCACATGGAATATGGAGCAAGCTGGTTTTCTCCTGCTCTGGAGGGTAGGATCCAAACCAATGGATTCAAGTTACAAGAAAGAAGATTCCAACTAAACAAAAGGAGCAACTTTCTGACAGTGAGAGCCATTTAATAGTGGAATGGACTCCCTCGGAAGGTGTGGGAACTCCCCTTCCTTGGAGGTTTTTAAGCAGAGTTTGGATGGCTGTCTGTCATGGATGCTTTATTTGATATTCCTGCATTGCAATTGCAATTGCAATTCTATGATTCTTATATTCTCTTTTTTGAGAAAGGGCCATAGCTCAGTAGTACAGCATCTGCTTTGTATGCAGAAGGCTCCATGTTCAATCCCCAATGGAATATCCAAGTAGGGCTGGGGCTGGGGGTGGGAATGCTCTATCCGAAAGCCTGGAGAGCTGCTGTCAGCCAGCACACTGGGACTAATGGTATGATCTCGTATAAGGCAGCTTCCTGTGTTTTAAGAGAAGGGCGATACCTCAGTGATAGAGTATCTGCCTTGCACGCAGAAGGTCCCAAGTTCAATCCTCAACAGCAGCTCTAGGTAAGATTTGGAAATAAACCTCCCTGTAAAAATCCTGTAGAGCTGCTGCTGGTCAGTGAAGACAGCACTGAGATTGATTGATTGATTGGTATAAGACAGCTTCCAATGTTCTTATTTAATTCAGCCCTGTATTCAGGGCTGGACTAGAACCCAGGAGGACTAGAACCTTACTTTACTTAAAAGGAAAGGTAGATCATCTGCTTTGCATGCAAATGGTCCTGGGTTCAGACCCCCGACTGAAAGCAGCAACAACAGCGGATACCTATTATATTCACTGGATTGGTTTCCATTCCGAATATGGGATGAACAGCCAAATGCTGGCAATTTCTGTTGCTGTTTTCTGAGATCCCCACTGGTAGCAGCAACAGATAATCTTCAAAGCTTATACAAAGAGTAATTGCACCTCAGTGGAAAACAGCCCCAAATCAAACACTGGACCACTCACTGTGGAGCAGAGCTATAATGGAGAACATTGTGCATAATTTGAGATTCGAAAAGGATTGGACCCTCCAGGTGCTTTCTGTCTGATCTAGCATTCCTTGACGACATAGACAATGGAACCATCGTTTTCAAGACAGCTCTTGTCACAAGCCGGGCAAATCTGAAACTAGACTTGATAATATTCTTTACGTATACTTTGTTATCTTAAACCAAGTTCAGTTGTGCTTATTCCACATGCTAATGTTACAGTTTTGTTTTTTGTCTGTTGTTACAGCTGTTTTCTCTGTTTTCTCTGAATTTTTAAATGAAATATAAAAATCCTTATTTTTTAAGATCCCAGGGCGTTGTATAAGAGAGAACTTTTTCTCTGATCGGCCGGGGCTCTTACATTCTCATGGAGGAGAATCATAGACTTATAGAATTGTATTTATTTCATAAAATGTATACCCTGCTTGATTGTTGTGGTTTTTTTTTAAAAAAAACACCTCTAAAAGTGGTTTGCAAAAAAGCTAAAAATAAAATCAAGAAAAAATTGAATGACAATGGCATTTTCCTGCTCCGTTTCCACAGCTAGTTATAACAGCTCTGAAGTGCCACAAATACGATAAGAATATCCAGGTGACAGGAAGCGCCACTCTGTTCTACCTCACCAATGCAGAATACCGCTTGGAGCAGAGCATCAAGTTGCGGCGCCAGGTTGTCCAGGTGGTGTTGAGTGGCATGGAGTCTTACCAGGAAGTCACTGTAAGTGGTCACTGCCAAATTTATAATTTCACTGACATAATTGTGGGTCCTGGGTGGCCAGGTCTGCTGGGGCCCCCAAGAGTCAAGAGGTAGAGTCAGGGAGAGGGGCAGTGCGTCTTGCATCAGGAGTGGAGCCTGTTGCGGTGGAGTCTAGCAGGGGAAAGCATCTGATTGGCTGCTCCTGGTGGCTCAGAGGCAGAGCTGAGAGCAAAAGTTCTCAACTTCCTTGTGAAAAAACGCACCAGGATCAAAATGGGCAACAAATTAACTTGCATCTCCACTGACTTAAAATCCCCATGCCCAGTCTTACGAACAATCCAAGCAAGCTTCAGTTAATTATTAGCTGAAGCTTCTGATTTATTGATTGATTACTGCTGACTTTTTCAAGTGGTTCAGAGTTCTGCGCTTAACAAAGCCGCCTTCTACCATGTCAGAATATCTTCCTGACCGGCAGCAGCTCTCCGGTGTCTCTGGCAGACATGGAAAGCGCCTTGGGTTGGTGGGCAGAGCATCTGCACTGCAAACAGAAGGTCCCACGTTCAGTCAGGATCACCATGTAGGAATGTGGGAATGTTCTCTGCCTGAAACCTGGAGAGCCACTGCCAGTCACTGTAGACAGTGCTGAGCTCAGTGGGGTAACGGTCTGACTCAGTGAAAGGCAGCTTCCTTCTGGAAACGGGGGAGACTGCATTGCCCAAAGCTCACCTAAAGCAGGACAGCCCTTTCTGGCTGCCTGGTCACCACTACTTCCTCCCTTCTTCCCTCCCCCAGGTGCAGCGCAACTGCTGCCTGACTCTGTGCAACTTCAGCATCCCTGAGGAGGTGGAGTTCCAGTACCGGCGGGTCAATGAGCTGCTCCTGAATATCCTAAACCCAACACGGCAGGACGAGTCGATTCAGCGCATCGCGGTGCACCTTTGTAACGCCCTGGTGTGCCAGGTGGACAACGATCACAAGGAGGCTGTGGGCAAGATGGGGTTTGTCATGGTGGGTTTTCGTGAACGCAACCTTCAGGCGTCTGCTCAATGCTAACGGAGGCTGAGCCAAAATTTCTTTCCAGGGCGCTTTCCGGATTCTTTTCCCACTTAAACCATCCAGATTCCCTTATAGGCAACCTTCTGGGGCTGGCATGCCAGGGAAGCCAAAAGTGGTCAGGACCAGAGGCTGGAAGTGGGTGGGACCAGGGGATAAAAGAGGGCATGCCAAGTGAATGATGGGCAGGGTCAACAGAGACGTGGCCTGGTGAGGGAGATACAGCCTTGGCCAAGTTCTGGGGGCCACATTGGGTGGGGGGAGAGAAGAAACTGATCGACAGCATTTGGCTCCTGGGCCTGCTTTATCCAGTGACCACCCCTTGTCCTCAATTATCCTAAACATTTACATAGCTTCTTTTTCCCACCAACAGACCATGCTGAAACTGATTCAGAAGAAGCTGTTGGATAAAACGGTATGACTCAGATCTGGTTTTCTGTCCTGCCCTCCCCCACCCCCCACAAACCCCACAAGGTCACCAGAGCCAGGAACAAATCAAACCAAATAGTTTTAATCAAACTACAAAAGGCCGGTAGAGTGTGGTAAAGACCCCAGCCTGAAACCATGGAGAGCTGTTGCTAGTCAGTGTAGACTGTACTGATACTGATGGACCTTAATGGTCTGAATCAGAAGAAGGCACCTTTCTATGTTCATGTGACTTACAGATCACTCTGAGGATCTCCCAAGTAGCTCCAGATTTTACCTTCTTCCCCAAAGAACAAATCTTTCAAACATATTACATTTTCATTCCTGCCCCCTTCTTCCAAGGAAATGTATTGACTTTTCTCCGGCTTTCACCATCACAGCGACCCTGCAAAGTAGGATGGGGGGGGCGGGTAGACTGTCCCAAGACTACCCAGTGACCTTCAGGGGGCAGCATCAGGATTTTAACCCTGGTGGTGCTGATCACACACACTGCTGCTGCTTTTGAGGGGGATGCCTCACTTTTTCCAGCATTCCAAAGTGCTGCCTCCAAAACCATGCTGTCCGTTGTCCCTGCCCACCACACTTCTATTGGTGGTGAGGACACAAAGAAGGATTTCCAGCCAAACAGAAGCCAGAGGCTGAAGCCCCTTAGAGACCCCAATAGATTGAATCTTTTTTTCCTTTTCCATTACTCCGGCAGTGCGATCAGGTGATGGAGTTCTCCTGGAGCGCCTTGTGGAACATCACGGACGAGACCCCAAACAATTGTGAAATGTTCCTCAACTACAGTGGCATGAAGCTCTTCTTGGAGTGCTTGAAGGTATGCAGAATTTCAAGCGCTATTAGTTACATGAACTACAGAAACAGAATAATCACATACGAATGCCTGTCACTGGGAGTCACAAGTGTGGGGGAGTTTCTGGTGTGCTCAGGTCCTGTTTATAGGCTTCCCATTGGGGCATGAGTACAACAAAAGGCTTGGTTGCCCATATCCTCCCGAGGTGAGGGGAAGTGACATTGGCCAAGCCTGGCAGGACAACCTATTTCATGCATTAATTAACTCCTTCATGTATTAATTAGATTATTACCCTAGAATCTTTCATTTTCCCTCCCCTGTCTCTGTATGCCAATTGCTGGGAATCTCAGCAGGGGTAGGGGGAAGAGTGCTGTTGCACTCAACAACCTGCTTGTAGGATTCCATCTGATTGCCCACTGGAGGAACAGAATGCTGGACTAGATTGGCCTGTGGCCTGATCCTTCAGGACCCTTACATTCAACCTCCACTGTCAAAGGCAGTAGCTGGGAGTCATGAGTAGGATGAGTGTTGTTGTGCTCAGGTCCTGTTTGCGAGCTTCCAGGAGGTGTGATGTGCATAAACTTCTCCCACCCAAACTGAAACCTTCTCTCATGCATTCAGTAAATACATGGGGGTGGGATCACTGGAACACTCTCATGAATGGTATGCTTTGAAGCAATGTACCAGACGTGTGCACTGTGTCTGTGTGTGCATGGATATCTGTTGCCAAGAATATTTTCTACCTCGGGTGGCAAAGTGTCTCACATTGGCCCCAAGTGAGAAGTGTGTTAGGGCAGAGGTGGGCAACCTGCAGGGCCCTTCACATGTTGCTGGACTCCAACTCCCATCAGCCTCCAACAAGCCTGGCCAAGAGCCAGGGATGGTGGGAGTTGGAGTCTAATCATATCTAGAAGGCCACAAGTCTCTCATCCCTGATCTAAAAAGCAGCTTGCAAGCAATGCAGAAATGCTTCTTTCTGGTTCAGATTCCCCACTGCTGATCTAAGAAGAAGCATTTCCTTCTCAAGAGATGCAACAATGTCTCTTGAAGCTTCCCCTTATGAGAAAGTGAAATGCCTCTTCTTAGATCAGGGTGGGGAACCTGTGGCCTTCCATATACTGCTAGACTCAAGCTCCCAAGAGCCCCAGCCAGCAGGCATGTTGGGAGCTGTAGGCCAGGAACATGTAGTGGGGTCATAGGGTGACTTGCTGTAGGCTGGGAGGTTGGCATGATGACCATTTTAAATCCCTCTCCCTCTTCTGTTACAATCTTTGTTCCTTGCACCTGCCTTCCCTGCAGGAATTTCCCGACAAGCAAGAACTGCATCGCAACATGCTGGGCCTCCTGGGAAATGTGGCAGAGGTGGAAGAGCTCCGCCCACAACTGATGACATCCCAGTTCATCAGTGTATTCAGGTGGGTGCATCTTTTAGGGCTAAGCACCACCATCCACTTCTGCTCTGGTAAAAGAGAATATCTGAAGGGATTGGCTGCTGGAATGGACCCAAGTGGCCCACTTAGTCCAGCCCCCTCTTCTTCAGTGGCCAGCTAGATGTCCCAACAGGAAACCCACAAGCAGAACCCGAGTGAAACGGCAGCACCTCATTCCCAGCAACTAGATTTCAGAGGCATCCTGCCTCCAGCGATGAGTGAATAAATAGAACATAAGAAGAGCCCTGCTGAATCAGACTATTGGCCATTTAGTATGGTACCCAGTCCTCACAGTGGTCAAACAGATGCACCAAGCTGGGCCCTCAGTGTGAAGGTACTCTCCCCACCAACTGGTATAGCAATGAAAAGCCATCAGTCAGGTGTGTGATTGGCCTCCCTTGCTGGGGATGTTTAGGTCTGCCCAACGAGCTGAGGCCTTTTCCCATGTCCCAACCACAGACAACTCAGATGTTGGAAGATTGCAGAGGAGAAAATCCTTTGGGAGAGGGTGGCTTTTTAGGTATCCAGGTCCCAGGGCTTTAAAGGTTGATGCAGTTTGGCTTATACGTCTGTTCTATACACGACAGCAACCTGTTGGACAGTGAAGCTGACGGCATTGAAGTATCCTACAATGCCTGTGGAGTCCTCTCCCACATCATGTTTGACGGCCCGGAAGCCTGGATGATCAGTGAGCCCCGCAGGGAGGAGGTGGTTGACCGGATGTGGGCAGCTATCCAGCGGTGGGATGTCAATTCCAGGAGGAACATCAACTACAGGTAGGCAGAGACTGGGCTAGGGAATCTCAGGCCCATGGACCAAATGTGACCCTCTCAGTTCTGGCCCTCAGGACTCTCCCCAGGACACCACCCTCAGGTGCTTTTGCTAGGCTCAGACATATCCTTAAACTGCGATTCACTTCCCCTACCCACATTGGCCTGGAAAACCTTGCATTTTTAATATTAGTTTTGTAATATTTTCCTTTACCATTTTTAAATGGTTATTGTTGTCATTGTTGTTTGACCTCCACAAAATACCTGCAGAATGTTGGGTTTCCCATTCTTTCTCCTGATCACTTTTTTACCCTGCTTTTTGTCATCTTTTCAGGTCTTTTGAGCCAATCCTCAGGCTCATCCCTCAAGGAATCTCTCCAGTGAGCCAGCACTGGGCTACGTGGGCCCTTTTCAACCTTGTGTCTGTCTACCGTAAGTCCCTCCTGAGAAACCTCTACTGCAGCAGCTGAGGTTTAGACTAGGTAGTTAAGAATGTTCCTCTAAGGAAATATCCGCACCAGATGTTAGAATCATAGAATTGTTAAGAGTTGGAAGGGACCACAAGGGTCATCTAGTCCAACCCCCTGCAATGCAGGAATCTTTTTGTCCAAAGTGGTGCTCGAACCCCATGACCCTGAGATTAAGAGTCTCGCACTGTATTGACTGAACTACCCCCTAGGCTTCACTTCCATGATCCCTTGCCATTGCTGGGGGGTTGCTGGGAGTTGTTTCAGCAAGCAGTAGTTAAAATTAGTCACAGTTTAGGGTATGAGAATGCATCACTGATGTATTTTCTTTGAAGCATTGCTAGCAGCCCATAGACACAATTTCAGTATTTCTGTTCTCATGTTTTCCTAGACTCTTTATGTATGTGATTGCAAATTGTGCAGCCCACTTGGAGAGTTTGTTATATTAAGAGGTATATGAACTATTAAAAAGAATGAAATGACTGAATGAAGATTTGCGAGACTGTAGATTCCCCTTCCTGCTCTAAGAAGCAGTGTTCCTTCCTGAATGAGATGGAAGGAGGAATGCCAGAAAGCCTCTATTTAGAAGAGGCATTCCGTCCCAAGAGAGGTGGTTTCTCTTAGAGTGGGGGCAGCAGGTTTTTCTTTTACCTCCCAGATGTTGCTGGACCCCCAACTCCCATCATCTCAGAGGAAGATGGAAGTTGTGGTCCGAAAACAGCTGGAGGATCACAGGTTCCCCAACTCTGATGTGGCATCTTATTTTAATCTCTGTTTACTTAATCTCTTATTTTAATCTTGTTTACTTCTTGCTCTTCAATTCCCTTCCCCTGCAAACATTCAGTTAAGAATAATGTGATAAAAAATGGGAGGACAGGGAACCTTCAATGAAAAATAATTTTTTGAACTTACAGGATAACTTCTATGGATGTATCCAAACATTTTTTAGGATCATCAAGTAGGATGGTATTTCTCTTCCTTCTACCTTATTTTTATATCCTTTCCTGGGTAGAGTTCCTCTGCCATCAATGAAGTCAAACCCAGCATCGGGAAGTGTAGACAGCCCCTCTTTTAAGAGCAAAATATGATCACTTTTCCTTTTATAATTCAGTGTAGTTGGGAGTACAGTGGTACCTCGGGTTAAGTACTTAATTCATTCCGGAGGTCCATACTTACCGTATTTTTCGCTCTATAGGACGCACTTTTTCCCCTCCAAAAATGAAGGGGAAATGTGTGTGCGTCCTATGGGGCGAATGCAGGCTTTCGCTGAAGCCTGGAGAGCGAGAGGGGTCGGTGCGCACCGACCCCTCTCGCTCTCCAGGCTTCGCGCACCTCTCCGCAAGCAGCGAGAGCCCAGCGTTGGGCTCCCGCTGCTTGCGGAGAGTTGCCTGCATGCTGAAGCCTGTGCGCGCTGAGCTCAGCGCGTCCAGGCTTCGCGCACCTCTCCGCAAGCAGCGGGAGCCAGCGCTGGGCTCCCACAGCTTGCAGAGAGCTGTCTGTTCTGGGGGCTGGGGTCGGGGGAAGCTCGGGCTTCCCCTGCCCCAGCCCTGCGCCTGGGGGAGGAAATAATTTTCCCCCCTTTATTTCCCCCCCAAAAAACTAGGTGCGCCTTATGGGACAGTGCGTCCTATAGGGCGAAAAATACAGTAACCTGAAACTGTTCTTAACCTGAAGCACCACTTTAGCTAATGGGGCCCCGTGCTGCCGCCGCGCCGCCGGAGCCCGATTTCTGTCCTTATCCTGAAGCAAAGTTTTTAACCTGAAGCACTATTTCTAGGTTAACGGAGTGTGTAACCTGAAGCGTATGTAACCTGAAGCGTATATAACCCGAGGTACCACTGCAAACTCATCTTTTCTCCTCCCCATTCACAGCAGACAAATACTGCCCTCTACTGATCAAAGAAGGTGGCCTCCTTCTCCTGAGCGACATGATCAAAATGGCATCAGCCCGGCCAGAAACGAAGGAGATGGGAAGGTAAGTCCTCTGGAGAAATAGGCCCCATCTGCACTATACATTTATATTGGTATCGTACCACTTTTAAATAGTTGCTGCCTCCTCTAAAGAATACCGGGCCAGTAGCTTGTTAAAGGTGCATCTTCTGTTCCCTTCAGAAGAGCTACAATTCACAGAGATCCGTTACTGAACCACCTTGGAACCTGTAGCTCTTTGAAGGGGAAGAGAGGTCTCCTAACCACTCTGGGCACCCTGAACAAACTATAGCTCCCATTATTCTTTGGGGGAAGGCACAGCTGTTTAAGGTGGTGTGATACTTCTTCAAGCTATAATGCAGATGCAGCCACGGAGCAGTGTGTCAATAGTGACTGACGACCACCTCCTTCCTTACAGACCCTCCCAGCTGTTAAGATCAGCAGAGGGGGCCCTCTTGGTAATTCCACCTCCTTCAGATATTTGGGGCTGGCCTAGGAGAGGGCCTTCTCTGTGGCAGCCCCTAAGTTGTGGAGCTCCCTCGCTGCAGAGATGTGTCTGGCACTTCCACTATGCAGCTTCCGGCGGCGGATGCTGAAGGTGCATCTCTTTACCCTGGCCTTTGACACCTGAGATGTTTTGGAGACCCACTCTATTCCTATGACTGTAATCTGTTTTTAATTATGAACTTTAAATTGTTGCAACCAGTCCTCAGACCCACTGATGAAGAACAGGTAATAAATTTAATAGTAATAACATAAGAAGAGCCCTGGGCCCATCTGGTCCAGCATCCTATTCTCACAGCAGCTGACCAAATTCTGCAGTGGGAAATCCACAAGCAACACCTGAGCACAAAAGCACTGTCCCCTCCTGCCATTTCCAGCAACTGTTTTCCATAAGTATTACTGCTTCCCACTGTGGAGGCAGAGCATAGCTATTGTGACTACTAGCCATTGATGGCCTTCTCCACCTCCATGAATTTGTCCAGTCCTCTTTTTAAAGCCATCTAAGTTGGTGGCCATCACTGCTTCTTGTGGCAGTGAGTTCCACAGTTTAACTATGTGCTGTGTGAATAAGTCCCTTTTATCTGTCCAGAAACTCCCAGCACTTTGCTTCAGGGGATGTCCACAAGTTCTGTTGTTACAAGAGAGGGAGGAAAAGTTTTATAATAGTGATATCTCAGTCTGTGTTCCTTGCCATTTCCTAAATCACTGACCTCTGTTTCCTTTCCAGGAAAGTCATAGAACACTGCAATAACTTTATGGATGAGAACATGGACACGTCTAGATAGAGGCACCCCTGGCTTTCCACCACCTGCCAGCATTGCATTCGACATCTCTCCCGTTCACTGTACATAGGTTGGACTTTCTCACCAGCTTAGCAGTTGGAACGAGCCTTTATGAATACGTGTGTGTGTCCGTCTTTTGAAAAAGACCCCCAGCAAACAAAAGCGCTTCCGAGTAGCACCAGCTGTGGGGACCATTTTGCACAACAACAATCCCTTTCCTTTAAATAATGGATTTCTCCCTTAACCCCTTCTACCACTACAACTTCCTCTTTTTTTTTGGTCTTGTTTTGTTTCAAATGGTTCAGATTGGAGTTTGTGTGTATGTGTATGATTTCTGTATATATATAAAAAAAGGAAAATGAAGCAATGACCATATCCTGTGTCTGTTGGTGTTTTCTGGAGAATATGAAAAGCTTCAAATGAATGTAAGCCCAATTATCTAGCTGTGTGATTGGTATAATAATAATTTCCCTGTTTCTTTTAGAGGTGTTTTAGCTTAGGGAAAAGTCAAGAAAGGAGCAACATGATAGAAGTTTATAAAATTAAGCATGGTATGGAGAAAGCAGAGAGAGAAAGGTTTTTCTCCCTCTTGATGCTAGAACCCATGGATATCCAATGCAGCTGAATGTTGGAAGGTTCAGGACAGATAAAAAGAATCTCAGAATCATCCTCCTTCGTGCAGTGCAGAGTCAAAATGCTTTACATTTCTTATCCAGTAAGAGCTGTTGTGACAGTGGAATGGACTAGAGGGACTAGAGGTGGTGGGCCAAGTTTGGATGGCCATCTAATGGATGCTTTAGTTGAGATTCCTGCATTGCAGGGGTTGGACTAGATGGCCTTTTGGGGTCCCTTCCAACTCCACAATTCTTTGATTCTGTGGGGGAAGACATCCCTGTTTAAAGTGGTATCATGGTGCTTTAAATGTAGAGTGTGTATGTAGCCTAAATTTCACTCAGATTGGACCTTTTAAATGATTGGCAACCGTGTTCATTAACTTGACCTAAGAACATAAGCAGAGCCCTGTTGGATCAGGCCTTGGTCCATCTAGTCCAGCCTCCTGTCCCAACAGTGGCCAACCAGATGCCTCTGGGAAACCCACAACCATCCCTCCATCTCAGCAAGCAAGAGGCCTCAAGAAGGAAGTGCAACAGGGCCACTGAGAGGCGTGACCTGCAGAGAGGCCTGGGAGTTAGACAGAGGCTTGGACAACTGCATTTGGTGCATGCATATACACACAGCCCATGCCTGGGGTTCTCCTCTCCTTGCTCAGGGCCCAGCTGCTCATGTGGAGGACTTTGGCCAGATTCAGCAACAGATTCATACAGAGCCAAGTGGAACCTTCTTGGTCGCTCTGTGTCACCTGGCCCTGTTGAGCTGGTTGCTACACTTCCATCCAGAGTTGTAGCGGCCAGGAACAAGCAATCTCCAGACCACATGAACTCAGCACTCTCACCTCTGGGACTTTCCTCTGAAGAAAGATGGAAAGAGAATAGTTTCTCTCCCTTTCTCCTAACACTGCAGGTTGTGGGCATCCACTGAAGCTGAACATTAGAACATTCAGGACAGATCAAAGGAAGAACTTATTCATGCAGCACATAGTTAAACTGTGGGACTCCTTCTCACAGGAGGCAGTGGTGACCAATTTGGATAGATTGAAGAGAGGATTAGACAGCTCCATGGAGGAGAGGTACCAGCCATGATGGTTGTGTTCTGCCTCCATGGTTAGAGGCAGCAATGTTCCTGAAGACCAGCCGCTGGAAGCCACAGGAGAGGCGGATGCCTTTGATCTTGGGTGCTGCTTGCAGGTTTCCCACGGGCATCTGGTTGGCTGTGGCAAGAAGAGGATACTGGGTTAGACTTGCCATTGGCCTGATCCATCAGGTTCTTATGTTCACTGCCTCAACACACAATTACCTATGCAGGATGAATAGATGTGAACGAGATGGGGTCCTTCCTAGTGCTGTTTCACAAAGGCCTTTTCCCTCACTGCATTTTACTTAAGGTATCTGTATACGAAAAAATTAAATGGGAACGTGCAGATCAAGCAGGTGTGCTCATAAGTAAACTGGAATTGCCTCCACCACTCTCATGGGCGTAGCCAGGATTTTTGTTGGGGGGTGGAGGACATTGTTAGGGGGGACAGAATCTTAGATTTGTATTGATTGGAGGGTCAGCTGCCCCCCTGCTCCCCTTTGGCTATGCCTATGACAACGCTTATCCAGTGTCCATACCACAAAACTGTAGCAAATGGGTTGCGCCAAGCTCACAATAAAAATGATGAACCCATCATGAAAGCAGTTCAGAGCCTAAATGCTGGAAGGTTCAAAGCAGACAACAGAAGATACTTCTTCACTCAGTGCATCAGTGGCTACCATTAAACAAAAACGTGTTGAGTTCACCGTTGGGTCCCCTCCTCCGTGACTGAAACTCTGAGGAACAAGTCTCCTAACGCAGGAGTGGGGAGTCATTTCCACCCTGAAAGCCAGGTGCCACTTGGGGCACCTTAAAGCCAGAAGAGGGGAGGTGGAGCAGAGCAGACTTCATGGCCATGGAGGAAGTCACTGGCAAAGCATGAAAGGCAGGGAAAAGCAAACTTTCTGAGTTTCTGGTCCATGGTGTCTCCCAGATTCAGAAACTCCTTGCCAAGAGTGCAGAGGAGGGGAGCCTAAGTATGCCTCTGATTGCACGCTGGACATGGTACAAAAGAACACAAAACAAAAAAACCTGAAAGGTGCTCTGGCTCTCCTGGAGATTCAAGACTGCCCCTGTCACCAGGCAAAGATGGAGACTGCAGGCCAACCCTGGAAGTCTGGCAGCCTTAGTGTGGCCTGAAAGAGATGGAGGGCTGGGGAGCAAGCAGGTGTCCAGCAGGGCTGTTTGGATGCACCTCTGTCATATATTAATGATGACGTCTGCATTTGATGAAGGGGCTCCTGTCCATGATATATTATTATTATTATTATTTTAATTTCTGCATCGCAGGGGGTTGGACTAGATGATCCCTGGGGTCCCTTGCAACTCTACAGTTCTATGGTTCTAACGATAATCAGAGTACTTCATTGCTACTGTTATTTAAATCATTAATCAAAAACGACTGATAAGATGCCACAAAGCTCCTCGGCAGCCCTTCCCTGCCTCATCGAAGTCCGCCCCGCCCCTCCCTTCCAGACTTCGGATCCAACTCGCTACATTCCGCCTCTGACGCTAGCCAATCGCCACGCTTCTTCCATGACACACGCCCCGCCCGCTTCTCGCAGTCTCTTTCCGCCTCTTTCCGCAACTTTGTGGCCGGCTTGGTTGCGGAGCTCCGTTGCTCCCGGCAGGCAGCGATGATGGCGTGGAGAGGGGCGCGGGGCAGCGGGGGTTTCATGGTCCGGGCAGTGTACGTGGGGCTCACCTGCGGTGTCCTGCTCGGGCTCTTCCTCTACCCTACAGGTGAGGCAGCCTCTCCCTCTCCTCCCTCTCCCCAAAAGTGGGGCGGTAGGATCAGGACCTCTAGGGTTCAGATCTGCACTCAGGCTACAGAGGAAGGATTCTGGCACCCCAAAAAATCTTGGTTTGGTTTCAAAACGGGGGAAGATATTAAGTTGTGTATTTTTCTCTATAAACCTTAATTAATTTATTATTTTTTAAATAAAATAAAACCATGGGTAATTGCGGAAGGTTTGTAAGTTCAGTGGTGGAGCATTTCCAGAGCTGGGAATCTCCTTTGCCTGAAACCTGGAGAGCAGCTGCTGCCTGTCAGTGCAGACAATACTAAGCTGACTCTGTATGAAGGCACCTTTCTGTGTAACATGCTGAGTGGCCTTAGTCTAGCCCAGGGTGGTCCAACCCTCAACGACTTTTTTGACAGCTCTCTGCAAAATTTTATAACCCTCCCTCCCCCCCCCGAGCTTCCCCACAGTGATAGAGCTGGGCAGGAGCGTCAAATTTTGTCCTGCCTGCCCCCCAGCACGCAACAAGGCAGTGTGGGGCTTGTGGGTTCTGTGTCGAAGCACTTTTGTGGCCCACGATATTAAAATTTGGGCCACCCTACTCTACAGAGTTATTGGGAGCGTGAAGGGGTGGGTGTGGGGGAACCATCTGCCCCTGCCCTACATTCCCAAGAGGAAGGAATAGAGGGGGCTATAAATATAACAAATTTAAAGACGTAAGAACCTAAAAGAGGGTACAATTTCTTTTTCTCCTTACATGCCCAGGCTGCAGTTGGTTTTCTTTATTCCGAAATAAATATACATGAGGGGACTTAATGCAGAGAGCTGGAGTTGCAAGATAGTGTGTGGGTTGGGTTGTGACTGAGGGCAGTGGGGTTAAGGGGGGAGCACTTTGCACGTGGTCAGAGGTAATACAGGTTTTCCTCTTCCTCCTCTATTTGTTTACTTTACCAAAAGACAAAAAAGGGGGATATGAAATGCACAGATGGATAGATTTTACAGCAATGATGAAAACATGGGAATGTCCTGTCCCCCCAATATAAGTATTTGCCTGGCACTCAAAGGACGATCATGGATGCGGGTGGCGCTGTGGTCTAAACCACAGAGCCTAGGACTTGCCTATCAGAAGGTCGGTGGTTCGAATCCCCGCGACGGGGTGAGTTCCCGTTGCTTGGTCCCTGCTCCTGCCAACCTAGTAGTTCGAAAGCACTTCAAAGTGCAAGTAGATAAATAGGTACCACTCTGGCGGGAAGGTAAACGGCATTTCCGTGCGCTGCTCTGGTTCGCCAGAAGCGGCTTAGTCCTGCTGGCCACATGACCCGGAAGCTATACGCCTGCTCCCTCAGCCAGTAAAGCGAGATGAGCACCACAACCCCAGAGTCGTCCGCGACTGGACCTAATGGTCAGGGGTTCCTTTACCTTTACAAAGGACAATCATGTTGGAGGTGGGGAGCCCCCATAGCAAGGCTCTGTTTGTCTCTCTTTCTGCAGCTGCTACCTGCCTTACCTTGGATAGTGGAGGCTGAACAGTGGTCCAGGAGGTGCAGGGCTGGCCAACTGGGACACTTCCAATAGGAGTGGATGCCTTGCATCTCTGGGAACTCATTCCCAGGAGATGCTGGGTTATTTATGGTCAGAGCTCCCAAAACAGAATCATGTACAGTACATTTTCCCCGTGATAATTTCCCTTATTTTTCAGACCTGCAAAGGCAAGAAGAGCAGGGAGACCTCCTCCAGCCCCTCTTGTTCCTCGCACTGGTTCTCTGCTCCATGTCACTGTACTTTGTTGTCTCTCTCATGGACCCAGGATACGTTGAGCATGATGAAGAGGAGAAGGTATGTCATGGGAATGGTGTTCGACTGAGTCACTCCATTAGCCCATCTGTCTCAGTACAGTGGTACCTCGGGTTAAGAACTTGATTCGTTCTGGAGGTCCGTTCTTAACCTGAAACTGTTCTTAACCTGAGGTACCACTTTAGCTAATGGGGCCTCCCGCTGCTGCCACGTGATTTCTGTTCTCATCCTGAGGTAAAGTTCTTAACCAGAGGTACTACTTCCAGGTTAGCGGAGTCCGTAACCTGACGCGTCTGTAACCTGAAGTGTCTGTAACCCGAGGTACCACTGTACTGACTGGCAGCAGCTCTCTGCAGGGTTTCAGGCAGAGTTCTCCCCCGCCCTCAGCCCAGCCTAGAGAGCTGTTGGGGATGGAATCTAGAACCTTCTGTGGGCAAAGCTTGAGGTCTACAATGGAGCTACAACCCTGTGCCCTAAGAATGAAGTAAGATTCTAGCCCTCATTGTCCAGAATAAAGAGTGGAATTAAATAGGAATGCAGGAAGCTGCCATAAACGGAGTCACCTAGCTCATCATTGTGTACACTGATTGGCAGCAGTGGCTCTCCAGGGTTTTAGGCAGGGGGGTCCTATCCCAACCCTAGCAAGAAATGCCATTGGATACACATGTCTTCTCTTCAAGACTCCTGGTTACAGTCATTTGTTAAAGGTGCTAGGAATCATAACTTTCTGTGGGGTAAACCAGAATCCTTTGGGGGAAGCCATGGGCTTTAAATATGGAGTGTGTATCACATTAAATGCTTTAGACCAGCCTTTCTCAACCTGTGGGTCCCCACATGTTGTTGAACTACAACTCCCATCACCCCTAACTAGCAAGGCCAAAGCTCAGGGATGATGGGAGTTGTGGTCCAACAACATCTGGGGACCCACAGGTTGAGAACCGCTGCTTTAGACACTCCTCTATTCCAATCCCTAAATGCTTATTTTCTTTTTTCCCTTTTCCTTCATCTGGACTCTTTTTTATTTTTTTGTTTCTGGTAGGAACCTGTAAGTGATGAGAAGGAAGCAATGAACTCCCAGGAAGCTCTAAACCTCCGGCTCCGGCGCTGTGGCTACTGCTTGCTGAAGGTAGATATTCCTTGAAAAATAGTCTTTTTCAAATCTAAAAGCCAATCATACAAACTCTTCCATTGTGGCCTGGCTGGTTTGTTTTGAAATTAAAAAAATTCCTTCTGCCATTTCTGAATTAAACAGAGAGGGCTGATTCTCTCCCTGTTTCCTGGCTTCCTCTGTAGAATTTTATTCCATAATGAAAGATCCTTTCTCACAGTCGGGAGTGTTATTTTTACCCTTATCAGTACTTTGTCAAGGACACTCCACTCAGCTCAATAGAAAAAAAACAGTACTTCCAGCCTACTCCCTCCCGCTCTCCCACATTTCTCACAGTTAGTATTTTGAGTTCTATTTAGTCCAATATTAACAATAAATAATCCTCTTCTTTTAATCTTAATTTTTGACCAGCTGGTGCCTTTTAGTGAAATAATGCGCAATTATAATTCCCTTGGGTTAGATGTCGTCAACAGTTAAATAAATGGGTGTATCCCTGTTCCAGTCAGTCCCAGATCTCTCTTTTAAGGTTGCCCCCCAGCTGCTGCTGAAAGGAACCTCTGAAGACCTCCCACCATTAATCATTGCACATTGCATCCATCTCTGTCTGCTAAGGCCTTATTTGGAGGAAATTTCCTGATCCTATGCCAGACCCTCAGCCCAGCTAAGCTCAGTACTATTGACACACCACCAGCAGCACTTCAAGGTTTCAAGCCAAGTGGTCTTTCCCAAGCCCCTACCTGGAGATGATGATTTATTTAAATTAGATATATCAGGGTAGTTAACAACATAGAAATGCAATATAAAAACACAAAATACATGATAAAAACATGAACAAAAAAACCCCCCACAAACCAAAAGCCCCTCAACACATTCAAAACAGATATTAGATGTTAATCAGCCAAGCCTGGTTAAAGAGAAACATATTCACCTGGTGTCCAAGAATATGTAATGAAGGCACCAGACGAGCTTCCCTGGGGAGAGCATTCTGCAAGCAAGGAACCTGCACTGAAAAAGACCTGTTCGTGTGTTGCCATCCTCTGGACCTCTCGTGGAGGAGGCACACAAAGAAGGGCCTCAGAGGATGATCTCAGGGTCTGGGTATGGAGAGAGGTGGTCCTTGACATATTGTGGCCCTGAGACATTTAAGTCAAAACCAGCACACTGAATTGGGCTGGGAAACTAATTAGCAGCCAGTGCAGTTGAGCCATGATTGGTGTAATATGCTCACACCATCTTGCTGGTGAGCAAACTTCTGCACCAGCTGAAGTTTGTGAACCACCTTCAGAGGCAGCCCTATGTATAACGCTGGGGATTGAACCTGGGACCTTCTGCATGCTCTGCCGCTGAGCTGTGTCTCTTTCCCTAAATATGAACCAATATCCCAGTCCCAATGGTTCTGAAATAAAGGGTGGCTTACATAGGGATATAGAGAGCTGCCTTCTCTTGAAGACTGACCATAGTTCAGTCTTGTGTTCACTGTCCATGGTTCTCCACAGTTTCAGGCAGGGGACTTCCTTAGCTTTACCTAGAGATGCCATTGGGGATAGAACCAATGGGGATCTTCTACATGCAAAGCATATGGTCCAGCACTGAGCTATGACCCTGCTCCCCTAAATATATAGTAAGATCCTAGCCCTCATTGTTCAGATTAATGGGGTGCATTAAAAAGGGACCTAGGAAGCAATGCCTTATACAGAATTAGACCCTTGACCCATCTAGCTCAGTATTGTCAACACTGGCCAGCAGCAGCTGCCTCCTGGGTTTCAGGTGGGGTGGGTGTGGGGTGTCTCTTTCCCAGACCCACCTGGAGATGAAAATGTAAGGAAGCACAAAAACACATCCTGTTATTTTCTATCTCACAGCAGCCAATGAGGGCCAGGCACTGCCAGGCGTGCCGGCACTGCGTCCGGCGCTATGACCACCATTGCCCCTGGATTTACAACTGCGTTGGGGAGAGGAATCACCCATTCTTCGTCGCCTATTTGGCTGTTCAGCTTGTGGTTCTCTTGTGGGCGCTGCCAGTGGCCTGGTAAGAAAGCTTATGGCGGGAGACCCCCAGACATAAATTTTTTTTATTGGTGTGTGTATGTGTGTGTGTGTAACAGCCATAGAACCATAGAATCATAGAACCGTAAAGTTGGAAAGGATCCTGAGGGTCATCTAGTCCACCCCCCTGCAGTGCAGGAATCTCAACTAAAGCGTCTCTGGCAGATGGCCATCCAACCTATGCATAAAACGCTCCAATAAGGGAGAGCCCACCATCTCCGGAGGGAGTCCTTTCCACTGTCAAACAGCTCTTACCATCAGAAAGCTCTTCCTGATGTTTAGTCGTAATTTCCTTTCTCGTCACCAGGGATGAAAGAATAGTCATCCATCCATCCATCCATCCATCCATCCATCCATCCATTCATGGGAACCTCACACAACGTTAACTGACCCAGGGCACACCCCTTTCCTCAAGACACACACCCTTGCTGCCCTGCTCCACCCGCTCATAGGACTGAGAATTCTCCCTTGATTGTCTTGAATGTCAGAGGTGTATTGGGATGGGTTGGAACAGAAATAACATTTTTGGGAGAATATTCATTTTTATCACCAATATTCTCCCCATTAATGATAATTGCATTCTGCCCTGTATATCTAAGTCCTTTTAAATTTCCTTCCAAGTCTTCACATAATTATCTTTATAGATGTTATGATTGGTTACCAATAGCCACACTTCTAAGTACTTCTCTTTCCCCCTCAATTTTCCAGCTGGTAATTTCCCCTAATTTCTTTTTGGCTTGATTATCCATGTTCTTAACTAACATTTTGGTTCTGTCTTTATTTATTTGAAACCCGCCAATTTTCCAAAATCAGTTACCTCCTTTAATAACTCTGAGGCACTTTCTAAAGGTTATTCCAAGGTTAAGACAATTTCACCCACGAAAGCTTTGGTTTTATAATTTTGTGAATCTTGCAATAACTCTGATGTTCTTTTTTTTTCCCTCCACCACTAAAAAAAAAAAAGGTCTGGGCTTGATTTTGAGCATCCCTCATGGGCATGGTTTCAGTATAACCTGCTCCTCCTTCTCTCCTTCCTCGTGGTTGCCATTTTCACTGTGGTGATGACTCTGCTCCTGGGCTGCCACCTTTACCTTGCCTCCCACAACACCACCACCTGGGAGTTCATGTCCCGTCACCGCATCTCCTACCTGAGAGATTGTGAAGTGGAAAACCCCTTCGACCGAGGAATCTTCCTCAACCTCTGGCAGTTCTTCTGCGCCTGCCGCCTCATCGCCTGGGAAACCCTGTACGCCGAAGTGGGAGGCCACACCGTGTGATCGTGGGCTGGGTGACAGCACCCAACCCAGGACTAAGAGAGAGAGAGAAAAGCTGTTAGCCGGGTGGAAGCAGATGTTTGTGTATTCTCCCAGCAGCTATGGAACTGAGGGGGAGAGGCTCACTTTTGCCAGTAGCTTTCCTACATATTTCAGCAAAATATGTAAAAAAAAAAATGGCCTTTCCCCAAATGCCAACAGAGTGAGCTGTTCTGAGGTGTGTCCTTTGAGAAAGTGAACCCCACAGACCCTGCTTTCAGACCTTGCTGCTCAAACTGCTTTTTGGGGAGAGAGATGGGCAGGGGAGCTAGGAAGCCTGGTCCATTGGGGAGAGTGGGATGCTGCCCAACCAGCCTCAGTCTGCCCCCCACATGCCTTCCTTAAACCCCAGCAAGGAGTAGCCCTGCCTGTCCTTGGCTTTGGTTGCACTTATCATGGCTTCCCTGCCTTCTGACCCAATGGGCCCCAGCCACCATGGATGGACCAAGAGGAGGAGGCCATATATTGAAGACCTACTTGGAGTTTTGTTTGGGGTGGGGCAAGGTGTGCCTTCTGTCAAGGCTGGGCTCACTCTTTTTTAAAACAAAGAGCTATGTTCCCAGTATTCCTCTAGCATTTCATGGCGTGCCTTCAAGAAGTAGGTCTCAGGGACTAAAGCTTTGTTTAATAATTCTTGAGGTCCTCTTGGGAGCCTCTCCTCAGGAGAGGAGTTTAAACCTGTTTCTGCTTCTTCAATAGGAGGGACAATTTTTACACGCTCCATTTCTACATTCTGTTTTTGTAATCCAATAAAATTTAACATTATTAAAATCTTAAACCTTGGTTCTTGCTTCTGGTCTCCCCACCTCCAATGCAACTTTCCCCAAAAAACTGTCTTCCTAATATTTCTACCTCAGTTTCCAGACAGGTTGCTTTTTAAAAGAACAAGCCTAAATTTATCTCTCACCTGAAGATTAATTTGAGAGTTCTTAAACTGTGGCTTTCTATTTGATTTTGGCCCTTTTAGGGCCTGAATCTCGTGCATGTCATGGTGGGTTGAATTTTTCTCAACTTTTCTCAAGGAAAAAAGAAAGCTGCCTAATTATTGAGTCCAGACAATTCATCCCCCGCTCTGTATTGTCTACACTGACTGGCAGCAGCTCTCCAGGGTTTCAGGCAGGGGACATTCCCAGTCCAACTGTAAGATGCTCTGCCATGGAACATAGAATCATATAATTGTAGCATTGAAAGGGACCTCAAGGGTCATCTAATCCAACCCCCTGCAATGCAGGAATCTCAACTAGATCATACATGACATATGACCAACCAACCTCTGCTTAAAAAAGAAAGAAAAAAGATCCCAGTCCTCATGGTCATGAATAAATAACAGATTTAAATTCCAGAAAGAATCTCCATACTCTGGTTCCACATTCAAAAGTTACATCATTATCACAACATTCCTTAAAAGGAACAAAACTATTCTGACCCAGTGAGAATGAATCTGAGCTCTAGCAGGTGCCTGGAGACAAAGTTAAGTCTTTGAACCTCTGCCCTTCTGAGGTAAGAGGGTGGAGATGATCCAGAGGAGTTAGGCCCTTGACAAAGTGGCCCAAATCAATAGCCCCACCCAATGTGGGTGCAAAGGGTGTTTTCACAGTCCTGGCAAAGAGGGCATCCCAATTGATCTCTTGGGAAACAGAGAGGGAAGAAAAAACGTAGGCTGGTAGCCAAGGGAAGTTAGAGGCTGGTAGACCCAGGGAAGTTAATGGAGAGGATTAAGGCCCCAATTGCACTACAGTGGTACCTCGGGTTACAAACACCTCGGGTTACAGACTCCACTAACCTGGAAGTACTACCTCGGGTACTTTACTTCAGGATGAGAACAGAAATCACGCAGCAGTGGTACCTCAGGTTAAGAACGGACCTCCGGAACGAATTAAGTTTGTAAGCAGAGGTACCACTGTATACATTTCAGGCATCATACCACTTTAAACAGTTGTGCCTACCCCAAAAGCATCCTGGGAGTTTCTGCAGCTTGTTCTTGGACCTGAGAATAGTTAGGAGACCCCTATTCCCTACGCAGGGCTACCATTCCCTGGGAAGAGGGATTGATTGTTAATCCATGTGGGAAATTACAGCTCTGAACACCGCTCGCAAACTACAGTTCCCAGTATGCTTTGGGGGATGCTTTGTTTCTCCTATCTTGGTTTCAGTCATATCAACACTCACCAGCTGGGTTTGCTATTAGCAAGAGTAAAGAATAAGAACTGCCAACATAGCCATCATCTTAGCATTTATGTGGCCTATTTAATGTGTTCAGTGTGGGCCATAATTATATATTTTGGTTACGTCCACTCCACACAGACTTAAACACATGAACCTTTGCCAATCTGGTGCATTCCAGGTGCTTTGCACAACACCTCTAGTTGTCAGCCCCCGCCAACATGGGGGGAAATAAATACTGGATTTCCCAGGAAAGCTACAACTAAATCCAGCAGTGACTCATTCACCCTCAGACTAACCTATCTCAGAGTCCTAGAACCATATAGGCTGAGTAGAGCCTACAGAAAGGCGTTTTTTCCATAGACAAGCAGTGTTGTATAGTGGTTTGGGCAATAGCTGTATGTTCTGGAGACTTCCCAAAATCCTTTGCTCTGCTTTAGCTCCTACAAATGCCCTGTATGGATATGAAATACAGTGGTACCTTGGGATGCTAATGGGATCCATTCCGGAGCCCCGTTTGCATCCTAAACGGAACGTAAGACGCGATGGCATGTCTGCACGTGCGCGGGTCACGTTTCACCGCTTCCGTGCATGCGTGTGACGTCATTTTGAGTGTCTGCGCATGCGCTAGCGGCGAAACCTGGAAGTAACGTGCTCTGTTACTTCGGGGTTGCCGCAAAGCGCAACCCAAAAGCCCTCAACCTGAAGCACATTCAACTCAAGGTATGACTGTATGTCTAAACCACCTTCATTCACATTCAGAGAGACAGTGTGGTGTAATAGTTCCAGTGTCAGATTATGACTACGAAAGATCAAGGTTCAACTCCTCATTCAGTCACGAAGCTCACTGGGTGACCTTGGGGGCCAGTCACTGCCTCTCAGCCTGACCTACCTCACAGGATTGTTGTAGGGGGTTAAACGAGGTCTAAGGCCTGGGAGGGGATGGGGGTGGCGCTGTGGGTTAAACCACAGAGCCTAGGACTTGCTGATCGGAAGGTCGGTGGTTCGAATCCCCGCGACGGGGTGAGCTTCCGTTGCTCGGTCCCTGCTCCTGCCAACCTAGCAGTTTGAAAGCACGTCCAAGTACAAGGAGATAAATAGGTACCGCTCCGGCAGGAAGGTAAATGACATTTCCATGTGCTGCTCTGGTTCGCCAGAAGCGGCTTAGTCCTGCTGGCCACATGACCCGGAAGCTCCCTCAGTGAGTAAAGTGAGATGAGCGCCGCAACCCCAGAGTCGGTCATGACTGGACCTAATGGTCAGGGGTCCCTTTACCTTTTAGGGCCTGGGAGACCAGCGTTCCAATCCCCCCACTCAGCCATGAAGCTTACCGGGTGTGATCTTGGGTTGGGCCAGTCACTGCTTCTCAGTCTAAACTGTCTCATGGGGCTGTTGTGAAGATAGGTGTGAGGAGAAGGCACAGGCATCAGTGTTGGGTAGGCATGGGCACCAGGAAGGAGCTGCCTGTGGAGTTGGCCACTTTGAAATATGCACTTCTTACAATTCATGCTGCTGAGCGTATGTGAGGATAAAACATCAGGAGACACAAGAACCTTTCACTAAACAGGGAAAAACACGTGCAGGGAAAACCCCCTCAACCCCTAACATCCACTGGACATATCCAGAACATCGCAGTTGGCAGCAGTGTCTGGGCGGAAATTGTTTGGATGTCCAGGGAAATTCGAGCTCAACAACTTTTCTGTCTGGATTTTCACTGTTTGAAATATGGCAACACTAATTTCTCCCTAGAACCATGAGGGCTAGGAACCAGCTCTTCTTTAAAAAAAGGAAAAGGAAAAAGCAAAAGTCAGCCTTCCCAAATGTCATACATAGCTAATCTTGAAATACCAAAACAATGAAGGGCTTATACCTTGACCCGTTGTCAGGCCTTCCCTTCAGCAGTTAAGGAAGGCTGTTATAGGAAGATACCATCTGAGGAGAGGGAATACCCATGGGACTCTGGGCAGAAGGCAATAACGGAGCAGGCCCTTTTTCATTGCCAGTATTACATAGACCAGGCATCCCTAACCTGCAGCTCTCCAGATGTTTTGGCCTACAACTCCCATGATCCCTAGCTAACAGGACAAGTGGTCAGGGATGATGGGAACTGTAGTCCAAAACATCTGGAAGGCCGAAGGTTGGGGATGCCTGACATAGACATTCGAGCTAGGTTTATCCAGCCCATCCTATATATGCTTCCCTGGGCGTTCAGAACAACACTACATCTCCCTATCACTACAGGACGAAAGCCCAGAAGTCACATATCTAGTCACCAAATTTTGCGCTGCCATGATAGATATTCGTCGAAGGATGGTCTATGCTACAAATCAGTCCTAAATAGAAGGCCCATATTGCTAGATCCACACTTCTGAAGCCCCACCCCATACAGCTGTTATTTTTTAACTGATCTCCTTTAAAATTTCCTTATCGGTTTTTATTCATCCATTTCCTATGCCTAATCAAGTATTCTATGTATATTTTAATCTACGTTTGGTTCTTGTTCCCAATTAATTTAATAATTATCCGCTTAGAGATACTGTTTTGCTATTTATTTAGATGTTTTGCTTATGCTGGTCTGTGACCGTAATAAAGTAAATTTATTCAGGAAAAGCCAGCATCAGAATGGCAATCACAGCCAGAGAGATTCCTAGTTCTGGGCCAAGTTGAAAACACGCTGGGTTGTCTCCCCAGTCTTCATCCTGCTCAGAGCAGACACGCTGAAATTAATAAACATGATAAGCTTAGGTTCATTCATCTCAATGAGTTCTACTGTGAGTAGAACTTAGCTGGCTACTACCCTGTAATATTTACTATGCATAGTCTGTCTGATATCCTCCCCCCCCCCCCCATTACGATGCTGTTAGGCACAGAATGTCCAGAGTAAGGAATTAACTCTTAACCCGAGGTACTATTTCTGGGTTAGCGGAGTCTGTAACCTGAAGCGTCTGTAACCCAAGGTACCACTGTATTGTAAAAAGTATGCTTGCCAGTTAGGGAAGGGCCTGTGCATCAGTCCTATACCTCTTAGCTACTCCTAGCTGTGCATCCAATGAACAGTAGCCACAACAGAGGCCCCCTGACCCTGACCTTGGTTTATAATCTCTCATATTGAGCTCTGCCTGTGCATAACCTCCTGCTCTTTCCACTTCAATCCTCTTTTGCTCCTAGGAGACCCTGGAGCAGTAAAGGTGGGGCAGGAAGAGGAGGTGTGGAAGTCCTTGACTCTTCACCAACTCTTCACCTGTGTTTCCTCCTGCACCTGTTCTTCACTCTCTTGGCACCGCCCCCCCCCCCCCGAAAGTATGAAAGGGCCAGTAAAATGTTTTAAAAATTTTTTTCCAAAGTGGGTTCTGGCACCCCCTGGGAAGTGGGATTCCCTGTTAGGGGTTGCTGCAGGTGTGCATGACTGTCAGACTTCAAAGCACTGATATAACTGGGTCAAGCTCATCCATTATGCTCAATTAATTACATTGGCTCCCAGTGCATTTCCGAGCAAAATTCAAAGTGTTGGTGCTGACCTTTAAACCCTAAACAGCCTCGGCCCAGTATACCTGAAGGAGCGTCTCCACCCCCATCGTTCTGCCCAGACACTGAGGTTCAGCGCTGAGGGCCTTCTGGTGGTTCCCTCACTGCAAGAAGCCAAATTACAGGAAACCAGGCAGAGGGCCTTCTCGGTAGTGGCGCCTGCGCTGTGGAATGCCTTCCCATCAGATGTCAAGGAAATAAACAACTATCTAACTTTAGAATACATCTGAAGGCAGCCCTTCTTAGTAAAGTTTTTAATGTTTGATATTTTATTTTTAATCTTTTAATATTCTGTGTCAGAGGTGGCCCATCCAAATGGGCAAGGTATAAGTTGTTGTTGTTTAGTCGTGTCCGACTCTTCGTGACCCCATGGACCAGAGCACGCCAGGCACTCCTGTCTTCTACTGCCTCCCGCAGTTTGGTCAAACTCATGTTGGTAGCTTCAAGAACACTGTCCAACCATCTCGTCCTCTGTCGTCCCCTTCTCCTTGTGTCCTCCATCTTTCCCAAAATCAGGGTCTTTTCCAGGGAGTTTTCTCTTTTCGTGAGGTAGCCAAAGTACTGGAGCCTCAGCTTCAGGATCTGCCCTTCCAGAGAGCACTCAGGGCTGATTTCCTTCAGAAAAGATAGGTTTGATCTTCTTGCAGTCCATGGGATTCTCAAGAGTCTCCTCCAGCACCATAATTCAAAAGCATCAATTCTTCGGCGATCAGCCTTCTTTATGGTCCAGCTCTCACTTCCATACATCACTACTGGGAAAACCATAGCTTTAACTATACGGGCCTTTGTTGGCAAGGTGATGTCTCCTTTTTAAGATGCTGTCTACGTTTCATTGCTTTTCTCCCAAGAAGCAGGAGTCTTTTAATTTCGTGGCTGCTGTCACCATCTGCAGTGATCATGGAGCCCAGGAAAGTAAAATATCTCACTGCCTCCATTTCTTCCCCTTTTATTTGCTAGGCGGTGATGGGACCAGTGGCCATGATCTTAGTTTTTTTGATGTTGAGTTTCAAACCATATTTTGTGCTCTCCTCTTTCACTCTCCTTTAAAGGTTCTTTAGTTCCTCCTCACTTTCTGCCATCAAGGTTGTGTCATCTGCATATCTGAGGTTGTTGATATTTCTTCCGGCAATCTTAATTCCGGCTAGGGATTCATCCAGCCCAGCCTTTCGCATGATGAATTTTGCATATAAGTTAAATAAGCAGGGAAACACTATACAGCCTTGTCGTACTCCTTTCCCAATTTTGATCCAATCAGTTGTTCCATATCCAGTTCTAACTGTAGCTTCTTGTCCCACATAGAGATTTCTCAGGAGACAGATGAGGTGATCAGGCACTCCCATTTCTTTAAGAACTTGCCATAGTTTGCTGTGGTCGACACAGTCAAATGCTTTTGCGTAGTCAATGAAGCAGAAGTATATATTTTTCTGGAACTCTCTTGCTTTCTCCATAATCCAACGCATGTTTGCAATTTGCTCTCTGGTTCCTCTGCCCCTTCGAAATCCAGCTTGCACTTCTGGGAGTTCTCAGTCCACATACTGCTTAAGCCTGCCTTGTAGAATTTTAAGCATAACCTTCATGGATCGCTGCCTTGCCATGGTGAAGGGACTTGAATAACTCAGAGAAGCTATGAGCTATGCTGTGCAGGGCCACCCAAGATGGACAGGTCATAGTGGAGAGTTTTGACCAAACGTGATCCACGTGGAGCAGGAACCGGCAAGCCACTCCAGTATCCCTGCCAAGAACATGGACAAAGAAAACAGGCATAGAAAAGTTATGATGCTGGAAGATGAGCCCCTCAGGTTGGAAGGCATCCAACATGCTACTGAGGAAGAGTGGAGGACAAGGACAAGTAGATTCAGAGCTGATGAAGCGGCTGGGCCAAAGCTGAAAGGTTGCTCAGTTGCGGATATGCCTGGAAGCGAAAGGAAAGTCCAATGCTGTAAAGAAAAATATTGCATAGGAACCTGGAATGTAAGAACCATGAACCTTGGCAAGTTGGATGTGATCAAAAATGAGATGGCAAGAATAAATATTGATATCTTGGGCATCAGTGAACTAAAATGGACAGGAATGGGCAAATTCAGTTCGGAAGACCATCATATCTACTACTGTGGGCAAGAATCCCGTAAAAGAAATGGAGTGGCCCTCATAGTCAACAAAAGAGTGGCGACAGCTATACTGGGATGCAATCTCAAAAATGATAGAATGATCTCGATACGAATCCAAGGCAGACCTTTTTACATCACAGTAATCCAAGTTTATGCACCAACTACTGGTGCTGAAGAAACTGAAATTGACCAATTCTAAAAAGACTTACAACATCTTCTAGAAATGACACCAAAGAAGAATGTTCTTCTCATTATAGGGGATTGGAATGCTAAAGTAGGGAGTCAAGAGATAAAAGGAACAATGGGCAAGTTTGGCCTTGGAATTCAAAACAAGGCAAAGCAAAGGCTAATAGACTTCTGCCAAGAGAACAAGCTGGTCATAACAAACACTCTTTTCCAACAACACAAGAGACGACTCTACACATGGGGTATAATATACAAAAAGTTTTAACTGGATTCTGATAAATGTGCAATTAACTGTTACTTGTTTGAAGTTTATTAGGCTATTATGTTCCTTGGTGGGTTGTGCAAACTTCTGTTCTGTAGGCTTGGGGGCACTGGGGAACCAAGAGGCAAAACCTGAAAGACAGTTGCTCAGTGCTTTCTCCAGATCGGAAGTCCTTTAGGGTGAAGGATGGTAGCTCAGCGGTAAAGCACCTGTTCTGCATGCCAAAGATCCCAGGTTCAAGCATCAGCTTGCAAGGGAGGTGAAAAATAATAAAAAGGTTTTTTCAGCTATGTTTGAAGCAAGAGGAAGAACAAGCAAATAGTAGGTCCCTTGCATGGAAAAGAGGGAGAAATGACAGAGAGAAGGCAGAACTACTCAACATCTATTTTGCCCCTATTGTCACCCAAAAGGAAAACAGTGCCCAACCTGCTGACAGCAGAATAAAGGATGCCAGGAGGAAGCTGCAGCCCAATTTAAGAAACGAGGTGGTCAGGGAACACCTAGCTAATTTAAATGAATTCAAATCTCCAGAGCCTGATGAGCTGCACCCAAGAGTACTAAAGGAGCTTGCAGATGTAATCTCAGAGCCTCTGTTTATAATATTCGAAAATTATTGAAGAGCAGGTGAGGTCCCTGAAGGCTGGAGGTGGGAAAATGTTTGCATCTTCAAAAAGGGAAAAGTAGAAGACCCAGGTAACTACTGACCAGTCAGCTTGACATCAATACCAGGAACATCCTAAAACAGTCAGTCAGTCTGTGAGCACTTAGAAACTTATGCTTTTATTACTAAGACCCAGGATGGGTTTCTCAACAAGAAGTAATGCCAGACAAATATTATTTTGTTGATAGTCACAAGCTTAGTGAGTAATGGGAATGCTGTGGATGTAGTGTGTCTTGATTTCAGTAAGGCTTTTGACACGTTCCCCATGATATTCTTGTGAAAAAGTTGGCAAAATGTTGTCTGGGTGAGGATAATGGTTCGGTGGACTTGTAGCTGATTGACCAAACCCTAATGATTCAACATCCTGGGGGAAGTCACAAATGGGGTACCACATGGTTCTGTCCTGGGCCCGTTGTAGTTCAACATCTTAACTAATGACTTGGATAAAGGAATTGAGGGGATATTCATCCAATATGCAATGACATAAAACTGGGATGGTAACCAATGTCACTGAGGACAGAATTGAGTCAAGATGACCGTACCAGATTGGAGACCTGGGTCAAAACTAACAAAATGAATTTCAGCAGGGACAAATGTAAGGCTCTACACTTAAGACACCAAGAACCAGCTACACAGATATAAGATGGGGGACACCTGGATTGCCAGTACATGTGAAAAGGATATAGTAGACCACAAGTCAACAGTGTGATGCAGCAACATTTGTTTTTTAATGCTATTCTAGGTTGCATCAACATAAGTATAGTTTCTTGATCAAGGGAAGTACCGGTAATAGTCCTGCTCTAATCTCCTTTGGTCAGACCCTAGCTGGAGTAATGTGTCCAGTTCTGGACATCACAATTTAAGGATACTGTCAAGCTAGAATGTGTGCAGAGGAAAATGACAAGATTACCAAGGGTCTGGAAACAGCCTTATGAGGAATAGTTGAGAGTTGGATATGTTTAGCCTAAAAGAGACTGATAAGGCAATCTTCCAGGCTGTCAGATGGAGCAAGCTTGTTTTCTCCTGCCCTGGAGGGAGAGACCCAAACCAATGGCTTCAAGTTACAAGGACAATTCTGACTAAACACCAGGAAGTACTTTCTGATGGCAAGAGCTGTTTGACTATGGAACAGACTCCCGTGAGACTTCCAATAGCCTGGACTGTCTGTGGAATGTAAACACAGTCCTGTGCCTGCAAGCAGCTGCACAGTGAGAAACTAACAAGGTAGACTCCCTCTCCTTCCTTCCTTGGAGGTTTTTAAACAGAGGGTTGGATGACCACCTGCCATGGTTGCTTTAGTTGAGATTCCCAATTTGCAGCGGGGTGGACTAGATGCCTCTCAGGGTCCCTTCCAACCCTACCATTCTATGTGGTCCCATGCTTCTGCGATGTCGCATCAGTCAAAGCAGTTTTAGAGCATCCCTTTTTTTTGTAAAACCACAAGAAATGGCCAGGAAGCAGCATTGTATCAAGTAGCAGAGGCATTCACACTTCTTCAGTCTCCCATTAGTTATCTCAGCTGACTGGAAAGCTCTCGACAGTCCAAACAGGCAATACTAAGGTAGATAGTCAGGCTTGCTATATACACATAACCCTATATTCATAAAATGCTTCTCTATGTTGTGCATGGTTTTTCTGTGCAAAAATAAAAAAATAAACTTTAACACAACACTGAGCAGTTCAGTGTTGCCATCATCTACAACTGTGCACAAGCAGCAGCCAGCTCATCACTCCTCTTGCTTACGCAGCCCTTCCCCTAGTGAAAATGTTACCTTTTGCCCTAGGCTATTTTCTACACATGCTCCTCTACTCTCTATCCAGGCAAGCAAGAAGCATTAGCAGATTCTGCACACATTCCAGCTGTGTAGCTTTTTATAATGCTAAACCTCCCTTCTTTTAATTACTTTTGAGATCAGGATGAATTACGACTGGAGTTATCTGTCTGCCAATTAATTTTCACCCAGAATGCGAACTGATGGCCGGCATAAGAAGGCACTAACTAACAGGCTGAAAAATAAAACAGATAGCCTGTCTTACTTATTTGTGATTAAGAAAGATTATAAACTATTAAGAATGTGGGAGGCAGATGATGATGGGAGACTATCTCCACACAGGTGCCTGGAGGAGTGAAACGAACAATCAAATTATGCTGCTGGAGTAGAATGAAACCATTGACACATCAAGAAACATACTGAGATGGCAGAGAAAGGATCCTGTGTGCAAATTGGAGTGAACTCAGCGGAAAAAGCTACCAAGCCTCTGGCAATTCTTCTGGAAGAAGAGTGGAAAGAACTTTCCCCCCCTAAATTAAGCTGGGAAATGGGATTGGAAGATATTGAACTGGGTACAAATTAATGAACACACAATAAATTATGGATTATTCTAATAATGGGTGTTGGAATTTCTTTGGAGAGAAATTCATCATAGAGTACCAGAGGAAAGACTGTTCTTGACATTTAGCAACATAAAAAAAAACCTTTGGAAATTTTTTGTAAAAAAAAAAATTGTGTGGAAAGGAAAATGAATGAACTTGAGATGTCAAGAGGTTGAAGATTGGGAAAACGCTGTCTAGTAGATTGAGGAACAGCTGCATATGATCCTGGTGTGAATACTTTTAATATTTTGAATAATCTTTATACAGTATACATAATTGACAGATGGAGAATTGGAAATCCTTTCTTTCTATTTACTGTGTTTTCTATTTTTCATTCTTCTACCCACTTTACTCTTAGTTTTTTGATGTCCTCTAATCATGCTTTCAAGAGTCAAGTGTGCACGAGGGGCTTGTTTCAGGAAAAGGAAAACAGCTATGTTGCTAATCATATAACTTACTTTCAAGAGTTTTCTTCCCATCAACGTAATATTGATTAGTCCTAATGGTACTAACTTCCATACTGAGAAAGCAAACTAAAGGGGTGGGGTCGAACATGTTTTTATTTCATTTTTCCAGTGAAGACTATTAGCCCCCTTGTGTACACATTAAGTTTTATTGTAACAAAGCAACTTGTACACTTTTGAACATTCAGAACTGAGCAACTTTCTTTTTCCAGTAAAACAAAATTCTTTTGAAAAAACAAAACAAAGAACAAAATTACAATAGAGAATGTGAAATCCAAATAAAGTCCTACAGGTTCTGCTGATTCTCCATCAAGTGGCAGGGCTCAACTGTAAAAAAAAATCTCCTAAGTGTCATATTTTAAACTGCAAGGATGTTTATTGGGATTAAACATGCCAAAGGAGACGTATTGTTTTGTTCAAATGCCCCTTTAACCCACCCCAACATCTGAAACCCACCCTTGCTTACATTGTCTATAACCCCCTCCTTTTTTAAGCTTTTTTTTAATTAAAAAACAAGAGTAGACAGATACATGTTGGTAAATGCTGTCCATATTCACATAGAGACACAGTGTAATCTCTGAGCCCAATATACAGAGAAAGGAGGAAAAAGCTAGATTCTATGCACTACTACACAGGGGCCTAGCACTCTTCAGCTTCCAGCAGAGTGAAGGGAGGAGAAGGTTCTTTCTTCCCCACAGAACACAGTGTGTTGATTTTATTAAAAGTTTTTGTTTTGTTTTGTTTAGAAAGAGGAAGTGGGGAGGGTAACAAAATGAGTAAAGATTTCATTTCCACCAAATGCTGCTTGATATTTTCTGCAAAATTATTTGTGAACCATGGTGAAGAGGAGAGGAAAAAAAGACCTCAGGAGAACAAGGCGACTGAGCACGAAAAGGATGGGGGGGGGGGAGAATAGACAGCAACTTGCTCCCAGGGACTGGAGATGGGGGAAACGGGGAGGAAAGAGGGTGGTTGGAATCTGTCAGTGTTCAGTCATCTTCTCCTTCATCCTCCTGTTGAAAGAAATGCAACATTTAAACACACTGTTAAGTAATCACCACAAGAATCCAAATTTCATACCATCCATTCCCTCCCCACTTTTACTTTTCAGGAGAGGCTCTACCACACTCTTTTCTGCTCTACTTCTACATCACAAGGCAAAACTGCTATCCTGACGATGCTTGCTAAGGGGCCTATCCTAATAAACACACTGAACAAGCTTCTGCTCCTGTACTGTTCAAAGCACTGATCTTCCACATGAAGGGGAGATCCTTCAAATTACAGCTACTTAACCCAAGTCACTCAAGACTACGGCATGCAGAGAAGATGCCATGGCAAAGATGACTGGTTCTGCTCTTCCTAAGCCTATTTACAAGCCATTGCTAAATGGCAAGTGTCATTCCAACCTCTCCTTCTTCTCCCTCGTCATCATCTTCATCTTCTTCGCCCTCATCTTCGTCACCTTCCTCATCAATGTCCTCCAAGCCTTCTTCCTCCTCCTCATCATCGTCATCTTCCTCTCCCTCACCTTCTTCATCATCCATATCAGGAACCTTATTTGAAAAACAATAAAACATTAGCATGTTTATCTTAAATTACTCAACTCCACCCCCCCCCCGAAGCATGATGCAAATTCATTTAAAGACTCTTACCAAGTAGTACTGTAATGGGTTCGGCCAGATGTCATCTTTAATGACCTCGCCTAGTTCATCGGCACCAGCATCAGAATGGTCAGTGAACCAGGTGAAGAAGCTCTCCGGTTCTTCATGCTGCCTCTTTCTGCTGGCCTTGTTTTGTGACTGACTTGAGCGCTTTGTCAGATCCTTACAAAAATTAAATAAATAAATAAATAAATAAATAAAGGCAACAGAAACATCAAAACTTCCTTCTGAAAGTGAGTTTTTCCACTGAAAAGATACTCAGATTGCTAATCTGTCATCTTTATTCAGAAACTGTGAAGTACTGGACCACTTACTGAACAAGATTATGGAGCAGCAGCAGCATCAAACTGCTTTTGATATTCCCCACCAAATTCAGAGAAAACGTAATTTAGGAGCACAAGATGAACTGTCCATTCTGAAGTAATTCTACTTCCACAGCACTTTAACAGATAAGGCTTCCTCATAAAGAACCCTGAGAACTGTAGTTTGTTAAGGATCTCCCAACTCTCAGCACCCTTAAGGGTTCTTTACATGGTGTAGCTGTGGTGCAACACTCTCAACATGGCAGAGAATTCCAGATTGTTGAATGAAACAGACCTTTTCATTAGGAATATCCCACGGGTACAACTGTACTTTTTCAGCAGGGACACATCCCCTTGCGGACAACCTAGACACAGCAGGCTACATCCCAGCAACACAAAAATTAGAGGTTTCTACAAACACACCTCCCTTTCCCTTCAGGCAAGCAAGTGGAATTATCATAGCTTAGGGAAACATCCCAGGCTGTCATGCTAAAGAAGCAGGTGAATTAGGCCATTCCAGTTTCTTTAGTGTTATTTCTGGTTCTTTCCATTAAAGCATCGGCTGGGTGGGATGGGGAGAGAGGAAAGATTCCAACAGATTTGCATCTAATATGAATCTTCAGACAAGTTTAGGCCACAGAAGTAGAAGACATAACAACTGAATTACTAAAATCCAACTTCTAAGCCTCCTCAAGTATCTTTATGGAGTTGTTCGGAGCCAACCTGATTACATTCAGGTTCAGATCCTCAGTCATGACACTGAATGGGTGACCTTAGGTCAGTCACTCTCACAGCCTAACCTTCTTCACAAGGTTGTTGTGAAGACAGAGGGGAGTAACTATGTACGTCACTGTGCTCCCTTGAGGAAGAGCAGGATAAGGATGGAATAAATAAATAAACTAAAACAATTAGTTTTTAATATCTTTATATGCTTTTCTCTTTTCCATCTCCCAGCAGTACCATGCTGTTTTGCAAATTAACCATCTCCCTTCACACTACACAAAAGGGTTGTGCCCAACCAAGTTGTACTCACAGAAGACCCATGGAATGCACCTAATTGAATCGTCATTCATTTCAATGGGTCTACTTAAAGTATAACTAATACTGGATATAACCCATAGGTTGGCATCCACATGCATTATTTGCTTCCAAAAGTTCTCAGAGCAATCTAAGAAGCTCATAAATTCCATCCTCTGAAACACCAGATCACATAAAATCCATCAGATACAACCATGCTTTGTTTCACCCATGCAAGGAGGAAAAAGAGTCTGGAGAAGACGCTGCTAGTGTCTGGGATCAACTATCCCACAAAACCAACAGGGATTCAAAGAAATCTGCAGCTACGTACCTTTCCAGATTTCCATTTGATTTCACTTGATTTTGATGATGGGTCCCCACTCTCATTCAGATGAAACTCTTTGGAGAGCATCTTGTTTTCAAAATATGGATTCTCATCAAAATACTGCAGTCAAGAGAATATAAGGTCAATACATGGCATAGATATTTCAAAGCACGGCCTCAAGGAGCACTAGGCTGTTCTCCCAGCCATCCACAAACGTGGTAAGGAAGGTGCAGCACACCTTTACTTACAAAATCTATTCTGTAACCTGATTTGATGTCTTCAAACTCTGTCACTTCCACCCTGGTCAAATAATGCAGCGCTTCTTCATCTTCTTCTCCCAACAGTGCAGATACTATCAGAGAATTACAAAGTTTCCATCACATGTGCGTTTTACATATTCATCAGCAGAAGCATCACCACCCTACAGAATTTTATTTCCTAACCTGCTCTGAAACATATATTGCTGCCGGGTTCTCCAACTTCATTCACATTACGGAAATCAACTAATATAAACTCAGTTCTAGTAAATTATTTCTGACTTGTTTTTACAGAAGGCTGAGGTCTGAAGCTAAAGTGAAGTGGGCTGCATCTGACAACAAACCTCTCCCTGCCACAATCCCCTCCCCACCAGGAACTTCTTCAGAGATTCCACTGATGGAAGCTGTGCTTTCACCTCAACAACACTGCTCAATATAGCCAAATAATACAAAAGAAAGCCAATGTTTAGGAATCTGAATAACAGGTTTTGCATTAGAGAAAGAGTGCATCTGCAATGTTTTTCATAGGCTGTCATCTTGTTGTTACTGTTATTATCTTTAGTTATATCTGCCTTTTTCCCAGTCCAAGACTCAAGGTGGCTTACAAAGATAAAACAGTACAAGCTAAAAACATAGAAAAGACAATTAATAAAATCTAAGTAAACACCGATAAAAATAGAAAAAGGTTCATTAACAACACAGTCCAGAACAAAAAAAAAATGTTGGATAGGATATTCAGTATCACAAGTCACTTTGAAAAATTAGTACAAGTTAATTTATAAAACAAATATTTAGAATTTATAGACTTTAATGTACCTTGTGGGTGGTTGACAAATGTTGTTACCCAAAAGTTCGGGATTTTGGCGATCAATTCTGACCTCTTCTGGAAGAATGGTTGGCGGAGTTTGTTGTACTTCTGTTCTACTTTCAAAATTTCCTCACTGGCCTGTTCATTCAGTCTATAGCAAAGACAAGATCCAAACAAAATGGGAGATCCAAAGTGTAGGGGAAGTAACAAAGCAGCATGACATTTCACAGCAGATTTGGGGGGGGGGGAATAGAACACTAAGTAGCAGGATTAGTTTATTTCAATCTCTAACAACCTGAAAGTTTAATCTGAAACCAATGGGACCAGGTCATTGATGCACTGTTAAATAATTTTGTCCAAATAAGTAGCTATCTATCCTTCCAGATCAGAGCCCAATATGGACCCTCGTGTTACATACCGTCCTCCTTACAAATGCTTCGGGTAACGAGCTCCACTAACCCAGAAGTAGATGCCCCTAGTTGCAAACTTTGCCCTGAGATGTGAGCGAAGTCGTGCGCCAGCGGCGCAGCACCAGCAGCAGGAGACCCCATTAGCGAAAGAATGCCTCATGTTAAGAATGGCTTCGGCTTAAGAATGGACCTCCAGAACGAATTAATTTTGTAACCAGAGGGACCACTGTATCTGAATGATGATGAATTCAATTGTAGAGCTGTAAACATTCTCAAGTGGCATTAAATGAGTCAAATGCACCCTATTACCATATTGCACAGCATCTCCCATATATAGATCTGAGTTTTAACTCTGGTTAATAGATGTGGTTGGACTACAACTCCCATCATTCCTAGCCATCACGGCCTGTGATCAAGGACGATATGAGTTGTAGTTCATTAACATCTGGGGACCCAAGGTTCAGAAAGGCCACTAGCTCAGAAAACTCAGTTTGCCCCACGTGATTGCTGACAGTAGGTATGCACAAAAGGAATGAAAAATGAAACAAATCAACGTTCATTCATTTTTCAACACCTATGAACCAGGTGCATTGTTTCACACTTAAGAAATACCATTAATGGTCTTTGTAAAATCCACAGAGAGGAGGAGCAATTTGCAGGTTGCCTCTCTGGCTGCTGGGGTGGGTGGGGGGCTTGATTTCCTTCCCCTTCCACACCCATAGCTGGCATCTTATTAAGCAGCATTGGCTCACATCACTTATGAAAATCTCTGTCCAAAATATACGAACTTCTTACTGCTACCAGCAGTTTCCTTTTCAACTTTTGTATTTAATAGATGAAATCCAAATAAGCACAGCTCATGTTTTCAAGTTTCAAAGTACATTCCAGCTGCCTTATTTTATAAATCTTTATAAGCAAATTACTAAATAGCAGACAAAAAGCTTTTATCAGCTATGTTGTTTGGTAAACCTACATTATTATATAACACAAGCATTGAGATGCTTGTTAATATATTCTGAATAAACATATAACACCATCTGGGTTACCTGTCTATTTCATTCTGTACTTCATCAATATGTTCAATTGCTTCCTGCTGCTCTTTGTCTGGAAAAAAAAGTGCCTCAAGTCAGATTCTAATTAGCAACACAATAAACACATGTAATGCTTGTTCTCAATATTGTGGATGGAATTTTGATCTATATTGTTTCTCTATCTGCTTTGCTTTTGACTGTGTATTCATTTGCACATGCTTTCTCCCACATACACTGAACATGCATTTTAACAAGAAAACATTCCATTTCCGTTCTTAGGCTCCAAATCTATGCACTTAAATAGGAAGTTGAGAAGATGGTTTTTAAAATAAACAAATCAGACAAACCTATTCCTAAGTATAAATTCACACAGTACTGTGCTGAAAGAATTTGATCCAAAATCTGAGCCCCACAGGGTCTGTGGGTGGAAAGAACTGCTCTCATGTATTTACAAGATTGTTTTCAATCTATACTTCTAATCTTGCAACTATTCTCACCTGGTGGGACCCATGAGATGGTTACTTTGCTTCTACATCTCTCACCTGGCCCATCATACAGCCAATAGACTTTAAGAATGTTCATGCCACAAGTTGTTGAACTAATCAACCCATCAGTTTCATTTAATTGAAAAAAGCTATGTAATAAAGAGCACACCTGAGAACACATTAATTTCCTGGATCACCATTTTTAAGGCAATAAAAAAACCCTGTTGAGCAAGTGAACACGCCACACTGTTTCCTTTAAAAGAAACAATGCTTATTGTCTAGTGTGCTTTCAGACAGAGTGAAAGAGTGGGAAGCAGCCTATTTAAAAACCCAGATGGCGGGATTCCACGGACCTGTTAGTCTAGCCTGCATTATTTGGAGACAAATGGGCTTTCCAAAACCTGGGATGAGGGGAACCCCAACCTCCCCTTGGCATAAGGAAGCCTGCTATTCCAGGACCCTTTCTTTGGGAACATGGCACAATGAATTTTGCACGACATGCTTTATGTGCAGCGTGGCTTGCTGGCGTGCAGCTGCAGGCAATGAAAGCAGGATCACCTTAAAACTCATCCCAGCAAGAAAATCTTTTTTTAAAAAAAGGCGGCTGCAGACGGCGGTAGAAGCAACACGTGCGCAGAGTAACGGACGCTGGGCACTCTTTTGAGGGTTGGTCCCTGCCAGACAATTGTGTTTCCTTTTTACAAGCAGAAACGTTTAAAGGGTGGGGAGTGCCCCGTTTCTCTCAAATACAATGAAAACATGAATTCATTTTTTAAAGAAATCTGCAGTTGGGCATCTGTAGGTGCGTATATACATATACAGTATAAATGATTTGGGGGCGGAGATCAAGCCACGAGTTTCGGGTTTGATCTGAGCCGCCGAAGCCATGGCACAGCTGCACGTGGTGGGAAGTTGCGACCCCTCAAACTGCAGGAGGGAAGCCGCCGCTTTGTAGTAAAAAGGACACCCACAAAACGCGCTCCTCTCCTCCTCCGCCTCCAAAGTACAAAACCTTCTTCCGAGCTGCTGCAAGGCAAAAGCCATGCGTTGCAGGGAAGGCAATCATGGCGGCAAGCAAAAGCGGGGGGCGGGAAAGAAAGAAAGCACGGCTGGAGCGCGGCCGGGGAGGATATATTCTCTGCGTGCGAGGAAGCGATATAAAAGGGATCGGAAGCGAAGAGCGAGGCCTTCTGCTGCTGTTGCCGCCGCCAGAGAGGCGGGAAGAAGAAAGCAGCCAAGGGCGCAAGGAGAGCGAGCGGGCGAGAGCGCGCCGCGCGGGAGACAAAAGGGGCGCTTTAACATGGCCTCCCTCCCTCGCTTGGACTCAGCCGCCGCCGCGGCCTGCACATCCGGCCCACACGAGCGAGGCCCCCCTCCGCTCGAAGGCGCGCTTCCCTTCCCGCCTCCGGTGGCGGCCGCTGCTGCTGCTGCTGCTGGAGAAGATGGCGGCTGCGGAGGGGGCAAAGGAGAAGAGCCTCGGCGTGTGCATCTCTTCCCTCCCACCTCCGGGTCCCGCCCGCCATTCCCGCGCGCCACACAAGACCCCCTTTCGCCCCCGCCTCCGGCACCCGCACCTGAGATCTCGTCGGCCCCGTCGTGGTTGGAGTTGAGCTCCTTCTTGCTGACTTTGGCCGGCGGCGCCGACATGTTGGGAGCTAGAAGAGGCGGGGAAAGAGAGGGGAGAGACAGGCAGGCAGGCAAGGACTGAGAGAGCAGAGCAGCAGCGCAGCCTCGCCTCAGACCGGGCTTAGCTGGAGCTGCCTCTGCTCCTCCTCCTCCTGGGTCTTCCTATGCGTGGGAGAAGACGGGGTGGCGGCAGAGCCTGGGCTCCCCTCACGCTATCTCCACACAGCGAGAGCCTCCGCCTCCTCCTCCTCCTCCTCTGCCGCCTCCTCCTGGTTCTGGCGAGGGGAAAGCGAGTTGCGCGCAGGCGCGCAGATTGGTTTTTATCGCTCCTTTCCCGCGGCCGCCACCAGAGGGATAGTAGAATCGAAATACGCATGCGCACTGGGGACTTTTTCTTCCTCCCGCCCCCTCGCTTACTCCTGTGCGCGTGTGTGAGTGGCCGCGCAAGCGCAGGCGCGTCCCTGCGCCTAGAGAACGCGGGTGAGCCAAAGGCACATGCGCAGAAGCTCCAATGTTGCTTTTCCCCCAACGGGTGAGAGAAAACCGAGCTTACTGCGCAGGCGCCTTTACTCTTCTCCCCACCTTCATCATAGAAAAGAACGTAAGGATGTAGCTCCCTCCTCCCTATCAGGTAGCGAAAGAATTCTCTTGCGCAAGCGCATACGCTCTCTGTGCATGGGACGTACAGAGGATAACTGCCCACGGAGGGGCTACGGATAGCAGGAGAGGGTTGACAAAGCGCAGGCGCAGAAATACCCTCCTCTATAGGCACAGGTTTTAAAAGATGGGCAACAACTTAAACGCAGGGGCGGATGTGTCGGCTTTAATCCCGCCTCCTCTTCGGATGCTGCTTTGTCGCCATGGATGTGCGTCTATAAGTTAATATTTGCATATGTATAAATAGGAGTGGGCGCGGCCTTGAATGGAGTTATGTTGGAGAAGCGAAAATAGAACGGTGGTCCCTGCGCATGCACAGACATGTCACATAAAATTTTTATTTTTCTAAGCACTGACTGGCGCCCAAAAGAGAGCCATGCGCTCTCCAAGGAATTTTCCTAGCAGTGTAATAATATAGGCTATATTGCAACTACTTTTTTGTTTGCCTTCCCTACTTTATACTGAAATCCTGCCTTTTCTCCCAGAAGCTCAACTTTTTATTTATTTAAAAGCGTTTTAACAGGGATGCCATATCTCCAAAAGTGAACTAAATAAATATACTGCTTAACATTTCAAAAATCTCTTAAGTGGCATACTGTGAAACAAAATAATACATCCTGAAAATGAAAACACTGCCTAAAACCAATAAATCAATAAATATACAACTTGATTTAAGAAATCTCTAAAGCGGTGTAAAGTCTAAAGAAGCTGTCATTAAAATAAAAAACCCTAAAACCTAATATACAGTAATACTTTTTTTAAAAGTATATCTTTATTAATTTAAAATAAATACATTTATGGGAAAACAGACAAACGAACAAATAAACAAACCTACTGTAATCAAACAAACAAATAATGAAGAAATCAAACAAACAACCACAATATAAGAAACAACAAAACTAGTATAACTAACGTCATTTATACTCCCGATACTGAAATCAATTATAAAACTTATAAAGAAAGAAATTAAAAATGTCTTCCAATTAATCTAACTGTACTTTATCTATCAATTACCTTATACCACACAGTTGCATATTTCTTATATAGTATTTTTATCTCCCTACTATCTTATATTTATACAATACAAGGATCAGTCTAGTTCTGCCAAGATGTTTCCTTTTATACCATAGTTTTTAAAGTATTCTTTAAAGATTCTCCACTCGTTGTAGACTTTTTGTTTTGGTTGGCCTCTTATCCTTCCTGTCACCTTCGCTAGCTGCAGATATTCTACCATTAGGTTTTGCCAGTCTGCCGTATTGGGTATTATTGTATTTTTCCAATTTCTTGCTACTAAAATTTTGGCTGCCGTTATCCCGTACATGAACAATGTTCTTTTTGATTTCCCTATTTCTTTTAGCAGGGTGCTTAATAAAAATATTTCTGGCCTTTTTTAAGTGTAAATTTAAATAGTTTTTAAAGTTCTTCATATATATTATTCCAAAATACACAAATGTCTGTACACTTAAACCACATATGCAAATAAGACCCAATTTCTCTGTTACATCTCCAACATATAAGGTGATCTATTCTTATACATTTTAGCAAGTTTTTCTGGAGTTTGGTGCCATCTGTACATCATCTTCATTGTGTTTTTCTTGAGATTATAACAGGCCATTAATTTTGCATCTTCCCGCCATAATTTTTCCCATTGTTCCATGTAAATATTATAACCCAGATCTTGTGCCCATCTCACCATTACGGTTTTCACTTCTTCTTCCTTTACCTCCCATTCTAATAGGAGGTCGTATACCCACGAGATATATTTTCCTTTACTTTGTATCAATTCTTTTTCAAATTTTGATGTTTCTTTTGCAAGTCCTGCTTTCTTATCAATTATTAATCTTTGATGTATTTGAAAATATTGCAGCCAATCTGTTAAATGCCCATTAATTTCTTCATATTTTTTCAGTGTAGGCTCCTCCTCCTGTCCTAATAATAATCGGTACATAAAACAAATTCAGAGATTTCAAGCATGCAGAAACAGGCAGGGAAAGCCTGAGGACAGCTTGCGCTAAATGTTTTACAAATTGGCATTTCCCAGCCTGTGGGTCACAACCTGCAAGTGGGTTGCAAATCCTGTGCAAGTGGTCATGGGCTTTACAATTTATGCTTTGATTCCTCATGTAATTGTAAAACTTGCAGTTAAAGTGCACGAAACTGATGGCAGCCAAATCCATGTGACAATAAATCAATTAATCACCATGTCAAGATGATTTAGACTTGAGAAACACTATTATAATTGTTATGAGAATTATAAGGTCTAAGATATAAAATAAATGTTCATAAATGTACCAGGCAAACACATACATAAATATATAAACTGCAGGAAAACAGTGCTAAAGCCATTTTGAGTCTTTCAGTGACCTCAAATATTCCTCTGCAGTTTGGATGGAAATAGGAAAAGCCTCCCCATTGTCTCTGTGCTCACAAATCCTGCCTTAAGGGCACATTTGTGTATGAATAGGGTGACACTGTGACCAGGACTCAGGAATTAAATATTTATCATCACAAAAGAATGGCCAGGCTGTCCAGGTAAACCCATTAACAGGTATCCTGGCAGATAGGATTTCTGCTGTAGACAGACATACATCCTGTGATGTATGTATGATGTTTTGGGGGGTGGTCTTGAGCTACAGGGTGGATAATTTCAAAAGTCTATGTAAGGGTTTGCACACCATTGTTCAGGGTTCTCCTCCCTCCTGCATGTGGTGAGTGGGGACCCTGTTGCAACCCTTTAATAAAGATCAGGCTTACTAGCCACTTTGCTTCTCAATATACTCTGGTTGTCCTCTGTTATTTTCTCCTAAGGACTCTATATGGGCTCTAGGATACCCCATAAGGGAAAATGAGCATTTTTTTTCTTATAACAGCAATGTAATAAAAATATTGCTTCTTACCCCTAAATTTCACTCTTGAGCAGTGATGAGTAGCAAGATCTCTTTCGTATCCTTCAGATATATGAAAGAATGCCTCCTTCCATACCAATCTGGGAACTGAGATTTGCAAAACAGGCCCTATTTGCAGTTCCATCTTCTGCTGAAGTTCAATGCATGGGCACTCCTGGGAGGGCCTTCTTAGTGGTAGTTCCACACTTATGGGATGTTTCCTTTGCCATTTGCTTTATCTTTAACAACCAGCAGCCTCTTATCCAGCATTGCTAATAGTCAAATAAATAACAACAAAATCAGTACAGTTTTGAATACAGTGGTTAAAATCCATGCAGTTTAGACAGGTTCAGTCCACTATCTTGATTCAAAACGGCATCCAGTTGTATCTAAATATAGACCAAGAAAACCCTGCTATTTGATCTCAAGAATCATTATGCAAAAATTTGTTAAAATCATTGCAGTTTTGGAAGATTTAGTCTTGATTCAAAATGGCACCCAGTTGTATCCAAACATAGACATAAAACTGTCCTTTGATCTCAGGAGCCATCATATAAAATATGCTTATGGTATGTTACATCTAAATCTTATATCTAAAATCACTTTCTCAAATATCATCAAAATGTGTGGTGTAGTGCTTCAAGTGTTGGACTGGGACCTTGGGAGACCAGGGTTCAAATTTCTACTCAGCCATGAAGTTCACTGGATCACTGATTATCTCTCTGCCTCACCTGTCTCACAGGGTTGTGGTGAGGATGAGGAAATGAGAAGTGTGCATGCTACCATGAGCTCCTTGGAGGAAAGGTAGGGTATTAAATGGTAAACAAATAATAAAAAATAAATATTATATAAATCCAACCCCCCAAGCAAACAAAGGAAAGAGTGTCAGATAAACCAATCCTTACTTGGTGTAGCAAAAGTCTGCATAAATAGAAAAATCTTCACTAACCCCAAACGGGCACAGAAGAATAGCTGTTTGAACCTCAAGGAGCAAAGTATTGCAGAATGTGCACAGCCAACTGAATGCTATTTTTTTCCATTTCATTTTATTTAACAAAATGTAAATACTGATTAATTGTAGTAAAGCCTCTTAAGTGGTGTATTAAAAATATAAAAATGATCAATTAAAACAGCTAAAAAAACAAAAAAACTTAAGGTTAATTAAAAGGCTGTAGTCTATGTTAGACCTACTCAGAGTAGACCAATTGAATTTAATGGGCATGACTAAAGTAGGTCCATTAATTTAAGCAGGTTTACTCTTAAGTGAAAAAAAACCATAAAACTAGCAACCCAACAGTGAAGGTGAAAAACATTTATTTTGTATATTAACGGCAAGCATTTTAAGATTGTTTTAAATTGTCTTTCATGGTCATTTTTGTAAGTAATACAGGTGTTGTAACAGTGATGATGTCCTCATCACTACAGAGGAAGCTCGCCAATCATTTACCTCAGTTGGGCCTAAAATAGCTCCCTCAATGCTAACTGTGACAGGGAACTTTTGGATAAACAGGGTTAAAATTTACTTAAAAGTAGGATAAAGACACGGATTTCAGCATAAAGTACAGTGGTACCTCGGGTTAAGAACTTAATTTGTTCTGGTGGTCCGTTCTTAACCTGAAACTGTTCTTAACCTGAAGCACCACTTTAGCTACCGTAATGTAGCCTCCTGCTGCTGCTGTGCCGCCACACGATTTCTATTCTCATCCTGAAGCAAAGTTCTTAACCCGAGGTACTGTTTCTGGGTTAGTGGAGTCTGTAACCTGAAGCATCTGTAACCTGAAGTGTCTGTAAACCCGAGGTACCACTGTAATTAATGAAATACTAATGTTAGTGATGGCGAGCCAAGTAGTTGAGGTAGAATGTGAAGTGGCAGAGGTTCACAAAATGGCCACCAATTTGAAAAACAAGTTGGAAACTACTAAGAGGAAAGAAAATAAGGGAGGAAGAGAGATGTTTGGGGTGTACACAAGGAAATCATCCTGTTTTCCCAGGTGTGATAAGGAAAACAATCTTAAAAAAAATAAATATTTTTTTAATAACCAGTCACATTGTTCCCCCTGCATGCATGATGGCTGATAGTCGGCAGTCTGAAAACGGATAGGTGCAATGTCTTGCTGGACTTTAGCAGGGAAAATTGAGGGCGACTGAATTGAAAGCTCTACAATGGCTGTTTTTAATCTAGCCGAGACCAACAAAACAAATAGAGCTTGTGACACAAATTTTAAGGTGCACACATAGCGGACACATGCTCCACAGAAAACCAATCCTTCACCCTTCAAAAAAATTTTCCCTGAAAATAAAATGACTTTTTGGTTCACAGGGCAATTCTGAAGCTCATCTTGACTCTCTTCATGTCCCCAAAGATGTTCTCTGCTGTAGAAGGAAGTATATTGGAAAAACCTTTCTCAACAGTTCTTTTCATTTGCAAACTCCTCCAAATACATAAAACATCTCTCATGAATAGGGGAGGTCTATAACAATAGACTCAAGAACTGAGGTATTACCATTTCCAAATAAGGGCCTAGACTGTCCAGAATAAGGCAATCAGCAAACACTATCAGGTGTCTTGACAGACAGGAGACAGGTCACACTGTCAGGCTTGGGAATTCTCCTCCCCACCCCCATCCCTTGGCAGCAAGAAGTAGAGAAAACAAAGTAGAGTCCTTTTTTTAATGAGTTTATTCATTCATAATAGCGAGAGACAAGAATGCAGTATGCCCTGATAATGACGTAATGACGTTGTTCCAACTGAGCTCCTCCTACCTCCTCTCTGGCAACAGCATTTCCCCTTACAGTGGCCACTCATGGTCAATTGTCTCTGAGTCCTTTGTTCCTGTACTCTTAAGAAATGCCAATTTCTGGGAGAAGGGAGTCAGAAATATTCTCCAGTGACAACGTGTCTCTTTCTGTTTGATGCTTTTGGATGATCTTTGAGTAAGGGGCTGGGCAATTTAAAAGTTGTTACAGTGGTACCTCAGTTCTCACATGTCTCTGTTGATGAATGTTTTGGAACCCGAACGATGAAAACCCAGAAGTAAATGCTTCTGTTTTTGAACGTGCCTTGTAAGTCGAATGGCTTTCGCTGCGTGTTTTTCAATTTTTGCATTTGCAGCCAGCCCTTTGCACCTTGGAATATTTCAGAACTCGAACAGTCTTCTGGGATTATGTTCGAGAACCAAGGTACCACTGTACATACATCTGGGTTCTCACCTCCTTGCAAGGCGGGGAGGGAGAGGAACTCTTTTGAAACAGACTTTAAAGATCTGCCTTGCTTTGGCTGCTTCCTGCCTCTAGTCTTTCTTCTCTGTCCGATAATTAACTTAGGGGATACTGGGTCACTTGATGGGGAGTTGGGCTGTAAATACTAACCCCAAATTTTTATTATATCAAGCTGGATGCACTATTTCACTAATGACATGCTGCAGGGGGGGGGGAAACAACCAGTCCTCTACCAGTTATGTTTAAAAGGGAAAAACCCAAAATGCTGAAAGGGACAAACTCCCGCTTTCAGTACACACCGTAGCCTGAAAATAACATCCTCTTCACCTGTTATCCTGGAGGATGTAGGTCCCTTCTGCTGTCTTAGGGTCAAGCCACACACTGCAATAAGCACACTTACTCTCCAAAAGTATACTTAAATTTCATTCTTGGAGAAAAAGCAGCTGTACAGTGGTACCTTGGGTTACAGATGCTTCAGGTTACAGATGCTTCATTTTACAGACTCCACTAACCCATAAATAGTACCTCAGGTTAAGAACTTTGCTTCAGGATGAGAACAGAAATCGCGCGGCGGCAGCAGGAGGCCCCATTAGCTAAAGTGGTACCTCAGGTTAAGAACAGTTTCAGGTTAAGAACGGACCTCCAGAACGAATAAAGTTCTTAACCCAAGGTACCACTGTACATTATTAAGTCACTGCTAGCTTGTCATCCTGAGTTGGTAAATCATATAGACTAGTGCTTCCCAATTCACTAAGTACTATGGACCTCCTGTTTTTCAAAAACCAAGCCATGGACCCCCTACTTTTGAACATTTAGATATCTCTGTGGTAGTTTTTGTTATGTGAATGGTGCCACAGCCCCCCTTGGTGGGTTATGCAGACCCCCTGCGAACAACTAGTTGGGAACCACTGATATATGCCAATAGGCTTTTTAAATCAAGATGCTAAAATATTTACAGCAATCTTTACTGCAAGGCTTAACATATTTATTTCCTCCTGCATCGCAGCTGATCCAATCCCCAGGCTACTAAATGTCATCCGTGACAGCAAAAGCAAAAATTTACCACTAGTAGTCGTATTGCTTGATGCATGTAAAATTGCCAAAATGAATCAACTGGCAGTTCCTATAAGTGTTGATGTAAAAAATGAACATGGGACAGTATTTCATGGCTTCTATCATGAGATTATACAAAAACTCATATGCTCAAATCAGGATGAGTGGCATAGATTCTAAAGCTTTCCCACTGCAAGGGGAGTAGGTGCGACATGGATGGTATCTATCGCCCATCTTATTGAACCATTCCAGTGCCGGATTTAAAGGTAAAGGTAAAGGTACCCCTGCCCGTACGGGCCAGTCTTGACAGACTCTGGAGTTGTGCGCCCATCTCACTTAAGAGGCCAGGGGCCAGCGCTGTCCGGAGACACTTCCGGGTCACGTGGCCAGCGTGACATCGCTGCTCTGGCGAGCCAGAGCCGCACACGGAAACGCCGTTTACCTTCCCGCTGGTAAGCGGTCCCTATTTATCTACTTGCACCCGGAGGTGCTTAGCTAAACAAGCTATAGCAATAAGAGAGCCAGTGTGGTGTAGTGGTTAAGAGCGGTAGACTCCTAATCTGGTTCAACCGGGTTCGCGTCTCCACTCCTCCACATGCAGCTGCTGGGTGACCTTGGGCTAGTCATACTTCTCTGAAGTCTCTTAGCCCCATTCACCTCACAGAGTGTTTGTTGTGGGGGAGGAAGGGAAAGGAGAATGTTAGCCACTTTGAGACTCCTTCGGGTAGTAATAAAGCGGGATATCAAATCCAAACTCTTCTTCTTCTTCTTCTTCTTCTTCTTCTTCTTCTTCTTCTTCTTCTAGCAGAGGTCAGCAAGGTTTATCTTGCCTGGGCTGGATCGGTCCAGTGGATATCCCTCCATGGGCTGGATTGCGCCCGAGCCTGCAATTTTCAGTGTCTGTGTCTGCACAGAGGCAATTTTTGGCGCTGCGGAAGCGAGTCCCCACGCTGTGCTGTTGCAGTTTAGCGCAGCACGCGAGCAGGCAACTCGGTTCGGGGGCAGCTCATGAGTCAGTCAAACAACCTCTGCAGGCTGCTTCCGGCCCATGGGCCTTAGGTTGCTGACCCCTGAGCTATAGCTTAAGCCCCACTGTCTTGGGCCCCCGAAAAAATTTAAAGGAAAAAAAACCTGGATGTACATTTCCAAAATATAAGATAAAAAATAAATAAAATAAAACCTACATAAAGCAACAGTGTTTTGTGTTGTATAGGCTCCTATGATATAAGGAATGGGCCCCACCTGCTAGCCTGCTCCCTAAAATATCACTGGTTTGCTCATTTCTATATACAGTGGTACCTTGGTTCTCAAACTTAATCCCTTACAGAAGTCTATTCCAAAACCAAAGCGTTCCAAAACCAAAGCGTGCTTTCCCATAAAAAGGAATGCAAAACAGATTACTCCGTTCCAGACTTTTAAGAACAAACCTTAAAACAGCAATTCAACAATGAATCATGATAAAATTATACAATTGAATGGGTATTGGGTAGATGCATTTATAAAATCAGACCTGTTAAATAATTTTTTGATGTACAGGCATGCATAGTATTTGTATTATTTATGAATGTGACATATTACTAGAAATACCGTCTTTTACACTCACTAAGTGTAACAGGGTACAAAGGTCTGCTGTCCCAATGAACAGTGTAGACTACAATGGTGATATTGATATTATATTTAAAAAATGCATTGTATGAACTACAGTTGCATTGTATAGGTTATAACACTTAATTTCATATTGTCAGGGGCTCAGGAGCAGAGGCACAGGGAAGAGAGGAGATGGAGAGCGAAGGGGAAGAATCCGAGGGGAGCGTAGGAGAAGAGGACAGTGGACCGAGGGATTCCATGAGCCTCTCCAGCGAATCGGAAGATTCACAGAAGGGGGCGCCAGTGGCCAGGGGTAGGGGGTTCCCAAGGGGAATGCCCCAGGGGCAAGGGGACAGCAGGGACTCCCAGAGCAGTAGCTGGAAATCAGGACCAGCTTCCCCACCAGAGCAGAGTGGGGGGGAAGAGTCCCAGGATTCCCCACCAGGGGCCAGTGCATTCCCCACCAGGGAGAGAAGATAAGGCAGGGCTGACCACGCCTCCATCAGAAAGTCGGACAACGGAGGAGAGGTCAGATCCGGCCAGTGTCCCGGAAGAGGGAAGCAGTGACCGAAGCAGTGTGACGGTTAGGAGAAAGGTCACTGGGCTGGCGCGAGAGGCAGGTTCAAATGTACAGGAGCGCGGGACAGCAGAGAATGAGGATTGGGAACCGGGTCCTAAAGCCCGCCGGAGGGAGGGGGAGGAGCTAAGCGACTCAGCGTCGGAAGAGTCCAGAAAGGGCAATGCCCCAGCGGGTAGGAGGACCCAGAGGAGGAGAGAGCAGCGTAAAAGGTGGAGCAGGGCTAGGATCTTAAACTGGTGTCATAGGGGAGGAGACTCAGACGGGACTTCGCCGATCTAGGGTTTAAGACGTAGGGCTGCACGCTGTGGCTTTGAAATGGAAACTGAACTTCAGTAAAGACTTTTGTACATTACTACAGCCTAGCGTTGGTCCTCTGTGAGCTGGGACCTAGAGGCAGCTCTGACACATATGAATAAAGCTATTTATCATTATGAGTCGTTTGCATCACATATTTACACCTATCATTATTTCATGTTATAGCAAGTTTCTAGAGACTAGATGATTAGTCTTTGTAAACTGTGTTCCTAAAGGAACTTTTGTTCTTGCCCAATGCCAATGTGTTTGCAGTATTAAGTTTATGAATGAAATATCATTTCAAGTTAGAGCCGAATAATTATTTCACTATGAATATACTTCTTCATAATTGTATTTCAGTTCAACAATGACTTTGATAAAATACATCTTTTGTGATGTGCAAATGACTTGAGATACCTATGAGGTCCATCATAGAGCATATATTCAACACACAAAAAACCCAGCGACAATTTGTTGTTGACAAAGAACAGCTGGACATATAAAGGGCCCCATTACCTTCAGTAGGTTAGGGCCACATCAAACTTAAATCTGGCCCTGCGCACTGCCTCACCTCTTCCTCCCAAGAAGTCCCAGGGCAGGTGAGTTTCTGACAGTGGGCAAATCCAGAGTTGTCTGGCTTCTTGCCCCAGCTTGGGCGGCAGCACTTTGGGGGCATCTGGTTGGCTCTGGATGTCAGGGGTCCTCAAGGAGGAAGACCTTTGTGGCTTCCCGAGGAGGGAAGGGCAGTTTGGCAGGGCTGGAGCAGCCACTTCACTGGCAAGGGGGGCAAGAGGGGCATATTGCAGTCAGGGCTGGCAGGACTGAATGAGATGAATCTGAGGTTTGACTTGCTACAAGGCAGCCTCCTCTGGCCCCCTATCCAGTTCCCTCGGCTCTCTGGGAGAAGCTTGCATTCTTTTGCAGGCTGCAATTTTAAGAGAAGCAAATAAACTAAAATATGTTTGAAAATTGCTTGTCCGGAAGCAGCCTTTAAATCCTCCTCTTCAGCTTCATGTTAAGGGACAAAGCAAAACAAAAGTTGATATTTATGGGTGAATTTTGGCAATATTTAATTATTATTACCATCATCATTTCACAAAGCCATTGCAAAAGAACGAGAGTGCAGCCATTCTGGGTGGCATTCCTAGCGAGTCAATGGATCTTTGTAGAAGGCGACATTAAAGTGCAACATGTATTGTTCTAAAGAGGCACAAAGAACGAAAACAAGTAATACAATCATAATATTCTAATAACGTATTGGCCCGAATATAACACACATCCGCAAATAAGCCACACCTTTAAAATTGAAGGCTTATTTGTGGGCGTGGCCTGCCTCCCGGTACTGCCGCATCCTGGCACTACCTTCCCAAGCTGGCGGCGCCCCCCCCCCCCATTCAGAGCAGTAGTGCTGGGAGGCGGGTGTGCAGCGCTTGGTTCCAAATATAAGCTGCATTTTAACTTTTCACAGCCGGAATTGGGGGGGGGGGAGTGTGGCTTATATTCTGGCCAAGACGGTATCATGCAATCATATCATTCCACAAGCAATCATGATACAATGGTACCTTGGGTTAAGTACTTAATTTGTTCTGGAGGTTTGTTCTTAACCTGAAACTGTTCTTAACCTGAAGCACCACTTTAGCTAATGTTGCCTGCTGCTGCTGCTGCTGCTGCCGCGCTGCCAGAGCACGTATTCTGTTCTCATCCTGAAGCAAAGTTCTTAACCTGAGGTACTATTTCTGGGTTAGCAGAGTCTGTAACCTGAAGCGTATGTAACCTGAAGCGTATGTAACCCGAGGTACCACTGTATAGGCTTCATGAAATCATGATTTTGTGATATCATGCAATCATGATTGCATGAAGTAATGAATTCGTGAAACCACATTTCATATCATAGTGTGAGATCAAGATATCATTATTGTGTGGCCACGATTCGTGAAATCATGATTCTGTGGCATTGTGGCACGAAATCATGGTATCATGCTTTCTTGATTGTATATCACGACTGTGTGATATCACGAAATATTATGCAATTGTGATATACAAGGGGTGTGTGTGCTGTTACAGGAGAGGTACTGTATTGGCCCGAATATAAGACACACCCACAAATAAGCTGCACCTTTAACATTGAAGGCTTATTTGCAGGTGCGGCCCGCCTCCCGGTACTATTGCCCTGAACGGGGGGCGGGGGGCGGCCAACGCTGGCGCTCGGTTCCGAGCACACTGCGCACCCACCTCTTGGTACTACCGCCTCCCAGCACGATCTCCCCAAGGCATAGCCGGCTGCCTCTGCCTCCCCCATTCAGGGCGGTAGTGTCGGGAGGCGGGCACACAGCGCTTGGTTCCGAATATAAACTGCACTTAACTTTTCACAGCTGGAATTTGAAAAAAACCCTGAGGTTTATATTCAGGACAGTACGGTAATACCTCTGGTGGGGACATGTCATGCTCCTTCTGGAGTAGTTTGTCACTTTTGGTCCTCACCCTGCACTGCACTCTTACCTGTGGCTCCTAGAAGCTGTCAGCATGCGACAGCAGCCACATCTGAAAATCACTTTGGATGGCTGGCTAAGCCAGGTGAGAGCAGCTGATGGCTCTCTAACCCTCAGTGAGTTAGAGACTTCCCCTGCATGTAAAGACAGGCTCAGGCAGATTGAGCGGACAAGACCAATAACAGATCCAATGGTCAAGACAACAGTATCTGCATGTGCTGTTGAGGGAGAACAAAATGCATTGCCTTTAGTTTCATTGTTGACTTCCGTGGTTTGTTTCAGGGAACTTGTCGCAAAACTGAGAGCCCACCGTGATTTTTACAGCAGTTTGCTAGAATACAGCTGAAGCCACAGCTACACCGCATAGATAGAGCAATAGCCTTTGCTGGAATGACCAAGAAGTTGTAGAAAGAGGAAGTGGGCCCATTTCTTCCCCTTCTTTCTTCTCTAGCATTGCTGCATTTTTTATTAAAGCTGCAATACCTGTATTAATGAAAGAACTAAGCAATTCTGGTAAAATGGCCAGATTAAAAATCAACAAATCCAAATCGGAATTTAATCTATATGGGTATTGTCAGAGCTGCCTCTAGGTCCCAGCTCACAGAGGACCAACGCTAGGCTGTCGTAATGTACAAAAGTCTTTATTGAAGTTCAATTTCCATTTCAAAGCCGCAGCGTGCAGCCCTACATCTTAAACCCTAGATCGGTGAAGTCCCGTCTGAATCTCCTCCCCTATGACACCAGTTTAAGATCCTAGCCCTGCTCCACCTTTTCCGCTGCTCTCTTCTCCTCTGGGTCCTCCTGCCCGCTGGGGCATTGCCCTTTCTGGACTCCTCAGACGCTGAGTCTCTTAGCTCCTCCCCCTGCCTCCGGCGGGCTTTAGGACCCGGTTCCCAATCCTCATTCTCTGCTGTCCCACGCTCCTGTACATTTGAACTTGCCTCTCGCGCCAACCCAGTGACCTTCCTCCTGACCGTTACACTACTTCTGTCACTGCTTCCCTCTTCCGGGATACTGGCCGGATCTGACCTCCCCTCCGTTGTCTGACTCTCCGATGGAGGCGTGGTCAGCCCTGACTCCTCTCCTCTCCCTGCTGGGGGAGATGCTACTCCCGATACCTGGGACTCTTCCCCCCCACTATGCTCTGGTGGGGAAGCTGGTCCTGATTTCCAACTGCTGCTCTGGGAGTCCCCGCTGGCCCCTTGCTTCTGGGGTGTCCCCCTTGGGACCCCCCTTGCCCTGGCCACCGGCGCCCCCTTCTGTGAATCTTCCGATTCGCTGGAGAGGCTCATGGAATCTCTCGGGCCACTGTCATCTTCTCCTACGCTGCCCTCAGATTCTTCCCCTTCGCTCTCCATCTCCCCTCTTCCCTGTGCTTCTGCTCCTGAACCCCTGACAGGTATTATTCCATCTGAACAGTCAATCATTCAAAAGCAGATGAGCTGTAAAATCTGCCACAAGCTAATAAAATATTTGGGAGTGCAAAAATCTTATCAGCTCAAAGAAAGCAAACTTTACACCATTATTTTTTACAGGTATGATGGGATCTTAGATCTTGGAATTAGATCATGGTCAGGATATATAGCTGCTGTAAATATGGCTATCCTTCCCAAAAAAAAATTTTCCTCATGTGCTGCCAAGAATGATAACACCTAAACAATTTGGCAGCGCTCAATAAACACTCAATTAAAATTTGGCAGTACTCAATAAACTTCATACAGGAAGGGGGAAAGCACAACTAGGCTCCAGAATTACCCCTATTTTTCGCTCTATAAGATGCACCAGACCACAAGACGCACCTAGTTTTTGGAGGAGGAAAACAAGAAAAAAAATATTCTGAATCTCAGAAGCCAGAACAGCAAGAGGGATCGCTGCGCAGTGAAAGCAGCAATTCCTCTTGCTGTTTTGGCTTCTGGGATAGCTGCGCAGCCTGCATTCGCTTCATAAGACGCACACACATTTCCCCTTACTTTTTAGGAGGGAAGAAGTGAGTCTTATAGAGCAAAAAATACGGTATATATGGAAGTGGAGGGTTCGGAATCCCACATCTCCAAACTGATTACAAAGCATTAGATGTCATTCATCTATGGACGAAAGGGTGAACCATGGGTAGATATAGAAATTTCATATCCAGTATATTGAGAATATCTTTTCTACCTCTTCACTCACTAAAAACCATACCATTATAAACCCTTTCCTCCTCACCACACTGAATGTTTGGAAAATATTTAAAAAATAGACTCTTACAGTATCTCCCCTTTGCTTCCACCAATCCTTTTAAAAAGCAGGCAAATGCTTAGACTGGAATGGTTGGGAATGGTTGGAACAGGTGGACTTTTAGAAACTAAGAGACTTTTATGAAAATGGTATTTCTCTACAAAAAGAACTATTCATAGCTGACATACCAAACCTTAAATGGTCATGGTACCATTTAAACCAGCAGTTAAAATGCTTGTTAAACCCACATACCAAATAAAAAATGGATGGCTTTTGTAGTCCAAGTGACTGCTGAAACTTTTTAAGAGTGCTGTCTTCAAAGAAATAAGCTTGATATATGACAAAACCATTGAAATATCTCTTGCACTAGCACTACTTAGGTGAAGATTACCCTAATTATGACCTCTTAGCCTTTCTATTGACAGTTGCCTGTATGGAGATAGCCAGATGCTGGAAAACTGGTGTTGGGCTGAACACTGATTCTTGGTATACCAGAGTATGGCCAGAGAAGAAAAGGGGCAAGCAAAATCCCTATTGCTTTTATAACATATGGCAAATGTTTATTTAATACATAAACTGTTCAGACTGTAGCAAGAAACCACCCAACACTCATGGGAAAATCCTTCACCAGGTATTATAGATATTTTGGGGGCCTACTGCAATCTTTCCTCTTTCAACAAGCCTTTTGAGATCTTTCCCAGTGTGGATGTTTTAGTGTTTTATTTCTTCATTTTTACATAGGGTTTATTCAGGAGGAAGGGTGGCAATATGAATTAAAAAATTAACTTGGGACCATTATTTTCTATCAGTCTGCTCAGAATAAAACTTAGTTGGATGCAATCCAAAGATTTTGGCACTTACATAGGACAGTTCATGTGAGCAGCTTGATAGAATGCAGAGCTGATGGTCTGGAAGGAGGAAGATATTATTATTTTTTAAATGCTTGGGTTGTTGTGCAAATAAATTTGAGGGGAGAGAACCACATACGCATCATCATCATCATCATTTCATGTACACCTTGAGCTCATTCAAGGAAAGGTGGAATTTCTTTCTATATACGTAGGAATGTAAAGCTGTCATTGCGTTTAACTGGAGGATTTGCAGTGCCACATAACAATTCTGGATTTGCATGAAGTCAAGGTGCAGGAGAGGAACAAAAGAGAAGGCAGGTTTTTAACAACAGCAGATAACTGAATAAAGCAGGGACAGAGGGACATGAGAGGACCTGTGTAGATATGGGGGTTTGGGTGAGTTGTAAAGGGAGGGGGTGAGGGACTGGAAAAGAGGGTGGTGGGTTTGGGACGCAATGTGAGCAGGGGCAGCAACCTGTAAAAAAAAAAGACACAAACTTCTGAATCTCCAGTTTCTGAGTGAAGCATTAAAAAGGCGGGAGGGAAATAAAGATACTCCAACTGTGTTTTAAAATAGAAAGTTTTATTATTGAAAACACACACACATTATAAACATGAGAAGGGCAAATCGGGAACTGCTGTATAAGCAGGCCTATGGAGGATGCATAGGCAGAACTAACACCAGTGTGGTATATTGGTTAAGAGTGGTGGACTTGTAATCTAGTGAACCGGGTTGGCTTCCCCGCTCCTCCACATGCAGCTGCTGGGTGACCTTGGGCTAGTCACACTTGCCTTAAGTCTCTCAGCCCCACTCACCTCACAGAGTGTTTGTTGTGGGGAAGGAGGGGAAAGGAAATTGTTAGCCACTTTGAGACTCCTTTGGGTAGTGATAAAGTGGGATATCAAATCCAAACTCTTCTACTCTTCTTCACCCAGAAGTCATAAGGAATATTCACACTTGCAGAGAGCTATTTACACTTCTTTGGGCAATGGAAGCTGCCAACATCCAGACAATCTCCTCTTTCAGCAACTTTATTTTTTTTTTAATAATATTTATTAAATTTTTAACAGAAAAGAGTTACAAAATAATAACACACAAGGAAAAAAAATACAAAGATACAAAAACCAAAAATTTAACATAAAAAGAAAAAAGTAAAAAACTAAAAATCCCTCTTTTATAATATCTTACATTCATTTACTTATTTTCATGACTTCCTCACACCTCCCTTTTTTGTATTCCAATTAAAAATTTATTCAGCAAATTCATAACCTCATATTTTACCCTTAATTATTTATCTTCACATATTCAAACTTCAAATTTTCATCTGATATCCATCCCTTCTTGCATATTCTTATTTTACCTTATTACTAGAACCACTTCATTTTATTCCAACGTCTTTAACATTCAATAATTTTACAGTGTTTCTGTAGATAGATTTTAAATTTCTTCCAATCTTCTTCCACCGACTCTTCTCCCTGGTCTCGGATTCTGCCAGTCATTTCAGCCAATTCTATATAGTCCATTACTTGCATCTGCCATTCTTCCAGGGTGGGTAGGTCTTGTGTCTTCCAATGCTTTGCAATGAGTATTCTTGCTGCTGCTGTAGCATACATAAAAAAAGTTCTATCCTTCTTTGGCACCACTTGGCCGACCATACCCAGGAGAAAGGCCTCTGGTTTCTTCAAGAAGGTATATTTAAATACCTTTTTCAGTTCATTATAGATCATTTCCCAGAAAGCCTTAATCCTTGGGCACGTCCACCAGAGGTGAAAGAATGTACCTTCAGTCTCTTTACATTTCCAACATTTATTATCGGGCAGATGATAGATTTTTGCAAGCTTGACGGGGGTCGTGTACCACCTGTATATCATTTTCATAATATTCTCTCTTAGGGCATTACATGCCGTGAATTTCATACCTGTGGTCTCTTTCAGCAACTTTAATCAAGCTTATGGGGTGTGGCTTAATGAGGGGAAGTGAGATTGGGCACATCCCATATGCACACAAGTTGCATCTCAGATCTGTCCCCCCCCCCCGCCACTCCACCCCATGTGTTAGCTTGATATCAAACATTCCCATATTTAGCAGGGAGGGGGTATTTAAGTAGGCTTAGGTCAGGGGTCAGCAAACTTTTTCAGCAGGGGGGCGGTCCACTGTCCTTCAGACCCTGGGGGGGCGGTGGATTATATTTTGAAAAAAATAATGAATGAATTCCTATGCCCCACAAATAACCCAGAGATGCATTTGAAATAAAAGGACACATTCTACACATGTAAAAACACGCTGATTCCCGGATCATCTGTGGGCCAGATTTAGAAAGTGATTGGGCCGGATCTGGCCCCCGGGCCTTAGTTTGTCTACCCATGGCTTAGGTAAATGCACTTAGAATCTTCCCTTTGCTTGAGATTCCACTGTAATTATTATTATCATTTATTTATTTATACCCCACCTTTTATCAAGAGTTGATTTTATTTATTTTATTTCATAAAACACTGCTTGAGTGCAAAACAAAAAAACAAAAACAAACAAAGCTGTTTACAAAAACAGTTCCCAGTTGCAGGGATGATTCTAAGTGAAACCCCACCTTCTCAAAGTCCCCTGTGTATTTGCCCTTAATGTCTGAAGAGGAATTTTTGCGTCCCAGAAAAACCAGCTTCAGTACCGCCGGTTCATCTTCTTGAACTTCTCATAGTGATAGTCGTCGGTTGCTTTCTCATTTGGGGGGCGTTTGCGATTTGGTGGAGACCCTATGTTATAAAGAAAGAGGGAACCTTAATTAAATCAACTTTTATAAAAAGATGATAAGCGATGAGATTTAGATAAAGGCCTATGTGACGCCAAGAGGTAGCCTTCAACCTTTCCAGACCTAATCCAGAATTAGTCCCAAATGTAACTTGTTGTTTGTTTGTTTGTTAAAAAAAATGGGAAACATCATATATGCCTATATATTTTTTTCCTTTAGAGTGCCCACAAGCAAAAAAGAGGCAGGGGCTCCTATATATTTTTAAACAGTTGCATAGAGGAACAAAATTCAACTTGTCATTCAGGGGTAAAATAGACAAAGCTAAAAAAAATAAATAAATGGTCCATGCTGCTATGAAGGGTTCCATTTTCCTTGGTGGAGGATATGTCTATCAGTGGTAGGAAAGGTCTACCAAATTAGCCAGGATAGCTAAAGAGACTATCCAGGTTCTATTTCTGAAACCCCAACACTACAAGACATTATTATGCTGGGAACTGATTATTATTATGAAAGGGAATATAAGAACATATTTCCTGGAGCAGGAGAACTACAGCAGCATAGGCATGGAGAAGGGATGCAGCTCAGTGGCAGACCACCTGCATGAAGGCCATATATAGTTAAGTCTCTGAATGGTATTTAAGTTTTGTTCAGATTAGATCCACTGAAATTAATGGACCTAACTTTGTCATGGTCGTTAATTTTTAATGGATCTATCTACTGTGAGTAAAACTTAAGACCCTCTAAGATTCATGCCCCACCTGCATGTTAACCGCATCAGAGCTGAGAGTCAGAAGACAAAGGCAGCTTATGTATGCAAGCTGTGGACACACACAGGCATTGCAGATATCCACACACTGATGTTTTGCAGGAACTTACTCTCAGGTTCTGGTTTCTCGGTATCTCCCACCCTGAGGGGACGGGCTTTGGGTTCTTCTTTGTTTCTCCGTACTGGTGCATTCAGCTCTTCATGATAAACTGGAAGGATTCAGAATATTACAATAATGCAGGGCAGCAGAGTTTAAGACAATGGTCCAGTTCAGATCCAGCACCAAATCATAGTATTGGGCTTTGTGAATGAGCCTTTTATGTCTTTGGGGTTCCAAGGTTCCTTCTCTTCTCCGCATTTGGTTTGCTTCAATTCAGATTTTTGTCCTGGTTTCATCAAACCACAGTTTGCCATGGCATCTGAACCAGCAACTATGGCTTGCCTTGTTCTCGAAACCATGGTTTCCAATCCTGGTGTGATGGGTAAGTGCAACCCTAGTTCAGTCAGAACAGCACACTACAGTTTTGAAACCAGGAAGGGAGGGAATCACAATGCATAAAGGAAGGAAGAACGAGGAAAGAGTAGCTGGCAGACCATTAGGTCCTTAAAGGCTCATTTACATAGCTCCAAGCCACGGTTTAGCATTATGTCTGAACCAGTACTTTCGTTTACATCAGGGATGAAAGCATTTCCAGAAGCACCTATACATCTGTTCTGAGAACACAGTTCTCTCTGTGATTTGAGCCGATATTTTTTACCAAGTTCTGAAAATGTTTAAAACACTGATTATGAAGCTGTATAGAAATGATGGTGGTAATGTTGATGATGCTGAAGATAATACCATTTGTAAGTTTATTCATTAATAGGTTATCTACCACTTCATAACAATGCTCTCAACGCATTCTACAGAAATTGTAACAGTGCAAGTTACATAAGTGGGACCTACAATACTGAACAATGTTTCAGTGTCTACCCAATCAGTTCAGGATTCCAGATAATCTGGTAGTAATATTCAGATCCCTAGAAAAACAGGCCAGAGTTTACCCAACATCTAGAAGACAGTAACCACAGTACCAGGAGTTGAATTTGCAAATGAGCCACTGTGACTGGATTAGAAGGAACAAGCTTTACTTTGTAATATGATAATAATAATAATAATAATAATAATAATAATAATAATAATAATAAATTTATTATTTATACTCCGTCCATCTGGCTGGTTTTCCCCAGCCACTCTGGGCGGCTTCCAACAAAGTATTAAAATACAATGGTCTGTTAAACATTAAAAACTTCCCTAAACAGGGCTGCCTTCAGATGTCTTCTAAAAGCCTGGTAGTTGTTCTTCTCTTTGACATCTGGTGGGAGGGTGTTCCACAGGGCGGGTGCCACTACCGAGAAGGCCCTCTGCCTGTGCTGCTACCAAATTCTATACAAAACCAAAACTAGTCAGGCCTTCTTAGCTTCCTTTCCCTACTAGGATTACTCAGAACTGATTCCCCCATACAACAATTTCTTAATCAATTTAGTTCCTGCTCACATCGCAGCAGGTATGTTTGTGTGTGGTTTCTCTTCTCTCTGGCAATACCTATGCTCTGCAGTCCCTCAAAAAGAACAGGTTGTCCAAAGAACAGGCAAAGAGGACTAGACTAGTGTTTGGATCAGTGTCTGCCCAACCAGCCCTTATGCAAAGAGGGCAACACAACCATGCCTGAGACTCACATCTGTTGTGCTGGACGTAGTTGACGGCCATGTTTGTTGGGACAAAGGAGGTTTCACTGTCTTTCTTTTTGTTCTGCTGCTCGGCCAGCAATCGTGCTTTGGCCTCCTCGGTGGAAATGATGTTTTTGATCTTAGCTCTGAAAGGAAAAGAAATATATGTATATGATGTTCTCTTTATACAAAGTAGAGACGATCACCCCAGATTTGGTGGGGAAAGGCAACCCAAGCATCACCAGCACTATACACATAAAGCACTATCATACCCCTTTAAGGAGACATGGCTTTCCCAAACAATCCTGTAGTTTGTTCAGGGTGCTGAAAATTTGTTAGGAGACCCCTATTCAGCTAGGAAACAAAACCTGGTTTATTAATGGGTGAAGGCCCCTGGGGATTCTCTTTTAGGCCTTTGATGCAGTGGAACCTCCAGATAGACTACATGCCTAAAACTTCTCACCAGCTTGGGGTTTTGCATGAAGTTCCTAAATCATGAATTGCTCTGAGACTGTCTTGTTACCAATATTTGCAGGCCGCTCGGAGAGCCTTTTTTAAGGGTAAAAATGCTTGAAATAAACAAGTACCACCCAAGTCACCTACTCAATTCCAAGGTCCACCTCTGGAATGCCGCTCAGCATCTGATTGGACAGCATCTCCTCAGTCTTCTTAGCTGAAGAGACCCGAATACTCTCAGGCAGCTCATATAGACAGTCTTCGGCATTCTTCTGCTTCACTTTCTGCTCCTCATTTTCCACAATTCCCTTCCTTTTCTTCAGCTCAGTTTCAATGTACTTCATCCTGAACAGGGAGTCAGAAGAGCAGGAGTCAAGAACACACTCTATCTATGTGGGGCTGCACATCCCTGCTAAGTTTCAGGTGTCAGAACACCAGGCCTTCAAACAGGGCCTTGGTGGCAGGCTGTGGTCAGCATTTTTGGTTGGCAGCAGAGTAGGTGGTAGGGTCCTCCCACGAACTTGCTGACTGCCCATTGTCACTGGGCTGACTCTGGGCCCATATTGATTTTTGGCAGTATTTTATTGCAGATCCTACTTGTACCACTGAAGACCAATTGCTGGGGTGGGGTGGAGGGACGATGACAAAAAATGATATGGGTAGGCTATTGGTCTTTTGCCCTTCTTGTGGGCTTCCGGAAGGTATCTGATTGGCCATTGTACAAAACAAGATGTTGGATTGAGGTGGGCTTTGGAATCATCCAGCAGTCAAGCTCTTCTTATGTTCTTAAGCACAGAATAATAATAATAATAATAATAATAATAATAATAATAATAATAATTTATTATTTATATCCCGCCCATCTGGCTGGGCCTTCCCAGCCACTCTGGGCAGCTTCCATAAAAACCAAAAATACAGCAAAATCACACGTTAAAAACTTCCCTGAACAGGGCTGCCTTCAGATGTCTTCTGAATGTCAGGTAGTTGTTTATCGCTTTGACATCTGCTGGAAGGGTGTTCCACAGGGTGGGCGCCACTACCGAGAAGGCCCTCTGCCTGGTTCCCTGTAGCTTTGCTTCTCGCAATGAGGGAACCGCCAGAAGGCCCTCGGCGCTGGACCTCAGCGTCCAGGCAGAATGATGGGGGTGGAGACGCTCCTTCAGGTATACTGAACCGAGGCCGTTTAGGGCTTTAAAGGTCAGCACCAACACTTTGAATTGTGCTCGGAAACATACTGGGAACAATAGGAAGTGCCAATAGGAACATTTGGAGGGTAAGAATGATAAGTGTGCACTATGGACAATAAAGGAGTCCTTACTCCTGCCAAATTAGTCTACTAAATAGGATGTGACAAGATTCTTACATATCAGCATCTTCATCCCTCCTGTTGGTCTCTGCGGAAAAAGAAGTCCCAAGGTTGAGGTCCTCTTCTTCGCTGATCCTGGAAAAAACCAGTAACAAATTTGTTAAAATGTCAATGTCTCATTTGAGATGTTAAGCCAAACCATGGTTTCCTCTAAACTACAGCTTGAGCTAGCAAATGTATACCACACCATAATTCTGATGTAGTCAAAGATAAGCATTTTAAAGTTTCGTTTATTTTGACAGATAGAGAACTGTTTCACCTTCTCCAGTAATACTAGAATTTGGGGCCATCCAGTGAAGCTGAATGCTGGAAGATGGGACGAAAGAATGTACTTATTTACATATGACATAATTAAACTGTGAAATTCACCCCCACAAGATGTTGTGGTGGCCAATACCACCAGCAGCAGGAGAGCAGTAGCTAGGGCTGGGTGATATTGGGTTTTCAACATCACAGTGTATCACCAGCCAAACATCGTGGTTTGGCGATAAATTGTGATGTTGTAAAAAGCTGCACTGGCCCCAGTCGGCGAGGTGCCGGGTGAACCTGCTGCAGCTCTCACCATGGGAGCTGAGGCACTTTCACCTTGGTGCCTTGTGGGCTGTGGCCAATACAGCTGGCTCCAGCCTGCTGCTCAGCTGGGGGTGCGGAAAGGCTCCTGCCCCCAGCTAAGTGAGCCCAGAGTCCCCTGCCGCTTGTGCATGACCAGCAAGGGAATCAGGGCCCCTTGGCCAGGCTCTGCTGGGGGCAAGAGGGTGCCTGCCCCCAGCGGAGCCAGCTCCGGTGTCCCTGCCACTCGTGCCTGAGCAGCAAGGACCCTGGGGCTCCTTGGCCAGGCTGCCTCCGCCTTTGCTGGTGTGGGGGGTGGGTGAGTGCGTTTCAGGTTTTGTGCTTTTGACTGCCTTAGCCTTAGCCTGTGTGGGTGCACTGCCTCTTTCCTCTGGGGGTTGTTCACCCCAGGAGGAAAGATGCAGTCCACCCTCCCGGGTGAATTCTACCAGGAGGGTGAGCTCTGTCTTTCTGGTAGGAAAGGTGCAGCACACCCTCCCAGTTGGAGGCAGCCTGGCGGTAGCCAAACCAAGCCTGCAGCCTCGATCCCGTTCCTACTTGAGTGCAAACAGGAGCGGGGGCGGGGCTCTATCACCAGGGAAGGGCAGGCTTTGCACTTCCCAGCTAAGCAGCCCCGTTCTCGCTCCTACTCGCATGCAAGGAGGAGCAGGGTAGGGGCTCTCTCAGCTGTAGAGGGGGAGATCTTTAACGGTGCCCCCATCCCACCGCTGGCTCCTGCGAGCTGGTGGTGGGTTGGAGCTCCATAGAACCGCTTTGCTGAGGGGACGGCAGCAGCATGTTCATTAGCCAAGCAGTTTAAAGAAGTGGAGGGAGGAACAAGCTGTATCGGCGATGCAGCTTGTTTCTCCCTCTGCCAGGGCAGAGTGCAATGGAAATTTCACCAGCAGTATATCACTGGTGAAACTGCTGCCGCTTGAGTCCCTCTGCCTCCAGCTCCTGGCTAGATTTTTTCCTTCCTCAGTGTGCTGGGCACTGGAGACAGAGGGACTCAAGAGTGGTAGTGGCATCACCAATGATATACCGCTGAGTGAAGCTGTCACTGCGGTCTCCTCCGCCCCCCGTACTGGTCCTGGGCGATATATTGATACAGTGGTGCCTCGCAAGACGAAATTAATCCGTTCCGTGAGGCTCTTCGTATAGCGTTTTTTTCGTCTTGCGAAGCAAGCCCATTGACAGCTTAGCGGATTAGCGCTATTAGCGGTTTAGCGGCTTTTAGCGATCAGCTGTTAAGTGGCTTATCAGCGGATCAGCTGATAAGCGGCTTAGGAAAAGGGGGGGAAAAGGGGAAAAAACCCGCAGGAACTCGCAAAACATTTTCGTCTTGCGAAGCAAGCCCATAGGAAATTCGTTTTGCGAAGCGCCTCCAAAACGGAAAACCCTTTCGTCTAGCGGGTTTTCCGTCTTGCGAGGCGTTCGTCTTGCGGGGCACCACTGTACCAGCGCTAGCAGTAGCCATACCAACAGCAAAGCAGGTAGAACTTTTGCTACAGTCTTCCTGCTTTTCCTCTTCCTCCAAAGGGAGAGGAGAGATGCCGGACCATCCGTGGAGGAGGATGCTGGACCCACTCACCAATGACTTGCAACAGCTAAGTCTGATAACAGATTTTGGGGTGGGGTGGTTAAAGGGGGGAAATAGTTGTTTATCTGCTAATTATTGGGTGGGAGTATTCTTTGTTTATTATCTGAGTATGGAATGTTCCTCCATACCTCTCCTTGCCCCGTTCTTTCAGTTTCTTCATGTCCACCATTCCACCGGTCTTTATTTTAAAGGGATCATCCTGGTGGGAAGAGGAAGGAAGACAGTCCATGATCTGATCCTACTTATTGCAGTATAACAGAGGTGGGGATTTTTTCCCCAGCCGGAGGGCTGTATCTCTTCATGGGGGACACGTTCCAGTAGTGGGTGGAGCCAGAGGAATACGTCATTGGGCTACATTACCATCACACAAATGTCATAGGGCATGTTCTTGCTGTGCTCGATAGGTCTCACTCTCAGATGGGTGTACACAGGATGGCTGCAATCGTACATATTCACTTCCCTTGGATTAAGTCCCACTGAATTCAGTAGAACTTACTTCTGCGTAGACCCAGTCAGGATTGCACTGTAAGGCTATACTTCTATGAATGTTTATTTAAGGGTAAATAATTCTGTAACAGTTCTGCACTTACTAGGGGTCGAGCTGATAACAACACACATATTTAATTCACCCTACTTTCTTTCATATGGTATCCATCTATCGCATACAACAGAAGCGGAGTAAAAGCGATCAAATTTAATACATTGGTACTTTGGTTCTCAAACTTAATCTGTTCCGGGATTCTGTTCAACTCCCGAAACCGTTCGAAAACCAAGGCGCAGCTTCCGATTGGCTGCAGGAGCTTCCTGCACTCAAGTGGAAGTTGCGTCGGACATTTGGCTTCTGAAGTTGCGTCGGACATTTGCAAACCAGAACACTTACTTCCGGGTTTGCGGTGTTTGGGAGCCGATTTGTTCGGCAACTAGGCCGTTTGAGAACCAAGGTTCCACTGTATAAGATCACATTCACATCTAAAACAACATTTAAGGCAATCTATTTGTAAGTAATGAAGTCCTAATTTGGCTGAGGTCAACTGGATCCCATAAGAACTGCTAAAGCAGATCAAACAGAGCCCTTGTCAATATTGTGCAGAGAAAACGTAACACCATTAGCTAGGAATCGGAAATGTTTCTGTCAGCCTTGTTTAGGACAGGCAAAGGGGGAGAAGAAGAAAAGGTGATGAACTGTGCCTAAGGATCTTGATTCTTTTTTTTATGGTTCTATCTAGGTAAGATAAATGACAAAAGTTCAATCTTACCGCCAGGGTGGTTTCTTCTTGTAATTTCTCCCCCACGAGCAGAGCAGCCGCACTTCAAATACACAAAAGAAATTCAGGTCATTCAGCAGCAATGCTCCCAATGTGCTCTCAGGTTTGACAATGCATGACAATCTGCAGCAACAGGTGGCACCTGAATGAACAGTATTCAGAGCCAGTGTGGTGTAGGAGTACTTGTTAGAGTAACTTTCCTTAACCTGGTGCCCTCCAGATGTTTTTGGACTACAACTTCCATTAGCCCTAGTCAACACAATCATATGATATTGGAACAGATGAGATCTGTAGTCCAAAACATCTGGAGGGCACCAGGTTGGGTAAAGGCTCGGGTTCCAATCCTCACGCAGCCATGAAACTGACTGGGTGACCTCAGGCCAGTCACTCTTTCTCTGTCCAATCTATGCTGCAGAGTTGTTGTGAGAGAAGCTACTTCCTCCAGACAACTCCCATCAGCCCCAGCAAGCATGGCCAAAAATTAGTTTTGCAATCATGGGTACTTGAAACTTTTCAAAAGCAAATGAATCCCCAGGAAAAAAACTGAGCTTCTTAGGAAGTCAATGTCCCACAACAGATCAAAGACATCCATGGCCACAGTGTCTCTGAAGTCTGAGGATCTTTACAGTTAGAAGAACTCCTGGACACCACTTACCTGACTCCATTTGGCCTCCTCCTTAGACTCTGCACTTCTTTTGCTTCCTCTAGTTTTAGCCTGTGGGGGTGGGGTGGGAGACACAACACATAAACACACAATAGTATGGGAAACTATTTTCAAGTGGTGTGGTGGTTGCAGGAGTCCATGTCCTGCATGAGGGGGAGGCGGCCAGTGGACATGAGCCTGCAGTGGTGACTGCAGGCACCAGAGCCACCTTGTCACTCCTAGGAGAGATGCGTGGCTCAGGTGCACTGCAGGCCCCATGGTAAGTGCAAGTAGTGCCCAGTGTGTCCTGCCGCCCACCTCCTCTAGATACCCTGCTGCTGGAAAAAGCACATAAATATTAAATCAAAATGAAATAAATTATTCCTTGGGAATTATCAACATTTTGGGGCCTATGGGCACATTTGAATTTTTGAGAATGTGTTGTGAGCACTCACTACCCCAGGCACTTGTCTCTTCCAGACAAGCCCGTACCCTCACGAGAGACAGAAAACGTGTACTCATGCACACATCACTTTCCCAAGGGGTCTGGATAAAAGTTAAGATTCAGTAGAATTAAATACTCTTCCCCCTTTAGCTCTATTTCTCTTCCTTACTTCTGCCCTCCCCTCTATGGAGCGATATCATGGGAGGGGTATTTCCAGCTGCCCCACCCTTTGCCCTTGGAAACCTTATAAGAAGCTGTTGCAGGAAAGGGGACTGTGAGCAACATCATGGGAAGGGTGGTTCTAGGACTAAGGTGAAACTGTGAAGCTCCCTTGTTATTGTTGCTCTTGGATGCTGCTTGTTGTTTTAAGTAATCTTATTATATTTATAGTACTGAAATGTGGGTTTTGGTATATTATTATAGTTTGGTTTTTTTTTTTAAAGGATTACCAATTTTAATTCTGTTTCAAATTCCAAAAACACTTTGAAGGGCTCACATTCCTCCTCAAATCTCTTTGCATATACCAAGTAATTTATTCAGTATAATAAATAGGCAGTCTTGAATAAAGTGGTAATATTGAGTAATATGTTGCCCAGAGGCAATCTGAAACAGGGGCAAAGTTTAATCAGCATAACAAGTGAATTTTGCAAATCTACAACTAAGTCTACCAAAGTTAAAAAGCATTAAACTGGGCAACCTACCCCTTGTAGCCTGAACCTATAGCCTATGCCTGTCTTTCAATTCAGATATTGCCATATCTAAGTCTGTCAGTGACAGTACAGAACACAGTCTGGGTTTTCTCTGCATGTCGCAGCAGATCTGTATGCAGTATTATACATGACTATCAAGCTGCTGCTAGAATGCTCACACCTGTTACTGCGCAGGGCAGACCCTAGAAAGAAGTGTGCCAGGTTTTCATCTAGGGCAAGTTCAGCCTAGCTGGTACAAGGCAGGACCACAGCAGGCCCTGCTACCCAGCAACCATTTCCCAGCCCATGGTTTTGGTATGTTATTATGAAAGTGTATGTTTGTAGTGTATGTTTGAAATGCAGCCCTGTTTCTTTCTTGTAAGCCACAGTGAGCATGCTTTTTTGTGGGTGGAAAAGCAGAATACAAATAATACAAAGGGGAAAAGGTAACCACCCGCACCAGCTCATGTCCACGGAAGCTGAAGGGGCAGATTCAGAAGCTTCACAGGTACCAGGAGAAGATTTCAAGGACATGTTGCCTCCTGTCCCCTGTTGTAGAAAAATATATAGAAAAATATATCTCTCCTACTAAGAGCCAGCGTGATGTAGTGGTTAATTAAACCAGGGACGTCTGAGAACAGATCCTGCTCAGTCTATGAAGGGCTTACTTTATGAAGCTGGGCCAATCTCTCAGCCTAACCTACTTTACAAAGCTGCTGTGAAGGTACAATACAGCACGGAGGAAGGAAAGTGAACCATGAACCTTTCCTGGAGCTTTTTGGAGGACAACAACAACAGTCGTCATTAAAATAAACGTACCAACCACTTTGCAAGAGAACCCGACCCCCAAACCACTTTCCAACCGCACTCCCCCCGAAGTTTAACTAAGGTGGGGTGTTTGTGTCGTGCACTCCGCCAGCACCCACCGGACCTCCTCGGTGACCTGCGCATCCTCGTCATCCTCGTCAGAGTCCACCTTCCTCCGACGGAAAGCCTTCCCCGCAGGCATGTCCCCGGCTGTGTTGGCGGCGAACCCTCTTCCCCCCCGTCGCTTGCGGGAGGAACAATGGCCGCTTCCGTGTCTCCGCCTTGCTCCTCGCGCTGTTAGAGTGACACGACGAAGCCGCTTCCGCGTCGCTTTGCCCTTAGAATGTGTGGGCAAGAGTGTGGCGCTGTCCAGCGGCTTGGGAGGTCGGCAGGGTTGATGTTAGTTCTGATTCCCCTACGTGCAAACGCGCGGTAGGGGGCGCGCATGGGGGCGCAGAAGAGAGGGGTGACCTTGGCTGAGAGTGCGTGAGTGTCTCTGTGTTTGTTCCCCTAGAAAGCAGTTGGGGGTTTTACAGGAAACTTGTATGTTCTTCAAAACATTCATCATCATCATCATCATCATCATCATCATCATCTATTTATTTACATAGCGACATCAGTGTGCATGGCTCTGTACAGATTAATATATACAGTATAACCAAATATCTTAATTTTTATTTCCAAGCTTGTGAAGCATTCATAACCCCTCATCCCTCGCTAGTGGTTTAGTACTCAATTTGTGCCCCACCTTTTCCTCCAAGGGGCTCAATGTGTTACCCATAGAATCACAGAATTGTGAAGTTGGAAGGGATCCTGAGGGTCATCTAGTCCAATGCAATGCAGGAGTCTCAACTAAATATTCTATGACAGATGGCCATCCAACCTCTGCTTAAAAGCCTCCATAGAAGACAAGATTAATCCGGCAAGATTTGTTTTTGAGAAACCCATGCTGGGTCTTAATAATCACAGTATCCTTTTCTTTTTAGTTATCTATTCTAATACCTTTCCTGGTTTGATATCAAGCTGACCCTTCTGTAGTTACCAGGGACGACTTCTTTCGCCCCTTTTTGAAGATGGGGACAACATTTGCCAGCCTCTAATCTGCAGGGGCAACAACCGCTGTCAAGGAAGCGGAGACCATATTCTAAAAAGCCATAGCTATTGCTGACGGATTTTTTTGGGGGGTGGGGGTGGTGCTGGAGGAGGTGACACATATTCTGAGCAGGAGGCTCTTTCCTTTAAACCCCATATTTTTGGGGCACAATTTTTCTCTTCTGGTGACATATGGGGTGGATACTATTCTTGGCAGATTATTATTTTTTTCGTGGGGGTGGGGACACACGAACTGTAGGATGCTTTATGGAGAGTCACATACTGATCAGGAGGCTCTTCACATCAGATCCCATACTAGTGGGGCACTAGGGGTGTAACCCAGGATTTATGTTAAGGGAGCAGGCTTCATGTTAGGGAGGGGGCAGAACCTCAGTTAGTTAGTTTTTTTATTGATTTACTAGATTTGGGGGGCAGCTGCCCCACTGTCTTCCCCCGCCTCCGCCCCGGCTACCCCCATGTGGGGCACACGTATCACCACTGTTTTTTCTCTTGGGGGGGGCATTGACAGAACAGGGTGTGCTCGCTGGAGCGCGCCCAACATTCCTCAGAAAACACGGACATTCTATTCTACACGAGTAGAACGTCCCTGGTTTCTGAGGAATTCGCATTTTCATGCTACTGTTCGGTAGTGGCAACGGCCTCCTTCGCTCCCTATCCCCGCCTCCAGGCCCGCCTCTGTTCCCTCCCAGCCCGGCTGCTGGTACCACCTCCTCCTCCTCTTCCTCCGCCTGCTCCTTCTCCTGTCAAAACCGCCCATCTCATCCGAGCTGCTGTCAGGCAGCCGCCTCTCCTCCTCCCGAGGAGGCCTGAGCAGGTAAACAGCGACCTACCTGAGAAAGGGAAACCTTCCCCCGCATTTGGCCTTGGACGCCCCGAGCCTCTTTGGCTTGCAGAGAGGACGATGAGCGCGGGGCGGGGGCAGCCTTGGGCCTAGTTGGGGTACCCGAAGCACCGGCCTCGCCTGGCCCGTCGCCCCGGAGAAGGGCGTTCCAGGAGCGAACGGGGAGGTAGGTGGCGATTTTGGAGCTGGGCAGATGCAAATTGGGTCACCCCCCAAAAAAAAAAATCGGTATGGGGGAGCCATCAGCCACTTGAAAGTTGGGGTTTTAATAAAATGCTTTCTGATGTTGATCCAAGGAGGGAATGAAGGGAGGGGGCAGCCCTTTTAATTCACACCACCGTTAGCTTGCGTGGTGGGAAGAGGAGGTCCAAGTTGATTTTTCTTTAAAAGCGCTCATTAATGTATCAACCCCCGCTTATTATTATGGGGAACCTTAATAATTATTCCTATGGGGGCATTATTAATGCATCAGTCCCCTGTTATTACTATGTGGAGATACTGGGAGAGGTGGATGCCTTTATAATTTTATTAACTATTTTATTAACTATTACATTTGGGTTTGTGTGGGGAGAATCTGTCACATGTGCTGAATTTGGGGTGGGGCAGCCAGCTGTGCCCGTTCATTATTTTTAGTGGAAAATCTAATTGGGGGGAACAGCTCCAGACAGGTTCATGATTCTCCCCGTCTCACCCAGCTTTGTAATGTGATATTACTTTTTGGGAAGTGGGGTATGAAGATGGATTTTAAAATATTTTCTTCAGATGTTTCCTCTTGAAAGGGGGAGATCTTTGGTTGTGGATTTGTGTGTGCATTGTTGTTTAATGAGTTACTCTGAAAGGAAGAGTTTGTTTCAAAGTTCTGATCGCTTAATATTGGTTTGTTACTGTTTAACATGATTTTGATGTCCCTTTTCTGTGGAGTGGTCTGAAATTTACACCCCTCAATTGTCTATAATTATGTATATTGAATCTGACTGACAGCATTGAACTGGGATAGTGATGGTATTTCAGCATTAAACTATAATGTAGATAGAATACGGTATGTCCTTTAAAAAATAATAATACATATATCTATTTGTCTTCTGTGACACTGACACAAGGGCAATCATAGGAACATGTCTGGATCACATATAAGAAGAGCCTGGCAGCAAGATAAGGTTAAAGGCCAATCTAGTTGAGCATCCTGTTCTCTCAGTGGTCAACCAGATGCCTTTGACAGTGATGGGGACCCTGTGGCCCTCCATATGTTGTTGGGACTCCAACTCCCATCAGCCCAGCACATGTGGGAGTTGTAGCTTAGTAACATCTGGAGGGCCACAGGCGCCCCACCCTTGGTCATAGGAAGCCTGCCATGCAACAATACTCTTCCTATTTGTGATTCCCAGCAAATAGGCATTGTCACTAGTACCCAGTGATGTAGCCTTATTCTCCAGGAGTTTGTCTAACCTCATTTTAAATATAGGAAACTTGATGGTGGAAAGCATTGGTTTGGGATAATACGCAAGAGTGTTGATGTGACAGCTGAACCGTGTGGTCAAGATGGACTTGATGTTTCTTAATTAGGGCAGAATATGCCCTCACAGGATGTCAGTTATGCCTTTTGGGTGGCAACAGAGGGCTTGTGTTGGGAGTTGGCCCATTCTTTCCTTGGAAATCTCAGGGATGCAAAAATTCAATGGAAATTAGGTTTCTGATGCTGTATCTTTTTGATTTAAATTTGGATAGTTTGAGGGCACACTAGAAAAACTGCAGCTTTGTGTTGTGTAGGCAGACTTGTGTGCCTGCACCCAGATAAAGCTGTGAATGTCACAGTAAGGTTTGGTGCATGTAGGATTTAACAAAATGCACTTGTGCCTTTTAAAATGGCAGGTCAGTAACTATTTGGTAGAATGGAAGCTTTCCCTTCCACCATGGCTCACGACACTCTACAATATGATAGAGGAAATGATTGCCAGAAGAATGGCAAACCTTTTCATTGCCTTTGCTAGCTTGGAGTGATATGATTTCTGGACTTTCAGCACACTTGGATTGCTAGAAAAAGTTGAATCATTAATCCGTTCAAGGCTTGTGTTATCGCCAGTAAATTGTTTGCACAGGGGTGTGGAACCTCAGGACTGAGGGCTAAATGTGACCCTGATTTTCTTTCATTCTCAATTGTTTCCAAAGTCTCTGGTTTGATTTGCATTTAATTCTGGGAATCGTTTTTTGCCCCAAACAAATATGGTGAACTTCTGAATATTGGACAAAGAAAATAAAAGAATGGGACTGTCTGTGTCTGTCTGTCCATGGCTGCAGGAATGGGAGGGTGGGTGCAGGCATCTGTGAAAAATGGAGGGAGAGAAATGTCAAGTTGGATGATGCAGCAGCTCCAGCTGTTGAAGGGGAAAAAATGATGAGTAATGCGTCATTCGCTCATTGGAAGGACAATTGGCTGCTCATTCTTGCGAGTGCTCTTTGGAGCTTTCTGTTCCTGTCATTGTTGCTTGGAGGTTCATTTGCTTTTGCCCTCTTCTGCCAGTACTCTGAATAACGATCTGTTCCTTTTCCACAGTAGATGGGAATCGCTGCCTAGGGGAAAATTAATCCCTACAGTAACAACCATTTTTGGTTGATTTAGCAGAGCCTAAGATTTTGTCTCGGGACGCAGGTGGCGCTGTGGGTTAAAGCCTCAGTGCCTAGGGCTTGCCGATCGAAAGGTCGGCGGTTCGAATCCCTGCGGCGGGGTGCGCTCCCGCTGCTCGGTCCCAGCGCCTGCCAACCTAGCAGTTCGAAAGCACCTCCGGGTGCAAGTAGATAAATAGGGACCGCTTACCAGCGGGAAGGTAAACGGCGTTTCCGTGTGCGGCTCTGGCTCGCCAGAGCAGCGATGTCACGCTGGCCACGTGACCCGGAAGTGTCTCCGGACAGCGCTGGCCCCTGGCCTCTTAAGTGAGATGGGCGCACAACCCCAGAGTCTGTCAAGACTGGCCCGTACGGGCAGGGGTACCTTTACCTTTACCTTTAAGATTTTGTCTCCTTGCTAGTGCCAGCACCCTCAAGTGGCAGAGATACCAGCTGCACATACACATTTAAAGCACATGGCTTCCACCACCCCCACCCCCCCACAAAAAAATTTCTTTAAAAAAAATTCCAGGAATTATATTATTAAGGATGCAGGGAATTGTGACAAACTACATTTGCTAGGATTCTTTGGAGGAAGCTTTGTGCTTTAAATGGATAGTGTGGCCTCACTCCCACAGGATGGCCACAGACTTTGATGACTTTAAAAAAGGACTGGACAAATTCATGGAGGAGAAGGCTATTGAGGGCTACTAGCCATGATGTCTATCCTGTGTTGAGATGGGCCAGCCCTGTTGATTCATACCAAAGTGGCAGTTGGTTCAAGACTAGGGTCTGTTTATGCAATGTAGTATGGACATCCAAGTCATGAGAAGTCATGGTTCCACTTTATTATTCACTCTATTGCAGCTTTCCTCCACAAACTAGTGTCTTCCAGCTGGTTTTGACTACAACTCCCCACGTATCCCTAATGTTGTATGCAGTTTTTCCAGTTTCTGAGTGCTTTGTTTCATGGGTCATCAGACATGTACCGTCCTTTGAATCATAGGACACAGAAGTGTGTTTCAATACCTGCTCTCTTGCAACAAGAGATTGTGTCAATCCGTACAAGGCCCAGAGTTTTCAAGTCCAGGTAGATTTCCTTGTCAGTAACCTTTTTTTCCTCCAGTAACCTGAAGTCAGCTCCAGGTTATGTCAAGCTAAGGCCATGTTAGCTAGAGGTCAACTCTGCACTGGAATGTGACATGCTGATACATATATGAAGTTCACTGGGTAACCTTCAGCTTTCCACTGCCTCTCAGCCTAACCTTCCTCACAGGGTTGTTGTGGGGATTAAAGAACAATGGGGAGGACCATGTATACTACACTGAGCTCCTTGGTGAAAAATGTGGGATATAAATGCAATCAATCAATCAATCAATCAATCAATAAATAAATAAATAAATAGAAAAAGACAGGCTTGTGGTTCAGCTTCTCTCATTTAAAATATGAACAGATGAGCAAGCTGAATGTGAAAACAATCTGACCAGTTTTGCTGTCCTTCTCTCTCTCTCTCTCTCTTGATCCACACAGGTGAACCCAGGTGCAATATGGGTGATCCCAGAGACATTTGTCCTCACCTGGATTCCATAGGTGAAGTCACTAAGGATGATCTGCTTCTTAAATCCAAAGTAAGGAAAAATTCATTTGCAAAAAAATTACCCAATCCATAAACAAACAAATACATTTTAAGACTGGGGTCAAGGAGATCCCCAGTACCATGATAATATCCTTGGGGAGAAGATAGGACTACTAAACCAGTGCAAGTCTGACTTAAGTATTCCCTACATGTCTGAAGCTCATTCCTAAGAGGAAAAGTTATACATAGCATCAGGGTGGGGAAGCTTTGGCCATCCACATGCTTGCTGGACTGCAACTTCCATCATCCATGACCACTGACCATGCTGACTGAGGCTGATGGAAGTTGGAGCCCTGCAAATTCCAGAGGAGGACACCGAGTTGTATTGTTGGACTTCAGCTCCCATCATCCCAGACTACTGGGCATGCAGGTTGGGGCTGATGGGAGATCCAAGTCCAACAATGTAGGGAGGGTCATAGTTTCCCCACACTTGGTTGAAGAAGAGGCATTTCTTCTTTCATGAGGGAATACATCTTTTGAACAGAGGCATTCTCTCATCTTTTTGCATGCCATAGGGAATGTTCCTCCTTAGATCAGGGATGAAGGGGCCTGTGGCCCTCCAGATATTGCTGGACTTCCAACTCCTATCATCCAAGCTTCATTGGCCACATTGGCCGGAGCTGATACGAGTTCAGCATCTGCAGGTCCATCATTTCCCCACTCCTTTGTCTGATGATGAGTCTGTCTCTGAGGACGATAGGCCACTGATAATTATTTCTCCTCCTCATATGAAACAGGGTACTTGCCAGTCTTGTGGAGCAGGGGGACCAAACCTGTGGGCCTGTCTTCAGGTAAAGACATTCTTTTCAAATACATTTTCCTGCATGCATGACTTTTATTCTTTCTGTTGTAAAATGTCATTCACAGCAAGTTACTGAACTGTACCAGGTAGACTTTTCACCTTTGGGGTGTGAAGTAGTACTATTTTCTGTGCATTGTGTGTGTATCCATACCCACCCACCCACGCACCAACCTTTTTATTGCTCTCAATTTCTTTTGCCATGTTTCCACTGTGACTGTCAATTGGCTTTGTTTCACTTCAGGTTTCCTGTCCTTATGTTGGTTGCGGGGAATCCTTTGCTGACCACAGCACCATTCATGCACAGGTAAGAGATCTAGTTTCCCCAGAAAGCAAGCGAGCAGCCAGGAAAATTTCCTTGGAACTTAATTGTAACACCCCCCCCCCCAAATGTTTAGGATTCAACACTTCTCTCAGCCATGTTGCTTTGAAAACACACAAGTATTGTCTAGATCTGAGGTCCTCTAATTTTTTGTACTAGCTGAGGGACATATTTTGGAAACGTAACACACTGTTGTGGCCAATTCTTGTGTCTATCTTTTCCCTGCACTGTTGGAGGCAATATGCCTCTGAATACCAGTTGCTCAGAATCACAAGTGGGGAGAGTTGCTGTTTCACTCAGGTCCTGCTTTTGGGCTTCCTGTTGAGGCATAAGAATGTAAGAAGAGGCCTGCTGGATCAGGCTGATAGCCCACCTAGTCCAGCATCTTCTTCTCACAGTGGCCAACCAGATACGTGTGGGATACTTACAAGCAAGATTCCAGCACAAGAGCACTCCCCACTCCTGCAGTTTCCAGCAGCTGGCATTCAGAAGCATTACTACCTCCAAGTAGCATTAAATTTCTGCCTCCAATTAGAAATATAAAATTGTTAGTCAGGATTACTGCTATCTGGAGAGCATAGCCATTATGACTTGTAGTCATAGATAGCCTTCTTCTACATGAATTTGTCCACTCCTCTTTTAAAGCCATCTATGTTTGGGGCCATCATCTGTGGGGGTGAGTTCTATAGTTTAACTATGCACTGCCTGTCCTAAATATTCCAACATCCAGCTTTGTTGAAGAGAGGGAGAAAAATGCCTCTCTATTCACTTTCTTCACATCATGCATAATTTTATAAACTTCTAGAATGGCACTTCTTACTCATCTTTTCTCTAAACTAAAAAGTCCCAAATGCTGCAACCTTCCCTCATAGGGATGTTATATCACACCTCTACTATCAAAGGTGGTATGTCTCTCAATACCAGGTACTCTGAATTGCATGCGAGGAGAATTGCTGTTGCCCTCAGGTGCTGCTTTTGGGTTTCCCATTGGGGCATCAGCTTGGCCGCTAGGAAAGCAGGATGCTGGACTTCCTAGCACTCCTTTGGCCTCATCCAGCAGAGCTGTGCTTACATTCTTATTGAACCTGAGGCTCTATCTTCTTGCTTCTGCTCTGACTGCATTGCAGTAGAATTCAAGATCAGTTGGATCTTGCCTGTGCAATTTCACAGTCCCACTTCTTGGGTACCATAGATCAGAAAAATAAGATTGTTAGTGTTACTGCTACCTAGAGCAGCATCCCATCATTGAAACTGATGGACATGACTGACTTTGGCCCATTAATTTCGATGGGTCTGCACTGCATAGCTGGACACAACCCAGATTAATTGGTGTGCTCTCTGTGTTTGTGTGTTTTTAAATTGCTAGGCCAAAAAGCACAACCTGACGGTAAACCTGACAACGTTCCGGGTATGGTGCTATGCCTGCGAGAAGGAGGTTTTCTTGGACCAGCGGTTGTCCTCCCACACACCAGTCCCTCCATCAAAATTCATGGACCAGGTGAGTGTTTTGTGGCAAAGCTGGATGCTTTGAGTTACTCTTTTTCTTAGCTCAAGTGGTCAACATGTAAGACTATCCCAACTTGGAATGTAGCAGAGAAGTGTCAGGACCAGTGGGATCTACAACACAGTATGGTACCTTCATTACATATCTTTAGGCTAAAACATTTCTCTTCAACCAGACATTTGGCTGATTAACATTCTATGGCTTTTTAAATGTGTTTGTGGGAGGATATCTATTGTTTTGTTTTATTATGTGTTTTATATTCTCATTTTGTATTTTTCTGTTGTGAACCACCCTGGCATCTTTGGATGGGCAGTGGTATACACATTTAATAAATAATAATAACATTTCTCTTTTTTTTTTACTTATTAAAAGCATTTTAATCTCGTTCTTTGGCCTCCAGATGACTGGAAGCTTACAAATGTCAGTGATGAGACAGTCCCTGCCCTCAGGCCTAACAGTCTAAAAAAGAGAAGGGATCAGGAGACAGGAGGAAAAAAGAAAACTCAGCTGTTGTTTCTTAGTTTGGAGAAATATACTGTGTGGCAAAGCAGAATTGCCTTTGATATTTACTCCCCAACTTTCACTTCCAGGATTCTCCTCCACCCACCCATTCCCTAAAAGCCGTCCCCATTGCAGTTGCTGATGAAGGGGAGTCCGAGTCGGAAGATGATGACCTGAAACCAAGAGGTAAATCCAAAGGTCTTAGAGTGTGAAAATACCCCTTTCCTTTTTCCTTGAACACAGAAAATAAAAACGTAGCAGTGGGCATAATGAACAAGCCTCCAATCCCCTCCCTTTTTTCATTCTTTTTCTAGGCCTTACTGGAATGAAAAATCTTGGTAACTCCTGCTACATGAACGCTGCACTCCAGGCTCTCTCAAACTGGTAGGTTTTCAGAGTCATTTTCAGATAATTGCTATTTACAGACTGCAGACCACTACAGTGGTGCCTCGCAAGACGAAATTAATCCGTTCCGTGAGGCTCTTCATATAGCGGTTTTTTCGTCTTGCGAAGCAAGCCCATTGACAGCTTAGCGGATTAGCGCTATTAGCGGTTTAGCGGCTTTTAGCGGATCAGCTGATAAGCGGCTTAGGGCTTAGGAAAAGGGGGGGGAAAGGGAAAAAAACCCCGCAGGAACTCGCAAGACATTTTCGTCTTGCGAAGCAAGCCCATAGGGAAATTCGTTTTGCGAAGCGCCTCCAAAACGGAAAACCCTTTCATCTAGCGGGTTTTCCGTCTTGCGAGGCGTTCGTCTTGCGGGGCACCACTGTACCTTCATCACCCTCCAGCTAGTATGTTTGGTACTACAATTCCCATTATCCCCCAGCCAGCATATATGCCATTATAACACCCATCAACCCCCAACCAGTATGTGTTGCACTATAACTCCCATCAGCCCCCTATTAGTATCTTGGGCACGACAAAACCCATCAACCCCCAAGCCAGCATCTTGTAGTCCAAAGCATCTGGATGTTGCACCAGCTTGGCAGAGGCTGCTTGTAGGCCAGATCTGGTGGCTTCTTTGGGGCCAGGCAGATTTTTTTTTAGCCGCTTGGTCTCTTCCACCTTTTATTAAAGGCATAAATGTTTCCCTTTCTCTCTGCCCCCAATTGAAGTTGTTGTATAAATCATAACCCACTTTTCTTTCTTTCTTGTCTTCCTATCAGTCCCCCACTCACTCAATTCTTCCTTGAGTGTGGTGGTCTCGTGCGCACTGACAAGAAGCCAGCACTTTGCAAAAGTTACCATAAGCTGATTTCCGAAGTGTGGCATAAGAAGCGGTGAGTAAATCTAGGACACTGCGGCTGTAGGGACCACAGCTCACTGGTAGAGCACTTGCTTTGCATGCAGAAGGTCCTGGTGTTGTTGTGGTTTTTTAAAAAAATAAGATTTTATTAAAGTTTTTTCATGATACAGTAAAATAATCTAAATTAAAACAAAAGCAAAGAGAGAAAGAAAAAAGAAAACAATGAAGGAAAAGAAAAAGTAGAAGAAAAGAAAAATAAGAGAAGAGAAGAAAAATAATAAGAACTACAGTGGACGCTAAGGTTGCGAATGTGATCCATACGGGAGGCACGTTCACAACCCGCAGTGTTCGCAACCCGCAGCGCCGCATCTGCGCCCGCGCAGGTTGCGATTTAGTGTTTCTGCTCATGCGTGAGCGCCGAAACCCAGAAGTAACCTGTTCCGGTACTTCTGGGTTTGGTGCAGTGCGCAACCTGAAAACATGCAGCCTGAAGCATCTGTAACCCAAGGTATGACTGTACTGATTTTCCATCTGTCAGTTATATAAAAGACATATTCACTGTAGAATGACACCAAACTGATCTACATTCTGTTAGGCAATACTTTCCCAGTCTTCTGACTCGGGTTCTGTTTCCAGTGGCATTCTAATTTTATGAAATATAGTATCTAGGTAGGGCTGAGAAAAGACTTCCTGCCTGAAACTCTGGAGAGCTGATGCTAGTCTATAGACAATACTGAGCTAGATAGACCAATGGTTTTTAAAGTAATTAGGTTTGTTTAAATAAACTCATCAGGGCCCCAAGCTATTAGGGGCTCTATGTACCACCTGTAACACCTTGAACTTGAAATTTATCTTGCGAATCTCCAGAGATTCTATACATTTTCAGTTTTGCTTTTTCTTCCCTAAAACCAGCCCAAGTTATGTTGTCCCCAGCAGCCTGTCGCATGGAATCAAGCTGGTCAACCCCATGTTTCGAGGGTATGCACAACAGGTGAGGCGGATGGCAAAGGGGCAATCCCAGATGTTTCTGATTCCCTCTTCTTGCTGCAGTAAGAAAATTATATTCTCCTGGGCTGTGAGAAGTTAAACAGCATCTGTTTCAGGGAGCCAAGGCAGAGACTGAGTTACTGATACAACATGTAGCCTTCCAGCAAGCAGGGGATTCCATTTGCCATGAAGTATAATAGGGCGGGGGTGGGAATCTTTTTAAGCTTGAGGGCCATATTACTTTCTGGGCAATCATCTGGGGGCCACATGCAATTTTGTCCGCCCCCCCCAGTAATCACAAAACTTTTTGTGGGAGGATTGTACAGCATCTACTTTGCCTGAAGAAAAGGCCCCAGGCTCAGTCCCTGGCATCTCCAAGTACGGATGCGATAGATCCTTGGAGAGCTACTGCCAGTCAGTGTAGACAATACTGAGCTTGATGGACTAACAGTTCAACAGCATAGGCAGCTTTTTATTTAATTCTTCCTTTCATTCAGAACCATGGGGGCTAGAATCTTACCCTTTTTTTTAAGGAAAGAGGCCATAACACATTGGTAAAGTACCTGCTTTGCATGCACAAGGTCTCCTGCTCAATCCCCACCATCTTCAGGTACAGCTTGAAGAAGCCTCTGTCTAAAATACTGGAGATCTGCTGCCTGTAGATTCAGAGTAGGGAATCTTTTTCAGCCTGAGTGTTGTATTTTCACATGGGGACCTTCTGGGGGCATTTGCCAGTGGTGGGCAGAGCAACAGGCATGATTCTTACTTTTGTACAGTAGGTTACACTCCAACCACAGATAGAAGCCAAAGCTTTCTACACCCCTCCTCTCTCCCCACATCTTCCATCCATAGTCCAGCCAGGGGAAGCACAAGAAGAGGGGGTAGGGCAGGGCTGTTGGAAGGCAAGTTCTGGGGAGAGGGGGTGTGACCTAGAAAGAGGTTGAATAGAGCACCCTAGAGGGCTGCATTTGGCCCCCAGGCCTGAAGTGCCCCATACAATATTTTCTTCTTTGCACACCCACCCCAGGACACCCAAGAATTCCTACGCTGCTTGATGGATCAGCTCCACGAAGAGCTGAAGGAGCCAGTCATGGCCGAGACCCGGGACTCCGACTTGAGCGACATGGAAGACAAGCGGGAGTGTGACCGCAGCCCCTCAGAGGACGAGTTCCTCTCCTGTGACTCAAGCAGCGACCGGGGTGAAGGGGATGGGCAGAGCAAAACTGGGAGCTCCCTGGCAGAGGCCGAGCTGCTGATACAGGACGAGGCTGGGCGGGGGATTTCTGAAAAGGAGCGGATGAAGGACCGGAAGTTCTCGTGTAGCCACCGGCGGAGCAACTCGGAGCAAGTGGATGAAGATGCTGATGTTGACACCTCTGTGACAGCAGTGGATGGCAGGGCTTCCCCAGAAGCGCACCCTCCTTCCACACCTCATCCAGCCAGCCCCTCTAGGACCCCAGGTACACCACAACAGGTTCAGTGCGCAATGTGTTTGGCACCTGTGCCTGAACCTTGGAAGCTGCGTCTCTCATACGCACCTTTATTCATATATTTTTATTAGTTTTAAGGGAAGGGCCATAGCTCAGTGGTAGAGCATCTCTCATTGAAAGGGGGTCTAACTTCCCTAGGAGAACTTTACTCCTGAGGAGTCCTTGTGTGTAGTAGGACACTGGATTTTGCATTTGAAGTGTCTGCTTTCCCTTGGACTTGGGACTTGGCCTTGATGCCAGAGGATGAACTAACTCTGGGTGCAGATAGCCCACCCTGCTTTGGCCTCGTTGCAGGATCTCTGCTCCTTACCCCTGTATAGAGCTTGTCTCAGGGCTAGGAGTAAGGCTGTGGCCTCCTGGTCCTCCCTTAATGAGGAATCTTATAGCTGAAACAGACTGTGTCTACATTTGGAAATTTGTTTGTTTGATGCACTTGCATCCTGCCTTTTTCTCCAAAGAGTTCAAGGTGGCATACATGCTTCTTCCCCTCCTTCTTTAAACCCCACAACAAACATTGTGACATAGTCAAATAAAAAATAATAATCCTTCCAGTAGCACCTTAAAGGTAAAGGTACCCCTGCCTGTACGGGCCAGTCGTGTCCGACTCTGGGGTTGTGCGCCCAACTCACTTAAGAGGCCGGGGGCCAGCGCTGTCCGGAGACACTTCCGGGTCACGTGGCCAGCGTGACAAAGCTGCATCTGGTGAGCCAGTGCAGCACACGGAACGCCGTTTACCTTCCCGCTAGTAAGTGGTCCCTATTTATCTACTTGGACCTGGGGGTGCTTTCGAACTGCTAGGTTGGCAGGCGCTGGGACCGAACGACGGGAGCGCACCCCGTCGCGGGGATTCGAACCGCCGACCATGCGATCAGCAAGTCCTAGGCGCTGAGGTTTTACCCACAGCACCACCTGCGTCCCTCAGTAGCACCTTAGAGACCAACTAAGTTTGTTATTGGTATGAGCTTTCGTGTGCATTCATGTGCATATCTGAAAAAGTGTGCATGCACACAAAAACCCATACCAATAACAAACTTAGTTGGTCTCTAAGTTGCTACTGGAAGGAATTTTTTTTTATTTTGTTTCAACTACAGCAGACCAACACTGCTAACCTACCTGTAACTAGAATTGTGACGTAGGTTAGTCTGAGTGGAAGTGCCTAGCTCTAGGTCACCCAGTGTGCTTCATGGCCAAGTGGGGATTTATACTCTGGTCTCCCAGGTGCTAGGCTGACACTCTTAACCACTACACCCCAGTATGAGTGCCATGGCCACTATTTCTAGTTGCTTCTCATTCCTTGCACCCAGATCAGTCCCTAACCCCAGAGAAAGAGGGAAAATGCATGCACCTTTTCCCAGGGATCTGGTTGAAAGTTAGATCCGGAAGAATTAATCTGAGCCTTTGAAGCCCATAGAGCTGAAATAGGAAATGGAAAAGAGTGTCACCCTTCCCCATTTCTTCCTTCAGCTCTATATACTTTCCCAGGGGGAAGAAGGTTAACTGTCCCACCACTCCATGCCCAAGTGGGCAGTGAATGGGGAAGCCCAGAGGCCTTTTAGGCACCAGGGAAGGACCTCAACAATACCATGGCACCCAGAGGCACCACATGGCGACCCCTGAAATAGAGGGTCAGGCTGGAAGAACTATGCCTGTCTTGCTAAAGCCATAATATCCCCACCTTCTGTCATGAGTAGAAGGTGCTCAAGTGCTTGGTAGCCAATCTGAGAAGTAAATGAAATAAAAAACAATTGGGGCCGAGTTGGTGCCCAGAGATGAGGGATTGGCTGGCAGAGCTTGTCAGACAAAACTTGTGTTCCAGTCCTCTTCACAGGCAATTTGTTTCCTTTCCTTGCAACAGAACCAGACAATGATGCCTACACACGCTGCTCCTCTCGGCCCTGCAGCCCTGTTCATCACGAAGTGCATTCCAAGCTCTCGAGCAGCCCCCCACGCTCGAGCCCTGTGCGGCTGGGATCCTCCTATGTGCTGAAAAAGGGTAAGTCCAGGAAGCTTCTGGGTTGAGCTGCTTCTGTGGTAGTTGTTTTATGTATAAGAACATAAGAAGATCCCTACTGGACCAGACCAGTGGGCCCACATAGTCTAGCATCCTGTTCTCACTGTGGCCAATCAGATGCCCGTGGGACTCCCTCAAGCAGGAACCCAGCACAAAAGCCCTCACCTAGTATTCAGAAGCATTACTGCCTCTGGAGGCAAAGCATAGCCATCGCTAGTCTCCTCCTGGACTAGATGACTCTTGAGGTCCCTTCCAGATCTATAGTTCTCTAATTCTGTGATTCTTGGTAGTTCCACTTCCCTCAGAAGTTTGGGGTAGTAGTGGCATCCTGGGTGAGGGCCTTCTTTGTGGCAGCCCCTAAATTGAGGAATTCCTTCCGCACAGAGGTGGGTTTGGCTTCTTCACTTTCAGCAAAGACACACCTCTTTACCCTGGCTTTTGACACCCATGATGTGTGTTTTCAGGACCCATCCTGTTTCTGTGAATGTGATGTGTTCTCAATTCTGAATTTTCAATTATAACTAGTCCTGGGACCTGCTAGTGAAAGGGTGTGTGTGGGATATAAATTTGTTGTTGTTGTTACTGATTATGATAAATTATAATTGGCATCACACTGCCCTTAACAAACCCAACTTCCCTCTGAGAGGGGCCACACCATCCTGGCAAACAGCAGAGCTGGCCCTGAATCAGGGATGTGAGGTCCATTAAGACACATTTGAGATGTGTGTTTTTGGGACCCACTCTGTTCCTCTATATTATAACTGTTCTTTTAACTGTTCTCAATCCTGAATTTTAAATTGTTGTAACCTGCCCTGGGACCTGCTGCTAAAGGGTGGGCAGTAAATGTAATAATAATAGTAGTAAAAATACAATCTCCTTCCTCAGCTCAGATGTTGACTTCCAGCAAGAAGAAGAAGGAGGTCCGTTACCGCAGCGTCATCTCTGACATCTTTGACGGCTCCATCCTCAGCCTGGTCCAGTGCCTCACCTGTGACCGAGTGCGTTCCCTTACTGCTGCTGATCCAGGGAAAATGGCAAGAGGCCCACACTTTCCAAATCCTCTCCTCCTCCTCCTCTGGTGGGGGGTGGGGGAGCCTTTGGTTTGAACATCTATGCCAAGTCAGACCATTGGCCCCTTTAGCAAAGCAGTGCCTGCTCCAGGAATGGGGAGGCTCATGCCCAGGGGCCCAGTGTGCTCCCCACCTGCCCACCTGGCCCTCAAGACTCACCTCAGGCCACACACCCTTAGACCATTCCTTCTCTCATTAGCCTCCTCGAGTTCTTCTGCATGTCTGAGAGAAAGAGAGAGATGTGTGTAGAAATCTCTGACTTTTTCTGATGTTGCTCCACAAGGCAGAACCATGAAATCCCCTTTTCTCCCAGAGGTTCTTCAGTATGTTAGCCTGGTTGTGTTTTGAAGGCTCTCCTGCAACTCCTTTTATACAGCCCCGACCGCCTGACCACATAAGGAGGAGATGGATCGCAGCTAATCGGTCCAGCTCACATGCTGATCTCCAGCTAAAAGACCATGGGCAGTGACTTCTGTCCCTTTACTTGCTTTTGCATCTGGCCCTGCCCACTGCTGGCATGTGGCCCTCGGAAGGTCGCCCATGAGAATATATAGCCCCCGTGCTGAAAAAGGCTCCCCACTCCTAGGGTGGATCTAAACACAGGAAAAAACCACTATAAATAAGTCAGAAATTAGATCGTTATAACAAAAGGAATCCCTATGGAAAACCGCATTTTAAAATTTCCTGCTCTCTGGTGTCATCTGGTGTTGCACATTTATAACACATTCAGATTGCTGTTTCTTTACTAATGTAGCCGAGTCCCTAGTCTGCTCATTTGTGTATTCTCCAGAACCCCTGGAAATCTCCCAGTCTTGCTATCCACAATCTTTTAGGAATCACATGTGGGAAGAGAGCTTTCCCACCCATTCCCTGCTTGCTGTCTTCCCAGAGGCATATGGTTGGCTACTGTTAGAATGGAATGCTGGAATAGATGAGCTGTTGGCCTGATCTAGCAAAGCTCAAGTTTTCTCCCTTCACTGTCAATGTCTATATGCCTCTGAATACCAGTTGCTTGGAATTGCAGGTGGGGAGAGCTCTGCTGTTGCGCTTAGATCCTGTTTGCAGGCTTTGCATTGGGGCACCTGGTTGGCCCCTGTGAGAACAGGATGTTGGACTAGGTGGGCCATTGGTCTGATCCAGCAGGGCTCTTCCAATGCTGTTCTATTTAAGGTTTTTAGCGAAGCCTGCAAACAGAACACGAGCCCAACCACACCTCCAAACTTCCAGTTATACCAGCAGCTGGTTTTCAGGAGGGTACTGCCTCTGAGATAGTGGCCACCAGCCACTGACATCCTCCATTTTCCTCCTGTGGTGCCTCCAGGTGTCCACCACTGTGGAGACATTCCAGGACTTGTCGCTTCCCATCCCTGGGAAGGAGGACTTGGCCAAGCTGCACTCTGCCATTTACCAGAATGTGCCAGCCAAGACAGGAGCCTGTGGGGATAACTATGCTGCCTCGCAGGGCTGGATCGCCTTCATCATGGAGTATATCCGGAGGTGAGCAGGCTGCATAAGCACCTTTTCAGGTACTGGAGTGGTGGGAGGGACAAAGTTCAGCCAGGTGCGTTCAAGATGAAAATGAGGGGGAAGCATGTCTCATTTATTTCATAAAATTTATACCCTGCTTGATTGTAAAACAACAACAACCCTCAAAGCAGCTTAGCAAAGATAAAACATAAAACTATGAAAAATTTTCAATCCAGACCAGGAATGGCTGTAGCTGTTGAACCAGCTGCAGTTGGTATAAGGCACTTCTAGTCACTGAGGCTACCTGAGCCTCCAGTGACAGAGCTGGATCCAGAACATCTCCAAACTGCAAACTTGCTCGTTTGAGGGGCGTGCAACTCCATCCAGGGTAGGCAGCTGACCAATTTCTTGACATGGGAGCTACTCACCTAAAGTGCCTCCGTCTTGCCAGAATTCAAGCTCAGCTTGTTGTTCCTTGTCCATTCCACCACTATGTTCAGGAAATGGGACCACACATCCCCTCCTGATTCAGATCTTATGGAGAATGAGAGTTAAGTGTTGTCAGCACACTGATGGCACCTCACCCCTAAACTCCTGAGAACCCCTTACAACAGCTTCATGTAGATATTAAATAGCGCAGGAGATAAGATAGACCACTACAACACTCCATAACACAGCCAGGGGCTGAAATACACTCTCCCAATGCTGCTTTCTGGACTCATTCCTGAAGGTAGTATTGGAATCACTGTAATACGGTGCCCCCAATTACCGTTCCCAGAGCTGGTCCAGGAGAATACAGTGGTTGATGGTGTCAAAAGTCAATGAAAGATCAAGAAGCAGGAGCAAATTCATACTCCCCCTGTCCTGCTCTTTACAAAGGTCATCCATTCAGGGCAACCAAGATCACCTCAGTTCTGACTGCCAGGCCTGAATCCACATTGGAATGGATCTAAATAATCTGTGTCCTCCCAAAATGCCTGGGGTGAAGCCAGATGCAAAATGCTTGCTTGGGGGCAGAGCCAAATGCCAACAGCACCCCCATGAACCACACACTGGAATGTCCTGCAGGTAACAAGAGCAAATCTGTATCTGACTTCCTGGATGTAGGGACATAGGAAGCTGCCTTGGGCAGGGTCCAAACCATCAGTTCCCCCAGTTCACTACTGGTAACGTTGAGTTTTCTGGCAGGGGCTTTTCTCAGCCCTACCTGCAGGTGCCAGGGATCCTTCTGCATGCAAAGTGTTTGCTTTGCTACTGAGCTTTGGCCCATTCCATGATAGAACTGGCTAGAGGAGCCAGTAATGGCAATGCCCATGTTTTACAAGTGAAGAGTGTAAAGGCTGAGAGAGAAGCAAATAGTATGAGGCTCACCACTATAGAGACATGTAATAGTATAACGTTCTATATATTATATAAACATTTACTATTTTATTTGTTAAGCTTTTTAGAGTCAATAACTCCCTGTGAGTCAGCCCTGAGTAATACCCTCCTTGCTCCTCCTACAGGTTTGTGGTGTCCTGCATCCCCAGCTGGTTTTGGGGCCCAGTGGTCACCCTGGAGGACTGTCTTGCTGCCTTCTTTGCTGCAGATGAGCTGAAAGGTATGTTGGCCAGGAAGGAGGCCAAGATGTTTGTTTCTTTTTATTAAATGTCTTGCCCTTTGCCCCTAAGACTGTTAAAAACTGCAAAACAAGAAAAAGTATAAAAGCCATTAAAGGCAGTTCCATGTATTAAAAAAAGAAAGAAAAACAGTTCTGTATATAAGAGTGCAAATGCAGCTCCCATATAGACTGAATGCAGATTCTACTTAAAAGGCCTTCTGCAGCTGTCGAAAACAACAACCGTGATGGTGCCTCTAATGGGAGGGAATTCCAAAGAGTGGTGCCTCGGATGAATTCATTCAGAACCTTCTTCATCTTGCCTGTTCTTGGTCTCTAAGGACTAGCAAAGGGAGTTTCCTTGTGGGCCAAGCTGATCAGCTGATGAGCTGAATGAAAGGAATTCCAGGTCTAAGGTGGTGCTTGGGGGGCGGGGCGGGCAAGGGCAGAGGGAGATTTCAGGCTCAAATCCTGTTTGGATGTGAGACTGTCTAAACAGGGTTATTTTATTTTATATCACTTACTAGTTGTCTAACACTGAGCAGTCTTGAGCTGACTAAAAATCAAGCTTAAGGGTATGTGAAGTTGTTTAAAATAGCCATCAAAATTTAAAACCACAACTCCCATCAGCCTTAGCCAGCATGGCCAGCAGCCAGGGATTAGGGAAGTAGTTGTCCAACTTCATTTGGAGGGCACAGCATTTGGCTGTCCCTGAGGCGGGCAATACTGGGCTAGATGGGCCAGTAGTCTTCCTATCTTCATATCTGAAAGGCTGTAGATCAGTGGTAGAGTATCTGCTTTTCATGCAGAAGGGTCCCTGGTGATGGGAGTTGGTAAGAGGATATATTAATTATAGTTAATCCTCTACTAACAGACCCACATGTGTGAGTTAGGAAAGGAAAAAACGGCTGGTGCTTGTTTTTAAAACACAGGGCCAGCAAACAAGAGTATTAAATCCAATCATTAGGCAGATTAATGAAGCATAGGAATAGGCTGCGTGTAACAGCTGACCCCCATTTACCCCCTTTTCGGGGAAACAGACAATGGACTGCAAAGGAAGTTTAAAAAGCTTTACTAGGCCTCCGACATGTATCTTCCTTACGCAAGAAAAATAAAATAACTCAGCTAATGATATTCTTTGTGTTATAGGAATTCTAAGGTCTCATATATATAAATCATATGTTCATAAATCTACAAGGCAAACCACATGTCTGAAATAGTACAGGAGAGCAATCCTGAAGCCATTTTGACTCTTCCAGTGACCTCAGATATTCTCTGCAACAAGGAAGGAAATGGGGAAAGCCTCCCCATTGTCTCTTTGTTCACAAATCCTGTCTTAAGGGTGTATTTGTGCATGAATAGGGTGAGCCTGTGACCTGGATTCAGGAACTAAGTATTTAGCATCTCAAAAGGAATGGCCGGACTTCCTAGGTAAAGCAATCAAGTGACCATTAGCAGTATCCTGCCAGACAGGATTTCTGTGGTAGATCGCCCAAGTGATGTATTTCTGCTGTAGACCGCTGCCTCTTGTGATGTATGTATGATGTTTTGGGGGATGGTCTTGAGCTACAGGCTGGGCAATTTCAAGAGTCTATATAAGGGCTTACTCACCTATGTGTGGTGAGTGGGACCCTGTTGCAACCGTTTAATAAAGATCAGGCTTACTAGCTGCTTTGCTTCTCAGTATTCTCTGGTTGGCCTCTGTTATTTTCTTCTACTGATAGAGAACCTACATAAGGACTCTATACAGGCTCTTGGATACCCCATAAGGGAAAATGAGCAGGGTTTTTTCTTACATTAGAAATGCAGCAAAGCAGCTTCAGAAGTGTGCCTGAGGCTGGGAGCTAAGCTAAGGTATGTCTGCCTCCATTGCACACAGAGAGAGCAAAGAACAAGAAACAGGCTTTCCTTCCTCTCAGGAGAAGAGGGTGCCTGAGTCACCGAGCCTGCTCTAGAAATTAGAACTCTGTGGTCCTTAACCCCTTTATATACTAATAGAATCGTTAGGTTTGAGTGCAAATCTCGCACACCTGGTTCATTCCAACTCTGGAACCCTGGAGGGCTGTTGCTAGTCAGTGTAGATAATACTCAGTTAGATGGACCAATGGCCAGAGTCAGCATAAGGCAGCTTCCTATATTCATATCTGCTTCCTTGCTCTGTGCAACAGATTGGATAAAGTGCTTCCCTCCACCCTCTTTCATTTTTCTTTCTGTAGGTGACAACATGTACAGTTGTGAACGTTGTAAAAAGTAAGTCTCTGGCTCCTTTCTTAGTATTTTGAATACCACCCTACTCTGCCTTTTATTTTATTTGTTTATTAAATTCCTGTACTGCCCTTCATCTGAAGATCACAATGTGGTTCAAACCTAAAAATACAAACTCAGAACACAAAATACATAACAAAGCAAAAACAAAAACCAACCAATAACACCCCCTCCCATAAAAGTGCCATAGACTGTTAATCAGCCAAAGGCCTGGTTACAGTGGGTTTGTTTATATGGGGAGAGGTGGTCCTTGTTGGGATTTGCAGTTTAATAAATATTCCAGATGGCCAATCCACTCTTCATTTCCCCCCCTTTTTCTTTCCCAGGTTGCGGAATGGAGTTAAGTACTGCAAAGTTCTCCGGCTCCCTGAGGTAAGCAGATAAAGCCATGTTGGTTTATATCCTGAGACAGCAACCTCTTCATTCTGCGCAGTGAGCAAATTGGAGATGAAAGGCATTTTGATGTGGCCCTTATTTTTCACTTTTGAAAAGAGAGAATAGTTCTTTATTCACTTCTTCATCCAATATAGTTTACATAAAGTGAGTTATAGCTAATTGGTTGAGTGCATGCACATTGAATGCAGAAGGTCCTGGTTTTTAATAAAAGGAATTGTGTTAACATTCTATGGCTTTTTAAATGTATCTATGGGAGGAGATTTATTGGTTTGTTTTTGCTTTTGTTTTGTTATTATGCATTTTGTATTCTCGTTTTGTATTTTTCCGTTGTGAACCACCCTGGTATCTTCGGATGAAGGGCGGTATACAACTTTAATAAATAATCATAATAATATAGCTGGAGGATATTATTTGGAGGTAATAAGCCTCTGAATGCTAGTAGCTGAGAACCACAGGTGGGGAAATTGCTGTTGCATTTGGGTTCTGCTTGTGTGTTTTCCATTGGGGCATCTGGCTGGCCACTGTTCAAGTTCAGTTTGATTTATTGTGTTTAGTGAGCAGCCATTACACACATAAAAATAATAATAAGAATACTGCTAATAATAGTGGTTTACATTTCTTCTCCCTGACCTTTACAGGCTAAATCATTTGCCATTCCCTCTTTAAGTTTTATTACACAAATTTGTAAAGCCTTTTGGCGATAAATCTGGATGTTCTAAAGGATATATACCTCTCTACATCAGACAACAAAAAGCAGGTCTTTGCAAGAGACGTCCTTCCCTTCTACGATCTTAACAATGGGTGGATCACCCACCCCACTCACACATGAAAACAAAGACCACCACAGCCAACCACAAATGAATAAGCACACCCTAGGCCAACCCCAACCTCTCTCACCACCAAAGGAACACAAGTGAACAGCAGAGAACCTGCACAAGCAATGCTGACACCAAACCCTACATACAGTAAGCGAAATAGAAACATCGCTACCTGACCCCACTCTCACCCATCTCTCCCCGCCTCCACCTCTTTCCCCCTTTTCTTCCTAATGTCTCAACAAATGAAAATGATTTCTAAAATGTTACATGGGAAAAAACACACGAGAGAGAGAGATTGCACACTTTTGTATATGAACAAAATCTTTAATAAAAAACCTAAACAGTTGGTGGATGTAATTGTTTCTAAGATTGTTATAAAAAGAGCATTCAAGGAATATATCTTCAATTGACACACTGGATGGGTTGACAGAAAGGAGTTCCTAAGGATAGAGCTTTCAGCTGCAACACTGTGTCAATTGAAGATATAGCTGATGTATTCCTTGAATGCTCTTTTTATAACAATCTTAGAAACAATTACATCCACCCATTGTTAAGACCGCAGAAGGGAAGGACATCTCTTGCAAAGACCTGCTTTTTGTTGTCTGATGTGGGACGTAGGTGGCGCTGTGGGTTAAACCACAGAGCCTAGGACTTACCGATCCGAAGGTAGGCATCCCCGTGATGGGGTGAGTTCCCATTGCTTGGTCCCTGCTCCTGCCAACCTAGCAGTTCAAAAGCATGTCAGAGTGCAAGTAGATAAATAGGTACCACTCTGGCAGGAAGGTAAAAGGCGTTTCTGTGCGCTGCTCTGGTTCGCCAGATGTGGCTTAGTCATGCTGGCCACATGACCCGGTAGCTGTATGCCGGCTCCCTCGGCCAATAAAGCGAGATGAGCGCCGCAACCCCAGAGTCGGTCATGACTGGACCTAATGGTCAGGGGACCCTTTACCTTTACCTTTAAGTCTACCAGATATCTTTGCAAGGATGGATACAATGGGAAAAAAGCATACAGTCTGTTGGATTGACAGATCTTGATCTCAGCAGTTTGTGATGGCATCTCAGTGCCTCTCAGCCAGGGGTCAGCAAACTTTTTCAGCAGGGGGCCGGTCCACTGTCCCTCAGACCTTATGGGGGGCCGGACTATATTTTGGAAAAGAAAATGAATGAATTCCTATGCCCCACAAATAACCCAGAGATGCATTTTAAATGAAAGCACACATTCTACTCATGTAAAAACACCAGGCAGGCCCCACAAATGACCCAGAGATGCATTTTAAATAAAAGGACACATTCTACTCATGTAAAAACATGCTGATTGCCGGACCATCTGCGGGCTGGATTTAGAAGGTGATTGGGCCGGATCTGGCCCCTGGGCCTTAGTTTGCCTACCCATGCTCTAAGCCTTTGAAGTATTAATTCTTTAGCTATCTCAAAACCCTGTACCACAAAAAAGGAGGCAGAGAATCCCAACCTCATGGCAGCAGATTGCATTTCATGTTTCCATAAGTTTGGGGTGTTGTCAACTGTGAGAACAGGTTGCTGAATTAGATGGCAGAGGGACTTCTCGGTGGTGGCACCTGCCCTGTGGACCGCCCTCCCATCAGATGTCAAAGAAATAAACAGCTATTGGACTTTTAGAATATATCTGAAGGCAGCCCTGTTTAGGGAAACTTTTAATATTTGATGAATCATTGTATTTTAGTATCCTGCTGGAAGCCATCCAGGGTGGCTGGGGAAACCCACCCAGATGGGTGGAGTAATAATAATAATAATAATAATAATAATAATAATAATAATAATGGACCCCTGGCCTGATCCAGCAGGACTGTTTTTATCTTCTTAGGCTTTTTACCCCAGGGTTTTAGTTTATGGTGGCTTTATGATGCCATGCACACACAGCCCTGGCTGAATGTATCTTAGGATAAGCCCAGTTGATTGTTTTACCTATGAGGGCTGTCTGGAGGGGTTTGAACTTGCCCATCCGCAAGTCCCTTTCTGAGCTCTGATGCCTTTTCTCCTAGATCTTGTGCATTCACCTGAAGCGTTTCCGACATGAGGTCATGTACTCCTTCAAAATCAACAGTCACGTCTCTTTCCCTTTGGAGGGGCTGGACCTCCGGCCTTTCCTGGCCAAGGAGAGCATCTCGCAGATCACCACCTATGACCTCCTCTCTGTGATTTGCCACCATGGCACAGCTGGCAGTGAGTTGTCTGTCCCTCCTCCCTTTCTTCTTTTCCTGGAGGGAGCTTGCAGCCTGGAATAACTTATGTGTTGTGTGTGATGAGCACTTCTCGTAAATAAAGATTAGCCAGATAATTATGGAGTTAAACTGTGGAACTTGCTCCTTCAGAAGATAGTAATGGCCACCAACTTGGATGGTTTTAAAAGAGGACTAGACAAATTCATGGAGGATGGGGGCTATCAGTGGCTGCTAGCCAATAAGGCTTTGCTCTGCCTCCACAGTTGGAGGCAGCAATGCTTCTGAAAGCCAGTTGCTGGAAACTACAGTAGAGAAGAAGGCTCCTGGGCTCTGGTTCTGCTTGCAGGTTTCCTATTGGGGGATCTGTTTGGCCACTGGGAGAACAGGTTGCTGGACTAGATGGGTGATTGGTTTGATCTATCAGGGCTCTTATGTTATTAAAAGTGCCTGTGAGTTAATCTCCCTTTCTTCCCCTCCGCCAAAAAAATAATATTTATAAATTGAAAATGTGAAAATGAGCCATTTCAATCAGTACAAATCAATTTACAAAACATAAAGCCAGGTCAAGGATCACTGCAAATAAATCACCTCCTATTGCATAACCAGCTGGAAGAACTGAGCAGACAGATAAATAAAGCCTTAGCATGTTGACAATTTCAAATTCATAAGCATCTTCCTAGCAGGTTCCAGGCTACCCTTCTCCCAAACCAAAAGTTATGACTGTAACCATAAATGATAATTTGCTGCAGGTGTGGGGCAGCTATTTCCATTGACTCTTGTATCCTCAATAAAACAATGCTATGTAGCTACAGACTTAGCCTGTATGCTTTTGATCCCTGGCCATTCCGCCTTTTCTGTGAGATTTTCTAGTAAAGCAATGTGCCACAATTTTTTTTTTTTGGGGGGGGGGCAAATATTTTCTGTTTCATTTTATAATATATATAAAGCAAAGAGAACAGTTATAACAAACCACTATTTCAACATGCAACCTCCAGATAAAAAACAGGCAAACCAAAGGCCTCCACTGCCTGGCAGACTTCTACCAAAATAACAAACTCATATTGACACAAGAAATACAAGACAAATACCCTGGCTAATCACCAACTACAGTACATGCCTTCTTAAACAATCCATAGACTCAGCAGCCACTAGGCCCTTGTCCTCCTTTGAAAACCTCTAGACAGCAGAAGAACACAGCAAGGGGATGGTATCCACAATATACAAAATACTGCTCCAAAATCCCACAACCCCCCTTGATGCAATCAAAGAACAATGGGAGCACAACAATGAAATTAAGCCCACCCAATGGACTAGAATGTGGTCTAAACCTCCCTTTGAATCCATCTCAGCCAAAAGAAAAGAACTCACTCTGAAACTTACTTACAGGTAGTACCTAACACCATGATACACCAAGGAACCTCACCAAAATGCTGGAGAGGCTGTGCTTCTACAGGCACATACAGCGGTACCTCTGGATATGAATGGGATCCGTTCCGGAGTCCCGTTCGCATCCTGAAGTAAACGTAAGACGTCACTGCGCGTGCATGGGTCGCATTTCGCCACTTCTGTGCATGCGCATGACGTCATTTTACTTCTGGGTCGCCATGGAGTGCAACCCGAAAATATTCATCCCAAAGCTACTTCAACCCGAGGAATGACTGTACCTCCACATGTGGTGAGAATGCCCCCAAATCCAACCCTTTGGGACGGCAGTCATACAAGAAATATGCAAAATAACAGAACAGGTATTAGAAGTCACCCCAGAACTGGCCCTACTGAATGTTTTCCAAGATAATAATGTCCACTCACATTATAAAAAGCTTATAACCACCTACTCTAAGCAGCCAGAAGCATCATAGCCAGGCACTGGAGAGACCCGTCAGGAGTGAACATGGACCACTGGTACCAAATCGTATGAGAAATAGCCTTACCAGAAAAGCTAACCAACTGACTGAAACTGACATGATCACATACACAGCTCAACAAGACAACAAGAACCCACCGACAGCATACAAATAAATATGACTTACTTGACTCAACAATCCCTCCCCCACTCACAAATGCAAACAAACCTCACTGCAGCCAATTACAGACAACCAACCACACCCTGGGCCCTCCTAATCCCTCTTACTACCAAGGAAATGTAATAAGTGAATAGAAGGAGAATCTACCCAGTTGATGCTGACACAAAACCCCACACGTACACTATAGAAAAGAATACAAGTTTCACCACCCCACCTCTCCTCTCTCCTCTTCCTCCCTGACCTTATACTGTATACAACACAAATGTCTCATATCAAATGTAAGACTATAGAAAAGACTTTACAACCTGAAAAAGAGACATTGCACGTATTTTTGTAAATCAAGAAAATCTTTAATAAGAATTATTTTTTAAAAAACAGATGAGAGTTAAAAGATGAAAAACGAAACTAAAATAGGGACACATGGGTTTACAAATGGGTTAAAACAACAAAGTTCAAGTTATGAAACAAAAATTGAGAATAAAAGTTGTCTCCGCCTAAAGAATATTACCATTATCTGATTATCAAGTATAGTTCCAAATTTGCCAGGCTTCTTCTGAAGGTTGTCTTGAAAATGATTTTGTTGTATATGTAATAACAGAATGCTAAATTATATGAAAAGTGTCTGGAGGCTCTAGCCCTAGTTGAAATCTCAAATTGTGCAAAAAAAAATTTCTATTACAGTTATATTCTAATCTAGAGTAAGTGGTGCATCTTACATCCAATGTAAGATTTGGTGCTGTTTTCACATGCCATGATTTTTTGATACCAATATTCAAGGTCATTCACTTGGGACTCTTTCCAATCTTGCATTCTTAAAAGGTGGGCACTACATCGCATATTGCCAGAATGTAATCAATGGCCAATGGTACGAATTTGATGATCAGTACGTCACGGAGGTCCACGAAACAGTTGTACAGAATGCAGAGGCCTATGTTTTGTTCTACAGGTAAGATGTTTGAAAGTAATTGTCCCTTGCTGGGGAAACTAGCATTTTTAGAGATGGCTGAAGAGCTTGAGGAGAGAGTGTTTCCCTGGGAGGAAGATTCAAATTTATGTAATTCTAGTCCTTAGACACTTACAAAACAAAGTTTAACAATGCAAAAGTAGAACAAGGTAGCAAAAAAAGGAATTAACTTGGATGCAAATGAACTGCAATGGAAACCAACTTAGAAGTTTGAATTTCCTTGGTGAATTCCACTTTCCCCGTAAAGTGGAGTGGCGAAGAGGCAGAGTACCTGTCCTGCATGCAGAAGGCTCCAGGTTCAGTCCTGACATCTCCAGGTAGGCCTGGGGACTCCCTTCCTGTCTGAAATCCTGAAGCGCTGCTTCCAGCCACTGTAGATAACCATGAGTTAGGTGGACCAATGGGCTCACTTGGTATAATGCAGCTTCCTGTTTAAATAAGCTCTTTATTTAGAACCACGAGCACTAGAATCTTAACTTTATTTATAGGAGAAGGACCATAGTTCACTGGCAGAGCATCTACTTTGCATACAGAAAGTCCCAGGTTCAGTCCCCAATGGCCTCTCTTGTAGGACTGAGAAGAACTTCCTGTTCGAAAACCTGGAGAGCTGCTGCTGGTCATTGTAGACAATACTGAGCCAAATGAACCAAGAATCTGGCTCAGTTTCTAGGATCCAGCTTATTTCTATGATTGCCAGCTGTTTTTAGTATAGTATTTTAATTGTTGCAACCCACCCTTGGACCCTAGTATGAAGGGCAGGTAATTAATTGTAACAATTATGATGAGGCAGCATTGTAGGAAAGAACCCCCCGTGATTTGCAATTAAACATGGAACAGCCCCATCATCTGCATGGTGGTGGCTCCTGCTGCTTCATACTGACGCCTCCACCCTCTGCGCTTTCCTCATAATCATCCTCCAGGAAGAGCAGCGAGGAGGCTGTGCGGGAACGGCAGAAAGTGGTCTCGCTGGCGACCATGAAGGAACCTGGGCTGCTCCAGTTCTACATCTCTCGGGAGTGGCTCAACAAATTCAACACCTTTGCGGAGCCAGGCCCCATCACCAACCATACCTTTCTCTGCTCCCATGGAGGTGAGGGGGCAGGGAGGGAGGGCTCACTTGAGGGAATATTACTTGGTGCTGTGCTGAGAGGCAGGGATCTGCTTGGCTTCTGCTTCTAGCTAGCCAGTTTTCCTCTCAGAAGCCACACAATTTAAATGTCCGGTGGCAGACATGCACAGCCCGTGTGGTTCCTTGTGTTCTGCAGGTGTGTTAGCAACTACCCAGAAGGTACCTTGTTTTTCATTACCTCTTCTCTGTTTCATTTACTCGCAGGCATCCCTCCAAATAAATATCATTATATCGATGACCTGGTGGTGATTCTTCCCCAGAACGTCTGGGAGTATCTCTACAACAGGTAAGGGGAGTAAGTTTGGGGGTGGGGGTGTTTTGTTTCATTTTGTTTAAGTAAAATCAAGTACCTAGCCCCTAGGGTAAGTGGAGAGCAAGTTGAAAACTTACAGCTGGGGCAAGAGCACAAGCACAATGCAGGCTTTCTGACCCTTCAAATTCCTTCTTGGTGCCCATGTTTTCTGTGAAGCTTTTGGCATATGGTTTCTATTTTTCTCCTGTTTGCTTTTGTCTCCCTTTCCTCCAATATAACCTCTCATGTGTTGAACTGCTGATTGTAATCCAGCTAGGGCAGGTGCTTAGTCTTTTCCCCTCTGGGAAGTGCCACTAGAAGGCACAGCATAAGAGAAATAAAGGTCTGCAAAGCTGTACTAGACCTGCATAGCAGTTCTGTTGCTGATGGCCTCAGAATTGATTGTCAGCAATGGGGAAACTTCCAGATGTTGCTGGCCTTCTGGATGTTGCTGGACTATAGCTCCCATCAAACCTGATCATTGGCTATACTGGTTGGGGTTGATGGGAGTTGAAGTCCACCCACTTCTAGGGACTCAACACTGCTCTAGAGGGCACCAGGCTCCCCTGACCATTGGGTTGTGCTGGCTGGGGCTAGTAGTAATTGGAGTCCAACAACCTCTGGAGATCCACACATTTCACTAAACCTGGATGAACCCAAGGAATGTCTTCTTATTTTTTTAAAAGCGGTCTGCATCACAAATACTTGGAGTATTTGGGCATGTGGTGCTGGTGTGCTTGGTCTTTCCCCCCCATTGCCTCTGTGGTTATGCTTCAGTCTCCTCTTGTGTTCAGGTTCGGTGGCGGCCCAGCTGTCAACCACCTCTACGTGTGTTCAGTGTGCCAGGTGGAGATCGAAGCCCTGGCCAAGAGGAGGAAGATCGAAATTGACACTTTCATCAAGGTACTCCCACAGCAGATAGGCCTGCTGGGGTGGGGAAACATAGTGGTAGTACAAAGTAGTACCACTAGCTGTCAGTGTCATTCCATCTAGTGCACCTTATGTGGGGCTTCCCTTATGCTTGATCTGGAAGCTGCCGCATAAGACCCATTCTGCATTTGTAACAACTAAATCCTTTAGTGTGGCAGCACCTAAACTTTAGAACTCAACTGCCTATTGATATCAAGCAGGTGCCTTCACTGTGCTCTTCTCTGCTAAAAACAAGCCTGCCCAGATATTTAGAAAGTTGATGTGAGTCTTAAATCTGTTTTTAGTCTATTATTTTAATTTTTCCAATTATGGTTGCAAATTTTTCTTTGTGATAACTTTATCGTTTTATATTTTTTGTGAACTGCTTTGAGGGGTTTTTTTTTGTAGTCAGGCAGTATATAAATTTTATTAAATAAACAAACGAATGCTCCGGCTCAGTTATGGATTCTGCTGACTGGCAGTGGACACAATCTCTTTTTATGACATTCAGAATCAAGCATGTTAATTTGCTGCAAGCAACGGAGTCCTTCCTCTGCCCTAAGGTGTCTGCAGCTTTGATTTCATGTGTTTGCTTGGTAGATTTATACCCCACTTTTTGACAAGTCCTCAAAGCAACACAACAGATACACCAAGAGCAATATGCTCACAAATCAAAACTGAGTGGCCAGGCAGCTGGTGTCAGACTCTCTTCCGCCAGGGCTTCTTTGGTGGTTGGGGAGGGAACAGTCTAACTGCAGCCACCCTTGACGCTGCCGTTGTCTGCATCCACCTCGTGACAGAGCAAATGATCTGCTCCAAATCTCTGCAAGCTCAGTAAAATACAATCCATAAAATGCAGGAGACACATCCACAAACCTTAGAAACCTTTCAGCTCCAGAGGCTTGCAAGGAAGCTTATGACAGCCCTTAAAAATACAGTTCAGCATAAAAGGAAGATTTGAAAACTAACCTACAAAAGCTGGTGGCTGGTGGCAGTGTTGGTGTTTTCTACCCACCACTGCCTTTAGCTGCCATGATAAAACAAATGACAATAGCAGTAATTCCCTCTTTGCCCTCTGCCCATCAGCTGAACAAGGCCTTCCAGGCCGAAGAGGCTCCTGGAGTCATCTATTGCATAAGCATGCAGTGGTTCCGCGAGTGGGAGGCGTTCGTCAAAGGAAAGGACAACGGTAAAGACTGGCAGGGAGGGGAGTTGGCAGTGGAAAAGGAGGGGTGGGGAGAGAACAGGGTTGTCACCAAGTGCCTTGGAAGCAACTCAGAAGGGGAGGGGGTTTCTCTCATTCAGTAGGGATGGCCAACCAGCAAGCCTGTCTGCCCCTGGTCCAAGTATGGTGGTTCTGGCAAAGTCACAGTGCGATAAAACTTTTATATGAATGTAAGGTGATGGGAATGGTTTCCCCCATTTTACCCTCACAGCAGAGAGTTTGGCAGACAGTTGGAGACTAGGCCCAAGGTCCTCCTTGAGCTTCACAGCACTTGAGTCCCGGTCTGCCATATCCTAGCCTGGCAGTCTAAACCTGCCTTTGTCACTCTCTTTCAGCCTAACCTACTCCGCAGGGTTGTTGAGAGGGTGAACTGGGGAGAGGCCGAGAACTGTGTATACACCACCTTGAGCTACTTGGAGGAAAAGTGGGCTATGAATAAATAAATGGAACTATGGCAAATTTAATTTTGAACTGTACTACCTGCTAACTAGTATTCCTTCTTTTCCTGTAGAACCGCCTGGACCTATCGACAACAGCAAGATTGCTGTGGCAAAAGGCAGTGGTCACATGCAGGTCAAGCAGGGTAAGGCTCCTCACAGCGGCTATTTCAGCCCCCCCCTCCTACCTTTCCTGTTTTCCATTCTGTCTGCCTCCCTCAAGAGACAGGATCTTAGTGAAGCTGAAGCAAAGGAGAAAATTCTGGTGCTTGGGAGAGGACCTTGAGTGGCTTTAGAAAGAGGACTAAACAAATTCATGGAGGGGTAAGGCTATCAGTGTCTATTAGCCAGGAAGGATGTGTTCAGCCCTCCAGTATGTTCCTGGATACCAGTTGCTGGGGAACACATGTAAGAGTGTGGCACTGAGGTCTCACTGGGCTTCCCATTGGGGCATCTGGTTGACTTCGGGGAGAGCAGGAAGCTGGACTAGATGGGCCACTTGTCTGATCCAGTAGTGAGGCTGGGAACCACAAGTGGGCAGAGCTGGTGTTGCAATTGGATCCTGTCTACAGGCTTCCCACGGGGGCATCTGGCTGGTCGCTGTGCTTCAATAGATGGGCCTTTAGTCTTCTCTAGCAGCCAGGCTCTTATTGTGTTCTTAGTTCCCTCTGGGCTTCTCTTCTGCAACTTGCAGCGGGGAAAGAGTAGCAGCCTACCTCACAGGGTTCCTGTACAGCACTATAAACAGCAATGCTCTTAAGTTGTATATTAATAATAGCAGTAATTCCCCTCACCGTTTAATAATGCTTTTACTGCTTTGAGCAAAGCTATGAGAAAATTTTGCTGTTGACAGACAGAAGCCGTTTGGATCTGCCCAGCTTACACCAGTGTTTTCTCTATTGCTATCTATGCTCTTTTGGCAGGAGCCGATTATGGGCAGATTTCCGAGGAGACGTGGACTTACTTAAGCACAATCTACAGCGGAGGCCCCGAGATTGCCATCCGGCAGAATGTGGCCCAGGTGCAGGAGGTGGAGAACATGCACGGGGAGCAGAAGATTGAGGCTGAGACCCGGGCGGCCTGAGAGACAATGGACCACGTGGGGAAGGTACACTGGAGAGGCGCAGGGGCACCCAGAGCCCCTGAGGTTAGGCTCATGTGGATAGCTGCTTTACCTTCTGTCGCACCATTTCCCCATCTAGACCCATTACAGTCTACTCCAGGGATGGGGCAACTGTGCCCCCCCCATCAGTTGAACTACAACTCCCATCAGCCCCAGTTAGCATGCTCCAGTGGTCAATGGATGATGGGAGTTAAGAAGCTGCCTTTAGAATGTTCCTGAATCCTGAAGAGTTTCTTTAAACAAACCCCTCTGTTCCAAAACCTTTCAACAGTTTTTTTTTAAAAAACCACATAAAATCTGCCTTGTAGTGAGTCAGACCATTGTTCTATCTAGCTCCTTATCGTCTACACTGACTGGCAGGGACTCTCCAGGGGTTTCAGGCAGTATCTCTTTCCCAGCTGTATTTGGAGATACTGCTGCGGATTGAACCTGGGACCTTCTGCAAGCAAATCTGGTGCTCTGCCACTGAGCTGCACCGCCCCCCCACCAATAAAGATTCTAGTCCAATTGTTCAGCCAGCATGAAGTAATTAAGTGGGAAGATAGAAAGTTTCCTTTATATCGAGCCAGACCATTGGTCCATTTAGCTCAGTATGATCTACAGTGATTGGCAGCGGCTCTTGGGAATTTCAGGCAGGGAGTCTAGGAGAGACTTACATGGAGAAGCTGGGAACTGAACCTGAGACCTGTGTACAAAGCAGGTGCTCTACCACGGAGCTATTGTATTTCACCTAAAAATAAAAGAAAGATCCTAGTCCTCATGGTTCTGTATGGGTTGAACTGAATAAGAACTTAGGAAGATTACTTATAACACGTCAGACCATTGGTCCATCTAGCTCAGTATAGCCGACACTGACTGGCAGTGGGTCTCCAGGGTTTCAGGCAGGGGACATTCCTAGCTCTACTTGGAGATGTCATTGGGGAATGAAGCCGGGACCTTGAGCACACAAAATAGATGCTGTATGAGTCTTGTTGGGCTACCAAGTTCCCCATCTGTGATCCACTCTTCTGGCTCAAGGTGCTCAGCCCTGTTACTTAAGACCCTTTTGTTCACCTCGGGTACCAGGGATTGAACCTGGGACTGTGAGCATGCAAAGTGTGTTCCCTACCATGGATTGATAGTCTCTATGCCCCTTCAACATACACCTCATCAAGCCATCTTGGTACAACACTGCCTGACTGTGCTTTTTTGCTTGCCTGCACAGAGGATAGAGAGAGGTGTGTGGGCATTTGTAGAAATTAGCCTACTGTACAAAGGTAAAATTTGCACCCATTGCTCCACCCACTTTTAATAGAATCATAGAATTGTAGACTTGGAAAGTTCCCAAGGGTCATCTAGTCCTACCCCCAGCAATGCAGGAATCACAGCTGATGAATCCCAGACAGGTGGCCATCCAACCTGTTTAAAAACATCCAACAAAGGAAGAGTCCACCGCCTTCCAAGGTAGTCCATCCCAGCGTCGAACAACTCTCACCTTCAAAAAGTTCTTCCTAATGTTTTGCCTCACCCATCTCTGGGAAGTGGCTGCCAGGAGGATGCCCAGAAGGAAACTTGGCCCCCAGGCTGAAAAAGGTTCCCCAGCTGTGTTCTAAAAAGAAGCACAGCTCTGATCTCTTTCCTGTGCTCTTGACAGGTTGGGCTGGCCCTGACTTCCCCTTGGGGAGTGGACATCCTTGGGAGTGAGTCCAAACACTCTACATTTCTTTGTTTCCCTTTGTTTCCCTTTCTCTCATGTTTTGGAACTGAAAAAGCATACAATGCAGCCCCCGCCACCGTCACCTTGTCCTGTTCACAGTGAGTAACACTTGTAGGAAGCGATGTTAATTTTGTGGGGAAAATAGATATAGATCACCTGTGTGGAGTAATTAATAAAAGACTTGGCTGGGTCCCTAGATCCAAAGCACAGGACTTAACACACTTTAGCAAGAGAAACACCTCCCTGGGTTTAAAATCACAGAATCATGCAGCACAGTGAAGCAAGAGGGACATAAGTTTTTAGACCTTTTAAATATCCTGTTATAGCTGTGTACAGCACTTCCCCTTCTCTACCCCTCTTGCAACAGACAGAAAACAGCATTACTAAGTTTAAATGCTTTACTTACAAAACACCAAAGGTTAGATTCATGTGTTATTCCATGCAGCAGCAAGAAGAACACAGGGTGTTTACAAAATACAGAAATAGCTTAAAGCACACAGTCTGAGCTTGTAGCAAGCAAGCTCAGGCATGTCCTATTTCTGTTCATTCTCCTTCACCATGTAAACTCACAAAGGAGGAAACTTAACTTACTTCCAGGTGAGGGGTGTGACCTAGCTGAGTCTAGGAACAAAGTAGTATAATAACCCCTTCATGCATTAACTAGCCCTGTTTTTCTAGCTATATTTGACTGCAATTCCCCACAAATTTGATGCCTAGCCTAGCACCAATGAGGCCTCGCGGGTGTCCACTTGCAGCTTCACAGGCCAGAGAGTGCCCTGCAAGTCTTGCCTTTGCCCAGCTGAGAAAGAGGAAGACACCTTTGCCAGAGTTGCATTTGTCTGGTTTTTGCTTCCTTCCTTCCTAGTCCCTGACTGGATAGGTCTGCATTCTGCTTGGTGTGACCTCGGAGGAAGCTTGGAGAACTAGTTTTCCTGCTTTCTGCTGGCCTCCCCATTTGTCCTTTTCCCTTTGGTGATCCTTGCGGCCTTTCAACAGCCCTGACCTTTTAGCCTGCTCCTTGGGCAACAAGCATAACCACACACCTCTTCTTGTTAATTTGCCCGCCTCCCTCCTCTTGGATTTCTACCATTTCAGTAGTTGATGTAGCAGTTCTGCTGGAGTCAGACACAGAAGATGTTTGTGGGGTGGATGACCTTTCAAAGTAATGTCAGGAGTTGCTCATGTTCTCTCTCAGCCAGAGGCATTAGAGTGACAAAAATCCCCCCTACTATTGCACATAATCCCCCCCTCCTTCTGTTGTGTATTGGCGGCGGGGAGCTTTCAAACCACGAAGTGGATCCCATCATTGTGATTTATTTATTTATTTATTTATTTGTAAGGATGTAAAACTCCACCTTCCGATTCAGGATGCCTGTCCTCCACCCCTTCCTTGAACACAATCCCATTCACATAAAGAACAAGTGCAGCTGATCAGCTTCTTCCCATCCCATTGACTGTGGCCTCCCTGAAAATGGGTGTGTGGAAGGAAGGAATTTTGAGGAAATGGGTACCCATGAATTAGCCCCTGATGACCCCATACTAATCTTGTCGTACCCACACAACAGCACGACCCACTCCTCACTGCATGTGCAGTCAGGAACACTGGAAGCATCTTCCTAGGGAGGTTGGCAATACTTGGATGTTTGGGTGCAGCTGCCTGTGAAACCAAGGAAGACGGATTGTCCCACCTGACCTGGCAGCCCCACCCTCCTCCTTTTTTGGCTGTGGGAGAACAGGGGTGTGTCTCTGTCTTTCTGAAATGCCTCCTGCATCCAGACTGCTGGAGGACCAGTGTTAGAACAGTTCTGATCTGTGGTGACAGATTGGACAGTTTCTGAGGGAAAACCATGTAGCCCAACAAGTCTGGCACACTTGTGAAGATAGAGCCCCCCCCCCCACAATTCCAGGAACCACTACTGCATTTTTCTGCTCAGCAGCTGACGAGAGATACCTTTTTGAGGGAGGTCCTGTCTCATGTTGCTTTGCACAGTCTCTGTTTCTGTCCAGCCACATGTACCCTCAACATAGTTTTGTGTTGGTAATTGGTCTAGTGCAGTCTCACCTCCCCACACCTCTTTGCCTCTCTGGCCACTCCCAGGCTTTAATGGGGTTGCTCCAAACCAACCATTTTTTGTTTTGTTTATGGGAATGGATAAGAGCGGATAATAGAGGGAGAAGCATGAAGATCTCTTTAGTGAGATGTGGACTTCTGGAAGCACGAAATCCTCTGCTGCAAACAGCAACCACTTCCGCCTCTTTTTAAAGAGAACTCTCTTGCAGAAGTTTCTCCATCTTTTTGTTGCTGCTTTACCTGTTGACCTGGATCTGTAAATGCCTAAAAGAGCATCCTCCTAGGCACCTGAGGAGCGTGTGGGGAGATGACTTGCTGTGGGGGGTGTCATTCCTGCTCTTACCATGGAATGCCCTTTTCGAGGGCAGCCTCTGTTTGTGCTCTGTGGGTGGTGCCTTAAAAGAGACCGAGTACGTTATGGAGTGTCAAACTCTTGTGCTCAAATTCCTTCCTTTTGTGCTAAGACTGTTGAGCCAATAAAAAAAGCTTGCATTCAGAAGCTGTGTAAATATTGCTTTGCTTGTCCATGTGTTTATTCTCCATCACAGCGCCCCCCCCCCTCAAATGCTGAGGTTGGCCCCAGAAGGGACACTCTGGTTTTGCTTTATCCTCTGCCTGGATAGGTGCTGAACATCAGGCTCTAATGGCCAAATATACCCCGCCCCAAGGCCTTGCCACCTGGACTTTGGGACCCCCTCCCTTAAGGCCAAACCCCTCACCGGCCTTTAAACAAACTTCTGAACTGCATCCTGCCTGATGGGGCAAGTAAGCATTCACCTGGAAAAGGAGGGGAAAGAGTTTTAAGTGGGGGCCATCAGATACGTGGTTTCTGTTATTGCCTCTCTTCCCTTCGCTTTTAACTGCCTATGTCTGCAGGCCCAGTTGGCATCATTTCCTGTCATGGAATTTTGCTGCAAGCTGCCAGTTGCAAACCTTACTAGCTTGGCTCCAGCTGAGTAGCCTGTTCTCAGTGGCCAGCCAGATGCCCCAGTGAGATGCCTACAAGCAGGACCCAGACACAAGAGTCCTTTCCCCTCCTGAGGTTTCCAGCAACTGGCATTCAGAAGAATGGCTGCCTTTGACCAGAGAGGCAGAGCTGAGCTGCCATGGCTAGCCTTATCTCCTGCATGAAATGGTCCAGTCCTCTTTTAAATCCATCCAAAGTCAGTGGCCATCACTGTGTCTTGCGGGAAGTTCAGTTCAACTATAATGCAGTGTGAAGGTGTTACTTCCTTTTGTCTGGCTTTCAACTTCCAGTATTCATAGTGTGGTATATCACCATCCCCTTTGATGGCTGAGAAGACTTCCTCCTTGTGAGTTTGAAATGGGGGCTCAGTACTTAACTAAAAGCTAGAGATAAACTCTTGATGGTGTTTCAGGACCAAGAGCCAAACGTTGATGAAAGTGTTTTGTTTCCCCAAATCACAGTTAACAAGCCCTGTGTTTGCTCTCAAATGGAAGCACTTTATTTGATAGAATTCTTTCATCAAGAAACAAATGGGTCAAACACCAGAACCTTTTTGTTGTCGGTTTTTTCTTTACACACTTTTGGGGGTTATGAGACAACACACACACATACATTAAGATGCTGTTGAAACCTACGCAAAATAATCCAGTGCCTAAAAACTCACACAGAAATCATTTCTTTTTTAATAATAAAAAAAGTGCTTGACATTATATGTTAAAATATAATTTGGCTTACTTTTTTAAAAAAATCTTTTTTTTGACACTTCAAGCATGAGGGGGCAGGGAGCGATGGAGTCAATATGCAGCAGGAAACTTTGAAAAATATTCAGCATTAAAACACAACTTTTCAGTAAATATGTTTCTTTTCTCTTTGTATATTTACAGATGTTAAGGGAGAGTAAGAGAGAGATGGGAGCAGAGGGCGGAGAAGGCTGATTTGTTTTCTTAGAGGCAAGGATCATAACTTTTCCTCTTCAATAGGATCATGAGACGGTCACAAGTTTTTGCAAACTAGATGCTTTATTAATCTGCTTCAGGTTAAATTTGGAGGCTCTGCCTCAGAGCTCTGTACGTGCTCCAGAGTGCCTTTTGAACTCCTTAAGTGTGTCTGGAGCACCAATACACTTATTTCATCTTAGCAAAGTGTCTCAATCCTTTTCTGTGCAAAGCTGTTCTGGCTACTGAAGCCCATATTCTTTGGGGTTTCCAGGAGCCAGGGCCATTCTGGATCTGGGAGACATCTAAGGCCTGCATGTCTCTGCACATTTTTGTTTTGCTACATAAAAGAAAAAGTCACCAAGTGACCCACGTGGCGGCCTGCAGCATGGACCAGAAGTCTTGACATGGATGTACAGAAGACATAAGCACTTTTTGGAATGATTTTAAGAGCAGCCCCTTGCAAGTACATCACCCCCTGCCTTTGCAACTTGCTTTATGGATATGTTCTGAAATGAATCAAAGGGTGGATTAGTTGTCCCTTTGAGAGCTATCTAATTTTTTTTAAAATTTTTTAAAATAAAGTGTCCCATCTACTTCTTTGTGTGCTCTGCTTCCATTTTTATCTCCAGATCACACACACACAATTTCTCTGGCAAGGTGTTGAGGCAGGAGATGTGGTAGTGATGCTACAGGTGCTAGCCAATAGGTGACCTCCCCCTAGGTGATGTTCCCTTACTTTAAAATGGTTGGTGCTGTATCAAACCTCAAATTTCCCAGTTGGATGGGGGGGGGTTGGCACTTCATGGACAGGGTCATAGTGCTTACAAACTAGTGCTGCTGTCTGAAAAATCTTAACCCACATGGGTGCTCTCTTGACTTCCAATTCTGTGCCTAGGCAAGAGAAAAGTGCCTCTGTTAAATTCTTTCCTGAAATGTCCACCTAGTAGAACAGAGAGAGGACCCTTTAGTCAAAGGTGGCTCGATGTTTTCTTTTTCTACCTGTTTGGTTCTTAAGAGTAGCAAAGATTTGCCAAGAAGCTGCCAACTTTGTAGAAACTCAAGGAAACCATATTTTCATAGCCTAGTTATAAAGGCAGAAATGATTCTCCCCCCAGCTTGTGATATAGCCACATGGACACAGCAGTCATTTGGGCATTGTTGGTACAGGGTGACAATAATATACTGTCCACCTAACATATATCTATCTATATCTAATGTCTGTTTATTGAAAAGCAGACTTTCTCTTACATTAGTGGCACCATAAATTGGGAAGATCCCTTCATCTTATTTACATGTTGGGACGATCAGGGATGTTACAGACTTTGCCAACAGAAATAGCTGCGGTGCCGTAAGTTTCATATCAACTTTGTCTTCCTGCAGATCTCGGGAAGGAGGAGCGTTCAGGATTCTTTAGTTGTGATTCCTGCAATGCAGGGAGTCGGACTAGATGACCCTTTGGGTGCCTTCCAACTCTACATTTTTTTAATTTCATGACTGAACAGCACAGCTTGGCTGCTTTTCAGGCTGCTGGCCTCTGGATAAATATATAATTGAAGCAGAAGATGCTATGGCAGCTGAGATCTGTATTCTGCGTCCCTCCTGAACAGGAACGGTGGTGCTCAAGGGCATTCCTCACCCAGAAATTCAGCCTAGTGAACAGGGTTCCTTTTACTTTCTGCACTCTTTTTGCCTCCTGCTCCCCACTGATGACAGGTCTATCTCACTGTGAGGACAGCCCTGACTATCCCACAGTAGTGGGCAGCTGACAATACTGGAAGTAAGAAAGGTTCTGGGTGTCACTTAGTGTGGCCCATCCTATACATTACTCCAGCAACATGACACTTTCCGGTGGCTTTTGCCCCCATGCTATGACAATGTTCAAGCGGCCAGCTATGCACACACATGGACCACAAATGCAACTTTCCAACACACCAGCCCTTCCACTGCGATGAAAGGAGTAGACAAGAGCTTTATCCCCTTCAGACTTGCTTCATCCTTTCCGCTTGTGATCCAATGCTGGGTGAACGCATACAACAGTTTGCCGGGGGTGGGTAACATTTGGCCCTTCGAATGTTGGCCTTCTCGTTGTCCTTGCTCATTGGCCATGCTGGGACTGGTGGGAGCTGGAGACCTAGGTCCTCTAGCCCTGCTCTTTCTTAAATTGACTGGCAGTGGATCTCCAGGGTGTCAAACCGAAATCTTTCCCGGCCTTACCTGGAGACCCTGGGGATTGAGCTAGGACCACCCTGCATACAAAGCAGATGCCCTGCTACTGAGCCAAAGACCCTCCCCCATTTGGCAGGTGACCAGCTGTAATACAACCAACTATAGGTTGCTTTTGGAAATCAATCCGTCCCCTAATTTCAGTCTGAAACCTTCTCTTTGCGCTACCTGGAACGGGCCACACTTGTTTGTCTCGAACTGCCTCTATCGATGAGCACCACACCGCAGAAGTTCCAGCGCTGACGATCTTAACTTCAGCAATCCATTCATATGTATGGCAGACACTCTGTAACAAGTGTGTGCATGTGGGTCTTTTAAATGAGAACTGGGCCAGGCTCTTTCAGTGTGATCTGTGATCCGTCACCTGCTGTCAAAATGCAGGTGTTTGGGAGACGAAGGCATGAGCTCAAAACCCAAAGTATTTTATCTTTCACGCAGCAAGAAAGCCACTTCCAGTCAGCCGCCCATGATGAAGGTGTGCTGTCCAGCGTGAACACAGATGAAACTACTGCTCAGTTAATCAACCCGGTCACATTGCCAAAAAGGGAATTGAAGACAGAACACCTACATTGCCAAAGTGCTGGGCTATGACGTTCCAGTACGGGTTGGGATGGCAGGGAAGGATAAATCAAGAGTGCGATTTTGTTTCGACATGGTATGGGAATAAAAGCAGAATAAAGGCAAGAGCAGGCAGAGACAGCATGCAGAAGGGAAGAAAGGAAGGTCTTGAGATGCTAAGGACCAAATAAATTAAGAACAGCAGCAAAGAGTTTAAATCTGGGCACCTTAAAAAAAGGCAGGCAGGTGCAGGCAAGGCAGCAGGGGGCGAGCATGCGGGCCCAGAGGCAGTGGAAACGGAGGTCTGCAGAAAACTGGCTGGAAGCGTGCAGGGGGTGGGCGTTGGTTTTGGGCGCACAGGTAGGTGGGTGTTTTGCAAAGGGGTGCATGGCGAGGTTTCCAGCGTCAGCTGAGCAAGAGCACACTCCGGCCCCTCCCAGCAAGCATCTATTAGGGCTCTCCAGTAAATCCTTGACAGTGGGCAAAACCACAACGTGGACAAAATTTAAACTTGGGATGAAAGGATATGGCCTACTCACTGTGGATGCAGTTGAGGATGGAGAATGCAGTCCCTAAGGGCAAAAACTAAAGAAAGAGGCTAGACCTCAGGAAGGCCTTCAGAACAAGGGCTGACTTCTCTTGAACTCTGTGAAGATGCCAGGAAGTGTTCAGTCTCTCCACACCCCCCCCCCCAAAAAAAAAGATATCTGAACAATTGGCACATACCAACTCAACCCATCTATTGCTTATTTGTTTCTTGGTTGGTGGGGGTTTCCCTTCACACATTATGTTCTTTCCTAGGCGTATTTTCATGTACGCTTAATGAAACACAACACCTGGATAGGACAAGTGAGCACAGCATAATGGGGGAAATAGTTGTCAGAACAATGCTGTGCTTGCTGCTGTGTGTCCTCAGTGCTCTGCAGTGTTAACATGCAGGATTTGGCACTTATTTGCAGCAGCCTGGAGTTGGTTGCAGGACCAGGGTCACAACCCTGGACATATCAGCTAGAAGAAAAGCCCCACTAAACACAATGGGGCTTGCTTCCACTTAAACATCTACAGCAAGCATGGCTAACTAGTGACCCATTGGATTTCCCTGGACTCCAACTCCCACCATCCTTGGCTGGGGCTGATGGGAGTTGGAGTACAACAGATATGTGGAGGACTACAGGTTCCTTGCTCCTGATCTAAGAACAGGCATCCTCTCCCCTCTCTCTTTCAACAGCGACATCCTTCCATACCCGATATGCACTAGGGAATGCTGCTGCTTAGATCAGGGATGGGGAGACATGTGACCTTCCAGATGCTGTTGGACTCCACCTCCCATCATTCCTATCGGCCACAGTGGCTGCAGGGACTGATGGGAGCTGGAGTCCAACCACAATGTATCAGAATATGGGAAGGCACAAGTTCCCCCACCCTGTTTCCACATTGCCAATCTTAAGATTAGAGACAGAAGTGAGTGGCACTAAATATTATTTAAATAAGTTCTATTTTTAAAAAAATGAAAATACTATTATGTGGTATCTCTGCAGTCCTTTTCTCATAGGCACTTCATAGACCTTCCAAACTTGCCCTAAGGAAGCACATATTATTCCCATTCTGTAGAAGGCAGGCTGAGTCAGAGAAGGCAGCTAGCCTCAACGGCTCTCTCCTGAGTTCCTAGCTGAGGTCCGGTTATGAAGCAGTAATAGCATATGAGGCGCCTGCTGGGTCAGGCCCAAGGGGACCCCATCTAGTCCAGCATCCTGTTCTTACAGGGCCCACCAGGGGCCATCTTGTTAGATCCTCCGGACTTAGGGTAGAGCCAGGCTGAAATGAATAGATTCAAGTTAGCCATGCTCATCAATTTCAATGTGTCTACTCTGAGCAGAGCAGATATTGGATACAACCCATAATGTTACTGATGGGTTTCAATTGAACTACTTCAGTGTTTAGTCCCGATTAAAATCAGCAATCTACTTGCCAAGCTCCCTAACCAGAACTGAATGCAAGACTTTTAAACTGGTTTTGATTCACTATTTAGCTCTGATAACTGCTGTCTAGAGCAGGCATGCTGGGAATCTTTGGTCCTCCAGATGTTGCTGAAAGACAACACAATGCCTATCAGGCCCCCAGCAAGCACTGTCAGTAGCTAGGGATGATGGGAATTGTAGTTCAACAAAATCCAAAGGTTTCCCCACACCTGGTTTAGAAGCCCTGTGCTTAAGTGCGTTTGCCTGTGTGTGGTTGCAAAGAAAGCAGAACCATGGTGTTTTCTCAGCCTCGGTTTCTCATCTACAAAATGGGAACCAAGGCAGCTTGCCTTGCAAACCCCCTTTTAGAAACTATCAGCAACGGAGTCAGGATGGATGAGCAAAGATGGCACATAATGGCGGTCAGCTAGCCAAAGCAAATTGCTGTTGCCTCTACCAGAGGGCAACACGGACATGACGGAAGCTTTTTGGTTACGTCCTCCATTTAAATGAGACTCTGGTGGAACCTCCACATGGTGTAAGAGGAAGAGGAGGGATGGGTTAGTTTGATGCAGCAGGTGGCATGCTGGAGAGTTTTAGCAAGCAACTGGGTGATGATGTTGGGAGTCATGGAATGCACCCACTATTGGGGCAAGAGTTTTATTCCTCCCTCTGCAAATGATAGCTCCGTTTCAAGGGAGGGGAGCCTAACATGAGGAAGGGTTGTTGCTGTTGTTAAAAAAAAAAAGGGAGGGGAACCCACAAAAAAACCCTGGTGCAAACAGGGTGCTTAAAAAAAAAATCAGACCATTTGTTTCTCCTGTGCCCCTGCTCGCCCCGATGCTCTTGTTACCAGCAGCCAACACATTTAGGAATCTAAACAGAGAGAGAGAGAAAGAAAAGAGAGATTTCGTTAGATACACACAAGTTGGGAGAGGTTTGGGGGAAGGAGGTGTTCAAAAAGCAAAGACCCAGGGGCACTGTACCTTGAAGAGCTAAAGCAGAAATGGATTAAGAAAACAAAACAAATACATTATTATTATTATTATTGACTCCCCAGGGATCCTTTTTAGGAAGATTCTCATGAAGGCACAGACGTGCAGTCCTAACTCAGTTGATTATAAACTGGGCTTTATTTGCTGATGACATACTCTTATTTATTACAGAACCTCATATTATTATTCCAACACTGATGCAAATGATAGATCAGTGGTGGGGTAAAATAAATGGACGGGCGTAGCTGCAGGCAACGATCGCGCTATCTTTTGTCCTGGGTCACATCTACTAGCAACATTTACAGCGCTCTTCTACCACTTTAACAGCCATGGCTTTCCCCAAAGTATTCTGGGTGATTAAGAGTTGTAAAGAGACCCCTTACAGAGCTACAAGTCCCAGCACCCTTAGAAAACTACAATTCTCAGGTTTTCTTTGGAGGAAAGCCATGACTGTCCAAGTGATATGCGTGCTTTAAATATGGTATGGATGTGACCTTAGATTCCTCTTGATTTGCTGATTCTGGCACAATGCGTTACATCTGCAGAGGAGCCAGCCTCTCTGTGGGCAATTCTAAAAAGCCCTCTTGCACAATGAGTCAGATCATCGGTCCATCCAGTTCAGTGATGTCCGAAATGCTAGCTAGTAGCAACTCTAGTGTTCCAGGCAGGGGACATTTGTGACAAGAATCAGACTCTTAAACATCAACAGATCATTTTCTGGATGTATGAAATGAAGACCCACCCCCCAAATAAAATGACTGTCTTAAAGCAAGCACTGAAGGGAAAATTATTCTGAATTCAAGAAGGTGGCATGCACAAATAACTTTTTTTTTTTTTAAAAAAAGCAAGCAATCCATGGTTTCTGCACCAGCAGATAGAAGCAAATGGAGAACTCTTAAGGCAGATGAAAAGCAACTTTTAGATGGAAGCAACTGGTAACTGTCTATGAACAGCTTTATGGAAGAACAAGCAGTGATGTGATCTAGCGTCATGCCATGGTCTCAAGCAGCTATGGGCAAAGTAAACAAATTATTTCTGTGGCCAGATAACGTAAAGAAAATCTCACGAGTCTGAGAAAAAACAAGGTTCTTTTTCTTTTATTGCTGGAAATGATAGCGAAATAATTAAGAGAAGGAACTCAATAGAATAATGATAATTATAATAATAAAAAAACAGTTCTATATTTAACAAACCTCAGAAGGTGGACTTTCCTACAATGCTGATTCTGAAGCAGGAAGTATGGAAAAACACAGAAAAGAAGGAAAGAAACTTCAACATCATAAACAGGTTTTTTTTTAATCTGTTTAAGTTACATCATATACACACTATGGCTCATCTACTTAATGGCCCTTGTTGCTTCTTACACAATTGCCATTGAGTTGCTCTCAGGAACATCTAAAAAAATAATTTGGCAAACATGAAAATAATCACTTAAAAAAAATTATCCTAGATTTGAAAGTGCATCGGCGTCCTTTAAACAGTGGGAGAGTCTGACTTGTTGGGAAAATGCCTGCAAACTGTGATGGTTGTACTACAAGGTCTCTGGGCTTCTCCCTGGGAAGATTGATCTACATTCCAGGAGACCCAAAGCGGACGGCGTTTCCTTGAGAAAAAACCTGCCCCGGTCAGGATAATACCTTGGGCAAAGATGCATTTCCAAATCTGTGTCTGCCTTGCAACAATAATACTGTACAGCAGGTGAGTGGGTTTGCACAAGACATAATCTGCAAGCAGACTGAGGGACCCTTCCCCTGGGATGAAAGCAAACCCCCCACCCTTGCCCAAAAATGTTGAAGATGAGGCAATGCAACACTCTTCTCCAGCCAGTTCCACTTGCCTGCCTTATGGTGGGCTGGAAAAAAAGCCTCTTTGCAGTAGCTGGATCTCTTTTGCCCACTACCTGGCCATATAATGCTGCCCCACTGACAAGCAGATAGGGCTCAGACGGATGTCCCCTATTTAGGTCAGCAAGTGTAATACTTCTTGGTTATTATGGCAAGAGGCCCAGGTGTCCATTTGGTGGTTGTGGGTGGGTTACAGTATGGCACAATGATGCTTGATGCACGAGCACCTCTCTGGAGTTGACACGTGCTAGCAGTGAGTCATGGGGCAGGGTGCCCTCCGTGGCAAAACCGGAGAACTTCCCCAGCTGGCTTGAGTGTTGGAGACAGCACCTGTGTGCTGTTCCAGCACTTCTGATCTCCAACAGACAAGGCTGCAAGCATCCTCCAAAATAATACAAAAGGTCTGCTCCCTCCCACAAAAACCTGATCTTGCACTAAATTGCAAATACCCGTTTGTTTTCCATGTTTTGTTCTGCTTCCAGCTAGGAACAACAGAGGGTTTAAAATGCCTATGTGGGACACACAAATGCCCTACCTGCTGGAAATCTCTCCTGCTGCTGACTATTTCCTCTGCAGTCTTAAGGGCCAGAAGCTAACGTCTGATTTCAAAACAGTGGAAGCTGAGGTGGCAGAGGAAGCTGTTGCCTGGTGCCCATTTCTGCAGGTGCACAGAGCCAAACTTACGGGGATTGGTGTGCGTTCAGGATCTTTGCCTTCAGGGACCTTCTTCCATTTGGTGAGTGTGTGTGAGGAACCCAATGACAGGTGGAATGCCACATGCCATAGAAGATGTGGGGCACACATCCCTTTCACACAGAGCACCAGCAAGGCTTTCCAGGCCTTGCCACCCCCTCTACCGAAAAGACAGGTTGGCATTCTCTTACAAGCTGCAAGGGAAGATTGCTTAGCGCTGTGAGCAAGCTTGTCTTGCTGGGAGGCAGGAAATAGTCTTACCATTTGGGAACTGCTGTAAAAGCTTCTGAGAAACCCCATGATTTTCCACAGCAACACAAAAATAAAATAAAATAATAAAATAAAATAAAAACACACATCCGGGTCACCATGGTGTGCATTAAAGAAAGACACACATCTTTGTGTGTGTTGAACAATGAAAACAGCAACAACCCAGCGTTCAGACTTTATATTCACAATTCTGCTGCTAGGGCAGATCATTTTGCCATATCTCTGAGCTAAGTGCTCTTGTGGTGGGGTGAAAAGCAGCTCCCAGAGAAAGAGCCAGCGAAGCTCACAATTTTTCCTACCTTTGCTAGTGGTGGAGAAGGGAAGGGGTCCTGCCCCTTGCCCCATCCCACCACCCCTCTGTCTAGCAGCAGCAATCTGCTTCTGCATTTCTCCTAAGACACCATTCCCTTGCTTTCAAATGCATCCCCCGTGCTCACAAGGGCTAGAAACTGTGTCTCAAAAAAAGGAAAAAGTGAGATCCTCAGATGCTGCACACTTGAATGGCAGGATTGCAAGGTGAACAGAAGTTGTATGACCTTGAATCTAAGGCTTCTCTCCCCCCAAAGCAAAAAAAAATTAGACAAGAAAAAGGCTTAATAGGCCACATTTTGCTAGCTTAGATGAGAGCCTACAAGTTGTACGTCAATTGTGTCCAAGACGATACTATGAAATCAACAAACAAATGTCACTTTCCTACTTGCAGAAGATATGAACGGAAATATTCATTAAGGCCGCAACCCTAATCATGCCTACTAGGGAGTAAGCCCCAATAAACAGACAATGATGCGTACTCTCAAGTAGAAGTGCAAGGGACTGTCTGCTATAATTAGTCGTGCATTCTGTGCCTTGAGGGAGCGAAACTCTGAGCAATTTCAACTCTTGTGTCAGGAAAGGAAAGTTTTGAGGGGGGGCATATCCCACCATTATCACCCATACTTTTTTTCTCTCTCCCCCCCCCCTCTCTCCCTGTGACACCCTCTCATCTGACCAAGCTTTCATAGTTCTTGGAGAAGCACGTCTGCTCCTTTCGGAATAGGGAGTAATGCACTTTCCTGGTGCAAAAAGGCTTTCGTCACAGCAGCGGAGGAAAAGCGCCCGCGGCAGCCCCTGTGGAAGCAAAGAAAGCGACCCAGGCAGGCGAGCTAAATGTAAGTCATTGCACCTTTGGCATTCTTTTCCAAAAAGACTTCGACGTAGGAGGTTGGGACGTAACCTTCCTCGTCCTCGTTCCTCCGGATCCGCGTCCAGCCATCGCCTTTGTCCTCCTCGATGACGAATAGCGTTTCTCCTTCAGAGACTGAGATCGTCCCTTCGTTCTGACCTGAGAGACAGGGGATAAAAAAAACAAAGCAAAACCCCTGACAGATTAGGACTAGTGTTTCCCGCGGATTTCTCTCTCTCTCTCTCTCTCTCTCTCTCTCTCTCTCTCTCTCTCTCTCTCTCTTCTTTAAAACGATAAAAGCACCCACAACATTTATTTATTTATCTACTATCTATTTCAATTCTATCCCACCTTTCCTTCCAAGGAGCTCAAGATGGCAAATGTGGTCCCCTCCCTCCTCATTTAATCCCCAAAACAGCCCTGTGGGGCAGTGACTCACCCAAGGTCATCCAGCAAGCTTCATGGCCGAGTGGGGTTTTGAACCCTGGTCTCCTAATCCAACACTCTAACCACTACACCACACTTCCTATGAAGCATCTGGAAGCCTTTTTGCAATGGCACATGTGTGACTTGGGGGCTGCTGTGTATGCGCCAAAGATCCTCAAATATAAAGGTATGGGTGGTGGTCCCTGGGTTCCCCCTCACGTCTGTTTGCACGTGCCATGGTGCGACCCCTTGGCCACATTCTGGAACTGCACCTGGCCACAGTGGGACCCCTTGGCCACAAACTGCACCTGGCCCTGAGGGATCTGGGACGTACCTTCAAAGGTATACAGAGCTTTGCACGTCCCGATCGTGGGAAGCGGTTCCTCATCGTCAAACTCATCGTCAAACTCTGGTGCCGGCACTTTCACCTCACTTTCCTGGCTCGGCTCCTCTGTGTAACTGCCATCTGGACTGCTCAACACAGGAAAAGAAACACAGCAACTATAGCGACAGGCTTAGAGGGCCAGGAAGGGAGGGAGGGAGGAGGCGACGCTGGTCTGCCAGCATCATTATATAGCAGTCTTGGAAGTTGCCTTACACCAAGAAGGACGGCACAGGCCCATCCATCTCAGCATTGTTTGACACTGACTAGCAATGGCTCTTCAGATTTCAGCCCAAAGTAATCCCCGGCCGTATCTGAAGATGCCAGGGACTGAACCTGGAACCTTCTGCATGCAAAGCAGTTGCACTACCGCTGAGCTACAGCGAGGCAAGATTCTAGTCCTCATAGTTCAGAATAAAAGGTTGAGTTGTACTGGAAGCTGCCTTGCACTTAGTGAGACTATTGATCCATCTGGCTCAGTGCTGCCTAACACTGATTGGCAGCAGTTCGCCATGGCTTCAGGAAAGAGTCTCTCCCCTGTTCTTCCAGGGGATCCTTCTAGGATCGATGCTTCCAGGATCTTCCACATGCAAGGCTGCCGCCCTGTCACGTGTATGATCAACCTTTCCTAAATCGTATTTTGCAGGTACATCATTTAGCAGAGCAGATAAAAGCAACACAGAAAACGTAATTCGCCAGGGAAAATCACTTGCAAAAAAACACATATACTGGTTGAAACGGCATGCAACAATATGATTTATTAAGAAAAATCCCCAAGAAAATACCGATTCAATTTACGAAAAGCTTTTTTTTTTCTTTTAAAAAAAAGAATGCAGAAATTGTTGCAGAATGAATAACTTGGGAGGGCCGGTAATGACAGATTTATTTGTCCACCCATCCCTCATATAAAGATTGGCCAAGAAGCTCTAGTACTCTGCTGCTGCTTTCCCATCTAGAGCCAGAGGGGGGAGCTGTGTAGTAAGAACCAGCATTGGCTGAAGCAGCAGTAGCAGAAGCCAGAGAGGGAAGGGAATTGTCTTGCTTGGGCAACAGATTCAGGGCAGGGTGTATGGGGGGGAGAAAAGAGGCCCAGAGTTCTCCTCCAAGGGCCACTAGCTGCTGGGAAGTTTTCCTGGGAGCTGTGAGAGTGAGCTGCTGTGCTCAGGATCATGTCTGCTTGATAACTGGTGGAAGTGCAGTTGTTGAAGCTGGCTTGATGCCGTGAACATGATACACATGAGTTAAGGTACACACAGGGCTACTGTGTCCTACCAACCCATAAGAATATAAGGAGCGCCTGCTGGATCAGACCACTGGCCTATCTTGCCAAGCACCCTGTTCTCACAGCAGCTGCTGACCAGGTGCCTGTAGGAAACCAGCAAGCAGGATTTGAGCACAAGAGCAGCAATCTCCCCTCCTGGGGTTCCAGCACCTGGTATCTGGAAGCAGGGGAGGCAGAACAGCAGAAGAGCCGGGCTACACCAGGCCAGTGGCCCACCGAATCCAGCATCCTATTCTCACAGTGGCCAGCCAGATGACACAAAGGGAAACCCAGAACCCGAGCGCAGGAGGACTCTTCCTTCCTATGCCTTCCAACAACTGGTATTCAGAAGCATCACTGGCTCCAACTGAGGAGGCAGAGCATAGCCATTAGGGCTAGCTGCCATTCTCCTCCAATAGGCTCTCTTACCCCTACTCTGGGATGCCTAATTTGTGCATGGGAAATGGAGGGGCAGAAAGGAGGGGTGGTATGTTTTTCCATAGTGAACTGGCATGGCTGGTTCATACCATCAGCTCAGTTTAGTGGTCTAGCTAGCCTAGTGGCCATTGGCTCTCTAAATGGACAGGCAGAGCCTCTACCCCAGTCTAGCTGTGTGGGAAATGGCAGAAACCGCACCTGGATTCTCCCTGCACATAAAAGCAAGCAATTGTTCATGAGATGAGTGTTTAGGTGTCTTTTGAGATTCGAGGGATGCGAGGGTAGTGTAGGTACGAATTCTTAGCACAGAAGTAACCTGAGAGGGTCTCGAGCAAAAATGGCAGCCCAAGGTTGCTGAACGGACACCGTGTAATACAGATACTGTACCTCTCGCGATCCTGGGCGCAGTTGTTGACAGTCAAGGTGTTCTGAGGCTCATACATCCCGCTTTGGCGGCGTGCTGGCTCAGTACGTGCAGGCAACCGGCCTTCTACCTCAGCTAGCCAGCCCTGTGGTGGGAAAGGAGTGAAACTAAATCTCAGTCCACAATGGGTTGGGGCCAGCTTATCCTACATAATCCTGACACTCAGTTAAGGGTAAAATGTAAGTAATATAGCTGCTTTATAAGGTAAGAAAAGAACATCGTGGGTGGATGGGAAGTCAATGGAGGTAAGAGATTTGTTCTGGCGGTTGTTTAAAAGAATTTGTAGAATTTGAAAAGTTAATATAAAAAATGTTTTGTTTTGTTTTTTAAAGAAAGCCTGATAGTTAAGATCTCCTTCTAACAGGGCAGGTCAGAGATTGAAGGGGGAAGTGGCCTTGTTGATGGTAGCATCTAGGCTGGATTCTGACCTCACTCATGGGCCAGGTGGGTGGGACTGACAGCAAGCACTGCTTTGCTATTTGCAAGAGCAGTTTGGACACTTGTGAATGGACATTTTCCTTATGCAGACACCCCAAAGCTTTCCATTTGCAAATGCCTGTCTACAGGTGCAGTTTGAATCCAAGCACCAACTAGAAACAGGCAGCTTCAAACAGGCTTACTGACAGTGAACTGTTCCTAATAACACAGGAACAAAGCAAACTGCCTTAGACCACTTGTGCTTCTAGATCACTACTGTCCACATTGACTCTCCAGACAGATGCTCTAGCCACTGAGCTAGGGCCCTCTCTCCAGGGGAAATCCCTCTTCTTGGATCATGGTTCCCCACTGGGAATGGGAATGCAAGGGGTGGAAGAATGCAAGTCCCTAATGAGGCATTCCATTATGAGAGAGGAGGATGCCTCTTCTTGGATCAGGGGTCTGGTCGCCCCTATACATTTGTTGGACCCCATCTCTCATCAGCCCCTGCAGCCAGCATGCCCAATGGTCCAGGGATGATGAGAGATGTAGTTCAGCAACATCCCGGGGTCACAGGTTTTCCCTTCACTGTCCTAAAGTATCATTGTTCCCTTTGTCTTCAAATTAAAAGCTGTTTCCCATACCTCAAATTTCTGGGCTTCCAGACGCAGCTTCTCCAGGTTTTGGGCCAGCTCGGCCAGCTTGAGATCCACACTGGCTGCGTCTCCCATCTGCGGGTTCTTGATGTAGACGTCTTTCATTTTCGTTAAGGCATCTCTGCAAGGAACAAGGAAAGCATATCAGGGACTGGGAGGCTAGAGTGCGCCCCGCCCCTCAAAAAACAAAAATTTAAAGAGCATATCTGCATGAAAGCCAGGGTGATGTGGCGATTAAGAGTGTGTCAGACTAGGACCTAGAAGACCAGGGTTCAAATTCTCTGCCCACTTGGCCATGAAGCTCACTGGGTGACCTTAGGTCATAGTTACTGCCTCTCAGCCTAGCCCACCTCACAGGGTTGTTGTGGGGATTAAATGAGGAGGGAGAGAATCATGTAGGCCACCTTGAACTCCTTGGAGAAAAAGGTGGGATGGAACTGCAATAAAAATAGCATGTAAGTAAATAATTAAATTGCACACTCCCCCACTACCAAAAGCTGGGATCATGAGGTGTTGCGAGATCCAGTCTGCTCAAGATATGCCCCCAAAGATACATCTTCACTAGCAGGTAGTTTCCTATCCTATATTCCTCTTCACAACAGGTGCTCTGATCACTGAATTATGGCCCTTTCTCTTAAAAATATAGATGCTAGTCCTCATGGGTTCTGAATAAAAGGCTCAAAGAAACAGGAACACAGGAAGCTGACTTATACCGATTCAGGTAGGTAGCTGTGTTGGTCTGACGCAGTCTAAATATATATAAAAAATAAAAAAATTGTCCAGTAGCACCTTAGAGACCAACTAAGTTTGTTCTGGGTATAAGCTTTCATGTGCATGGTGTATGTGGATGGTGCATGGTGTACATGGTATCTGAAGAAGTGTGCATGCACACAAAAGCTTATACCAAGAACAAACTTAGTTGTTCTCTAAGGTGCTACTGGACAATTGTTTAATTTTTTTATATATTTCAACTTATACCATTGGTGGTCTATCTAGCTTAGCATTGTCTACACTGACTGGTAGCTGAGGCTCTCCAAGTTTTCATGAAGGGGACATTCCCGGGCATACCTGGAGATGCCGCTGGAGATTTAACCCAGGATCTTCCGAATGCAAAGCAGAATCAGAGATGCATTTGGCTGGTCCCTTTCCTTCAACAACCTAGTGAGGTAGCTTAGGGCAAATGATAGCGACTGGCCTGGCTTTCTGGCACCTTTCTGAAATCTCCCAGGTGCTCGGGGGCAGAAATCCTGCTTGCACATTTCTACAGAGTGTGTGCTAGTGACCAGGGTGCAGGATGGGCATCTGAAGAAGGGAAGTTCCTGGAACAGAAGACCAAGCTGCCCAGACAGCCACGGCCCTGCCAGATGCTTCTTGCTTGCCAAGTGAACCACTCCAGGGCTGAAACTGTTTTATTCCCCTGCTCTGGGGTCCAAGAAATGGGAGATTCAAGGACAGTCCTCTGCACTTTGTCCTGGGACCTCCTGATTGTAAACCAAGTGCCACTGAGCCACAAGTTCTTCTTTCCGTGTTCCTGCCAAACATACCTTTGATCCATTTCCTTTTGGATGTCCCTGTTCAGCTCGTCCACCTTTTGCTGCAGCTTCTTTCTTCTTTGCTCAGGGGGCAGATTGCTGAAGTCCTCTGGTCCGCCACCCTAGACATGCCAGAGTAGCGGTCAAAGAGGAGGGAGCAAGGTGGGGTGGGGGGAGAGGGAGAAAGAGAGGTCTGTAAATTTCGGCCCATCAAGGAATATCCCAGTTTTTGGAGACCCAGAGGGTCCTCACTAGTCTAAGGGGTGAAGGACGGCCCCTTGCAAGGGTTTCGTCAAGGATGGAAGTGATCAGGCACGTTCTTGCTATAGCCTAGCCTGAAATTGATTTAAATGGTGGTTCTGTTTAGGGCAAGAAAACAGAAACCCTCTCATGATGAGGCGCTGCTCTAGTTTGGCATCAGAACAACAGCCCACTTAGCCCTGCCACTGGCTGGAGGCAGACAATTGTTGTTGTTTCTTTCAGAGAATGAAGGCGGTGTGACAGGGGCATTGTTCCCCATGGTGCACGCGAAGGGTGAGGAATCTCTGGTGCGTGGGCCGAATCTCTGGCCCTATGGTCGTCTCCAACTGGCCCACGGGACTCCTTGCAGGCCGTGCCTCTCACTGCCCCTGTGCCACCCCATTCTCCAGTCCTTCTGCTGGACTGGAGCAGGCCCCTGACCTGTAGGAATGCCTCTTGGAGGGGTGTGAGGGGGGGTGATAACACCTCTTGATTTTACATACTTGCTTTTGCCTTCCTCAGCCTGGCAGCCTCTGGATGTTTTGGATTATAACTCCCAGTTCGTTTGGATGTACTTTTATTTAGCTGTAAATAATCCACCAGCTCCTTTTCGACTAATTTGCCTGTCTATCCAGAGATAATCCAGGACAATATAGTTTTAAAAGATTTTTGTTCCTTCTTTTTTGGGAGGGTGCGTATGGAGACACTAGGGGATTCCCCTGAGCCACCTGAAGGCCTGTTTTGGCTCCCGTCCTGTCATCCCTCACCACTTGAGTTTGCTATTAAAAGGACAGAGAGAAAGAAAATAATAATACTAGAGAGAGTAATCTGGAGAGACTAATCAGCTTCTTGAGAGGCAATCAGCAGTGGGTGCCTCTTCTGAGGTGATGCCATCGATAGCAGACACATGGACCAGGGAAGCATGCTTTGCATCAGAACTATTGGTTCACATCCTATTTTAGTTCTACTCAGAGTAAACCCACTGAAATTAATAAACACGGCAAACTCGGCTCCATTCATTTTAGTGGGTCTGCTCTAAGTAATGCATAGCTGGCAATACTCCATCAGTTTCATTCATAAGCAAATTTAATTGCTTAATTGCTTAATCATACCAGTTTCAGTTGAGACAAATTTATTGGCAACTAAAGCTCATGGGATTAATCCACTAAGATGCCTTTATTCCAGTTAATATTATTAAATGACCAGACTCTGGCCAAGCTGAAAAGGTCGTGAACAAGGTTAAAACCAGGGCATAAAATCCAATGAACAACCTCATAAATAGTATGAAGATCAAAACCTTTGTATTCCCCAAGCTTATGGGTTCTCCAGCACTGTATCTTGAAGCAAACCCCACCCTTTGTTATCTGATTCAGGATTTCAGATTAATATCTGTAAGAAACTTCATTCCACTATCACTACTAGTTTTGAAATTAAATGGAGTTAACATTTTTAGTTGGGATCGATGGGGGTTTGATTACAAGGCGTTAGTTGTTCTGAGGTACAATTGTGTAAAGGCTGAAAAACGTAGTTTGCCACTGACCAATGAATATCAACACCCAGACACGGAAATGCTTTGTGGCCAGTCACTGGAATTATCAGAGCAGTGGTTGAAGCTGATCTCAGTGAAGAACAGACAAGGATCCCAAAAAATTCAGTATCAGGGCTGGCTGACCATTCCCCACACAATGGCCTGGGGGCTAGAAATACACGCTGGGATCAGGATCCATATGTGCTGCGTGTTCCTGAATCTAGACCAGTGGTTCCCGAGGTGTGCAGTACTGCCCCTGGTTGGGGGAACAGTGGGATTATCTAGGGAACGTGAAGAGGCAAAGGGGCAGAAAGGGCAGCTGGAGCTGGTGATTTAAGACTCCTGCTAAGCAACTTGCAACCAGACATTGGGAAACTGGTATCACTTCATCAAGCCCACCCATCGTGTTAAGAATTTACTGAAAAGTGAAATACCTTAATTAAATAAGTGTTGTACCTAAGACCCTTGCTAAATGATTATCAGACTTTGAAAAGCTGGTATCATTGAAAAAAGTTCATCTGCTGTGTTGAATTAATTAAACCAAACAGTTTTAACTGGATTTTGAATAAATGTGCAATTAATTATTATTGTATGTTGTGCCAACCACTATTCTGAAGAATGCTTTTTATAGGGTAGGGGGCATGGGAATGAGGGCATGGAACCAAAGGAGGAGGGATGAAAAAGTTTGGGAGCCATTGATCTAGACTTTCCACCTTAGGATCTTTGTGGCTTGACATAGAAAGTGTGAGATCTCTCTCTTTCGCACACACACACACGCACACGCACACACACACACACACACACACACACAAACACTACACCATTTGAATTATCTGGGTTCTTGTCTGTAATTTACTGAACCACCAACACTTTCTTTTTTTTACTTTGACTGATACCAAATATCTTTGCAACCAAGGATAAATGAATATTTCATGCATTATATCAGATGCAGCAACAGATCAAAGCAGGAATCATCTTTACTTCATTTGATTTTATCATAGATAAATAATTATAATGCTATGTGATTGCTTGTTACACTGAAAATCATTCTATTTTGATAACCCAATGAAAAGTATTTTTTTAAAAAAAATCCTACTACATTTTTACAACCTCAGATTGCATTTTTTAAAACCGCACACCTAATAATTAAAGTACTAAACTACTAAAATTAAAGAGTTATTATTTTTTAGCAGCTCAGTATAAGCATTAAAACCGGATCACCTCCATTAGATTCCAGACCTGCATATTCAGAGTTATCTGATAAAATATCAAAGCAAAACAACAACAAAAAACACACACACAGAAAAGAGACAACAGAAAATCTGAATTAATTTCAGGGGCGCTTGCTCAAGATGGGCTGCAACTGATGCGGACAAAAAATTGTGATTGCAAAACACAGACGCGAAAGAACATTTGCTGCGGTTGTGCTTACCAGCTTGAGAGAAAGCTTCATGTAAGAACGGAGAAGTAGAGGAGGAGAAAGAGAAAGAGGGGGAAAAAACACAAAGGTATATCAGAAGGAGTGGAACTTCGACCTGTTCCAACGTTATAATCAAATGATGCACGTCTATACACACAGTCACACACACTTCTCACACGGCTTGTGAAAATGGGACACTGCGTTTGTCGCACATCTGTGCAAAAGTTCACGAGAGCTGGGTAAGAAACGTTACCAACGGCCTGCTGTTTTGTCTGCAGGCTCGGATAAGTAATTTTTATTTTTTATTTTTTAAGTGCTTGACTTTTGGCTGTGCACAGTGAAAAAGTGACTACATATTGCTTTTAGCTGTTTTGCTGAGAACAAGGGAAACGTCTATTGCCCGTTTCTAAAAGTGATTGCCTCTTACTCTGGAGCGGATTGCTAAGCAATTCCTGCATTGGAGAGTTGGACTAGATGACACTTGAGGTCCCTTCCAATTCTATGATTCTAAATGCATTATCAGAGGGTGGAGTGGGAGCACAGAGAAGTGTCTCAAGTAAGGATGGACAAATTGGTGAATTTTAGGATATCTTTGTTTCTCATTTTTCCAAACTTAAGTTCAATGCTCCACAATTCTAGACCCGTTTGCAATTTTAAAAAAATGTCCTCAAGAAAATTAGTCTGCAAATTTCTCCTAATATATGGTTTTGGGAAAGCAAACTCCCCTAATATACACCTTTTCAAAGGGCAGCTCTTCCTAACATGATGCATTTTTTAATGTTTCTGCTTCTTTAGTTATTAGTGGAGGGCCGTAGTTCAGTGGAAGAGCAGCTGCCTGGCGTGCAGAAGGTCCCAGGTTTAATTTCTGGAACTTGCAGGTAGACAGATCAATGGTCTGGCTCTGGGTAAGGCAGCTTCCTATGTTCCTGTGTAAATCAGCCCTTAATTCAGAACGACGAGGACTAGAATCGTGTTTCCTTTTAGGTGAACCACTGTTGTGCATGCTTTGCATGTAGAAGGTCCCAGATTCAATCCCTTGACACCTGCAGTTAAAAGGATCAGCTAGGATAGAAACCTGCCTTAAACTTGGTCAGACCATCGGTCCATTTAGCTCAATATTGTCTACACTGACCAGTAGTGACTCCCTTGGTTTTCAGACAGGAGCCTCTCCAAGATTTACCTGGAGATGCTGGGGACTGAACCTAGGACCTTCTGCATGCAAAGCATGTACTCTACCACTGCACAACAGTGGCTCCCCTAAAACGAAGTAAGATTCTAGTCCTCACCGAGCTACAGCCCTGTCCCTCAAAACTATAGAAGCATGGGCAGGCTTAGAGAGAGGACAAATCCACCAGCCCAGGAATTAGAACCTGTGTGGATCATGAAAGGGCCATCAAATTGATTCGAAACACACAAAAGAACCAATCCCACCCCCCCGAAATCATGGGGAGGCAATGCCATTTTGATGGGCCTGTGCTGCAAACAATCCAGGGCCCTCTTTGCAGAAGCAGGGAGTGTCACAATCCCAACCCACCTGCTTGCTTCCTCCCTCTACTCCACCCCTGCCCCATAAAATTTTGGCAGACCTTTTAACACCCCACCCACCCAGCCAGAATGCTAGCATCCCTGTGAACTTCAGCAGAGCCACATATGACACAAGTCGAGAGGATTTTGTACATATTTTACAGACGGCAGTGGCGGTAACGAGAGAGGGGAGAAAACCGGCTTGCCTACAAAAAAAGCAGTCTACGTCAGATATAAGGCACAGGGATGCCAACGTTACGTGCGCCAACGGAAGAACGAGTTTCTAGAGGCAAGACTACCACAAGGCCAGACAATGGCCAGCCAACCAAACACTATCTATCATTTTGCTGTAAATCCAGCAAATGGGAAGCCACACAGCACAGAGCATGCCTATAGCTTTTTAAGGGACGGGAGGGATCAAGGTGAGGAGCTTTTTGACTGGGTCTGTTTCTAGATACTACAGCAACCAAGCGCCTAATGGAAAGCTCACCCAAGCCTTGTCAAATGGCCACAGATGCAGCATGATTCGCTAACTGGTGAAAACATGCGCGCCCCCCCCCAATGGGCAGCGAGGTAAACATATTAAGCCTCAAATGACTCAGGGGGATGTTTTTTGTTTTCTGATTTTCTGAATCTATGGCACGTTTTAAAAACCAAAACTAGATTGCATAGAGCTTTTAAATGTTCCCCACACATTATTTTGTTGTAAATCTTTATGTTAACTCTGAAAGGGAATGGAGAATGATTATGCCCATATTGCAGATGGGAAAATTGATGCTAAAGAGAGAGCGAGAGCACGGCTTGCAAGTTTTAATCTGTTTCTAGTCTACTGTTATTTTAACTTTTCGAAAGACTTAAAATCATGGTTGTCAATTTTTATTAGTGATAATTTTATTGTTTTATCCTTTTTTTGTAAACCGCTGAAGTTTTTTTAAGAAAACTACAACAATCAAGCGGTATATAGATTTTATGAAATAAAGAAATAATAAGCTCTCCGTGAGATTTGACCAAGGGGACTTTCAGATTTGGAAGTTGGTCTCTTAGCTGTTATGATTCACCAATTCCCAGGTCAAAAACAAAACTGTCTACATGTCAGGGCTCAATACTGTATAGACCAGTGTTCTTTGAACTGAGGCTCCTAGTTGTTGGACTCTTATCTCCCATCATCCCTAGCCATTGGGCTAAGGTAGCGGTGGACGATGGAAGTTGTAGTCTTACAACTTCTGGGAGCCCAAGTTCAAAGGACACTGATGTAGACAGAGCAGTGACTACTGAAATATATTGCAGAACGTTGTGATTCCTTGAAAGATCAACAGGAACCCACTGCTTAGACCAGAGGTGAAGAATCTAGGACCCTTCAGATGTTGGACTACAACTTCCATCATCCCTAACCATTGGTCACAGTGACTGGAGCTGCAGGGAGTTGGAGTCCAACAACATCTGGAATAGAATAGAGAACATAATACTGGATCTTCAGAGTTCTGGGTTCAGATCACCAGCCAGTCTAGACTCTCGCCCTGAGGCAAAAAAGCTACTAACTCCTTGTTTCAGGTGATCCCGTTTCATAAAATAGGCACAATGGTGGTCTAGTTACAATGTCGTGAAAAGAAGATGGGAAAAGGCAAGTTTATGTATCCTTCAAATCAAACAACATATATAGTATTTGGGCTGAGTATAGGCCACCCCAATCTGGCTTGTATAAAACCTGAGTGTGGCCTATAATCACACTCCCATCAGTAAAGATGAGATTTAAGAGATCTCATTTTAAGGATGTAGCTTATATTGGGGGGGGGGGGTGCAGCTTATATTTGGACCAATATGGCATGTAGTAATTTATGAGGCCTTGTTAAAAGGCTGCACTATAGAAGTAACATGTGTCAATTTCATCTGTTCCTAATTTTCTGCTGCATTGGGTGGGCTTTGTTAATTAATCAGTTAAGCATACGTCCTTCCTTTCAACTCTGCCTTTTGACCAGTAGGCCCTACAACATTATTTAGGATGTCATTAAAAAAAACACCTTGAGATATTCACTCAGCCAATTTTGGAGACTCTGGAGCGCAGGGGAGCTGATGAGGTGGTGATTACTAGTTAATTACATTTCTAGGAAATGTAAAAAAAGAACAGAAGAGGGGGAAAGGAGTCAATCTTTTTCAGGCACGCATCCTGGGGGTGATTCTAAGGTAGCCATTTGCGGTGAGCAGATGGAGGAAGCCTAAGAGCCACAAGCGTCAATAACACACAAGAGCGCATGAAAAAGCCAGCAAGTTCTATGTGTTATTGGATAAGTCACAAACGATGACTCTCACTTACAACGGGCAAAACAGGCCTTACCCCGCCCCCCCCAACCCCAAGTCTCTGGTTTTGCCAATGCAACAGTTCCTTTTGAGAGCCTCGGACAAATCTCTCTGAACCCTTTCCAAGTTTAATGTGTAGCTCAAAGAAATGAGGCCCACTGATATAATAATAATAACAACAACAATACAGAATGTTCTTAGCTTTATAAGGCTTGTCCTTATCCTCCTGTGAAGCATCTCCAGTTGCAAATATACAGTATTGGCAGTTTGCAACAGGAAACCACAAGGACCTACCAACCACGCTGGAACCCTCTTCATTGTCACAACTTTTTTTTTTTTTTGGGGGGGGGGGAGTTTGTCAAGTTTGCATGGTATCAGTGGGTCCCTTCCAGGCCTGCGATTCCATATCCAGCAAGGTTTAGAACCTAGCAGAAGAAGCTGATGAAGTGGCCGGATTAATTTGTTTGTAATAATCTTTGTAAGTTGTTTTTAAACTGATTTAAAATGTTGTTTTATTTATTGTAATCCACCCTGTGACCTTAGGGTCAGGGGAGGGTAATAGATTGCTAATAGTAGTGTTAATAATAATAGCCTTAGTTGCTTAGTACTGCCATGTACATGTCCAAAGAAGCTGTCCCAGACTGACACCCACCAATAACAAGAAAGTTGCTTTCTCTAGGGGCAATCTTCTTTAGAACAGTATTTTAAAACTTTAGGTCAAGGTTAATTTTTTTAAAAAATAATAATGACATGGATATGTTGTCTTTTAATGGAATCAACCCAAGGCATGCCTACTCAGAAATAAACAAGGAAGGAAGGAAAGATATGCTACCTTCCACTTGCCAAACTAAAATTAAAGACTAATTGGATAGGAATTAAAAATATATATATATGTAAAAGGCTTCAAAACGTTATAGGAAATTGAAGTAGAATTTTAATCCAAAGTAAAAAAAGAAAGAAAGAAAATGCAATCAAAATGGATAAAATTACAAAGATAATACTGTCCAGTGTTGGAGCATTCACAATGCTTCTGAATGCCAACTGCTGGAAACTGCAGGAGGTGGGAGTTGCTGTTATGCCTGGGTTATGCTTGTAGGTTTTCCTTTGGGACACCCGGCTGGCCACTGTGATGCTGGTCTAGGTAGGCCATTGGCTTGAACCAGCTGCAGGGCTGCTCTTATGTTCTACTGCCACTCCTGGAGGCAGGATGTTTCAAAATACCCATTTGCTGGGAATCGCGGCCGGGGAGAGTGTTGCTGCTGCTATGAGGTCCTGCTTGTGGGCTTCCCACTGGGGAATCTCATTGATTTATCTATTCAGGTCAAAGCCTGACCAAAATCCTTACAGAGTTTACAGATAACAACAAAATTGGCCAAACACCGGTTGTCAAAATAGATAAAATTGCAACCATGGTATAATAACAAATCGACTTGCCTATTCAGGTCAAAGCCTGACCAAAATCTTCACCTGATCTGTGTTATCTGTGCAGTTTAGTTCATTTTCCTATAACATTTAGAAGAATTTTACATTTTTGTATTCCCATCTAACTATGTCTTTTGAGTAAACCCAAGTTCAGTTCAACCTCCCCTCCACTGAAACTTAGAGTATAGGAGATTGCGACCTTAAGAGTTGCAATGGTCCATTTTGCACGCAATGAATGCTAAACCATAGTTTAGCGCTACTGGAATACACTTCACAGTCAGGAATGGATGGCTTTTGGGTCAAATACGGCCCTCTATGCTTTTCTGTTTGGCCCTTGGAACTGTCCTCAGGCCACACCCCTTACTGGCCCTGCCCTGCCCTGCTTTTGCCTGCCTGGAATGTGTCCTTGAAAGGATGGAGAAGGCACAGGTGCGTGGAAACCCTCTGATACAGCTGACTGCATTAAGTTATGCATCACACCTGTTGCTCCACCTACTTTTGTACCTGGCCCCCACCCACCACTGGCATGCAGCTCGCAGCCACCAGCCAATGAGGGAATGCAGCCCCTGGGCTGAAAAAGCATTCTTAGCTCCTAAGTCTAAACAGCATAGTCTTCATGGCCTTCCAACACCATAAATTTGCAAACTTGATTTGCAGTCCACGCCTATTCTCCCAGCTTGTCCTCTCCCACACCTGAATGGAGTTCCACTGTCAATGCAATTTTTGCCTGCCTGGTTTTCCTGCCCCACTTCTGGCACCCAATTCTTGCTCCTGTTTTGTTCAAGCAAAGGGAGCTGCTTCTGACCCTAAAAATAAAAAGCAAGCCTTCTTTCACGTGGTCCCTGCAATGCCTGCGAAAAGGCTTTGTTATTTTGGAGGGGTTTTTTGAGTTAAATTTTTTGATTCTGCACATGCCAGCCTTCCGCAAAGTGACAGCCCGCCTTTTCTACCCGCCTCTTGCAATGTTGTAAATGAGGTCGGTGACTGGAGCAGCGACTGTACAGCCTGGCCACACTGTCAACACAGACTTACAACATATTCCCTAGCCTCAAGCGCATAGGTGGGTTTGCCTAAAGTCCTCTTCATGAGCTCTTTGTGAAAATACAAAGACTGTGACTGTTGCTGAGTCAGCAAGAGAAAAACACATGGATTAAAAGGGGTTGAGGGGAAAGGGGGAAAAATAGACTTCTGCATTTACTGCTTCTACAGCAAAAATAAACAGATAGCTCTGCTTAGGTCTGACGTCCACATTATCATCTAACACAGCAGAGGTACCCAATGTGCTCCCCTCCAGATGTTTGCACTACAGCTCCCATCAGTTCCCAGCTGTCAGGTGGAACCCAACTTGTGCACCCCAAAAACACAAGGATTCCCAACCCCCAGCAAAAAACAGAATCAGTTTCAGAGTGTGTGCAGAGGGAGACCAGTTGAGTCAGCGGGAATTGTTGTGTTGGTGGGAGGTTGACTTAGCACCGCTTTCAATACAACCCACTATGACCAGTGGTTACACCACAGGGACATTTGGAAGGCACCACATTGACTACCCTGGATCTGACCCCACAGAGGGACACCCAGAAAGCCACACCTGTTATTGGAAAAGATAAAGCAAGAAATTCAGGTGCCTGGAGATGGACAGATCAGATGATCATTTTGCTAAGCTGTGAGGATGTCTCTGCCTGGGGCCTCACAGTGCTTTATCTTTGTGGGAAATGGGTAAGCTGTAGAACCAAACCAAACTGCGGGCGAGGAATATGATGCATTTTCGCATTCTGGTGATTTGGATTTCCAAAAATTGACACTGAAAACCTAACCGCTCAGCTCTAATGCCTTCCTGGTGGGTGAAACGAAAGACTGAAGTTAGTGCAAAATCCCCAAAACACCTCTCCAGCCTCAGAGTTGTCAAATCACTTGGGGGGGGGTAATAAATAATCAGAACTCCACTGTGGATATAGAATATCAAATCTTCCCTGCATGGTAACATGCAGGATTTTTTTTTTGTCATCAAACAAAAGAAAACTGTGGGGAGGGGGGTGTTTCTGCTCTAGTTAAGAGACTTTGCTGCAAGCAGATCCTGAAATTATGCATGCGGTTGAAAGCATCTTCAAGTGTTCAACCACCCAGGTTCTGCTTGGGGCAAAAGAGTCAGATGACCCACAATGTATGGATGCAGCCAATGTTAGTCCTACTCAGAGCAGACCAATAAACCCTCAGCTCTGTGCTGAAGAGGGTTTTTTTTTGGGGGGGGGGAAGTATAGAGAACAGTCAGGGATATGTTCCCCAATCAGCTCTAAGCAGCTTTGATGTACTGTGACATGTTAGGAAAGTCATGCTGGGTTCCTTTTCTGCTACTCTGTTCTGAAGTCACCCTCTGCACATGCTCCACAGCTCATCTGTTCGTAAGGTTCCTAAGAAACAGCAAGCCATAAATTTGGAGCTTGTCTGAGGCATCAGGGTACATTCAGCTCACCATTTGGCATGTCAAGAAGAACTCTGAGACACAGAAGGGAGAAGTCCATGTAAATAAATATATTTTTAATACCAAAAAATCCACACATCTATCACGCCAGCATAAGCCTATTAAAAAATGTCCTCCCTGTTAGCTTTATACAGGCAGGGAGTCTTCGATGCAGTAGGACATTCAATTATGGGTTTGTGGTCTGAAGTAGAATGACCACATGATTTTCCAGATGGAACATGATTTCCAGGATATATTTTCCAGCACGGATGGGACTCAAGAGTGTGCTGTGGAGTTGTTAGATCACAACATGGAAAGTCAGCCCTTTGAACCCAGTTAGCTCCATGAATCAGCAAAATCATTCCATTTATAAGAACAGTGAGTATGTACACAATATGAAGGGCAACCCCTCCCCCACCGAAATTTAACTGCAATAATTCAAACCAGGACATAAAATAAAATTTCACAGGCTAAACACTTTGATTTATATATCTTATATACCGATTGTACACAAACACAGATGGAAGAATCACTACAGCTAGATTGCAAGAGTATTAAGGTGGAATATCTACACATACTGAAGGCTACTATTGGCTATATGCACACACACACATATATAAAATGAAACAAGGTGATGATCAAGTAACATTCCTGGTGTGAAGTGAAGAGTTAATTACACAGTGAGAAGGAAAGGGAAATCATATCAAGAACTTCCACGGAATGAAAACCACAAAAATTCAAGTGAAGAGTCAATTTTGTTCACTGGCAGAGTCTGGCTCATGGCAATTTGCTTTCATGGTGGCAAAGGAATCCACCCACTCAGTACAGGAATGATCTGACTCAAGTCAAGTCAAAAGGAGGGGGGAAAGTCCATCAGGTGTAAACCAAAGAATGAAGTGGTGCATTAAAGCAAGATCTGCACATTTGAAGCATTACCATACCACTTTAAACAGCGATGGCTTCTCCCAAAGGATGCTGGGAAACATAGGTGCCAACTCCTTTGTGTCCCTCACCCCAATAAAATATTTGAGGGGGCAGCCCCCCTCCCCAGTGATGGGTATTGCTGCTTTTCTTTCTTTTCCACATTTGGACTTCGTTTCCCAACTTGTAAACAGGTTGCTGGATGGCAAAGAAACTGGGACTGGGCAAAGCCCTCTGACATCATTTCTTACGGCCTTTGTGAATGGAGCGGAGAGAGAAAGAGAGAATGCAAACTGCAGGTTCCCGGAGCTCTGCCGGAATGAGTGAGGAAGCGGCTGTAGCTGATCATTAAAAAAACCCAAAAAACCTAAAAGCACCTAATTCAGATGAGTAGGAGAGAAAAGCTCCCCACCTGTTGTTGTTGTTGTTCTGCCCTTTACACCAAGGCTTCCAGGGGAGGTTACAACCATTAACACACAATACTAAAAAGCAACGTACTGTCACAGAAATAAAATGCCCAAGCAGGCAAAAAAATGCCCAAGCAGGCAAATGCATAATTTTGCAGCCAGCCCTTATTGATTTTGGGCAGGTGCAAGGAGGCAACCAGAGGCCTAGAAATTTGGGCTTGAGGAGAGTTGGGTTCAAGTCCCTTTTTAACTTTAAGAATTCAGAATATCCCTGGACCAGTCGTTGTTTCTGAGACCAATCTCACAGAGCTGTTTTGGAGATAAAATGTGTGTGTGGGGGGGTGGGCACCTTCCACCCCATCTGTTGCTAGGATTGGGGGCAGGCTCATTTGGGTCCTCAAAATGTTTTATTCAAGGTGGTGTCTCTGCTGGGAACTGGTCTATTAAGGGTGCTGAGAGTTGTTAGAAGACCCCTATTTTCCCTCCCAGAGCTACAATTCCCAGAGTTCCAAGTGGGATTGTTAAACCACTCTGGAAATTGTAGCTTTTGGAGGGGAATAGGAGCCTCCTAACAAATCGCAGCACCCTTAAAAAACTGCAGTTCCCAGGATCCTTTAGAGGAAGAAGCCATGACATAAAGTACCGTACTTTGCCATGTATAAGACTAGGCTTTTTTTTTACTAAATAATAATGTTAAAAGGGGGGATCCTTATTCACAGGGGCAATCTCCCCCCATTTTCTTAATTTTGAGTCCCCCAAAACAAGGGGCATCTTATACACAGGGGCGTGTTATACACGCAAAAATACGGTAGTTTGGAGTGCTCTAAATGCCTGGCTAAAGATGTGGCCTTTAAGTCATGCAAACTCTTCTTTGGGGAATTTTCTATGGCAGAGTCCTGCCAATTAAAGGTTCAGGGTGTTACGAGAAATAAAAAATGCTCCTGGACGTGCAAAGGCTGCATCACCGCATGATGCCATGCCTTCTGTTGTCCCTCCAACTTGGCTGCACTTGGATTGTTGACTCAACTGCAGTCCAGAGCTACATATTTGCATTGTGGTTTCATTGTGGGGGTTTTTGACAGCAGCTTTTTAAAATTTCTCAGAGGTCACATCCACTCCGTACATACAATGTGCACTTCCCCGCAAAAAATCATGGGAATTGTAGTTTGTTGAAGGTGCTGGGCCCTGTTGAGGGGAAAAGTACAGTTCCCAGGATTCTTAAGAGGGGGTGAGCCATGTGCTTTAAATGTGCAGGTTGTGTGTGACGAGAACTTGTATGGTATGCATTAAAAACATATAGACAGACGCACAGGGAAGAAAGGGGGGGGGGATGGATGCAGTAGGAAAAACAGATTCAGTTACTCAGAGAAGTAATGATTGGATGTGCAGTTTAGGTACCCAAGAAAGAGACAGACAGAGACACACCCAGAGGCAAACTTACCCCGCGTTTTAGGCTCCGGAAGCAGTGGATTTTGGGTTTGGAGGTCATGAACTCGTTGAAGCGATGGGAGAGGGGCTCCTTTTGCTGCTTGGGAGACTGGGGGCCATTAGGAACAGCGGAAGGTGAGGCAGAAGAAGAAGGGGGCGGAGGAGGGGGCTGATGGGGGGATGTTAAAAGGGACATAAACTACGTATAAGAGATGGAGAAGTGACAGAATTAAAAAAGGGGGGAAAAACGGTTACAAAACAAACCCAGAAAAAAAAAGCACGTCCGCAAAAGAAAACCGAACAGAAATGAACCCAAAAGTGCAAAAAAGCAACGTTTCAAAAGCATTTTTTTAAATAAAAAAAGCCATGGTTTCCCCGCTTCCCCGCCCCCAAATAAAATTTATATATATATATATCGCATAAAGGGAAGGATCAAGGGTTAGGAAGGTGATTGTTTTTAACAATAAAAAAAGATTTGTGTTATTAAAGGAGCATGTGATATGGGGGGGGGGAATGAGTTTTAGTAAGTGGTCAATGCAAAGAGTTAATGCACGGCATTCCCTACCCCCACCCTGCGCTGCCAGAAATCCTCATCATGCCACATGCAAACAAGATGAGAGGGTGAAGCGAAGAAAATTGGGAGATTCCCTTCCACAGCCCATTTCCCTAGACCTGATTATATAACTGGATTCATCAGGAACTTGTTATATCGGAGTACAAGCGAATTCCCTCTATGGAAAACACGATGAGTCATACGGCAAAGCTAGCAGGGGGCCCCACTTTCAAATCTCTCATACAGCTATGAAGTTCACCATGAGGCCTTGGCAAATGACACACCCTCTCCCTCTCGGCTCTCTCCACCTCAAAGGTATACAAACAGGATAAACCCACGTGCCATGACAGGATGCTGAGATTCTTAGATGGCGAGCAAGATGAAACTGTGGAAAGCTCATATTTTATTTAATTCATTTGTTATTCGAGAGCCAGCGTGTCACAGTGGTTAGACTGGGGCCTGTGTTGACGATGGTTGGAATCCTACACCTAGCCAAGAAGCCCACTGGGTGTGACCATGGGCCAGGCACTGCCTCTGAGCCCAAGCTACCCAACAGGATTGTTATGGGGATTAAACAAGGAGGGGGAAGACCACGTAAGAGCACCCTTGAGCTCCTGGGAGGAAAAGGTGCGAGATAAATGAAATAAATAAATAAATAAATAAATAAATTTGTACCCCACCCTTCTTCTCAAAGGATTAAAAAAAAAATTCAGTGCATTTCCTTACATCAAATTCTGGCAGGCAGATGAGGATGGGGCAAGCAGGGATGGGTGGATCTGTCAATTCTGGTTGCTTTGTGTTTCTCTTTTCTCTGTTTTTTTTTTTTGGGGGGGGCTATCTTTTCATTTCTGTACATTTCCAAATCAGTTTGTGACTTTTTTCTGTCTTTTTAATAATAATAATAATAATAATGGGTCATCATGACAATTCATCAGTATTTTAGTTTGAATTTATCCTAACACACATGGTTTTTAAGGCAATTTTCTCTGACAATACTTTTTTTTTTTTTTTGCAAAGCAATTTGCCCTAATCTGCCAGGGATCCTTTAGCTGTGATTCCCACATTGCAGGGGGTTGGACTAGATGACACTTTGGGCCCCTTCCAACCCTACAACTTTATGATTCTAATATAATGCATCTTTGCATGTTACTTTCACCGACTGATGCATTTTCATGGACACTTTACCACTGCACACACATTTTTATACATGTTACTTGAGCCAGAGAACTGCATCACAAAATTTGCAGGCATGAATTTCGAACGATGGCTGCATTTGGATACTGCTTTAGAAAGCTCAACTTTTGAAAGTTTGCACTTAAAACGAGGACTGAATTCATCCCCCATTCCTTGGCTCACGTTTCCATGTGGGTGTGGAGGGAGTTATCTGCCAGCTGGATCAGTCGACATCAGGAAACCCAGGTTGGTTCTTAGAAGCTTAATAGGGACTCCTAAATATCACACACTTCTTCACTGGAAGAGATCTGGGAGGAAGGAGAGGGGCTGGATGTCTTCTGGAGGCTGTGATCTCCATCCACAAGGGCCTGGGTAGGGCTCTGTGTGAACAGTGTGCCCTAGACTACTTCCCAGACTCCTTAGTGGGAGTTCTGTGACATATATCCACAAGTTCACCAATATAAGAAGAGCCTAAAGGGAACCCATCTAGCCCAGCCTCTTGTTCTCACAGCGGTCAACCAGATTCCCATGGGAAACCTCTTTTAAAGCCATCCAGGTTGGCCATCACTGCCTCCAGTGGAAGGGAGTTCCGCAGTTTAATTCTATGCGGCCTGAAGGAGGACTTTCTTCCATCTGTCCTGAATCTTCCAGCATTCAGCTACATTGGATGCTCACAAGTTCTAGTGTTGGGAGAAGGGGATAAATTTTTTTCCCTTCCCTCCATTTTCTCTGTGCCATGCATATAATTTTATTAATTTCTGCATCATGTTACCTCTTACTTGCCTTTTCTCTAAACAGACACCCTGGCATGGGGAAAGGTTCCCTGAAGACTGGGTGTTTGAAATAGCACTGTTTGCTACTAATAGCCTAAAGCTGGGAAGATCAAGGAGACAGAAATGCGTACTCTCTAACCCACTCTTGAACTTCAGGGGACTTGGTAGGAGGAAAGGAATCCGATCAGACAGAAGGATCCTGTTAGTCACATACCCCCTGAATGCAATGGGACTTCAGGACAGCATGCCTTCATGCATCGATGGGAAAAAAGAGAAACAGTAAATACAAATGGGGATAAAGTTACAAAGGCCGGCAGGAAATGTAAATGAATGGGGAATGAGTTACAAAGGGTAATCCAAAACATTTGCTGCCCAGGCCACAGATGGAGGGGCCTGATGCACTTGTGTGCCAACACTTATTGCCCAAGTCAACTGCCATGAGCAAGGAAGACGTGGCTATTTAGGAAAGCTCTGGCAAACTAGCACTTATGTGGAACCAATGAGTTAACAGACACATGTGGGCAGATGAGCTAAGAACAGATTATAGACTAGTAACTTTCGTATCCTTGTCCACAAGGCTGACTGTGTAGCATGGCAAAATGCGAGCAGCCTAACAGCATCACACAGCCATTGTTGGTACATACGTTGGAGCAGATGTTTGGAATAATAAGACCTCATCAAGCGGGTTTTTAAAAAGAAAAAGAAGGTTGCATCCCATGAGTTCAGTTATGTTGTGGAAAAGCAACAGAGAGACAGGCATCAGGGATGCAGTAAAGGAGACAGGCATGCTGTTAATTAGCTGGAAAGGGATGAGTGATGTGATCAGAGGGCAACAGGCAAGCATGAGACAATGAAAGCAGAGAGCAACTCTTTGGGATTGAACGGGAAACTAAAAACCACCATGGCAAAGACATGACAACTCAAACAAAACCAAGCTGAAGAAAACAGCTTTAAAAACAATAAAAAGCAACACAATATATTTTAAAAAGTACATAGAAATCATAAAAAACTTTACAAATTAAAGCAAAATCCAATAAATTAAAAATATTACAATAAATTACAAGACATCAGCTATTAGTTCTTAGAAACTAATTTCTAATGAAAAAGAAAGAGAAAAGAGAGAAGAAAAAAGTCTTCACTGCTGGGATTACAAAGTAACACACAAGTAGCAAACGACAAAGCTACTGACACAACTAAGCCGAAATCTGGAGGAAAAAAAATCCGGTACCTTGTTTTTCTTGATGAACGGCCACAACTTGCCCTTGGACTTGCTGCTGAATCTGGACTCCGGCTTCCCATCTTTGGAGTTTGAAAGGCTGGAGTCGGAGACGGTGCGCTTGATTGGCTGGGTGAAGTCCTCAAAATCGACATCGCCTGGAGGCTCAAACCCGGATTTGAAGGCTTCTACCACCAACTTGGAATCCTGAAACGATCAGGACAACACAGAAAACAATGCTAATAATTTGTTTTTTGTTTTTTTTAAATGCCATTGATAAGTGGTGTACCAGACAGAACTAGTAAGTACACTGTACACAGTCAATATGGAGGCAGAGCTGGCCGGTAGGTTCACAGACTGAAAGCAGGTCAGCCTTCATAAAAACTCAAAGTGAGGAGCCGGTCTGAGTGCTTATGTACATGATGGCTACTGGACTAGAAGATGCAGTACCACACTCCAGCCACTAGTGGTGCTCAAGCAGAGAAGACCAGCTCAGCAGCAGCACCTTCTGGCAAACCAGCCCAATGATGCACAGAGGATTGTAGTTGCCAGAATGCAGTATTACTCACTTTTTTTGAAAAAAGTTTGTGACGTGAAACTCCTCTGATGGAAACTCAAAGTTCCTAGGATTGTCTGTCTTGGAAATCTCACAGCCCTTGAATTCCCCAGAAAGATGAGTTTCAATAAAAGGGCTTCATGGCTTAGTGGTATTTTTGAATTATTTCTGCAATTTACATACCAATTACAGTGGTGCCTCGCAAGACGAAATTAATCCGTTCCGTGAGGCTCTTCGTATAGCGGTTTTTTCGTCTTGCGAAGCAAGCCCATTGACAGCTTAGCGGATTAGCGCTATTAGCGGTTTAGCGGCTTTTAGTGATCAGCTGTTAAGCGGCTTATCAGCGGATCAGCTGATAAGCGGCTTAGCGGCTTAGGAAAAGGGGGAAAAAAGGGGGAAAAAACCACAGGAACTCGCAAGACATTTTCGTCTTGCGAAGCAAGCCCATAGGGAAATTTGTTTTGCGAAGTGCCTCCAAAACGGAAAACCCTTTTGTCTAGCGGGTTTTCTGTCTTGCGAGGCGTTCGTCTTGCGGGGCACCACTGTAGTTACAGACATCTCTAAGTGAAGTAAAAGAACACTCAATACAATGAAAGTCTAAAATGAGTGAAAACATTAGAATTCCATTAAAATGTCTGCAGGAATAAAAAAGAGAAAAATATCCAGTAGGTACTGGAAGTTTAACAATGAGGGAGCCTTTCTCATTTCGGGGGGGGGGGGAGGGGTCCACAAAATTTGGCTCACAATACTGAACGCAGCACAGCTCCTGGTGAATACCAGCTGTGAATCTGAACCACAAAGACTACCCAAAAGACCTCAGGGACCAGACAGGGATATAAGGGATCAGGTGGAGATATTCTGGACCCAAACTGTTGGATATGCTTTGCATGCACATAGTCCCATGCGTAATCCTCAGCTAAATGGACCTGAAGGCCTCTGCCTGAGATTCTGAAAAGCTGTTTGACACTAGTTTGATTACTAGGGATGGGTGAATCTGTCATTTTCAGTTTCTTTCAGTTTTTCATTTTTCCAATCTTATTCTCCATATTTCCACATCTGTTTCCTTAAAGTCCTTGTGAAAATTCTTCAGCATTTTAGTGCAAATTATTTTCATATACACATTTCTGCATGCAAGGTTGCCAAGTATATATATCTACATTTTTGCACACACAACTTGGTTGGGAAAACTGCATTTCAGTCTGCTTACTGTTTCAAAAAGTATGAATTAGGAAAGTTCACTTTTTAAATGCAACCTGGTCCTGAACTGAATTTCCCCCCACTCCACCCCAACCACAGGTGTTATAATTTCCCAGAAAGGCAGGGAATGGCACAACCGTTTTCCTGCTTAGCGTCCCCCCACCCCGCGGAAAGCAAGGGTATCTTATTTTTTCCTTCATCCTGTTCCCAGTAGGATGTGGAGGGCAGAGCAACAGCCACAAGCATGCTAGTTGTGGCACCCACATGTGGCACCCATGGGGGGAGGAAGAGGTGGAGAGAGGAAGAGAGAAAGTCAGAGATCAAAACTGAAAGAGTAAACATGTCAAATGATAATCACATTCTGAGGTTTTGGGGGCAGTGGCATCTTCCTCCTCTGATTCCCCAACCTTTAGAACTCCTTTTTAATTGCTCCCCCCCTTAAATCCATACTACATACTTCCCACAACAATCCAAACATCCTTCCACTACAATGGAGCTAAAAATAGCCAGTCCCTTTTCTGCAGCAGAAAGGGATAGATGTCAAAAACAGGAAGTCAGAAACCCAGAACAAATTGATCGTCTGCCCCTGGCATAACGGGGAGGGTGGGGGCAGATCCCACACAAGTTCACTTGGTGGTCACTGCTGGGAGGGGTCCTCGTCAGCTGTGTCATCCTCTCCATCTTGTTGGAGATGCTACAAGGGGGGAAGCAGAGGCCAGAAAGGGGGGAGGGAGTGTAGGGTGGGTAGTATGTGACTTAAGTAGTATAAGGCCAGAGGCAAGTGATCAAATTTGGTGGCAGACCTATTTTCCACTTGGGGATAGGGCAAAGCACTAATTTTAAGCTGGTCATACCTTACCGCTGCTGTGTTTTTATTTCAAAATGTAAGTAATAGGGGAAAACAAAAGAAAAAGCCAACCAGGTCCAGACCGATCACCATTCTCCATCAAGCATCCCTGAAAACCAATTTGGCAGAGAATTCAGCAGCCGTGTTTCTTAAAAAGAAACATTGAATGTTGAACTCACATGCTTCTGATCAATGGATTCAGCTGCTTTTGTTATCTCATCTAGGCATTTCCCAATGATAGGGATCACCTGCCGGTCCACCTCCGCAAAGGTCTTCATGGATTCGCCTATCCTGATTATCCTCCGCTCCTCCATTTCTTGAATTTTCTGCAAGGGTAAGAATCGGCATTAATACAGCGCTTCAATGCGTGAAAAGCTTTTCATGTACGTTATCTCACTTGCAACCCTCCTAACAATCCTGCAAGGTCGGCCAACATTGTCATCGCTCCCTCAAAACAGCAAACTCAGGTGATGACTGCCGATAGGATTTGAGGCAAAAAGGAGAAACAAGGGTGATACCTTTTGCAGGACAATTAAAAACAAAAAAGGGTTAACCCCACAGCAAAACAGGATGCAGAACAAGCATGGGGAAGGGTACGAATCAAAGCCACATATTTCCATGACTATGACCTGCAACCTGATAGGACACTGAGTTGCTCAGTGCCAACTCAAAAAAACATGTTTCTTTTTGAACTTCAACCCACCAGAGGGTTGGGGTCAGGGCAATGACATAATTCCCAGAAGGACCCACATATAGATTTTCCATATAGATTTTCCATATTTCTAATAATAATAATAATAATAATAATAATAATAATAATAATAAAGCTCACTCAATGTTTTTCTTCTGGTTGTCAAAACAATAAGCTGGAGAACTAGCTGCACCAGGCCTCTTCTCCCTCAGCCACCCCATCAGATAACCTCAGAAGGGCTCATTTCGTTAGCCAAGCCCAGCTCCACCTCCTGCCCCTGAACTGTGATGTTATGTTAAAGGTAAAAAGTAAAGGGACCCCTGAACATTAGGTCCAGTCGTGGCAGACTCTGGGGTTGCGGCGCTTATCTCACTTTACTGGCAGAGGGAGCCGGCGTACAGCTTCCGGGTCATGTGGCCAGCATGACTAAGCCACTTCTGGTGAACCAGAGCAGCGCACAGAAACGCTGTTTCCCTTCCCACCGGAGCAGTACCTATTTATCTACTTGAACTTTGATGTGCTTTCGAACTGCTAGGTTGGCAGGAGCAGGGACCGAGCAACAGGAGCTCAGCCTGTTGCGGGGATTTGAACTGCCGACCTTCTGATCAGCAAGTGGGTTTAACCCACAGCACCACCCGCGTCCCTTATGTTATGTTACTACTTATTAATATGCCACCTTTTGGCCAAAACAAGCATCCCAACACAAATACAGACACAAGCATAGCCATGCAAATACAATACTGTACAATACAATACAAATTGAACTAATATTTCAAAAGTGTTAAAATGCATTTTAATACTTTTGTCCCCTAAAGGCAACAAATTGTTCTGCACAAAAATGTTAAGAGGGAGCAAGAATAGGTACTTAAATAGCAGCTCCTCCTTTTAAGGTTCCCAGCCAGGAGGTGGGGCAGCTTGCTCACATTACAGCCTGTGCCAAGTGATTACTGTCAGAACAGGTGTTTAAGAACTGGTGCTTGGGTATGATCTTCTCCTCTGACCTCCCTGCCCATTCCCTTCTGTGTCATGTTTTTTGTTTGTTTGTTTGTTTTAATACATTATAAGCCTGAGGAAAGAGGTGGTCTTGTTTTAATTGACTGTGCATAAGCCACTCCTGGGAGCCCTTTTGGCTGAAGAGGGGGTACAAATGCTCTAAATAAATAATCAAATGAATAAATAATAAATATGCCTGGTTCTTGCAGAGGTGAAGGAAATGCTGCTGAAACCGAATAGATGTTAAAGCTGACTAGCAATCGTGCCTTGCTAGGGGGAAGCAAGCCAGGGGCTTATCCACACAACTTTCCTCTGCTCTTTTCAGGCAGTCTGCAATTTAAAGCACTGCTGTGTGCCTCCCCCTTTTTGGGCTCCAGAGCTTTCCCCATGCAAACCCGCTCTTTAAAGCTCAATTGGAGCAAACATCAATCTGCTGGAAACTAGAATTGGCGATTGCTCTGATTCAGCTTTAAAGAGTGGGTTTCCACAGGGAAAGCTCTGGGCAAACAAACACTCAGACACAGAGTATTACATCGCAGACCTCTCTCTGGAAAAAACGGGGCAAAAGGTAGGGCAAAAGGATAAGCCCCAGGTTTCCATGTTCAGACATTACACTAAGCTAATCCCTTCTAGGTTTGTCTAACCCATTGCACAAAGTGGGCAAAAATCAGGCTAACTTAGGATAGAAGAATCTATCAATTCAGTTTATCATTTTTTCAATTCACAACAAAGGTTTCACCCATTCTTCCAGTCTTAAGTTCAGTCTTCCACATTTTTGTATCAGTTTGCAATTAAAAAAAGAAAAGGTCCTCATAAAAATTCATCCGTATTTAAGGGTGATTGATCTGTCCATCTTTAAGCCCAGAAAATACTTTTATTCTGAAGATTTCCATGCAGCTGCTTGGTTCCCCCTTGCCCCTACTTTACATTTCTGATGTTCTTAAACATTTCATGACACACTGTTGGGAAAACAAGCAAACAATCTATTTGTAAATGGGGGAAACAATTGCCCATTTCAGCTGTAACCAAGGCAGCTGGGCAGTCCAACCTCCTGAGGTGATTGCAAGACATCATCTCTGCACATGCCCAGAAGCCTATTTCCCAGGCTAGGCACTGCAGACTGGCCATTAGGTGACATCCACAAACAGAATTAAGTCTGTGACATTAAAAACAACCATCAGCAGCGAACGTTCAGCCTTGAAGGATAATGCATCTGATGCAGTTCATACATTACTGAGGCCTGAGACTTGCAAAATCAAATTCAAGCACATGCTTTGGGGTGGGGGTGGGGGTGCTGTTCCTGTTTTCAGCTGACACCAGACCACCCCATAACAATGCAAAATTTTTTTGCTCATCTCACAGCTGCAGAACAGAGGTGGCAACGGAACGAGAAACGGTGATGTCACCATCCAGCTCCCTTAATCAATAGCTATGGGCTCATCCAACCACCCTGCGATCTCCTCCACCACCACCAAGGGGCTACTTGAGCCCTAGACAAGTGGAAGAGCCACTATGCCCCCCCCGGGGGGGGAGGGCAGCAGCAGATATTCATGCCACTGTGGCCTTGGCTAGATGTTTCAAAGCAGCAGACACGGAACAAGCAGAGTGTCGCCATTCCAGCACTGCCCCACCCCACAGCTGACAGCCAATATCATGGAGTGTGGCAGGCAAAGCAACATACAGAACTGAATATATAATGATAACCAACATGGTGCCCGTTGGCCATTGTTGGACTACAACTCCCATCAGCCCTTGCAAGGACAATCTGTTCAATTAGGTTAGCCCATTTGCACTGGGACAGATCCAGTGTTGATTCTCCTTAGAGTAAGCCCACTGGAACTAATGGGCATGCTAGCTCCAGTTCATTTGCTTCAGTGGGTATACTCTGAGTAGGGCTCAGCTGAATGCAGGCTTTTCCAGCTGGATAAATAGGGTTTTACCATAAGTGCCTGCTCATTAAGGTTTTAGTCTTGCTTTAAAGTGTGTGTGTGTGTGTGTGTGTGTGTGTGTGTGTGTGTGTGTGTTTTAAATTATCTTAGATATAAACTGCCCTGATGAGGTGGTGGCTCAGAAGACAATTACAGAGCAAAACCAAGTATAAGTCACTGAGTTCACATCTGCACCTTGCACTTAAAACACATGGCTACCCCCGGAAACTGTAGTTTGTTCAGAGCCCTGGGGACTATAGCTCTGGGATGGGAAAACAGGACTTTTTTTGGCGGGGGAAATTGTGTGCTTTAAATGCACAATGTGGGCATAACCTAAGAGATGGAGAAAGTGGATCGCTAGAGGAGCTCTCACCTGGAAGATGTTAGGGATGTGGGTATGATAATGGTCATGCTGCTCATGGTTGAATCTCTGTAATGTGGAGGAGTATTCCGCTTTGCTCTCTTCAGCCATCTGATGGCGGAGCTGAGCTTGCTGCCGTGCCTGGAGGAAAAAGAAAAAGTTAAAAGTCACAGAGACTTGGGTGACCTGGGGAATTAATCCTGTATCATACCACTGGCATGGTGCATGATGCTTGCCAGATACAGTGCACATTTTGGAGGATTGCCATAGTTGTGTTCTATATGCCTCCTGTAAACAGTGTTAAAGATAAAATAAAACAATCATTTTTTAAGGCAACCAACTAATCCGCTTTGATTGAGCAGCCTGAATTTGCTGTTACAGATAGGTAGCCGTGTTGGTCTGCCATAGTCAAAACAAAATAAAAAAATTCCTTCCAGTAGCACCTTAAAGACCAACTAAGTTAGTTCTTGGTATGAGCTTTCGTGTGCATGCACACTTCTTCAGATACACTGAAACAGAAGTCACCAGACCCTTCTATATAGTGAGAAGGTGGGAAGGGGTATTACTCAGAAGGGTGGTGGGATTGGGTGATTGGCAGATAGCTGTGATGAGCCTGTTGACGACTCTTAACGACTGCAATAGGTCTTACAGGAAAAAGCAAGGGGTGAGAAGGTGAAAAATGGCTTTGTCGTGTATAATGAGATAAGAATCCAATGTCTTTGTTCAGACCAGGTCTCTCCATGGTTTTAAGTTTGGTAATAAGTTGCAATTCAGCAGCTTCTCTTTCCAGTCTATTTCTGAAATTCCTTTGTAATAGAACAGCTACTTTGAGCTCTTGTATAGAATGTCCTGGGAGATTGAAGTGTTCTCCTACTGGTTTCTCTGTCTTGTGGTTCCTGATGTCAGATTTATGTCCGTTTATTCTTTGGCGTAAGGTTTGGCCTGTTTGTCCAATATAGAGCTGAAGGACACTGTTGGCATTTGATGGCATACACAATGTTAGACAATGAGCAATTAAATAGTCCCGAGATGGTATGTGTGATGTTGTTGGGGCCAGTAATGGTGTTGTCTGGGTGTATGTGGCAGCAAAGTTGGCATCTGGGTTTATTGCAGGCTCTGGTGCCAGTGTCCGTGTTAAGTCTGGTTGTAGTATTATTGTGGGTTAGGAGTTTTTTAAGATTGGGTGGCTGTCTGTAGGCAATGAAAGGTCTTCCTCCCAGAGCTGGAGAAAGAGAACTGTCATTGTCCAGGAGAGGTTGTAGATCTCTGATGATGCGTTGTACTGTTTTAACTTGGGAGCTGTATGTGATGACTAGAGGTGTTCTGTTATTTTCTTTTTTGGGTCTGTCTTGCAGCAAGTTCTCTCTGGGTATCAGTCTGGCTCTGTTGATCTGTTGTCTAACTTCATCTGCTGGGTATTTTACAAAACTTCATCTGCTGGGTATTTTACAGCAAACCTTTTTAGAACTAAAATACATTGGATTCTTATCTCATTATACATGACAAAGCCATTTTTCACCTTCTCACCCCTTGCTTTTTCCTGTAAGACCTATTGCAGTCGTTAAGAGTCGTCAACAGGCTCATCACAGCTATCTGCCAATCACCCAATCCCACCACCCTTCTGAGTAATACCCCTCCCCACCTTCTCACTATATAGAAGGGTCTGGTGACTTCTGTTTCAGTGTATCTGAAGAAGTGTGCATGCACACGAAAGCTCATACCAAGAACTAACTTAGTTGGTCTTTAAGGTGCTACTGGAAGGAATTTTTTTTATTTTGTTCTGAATTTGCTGGTATGTGATGGAATCCCTCCTGAAAAGAGTGAGTCCCCCTTTATTGTTAGGCCTTGTTATAGATTACCAGTGGTATGTTCAATTTGATTGCATTTTTATTAATATGAAATGTTTTCTTTATCCTATTGTTTATTACTGTTACAATAATATGCACAGAACATTGGAAGCCGCCTTATACTGCCTTAGGTCCATCAGGTTCAGTGTTATCTACACTGCCTGGCAATGGTTCTCCAGGGGTTTCAGCCAGTAGTACTTGGGAGATGCTGGGGATTGAGCCTGGGGCCTTCTGCATGCAAGGCAGGTGCTCTGCCGCTGGGCCAAGAACCTTTGGGCAAATGCTGAAAGGAAAAGATGCCGAGAGAGTGATTCAGCGGGAGTGGAGAAACCCTCTCCTTCCCCCCACTCCCTGCCTGTTTTTATCATTAGTTTATTTTTGAAGCCTCCCTGTGTGTCTGCCTCTCCCGGTCCCTGTCTTGTTTATCTACTCGGAGGCGGAACTACAGTTTTGGCAGGCTGCCTTTTGGTTGAGGTACAACAACACAGTCTTTTGCTGGAGAAGTGGGAGGAGGAAAAGTTCAGCTAACTTTGAGCTTGGAAATCAAATTTCTGAATTGCTGCTAAAAAGCCTTGGAGATGCCTCACTCCTGAGAGCCCGGGTGGAGAACCTTTTTCATTCTCTTCTGGGCAACCGCCCCCGCTCCGCCCCGCTCAGGGGCCGCATGCCGGTGGTGGGTGGGTCCAGAAGGAAGAGTGGGTAGAGCAATGGATGCAAATTTTACCTCTATACTGTAGGTTCATTTGAACACATTCACACACACATCCCTTTCTAGCAGAGTGAAAACAACGTATGCCACCTTGAGCTCCCTGGAGAAAAAGGTGGGTTAAACAAACAACAAGCACTGTAGCAACCAGATAATTAATCTAATACAAAGACCGATTAATATGCGTCCAAAAGATGCACAATCATACATGTGTGCTACACCCAGAAGTGACTCAAAATGTCACTCAACATATCACGAAAAGGGAGAAATGAGGGTGGAGGGAATGAGGGGTGCTTATATGCACTGTTGACACACAGGGGCCGGGAACAGAACCCCCACACAAAATGATAGTTGACTGTAATTATCAACGCTGGCTGGCTCTCATTGGGCTGGTGGGGCAGAAGGCAGGAAGACCTCCAGTAGGTGGGGCCAGAGCCAATGACAGGCAAAGCCGCTACATTGGTACCTCGGGTTAAGAACTTAATTCGTTCTGGAGGTCGGTTCTTAACATGAAACTGTTCTTAACCTGAGGTACCATTTTAGCTAATGGGGCCTCCCACCCCCGCCGCATGATTTCTGTTCTCATCCTGAGGTAAAGTTCTTAACCCAAGGTATTATTTCTGGGTTAGCGGAGTCTGTAACCTGAAGCGTCTGTAACCCGAGGTACCACTATATCTGTTTGGTTGTAAGAAAGCAGGCAGGTGGAGGTTGGCTGAGGGAAGGTTGAGGGTGGTGGGACATAGGGTTGCCAGGTCAGGAGCACTGAGGTTTCATGGCCAAACCTGAGACCTAGGGTAGGCCCCTGGGGATGTCACAGGGGAAGGGCCTAGAGACTGAGGTTAACTGGGAGAGAGGAAAGGAGGAGGGCAACCCAGCCGCTGCAAAATGTCTCTGTTATAATCTGCAACCAGCTACTGTCATATTGGACCTAGACCCCAGCTGATGCTAATAATTACACATACACTCAGAGGTGCCCTCCTCACTTTTAGCCTCCTTGGGGCTGGTGGTGCAGAAAGCAAGGAGGCCACCAGTAGGTGGCGCCAGAGCCAATGGCAGGCAGAGTCACCTTCTAAGCCAGCAGTTCTCAACCTGTGGGTCCCCAGATGTTGTTGGACTACAACTCCCATCATTCCTGAGCTCTGGCCTTGCTAGCTAGGGATGATGGGAGTTGTAGTTCAACAACATCTGGGGACCCACAGGTTGAGAAAGGCTATATCTAAGCAGTTGTAAGAAGACAAGTACGATAGATAGGGGGTGGCTGAGGGCAGAGTGGGGGGGGGCAGTGCACAACATGCTCCAATGGAGCAGCCTCCAACTGATAATTCTGTAGGTGCTCAGAGGCACTCCCTTCACCTTTATCCTCATGTGTTTTTGGCTCTGCTGAAAGGCCTCTGTGGCAGAGACAGGAAGAGAGGGCATCTGGGCCACAGGCGGGAGGAGAAAAACCCAGCTCAGATGCCGGCGGTGAGCAGGGAAAGAGAGCCAAAATGAAACAGATGGGAGAAGAGCTGGGGAGAAAACATTAAGTAGGTTGCACAAAAAGAAAAACAGGAGGCTCCAGGGTGAAAAAATCCTAGCCAAGGCAGGAGTTATGGTAATGCTAAAACAAAAGGGATTGATAGGGGAAAATATTTGTGCAAAGATTTTCTGGACGGGCTGACAGCAGCCATTTGAATCACATGGAATGGATTGACCCAGTGGGAGCCTTCCTGCAGAGGAGGCACTCTCTGTTGCCTCTTGTGTGGGACCCTGACCTGGACCTTCCGTGCCTTTCTCACACAGCCTCTGCCTCTGGGCTTCAGGGGGTGTGATTCTTCGATCATTCAGACGCGTCCTGATACTGCAGAAATACCAGCCAGAGAGAAGAGGTTCCCTGCTGCCTCTCTGTATCGGACCTGCCCCAGGCCTTCCTTGTCTTTTCCGCACAGCCTCTCCCTCTGGGATTCAATTGATGCTGAAAAAATACCAGCAAGGGGTAGGGAGGGGGAGGCAGCCCTGTTGCTGTTCTGTGTGACTCACAGCTCCTGCTTGAAACCCTGGGAAGGTGCTGCCAGACAGTGTGGAGAATACTGAGCTAAAGACAGACAAGTATAAGGCAGTTCCTTACATTCCCACTGCATTTGACCTTTTCACCATCAAAATCCACGGAGGAGAATTTTGGTGCTCCTCCTCCGTAAAGACTTTTGTTCCCCTGAACATGCTGACAACACTTCCCTCCACCCCAAAATTTATTTGCCAATCGTGTTTTGCCTCTATTTTCATTGGAACCTCACAACTTGAGTTTGCTATTAGAGGGAGTGCAAGAAGAAAGCGCCAAACTGACATTTAGCTGGACTTGGATCCATTTTAAAGGTGTCAGGACAAAAGAAGGGGGGGGACAGTCCAATTTAATGTTGTTTAGGTCAGTAAAGTCGGGGAGCGTAAAAAGGGAGTTTCAGAGTGGAATCACATGGTCATAGAGTTGGGACACCAAGGGTCATCTAATCCAAACCCTTGCAGTGCAAGAATCTCAACTAAAACTTCCATGACAGATCAACCCCTGCTTAAAAACCTCCAAAGAAGGAGAGCCCACCACCTTCCAAGGTAGTCCATTCCACTTTTGAACGGCTCTGCCTGTCACAAAGTTATTCCTGATGTTTAGTTTGAATATTTGTTGTCTGAATAGAGCATGGGTAGGCAAACTAAGGCCCAGGGGCCGGATGTGGTCTAATCGCCTTCTCAATCCGACCCACGGACGATCTGGGAATCAGCGTGTTTTTACATGAGTAGAATGTGTCCTTTTATTTAAAATGCATCTCTGGGTTATTTGTGGGGCCTGCCTGGTGTTTTTACATGAGTAGAATGTGCCCTTTTATTTAAAATGCATCTCTGGGTTATTTGTGAGGCATAGGAATTCGTTCACCCCCCCTAAATATAGTCTGGCCCCCACAAGGTCTGAGGGACAGTGGACTGGCCCCCTGCTGAAAAAGTTTGCTGACCCCTGGAATAGAGGAAAAGCACTCTGGGCCTCCCCTCAAACTCACCCACTAAATGCCTGGTCAAGAGCTTCCAGAACTGCTGCTGGCTTCTAATGATATAAATAAAAAGTTGCCGAATACCATGTTAGACCATTGGTTCATCTAACTCAAGATTGTTTAGGCTGGCTAGAGGTGGTTCTTCAGGGCTGCAGATTTAAACTTGGACCTTCTGCATGCAGAGCAGAGGCTCAGCCCCTAAACTGCAGCCTCTGCCTATGTGAACATAGTTTGTGATCATAGAATCATAGCGTTGGAAAGGACCCTGAGGATCATCTAGTCCAACTCCCTGCATTGCAGGAATCAAACCTGCAACCTTGGCATTATCAGCACCATGCTCTAACCAACTGAGGAAGTGAGGCTTGATGAGAGAAAAAACAACCACCCTTTCCTATAACTCCTGTTAGGAACCATCCTTTCCTATAATACCATCTTGTTGTTCTTGCTGTTCAATTGCAAATTCTGTTTTGTGTTTCTAAGTGTGCCCCTTTTAAAATGTCAGTGCAAGAAGAGACTTGGCTTTATTTATTAACTCCCATTTGCGCCACCTCTCTTCCAAGAAGCTCAAGGTGGGGCACAGAGATCTTCATTAAGGGAAAAAGCCGTAGCTCAGAGCACCTGTTTCGCATGCATCAGGTCCTGGGTTCAATCCCCAACGGCTGGGAAGGTCTCCTGCCTGAAACCCTGGAGAGCTGCTGCCAGTCAGTGCAGACAATACTGAGCTAAATGGACCAATGGTCCGACTCAGTTCAAGGCAGCTTCCTGCAAGAAGATTTCCTTTCCACCCCCCAGCTTTGCAAAAACTTCCAAGAACCGAGTGACCCAATAAGGATATCCAAAGCTCAGGAGCAGCTTTTGAGCTAGTGACGAAGGGGAAAAAAGGGAAGATAAATGGGGGCAGGTTCTGAGAGTCTCGTGAGCCGGAGAGAGAGAGGCTGTTTCCCCAAAATGGGCAAAGAATTGAAACGCAAAACAGAAACTTGTGGTCTTGAAAAGGAGAACGGCTAAGAGGCTCATATCCCCAAACTGCCGCCAGCCAGCTTTTGCCGCTCCAGTAGAGTTTAGGAAGCAAAAGTCTTGGAGTTAAATGTTTGCACTTTCAACTTTACCAAGTGCAGATGTGGGGGAGGAGGTGTTAAGGTGGATGGGAATGTTTCCCAAGACACCCATCGTAAAGGCCAGGCAATGGGATGTGCAGATTCCTGAGAAGCACCAGCCCCAACAATTTGGAAGCTGTGTGCTCCCCGCTGACAGCTCAGGGTCAGACCATCTGCTTTGCATGCAGAAGGTCCTAGGTTCATTCCCAGACACCTGCAGGCAGGTTTTACTGTTTTGGAGACAGTGATTTTGTTAAGATACATCTGTAAATGCAAATTTAAATGCTGGGTTAGATCAAACGTTCATCTATTTCCCCCATCTGTCTCCTGTCAATGTGTAGCCAGATACCCTTGGAGAACTCAGAGGAAGGGCAAAACTGGAAACAGAATTTGCCTGCCACTGGCTTCCAGCACCTGGTGATCAGAGGCATCATTGGGAAATAAGCAACTCAGGAGCATTCATTGCAACACACTATACTTAGGACTGCCTCTGAAGGAGTCTGGGAAACTTTAGCTGGTGCAGAATTTGGTGGTCAGGTTGCTCACTGGGCCAAGACAGCTTGAGTATGTAACACTGATCCTTGCCCAACTGCCCTGACTGCCAATTAGTTTCTGAGCCCAATTCAAAGTGCTGGTTTTGACCTATAAAGCCTTAAATAGTTCAGGACTGCAATACTTCAAGGACCGCTTCTCCCCATGTAAACCATTCTGACTCTTTGTTCAACATCTGAGGCCCTTCTGCATGCACCTCCTCCATGTGATGTATGAAGGGAAGCAACACGAGAATAGGCCTTTTCTGTGGTGGCTCCGTTTGGGGAATGCTGATTAACATTTTAAATATATTTGCGGGAGGAGGGTTATTGGTTTGTTTCTGTTACAGATAGGTAGCAGTGTTGGTCTGCCATAGTCAAAACAAAATAAAAAAATTCCTTGCAGTAGCACCTTAAAGACCAACTAAGTTAGTTCTTGGTATGAGCTTTCGTGTGCATGCACACTTCTTCAGATACTTGGTATCTGAATCTGAAGAAGTGTGCATGCACACGAAAGCTCATACCAAGAACTAACTTAGTTGGTCTTTAAGGTGCTACTGGAAGGAATTTTTTTATTTTGTTTTGGTTTGTTTCTGTCATAGTTCTTGTTTTTATTGAACTGCCCTGTGATATTTGGGTGAAGGGCAGTTTACACAATTAATTAATTACAGTGGTGCCTCGCAAGACGAAATTAATCCGTTCCGCGATTCTCTTCGTCTAGCGGTTTTTTCGTCTTGCGAAGCAAGCCCATTGATGGCTTAGCGGATTAGCGCTATTAGCGGTCTAGCGGCTTTTAGCGATCAGCTGAGAGGCAGCTTATCAGCGGAACAGCTGATAAGCGGCTTAGCGGCTTAGGAAAGGGGGGGGGAAGCGAAAAAAACCCGCGGGGACTCGCAAGATTTTTTCGTCTTGCGAAGCAACCCCATAGAGAAATTCGTTTAGCGAAGCGCCTCCAAAACGGAAAACCCTTTCGTCTAGTGGGTTTTCCGTCTTGCGAGGCGTTCGTCTTGCGGGGCACCACTGTAATTAATTAATTATACTGCCTTCAACTGTGTAGGCAAAGCATAGCCATCAGGGCTAACAGCTACTGACAGCCTTATCTTCCTCCATGAATTTGTCCAATGCTCTTTTAAAGCCATCTTGGTTGACGGGAGTGAGTTCCATAGTTTAACTATGAACTGAGTGATGATGTACACAGGAAAAACTTGCCCCGCCTCCCGCTTAATTTACCCACTTGGGCAGGTGGAATGAATCACAGCTCTTAATTAAGCAAAAAAGAAGAAACAAATATATAATTCAAACAAACACATCACTTATGGACAATGTTGGCGCTCCCCAGAGATGCCAAGAAATATGTGTCTGCACACCTAAGGGAACAATATACGCTCTACTAAAGTAATCAAACACATGGAGAAGCAAGCTAGGGTGTCACTTCCAAAAACGGGCTCAGACAATACGCAAAGTAGGTCATCAAGCCGGTGGAGAAAAACAGCAGCCGTCTCTGAATGAAGCCAGCAAGAGATCTGGTCTCAGGGCCAGGAAGTCTTTGGGAATGTGGAGGGTGAGAGAGCCAAGCAAATAAATTCTGTACTGAGCTAGACACCATAAAGAAGGCTGGTCGCCGAAGAATTGATGCTTTTGAATTATGGTGCTGTAGGAGACTCTTGAGAGTCCCATGGACTGCAAGAAGATCAAACCTATCCATTCTGAAGGAAATCAGCCCTGAATGCTCACTGGAAGGACAGATCCTGAAGCTGAGGCTCCAATACTTTGGCCACCTCATGAGAAGAGAAGACTCCCTGGAAAAGTCCCTGATGTTGGGAAAGATTGAGGGCACAAGGAGAAGGGGACAACAGAGGACGAGATGGTTGGACATTGTTCTTGAAGCTACCAGCATGAGTTTGACCAAGCTGCGGGAGGCAGTGGAAGACAGGAGTGACTGGTGTGCTCTGGTCCATGGGGTCATGAAGAGTCAGACACGACTAAACGACAACAAAATTATTTTAGAACCATGAGGACTAGAACCTTCCAGGACTATAGGGCAATGGCAGAGCATCTCCTTTGCATGCAGAAGGTCCCAGGAGAGATGAGAATGTCCCCTGCCTGAAACCCTGGACAGTTGCTACCAGTCAGTGTAGATGAACCAACAGTCTGAAGCTGTTCAAGGCAGCTTTCTAAAAAGGAAAAAAGAAAAAAGGAACTACTTTTTTCCCAACTGTCTAAAAACTTCCTAAATAAACACAAGAGAGAGAGAGAGAGAGAGAGAGAGAGAGAGAGAGAGAGAGAGAGAATGATTCTGTTGCATCATCCTCTGGAAGCTGAGCGGCTTCTGGGTTATTGCTACCCCCTCCAAGCTTCCCTCCTCCTGCTTGCCTCCCCCTCTTCCCCCAAACTATCACAGCAGTCCCTTGATTAAACAATGTCCTATTCTGCACTTGCGAATTATGTAAGGATGAGCCCCACATCACATGCTTACGGCAAAGCACCCAAAGGGAGGCTGGCAAATACAGCTCTCTCTGTGTGTAGTTCCTATTTTATTGGCCCATCATTCAGAAGTGGCTACTGGCCTGGCTAGTTGCACAAGCCTGGAGAACCCGAGTGATATATGTAACATTTTTTCCCCATTTTATAATGTACATAGGACACAGAGAAGAGTTATAACAGCAGATAAATCATAGAACTGCAGAGTTGGAAGGGATGCCCAAGGGTTATTTAGTACAACGCACGAATCACAGCTAAAGAATCCACGGCAAGTGACCACCCGATCCTCTGCTTAGAAACCTCAAATGAAGTAGAGTGCTTACCTTTTAATGCTAATTAAAAGATGGGAAAACCTATAAAATAGGCTTGCGGAGTGAGTACAGTCCATTGCATGTGGGGTTAAAATAACCAAGTCTAGAACACCAGCGTTATCAAATTATCAAGTTAAGTTCCAGATTTTTATCTTGCTTCTTCTCTTTTATTTTCCTTGATTTCCTCTGCTTTGGGCCATTATTGGGATTATACACACATGAAGGTGATGACTGGCTGGGAGAAGAAAGGGGAGCTGCCAGGTGAGATTTGGGAAGGTCCACCCCTTTCTGTGGGTGACAAGGGTTCAGAGCTATCTTTGAGAGAGGACTCTGCATATTCTTTTCTTTTTTTCAGTTTTTCTTTTTATTTAGTTTGTTTTTTATTGTATTAAAATATTATGAAAGTCTAGTTCCAGATTCACCTGGCTTCTGATGAGGGCTGTCTTGAAAATAATGGCTCCGTTGTCTATGTTGTAAAGAAATGTCAAATCCTATAGAAAGCATCTGGAGGTTCTAGTCCTTGTCAAAATCTCAAAATATGCACAGTTTTCTCCATTATAGCTACATTCCAGATTGAGTGGCACCAAGCACACAGTGTAAGGTTTTGGGCTGTTTTCCATTCAGTTGCTATTACTATTTGAGCTGCCAAGATGATACATGAGACCAATTCATTGGCATCTTAGAAAATATTCAATGAAATTTTGGACAATGAGCAATTGTTTCTTTGGCATTATTTATAATTTCTGACAAAATTAAATGCCAAAACACAGACCACTGTTTTGATAGCTGTGATGCTCCTTGGAATGACAATCTGCTGTGGTACAGCTTTGTATTTGGGGGTGGGAGAGATTCTGGCAATTTTAAAGCTGGCAGCGAACAGCACAGGCTTACATTTGGGGGGGGGGGGCACATCCGCTTTGCATTTCAAAGAAATGTGGTGAGATAGGAGGAGACTGGTTTGTATCTAGTTGCTGGATCCCCAGCAAGCCAAGAATTTAACAAAGGGAAAGACATGTCCATATTGGGACGTACAGGCAGCTCTTGCTATCCAAGTACTTGTTATATGAAAATTCACATATCCAAACACAAGGAATTAGTACCCAAACCTCGCTATACATCGCAGATTCAGATATCCAAACAGGCAGACCTGCATGTAGTACTGAAAACTAATAAGCAGTCTTAAACAAGCCTTACTTTTTCATGTTTTGCTGGTTTGTGGCAGCTGTTTCACTAGATACGCCTGGGGGTGGGGAGGTCGGACAGAGGAGAGAACATTTATTCTCTCCCTGTTTGCCTTTTGCAGAGGGTTTTCCATATTTCATTTTGGCCATTTTGGGGTCAAAATTCCATGGTCAGTGGGGAGTAATGTGGGCCTTAGTGAAGGTCACTGAACCACAATACAGTGGTACCTTCAGGTTACAGACGCTTCAGGTTACAGATGCTTCAGGTTACAGACTCTGATAACCCAGAAATAGTACCTTGGGTTAAGAACTTTGCTTCAGGATGAGAACTGAAATAGCGCAGCGGCGGCAAGGCAGCCCCATTAGCTAAAGTGGTGCTTCAGGCTAAGAACAGTTTCAGGTTAAGAATGGACCTCCGGAACGAATTAAGTTCTTAACCCGAAGTACCACTATACTGAAATGAAGCCCCCATGTCCAGAGGCAGTCTACCTTAGCAAGAAGGGCAGCCCTACCTGGAGATGCTACCAGGGATTGAACCTGGGACTTCCTTCATGCAAAGCAGACCCTTTATTTTTTAGGTACAGCCTAAAATTAATAACCTAGTCCTCATGGTTCTGAATAATTTGAACAAAAACATAGGCATATGCACCCCCAACACCTGCTTTGACCATGGAGGCCATCCATCGACAGCCGTCTCCTCCATGAGGTTGCCCAACCCCTTTTAAAGCTATCTAAGTTGTGGCCATTATTGCCTCCTGTGGCAGCATGCTTCACAGTTTAATTAAGTGCTGCATGAATAAGTCCCAAATGCTGCAAGCTTTCCTAATAGGGGGACAAATGCAGCTACATGCGTTCTGGAATTTGCTCCTCCAGAAAAGTTATGGAGATTAGCCCTTGTTGCAGTTTATTTCTAGCTGAGAAGAGCACCCTGGCTATTTTTAGCAAGCCATGTCTGAAATATCGAAATTCCCAGAGGAGCGCTATGGATGCAATCACCAGAAACAGACCTGGCTTTCTCAAAATCAGCAGTAACCAACACATACTGGAAGTTATCTGTTTTGCAAGTGCTCAGTCCATTTGGGAGCTCAGTTAGGTATGAAGCTTGTGTGTGACTTTCTTTTAAAACAGCATTGGGGCAACTTCTGTCTCTGTGAGGACAGTGAGATGATAGCTAAGACCTCTGTTCTGACAGCCAGTATGGTGTAGTGGTTGGGAGAGACCAGGGTTCAGCTTACTCGATGACCCTGGGACAGTCACTGCCTCTCAGCCTGACCTACCTTATAGGGTTGTTGTGGGAATCAATTAAGAAGGGGGAGAGCATTTACATCACCTTGAGCTCAATTAATCAATAAAATATACTAACATTTGTCATGATTCCAATTTAAAGCAGTATCATACAACTTTCAACAGTCATGGCTTCCCCCTATTTTCCTCACAGAACTACGACTCCCAAGTGGTTTATAACATGTAATCCCTCTTCACAGAAAATTCCCAAATCTCCTGCCTCCATTTTTTTTGTTTTGTTTACCTTTTCGACGTCTGCTTTCGTTACATTGATATCGGCGTCCATCTTTTCGAAATACTGCTGCGCCCTGTCCGCTTCTTTGCAGTCCCTTTCAAATCTTCTTTTGCTCTGTTAAGGGAAAGGCAATGTTGCATAGCGGTTAGAGTGCCAGACTAGAACCTGGGAGATCAGGGTTCGGATCCCGTCTACTAGGCCATGAAGTTTGGGCCAGCTGGGTGTGACCTCTCAGTCTAACATACCTCACAGGGTCATTGTGGGGATTAAATGGGGAGGAGGAAAACTATCTAAACCACCTTGAGCTGCTTGGAGGAAATGTGGAATACAAATGTAAACAACAACAACAACAACAACAACAACAACAACAATAATAATAATGGGAGGGAATAAGGTTTGAGCAAGGAATTCGCTGTCTCTTGACATCAGGCATTGCTGTACCCTTTTCAAAAAAAATGTTTTGTTTAAGCAAGCTTATGTAGAAAGCTATGTGTTTTAATCTCTTTTCACTAATTATCATTGGAATGCTTGAAATGGACTTTCAATTATGATTTTGATGTTTTGCTCCTCACATAAACTGCAATCAAGCAGTATATAAATGTAGTGAAATAAAGAATAAATAAAATAAGATATGGCTCAGGAGCACAACACCTAACCCACTTGACTTGCCTCTTCTGGAAAGAATGTTCCTGGACCTCGTGGAAATTGTCTGAGACCCTTCCTTGTGTGAAACCCCTGCGTAAGACCCACCAACGTCAGAAGGAGGTCTTTTTTTAACTCACCGATTCAAGCTGCTTCCAGCAAGTTTCGATGTGCTGCTGAGCTTTTCTGCCATCATGAAAGTGCTGTTGTAAAACCATAGCAAAGAGTTATTAAGGAACTGTACTGAGACAAAAACGTATGTACACCTGTTTGCCCTATATTTATTACATTTAGACATATGATATGCAACAGTTACACAAAATGAGATTTAAAATACAGTAAAACTGTATACACTCAGATAAACGTTTCTCAATATATTATCAAGTTGTGTTAAATGATGTTTAATAATGTATATGCTTAGATTTTTGACCATTAATAAAAGGTATTTTGAATCAATAACAATCTTAAGTTATAGGGATTTATAGGAATTTATAGGGAGTAAGGAAGAAAATTAAAACATGCTTCATGCAAGTCAAACTACGGTGTAAACTATAGGTACTGTTCTGCTGTATGCCTCATGGTTTGTATAATCAATAAAATAATACCAAACTGCATAAAAATAGCCATGTTTCTTTTGGCCTCTTGCTAATTTTAATTTTTGTGTCAGTTTTTCCAATAATGGTGTTAACCAAATTGCATTATACTATTGGTCCACGATTAATAATTGCAATGATTTCCATGTCCTGGCAATGGTTGTTCTTGTAGCGGTTAATAAATGTGTTATGAGCTCTTTATTTCTAATTTGCACCATATCATGACTATACAAATGAAGTAGAGCTAGTCCTGAAGTAATTGGAAATGCTTTTAATTAAAGACATTTCTGTAAATACATTTTACCAAAATATTTATATTTTTGGACACTATCACCACATATGCTGATATATCCTTATAATGGGACATCCTCTCGAACACATGGGTTAACTGTTCGGTTTTATATAGAATAGGTGTCTTGATGTAAAGTACAGTGATACCTCGGTACTTGAATGGCTTGGCTCCCGAACAAATCGGCTCCCGAACACAACAAACCTGGAAGTAAGTGTTCCAGTTTGCGAAAGTTTTTCGGAAGCCAAATGCCTGACACAGCTTCCGCAGCTTCCAATGGAGTGCAGGAAGCTCCTGCAGCCAATCGGAAGCTACACCCACCTATTTCTATATTCCCAGTCATAGAATCATAGAATTGTAGAGTTAGAAGGGACCCAAAGGGCCATCTAGTTCAATCCCTTACAATGCATTTTTAAAATATATATACTTTAAATGAGATTCTCTTCCAAGCCACATTAGTTTCTGGGTCAGTAACTTGTTTCTCTTAACTAGCCAACATGGTGCCCTCTAGGCAATAGTGTGGTGGCAAATCCCAGCTACACCCCTCCACTCCACCCAGCTATGCCCCTTTCTAAGATTATACAACCTTCTAGCACTATACCAGGGGTCAGCAAACTTTTTCAGCAGGGGGCCGGTCCACTGTCCCTCAGACCTTGTGGGGGGCCGGACTATATATATTTTTTTTTGGGGGGTGAACAAATTCCTATGCCCCACCAATAACCCAGAGATGCATTTTAAATAAAATGACACATTCTACTCATGTAAAAACACACTGATTCCCGGACCGTCCGCGAGCTGGATTTAGAAGGTGATTGGGCCGGATCCAGCCCCGGGCCTTAGTTTGCCTACCCATGCACTATACAATGCTCTTAAAATTTAAGAAGGAGAAGGAGCAGCAGCAGCAAGAGGAGGAGGAATGCATTGCAATGATCAGTGAAGATCTCCCCGTGTTGCCTTTCAGCTAGGTCTATTATCATCTGTGCATGTACATGGACAAATGATTTGGAGTACAGTCATACCTCGGGTTGAAGTAGCTTTGGGATGAGTATTTTCAGGTTGCGCTCCGTGGCGACCCGGAAGTAACAGAGCACGTTATTTTGGGGTTTCGCCGCTCGTGCATGCGGATGCTCAAAATGATGTCACGCGCATGCGCAGAAGCGGCGAATCACGACCCATGCAAATGCGGGTTGCGTTCGCTTCAGGATGTGAACGGGGCACCGAAACGGACCCCACTCACATCCAGAGGTACCACTGTACTGCAATTATCTCCTTAAGTTCCATTGTATGTAACAGAACTTGCGCCCCATTCTGTTGAAACTGAAGCCCCTTATGTTTTCAATGTCCCTAAATGCTTAGCTTTGGAGCAAACACAACTCCTCAAGTGTCCTTTCTACCCACCTTTTCCAGAGTGACCCTAGGAGCCCATCCTCAGTGGCTGACTCATCTCCATTCAATTCTGATGGGCTCCAATGACATATTAATTGGAAAGCTCTAGGAGGCAGGGACCCAGCTTCAGAAACAGCAATGGGTCTACGACCCTAGACCACTACACCTCTGCCTCCAGATGTTAGTCTGGAATGATGGGAGTTGCACCACATTGGCCACCCTAGCCCTAACTAGAAAGGGGAACATTTTTTGGTTGTCTAACTTCTGCTCTGATATTACTGGGTCTCAGTTAAGTCTTGCCCATAATTTTTGGTAGATCTACTCAGAGTATCTTAGCCAGGTTACCATACTCATACCTACAACGAACACTCAATTAAAGGCCAGCTGAAGCCATAAAAGGCAATGCAGCTGGATTACGGGCAGAGCTGAAAGAGTCATTGTTTCCCATTAACTCTGATGACACCCGTCCTGCGCCAATCTTTTATACCACACGGAGAATAATTATCTCCTTTTTTAAAAAGGAAAATCCAACATCCACTGCAATACAGCATTAGAAATAAGACATTCTGAATATGAATTCCTCTTCTCTGGAGCTGCTTCACTGTCACATCAACCTGTGGGATATTTTAATACCTGCTAAGCAGATAAAAGTAAGGCAGCTTACACCGCCTGCAACTCCTGGGGGGATTGCAATACACGCTCGCCTGCTCTCCTCCAGGGCTAATGTTTCTTTCAAAGCACACTAAGGCTCAGGGGCCTGTTCCAGATAGACCCAGAATGGGAAAGAGAAATATACATATTTATTTACCTGGACATTGCCTGGTTGACAATCATAGAATTGCAAGAGATCTAGTCCAACCCCCTGCATTGCAGGAATCACATTATTTATAAATGTGGAATTAATGGGTTGCATCCGGTGCTATCCCTATTCAGATCTACAGAATTTAATGGGTGTGACTAACTTAGCCCTGTTAGAGTAGATCCATTGGAACTAATAGGCTTAAGCTAGTCATGCCCATTGAATTCAATGGGTCTACTCTGAGTAGGTCTAGTATTGGATACAACTCCCCCCCCCTTTTTTAGTCAAGTTTAATTTGTAATATTTTATTTCCTGGTGTTTAGGAGGATATTCCCTTTAGCTGATACTATGTTTTATGAAGTGAGATTTGCCTTGTGTTGGTTCCCTTGTGGGGTGAATGTGATGCTTGTTTTCATGATAAAAAGGGTGTTCTATTGGTGGCCATCATTGCTTCTTGCAGGAGTGAATTCTACAGTTTAACTAAGCACGGTGTAAAGAATTACTTCCATTTATCTGTCCTGTTTTGTAACAGTAAAAGGTAAAGGGACTCCTGACCATTAGGTCCAGTCGCGGACGACTCTGGGGTTGCAGCACTCATCTCGCTTTATTGGCCAAGGGAGCCGGCGTACAGCTTCTGGGTCATGTGGCCAGCATGACTAAGCCGATTCTGGCAAACCAGAGCAGCGCACAGAAACGCCATTTACCTTCCCGCCGGAGCGGTACCTATTTATCTACTTGACTTTGGCGTGCTTTTGAACTGCCAGGTTGGCAGGAGCAGGGACCAAGCAATGGGAGCGCACCCCGTCGCAGGGATTCGAACTGCCGACCTTCTGATCTGCAAGCCCTAGGCTCTGTGGTTTAACCCACCCGTGTCCTTTTGTAACAGTAGGCAATGACTAGAGAAAACTGGGTCCCTTTAATTGAAGCATAATATTGTGACATGGGTACTGCTAGGAACCAGGCTGCACCTGGTGCTACTACTATAGAAAGGTCTCAGCTCCAGCTTGTTCTTGGCTGGAGCAATGCTGGAAGGACCCCAAGGGCCACTGTGGAACAGCACTTAGTTCTTCCTGATGTTTAGCTGGAACCTCCTTTCTTGTCATTTGAATCCATTGGTTCAGGTCCTACCCTCTGGAGCAGCAGGGGGGAAAGCTTGCTCTGACTTCCAAGTGATGGCCCCTCAGATATATATCACTTGGCTGCAAGTCTTGGAAGACCAGCTTCCTGCCTTGTAGACCTTTTCCCACCTGGCCTGGTGGGGCCCCGAATGACTCCATCTACAAAAGCTGATGCTGCTGAACAGACTCAAGGGGCTTTAGTTGGGAGGCTTGTTGCTATTATTGCTATTAATTTTTTGCACCTTTATTTTAGATCTTATTATGATTTATGTGGAAATCGTTTGATTTGATTTGGTTTGTATGTTTTATTTATGACAACTTTTAAGAGTTTTTTCATGTTGTAAGCCACCTTGAAGATGCCTCAACTATGGAAAGGCAGCATAAAAATAAAATGTTGCATGGATGCATGGATGTATGTAAGATGGCTATCACATCTCTCAGTTTCCTATTTTCCAGGCTAAACATATGCAGCTCCTGCAACCATTCTTCATAAGGCTTGGTTTCTATACCCTTTATCATTTTGGCTGCCCGCCTCTGCACACCTTGCAGCTTATCAATATCCTTCTTAAAGAAGCATATTCAGAGCTCAGTATTCCCCAAAGCACAGCCTCAGATCCAGCCCAACCTCATTCCACCTCGCCTTGTATCCAGCTTTTAAACCTGACCTCCCAAAAATGTTACTGGGAGCAATGAGGGCACAATGGTGGATGAACCATCCCAGAGGCCTTTGCTTCTGTTTTGTTTTACTGTACTTAATTTCCTGGATATCAAACCTTCCAGGCAACTGCGGGGGGTGTGAGTGGGGGAGCCAGCAACTTCACATTTTCCACAGCTAAAATAGCTGCCTGGCCAAAACAAAAGATATTTTAATTCAGTGTGATCTGTAATTCTCATTTTTCCAGGTTGCGAAATACGTAAGAGACAAGAGATTAATCCCAGTCTGGGCACAGAGAAAGTCTTTTCTGAGGACGCACAGAAAAGCTTTTTAAAAACAATATCATAATAATGGTGCAACAAGGTACTAAAACCAAAGATTAGTGGGGGATGAAACCCAGGGATGGGAATAGTAAGTTTTAAACAGTTTAAACTATACTGCTATTATTTCAAGCACTTGGAAAGGAATAAAGGGTACAAATCCCCCCCCCCACCTAGGATGGTGCACAGTCCATCCAACTCGATCCAGGTTCCCAAATTGCCGGGACCGAGGGAATACCCAAATCTACCAGGATCCAGTCCTGAAATCATTCACTCACAAGACTAATGCTTAATCAGGGTTTTTAAACTCCTAATTAATGTGATTGGGAAGGGGAAGGAGATGCTGTGCCTCCACCTCCCTGGACACCTGCAGGATTGAACCCTCAGCTCACCAGCTGGTGATCCAATCCTGCTGGGTGCTGCCTCTCCAGGGTGCTCCCTGTGGTGAGCTGGTGAGTGGAGAGGTCAATCCTTATCAGTTTTGAATGCACCCACATTTCTCTGCTGGAAAAAGGTGTGCTCAGCACAAGCTTCTACTTCCTACCCAAGATAGCATAAGAAGAGCCTTCTGGATTAGGCCAGTGACCCATCTAGCCCAACATCCTGTTCTCACAGATGCCCCAATGGAAACCCACAAGCAGGACCTGAGTGAAAGAGCAACCCTTTCCCCTCCTATTCTTTCCAGCAACTCATATTCAGAAGCATTTCTCCTCTAACAATGAAGGGAGAGCATAGCCACCCTGGTTAATAGCCATGGTTGCCTTCTCCTCCTCCATGAATTTGCCCAATCCTTCTTTAAAGCCATCCAAGTTGGTGGCTTTCACTGTGTCCTTTCAGAGTTCCACAGTTTAACTCTGTGTGAAGAATCCTTCCTTTTATGTGTCCTGAAATCTTCCAACCTCCACCTTCATGGATTCTAGTCCATGAGTTCTTGCATTATGATGGAGAAAATCTTTTCTCTTTCCACCTCTTCTATGCCTTGCACAATACAGTGGTACATCTGGTTACGAACTTAATTCGTTCCAGAGGTCTGTTCTTAACCTGAAACCGTTCTTAACCTGAGGTACCACTTTAACTAATGGGGCCTCCCGCTGCTGCCACCGCCACGCAATTTCTGTTCTCATCCTGAGGTAAAGTTCTTAACCCAAGGTACTACTTCCGGGTTAGCAGAGTCTGTAACCCGAAGTGTTGGTAACCTGAGGTGTTTGTAACCCAAGGTACCACTGCAATGCCCTATATCGGTTCTGCAGTGGGTTTTCACAAGACTTGGCCAAAGCCTGGATCTCTGCAAACTGGCCCAAGTTTGGGCTTTGGCCTTCAGCCAAATCTGGTGCACAGCCCTAATTTCTTCACTCGTGAGGCTTTAAGACAAACAGGGCTTTTAAAAGGAATTTATTTTAACTGCATCAAGCATCCCCTTCAAGGGATGAATCTATTTTATGCCTCAAATGCAGAGAGGAAGCCGACAGATACCCAAGATCCTTGCTAAATATTCAGAGAGATTTCTTCAGTTGAGTCACTGTAAAGTGCGTTTGTGTGTCTGTTTTTAAAATCAGTTGGTAAGCAAGTAATGTGTTTGTTTCTCACAATGACAGATTTTGGAAACTTGACATCAACTCTCTCCATATCAACATAGTCCAAAACACTGAGTGTGTCAGACTTTGAAGATCCATGGTTCATACCGCAGCTGAAAGTCCTGGGTGGACAATTTTTACCTCTGCGCAATAGGCTCATTTCTTCACAACTCTCTCTCTATCCTCTAACCAGTCAAGCCATCACAACAAGGGATTATCATTTAAAGTTTCCACCAGGTAGCATATGATCACTTGAAAGGAAGTGTGGCGTAGTGGTTTGAGAGTTGCATTTGGACCAGAGAGACTAGGGCTGGGCAGTATCAGCTTTTCAACATCGTGGTATATCACCAGCCAAACATCATGGTTTGGGGACATACCACGAAGTTGAAAAGACAAGCTGCACTGGCCTCAGACCGTGAGGCACCGGGTAAAATTGCTGCAGCTCTCACTGTGGGAGCTGAGGCGGTTTCACCCCAGCACCTAGTGGGCTGGGACAAGGTGGCTTGTTTGTACAGCTCAGCTGGGGCGCGACAGGGCTCCTGATCCCCAACTGAGCCATCCCTGGTATTGTCCCCCCCCCCCCGAGTGGGAGACAGTGTCAGGCTGGGGGATCCTTTAACTGCTCAGCTGAGGGGAGTGGCCGAGCAGTTTAAAGATGCAGAGAGAGGAACAAGCTGTACTGGTGCCTCACTGATGCAGCTTTTTTCTCCCTCTGCACAGTATGAGGGCAGAATGGGGTGGAAGAAGTTGCTAGTAGAGGGACTCAGGAGCGGTGGTCATTTCACCAGTGAAGCCAACATCGCAGTCTGCTCCTTATACCAGTCCTGGGTGATATATTGATATATCTCCCAGGCCTAAGAGATACCTTGGTTGAAATCCTCACTCAGCCATGAAGCTCACTAGGTGACTTTAGACTGTACACTCTCCACCTAACCAACATCTAAGAGTTGTTGTGAAGAATAAAATAGAATGCGAGGAGGGAAATAATAATTCTGACTTTGGTAGTCATGGTGAGGATCAAACAAAACTATGCCAGTGTAGCTCTCCTCTTGATCACTAGAAAAATTACACAGCTCACCAGAAACTTGGGTTGATTGTTTTAAAACTGGAAGTCAGGAAGCAAAGTTCTACAATCTATACTTCATGCAGAATCGCAATGTACACCCAAATTTTGTACATCATGTTCAGGACCAGTAGACCCCCCCCACACACACACAAAGAAAAACATAAGAAGAGCCTGCTGTATCAGGCCACTGGCCCATCTAGTCCATCTTCCTGTTCTCACTGTGGCCAACCAGATGCCCCAATATGAAGCCTGCAAGCAGGACTTGAGCACAAGAGGACTCTACCCTCCTATGGTTTCCAGCACCTGGCAATTCAGAAGCATAGCTACCTCCGACTATGGAGGCAGTGTGTAGCCATTGTGGCAAGTAGCCATTGATAACCATCTTCTCCTTGAATCTGTTCAATACTCATTTAGAGCCATTCCAGTTGGTGGCCATCATTGTCTTCCATAGCTTAACTGCACTGTGTGAATGAGTCCTTTCTTTCCATCTGTCCTGAATCTTCCAACATCCAACTTCATTGAATGCCCATGAGTTCAAGTGCTATAACAGAGGGAAAAAAAACTTTTCTCCATCCCCTTTTTCCACGCCACACATGATTTCATAAACTTCTATCATGTTGCCTCTTATTCACCTTTTCTCCAAACTGAAAAGCCCCAAATGCTGCAACTCTTCCTCACAGGGAAGTCACACCATCTCCATCATCATTTCAGTTGCCCCTTTCTGAACCTTTCTGATCTCCATGATATTCTTTTCAGTGAGGCAATCAGAGAAGGCCCTCTGTCCTTCTTTGCACCCACAAGGAAGTTACTCCAAACTCAGTGTCTCACAAAAGGATAACGGCTGCCAGCATGACATCAGCTGAGCTCTCTGTGCGTGTGCAAAACACAATGACTCACGGTGCAATCCCAACGATGGAGCTGCCTTGGACATGAGCAGATGTTTTAAATAATCAAAACATAAAGCACTGCAATAGATGCATCCCAAAACAAGCGGGGGGGGGGGGGTTTGAGGGTGAGGCAGGACTGAGCAGCTTGTGCTGCTGTATTGAGCAAGGATCATGTGAAATATTTTGCTCATGAAAGGTTCCATTAAAAAAATAAAAATGAAAAAGCCTCATTTGTATTGAAGAAACAATTGGTTAATTGTCCCCACAAGGCACTGTTTGGATTTACTAGTCAACAGACGAATAATCTTGGCTGGAGCTGGAGCAAACACTTTGGCTGATTATTTATGGACATTTCCTGCAAACCTCTTTGAAAATCAAAATGAAAAACAAAATTAAGGAAAGCACCCCTGCATTTTCCAGTAAATGGGTCGTGACTGTCAATTTCAGTTTCTGATTGATTGTCTGTTAATCTTAAATGCAGCAGCTCTCCATATCTCCACATTGGATTGCAATCAAAAACTTTTAACCTCAAACTTAGCAGGGATGGTGCCTGGTTGACTTCCAGTGGGAGGGAGTTCCACAGAGTCAGGCCCACGACACTGAAGGGTATGCTTTATCGTTGGCACAAATTATGCTTCTGGCCCAAGTGGGGTCACTAATAGTTGCTTCACAAATGAGCTCATTGATCAACTCAGGACGTACAGGACAAGGCAGCCCTGAAGGTAATATGAATCAGCACTCATGGAAATGTGGATTCTGAGATGTGACAATAATAAGAACCCTGCCGGATCAGGCCAGTGGTCCACCAAGTCCAGCATCCTGTTCTAACTATCGCCAACCAGGTGCCCATTATGGAAAAGCCAGTAGCAGGATTCAAGAACAAGAGCACCCTCCCCCTGCCCTGCAGTTGCCAGTTTTCTTAATTCAGAAGCAATACTGTCTCTAACCATGGTGGCAGAGCATGGACATTGTGGCTGGTAGCCATGCCATATAGGCAAAGGACAACTATCTGGGGACAGGAATGACATCAGCCTCTCCCCCTATACACACACGCAAGCTGAGGTCCATTTGAGCCTACTCTTCATCAGCCACATCTATAATTCTCCCTATTTTTGGATCAAAGCCCTTCACGCAACAGTGCAAAAGGGATCACAGGTACAAGGTCTTCAGAACAATCCATGCACACAAAGGGGTGGGGCAGAGAGACACTTTTCTCCACAGACACTTGCTCATCATGTAATGGATTCACTGGGACTTGAGCCAGGTAAGAAATAACCTTCACCATGTTTCTTCTTCCTCTGCAGCAACGGCAGACAGATGAATAGATCCAACACTCTGGTCCATCTGAAGAGGGTCTTTCACTTTCAAACTATTAACCACAGGTAATATGACTTGGCCACTGGATCAGGTCAAAAAGGTACCATCCAGTCCAGAATCCTGTTCTCACAGTGGTCAACCATTGTGGGAAGTCCCCAAGCAAGAAACTGAGTGAATGGTTGTTGCTCAGTACAGTGGTACCTCGGGTTAAGAACTTAATTCGTTCTGGAGGTCTGTTCTTAACCTGAAACTGTTCTTAACCTGAAGCACCACTTTACCTAATGGGGACTTCTGCTGCCGCCGCTGCGTGATTTCTGTTCTCATCCTGAAACAAAGTTCTTAACCCGAGGTACTATTTCTGGGTTAGCAGAGTCTGTAACCTGAAGTGTACGTAACCTGAAGCATATGTAAACCGAGGTACCACTGTATTCCGAGACAGACTAACTTTGAAGATGGAGGCTCCTTTCTTAACTACCATTGTGAAGAAGAGCTCTGTGGGATCAGCACAAAAGGCCATCTAGTCCAGCACCCTGTTCTCACAGTGGCCAACTAGATGCCTCGAAGAGGAAGTCAGCAAGCAGGACATGGGCTCAACAGCAACGCTCTCCTCACTTGTTATTATGAATAATAATGATGATGTTGTTGAAATTTTAATGTGTCCCCACACAAGAGTTTTTGGAATTGCTGGTATGATTTTAAAAATGACAGTTTTCTGCATTCCCGTCCCATTCTCTCAACTGGTCCAGCAATGTGGAAAAGAAACCTGTCAGAACAATAATCCAGGCAGGCCTCAGACGTCAGAGGGAAGAAGCTAATGGCGCAGATCTCCCCCACCCCCACCCCAGCTGTGGGCCTGTGCTGAATTCCACGTTATTGTCTTCAAGAAAGGCCCCTTTGATTTTAGTTGTTTGACTGTTTCCAGTCAGATGAGGCCTCGACACAATGTTCAATGGCACGTTTTCTATCGGTTGCTCTGTTGTTAATAACCCAGTGCTGTTTATGTCAGCGGGGTCAGACTGGGGACGCATTAAAAAATGTTATACTGGGCCATGTGCTGTAGTCAAGGTGGAATTCGGACCACTGGGATGGGCATTCTAGAACCGGGGGTGGGCTAGCCTGAGCTTAATTTCAGGTGGGTCGAGGCCTAGTTTCATGTAGGCAACAAGGAGAGAAAAATCAGGTGTGGATGGAGAGAGAAAGGGGGTTGGTAAGAATGCAAGAGAGAAAAGAGGCTGCCCCCGCCCACTTTTCAAATCTGCCCCACCCACTTTATATCTGGCTCCACCCACATGCATCTCTCATGGACATGATGTTAAGTGCTCACAGCGCCACGGACTGAACCCAACATCAGTCATATTCAGAGCAGCCCAGCTGAAAGTAGTGGACTTAAGTCCCTGACTTTCAACTTCCTCTCAGGAGAAGTTTGTTGGATACAACCCCGTGTGAGTAAAAGCAGGAGAGATTATCCTGCTATCATGAAATTCCTAAGGTGGATTCCTGAGCCAGAAAGCAAGCTATTCAACAAACCACCCACTCAATAGATATACTGGCGATGAACAAAGGCATCACACTCAAATTCAAACGTCACAAGGTGGGTGGTACTGTTTTGACTCAATCAGAGATTCTAGTCCTCATGGAGGTGATCTAGATGCCAGTGCCTTTCCTCCAGGGCTATCTGGGGTGTATTTTTTTCTGCTGAAAATCTGTGTTTCTCATGGGTGCCATCTAGGCTGCAATCCAAGTCCATCTACTTGACTTGAGCAATCCACCAGACCCTATAAATGCAAGCTTTGGGACCAGAGGCTTCGGTGTGAGCAACTTGTCTTGCTGCAATAGGTTCCTGGAAGACTAAAGCTCATTTCCTTTGGAACTTGCCTGCCTGCCTGCCTGAGATCACACTATTTGCGTCTGGCCCTCCAAACCTCTGGTCTTAGTCCAGCCCAGAAGAGGCAAAGGTGTGGCCTTCAGAAGTTGCTAGACTACAACTCCCATTATTCCTAACCACTGACCATACTTGCTGGGGCCAATGGGAATTGGAGTCCAACAGATTTTTTTTTGGGGGGGAGGACACCCATTCCCATCACTGCACCATTGTCCTAGTCTTTCAAGAAGAACGTAAGAGTCTGGCCACTGGATGAGATGCCACTTCTGCCTGGGATGCTACTCTTCCTATGTGCAGGGATTTTTTTAAAATTCTGAAATGGAAGAACATTCCATTCTATGAGCCTTCACTTTCCGGATGAAGTCCGTACACAGTTTGCCCCCCAACAGTTGTAGCTGCTGAAGAATGAGATCTGCCCCCAGGATCGTGTGATGCTGTTGTCCTGGACAAAGGTACTGAAATGTTGACCCTTGGGAATGCACCTGGTGCTCACCATCCATAGTTGGGCTCTGTGTCAGTCCCAACCAGCCACTAAGAGGTGCACAAACCTTTCAAACTTGCTTTTCTGGCTTCACCCAGAAGCCAGGAGGAATCAGATGAAAATAACAAATAGCTGTGGTTCCTTGCATTATAAGGGATTGGACTAGATGACTGCTAGGGGGTGCCTTCCAACTCTAGTTCTATGATTCTATGACCTCTGAAGGTATGGACTCTTCTCCACTGGAAGTTTGTGAAGAGAGGTTGCATAGCTATCTTTTCAGGATTCTTTAGCTGTGGTTCCTGCATTGTATGGAAAGTGGACTAGATGACCTACGGGTGACCCTTCCAACTACACAATTCTATGATTCAAAAATGTGGACTTTGCAAGGTATCACTGATGGGCAAATACTGGAATCTAAGTCAGCTAAGAATCCGATTCCTTGGATCGTTACCGGCTGCCAGCCACTGTTTACTTGAGAGAGAATATGTGTGTCATATTGCATTACGTAGCAGAGTTGGCTTATTATTTCAGCCTGTAATCATCCCTTTTACCCTACCGCGAGCTAATTGCACGTTTACATGGAGGAGGAGGAAAAAGAAAGAAAGGAGAGGCAGGAGAATCCTGCCTGGAAACCTGAAACCACTCATTGCCTCAACCCCCCTCTGATCCAGATCATAACCAAAAGCCTCTGTCTCCCACGGCGCCCTCAAGGCGTGAGCCACTGCATTATTTATGCCTTACAGCAAAGAACAACTGAGAGCCTATGTCTCAAAAGGGCTGCAGGAGGGTGGGACGGTGCCGGGGGGCGGGGGAATTGGAAGAGCAGAGAGAGCACGGTTTGCTTTAGCATTCACCAGCTCGAGTGCTACAGCCAAAGCCAGGCAAGGAAAGTCCTTTACAGCCTTTAAGCATCCTTGTAAAACCAGCTGCTGCTGTGGGCACCAGTCGCCAGAGTATGCAGCCTTGCGCCAAGTCACAGGGTCGGTTCCATCTAGCCTCTCTCTCTTTCTCTGCGCCCAACTGCGCGCCACCCCCTCTCTCTGTGCACTACACTCCCTTTCTCTCTCTCATACATGACATGAAAGAGGGAGAGATTCCTCAGTCGTCCCAGTGAGTAAGAGCGGGACCCCAGCTTCTGGAGGGCCACAAAAAACCAGGCCTGGCTTCAGTCAGGGGCCATACATCAAGTGAGGGTACGGGGTTTTCTTGTTACCTGTCCTAGGCCTTCATGACAGGAAGGGATACCATTCTGAATCAGGGGCAGGGATCTGTTTTAGCCCTCTGGTAGCTGTTGGGATTCCCAACAGCTCCAGCAAGCATGGGCAATGGTCACGGATGACTGCAACTGTAGTTCAGTGGCATCCAGGGGGCCACTGGTTCCCTGCACCTGCTCTTAAGTACATATATCAGGAAGCAAGGGACCGCAAACAAATTGAGGGGATTGGGGTAGAGATTTGAAGAAAATTGAATCTACCATTTTCCTCTCCTGTTTCAACTCCTGGACGTAGCGGGCCAGTTCAGCGGTGATCTGGGAGGTCATGTTCTCCGAAACGACCTCATGCTGTCCTGCGTAGTCGTTCATCTCATTCAAAGTGGCTAAGAAGGCCTGGCAGGACGAATATCTAAAAAAACAGAACGCAAGGCGAACCACTCATTTAAAAGGAGAGGAGGAAAAAAATTAATTAAATTTAAAAGACACATTGCCCTTTATCCCTTGGAGATAATCAAGTTCTCCAGAGTTCTCTGCAACCAACGGCCGGTGTGGACCGTAAAGGATATTTATAAATGGGGTTGGGTTGTGGGGAGTCTACAGTTCAGTAGGCAGAACATTGAACTCTGCAGACAGAAGGTCCCAGATTCAGTAACTGGCACATTTCCCAGAGCTGGAAGACATGTCTCTGAGAATTTGGGATATGGTCAACTGAGGTACCGTTGGGGAAGAGCGGGCCAATGGAGTGACTCAGCATAAGCCAGAATTCAGACAGAACCGTTTTTCAGCCCAAGGGCCACATTGCCGTCTGGGCAACATTCTGGGGGCTGCATGCCCAAGGTTGGGCGGGGCCATAACAGAAAGTGGTGGGCAAATTAAAATGTAACTGAATACCGATTTATCTATCACCAGCTGCTCCCTAGAAAGAGGCTGAACATGCACAGGTCTGTTGGAAACTTACTTGTACTCATCTTCTTCTTTGGAGTTCTTTTTGGGTTGGTATTTCTTTGAAAGGTTCCTAAAATAATAATAATTAAAAAAGAAGCAAAATAAATAAAAATGAAATTTGTGATTGCCAGTGAATTTTCTACCCACCAGCTGTACCCAATGAAGCTCTACTTTATGCCACTGAAATTAACGTGCTTAAGTCTGTCATGCCAATCAATTCCAATAGGTCTGTGCTGAGTGAGTCTAACAAGTGTTATAAATATTTTGTAAAGAGGCAAAAAACCTTCAGTTCTTTATCCAGTCTATTCTGCTGCCCTTCAACTGTTCTGAGGGTACTCTATATAGGGTGCATTCAGATGTAGCAAATATTGCATTAATTTTCCTGATTATCCCATTTTCTGTCCTATTTTCTAATGTTTCTTTCACGCTGCAGTACCTGTTTCATTACAGAATGGTGGCACATCACACTAAATTTCATTTACACACTGGTGGGCGCAGCGTGACACAGCGACAGACGTCACTGAACAACGCCACTGCTCCCCTGCCCTTCCTGCAGATGTCAGCTTCTGTCCCCCCATGATTCTACCTCCCCCCCCCCAAAAAAAGGGCAGGAAAGAACAGTATTGCTGTTGACTCCTGTGATTTTCTGGGTTAAGGGAACAGCAAACAGATACACACACAAACACCGAAATTAACATGGAAATGATCACCAAATTCTGCTGTATTCCACTAGAATTCTGGAGGTGGAGTTTACATTGTGGGAAAGCCCAGATATACAGTCATACCTCAACTCCTGAACGCCTTGGGAGTCGAACATTCTGGCTCCCGATCAAAAACCAGAAGTGAGTGTTCCAGTTTTTGAAATTTTTAGGGAAGCCGAACACGTCTGGTGTGGCTTCCACTATTGTTTCCGGCATGCCTGCGCAATCGGGAACCAATCGGAAGCTGTGCCTTGGTTTCCAAACATTTCAGAAGTCAAACAGACTTCCAGAATGGATTCCGTTCAACTTCCGAGGTATGACTGTAATGCGGAAATCAACAGTTAGGGAAATGTTGGGGGTATGGAATAAACTGCTGCATGAATGCAAACGTAGTCATGGCACAATTTGCAAGGATTTGCAAACCTGTCAGCATGTGGTGGTGTGGTTAGAGTGTTGGTAGGACCTGGAAGACCCAGGTTCTAGCTCCTACCCAGCCATGAACCTCACTAGGTGATTTTGGGTCAAGTTGCTGTCTCTCAGCCTAACCTACCTCACAGGGATGTTGGGGGTATCAAAGGAGGAGGGAGAGAATCTTTATACCACCTTGAGCTCCTTGGATATAAATAAAATAAATTTTTACTCTCTGTTTCTCATTTTTTTTTCCAATTAAAAACTTCTTTGCAACCTTTCTACATCATTAGTACACATTTCTCCTAATGTATATGCATCTTTCTTTTATTTTTGCACACACTTTCCCCATTTTAATGCATTTTGTACATTATTATGCTTCCACATAATATACACTTTTTGTACACTTTTTTTTGTTGGAGAACATTGAAAAACTCAGAGAAAGGTGCATTTTGAAAGATTACAGTGTTTCAGTTTGCAAATCATTGCAGAAAGTCCAGATTTTGTAGGCTTGCATTAAATTGGAAATTAACCCAAATTTCTCCCCCCCCCCAATCCCTGAATATAAAAGCACACATGAAGCGACGACAAAAGTTAAAACTTGCAGCCAAATCTCAGCACAGAGATTCGCCTTCTATGTTACAGGAGCTTTCTCCCACCTCTCTCTGCTTTCCCAGAAACTGATGCAAACCTTATAAATATGCAGACCGGATAGCTCATAAATAAGCTCTCTTTTCACAAGACTCTAAAAGGAGAACTTGAATGACAGCAGAGGCCAAAGGAGAATTTATTGTGCAGTTTAGTACAAAAAAAATTGTTGCATTGTTGTGTTTTACTTTCACAAGTCTGTTTTATCCCCAAACTGCAGCAAGTCAATACCAATTTTTTTGGCATTGCTTCCTTCTTTCGAAATCTCTTGTATTCTTTATTTCCCCTTTCGCAATAGGATTTCTGATATCCAAACAAAATCACAAGTGTTTCCACTGGAGAGAATTTTGTTTCAAACACCCCCCCTTTTTTCTGGGCTCTAACTTGTGGCAAAATCACGGCAAATGAATTCTGGAAAAGTCTAAATAATTTCCACAGATGCATATTTATTTTATTTTTATTAAACCCAATTCAACCTCCGTTTCCAACATTTGGAAGAGTGGATGGGCAAAACACTGCAGACCAAAATATAACTAAAAGTACACCACTTAAGAATTTGAAACCAAGGTACAAAATCAGAGGAGGAAACACAGCTATTTTGTAATTCCACCTGCCACATGATTTTAACTTGCAACTTTTGAATTGATTTTTCAGATGTATAAGTTTTGCCAATTCAGAATACTGTAAAAAGTAAGATACAGAAGAAAAAAATGTGCAACTTTCAGTGTTCTACATAACTCTTTGCCTTTTCCTCTGTCTAGCAAAACAAATAACAGAGAGAAATAAATAAATAAGATTAATAATATCATATCATATCATATCATATCATAATATAATATAATATAAAGCAGAATGTTATCCTTATGGATATATGTCCATTTCAGGCTCCCAATCTTCCAGTTTAGTTCCAGCCAACATTTCCACATTGGCTTCTAATTTATTTACTTACAGTATTTCAAAGAAGGTCTCGTGAAAATTCATCCACATGAATCTTAGTATGAATTTCTACTAATAAATACATTTGTATGCTGCTTTTCCTAATGTACACTTCCTTGGAAGAAGAAGAATAATTCCCCACCCATCCACCTGGGTTGCCCCAGCCACTCTGGGCAGCTTCCAACACATATAAAAACAATAAAACTGGATCCTACTACCAAATACATGATTAGTCCCTTTAGGGAAAGGTAACCTTCCCAGGAATTGGGAAAGGTGTTCAACTGGTTCTGCCCCACAGGTCAAAGCAATTTCTCCCAATATAGTGCACATTAGTATGCTACTTTCACTAATTATATGCAATTATATGCACACTTTACATGCATCTTAGCACACACTGCTTGGCTGGAGAACCACCTTGCAGAATTTGGAGAAGTGCAAAGGGGGTGGGGTGGGGCAGCAGCTCAGTGTCAGAGCCTTAAGAAGGTCCCAGGTTCAATTCCCAATGGCATCTCCAGGTTGGGCTGTCTAAAACTCTGAAGAGTCACTACCAGTCAGTGTAAAAAAATAGCTAAATGGACCACTGGCTCGTTACTTAAATCACCACTTTCTTTAGCATCTTGATGACTAGAATCTCATTTTATTTTGGATGCAGAAGCACCATACCTCGATGGTACAAGCTTCTGCTTTGCATGCAAGTGGATGCCCATGTTCAATGCCCTGTCTCCATGTAGGGCTGGGAGAAACTCCTGTCTGAAACCAAGGAGAGGCACTGCCTGTCAGCGTAGACAATACTGAGCTAGATGGACTAACTGTCCGACTCAATATAAGGTAGCTTCCTATATTCCTATGCTAATCTCAAGGGTATGGCTGTATTTCATTTCACGTATTGCTTTGGAAAGTGCAAATTATATGCAGGTTCGCCTTTAAATGAAAGCCAAATTTATCTCCCATCCCTAGTTATCCTCAAAACAGAAGTCATGCAAACCGGTGCCATTCACGTAAATTTATAGAGGCTGCAGGAATCTGCAACCCCAAATGCAGAATTGTTATTCTTTTGGTGTGTGGGTCAAGTGGGTCCCGTTTATGTTCCCTACCCCATCTCGGTCTGTTCCATGCAGATGTCTGCCACCCCAACCCATCCTTCTTCACCAGCATCTTGCCCATGGTGAAATCTGCCGCTGCCTCCCTCCCTCTCTACAACTGAGTTTGGAGCAGCTGCATCTGAGATGGAGAGCTAACATGGTCTTGTCCCCCCCACCCCCACCCCCTTCAGGGATTTCAAGGCCTGCATGGCCGATGTTCTGCTTGGCTGACTCTCCTCATTCTCGCCAGATCACTCCGGAAAGAAGTCGGATATGCCTGAGAATTCTCCTGGAGCGCAGAGAGAATGCCAGTGAGATGGGTGCCCAAATCCAGAATGCACAAAAACACGTGCGCACGTCTCCCTGCTGATGCCCAGGAGATGCCTCAGGAACACATTTTTGTCTGTTTATTATCTGGCCGCTGTCATGCTGAAGGTACAAAACGGGAGAGAAATCCCATTTCCTTTGCATTTTAATGAGAAGCTACCCAATCTGTGCTTCTCAAACTGACCTGCGAACCAAAACACAATGATACTTCAAAATTCACCCTGCACTGAATTTTGTAGTGTGGTTCTCCAGACAAACAAAGTGTACAGAATATGTTACATTAGGGAAGAGCTTGCCTTAAAAAGAATGCGCTCATGAAATGACATGCAAAAACGCATTGCATTATTTTTATTTATTTATTGCACTTATAGAACATATTTTTCTCCAAGCTCACGGTGATGTACATGGTTCTCTTCCTGCTGCCCCCATTAAATCCCCACAAGGACCATGCAGGGCTGAGAGACAGAGACTGGTCCAAGATCACTCTGTGAGCTTCGTGGCCGAGTGAGGATTTGAACCCTGGCCTCCCTGGTTCCAGTCTGACACTCTAACCACTACACCAAACTATTTATTTATATTGTATTTGTATCCCATATCCAAGGAACCCAAGGTGGCAAACATGATTATCTGCCTTCTCTCTTTTAATCCTCAAACAACCCTGTGAGGAAGGTTGGACTGAAAGGCAGTGACTGGTCACACCCAGTGAGCTTCATGGCTGAGTGGAGGATTTGAAACCTGGTCCTTCTCAGGTCCTAGTCTGCCAACGTAACCGCTACACAACACTGCCTCTTGCCTAAGCAAACATATGCAATATTGGTGTGTATTGGTCAAAGATGTGCATACAAGAATGCATTTATTAAGAGAAATTCGTACACTAAGACGCTGTGGAATCTTCACAGATTTTTTCTGCAAATTGCTGGAGACACGTGCAGAACTGAAATTGAGTGGGGCTGGGGGGTGGAGGAGTGAGATACTGATGGAAATTGAAATTTACAGGTTTGTTCACCCCTAGCTGGAAAGGAACATTTCCCCCAAAATTGGTCACATGCTAAGACAGATGAAGAGAACCTGCAATTTCTGCATTACAGGGGGTAGGATTTGGTCACCCTTTGGGTCCCTCCCAGCTCTATGTTCTATGATTTCAGGACCACCTTAATCCAGCCTCCTGCTTCCAATATATGCCTCTGGAAAGCCAACAAGCAAGACCGGAAGTCCCCTCTCCTGTTCCTTTTTACTGTACCTGTTGGACAGATGTATACAACTGCTGAAAATGGAGGTTCTGTCTGACTATTATGTGCCATAAGGCATGAGTCAGCAGGAAAATGTTGCAGCGTATCCTCATTAAACAGAAGTGCTCCTGATCAGGGTTCCAGCCAGCCAGCCAGCTGGCTAGCTATGTCTTCTTCTAGGAGACTCCAAGCCATCCTGCCTTACCAAAAGTCAACATTCCATGTTGCTTTTTGACACGGTGCCCCCTTAAATGTTAATTATTTTTTGAATGTACTCCTGCAAACCTTGTTGATCCTTTTATTTTCTCAGTGCTCCCACATTCAGTCCCCTTTCTATCGGCACTCCGCACCTGTGATCACTGTTAGGCACTCACAGCTCTAAACCTTCAGGAATTCATCTCGTCTGATAAATATGTAACACATTTGCTTTCACCTTGTTCCCAACAAGCAAGGAGACCAAGCTGTGCTTTATGGTGCTCCTTGCTAAATGGGGACATCGAAAGTTGGAAGAACATCAAGGTCATCCCCCTGAAGAGAGGCACCTGAGCCTAACGATAAAACATATAACAGCAGAGATTTCAGCTGCAAGGTGATGGCTGTGTCTAAAGATGGCTCCCCGCCTCCTGAATTTCTGCCCAGTTTTATCTCCATTACAGGCCACAACAGACCGGGTATAAATATATTAGTAGTAGTAGTAGTAGAAGTAAAATGCAATGGTAATAATATTAATAGCACATTCCCAGCCCTTTGTGGAGAGGCCAGGGATTGAACTTGGAGCCTTCTGGATGCACAGAATTTGTTCTGCTACAGAGCAACAGTCCTTTCCCCCTAGAAATAAAGTTAAGATTCTAGACCTCATGGGTCTGAATTAAGCTAAATCATTTGAATCTGACCACTGGGTCCATCTATCTCAGTATCATTGACTGCAGTGGCTCTGCAGGACTTCAGACTGCCGGGGAGGGGGAGGGTTCATCCAGACCCAACTTATTGGACATGCTGGGAACAGAACCAGAGGCTTTCTGCGTGCAAAGCATGCACTTCATCACTGCACCACAGTCCCTTCTTAAGCGGGCAAGAACCCTCAGGGGTGCTCTTTCGAAGAGGCGGAAGTATACTGCAACTTTTTGGTTGCAGTTTCCACACTGCTCTCCACTAACTTGTACCTACGGGACCGCCTCTCTTGGTATGCCCCACGGAGAGACTCAAGGTCCATAAATAGCAACACCCTAGTGGTCTCTGGCCCTAAGGAAGTTAGATTGGCTTCAACCAGAGCCAGGGCCTTTTCAACTCTGGCTCCGGCCTGGTGGAGCGCTCTGCCTCATGAGACCAGGGCCCTGCAGGATCTGATTTCTTTCCGCAGGAAAGACAGAGTTGTTCCCCCTGGCCTTTGGCTTGGAGCCAATTTGATTCCCTCCCCCTCTTTCTTTTTTCTTTTTCCTTTCTCCTCCTGTGATGAGGCTGCATTTTAATATATTTTAATGCTTCAATATTTTAATGGTGTATTTTAATCTTGCTTTTAAGTTGTATTCATTCAACTTGTTTTTATTATTGCTTGTTAGCCGCCCTGAGCCCGACCTTGGCTGGGGAGGGCGGGGTATAAATAAAAAATGTTGTTGTTGCTGCTGCTGTTGTTGTTGTTGTTAACTCTGAGCCTGCAGGACTTTCCTCAGTCAGATGCACCTCGAACAGAAAAGACTGGTTACTTTCTCCTTTGCCTCAAACACAGGAGATTAGGAGGCGTGTGAGAAAGATTAGCCATGGGATTAAAGTTACCAGGGGAAAAAAAAACCCTCAAAAATCATTTTTGGGTTTCAAAACTGCTTTTAAAAAGGCCCACAAGATTTATAACAGTAGGCCTTGCTTGGAGAGGATAGCTGCTGCACATAGGAGAAAGGGATCAGTAGAAGTTGATGCATTAGGATAAATGAAGAGGGCTGCGCCGCCAACCTGTCTGCCCTCAGCCAGCTTCCACCCACCTGCCTTTCTTACTTACAACTAGTCCAGCGGGTCGTGGCCCTGCCTGTCAGCTTCATTTACCTTCCCCTCTTAGTGCTGTCCACTTAGTGCTGTCCACCCTCAGCAGGAAGGAGGGTGGAGGGACAAAACAGGAATGAGTTGGCTCTGGCTCCTGCCTGGGCTCCCTGCCTTCTGCCCAAGTCTCAATGGACACCAGTCACCAGCGGTCAAGAGGGCTGCATTGGCTGTAGCACAGGAATAACTTTGTTGGATCACACAAAAGGGCATCCCGTACCCATGGGATGAGGACCCTTTGCCCCACAGTATTCTGCTCATTTATCTGTTTGTTTCATTTATAAAAAGATATATGTATATACTGCTGTTCACACACAAACACACAAGAGCATTTTACTACAATTAAACACAAAGCCATATAATAAAAGCTATATAAAAGAAGTTAAAGCCAGAAATCAGCAAACTATTGTGGAAAGATGTACTCTTAGCTGCCTGCAGTGGCCTGGTGGAATAGAAAAAAAAATTCAGCAGGCATTTAAAAGGTTGGCACAGAAAGTGCCTGCTGAATCTTTGGTGGGCAGATAGTTCCAGAGGGCTGGGCCAATGACACTAAAGGCTTGGATGCTCGTTTCTGTTAAATTAGCCTCGCCATCTCAGGAAACAACCAGTGATGCTCTCACTGATCATGCTCAGAGAGGAATGGGTTCAAGCAGTACCCTGGACTTAAGTTGTTAAGGGCTTCGTAAATTATTACAAAGCCCCTGAACCTGGCTCGGTGGTGGGTAGGCAGCTAGTGCAAGATGCTTCAACAAGGGTGCTGCATGCTGTCAGCGAGGTGCCCCAATCATAAGCTAGGCCTCCACATTCTGCACCAGCTGGCTGGAGCTTCCAAACTGGGCCCATGGGCAGCCCCACATACAGCGCACAGCAGTAATCCAGTCTTGAAGTTACCAATGCATGGACTACAGTTGGGCTTCCCATTATCCTCAACCAGCACGACCATCAGTCAGGAAAGATAGGAGTTGTAGTTCAACAACATCTGTAGGCAACAGATTCCCCATCCCTGTTTACATGGTATTAGCAAACATAACTGAGCGCCGAAAGAAGAATTAACCATGAGTAAGAGCATGGGTAGGCAAACTAAGGCCCAGGGGCCGGATCCGGCCCAATCGCCTTCTAAATCCGGCCTGTGGGCGGTCCGGGAATCAGTGTGTTTTTACATGAGTAGAATGTGTGCTTTTATTTAAAATGCATCTCTGGGTTATTTGTGGGGCATAGGAATTTGTTCATTTATTTATTTTTCAAAATATAGTCTGGCCCCCCACAAGGTCTGAGGGACAGTGGACCGGTTCCCTGCTGAAAAGGTCTGCTGACCCCTGAGTAAGAAGAATGCAACCAGCAGGCTTGCGGAATCCTTAAGAGTGGGGTTTTTTGTGTGTTTTTTACAACTCATAAAAACTAGGGGATGTGAGTAACACAGATACATTAATATTAATGGGTCTACTCTTATAATTTAGCTGGGGAATACCAAATACTTTGAAGTTCTAAATAGCTACCACCCAAAATTTATCTTTATGACCAAACCTAGAAATGAAACAATCCTCCGAAATTGGCAAACAGACTCACCTAAGTTGCTTTGCATAGTTGATCTCAATCTCCGTCCTCTCTTTCACAAATTTGATGTACTTTTCCAGAACGTCGATCCCCCACTGGGTGTGTTTTTCAAGGTTGTCAAATTGATCCTGCAGAGCAAAAAAGAAAAAAGAAAAGAAAAGTGGATTCATTATGAGCCTTGGTGCAAATCACAATTGACATTTTTATTTTCAGTCATTAAAAAGAAAATCACCAATAAACACTCTATCTGGGGTCCAGTCCCATCTTAGATGCAATCCCCACTGTTTGACTTACGAGAACGATTCTGTACATGCCTAGCGCAGAAGGATGTTCGGTTGAGCTCAATGCAGCTTGCTTCCAGGTGAGCCTATATACAGGATCACAGCTTTACTGTTGAGTAAGTGCTTTTAGGATTGCAATGCAGTCACTGGCTTTGGTGCAATGCCAATAACCATGGGCACCAGTTGTCCTAACGAACGTTTCAGCAATTTCTCTCCCTGACTTCTCTCTTTCTCAGGGAATCTTGTGAGTAACCATGACCTGTAACTGATGAAAGTATATCCCTATGTGAGAAGAAGGTAACTGGTGTGACTCACAGCCTCTCCCTGCTTTCAGAAGAAGCTGCAAGGCGGATGCTTCTTATAAAGTTTCTCAAACTGAGAGGAAGAGCAGATCAGGTGGGGGAGAGCAGACCTCATGGTCACCCACAAATTCTCCTCCCCCCTCCGGTCTTTGTGGCCGGCAGGAGGGGGAGGGATGCACTAGAAATGACAAAACTGATGGCTGGTGGCAAAATAAAAAAACTTTAGGGGTTAATTTTGGGAGGGATGGAATGAGTCTCCCATGAGAAAAGACTGCAGTGTTTGGGACTTTAAGGTTTAGTGAAAGGTGACTAAACGGCAGCATGATATAAGCTTATAAAATGATGTAAGGCATTGGGAAAGTAGATAGAGAAAAGTTTTCCTCCCTCTCTCTCTCTCTCCTGACACTGTAACTCATGATTTAAGATTGAGGACAGATGAAGGGGTTTTTCCCCCCGACAGAGTTCATAAACTATGGAACTCACTCCTGCAGGAGCACTGATGGCCACCAATGTAGATGGCTTTAAAAAAGGACTTGACAAATTTGTGGAGGATATGGCTATCAATAGGGATGCGGGTGGCACTGTGGATTAAACCACAGAGCCTAGGACTTGCCGATCAGAAGGTCGGCGGTTCGAATCCCCGTGACGGGGTGAGCTCCTGTTGCTTGGTCCCTGCTCCTGCCAACCTAGCAGTTCAAAAGCACGTCAAAATGCAAGCAGATAAATAGGTACCACACCGGCAGGAAGGTAAACGGCGTTTCCGTGCGCTGCTCTGGTTCACCAGAAGCGGCTTAGTCATGCTGGCCACATGACCCGGAAGCTATATGCCGGCTCCCTCGGCCTATAGAGCGAGATGAGCGCCGCAAACCCAGAGTCGGTCACGACTGGACCTAATGGTCAGGGGTCCCTTTACCTTTATGGCTCTCAACGGCTCCTAGCTAGAATGGCTATCCTCTGGCTCCACAATCAGAGGCAGCCATGCTTCTGAGTAGCAATTGCTGGAAACCACAGGAAGAGAGGGGGCTCTAGTGCTTGAGTCCCGCTTCTGGCTTCCCATGGTATATCAAGCTGGCCACTGCGAGAATAGGATGCTGCACTACATGGCCTCCTTTGGCCAGATCCAGCAGGGTCTTCTTATGTTCATATGATGCACCATATTGTGTCTACGAAGATGAGCTCCAAGCCCCTGGAAACTGTGGTTATCCTGTTTCACAACCACTTCAGGATGTAGTTGGAGTTTTTCATGGCTGAAAGCTCTTTCAATCTAAACATAAAAATCCCTGCACATAGAAAGCTAGCCTGTCAGCAGAGAGAATTTTAGGCCTGGACTTCTCTCTCATGTTTTCTATGTGCAGGGATTTGTTTGTGTGTATTTTAATGGAGGAACATTCAGACATGTGAGCCACATCTGGAGTAATATAGCATAGACACAAATACATCACCTCAGTGAGAAATATCGGTCTGCTGCCTACTCCGCACTCATACTCCTTGCCCCATGGTTTCCCTACCTCCTAGAATTTCTCACTAATACTAAAGGTGTTCCCAGGAGGTAAAATAAACAAGAACTCCTGTCCCTTGGGGACTGTGCAAGATTTTAATCCCAGCCAACATTGTGGTAGCATTTGCTGAACATTCCATATCATTGCAGTCAATCAGCTTTGATGCCACAAATGCAATATAAAGAAGATGCATAGTGGCATGGATAACAATTACTCTGAGGGTATCCTGCCTCTGAAACCTTTCTAAATATGTAGCTGCATCGCTTCCAAAACTCAAGTGACACCACCTTTTCCTGTGGAGCTCTTCCTGTGAACCATCATGCTTCCTTATGGAAAGAAAAAATTCAGAGAGACCTCTAGCATGATCTCACACACAGAAAACTCTTCAGCCTAAACAAGTGATCTCAGCTGCCCTCTTTTCAAACCCCCCACTTCTTCAGAGACTGAACTTGGATTCCAGGCATTATTTACTCAAGTCTCAAAAAATACTGCTCGCCTTTCAATCAAGCATCCTGCATTCTAAACCCATCTAAGGCTTGTACACTGTTTTGCCTAATATACATACCTTTTCGAGAAAAGATACATAGGAAACTGCCCTACAACTCAAAATATTCTGCTGATCTACACTAATATCGGCTGCTCTGACCAGCAGCAATTATCTTGGTCTTTCCCATTGCTGGTTACCCAGTGGTGGATGGGACCAGAGGTGAAAGTCAGTGTGGCAACAAATCTCCATTCTTCATTTGTAAGAAAGCACTACAGTACTTCACTGTGACAGCGCCTTAAACTCTGTGCCTATTGATATCAGACAGCCGCCTTCACTTTGCTCTTTTCAGCATTTGCTAAAACATTTTGTGTTTAGACAAGCCTACCCAGATGTTTAGAAAGCTGCTGCGAGATTTTATGTTTTAGTCTATTGTTATTTTAACTTTTCGAAAGCTTTAGATTATTGTTAATTTATCTTGCTGATAATTTTAATGTTTTTGGGTAAGCTGCTTTGAAGTGGGTATTTTTATTTTATTTTTTGCAATCCAGTGGGATATAAATGCGATGAAATAATATGCAATATTTATAATGAATGAATGAATGAATGCACATTTTATCATTGTACAGTAGGCCAGTTTCTGCACATACCCTGCACTCTACCTTTCATCTAGGCAAGCAAGAGACACCCCAGTCGGCAAAATACTGAAGGAAGTTGCTATGGGGCATTCCCAGAGGGTCACATCTGATCCCCTGGCCTAGAGTTTCCAGCCTTGGTGCTACCAGATCCTTTTACCTGTAAATGGCTAAGGCTGAGCCTGGATCTTCTGCATGCGAAGCCTCTTTCTGTTTCTCCACTGTGGTGGCTGAGATCCCCTTTTTAACATTCAGTATCAGTAGTCCCTAGGCCATTTGGGGAAATGATTCCGCAGTAGGGCTTGGTGCAATCTCTTTCAATGTTTCCACAGTGCTCTGAAATTAACCTTCCCAGGGATGTGAAACTCAAACCCTTGTGCAACATTCAGACAGATCCAGGCTGGGACAAAACCACTGGAAACATTTTACAAACCTTGTCAGCTATACTAACCAACAGCATTCCCTTCTTCTCAATTTTTTTTTTTTTTGGGGGGGGTGAGTTTTAGAATATGGGGCTGACAGCAGAAGGTTCATGGCTGCCTTCATTTGCCTTTCAAAACCTATCCAGGTTTGGTGGTGTGACACGAATTTCAAAGTGCATATAAAACCAATTATGCTTCATCATTCAAAATTTAGGAAATATTCCCTGAAAAAAATAATAATCTCTTTATTTGAGTTCACAGAACCATCTGGAAGCCATCTTGACTCTCTTAATGACCCCAGTTATTTTCTCTGCAGTAGAAGGAAGTTTAGTTTGCAAAATCCTTCAAGTAAATCCTGAAAATAGAAGAACTTCTTACATGAATACGGGAGGCCTGTGACCATGGTTCCTGCCTCTGCTCCTTCTTGCAACAGAGCACTGGGGATCCTGAATTGGCTAGGATCGCCTATGTGACTGATCTAGGGAGGAGAAAGCAGCAGCTTTGCTGGGTGGAATGCAGTGGGAGAGTTAGGAAAGAATTATACCAAAGTACCAGGAACGGCCTGGGGAGTGGGAGGGTAATATAACATCTGGGATCAAAGCAAACTAAACATCTGTGCAACCTCTTTTTGAGGGGGAAATTATAACCTGCTGAAATCTTTATTTCCAACCCTAAAATTGAAACTGGAGAACATTTGGCATAGGTAAAGGTAAAGGGACCCCTGACTGTTAAGTCCAGTCGCAGACGACTCTGGGGTTGCGGCGCTCATCTCACTTTACTGGCCGAGGGAGACAATGTTTGTCCACAGACAGTTTTTCTGGGTCATGTGGCCAGAATGACTAAGCCGCTTCTGACGAACCAGAGTAGCGCACGGAAACGCTGTTTGCCTTTCCGCTGGAGCGGTACCTATTTATCTACTTGCACTTTGACGTGCTTCTGAACTGCTAGGTTGGCAGGAGCAGGGACCAAGCAACGGGAGATCACCCCATCGCAGGGATTTGAACCGCCGACCTTCTGATCGGCAAGCCCTAGGCTCAATGGTTTAGACCACAGTGCCACACACGTGGCATAGCCCTGCCTAAAAACAAGCATTATTGGTTAGTTACTGCATATTGAGCCTGTTGTCTAAGTCTTTGTTCTAGACGAGGGTTGTGAGAACCTGTTCCTCCATATTTTGCTGGATTCCAGCTCCCACCAGCCTCAGAACAATAATCAAGGATGCTGAGAGTTGCAGCCAACAGCCCGGGATGCTGGGAGTTGTAGTCAATGGTCAGTGACGATGGGAGTTGTAGTACAGCAAACATCTGGAGGGTCAGAGGCTCCTCCCTTCTGACCTAGGGTATTCTGAGCTGCAAACTATCCTACATATTAGACTGCTTAATCGAGAGAGAGAGAGAGAGTTGATTCCGGTTGTCTGATATGACACTGTTTTTCACTAGACTATAAAAGCTGGTGTCAAAAAATGAAGTTGCATGCTGGTTTGCTTGAGAGGAGAGGGGCAAGTATTTCTTGAGTATTTCTTGTTCTTAAAGCCATCTAAAAAGTGGCTGCTTTTGAAATAAACCACTTCCTCCGATTCGCAGAAAATAAACAAGGCCTACTGAGAAAACCGGTGCATGAATCTTGCATTAACTTAACACTTGTGAAGAGGCTGAGTTTCGGAACAAGAACATTTCAGAGCAAGTGGTGTCACTGCAGGCAAGAGATCTCTCTCCGGTGTAAAGTGAAACCCTGTCTTGCATAACAGGAGAGGTGGCCACCTTGCTAAACTTTAACGTTGCTAAACTTCAAGGGTCAATTTCTTGACCAAGCATAAGAACAGAAGAAGAGCCTGCTGGATCAAGCTAAAGGGAGTCCATCTAGTCCAGCAGCTAGTTCTCAGAGCGGCCAACCACATGATTATTGGAAGCCCGCGACAGGTATTCAAGGTGTTCACAACTGGTATTCAGAGGAATTGCTGCCTCCGACTGCAGAGAGCAGAGCAGAGTTATCATAGCCATCTATAGCCTGCTCCTCCATGAATTGTGTCTAATCCTCTTCTAAAGCCATTTAAACTTATAGGTTAAAATTAAGGTTAAAATTATAGAATGGTAGAGTTGGCAGGGACCCCAGGGGTCATCTATTCCAACCCCCTGCAATGCAAGAAACACAACTAAATCATACACCACATGGATGGCTATCCATCCTCTGCTCAAAAACCTCCAAGGGAGAAGAGTCTGCAACTAAGGCTGGACAATATCAAGATTTCAACCAGCTAAACATGGTGATATAGCAGTACATCATGATGTCTGAAATAAGGAGAAAGGAGGAAATAAGGTGGGGAGAAGCAGCCAAGATACATCGCCCAGCCTTAGAATCAGCCCCACACCTGGGGAGCACCGACACTCGCATGAGGTACCAGGGTACCATGCTGGTACCATTGCTCCTGCTGCCGCTATTGTGGAGGCAGGAGGAATGAGCGGTGATCCCAGGCTGTGAGGCATGAAGCTGCCGCTAAATAGCCTTTGACAGCCCTCTCCTCCTCCATGAATTTGTGCAACCCTCTTCTAAAGCCATCCAGGTTGGTGGGCATCCCTGCTTCTTGTGTTACGTTAAATTTCATTTAATCACATCATGCAGCACTGCTGTTTTCAGAGAGAGAAAGTCCTGGCAGGTTAAAACGAAAAAGAAAAAAAACCCCGAAAAAAAATCCCAGCCCAGCAATTTGAAAGGCGGGAGGGGGTTAAACTACAAAGAGGGCAGTTTTCAAGATGCTGCCATAGCAACAGTGCTGGCATTCCTGGGGAAGGAGGGGGGACACACATGTTACTCTGCCAATTGGAATCCGCTTCACAGCTACGGAGAGGCTGTTTCATTGGTAAAGGAGGTTGATGGTTCCTCAAATCAGGGAGCCGCATTTTCTGCCCCCCCCCCCAACCAAGGCAATCTGTTAATCTTGCAACCTGCAGTCCACTTGAGACCAAGCCATTCGCTTCCAAAAAAAGAAGTTCATCTCTGCCCAGTTGTCTGTTCCCGCCAGGGGACAGCCAAAGGACTCCGGGAAGCTGATGAACACGGCATGCTGCAAGGACGCACTTCCCCTATTCCACTGTCCTCCATCCTTGATATTCAGAGATAGGTGGCAAAAGCTCTGCTCTTATTTCCTTCAAGGAATCTAGAAGGGGAGAACATAGCTGAGATGAAACCTCTTACTTGTTCTGGTGAAAAGTAGATTAACACCTTGTAAACAAAGTCCTGCTCTCAATGTGGTGCAATGGGTCAATGAGTCTAGCTGTTAACCAGAAGGTTGGTGGTTCGAGACCACCCAGGAGTGGCAATGGGCAGAATTTGTGTATTGCAGGGGGATGACCCTTGGGTCCCTTCCTACTCTACAATTCTATGAGTCTATGTAGTTAGGCACAAGCCTTCAGTGCTGCAATTTTCCCCTCAGAAATAAGTGTCTCAGTGACCCTACTAGGGATCAATTGCTTCCAGAGGGCTGCTCCTGTTATTCCCTTGCAAGGGTGGGGGTGGGTGAAAACAGAAAGGAGAGTTTTGTGGCAGCTTTAAAAGGTTATCAGATTTATTGTGAGTATTTATTAACAGTTTTGCGGGTCACAGAGACCACTGTGCCTTGCATTTGACTAACTCCAGAAGGAGTGTCGCCCAGCAGCTTCAAACGCAGATGGAGGACTGTTGTGTTCACACCCTGCCCGGGGGGGGGGCTTCCTAACACCGCCTGCTGCTCACTGCAAGAGAAAAAATGTACCACTTTTGTTGTACCAAAGCCGGGCTCTGCTGGATCAGGCCAAAGGCCCACCTAGACCAGCCTCCTGTTCTCACAGAGGCCAAACAGATACCCCAAAACGAAGCCCTCAAACAAGATCTGGACAAGAGCAACACCCCTCTCCCCACTTGGGATTCCCACAGCTGAGGTGGAACATCACCACTCCCTCTGAAGACTGACATCCTAATCCAAGGTGGCCATGTGTCCTTCTTTGGGGAAGGCTGTCTCCTTTTTCAAGAGACGTCTGGTCCAAATTTTAAAGACAAAGAACCCTAAGAAGGGGGTTGTCAAGGGGCCCTGAGGATACCGCAGTATCCAGCCTTCAACATAGGAGAGCCAGCACCTTCTGAGGCTGCCCATTCCACTGTCAAACAGCTCATGCTGCCAGAATGTTCTTCCTCATGCTTAAAGGGCAAGTTGTCCATCAATGGTAAACATCTGGAGAGCAGGCTGAGCAGAAACACCTGGTCACAGCCACTATGGTGTGGAAGGAGACCCCCCCCCCACTTTGCAGCTCAGGGGCCAAAGAGGGACGGACACACCTCTGTCTTTTCCTTTCAACTTGTGGCCGAAATGGTTGCAGGTTTTGTACTGTAAAAGTAGCATCCAGAAAATCTGAGTTAACCGGCGGTAGGGGTGGAGGTGGAGGAGTATTTTTCAGGAAGATCAAGGAGCCTAAAAAAGCTTCCTGTCCCACTCAGCTGCCTCTAATGTCATAAGACCTTTTCCTCCTTCGCAAACCATGTCTGTTAATTAAGTCGGCAGTTCTCAGTTAATGAGAGCTGCATATTTGGGCCTCCTGGGAGTACATGCGGTTGGCTGCACTGGAAAGGAACAAGATGAAGGAGGGGAAGAGTGCCTGGATCTTTCTAAGCGTCAGACAGACAGACAGACACACACGGTTATTGGTACTGTTCCAACTAACGGCAAACATGGGTGTTTGAGTGCTGACACAACTAAAGCGAAGAACAGGGCCATTTTAGAAAGGAAGGTTTAAGTGGGTCCATGTTAAATCGCAAACTGAACTGAAATTCACCCACCCATGCAGCACGTTCCTCACTTCCTGTGAAATTCCAAGCCCCTTGTATTACTCGCCGCAAGATCAGCAGCAACTAGTATTCTGAGGCAGTGGAAGTAGAGGATAAGAAGAACCTGGATGAGGCCAAAAGCAGCCCATCAGGTCTAACATCCTCTTCTGACATCCGCCAACCTGATGCAGAATGGGAAGCCTGTGAGCAGAACTCAACCATGAGAGTCATCAGCCCCACTGCGCCAGAAATGCCCACTGCAGGGCCGACACTGGCAGGTGGAAATATCCTTCTAACCTATTTTTGGACAGAGAAACTCAGTCTCCCATTTAAACAGGCGAAACCAGGCATTTCAGGCTTCATGGCTTAACTTTGCAGGAGGCACACTTTGGCTAATATGTTTGCACCTTTGTGGGGCTGGCAATTTAAATTTAGATCAGTTCATTCCAGAATCAAGGATGTGGGAGAAAGAGAAGCTGGAGGATTAATAATATGCCATCAGCAGTGTACACAAGAGAAGTCTACCCTTTTCTGATTCCAAAGCCGATGTGCCTGATCTGATCTGAGAGGATCATGACCCAGAGTAGATCAACCATCCACTTCAGAAATCCACAGTCCAGCTGATTCCCATACAAGGGTCTGGGGTTTCAAAACATAGTCAAGAGTTTTACTTATGGGGTGGGGCCTGTGGATTAAGTGCTGCCCCATGTGTTGTGCATTCAGATGATGCACAAGCCACTTGCTTCAAGTACCCCCTTCTGCACTGGCTTTTCCATCCCCCTTGGAGTCTGAGGACCAGGAGTATAGTGGCAGATTCATAAGTGAAGGTCCCTTCATGATAACCACAGTCACGCCTCCTCACAGCCATGCCCCCTTCTAAAGTTATATAACCTTCCAAGATCATACAATAACCTTACAATTATTCAGTTACAGATAGGTAGCCGTGTTGGTCTGCCATAGTCAAAACAAAATAAAAAAATTCCTTCCAGTAGCACCTTAAACTTAGTTGGTCTTTAAGGTGCTACTGGAAGGAATTTTTTTATTTTGTTCTTACAATTATGTTATAATTATTATAATAATAATGATTAGGGATGCATTGGAGATCTTCCCGTATTGCCTTTCAGTTCTTTCTACTTACCTACGGTAATTATCTGTGCTCATGCATGGGCAAATGATTTGGAGTGCTCTAGTATCTTCTTTCGGAGTGCCTTAAAATTCTGCTTTCTTTCGTACAGAACTTGCACCCCATTCTCTTGAAACTGAAGCAACTTGTGTTTTCAGTGTTCCTAAACGCTGAGTGTTGGAGCACACAGGACAAGTCCTCTGAATTTATGATTTTATTACTCATTTTCATATTGAAAACGGCACATTCTTACAACCCAGGAACATAGGATGGCTCCAATCATCCAAACACAGTTCAACCATGCAAGTCTAACTCGGAAGTTGGAAGAAGTGAATCTCACAACCCATAGAACCAGAACAGTGAACCTGAGGCCCTCCAGATATTGCTAAACTGCAACCACCCACAATTTTTGTGATACCCCTTCCTCACCTCAAAAAAGACTCTCATTCTTATAATTCTCAACAAAGGACTGAATCAAATACAGATATAGGAAACTGCATAATACAGAGTCACATCATTGGTCCATCTTGTTCAGTACTGTCTACACTGACTGGCAGCAGCTCTCCAGGCTTTTAGACAGTGGCCTCTCCCAGCCCTACCTGAAGATGCCACTGGGGATTGAACCTGTGGCCTTCTGCATGCAAGGGTGGATGTTCTATCCATGAGCCAAACCCAATTCTGCAACATTTTCAAGAGCAGTGTTGAAAGGCGTCTGCTGCCCAATTTCGTAATCGGACACAAGCTTGCCTCCTTGACACACTCACACAAGCATAGCTTTTCAGAGCTGAACTGTCAAATAGTAAGGTAAATGTAAAGGACCCATGGACGGTTAAGTCCAGTCAAAGGCGACTATGGGGTTGCAGCGCTCATCTCGCTTTCAGGCCGAGGGAGCCAGCGCTTGTCCACAGACAGCTTTCCAGGTCATGTGGCCAGCATGACTAAACCGCTTCTGGTGCAATAGGTGATGGAACCAGAGCGCACAGAAACTCTGTTTACCTTCCCATTGCAGCAGTACCTATTTTTCTACTTGCACTGGCTGCTTTCGAACTACTAGGCTGGCAGGAGATGGGACAGAGCAATGGGAGCTCACTCTGTTGTGGGGATTCGAACCGCCGACCTTCTGATCGGCAAGCCCAAGAGGCTCAGTGGTTTAGACCACAGCGCCACCTGCGTCCTTTATTTTGGCCAAAAAGTAACAGCACTTAGATTCCCATAAAGTAGGTTTACACATACTGAGGTTTTGGACAGTGTGCGATTTTTACCGCAATTGGATCCATATGGCTGACGGCAAGCCCAGTGTGAAACCCAGGCACCTTTCCAAGTTTTGCTTGTGAAATTCATATGGGAAAAGAAATCAGGAAGGGGGATTAATGGTTTCAGCACCTGAATATGTATGCAGCACATAACTTGGGAGGTGCAGCAATCAAGGTAAAAAAGCTTCAAACAGCCACCCTATCCCACCCAGTCCCATCTTTGTTGGCTAACAGCTGGTCTCCAAATTCCCTTCAACTTTCCCAGGTTTAGAACCTCAAATACTTTACAGTATGGAAGGAAGTGCAGGGCATTTTTGTTTAGGGAAAACATGAGTAAGAGGTGAGTAAGTGACAGAATTTCAAAGAGGAATAGACAAAATTAATGGAGAAAAGGGCTATTGAAGGCTACTAGCCACAATGGCTATGCTCCATCTCTGCATTTGGGCGGCAGCAATGCTTCTGAATACCAGTTGCTGGAAACTGCAGGAAGGGAGAGAGATCTTGTGCTCAGGTCCTGTTTGCTGGTTTTCCACTGAGGCCACTGTGAGAAGCTGGCTAGATGGGCAATTGGCCTGATCCAGCAGCTAAACTCTCCGTAAGTGCCCAACCCACAGATTGGAATTGGGACCTCACAGAAGCAAAACACATGTTCACAGCTGCTGCAAGCCTTCAAATTTGACCCTACATCACAACAAGAACTCTCCCTCTCTTCTTCACCCCATGAAGCGCATCCTTTTATATCACCAGCTGTTAAAACATCATCATAATTTGCATTACAATTCAGCTACGTATCTTTCCCCCTTGGGCACATGCTGGCTGATTACTAAAAAACGTCACCCATCGATGCATCAGAAGATCATATGATATCTCTCTCTAGGGAGCAGAAATAAACAAAAGTGTAAACTTTTGTTTTGGGAAGGCTGCAGCAGTATTGAAACTTGCCAAGATAGACCCCGTCTGTGTGTTTGTGTGGGTCCCTACAACAGAGTATACAAACTATTCTGCAGCATTTAGGAATCCAGGGAACAACTGCAGATCAGTACCAGAGCACCTGCTTTGCAGAAGGCCCCAGGTACAATCCCCAATTGATTCTACAGATGTAGGGAATGTCTCCTGCTTGAAAAGCTAATGCCAGTCAGTGTAGAACAGCGCTGGTCTAAAGTATAAGTTGTTGTTGTTGTTTAGTCGTGTCTGACTCTTCGTGACCCCATGGACCAGAGCACGCCAGGCACTCCTGTCTTCCACTGCCTCCCGCAGTTTGGTCAGACTCATGTTGGTAGCTTCGAGAACACTGTCCTACCATCTCATCTTCTGTCGCCCCCTTCTCCTTGTGCCCTCCATCTTTCCCAACATCAGGGTCTTTTCCAGGGAGTCTTCTCTTCTCATGAGGTGGCCAAAGTATTGGAGCCTCAGCTTCACGATATAAGTTAGTCATGCCCATTAATTTCATTAGACCTACTCTAAGTAGGACTATCATTGCACATCCTTTGAGACTCCTAGGTCTTTGTTTACTCCCTGCACACTGTCCTATTGATCCCAAAGAGCATCAATATCAACCCCTTTGGGGAAACCCACAGCAAGCCATAATGAACACAAAGCACCATTTGTCAGTATTCAGACATTAACAAGGAACCCCAGCTAGTTGAAAAAGGAAGGTCAGTCTTCCAAGCACTTCCTTGCATCCACAGCAGAGAAGGAGAGGATGGTAGACTGTGCTAGCTGTGAGTTTGGGGCATATAACACTAAAGAAAGCCATGGTGGTTATATACCTATTTATTTATTGCATTTATGCATCACCATCTTCTCCAAGGAGTTCAAGGTTCTCCTCCTCCTCATTTATTATCTACAACAACCACCTTGTGAGGTAGGTTAGGCTGAGAGGCAGTGATTGGCTGAAGAGCACACCCAATAAGCTTCATAGCCAAGTAGGGATTTGAACCGTGGTCTTCTAGGTCCTAGTTTGGCACTCTATCCACTACACTGACTATGAGTTTCACTGACTTCCCTGCCTTCTTCAAGGCGCATGATGTGGAGAACGTCAGTATTCTAATTTGAAATGTGGAACAGCATCCCAAACATGCCTACCCCATTTAATATGGACATTTGTGTGTCTCTGAGAGAGCTGGAGACTTCCAAGAGTGTTTGTGTAATGCTGGATCCAGTTAAACACAATGTCTCATGTTGATCCATTGATAGATAAATAGATAGACAGACAGATAGATATACAGTAGAAGGAAATTTGGATATTTGAGGGCGAGTAGAATGACAAAAAAGCAGATTTTTTAAAACCAGCAAAGCCATATTTTCACAGACCGCACCAGACCCCAAAATCCTCCCCCCCTTAAAAAACAAAAATAAGCAGGAACAGATAGATAAAAAAATTGAAGGAACTGTGGGAGAACTCACGAATAAAATACAAGACCTATCAGTTAGATCAAAAGTTATAGAGGAATCAAACAAGAAAATTCAAAAAGAAATGCAGGAACATAAAAGGGAGACAGAAAAAATGAAGGAGGAAATAAGAGATTTGAACAAATCACAAGAACAGATTGAGGATAGCTTAGCTATGACAGAAATGCGTCAGAAACAACTCAATTTAAAATTCAGAGGAGTAGAAGAAATTAATGAGAATATAAAAGAAAAAATGATAAGAGAATTAGCAAAATGGTTGAAAATAAAAGAAGAAGAAGTAGCCTGTACTGTAGAAAGCACATTTAGAATAAGGGTGAAATCCCAGCAGCTCAAACTAAAAAAATCTCCGGGTGATTGTTTGATGATTTTCAACTCAATTGAGATGAAAAATATGATATTAAGAACAAGTTATCGGGAAAAAATTAATAATTGAAAACAGAACAATTATTATATACAAAGAAATACCAATTAGACTTTTGCGTAAAAGACAAGGATACCGACAAATAGTAAGTGTCTTTCAGAGAAACAATATACAATATAGATGGGAGTTCCCCGAAGGAATTACCTTCTATTATAAAGATAAAAGATTCAGATTGACAGATACACAAGAAGCAGAAAATTTTTTGAGAAGATATGAGAAGGAGCTAGGAAAAGGGGAAGAAAGGTACGGAGGAGGAGGGAGATATACAGAAAGGAGGAAGGAAAATAAGGCAAAAAACACAGAGAAGCAAAAGAGAGAGAGAGAAGAGGAAGAAGAGGAAGTGGAAGAGGAAGGAGCAGTAGGAGGAGAAGAAGAGGAGGAGGAAGAAGAAGAGCTAACGGAGAAGAGGTCGACTAGAATATAAATTAAAGTCAAACAATATAATGTCGTTAAAGGTTCTGTCCTGGAATGTAAATGGTTTGAACGAAAAATCTAAAAGGAATAAAATTCAAAAGGTGTTAAGGAATAAAAATTATGATGTGATCTGTTTTCAGGAAACACACGTGGCAAAAAAACACAAACATATACTAGCAAATAAAAGATTGGGAGTAGAGTTTGTTAATTCAGACACTAATAAAAAAAGAGTTGTGATATACGTGAAGGAGAAATGGGACCCAATATTAATATGTAAGGACGATGAAGGAAGGATTTTAGGAGTACAAATCAACCATCAGGGAGAAAAGATTAACGTTATAAATGTCTATGCACCAAATATGAATAAAGCTGAATTCTTTAAAAAATTGGAACAAATGCTAACAGAATTGGAGGATCATAAGATGATTTTACTTGGAGATTTGAATGCCGTGCCAACACCTGAATTAGAAGCGTGAAAAGAAGAAAACTTAAGCAGGGGAAATTACCAAGAACATTTTATAATCTGGTGGAAAATCTAGATCTGATAGACATCTGGAGACATAAAAATCCAATAACGAAACAATATACACACCTGTCAGAACCACACCAAAGTTGGGCCAGGTTGGATCAAATATGGGTCTCAAGAGAATTAACATTAAGAGCACTTAAATGTGAAATCCAACCCAGAAATCTTTCAGATCATAGCTCAGTAACATTGGAGATAAAAAGCAGATTACAAGGAACATACAGATGGAGAATGAACGATTATCTTTTTGAAAATGAGGAAATAATTGAGAAGGCCAAAAGAACGTTAAAAGAATATTTTGAGATGAATTTAAATAAAGACACTAATATAGAGATAGTTTGGGATGCCAGTAAGGCAGTGTTAAGAGGATTTTTAATTAATCAGAACAGCCATAGGAAAAAGTTAAGAGAGCAAAAAAAAGAAGAAATACTCAATCAATTAAGAGATTGCAAAAGAAAACTAGCAATAAATCCAACTGAGGAGCAGGTTAAACAAACTTATAGAATATTACAAACGCAATACTCAAATTTAGTAGGTCAAGAAGTAGAATGGAGAATCAAGATATGGAAGCAAAAATTCTTTGAATCAGCAAATAAAACCGGAAAATTATTAGTGTGGCAATTACGAAAAAACAAAAAACAAAATATGATCAACAAATTAAGAATAGAAGAGCAAATTGTGGAAGAACCTAAGAAAATAAAGGAAAATTTCATCAAATTTTATGGAAAATTATATAAGAGAAAAAGAAGACAGCACAGAAATAAAGAAATATTTAGAAGAAAATAGACTAAAAGGATTAACAGAAGAAGAAATAACACAATTAAATAATCCTATAAAAATTGAAGAAATCCAGGATGCGATAAAAAGAATGAAATTAGGAAAGGCTCCAGGGCCTGACAGCCTTTCACCTAAATACTACAAAGTTCTAGAGGAATATTTAGCCCCGGTGCTGTGCGAAGTAGCGAATAACATCTTAAGCGGCGGAAAGATACCAGACTCATGGAAGGAAGCCTATATTACATTAATATCTAAGCCTGACACAGATAAATTAGATATGAAAAACTACAGACCAATATCATTATTAAATAATGATTATAAATTATTTGCGGAAGTAATGGCCAACCGTCTTAAGAAATGTTTAAGAAACCTTATCCATACAGATCAAGTCGGATTCTTACCCAATAGACAATTAAAAGACAACATAAGACATATAATTAACATCATTGAATACCTAGAGGCCAAGAATGAAATACCTGCGGCCCTCATTTTTATTGACGCCGAAAAGGCCTTCGATAATGTATCTTGGCAATTCCTTGTAAGATGTCTAGAAACAGTAGGGATAGAGGGTGCCTTCCTGGAAGGGATAAAAGCTATTTACTCAAGCCAGAAAGCAAAATTGATTATTAATAATGATTTAACTGATTATTTCAAAATTTCAAAGGGTACGAGACAGGGGTGCCCTCTATCACCTCTTTTATTTATAATGATATTAGAAATTATAGCAAATAAGATAAGAACAACTCCAGAAATACGTGGAATTAAAATTGGGAAAAAAGAATACAAACTGAAAGCATACGCTGATGATCTGATGGTATCATTAGAAGATCCACAAAAAAGTGTCCATAAGGTAATAGAATTGTTAGAAGAATTTGGAAAGTTATCGGGTTTTAAGTTAAACAAATCAAAAACTAAAATGATGACGAAGAACATGGAAGAAGTTATGAAAAACCAGCTAGAGGCTAAAATTGGAATTAAAGCGGTATAAAAGTAAAATACCTGGGAATTTGGCTAACTATGAAGAACATAAATTTAATGACGGACAATTATGAAACAACCTGGAACGAAATTTAAAAAAATTTAGATATATGGAACAGAATAAAATTATCATGGTCAGGAAGAATGGCTGCAATTAAGAAATTTCTATTTCAAAATATTCCGGTGATAAGAGGAAACAAAGTTTTTAAAGATTGGCAGAAAATTCTATCTAAATTCATTTGGCAGGGGAAAAGACCTAGAATTAAATTTAAATTGCTTACAGATAGAAGAGAAAGAGGAGGTTTTGCGGTACCGAATTTGAAACTGTATTACGAGGCCTCATGCCTCTGTTGGATTAAAGAATGGATTGTAATAAAAAACACTGACCTACTAGATTTAGAAGGCTTTAACACCAGATTCAGTTGGCACACAAATTTGTGGCATAATAAAGCAAAAGTACATAAAGAATTCTCCAGTCACATCGAGGACCTCTGCTAGAGGTTTGGGGAAGAAATAAAAATCTTATTGAAAGGAAAACTCCCTGGTGGTTGTCACCAATAGATATTTTAACAATTAAAAAAACAAACATAGAAGGTAAGAGATGGACATATGAAGATTTATTGGTGACAACAGAAAAAGGTTGGCAGATCTAAATGTATGAAGAACTAGGAGATAAATTAACGAGTTGGTTACAATTCCATCAAATTAATGCACTGTGGACAGAAGATAAAAAGATCAGGATAAACAAAAAAAAAATCAAGATTCCAGATAGAAATACTGGAAGGAAATTCAAAACTCTTATCAAAAATGTATAATCAACTATTAGAATGGGATACTAAGGATGAGGAAATAAAAGAAGTTGTGGTGAAATGGGCGATAGATCTGGGATATAATTTGGAATACGATAGTTGGATTAAGCTCTGGAATAAAGATATGAAGTTCACTGCTTGTGTTGCCTTAAGAGAAAACATGGAAAAAATAATGTACAGATGGTACATCACCCCTGTAAAATTAGGAAAAATCTATAAGAATGGAGATAAAATGTGCTGGAGGTGTAAAAACAAGGAAGGTAGTTTTTACCACATGTGGTGGACTTGTGAAAAAATCAAGAACTTCTGGGAGCTCATTTATAATGAACTAAAAAAAATGTTTAAATATACTTTTGTTAAAAAACCTGAAAATTTTCTTCTGGGAATGATTGGCAATGAAATTAAGAAAGAGGACCAGGCCTTATTCCAGTACGCAACAACAGCTGCTAGAATTTTAATCGCCCAAAATTGGAAATCAACCAATATCCCAACAGTAAGAGATTGGCAAAGTAAATTATTTGAATATTCAGAATTGGCAAAATTAACACAAAAAATTAGAGACCAGAAAGAAACAAAGTTTATTAAAGAATGGAATAAATTCATAACCTATATTGAAGTAGATTTAAAAAATCCAAAGATCACAGTAGGCTTAATATAACCCTTCGACATACAAAAGTTTTAAAGAAAAACTGCAGGGAAAAATGTACTACATAACCCAAAACTGAGGTGGAGGGAAGTCAATAACTTACATGTTTGTCTTTGTTTTGTTTTTTGTTTTCTTATAATTAAGTTATGTTGTTCTTATTATTGTTTTTTTTTCCGTGAAGAGTTTATTTTCTGTACATATGTATGTATATGTGTGTATGAAAATTAATAAAGAGAAATTAAAAAAAACAAAAAAGAAGTCTCTAGGCAGGTTTTTTAAAAACTACAACCAAAAAAACAAAAGTTAACAAGAGTCCCCCACAGAAATAAATACATGAATGCATGGTGGTAGGTGGGGAAAGAAAGAAAAAAGTGAAAATATTTGCAAAGAATGCTGACCCATTAAAAGCAGACAAAGGCACTTGTTCAACTAGGGGAATGAATAATTTAACTGGAACTCATGCATCCATTAAATTTACACAATTTTTGCAAGCCTTCCCCCACCCTCCCCAAGTTCTTTCATTTGTACTCTGTGGCTTCGACCATTACTAAGCATGCCACATTTAGAAATGTTGCAGCAATACCAAGGCCTAAATCTTGCTCCAAGGGATAAATGCTGGCTGGTGGCTCCTCCATACAAATAGCGTATTCCCTGCATACAGAAAGCTAGCAAGCCAGGGACAAGGGCACAAAATCTGGAAAGAGGGAAGTGTACCAATCGCCAGATGGAGAGATTCGGCAGGCACATTTGGCCCACAGTCCTTATGTTCTCCAGCCTTGGTCTAGAGCAGTGTGCTTCAGCCTTGGGCCCCAGGTGTTGGGCTACAGTTCCCATCATCCCCAATCAGCTTAGCCAATGGTTAATGACGATGGGAGTTGTAGTTCAACAGCATCTGGGGACTCAAGCTTGAAGAACACTGCTTTAGTGTTCCACAGTTCCACAGGCATCCACAGTGGAGGGTGATGGGTGAAGGAATCAGGGTATGTCCTAGATTGCAATCCACACTCTGCTCACTTTCCAGGAACCCTTGAAAGCAAAGGCCTTTTAAATTCTTTACAGAGCTGCGAGCATCTATTTTTCAATATATGCGGGAGCAGTAAATTATACATGCTACCAGTATGCACTTTCGAAATTCATCTGCTAGAACGACAGATTCAGTTGGGAGCTATAGAGAGAGACGTCTTCCTTTGCTTAACGCAGAGAGAAATCCATGTTCTTGACGGAGGTTCTTGAAAGAGTTGCTTACCCTCCGATCCAAATTAATTCTCCATCAACCTAATGGATGTGTGATATTGTGCTTATAGGACACCATCAATATTTAATGATATCATCAATAAAGCTCCATATATATATATATATATACATGCTTTTGTTTAGTGCACCTGTCGGCTGGGGACAGTTTTCCATGCTAAGAGGGTTTTTTTAAAAAAAAATCATCATAATTCATGGGATAACTAGGGAAGAAAAATTAAGGTTATGATCCAGCCAGAGCTTAGCACTAACAAGTCCCAGATATTTCAACAGAACAGTTCTTAAAGCATCTGTTTGGCATCTTCTATCGAAATTGGTGAGATAAAAAAAAAAAAGGCTCAAAGTTTTGCTTGGATTTCTGTCAGAATGAGCCTCTCAACAGGAACAATCTGTAAGTTTGAGGCTGATAGAAATCTCAGGATCTCTTCCAGACAGCCTGTTTATTGAACATTAATCCTGATTTAAATTGCAGAGAGCGTCTACAAACAGCTGAGAACCTAAGAAGAGCCTCTGGATCAGGCCAGTGGCCCATCTAGTCCGGCATCCTCTTCTCACAGTGGCCAACCAGATGACCCAGTTTGAAACCCTCAACCAGAACACAAGCACAAGAGCACCCTACCCTCCTATGGTTTCCAGCAACTTGCATTCAGAAGCATTGCTCCCATACCGTTTTCCCAGGGAATTCCCACACTTTCTGGAGCATTTTCCTGTCACCCTACTGCAAAAGAGACTACCGTATTTTTCGCTCTATAAGACGCACCAGATCACAAGACGCACCTAGTTTTTGGAGGAGGAAAACAAGAAAAAAAATATTCTGAATCTCAGAAGCCAGAACAGCAAGAGGGATCGCTGCGCATTGAAAACAGCAATCCCTCTTCCTGTTCTGGCTTCTGGGATAGCTGCGCAGCCTGCATTCGCTCCATAAGACGCACACACATTTCCCCTTACTTTTTAGGAGGGAAAAAGTGAGTCTTATAGAGCAAAAAATAGGGTAATTTTTAAATTGATTTTTGGAAGCAGATTTAATCGCACACGAGCACCAAATCCATTTTAATTTTGCAACCTGAATTTATTGGGAGGCAATTGTCAACGCTTTGCTGGTGGGAATCAGTCCAAAAGTGTCCAATATTGTGATCAGGGTGAGACGGCTCCTCCAGCTTCAGCCTTGCATTTAACAGCTTGCCTGGTAGTTACAGGGGAACAGTGAGTTCAATGGGCGGGCTCCTTCTATGGCTAGTACAAGCAGGCTGGGCCAAGGGACGACTGGTTACTCTGTCGCCCAAACACTTGGTATGAGGTGGATCCTGCATGCTCCACCAGCCTTGCTAAGCGGTCAGCCATCTGTATTTCTGTGCTACTAGTTTCCTAACAAACCATCAAATTAACTATAGAGGCTAGTAACTTTAGTAGGGATATTTGCATGGCTGGCCCAATGCCCACTGTGCCACTCATCCAGAATTCTAGCCTGATCGGGATAATTTCAAAAATTAATTCCAGAGTTAGACATTGTGCCGTTCACTGTGGCTCCCAGCTCATGTGCATCTTTCCCCTCGAGCACATGTGTGCACTCATAAAATGAGGCTTCATTTTAATGTTGTATTTTAATCTTGTTTTTAAGTTGTATTTTAATCAATTGTTTTTATACCTGGTGTTAGCCACCCTGAGCCCAGTCTTGGCTGGGGAGGGTGGGGTATAAATAATATTATTTATTATTATTATTATTATTATTATTACTACTCCATGGATGCTTTAGTTTAGAGAAAAGGTAAGAGGAGGCATGATAGACAGTCTACAAAATTATACATGGCACAGAGAAAGTGGACAGAGAATTTTTTTCCCTCCCCCTCTCTTAATACCCAAACTCACAGACATCCTGAGCTGAATGTTGGGAGGATTCAAGACAAATGAAATAAAGGACTTCTTCACAGGTGGCAGTGAAGGCCAACAACTTGGATGGCTTTAAAAGATTAGACAAATTTGTGGAGGATAAGTCTATCTGATGGCCACTAGCCATGTCGTCTGTGTTCTCCTTCCACTATTGGAGGTGGCGTGCCTCTGAATAAAAGTTGTTGAGAATCACAAGTGGGGAGAGTGTTGCTCCTGTTCTCAGGTCCTCCTTGTGGGAGGGCGTTCCACAGGGTGGGCGCCACTACCGAGAAGGCCCTCTGCCTTGTTCCCTGTAACTTCACTTCTCGCAGCGAGGGAACTGCCAGAAGGCCCTCAGCGCTGGACCTCAGTGTCCGGGCAGAACAATGGGGGTGGAGACGCTCCTTCAGATATACTGGACAGAGGCCGTTTAGGGCTTTAAAGCACCAACACTTTGAATTGTGCTCAGAAACGTACTGGGAGCCAATGAAGATCTTTCAGGATCTTTCATAGTCCACTGGCCTGATCCAAAAAGGCTCTTCTTATGTTCACTGGGCATGGACAGGCAATCCTGCTCAACCACCTTCAGGTTTTAGTCTCTGCCATATTTCAGAGTTGTAGCTTCCACAGCCATTGATAAAACACCACTCCAAAAGAATCTCAGGCCAGCCTCACTAAACAGGCATGTCAAGAGTTGCTTCTGGTGCATTGCATAAAATTTGCCTTCATATTTACAAGCCACGCGGGTGGCGCTGTGGGTTAAACCACAGAGCCTAGGGCTTGCCGATCAGAAGGTCGGTGGTTCGAATCCCCGCGACATGGTGAGCTCCCGTCATTTAGTCCCTGCTCCTGCTGACCTAGCAGTTCGAAAGCACGTCAAAGTGCAAGTAGATAAATAGGTACCGCTCCAGCGGGAAGGTAAACGGCGTTTCCATGTACTGCTCTGGTTCGCCAGAATCGGCCTAGTCATGCTGGCCACATGACCCGGAAGCTGTCTGCAGCAAACGTCAGCTCCCTTGGCCTATAGAGCGAGATGAGCGCACAACCCCAGAGTCGATCACGACTGGACCTAATGATCAGGGGTCCCTTTACCTTTATGTGTTGTAAATTGAGTGAACTCCCCCCCAACCCCCACAAATAGTGGGGTTTTTTTAAAAAAAAATTGTCCTGGAGAGCAGGTTATTTCCTAGAGGTAATTCCTTCCATTACACTCTGTGGAAAAGAGCAACCACACTTTTTTTTGCCTTGTGAAGTTATTTTCCACCCCCAGCTCCCTGCTGAGATGTTTCATCATAGCTTCCTATTGCAGCTATAGAAAATGCAACCAAACTACATATTGTGTGCAGTTTTCATTGTCCATGTATAAAATCAAATATGTTTTGCCTCCCTTCACAATGCACAGCGCTAGTTCAAAGGCTCTCCAAACTGACGGCTCTCCCCTACGCAGAAAGCTTCCTAGATGCCAGGACAGGCCTTCCAGCTGCCACCCTTGAAAACTAGTTGACATACTGCATATGAAATGGAGAAGTTGCTCTGGGTGGGTGGGAAATATCCTGGCACGAGTGTATTCTTGTGAGTAGCAATTGCTAGGAATCACAAGGTGGAGCGTCAAGTTGCTGTTGCACTCAGGTCTTGCTTCCAGGCTTCCCACTGGGGCATCTGGTTGGCCAGTGTGAAAACAGGATGCTGGACTTTGATGGACCCCCTTTGAGCTAACCCAAACACCAGGCTCTTCTACGCCAGGCTCTTCTTACAAGTAAGGTAAAGGGACCCCTGACCGTTAAGGTCCAGTTGTGAATGACTCTGGGGTTGTGGTGCTCATCTCGCCTTATTGGCTGAGGATGCCGGCGTACAGCTTCCAGGTCATGTGGCCAGCATGACTGAGCCACTTCTGGCGAACCAGAGCAGCACACAGAAACACCATTTACCTTCCCGCCGTAGCCGTACCTATTTATCTACTTGCACTTTGATGTGCTTTTGAACTGCTAGGTTGGCAGGAGCTGGACCGAACAACAGGAGCTCGCCCCGTTGCGGGGATTCGAACCGCCAGCCTTCTGATCAGCAAACCCTAGGCTCTGTGGTTTAGACCACAGCGCCACCCGTGTCCCGTGTTACAAATAAAGGTAAAGCTAAAGGTACCCCTGCCCGTATGGGCCAGTCGTGTCCGACTCTGGGGTTGTGCGCCCATCTCACTTAAGAGGCCGGGGGCCAGCGCTGTCCGCAGACACTTCCGGGTCACGTGGCCAGCGTGACAAGCTGCATCTGGCGAGCCAGCGCAGCACACGGAACGCTGTTTACCTTCCCGCTGGTAAGCGGTCCCTATTTATCTACTTGCACTTAAGGGTGCTTTCAAACTGCTAGGTTGGCAGGCGCTGGGACTGAGCAACGGGAGCGCACCCCGCCGCGGGGATTCAAACTGCCGACCTGAGGATCGGCAAGTCCTAGGCGCTGAGGTTTTACCCACAGCGCCAAATAGCAGGTGGCAATTACAAGGCCTTTGCACACCACATCACGTTGACCTGGAACACAGGAATCTGCCTTATACCAAATCAGGCAACCTAGCCCAGGGTTGTCCACTCTGACTGGCAAAAGCTCTCTCTCTCTCTCATGTTTTCAAGCACAGGTCTTTCTCAGCTCTGCCTGGAGATGCCAAGGATCGAACCCAAGACCTTGGGCATGCAAGGCAGATGTCCTACCACTGAGCAATGACCCATCTGCTGTCTTTTATAAACCACTGAAGCAAGCAAAAGCAGTTCTGAGAATCAGTTCAGATTTGTAACTAAATGCCTCAGAAACACTTAAGCCCAGAGTGCTAATGCATATTGGCAGGGTAAAAATCCATAACTCACACATCTTCCGTGAGTGTTTCTGCCTGGCTGGGATGTGTCATTGAACCCTGATAATTAATGCCTCCTGCTTCCTGGACATAGTTCCTGGACATTACATTAATGCCTCCTGCTTCCTGGGCATGCAATTATCTGCAGAAACTAGCCTACTGTGCAGGAGTAAAATTGGCATATGTAGCTTGGCCCATTTTTGCCTCCCTGCCCACCACTGAGATGGGCTCCAAGAAGTTACTTAGAACGGAGCGTGGTCCTCAAGTCATAAATATCGCCCCAACCCCTGATCTCACTTGCATTGTCTTCCTATAGCACCCCCCCAAAAAAGATATTTTGCCCCCAAATAAGCCTGCCCATTCCAATGATGTGTCTATTACTACTGTGGCCCTTGGAAAGTTGCATGTAAGGGGATACGGCCCTCAGGACAAAAAGGGTTTCCTAATCCTGGGCAATAATATTATGTCGCTGTGGAACGGAGTCAGGTGGAGACACAACACTCACATTCTCTCTCTCTCTGGTGTAACTCTCCCCAGTTGTGAAGAACCAGAGTACAGTGGTACCTTGGGTTACAGACGCTTCAGGTTACAGACTCCGCTAACCCAGAAATAGTACCTCGGGTTAAGAACTTTGCTTCAGGATGAGAACAGAAATCGTGCAGCGGTGGTGCGGCAGCAGCAGAAGGCCCCATTAGCTAAAGTGGTGCTTCAGGTTAAGAACAGTTTCAGGTTAAGAACGGACCTTCAGAACGAATTAAGTTCTTAACCCGAGGTACCACTGTACTCAAAAATTGGCATGCCAGGGATGACAATGAAAGGGAATTCAGTGCCACCAGGGGTGGGGAAGGGGGGCAGAACACGGAAGGGCTGTGGCTTGGTGGTAGAGTATCTGCTCTGCAGATTCAATCCCCAATAGTATCTTCAGGCAGGGCTGGGACAGCAGTGCTAGAAACTCAGATATATAAGCTAGGCGCCAAATGGCTCCTTAAACCAGTCGCCAAAACGGAATGCCTAGGTGCCAAATTGGGACCAAAAGTCTCAAAAGTTGTATTTTTCAAAAACAACTTTTTGTTTTCCTGAAATCCATTCTGATTGTGCAGATAAAATGTCACAAATAGAATTCTACAGGATGGGGTTTGTGTGTGGAAACAGTCAGGACCCAATGATCCCCAGGTATGCACCTCCAGATGGTGGTGCCCTGACATCTTCACTTGGTCGCAAGTGGCCGACAGCCAGGTTCGAAACGCACCTGGTGCCTGGCAAATTTTGAACACTGTGGGGGAGACTCCCTTCCAGAAACCCTCAGAGAGCTACTGGCAGTCGGTGTAGACAATACTGAGCTACATGGACCAGGGGTTTGACTCAAGCCAGCTTCTTATTTATAACATCCCATCACTTAAAACCATGAAGACTAGAATCTTACTTTATATTTAGGGGGCGGACCACAGCTCAGCGGTAGAGCATCTGCTTTGCATGCAGAAGGCCCCTGGTTTATGCTCCAATTGCATCTCCAGGTAGGTCAGAGCAAAACACCCTGCCCCAAACCCAAGAGAGCTACTGCCAGTCACTGCAGACAATACTGAGCTGGATGGACAAGGGGTCTGACTCAGGCTAAGGCAGCTCACTGTGTTCCTGTTTAATTGAGCTCTTTATATGGAATAACGAGGACTAGAACCTTACTTTATTTGAAAGGAAAGGTGGCACCTGCTTTCCGTACAATGTAGAAAATATTGAGCTAGACAAACCATTGGTCTCATGGGATATAAGACAGCTTCCTGTGTTCCTAGTTTGAAAACCAGAGCCCTATCCAACACAACTGAAGCCAAAAAACCTTTTATAGGCAGAGCAAAAAGGAGACACACAGAAAAATATGTACTAATCCAAGCCTAGCCCTGCCTGCACAGTAAAAAGAAATTTCTATTGTATGCACCAAGTCAAAACCAGATTTGTGTTAAATCTGTCGAAAAACAAATATTAACTGCAGATTAAGGTCAAACTTGGATGGTTGATCCAGGACAGCCATATGGTATCCTTCAGCATGCAGCAGTGTAAAAAAACGGGGGTGGGGTGGAATACGAAGGGGACCCTGACAAACCATATACTGTACAACATCCTGTATAGGAGTTATATTTAAATCGACTGGGGAGGAAATATGCCAACAATTCCATTTGGAAATTCCCCAGCAATACTTGGCTTTTGATCACAGGAAAAGAAAGGGTTAATTTTGGGATGTGTTGAAAGCTTGTGGATAATAAAAGGTATGCAAAAATGCTTATCCATCTGCCTAAGTGTGTGCTTAATTACTTTGAGCTGCAGCCAGTACAACCTTTCAGAGCAGAAGCACTGAAAACAATGAATATTGCTCAATTCAATCCATTAATTTCAGTGGGCCTACTCTATGCAGGACTGAATTGGGTACAACCTGTTGTTCTTGTTTTCATTTATAAAAAAACTGCAGTGTAAATGAGGTACTAATGAAGCCTCTAGCATGGGCCTCTATGGAAAGACAAACTCTTTTCTTTCCAACCATGTTTGCAACAGGACAGTGTACAATAAAAATGATCAAGCAAGAAAACACAAGAAAACACACAAAAAACCCCGTATAAAAAGCCATTCCCTAATGTCGTCATGAGCCCAGAGTCCAGAAGCAAACTAAGAGATGCAGAGTCAGAGGCTGTAGAGTCAGAATTATGCTCTTAAAAAAGAAAAGAAAAAGATGCAGCACAAAAAGAAAACTGATCAGGAAGGAGGAAATATGCAAACTCAGATCCAAGTTCTCAGTTAATAAGTCCTTCTACTGACCCACTGGAGCAAAGAAGTTCAAGAAGGTCTGAATGCAGTGGTGGAGCTTCATGCTCCTGCACCGGGGGTGGGGGGGCTGGCATGCATCCTGGGGGCGTGGCACACCGCCTGCAGGGGCGTGGCACCCAGTGCGGGTGGGGGGGGTCAGCCGCAATGGCACCCCACCGGGATCACGCTGCCGGGGGCAGTTTGCTCCCCCTCCCTTCCTCCACTAGTGTCTGAATGGCCTCCAGCGTCCAGCAGCAATGGAGACACAGAATCAAAAGATGCATAGCCAATATGGGGACATGAGGGACCAAGGGCAGATGGACCAGATCCCACAGTATCAAGGTCCATACAACTACAGTGGACGCTCAGGTTGCAAACATGATCCATATGGGATGCACGTTTGCAACCCGCAGCATCCGCAACCTGCAGTGGCGCGTCTGTGCACGCGCAGGTTGCGATTCGGCATGCGCGAGTACAGAAACCCAGAAGTAACCCGTTCCAGTACTTCCAGGTTTCGGCGGGTCATATACAGAAAAAAAGCAACCTGAAGCGTCTGTAACCCGAGGTATGGACTGTAAGTCAGAATCCTCATGCACATTAGTAAGTGCAGTTTGGCGGTGGAACAGACTCCCTCTGGAGGTGGTGGACTCTCCTTCCTTGGAAATTTTAAAGTACAGTGGTACCTCGAGTTACAAACACCTCAGGTTACTAACGCTTCAGGTTACAAACTCTGCTAACCTAGAAGAGTTACCTCGAGTTGAGAACTTTGCCCCAGGATGAGAATGGAAATCGTGTGCCGGTGGCGCAGCAGCAGCAGCAAGAGGCCCCATTAGCGAAAGCACGCCTCTAGTTAAGAACAGTTTCAGGTTAAGAACAGACCTCCGGAACAAATTAAGTTCGTAACTAGAGGTACCACTGTAGACGTTGGATGGCCATCTGTCATGTATGATCTATTTGAGACTCCTGCATTGCAGGGGGTACACTAGATCAGTGTTTCCCAACCTTGTGCCTCCAGCTGTTTTTGAACTACAACTCCCATCATCCCTGAATAGCAAGACCAGTGGCAAGGGATGATGGGAATTGTAGTCCAAAAACAGATGGAGGCACAAGGTTGGGAAACACTGCACTAGATGACCCTTGGGGTCCCTTTCAACCCTACAGGTCTACGATTCTGTTATCTTATCCCTGGGCCTGAGGAACTGGGGTCCTTCTAACCGACCCTCACCAGTCCGACTCTGCAGGGAACGCTCCCAGAAGGAGGCCAAGGAACACCTAACATGTGCCTGCCTGCAAGCGGGACGGGGTGGATTGGCCCTTTAAGGACCCTGGTTCTATAAAAGTGGGTGGAGCCTAGGAAAAACAGGGGGGAGGAAGAGGAGCCTCAACAGGCCACAGCATTCTCCAACCTTGGTTGGAGGAACTTGCTCACTGCCTGATGACTGCGAACACTAGCCCTGGAGGCTCCCCTGCAAGAACGGAACAGGACAAATGCACACAAAATCTGAGGGTGGACAGGAAATATCGGAGGGGGAGGAGATCAGATCTTTGCAGGAAACCGCAAGTTCAGGCGCTAATCTGACATGACTTCTCCACTCCACATTTTGCTGATGTTTAACCTAACATGGTTTGGGACGCGGGTGGCGCTGTGGGTAAAACCTCAGTGCCTAGGACTTGCTGATCGTAAGGTCGGCGGTTCGAATCCCCGCGGCGGGGTGAGCTCCCGTCGTTCGGTCCCAGCTCCTGCCCACCTAGCAGTTCGAAAGCACCCTTAGGAGCAAGTAGATAAATAGGTACCGCTTACCTAGCGGGAAGGTAAACAGCGTTTCCGTGTGCTGTGCTGGTGCTGGCTCGCCAGAGCAGCTTCGTCACACTGGCCACGTGACCCGGAAGTGTCTTTGAACGGTGCCGGCTCCCGGCCTCTTGAGCGAGATGAGCGCGCAACCCTAGAGTTGGTTAGGACTGGCCCATACGGGCAGGGGTACCTTTACCTTTACCTTAACCTGAATGCACTGGAGAATCCATCACCAGCAAGACAAGAGATGCCTAACCCTCTGGACCGATTCCTTCCAAAGCTTCCCCCCAACCTTCAGGCTGTTTCCCTCCCTCAAGGCAGGGGATGTAAGACAATAGCTTCTGTTCTGGGAAGCTAAAATGATCAAGGGGACGGAGGGACTGCCCTGAGAGGAAAGGCTGGCACATTTGGCACTGTTCAGTTTAGAGAAAAGGTGAGTAAGTGGCAACATGACAGATAAGACGTTTATAAATTTATGCATGGAGTGGAGAAAAGTTTTCCTCCCTCTCTCATAACTCTGGGACTCGTGCACAGCCAGTGAAGCTGAACGCTGGAACATTCAGACCAGACAAAGGGAAGGACTTCTCCATGCAGAGCATAGTGAAGTAGTGAAATTCGCTCCCACAGGAAGCAGTGATGCCCACCAACCTTGATGGCTTTAAAAGAGGCCTGCATGGTTGGAGCCTGTTTTGGGGCTTCTCATTGGGGGCATCAGGCTGGTCACTGTGACAACAGGATGCTGGCCTGATCCAGCAGCGCTCTTCTTATGCTCACCCAGAAGCTTTTGTGGGTGCTAACAGCATCGCATATTAATGCCCTGACATCAGGAGCACAAATCATAATTAACGGACAACAAAAAAGGATGCTAGAAGGGGGGTCATTATCATCTTGCCTCCTTGAACTTTCTCCAGTTAACACTAACCCTAAAGTAAACAGACCGTTGGCTTTATGAAAAATGCTTTAAGAAATCCTGAAGATCCGTATGAGGATCATATCAATGTACACACCTGTCTTGCTTTCCAACAAAAAGTAACTAAATGGTGCTTTGTAGTTTGTATTTTCACAAACTTCCTGAGATTTTCTTCTCCAGAGGATTTAGATGAACAAAAGCATTCTTTGTCAGATTATTCTTTTGCAGAGCAAATCCTTAAATAACCTGATCCTGACGTGCACTAGTGGTTCACAAAGCAGAGAAGAAATATTTTTACAGTCTGTACTTGTGCAGGGAAAGGTAGAACAGGGTTGTTGTGCAGTTCAGCGTGTGCAAAGAGAAAATGAAAACCGTGCATTTAATTTTATCCCAACACTGTGTAGAAGAGTAGATGAAATGACTCCTGCAACCTGAAGAAATTTTACACACTGGACTGTGCCATTTGCATGAGGAGAGGAACATCTCGTGATGAATCACCCCACTTGGCCTCAACAGATGCGTCCTACATATTTTTACTCTTTTTTAAGCAGTCATAAGGACCAGAAACTTGGATCAAACAAAACATCACATTAAAATGCATGATTTGGTCTCGGCTCATACTTGTTTTATTTGTACATAGAAACTGTGTGCGCAGTAGTTATTGTGGGATCAGCTACAGAAAATGGGGAAACAGAACAATGAGAACATCCATGGTGTATCGACGTAAGTGCTATTATGTGGATTTGTTCTCCTTTCTCTCACTAACCCTCATTTTTCTAAAGATGAAAATGCAGCATGACCTACAAACTGTTCCTACCCCCCAGGCTTTCTTCCCTCCCTCTCCCCCTCTTTCATTTGTGGGTTGATTTATTTTTTAAACACTAGCCCTGCACCACCACCATCTTTACCCAAGTGAAACCTCGGAGTTAATTACAGCTTGCCCATTAAGGCACAAACCATTTTAATGTTGCCCCAGTACCTCAGAGAAGCTTAGGGTGGGGTGCAGCACAGGGCCATCGCCTCCACACTTTGGTAAACCCAAGGCATTAAAAGAAGCAACCCCACCCCCAAATAAAACTACCCCAGCTAAGAGATCTAAGGAGCAACAAACATGCCCTTAAGGGACATTAATACTCCCTCTGCTTGAATGTGAATGCGCATACCCCCCCCCAATAGATCAGTTTCTCCAGGGCTTGGTTTTCCAGATAAAAGGAAAATATTTCAGAACTGGGGAAGGGGGGGGGGGAGGGGGAGAGTGTCTCACATCATTTTACTGACCCATTTCCTAAACAGATGGAAGTTCAAGGCATTTTTTCGTAAGTCTGTGCTATTACATTTATCATCATCATCCTGTCAAGATCATCAGAGGGGGCCTTTTTTACCACTCCACCATCCTCTGAAGCTCAGGGGGAGGGGACGGGGTGGCCCAGGAGAGGGCATTCTCTGGGGCAGCCACTAAGATGTGGAATTCCCTCCCCACATAGGTACATCTGGCACCTTCATTATGCAGTTTCCATTGCATGCTGAAGATGCACCTCTTTGACATGCTCTTTGGCACCTGACATCACTCTCTAATATATAAAATCATAAGGATGCTGTCATGCTGCAGTTCGCTTACCCACAGACAGGTGGAGCTGCAAACTACATAGCGTGATGAGCTGCTGGACCATCTGGCAGCCCTAGCAAGGCATGGAGAGGAAATGGGTTCTGAAGGACAGAGATGCAGGGCCCAGACAAAGTGAGGAGGAGAGAAATTCTGTGGGGAGGAAAACTGAGACAGGGAAGGGGGTCGGTATGTGGAAGGAATGGGGGGGCACCCTCTACTTGCTTACATATCCACTTTCTTGTGGTTTTCCAAGGAGACACTTGGTTCGTCACCGGATTAATAGGTCTTCCGTCTGATTCATTCATATTATTAAATGATATATTTAATCAGCCAGTCCTGAGGGTCGCCAGCCACCCCTGCAGTGTAGGCAAACTAAATGGATTGTAGGCTATAGTTTTCAAAGAAGAACTGGAGATGTACAATGCCAACGCAGATCTGGGGAGAGAAACCATTTTCTCCTACTGCCCTTGAGGCAAAAGAAAACATGTCCACCTAAAACAAAAACACAGCTTACGCAGACCATTCTTGCAAGACCTCAAACCCCTTCAAATCAGGGCCATAAGGAACATGAGAAGAGTCTGGTTGCTGAATCAGGCCAAAGGAAGCCCATCTAGTCCAGCACCCTGTTCTCACAGTGGCCAGTGAGATGTCCCAATGGGAAACTCTCAAGTAGGACATCAATGCAATAGTTGTTGCTCAGACTGCATTTGAGGATGGAAGCTCCATTCTTAGCTGGCATGGCTAAGAAGATCCCTGCAGGTCAGAGCAAGCAGGATAGGAGTTCAATAGCAACACTCCCCTCACTTACGATTCTCAGGAACTGATGTTCAGAGACCATACTGCCTCGGACAGTGGAAGAAGAACATAGCCATTGTTGCAAGCAGCTACTAAAAGTCTAAATAGGCCCTACACGCCATTCATCAAACCCCACCAAATCTAAGAGCCCCTGATTCAAAAGGAAAATGTATTCCACACTATCAACAATATTTAGAAATGGGTTAAGAGATGGCCTTTATGCCAGAATCCTTCCTAGACTGTACCCATTACAGTTTGTGGGAATCCCATCTTCAAATGATCCTCCACACTATTCAAATCCCTGCATGCCGAAAATGGGAATGAGAGGAATTAACACTGTAGTCCTCTGCACCCTTCCTCCTGAACCAGTCTTCTACATGCAGGAAGCACGTTTGCAAGAAGTTTGCAAGACAAAAACCAGACACTGAATAAGCCTGCTTCAACACGCCCCCCCCCCCAAACAACAACTGAGCTCCTATCAATGTGAGAACTGTAATTTAAACACATCAAGACTAATCCACAGGGAATTTCCTAGGGATTATTACTGGCTAGAGAAGCTGGTGGCCAAAGGCTCAGCCAAGAGCTGTTAACCCAAGATGGTAACTGAGCCCAGAGAAAAGCCCCCTCTTCCAAGATAACTGCTCCTTGACCCCCTCCCCTGCACCTTAATACTGCGGAGCCAGCCTTTCCAAGAGGAGACATAAACCAAGCTGGTCAGTCCATCCTTCCGTTTACCAAATCTCTGAACAAACCCAGCAGAGGCCTAAATATTATTGTTACTGATTACATTCATGAATCACTTCCCATGAGACATCGCAAAGCAATTTTCAATGAAATAATACACGTAAAACAGCTGGGGGGGGGGGAGAAAGAACTGCTCTCTCTCTCTCTCTCTCTCTCGCACACACACACACTCTCCTGTCAGGGATTCTCAAACTTTCACCTCCTTTCCAACTACGGTTATATGAGTCTATGACTAGGTTATTGTGTGTGTGTGTGTGTGTATCAAATTCTAAAGCATATATAGACCACTTAACATCTCATAAATCTCTTAAGCAGTGACTTAGATATTATATATAAAACCTGCTGCCCATTTACCTGAGGGTAACCTAATTAATGGGACGCAGGTGGCGCTGTGGGTTAAAGCCTCAGCGCCTAGGACTTGCCGATCGAAAGGTCGGCGATTCGAATCCCTGAGGCGGGGTGCGCTCCCGCTGCTCGGTCCCAGCGCCTGCCAACCTAGCAGTTCAAAAGCACCTCCAGGTGCAAGTAGATAAATAGGGACCGCTTACCGGCGGGAAGGTAAACGGCGTTTCCGTGTGCAGCTCTGGCTCGCCAGAGCAGCGATGTCACGCTGGCCACGTGACCCGGAAGTGTCTCCGGACAGCGCTGGCCCCTGGCCTCTTAAGTGAGATGGGCGCACAACCCCAGAGTCTGTCAAGACTGGCCCATACGGGCAGGGGTACCTTTACCTTTACCTTTAACCTAATTAATAAATTGCACAAGGTTTGGGAGACTTTCCCCTCATGAACAACATTCTGGATTGAGGGAACGAATGCAGTGCTGGAGTTAGGGTATTTTAGGTGGTTCCCCTGCACAGGGCGCTGAACCAAGGGAGCATGTAATAAAATAATAAAATAATAATAATAATAATAATAATAATAATAATAATAATGCCTATTTTTATACAGACACATACTCAAAGTTAGGCCTTAATCAGATGGGTGACTGAGTTGCTGCGCATGTGCAGAATGGAAGGTGAGGGGGTGAAGGGCCTGAAATTAAGAAATATTTAGGGGGGGTGCCAAATTTTGTTCAGTGCTCAGAGTGTCATATTAACAAAGTCTGCTCTTGGCATATGCCACTGGTAGGCACGGCCAGAGGTAAGAAGCAAGCAGGGAGTTGCCAGGCATATGCATGTCAGAGAAGTCACTCAAGCAACGCAGTCCAGAGAGAAAAGTCTGGATAACACTCAACTGAGCAAACTGAACAAAAAGAACACATAAATTTGAGGAGAGGGGGTTTGGCTCTCCTAGTTCTGGCCTTGTGCAGAGCAGAGAGACATTCAATCATGTGGAGGGAAAACTCCCTCAGAATGGCACATGCTACTCTGACAAACATCCTGCCACTCTGCCCGGCTGCCATGCAACACCTACAGACCTCTCTTAGCTAGTAGACTACCTCCTCTGCCCTCCCCCCCTAAAAGAAGAAGAAGAAGATGCTTGACAAAGAATTTCCCCTTTTGGGAGGAATTCTTAGGGTTGTTTTCTGTTCCTCAGCTATTTTTGTTGTTGTTCTGTGGGTTGCAGTGTTTTGACTTCAAGTGCATCATCTCTCATACCTGAGCATCAGAAATTGGAGGGATGAGATGAGAGACAAAGACAGCAGTGGCAACAAGAGCAACAGCTTCCTTTCTTGAAAACACCCTTGCATACAAAAAAAGCATGAAAAGAGGGTTCTGGTAGCCACCACTTCCTGCCTCCCTCAGTTCCCCGCAGCGAGCTAAGGGTGGAGGACGCTTCTAGAGATTTGAATATGTCAAGACTTGAGAGGCCTGCAAGAGGTTTTTGACTCAGGAAAGTTACCAGGCCAGAGAATAACCACACTTAAAATGAGCCAGTAACAATAGCTGAAATCAGTACCTGGTTCAGAAGCAGAATAAAATAATCATAATACAAATACAGGATTACAATTTCCAGAAGCTTGTAAGCCCACTGAGGTGGTAAAATTAAACTTTGGGAAGAACTTATGAGGTCAGACCATTGGTCCATCCAGCTCAGTATTTTCTACACTGTGAGGTGGAACCTCAGGTCTGTATGTGGCCCTCAGGACTCACCCTAGGCCACGCATGCCGTAAAGGAAATCTGCTTGCAAAAACGTACATAATGCGAAAATTGCATACATAAAATGAGAACAGTATATCAGGCGAATGCTAAAATGCTGACAAAGAAAATCTTAAGGTGAGATCACCTTAACACACCCACACCCACACCCCTGCCCCACTACACCAGTATGCAGAACTGGCACGGTTATAGATGCCATATTAATAATATTCATTCCACATTTATCAATCAATTAGTGCAGTAGCACCTGCACTTCGGAACTCCCTGCCTCTTGACATCAGGCAGGTGCCTTCCCTATACAGACGTACATTTCCAAATTTGCACTTTCCAGAACTTTATGATAACTGAAGCAAAGACATCTTTTAAATTTGCATTTATACAAATTTTGAAACGAGGTTCTCTAACCAATCTTTACAGAAATGCATATATTGGGGGAAAGTGTGCATAAAAATGAAGTTATTAGTGAAAATAACAGTTAAAAATGAAGTATATTACGGAAGTTGGCTAAAAAATGGGCACATTAGTCCAAATCTGCGCCAAAATACTGTTGCATTTTCATGATGATTTAAAACAAATAAATAAATTGCTGCAAAGTGTGAATAACTGAATTTAAGACTGGGAAAATAAACCAAACAAAATTTGACAATTCTTCCATCCCTAATCATTAGCGACCCCCCTCCCCACAAGAACCAGAAGCACAAGGAGTCACCCCTTCAGTGAAGTGGCCACAACACTATGGAACTCCCTCCCACTAGAAGTCAGACAGGCACTATCCCTGCTGAGTTTCAGCCTTTGGGTTTAAAACTGTTTTGATTCCTGGAGGCACCAATTTGCACCAATGATTGCTACTTTGACGGTTTTAGTTTATGTTTATGTTTGTATTTGGAGACCCAGATGGCAAAAAGCAGCATATAAATATTTAAAATAACTAAATAAACATAATTCCTATCATCCCCAGCTGGCACTCTGTTGAAGAAGGGCAGCCAGATGACTCGACACAGATGAGAGAGTCCCGCATTGAGGGGGTTGGACTAGATGAACCTTGTGGTCCCTTCCAACTCTGCAATCTTATGATTTAATGACTGCACTGTTACCTGAGGTTCCGCCCTGACACAGTCACAAACGAGGAAGGACCGATTACCTTTTTAAAGATCCACGTTGGTAATAGCCAACGACAGCTCAGGAAACAGAACGACATTTGACCAGAACTCTTAAAAGCTGTTGCAGAAACGTGAGGGAGCGCGGAGAAGTCTCTCCGAACTTCATGGGGTTTTTGAGGGGCAACGCATAGGCACTGCGACCCCAAATCTCAAGGGGGGCCCCCTTGAGAGAAGCGCAACCAGCAGCGTTGGAGTGGTCCAGAAGCTTTCTCGGGTTTCTCTATTTTTTTGGAGAAGGTCCGGGAAGCGACGGATCGAGAAACGCGTTCCGGTAAGCTCTGCGAACCCCATGCGGTAATGCCTCTAGCTCCCTTTGAAAAAGCATCAAACCTCTGCAAATTTAAATCCAGATGCCCTTGGTGGTGTGTGACAAACGTGGGGTCTGAAATTTAAAAGATAGAAACCAAGGAGCGAAGGATGTTAAGAGATTAAACAAAAGAGCTCGACCTGTTTTTTCGGATTTAAGATGGCGCTGAAACCGAAATCGGAAGAGTGAAACAATGAAACTGCTTTCGCCCGCTGTAGCAACAGAAAAGCGAAAGTCCCTGCCGGCAGCTCAGCGGGGCGAGAAAATAACTGAAAGAAAGTAGCTAAACTGAAGAAAACTTTTAAAGACTTTGTTGCATTTTGGGTGAAGTGAAGAAGTGTGGCGGATATAAGAGGAGGATATAAGGTTACCGAAAGACAGAGTTCGGGAGTGGAAGAAACAAGAGGGGGAAGGGGAGAGCGGAGCAAAAGGGCCGAAGCAAATGGCGTTGAATTAAATATATCTCCCTTTCCCACCTGCCTGGTCGGCGGTTCTTTTTTTCTATTCCTCCTCCTTTATAGATTTTGCGGTTTTTTGTCTTCTGTTTTTTTCCTAACAACGGGAGGGAATATTTGTATAAGACCCACGTCCATATGATCCGCTAGAGCACGCTTTGGAATTATAGTAACCCAGTTGGTCTTTATGTACCCCGCCGGTCCGTAAGGGACCTAATTAAAAGTATTATATCTGGAAAAATAACCCGCGCGACGGAGGCTGCTACATTGCAACAACGCTGCCAGGTTTCAACTGACCCGTGAGCGGATCAATGTTCTCAGGAGAAACAGAAGCCTTACTTACGACCCCTCTCCTTTTGTTGGATTAATAAAAGATAACTGTGACCTGAAGGCTCCAGTAGAGAAGCGCAAAGCTAGGAAACTTGTTTTCTCTTTTCCGTGGACTATTGGCAGACTACAACGGGACCTGAATTACTTGTGGACTATAAAGAGACTTCGAAAGGTTTTAAATCTAAACTCTTCTTTCTCCTTCGACGCACCACTTCTTTTTGAAATTTCTGAACCCTTTGGCTCCTTGGATCCTTCCCCTGCTCCCCCCCCCTCCGTTTGGCTTTTTTTCCCGCTTTCTCTCTTTGTCTCCGCCCTCCCCCTCCCCCCCTTTCCAACCTTGACAAGAGCACAACCTGGAGAATTTTCTCAACAATCACTCCCAGTACGTGAAAATGAATTAGGCCAAACAAATGGCTGAAGTCTAACCAAAGGAAGGGAACATAACCACAACTTTTTCATTTATTTAACTCTGGGTTTCTGTTTTTTCCCTTTGCATTTCCCACCTTTTCTGATCCTATACCCCCAGGCCATCCCCCCTCCCTACCTCTTTCCCCTACCCCTCTTTTTTCTCAATTAATTTTTTTTTTTTGAGTGCTCCCCTAACACGCAAGTGTAATAACTTCAAGGTGGTAGTGCACTACCAAATAGTGGAGTGGTTAATAAGCCTACAATTTTGCCTGACTGCTGGGAATTAGTTGAGCAGTAGACGAGATATTGTGAGGGGAAAAAAATAGGACTCGCGTTTTGAATAAGGTAGTCTTCTTGATTTAAAATATAGTACTCAGACCCGGCTTAAAGGCAAACCTGTAAAGCATTTGAATTAAATAGATTTGTATAAGATTGTGCGCCCCTTAGGGGAGAGTCATAAGAAACTAAATCAAAACTTTGTTCATAATTTAAGGGGGTGGAGGAGATGGCGGGAAAGGATGGGAAGAAGTCAATAGGTACACCGATAGAGAGAAAAACCTCACGACAAGAAGAAATTAAAGACTTAGACGTACTATGGCTGAAAATAAAAGAAGAATTTAAACAGAATGAAATTCACATGGAGAAAAAGCTAGGAGAGATGCAGGAGTCGATTGATAAAAAAATAGAAGGTGTGGTTGGAGAATTGTCAAGTAAGATAAAAGAGCTAACGACTCGAACAAAGTCCGTAGAAGACTCTAACAAAAAAATGCAAAGAGAGATGAGAGATCAGAGAAAGGAAGCTGAGAAAATGAAGGAGAACTTTAAAGATTTGAGTAAGAGTCAGGACCAAGTTCTGGACAACTTAGCATTGATGGAAATGAAACAAAAGCAGGCAAATTTAAAATTTAGAGGAGTAGGGGAGGAAATCAACGAAGACATTAAAGGAAAAATGATTAAAGAACTGGCAAAGTGGCTAACCTTAAAAGAGGAAGAAGTAGCCCAAGCTATAGAAAATGCTTTTAGAATAAAAATAAGATCTAAACAAAACAAATTGAAAAAGGTTCCAGGAGACTGTCTAGTAATCTTTAAATCGATAGAACTGAGAAACATAATACTGCGAGAAAGCTACCAGAAGAAACTGATAATTGATGGAAGACCAATTATTATTTTCAAAGAAATTCCGATCAGACTTCTTCGAAAGAGAGAAGGGTACAAACAGCTAGTCAACATCCTAAAAAGGAATGGTATACAACACAGATGGGAATTCCCAGAAGGGATTTCCTTTTTTTACAAAGAAAAAAGATTCAAGATTACTGAAAGTCAGGAAGTCAGTAAATTCCTACGTAGATATGAGAAAGATCTTGGGAGGACAGAGGAGAGGAGTGGGGGGAGAGGTGGAGGGGGGGAGGAGGGGGATGATGCGGGATTGGGGGCTGTGGGGGGGGAGGGTGGGGGGGAGAGGGGGGGAGAGATAGGAGACGAAGAAGTAGGTGAGGAGGAAGAAGGAACAGAAAGTAAAACCACCCGAATTTAAATCGGAGAAACTTAAATTGGTAATTTACTGACTTAATTGTAGATAAATACTATAATGAATCTTAAAATTCTAACATGGAATGTAAATGGTTTGAACGACAAAACTAAAAGGAATAAAATTGTAAATGTTTTGAAAAAGAAAAAATTGGACGTAATTTGTATTCAAGAGACACATGTAGCCAAAAAGCACAAACATGTATTGTTAAATAAGAATTTAGGAACGGAATTTATAAGCTCCATGACGGAAAAAAAAAGGGGAGTTGTAATATATGTTAACGCAAAATGGGAACCTAAATTGATATATAAAGATAAAGAAGGAAGGATATTAGGGGTGCAAATCAACTTTCAGGGGGAAAAGATTAATGTGGTAAATATATATGCCCCAAATTCCAATAGGCTAGAGTTCTTTAAGAAATTAGAACAAGTCTTGATGAATTTAGAAAACAATAGGACGATATTATTGGGAGATTTTAATGCGGTGCCAACACCAGAGATTGATAGACAAACAGAAAGGGGAAAACGAAACCAAGGGAAATTACCAAAATCATTCCAAGACCTGGAAGAGAATATGGATCTAATAGACATATGGAGACACAAGCACCCAACAGAAAAGCAGTTTACTTTTTTCTCAGAGGTACATAAAAGCTGGGCCAGAATAGATCAAATTTGGACCTCAAGGGAGTTAACCTTAAGAGTTACAAAATGTGAAATCCAACCGAGAACCCTTTCTGACCATAATTCAATAACACTGGAATTAAAGGGCACTTCACAAGGGGGTTTTAGATGGAGGTTAAATGAATACTTGTTAGACAATGATGAGGTTGTAGAAAAAGCTAAAGTCACATTAAAAGAGTACTTTGACCTGAACCTAAATACAGGAACAAACTTAGAAGTGGTATGGGATGCCAGTAAGGCGGTCCTAAGAGGCTTCTTTATCCAACAAAATAGTTATAAGAAGAAAATGAGACAGCAAAAGAAGGAAGAAATCCTTAGACAGATAAGGGAGGCTGAAAAAAAATTAATTGAGAATCCAAAAGATGACCAAAGTATACAAATTATAAAAATACTACAAACACAATATTCGATGTTAACGAACCAAGAAATTGAATGGAAAGTCAAGCAAACGAAACAAAGATATTTCGAATCAGCAAATAAAACTGGAAAACTATTGGCTTGGCAATTGAGGAAAAGGCAAAAGCAAAATGTAATAAATAAAATAAAAGTAGAAGAAGAAGTGATAGAAGACCCAAAAAGGATACAAAAAAATTTTCTTAAATTCTACGAGGGATTATATAAAAAAGGAGAAGAAGACCTAACCCAAATAGAAAGGTATCTGGAGAACTGTAAAGGAAAGGTCATAACGGAAGAAGAAAAATCTCAACTAAACAGACCTATAAATATAGAGGAGATCCAGAACGCGATTAAAAAAATGAAATTAGGGAAAGCACCGGGACCGGATGGTTTATCGGCAAAATATTATAAAGTTTTGGGAGATGAATTGGCAACAACGCTCTGCGAGACCATGAATAATATACTAAGAGGAGGAAAGATACCTGAGTCCTGGAGGGAGGCTTTTATAACGTTGATTCCAAAACCGGACACAGATAAATTGAACATTAAGAACTATAGGCCAATATCGCTATTGAATAACGACTATAAAATATACGCAGATATTATGGCAAACCGACATGAAAAAATGTTTAATAAATTTAATCCATAAGGACCAGGCGGGTTTCCTCCCAAATAGGTTCATGAAAGATAATTTGAGACATATTATAAACATAATTGAATATTTGGAGATTAATAATAATATACCTGCGGCACTGATTTTCATAGATGCCGAAAAGGCGTTCGACAATGTCTCTTGGTTGTTCCTAATAAAATCCCTGGAGGTGGCAGGAATAGAAGGTGAATTCTTGAAAGGAATACAGGCAATATACTCAACCCAATTTGCCAAACTGGTAATAAATAATAATCTTACAAACACATTTAAAATCGAGAAGGGTACAAGACAGGGGTGCCCTCTCTCCCCGCTATTATTTATTATAGTATTAGAAGTACTGGCGAACAGAATAAGATCGAAACGAGAGATACAAGGAATTAAAATAGGATTGAAGGAATTTAAATTAAGAGCTTATGCGGACGACCTAATGTTGTCTTTGGAAGAACCACAAGGTAGTCTGGGCAAGGCGCTGGAGATCTTAGAAGAATATGGTAAACTATCCGGCTTTAAACTGAATAAATTAAAAACCAAAATGTTGACAAAAAACCTGGGTGCTGAGGAAAGAGAAGAACTGGAGAGAAAACATGGGATAAAGGTGGTAAAAAAAATAAAATACTTAGGAATATGGCTTACACCAAAAAACATAAACTTAATTGAAGATAATTATACGACCACATGGAAGGAAATTAAAAAAGATTTGGATGTTTGGAACAGAGCTAACCTCTCGTGGATGGGCAGGATGGAGACAATAAAAATGAATGTTCTTCCAAGAATGCTGTTCTTGTTTCAAAATATTCCAGTAATTAGGGGGTCAAAATTATTTAAAGATTGGCAGAAAACCCTTTCACGATTCATTTGGCAGGGAAGGAGGCCAAGGATAAGATTTAAATTACTTACAGACCGAAAGGAGAGAGGGGGACTCGCAGTCCCTAACTTGAAATTATACTACGAGGCCTCCTGCCTATGCTGGGTTAAAGACTGGATAACCTTGGAAAATACTGATTTATTGGATCTTGAAGGTGCAGACAACAGGTTCGGATGGCATGCCTACCTCTGGGCAAATAAAGAGAAGGTTCATAAAGGGTTCTCAAATCACATTATTAGGGGCCCATTATACGAAGTTTGGGAAAAAAATAAAAAACTGTTAGAATGGAGAACGCCCTGGTGGCTGTCCCCAGTAAATATCCTAACTATTAAAAAAATAAATATGGAGGAACAGAAATTAACATATGAAGATTTACTGATAAGATCGGAAGACAGCTGGAAATTAAAGCCATATGAGGAGCTGAAGGGAAAGTTAACAAGCTGGTTACAGTACCATCAAATTAACGTGATTTGGTTAAAAGATAAAAAAATTGGAATGAATGAAAAGAAATCAAAATTTCAAATTGAAATAATAGAAAATAAATTTAAATTACTATCCAAAATGTACAATTTATTACTGGAATGGGACACAAAAGATGAAGAAATTAAGGATGTTATGGTAAAATGGGCAATAGATCTGGGGCACAACATAGAATATGAAAAATGGTCAAAATTGTGGAAGGAGGGATTAAAATTCACGGCAAGTGTTGCAATCAGAGAAAATCTAGAGAAGATGATATATAGATGGTATATTACACCAGAGAAGCTAAGTAGGATGTACAAAACTGGAAATAAGGCCTGCTGGAAATGTAAAACAAAAGAAGGCAATTTCATACACATGTGGTGGACATGTGAGGAAATAAAAAAATTTTGGGATACGATATATAATGAATTAAAAAAAATATTGAGATATACATTCCCGAAAAAGCCAGAGGCCTTCCTATTAGGTATCATCGGAGAAGAAATTAAGAAAGAAGACAGAGTCTTATTTCAATACTCAACAGCAGCGGCCAGAATGTTAATTGCCCAAAATTGGAAAAACAGAAATATACCAACGATGAGGGAATGGCAAACGAAACTATATAACTTCGTCGAATTAGCTAAAATGACACAGAGAATTAGAAACCAAAAGAATACAAAGTTAAATAACGACTGGATTAAATTTATGATATATATTGAAGGTAACTATAGTAACCTACCAAATATAGCAGGCTTGTTATGAAACTTTCGATGTATAGATAGATCAAATAATCCAACATCAGCTGTAAAAATGAAACTCTTAAAATTAAGAACCCGAAATCAGGAGGGAAGGAAGTCAGCAAGTATGTGTTATCTATCAGTTTAATTTTATTTTTTTTTCATTGCTGTGGTGCTTTTTTTTTTTTTCTTGTCACTTTTTTCTGTTATTTAATTTAATAAGTAGTGGGCTTAATGCAAATTTTTTCTTTTTTGTATTAGTTGTTGTCTTAGATGGTTTTGTTTTTTCTTTATGTGTGTGTGATAAATGAAACTTAATAAAAAAGAATATTAAAAAAAAAAAAAGCTGTTGCAGAAACAAAGGCAAAACCGGTGCAGGATCTGAACTCAGTTCAACGCGTCACTTCAGGGAGGATCTTGCCTCGCTGATCCGTTCAGAGTAGAGAAGCAAGCAGGCAAAGATGCAGTTTCAACTGATGATAGCTGCCAAGAACCAGGCACTTAGCAGGTGCCTCTGCTTCCACTGCTAGCATCAAGGTCAAGACATGCCAAAAAGCCAACGGCAGTTGCTGCAAGACAGATGCAGTGCAGAATGGCCACACCAAGCTGAATTTAAACACGTTTCAGTGTTTAAGACCATGCATGTGAAGAATGTCTTATTCACTACGAAACCTGTAATGTCACCAACAAATATCAGTAAGGTGTCAAAGAGGAAATGAATGGTGCAGCGGAAAAACCACCCTGCCTACCGTCAAGCATTTATCATTATTGATTCAACACCGTTCATTCTCAAAACTGCTTGAAGGAGCACAATGAAGGCGCTGTCAGACAACCGGAAGTGGGCAGTGTGTGTAAGAAATTAGTTTAAAATGTAAAGGCTGCTATGAGCTTATTCTCGGGCCTTGTCAGGTTTATCAGCCTTGTGGTGATGAGTAGCTCTGGTATGTTGTGGCTTCAGGTAGGATGTAACGGACTGATTCCATGGCCCTGATGGCAGTAGAATTATCAACTGCTGTCAAGTTAGGCTGCCCGTTGCATCTCTCCACAATTCAGGGCTCTGGGACTTCCCTGCTTCCAATCAGGAAAAGTCCCCAGAACAGTGACTCATGCAGAGAGAGAGAGACACAGGAGGTTTAGGTTTTCTGAAGGTGAGTAATTCTGATCTTTATAATTAGGGCCAGCACTGGGGGAACTAGATCAGGAGGATCTACCGAACCTCAAGAGATGTCTGTTCCAGGGGAGGATCCCAGTGATGTCTTGAGTGAGAGAGCAGGCAAGTAGTCAGGATCTCCCTCCGACGCACCCTCAGATATGCCCATTCCAGCAGGGCCAAGAGCACACGTGATGCTGTGTCTGGCCTTACCCCACCTGTCCCCTACACCAGGAAAACCCTATTGCTGGGGCACTCAGTTCTCACCCTGCCAGCCCACTAGAAGGACCACCCTTTTGACTGCCCAGTGCAGGGACTCCGGCAGTTTGCCTTATTAAATGCTATGTCCACCCTGTGGGGGCGGGGCGGGGTTGTCACTTGTTGATTCAACACCTTAGCTCACAACTTCCTCAGGCACCCGCGGATTCCTGCAAACCTGTCACTTGCCTTATATACTGATATGACCCCAAAATAAAAACTGGAGCTTTGAGTTACAGTTCTTTGCTGGCCGGGGGGGGGGCAGGACAAGGGACTTTTGAGCGGGAGAGAAAAAATATATAATTCCTTTGGCAAAACAAATGACCAACAAGCCTTTCTTTTTTTTACCAGATGCATTCTGATATTCGATTTACTGTCGAATACCATCCATTTACCGAGAAGATAGTCTGTGCCCAGCTTTAAAAGCACAGATAATGATCTCAAACTTTCCATTTCTACGCTGTCTAATATTTCTCCCCTAACCATTCCTGAATGTATGTCAGGTTCTTGGATTTCCAGAGTTTTGGCTAACAGATTTTGCGGTTTTTACGCTGAAGATCTCTTCTCAAAACAGGTTTCTCTTGAAGCCTTCAGAGTGGGCTCAGTGGGCAGGCCCTTAGGCTTCTCCAACCTGGTGCCCTCCAGATGTTTTGGACTACATCAGCCCCACCACCATGGCCATAACCGGAATTATCCACACATCAGTTTTCACCACTGCCGGACTGCAGTGGTATTGGCATCTGGAGTTCCCCAGGTGTGATCATGCTTCTGAGCCTATGGGGAACTGTGGGAACAAGTTTTGGCTCAGTCCATCATTTTGATTCAGTTGGGATTAGCTCAGTCGGTAGAGCATGAGACTCTTAATCTCAGGGTCATGGATTCAAGTTCCACGGTGGGAAAAGGATTCCTGCATTGCAAGGGGGTGGACTAGATGACAATCATGGTCCTCTCCAGCTCTACCATTCTAGAATTCCATGTCTCTATGTTTCCCCCCGCCTGCTCCAAAGCCAGCTACACAACAACATAATGTGTCGTTGCATTGCATGAACCCCGAGCAAAGTCTATCCACACACAATCTGTCATGCTTGCTGTTATGAATTTAGATTAGGAGTGCTATATAAAGCACCAGCTACTACCAGAGGGTGCTATGCCACCCACAGTACACAAACAAGCAAATGGTCCACTAATGGGTGTTTGAAGCATGCTTTGCTCCCCAAGTATGAAGCTGTTAGCCAGGGGTCAGCAACCTTTTTCAGCCGTGGGCTGGTCCGCCATCCCTCAGACCATGTGGAGGGCCAGACTATATTTTGAAAAAAAAAAGTGAATGAATTCCTATGCCCCACAAATAACGCAGAGATACATTTTAAATAAAAGCACACATTCTGCTCATGTAAAAACACACCGATTCCCAGACCATCCGCAGACTGGATTTAGAAGGTGATTGGGTCGCATCCAGCCCACGGGCCTTAGGTTGCCTATCCCTGCTATTAGCAATGAAACTGTTGCTAAAATTGGGGAGAGGAGTGCTGCCATTTTGGAAATGAAAACATCAGCCACAATCACACCATACAGTGCAGGAGGCACGTTCACAACCCGCAGTGTTCTCAGCCTGAAGTGCCGCATCTGCGCACACGCGTGATGCGATTCGGTGCTCCTGCACATGACATCATTTTGCGCTTCTGCGCATGCGCCAAAACCCAGAAGTAACCCATTCCGCAACCTGAAAATGCGCAACCCGCAGCGTTTGTAACCCGAGGTATGACTGTACATTTAAAAACAGTATGATGCCACTTTAAACCTACGTCGCTCCCCCCCAGAAAAAATATATTGGGAAGTGTAGTTTGTTAAGGGTGCTGAGAATTGTCAGGAGACCCCTTTACCCCTCCAAGAGCTACGGTTCCCAGAGTGGCTTAACAATCAATCGCTCTTCCCAGGGAACTCTAGGAATTGTAGTTCTGTGAGACTAATACCAGGGTCTCTTAACACCTCTCAGCAGCCTTAACAAACTACAGCTCCCAGGATTCTTTGAGGGAAGTCATAGCTGTTTACATTTAAAGCAGTATCATACCATTTGAAGCAGTCATGGCTTCCCTCAGAGAATCCTGGGAGCTGTAGTTTGTTCAGGGTGCTAAACAAGAGGTGCCTACTCACTTCCCAGAGCTATAGTTCCCAGAGTGGTTTAGCAGTCAATTCCTCTTCCCAGGGGACTCTGGAAATTGTAGCTTTGTGAAGGAAGTCACAGCTAAAAACATTGTAACTGCAATTACAGTAAATTAAAAAAACATCCTTCCAGCCAAGGTAAATGGGTGGTATTCTCAAGGCGGCCAGGGATGAGTATTCCTCAGGCATGAAATGCCTGGGTAACCAGGAATGTTTTTAAATCCATCCTGAAAGTTAATAATTATGGAGACAGGTGCATCTCGCTAGAGAGGGCATTCAACTACTGGGGAGCTACCTGTGGTAGCTCAGTGCCAACCACCAAGGCCTTACCTGCCCATTGTAGGGCCTGTGATGGTTGGTATATCTATTTCAAAAGCTCTCCCCTAAACAAATACACCCTGTGCTGAAGTCTGATGTTGATGGACCCAGAACAGGTGCTCACAATGAAGGCAGCACCTGGAAGAACCTCTCAGGAAGGGTGGATTTGATTTAAATCATTTTATTTTTTTGTACAGAAAGACATTCCTGCTGGTATAATCTTAATATTTACAACCAGAAGAAGGTTTAATTTTTGGAGTAATAAATTTTCAGAGTAGTTTTTACAGTCATGTCAAAAATTACTGATTTGGTTATACAGTACTATTAGAAATACATAGACAGATAATTATGAAATTATTGTGAGGTTTAATAAGTTTGTTTATATTTGGACAACTTTTCTGCTGTACTTTATTGGAAGGAGAAAAATAATCATTTCCTTAAATAACAATTTAAACAATTTATTTAACTAAAACAATGACATTATAGCATATGTATCCAAGTTTGTTAACTGATGTGGTTATACATTTTTTTAAGAAAACAAACTTAGACTGAGTTTCAGCACACATGAAAAACTTAAAATAAATCCTTATTTCTTGATGAGTAGCCTTTGGACTATATTGTAACTTAAATAGAAAACTGTCCTTAGGAAAAAAAATTCCACCAAAAGCATTTTATTTTAAAAATCCAATTTAAATACAAAAAATCAATTTAAATTTAAAAAACACCCGATTTTTTTTTAATCATTGATTTTTATCCACCCTGCTCTCAGGTGATGGCGGTGGTGTTCAGGTGGCATCTAGGAGGTAGGGCCGGGGACCCAGGGCTGGGGAGTTAATAACTAGAGCCAGTGCAAAATCTTTAAAGTCTTGGCGGAATCTGGAATGAATAGGCTTTTCAGAACCATCCCCTCTAACATTGGTTACCAACCAGAAGAACACATTTTTACTGACTGGGCTAGTAAAATACAGTGGTACCTCAGGTTAAGTACTTAATTCGTTCCGGAGGTCCGTTCTTAACCTGAAACTGTTCTTAACCTGAGGCACCACTTTAGCTAATGGGGCCTCCTGCTGCAGCCACGCCGCTGGAGCCCAATTTCTGTACTTATCCTGAAGCAAAGTTCTTAACCTGAAGCACTATTTCTGGGTTAGCCGAGTGTGTAACCTATAGCGTATGTAACCAGAGGTACCACTGTACCAGGTAGACTGGCAACCCTAAATTCATACGCTTTATAGTGATCTGCAGCCATAAGCATATGGAACATAAAGTGCATGAATTGGGCTGAATTAAGCATTCAGCTTGGCTATGTAAGTTGCCAGCACACCACAAGAGGAAATGGGGAGAGCAGAAAGTCTTGCACTCTGAGCCTCTCTTCCTGATTATCATTTTCTGCAAAACGTTTACCTCCACGATATTGGATTTATCTGTTGCAACAGCAGCATGCGTTACCTCCTGGCTACATCTAAATGAGGAAAATGCTAATCTCAGGAAGCCCCAGCAAACCGCTGAAAAGCATTTCAATAAGGAGAGCTTCTGTAGTAAAGCAGGACATTGAGAATGATGTCACAGTTTTGCAGCAACGAAAAACAGCACCTTTAGGAGACACGTTTCTCTGCTGTTAAACATGCTTGACTTCCTTTTTGGCGAGCTGAGCATCTTTTGAAAATATTGAGATCCATCTTACATTAAGGATTGAACAAAGCGCTCTACATCAGAATAGATTTCAGTGCTACCAGCCTCACAGTAAATATGTTTTTGTGATCGTGGCAACTCTTAAAATATTTTGAGATTATAAAGCATGTCCATTTGTATTGTTTTATCAGAATGTGATCCACCTCAAAATCTTTTTCAATGAAGGGTGGGATATAAATATTACTAAGTGAATAAACAAACAAACAAACCTTTTTTGAAACTATCACCTTTGAGCATGCCCAAAGCCTTTTACACTCTCAGTACAAGGTGCCCTTTTACTTCATTCCTGACTGTTTGGAATACCCATTGTGTGTTCAAAGCTTCAGGACTAAAAGCTTACTTTTTTTAATGCACAAGTTGAAATTCCCCTGCAGAAGAAGTACCTCAGCCTTGAGGACTAGAAACTTTAAAAAAAATGTAAGGTTGAAATTATTATGCAGATGTCCTACATTGCTCAGTCAGTATAGCATGAGGCTCTTAATCTCGGGTCATGTGTTTGAGCCTCACACTGGGCAAAATATTCCAACATTGCAGGGGGCTGGACTAGATGACCCTCGCGGTCTCTTCCAACTCTTAACAATTCTCTCATTATAAGTACCTCAGTCAACACCCACTGCCTGCAAGGCATATGTAGCTCCCAGCTGCTCCTACCATATTGTGCTTATCAAGTCTACTCGATTAGGACAAAACACCTCAGATTTGTTTTCACTTGCAAACAGCTGCTTATTTTACCTCTCCCCGCTTTGCAAAATCCTGCCTGCACATGTCAATCATCCTTCTCCCCCGCCCCACCACCCTGCCTCAGCTTTACTAGAACAGACTCTTGCCAAATGTTGGGTATTCCTCAAAGCAAAAGCCTTGCTCGATAGATGGAAAGGGATGTTGTTCCTATATTGCCTGAAGCTTTTCTGTAGTAGGCATAAGGTGCTTGGGCCCTCTGCTGATGCTGAACCAGCCTGTCCAAAGCTTCAGAACTGCTCTGCATCAAGAATTCGCAACCTGAGATCCCGACAGTTTCATGGAGGGCTGCAATTCCCAAAACTGGTTTAGGAACACAGGAAGCTGTCTTATGCTAGGCTGTCATTAAAATTTTAAATGAGCCAAAATGTAGGAAGCTGTCTAGCTCAGTACTGTCCACACTGACTGGCAGCAGCTCTTGAGGACTGCATGCAGGGAACGTTCCCAACGTCACCTAGAGATGCCACTGAGAATTGAGCCTGGCAGGTTCTGCACACAAAGCAGATGCTCTCCTACTGAGCCACAGTCCATCCCAAGAGTTTAAGTGTCTGTCCTGCCTCCCAGGGACATTGTTAGAAAAAGCAGCTACTTGTGGCAAGCATGGAGTTCACTGCATCCCCTGACCCAGATTGTCCCATGCAACCCGACAGCCAATAATGACAGCCAGACATAGCATCATCCATGTGTATAGAATCACACCACAGAAATTTCCAAAGAGACGGACAAGTTTGTAATTAGCTGTTTCACCTGGAAAATGAAGCCTATCATCTCTCCTGCAGCAACATGTCAAATCAACCTGTAGACCTACTCAGGGCCGACCCACCCATTAACTTCACTGAGGCACTTGCCTCAGGCACAGGCTGAGGACAGCTGAGAGGGGCGGCATAACTGGAAAAAGAAGGGCATCCTCGCCTGCCTTCATTTCTCATTTGGCTGCTGATAGGAGCCGCCATCCCAGGACAGTTCCTCTGCCGCTGCCCCTTGTTCCTTAATGGCCTCCTTTTTTTTCCCCTGCTAGCTTCGGTGTGTTGAGGCTTCCCTGGGATGCCTCCAGTTGCCTGTGGCAGCAGTAGTGGGTGCCGTTTTCTGATCTGCCTCAAACAGCAAAATGTCTTGGACCAGCCCTGAAACTGTATGGCTGTTAAGGATGCAGGGATGCCGCGACCAATTTCCAGAGTTATTCAGTAAATGCATTTTCGCCTCAGGAGCAATTGTGGCGCTCATCCACAACTCCGAAATCCTGCTGCGTCTCGCAAGTCACAAGGCCCGCTAACGCCATGCCACCCTCGGCCTCCAGCTCAAATTCCCTTTGGCCAGCTCTCCGCAGCTAAAACACCTATCATTAAGCTATTTGTTGCACCCACAAATCCCAACCTGCTCGTCAAAAGAGGAAGCTCTAATACAGTTCTGCTCTGCCATTCCCCACAATGCTCAGCTCATACATCTGTGTTCTTCCAGTGTGTAAAAAACAAACAAAAACAAGGGTAGAAACCATGTGTCAGACCAAGGGCCACATTTTCTTCTCAGGCAACCTTCCAGGGGCCACATGTTGCTGGGTGGAGTCCAAGGCAAAAGAGGGCAGAGCAATGGGTGTGAATTTCACCTTTCTATAGCAGCCTTCATTCTGACACGGACCACCATCCGAGCAGGAGGCAATGACAGAGGGCAAAATAAAATGAAGGAGGGTGAAAAGGTATGGACTGTGGCTCGGAGAAAGTTATTAGGGCCAGACAGAGAGGTCCAGGGGGCTGCACTAGGCCCCTGAAATTGAGCTTCCCCATCCCTGGTGCAAAACTCTTCATCCTTTTTTTAGAACATTGCTCTAAGGGACCTGCCTCCAGGTCTTCCAAAAACCAAGATAAGCTCAAGCATGGCTTGTTAAAGGTCCAAACTGAGGAAGCACACCTGGGCCATAGATAAGACAAACCCTGCAACTGATCTAGCTGACTGTGGTCAGCTATAGGCCATAGGGAGAGCTGTAAAGATAGCAGCCAGCGTGGGGGGCATTGCAGATTCCCAAGGGCAGGAGTCTAGGTTTGCAGAGTGTTGGAGGAAGTGGTTAGAGAGAAGCTTCCCCTCCCCTTTGCACAATATCAGAACCTAACAGGGTCATACAGTGAAGCTGAAAGGTTAGCGACTCAGTACAAATTGTATTCCTCCACACACACACACATTTTTTTTAAAAAAAATTGCAATGTTAACTGATGGAACTCACTGCCACAAAATGCTGAAATGGCCCATTGGCTTAGATGCCTTTAAAAAGGGTGTATTATTATTATTAATTCAAATTATTATCTTCCCCATACACTCCCAGGGCATGCTGCTACAAAATATAAAATTAAGAAGCAGTTTAAGACAAATCACAAGAACAGTGGTGGGTCTTAAAAATATTTATCATGGGTGTCAAAGACCAGGGTAAATATCCTCAGTGAATTTTTCTGATAAGGCTACTAATAGCCGTTATTCCTGCATTGCAGGGGTTGGACTAGATGACCCTATGAGTCCCTTCCGACTCTTTGATTCTAAGGCTACTTGTTATTCTGATTATGCAAACTGAGCCTTAATTCATACAAAGGCTTGCAATGGTCTCAGAATGTAGCCTCAGGGCACACCCAACACGCATGCGTCCATGTGCGCACACCCACACCCACCCACAGCTGAATCTTCGAAGGCTGGCATGTCTAAGCATTGCTTTTTTAAAAAAATCCTGGGTTTAACCCATCCAAGTTCTACTCAGAGGAGACCCACTGACATTTACGACCCTAAATTCACCACATCCATCAGTTTCAATGGGTTGACTGTGCTGGACGCAACCTCCAATTTTCACCTTATTTTTAAATATTTTGGATTTACGCCTCTGTTTTTTCCCCAAAGAGCCCATCGCAGTGAACGTAGGAAGAGCCCAGCTATTGTATCAAGCCCCAAAAGTCCTGTCTTGTCCAGCCTCCTGTTCTCATAGTGGCCAAGCAGATGCACCCAATGGGAAGCCCCAAAGCGGGACCTAATTCCCCTCCCCCATTCTATCCTCACAATCGCCTTGCAAGGTAGACCAAACTAAGAAATTGCTGTGACTGCCTCAAGTTAGTCCCATGGCCAGTGGGTCTCTCCACCCCCCATTGTAGGGCAGATAAAAGGCACTGGGGGTGGCAGTGTTAGTGGTGAAGAGGCTGTTTAGGGGTAGAGATGTTTTGCTGCTAATGCATTGCAGGGGGGTTGGCCTAGATGACCCCTGGGGTTCCTTCCAACTCTACAAATCTTGGATTCTAGGGTGAGAGGAAGAAAGGGTGCAACCTAACTTCCCAAGAACAGCTGCCAAGTCCCAAGAAACTGGGTAAATAGAAACCTGCAAGTCTGATCTTCCCATTCCAAACCAGTTTCCTCACAGCCTGTTTTCTCTCTTTTAAGGGTACCAGAAGCTGGATCATTTTGTACATGAAGCCACTGCCTGCCTTTTTTGCTCTCTAACCAACTGAGCTATCCTAAACCCTTGCAAACAGACAGGCAAAAACACATCAGAAAGGAAGATCCCAATTTCTGACCTTGTTCCCCCAGCCTTAATTCCTTTAAAAAGAAATGCATTATTTCCTTTTCTTTGCTGAGACCACCAGGACTCCTCTCCCAGGAAACTGTTTTATCATGGACATAAAACACACCTCCTCTTCCCTCCCCCCTCCTCTCTCCATTGCAGTCTTGGGGGTGAACACAGCAATGACACAGATTTCCTTCCTCAAGTTGAGAAATACAAATGATTATTTTTTTAAATAGGAAACGTCACTTGCTCCTCTCACAAACCTTCACCAACGCTGCAATATTTTTGAGGGGGGGGGGAGAAGGAGGAGGGGGTTGCAGCCAATGTTAGTCCTACGTGGAGTAGACCTATTGAAATCTCTCGTGGTAGGACCAACTCAAGTCCTTACATTCCAATGGGTCTACTCCGAATAGTCTGGTGCAGCGCTTGGGTTCTTTTAACGACAGTATTCATTATGACATTCCAGAGGGCAATTATTAATTATGCATATAATTAATACGGACATGTGTGCACATACTCATTCGCTGGCTATCTCTTCCCCTCCCCTTTCTCAACTGTGGAAACATCTGGGGGGTTTTTTGTAAAAAGAAAAAAGAAAAAAGGAGCTAGTAAACACTACATTGCAGAGGAGGGAACACGAGGAGGAAAACCGTTATTTTCAGGCGGCAGAGAATAAGGCGTGTAGAGAGGCGAGCAGAGATAACTACTGTTGAGATCTAAGGACTTACTCAGAGTAGACTCACTGCAATCAATGTATTTTAGTGTTTGTTTTAAATACTTCCCCTGGTCCTCTGCTTGCAAATTGTTTTAACTGATTTAATGTTATGATTTTATACCCTTGCAGCCCCACTCAGGGACACATTTATGGCAAAAGCTTAGGGTAACTGGCCTTAATATTTTGTGTGTGTGTACTGCTGGTACCGGCTGTGTTATCTTACTGCGTAGGATTTGTATCCAGTGTTAGCCCCCCTCAAGAGTAGACCCCTTGAAATAAAACGAGCATGACTAATTTAAGCACACGGATTTCAAGTGGGGCTGCTCTGCGTGGAACCAACCTTGTGGTTATTAGGGGGTTGTACCCAATCTCCACCACTACCGTAAGTCCATTGATTTCCAACGGGTCTACTCTATGTAAGACTTACTTGGCTTCCACCCATAGAAAGACCGGCTTTTGCATTCCAAAAAACCCTATTCAAGAGTGTACCCACTAAAATGAATAGACCCTAACTATACCCCTTATTTTCAATGGGTCTACTCTTAGGAGGTCGAATATTAGCCGAAACCTGGAGGCTGGCTTTTATTTTTGGAGGAGTTAACTTTCTCACACCATTTTCTACGAAGACTTAAATTGCCAATAGAATAAAGACCTAACTTTATTGCACTGTTTTCCTGTGCAGATTTAGAACTCTAATAGAATGCCTATCTGTATCTAACCTTATCGCAGTTTTCCATGCATATCCAAACCCCCAGCATTTTGTGTGTGAGTAAGTGAGACATGAAGTGACGCGCTCGTCGCCCCCCACCCCAGCTCAGGAATAATGCAATCCCTCTCCCCCACATGCTGCTGCTCAGCCATGTAGAAATAGCCCCCACCCACACACTGCAAAAATCCATGCCTCTCTTCCACGACCACCAACCCATTTCTTCCTCTTGCTGCCTCTTCTACTTACCCAAAGCTCCGTGCCCCAACTCATGGCTCCAGCGACGGGTGGGCTAGGGGGCCGGCCCTGGGTGCGATATTCAACGCCGGGGGGTCCACACCCCCTCGTCCTTCGCCTGCCACCCCAAAAGCGAGGCCAGCACCCCTCCAAACCGCTTGCAAAAAGAGCATAAGCTTGCAAAACTACAATATAGCAACAATAATAGAGCTTTGTGCCCTTGATTTGATTGCTTGCTAGGTTGCCTCCTCTCGTGGCTATTGTTGCTACCACCTCATTGCTGCCTCCAGAGCAAAATGGCCAAAGCAGCAGCAGCGGCAGCAAAATCAAGCGAGTAGCTCTCAGAGTAGTAAAGGGAGGAGACCCAGGGAGGAATTGACAGCACCTGGGAAGCGCGCATGCGCCCGGCAGTAAGGCGCATGCAAGGAGGAGGGGGAGATTCAGTAGGCTGGTGCTGGGATTGCGCAGGCGCCAAGAGTGGGCTCAACTGATGCTCCAGGGGAATTTTATTTTATTTTATTGAGCCAAGCTGTCAAGTGAAGCTCCTCAAATCTCAGTGCAGCATCCTGAGGCTTTGCAGCAGAGATGCAACTGTGGTACAGATTTGGTACAGGTTTTCTTATTTTGTTTTGTAATGCACAGAAAGCAGAAAAAAACCCAGTTATAACTACAGATGGAAATGAAAAGATTAAAAACAAAACTATAGAATAGGCACGGAGAATGAGTCCATTTGCATTTGGGTTAAAATGATGAAGTCCAGCTCATAAAAAGAAGAGCATGAATAAACTTTGCCTTCACGTAAAGAATATTAATGTAATCTCATTATCAAGTATAGTTCCAGATGCCTTGAAAAATATTAGATGGTGCAGTTTCGGAATGTGGCCCACTGTGGCACGTGTAAACGGACATGAGGTGGAACCCAGAGACCACCACCCATAATTCTATATCTGATAATATTTGGCATGCACACTGCAGCCCCCAAATCATCCTCCTCCTTTTACACACATAAGCCATTGCAAAATGCTTCCAGGTGCTTCACAGGAAGTGTGGTGAAGTGGTTAGAGTGTTGGATTAGGACTTGGGAGAGCAGGGTTAAAATGGGCCATGGAGCTTGCTGGGTGACCTTAAGTGAGTCACTGCCTAGCTGACTATCCTACCTTACAAGATTGTCATGGGAATTAAATTGGGGGGGGGGGACACACCATATATGCCACCTTCTTCACTGTGCTGTGTTTCCAAGTGATGCCCACTGCAGTGTTGAATAGCCACTACAAGAAGGTCCCATACTCAGACAGACTTTGTATTTGTGGTCAACCTCAAGTGGAAAACATTGCTCATCTGTTGCCTGCTCCTTATGTGTTGTTGTTGTTGTTGTTTAGTCGTTTAGTCGTGTCCGACTCTTCGTGACCCCATGGACCAGAGAACGCCAGGCACTCCTGTCCTCCACTGCCCCCCGCAGCTTGGTCAGACTCATGCTGGTAACCTCGAAAACACTATCCAACCATCTCGTCCTCTGTCGCCCCCTTCTCCTTGTGCCCTCCATCTTTCCCAACATCAGGGTCTTCTCCAGGGAGTCTTCTCTTCTCATGAGGTGGCAAAGACAACAGGCTCCTTATGTAGAGACCCAGAATATCAGTTTCTGAAACCTTTGATCACACAAGCAAGCAGGTGCATCCCAGCAGAAGTACCGTAGTTGGGTTTCTTCTGAGTGACAATAATAGCCTTGTAGCAGACAGAGGGGCTCCTCTATGCACTGACTGCCCCCACCCAAAAAAAAAATCAGAAAAAATTAGTTAGATGCAATCATTATAAATTGTTGTGATTCAGAGTTTAGTTTGAAAGCAAACTGGAATTGAGTTTGTTGGTGTTTCCTATAACCTCTCTCTTACTTCATGTAAAACAGGTGTAGGTATAAAAAATGTTGTTTATATAAAAAGGTAAACAATATTCACACAAGGCATCAGATCAAATCCAATATAGCAAATCCAAAATACCAACTGGTATTTTACCTTGCTCTTCAGCCAAAAAGGCTATCAGAGTCACTTAAAAAAATATTCCTCCAGGTTATTATTATCTTTAGAGACATGGCACCAAAGGCAAAGTGGATTGGGAGGGAGAAGGAAAGAAGCAAACTCAGCAACAAGATTGTAGATACAAGAACTATGGAGCACAGTGGGCCCTACTTTGAAGTAGGAGCATAGGTTTATGCTAATTAGGCTGCAGTTCTTTAGCTACTTACATGGGGGCAAGTCCCACTTTACTGATTTGAAACTTAACTTCTCCATATACATGTATGGGATTGCCCTTCAAAAGCTACTGTTTCAGCTGATGATTTCCTAGGGGCAGTTTCCAATTCCCCTCACCCCTGACCTTTGGCCATGTTTTCCGGGGCTGGTGGGAGCTAGAGTTTAACAACATCTGAAGGTCATCAGCTTTGGTACCACTTTTACAGAGACAGTTTTATTACAGTTGCATGGGCCCCTTAAAGACTAACAGATTTATTGTGGCATAAGTTTTGGATGAGGGACGCAGGTGGCGCTGTGGGTTAAAGCCTCAGCGCCTAGGACTTGCCGATCGAAAGGTCGGCGGTTCGAATCCCTGCGGCGGGGTGCGCTCCCGCTGCTCGGTCCCAGCGCCTGCCAACCTAGCAGTTCGAAAGCACCTCCGGGTGCAAGTAGATAAATAGGGACCGCTTACCAGCGGGAAGGTAAACGGCGTTTCCGTGTGCGGCTCTGGCTCTGGCTCTGGCTCTGGCTCTGGCTCTGGCCAGAGCAGCGATGTCACGCTGGCCATGTGACCCGGAAGTGTCTCCGGACAGCGCTGGCCCCTGGCCTCTTAAGTGAGATGGGCGCACAACCCCAGAGTCTGTCAAGACTGGCCCGTACGGGCAGGGGTACCTTTACCTTTACCTTTTTTAAGTTTTGGATGAGGGCAAGTAGCTCAGGGGTAGAGCACCTGCTTTGTATGCAGGTCCCAGGTTCAGTCTCTGGGATCTCCAGGTAAAACTCCCATCCTGAAACCCTAGAGAGCTGCTGCCAGACAGTGTAGACAGTACTGCGCTAGATGGACCAATAGCTTGTTGCTTCTTTTTTAAAATCATACCTTTAGTTACAACCAGGAAGACTGGAATCTTATTTTCTTTGAGGAGGGGAGAAGACTATAGCTCAGTGGTATACTCTTAAGAACGCCCTCAGGTTCAATCTCTGGCATCTCCATGTGGGGCTGGGGAAGCCTGCAACATGACCTGAGTGCCCGCTTGTGCGGTTGTTCCCAACAACTGGGATTCAGGCTGCAGCTGGAGGTGGATGTAAGCGGAGGTGTGCCAAATCAAGCCAACAGGTTCATTCAGTCCAGCCTCCTGTTCTCACAAGGGCCCATCGCAGCAGATACACTGCATCGTTTGATGATGCCCTCTCATTTCTACTTTGCTTTGGGTGGCAACACTGCATTTATTTCTCACTGTGCATGATGGACCAGGAGTCAGCTTCGCCTGTTGAACAGCAGCCTGAAGGGGGGGGGGAGGCAAGGCAAAGTGACTCGTACCCAGTCCCAGTCCACAACCCATGCCCATGCCCAGACCAATGTCCAGTCCCAGACCAATGCCCCACAGCCAGTCGCAGTCCACTGCCCATGACTGGACCTGGGCCAGGGTGTGGGGCAGTACAGAGGGTCTCTGTTTCAGTCATAGTCTCAGAGAGCAGCCGACAGACCTCAAGGAACTGTTGCCAGTGAAGAAAAGACTGAGATACACAGATCACTCATCTTACCCTGTATGAAGAAAAGTTGTGTCTTGCTCTGCCCCCAGGGAATCCCCTGATTTCCATGAAATGTGGGACCAATTATAATCATTACTTTATTTATATTCCACTTTTCCTCCAAGGAGCTCAAGGTGGTGGTACACAGTTCTCTGCCTTCCCATGTTATTCCCACAACAACCCTGTGAGGTAGATTAAGATGAGAGGCAGCGGCTGCCCCACGGGCATATACCCAGTGAGCTTTATGGGGGGGGGGGAGAGGGGAGATTTGCATCCTGTCCTAGTCCGACACTCTAACCACGACACCACATGGCCTCTCATTGAGTCATTTCCTTTAATATCGGTTATAGAAAACAACGTGGTAAAGGAAAAAAATACAACTATATATGATGGTAGTGTTGTAAACAAAAATTGCCCTTTTCCTTTATGGGGTATCCAAGAGCCCGTATAGAGTCCTTACATAGGTTCCCTATTGGTAGGAGAGAATAACAGAGGCCAACCAGAGAATATTGAGAAGCAAAGCAGCTAGTAAGCTTGATCTTTATCGATCTGTTGCAACAGGCTGCTCCCCTCATCCGCAGGAGAGAGGAGGAACCCAGAAAAATGGCACGCAAGGCCTTATAAAGACTTTTGAAATTCCCATCCTGTAGATCAAGGCCAACCCCAGAAACATCATACATACATCACAGAAGGTGTGTAACCTTATACCACCCCTCAGATACATCACACCTACATCACAGAAAAGGTGGTCTAAAACAGAAATTTTAATATTGATTTTCTCCTATTGTTGTTTATCTCCTGTCTGGCAGGTTACTTGATTGGATTGCCTGGGGAGCCTGGCCAGTCTTTTGTAGTGACTTAGTTCCTGGGCCAGGTCACAGGCTCACACCCTATTCAAACACAGACATACCCTTAAGACAGGATTTGTGAAGGAAAAGACAATGGGGAGGCTTTTCCACTTTGACCTTGCAGAGAAAACATTTGCTCAGTTTAGGAATCAAAATGACTTCAGGTCGGTCTTCCTGTGCTGATCTATGTACATGCGGTTATGAACATTACCATATATCTAAGACCATAAAATTCCTATCACAGTAACTACAGAGGTACCTCTGGTTACGTACTTAATTCGTTCCGGAGGTCCGTTCTTAACCTGAAACTGTTCTTAACTTGAAGCACCACTTTAGCTAATGGGGCCTCCTGCTGCTGCTGCGCCGCTGCTGCACAATTTTTGTTCTCATCCTGAAGCAAAGTTCTTAACCCGAGGTACTGTTTCTGGGTTAGCGGAGTGTGTAACCTGAAGCGTATGTAACCTGAAGCGTATGTAACCTGAAGCGTATGTAACCTGAGGTACCACTGTAGAATATTATGCTGAACAGAGAATTCTTAATCTTTGCAGAATAGATTGTGGTTTTAAAAATGTAATCTGAATCCTGAAATACTGTTCATGGGAAGAGGGGGTAATTAATGTTTATGCACAGTATTATTATTTTTGTAAAAATAAATTTATTTGTAAAATAAAACATACTGTAAAATGTTGTTAAGCTCCCCCCCCCCAAAAAAAAATTCCTATCTGTAATTTGGAGGAAGGGGGGATTTCTAAGGGAGGGGGAGGACCCTGAAGCAAATTTAAGACACTTCAAATTAAGCCTTATTAAGCTCTATACAGATTAAGGCCAAAACAAGGTTCTGTCCACTGAAGCAATATAGGCAAAATTGGTTGTTTTGAAATGTACTCTAGTAATGGGGAAAATGCATCATCCCCCTCTCCTGGTAATTATTTCCTGTCCCAGATAAGTTTCTGGGTGGAAAGTGGTGGGGCTGGTGTGGGCAAATAATACCCCCACCCCTGCCAAACCTAACTGTGTAACATTAACTCAAAATAAAACCAGTGTGAAAACACTGATAGGAAGAAAGGGGGGGCACCCTAGGATGCTGTTGGAGAGGAACAAAAGCCTCCATTTGTTATTTTAATCCTTTGAGGTTAGGGGTGCAAAATTACTTGAGAGGAAAGGGGATGGCCTGCTCTTGTGTTTTGAAAATAAACTTGTGAACATGGTGATAAATATTTATGCCAACAGGGAGTGGGATAAGATGCCTTATCACCTGCTAACGTCTGGCTGCAAAGGGCTGTTGATAGTGGAAGAGCTCAGATGGAATGTGTATTGAAAATAAACGAGAGAGAGAGAGAGAGAGAGAGAGAGAGAGAGAGAGAGAGAGAGAGAGTCCGCTTGTTGCTCTCTGAGCCAGGCTCATATTTGGTGAGGTCTGTCAAGCTTTTACCAGCTCTGTTGTATTTCCCTTTTGCAGTAAAGAGCCTGACAAACACACATTTATAGCTGGCTTTTTTTCGGGCATGGTAGCAAATTTATGGGGAATTTTTTGTATTCCTCATGCTACATTTCTGCTCTAACTGCAGCTTTATATGCAGCGGTCAGGATATGCATATCAAAACTGAGGAAGAAAGTGGTAGAAAAATAATGGAATGTTCTATTAACACACAGGAGCATGGGTTGTAAATAAGCTGCCAACCCTATTTGTGGCCTGAGTTGCGTCACATCCTCCCTCAGGGGCAAAACGGCTTTATTTCACCTGGGTCAAAGACCCAGTTTGGCACACACACACCCATGCACATTTGTGTACACACACACACACACACACACACATCCCTCTAGAGGCTTCACTCATGGCAACCAACCTGGCTAGCTGCCCTTTATAAAGGGTGTCACAGTGCTGCATGTGGTGCACAAAGTGAATATGCTTGCAGATGACACCTTTCTAATTTCTCAAAATCCAATAACAGCCCTGGAGCCACTTAAGCAGCAGTTAGAAGTGTATCACTGAGTAGCAGGATCTCAAATCAAGTATTCTAAATCTGTGCTCCTTCCTATCAATGTAGAGGACACTACAGGAGCCTTTAACTCTCTGTTTGCCACAGCACATGGAAGATTTAAATACTTAGAGGTGTTAACCTTATTACAGACAATAAACTATGATGTATAAACTAAAGGGGACCCGGGTAGTGCTGTGGGTTAAACCACAGAGCCTAGAACTTGCCGATCAGTATGTCGGAGGCTCGAATCCCCGCTACGGGGTGAGCTCCCGTTGCTCGGTCCCTGCTCCTGCCAACCTAGCAGTTCAAAAGCATGTCAAAGTGCAAGTAGATAAATAGGTACCACTCCGGCGGGAAGGTAAACGGCGTCTCCGTGCACTGCTCTGGTTCGTCAGAAGCGGCTTAGTCATGCTGGCCACATGACTCGGAAGCTGTATGCCGGCTCTCTCGGCCAATAAAGTGAGATGAGCGCCGCAACCCCAGAGTCAGCCACGACTGGACCTAATGGTCAGGGGTCCCTTTACCTTTACTAGAAACTATAGGGCAGAGATTTTCAACCTTTTTGAGTCCACAGCTCCCTTGACCAACTACATTCTTTCTGCGACATCCATGGTGCTCAGGAGCTCAGTTATGTCACCCCTTGCATGCAGAGCTAGCAGCCCCTCACCCCTTTTCCAACACCCTCGCTTGTGGAGTGTTCCCTCAGCCTCCTCTCCGCTCTCCCTGGTCTCTGAGCTGCCCCCGCCCCTGCCCCAAAGAGAGGTGCCACCTCACACTGTCCCACAGGGGTCTGGGACCCTCTGTCCACTCCCAATAGCAAGGGCTGGCAGACTGGCTGGCTGGGCTCCCTCGCCCACTTGCTTGCTTACTCCGAGGCTGCCTCAGCTCCTGGCAGCTAGCACCCCCTGGCCAGCCCCAGAAGCACCATTCGCCTGGAGAGCTTGTAGCCCGGGCTGCTGCAACAAACAGCTGTGCAAGCCTTTGGGAGGCAGAGATGCGAGAGGGCATCAAAGCAGGGAGGGAAGGAAAGAGGAACGCAGGCCAGTGTTGCCTGCAGCACCCCTGACCATTATTCAAGGCACCCCAGGGTGCCAGAGCACACTGGTTGAAAACCGCTGCTGTAGGGGATTGCGTAAAGGCAATCATCAGGAATTTAGGAAATGGAAAAATATAAATCTTGGTCTAAATGTCAGTGTTTTTATATTCTTATATTTATGTTCTTATAGTTTTTTTAAGTTTGCCTGTTCCCATCCCTCCTCTTCAGTTAAAGAGATGGCAAAACATGCTCAGTGCATTTGTGTGAGGAGGCAAAAAATCTGGATAAGCAACAAAACTATAGACATAGAACAAACAGAGGGTTGGAAATGCCTAAGTTAATGTTATATTTTGCTGCTTTTCAAATAAAATCCTTTATCCCATTGCTCAGGAGAACCCTGAGAGCAGGGGAGAGGGCCTATTTCATTCAAATCCATATGGAGCAGGCCAGTGTGTGACCTGAAGGGTGCCTCTTCCCTGATATACAGCAATCTATTGGATCATGAAGGGGGAGGGGTGCTAGTGGCCTTGGAACTGTATGGAAATCAGAATTCGGTCACCCAAATGAAGATTATAAATGGGAGGGTATCTGGACCCCCCCCCAATGTCAAACCATCTCTGCTTGCTCACAGGAGGCCTTGCTCAAGGTCATCCTCCATCGGCCCTGGATACCAGTCAAGCTTGCAAAAATTAATCCCTCCCTTTCCTCTTTATGTTGGAAGGGTTGGGGAAAACATGGTTTATTTATTTGTGTTTTGTGAGAATGTCTCCATGTTAAAAACTTTTGGAATAGAGTATTTTCCATTATATCCACCATGATAAGCCAACCCCTTTCTCCAAATCCTGCCTTAGCCCTACTGTCTTTGGACATGGGCTCCATTCTCCACCACAGAGAACTAGACAGTTTCTTACTGACTGCAGCACAATTAGCGATAGCTCAGCAACGGAAGAACCAGACTGAAATACTTCTGAGCATATGGGAAAATAATACAGTATATGGAATACAGCAAAGTCTGAGGAGGGCAGACTTACGTCTAAAGTCAATGGATAGGAACAAACACTATTAGATGTAACGCTATACAAGTGTTTAATGGTTCCTATATTTGTTTAAAAACAAATAGAAAAATTGTTAAAAGTTTGGGCAACCAAAAGCCACTTGCTGTCTTCAAGTGACATCTAGTGGTCACTGTGAAGATGACACCTTCTTATGCTACTGGAATTTATATGCAAGAAAATGTGCAGACCTGTTTTGCCTTGGGTGGGGTTCTGGGTTTAAGAACATAATAGCCATGCTGGATCAGGCCACTGGCCCAACTTGTCCAGCATCCTGTCCTCACAGTGGCCATCCAGATGCCCCAATGGGAAACCCAAAAGCAGGGAATGTTTGCAACAGCAAGACTGTCTTCGCTTGTGATTCTCAGCAACTAGTATGTACAGTGGTACCTTGGGTTACAGACACTTCAGGTTACAGACTCCACTAACCCAGAAATAGTACCTCGGGTTAAGAACTTTGCTTCAGGATGAGAGAAATTGGTGGCAGCGGGAGGCCCCATTAGCTAAAGTGGTACCTCAGATTAAGAACAGTTTCAGATTAAGAACGGACCTCCAGAACAAATTAAGTTCTTAACCCGAAGTACCACTGTACTCAGAAGCATCACTGCCTCAGGCCAGGTTTTGCTGGGCTTGGATCCCAAGCTACAGAAAACTAATGGGAACCCTCAATGCTATGACTCACAAGGATGAACCAAATGGATTAGATTGGACTAAGGAAGCCAATGCAGTGTTTTTGAGTGCATTAAGAGAGAATGAAGGTCCACCCCCGACTGTGGAGGCAGAGCATAGCCATCACCATGAATTTGTCCCTATTTTAAAGAAGCCATCTACGTTGGTAGCCCTCACTGCCTCCTGTGGAAGGGAGTCCCATAGTTCAACTATGCGATGCATGAAGAAATACTTTCTTTTATCTGTCCTGAATCTTCCTACATCCAGCTTTGTTGGATGTAAGAGAGGGGAACCCCCCATCTGCTTTCTACACATAATTTTGTATATCAATATGTCCCCCCAACTTCCCTTTTCTCTTAACCAAAAAGCTCCAAATGCTGCAGCCTTTCCTCATAGGGGATTCGCTCCACACACACTGATCATTTTGGTAGACTGTAGCTTTAGCCCAATCCCAGATACTGTACCTAAAAAATCTTGTGTTTGATTATCTTTTATTTGTTTGTTTTAAAGAGTTATATAGCGCTTGACTGTAATAACACCTCAGAGCGTTTTACAATTAGAATCAAAAGATCGCTAAAAAAATAGTTCAAAGCAACTATTTAAAGCATTCACAGATAATAATGAAATAAAATCAGCAATAAGCGATTGGGGCATGGAAGCTCGCCGGGTCTGACTTTGGGGACAGTCACTGCCTCTCTCAGCCTAAACTACCTCACAGGGTTGTTGTGAGGATAAGATGGAGGGGAGGGGAGAACCACCTATGCCACCTTAAGCTTCTTGGAGGAAATAATTCCATATACTGTATGGGGTTTTCATTGTCCCGCCCATCCCTTAGGTGAGAAAAAACCCCGCGGCTTCCAAGGCTCGTCTCTTTCGTCCCTAGTAAACGTCTCTATACTCTAGAGCTATCTCTCTATGAACCCGGGGGCTGTAGCGTTGTTTCCGGTCTGTCCCTCTTCCTCCTCCACGTCGCCCCCTGACCCCGGAAGTAGGAGGGGCCTGCGAGGATGCCCGGTGTTGATGCTGGAATAAACATGGCGTTGTGCAGGAGCAGGAGAGGCGGTGGCGGTTCCTGCTTGGTTCCTTCGCCTAAGGCGGCGCTGATCCTGCTGGCGGCTCTGCTCCTGGGAGACCCCGCGCGGGCCCGAGTTCACCACCTCACTCTCAAAGTAGGCCCGCTGGAGAGGGGCAGGAGGGTTGGGGAAAAGGAGGGGGAGGAGAGAAAAGGAGAGGAGCGAATCGGGCGGGTCACGGTGTGGCGAGGGCTGAACCCGGCGAGGCAACCTCTTCCACCTTGCTAGGGCTGCGATCGCTGTTTGCCCTTACCCGGCAGGAGACCCTTTGAAAGATAGTGGGCAGTGACTTCAGTGGGTTCTACTCTTGAGTAGGACTTTGTTGGATGAAGCCCATCCTTATTGTTATTGGTTTGTAGGCAGTGTTGAGGCTTACTCGGGAAGAAACCGTTGAAATCGGTGGGTAATGGATCGGAAATAACCAACAATAGTCATAATAATACTGTAATACCCAAGAGGAGACCTCTTGAAATTGATCCGTGTGGCTGACTTTGGGGTCACTGCCCTCCAGTGGGTATTATAGGACTTAGGTGGCTAGAACCTGTTTTTCTTGGGTTGTAGCCAGAGTTAATGTTACTCAGTGTAGGCCCATTGAAATTGATGGTTATGACTGACTTGGTGTCATTGATTTCCAGTAAGTCATCTCTGAGAAGGACTTAATTGGGTGGTTTTTATGGATTCATTTCAGTTGGGGGTTTGGCTGGGTTTTGATGCAGAAACTGCTTTGGCCACCCTGTATGATATCCCCTGGCAGAAGAGAGACATGGGAAATGCATCCCTGCCAATTCTTTACCTTAGCGGCTTTCGATACCATTGGCCATGCGTTCTTCTAGAGAAACTGTCTTGAGTTGTGGGTTGGGTGGTTCTGCTTTGTGGTAATTCCAGTACTATGTGGATGGTTGTTTTCAGGGGGTAATGCTTGGGAAGTGCTCTTCGGCCACATGGAGCCTTCAATGTGGGGTACCTCAGGGTCTGATTTTCCCTGCTTATGCTGATCAACATCTACATGAAACTGCTGAATGGGGTTATCTGGAGTTCTGTCAGCAATATGTTGATGACACAACTCTACTTTTCCTTTACATCTGTAGGTGTGGCAGTGGATGTGCCAACAAACTGAAGCTCAATCCAGATAAAGCAGTGTTGTTGGGTGGTTCCCTAAGTCTGGATGGATAGGAGGTTGCCTGTTCCTGATGGGATTATACTCCTTCTGAAGGAGCAGGTATGTAGGTTAGGGGTCCTTCTGGACCTCTGATTTTGCTTGAGGCTCAAGTGGCCTCAGTGGCACAGAGTGCCTTCCATCAGTTTTGGCTGGTGGCGCAGCTGCGCCCCATCTGGACAGGAATAGCCTAACTTCTGTCACCTATGCTCTGGGAACCTCTAGGTTAGACTACTGCAATGCATTGTACATATGGGGTGCCTCTGAAGATAGTTTGGAAACCAGCTGGTGCAGAGTTCAGTGGGGAAGGACATATTGCACCAATCCTGGCCCACCTGCAGTGACTGCAAAGTAGTTTCCGAGCACAATTCATAATGCTGGTTTTGACCTATACAGTCTTAAATGGCTCAGGATCGCACTATGTCAAGGACTATCTCTCCCCATCGGTGTTCAAAATTAGCCAGGTGCCTGGTGCATTTGCACCTGGCTATCAACCACTTGTGACCAAGCAAAGATGCCTGGGTGCCAGAATGGTGCCTGACATCTCCACCATCTGAAGGTGCATGCCTAAGGATAATTGGATCTGGACTGTTTTTATACACTTAATACCTCATCCTGTAGAATTCTATTATGCTTTATCTGTACATTTGGAATGAGTTTCATGAATCAGAATGCTTTTTCTATGCAGCCTGAGCAGGAGCAGTCACCATTAAGAAAAAGAGGTAGGAATAGGCCAGTATATATGTAGACTGTCCCTGGATCACCTCAATGTTGTATAGCTGCTTCTTGGGAGAAAAGCATTGATAAACCTAGACAGAATGTTAAAAAGCAGAGACATCATCTTGCCAATAAAGGCCCGTATAGTTAAAGCTATGGTTTTCCCAGTAGTGATGTATGGATGTGAGAGCTGGACCATAAAGAAGGCTGATCGTTGAAGAATTGATGCTTTTGAGTTATGGTGCTGGAGGAGACTCTTGAGAGTCCCATGGACTGCAAGAAAATCAAACCTCTCCATTCTGAAGGAAAACAGCCCTGAGTGCTCACTGGAAGGACAGATCCTGAAACTGAGACTCCAATACTTCGGCCACATCATGAGAAGAGAAGACTCCCTGGAAAAAACCCTGATGTTGGGAAAGATTGAGGGCACAAGGAGAAGGGGACAACAGAGAACACGATGGTTGGACAGTGTTTTCGAAGCTACCAGCATGAGTTTGACCAAACTGCGGGAGGCAGTGAAAGACAGGAGTGCCTGGCGTGCTCTGGTCCATGGGGTCACGAAGAGTTGGACACGACTAAACGACTAAACAACAACAAAGGAAGTCAGACTTACCTCTGTGTGGAGGGACCTGCCACAGAGAAGGTGCTGTCCTGTTGCAGTTCAGAGGGTCCAGAAGCTCAGATATCTGGGGCTTAAGTGGTTTAGGGCTCTAAACCCTAATCTGAACACCTTGAATTGGGCCTGGAAACAAATGAGTAACTTAGATATGTTAAGTTCAATGGATCGATGATGAGTAGGACTAAGTTGCATACAACCTATTCTTTTTGTTAGCAATATAATTAAAGGTTATTGGTGTTTAGTATTTGGGATGACAATGAGCATTACAGTAAGCCTGCAACATATGTGGAGGTTATGTTTCAGGTATCGCACCAAAAGCCAAAATTGTATATAATCAAAACACATTCGGTTCAATGTTGGGTGGGATTACCAAAGTTATTTTTTCAAGAATTCTGTCCTCTTTAATTTTTTTTTTTTTTGTCACCCACTTAAAGCTGAATGTGCACAAGTCAAATATGCATAAGTTACAGGTGTGGTTAGTTTGAGACTTTGTAGGTAGCTGCTGATATGCATATGGACTTAGGTGCTGTGGTTATCATGTGCATGTCCATTGCCTACTCATCTAGTTATTATGTGTGCGTCTCTGGTTTTGCAGCCTGAGGATATGAACAATTGCTTGAGCCACTTCAGAACCCTGAGTTGTCAATAGAATCGGGGAATGTGGGTTATCCTGCCTTAGCTAGGGCTGTGCTTCCCTAGAGGACTCTTGTTTGGAGTCTGGGTGTTCTCCGGAAACCATCAATGAGCCTGGGTATCCAGATCTTGACAGTAGACTGGAACGCCATAGGATAGCAGAGGTGTTAGATCTGGCCATGATAACGTGCCTTAGTTACATCTAATGTGGACTGCTCTAATATGTTCTGTGCAACTCTGCCTTTTCAACTGTCTTTGGAAACTTGAAGCTTTCTCTGAATGCTGCAGAAAGGTGTTGAATGGGAAGAGTTACAAGAACTTGTGTGGCTCTCTTGGGGCAGAGCTCAAAGTGTTGGTCACGACCTGGAAAGTTCTAGAAAGACCAGGTTACTCAAAGGACCGCTTTCTTATCAATGAGCCTGCCTTTGAGATCTTCCAGAAGGTCCTTCTGCCAATTCTTCTAGTATCCAAGGCACATGTGGCAGGGATGGGCCTCTTCAGGGGTTGTGCCCAGCCATGGAATTCCCTTCCTATCAATTTCCTTCTGCTCTCAGGAAAAGACTTTATTCAGGTAGTCATTTAGCCTTTCATGCTGCTTTGACTCTTTCCCCCATTTATGGCTTGTTGTGGCTGCTGTTAGGTGTTTGGTTATCTGTTGCTTTTTAAAATATACCGTATATTATTTTTTAAAGTCAATGTATATAGTACTGAGCTAGACCAAAGGTTTGTCTCATAAGGGAAATTCTTATTCTTTAAGAAATAATGATGAAAGACCATTTCTGTCCTGTCCTTCCTCTTAGGAGCTCAAGGCAGTGTACTTCATTTTTTCCTCTATCACCTCCCCACCTCATTTTATCTTCTTTATCCTAATTTCTATGACTGGTCAAACGATCACCTTTCAAGATTCTTGGCAATGTAGGGGACTTGAATTTTAGTCTCTGTCACACACCCCTCCTCAAATCCTCACAACAATCCTTTGAGGAGGTTAGGCTAAGACAGTGACCAGTTACTCAGTGAGCTTCTTAGCCAAATGGAATTGGAACTTGGGGGTTTCCTGCCTTGGTGTTACTTACACACAAACGCCATTAATGAGGGCTATTGTACTGTAAGTTCAGATCTTTGAAAGTCCTCTAAGTTCAGGATATCAATTATTTTATCTAATGGCAGCTAATAGCGCCAAACTTTTAAGATGGTAAAGCGCAGACTTCTTTTAAGATATGTACCTGCCTTATCTGGGAAAGGGCTCAGTGGTAGAGCATCTGCTTTGCATGCAGATGGTTGCAGGTTCAACTCATGGCATCTCTTGCTAGGGCTGGGAGAGGCTGCCTGACTGAAACGCTGGAGAGCTGCTGTCAGTGAGTGTACACAATATTGGACTAGGTGGATCCAATGATGGGACTCAGTTTAAAGCAGCTTCCTATGCATACTGAGTCAGGCTGTTGGTCCATCTAGCTCAGCATTGTTTACACTTAACTAGCAGTAACACTCCAGGGTTCAGAACTGATTATTTCCTGACAATGCCAGGGCCTAAACCTGGAGCCTCCTGCATCCAGATCATGCAGTGTAATGTGTAGACAAGCCTATAATCATAGGGGTTCTAAAATATGCTTCAATCCAGTTCACATCCATGCTTTACATTTAATGCACATGGCTTCTCTGAAAGAATCAAGGGAACTGTAGTTAACCACTCAGAGCCGCAATTTCCAGAGGTCTTAACAACCTACAGTTCCCAGGACTATTTGGAGGGTAGGTCACATGTTGGACTTTCTGCATGCAAAGCTGGTGCATCCCCCTAAAAATAAAGGAAGATTCTAGTCTTTGCAGTTTGTACTTCTGGAGAAAGGGCTGAGTGAATCTGGGAAGCTGCCTTATAGCTCAGTATTGTATATGGCAGCGCTCCAGGGTTTCAAGCAGGGAATAGATATGGTGGGGATTGAACCTGTGACCTTCAGTATGCAAGGCAAAATGTCCCACCACTGAGCTGTGACTATTCCCTGGATCCGCATACATAATAAAAATTGGGGGTAGCCAGTGTGGTACCTTGCATATCTTGTGGTCTCCTATCAGCCCCAGCCAGAACGACTAGTGGTCGGGGATGGTGGGAGCTGGAGGCCAGGCTTCAATGTTGGGGGTCAGGGACATTCCACAGTGTTGGAACCTTGGCTGAGAAAGCCCTGCCCTTTGTAAGCTGAGCTTCATTCCATGATGTGGCATGTGTTGAGCTAAGCATACCAGAAGGTGTGGATGGCCTGGTTTGCCATCATCTTAGGCAGTGTTATAATTGCACCCATTACGATATTGTTTCATCCCCTCCCGATTCTTGTTCCGTTTTCTCTGAAGCTGTCAGGAAAGACCAGGCAACAAAAATGCTTACGCATTCTTTAGCTCAGGGCTCAGTTGAGCAATGTCCCTTTTAGCAGGTCATTTCCTTCTGTTGTAAGGACTAGTGCATAATGTTTGAGTGCCTCAAACTGGAAAACTGCAGCTGAACATAAGCTTCAGGTTAATTTGCCTTCTCCAAACTCACCTTGTCTTTGTTCTCTTCATTACACAGGGACAAAAGAAATAAACATGTAAGCTACTGGGCATTCTGTAAACCAGGGGTGTGGAAACTTTTTGAAGATGAGTGAGTGCCCCATTCCCTTCTGGACAACATTCTGGGGGCTTCATGCCAATGGTGGGCTCGGCCAGAGGCAAAAGTGGGCCAAGCCATGGATGTGACTCACCCACCTGCCAGCCAATCAAAGCTTGGAGATTTTTATACATACAGAGAAATGTGAGGGCCTGGAAAAAAACTCAGAAAAATTTGGGAAGAAATTGCGAGAAACTGAAGTGCAAATATTTCTTTGCTTCAGTTTCACATCAGCTTCTCAGTTGTTTGTTTCTGACATGCCCTTGTTTCCCCTAATGTTTTCTGTCCACTCCTCCCCCAGCCTTTGCATCTCCACGTCATACACAGATCTCCATCCTCCATTGAGGTAATCAAAAGGCATTGTCACAGTTCAAGGGTGTTCCAGCCAAGCAAAAGCACTTGAGGAGAGTGTGAAGGGGTGTGGCCCAGGAAGTGTACTGAGAGCCAGATAGAGAGGCCTAGAGGGCCACTTCTGGTCCCCAGACCTGAGGCTTTCCCACCCTTACTGTAACCCACTTCAACTTTCTAGGGATGTTTGCTTAGCAGTAATGTTGAAGTTTACAAGCATAATTTTTCTCTCCCAGTGCTTTGTTGCTTGCTACTTCTAACTTTGTCAGCATTGCAGGAATGCAACCCTCTGTCTGAAAACTGTTCTCCACTCCTAGAAGCCATTATTTGGCTTTCTGTGTTGTATAAACAAGGCCACTGTTTACTGTTCTGGTTTCAGCACCTCAAAAAGGATTTTGTAGAGCCGGGGATGGGCCGCTAAACTGATTAAGGAGCTGGATCAACTCCTCTGTGAGGAAAAGTTACAACTTGAGGCTTCCAATTGGGGCATCTGGTTAGCCACTGTGAGAGCAGGAGGCTGGACTGGAGGAACCTTCGGCTTGAGATTCAATCAAGTACAGTGGTACCTCGGGTTACATACGCTTCAGGTCACATATGCTTCAGGTTACAGACTCCGCTAACCTAGAAATAATACCTCAGGTTAAAAACTTTGCTTCAGGATGAGAATAGAAATCATGCTCCGGCAGCGCAGCAGCAGCAGCAGGAGGACCCATTAGCTAAAGTGGTGCTTCAGGTTAAGAACAGTTTTAGGTTAAGAACGGACCTCCGGAACGAATTAAGTACGTAACCAGAGGTACCACTGTACTTGTTTTGCTTTTTGTTCTTGCAGACTTCTTCGCCTGAAGTCTGCTGCACCTTATGTCAAGTGACCTGAGGTCATGTCAGCAGGAAGTTAACAATGTTGGTCTTAGGTACACATCCACGTATGATGTTTTTTCCTTTTGGAATTTTAACAGGTACAGCTTAGCACACTGTGCTGAGAGGTAAAGCATTTGCTTAAATTAGCTCTATTCCAATTGGAGGTTATAACTATGAGAGCTGGGCTGAAAGACCCTTTTTCCCTTTCCCTTTGGCCCCAGGCAGCAGGAATAATGGCGTCCAACAACATCTGCAGAAACTCAAGTTCATCACCTCTGTTTTAGAGGATAGGGCTGTAGCTGAGCACTAGAGCCTCTGCCCTACAAGCAGAATGTCCTGAGTTCATCCCTGGTGTCTCCAGGTAGAGATGGGAATACTCTTTGCCTCTGAAATGCTGGAGAGATGCTGCCAGTCAGTGTAAGCATTACTGAGCTGACCGATGGTCTGACTCGGTATAAGGCAGTTTCCTATATTCCTGTTTGACTCTGCATTTTATTCAGAACCATGAAGACTACAATGTGGTAAACTAAGGGCCCTAGTTCAGTGGTGGAACATCTGCTTTTCTTGTAGAAAGAAATGGGTCCAATGCCTGGCATTTCTAGGTAGAACTGGAAAAGCCTGGAGAGCTACTTCTAGTTGTGAACTAGGTGAGCCAACACTTTCACAGAATCACAGAATTGTAATTTTAGAAGGTACCACATGGGTCATGTGTTCTAGTTCAACCACCTAAACTGCAGAATTTGCAATGCAAGTTTGCAGTGCAATGCTTTGACTCATTATAAGGCACCTTGCAATATTCCTGATGTAATGCATATTTTAAAATCCTCAGATATTTGAGTAAGAGCCTGCTTAACTGATATCCACTTAAGACTGCAATTCTGTGTAGACTTGGGAGCGAGCCTGATGGACTCTGAGTAACATAGTTGCACTGTAATGAAAGCTGAATCCTATATTGATCTGATTAGCCACTGTAGGAAAAACAGGATATGGACCAGAATAGCCAATCTGTGGGATTCAGTGGGGCTGTGCAATGCTCTGTATATAACATATCCCATGGAGCACACCGGGACTTTCTTAGTGATTTTTCAGAAAGACTGTAGAGTGTTTGTTTGGTGTTCAAATAAAATGGCTGTTGTACCATTGGTGTGGCCAGGCTTCTGTATCTTTGCTTGCAATGGCAAGGGCACCCCAGCCTTTCTCCCAACTTTGGCATTGCAGAGATGAGTAATGCCCCAGAAGATGTGAACAGTGATCCCAGATGGGATATTTGGTGGTGGCAGGCTTGACATTGAAGGTGGCCACTGGGTAGGCGTGTTCTGTGGAGTCCCTCACACACATGCAGGACCACCTTGGAAAGCACCTACCACCAGAGAGATTGTTTTGTTTTGTTTTTTCCCCTTTCACTGTTGCACAATTCTATTGGTAAATTCTCTTTCCTTGAGTGGGGAACGTCCTTGGCCATTGTATGTCCAAGATGCTGGAATCTCTTCACCTTCAAGGGCATATGAGGCCCCTCTGGTTCAGTACTTTTGAGCCTTGTGCATTTATTATTTTCATTTATTTATTATTGCATCTATATCCCACCTTTTTCTCCAAGGAGGTCAAGGTGGCATACAAGGTTTTCCTCCTCATTTAATCCCCACAACGATTTTGTGAGGTAGATTAGACTGAAAGAGGCAGTGACTGGTCCAAGTGAGTTTCATGGCCAAATGAGGATTTGAACCCTGGTCTCTCTGGCCCTAGCCCAACACACTAACCACTGTACCACACGCTCTATTATTATTCATTAAACCTATTAGCCCCTTTTAAAAATGAAAATAACTGTTTAATTTAAGGCACTTATACGCTGCTTAACTGCTAGCATTTGGGTGTGTGACATGCTTAAAAATAACTATACAGAGAACAAAATGATAAAAAAGTAATGCCATTTGTTAGGAGGTTTGCCATGGTCTTCTGATCCTCACATGCATGATTAGAGAGCTGGTATTGTGGTTTGTCAAGCTGCAAGTACAGACATGCGTCATTAAGCAAGAGTATGGATGGAGTAAACGAAAGTAGATGTGTGAGGCTGATGCTTGAAAGTAAAACTATGTTGACTTAATTTTTCTCCCTTATCAGTTTCCTCCATCACATCTTCCCTTGCTGGCCCGCAGTTCTTTCTCAGAAGTTGCAAAACACTTGTAACTGAAACCGTAGAATAATGGGCTGCATAGATAATATATACATTTGAAATCTCAACGTGGTTCTATGACTAATTCAGTCTTGTGAAATTCAGCGGCTGGGTGTTGGGAGAGACCAATCCAACCAAAAGTTAAGCATTTAAAAAATCCTATTAATGGTAAATTGACATGCTTATATTGCTTAAAATAAGGGTTTGAATTGATAGTTAATGCATTTCCTTTTTTATTTCCTGGTCTGTGATTCCCCCACCCCAAGTTACTGTATTACATGTATATAGTTCTTGTCTGAGCATCCTTGGACTCCCCTCCCCCCTCACCAAATACTTTATTGTTTTCACATATTTATAGAAGAAGCAATTATCAGTGTTCAACAATCCCCCCTCCAGAAGCACCAAATTTATATTTAATTATATTTAACTTTCAAGTCATTTCAGTTTTTAAACAAAGGTATCATTTCACAAGTTGCCATGTGTCCTTGGAGGCCTATAATCATGTTCTGTTGATTTTTCATATGTAATAAAACTTTGCTAGGTTGATTGAAAAGTAGTGGTTTTCTTGTCCGGCTCTCTCCAACTTCTTTATAATGGCAGGTATAGGGTTTACCAGTAGGTGTTCTTTATAAACTGTTTAGAGGTCTTCTGTTGAGCAAGTGGCATATAAATTGTTTTCAATTAAAAAAAAAAAAAGACTATGCAAGGTTGATTGAATTCTTCCCTCAGTCTATTTTGAAAAAAGGATGGTGGCTATGACTCAAAGCAAGTTACTTCTTCAGACTTTAGCTGTGAGATGTGGTTAGGGTTTGTAAGAATTCCTCACTCTTTTTGTATATATACACACATACACAGACAAGCGCACACACACACTAGCTGACCCAGTGATTTCAGGAATCCCCAAAGGACGTGAAGAGAAAACCCTCCCCTGCTGTTGATCCCCAATAGGTGGCCTTCTTAGGTAAAGGTAAAGGTACCCCTGACCATTAGGTCCAGTCATGACCAACTCTGGGGTTGCGGCGCTCATCTCGCTCTAAGTAAGTAAGTAAGTAAGGCTTTCTTAAGTAGTGGAAAATGCAGGTTCAGCATTCAAAACTTTGACACATTCCCATGCTCTTGTTAATAATTGTTTAAAGATCCCCCCCATGCATCCATACTTAGCTTTTGTGTGTGTGGATATGCCCCCATGAGCGTTAGCCACCATTTCCAGTCCTGTTTCATGAAATCCTTTAGTTCCCTCATTGTACATGAACTGTGGTGATGTTGCCCCCTGCTGATTAAAACCAGAAAGTGTTGATCTTCAGATTTCAAGTGCTCCAAGTTTGCTCTTGTTTGTGTCTCAGTGATAAATCTAGCGGGTGTCTTAAGAACCTCTGTCTCTGTAGCGAGTCCTGGACATGTCACATGTAACTGATTTCCATTGAGTAAATGTAACACACTTCTTAACTGGAAGTAATTGCCAGACAAACAGCGCTGCAGATATTGGACATCCATCAGCAAGCCAGGTGTGTGCACTTGAGGTTGGGTGTGTGTGGGAAAACAGAACCATGAGGTGTATCTTGGGCAGGGCAGATTGTCATTTGAATGAATCGCTCCTTGTCCGCCTTCCATGGCGCAGGCAGAGACTTGCAGCTGTGGTTTTATTTTGCATTTCTTGGGTTGCTGGTGCAGGTGTAACATAGCAACACATGGTGTCCTCCAGATGTTCTTGGACTCCAACTCCCATCAACTGGCTCGGGCCTGATGGGAGTTGGAGTCCAACAACATCTGAAGCAGCACCAGGTTGTTGAAAGCTGGTACAACTGTCCCTTTTGGCGGGGGTGGGCTGTATGGTGCCTTCTAGATGTGACCTTTTGGCCAGGCTGCCTGCAGTTGATAGTAGCTGGAGTCCAAACAACAACTACAGGACATCAAGCTGCCCTGCATTGCTTTTATATATTTACTGCATTTATATCCTAACTTTTTCTCCAATGAGCTCAAGGTGGCATATATGTTTCTTTTTCTCCCTCATCTAATCCCCACAAGAATCCTGTGAGGTAAGTTAGTCTGAGAGAGGCAGTGACTGGCCCCAAGTTCGCCCAGCGAGCTTCATGGCTGAGTGAGTATTTGAACCCTGGTCTCTCTCAGGTTCTAGTACAGGGGTTGGCAAGGTTTACCTCTCCTGGGCCGGTTCATTCCAGTGGAGATCCCTCCGTGGGCCAGATTGTGTGACCATGATTTTTGGTGTCTGCGCAGATGAGATTTTTGGTGCTGCGGAACCGAGTCCCCATGCTGTGCTGTTTTAGCGCAGTGGGCGGGGACTCACTGAGTGGGCGGCTCAGTTTGAGGGTGGCTTGTGGGCCAGTTAAACGACCTCCGTGGGCCACTTGTGGCCTTAAGTTGCCAACCCCTGTTCTAGTATAACACACTAACCATTGCAGCAGTGACAGGCTGCAAGAGCCTATGCTCCCACCTCTCTAGAGTGCCATTCTTCTCTCCCTCAGTGGACTTGACCAGGTTAACAGGTATGTCAGTACCACCTTTTAAACCAAGGTTGCCACTAACCAGTTACCCTCTCAACCAGGGTTTGCTAACTAGTTTCAAACCCTGGTTTTCAAATCCTTTTTCAAGGCAAACCCAGATTGACAGTAACCATTGTTAAGGTGAATACAAATGAACGAAGGACATCATGTTTGTGGAGAGCACATTATCCTGGAGCCTATCCCCCATTATACCTTTAACCACAATGAGGCTAAGACTATAATTATATCATGGTTTTGCCCATTCTCCTCCTCTGTCTCCTAATGGCATCAAAGCCCAAGGCGGCTAGAACGTGCTGCTCATATTTTTCTTATGATTGACCAGATGGTTCCCCTTCAGGAATCTTTGGCAATGCCTGCCTAATTCTGATAATTTCCTTCAAATCCTTCAAGTATACTTCAAGCTCCACTTGATTTGGAATTCTTCCTGGCTTGGACTTTCCCTTTGTGGGCTTGGTAAAGATACATCATTGGCTTAGGGGGCTGTTCAGAAGCTTCCATTCAGGGGGCTCTGGGCACTTAGTGCTTCAGTGTCAAAGCATTTAATATATGTTTGGATTGCAAATAGTGCCTGAGTAAAACTTAGCTAAATACCACCCACAATTTCTTCCCCTCCTTGGCAAAGAGCAGTATGAATGGTAGGAAGAGCATTGAGGTGTGTAAGGAACTGCACTGAACTGTCAACCTGTGCATCAGCATGCAAAACGATTAGCTGTCTGCAATAATTGGTAACAACCAAACAGTCCCAGAATAGGCTGCCTTGCCTTTCAGAAGCTCTGCCCAGCCCAAGCACAAGAATCTGCCTATAGTCTGCTAAGTAACCAATTGTTTTACATGTCGCTTCTCTTCTGCTGTGGGGAGAGGACTCTACAGCCTTAAGGACGAAGGGCATTGCCCATATGTAAAAAAAAATCTAAGGTTATCAAGATCTGATGCACTTTCAGGAGGTATGGAATGGTAGATAACAAGAAGTCCCTTCTTTGGGTCCCTTTGCCATATTGGGTATGGTGTGTAGGCTACTGGGGTGACTATTATTTGTACTTGGTAAACTACTTAGAAACTTATTTTGGTGTTAATCAGTATATAAATTAATATAAAGTAAATGATTTTATAAAGTCCCTTTGCCATATTGGGTATGGTGTGTAGGCTACTGAGGTGACTATTATTTGTACTTGGTAAACTACTTAGAAACTTATTTTGGTGTTAATCGGTATATAAATTAATATAAAGTAAATGATTTTATAAAGTCCCTTTGCCATATTGGGTATGGTGTGTAGGCTACTGAGGTGACTATTATTTGTACTTGGTAAACTACTTAGAAACTTATTTTGGTGTTAATCAGTATATAAATTAATATAAAGTAAATGATTTTATAAAGTTGTCCCTTCGATGCGGTGAAGGTATCCTGTCCCCTTAGTAGAAAAACACCCCTAAAGCATAATATGTCCCCCTCCATGTTTGACGGTGGGGATCGTGTTCTTGGTGTCGTAGGCAGCATTCCTCCTCCTCCAAACACGGCGAGTTGAGTTGATGCCAAAGAGCTCGATTTTGGTCTCATTTGACCACAACACTTTCACCCACTTCTCCTCTGGGTCATTCAGATGTGCATTGGCAAACTGCAGACGGGCCTGTACATGTGCTGTCTTGAGCAAGGGGACCTTGTGGGCTCTGCAAGATCTCAGTCCTTCACGGCGTAGTGTGTTACCAACTCTTTTCATGGTGACTATGGCCCTAGCTGCCTGAAGATCATTGACAAGTTCCCCCTGTGTAGTTGTGGGCTGCTTCATCACTGTTCTCCTGATCATTGCAACTCCACGAGATGAGATCTTGCATGGAGTCCCAGACCAAGGGAGGTTGACAGTTATTTTGTGTTTCTTCCGTTTGCGAATTATTGCACCAACTGTTGTCACCGTCTCACCAAGTTGCTTGGCAATAGTCATGTAGCCCAGTCCAGCCTTGTGCAGGTCTACAGTCTTGTCCCTGACATCCTTGGACAGCTCTTTGGTCTTGGTCTTGGTGGCTAGTTTGGAATCTGCTGGATTGATTGCTTCTGTCGACAGGTGTCTTTTGTACAGGTACTGTAACAAGCTGGGATTACAGGTAAGACCTCTCCCTTATAGCAGGTGCTTTTAATCTCAGCTCGTTACATACAGTGAAGATATCAGGTAGCCTGACTGTTATTCTAAAGCAGCAATGCTGCAGCAAGCAAAGGCTCTAGCAGCTCAGTCAGCTGCTTGTGGCTGCAAAGCCAGACAGGATGTATGTGACTGTTGCCATGGAAACAAAGGGGCAGTCCATTCTCCTTATTGAGCACAGGATGTGAGCTCAGTGTGTGTCATATGACCTGTACAGGATGTACATGGGTGGAGTTTGGAGTTTTCTCTCTGTTTGTTGAAGAGAGCAGACATCTTTCACTGTATGACTGCTAAAGACAGGAATAAAGACATGTAGATACATTTCTGTCTGAGTCTGATTCCCCTCCCTGGGGATATGCAGGGAGCAGGGAGGAGGAGAAGCAGTTGGTGTGTTTTTCTCACAGCCTGAGGGAAATCGCCGGAACGGACCTCATGTGTTTTTCCTGCCGGGAGTCGCCGGAGGGAGGTCAAAAGAATTCAGCCGGTGCCTGGAGAGATAGGCACATACCTCTGACCGAGCATGAATTTTATCTGGCTGGTTGATAGGGGATCAAATACTTATTTCACTCATTATAATGCACACCAGTCTCTGACTTTTGTCTTCTGGGTTTCTGGGGTTTTCCTGTTGTTATTCTGTCTCTCACAGCTACAATAAACCTACCATTAAAATTATGGAGTGGTCATTTCTTTGTCAGAGGACAGATGGGCAAATTTAGCAGGGGATCAAATACTTTTCCTCCTCACTGTAGATCTAGCCTCATCCTCATCCTCCCTCCCTGTTGAGTTCTGAAAGGTGTAACACTGAGACTGAGGATCAGGAAGCTGCCAGGCAGGGTCACCCTTATAGAGGCAAGCAAAAAGGGGCTGGCTGTTGGTAGACATATCCATAGAATTGTAGAGTTGGAAGGGACCCTGTGGATCATCTAGCCCTACCTTCTGCATTGCAGGAATATGCAGCTGTCCTATATAGGGATTAAACCTGTGACCTTGGTGGTATCAGCACCATGTTCTAACTAACTGAGCTATGCTGAAACACTTGAGGTCCATGTGGCAGCATCCCACCTGCCCAATGGCCCCCCTCTTCTCCTTGAATGACAAGGCATTCACCAACCCCAGTGACAAGCACCCTCCCCGCCCATCCCTGCATCAGCTTGCCTCACTGCAGCTTCAAAAGAAGCCCTGTTTCCTTTTTTTCCAGGAAGACGTACGTCAGAAAGTCCATCTGAACACCTTCGGCTTCTTCAAAGATGGCTTCATGACGGTCAACGTACACAACCTATCAGTAAAACCGGTCGGAGTGGGTGTCAAAGACTACCTGGTAGGCATCCCTTTTGTATTTTGCACCCCAGCTGAAGGAATACCCCCCATGCCTTCATGGAAGGGTTGAGCAGTCAAAGGGAGGGTCATGTATTGGGATCAAACACCACTTGGCCCTTTGCAAAGGTCTATCCTTTTGAGCCAGAAGTGGTGGTGGGAGCCTTTGACTTTCCAGATGCTGCTGGACTTCAATTCTCGGGTAACTAACAACCAGGGGTGATGGGAGTTCCTAGAATTGTAGAGTTGGAAGGGACCCCAAGGGTTATCTAATCCAACCCCTGCAGTGCAGGAATCACAGCTACAGAATCCTTGGCAGATGGCCACCCAACCTTTGCTTAAATACCACCAATGACAGTGCCACTTTCTGAGAGGGGCATTGTTGTTGTTTTTAATTTCATTTATGTACTGCTTTAGCAAAGTTTTTTCTAATATGAGAAATGGCTGTTTTTATCAAGAAGTAAAAAGCTTGATTGCTTTTTTTCCAACACATACTTAAAATCTGTTGAAAACCTTAAATTTTAATGCTTCTTTCTTTGAAAAAAAATATGTATGTGCTTTTTTCTTTTTTAGGTGGGATTCAGTTTAGACCGAACACGGAATGATGGATTCTCCACCTATCTGGTAAGGGCATAGGTTGAGCACATTCTAGCTCAGACAAGACCAATTAGAACGCCCAAATTTATCATTGTTTTCTGCTGAGTTCTTTTGGCTAATGAAGAAGAATGCTCTGCCTTGTACAAATTCATCTTGGACACAACATGGACTGAGGTGACAATGTATTGGTAGTACCTCCTTAGATTTATGTCTGCTTCTCTGAAAAGTGATGCTATTGCTACGTGAAAACCTCTGGTGGACCTATTCAGCTGTAAAAGAGAGAGAGAGAGAGAGAGAGAGAGAGAGAGAGAGAGAGAGAGAGAGAGAGCCTTTTCAGACAGAAGTAGGAGAGAGAGAGAAGTATAGGATCCTAAACTATGTTTATTATCTATATAGATGGAGAAAATGCCAGGAGTGTTTGCAAACCTGTAATCACTTATTTGATGGTCGGAGCATGCCTAGTTACTTCACAATGATAGAAAATTGTCTTGTCAGTTATAGAGAACCGGTACCAAAAATTGCTGTAATTATGGCAGTTTCTGAGAAGCTTACTCATTATCTGCGCACCTTGAGAGGGCAAACAGAACTTGAAAACTATGCAGCAAGTGATGGAATTTTGTATTACATTTGTAGTCGATAACAAGACCTAGAAGGCCACAGGTTCCTGTACCCACATTAGATGCTTTGGGTGGCTCTTGTTCCTGCCTCATGTCGCCCAAGATCTCTGGTTTGCTTGTTTTTTACAAGCAAGCAGTACGTATGTTTGATTAAATAAATAAATAAATAAATATAAATATAAACAACTTTCTGGCCTTTATGCCCTCTTAAATCTGTTTGGAGAAATTGGCAACTAATTTGATTTTTGTCCTTTGTTCTGGTTTTATGTGTTCCTTGTTTGAATTCAGAATAAAGAATGAAAAATAATAAAAATATTGACAAGCAAACTCCATAGGCCAGTTACTTCCTCCCCTGATGCAAGAAGGTGGCAGGTGTTTAGAATCATCAGCTTTTGCTTACTCCTTCTTCTCCAGGATGAAGAAATGGAATATTGCATTTTGAATAAAACACCAGACCATGACATCTCAGTCACCCGTCTGATACTGGACTTCACAAAGAAGATGTAAGAGACGCATCTCATATCTCTCCATTCTCTCACCCGCCACCCCCAATTTGGAGCCTGTAGCAGAAAGCATAGGCTCTGGGAAACAGAATTACAGCCCAGGGCCCTCATTCCCTCCTGGGAAACATTCCAAGGGTCCTATAACAGTCGTGAGCGGGGCCAGAAATAAAGGTGGGCAGTGCAATGGATATGACGTTTAGGATCATATGCAAGGTCCATCTAGCTTGGCATTGTCTACACTGATTGGCAGCAGCATTCCGGGTTTTCAAGCAGCAGGATGGACATTCCCAACACTACTTGGAGATGTTAGGGATTGAACCTGGGGCCTTCTGCATACAAGGTAGATGCTCTGCCCCCTGAGCGACAGGCTTTTCTTATTCTTTTTTAAAAAAACAATAATAATGAATAATAATAGTACAAAAAATGTGCACCCTACCCCAGAGACCATTAGTTATCATAATTATCCAAGTTTCCAAAAATTTAATACTTTCTGAGATAGTTTGACCCCTTTCTGCTTTAACAGTACAAATTCCACAAATGCCTTCCATATTTCCTCAATATAATTTCTCTTCCATATTTCCCTTCTTTGATAGCACACATGAATTTATCATTAATCTCTACGTTCCACACTTTATGCCATTCTATTTGAAATCTACCTTGCTTTAGGTGCAGTCTTTACTTTTACAGGGTGAGTCTTTTAAAAGAGGCCCCATGGAACATGTGTACTCTGTATCCATGAGGCCTCTTTTAAAGGACTCACCCTGTATATAATAGGCTGGTTTCTACATACCCAAGCTTGGTCCTGAAACCCTGGAGAGCCAGTCATTGTAGAAGTTCTGCCTTAGATGGACCAGTGTTCTGACGGCATAAGGCAGCAGTTTCCAGGGTTCCAATGTCATCTCATATATTTTTTCTACCCATATAAATATTTTTGTTCTATTAAAGCATTCCCTCTTTCTCCCCAGTGTGCAAGTCAAGCCCAAATCCAATATTCCCCAGTTGCCAGAAATTATATTTGATGACACTGATGGGAGTGTGAATGCGGGAAGCAAGCAGAATTCAGGTAAGTCTCTCCTACTTATGGCTGGCCATTAATTTTATGAACAGCTTCAGTTGCATGCTCTATATCACAGTCCTGTGTCTTATCAGGAAAAGGTGCATGCCAATGGCCTGTCAGTAGAGTACACTACCGCAATGCAGCTACTGGTTCCAGTGACTTTAGAAATGGATTTGGCCTAGTTGTCTGTCAGTGGCAGTTAGCTGTCCTGGCTGTACAGAACCTGCAGCAGAAAATGCCAGAATTAGCCTTCTTGGATCTCTTTTACTGGGGGAAATCAAAACTTTTTGCTGACAGGGGCCCATCTTTGTTCAGCGTCCTTTTCTCGCGGTGGCCAACCCCCTGCCTCTTGCTGTAAGCAGGACCCGAGCAGAGCACCACTTGCCCCAGCAGAAATGTTACGCCATGTACTGTAAGAGGAACACAGTGAAGAGTTTTCCTGCATTTTGTGCTCTGAGTAGAACCATAAGAAGAGCCTTCTGGGTCAGGCCAATGACCCATCTAGTCCAGCATCCTCTTCTCACAGTGGCTAATCACTGGGAGACCTATATGGGAGAACCACAAGCAGGACTCAAGCAACTGGTATGCAGGAACATTGCAATTACAGAAGCAAGGCATAGCCATCATAGCTGGTAGCATGAGAGCGCTGAGCACATAGGACTGATGGTCTCAGTAGTGCAGACCGCCATGTAAATGACCAAGGTCCCTGTTCTCACTCTTGTGTGTTTTATTCCTCTAGATCCTAAGCAACCACAATCCAAGCAAAACGTGACAGAACTCCAGGTAAGAGAGTGTTGCCTTATTTTGAATATTATTATTATTATTATTATTATTATTATTATTATTATTATTATATAGAATATGTAGCAACCAGGAACAGAATGGACATACACAAAACAGAAAAATGTAAGAACAAGTACACCATCCAAAGAATGTGAAGAGCATAAGGGAAAAGGGGAGAGCCAAATACTGAAATAATAATCTAAAAAGAGTCATAGGGTAATAGAACTGTGAAGCTGGAAGGGATCCCCCAAGAGTCATCTATTCCAACTCCCTGCAATGCAGGAATCACAGCTAAAGAATCCCTGACAGATGGAACTCAACATCCGTTTGAAAACCCTCCAGTGAAGGAGAGTTCAGCACCTTTTGTGCAGCCAGTACAGGGATGAATCACAGAATCGTAGAGTTGAAGGAGAGTTTGAACCTAGTGACAAACACAGGTTTGCCATCCCTGGCATTGGACACTTCTGAGGATGGTCAGAACTTTAATGCTGTTGCGCTGTGTAACATGGCCTTTATATGACTGCTGTTCACAAGGCAGGAGCAGCAGGACCTTTTTTGTGTGTGTCTCCCCCCCCCCCCCATGTAATGCCCTCCCAAGTGAGGTGTGTCTGCCTCTCTGTCAATATTCAATTTCAGGAGGGGTTTGAAAACAGCTCTGTTTATCCAAACTGAGGAACTCTGTTCCTGGCAACCCTGAGGATGGAAGAATCTTTTTAGCTGTAACTTCTTTTAGAAAGTTTTTAACTAACTCCCTTTTCAGTGTTTTTGATTGTAATTGTTTTTAGAATGTTTTGATCTGCTTTTGCTTGTTTTTGATTTTAAATTGTGTGCCTGTTTGCCACCCTGGGCTCCTTGGGGAGGAAGGGTGAAATACAAATTCAGTTAACAAGAACTTTTTGCATATCTTAGGACTGCGCAGGTGAGGGTGGTTTTGCAATTAGCATTTTCTTTGATGAATTCAATCTGTTCCTAGTGAATTGGCAATAGCTTGACTTTGTCTCAATTGCTCCTTGATCCAGTTGCCGCCAGAGAAGACACATCCCATCCAGAGCAAAGATGGCCACTATTCATTCCAGGTCAGTGCTCCTGAAACATAAGTCAGATGTGTGAGTGTCTGCTTTGCTGGAAGTTGCCTAAAATACCACTTTCTCCATCTTAAACTTGAACAATCACCAAAATCTGCTTCAAAAACCTTTCTTGGGGCCCAGAAATCCGAGATTTTGGAAATGCTTCATTTTTGCCGTTAATGACATTACAGTGCTTTGTATCTTTATTGTTATGAATTACATGGGGGTTGCTTGAATTTGGTGTCCACTTGTTGAGATGTTTTCATTTATTGTTTATGACTTTTAAAAAAATGGTTACATTTTTGTGATTGTTAAGGTGAATTATCCAACTTCTTCAGTGTGCTAAGTTGCCATTAGTATTGTTTTAACTGTGGAAAGGTGGTGTACAGATCAGTGATGGTGAGAAATGGACAGGAAGCCAGTGCCATTGGTGCATAATCAGTGTTCCATATTCCATCTCTCTGGATTCCACCAACACCTGGGCTGCCTCCCTTTTTCTCTCTCTCTCTCCCACTGATTAAAGTTTCCAAACCATCTTCAGAGTCAGCCATAATTTCTTTTACAATAATCTCTGTCTTAAAAGCCTGGTCCTGTTTCGGTAGCATCACTTGGGAGAGCACTCATCGATTTGTAACTCAGTTTCGTAAGCTGCTTGGAAGCCTCTCTCTTGGCCAGAAGCAGTATAAAAATTAATAACGCTGAGCTGAAAGCAAGAAGTTGGTTTTAGAGTTGGGGCTATTTATTATTTATTATTTATTTGGGGCATTTGTACCCCATTCCTCAGCCAAAAAGCCTCCCAGTGTGGCTTACATACAATCAGTGCCCACAGGCTTACAATCTGGAAACAAAACCATAACACAAAAGGGAAAAGGAATAGGGAGAGCAGAGGAAAAAATCAAACTCAGGCACCAATTCTTAAACAATTGTTTACCTTAGTTGGACTACTTTAAAGTGGAATGACTTGTGAACATTTGCACAGATTGTTGACATTTCCTTTCTTCTCCTCCTCAGTTCTCCTTCAACATCAGCTCAGAAAACCAAGAAGGCCTCTACAGTCTGTATTTTCACAAATGTGTCCCGAAGAATGAGCAGCTCCTCTTCACTCTTGATGTGAGTTGGACTTTAGTTTCCTTTTTTTGCTTTGAACCCAAACTCCTCACCCACCCAGCTCCCTCCTGGTGTTCTGGACTGCTTTAGGAGAGTGTGAGAAGGACATCCAAAATATTTATTGGCTAGGAATGCCCCATGGTATCTCAGGTGCACCATCTAAATTGGCAGCAGTTAGTGTACATTGGGACTGGTGGGGTGGAAGGCAGGGAGCTACAGCCAGTGATGTGCCCAGCCAGAGTTGGTAGTTGGCGGAGCCAAAACCAGACCAGACGGAGCCAACTGATTCTGGTTTTATTCTCCTCCTCCTCACCCCTCCTGAATTCTACAAGGGGCAAAACAGACTAAGGAGGAGGAGAAAACTGACAACTAGGGTCCCCCTCTGGACTGGTTCTAATCAATATGGCAGGCAGGTGGGGGCTGGATGGGAGCAGAGAGTGTTTGGTGGGGCAGTGGACAGTTCACCCAAATGGAGCAACCTCTGCTGATCTGAATTCTCCATGCTGATACCTCCTTTTCAATTTTCCTAATTTCCTGGCTTGAACCTCTTTTTTAAAACTGCTTTAATTGCTACACGTTTTTTTCCTTTTACAATTGTCTTGTTTTATTGCATGTTTTAATTGTTGGTGCTTATTTTGATTTTATTTTTTGAATAACTTTTTATTGGGTTTTATAAACAGGAATTGTAGGAAAAAATAAATGTTAGAAATAAACAGACCAAATCTTCTCATGTCATTTGTATAACACAAACATAGCATAGTAAATTTGCAGTAATATCTACAACACGTGGTTCATCACTAGTGGTCAACACTAGTGGTTATTGATTCTTGAATTGGCTTAAAGAAAAATGATAGGAAAACAGGATTGAACAGAGATAACAATTAACATTGTATAGCATGAATGTTTATTTTGATCAAATGTGCCAGTTTTTTAAATAATGAGTTTTATGCTTGCAAGCGGCTTAGATGCAGCTTTGGCAGTTGAGTGGTGTATACACATTCAATAAATGACGATGCTAATAGTGCAATGCTTTGTCTGCTTGCAGATTGAGATTATGGAGAAGAATCCAAGCAGCTACCTCTCAGCAGGAGAGATCCCTCTCCCTAAGCTCTACATCTCCATGGCCCTCTTCTTCTTCATCTTTGGAGCCGTGTGGATCCACACTCTTCGGAAACGCAGGTAAAGTGGGGATCCTCAGCAAAGCAGCCACTCATTCATAGAGAGCCAAATTTCTGCAATCAAATAGATAAATGCAAACATAAAAGCCATCAGTTTAAAAGAGTATACAGTGGTACCCCGGGTTACATATGCTTCAGGTTACAGACACTTCAGGTTACAGACTCCGCTAACCCAGAAATAGTACCTCGGGTTAAGAACTTTGCTTCAGGATGAGAACAGAAATCGTGCTCCGGCGGCGTGGCGGCAGCGGGAGGCCCCATTAGCTAAAGTGGTGCTTCAGGTTAAGAACAGTTTCAGGTTAAGAACGGACCTCCAGAACGAATTAAGTACTTAACCCGAGGTACCACTGTATATATACTTGACTCCACAATGCATAGTTTTCAACAGTTGGTGCTCAGATGTGAGATCTGTTTCATACATCTTAGATATATGTCAATCAAGTCAACGTATCCCTCTGAAATCCAGGGTCGGGGTTGATGTGTGCAAGACTTGGCCACCAGTCACCTGTAAAGGCCTCCTGTTCTGTCTCGCCCCTAGGAAGCCTGCATTGCGGTGTAAGAGGCTATGGTTATCAGTGTGCACTAACCCTGATAGCTTTGCTCTGCCTCCATGGTTGGAGGCAGTAATGCTTCAGAATAGCAATTGCTGGAAATCACAGATGTGCAGGATGCTGTTGTGCTCAGGCCCTGCTTGCAGGTTTTGCATGGGCTCCTGGGTGGCCACTGTGAGAACACGATGCTGGACTAGATGGGCTGCTAGCATGGTCCAGCAGGGCTGTTTTGCACTCTTTCATTTATTATTATTATTTATTAAATTACATTATTAAATTTTTATGCCACCCTATACCCTCAGGTCTCAGGGCTTCTCAGCAAGCATCAGTTTCCACATGCCCACCTCCCCAAAGAGACCCTTCCTCACTCTTCCAGAAATTGTCTATTTCCACGTAGGTAGCTGTACCAAGATAGGTTTTCAAATCCTTGTAAACAAGTGCCTTACTCTGGTCCTGAAAGAGAGAGAGTCAAAACTGTCCTGTGTCCATTATGATTTCCTGCTGCGCATACCTATGACTATAAATATTCATTGCCAGGAAACGGTAACAATATTTTAATAAAAAGCAGTAAATGTCCGTGGGCTCTGTTGCTACAGTATTTTGATTCAAACTCGCCTTTTGTATTATAGTTGTTTTTTTTTCCTGTCAGGAGAGTGTCAGCAGGACTATTCTCTTCTGACTTTCCTTTTCGTCTTTGTTTCAGGGCTGATGTGTTCAAGATCCACTGGCTGATGGCTGCTCTTCCTTTCACCAAGTCCCTCTCATTAGTCTTCCATGCAGTAAGTAACCACTGTTTGTTTTTTTAGTTTCAACTAACAAAGAAAAAAACCTGTGTCTTAAACTGATGATTATGAGCTGTGCGTTCAAACGTAGAAAAGGCAGTGAGATCTTCAAGTCATTGGGTGGTATATTTATTTAACAAGGTTCATATACTGCTTGATTATTGGCTGGCTGCACACTTTTGACATCACTCCTGCCCTTTCCCCCTCCAGATTGATTACCACTACATCTCCTCTCAAGGTTTTCCCATCGAAGGCTGGGCTGTCGTCTACTACATCACTCACCTGTAAGTATGTGGACCATGATGCTGTCCGCGATGTGGTTTGCCACCTCCACAGAGGCTGGCCAGGGGAGTGTGTGGGTCCTCTGCTCCTTAGATGATTGGTCATGGGGAGCACAGAGTTGGTCCTGCTTGATGTCTGTACCAATCATTGTAGGTGCAAGAATAGTTATTTTGTCACCTCCATCTGTATTGGGTGTGGGGAACATCTGGCCCTCCAGATGTTCCTGAACTGTATCTCTCAACAGCCCCAGCAACAGTGTTGGCCAGGGATGATGGGAGCTGTAGTCCAAAAATGTATGGAGGGCCAAAGCCACCTGCTCTATATACACTCATAATATTGTTTCTGATTACCTTATTATGTTTTATATTCTGGGGTTGGTGCCAATGCTAGTCTAACTCAGAGTAGACCCATTGGAATTAAGGGGCTGAAGTTGGTCACATTCACTAATTTCAGTGCACCTACTCTGAGTAAGACTAGCACTGGACACAACCCATTTCTGTAACCCTTAAGCAGATGTGGTTGATGTTCTCCTGTGCTTCTGATATGTGCCTTTGTGTACGTTTTGCTTAATTGATTGTTAATTGATTAATTTTCCTAAATTGTTTTCTCCTGTTGAGATGGCTTGGAGTGTAAGCACGGAAATTAAATAACTTATGTTTTTGAAATCCCTTGTGACATTTACATAAAGATTGATCAGTTTCTCTGTAGAGCACTGCCAGTGTCACATGGACATGGTTTTTTCTTCTTGGTTTTCATGCATGTAGCTTCTGAAACAGTTGTTCTAGGAAGCATTTACTCCCCCTGCTGATATCAATTTAACTTAATTTATTTTTTCACCAGGTTGAAGGGGGCTCTGCTCTTCATCACCATTGCTCTCATTGGCACAGGGTGGGCATTCATTAAGCACATCCTTTCTGACAAGGACAAGAAGATCTTCATGATTGTCATTCCACTCCAGGTGAGGCCTTGACCTCCTCTGCAGGGGTGTGCTGTGTTGCACTTATGAACTAAGAACTTCTGAGTTCTTTGAACACCCTTGATGAGCTTATGAAGTCATCATTGACCCCCAACCCAGATTCTTAGGAATGTTACATGAAACAAAGGCAAGAATAATAGAATCTTAGAGTTGGATGGGACCCCAACGGTTGCTTAGTCCGACCCACTGCAATGCAGGAGTCTCAAATACATCATACATGACAAGTGGCCATCCATCCTCTGCTTAAAAACCTCCAAGGAAGGGAAGCCCTCCACCTCCAGAGGGAGCCTGTCCCACTGTGTACCAGCTCTTTCTGTCAGAAAGTTCTTCCTGATGTTTAGTCAGAAACTCCTTTCTTGTAAGTCGAATTCATTGGTATGGGTCTTACCCTCCAGAGCAGGAGAAAACAAGCTTGCTCCATCTTCCATGTGACCACCCTTTTGATATTTGAAGATGGCCATCGTATCTCCTCTCAGTCTCCTCTTTTCCAGGCTAAACATACCCAACTCCCTCAGCTGTTCTTCATAAGGCTTGTGTTTCCAGATGCTCAAGTGACTGATGTCTTGCTTGCTGCCCTTCTAACCAGGTCCTGGCCAACGTAGCCTACATCATCATTGAGTCAACAGAAGAAGGCACAACGGAGTATGGTCTCTGGAAAGAGATCCTTTTCCTGGTCGACTTGCTCTGCTGTGGGGCCATCCTCTTCCCAGTTGTATGGTGAGTACCAGCAAGGGCAACTATTGTGAGTGTGATGTGAAGTTTGTCTCTTTCTCCCTCTACCTTCCCTGTCCCTTTTTGCTTTTGTGCCATGGCCTTTAGATTGTAAGCCTGAAGGCAGGGACTGTCTTGTATGAATTGATGCCATGTTAAGCCTCTCTGGGAATCTTTGGGGCTCAAGAAGAGCAGGGTACAAATGCTTTAAATAAGTAATACTTACTCCACCCCCACCATCTTGTTTTTACTCTGCCTTGATAACTGTCTCTAATTCCTTTGATACCAAATGGATTAAGCCTAATACGTTAAAAGATTCTTTCTCTGTGTGTGTTTTGTTTCAAAACTGCCTTTGTCTGTCTTGCATGCCTGGCTGGTCCAGGGAATCTTGTAGCAAGTTTTCCTAGCCAGCAGAGGATGCTCCTCACTTGCATAAAGCCCATTGCAGTCTGTGTGCCACCTTCTGGTGGGTTGGTGGTGGCATTTTTTTCTTTTCTGAGCATCTATTGACTTGAACTCATAAGATGGTGTCTCCTTACCAATTCACCTTAATTCTCTCTTCTAGGTCAATAAGACATTTGCAGGAGGCTTCTGCAACAGATGGGAAGGGTAAGCTGTTCATTACCATTGAGCTCCTACTCCCCATAAAACTGTTGTGGGGAGCGAAGCTACACAAGTCCGGTCCCTTCCTGCCCCCACCTCATACTGGCATTTTGTTGATCTTTTTTAAGGGCGTTCAGATTTTCTCACTGTGGAGTGAGACTTCAAACCTATTAATTGTATCCAGCAAAATCAGTGGTTCCCAGCTTTTCAAAATCTGATAGTCATTTACACCTTCAGCACCCCCTGCTGCCCGCTTGCCTCTTAGGTAATCCCACTGCCCAGGTGGCAGTGCAGCCCACTTTGAGAACCACCGAACTAGTGAGAAGGGGGCATGCCTCTCAAGACGGTGTTTGCCATCTTTAGTTCCTATCGTTACTTCTGTTATCTGTTTTATTTTTAAAGATTTATTAGGAAGCCTGTGTTGTTGTTTTTTTAAACTGATGCAACATTCAGACATATGAAGCTGCCTATGTCAAGACAGCCCCTTGGTCTCTTTAGCTCAGGATTACCTCTTCTGACCAGCAGCTGCTTTCTCAGGCTGAGAGAGCCCTTCCTATTCCTGATACTAGAGCCATTATTATTATTAATTAAACGGAGATGCCAGGAACTCAGCGTGGGACCTGAAGACTCGGATGAAGCCTTCCTAGAGCAGATTACCAAACATTTACAAAGGAGAGCTATAGTAGTTATGGAAGACTTCAACTTTCCTGATAACCTATTGGAACTCACTCTGCCAAGAACATAAGGTCCAACTAATTCCTCCATTGCCTTGGTGACAATTTAATTTCCCAGAAGGTGGAAGAAGTATCAACGGGATCATCTATCTTGAACCTGGTCCTCATCAACAGGGAGAAATTAATTGACAAAGTGGAAGTACTGGGAAACTTGGGAGGAAGTGATCATGACCTCCTGGGTTTCATGATTACAGAGGCAAGGGGAAACTCTGTGTAATTGGACATGCCCTCTGGACATTAATAAGGCTGATTTCAAAAGCTTAAGGAGCTAGCTGCTGGATGAGATCCCATGGTCAGAAATACTCAAAGAGAAGGGAGTCTAAGATGGATGGGAGTTTCTTAAAGGTGAAATAATGAAGGCACAAATGCAGACAATTCCAACAAGAAAAAAAAGTGTGAGGCATCTAAAGAAACCAGTGTGGCTGCATAAGGAGCTTCCAGATGAGCTGAGGTTTAAGAAGGGCATGTGCAAGAAATGGAAGAACAGGGAATTCATGGAGGAGGAGTATACAGGAGTAGCCAGTAGTTGCAGGGAGAAGGTCAGATGGGCCAAAGCTCAGAATGAGCTCAGGCTTGCAAGAGAGCTTAAGAAATAATAAAAAGGTGTATTTGGCTGTTTAAAGCAAGAAGAATAAGCAAATAGTAGGTCCTCTGTGTGGTGAAGATGGAGAAATGCAATTGGGTTCACAGGCGGAACTGCTCAGTGCCTACATGGCTTCTGTCTTCACCCAAATGCAGTAATGTCCAACCTTATGATAACAGAAAAAGGAATGTAAAGATGGAGCTGCAGCCCAAGGTAGGAAAAGAGGTGTTAAGGGAACAATTGGCTCAAATGTGCAAGGCCTGTACCCAAGGGTACTAAAGGAGCTTGCAGATGTACTCTCAGAGCATCTGTCTATAATATTTGAGAATTCTTGGAAACCAGGTGAAGACCTAGAGGACCAGAGGTGAGCAAATGTCCCCAACTTCAAAAAAAGGGAAGGAGACCCATGTAGCTACCTACCAGGAAATGTCATAGAACATATAATTCAACAGTCAGTCTGTGAGCACTTAGAAAAAGATGCTGTGGTTACTAAGACCCAGCATGGGTTTCTCAAAAATAAGTCATGCCAGATGAATCATATTTCTTTTGTCATAGAGTTACAAGCTTGGTGGATCAGGGGTATGCTGTGAGTGTAGTGTATCTTGATTTCAGTAAGGCTTTTGACAAAGTGCTCCATGATATTCTTGTTGGCAAGCTGGTAAACTGTGGGCTGGGTGAGATAACTGTTATGTGGATTTGTAGCTGGTTGACTGACTGAATCCAAAGAGCGTTCACTAAGGATTCCTCATCATCCTGGACAAAAGTGTCTTGGATGAAGGAATTGAAGGGATGCTCATCCAATTTGCAGATGACACCAAGCTGGGAAAGGTAGCTAATGCCGCAGAAGACAGCATTGGGATTCAATATGACCTTAACAGATTGGAGAACTGAGCCCAGACTAACAAAACGAATCTCAATAGGGACAAATGAAAGGTTTTGCACTTTGGCAAGAAGAATCAGCTGCACCAAATATAAGATGGGGAACACCTGGCTTACTAGTAGTACATTTGAAAAGGATCTAGTTTCCAGATCAAAGGAAGTAATAGTACCGTTCTATTCTGCCTTCATCGGACCACACCTGGAGTACTATGTACAGTTCTGGGCAGCATAATTTAAGAAAGCTATTGACAAGCTGGAACGTGTGCAGAGAAGGCAAACGAAGATGTTCAAGGGTGTGGAAACCAACCCTTATGAGGAATGATTAAGGGAGTTGGTTATGTTTAACATAGATAAGAGGTGACTAAGAAGAGATATGGTAGCCATCTCAAATATCTCAAGGGCTGTCACATGGAAGATGGAGCAACTTTGTTTTCTCCTGCTCTGGAGGGCAGGACCAAACCAATGGCTTCAAGGTACAGGAAAGGAAATTCTGATTAAACATTAGGATGAAATTTTTGATGGTAACAGCTGTTGGAAATTGGAATGGCTCCCTCAGAAGATGGTAGACCCTCATTCCTTGGAGGTTTTTAAGCAGAGGTTGGATGGTCATCTGTCTTGGGTGCTTTAGTTGAGATTCTTGCATTGCAGGGGGTTGGAATAGGTGACCCTTGAAATCCTTTCCAGCTCTATGATTCTATAAATCTGTGATTTGTGACCTTTGTGCAAACACGCTGCTATCACTTTTACTCTGTGTTTCTCCCCCCAACTCTCCACTTAAATATATATATATATATATATATATATATATATATGCATATTTAATGTCTTGTGAGCCCATGCTAGAGCCCGTTATGCTAGACTGCTTGATGCATTTTATTTAAGAAGTAAAATCCCTGTGCAGATATTTAGGAAACGCTCTGCGCAAAATTGATCACATAAACTTCTATGTTCTTGGTTCAAGGGTGGATAGGTCTGCCGGTGAAATATTTGGCCAGTCAAATGTGCACCCCACGGTCGATGCTGGCGAAAGAGAGAGAGAGAGAGATGGGCGTCTGCATCCAGAGTTGTCTGGTGGTTGATTTACGGTGTACCTTTCCTGCATTGAAGCTGGCAGCCTGGAGGGCTTTTGCTTTAAATTATTAAAAAATATTTATAGCCTGCCATTTTGTGCAAGTGCATCTCCCAAGGCGGCTTGCCAGGAGCCCAGCAGATAATGAAATAATAAAAGATGTAGTAAATGAATGTGGCGATAAGGAGCGGGGGGGGGGGGGGGGGAGTGCAAACGGTACCAGCAGCAGCAAGCAAGAATTCCTAATGCAGCTGTTTGGAGGGCCTCCGTTATCCTTTGGAATCAAATCACGCTAGTAGGCTGGTGGAAGGAGAGCCACAAGGCGGAGTAGTCTAGGCTTCCCTTGGGGGTGATTTCATAGGGAAAAGGGGCCCGCCCCAGGTATTCTGCTTCTCCCTTTTCATATTTCAGTGAAGGAAATGGAGGTCAAACTTAATAAATAAACATGAAGGTAAGTTGGTTGATTCTATTCCTACATCCATAGCTTGGTGGCATCTCCAGGCAGGGCCAGGGAAAGACCCCCTGCCTGAAAGCAGCTGCCAGTCAGTGAGCACAGTACTGAGCTAGATGGGCTCCAATGTTCTGATTCTGTTTATGCAGCTTTTTATGTTCCTGTTTATTCAGAACTGTTGAGGAGTAGAATCTTGCTTTGTTTTTAGCTGAAGGGCTGTTGTTCAGCAGAGCGCATCTGCCTTGCACTGAGAAGGTCCAAAGGTTCAGTCCCTGGCATCTCTGGGTAGGGCTGGAAGAGCAGCTGCCAGTCAGTGTAGACAGCACTGAGCTAGATGAGCCCAGTGGTCTGACTTGGCAGCTTCCTTTGTTCATAACTGGCAGGCATATTCTGGAAAATGCCTCTCTTGCCAGTTTAAGCTGAGACTGCCCATCTTCAGTGACATCCGGACATTCTCCCTTCCTGTTGACTTATTTCAGTGTTGTAAAAATAGTCTGCTAGGCACTGTGAGAGGTGTTTGCATGTAAGAGAACACCTACTCTGGTTTCTCAAACTCTGTGCTTCCCTTGCTCAGCGCCACTGGGCACATTGCAAGGGCAAGCAATAAAATTAGAGGAAAAGGCTGGGAAAGAGAAATGGAAGGAGCCCAGTATAAGATGATGCTGGGGCCCAGGAGGGGAAAGTGTCTGTCAAGGTGACTTTTTTGAATTGAAGGAAGCTCTCTGTGTGGCAGGTAAAGGGAGCATTTGCCTCTCCTCAAATAGGATATTGCAAGAGTTGGAAAGGGCTCAGAAAAGGGCAACCACAATAGTGGGTATGGGGTGACTTAACTGTAGGGAAAGCTTCCAGCATTTGGGACGTTACTTTAGATAAAAGGCAAGTACGAAACAACATGATAAAAGCTCATAAAATGATGTGTGGCATGGAGAAAGTGGAGAGAAAGTCCCCCCCCCTCTTATAAATGCTAGAACTTGTGGACACCTAATGAATCTGAATGTTGGAAGGTTCAGGACAGATGAAAGAAGGGGCTTATTCACACAGCACCATAGTTAAACTGTGGAACTCCCTCCCTCAGTAGGCAGGGATGGCCACCAACATGGCTGGCCTTAGACGGGGATTTAACAGAGGGCTTTTGATGGCTACCAGCCACATGCTATGCTCTGCCTCAAATTTGGAGTCTGCAGTGCTTCTGAAAATCAGCTGCTGGGAAACGCAGGAGGAGGGGAGCTTGCTCTTGTGGTTGAATACTGCATGTGAGTTTCCCACAAGCATCTGTGAGAACAGAATGCTGGACTAGATTGGCCATCGGCCTTTTCCTTTTCTTATATTCTTAAAACTCTTTTCTCCAGCCATGCTTGTCTGCGTGGTCTTCAGTGCTCCAATAAGCCCAAAGAGAGGGCACAGTGGGAGGAGCTAATCTCTTGTGCCATTTAGAAAAGCCTCTGTTCCTGGTTCCCTGGAGACAGTCAGCACTTGCCATAGGTGAGCATGCAAGTGGGTCTTGGACAAGCCCACTAGGACCTGTTTAATCAGGACAATGCAAGCCGCCTGTCTGCAGGAGGTATTCAGATGCATACTTCTTGCAACACTGAAATTAGAACAAGTAGGAGCGACTTCTGCAGGGGAACATAAGTCATTAAAAAACCCCAACCTTTGAAATGGCAGGCAAGTTCTTTAGCTATCATCTCCTCACCTTGCGCTTTTTTAAGCATACCAAATGAATCACAATCCATTATGTTCCCAAAATAAGAGGCTAAAGGCAATTGGGCTGGTAGCTTTGAGTCATAAATGGACTGTGATTTTCTCTCTCACCCACCCCTCTGGCCTGCTGCTGTCTCTTTTCCTTTATGCTTAAAAGTTTGGAAGAAGAGGGTGGCTAGAGAGAGAAAACCCATCCCCCTTCAGTCAGTTCACCACTAATTGGGAGGCTAGGTGGGAATGGAAAAAAGAAACGACAGAAAAATGCAGAATAACCGCACGGTATACTGTTCCACTCTTCTCCCCATGACCCTCTATATTTAATCCAGTTCTCTCTCTCTCTCTCTCTCTCTCTCTCTCTTGCTTTGGAAGAAATGTTTTTCTCCTAAAATTTTAACTGAATAGCTAAAAACAATGAATAAAAACATAGTTTCTCGTTCCAGAATTTTTCTTCAGTGCCAGCACTGCAAATCTAAGCACCTGATTACAACATTTTTTCACTTACTACCTGTGCTTCACCCTAGCATCTCAGGAGTGGGTCACAACAATTTAAAATATAGCATTAAAAAACGGTTTAAAACAAATGACCATTTATTTATTTGTCAATCCAGCATCTACACTTTGGAACTCCCTGCCTGTTGATTTCAGGCAGGTGCCTTGGAATCAAGCAGTGCATACATTTTATGAAATAAATAAATCTGTTTTATTCATTTTGTAAGACTTATACACTGCTGGATTACTTTGGAAAAAAATACAAAAACCCCCAAAGCATTTGTTGCTCCACCCACTTTTACTGTTGGCCCCGCCCACCATTGGCTTGTGACCCTCAGAAACTTAGACTAGGAGGGGATGTGACCCTTGGGTTGAAAAAAAAACCCCTCTGTCTCTGATGCAGAGAGGCCTCTTTTTTGTCTCTGAAAATAATGACAAATGAAAATATATCTCTCTTTGCGCAGTGCTGGGCAAGACCCATGCGGTGTAAATTATCCCCTTTTCACAGTTGTTCTGCAGGAGAGTTCTTGACTGCTTTGTAAGCAAATTGCATGGCGGTTCCTGTTAGGCTGGTGCCCCCTTTGCCCTCGGCAAGGTCAGGGGAACAACAGGAAGCCACACTCCTCATGCCCTCAAGCCAAGTGTGACAGCTGCACCATTTGCCATTGATTGCTGTTCCTGGCTGTGCCGATAAGAAGAGCCATGTCCTGGGTGGAGAAGATCTCTCCCTAGCCTTTCCAGTCAACCAGCGCCGTGGCTCTGGGCTCCCTTGTCATAATGCTCATTGACTAACCTGCGAGGATGTGTCATGGGAACCATGTTTCTCCTTATGATTGAGTGTGGCTCTGTCCCATTATGACCGCAGCACGACTTACCGGAATGAGCCTTAGCTGCTGCTGGTGTGGGGTCTGTCGTCTTCTTTTGACAGATCGAAGTGAACTCAGACAGCTTTAAGAGAGGATCGGGCAAATTCATGAAGGATAAGGCTGGGTACGGCTGCAAGCTGTGATGGATGTGTGCTACCGCCACTGCCGGAGGCACTTAGGTCCTGCTTGTGAGCTCCCCATAATAGGCTTCTGCTTGGCCCCTCTGAAAACAGGATGCTGAACTTGATGGGTCTGTGGCCTGATCCAGCAGTGCTCTTACATCCTACATTGGGAGGCTGTTAAACCTCTGCATACCAGTTTCTGGGAATAAGAACGGGGAAGTGCTGGCATGTTCAGGTTCAGCTTGTGGGCTTCCCTTAGTGCCTGTAGAAAACGCTGAAGCAGAACCTGAGCACAGGAGCCCTCTCTCCTCCTGCGGTTTCCAGCAGCTGGTATTCAGAAGCGTTACGGCAGAGCATAGCTGTCATGGCTAGTAGCTGTTGATAGAATTCTCCATGAATTTGCCCAGTGTTCTTCTAAAGCCTTCCTAGTTGCTGGCCCTCACTGCCTCCTGTGAGAGTGAGTTCCATAGGTCAGCTATGCACCGCATGAGGGAACTTCCTTTTATCTGTCCTGGACCTTCTAACATTCACTTTCTTAGGATGCCTGTGACTCCCATTGTTGAAGGGGGAGAGAGAGAAAGAAAGAGGGGATGGGACATTTCTTTGTCCAGTGTCTCTATAACATGCATTGTTTTACAGACTATCAAATCGTCTCTTGCTTGCCTTTTCTCTAAAATAAAAAGTCTCAAACAGTGCAGTGTTTCCTCATAAGAGAGTTGCTCCAGCCTTATGACCATTTTGGTTTGTCCCCAGTGAACATAAAATGCAGGACCAGCCAGTGTCCTCGTTCTGCATGGCAAAGAGAGTCTGTCCTCCTCAAAGCAATGCCAGTTTCTCAACCTTCACTCTCTCCTTCAGGTTGCAGCAGAGGCTTCTCTGTTTCCACTCCCCCCCCTCCTTAAGTTGATGGCGCTGCAGCTAGCCTTGTTTTCCATCACCGCACTCTGTGGACTCCTCTCTCACATGTCCCGCCCCCCAAGACCTTGTCCTTGAAACCAGCATGGCTTTGGGTCTCTGGCAAGGCGGAAGCCAGCAAATGCTAACTTGGCAGGTGGAAAGAGAATTTTGGCTTATTTATAGCCGAGGCTTTCAACCTCCCTGCATCTTGGCCTTCTGAATAGGTTCTGGCCTGAGAGATTGTGTGTTTGTGTGTGTGTGTGTGTGTGTGTGTGTGCGCGCACGCGCATGTGGTCCAGTGCAGAGGTAGTGAATCTTCTTAAGCCTGATAGCCACCCATGTGCAGAGGAGGGTGACCCAGATGATAAGGGGCCTGGAAATCAAGTCTTATCAGGAGCAGTTGCGTATGTTTATCTTGGAGAAGGTGTGTTGTATCATTTTTTTAAAATGGTAAAGTGCAGGGCTTTCCACAGGGTCAATATGAGATTGTGCAGGAGGTGAATAAAGATCTAGAGGTCAAAAGGGCCATGGGTAGAAAAGGTATGGTGTGAAAAAAATAATTAGGGACCAAGAGCCTAAGAAGTCAAGGGCATGGGCATGCACAGAGTATTATGGTACGCTATTATTTTCTACTTGTTCTACTTCCTTATATTTTGCATTTTCTAATTCCAGTGGTGATTGATGATTGATAAATGACATGATTGATATTTCTTGACTTCATTTCACTTGCATTCCTCAGAATGTGGGTTGTGGATAGGGGTCGATAAAAACTTTTGTGTGTTCATCAAGAGCTCATGGAACTCAGAGGTTTGTGTTTTGAGTCTCTTGGAGACCTTTGGGTTAAACAACAATAATTGCATAAATGCTACATTTTTCTCCCTTTGCAGACAAGCTTTTGCCACCTTGCCCCTCCCGTCTTCAACCATCCATACTTTCTCCTTTTTCCACAGCTGCTATTAACCTAGCAAAGCTGAAGCTGTTCCGGCACTACTACGTCATGGTAAGGAGTTTGACATGAGCAGCTGTAAGTGGGGAGTCCTCGTTGCTGGTCCCACACTTTGGCACCGTCTGACTAACCCTCCTCCACTGCTTCTGAACTGCTCTTGCTTGCTCATTGGGGCCAGGAGTAAGCAGCTGCATAGCCTCTTTCAATAGACGCCATGCTTTGGAGATCTCACAAGTAACCTCCTGTTGAGGTTTTAGGCACTTCCCTTTCTGCAGATGCAGGGAACCTATTAGGATGGCCCACCCTCAGAGGCTGATGGATCCAATGGGTTTCCAGATGGCCCTGAAGGATTTTCTGGCTGATATGACTGGCCCTCCCATCAAACCCCGACTCAGATCTCTAGAACATCTGAATGTCTCGGGGCATTGATACAATTGCCCCTGAGCAACCACTCCCACTATGTGGAGCCCACTTGGCTCCCTGGTACAGTGGTGCCTCGCAAGACGAAAATAATCCATTCCGCGAGTCTCTTCGTCTAGCGGTTTTTTTGTCTTGCGAAGCATCCCTATTAGCGGCTTAGCGGATTAGCGCTATTAGTGTCTAAGCGGCTATTAGCGGCTTAGCAGCTTAGATAAAGGGGGGGGAGGGGAAAAACTCGCAAGACTCGCAAGACATTTTCGTCTTGCGAAGCAAGCCCATAGGGAAATTCGTCTTGCGAAGCGCCTCGAAAAACGGAAAACCCTTTCGTCTAGCGGGTTTTTCGTCTTGCGAGGCATTCGTCTTGCGGGGCACCACTGTATATCCCGGAGCATAGGGCGAGTAAACAAGCTAGGAGACGGCTGAAACACAAGTGTAGGAAAACTAGTTCAATGCAATTGAACACTTGTAAGGACTATGTAGTGGCAGTTAAGGCAGCCACTCTGCTGCTGCAATTGCATCCTCATTGTACTTTCTGGCAGAGCTTTTCTGGGTGGTGCTGGGGCCTCTTACTGTCTCGCCTGAAGAAGGTTGCAGAACTGGTGGTAGCTCGCTGTAACTTATTAGCAAAGCATTTGTTGATAAAATAGCTTGCATCTACTGGGATCTTGACTCTGAAGATGAATCTGAAGGAGTGTCCAGAGCACTGTCTAGTCCTGTTGTGTTGGATGAGTTTCAATTAGTAAGGCTGAAGGATGTGGACAAGATTCTTGAATCAGTCAGGTTGACCACTTGCACTCTTGTCCCTGCTAGATAAAAACTAGCAGGAAGGGGACAGTTGGCTGGGCCAGGCAGGTGTCTCCTTGCTAGAGGGGTTAATCCCTGTCTGCTTGAAGGAGGCAGTGGTAAAACACTCCTTAACAAACCCTCCCTGGATTTGGAAAATCTTGCTAATCTCCCCTTCTTGGGTATGGTTTTTGAGCGAATGGTGGTAGACCAGATCCTGGCAATCTTGGAGGAAACTGATATTTTAGATCAACTTCAGTCAGGGTTTAGGCCCAGTTTTGTCACAGAAACCGCTTTAGTTGTCCTGTAGGATGACCTCTGTCAGGAGAGAAACAGAGGAAATGTGTCAGTGTTAATTCTCTTCAACCTCTCAGCAGTTTTTGATATCATCGACCATGGTGGCACTGCTTTTAAGTGGTTCTGGTCCTACTTGGATGGCCATTTCCTGAGCGTGATGCTTGAGGGATGCTGTTCAGCTCCATGGAGCCTTCATTATGGGGCTCCTTATCCCGCATGTTGTTTAACATCTACATCAAACCGCTGAGTGGAGTCATCTGGAGCTTTGGAATGTGTTATCATCATTATGATGATGACACATAGCTCTTCTTCTCCTTTACACCAGCAAGTGAGGCAGTGGATGTGCTGTATCATTGTCTTGCCTCAATAATGGGCTAGATGAGAGCCAGTAAACTGAAGCTCAATCCAGATAAGGCTGAGGCACTATTAGTGGGTAGTTCCCTAGACCAGATGGATGGGAGGTTGCCTGCTCTTGATGGGGTTACACTCCAACTGAAGGAGTGGTTACTTAGCTTGGGGGTACTCCAGGATCCATTGCTGTTGCTTGAGGCTCAGGTGCTGTCGGTGGCACAGAGTTCCTTCCGTTAGTTTTGGCTGGGGGCCTAGCTGCACTTCTATCTGGACAGGAGTAGCCTAACTTCTATCGCCCATGTCCTGGTAACTTCTCGGTTAGATTATGGCAACGTGTTGTGTGTATGGCTGCCTCTAAAGACGGTTCGGAAACTTCAGCTAGTGCAGAATTCAGTTGCCAGGTTGCTCACTGGGGCAAGATGGTTTAAGCATATTACACCAATTCTGACACAACTGCACTGGCTGCGAATTAGTTTCCAAGCCCAATTCAAAATGTTCATTTTGACCTATAAAGCTTAAATGGCTTAGCATCGCAATACCTCAAGGGCTGCCTCTCCCCATATAAACCAACCATCATCTGAGGCCCTTCTTTCTGTGTCTCCTCCACGAGAGGTCCAGAGGCTAGAAACATAAGAATGGGCCTTTTCTGCGGTGGCTTCCTCTTTGTGGAAGTCTTTCCCTAGAGAAGCTTGCCTGGTGCCTTCCTTATATACTGTATTTTTCCATGTATAAGACAATGTTTGTTGCTAAATTTGTTTAGTCAGAAATAGGGGGTTGTCTTATACATGGATTATGAATACCCAGGGTTGTTGTTGTTTTGTTTTGTTTTTTTAAAAAACACTACTTGCCTTCCTGTGGCTGCCATGAAGAAGCTGCCGGAACCGCCAATCTTTTCACTTACCACTTCCGCAGTCTCATGAAAAAAAGCTGAACAACTTTGGGCGATCTTGGGGGTTGCTATGCTGGTGCTGGTACTTTGAATATTTAGTAAAATATCAAAGTTGTTCTGCTTGATGTTTAAAATAACGATTTCTTAATTTTGAGTTAAAAATTGTGTGTGTGGGGGGGGGTGTTCATCTTATGCATGGGGGTGTCTTATACACAGAAAAATACGGTATCTTTGGGCACCAGGCAAAAATGTTTCTCTTTAACTAGTCCTTTGGCTGATTAACATTCCATGTCCTTTTAAATCTGTTTGAGGAAGGGGGATTATTGGTTTCTTGTATTTTTGTTTTATTACGTATTTTGTGTTTCCGTTTTATATTTTTATGTTGTGAACTGCCCTGTGGCATTCAGATGAAGGGCAGTATACAAATTTAGTAAATAATAATGCTAAATCTTCACTGACCTGGTGGCTTAAGATATTGTTGGGCCACTGCTCCCATCATCCCTGATCATTGGCTGTGCTGGCTGGGGAACGATTGGAGTTGGGAGTCCATCGGCATTGCAGGGGATTTCATTAGACGACCCTTTGGGTCCCTTCCAGTGCTACAGTTCTGTGATTCTGTGAACATCCTCAAGGGACCAAGGGGAACTGCTTTGTAAAGAGCCCCAGTTCCATATTGTCTGTGCTGATAGGCAGCAGATCTCCAGGGTCTCAGGCAGGGAACCTCTCCCACTTCTACCTGGAAATGCCCATGTGGATTGGACCTGGGACCTTCTGTGTGCAAATCATGTGCTGTTAGAATTTCCAGTGTGTAGAGCATGGCTTGTGTCTCTTGCCAGAGGGTAGACTTCAGTTGCCGCAGTCACACACACTGAGATGTTTGTACAGTAAGAAAACAGCAAAGTTGTTTATTATAGGAAGCTTGTCACTTGGTTGGAAATGGTTTCAAGTTCTAAGCTAACTCACTAATCTAGAGAAGACAAAGACAGCCATGCTTCATCCTTTATTCTCACAGAATAGATCAAAGATGACCTCTTGAGAGAGAGAAGTAGAGGGAGGAAATTTCAAACAGGATGCAGCCTAGGATGTATCAGTCTAACATTAAGGAGATAGGAAGGTTAGCACCATAGGTCAAAGGTACAGGGACAGTCTGGGAATCTGGGAGTCTGTTGCTCTGTTTTAACCCTGTGCAAAACCCTCTCAGCAAGCTCAGTAGCACCCAAACTTCCGTTGTGTGTGCTCTGCTACCGAGCTGCCAGTGAAGGACAGACTGCCCTGAGAGACCTGGAGAATGGACTATTAGATTGGTCCTACCCTGGTAAGTGCCTGGATGGGAAGTCTGCTTGGATGCCGCCACCCCCGCTCCTCCACACACCATAAGCCACATTGAGTTTTCTGAAACGAGGTGTTTCAGTTATAACTGCTGCCAAATGCCTTGCCTCTCTGGCAGGAGAAGAAAAATATGCTTGTTGGGCAGTCACTGCTTGAGGTAATTATCTTCCCTAGAAGGCACCAGCCCATTGAAACACAAATGGGAGCCATCAAAATTAGTAACAGGTTGATTCGCTGTGACTCGAATGATCAGATGGAAATCAAGCGCTGCCTTTCCTCCGTTCCACCTTTGTGAGAGGCATTCCCAGCCGACTTACAGATGCATAGAAAGCCCATCCATTGCACTCTGAAATCACATGGCTTCCCCCTAAAGAATCCTGGGAGCTGTAGTTTGTTAAGGGAATTCTGAATTCGAGCTATGTGATGGGGAAACTACCATTCCCAGTATTCTTTGGGGGAAAGCCATTTGTTTATTTGTGTATTGCATTTATATCCCACCCTTATTTCCAAGGAGCTCAGGGTAGTAGTATACATTGTTCTCCCCCTCCTCATTTTATCACCACAACAGCCCTGTGAAGTAGGTTATAGGCTGGGAAGCAAGTTCATATGCAGTGTGCTTCATGAATCTGAGTGTGGATTTGATTCCTGGTCTCCCAAGTCCTAGCCCAAGACTCTGATCATTGCACCCCACTGATTTTCATGTGCTTTAAATGTGTGTTGGGTGTGCTTTCTATGTACGCTGTGGCTCTGCCCTAAATCCCTGGCGAGATTTTGATTTATTGGTGGGGCGTGAGTCTCTCAAGAGCTGTGTCTCCATCGTTCTGACTGCTAACTCTGATCCTCTCCCTCTGCTCACAGATCGTGTGCTACATTTACTTCACGCGGATCATTGCTATTCTCATCAAGATCGCCGTTCCATTCCAGTGGAAGTGGCTGTACCAGGTACCCCACCCCCCACTCCAGCATGCTTCTTTCAAAGCTGTAACATAACATAAATCTATCATGGAAACCTATTCTTAAGCTTTGGCACTGGTAGCCAATATTTCAAGCCTGATGCTCCCCCCCCCTTCCTGAAATGTTGGTTCCCCCGCCCACTCTTTCCCCAGTTTTTTTTTCTTCCTGCAGGTTATTATACGCTAGGACTGAAAAGTAATTGCTTTATTGATCTCAGAACACACACATTCAAGAAATGCCCTTCAGACATTAATTGAGAACACAGAAAGGGTCAGGGAGAGATTATGGGGAAAGGGGGTGGGAACATCAGCAAGAAAAGCAAGCCCTAAATTGGAAAATAAATAAATGAAAACTACCCATAAACCAATAGAGATAATAATAATAAAAATACTTAAGGGTAACAGCCTCATACCTGGAAAGTCTAAGAAACAAAAAAGAGAATTGTTGTAGTTTTGAAATTGGTTTGGTCCACCATCTCGATTAAAAATAGTGTCTAATTTTATCAGGACATAGATGAAAACCTGTTCGTTCGTCTTGGGAACCAGTATCTTAAGAGGTGTCCAAATGCATAGCAAACACGCAGGCAACTTTCCAAAACATATAGTACATATACAAATCACACTACGATTGGAGCATAAATTTTTAATGGACTGCGTCTGATAAAGCTGTGTCAGAGCATCCAATTCACTGCTGACGATGGCAACACTTGCAAAATGTACGGAGGCATGATGGAAAGCCTTTGAACCAATGGTCAGGAAAAACTGCACCTTTGAAAACCTTTCCAGGAGAGATCATCACAGACCACAGCAAGCAGATGAAGTGATGGGCAGAGCACTATCTAGAATTGTACTGGTGGGAAAATGTGGCCGCTCTCACAGCAATCGACGGCACCCAGACCCTGCCTGTCTTGGAAGAGCTGGACGTCTCTCCCTCCCTTGTCAAGCTGAAGAGACCATCAACTCTCAGGCATGTGGTAAAGCCCCAGGACAGGAAGGATTCCCAACAGAAGTGCTGAAAGCCAACCTCAATTCCTCCCTCATGACACCTCCATGGCCTCCTCTTCCAATGTTGGGGGCAAGGATCCATGCCACAAATCATACACAACTCCAGCATTGTGACCCTTTACTTTGCTTTGTCCTGTGGGAAAAGCCTTGTAGTTCTCAACAGATTACAGTCACTCACTGACAGGGTCTGTCCTGGGTCATTATGCAGCTTTAGAGCTCAGAGGTCAGCAGCTGACACGATTTTCTCACTGTGTCAGCAGCAGGAGAAAAGAGCAGAGATGCCTGTTGTGCATCGCCTTCATAGACCTGATGAAGGCCTTTGACCTCATCAGCCAAAAAGGACTCACACTGTGCCACAAGATAGAATGCCCACCTTAGCTCCACAAGATGATTGTGTCCTTCTACAAGAACATGTGTGGCACCGTTCAATATGATGGCTTATTCTTGGACACCTTACCTATAGCTTTATGGAAGTGAGTTTTGGTAAGCTTACAACCGCCAGGAGCAATGCCTCGATGCCCCATTGCATTCCACAAACGCTGCATCAGGAAGGTTTTGGGCATCACATGGCAGGACAGTCTCAAACAAAGATGTGCTCTCCCAAGCCCACATTCCCAACATGCTCACACCCCTTTCTCAGTGACGTCTATGCTGGCTTGGTCAAGCCCACAGAATGGAAGATGGCAGGATCCCCAAGGACATGTTCTATTCAGGACAGACCCACTGAAACTAACCAGCTTTTCATACCTGTGCTAGGCTAGACGGAACAATGGTTTCACTTGGATTAGAGTTGCTTCATATGTAAGCACATGTGATCGTAACTTCAGCAGTAGCTGACTCCATGAACTAAGAGTCCCATTTGGGTGGGCGTCCTGTTGCCTAGCAATCTTTTCCAAGTGCCCCTCTCTTCTTTGTTGCAGCTGCTGGATGAAATGGCCACCTTGGTGTTCTTCGTCCTCACCGGGTACAAGTTCCGGCCTGCCTCTGACAACCCCTACTTGCAGCTCTCTCAGGACGATGATGATGTCTTGGACATGGAAGCTGTGTAAGGGGCCTGTTTCCTTGTAATAATTTATATTAAGATTTTAAGTATTGCTTTATACAGTACAGTTTGTTTTTTAAGGGGGGAAACAGATAAATTAGGACTCTGCAATTTGTCTCTTGATTTTGGTGCAATCTGATTACAACAGATATTATGTGACTCTCGTTGCTGTTGGGTGCGTCTGGAAGAATCAATGTTAGACATTGATTCAATCTCAACATTTCTGTTTAATACAGTCCCAACTCTCTCTCTTTCAAAAATTCAAACCCTTCAGTACAAAATGTTCTCTGGAGCAGTGGCAGAAATGGCAGGAAAGGGGGCATCCCTTAATGTCACTTATGATCCCTCCCTCCCCACCACTTCAACAATTAATATATAATTTGAAACCCAAAGGGTACTTTTGTAGTGTAGGACTTCTACTAGAAAGGAAGACCAATAAATAGGGAGCAGTTACAATTGGTATATTATGATCCAAATCTTAGCTGACTCCATCTGGGACAAACTTTACATGATCCCTCATTCAAACCCAGGTGATTTTGAATGTTGGTCCACCTGGGAAAGGATTTGCAGCAGCAATGTGTGAAGCATTGCTACAATCTACTTTAGGCAATCCGAAGAGTATTTTGCGTATTGGGATTCTTGCCCAGCTCCTGTGGAGTCAGCCTGGCCTACATGGAGCAGCAAGGTGGGGAATTGGGTGAGAGATGTGTTGAATCAGAAGCTCCTAACAAAGTGGGTGGTCCCATGATCTGCTCTATCCTGTTAGGTCAGGAGTGGGGAACTTGTGGTGCTCCAGATGTGGTTAAATCTCCATCTCCTATCATCCCCAGTAAGTTGGGCCTATGTCAAGGGATGATAGGAGCTTGGAACAAGACCTAGGTCACAGGTTCTCATACCCACGTTAGATGTTTTGGGTGGCACTTGTTCTTGACTCATGTTGCCCAAGATATATGGTTCCAGATCCATTATCTAGCTATCTTTTAGTGTGGCAGACCCCACACTTTGGAACTCCCTGCCTATTGACATCTGGCTGCTGCCTTCACTTCATTCTTTCTGGCATCTCTAAAAGCAAGCCTATTCTGACATGTAGAACGTTGGCATGTGTTTTAATCTGCTTTATAGCTTCACGTTGGTTTCATTTTTCTTTAAATGTTTTAAACAGTTGTTTTTGTTTGCTTATTGTTTCATTGCTTTATACCTTTCATAAACCACTTCAGTGCTTTATTACAATCAGGTGGTTACATAAATCATATGAGATATCTAAAATAAATTGCCAGGCCTGTGGGTGAGGCAGGGGGCTGAATTTGATGGATGGGTTGAGCCACCCACCTGTCAAATCACCTGGCATCTCAATGGCTCTCTTTAGCATTTCAAAGGGACTAGCCTACAGTGTGAAAACAAGATTTGCATTCTTTGCTCTGCTTGATTTTGGCTCTGGCCTTGTCCACCACTTGCATGTGGCCCTTTGAAAGTTGTCTTGAAGCAAATGTGGCTCTTAGGTTGAAAAAGGTGGGAGGTGGTGTTCCATGCTCCAGTTTCAGCTTTCCCCTGACTTGTCCAGTGGCTAAAGTCTTACACCTTTACTCCCCAAAAGAATTTTGGGATGATTGTCCTGTGAAATGCTCTTGAGCTCTGCTCTGTGTCCCTGTCAGCAGGATCAAAGGTCTGTTTGCTGGCTTTATGTCCCCTGACGAGAATGATTCTTCTAGACATCTGAATGCCGCAGATATCTTGCAAAAGCTTTAAATCTAAACTCCCAGGACTGCTGACCTGTTAGAATTTTTCTTCCAAGGCTGCTGAGCCAGCTGCAAATAGAGTGTTAAAGCTTGGACATTTGTTGTGAAGGTGGTGGAAGCAAGGACCGAAATCCTCCAGTGCAGCCCTCCCTAGTCATTGCACTAAAGATCATTGACATGTTCATCATCAGTATTATTATTCATTTATTGCTCACCATTCACCCTAAGGTCTCCAGGGAGTGTCTTTGTGGCAGGGGGTACAACACAACATTAGAAACAGTTGAAAGCAACTTATAACAACAAATATAAGGTGGGTCATGAAACGTATACTTCAAGTGTCAAGAGGTCAGCATCTTCAGCACCCTTTGGATGCTATGCAGTGAAGATGCCAGACACACCTCTGTGGGGACAGAGTTCTACCACTCAGGTGCCGCCACAGAGAAGGCCCTCTCCTTCATTTAATCCCTACAACAATCCTGTGAGGTTTGTTGAGAGTGGGGATTTGAAACCTCATCTCCCAGGTCTTAGACCAACACTCTAACCACTTCAGCACACTCACTGGTTGCTGTCCAAAATATTGGGGTCAAATAGATTCCAGTTGGGGTGGGGGTGGTGCTGTGAGCCTAGGACTTGCCAATCAGCAGGTCGGCAGTTCGAATCCCTATGACGGGGTTATCTCCCGTTGCTCAGTCCCTGCTCCTGCCAACCTAGCAGTTCGAAAGCACGTCAAAGTGCAAGTAGATAAATAGGTACCGCTCCGGCGGGAAGGTAAACGGCGTTTCCGTGCGCTGCTCTGGTTCGCCAGAAGCGGCTTAGTCATGCTGGCCACATGACCCGGAAGCTGTACACCAGCTCCCTCGGCTAATAAAGCGAGATGAGCGCCGCAACCCCAGAGTCAGCCATGACTGGACCTAATGGTCAGGAGTCCTTTACCTTTAGACTCCAGTTATTCATTTATTTTTCAGGATTGTGTATATGGTGTAATTCCATGTGGATGCAGTGTGGGGGAGGCACAGAGAGTTGCAGCCAACAAAGTTTTACTCAGAGTAGACCCATTAAAATCAATGTACCTCAGTCAGTCATGGTCATTTGTTTCAGTGGGTCTACTCATGAGAAGGGGTGATATTGGATGCAACCCAGAATTCATTCAGGCGGTCTTTGCCCCTAAAGACCTGGAGAACTCTTGCCTGATCTTCTATTTGCTGAAAGGAGCAGTGCCTTGACAGGAGTGGCTTTCAAAACAAATCCAAGGCTACTCCTGCCTGATGTTGATGGATGATGATGATGATGAGTTCTTTGGGCTTGCAACTCCCAGAGGTGTCACTGTGTTCAGCCCCTTGCAACGGAAACCGCAGAAGTTGTCTTGTGGAGTAATAGACTAATCCACAAGTACCGGGGGGGTGGGGGGTGGGGGTGGGGTGGTTCTTGCAGAAGCTAACTGCGGTATGTGTAATTTTTGCAGAGAACCAAGAACATACAAATGAGAGTCAGCATGGTGTAGTGGTTAGAGTGGGACCTTAGGGTGAAGAGCCAGTAATTAATAATAAAAATAGTGTAGTAAGCCCGCAACCTATGTGGGGGTTACGTTTCAGAGATGGCTGCTAAAGCCAAAATTGTGTATTTTCTAAACAGATTGGGTTCAATGGCAAGTGAGATTTCCCAGGTCTTTTTTGCTGGATACCTGCCCCCTTTCTACCCCCTTTCTAATATATATGGTATATTGTTTGTTTCTTAGACTGTACGCAGCTTTGAGATTTTTTTTTGGGGGGGGGGGGGAATGCTTTTAAATAAATAAAGCAGCTTCGTTGAGTCTAATCCCAGGAGGGAGAAAGGGGTGGGGAATGGGGTGCAGGGAATGCTTTTACTTGTGGCACATGCGCCCGTGAGTCTTTTGATGGCAACCCACAGATTGCCACATCTTTTTGATGTGCACTCTTTTCTTTTTTAACTAAATTATCTCTCTTGCAGCCAGGAATGGGTTGTCAGTGGGGGCGGGGGGGAGAGAACCTTCCCGCCATGCAGCCCTGGTTGGGGCAAGAACAGCACTGAAGTGTTGCCTTATCTCTGAGCATTTTTTTTCTGCTCTCCTCCTCCCCACAGGGTGACAACTTCGGGGGTCATGGAAGGTATGAAGAAAGTCAAGAAGGTGGTCAATGGCTCGTCGTCGGAGCCCCAAGGCGAGAGGGAGAGTGCTGCATGATGGAGTCAATACTTTCACCACCACCTCCGTTTCTTCTTCTCTCCCTTCTGCGCCCCCCACCCCACCCCCAAAATTAGGACAAGGCAGCACTTTCAGATAAACTTTAATTTATTGATTTTCTGCTTCCCTCAACAGAAGGGGAGCGAGTTGAGTTTCCTGATATGGGAACTGGAGAACATAGGGCAGTGGGAAATGGCGGCCGGGGGTGGGTGGGGGCAAAATCCTGTGCAAAATTGAGAGAGAATCACAATCCTGCGTATTCATTTGTCCTGAGGATTTGTTGCTCTTCTAGAGCCTTGCAAGGAAGCTCTCCTGTTTTATGGTGATGGCAGATTTGTTTTAATTTTTTTAACCTTTTAACATTTTTGCTAAAGTTTTTTAACGCTCCTCCTGCTTTCTTTCTGAAACTTGACTGTGAGAAAGAAAATAGAACCATCGGTTCTATTTGGCTCTTTGGGACACAACTTCCAAATGTGAAAATACCTGGTGAAAGTTGTATATGTAAAAGTATATATGTATATCTATATTTTATATGATGCCTTCTGACACGCACCCCTCCCTGCAGTGTGTAACCTTTTGTGTGTGCTGGGGAGATTTGACAAAATGGTTTTAAAGGTGTTGGGTGTGGTGCAGGGGAGATCTTTTGGGGTTTACTTGTAAATGTTGTGCTGAGTTTAGGCATCTTTTTCTCCCCCTTTTTCATTTGAATGGGGAGCAAATAGGAATTCTGCCTCCAGATAGGAATAGGAATGTTTTCTTTCTTTTTTCTTCCTTTTTTGAGACCAAGGCTTCCTTACTACCCTCATTAATGGTGTGGACCAAAAAGCTGGGTCCCATTTTGACTCTATGCAGTTCCCTCAAGGGGTTCCGAATATGTGCAATGGAGTGGGGGGGATATTCACTGAATTATTATTATTATTATTATTGTTATGATGATTATTTCTTCTCCCCCTTTGCTGAAAAGTGGTGAGGTCAGGTTTCAAATCCCCGCCCCAAATAAATTACTGCATATAAGGAGTGATCCATGAACAGCTGCTCCTAGAGGGTTTCTTGGCTAGAGGATCGGTGAAGCCGAGCTCTCCAAATTCTTGGGAATACTCCCAAGAAAGGAACCCCCACTGCTTGCTTTCATATGTGAAATGGGGTGATCCGCAAGCAGTGCAAGAAATCTCTCTTTGCATTGAGAAAACAGCCCGAGCAGGTCTCTGACCTCACAACGGAAATTCTGTCTTCACTCTGTGAAGAGAACATCAGCCTTTTCTCTTTTTTTGCTTATGCATTGTGAGCTAAAAACCCCTTCTCCTTCCTCTCCCAATGCCCCCTTCTCCACCTGGCTGGCTTGGGGATAATGCGTGGAAATTGCGTTGCCCTTGGGCAGAGCAAATGTGAGCTGGCAAAGCGGGTGAGCAGAGAGAGAGTTTGTTCACCTGGCAGCTGGAGGGACCCCTGGGGTCTCCAGTCAGGAAGATTTGTATGAAGGGTTGCAAAGAAAAGCTGCATCCTACCATTTAGATGTGCTGGCTTCTGGAAGAGCGGGATCAACGAGTGACCTGCTGTGGAATCAGAAGCCATGCGGTCCTAAGAGCCTTTCTTCTTGTTTACTGTGAGTGAGGTCTCTTCAAACAGCAGCTGGCAGGTCCAGAAGCGTCAATACGTGTCTTCTGTGCTCATCCAAAGTTGTGCTCTCTCCCAGAGTTTGCATGAAGGACACACAAAGCTATCTCAAAGAGAGGCAGGGTATCGTCTTCCCACAAGAACAGCCCTATCAGCCTCAAGATGCCATTGGTGTTGAACTCTGCCGCTCAGATATTTGGTGGGGCAACTGGCCAGGATCATAGCATCTTGAGCTCTGGTATGGCTTGCCCACGAAGGGTTCATTCAGCAGCCATCAACCTTGTTTCGGCCAGCCAGAATCTCCCAACTTCAGTCAGCCCATTAGAAGTTTTGTTGACGGACAAATGGCAACGTCGGTAGTTTGGGTTGAAGTTGAGGAAGAGGCCATCTTTTGACACTACAATCTCCACATAGCCCACTGCTTTCTTTGTCTTCCACCTATTCATCCTTTCTGCAGAATGAAGGAACTGGACAAAAAGCACTACCGCCCCCCCCCCCCCCCAACCCCAATGCCTTTCAGTAGATTGCAACATAGCGCTAATGCAAATGTTCCACCAGGGAAGGATTTTTCCTTGTCCATTGGAACATCCTCCCCCTACCGCCACAGTATACACCCCTAAGTCTGTTACAGAGATTCCCCTGATCCTCTGGCGCCAATCTGGGGACAGTGCACAGCTTTTATAGGAGGAGGCAGTGGAAAGTCCTACTGTACAAGTAGAAATCATTCTGCTAACACAATTACTTAGTTGGATGCTCTGGGTTGAAGCTTTATAAGGCTTTGGGTCCAGCTGGCCTGTAAACGGAGGAGAGATTGCAAGAACAAGAGCTTTCCATTGGGCTGAGAGTGGGAAGTGTTTCTTGGCCTGCAGCAGAACAGGAGCTGGCAAATACAAGTATGGGGGGCTCAGTCAGTCACTCTTCCACTCGTCGAAACCCGACGCTTTTAAATGTTGTCAACTCTGAATCATACTATTGATGTTTTTTAAAAATGGGCAGGTTGTTTTGTGGGGGGGAGTGGATGACTCCCCCCTCCCAACTGATGTTTCATCTTCATCCTAAAATGAGCTCAGCTTTCCTCTCTATGTGCTTCACCCACTCCTCTCCTTGACAGCCAAATCTTTTGGACAAGCAGCCAAGAGAGAGTTTTCTCCACCCAGTGTGTTCCCTTCAAATGATGAGCCCACTGCTTAAAAAACCAGGACTGTGTCACTTTTTAAAAAATAAAAAGTATTCCTTTTTAAAGGTGGGCAGGAAGAAGGAACAGCTTCTCTCGCTCCCAGTTCCTCCTTTCTCCCTCTGGAATCCATTGTGCAACTGCTCTAGAACCCATTATGTGACTGTGCTGGAACCTATGTTTTCTTGCAGTGAGCACTCGTACCAGATGTGTCCTCACTCCCAGTGGAGATTTTGGCATCTCACATTGAAAAAAGGAGCTTGCACCATCCACATCAACCCAGGGGATAGTCCTGCTTTCTTTTTTAAAACACCTGAAGACCTGTGTAGGTGGAGGACCAATTGGGTAGCTTAGCAAAGAGACTTGGTTAATCTCAGAAAATAGGTCCGCATGATTCCTGATTTATTTATTTATTTGTAACATGGGCTACATCTGCACCCCTCTGGATGTTTTTGGACTGCAACTCCCATTGTCCCTGGATAATTGGCCTTGCTGGCTGCTGGGAGTTGGAGTCAGATAATATCTGGAAGGTCACAGGTTCCTTCACCGCTGGAACTTTTAGAAGTTAAAATAATAGATCCTTTTTTCAAAAAAAGAAAAAAAGAAAGGTGTGTGGTTTATTTTATTGGGTGCTTCAAACATCTGTGTATTCCTTCATGAATCTCTTCATGTTTTAAAGTTGTTGTTTTTTAACCTTTTATCAAAATAGATATATGAAATGGCAGTATTTCTGTAAAGGGGAGCAGGGGGCAATACCAATCAGGGGACCTTTTCTCTCTCTATGTAATGTGGTTTTTCTGATATGGAAGAGATGTACAAAATAAAAGACTTGATGACTAGGAAACTTTCTCCTGGGCTGCTTTATTTAAAAACTGACTTCCTCCTGCGCTGGGTTGAACTGCTGTGAGAGACATGGTTCATATTGACATATCCTATAGCCAGTACAGGGAGTGGTTAAAGGAGGAAGGGGGGTTTCCTTTTAGGCGCTGCTGGTGGGCTTCCACAAACATCTGTCCAGCCAGTGAGAAACTGGATTCTGGACTCAGATTTTTTTTCTTACTCCCTCTTGGTTGCACTAAAGCATCACAGGGATGAGGACAAATAAAAGAAAGTCCTTCTTCACTCAGTGCATAGTTAAACAATGGAACTTGTCCCCCCTGGAGGCAGTGGTCGCCACCAATTTGGATGGCTTTAAAAGAGGATTGGACAAATGCATGGAAGAGACAAATATTAATAGCCACTAGCCACAATGGCTCTGCTCTGCTTTTGAATACTAGTTGCTGGAAACCACAGGAGGGAAGCATCCTCTTGCGGTTGAATCCTGCTTGTGGGCTTCCTGTGGCCACCTGGGTGGCTACTGAGAGAACAGGATTCTCAACTAGATGGGCCAGCAGGGCTGTTACGTTCTGTCTCCACTGTTGGAGGCAATATGTCTCTGAACACCACTTTCTAGGAATCTCAAGTGGGGAGAGTTGTTGTTTCACCCAGGTCCTGCAAGTGGGGCATCTGATTGGCCACTGTGAGCTGGGTGGACCCCAATGGACTGATTTAGTAGAAGGAAGGGTCTTTGCATCTTTTGATCATGCCTAGTAGTTGTTGATAGCCTCATCCTCCGTTGGACAAGATGACCCTCAGGGTTCCCTTCCAACTTTATAATTCCATGATTCTATTATCCTTTCAATTATGCTTGTGTGTATATCCTACTCTGTCCTGGGTTGCTCACCATTCTGTGACGATCTGTGTGTTGATTATCCCTTGGTGTAATATCTTCCTCCCCCCTCAAATGCCCTCATTTCAAGATGTTTGGCACACCTCCCTTCCTTCAAGCTGATAAGCGTCTTCATCTGTATTCCTGCCTGTCAGATAATTCCGAACTAGGGCAGCACAGTTTTTAATCAATGCTTTTCAGTGGCAGTGTTAAGAACCTCCCCCACCTTCCCTTCTGTCTCTTACCTTCTCTTCTGCCCTGTTTGGTGAATTTCTGCATTTGGAAATAAGATTGTAAGAAGTGCCTGCTGGATCAGGCCTGGTGGGCTGATGGGAACTGGTGTTCTACATTAGAGAGAGAGAGAGTCGCCTCTGATCTAAGAGGCGTTCCCTTCAAGGAGCAAAAGGCAGCATACATTATACTCCACCTCATTAAATCACAGAACAGACTTCTCACGTCCTGGTGGCATGACCTTCTCACCCAGGCTGGCCACTGGATCCTCCTGAACAGGAAAAAACAAAGTAGGACTTCAACTGCTTGAGTGACAAGAAGTGACACCTGATTTTCTTGGATCTTGGAGATTTAGATAATGGCCAGAGGGCCACAGGTTAGAAGAGACTGGGCACATAAAGGTAAAGGGACCCCTGACCATTCGGTCCAGTCGTGGCCGACTTGGGGCTGCGGCGCTCATCTCACTTTATTGGCCAAGGGAGCCGGCGTACAGCTTCCGGGTCATGTGGCCAGCATGACTAAGCCGCTTCTGGTGAACCAGAGCAGCGCACGGAAATGCCATTTACCTTCCCGCCGGAGTGGTACCTATTCATCTACTTGCACTTTGACGTGCTTCCGAACTGCTAGGTTGCCAGGAGCAGGGACCGAGCAACAGGAGCTCACCCCGTCATAGGGATTCGAACCGCCGACCTTCTGATCGGCAAGTCCTAGGCTCTGTGGTTTAACCCCCAGTGCCACCCGTGCTTATTTACACAGCCTGTAGTTAAACTATGGAACTTACTCCCATTCAGGGGTGCCAATAAAATATTGGGGGACCCACGGAAGCCCTACCCAACATAATCACATGACACAGTGCAAAGACACAGTGCATAGACACAAATATTTTATTGGGGGAGCGAAGGCACCTCGGTTCCTAGGAGTTGGCTCCTCTGCTCCCAAAGGAGGCAGTTATGACCACCAACATGGATGGCTTTAAAAGAGAAGGCTATTGATGGCTACTAGCCATTATGGCTTTGCTCTGCCTCCATAGTTGAAGGCAGCAATGCTTCTGAATACTAGTTGCTGGAAACCACAGGAGGGGAGGGTGTACTTGCACTTAAATCCTGCTTGTGGGTTTCCCACAGGCATCTGATTGGCCACACAGAGGGGGATGCTGGAGTAGGAGAGCCACTGGCCTTTACCCAGCAGGTGGCTCTTATGTTTCTCTACCCCAGTGTAGATAGACAATCCTGAGCTAGATGGACTCAATGTAAGAGGAGGCCTGCATTCTCCACCACTTTTGCTTCTCGTCTCACCACAAGCTTTTTCTAACCCGCCTGCCACCCACCTGGAGTCACGAGTCATCGCAACAATGCGATGGCACATTGTGTCATGAGATGACACATGACACAGCTGGCTGTCAAATGCTTCAGATTACGAGTCAGGATATTGGCAGGTGGTAAATTTCACAAGAGCCTTGATTACTGAGTTACAAGGAAGGACATTAGACGTTCCCAGAGGTTAGAATTGATCAGGGAGGGAAATGTATGTACTTTAATCTGGAGCCTTGCGACAGCAGTAGGAGGTCTCAGTCCTTTGGATCTGAGATTAGCATAATTGCTCCTTGGGTTGAACCTGTTGAATATTACTCTTTAGATAGTGTCATTAATGTGAGCAGAAACCTACAGAGGAGGACAGGGCCGGGTCCGCAGCTTCATTAGCTTAACAATCAAGCTTTGACTAGCTTTGAAAAGGCTCATAAAAAAGCAACAAAAAATAGAACCTGCCCACATTACTCTGACACAGAAACATTGCACATGCACTATGTAAAATAATACTGAATGTTCTCAAGAGGAAGCTGATAAAATGTGGGTTGAACAAGGTAACCATTTGATGGATTTGTATCTGGTTGACTGACCGAACCCAAAGAGTGCTCATTAATGGTTCCTCATAATCTTGCAAAAAAATGACAAGTGGGATGCCATAGGGTTCTGTCCTGGGCTAGCTGTTGTTCAACATCTTTATAAATGACTTGAATGAAGGAATTGAGGGGATGGTCATCAAATTTGCAGATGACACCAAACTGGGAGGAGTAGCTAATGCCGTGGAAGACAGAATCAGAATTCAAAATGACCTTAACGGATTGGAGAACTGGGCTCAAGCTAACAAAATGAATTTCTTTTTTTATATATATAAAATATTTATTAAAATTTTCAGAAAGTTTTCTAAAATAAAAAGAACAGAGGAAAAGTAAAAAGAAAAAATACATACAAAACATACAAACCACATACAATAACAAGTATAATTTCAGTCCCTTATGTTCATGAGCCTTACTTTCCCGACCTCCTCATACCTCCCCTTCCTGTATTCCAATCTCTAATTAATTCAATTCAGCAAATCCTTCCCCTTATCTCTATTAACTTTTTTGCTAACAAAATGAATTTCAATAGGGACAAACATAAAGTTTTTCACTTAGACAGGAAGAACCATCCAGATGCACAAATATAGGATGGGGGACATCTGGCTTGCTAGCAGTACATGTGAAAAGGATCTAGGGGTCTTGGTGGACCACAAGCTTAACATGCGTCAACAGTGTGATGTAAGAGCAAAAAAAAAGCTAATGCTATTCAAGGCTTCATCAACAGCAGTATAGTGTCCAGATCAAGGGAAGTAATAGTATAACTTTATTCTGCCTCAGTCAGACCACACTTGGAATACTGTGTCCAATTCTGGGATGTTGACAAGCTGGAAGGTGTGCAAGGAGGGCAACCAAGATGATCAAGGGTCTGGAAACTCAGCCTTATGAGGAGCGCTTGAAGGAGCTGGGTATGTTTAGCCTGGAAAAGAGGAGACTGAGAGGAGATATGATAGCCATCTCTAAATATCTTAAGGGCTGTTAAAAGGAGGAGGGAACGTGCTTATTTTCTCCTGCTGTGGAGGGTAGGACTCCAACCAATGTCTTCAAGTTGCAAGAAAGGAGATTCTGACTAATCATTTGGAAAAACTTTATGGCAGTAAGAGCTGGCAGTAAGAGCAGTGGAACAGACTCCCACAAGAGGTGATGGACTCTCCTTCCTTGGAGGTTTTTAACAGAGGTTGGATGGCCATCTGTCAGGGAGGCTTTAGTTGAGATTCCTGAATTAAGGCGGTTGGACTAGATGACCCTTGGGGTCCCTTCCTACTCTACAGTTCTATGATTCTACCCCTCTTCTCTCCACCCCCCTCCAGCCCTCTCTTCTCTCCCAACCTGATAGTGTATACAACATTAAAGTCTCACGTCAAGTATAAGTTGATCTGTAGAAAGAACTATAAACTGAAAGCAGAAATGGTGTATGTACTTCTGTAAACCAAGAAAATCTTCAATACAAACATGGTCAAGGGGATGGAGTGACCCAATGAGGAAATGTTCCAGCATTTGGGACCTTCTTAGTTTAGAGAAAGAGGCATGATTGAAATTATGCATGGTATGCAGGAAGTGGACAGAGAGCAGTTTTTCTTCCTTCCTTATACAGTGGTACCTCTGGATGCGAATGGGATCCATTCCGCAGCCCTGTTTGCATCCTGAAGCGAACGCAACCCGCGTCCGCGTGTATGCGGGTCGCGATTTGCCGCTTCCACGCATGATGTCATTTTGAACATGTGTGCATGTGCGAGCGGCGAAACCTGGAAGTAACGCACTCTGTTACTTCTGGGTCGCCGCGGAGCGTAACCTGAAAGCACTCAAACTGAAGCACATTTAACCTGAGGTATGACTGTATACATGATTGGGGGGTGTCCAAAGAAGCTGAATGTTTGAAGACTCAGGACAGACAAAATAAAGCATTTCTTCAAGTCTCTGCTTGGGCATTACCGATTTTGATGAGCCTGGGATAGCCTGGGATAGCTCAGTCAGTAGAGACTGAATGTCAGGGTTGTGAGTTCGAGACCCACCCTGAGCAAAAGATTTCTGCATTGCTGGGGGTGGGATAAAATGACCCTTGTGATACCTTCCAGCTCTATGTTCCTATGCAGCACATGGGTAAACTATGAAAATTGTTCCTGCAAGCGCCAATTATGGCCACCAACTTGGACGGCTTTAAAAGGATTAGACAAATTCACGGAGGAGAAGAGGCTATCAGTGGCTGCTAGTCACAGATACCAGTCGGTGGAAGCCACAGGAAGGGAGAGTGGGTCCTATTTGGGGGTCCTACTTGTGGGTTTCTCATTGGGGCATCTGGTCAGCCACTGTGAGAACAAACAGGCCACTGGCCTGACCCAGGAGCCTCCTCTTATGTTCTTAATTTAAAATTCAGGGCAAGGGGGATATGGAGGAAACGGGTTTGTGCCACACCAATGTTCTGGGGGACAGTTCCCAGCGGAAGGGGTGACAATATAAAGGCAGCAGAAGGTCTTTGGGATGCCTGGAGGTACAATAACATTGCAAAAGAGGCGAACTCTGCCAGTGTTGTCCTTGGCTTCTTCCTGGAGGCCAGGAAGGGCTGCCGAAGGCGTCTCTGGCTGCTGTGGTCTGGAACTGAATCATCTGGGGCAATCTTAAAATAGCCCTCCTGTGAGGTTGTGCCTTGCCAGTCAAGGAGTGGATCAATGGTGTGTCTGCAGATTGGAGACTGGAGGGGGCTTTCAACGGGCAAAGGAACCGCTTCTCAAAAAAATCAGGGGGCAGCAAAAACAGCCTTTGCGTATTGCCCTGAAGGCCCAGCTGGCATGGTGTTCAAGTGGATCCTTGAGATCATAGATTCATAGAATTATAGAGCTGGAAGGATCCCAAAGGGCCATAAAGTCTTTTTCAAAGCAGGAATATCTATATGCCCAGCCCATCGTTTAGCTGCTTCCGCTCAACAGCACTGCCCTAACTCATCAGCTGCCCACCCAAAGAGTACTTTGAGAGATATGGTTGGGACCTGCCATAAAATGTTGCAGTGGGTGTTCCTGTTCAGGGTACCAGTCAACCAAATGCCCTCTTTCAATATATGCTATTCTGTCAGTTCTCCCACATGCCCAGTTCAGTTTTCCATTCTCCCATTCACAAATGCTTCATAATCAATGACTACTTAGTACACTCAGTCCTCATTGGGCTGTCTGTCTGTCTGTCTGTCTGTCTGTCATTTTATTTTATTTTATTTTATTTTATTTTATTTTATTTTATTTTATTTTATTTTATTTTATTTTATTTTATTTTATTTGTTAGGCCTTATTATGAATGACAAAGGCATCGTTTTAAAAATGTTGCTGCATTTTGTAACTTCATGTTATTATTTTTTTCCCGTGAGTCGCCTTGAGCATTGTTTTTGACAGAAAGGCAGTACAGTGGTACCTCAGGTTAAGAACTTAATTCGTTCTGGAGATCCGATCTTAACCTGAAACTGTTCTTAACCTGAGGTACCACTTTAGCTAATGGGGCCTCCCGCTGCCGCCATGCGATTTCTGTTCTCATCCTGAAGCAAAGTTCTTAACCTGAGGTACTATTTCTGGGTTAGCGGAGTCTGTAACCTGAGGAGTCTGTAACCTGAAGAGTATGTAACCTGAGGTACCACTGTATACTAATCAGTGGTGTTGTTTCCTTTGGAGCATCTATGGGAAGAGGCTGCTGGCCTAGATGGTCCCCCTTTGGCCTGATCCAGCTGCAAGGCTCTTATTTATTATTTACTTATTGCAATCATATCCCACCTTTCCTCCAAGGAGATCAAGGTGGTGCCTGTGATTCCCCTTCCTCCCCATTGCATCATCACAACAACCCTGCAAGGTAGTATATGCCAAGAGAAAGTAACTGTCCCCAAGGTCTCCCAGGTCCTAGTCCCATGCTCTAACCACTGCACCATTCTGCCTCTCTTCTTAGGGTCCTACCGTCTCCTTGAGATGAGGCAGGTGAGAGATCTGAACCGCTCAGGTATTTTATTTTATTTTTTAATAAACATCTATTCAAAAGTAACAATACATCTTTGTCCACTGCTATGGTATCACAGAATGATCACTCCAATCCTCAATCCCGCATCACTGTCATGTTGGCTTGTCGAATACCCTCAGTAGGAACCTAACTACCGATCTGGTTTGCTAGACATTTTCAGTCAATATATCCCCTCCACAGACACCTCTGTGATGATGATGACATTAAAATACACCCTGTTCTTCTTCAATAAAAGAGGAAAAAAGGAGACCAAATCAGGTAATTTAACACTGCTAATCTATTGCGGAATAAGCCGTGTTAAAGACTGCACTGCTAAATCAAATCCGCATTGACTATGACTGGAGTCCGTTTGACTGCCGCGGACCTTACTGCTGATCATTCCACAAAGCCTATCTCTTTGCTTACTCAATTCCTCCCGAATTAAGGGGCCACTCGGGTGAAGCCGCGATCCTCAGCGAAGCACGCTTGCAGAGTGGCGAGGTGGTGGTGTGGAGTTAAGCCCAGTCCAGCTCTTACTACCGAAGCGGCTTCACCCCTGACTCGCGAGAAAGTCTCCCACGCTACCCCAGATCCTAGAAAGCGGAGTGGGCGAATTCGGATTGGCGCGTCGCCTTTTGGGAGCGGAGCCAATTCGGAGCCGCAGAGCGTCGCCCCCCCCCCCCACTCCGCTGCGCGGCCTCCTCCTCCTCCAGCCACGCCGAGGTTTCCCGGCAGCGGCAGCCGAGACCTTCTGCAGCGGTGAGTAGCCCAAGCAGGCTTCGATCGGGATACACGTGGCGCCTCCTTCTGCGCTTGCACCCCCCTCCCTTCCCAGCCCGCATTCTTGAATGGGAGCCCATTTGCCAAGGCTTTCCTCCACCAGCGGCTGGGAATCTCACTTGGTTGCATTGTCTTACCAGGAGTCAGTACTGTCTGCACTGGCCGGCATCAGGGGCTCACCAGGGTTTCAGGCAGAGTGTGTGTCTTTTCCTAGCCCTAAGTGGAGATGCCAGTGATTGAACCTGGGACCTTATGCATGCAGTTGCTTGACCACTGAGCTATGGCCTTTCCCGTAAAAACAAAGCAAGATTCTAGTCCTCATGATTCTTAGTAAAGAGCTGGCTTCCACAGGAAGCTGCTTCTTTCATAGCTGGGACATTCTACATGCAAGCAGATGCTCCACCACTGAGCTATGGGTCCTGCGTTATCCTGAGTAAGGTCACTGGTCCACCTAGCTCAGCACTTTACGCACTGGTTGGCAGCTGCAGCTCTCCACAGTTTGGTTTTGGTTTTATGGGGGGAGGCAGGGACCCCTCAGCCCTACTGGAGATGCTAGTTAATTTGGGACATATGCTGAGAGTGCAAGGAAGGGAATCGTCCTTATAATCTTATTATATAAGCTACTTTGAAATGCACAAACAATGCCATTTTCCAAAGCCATCCTTTTAAGAGACTGTCTTGAGTGCATTCTGCTTCCTGCATCTGTAATTGGGAGGTAATGACTAAATTGTGCATCCGAAGCGCCGCCTTTTGACCTAAAATGCCTTCTATCATCACTGGCAAAAGGGGGTTGCAAGCCGGATCCACATTTCATGTGCCTTTGAAAGAGAGACGTTTGGTGGTCATGGTTGCCAGAGTGGGAGGTGGGACAGGTCTGATGCCCGTGGCAGGTGCATGGTCTACCAGTGGGATGTTCTGCACATAAGAGCATAGCTCCAGTGCTCAGAAGCTTTTTCCAAATGCCCATGCATTACCCGGCCATGTTCAAGGTTCTTGTATTAATTAATTGTATTTACAACAGAGCTCAAAGTGGTGTACATGGCCCTCCTGATCTCCATATTAACCTTGTGTGGTAGGCTAGGCTGAGTTGGCAACTGGCCCAATTTCAGTCAGTGAACTTCATAGTCGCATGAATATTTGGACCCCAGACTCCCAGGTTCTAGTCTGAGACACCAACCACAAGACCACACTGGTTCACTATAATATCCTGGTGTATATCATTCCCTTCCTAAGCTTTAAGAGATATATGAAACCTTAATTTACAAGACCCTTAACTACTTGGGTCTGGGATACATTAAGGACTGCCTGATCCCTCATATCTGTGCCCAGTCAGTAGGGGAGTCACTGCTGATGGTTCCCCGTGGCTCAGATGCACAGCTTGTTTCCACCAGGAGCTGTGTGTTCAGTATCTATAGAGCTCCCGCTTGAATTCCGTTCTGTTGAACATCCAGTGCTTATGACCTTATTAAATCAAATCTTTATTTTTATGGTCAATGACCAGCACAGAGCCCCTTATCTGTTTTGGCAGGGTATGATCATCGCACCTGTAATGGAGAATGCCATTCTGGAATTAATAGGTGCCTGGATTAAAACTGTTATCTTCCTTTCTTGCCAAAGGTTTAAAGGTAACATCTCAACACTGGCAGATGAAGAGGAGTGGGGGGGGGAGCGCGGCACCCCCGGCAGCGCGATCCCAGTGGGGTGCCATCGTGGCTGCCCCCCTGCCTGCACTGGGCGCCACATCCCCAGGACGTGTGCCATGCCCCTGTGGGCAGTGCACCACGCCCACAGGACGTGAGCCCCGCCCCCTCCTGCTCTCTGCCTGCCCGATGCTGGAGCACAAAGCTCTGCCACTGCATCTCAAGGGAGAAACAAGAGCTGTTTAACTCCTAGGTTTGACTTAGTGGAAGATGTAAGTTGGAAGAGACTATCAGCTGTCTGATCAACTCAGTAACTGGCCCAAGGTCAGCCAGTGAGCTTCATGGCTTAAATAAATAAATTTATTTCACAATGAGGACTAGGAACTTGAAAGAATGCCAGGCTTCCCAGTACAACAGTGTTGCATTCCTCAGTAGACTTGGACCCACCTCCAGTTTCTCCATCTTTAGCTTTGGACTACTGAAGTAGCTGCTTTGGAGGGGCTTTTATTGTTTTCAAGCATCAAAATTTTCTCTCTCCTTCTCTGTTTCTCTCTTAGCCTTGCCGCGCCCCAGAGGTGACAAATCTATACATGCGCATTTTCGCACTAGCAGCTTGCAATATGGTGAACAGAAGGTGTGTGGCCGTATGTTGCCAACAGTCACTTAATGAGCAGGATGAGTGTTTGTGTGTATGTGAATAGGAAGCTCAGTGCAGCCCCTGCCGGGTTTCAAATATCTTTATGTTGCTTTTGGGGTTGTGTGGTGTTGCTACTCAGGAAAAAAAATAATAAATATCTGGCATGCTTCCCGATTACATTGCAGTTATCATGCGAAAGGAGAGAGAGGTAACAAGAGCCGTAGAAATCTGAGACTGGAGGCTTCATCCCAGAGCCGGCTGTAGTTCGTATAGTGACTTGGAATCTGAACCGGTGCATCTGCAAGATTTTATTTTCAATGCTTTATTTATTTAAATGCTTGTTGTAGCCCGTCCCCTCTCCAAATGTTTCAGAGTGGGGGGCACCTAACAATTAAAACAATACATGCATCCACCTGCAATGTCAGGAGTGGATAAAAAGCAGAAGTAGTTTTAAAAGCCAAGCAATGGTCATTTAAAAATGCAACAGTGAGATTAACCATGACTTTGGAAGCTAGAATAAATAACCAGGTTTTAACCTGGTGCTGGGGAGAATGCAAAGTTGGCACCTGGTGGATCTCTGGACAAGGGCATTTCACTCAGTGGTAGGGTAGAGCATCTGCTTTGCATGCAGGAGGTCCTGAGTTCAACCCCCAGCATCTCCAAGTAGGGCTGCAGAAAGGCTTCAGCCTGACACATTGAGAGCCACCGCAGAAGGTGTGGATAGCACTGAAACAGATGAACCAAGCATCCGACTCCATATAAGGCAGCTTCCTATGCTCCTATTTAAATCAGCCCTTTATTCAGAAGCATGAGATCTAGAATCTTGTCCCACGTTCAGTTATTGGCATCTCCAGGTAGGACTGGGAATGCCCCTTACCTGAAACCCCAAAGAGCTGCTGCCAGTCAGTGTAGACAATTCTGAGTTAGTTTTTCCACTTTAAGGCATAATATTAATAAAGGCAATCACAGGCATTTAATTTGTGGTGACAGTGATAATAATAATTGACACATTCATGTTGTGATTCCAGGGGTTGGACTAGATGACGCTTTGGGTCTCTTTGCAATTCTGTACTATTTATGTTGTGCTGTCCATCCCTTGAGCATCTAGGCTTCAAATCGCCTGATGCTGCCAGTTTTGCTTCCTGGCGTTACGAATGAACCAAATCCTGTAATTAGGAAGGGGGAGCAAATCAGCCTTGACTTGTGCTGTTTCTGGTGACTTTCATGCTCTGGCCACATGATCTCGGAGGCAGGGCAGGTTTTAAAATAGAACCAAATCAGTTTGCATCTTCTCTCTCTTTTGGTATCAAGTCAGTTGATGCACTGTGGGCAGCAGGCAGGTCAGGACCTTGTCTCTGCCTGCCTGGTTCTGGCAAAACCAAAATGAAACATTGCACCAGAGGAAACCTAAAATTCTGTGACCTGCGTAGAAAACGACACGGCGTGGTTCTGCAAATGTGCAGAGAGTGATAAGTTTTATTCCTGATTCTCAGCCACCTCTGCCTCTGTATGTGGCAAAAGCAGAATAGGATGGGTCTCCAAGGGTGGATAGACTTTTTTTTTACCCCAGACCAAGTCTGCAGGGGTGAGTGGCAGTGTGGTGTAATGGTTACCGTGTCTGATTATGACCTGGGAGACCAGGGTTCAAATCCTCCCCCTTGGCCATGAAGTTCATTGTGTGACCTTGGGTCACAGTCATCGCCTCTCAACCTGACCTACTTCACAGGTTTGTTGTGAGGATGAAATGGGGAGCGGGTATAACCATGTATGCCACATCAAACTCCTTGGAAGGAAGATGGGGTGTGAATGCAAAAAATAAAATAAGAAAAAAGCCCTGTTTGATCCAGCCCAGCATCCTCTTCTCACAGTGGCCCACCAGATGCCCCAGTGGGAAGCTCACAAGCAGGATTCAAGCACAAGAGTTCTCTCCCCTCCTGGTTCCCAGCAATAAGTATTCAGAAGCATTAATGCCTCTGACTGTGAAGGTAGAGCATAGCCATTGTGGCTAGTAGTCATTTTCCCCCACATTGCCCTTGTGTTTTCAAGCACATATATATTGGCAGCCCTAAGAACTGGGAGAGGGACGCAGGTGGCGCTGTGGTCTAAATCACAGAGCCTAGCTTACCGATCGGAAGGTCAGTGGTTTGAATCCCTGTGACGGGGTGAGCTCCCGTTGCTTGGTCCCTGCTCCTGCCAACCTAGCAGTTTGAAAGTACATCAAGGTGCAAGTAGATAAATAGGTACCACTCCAGTGGGAAGGTAAACAGTGTTTCCGTGCGCTGCTCTGGTTCGTCAGAAGTGGCTTAATCATGCTGGCCACATGACCCAGAAGCTGTACGCTGGCTCCCTCAGCCAGTAAAGTGAGATGAGCGCCACAACCCCAGAGTAGGTCACGACTAGACCTAACGGCCAGGGGTCCCTTTACCTTTAGGTAAAGGTAAAGGTAAAGGTACCCCTGCCCGTACGGGCCAGTCTTGACAGACTCTGGGGTTGTGCGCCCATCTCACTTAAGAGGCCAGGGGCCAGCGCTATCCGGAGACACTTCCGGGTCACGTGGCCAGCGTGACATCGCTGCTCTGGCGAGCCAGAGCCGCACACGGAAACGCCGTTTACCTTCCCGCTGGTAAGCGGTCCCTATTTATCTACTTGCACCCGGAGGTGCTTTCGAACTGCTAGGTTGGCAGGCGCTGGGACCGAACAGCGGGAGCGCACCCCGCCGCAGGGATTCGAACCGCCGACCTTTCGATCGGCAAGCCCTAGGCGCTGAGGCTTTAACCCACAGCGCCACCTGCGTCCCTTTACCTTTACCTTTATGCAAAGCAGATACTCTATCACTCACCTACAACACTTCTGTAAAATTAATATCTTAGTCTTCATGGCTCTGAATAAGGGGCTTATTTAAACAAAAACATATCCTGAATCAGTCTGTTGGTCCATCTGGCAGGCAGCTTCCTCTCTTGGGTTTCAGGCAAGATCGAACCTGGGACCTCCTGTAGGATAAAGCAGATACTTTACTGCTGGGCTACCCTTAAAGTAAGATTCTGATTGAAAGGCTGGTTTAAATCAGAACATAGGAAGCTGTCCTTTTCTGAATCAGACCATTAGCCCATCTAGCTTGGTATTGCCCACACTGACTGGCAGCATCTCTCCAGAGTTTCCTAACTCTGCCTGGAGATGCCAATGGGGTTGGGACTTCAGGCCTTCTGCATGCAGAACATGTGCTCTACCTCTGATTACCCGTCTCTCTCTTTCTCTCTCTCGCTTTCCCTGCCTCAGCCTATTTAAATCCATTCCCTACTCCGGAGACATGTTGACAAATACGGGTGCTCTGTTTTTAAGCACTGATGCTTTAATGAGCTTGTTTTCAGAAGACTGGCTAATAGCAGATTATGTATTTTTCAAATGGCTGCTGAAGGGAATATGTCCCTGGATGATTGATTGTGAGGCCTCTTTTCCTTAGGAAAGGAATCACTCTGTATGGGTAATATGAACCAATCCTCTCCCCTTTTTGAAGAAACCAACACAGTCTTTCAATTTACGGGAATGTGATTGTGTTGCATGGAGAGATGACTGTTATCTTTCTTAAGGGGATGAATGATGGCTAGACTGAGCTGAGATTCACCTGCCCTATCTTTGTTTGGCTCTCAGTTGCCATGCTATCTTCGAATCAGGCCTCCAAGCTAATATCTACCCTCCCCTCGACTACCTTTGTTTGGCTCTCAGTTGCCATCGTAAATTTTAAACTAGTCCTCTGAGCCAAGGCATAGTAAATTTTAAACTAGTCCTCTGAGCTATTAGCATGGCAACTAAAGGCCAAGCAAGGGCATCTCAAAGGAGATACCCTTGCTTGGCCTTGGATACCTTTGTTTGGCCTTCACTTGCCATACTCAGTTGAACTGGGCCACCGAGTGAAGAGTCACCCTCTTTTGAGATGGCTTCATTTGTCCCTCATTTGTCTCACTAAATTTTAATTAGACCTCCGGGTAAGCTTGCCACTTTGGTCAGGCAAAATACAGGACAGGTCGGACAAAATAAAGGACAGGTTGGGTTGGGGATTGGGGAGGGGTACACACACTTCCCTGACACCAAATTCATGGCAACCCTACTTCCTGCCCTTGAGATGCCTTCATTTGGCCCTCAGTTGCCATACTAATTTTCATTCAGAGTGGCAGGTAACTTTCAATTTGGCAGCAAAAAATAAATGGATTGGCTATTTGTAGCTGGGTGCAGTCCTTGGCAGAAAAAAGTTAAAAGGCTCTTCACTCCTACAGTAGAGAGCTGCCACACACACCCGCTTCTTGGTAACAATAGGAACCGCTGCTGCCTTTGCAAAGTTGCAGGATCGCCTTTGTGTCTCCTTCCAGAGATGCCTTTTGGACTCTTTGCTGGGTGCTAATAATTTGAGGAGAAGCTCTGTGTTGGAGCAGCCCAGATGTAGCAGGTGAGAAGCATGCCTTTATATAACCTGCTGGCTATGGAATTGGCAGGGGTGTAGCAAAACAGAAACGTTTTTATGTTTAACGTATATTTATAATAAAAACCTGTTGAAGTAGAATAACAGATTCCAAATAAAATAAAATAAAAGTAGGATACCTAGAACCAAACATATAGGAACAAATTTCCATACCAAAACCAAGCATAATAAATTAACACCACAAGGTTCCAAGTAACACAAATGGGTTTATGTTATCCTGTATGTTTTTATTCTTGTACATTATGGTTGTATTTCGTCAGGCAGCGTAGAGTGGAACTATGGAACTTGCTCCCACAGGGGCCAGTGATGGCCACTGGACCGGCCAAATTCATGGAGGAGAGAGCTATCAGTGGCTATTAGCCACATTGGCTATGCTCTGCCAGCAACTGTCATGCTTCTGAATATCTGTTGCTGGAGACTCCAGGAGGGGGGTGTTATGTAGTGAAGTTTCACCCTGGGCCAGCAGGGGGATACTGTATATAGTTTTCACTCAGGTCTGTAGATAGTTTTCACTCAGGTCCACGTCAGTTATTTTAGGCGGGAAACTCTGGGTTGTTGTTGCTACAATGTTGTCAGCCGGCTGCCTATAAAAGCAGGCCGGCTGAGCTGTTTGCTGTTCAGTTCTGTCCAGCTTGCAAGTAAAGATCTGCTCTTGAGAAATCGCTGTGTCGTCTGCTATGTTCGCCCACAACTTAACAGGGAGAGTGCTCTTGTGCTTGAATCCTGCTTGCTGGTTTCCCACAGGCATCTGCTTGACCACTGTGAGAACAGGATGCTGCACTAGATGGGCCTTTGACATGATCCAGCAGACTCTTTTTACCTCCTTATGACCTGAGTTCAACAGCACTCCTCCCCACTTGCTGTTTCCAGCAATTGGTATCCAGATGCATTACTGCCTCTGACTGTGGAGGCAGTGCATGACCATCGTGGCCAGTATAGCCAAACATTTCCTGACTACACCACCTGCACAGTGGTTTGCTTTTGGCATTTCCCTCTCTCTTCCTGGGCCACAACCTTCAATGGGAAGGGGTGATGAAAAGACCACCTGTGTCCCAAGACCTTCTCATAGTCCCTTTGCTATACGTTGAAGGTTGTGTGTGGCAGTATTGTTTGTACCCACATGAACCAGAAGGAAGGGGTTGTGGTCAGTGGGCTTTTTAAGGCTTGGCAACTTCTCTGTCACGTTGTGAACCTTTGCAACGAAAAACAACATGCTGTTACCTCTGCACAGCACTGCCTCTGTGCCCCTCAGTAGGGAGTCAGCTATCACCACCACTTCACCTTCCACAGCCACCTTGGTGTGTTCTGAGGTCTGCAACAGCTCCTCTCTCCTAAATGATAAGAAGCCCCAAAAGATGCAGTCTTTTTCTCACATAACACTCCCCCTTTTGTGCATCAAGCATCAAATTAGCAATGCAGTAGTGAAATCATGAAATGATTTGGACCTCTAGTCCTTGAGTTTGCCCTAATCAAAGTTTAATTTCATCCAGGGCCCACCTGAAAATCTGATTTGATCAGCTCGGTTCTTGAAAACAAAACATTCAGCTATGTTTTCTAGCTGATCTCATTGCTACTTCAGTTCCTTCTCAGAAAAAAATCAGTCCCCAATCTGTAGATTAAAAAACACACCCAGGCAGTCCTCTCTAGCAGTTTTTATTTTGTTTATGTCACTGTCAGGCTCACATCGCTAGAAATTATTCATTATCTTTTTATTTCATGAAATATATACATTGCTTGGTTTTAAAGAAAACCCTCAAAGCAATGTACAGAAAATATAAAACAACAAAATTGTCCATAAGAAAGATTAATAAGAATAATTTAAGACTTTCAAAAAGTTAAAATAACAATTCACTAAAACAGATTAAAACTCGCCTCAGGTTTCTAAACATCAGGGTAGGCTTGTCTAACCAAAAATGCTTTTAGCAGGTGCCAAATTGAGTTGAGTGAAGGCGCCTGCCTGATATCAATAGGCAGGGCGTTTCAAAGTGCAGGTGCCACAACACTAAAGATCAAGTTCTTACAAATACTGTATGAAATGGGTTTTATGTGAAATCTGTAATTGTGCAGTTGCACAGATCAAAATATAGGATAAGGCAATCTCGTAGGTAAACCAGTCCCAAGTTGTTAAGGGATTTATATTATAACAACAACAACAACAACAACAACACCTTGAACTTGGCCTGGGAGCAAATTGGCAGCCATTGCAGATCTCTGAACACAGGTGTTAGATGATGACAGGGTCTCACTCCTGTCAGCAACCAGGCTGTAGCATTCTGCACTAACTGAAGCTTGCTGAAAAAGCACGAGGGAAGCCCCACACAGAGTGTGTTGCAGTAGTCCAAATTAGTTGGCAGAGGTTAGGGGAGAATCTTGTCACTGTTGCTTCAAAAGAAAGAGAGTGATATTTGCGGTTTAAGAATACAATTAAAATATGACTGCAATTAAAATAAATTGAAATATCCATGATTTAAATTATGCATTGTTTATTTATTTCCTAAAATTTTATACTGCTTAATTGTAAACAAACAAACCATTGGTTTAAAACTTCAGTTTGAAACTTTAGGAGTTCTCAGATTTCATTTTTGAGGTTGTGCTTGGTTGCTGGGAGAAAGGAACCAAAATAATTCAGTGGGCTTCTGGGAGCCTCCACAACTAAGTTTGGAGGCCTACAACTGAGGATGGAGTCTGCCCATTGTGTCTCTGTAATATTTTTCTGAATTGCATCCAGCCAAATTCTGCTCAGAGTAGACTCGCTGGCATTAATGAACCAGTAGTTTCAGTGAGTATTGTCTGAGTAGGACTTATATTGGATAAAAAGGTAAAGGTACCCCTGCCCGTATGGGCCAGTCTTGACAGACTCTAGGGTTGTGCGCTCATCTCACGCTGTCCGCAGACACTTCTGGGTCACGTGGCCAGCGTGACGAAGCTGCTCTGGCGAACCAGCACCAGAGCAGCACACGGAAACGCTGTTTACCTTCTCGCTATAAAGCGGTACCTATTTATCTACTTGCACTTAATTGTGCTTTCGAACTGCTAGGTGGGCAAGAGCTGGGACCGAACGACGGGAGCTCACCCCGCTGTGGGGATTTGAACCGCCGACCATGCAATAATTCTAAGGTAAACTGTACATTAACCTGAAACAGATACAAGTGACAAGAAAGGAGATTCCAACTAAACGCTAGGAAGAACTTTCTGACAATGAGAGCTTTTCTGCATTGGGATGAACGACCTCAGAAAGTGATGGACTCTTTCATTGGATGTTTTTATACAAAGGTTGGTTGACTAGGGATTCTCTAGCTGTGATTCCTGCTTTGCAGGGGGTTGGACTAGATGACTCTGGAATCCCTTCCAACTCTACAGCTCTATGATTCTATGAAATTGAGACATGAAGCAAAAAGCGGAGGAGAAAAACCAGCCCACTCCCCCACGCCCTCCTGTCTTGTACTCTCTACAAATACCTGAGGAACGAGATCATCACCCCACTCGTACTAACCATCCCAGGGCGCTCAACCACTGCCAAGATGTCCTTTCTTCTAACAGATCAAAATGAGCAGATAACAGCAAAGGTTGCTAGGTTCATAGCAGGGGCAATCAGAATAAGGGCCACTAACTGACGGCTGATTCAGGACTTTAAATTGTGTCTTATATCAAATTTCCTTTTCTGAGTATACTGTAATGTTTTACTGTTGCTATGGCTATTGGCTAATGCGAATAAAGTTTTATCTATCTACCAGCCCACTCCCCCATCGCCCCGGAAAAATTCCTGTAGTTTCAGGTTGCACCTAAGGCTGGGGGCAAGGGGAAGGATCACACAACAGTGTGGTCACCCCCTTCCAGTGTTCTGAAATATAAAAACCCTGCAGTTACTCCCACAGAGACAGGGAAGCAAGGTTTCGTTTGCATTTTATTTAATTTATTTATTATTGTGTTTGTATTCCACCTTCCCTCAAAGGACCTCAGTTTGACATACAAGGTTCTTACCCTGCCCTGTTTCATCCTTGCGACACCCCTGTGAGGTAGATTAGGCTGAGCAGCAGAGATTGGCCCAAGGTTGCCCAGTGAGGTTCCTGTCAGAGTGGGGATTTTTAATCTGACATTCAAACCACTATACCACACGGGCTTTTGCCGTTTCAGTTGACTTAATAAGAGTATTACAGTGGTACCTCAGGTTACAAAAACTTCAGGTTACAGACGTTTCAGGTTACAGACTCTGCTAACCCAGAAATAGTACCTCAGGTTAAGAACTTTGCTTCAAGATGAGAACAGAAATCACGCTCCAGCGGCGCAGCGGCAGCAGGAGGCCCCATTAACTAAAGTGGTGCTTCAGGTTAAGAACAGTTTCAGGTTAAGAATGGACCTCCAGAACGAGTTCTTAACCCAAGGTACCACTGTACTGTAATAAAGATTTTGGAAGTTTTGATGTGTGTGGGGGGGCAGTTTTCAATTTCATTGCACTCCGCCTGAGCTCTTGGATCAATTGGGAATAGAGCCAGTGTCGTGAAGCCTTGGTTGGGTCATGGCCTCTCAGTCTAACCTACCTCACAGGGTAGTTGTGGGGATTGAACAAGAACTAGGACCAGGGTTCAAATCCCCACTTGGCCATGAAACTCACAGGGTGTGATCTTGGGGGATATTCACTGCCTCTCAGCCTAACCTACCTCACAGGGTTGCTGTGTTGATTAAATGAGGGGGGAAATATATATGCCATCTTGAGTTCCTTGGAGAAAAAAAGTGGGCTATAATTCAATAAGTAAATAATAATACAAGTGATGTTGGGTCAGGATTCCTAAATAAACAGCAGTTTGGGACAGGCAGTAGGGACCGATTCTTTGGCCAAGCTAAGAGTCTAATATTTCATCCAGGGTGGTGTTAACCTTGCCTCTGTAGAGACTAGACAGATGGCTTTTTGCCAAGACCTGGCAAACAAAAGATGACGATGTGTTTCATTTTGAGAAGGCCTTTCTGCTACCCAGACTTTGCATCAATCCAATCTATACACGGTTCCCCCTTATCTCTCCCGCTCACAGAAAGTTGCCTTTTCTGTTAATTGAGGCGTAGCAGAGTGGCATTAATTGAAAACTGACTTCTGGAACAAAGGACATGGGGATTTAGCAGGAGGGGTAGATGGCTAGCACACTAAAAGGAAAAGGAAATCATAGCTGTGACAGCAGTGAGCAAGACTGTGGTACTGTGTGTGTGTGTGCGCGCGCACGCGCGTGCTCCGTGCCCTGTGGAATTTCGCAACCTGGGTATATATTATGCAATCTGTGCGCTTTGGCATAATCAGGGAGAAGTTGGTTGGGGCAAAGGCAGCGGCAGCTCTCCCACAACCCCCTTGGAATTCCTATGCTTCTAAATACCCATTGTTGGAAGCCACCAGGAGGAGCTAGTTGTGGGTTACCACTGCGTGGCCACTGTGAGAACAGGATTCTGGACTAGATGGGCCTTTGGCTTGATCCAGCAAGCTCTTCTTCTTCTTTTAAATAATTTTTATTGATTTTCCAATAAAAAACATCCAATTAATATATCCAATCATAATACTCCAATTAAAATAAAAAACTAAAATAAAGAAGACCAAATTATAGTCCAAATTATATTTATTAATTTTTCAGAGCTCCCCACGGTCTCGATCTCTGAAGCAAGTCTCCAGATCCAGCCAGCTCTTCTTACGCTGTATTCAGATACCCCTCTGGGTGCTGAGATTTCACTTAAAAGTGCTGTACTGTAGTATTTGCCGTCAAGGGGACTAGAATGTGTATGTGTTTGTTTGTTTGTTTTTTAAAAGTTGAGGTTTACAAGAAGCTGAATTCTGTGTCTGATGCCAGGCTCTTGCACTTTTACAATTATTAGTACAGTGGTACCTTGGGTTAAGAACTTAATTCGTTCTGGAGGTCTGAAACTGTTCTTAACCTGAGGTACCACTTTAGCTAATGGGGCCTCTCGCTGCCGCTGCGCCACTACCATGCGATTTCAGTTCTCATCCTGAAGCAAAGTTCTTAACCCGAGGTACTATTTCTGGGTTAGCGGAGTCTGTAACCTGAAGCGTCTGTAACGTGAAGTGTCTGTAACTTGAGGTACCACTGTAGTGAGTATGGGGTTGTGGTGTGTACGTAGACCTGGGCTGTGAGCAAAGCGAAGGGCCATAGCTCAGTGGTAGAGCACCTGCATTACATGCAGAAGGTCCCAAGTTCAACCCTTGGCATCCCCAGGTAGGACTGGAGAGCTACTGCCAGTCAGTGTACGTATATGGTATTGAGCTAGATGGACCCAATGGTCTGATTAAGGCAGCTTCTTATTTTTCCATATGCTGATTGGAGTGCTGTATCTGCTTTGGAAATAAGGCTTGCATTTCTCTAAACCTGAGCTACCCTAATTTCTACAGTAGCTATGATCTTAATAATGCAGGATCCCAAGAATCTTGCTTGCCTGGGTTCCTGAAAAGCTTAGTGGAGATTTTCCAATCTCCACTCCACTATCCCAGGCAGGCGTTAGGGCTTGAGAGCAGGAACCCAGGACCCTGGAGAGGTGAGGAAGGAATTTAGCACCACCCTCCATGTGGCCAAAGGCAAGAACTCTTCACTGTGATAGGCTGGAGTGGGTCATGTGATATCCACAGGCCACATGGAAAAGCTTCTAAGTCAGACTGGCTTCCTGCTCTGGGTATCACTACTGGAGTCATTAGTGGTAAAGTGTTTTTAGCCTGACCCACATTCTCCTGGGCAACATGCTAGTGGTAGGTGGGGCCAGAGGAAATAATGGGCGGAGCAATGAATGCATATTTTATCTTTGTACAGTAGACTTGTTTCTACACACCCCTCTGTGTCCTTCAGGCAAGCAAGAGACATGATCAAAGTCCACTGACACATTCCTGCATTGCAGGGGGCTGGACTAGATGATCCTTGGATCCCTTCCAACTCTACAATTCATTCAAGAGTCTGCCCTTCCCTTGCCTGTCTCCTCTCCTTTTGACTTGGTGCTTTGTTGATGGGTTACCTAATAACTGCCTTGAGGCATGATTTCATAGGGCCGATGAGGTCACCACTTAGTGACTTTCCTGCTGAATGTATGAGCTGACTCCCATTAGAAAGCATTCTTTGAACACGTAAGAGCATTTAGGAACATAGGGAGCTGCCATTAGTCCACCTAGCTCAGCATGGTCCACACTGACTGGCAACAGCTTGCCAGGGTTTCAGGCAAGGATATCTTCTGACCCTACCTGGAACCTGAACCTGGGACCTTCTCCATGCAGAGCAGATGCTCTACCACTGAGCTACAGCCATTCCTTGAAATTAAGATCCTAGTCCTCATCATTCTGAAAAATGACTTAAACAGAAACACAGGAAGCAATGCCTTATACTGAGGGAGACTATTGGTCCATCTAGCTTCATATTGCCTTTGTTCACTGAAAGCAGCTCTCCAGGGTTTAAGAAATAATAAATAATAATAATAATAATAATAATAATAATAATAATAATAATAGTGGTAGTAGTAGTAGTAGTATGGTCCTCTGGACAGTGTCAGAAATTATTATGCTTCCAGCTGCATTTTGAACATTTACTAACATTTACTTTGTTAAGTGTTGATATTTACCAGTAGGTGAGAAAAAGTGGGATGGAATTTGGGCATTAGCCCAAAGCATTATCAACAACTGCAAGCATTCTCTGATGTTTTCTTTTTGTCTCCAGAACCACTGAGTATTCTTCATGTATTTCCCAAGTTTAGAACATTGGGTTGTCTCCAATGTTTGCCCTACTCAGCATACACCCATTGAAATGAACAAATGTGACTTAGGTCCCATTAATTTCAAAATGTGTTTACTGTGAATTTAGTTGGATGCAAGCCAATGCATCTACTTTGAGTAGGACTATCTAAGGCCTATTAATTTCAGTGCGTCTACTCTGAGTTGTATACATTATTTTATTTATTCATTATGGCTCCTAGCTAAGCCTATGCCTCCTGAGAGCAGACCCACTGAAATTAATAAGTAAAGGTAAAGGTACCCCTGCCCGTACGGGCCAGTCGTGTCCGACTCTAGGGTTGTGCGCCCATCTCACTTAAGAGGCCGGGGGCCAGCGCTGTCCTAGGACTACCATTAGAGGCAACCCCCAAGCCCCTCCATCATTTTCCAAAACCTTGTTCATTCCCCACATGCTACCCCCCCCCCTTTTCATTGCCTGCTGGTAAATTTCAACACTTGCCAAGGCACGTCAGTTGGTAAATGTCCAAAAAGCAGCTGGAAGCATAATCATTCCTGACATTGACCTGGACAATTTTTATTGTTGGCAATAATGTACGCTAGTCCTACCCAACCCTCTGTGCTCCAGCTGCTTTGGACTTCAACTCCCATCAGCCACAAGCAGCATGGGCAATGGAGAGGGATGATGGGAGTTGGAGTCCAAAAACATCTGGAGGGCCTCAGGGTTGGAGCAGGTTGATGCATAAACTTCTTTCCTTTTCTCGTTTTCTTTTCTTTTTTAACAAAGCAACACTGACTTAAAAAACAAGATAAGACATGATTTTTTAAAAAAATCAAAGCAAAATAAAAAGTGCTTGCACGAGAAGCCTTATTCATCTGTGCTGTTCTCTCCACCCCCCCCCCCCGTTTCTTTCCTCCTCTCTCTCCCCACACCCAAAGGATTGATCTAAAAAAAGGCTAAGCAAAGAGAAGACAAAAGGAAGAGCCTGCTAGGCAGCCCATCCGACTGCCTGACTGGCAGATTCCAGTTAGCACCTTATCAGTGCAGTGGCAGATCCTGCATTTGCTACGGCAACCCAGAGCACCAGAGACAGCGGTGGAGAGGGGAGGGCAGTTTTGTAACCAGGGACGACAGCAGCAACACTGCCACTGGGCTCCAGCGAGGAGGAGCGAGCAAGAGAGAACGGATAGGAAGGGAAGAAGGAGAAAAGGCTGTCTGGAGAGAGGCAGAGAAAAAGCTCCACGAATTTCCCGTTTCTGTTTTGCAAAAAAAAAAGGAAAGGCAAGTGAGCTTGGCGAAATCTCGTCATTTTTATTTCAGGAGGGGCCTGCTGAAACATAACAATACGACCTTCCCTGTTTCACTGGGAAATAATAATTGTAATAACGAAAGGTTTTTCTCTGTCTTCTCACTCCCCACCTTCCCCTTTTTTCATCAGCCGGTATGGAGGGAGACGACCGCCTCGCCATCTGCTTGTGACTGCTTTGCAGAGCTGAGTTGTGGATGCCAGAAAATAAGGGGACGTAAACCTCCACTGGGACTCCGGATCCGGACACTGGAATTGCAGCTGAACTTATAAAGCTTATTACCCCCTTGTTTCTCTCTCTCTCTTCCCCCCTCCCCCCTCCACTTTCCATCCCCTCCCCCCCAATTTTTTGGGGGTGTGTGTTAGCGCTACTTGAAGGAAATCGGAAGGGTCCGGTTTGGCTTTGAAACTGAGACAGTCCCTCTGTCGTTCTCCACCCTTCACATCAGATCTCTCGGCCCCCACCTCCGCCCCCCCAGCCCGGCTTCCTATATGCTTCTCCGCTAAGTGCAAGAAGGGCTTTGAGAGAAATTTATGCCCTGTTAAAAAGTCCAGTGGACAAACATTGCCAGATCGAGATGGGGAAATCGAACAGCAAGTTGAAGCCTGAAGTTGTGGAAGAACTGACGAGGAAGACATACTGTAAGCCATTCCTTTCTCTCTCTTTTTAATTAAAAATTTACTTTGAACAGCAAAAAATAATAATAATCTTGGGTTCTCTTAACGGTGCAACTTTCCAGGTACTGGAGCCAGCTAGGATGCAGAGAAGGCCTTGGACTGCAGAGGGTGGGGGGGATCTTTGTTGGTTGTAGGGGATTTTGGGGGGCGGCTGGGAGGCAGAGCAGGTTTACTTGTGCGATGACACACAAAGACTTTGGCCAGGAGATCTGGGTGGTGGTGATAGTGGCAGGATACAGGGTCTGCAAGCCTGCCGTAGTTGAGTGGTGCAAAATCTGCTGCATTGATGGAGAGGCGGGGTGGTGGTCTGAGGTGCTGGCGTTGGGAGTGAGGGTGGGTGGGCGTGGAGGGAGTAATTTTTGCAAGGAGAAGCCTGCTGAGGTGGGGTCGTTAGTTCCACGGCTCCATAGATCAAAGTAAAAACAATAATAGAAAAGGCAAGCAGGTTCTCTTTCTTCCGCCAAGGAGGCTCACATGCTCTGTGGTGATTCATGTCGTGTTGAGATGGTCTTGGGCGGCATCGCAACATCGCCCCCCCTTCAGCTTCTCCTGGGGGTGGGGACTGGCTGTGAGCCAGTATGGAGTCAGGATGGATGTGTGTGAGTTCACGTGTGTGGAGGAGAGAGGAAGGGGAACGTCATGCACCATAATAGCCAAGCCTCCTCCTTCATTTCTGGGGAGCTGATAGCCCGCTGTAGCCTGGGGGCTCGGAAGGGGGGGGGGGTCGTGGCAAAGGCAGAACGGTTTGTCTTTTTGCCAGCCCTGAAACTGGGCATTGTGGGACGGGGAGAGATTTAACAATCTGGAAGAGGAAAAAGATAGAGAGAAAAAAATGTGTATATGGAGAAATAAAACAAAGGGCATTAGGTGAAGATGGATGGCTGTATACAAGTTCTGTGCAAAGGAGGACCCACTGAAATGAATGGACCCAAGTTGTAGCCATGTGCATCATGTTTAATGTGGGTTTCCTCTAAGAAGGACTTACAGTGTTGGGAGCACCCCCGTGGGGTGTGTAGTTTGTGCTACTCAGAGCAGACCCATTTGTTTTTAGCCAGTGCAAGTCCTACTCAGAGTAGACCTATTAATAACATAAGAAGAGCCCTGCTGGATCAGATGAATGGTCTAGTCCAGCATCTTGTTCTCACAGGAGCCAGCTACTAAATTGAAAACAATGGGCACAGCTAACTTAGACCCATTCATTTTAATGGGTCTACACTAAGCAGACAAATGTGACAGGCAACTTGTATATATATTTGGTCCATTTGTGGTTTCCTTTGGTATTTAGATGGAGCTTTGTTCGCAAAGTCCTGAATTTTAGCTCTCCAAGGAGAGCGCTCCTTGGAGTTCTGAGATTCTGTACCTTCCTCTCCCCTATTATGTTAGTGCAAGGGAAGCAAAATGCCTTTCTAATAATGAAAGTGGGTCGCTGATTTGTGGTGCAATGACTTTTCCTATGGCGATGGCGGGAAGATGGCTCTTAACTCATGCTTGGGATTTCTGTGTTTCAAGTTGTTTTTCCTCAGGGAAAACAAGAGGCCGGGAACTGTGTTGGAGATTGCTTCCTCTTTTCTGCCTGTTCAGTTTGGCTCACTTACTCAAGTCATCTGGAGAGCTGCTCTGCTCTTTAGGGGTGGTTTCCTGCTGCACAGATAAAGCCAGAATGTGGTTATATTAGACTGAAGGAATTCAGCTTCTCTTTCTCCCCCCCCCCCACCTTTTCACACTTATGTTTTATTAAGTTTCAATATTTTTAACGTATACAGTCAAAACTCAATTTCATCTTTTCTCTTTATTTTTGTTGGCTTCCCACCCCATTTTCCATGGAGTTGTTTTCAGGGAGCGGGATCCTGTTTTTCCTGTCTTGTCTGTGCCCTATCTTAGCATAGTAAATAAAAAATAAAAAAGCAACTTTTTGGAAGTATTATTTCTGTATTATGAAAGTTGTATTTAAAAAAACCTCATTTCTTCTAAAGAACTCAAGAGTACTTTCCTTCCTTGCATCCTCATTTTTTTCACTGCAACAACCCTGCAAGGTAGGAGAGCCTGGAAGGAAAGTGGGGGCTGGCCTAAGGTCAGCCAGTGAGTTCTGTGGCTGAGTGTGGATTTGAATCTGAGTCTCTGGGCTCTGCTTGATCCGTTGTTTGTTGTGTTGTACTACCTTTTCAGAAGGGTTGTGTGTGTGTGACAGTACATTGAACTGCATGGGAATATCAGTTCATTGTTTGCTGAAAATATGTATGTGAAATATTTATCTATGTAGGTAGCTAACTTTTAGAGAGGACATGTCACTGCCTCCCACTTCCACTGCTGGGTTTGAAAGAGCTTTGTTGTTTTCAACTAGGTAGGGTCCATCCCATGTTCCTGATTACATGAAGACTATAACTTTGTTTTGTTTATTCAAACCCACTGGTATCTCCCAACAGGGCTGGGGAAAGAGTCCTGAATCTCTGGAGAGCCACTGCCAGTTAGAGAAGACCAGACTTCCCCAACCTGGTGCCCTCAAATGTCGCTGGACAATACCTCCCAGCGCCCATGAGCTTTTGGCTATGCTGACTGGTGCTGATGGGAGCTATTGTCCAAGCACACCTGGAGATCACCAGGTTAATGTTAGCAACGCTGTTCTCAATAGGCCGATAGTATGATTTATCATAAGGCAACTTTCCTACATTCTTATTGACCAAACTTTTAGTATGGAGAGGGCTAATGGACAGCTCTTTCTCTCTTATACAGCCAGCTGTTGTCTGCATTGGCAGAGTGAGTATAAGTATCTTTGCCCCATTCTGTTCCTCCCTGCCCCCTGTTCTGCCTTCTCCCAGGTCCAAGAGGACCCACATGTCTGCGATCGCATGCCAATTGGAAGCACCTAAAATGTAATGTGCCTGTGATGCTAGGAGTCTGTGACGAGGGTGCGGCTGTCTCCCAGTTAAATCTGATTGACATAGTTTCAGAACAGATGTAGCCTGGATAGCTCAGTTGGTTAGGGCATGGTGCTGGTAATGCCAAGGTTGCAGGTTCAACCACCATATGGGACAAGTGCATTTCTTCCATTGCAGGGACTAGATGATTCTCAGGGTCCCTTGCAACTCTACAATTCTATGAATGGAATACAGTAGAGGTTGGTTCATTAGGGCAAATGGGGCACTGCCCCCCCCCACCTCAGACTGCCCTGCCTTCTTACAACCAGTCAAGCTTCCTCCTCCTCCTCCTCCTCCTCCTCCTCCGTCTCAGTGTTGCCCCTTGTAGAACTAGGCAGGGAGGAGATGGGGACAGAACTAGAATTAGTTGGCTCTGCTTTTTGTTGCCTCTGGCTCCGCCCACTGCTTGGGCACTCTGCCTTCTGCCCTATCAGCCCCAAATGAGCACCAGTCTCCAAAGACTCCTTTAACACAGTTAATTTAAAGGAATTAACGCTGATATGAGGTGTGTGTGTGGCCAGCCCCTTGATTTTTAAAAAGAGGACTTAACCCAGTCCTCTGTTAAATTTGTTGATCAATATTTTTTAGCCATGCTGGCTAAAAGGAGCCTGTGCAGACAGATGGTGGGGACAGATGACCAGGAAGGGCTGGCTGGCTTAATGCCCTGCTTGGGAGGTTTGCAGAGGTCTTTGGCTGGTTCTTTTCAGAAGGCAGATGCTAAACAGGATGGCTCCATTGACATGACTAGGCAGTCCACCTGGTTCTCAGGAAAGGAACTGATAAAATTAACTGCCTGCCTACAGCATTTAACAGAGATAGTTAGGAGGGGTGCCTCCAAGTTCAGGGGCAGTCTACCTCTGAGATGCCGAGAAGCTCAATTCAAGCAGCTGGTGTTTAACCTTTTAAAGGCCTAATAGGCCAGGGGATAGCTGACCTTTAGATCCTGCTGGACTACAACTCCCATTACCCATGAGAATTGGCCCTGACAGGTTGGGGGCTGATGGTGTTGTAGCGATGACCACCAACTAGGATGGTTTTAAAACAGAATTGCAGATTTGTGGAGGATATGGCTAATGGCTGCTAGCCACAATGGCAGTATTCTCCCTGCACTGTTAGAGGCAGTAATGATTCTAAATACCAGTTGCTGGGATTCATAAGTGGGGAAAGTCACTGATGCTCTCAGGTCCTACTTTCTGGCTTCCCACTGGGGCAATTGTCAGCCACTCTGAGAACAGGATGCTGGACTAGATGGTTTCCACCCCCTTTGGCCTGATCCAGCAAGGCTCGTCTTATGCTCTTACTATTTTAGGCAGCTGATTTTAAAAAGTAGCTGTTTTTAAAAGGTTGGTGGGGGGCGTGGGGGGGGGTATCTGGAATGGTGGCATATTTCTTTGTCTCCAGTTGCCCCGGGACAAAATCTAAGCAGAATGGAGCGTATTGACATCTAAACAAAAAGTTTTATGCAGCCCCAGCAAGATGATGAGCCAAGCAATATGGGAACCAAAAAGCAAATCTGTGAGGTGAGATCTTCAGAAGAAATAGACAGAGCCCTATCTGAGGCTTCGGAGGAGGCCTCAGACACTGACATGACCAAAGGCAATATAAAGCCGCCCCCCCCCCCCCCGCCCCAAAGGACAGTAGCTGCCACAATGGAAGAGGACAGAGACTTAGATGAGTACATTAATAAAATAAGGCAAGGACTGGTCTTGGTCTGGGGAGCAGCTCTAGCTATTTGAGCAGAAATTTGATGTGCTATCTAATCAACTGTCATATATTTCTAAAACAACAAATGATGCACACAATCTTGCTCTAACTAACCAATCTGACATCCAACTCTTACAAATGATGGCTAGGAAGCTGAAGGAACAATTTGAGAGGGATAGGAGGAAATTTTTTCATCTACAATGCCTACTGGAGAACCAGGAGGAGGGGTGGGGACATGGTTCAATTCATTATTTACTAGATACTCTCCTTGAATTTAAACATACCATTGTCGCCCATAGAAAAAGCCCATCGGGTTCCCGGAGGCAGAAGCAGAGCCAGGGAAGCCCCAAGAGAAGTGGTAATTCTTTTTGAACAGAATAGACTCAAGGACTCAATTTTCAGAGCACTAAGGAATGTTAGAAACCTAAAATATGGCGAAGCCACTGCTGAAATATTTCAGGATAACAGCCCAGCCACACCGCGGTGGCAGAGGGCTCTCCAGCCTTATACATCGGCTCTAAAAGAAGTGGACATAGCATATTGCTGGGGCTTCCCTTTTAAGTTGATAGTCCGGCTAAAAAGCAGAACCTGGGTTGCAAGTGATAACCAGCAGACTGGCAACATACGGAAAGAGCTCCAGCTCCAAGCAGGAGATATCGCTCCTCAGCTCAAGCGCACAAGAGCACCTTCTCAGGCTGGACAACCAAAAAGGGGCAGAAAGAAATAAGGCAACTCCAATTAGAAAGTAAGAAATTGTTTTGTTTTGTTTTCATGCATGAAAAGCATCTGAACTCCACTCTAACAAGCACAACAGTAATTTGGAAGAGCTTTTGTCCTTAGGCATTAGGAGGTGTGCAGCTTAGCAACAAGCCCCCGCCTGCCCCCTTAATTGATCCTGGGTACCATGGGGAGGGACGCGGGTGGCGCTGTGGGTAAAAGCCTCAGCGCCTAGGGCTTGCCGATCGAAAGGTCGGCGGTTCGAATCCCCGCGGCGGGGTGCGCTCCCGCTGCTTGGTCCCAGCGCCTGCCAACCTAGCAGTTCGAAAGCACCCCCGGGTGCAAGTAGATAAATAGGGACCGCTTACTGGCGGGAAGGTAAACGGCGTTTCCATGTGCGGCTCTGGCTCGCCAGAGCAGCAATGTCACGCTGGCCACGTGACCCGGAAGTGTCTCCGGACAGCGTTGGCCCCTGGCCTCTTGAGTGAGATGGGCACACAACCCCAGAGTCTGTCAACACTGGCCCGTACGGGCAGGGGTACCTTTACCTTTACCTTTACCATGGGAAGGATCTCCACCACTCCCACGTTCCTGTTGGCAAGCAGGGAAGCACACTCTAGCATTTGTGTATGTAGTTTTCAGTTTATGTCCTTTGATTTCCAAGTTATAGAAGTCTAGCAGAAAAACCGAGTTTCTTGAAAAATTCCATCTTTAATAGAGCAGGAACTACATACTTAGCATTTAACTCTCTGCTATCCACATTTCTACCAACATTACTTTGATTCCTCAAAGCCAAACTACGTATAAAGCTTCTCTCCTTCAACGTTAGAGGGCTAGGATCACCAATCAAAAGAGCCAGAGTGGAGGTAGCCCTGCAGAGGGAACATCCAGACATTGTTCTCCTGCAGGAGATGCATCAGTGCAGGAACCAGAGGGCTGCCTTGCTGGATAGGCGAGAAACTACAAGCCTCCCGGGCTCTGGGAAAGCCAGAGGCGTGGGTGTCCTGATAAGCAAGCACCGCCCTCTGAGTGTTGAGGAAAGTTGGGAAAAAACCGACAGGCAGATACCTCTTTGTTCAAGGTGTCATAGGCAGCCATGAAATCACCATTGCTTATTTTTATGCACCCAACTCAGCACAAGAAGACTTTCTCCGGAAGATGCTAACATAATTAGACCATTTAAAAAGAGGACAAACCATAACAGGCAGAGACTTCAATTGCTGCAGCAATGACACAAAGGACCGAAGTAGGCACTGATCTGTGAACAAAATCTGCAACCCATTCTAGGTGGAAATATTAACTGAAAGGGACCTTGTGGACCCCTGGCAGACACTACATCTAGAAGGCAGGGAATTCTCATGTTTTCCCCCTAAGTCAGTGTCACACATAGACCTAATAATAGTACCTAAACCAATCCATTTCTTGGGAATAAGTCCTAGGGGTAATTAAGAATTTAAAATCCGGAAAGTCCTCAGGACTGGACGATTTTACAGGAGAGTTTTATAAAGTATTTCGCAATGAGCTTGCCCCATGGCTGACCAAACTGTACAACTAGAACGGGGGGGGGGGGGGGAGCATCACAAACATGGTGTTCTTCAAAACTGATGCTACTTTGAGTCATATAGTTCTCATTAATGTAGACACAAAGTTGTTCACATCAATAATGGTCAAGCGTCTAAATATGTTTATAACTCAGTACATATCTCCAAACAGAGTTCATGCTGGCCAGAAGAGAAGCATCACAGGTTTCATTAGGACACTAAATGTTATACATGAGCTAAATAGAGCTGAATAATCTCTCTTGATGCCAAAAGACTTTTGTTAGAACTGATTCATTGTTTCTGATACACCTGCTAACCAAATTGAAATTTGGATCTAAGTCCTTGCACCTCATTAAGCAATTATACTCCAAATCAAAACCAATCATTTCAATCAATGGCTTCGACTCTCAGGCTATCAAGCATTTAAGGGACACCCGACACTCTGCTGCCATTGCTGTTTGCATTGATCATAGAGGTATTAGCCATTCAACTGCATAAAGACACTTTTATAGAGAGAATGAGGTACACAAAATGAATATGTTTGCAGATGACACCCTCTTAATTCTGCAAAATCCACTTAAGTGGCAGTTAGAAATGTATCACAGGGTAGCAGGATTGTAAATCAACTATTGTAAATCCCTGCTCCCTCCTATCAATTTAGACTGGTTGCTAGTTAACTCTCCATTTGCCATAGCACCTGGAGGATTTAAATACTTACTGCAGACACAAGACAACTGAGACATAGAAGCTATAGGGGATTGTATAAAAAGAACTTTGGGAATGGAAACATCTTAGCCTTAGCTAGTTGAGGCAAATAGCCATGGTCTAAATGTCAATGTTACCTAAATGCTTACACTTCCCCCCCTTCAAGTTTGCCTATTCTCATCCCTCCTCTTCATCTAAAGAGATGGCAAAAGAAACTCAATGCATTTGTGTTGGGAGGCAAAAAATCTAGGATAAGCAACAAAACTTTGTAGACATTGAACAAAAGGAGGAGTGGAAATGATAACTTAATGTTCTATTTTGCTACTTATCAAATCATTGATCCCATTGCTCAGGGTAAGAACAGAAAACCCTTGGGTCCAACTTGAGATGGTCCCTTCCACACCTTCAATGAGAAGTCACATTTTCTTACCTTTGTATATGCAGGAGGTAAGGAAAATAGACCATCCATTTACAAGATGAGTACTGATAGTGTGGGGAACATGGAGTGAAACACTGGGCCCTGACCCTCACCACTGGTCCCATTCCTCTATCATCCAGCTTTCAGCCACACTGATAAATATCAACTGTTTAAGGATTGGAAAGATGTAGGCATTTACATAATCCATGACCTGCTTCCCAGAGGGAAAGCAATATCCAAAAGAAACTGCAAGTTAAATTAAAAGGCATTTGAACTGCAGCACCTGGTTTGAGGTAAATCAGGCTCATTCTTTTGCACCTTGTTTAGAGAGCAGGGGAGAGGGCTTACACACACTTACCTTGTCTGAATCCTTCTACAGCAAGTCAGCCTATGACCTGATGGGTGCTGCTTCCCTAATATACAGCAATTGGTAATGTCATAAAGCAGGAGATGCTAGAGGCCTTCAATTTTTTATAGGAATTAGGCCACCCAACTGAAGATCACAAATGGGAGGGTAGCTGGGCACCCCTCTGCCTTGCTGCCGTAAAACCATCTCTACTTGCTTACAGGAGGCCTTGCTCAAGGTCATTCTGCACTGGCCCTGGGTACCAGTCAGGCTTGCAGAAATTAATCCCTCCTTTTCCCTTTCATGTTGGAAGAGTTGTTGTGAACTGGGGTCATTTATTCATGTCTGGTGGGAATGTCTCCATGTTAAAAACTTTTGGAATAGAGTATTCTCCATTATAGCCACCACGATAAGCCAACCCCTTTCTCCAAATCCTGCCTTAGCCCTACGATCTTTGGACATAGACTTGGGCTCCATTCTCCACCACAGAGAACTGGACAGCTTCTTAATGACTGCAGAACAATTAGCAGTAGCTCAGCAATGGAAGAACCGGACTGAAATATCCCTGAGCATATGGGGAAATAATAAATGGAATACAGCAGAGTCTGAGGAGGGCAATTAAAGGCATATGCATAGAAACACCCTCCAACAAACACGGACCCCTTTCTTTAACTATGTTAACAAGCAAAATTATACCAACCACTCAATATTCTCAGTCGAGAGGTTATGTTAAGTAAAATGTTTGAACATTGAGTGTGTAAGCTTACGTCTAAAGTCAATGGATAGAATGAACACTATTAGATGTAATGCTGGGTACTTGTATCTAATATTTCTATTTATTTAAAAACAAAAAAGTTAGTTAAAAATCAAAAAATGTTTATAAAAGGCTATTAATGGGTTATTGATTTATTTTTCTGGTTTAATGTTTTATTATTGATGCCCTGGGTTTGTTTGTTGGGTTTTTATTTTTTTAATAATATTTTGATCTTGTGGTGTGAGTCAGCATGTGGATTGTTTCATATGTATATGAAGCTCTGGATTTGTTAGCCACCTTGAGTCATGTCTGAGAATTAGGCAGGATAAAAACCGATAAAAGTCAGTGGGGACTAGCAGCTTGGAGGCTTCCTGAAGATGTCTGGCTGGCCATTCTTAGGATCTTGAACATCAGGTAGATCAACAATGTTTAACGTTTCCAGATCCAGGGCCTTCTTTTAACCCAAATATGCATCTGGGACCCATTTCTAAATCTTTCATCATATATTTGCATAGCAGTAATGCTCCTGTTGTGACCCATCTTGGATCTGGAAGCACCGGTTGAAGACCAATGCCCTAGGTAGACGACAGCTTTGTCCCTACTCAACACTTCTTAATGTTGTACAAATGAACTTTTCAGACAATGCCTAACAGGCTCTCTTTCCATCCTCTGCTGATCTTTGGGCTAATCTGTCTTTTGAAAGGAGTCTCAACTCCCCTGTTTAACATGCGTCACAATCTGATTTTATTAGCTCAACGAGCCACTCACTTATTCTATTTGGCGTGATCAGTTTGCATTGAATGAGGCGATTCTCTTGACAAAAAAAAAAAAAAAAGTGGAGCTGTTTTTAAGTGAAGATTTGGGGGCATGTTTCAAGGAGTGTGGGGTTTCTGCCCCTCCTTTCTTTTCTCGCCTTGGAAATGTGCAGATTGAGTCCGAGACTCCAGCTTTGGCAAAACTGTTGAATCCAGAGCACGTACCCAGGCAAAGGTGTGCTCACTCTGCACCCTCCCTCCCCTTCCTCTGTTGCCGCCTCTGCTGCAGTCCACAGAATTGCTTACCCAAAAAGGCAATCAAAGAGGACGCCACAGGTTCATGTGTTTTCCCTGCACAGTGGTGCAATGCACAACCCTTAAAAAGCCAGGCAGTTTTGAGAAGGCTCAGAGCAGGCAGCGTCTTTCCAAAGAATGCATGGCAGGTTGCTGGTCCTGCTGGATTGGATTGGCAGTCTGTCGCAGCCCGGGGGTGGTGGGCAACAACCAGTGGCCCCCAGAGCCTAATCCCATGGGGTGCCAGTTGGTTGCTCTTCTAACCCAGAATTTCACAAGTAACCTGGAGGGAAAATAAGAAGCTGCCCTGTACTTAGTCCGGCCCATAAGAACATAAGGCGAGCCTCCTGGCCAAAGGGAGTACATCTGGTCCAGCATGCTGTTCTCACAGTGGCCAGCTAGATACCCCAAAGGGAAACCCTCTAGCAGGACTTGAGCACAAGAGGACTCTCCCGTCCTGTGGCTTCCAGCAACTGGTATGCAGAAGCATTCCTGTTCTGACTGTGGCGATAGCAGTGGCGTAGCGTGGGGGGTGCAGGGGGGCCCGGCTGCACCGGGCGCAACATCTGGGGGTTAGGGTTAGGGGGCGCAAATCCATGGGTTAGGGGGCGCAAATTACTTGCCTTGCCCCGGGTGCTGACAACCCACGCTACGCCACTGGGTGATAGAGCATGGCCATTGTGGCTAGTAGCAATGGATAGCCCTCTCCTCCATGAATTTTTCTAATTATTACTTTCATCTAAAAATAAATTAAGAAACCAATCCTCCTGATTCTGAATAGGAGATGCTGGGGATTGAACATCGGACCTTCTGCATGCTCCACCTTTGGGGAGAAGAGCTATGCTGCAATGCTGTGTTTTAAATGCCACATTACTTTGATAGAAGGGTTGGTTTGTTGTTGACTGTTGTAAAACACACTTTGGTGAAAAGCGGCCTATACCTACTGGAAAGGAATGTGTAAAATAAATACAGTGGTACCTCGGGTTACAGACGTTTCAGGTTACAGACTCCGCTAACCCGGAAGTAGTACCTCTGGTTAAGAACTTTACCTCAGGATGAGAACAGAAATCGTGCGGCGGCAGCGGGAGGCCCCATTAGCTAAAGTGGTACCTAAGGCTAAGAACAGTTTCAGGTTAAGAATGGACCTCCAGAACAAATTAAGTTCTTAACCTGAGGTACCACTGTACTGGTTTTGCTTTCCCAGCAAACCAGCTTCCCACCAGAGGTTATGGATAACCTATCATTCGGCTTCCTCTGTTAGAGGCAGCCAGCCACTGAATGGCATTTCCTGGGAATCACAAGGGGGTTCAGTCCCAAGGACAGAAATTTAGGTTATCAAATGTGGCAGTGGCTAGCTGGAAAGGGAACAGTATCAAAAGTGTGGTGGAAGCCAGGTGGAGTGTGGTGCTGACATTTTGGCACTGGGGGTGGAGAATCTGAACTCAGCACCCCCAGTGTAGTAACATAATGATAATATTAACCACTCCAGTTAGAGTTGGGAGAAATTCCTGCCTGAAACTCTGGAGAGCTGCTTCCTGCTTGTCACTGCAGACAGTATTGAGCTTGATGGATCCCGTGGTGTGATTTGATTTAAGGCCACTCCCTGCAGTTATCATGATACATTGTCAATCTTGACTCAGAGACTTCTGTCTGCTGGTTCCATTTCCCAAATCCTGCTGAGTCCTTTTTCTTCAATATTTAATGGCATCTGAAGAGATTTTAATTGTGAATTAGCGTAACTTTCTGTTGCTGTCCCTGGGGGTGGGTGAGTGAGATGAGTCTGCTCTAAGGCCTTTTGTTAGGGTGTTGGGAGTGGCGAGACTGATTGCTGCATTCTTAGGAAGCAAGCCTAAAAATAAAGATTCCAGCAGACCTGGGAACTTACTTTCAAATTTGCCAGCCCTGCACTCGGTTTTGGAAGGCTTTGTAGCATCCTGCTTCCCCTGCCAGAGGTAAGATGCCTCGGAATACCAGTTATTGCAAATTATTATTATTCACCTTTAAAAATCAACAGCAGCAACACCAGGATGTAGTCCACTAAGGCAGCATCTGCAGCATACCTTTAAAGCAGAACCATGTCATTTTAAACACCCATGGCTTCCCCGAAAGAATCCTGGGAACTGCAGTTTGCTGTTAGGGGCCAAGAGTTGTTAGGAGGCTCACACTTTACCCATCACAGAGCTACAATTCTGAGAGTTCCCTGAGAAGAAGGATTGCTAACCCACTCTGGGAGTTGTAGTTCTGTGAGGAGATGAGTGGGGGTTTCCTAACAACTCTTGGCATGTAACAGCAAACTACAATTCCCAGGATCCTTTGGGGGAAGCCACAGCTGCCTAATAGCCCACTGACTCTAGAAATGCATGGGTGTCATGCCTTCTGTCTCAGAATAAGCAGCACTTCCACCCACGCTTCTTGGGTGCTGGGAGAGCAGTGAGGAATCTGGAGCAGATTTTTTTTTAGTTATGTGTTTTTTGTCTTGACCACCCAGCCTTGTATCTTGACAGCTTGGCCTGGTGTCCATGAGGGAGCAGAAATTCTGCATAGGTGGGTGGGCTGGGTGGCGGAAAGGGAGAGTGGATCTTCCACGCCTGATCTGCTGAAGCAAATTTTTAAAATGTTGCTAGCCTTTGAAGAGACCCTCTCCTCTGATTCAGATGGCACAGATGCCAGCGCCAGGGCTGAAGATACGTAGGCATTGTTTTAATAAGCTCAGGAGTGTCAGGGATTTCTTTATTCTCCAGCTCCCTGCACACAATAGGTTCCACCCCGTCAACGCCGCCTTTCCCCTCGCTGTCGTGTGACACTGGCCTAGCAACAAATCAGTGCTGGAAGGAAGCCAGCTGCAAAACCCTTTGGGAACAAATTTCTGAAAGTCGGCATCTCATATTTAAGCCTGGCGAGGAGGGAGGGTGGGGAAGAGAAATTTCTGGCCTATTTCCCAATGAGGTGTTTAGTGAAGAGCAAGGAAGCATTTTACCACACTCCTGACGGCTGCCAACCTCCCTGGCCTCATGCCAGGAGGGGGGGGGGCAAATGCGAGTGGGTGGGATCAGAGTGGGAAGTGGGAGGAGTCACCCTGTCTCTCTCATTCACACGCACACATATGAGAGCTGGTAGTGGTGTAATGGTTAGAGTGCTGGACTAGGGTCTGGGAGACGGGTTTGAATCAGGTCATGGAGCTTCTTGCTGTATGGGTCACAGTCACTCTTTCAGCCTGACCTACCTCACAGGGTTATTGTGGGGATTAAATGAGGACCAGGACGAGGGTTCAAATCCCCCAATCAACCATGAAGCTCACTAGGTGATTCTGGGCCAGTTGCTACTTCTCAGCCTGACCTACTGGGCAGACTTATTGCGGGGTTTAAATGACAACCAGGTCCTGGGAGAGACCAGGGTTCAAATCCTCCATGTGGTAATGAAGCTCATTGGGTGACCTTGGACCTGTCACTACCTCTGAATCTAGCCTATTTCATAGGGATTAAATGAAGAAGAGTAAAACTATGTACACCACCTTGAGCTCCTTGGGGGAAAAGTTGGGATAGAAATGCAATAAATAAACATTGCTGTCAAACACATATTCAGCACACACTTACTGTGGTTGTTTAACAATTGCTTTTATATTTATAGAGTTTTTGTGTGTGTGTGCATGTAGTTTTAGGTTTTTATTTATTCATTTATTAAATTTGTGCCTCACCTTTCCTCCGAAAAGGGACCCAGCAGCAAAATCTTAAAACAGCACAATTTAAAATTAGATTTAAAACAAACACATTTAAAGTGTTTAGAAACCATTTAAAACAATCTAAAGCTTTTTTAAAAAGTTTAGAACCTCTAAATACATTGAAAAGCCATTGCAATAAACAAAAAGCGTGAAGCCTGCATCTAGAGACCTAGTGTGTAAGGGAGAAGGCTATTCTGGGTTCCGTTATCCTGACATGCAGGGATTTTGTTGTTGCTGTATAAAGCAGCATGCACCTGTGGACTGTAACTGAAGCCCAGGTGTAGGTTGACTACCTCAACGAAATGTAGACTTGAATGAGTTACATACTTTTTTCCCGCACTTTTAATGTTTAACTTGAATTGCTGGAATTTTGATGGGGCAGGAAATCACTGAACCAAAAAGCATTAAAAAAAAAGCTAAGAGCACCACCAGGATCTCAATTCTCATGTAATAATCCATTTCGGAATTATGAATTTATAAAGGGTTTTTTGGGTGAGAAATGGCCTGTTTTATGGGTTTGCAAAGTTTTGTGGAGGTGGGTGTTTGTGTATGTGGAGCTAACATCTGACATGAAGTTGATAAAGGTCTGCTGGACTTACTTGGTGTCCCCAGGATACAGATGCAGGAAACCTGTGGATTGCTTTTTAATAGAGAAGCTTTTGTACGATTCATTTCCAAAAGCCTGGGCCTGAAAATGCAAAGTTTTCAGTTCAGCAAAATCCACATCCTGCAAATATGCTATGAAATTTGCTGCGGATCCTCGTTGAGCTTTTCTGCAAGATCGTAGTGGGAGATATGAACAGGATTGGCTCCAGCACTTGGAAGCTTGTGGCGACTGCCAGGGACCCCATGCCTTGGTAGGCCCCACTGCTGATCCTTTATCTGGGCCTCACTGGATGTTCCACCAAGAAACCATTTCCATTTCCTACAACACTCCCAGCTTAGCTTCACTCTGATGCATTGTGGGAAATTTTAAAGATGAGCTCCTCCTCCTTCATAGCCCTGCCTGTGCTGATTGTTGAGACCTAACCTGGAAGGAGCAGCCGCCACTCACGGGATTGCTCCCCCACTCTACCTCTGCCATTTAAAGTAAAGGTAAAGGGACCCCTGACCATTAGGTCCAGTCGTGACCGACTCTGGGGTTGTGGCGCTCATCTCACTTTATTGGCCGAGGGAGCCGCCGTACAGCTTCCAGGTCATGTGGCCAGCATGACTAAGCCGCTTCTGGCAAACCAGAGCAGCACACGGAAACGCCATTTACCTTCCAGCCAGAGCGGTACTTATTTATCTACTTGCACTTTGACGTGCTTTCGAACTGCTAGGTTGGCAGGAGCAGGGACCGAGCAATGGGAGCTCACCCCATCACGGGGATTCGAACCTCCGACCTTCTGATTGGCAAGTCCTAGGCTCTGTGGTTTAACCCACAGCGCCACCTGTGTCCCATTTAAAGTAGTACAGTCCAGACATGGATTTACAGCCTCAATGAGAATGACAGGCAGGGCTGTCAGTGGATGAGGATTATTTTCCAGCACTGACAATTTCTGTGACCAGTGGCGGAGCTTCATGCTCCAGCGCCAGGGACGGGGCTGGTGCGTGTCCTGGGGGTGGGGCGCGCTGTCCGCAGGGGCATGGTGCAAGTCTTGGGGGTGGGGCACCCACCGTGAGCTGGGTGGCAGCTGCGATGGAACCCCACTGGGATTGCACTGCCAGGGGCGGTGCGCTCCCCTCGCTCCCCTCTTCCTCCGCCAGTGTCTGTGACTGATCATGGTGTAGGAGACTGGCATTCTAAGAGAAAGCACACACGGCAGTCAAAACTCTGATGAGGATTTAAATCAGGGATGGGAATAGTCCAGTCCAGGCTCTAGATGTGGCCCTCAGTTCCTCTCTACCTGACTCTCTGCAGGCCACACCCCTTCTCTCCACAGGCCATACCTGTTGCCTCTAAATAGAAGAGGCATTCCTCCTGAGAGAAGGGAGAATGCCTCTTCTTAGATCAGCTTCCCCACGGCAGAACTCTACAGAATTGTAGAGTTGAAAGGGACCTAAAGGGTATTCTAGTTCAACCCTCTGCAATGCAAAGAGGAGGCATTACCTTCTCAAAAGTTGGATGAATGCAATAGATGGAAGACTGTTTCTATTTAGGAGAGGCATTCCCATATGAGAAAGGATAATTCCTCTTCTTGATTCACTGCTCTGGAACATGTGGCCCTCCAGATGTTGTAGGACTCCAGTTCCCATCAGCCTGAGCCCCCTGCCCAGCCAGTATTCTCAGATGGTGAGGGTTGTATTCCAACAGCATCAAGAAGGCCGGTCAACTGCCCCTGCTCTCTTTGAAAGTGTGTTATCAGTTTTATTTATTTTTACTGCTGAAGGGAGGAAGCATGCACCAATTCAGTTCTTTCAAAGCCAGCTCTTTATGCAAGCAAAACTACTTGACAAAACAAACAAAACAAAACAAAACTGACCATTACAGCCCTCCACATTACATGTTCTTTGCCCCCACATTCCTGCATTCTTTCACCATCTGCTAGAAGCTTAAGTTATGATAATTGAGCATTGCCGGTTTTTATTTTTTTACTTTTGCCCTGCTTGTGAAGGAAGTGTAAATGCTACTGACGGGAGTGCGGTGCTGGTGGGTGGGCAGAGAAGTGTGAAATGTGCTTGTATTCAGCTGCGATGGCGCATTTTGTGTGAATGGGGAGAGAGTTGAGTGAGAGAGAGAACAGTTGGATGGCATTGCTATGGTGGCTGCCAAGAGCTGTCAGCATGACAACCACATGGATCTGCTAGTGCAAAGCAGATTACTGTGTTCCTATTGAATCTAGCCCTTACTCTATAAGGACTAGAATCTTAGGTCAGCAGCAGAGTATCTGATTGACATGCAGGATCTCCTGGGTTCAGTCCCTGTCGGTATGGATAGTAATGAGTTTGATGGACCAATATCTCTGATTCAGTTTAAGGAAGATTTCTTTTTTCCTGGGTTCAATCCCCAATGACATTTCTAGGTAGGGCTGGGAGAGACCCCTGCCTGAAACTATGGAAATCTGCTTTTGCCAGTCAGTGTACAGAACACTGAGCTAAATGGACCAATGCTGTGACTCAGCACAAGCCAGCTTCTCGTGTTCCTAAACACTGCTGGAACTCAATTATCAGGTGTCCCTGGCAGAGGAAGTGCATGGTTCTCCTGCCTCCCCATTCACCAGTATGATGAGCATGGTCACTGCGGCGTGGCTGCCTCTGCTGCAGAAAACCCTCTTTCCCGCTAGGCATGTGTGTGTCAATCCATCACTCGGCTAATGCTCCTTTTGTCCTTCCAGCCTTTGCTAACATGCTCAAGCCAGCTCCTTCCTGCATCTATCTCCCAAAGCCGCACAGATTAAAAAAAACACCACCGTCCTGCACAATCTCTCTCTTTCTCTTTCTCTCTTCCTTGTCAAGTAATGAATAATTATTGATTTATTTCAGGTTAATTAAAACCCCTCCTGGAGGAATAATCCAGTCCTACGTGCTTTTAAGACTTAGAGATAGCAAGGGAAAGATATATTGATTAATTTCTCTTAATCTTTGTTATTTTCTTTTTCTTGCCAATTGACACAAAATGGAAATTTATTGTCAGGGAATGAGTCAAGAGGTTTAAGCCAAGTTAATCAAGGGCCAGGAAACCAAACCTTATGAGAAACAGTTGAAGGAGCTGGGTATGTTTAGCCTGGTGAAGAAGAGGCTGAGAGGAGATATGATAGCCATCTTCCAGTATCTAATGGGCTGTTGCATGGAAGATGGAGCAAAGTTGTTTTCTCCTGCTCCAGAGGGTAGGTCCCAAACCACTGGCTTCAAGTTGCAAGAAAGCAGATTATGACTAAACATCAGGAAGAACTTTCTGACAGTAAGAGCCGTTCAACAGCAGAACAGACTCCTTGGGAGGTGATGGACTCTCCTTCTTTGGAGGTTTTTAAGTACAGGCTGGATAGCCACCTGTCATGGATGCTTTAGTTGAGACTCCTGCATTGCAGGGGGTTAGATTAGATGACCCTTGACAGATTGATGAAGTATGAAAAAAAATATTAGAATGATAAGGGTATTAGAATGGGCTGAGGGATCAGGCTAGAGGGGGCCCAGCTAGTCCAGCATCGTGTTCTCACAGTGGCCGGACAGGTGCCCATTATGAGAAGCCAACAAACAGGACATGAGAGCAGGAGCTTTCTGTCTGCTTGTGAGTCCCAGCAACTGGTATTCAGGGGCATATTGCAGCCACTGTCATAGATAGTCTTATCCTCCACAAATTTGTCTAATCCTCTTTTAAAGCCATTGAAGTCAGTGCTCTAACCACTGCATCATCACTGCCTCTTGCGGCAGGGAATTCCACAGTTTCACTGCCAATCAGTGTGGACAGTGAGATCATGGGTTAGGGTAATAATGGTGATGTGCCCTCCTTGCTCCAGCAAGTGAAACAGGCAATAGTGACTAGGAGAGAGAGTTTGCCTATTGGAATGGATATGTTCAGATTCAGGACTGAGGTCACTTCTCTGTAAGAGAATGCAGTGTCAGTTATCTTGTCTCTGATCATCAGCAGTAATGTCTGATTGAAAACAAGGTGTGTGTTTAGGGGGGGAGAATATAAGCTTTATTCGCCCCTTGAGGTCTGCAAGGGATTTCAGTTACAAACATTGGAAGTTCCTTATCCTGAATCAGACCATTGTGCCATCTAGCTCAGGGTTGTTCACACTGCAGCTCTCCAGAGTGGGTTCATTTGGGAAGGGGCTTTAGCTCAGCAATAGGATATCTGCTTTGCCTGCAGAAGGTCCCAGGTTCAGTCCCTGGCATCTCTAAGTAGGGCTGGGAGAGAATCCCACCTAATACCCTTGAGAGTCACTGTCAGTGTAGACAATACTGAGTTGGATGGTCTGACTAGATATAAGGCAGCTTCCCATTTAAATCAGCCCTTTATTTCAGAACTATTAAATTATTGTTAGGAGGAGGGCTGCAGTTAGCTAAGTGGTAGAGCACCTGCTTTTCATGCAGAAGTTACCAAGTCCAATCCTAGCATCTCTAGGTAAGGCTGGAACGACTCCCTGCCTGAAACTCTAGAGATCTGCTGCCAGTCAGTGTAGACAATACTGAACTGAATGGACCATTGGTGTGACTCAAAATAAGGCAGGTCTCTATCCTCTAAAACGCCCATCTCTGCCATTCGCAGATTCCGAAGCTAATTTTCTATTGGCTTTCCTTTCCCTGACCACAGCCGCCCACCTGTTGCATCCTATTCCATATAGGCTGCTCATTTTCAACATAAGGGTTTCTTCTGAGACATTTCTGGGCTGCCTCTCCCCTCCTGCCACAGATACCTTTGTTGGACTTGCTCCATCAAGGCCTGTCAAAATGTTGGTGCTGACCTTTAAAGCCCTAAACGGCCTCGGTCCAGTATATCTGAAGGAGCGTCTCCTCCCCCATCGTTCTGCCCGGACACGGAGGTCCAGCTCCGAGGGCCTTCTGGCGGTTCCCTCACTGCGAGAGGCCAAGTTACAGGCAACCAGGCAGAGGGCCTTCTCGGTAGTGGCGCCCACCCTGTGGAACGCCCTCCCATCAGATGTCAAAGCGATAAACAACTACCTGACATTCAGAAGACATCTGAAGGCAGCCCTGTTCAGGGAAGTTTTTAATACGTGACATTTTAGTGTATTTTTCATCTTTGTTGGAAGCCGCCCAGAGTGGCTGGGGAAACCCAGCCAGATGGGTGGGGTACAAATAATAAATTATTATTATTATTATTATTATTATTATTATTATTATTATATAAAAGTATTATTTCTACCTCACATTTCATGTGTGAGAAAGGAATGTGGTTTGATAAGAAAAAATGCTGTGAAGATCTTAAGGTGGAGATTGAAGTTATTAAGGTGGAGACTGTGAAGATTTTAAGATGGATACTGAATTGTTGATAAGATAAAGAATATTCCATACGGCAAATACATTGTTGGACATTCCATTAACTGTTGGCATTCTTCAGCAATTGTCTGATGACCAAATAAAAGAGATTAGAGCTCTAAGATTGATGAAATTGTGAATGAAAGCAAACCAGAGAAGGATGAAATGGAAAGTGAAATTAAAGAGAACACAGGATTGCCAGAAAAGGAGGGTGAAATGGTAGAGTTGGAAGCAAAAGATGGTGAAATGGAGGTGAAGAATGAAACATCCAAATAGCAAAGTTGTGGAGTAGTATGAAGGTATGGATGGACAGATTATTAATAATAGTAGTAATAATAATAATAATAATAATAATAATAATAATAATAAATTTTTATTTATACTCTGCCCTCCCCATCCAAGGCCAGGCTCAGGGCGGCTAACAAGCAATAATAAAAACAAGTTGAATGAATACAACTTAAAAACAAGATTAAAATACAACATTAAAATATTGAAACATTAAAATGCAGCCTCATCACAGTAGGAGAAAGGAAAAAGAAAGACGGGGAGGGAATCAAATTGGCTCCAAGCCAAAGGCCAGGCGGAACAACTCTGTCTTACAGGCCCTGTGGAAAGAAATCAGATCCTGCAGGGCCCTGGTCTCATGAGGCAGAGCGCTCCACCAGGCCGGAGCCAGAGTTGAAAAGGCCCTGGCTGTGGTTGAAGCCAATCTAACTTCCTTAGGGCCCGGGACAACTAGGGTGTTGCTATTTATGGACCTTGAGGCTCTCCGTGGGGCATACCGGGAGAGGCGGTCCTGTAGGTACGAGGGCCCTAAGTTTAAGAGTAGGGATTAAGAGACATCCTGAGCTGGCAGAGATAGAGTTGAGAGAGAGAAACGACTCTGTATGCAGTTTGAACTTAGAGAAAAAAGCTATCAAACCTCTAGCGCTTTTCTTGGAATAGGAATGGCTGTAAAGAGTAAATAGAAGCAATATTTTTTTCAAAATCAAGATAGAAAACGACAGGAGTTATAACAGTCAATAGGAACAGATGATGTGAAACTGGGTGCGAACTAATGAGTAAAAAAAATTATGGAATATTGTTTTCATATATGATCACAGTGGAGAGACTCTTGTGTGGACAAATACTTATTATTTAATATGTGGAAGAATGTTGAGGTTACAGGAGACAAGGTTAACATTCTAAATTAGAGAAAAACTATTGCTGACATTTAATATTATTAATAATAATAATTAGATAATACCTTTTGGACTTTTGTGTAAAAATGAATTAATCTATTTTGGTCAGAAGATTGGGAAAATATTGTGTAACAGAAAGGAGATCAGATGGGTGTCACTCTGGAGTCTATATTTTGAATAATTTCTTTTATGTAACTGACAGTCAGAAAATAAAAAGTCCTTTTTACTTTTCTTCTCTACTTCTCTTTTCTTTCTTCTCTTATTTTCCTTTGATGTTTTCTTTTCTCTTTGTTTTTAGTTGATTAGTTTTTTATTTTATTGCATTATGAAAAAGCTTTAATAAAATCTCTTTTTTTTTAAGGTTCTAGCCTGCTAGCCAGCCAGCCACAGCCTCTTCCACATTACTCCATTTCGTTCTGACCCAACCCGTCTTGTTTTTCTTTTCTAAATGACATTCAACGTTATTTGGCTGCTGAGCATTATCCTCATTAGACTGAGTTTTATTATAATGGGGGGAGGGGTTGTCTCTTAGATTTTATTGCTGTTGTAAATATGTGTTGCTGATATCGCCCACTGTTCTTTTGCTCCGGAGCTCTTGACACTCACTGCTTGCCTTCAACATTAGAAGAAGCAACAGCAGCACTGGCAGAATGTTCAAATTGGTGGTTACATTCAATGAGTGACTAATTTGTGTTCACAAACATTTGAGATGTTCACTTTATTCACATGTAACATTCAGTGGAGTGTAGGGTCCATGTGCCTGTGTACCCAGGCAGTTGAGCTGTGCAAATCAACAAGTGGGCACTCTTTCACACAAACACTTGCATGTGTGTAGAGGCAGCTTGTACCATAAAGTGTGAGCAAGGCTTCAGTTGCTGATAAACAATGGTACTGTGCTCGAATCAAGTTTAAAGCAGTGAGTCAGAATGTATGAACTAGATTAAAACATTTAGGTAGTGAGAACTGAGAACTCAAAACTACTTTTTTCTTTGAGTGACCAGTAAACACACTCTCTCTTTCTCTGTTCTTTTTCCAGTTACGGAGAAGGAGGTCCAGCAGTGGTGAGTATTCAGAGCTATTCTGGAGTCTTGTGAGTTCACAAGCATGCACATTTGTGTTCGTGAGCACGAAAAAAGTGAAATGGGAGTCTGCTGCTACCATTGCACAGGTGTGCATGTTATATGCTTGCCTGATGGTCTCTATAATTTCTTGTCTCATTTGTGGGATGCAATTTCTGGAATGGAATGTAGCATCTGTAGGCCTGATAATTTGGGAGGAATGAAATCTTGACTGGGCAGAGGAACAAAGCAGGGGTGAGGAACTTAAAGCTTGGGGGCCAAATGCGGTCCTCCAGACCCCTCTCTGGCCCTTGGAACTCTCCCTAAGCCATTCCCCCTTCTTCTCAGGCCACACCCACTTTCCAGCCACACCCCTCATTGAATCAGCTTTGCACCCTGAGTGCTTTTGCCTGGCTGGAATGTGTCATTGAACTCTGATAGTGCTTCTTGCTTGCCTGGGGGAATATTATAGACACTGTGTGTGTGTGTGTGTGTGTGTGTGAGAGAGAGAGAGAGAGAGAGAGAGAGAGAGAGAGAGAGACAACAACAACAACAACAACAACAACAATTAGCCAACTATACAAAGGTAATTATTTTACATTCATTGCTCCAATTATTTTGCCTCTGACTCCCGCTGTGTTAGTTGTAAAGAAACATAGAACCATAGAACTGGAGAGCTGGAAACATTCCCAAAGGTCATCAAGTCCACCCCCCTACAATGCAGAAATTTCACCTAAAGATTTCCTGACAGATGGCCTTCCAACATTTGTTTAAAAACTTCCAGTAAAGGAGATTCCATTACCTTCTGTCAAACAGCTCTCACTATCTGACAGTTCTGCCTAATGTATAGTCAGAAACCAAATGCAGTGAGAGACTATTATTATTATTTATTGAAAACTTTCAGTTAGAGAATAGAATAGAATAGAATAAAAGGAAAAGAAGAAAACAAAACAAAAATTAAAGAAAAAGCAAAAAAATTGAAATTGTGATATATATAATTATGTAAGCAATATAGTTATTCCAACTAATGAAAAATTACTAACAATATATTACAGTTTTTACATGTGCATTTTTATAACTGCATTACAAATATCATTTTATTTATTCATGCACAGTCTACATCTAAATGCAATCTGTTCGTATATTGCGAGTGTTGTCATATCTTCTATCAGTTGTTTAAAGTGGGCCATGGTTTTATCTTTCCAATAAATCTATATCAGTCTTTTGGCAGAAGTTAAGGTAAAGGTAAAGGTACCCCTGCCCGTACGGGCCAGTCTTGACAGACTCTGGGGTTGTGCGCCCATCTCACTTAAGAGGCCAGGGGCCAGCGCTGTCCGGAGACACTTCCGGGTCACGTGGCCAGCATGACATCGCTGCTCTGGCGAGCCAGAGCCACACACGGAAACGCCGTTTACCTTCCCGCTGGTAAGCGGTCCCTATTTATCTACTTGCACCCGGAGGTGCTTTCGAACTGCTAGGTTGGCAGGCGCTGGGACCGAGCAGCGGGAGCGCACCCCGCCGCAGGGATTCGAACCGCCGACCTTTCGATCGGCAAGTCCTAGGCGCTGAGGCTTTAACCCACAGCGCCACCTGCGTCCCAATTTGGCAGAAGTTAGGGTGCAGAAATTCCATTTACAGTGAGAAACTTGATGTAGCTCAAGAAACAAGGGCTGCTATGTGCTACATTTATGGTGGGAAAATGCTCTGCACTCCCTCAGAGGCTCTCTTTTCTTTGCTAGGATTGCACAAGCTCCCATTCCCCACCACCCTGCTTGAATTAAACCCTGCATGTATCTGATTTGCAAAACCTTCTCATTATATTTTCATCTTGTAGATAACGCTTAAAAAAATAATAAAAATGGCTGTGCTGTGCAATCAATGGTGCCTTTCCTCCAGGGCATACATACAGTCTAGAAAGGCTGGCTCCTTCCCCAAACCTCTCTAGTTTTTTTTTGGAAGGCGTCCAGCTGTTATCAGGGCAAGACAGGCACCACTGTTTACAGCTTGGAACGCAAATGCAGCTTAAGAGCAGAATATTCAATTCCAGGCATTTCCAGGTAGGGCTGGGAACATCCCTTGCCTGAAACCCTGGAAACCCTCAATCTGTTTCCATCACAGCCAGTTCTCTATAGGAATTTTCATTAACTTAAGAGCTGCTGCCTGAGTTTGCTTCTCCCCCTCCTTTTTTTCTTTTCTGTGATGTCTTTTAGATAGCTAACAGGGTAAGCACACACCCACCCACACCCACACCCCTATCTCTTTCTCTATCTTTATATTCTATCATATCTATCTATCTATCTACACATATACATAGAGACTTTTTACTTCTAAGCTGCCTGGGGAGAACTTTCCTGCTGAATAGCAGGGTAAAACATGTTTTAAATTAATAAAACAGCAACAATTCTATAAATTGCCACCCACACCAAAATATCAGAATTTGAAAACACTGACAGAACTATAGCTTTACCAAGTTTACAGAAGACATCAAATTATTCAGCACCATAAGGATAGGAGGAGATGATTGCAGAGAGCTCCAAAGGAACCTCTCCAAACTGGGTGAACATGCATGAAAATGGCAACTGCAACTAAGAAGAGCCCTACTGGATCAAACCAGTGGCACTTCCTGTTCCCACAGTGGCCAACCAGATGCCCTGGTGGGAAGCCCACAAACAGTACCTTGTGATGTATGTTAACTGGTTTTCAGGGGTATACTGTCTCCAACAGTGGAGGTAGGACAAAAGAAGAGCCTGCTGGATCAGGCCAATGGCAATCTAGTCCAGCCTCCTGTTCTCACATTGGCCAGCGAGATGATGCAATAGGAAGTCCACAAGCAGGACCCAAGCACAATAGTTGTTGCTCCCCAACAATTGGTATGCAGAGATAGATTGCATTTGAACAGAGAAACTTAGCTACCATGGCTAAGAAGATCCCTGCGGGATCAGAGCAAAGGGCCATCTAGTTCAGAATCCTGTTTTCACAGTGGTCAACCAGATGCCTCAATGGGAGACCTTTAAGCAGAGCCTGAGCACAAGAGCATTCTCCTCTCCAGCAGTTTCCAGTAATGGTATTCAAAAGCATTACTGCATCAGGCTGTGGTGGGAGAACATGGTCAGTGATCCAGGACAGACCTAATAGCACATTCACTCATAGGGCATAATTAAAATGATGGACATTTGTTCCTACTGGACTGGGAATGGCCACTAACTTGGGCAGCTTTGAAAAGCATTTAGGCAAAAAATGGAGGATGAGGCTATCAATAACTACTAGGCATGATCAAAAGGTGCAAAGACCCTTCCTTCTATCCTTCCTTCTACTAAATCAGTTCATTGGGGTCCACTCAGCTCACAGTGGCCAATCAGATGCCCCACTTGTAGGACCTGGGTGCACAGATTCCCAGAAACGGGTATTCAGAGACATGCTGCTTCCAATGGTGGGAGAAAGAACATCACTATTGTGGCTAGTAGCGATTGATATTCTCTTCCATGAATTGACCTAATCCTTTTTTAAAGCCATTCACATGGATGGCCATCACTGCACACTCTTACCAATAACTGCTCCAGGAAATTGAGAGAAGAGGCACCCTTAGTCTGTACAGAGATTACTTTCTTAGCACATAGCACATCGCAGAAACATTTCTGCGCATTCCCTCTGCTGATGCAAACATGCTCACTTATTTGCAGTTGAGTGTGGCCAGCTAGCAGGCCTGGCTTGTTCCAGATTGAACAACAAATTGCACTGTTAGTCACAGAAGAATAAACACTTAGTTCGTTCTTCCTGGGAAGGAGAACAGCATCCGCCTGAAATGAAATGAAAAATTCCGCCCACAACTCTCCCGCCCCCTATAGTTAATCAGCTGGCTAAGCGTTAAATGGCTGGGCATGGATGTTCCATTCTATTCCTTTCTCAGTTTCCTTCCAGGGAAAGGTTTGGCGGATGGGAGGTGAACTTGTATGGGGGCAGGAGAGCTCTTTGATTTGGAGCTTTTGTGCTTCACTCATGCTCAGCACATGATTGATATGGCTTGGGCCCAGGCTTACCTGAAATATTGTATCTCCTTCTACAAACCCACCCAATGTACTCAGATCCTCAGGTGAGCACCTTCTCTTGGTCCCATCAGAAGCATGGTTTATGGTGACACAAGAGAGAGAGACTTTTCTGTGGTGGCTCCCATATTGTGGGATTTTCTCCCAAGAGATGTTGGACTGGCTCCCTCTTTGCTTTCCTTCTGCCTGCAGGCTAAGACCTTCCTGTTGAGACCAACTAAGGTGCAGGTGATGCTGATCACTGGATTTGAAAGGCTGGCTCTAAATGTGTTTGCATGTATTTTAGCTATTGTTATTAACTAGTTTCTTTTTATTACTTTGCATTATATAAGGTTGTTTTTTAAATATTGGATGCTTCCTTGAATCCCGTCTCAAGAGAAAGGCAGGATTTTACTACTACTACTACTACTACTACTACTACTACTGATGATGATGATAATAATCATCATAATAAATGAACAATAATGATTAACTTCATTGTTACACTGTGGAACTCCCTCCCACAGAAGGCAGTGATGGCCACCAACTTCAATGGCTTTAACAGATGATTTGACCAATTCATGCAGGAGGAGAGGACTATTGATGGCTGCTATCCACGATGGCTATGCTCTGGCTCTGACCATGGAGGCTACTAGCCATTGTGGCTAGTAGCTATCAATAACCATCTCCTCCTCCAGTTCCTGAAAATGGCAAGAGGGGATGGTGCACTTGTGCTCGGGTCCTATTTGTGGGTTTCCAGCAGGCATGTGGGTGGCCACTGTGAGAACAGGATGCTGGACTAGGTGGGATCATCTTAATGTTCTTTGGTCAGTTGGTTAGAGCATGGTGCTGATAATGCCAAGGTTTCAGGTTCAATCACCATATAGGACAGCAGCATATTCCTGCACTGCAGTGGGTTGGCCCTCGGGGTCTCTTCCAACTCTACAGTTCTGTGATTCTAAGGCATCTTCCTGTGTTCCTGATTTAGTGCTACCCCCTCTGCAAACTCCCACAAAGGTGGCCACCCTCCCCATTTCTCTTTTGTTCCAACAGCCCTCAAATGCATCACCGCCCCATTTCTGATTCCTGCTGTGTCATGGACAGCAATGAGGTAAAGAAGATGCTGCCTCTTTTCCCTGTCATATTTCCTGATCAGTTTCATCTTAGCACACACAGCCCCCCCTTCCCTTGCCGCTCAGTTTGATACTTGACAGATTCGGGTGGCCCTGTTGCATAATGCTCCCCTAATCTTACCCCCTCCCCACTTCTCCGCCCCCATCTGCTATTTCTCTCTGTGTTTTCCCCCCCTTTCCTGTTCCTTGTTTATTCCCATTTTATCTTGGCACGTGGGAAGGAGATGGTTCCCGCACAGCTTGGTTTGGGGAAGGGAGGATTAATTCCACATCAGAACAGGCTGTAAAGGTGGGGAATTCAACTAGTGTTAAACTAAACAGCATCCAGCATGGGAGTAGCCAAGATTTTTGTTAGAGGGGGAGGCCTTTTGTTGAGGGGGAAGGTCTTTTGTTGAGGGAGCAGAACCTCAGTTTGCTATGCCCCCCCCTTGGCTATGCCCATGGTTTCCAGAGAGGGAGTAATCCCCACCTCAATTTTGTTTCATGCAACTGAAAAAGGGAGTGTGTGGGAAAGAATCTGACATTCTCTTATAGGTAATGTGTTAAATTAAATCAAGTAGAAAAGAGCTTTCTCTTGGGCCATCTCTCACCTTGTGAGGTAGTCTGATAGTGTGACCTGTTTTAGGAGATTGTGAACTGAAGGAGGACTCCGATGGTGCAGTGCTCTGTAGATGCAATGTAGAGCATAGCTGCAGTGTCAGTGGTGCATCTGAATGGTTGAACCAAAATGGGAAACCATTGTTTGAAGTGGGTTTGTTAACCACACTGAGTAGCACAACCATGGTATCTCAGGCAGACTTGGGAGACCTGTGGCCATCTAGATGTTGCTGGACTACTCACATCCTTGTGTTTTGGACATGTTGGCTGGTGCTGGATGAGAGTTGGAGTCCAACAATATTTGAATGTGGTTCCTTAGCCTTGATCTCAGAAGGGGCATTTCTCTCTCATGGAGTAATGCCTTTTCCAAATAGAATTCCCCCCCCCCCCCATTTCTTGTATTCACCCATCCTTTGAGAGGGGAATACCTTTTCTTAGAATGATCAACACTGGGCAGAACCATGTAAGCCACCTTAACATCCATGGAGAAAAAGAAGGGAAATACATGCAAGAAAGAAATAAATGAATAAGTAAGCAAGCTCCCTGCTAGAAGAAAAGTAGCAGAGCAAGATAGAAGGATTCTAGCTAGTGCTTTTTCTATTTGTGGGGCGATGCCTTTTCTAAATGTTAATCAGCATGGATAAATATTTGAAAATGATATTTCTCCCCACCTACCATCTGTGGTGGTGCAGTCCATTCTGTCAATATTAGGACTGTACCACCTCCTGGATCAGCTGTGCTGAAAACTATAAAAAAAATTCCTTTTTAATTTTGTGATGTAATATTCAAATTCAATAAAAATATGTGTATCCAAAAAAAGGGGGATGTAGGTGGTGCTGGCCTCTGTTTGCTGAAAATCTGGCTAAATGCTCTTGGAGGTGGAAGATGATGAGGTTTTGCTGTTGAGATAATTTCAGGGAATAGATTAAAGTGGAGAGCAGGGTCTGAAACCAGGTCACCCTCACTTCGCCTTCACCAGCAGAAGGCAGCCCTTGCAAATGTATCATCAGCTGTTCCTTTTGCGTGCCTGAGGTGTGTCAGAGGGATTGGTTTCACGGAAAACACCTGATCTCTGACCTGATCAGCCCAGATTCCCTTGGGTGCCCCAAACGCAAGGGCTTCCTGTGGCTTATCTTGGATTGCTCTTTTAGAGCAGAGTTTTGGGGGCCGGGGTTGAATGGTCTCTCTCTCCTCATCTTACAGTGTCTATGAGAAAAGGGATATGGATTCACTCCTTGCTTTAGCCCTTTGTCGTATCTTAAGGTGTCTTTTGAGAAAGAGACCTCCCACACACGGGGGGGGGGGACCTTCCCCATGGGCCATCTTGGCAGGTGGGCAGAGCACCCTGCATTGTCTCCCTGGTCTTCCCACTGATGAAATCTAGATAGCTTGTTCCTTGGGTCAGAGACCTTTTCTTTTCTTTTGCCTTTTGATGTGTAGTAGGCAGCGATTGACACCAGCTTGAATGGTCTTAAAAGAGGATTCAATTCCCAGCATCTCCACGTAAGGCTGGGAATGTCCCCTGCCTGAAACCTTGGAAGGCTGCTCCCATTGGCCCATCTGGTCTAGCATTCTGTTCTCAAAGTGATTAAACCAGATGCCTGTGCAAAGCCTGAAGGCTGGACTTGAGTGCAATAGGAACGCTCCCCACTTGTAATTCCCAGCAACTGATATTCAGAAGCGTTGCTCCCTCCAACCGTGGAGGCAGAGCACAGCCATCATGGCTTGAAGCCATTGATAGCCCTCTCCTCCGTGAATTTGTCCAGTCCTCTTTAAAGCCATCCAAGGTAGTGGCCATCACTGCCTCAAGCGGCAGCGAGTTCCATAGTGTACATTTGCACTGCATGAATATGTCCTTTCTTTCATCCACTCTGAAGCCTCCAACATTCAGCTTCATTGAATGCCCGTGAGTTCTTGTATTATGAGAGAGAGAAAAAACTTTTCGCTACCCACTTTCTTCACACCAGGCATAACTTTATAAACTTCTGTCATGTCACCGAATCATGATATGAATGCGAATGGGATCCGTTCCGGAGGCTGGTTCATAACATGAGCAGAACGCAACCCGCATCTGCGGGTCACGATTCGCCACTTTTGCGCATGCACGTGATGTCATTTTGCACACGCGCAAGCGGCGAAACCCGGAAGTAACCCTTCCGGTACTTCCGGGTCGCTGTGGGACACAACCTGAAAACGCTCAACCTGAAGCAAACGTAATATGAAGTATGACTGTATAGGGAAATAGTGAAATCATCCCTGGGATTCCAAACCTCCTGTAATCATGTAGGGAGGATCAGGCGCCTTCTCGTGCCTGTCAGAGGAGAGGTGTGCCAGCCAGTCTTTCCCCCCCTGCAAGTGGGCTTATATGGAGAAGAGCTACCTATTTAAAAAACAAACAAACCCTCAACCTTCTAATGGCATGCTTTGATCAAGCCAGCCTACCCATAAGCCTCATGCGTGCATAGGAAAGGTAATCCAGAATCCCACAGTGACAGCTGCCGCATCCATCAAGGTCCCTTTCCCTGTAAATATTATTATAACTCCTGCTGCTGTGTTACCTAAGTCAGAAATAACAGCTGGGGGAACAGGGTGCTGGTTAGTAAATATTTTGGCCATTTGTTCCTGTTGCTCCCACCACAGACTCAAGGGAGTAAGATGGATTTCCACTGTGTTTTGCCTCCCTTTGGATGTGGGAAACCACAGGAGGGAACTGTGCTCTGATCCTGCTTATGAGTTTCCCGTTGGGCTATCTGGTTAGCCCCTGTGAGATCTGGATGCTGGACTAGATGGGCCATTGTCTGCAGCACAGTGGAATGAAGGGGGTGCAAAATGAGACCACACTGCTGGATCAGGCCAGCTTGGCCAGCTGGAACATGGGAAGCAGTGATGGCCACCAACCTAGCTAGATGGCTTTAAAAGATCAGACAAATTTATGGAAGAGAGGGATATCCATGGCTATTAGCCACAATGGCTGAACTCTTCCTCCATGGTTGGAGGCAGCAATGTTTCTGCACCACTTGCTGGAAGCCACAGGAGGGGAGAGGGCTCCTGTGCTTAGGTCCTGTTTACAAGAGTGGTGGACTCGTAATCTGGTGAACCGGGTTCGCGTCTCCGCTCCTCCACATGCAGCTGCTGGGTGACCTTGGGCTAGTCACACTTCTCTGAAGTCTCTCAGCCCCACTCACCTCACAGAGTGTTTGTTGTGGGGGAGGAAGGGAAAGGAGAATGTTAGCCGCTTTGAGATTCCTTCGGGTAGTGATAAAGCGGGATATCAAATCCAAACTCTTCTTCTTCACTGGGGCATCTTGTTGGCTATTGTGAGAACAGGATGCCGGTTTGATACACCCACCCACCCACTTTTACACAAATAGTTGAGTATAAATCTTTTTACTTGTCAGGTTGGTAACATTTGAACAACAAGTATTATTTCCAAACTCCTCCAGACAGCGTCTGCATGAAGTCCCCACACCTCTCACTTTCACAGTCAATATAGAACTAACAGAAATAACCAACCAACTGCCAACTGCCTATTCTCAACTGCCAATTCTCAACTGCCAATTGCCAACTACCAATTCTCAGCTGCCAATTGCCTACTGCCACATCCTTTCCCCAATATCATCTGTTCTTTGTGAAATACATTCCCAATGAAATTACATTACAAATACTAGCATCAAGTAGGTGCAGGCCCATTGTCATGATCCTGCTTCAGGGGTCTTCTTATCTTCTCCTCCTCTACATTGGGGGTAAGACTAAGGGAGGGACTTGATTAAGACCAAGCTAGTCAACTCATGGCAGAGGCAAGAAATGAACTCATGGCTGATTTTAGCTCAGTCTTTTGAGCTGTTATGCTGCCTTCACTCTCAGGGTTTCTTAACTGATCCAGCAGGCTCTTCTCTTCTAATGCATTTATGTTAGGCAAGGGAGACATTTTCATTCCCCAGTATTTCCTGGACATTGTGTTATTCCATGCCATGGAGTGTGGGGGAGGAGAAAAATGCCCCTTCTGCTGGCCGCCATTCCCTGCCCCCCAGGAATGCCCTCAAACCACACATTAGCCAAGGGCATTCTGGGAAAGCAAAATGGCCACCAAGTGCTGCTGGCAAAATAAACTCTGGAAAGGTATAACCTGAGATTTCCTGGGAGCTGGATCCCATGGGTAGCAGCACCCAGTGCCAGTCTTACTCAGAGCAGACCAGCCAAAGGTATTGGCTCATTAATTTCAGTGGGTATACTCTTGAGAAGAACAAGTTGGATATAACCCCGTGTCCCTTGCTTTCTGCCTTGCTCAAGGCTGTATCATCAGAGCCACCTTGAACAGAATCTGTAGCGCCTTGTCAATACTGTGGGGCACCTTGGTGATATGCTTCAAGCTGTTTCCCCCTCCCCTTTCTTCCTTGCGCAGGTACAAAGGCTTCATCAAGGACTGCCCCAGTGGGCAGCTGGATGCTGCTGGGTTCCAAAAGATCTACAAGCAGTTCTTCCCCTTTGGGGACCCAACCAAGTTTGCCACATTCGTCTTCAACGTCTTCGACGAGAACAAAGTAAGTCCACTGCGTTCCTCTGTGATTCACTCCCCCCTCACTTCCTTATTCTTCCTTATCCTCCCCTCTGAAGCATTAATGGAGCTTGCCAGTTAGAAGGCATGTACACCCACACACACACAGTTGCCAGGTATCACCTGAAGTCTCCAGACTGGCCTGGCTGCCTCCAGGTGGCAGGCAGAGGGCTTGAATCTCCAGGTGGGTGAGAGGACCTTTAATTATAATAAACAAAATTATTAAGAGGGCTGTGCATGCAGCTTGCAAGCTACAGCCTGGCAGGAGCTGGCTGCAAATTACAGTGTAGGGTCTGTCCTCCTCTGCTTCCCTGTCCCAAGTAACCTCTGTGTCTAGGGCCCACCCTCATGACATCAGTGCCCCCTGTGACAACACCTTGGTTTCAGATTTCGGCCCTGAAATCTCAGGGTCTGGGATGTTCCTGACCTGACAAACCCTGGGCCAATGTCCCACCTCCAAACCATAACAATTTCCAGCACAGCTGGTCTAAAAAGGGAGGAAAATCCATCCCTTTGCTCCATAGTGGCTGAAAATTGTTGCCTGCTCAAGTCCCTAGGGGTGAATTTATTTATTTACCCATTTATTGGTCTGTTGTTATTAGGGAGGAAATGAGATTAAGTAAAACTCCCTCTTTAAAGCAAAACTGGATCTCCCCTTGTTGAACTTCCACCCGCAGGTAAAGTCTATTTTCTTCCAACAGACCTCTGGGAACTGACTGTTTAAGGAAAGGGCTTTCAGAAAGTGCTGTGCTTTTTAATTATCTGTATTTTACTAGAATTGTTTTTACATGTTTTTAATTCTATTAATTTAATTTAATTCTATTAATTACTTTTTCGTGATTATCTTTTTAATGTTTTTAGCCTTGTGTATTTTATCTTAGTTTGTTTTAATTTCTGTAAGCTGCCTTGAGTCCTGGTCTGGGAAAAAGGCAGAATATAAATAATATTAATAGTTAATAATAATATCATCTACCAATACCAGCTCCAAGGTGCAAAAGACATGCCATTAAAATGAAAGAACAGGGGTGCCTCTGAGCATATTCTGAGTCTAGAGATTTGTTTGCAGTTACACAACTGAGCTAAGCTCACAGTCCTGTCATAAGCAGAAAACCATGTGTGATCAGCTTTCTTTCATTTCAGTAGCCTTATTTAGGCAGGATAAATATTTTTATTCCTAGTTTGAACCCTGACTAGGGACTGGTAGATCTGTCAGTTTTGATTTTCCTCTGTGTCTCATTCCCCCACCGCCACAAATCATTATTATCTGAGGTTGTTTTAATTTGTGTAACCCAACTTGACTAGCAGTCTGCAAAAAAGGCAGAATAATAATAATAATAATAATAATAATAATAATAATAATTACAACACTCAAAGTAGGAGGGATGGAAGCAAGACATGTCATGCAACTGTGGAAAGCCTCTGCTGGGACAACTGTCCCATCCAGTAAAAGTAGCAGGAATTACACAATCCATCCGGTTAAACATTGCCAACTGGTAAACTCACCTCCACCATCTCAAAATCAGCAGAGCTGCAGTAAAGCTAAATGCTAATCAGACACCTGCTCTTTTCTAAGTTGTTCCCCACAACCGCTTTCCTCCTCTGGCGTTTTAATGCTCCCCTTTTCCTTTCCGAAAGGGATCCGAGAGAATTAGGTTTATCCCACTGAGGAACATCCCTCCCACCTTGAGCAAAGGTGACACTTGTAAACATCTTTGCAGAACCGTGGATTATTTTACTTTTTAGGTGGGAAGGGAACTGGAGGAGCCCAGCACCTGGCTATGCTCACCACCATCACTGTGAATCAGTTTATATGTATGCCACTTTTCCATTTTTTCATGCTCAAAGTGACTCATAGCAACATACAGAATAAAATACAACAACATTTCAAGACAAGAACCTAAGAATGAGCCTAAGAACCTAAGAAGAGCCTTCTCAATCAGGCCAATGGCTCACCTAGTCCAGCATCTTGTTCTCACAATAGCCAACTAGATGCCCCAATGATAAACCCAAATGCAGGACCTGAGCACAAGGGCACTCTCCCCTACTGCAGTTTCCAGCAACTGATATTTACAAGTGTTTACTGTTTGAATGGATTGTTTTGATGAGGGTAATCTGATGAAGGATGGGCTAGAAATATATTGAATAATTTAACTTAAGGAAAGTACCTATGAAGGTCCCATCTTAGAAAAGGTATTCCTCTGTTAGGCTGCATCCACACTATACATTTATAACATCCACCCCCAAGAACCTTTCAAACCGTAGTTTGTTAGGAGTGCTGAGAATTGTGGGCTTCCAGGGAGATGAATGGTGGTTCGGCTGTCTCTCTGTTAGCTCGCGATTGATGATAGTCAGATAGATAGTCCGACTATTAAATCACTCTGGTGATAAGGGTGATCAAAGAGTACCTTGAATGCTTTGATCAAGGCTGCTTTCTGCTGTCTGCACCTGTGGGCTTGGACGGGAGCTAGAAAGAGCTGGCAAGCTAAGGAGTGACATTTTGCTGAAACACCATGTAAACACCCTCCATGGGTAGAAATATTCACACCCTCTCTTTCTTAAACGTTTCTGGGACACGAAAAACCACAAACTAGAGAGACAAATTTGTCCACTGGTGAAAATCTACAGTCCAGAAACTTGGAATAACAAATTTCTGTCATTAAGAAGAACAGAAGGAAAATTGGTAGTTAAAGTAATAATAGTAACAAAATTTTATTATTTATATCTTGCCCATCTGGCTAAGACAGAGTGAAAAGCCTGATTTATGGTTGAAAATAAATCTTAAATGGACAAGGGAATTCTTGGTGTGAAGTGTCTTCCCCCTTTTTCTGCTTTTTGTCATTAAGGAAACTGAAAGTTAATTGGCCAGTACTCGGCATTCCTCTGAGATAAGAGCTATTGAAGCTGTGACCTTTAGGAAATTTTAAGGTAGACTGAGCTGTTAATAACACCCAACACATCAAAAGCAACCAGTATGGCAAAGGTACCTTTGGATCTCCCAGTGACTGTTGGCATTGGAGAATGACGGAGAAATGCATAGAAAAGAGTGGGATGAATGAATGACTAACTAATGGGAAGATGTGTCAACACCTTTCAAACAAATCAGGAAGAATGCTCCCTGTTGTATAACCTTGCAAACAAATTGGAATAAATGCTCATTAAAGGCCATATATGATCTAAAAAGACGAAGAAGTGTTTACTGCCTCTGATCAGGGAGGCAGAGCACAGCCATGGTGGCTAGTAGCCATCTAAAGCCTCCTCCTCCAGTGGCCCATCTAGTCCACCATCTTGTTCTCACAGTCGCCAGCCAGATGCCTCAGTGGGAAGCCAAAATTAGGATCTGAGCACAAGGGCACTCTCCCCTCCTGCAGTTTCCAGCAAATGGCATTCAGAAGCATTAGTGCCCCAGCTGTGGTGTGGAGCATACAAAACAGATCACAATTTATACAAAATGTCTGTAAGACAAACAAACATCTCACATTGAGAACAACTGAAATGATGCCTGACAACAAAATATAAAACTTCCACAAAAGACACCCCCCCACTAGGCATGGAGTGGGGCAAGGCAGGTGGGAAAGCTTGCCCTTGATAGTTCCAACAGAATCTCATTTGTAGCAATGCTCAGCTATGCTGTATTTCCAGGTGCTTGAGGAATTTTGATTTCTGTGTCTCCCAAAGTGAACCGGCATGGATTTTGAAGCTCCTGGACTTAGATATGTGGATTGAAATATCCTACAGAATATTAAACACAGAGCTCTCGGCTCAACAGATTTAAACATGTGAAAATTCTGTGAGTGCAGTTTGAAATAAAATGCATTTACAAATGTGTATGTAGAATTTAAACTCCACTTAGGAACATCTTGTATGGGGATAAAATGCATCCTGAAATATGTATTTAAATAGGAATTTTCTTGCATATTTTATCAAAACTAGCATAGATTGGACACAGGACAGGATAGATTTTTGATAGAGCATGTGAGGAATTAACGTGGAGCAGAAATAGATTGAGGCTTCTATCCCGTGCTGCAATGCAAGAGAGTGCATGGTGCCCTTTCCAACTGTGAGATCCCATCCTCTTCCCCAGTCATCACAAACTGCCTTGTTTGGGAAGCAGCCTTATAAGAGTCAGGGCTATTGTTCCATCAAGCTCAATAACATCTGCACTGACTAGCAGCAGCTCTCCAGGGTTTCAGACAGGGAGCTTCTCTCCGCCCTACCTGGAGATGCCCCGCTGCCCTGGGCCATCCTAGGTGGCTCCAGCCTTACCAAATCACTTTTCTGTTGTTCTCAGGATGGAAGGATTGAGTTTTCCGAGTTTATCCAAGCCTTGTCGGTCACTTCCCGGGGGACGTTGGATGAGAAACTGCGGTGTAAGTGGTCAACTGGATTTGAAAATTAAAACTGGTCCTATCAGCATTCAACACTCTAAACTAGGGCTCAGCTCCCACAATCCATCCCTGAGCAAAACTGACCTTTGCAATGTGAGCTAAGGCTTCCTTTTTGGCATGTGGAACCCTCAGGATCTTGCCCCTTTCCCTCTTGCTCTCAGATAGCAGCTTATGAAAGTCTTCTGCTAGGACTGTACATAGTACGCACATGCGCATGCAGACACACACACCATCTAGGCATCCAGATGATGCCTAGATGAGGGCGGGGCTAACATTTAATTAGGGCTTTTAAGCCTCAGGTCAGCATAACTCTCCCTAACCTTCTACTTGTGGTTTCAGGGGCCTTTAAGCTGTATGATCTTGACAACGATGGCTACATCACTAGGAATGAGATGCTGGACATCGTTGATGCCATTTACCAGATGGTGGTGAGTGTTTGAAAGAGCAGGATGTAATATGAGTAAGACTCCAGCTGTTATTTATAGAAAGAGAAACTAGGTGGAGGGAAGGGCAAATGCTAGGCTCCACCCTGGAGGAGCAAAATTTGGTCACCTGGGTAATTCACAAACAATTTCCAGGCGACCAGTCAAGGATGCTTCTGTAAATGGGGGAAGTTGGAAGTTTATGTTGGTTTTTCCCCCAGGCTGCTACAAATTATACTCCTTGGGGTGAATAAAACCTCTAAAGGCTTTTGTAGTCTTAGGCCTAATTCACACCATACCTTTAAAGCACTATGATACTAACTTAAACGGTCAAAGGTTCCCCCCTAAAATTCTGGGCACGGGAGTTTGTTATGAGTAGTTTAGCAAAGAGTCCATATTCACAGGGAACTCTGGGAATTAATTGTAGCTCTATGAGAGGAATAAGCAGGTCCCCTAAGAACTTCCAGTACCCTTAACAAACTACAGGTTCCCAGAATTCTTTGGGAGAAGCTTGTTTATTTATTTCATTCCAGGCCAGGAGGCAGAGACTGAACCGCCCACCTTCTCTTCTCTTTCTCTTCTCTTCTCTTCTCTTCTCTTCTCTTCTCTTCAGGGGAACACTGTGGAGCTCCCTGAAGAGGAAAACACCCCAGAGAAGCGGGTGGACCGGATTTTTGCCATGATGGATAAAGTAAGATGCATCCAGACATTGTCTCACCTTGAGGCAACCATCCAGAAATTGCCAGGCCCGTTTTCCCTGCCACCCTCCCACACCAGAGATCACAACCAATGTCCCCCATGTCCTGCTTCAATGAATTTGAGGGTGCCTTTTGAGGATCCAGAAGGCAGGCTGTCTCCACCACCCTGTTGTCAGGCACATGTAGCAAACTCCCCCATGGGCAGAAATGGATCCGGAGATCTGCATGGGCAGTCTCTGCAGGAGGAGGAAGAATTGTAGCTGAGTGGCGTAGAGAAAACTCAGGCCCAGGGGCAAAATGTGGCCCTCTGCAGTTCTTTATCTGGCCCTCGGGGCTCTCCTCAGACCACTGCCCTTATCTGCTTCACTTCAGAACTTCCTGAAGTGTTTTTGCTTGGCAGGGATGTAGCCTTGAACTCTGATCATGCCTCTTGTTTCCCTACATGTTGGGTAGAGAGAGGTGTGTGGGTGCAATCTTCTGACTTTGGTTATTCGAATATACAAGACAACACCTGTTGTTCCACCCTCTTTTGCATATGGTCCCACCTATCATGATCATCTGGTCCCAAGAAGATTTCCTATGAGGGATTGAGGCCTTTGGCTCTATACATGTAGAACATCTGTTTCAAAGGCAGAAGGCCCCATCATTTCCAGTTAAGACTCCCTGCCTGATGGTCCTGGAGAGCTGCTGCCAGTCAGGATCAACAGTAGTGGGCTAGGTAGGCCCAAATGGCTTGACTCCATACAGAAACAGTATTTTGGGTTGAGGATTGAACCTGAGAGCAAGCAAAGCCACAGCTTATGTTCAGTCTCTAGCATCTCTAGGTAGAAAATGTGAGGCTGGGGAGACCTGAGCTCAAATCCTCCCTCAGCCATAATGGGCCAGTCACACACACGCCCCTACCTCACAGAGTTGTTGTGGTTATCCTCTCTGATCCCTCACTGTTGTCTGTTGTCCTAGAATTCAGATGGAAAACTCACCCTGCAGGAGTTCCAGGAGGGCTCCAAGGCTGACCCTTCCATTGTTCAGGCGCTCTCCCTCTATGACGGACTCGTATAGCTTGCAATCTTATGCTTTGGTAAGTGGGTGTATTTTTTAAAAAAAGATAGGGGGGGCTGTGGGGATGGGGGGTTGCTTTGGGAACATCTGGATGCTGTGCCCCCTCCCTGATTTATGGGGAATACATCCTCAGCTTTCTTTAAGAGGGGGGTTCAGAAAAGGGCAGCCCAAATGATTAAGGGGATGAAGCAACTCCATTGTGAAGAAAGGTTGCAGCACTTGGGACATTTTAGATTAGATAAAAGGTGAGAAAGAGGTGACATAATAGAAGTTTATAAAATTATGCATGGCATGGAGAAAGGGGTTACAGAAAAGTTTTTCTCCCTCTTGCATAACACTAGAAATCGTTGACATCCCCAAAAGCTGAACGTTGGAGGATTCCGGACAGATTTTAAAAAGTCCTTCTTCATGCAGTGCATAATTTAATTTTGGACCTCACACAAGAGGCAGTAAAGACCATCAACTTGTGTGGCTTTAAAAGAGGAGGGGACAAATTAATTCCACAATGGCCATGCCCTGCCTCCATGGGTGGAGGCAGTAATGCTTCCTCTGACTACCAGTTGCTGGAAACTTCAGGAGGGGAGAGTGCTGTTGTGCTCAGGTCCTCCTGAGGGTTTCCCAGAGGCATATTGTTGGCCATTATGAGAACAGGGTGCTGGACTAGATGAGCCATTGGCCTAATCCAGCAGGCTGTTCTTAGGGTTCTTGAATTTGATAAAATTTCCATTTTAATTGATGAACAGGTAGAATATGAGGATAGCATTGCTCAACTCATTGTCTAATTTTCAAGATTTCCATTCTGTGAATAATTTACTGATTAGTGGCTTGTCAAAATACATTGGGTTTTATCCAGTTAGCCTGCTCATGAGGAGACCCATTGTAATTAAGAAACCTAAGCAAGTCATGTTCATTAATATCAGTAGGTCTCCTTTGAGTTGGATATGCAATGAGAGAACAGATTTATCAACCTGAATGCAAGTGCTGGGAGTTTGGAAATCTGCCACAGGAGTGGGTTCTGCCTGTGAGGTCAAATAATTGGCAAGCTTTTGATGTCCATATTGCAAGTTTGTTGTGTCAGTAGAGTCAGCAAACACCACCAAGGATCAACAGACCATTTGGAGAGACCAACTTATTGCTTTCCAAATCTGATTTAGAACTAATAAAATCTAAAACAGACAGCCATTAGAGTGATAATAGAGGGGTTCCCACTGTGGTTTAATGAATAAGTCCCTCATTGCAAGGAACTCTGGAAATTGTAGATCTGTGAGGAGAATAGTAAGTTTTCACAAGAACTCTCAACACCCTTACTAAACTACAGTTCCCAGAATTCTTTGGGAGAAGCCATGGCTGCCTAAAGTGATATTGTGCTTTAAATGTATGGTGTGAATGTTGCCTTAGTCTGTAAGCATAGGAATGTCCATCAAGTCAAAATGTTTGTAACAATTTTGTCCCCCTTTTAACTGCTTTTCTGCTCCCTTTTTTTCAGACACACCTGAAGGAACCCCCTTCCAGTGCCATCAAACACCCACCTCAGACCAGACTCTCTCGCCTGACTTATGCCAACCCCTCATCGCGCTAAAAACGTGGGAGAGGGGTGTGCTTGGAGCGTGACGTCAACCCAACCACTTTGTGCTCAAAAACCAGCTCGTCATCTCCATTTGCCAGCGTCTGCATTTAACAACGATTTTAAAAAAAGAAAAAAAGAAAAGTGGGGGCGGAGGAGGAGAAAGCAGTGATGAAGAGGATGATGAAAAGATAAGCGCCATTTCCTTGGGGCCATGAAGAATACTCTCACATGTTAATATTCTGTTTTGTTTGTTTCGAATGGATTAAGAACGAGCACCATTTTTAAATATCTCTTATGGGGGGGTGGAGAATCATGCAGACTGGAGATGTTGGGTCCCATTAAGACGTCTTGTGTCAGGGCGCCACTGGACTGGACCGGAACTGTCAGAGTGGATGGCTTAATCGCAGCTAAGCTTTTGCTTTTAAAATCCTGGGGGTGTCGCACGTGTGTGTGTTGGGGGGGGGTTAAAAATCCATTTGAAATTGATGTCCATCCTCATTTGGGTTTGTGGTTCAAATTGCAATGCTACACACACACACACTATTTTGATGATTATTTGGGGTGTGACATTGTTATTGTATGCTCTCATTTTGTGTGTGTGTGCGTGACGGAAAAGTGAGACGCTTTTTCTTCTTTTGAATGACCTCTGAACAAGCGGTAGCTATTTATTTGCCGTTTTTTGTGTGTCAAAGCTGCTGTATAATTTTTTTGTCTCGTGTCTCAGAAAAAGAACAAACAAACAAAAAAACAACAACTCATGCTGCAGGGGTGTTGTCCCTCACAGAAGAAATCTAAGCCAAAAAGAAGAAAGAAAGAAACAAAGAAAAAAAGATCCCCACAACTTATATATGTCTGCTGTGCTGCCTGGCTGCGGTAGAAGGGGGTCAGTGTGCCCTCTGATTATGTTGTCTTTCGTCCATCTATCCATCGCCGTACCCCAAAAGGCCCCAAACTTCTTGCTCTTTGCAGGCCTTGCATTTGGGACTTGCGATGTCTGCAGCACCCACTCTGAATGCTGTCTCCCCACCTCTTTTGTATTTCTTTATTTTCTGCCCCCCCCCGCCCCCCCCCCCCCGTGCATTCATTTTGCCATTTTGCCTACATTGTAAAAGAGGAATGATGAAACAATCCAGTACCCCAAGTTTTTCTCTCTCTCTGCATGAAACTAAAGAAGTGTTAATGTGCCCAATCTTGTTGGAGCTTTAAAAAAAAATGACAACAAAAACACAGTTCTTTCTGAAAGGAAGTAATAATAATGACGATGGTGATAATAGTACCTCTGTTTTTGTTTGTTTTTGGGCTTTTGGATTCTTACTTGTTGTTGGGAGCATCCAATCTTTCGGCAGAGGGTTGGACTCGATGGCCCTTGTGGTCTCTTCCAACTCTATGATTCTATGATTCTAACTCTCTTCTGTTTTAAGGCTAATATCACCACTGGGGAATTTTAGCTAGTTCCTCAGAATTCTTTGGAAGTTTCGTCTAAGGGGGGAAACCTCTAAAAATTAGCTGCAACCTCACTTTGGGCAGAACCCTGTAATGACATGGTGGCAAATGGATCCCGTGGGAGAAAATTCACTTAAGGGGTTCAATACAGAGGCTCAAACCAGATTCTCTTTTAGACTTTTACTTAGTAATGTATTACAGGTCAGATTCCAAAAAGTCTGTGAGAACTTTCCATTATGAAACACACTTTATTCTGCCCTCTTCTTTCACCCCAGCACCTCAGCCAATAGTCATTGGAAAATGTTGCCCAGCCCAATTTGTACTTGCAGAGGCCTCTTTGCATCTTATCTTGAGCTCTTTTTCGCTCTAACTTTCAACTAGGCCCCTCCAAAATTGGTTCTTAATTATTTTGTGGTTAGGCCATAATCCTGCACATGTGAAGCTGGCTTCACTAAACATAGATCTCAACTTCAATTCCTCTAATAATTGTTCCTTCTTGGGTCAGGGAAGGGGAACCTGTGCCCTTCTTAATGTTGCTGGAGTCCGACTCCCATCTTCCTTGATGATTGGCCATGCTTGCAGGGGTTGCTGGGACTTGTAGTTCAATATTATCTGCAGGGCCACAGGCTCACATCTCTGTCAAGGATAAATTCCCAACTCCAGGCCTAGTCCTGTTCCTGACATTGCTACTGTGGAGCTCCAAATTCCATACCTGCCCAGGGAGCTGCTAACATGAAAAAGAACAATTTTATAGCTGGCTGGTCATGTGAGACGGGTAACCTGTTGCTGGATTACAGAACCCATCAGTCTCAGCCAGTACAGCCAGTGGTGGTCAGGGATAATGCAGGTTGTTGCCCAGCAACATTGGAGGGCACCTGGTTGGATATACCTGATAGGAAGAGTCTGACTTCTCAGGAATGGGACGTTTTCAGGTCTGGGCCTCTATTTGGAGATGTTGCCTGCTCAGCTCCTATGTGTAATCCTGGAGGATGGCAGGCTCCTCTTTTTCCCACGAGGGCTAATCAAGCTCTGGGTTGATCCTGACTGGAAAATGGTGGGATGTGATAGTTCTCTGAGGTCAGCTGCTGCCCTGCCCAGTTGTAGCTGTCATATAAGCAAAAACTATTAGGAGGCACCCTGATCTGGAGGTGGGGTGGGGATTGCAAACCTGTCCAAAACAGGCAACTGACCTGTCATCTGGACCCATGCACCCACAGGGTGTTCATCTTGTTAGGATTCAGCTTCAGATGGTTGGCTGCCATCCAGCCCATCACCTTGTCCAGACGCCAGGTCAGGACTTGAATGGCCTACCTGATTCAGATGTTACAGGGAGATGGTGCTGGATGTCATCAGCATTTGGATGATACCTCACTCCAAAACCCCTAATGACCACATCCAGCGGCTTCATATAGGTGTTAAAGAGCATCATGCATAATTAAACTATGGAAATTGCTCCCACAAGAGGCAATCGTAGTCACTGACTCAGGTGGCTTTGAAAGAGGAAAATAAGGCTATCAATGGCTACTAGCGACAGGGGCTCTGCTCTGCCTTCACAGATGGAGGCAGCAGTGCTTCTGAAAGCCAATTACTGAAAACAGCAGAAGGGGAGAAGGCTCTTGTGCTCAGGCCTTAGAATCATAGAACTGTAGAATTGGAAGGGACCTCGTGGATCATCTAGTCCAACTCCTTGCAATGCAGGAATATGCAGCTATCTCATACGGGGATTGAACCTGCAACCTTGGCATTATCAGCACCACACACCAACTGAGCTACCCAGACTAGTCTTGCTTGCTGTTTTCCCACTGGGGCATCTGGTTAGTTTATATGAGAACAAGAGGCTGGGCTAGATGAACCACAGTGGCTTGATCCAACAGACTCTTATGTTATGATACTTTGAACAAAGTCTATATCAGTTTCAGGTTTCTGTATCGTCTGAATATATTTCAGCCATTTTGGGGGTACTGCACGAGTCCCCCAATTCAGACAGGGATGAGAACGTTATTTCACCACCACACCACCAAGCTTTTCCAGGAACCAGGGCACAACTGTCTTCTGTGTGTGCATGAGAGACAACAAAGTCTTTATTCACTCAACTGTGTTCCTCATTACACAAAGGCCTTTCCTTTGTGAGAGCACCAATCTTCTCACGTTGACTCCCACCCAGTGGACAAGGATAGGTTTGTGCTGTTAGTCGGTTCCCCACCCCTAGGCTAGAGCTCATGTAAACTTTTTCAGTCAGAAAAAAAATGTTCCAGCCCTCTGGCAGTTTTATTTAGGGGGGGCAAGTGAGATCCCACTCCCCAGTAGCACTTAAATATCCTATTTTGAGAAGGCCTGCTTAGAACAGCACACAGTTTTCCTGAAGCGGACACATGGCCAGGTTACATAACAGTAGGTCAGATTATTCCTGCTTCATTGTCAAGACCCTGCAAACATCAGAGTTCCCACAGGGCCAGAAGTAAATATGGTCAAAGGTAGGCTGGGAGGTTGGGGCAGGATCATATTTTGGAAGGGCAAGGCATGCCCATCTGTAGCTACTCTGACTGAGGACTGACATGGATGTGAGGGTTTTTATAAAGCTTGGTGTGTCCCTATTGGCTTCAAGATGCCAGCTCTTTGGCCACTGAGAAGATGTCTTCTCACCCTTTTTGCTGATGGGTACCAATCACAATGAAAGCCACTGAGGATGGGCTCCTGGGGTCCCTCTGGAGAAAGTACATGGGAAGAACATTGAGGGCTGCAACGGTGGACAAGGAAGAAGTGTTGCTGTGGATATCATGAAGGGACCCTGCACTTTTGAATTTGCCACTAGACTACTGTGGTGTCCTATAGGGCACATCTAATGCCCTTGGTTTCCTGAGAGAGCAGAATTCTGATAGGTGGAGGAGGTGATGATGACTGGTTGTAGAAGACCTGGTTGAGAGACCCCCACCCCCCACCCTTCAGTACCGTACATAAAGCTACCACTTTGCACCAGCATCACAAGACCCTGTTTTGGTCTCCATGAGTTACCAGTTCTCGCCGCCCCCCTCTGGTTTATTTCATGTAACACATTAATTGGGCTTTCACTTTGCCAAATGTAAGGTGCAAGGAATGGGTTGTCCATCCATCCACAAGGTGCTTCAATGCTGTTGGCTGGTGAGCGTGCGTCTTTGCTGTTTCATTCAGGATTCACATCCTAGCAGGAGATGGATCCGTGGGGTTGCTAGGCAACTGCATCTCCCACTGACGTAGTGGTGTTGCCTGGTGCCACACATCAGCAGCCCCAAGCAGTGAAAGGATATCTCATTTTGCCCAGCAAGACCCCACAGAGAACAGCTTTTATGAAGTGGCTTTGAACGAAGGGAAGTCATTCAGCAGCTCCAGAACAGAAAGCTCTCTGGAGTAAGTAATGTGATTCACTGCCTCTAAAATCCAAACCAGTTTCCAACAGTGCTGCCTTCACCTTCTCAGGGGCAGAGCATCTGCTTTGCATGCAAATGGTCTGAGGTTCAATGCCTGGCATCTCCAAGTTAGGACTGGGAAAGAAACCCTCTCAAAGATACTGGAGAGCTGCTGCCAGTCAGTGTAGACAATACTGAGCTGGAATGGCCAAATAGTATAAGGCAGTTTCCTATGCTCCACGTCTGCTTCCTCAGGGTCACAGTTCAAGCTTGAGGAGGACTCTTTACTGTAGATGTTGCACAGTTGGGGTTGTCCTCAGTCATCTTTCTAAGGTATCCTCATTGTTAAACCATTCCTGCTCTAGGCAACACTTCACTGTCGTCGTTATCATCATCATCATCATCATCATCATTTTTATTTATACCACGCCCTCCCCAGCCAAGGCCGGGCTCAGGGCGGCTAACAAGCAATAATAAAAACCAGTTGAATGATTACAACTTAAAAACAAAATTAAAATACAACATTAAAATATTGAAACATTAAAATATTAAAATGTAGCCTCATCGCAGGAGGAGAAAGGAAAAGAAAAAAGAAAGAGAGGAAGGGAATCAAATTGGCTCCAAGCCAAACGCCAGGTGGAACAACTCTGTCTTACAGGCCTTGCGGAAAGAAATTAGATCTTGCAGGGCCCTGGTCTCATGAGGCAGAGCGTTCCACCAGGCCGGAGCCAGAGTTGAAAAGGCCCTGGCTCTGGTTGAAGCTAATCTAACTTCCTTAGGGCCCGGGACCACTAGGGTGTTGCAATTTATGGACCTTGAGGCTCTCCGTGGGGCATACCGGGAGAGGCGGTCCCGTAGGTACGAGGGTCCTAGGCCGTGAAGGGCTTTAAAGGTCAAAAGCAGCACCTTAAATCTGACCCTGTACTCCACCGGGAGCCAGTGCAGCTTGAAAAGCACTGGGTGAATATGCTCCCATGGCAGAGACCCCGTGAGGAGCCTCGCTGCAGCATTCTGCACCCTCTGGAGTTTCTGGGTCAGCTTCAAGGGCAGCCCCGCGTAGAGTGAATTACAGTAGTCAAGCCTGGAGGTGACCGTCGCATGGATCACTGTGGCCAGGTCGGGGCGGGAAAGGTAAGGGACCAACTGCTTGATGTGGTGAAGGTGGAAAAATGTCGCCTTGGCTGTTGCTGTAACCTGCGCCTCCATGGAAAGGGAGGCGTCAAGGATTACACCCAAACTCTTAACAGAAGGCAATGACACTAATTGGGCCCCTGCAAGAGAAGGGAGTTGGTCCCTCATCCCCATGCCATCCCGACCCAGCCATAGGACCTCTGTCTTTGAAGGATTTAGTTTCAATCAGCTCCCACGAAACCATCCAGCCACAGCTTCCAAGCATCTGGTCAGTGTGTTCGGGGCCGAGTCGGTGTGGCCATCCATCAGCAGATACAGCTGAGTGTCATCAGCATATTTGTGACAGCCCAGCCCAAAGCTCCGTATAATCTGGGCAAGGGGGCGCATAAAGATGTTAAAAAGCATCGGGGAGAGAATTGCGCCCTGCGGCACTCCACACACAAAGGAGTGGTGCGACGACATTTCCCTCCCTAGTGCCACCCTCTGTCCCCGACCAGAGATAAAAGAGCACAGCCAGATACGGGCTATGCCCTGTATCCCCACGTCTGCAAGGCGGTGGTCCAGAAGATCATGACCGACCATGTCAAAGACTGCTGACAAATCTAAAAGGATCAGCAGTCCTGACCCGCCTCGATCCAGTTGTCTACGGAGATCATCTGTTAGGGCAACCAGAGCCATCTCGGTCCCAAAACCAGGATGGAAACCGGACTGAAATGGATCCAAAGCCGATGTTTCCTCCAGAAACCTACCAAGCTGTTCAGCAACCACTCTCTCAATTACCTTACCCAGATATGGTAGATTTGAAACTGGGTGGTAATTGGATAGGTCTAAGGGATCTAGTGAAGTTTTCATTAAGAGTGGACACACCTCTGCTTCCTTCAGTTCCCCTGGGAATGTCCCCGTGCCAAGGGACAAATTGATAATTTCAACTGGGGGGTCCGCGCGACATCTGGACACTCCCTAATCAGCCAAGACGGGCATGGATCAAGAAGGCAGGTGGTGGGCCTACCAACTTGGAGGAATCCACATCAGCAGGGAGCATCTGATCGAAATGGTCCAACACTGGACCTGAAGTCAGTCGAGGGGCCTCCAGTTCAGTCACTGTATCTAAATTGGCAGGGAGGTCACAGCGGAGCAACAGGACTTTCTCCACAAAAAAGCTCACGAATGCCTCACAGCTGTGGGTCGAATTTGTGCTTAAATTTGGTTGTCCTCCTAAGGACGTTATTGACCTAATTATTCTAAAAAGTTGTGCCGGGCGAGAGCTAGCGGATGCAATGGAAGCTGCAAAGTAAGATTTCTTAGCAGCTTTCATCGCCATTTCATAGGCTTTCATAAGTGTCCTATAAGATGTTCTTGAGGCTCCGTCACGAGTCCGTCGCCATACTCGCTCTAGCCGTCTAAGATCCCGCTTCATTTTCCAGAGCTTCTCAGTAAACCAAGGGGCCCGGTTTCGACGGGGTCGCAGAGGGCGCTTAGGCGCGATCTCATCAATGGCTGCCAAGAGCCGGTTATTCCAGTCCTCAACAAGGTCATCTAATGAGTCACCAGGAGGAGCAGGGTCCCGCAAGGCTTGACGGAATCTATCAGGATCCATCAGTTTTCGCGGGCAAGCCCAAATAGGCTTGCCACCCGAGCAGGGGAGCAGCGGGAAATCAATATTGGCTTTCAGAGCGTAGTGATCAGACCATGGCACTTCCACAGGGGGGAGCATGATCACATCTATAATGTAATTAATAATAAATTAAATGTGTATAGCACCCTTCATCTGAAAATCAGAAGGCGGTTCACAACAGTTTTGGAGAAAAGCATAGAAGGAACCTCTGCCTTTTATGGCCATGGGGGTTACACACGCTCACAAATTTACCCTGGGTAAACATCTGCAAATCTGCAAAATGTGCTGATGTTTCTTGGTATCTAAATGAAATTTGCTAGAGAGGCACATCTGCAGATGGGGGGCAGGGAGCGACTGAGATGTGCTTCACCAGAGTTCCCATGTCTGGAAGTTTTAAGAAGAAAATCTGGACAGTGCACAGAGTGGGGTGACCGAGGGGAGCGAGGGTCTGGAAACCAAGCCTCATGAGGAATGCTTGAGGGAGCTGGACATGTTTAGCTTGGCGAAGAGAAAGCTGAGATGTGAGATGATAGTCATCTTCAAATAGCTTAAGGGCTGTCACATGGAAGATGGAGCAAGCTAGTTTTCTGCTGCTCCGGAGAACCTCAGGTTAAGAACAGTTTCAGGTTAAGAATGGACCTCCAGAACGAATTAAGTTCTTAACCTGAGGTACCACTGTATAAGCTAGACAAGCTATAGCTTAGGGCCCCAATCTCGTTGGGCCCCCCAAAAAATTTAAAGGAAAAAACCACCTGGATGTACATTTCCAAAATATAAGATAAAAAACAAATAAAATAAAACCTACATACAGCAACAGTGGCAAATGGCTTTAGATACCTATTAGATCCATAAATGTCCATATAGCAGGCACGTCCAACAGGTAGACCGTGATCCACCGGTAGATCACTGGACATCTGCGGTAGATCACTGGCTCCCCCAAAAGAAGTTCAACAACTTCGGCTCCTGAAGTCTGTTGGGAGTTGGACACCCCTGCCATATAGTATATATTCAACACAAAAAACAGCGACAATTTGTTGTTGACAAAGGACAGCTGGACATATAAAGGGCCCCATTACCTTCAGAGCTTAGGGCCTCATCAAACCTAAATCCAGCCCTGCTCTTAGGGGTCCCTTCCAACTCTGTAATTCTATGACTCTGTGATAATAATAATGGTAAAGTTCATGACACATTAGAGAGTAACTTCCCACCTACTTAGTCTATATACCAGTGAATAACCTGGTATTATAAAGTCTTCAGAATTTTCTCTTTCCAATGAAATGAACCCAGTGATACTCCACCCACTGTTCGGTATGTTATTTTCACTAATGTGTGCATTTTAATGAACACTGTACTTAACACATGCGGCTTTCATATGTCACATGACTGGAGAGCTGCATTGCAAAATTTGGATAAGTCTGAATTTTGAAAAATAGCTGCATTTCAGTTTGCATATTGTTTTGCAAAGTACAAGATAGATTTGTCTCCTTAATACAAAGTGAACTGAATTCCTTACCTCTGCATCCCTAAAGTGGGGGGGGGGGTGGACGGCTAGCTGGCTATTTCCAGTTATGCCTGCTTTTGAACTTCCTAAAGCATCAAATGTTCTGCTTTTGGAATGTGAGCCGGATGGACTTTGGGGTCTGATCCAAGAGGGTAATCCTTCTGTGTTTACAGAGGGGATGTCCCGCGCCTGCATCCAGAATAGGCAAGATTGTGTGCCTTGGCCCTTTGGTTTGTCTGCTCCTGACTCAGCACACAGAGTTTGGAAGCCACAAGACTGCATAAGAAAGGGGGATTGGATTGTGAAGAATGCAGAGTCAGCAAACATCTCCATGTCAACACCCAGGTGCCAAAAAAGACAGGTGACATTCTGGCACAGCAGGCCACTATCTCTCTCTCTCTCTTTCTGGCCTTGAGCCAGCAATCACAAGCCATGGATCTTCTGTTGACAAGGGGGTTACCAAATTCTGCTCCTGAACCTGCTCCTGTGTCTTTAAACCCACAGCCAGACATGCAGAAAATAAAGTTTTCTTCAGCACTTTTTTCCTCTAACCCAGGAAGAGCATCACTTGCGAATTGCTCACCTGCCTGGCTCCTGTCAAAGGCAGAAGAGTGCCCCCCAAAGTTGGCAGTACTCAGTGGCGTAGCGTGGGTTGTCAGCACCCGGGGCAAGGCAAGTAATTTGCACCCCCTAACCCGTGGATTTGCGCCCCCTAACCCGTGGAATTGCGCCCCCTAACCCTAACTCCCAGATGTTGCGCCCGGTGCAGCTGGCCCCCCCTGCACCCCCCACGCTACGCCACTGGCAGTACTACAGTTCTTATATACTGTAATACCTTCTGTCAGGCTTGTTGTCCAAAGTACAGAATCACAGAATTGTAGAGTTGGAAAGGACCCAAGGGGCCATTTGTCAAACCCCCTGAAATGCAACAATCCCATCTGAAAAATCCCTGACAGGTAGCTATCCAACCTCTGTTTAAAAACCTCCAACAAAGGAGAGCCCATCACCTCCTGAGGGAGACTGTTCCATTGCGGAACAGCTCTTACCATCAGACAGCTCTTCCCAATGTTTAGTTGAAACCTTCTTTCTTGTCATTTGAATCCATCAGTTTGGGTCCTAACCTCTGGAGCAGCAGAAAACAAGCTTGCCTTCAGATATTTGAATATGGCTCTCATATCACCTCTCAATCTTGTCTTCTCCAATCTAAACATACACAACTCCCTCAACTTTTCCTCATAAGGCTTGGTTTCCTTAGGCCCTATGGAGGTCTTTGTTGGGGCCTTTCAATCCCTGGGGAAGGCTGCCTTTTTAAAACCCTCCTCACTCCATAACCCAATTGTGAATGAGTGAAGAGGGAGGTCTGCAGTATGCAGAGCAGTCCCTCTGAGAGTTAGACACACCTCAGTCATTTCTGGCTCCTCCCATCCCAAACAAGTGGCTGTGATTTATAATCCGGGGTGGCTCTCTAGAAGAGGCACACATAGTTTTGTGTGCTGAGTGGCACTATTCCATCTGTGGCAGATTCCCTGTGGTGGGGTGAGTGAGGGTTTTCTAAATTTTACAGAAGATGAAGGAGATAAATTGCAAAGGGGGTGGGGTTTTTTTTAAAGAGGAGATTAAGATCCAGGAAGACAAGGAAACAAGAGTTGAGGCTGTGTTCTAAAGTGGATAAATGCAATGTGGAAAAATAATTTGAATAGGACTGCATGTGTATGTTTAACCTGTTTGAAAGTGCGAGAGTAATTCTGGGGCTTTTGCTTTTCACTAGGGCAGCTGGCAGTGAACCCCCATTGACTGGGCATCTCCAGTCCCTCATTTAAACCTAGCCTCAGATAGCCACACATAAACGCCAGCAGGGCTGCTATGCATTATGCAGTAGGTGGAACTAGAAACTTGGCAGCTTTGGCTTTCGTATCATAAAGGTGTAAGGAAAGGGGGTGAATGATAGCCACTAAGGGGAATGACCTGGGAAGCCTCGGATTCAAGTTTTCCCTAGTGCCCACAAAATGCATTAACAAAGAGCAGGTGCTACCTAGCAAGGCTGTTTGCAGAGACCTCCAAAGCAAACATTTTTGGTGCCCCTTGAGTTAAAAGGGGAAAGTAGAATGAAAAACTTCTGATGAATGTTATTCGCCAGCAGCTCTGCCCTATATTCAGTAAAGGGAGCCTCTCGTAATGAATTTATTTGCCTTGTGTTCTAGCTGGTGGGTGGGTTGTATTTAAATCCAGCAAATTGTGGGGTGTGGAGAAAGATACTTTTCACAGTAGCTATCATCTGCTTGTAGCCAGCTTTGATTCTGGAAATGAAACATTTTGTTTCTTTTCTCCCTATTTCATGCTCATGACACTCCAACAAACATGGGCCTAGCCAGGATTTTTGTTGTGGGGGGGCGGCAGGCTTTTGTTGGGGGGCAGAACCTCAGATTATGCTAATCCAGGTTAATCTGGCTGCCCATCTATTACTGAGCCAGGTTTAAAGTCCTTGTATTAAATTACCAAGCCTTGAACAATTTAGGTCTAGGGTATACCTCACGGACAACTTGAACCCTTATATCCCGGCTCAGCTGTTGAGATCCTCTGCAGAAACATTGTTAGCTATTCCCTCAGCTGGTGAGACTCATTTGACAAGAACAAAGAGCCAAGCCTTTAGTTTCATTGGCCTCTGTGGAACTCCCTGCCTCTGGACATTCAGTAGACATCTTCTGTGCCAACTTTTAAATACCTGCTGAAAACTTTTCTGTTCCGTCAGACTTATGCAAGGAATTGAAAACACATCTTTCCACTATAGCTTGCTGATTTCTCATTCTAATTGTTTATAATGGTTTTTACTGTGTGGTTTTATGTGCTACTGTATATGAAATAGTGGTATTTAAATATTTTTAGAAATAAACAAATAATTCAGCATTTTCACCGCTACACCACACTGACTCTTCAGGACATGCCCACCTTTTATCCTCCTAACAACCCTGAGAGGTAGGTTAGGCTGAGAGATAGGGAATGGCTCATGGGCATCTCGGTGAGTTTCATGACTGATCTTGAATCTCCTGGGTCCTGACACCATGCTGCATGAGCTGGCTTGTACAGAAGCCCCCAAATACCGGTACTTGGCAAAAAAAAGCAAACCCAGAAAAGTTGTGGATTGTGGCTATTCTTTTGTTCTGTCTGCAACTGGTACCCCCATTCGTTCTTCTTCCCCTCCTCCAAATAAATCCCAGGCTGCACACAGAGGAAATTGAAAATGCAGTCCAGGCTGGTTGTCCAAAGCAGGAACTGTGGAGGTCTTTGTTTGGCCTTCTCAATCATTTATGCTGATGCCAGGCGTGATGGTGCCAACGAGGCTACCTACACAATGTGCCAAGTCCACTGAGGGGTAAAAAAACAACTTTTAATTGGACAAATGATGGTAGAAACAGCCACATGGTTCTCTAAAGCAGAGCCGGACACCTTTCAGCTCTTGGGCTGCAAACGGCCTGCAGTCTGATTTCACCCTGATTTCTTTCAGATGTCTTTTAAGAACTTTATTGTTCAAACTGGCCTTTGGAACAGAGGTCGCATCCTCATACTGCTTTGAACAGCCATGGCTTCTCCCAAAGCATCCTGGGAAGTGTAATTTGTTAAGGGTGCTGAGAGACATTAGGAGACCCCATTTCTCCTCACAGGACTGAAGTTCCCAGAGTAGTTTTATCAACCAATCCCTCTTCCCGAAGAACCCTGGGAAATGTAGCTCTGTGAGGGGGAATTTGGGAGGATTTCTTAACAACCTATCATTGGCAACCTATAGTACCCAGGATTCTTTGAGGGAAAGCCATGCCTGTGGTTTTGGGGGAAGTGGTATCAGAGTGCACGGCACAGGTGTGACCTGGGTGTCTAAAACAAGGGTGGACTCATGGTCTAATTTCTGGAGTGGGGAATTCTCACAGCTGTATATGACCCTCCAAGTCTTTATGGCCTCTGGGGCTCTCTCTAGGCTACACCACCTCCTCCTCTGCCACCCAAAGACCTCCCCATGTCTCTTTCCCCACCAGCCCTGACCCCCACCCACCTTGAGTCTCTTTCCCTGGATGGGATGTGTCCTTGAACTCTGACCATGCCTCTTCCTTGTCTGGATGGATGCTAGAGAAATGGATGTGAGAGCGAGTGTCTATGGAAACTAGCCTACTATCCAAATATAAAATTTGCATTTCTTGCTCCACCCACTTTTGCCCCTGGCCCCTGGGAGGTTGCACAGAAGGGAATGTGGCCCTCAGGCAGGAAAAGGGGTTTCGAATCCCTGGGATAAAAATTTCAGTGAAATAGGGATGTGCCCAAGGCCAATGGTTGCCAAGAAGAGTATTCCTCAGCCACTGAATTCCCTGGGGCTTTCAAGTTCCTCCTGAAATTTAATAATGATGGAGAGAGCATTCTGCAGCTGCGGAGCCACCACTGAAAAGACCACTGTTGTTGTTGTGGGGGGGGGGGAGACTGAAGAATCTTTGTCCCAACCTCTGTCTGGTACCCAAGTGAGGAACTGTTTCTGTTTCTACTGATAGAGACAATGTCTCAGAGCAAAGGCGTCGTGGTCCTTGCCTACAGCGGGGGGTTGGACACCTCGTGCATCCTGGTCTGGCTGAAGGAACAAGGCTACAAGGTCATCGCCTACTTGGTAAGTTGACAAGGTGGAGTTCAAGCAGGATCCAGGAGAGGAAGAGCCATAGGTGTAGTAGTAATAATAATAATAATAATAATAATAATAATAATAATAATAATAAATAATTTATTTATACCCTGCCCATCTGGCTGGGTTTCCTCAGGCACTCTGGGCGGCTTCCAACTGAATATTAAAAACAATACAGCGTCAGACATTAAAAACTTCCCTAAACAGGGCTGCCTTCAGTTGTCTTTTAAAAGTAAGATAGTTGCTTATTGCCTTGACATCTGCTGGGAGGGTGTTCCACAGGGTGGGCGCCACTACCGAGAAGGCCCTCTGCCTGGTTGCCTGTAACTTGGTTTCTCGCAGCGAGGGAACTGCCAGAAGACCCTCAGAGCTGGACCAATGATGGGGGTGGAAACGCTCCTTCAGGTATACTCAGCATCTTGTTCTCACCGGGGCCTCTCAGATGCCTGTGGGAAACCAGCAAGCACAGTAGCGTAGCTAGCCAGCGGGGGCAGTCCACACCAGGTGGGAGTGGCATAGGGTGGCATGGGGGTCTTTAGAGTAGCACAGACATTTGTAGTGCAGCACGGTGGATGCTATTCATCTGGAGGTGGGATTCTGGGCAGCAGGGGAGCTTGAAGGTGGCATGGTGGTAACCAGGCATTTCAGACTCTGCAGGGGGGCAGAGCCACTTCCCATGCCTGAAATCAGCAGCTATGGAACTCTGGTGGCTGCCCTAAAAAAGCTCAACAACTTTGGTCTGCCCCAGGTGCCAGTGGGGGTTGCTACGCTGCTGAGCAAGCAGGACCCGAGCATAAGAGCAGCTCTCCCCTCCTGTGGTTTCCAGCAACTGATATTGTGGCCAGCTTTATCCTCTTCCATGAACTTGTCTAATCCTATTTTAAAGCCATCTAGGTTAGCAGCCATCCAGGCCTCCTGTAGAAGCAAGTTCCATAGTTTGCACTGCAAAAAGGACATATTTTTAAGCATCCTGAATCTTCCAACATGCAGCTTTGTTGGAGATCCATGAGCTCTAGCGTTATGAGAGAGGGGGAAATGTTTTTTCCTCTTCTATCCACTTTATCTAAATAAAGAAGTCCCAAACATTGCAACCCTTCCTCACAGGGGAACATTTTGGTTGCTCTTTTCTGAACCTTTTCCAACTCTGCAGTATCCTCCTCCTCCTATTTTGCAGTAAGACTTGGTTAAATCTTGGGTCAGTTCTGGCTGAAATTCTGGGTTAGCCACAGTTCAGCAAGGAATCTGATCTATGTGTGTCTTCCATCTCCCCACCCCTTTTACCCCAAAACAAATATTAATATATGGCACGGTGTCTACTCTTCCAGGCCAACATTGGACAAGAGGATGATTTTGAGAAGGCAAGAAAGAAAGCACTTTCCTTGGGAAGCGAAAAGGTGATTCTTAAGCCCCCCCCCCTCCACATGCTAACAGTCAATCAAATGGGTTGCAAATCCACAGAGCTGTCAGACTGGCCTAATTTGCAGGGTTAGTTTATCAGGTTGATGGGAGAGAATGTTATGCATGCATTATTAACAGGTCAGAAGCATTGCAAGTGGATTGTTCTTGGAATTATGTGGAAAGTTGCCTCTACAGCTGTGTATATGAAATGATGGCGTGGGAGGAAGTTGCCTACAATGGCAGCACAGAAATACTCTCAAAGTATAAATCTTTCTATAGACATAAAATATACGACTGTCATCATGCTGCAGTTCACATGGCTGCCAATAGGTGGCCATGCCAATTGCAGCTTGACAACAGGAGCCTCTCAGCGCTGGCCCCAGCCTGGGCAGTGCCACCTCCCATGCCTGGTGCCTGACTGCCTGGGCTTCTGAATTGCTGGGCGAGGGAGGAAGGCTACACTGGGCTGGGGGCCTCTCCCTGGGCTGCACTCACTTGGCTCCAGCCTCCCTCCCTCCCTCCTTCTGTCGAACTTCCAGTTGGGTGTTGGGCAGTGCCCCCCTCCCCAATATTTTATTCAAGTTAGTGCCACTGAAGGGGACCACTGGAAAACTGTTGCCCAAGCTGAAGCCAGGCAAAGTCAGCCCCAGGCTGACTTCACCCTGCTCTAGCAAGAGGTTGCATGGTGGGGTGGTGGTGGTGGGGTGATGTGATGCCATTTTTTGGTTTTCAGGCAGCAGAATGTCTTGGGCTGGCCCTGCACCACAGTTTGCACTTGGGATCACTAAGCACAGCCTAGTTGTGCATTAACTCCCAAGATATACTTACTAGGCACTTTGTAACTTTGTAAAACACAGCCTTGTATTACAGTTTTAAAACTGTATTTCTATAGCTGTTGCCAGGATTGCAAACTTTCTGAAGTGGGGAGGGCGGGCACCTGGATCAGGGTGTCAGACGATGAATATAATTTTGGGAGCAGGCTTTACTTGCCCCCATCACCCCTTGGCAGGGTTCTGAGTTCAAAACGTGCCTCCCTCCAGCTACTGATAAATAACTGGGAACAATCCCATCCCTTCTCCTCCTCTCCATCGGTCTCAGGTTTACGTTGAAGATATCAGCAGAGAGTTTGTGGAGGAATTCATCTGGCCGGCGGTCCAAGCCAACGCGATTTACGAGGACAGATACCTCCTGGGCACCTCACTGGCCAGGCCCTGCATTGCCCGTAAGCAGATGGAAATAGCGCAGAAAGAAGGTGCCCAGTATGTTGCCCATGGAGCTACAGGCAAGGTAAGCATTTGACGACTGGTGCTCATTGAGACTGGCGGGATGTAAGGCAGGAAGCCCAGCAGTAGGTGGCGCCAGAGCCAGCTGATTCCAGTTATGTCCCTATCATTCCTCTGCTGAGTTCTACAAGGACAACACTGAGACTTAAGGAAGACAAGGAAGCTCTCAGGCAGTGCCACTCCCTGGATTGGTTGTGGGCAGGTGGGAGCTGGCTGAGCGCAGACTGGAAGATTCAGGACAGATTAAAGGAAGGACTTCTTCATGCAGTGCATCAGTGCTTTTATTCAACCGGAGCATGCTGGAGTGCAGTTCCAGCACCTCTCAGGTGAGTGCCATTTCGGGCTGGCATTCTCCTGCACTTCTTGCCTTTACAGTCATACCTCATGTTACATTTGCTTCATGTTACGTTTTTTCAGGTTGTGTCCCGTGGTGACCCAGAAGTACCGGAAAGGGTTACTTCTGGATTTTGCCGCTCGCACATGCGCAGACGCGCAAAATGACGTCATGCGCATGAGCAGACGTGCCGCTGCGGGTTGCGTTCCTTTCAGGTTGTGAACGGGCCTCCGGAACGGATCCCGTTTGCAACCAGAGGTATACCACTGTATGTACTTCTGAGAAGCCCAAAACGAACATTTCAGGTCAATACGGAAACAGGCCAGCATGTGTCAGTCTACACATTTTTTTAGATCTATGACTCCACCTAGCTCCTAGCCATGACTGGTCAAACTATGGGGCAGGGCCAATTCGTATTTCATTTTCTTCGATCATTATCCCATGTAGTGGCAGCAGGCTGTAAGCTTTGCAGCCAGGCCTCTACAGTTGCACACATGTGTGTTTCTGCAAGGGCATTTCTGAGCTGCCCTAGTCACCCACCTGAATCTAAGAGAACGAGGGAGTCAGAGGCGTATTTATTTGACCAGCACCAGAACCAGGGGTGACCCCCCAAACCAGCTAGGGAGACAGCTTGCCTTATTTTTTAGCACCTCCATGGGCAGTGAATGTGGCTGTTGTCAAACCAGCATCTGTTCACGGTTGCCCTGAGTTGCCCAGCGACTTACTGTAACAACTTCATGTTTTTCTTGAACAAGAGCACTGCAGTGCATAGTTAAACTATGGAACTCATAACAGCAGGAAGCAGTGAAGGCCACTAACTTGGATGGCTTTAAAAGAGGATAAGGCAAATCTATGGAGGAGAGAGATATCAATGGTTACTAACCATGATGCCTTTGCTCTGCCTCCACAGTTTCTAGGAGATACAGGAGAGTTCAGGGCCCTTGCCCACAGGTCCTGCTTGTGGGTTTGTTGCAGGCATCAAGTTGGCCACTGTGAGAACAGGATGCATGGGTGTTTGGCCTGATCCAGCATGCTCTTCTTTCTTCATATTGGCTGAAATTGGGGGCAGTGCCCCATTTTCTCTTTCAATGGCCTCAACTGCTTAGCCTGAGAGTTGCTTGGAGGACTTCCGGGTTGGCGCCTCCGGCAATGGCGGAGCTCCTCCGATCGGGAGGAACTTGCTCCGTGAAAAGTAGGGTCTGAACCACCACGGCGAAGGCGGAGACCCACAGAAATCACAGGCGGAAGAAGCCTGTGAACTTGGGATTCAGCTGGCACCATTCGCGCCTCCCCTACTCACGGGGAAACCCTGTTTTGGGGATCTGGAGCGACGTGGGGTGAGTGGCGCAGTGCTTTGAATTGACTGCTTCTTTCACGGAGTGAAGCCGCATTGCTATTGTCGGAGAGCGCTGACTTTTTTCCTGTGGACAATTGGACTTTAAACAACAACCCGTGAGTAGAACGGAAAATTGGATATTTAAATACCTTAATTTGGCAATGAGCGGGGAAGGTTCAAAACAGGAAGTCCGCCTTCCCTTTTTGTAAATAGACTGAAGCAAAGAGGTTGCAAGCTAAGGTCTTGGAAAGCCTCATGTAAAGGATTAGATTTCCATCGATTGAAACTATTAAACCCCCCTTGGAAACAGGGGAAGAGGGGGAAATTGTGGACTGTGCATCCTGCAGGAGAGAGTGATAAAAACTAAATTATCACTGCTCTGAACTCCTGGGAACGGGCTGCCAGCAGATTGACGTTTGGAAAAGTTCATTGACAGCGAAAAACAGTCAGTTAATAAGAGAAATATATTGTTTTCATTGTCCACTTCTGCGTTTTAAAAGGAAGAAAAAGCAATTGAAAAAGTAACTGAAAACTGAAACTATTTTACTTTTGGAATTGTGTCGGAAAGGATTGATACAAATGGAGATTGCTCCCCCCTAGAAGGGAGTCTTTGAAACTGTTACAAGAGTTGAGCTGAAACTGTTAAAAGAGTCGAGCTGAGGAATCCAGCTGTACGATAAGAATTGTGAGAACTAGAGACTGACCTTGGACTAAAATGTCGGCAGATGAGATAATAGTGTCTGCATTTTGCAGGATAGATCATTTGCTGAAACAGCTTCACAAGAAGATAGATGCTATGGCTACCAAAATTGACATTTCGGTACTAAAAGTGAATACCAACACAGAAATAACTCAGGATCTGGCACAGGAATCTATTTCAACAGGGCAAATCGTTGAAAAGGAGAAGGAGAAAGTTGCTGTTGTTGAACTTAAAGTAATACAAGGGGGAGCCTTAACTTCACAGAGGCAGGTTGAGGGTTACAGGTCAGGGCCCTTTGTGATTGAAACTGGAAGAGGTCAGATTTTGAGGATTGGACTGGAGGGGGAAGGTTGGAGAGATCCCCTTATGCAGGGATCAATTAACATTTGGGACATGGATTTGGGTCAGGAGGAGATTGGAGCTTTGGGGCCCTTTGGATTTGGAGGAACCTTGAAACAAGATTTGAAATACTTTATGGATCCTAGTTTTAATTATGGAAATCTGGCTGACCTGTCGAGATGGAACAAAAGTGCTGTTGGGTCGGAGCTTCCCCGAGATCTGCTCTCTAGAATTAAAGAATATGAAGAAGATTGGCGGAAGGGATGTGGAGAAGAGTTAAGAGCCTCGGACATAAGATCTCCAGGTTGATGGACTATATGGAATTGACGGAAAGGACTGGCAGAGGCCGAGACCAGGAAGAGGAGACGGTGAAGAAGATTGGAAAATTTAAAGTCTATATAGGGAAATTTTGTAAAATTTAATGAGGGATAGAAAAATCTTGGAATGGATTTTTTTTTTTTTTTGGCCTTAGTGGAAATGTTTTAAGAGGTTAAGTGTAAATAGGCATATTAGATTTAATGGGGAATAAGATTAAAAATATTTTAAGATAAAGGATTTGCTGAGATAACGTATAGAAGTGGAATACAAGGAGGGAGGTGAGAGGAGGTCAAGGAAACAAGGGAATGAAAGATAGATTATGGTAAAGGCATGATGTGTGTTTTTAAATTGTTTTTGTTTTGTTTTGTATAGTTTATGGTGTTTAGATGTTAAGGTTGTATTTTGTATTGTCCATATTGTATTGTTTCTTTTGTTTCTTCTCTCTTTTTCTTTTTTTCTCTGTAAGTTTTAAAAGTAATAAATATCATTAAAAAAAAAAAAAGAGCTACAGTTCCCAGCTGTATGGAGCTACAGTTCCCAGCAGCCCAAACTAACTACAGTCCCCAGGATTTGTGGGAAGCCACGGCTATTCAAATGGCTTGAGGGTGCTTTAAAGGTATGATGTAGATGTGACCCAAGATTCTAGTCCTCATAGAATAAAGGACTGAATTAAATAGGAACATAAATCTGCCTTATACTTAGCCAGACTGCTGATACATCTAGCTCAGCATTGTCTGCACTGACTGGCAGTGGCTTTCCAGAGTTTTACTAGCTCCTATCTAGAGATGTCAGGGACTGAACCTGGGAACTTCTACATGTCAAACAGGTGCTCTGCCATAGACTGCCCATAATTTAGGACTGGGGTTTCATGGAAGAGCAACCTAATCAACCCTTAGGCTGTGTACACACCAGACATTTAAAGTACACCCCCCAATCATGTGAGCTGTAATTTAAGGTTACTGGGAAATTTAGCTCTGTGAGGCATAAACTATGGATCCCAGGGCTCTTGGGCTGCTGGGAAATTTGCTTTAAAAGTGCTTTAAATGTGTATGCAGTCCTATTGAATCAAAAGATAGCCTTTAAAAATGGTACTGCACAAACATGAGAACTAGAAGTTTGTTTTAAAAACAAAACTAGATCTGGAATTCTCACGAAACCCGTCCCAAGTGTTGGGGTAGGGGTGGGAGGAAGATAATGTAGCCTTTTCGGACTATGCCCTTTGGGTTCAAGAAGACTGGATGCCATGCTTTTGCAAATCTGGACAGCCTGTTTTCTTTTTCGGTTAAAAATTAAGCTGCTTTCCGGCAGAGGGGAGAGTCCATCTGTTGCCCTGGAGTTGCTGGCTGGCTGGCTCATCTATTTAACCATGGAAGCATGCTAAGCCTAAGCAACCGCTTGAGGAACCCCAAGATTCCTGGGGCACCTGCTCTGCAATGCGGAGATCTTCAGGGGGAACAGTTTGCACAGTATTACAGACAAGAAATCCTAGCCCATCAAATCCCAGTCACTGTTTCTCCAAATGCCCAGAGAAATGAATGTGTCTTCCGATGAAGCTGGAATGGTGGCAGTGGTGTGCACAGCTCAGCTGAAAGGGAATGCCACAATCAGGTGGGAGCAGAGGAAGTGGGAACCTGAGGCCTCTGGATGTTAATGGACTACAACTCCCATCATCCCTGGCCATTGGCCATGCTGACTAGTGGTTGATGGGAGTTGGTGCCCAATCAGGAATTGTAGCCCAACAAGATGTTATAGTACAACAAGTTCTGGAGAACCACACAGTCTCTCTATTTGTGGACTAGATGATCCTTTAATCCCAGGACATAAAAACATAAGAGCTTTCTGGGTCAGGCCAAAGGGGGTCCATCTAGTCCAGCATTCTGTTCTCACACTGGCTGACTGGATGTGTGTGGGAAACACAACCACAAAACATTCAACCACAAAAGCAAACTCCCATCCTGTGGCTTCCAGCAACCCAGGACTCTGTCCTTCCTGCCTTGCAGGGGGCTGGACTAAATGATCTTTAGGTCTCTTTCGACCCTACAATTCTTTGATTCTACCATATCTGTTTTATAGTTAAAAATTATAAAATGGGGGGTTTAAAATAAGAAGCTACCCATTCAAATCTCACTCCAGTGAAGTTACAGCGCTCATTCTCGGTCTCACTTCGGAAATAATTTGGAAATCAATATGGAAATAATAAGTGCTCTTTATTTCTGTTGTTGGTCTGGAAAGTTGTATAGCAGGCTTCTTTCCACGAGAGGGTGCAATGAAACCGTGCTTTTAAAGCCGCTTCCTTCCCATTCTAAAGTTGCTGACTCAGAGTTTCTCTGGCTTGACAAGGCAGGAACTGTCCAGCAGGGGGGGAGAGAGACTGTGCAATGGGTCCCCAGCATCCTTCCAAGGAGTGCCTGTCGACTGTTTGTGAATCAGGGATGAAGCTTTTCGTGGCCATTAAAGGCTGCTCTGATCTCTGTTCCCCTTTGATTCCAGTCCATTAACTTCACTGCTTGGGTGTTGAGAGGAATGAAATAAACAATGGCTTATGTGAGCTCAAAAGAATAAAAAAATCTCCTTGGACCCTACAGGGGAGATGGACTGCCATCCTGTTCTCACATTGGTCAACCAGATGTCCCAATGGGAAATTTACAGGCAGGATTTGAGCACAACTATCCCCTCCTGTGGTTTCCAGCAACCGGTGGTCAAAAGCACTGCTGCCTTCAGCTGTGGAAGGCAGAGCACAGCCATTGTGGCTAGTAGCCATGAACGAACAGCTTTCCCTTCCATGAATTTGCCCAATTCTCTTTTAAAGCCCTCCAAGCTGGTGGCCATCACTGCCTCCTGTGGAAGAAGCGAGTGCCATGGTTTAACTGTGCACTGCATAAAGACTTTCTTCCATCTGCCCTGAAGCTTCCAACATTCCGTTTCAGTGGGTTGCCACAAGTTCTAGAGCAGGGTTTCCCAAACTTGGGCCTCCAGCTGTTTTTTGGAGTACAATTCCCATCATCCCTGACCACTGCTCCTGCTGGGGATGGTGGGAGCTGTAGTCCAAAAACAGCTGGAGGCCCAAGTTTGGGAAATCCTGTTATGAGAAAGGGAGAGAGACCTGCCTCTATACACCTTCTCTGGGACATGCATAATTTCATAAATACCTGCTATGTCTCCTCTTAATTGTCTTTCCTCTAAATGGAAATGTCCCAAATGCTGCAACCATTCTCTCATAGGGGAAATGGTTAGGGAGGCCAGGAGAACCGGTAACCTGATTCCCCCTCTCCAAAGCAGTCCATCCTCTGGTTGCATTGCCAACTTCTTTAATGCACCGCGCGTCATCTGCAGGACCTTGCGGCTGGGCAGCAGATGGGGCTGTTTGGGGCCTGCAAGGGAAATGAGTGTTCTAATAGATGTTTCCTCCAGAGTGTTTTGTAATAGTCCCTGGAGGCTCCTGCAGTCAGGAACAAGTTTAGCCATGTGTATTCTCTTTCCAGCCCTCTCCTCAAGAACATCTCCACCTAATTTCCATGGGCACTGTTTATTACTTGTGATTACATTTATACTCCATCTTTCTTCAAAGACGGCGCACATGGTCGTCCTGCTACCCACTTGCAACCTCACAACAACCCTGTGAGGCAGTCTAGGCTCTCAGACAGTGATAGGTCCAAGGTCATGCCCCCCAACTAACCCCCCAATTGTCGCCACCCAAGAAGGGGTGCGACCGTAAGACTATAAACTCTCAAAAGCGGTATGCAATCATTGCTAAGTTTGCAAAGCACTGCTCCAGACTATGGACCTTCTGAGTTATCTCCTCACCTTGAAACTGTGTAAAGGGACTGTTTTTTTGGAATCCCACCTTTTCCTCCAAGTTGCTCAAGGTGGCATACGTGGTCCTCACACTCTTTATTTAATCCCCACAACAACCCGGTGAGGCAGGTTAGGCTGAGAGTGAGTGGCAACTCAAGGTCACCTGGTGAGCTTCCCGGCCAGGCAGCAATTTGAATCCTGGTCTCCCAGGTCCTAGTCCAACACTCTAACCACTATTCCACACTAGCTCTCCTTGACGGGAAGGCTAGGAGGTCACCTGCTTTTGCATGCAGAAGGCCTCCAAGTTCAATTCCCCTGAAACCCTGAGCCGCTGCTGCTGGTCAGTGTAGACAATACTGGTGGTGCCAGTGGCGTAGCGTGGGTTGTCAGCACCCGGGGCAAGGCAAGTAATATGCGCCCCCTAACCCTGGATTTGCGCCCCCAACCCTATCCCTAACCCTAACCCCCAGATGTTGCGGCCGGCACCCCCTGCACCCCCCACGCTACGCCACTGGGTGGTGCAATGGTTCGACAGCTTCCTGAGTCCCTGTATAATTCCCATCTTTTATTCAGAACTAGGAGGACTGGAATCTTAACTTTTAGGGGAAGGGGCTTACTGAGTTGTAGGCTACCTGCTCTGCAGGCAGAAAGTTGCAGGTTCAATCCCCGTGGGCATCTCCAGGCAGGGCTGGGTAAAGGACCCTCTTCCTGAAAGCTCTGGAGAGCAGCTGCCAGACAGGGTAGACAGCACTGAGCTAGAGGGACCCCACGGTTTGACTCAGGAGAAGGCAGCTTCCCGTGTTCCTATTTAAATCAGCCCTTAATTCTGAACCATGATGACCAGAAGCTCTTTCAAGTGTCCCATAGGGACTAGAAACTTTGACCACGAATCAAAGCAGAGGTCCCCTTCCCCACTGGAATCTGACACACTTCTTGCTTTCGAAAATTGTGAGATGTATGTGCACCTGGTGACATCAAACAGACCAGACCCCAGCCCTGCTGGTTGATAACTGAGTGGAACGATCCATCTTTGGGATGGCTTTGTGCCAGTATTTGCCTTTTGCAATAATGGTAAGCAGATGGGCGAGGGATTACACGCTCACTGAGAAGGTTAATTAGAGAAAGACACTGTCTGGGGGTGTACCATGCCCATTGATGTACAGGGGGAGCCCATCAAGCCATTAGCTACAGTTCTCATTAAAAGATAGGTGCTTTCCCTGACACTTACTACCTCTTCCTACAGCTTGTGAGTCGCAAGTGGGAACTCTGGACTACTCCAGATGACCTGTTTATTGAATATCCTCCTGATTTGCTTGTACAAAACCAATGGAGAGGTTAGGCTATGCCCAGACCTTAATGAGTATGTTTTCTCATTTGTTTCCAGGGAGGTTATACAATATAGAAGTGTTTGTTTGCAATGAGGGTGTACTATAAAGGAGTATTCATTCTGCTAATCTCTGGATTTGCTGGCAGGGTTTTACACATCTTCCCATTAATCATTCCTTCACCCCACTCTTCTCAAGCATTTCCCCTTCGCTTTCTTAACTGCAAAAGTCTCTCTCTTTTAGAGCCAGGGTGACAGAACACTTTAATCTGCTTTACGTGCATAAACCTAAATATCCAGAATGCACTTGAAACTTTCCTGCAGATAGTGGAACAGGTTAACCTTCCTTCCCCTTCGTGTTCCATGATGCTAATTAGCCTCTTCCCTAGATTCTTCTGATTAATGCTTTGTTTGAAACAGTATCATATCACTTTAATCAGTCATGACTTCCCCCAAAGAATTCTGGGAGCTGTAGTTTGCTAAGGGTGCTGAGAATTGTTAGGAGACCCCTATTCCCTTCACAGAACTACATTTCCCAGAGTGGTTTAACAATCGATCCCCTTTCCCAAGGAACACTGGAAACTGCAACTCTGTAAGAGGACAGGGATCACCTAACAACTCTCAGCACCCTTAACAAACTACAGTTCCCAGGATTCTTTGAGGGGAGCCATAACTGTTTAAAGTGGCATGGTACTGCTACAAATACAGGCTTTGTGAGATTTTTTAAAACTAAAAAAATGCCAGCTTCTATGGAAATGTCGACTATCCGATAAATAAGAGACCAAAATTGACAGATTTGCCTATCCCTAAATGCTAAAAGAACCTTTTATAGGATGCCAGTGTAAACCAAACCTTAAGTTTACCTTTTTTAATTTAGAGAAAAGAAGGTCTGTACAGGTATTAAATCAAGAGTTATTGATGTATCTCCCCATAAAGCTCTTTTTCAAGAGTTGCAATGAGGACTAGAAGCTTTAAAGTCGGCAAAAGGAAGCAGTTCGGGGCTCTCATAAAGAGCTGGCCTTTCTCAAGTTTCCTAGTGAACCTCAGTCAGTCTGCAGCCAATCAGTCACAGTGGGACAGGAAAAAAAGGCTAGCCCTTGATCAGCATGGCAGGATTTGAAACCTGCCTGCGATTCAAGAGTGTTTAATTGTACTCTTGTGTTCTTCTATCCTTTCTAGGGTAATGACCAAATTCGCTTTGAGCTCACCTACTATGCCATTTGCCCTCAGATCAAGGTAAGGAGCTGTAGCAGTGCATTGATGATCTCCCATCAAAACAAAGTTGATAAATTATCGGAGGGGGCATTTGTTTTAGAGGGGGAAATAGAAAATCAAACTGAATTGGGCCTCAATTTGGATGCCGATTCATAGCATGAGATGGGGGAGTTTATTCTCTCTGGTGATTGCAGAAGACCCCTGTTTCTCTCCCAAGAACTACAATTTCCAGAGTTTCCCTAAGATGAGGGAATCATTGTTTAAACCACTCTGGGATTCATAGCCCTGGGAGGGGAAGAGGACCTCCTAACAACTCTCAGCACCCATAACGAACTACAGATCTTGGAATTCTTTGCAGGGGCAGAAACATAACTATTTAAAGTGGTATCATAGTGCTTTAAATGTATGGTGCGAATGTGGCCTCTGTTTGTCTAACCCAGTGGTTCCCAAAGTGGGTGATACCGCCCCCTGGGAGGCAGTAGGATTACATGTGGGGTGCTAAGAGGCAAGTGGGCAGCAGAGGGTGCTGGTGGATATGTAAATGATCATATTTTGAAAAGTTAGCATTTCTGGATCAAATTTAGCAGTTTTGTTGAATTCAACTAAATAGTTTTAATTGGATTTTGAATAAATGTGCAATTAATTGTTACTATTTTGAATGTTATGGTGCTGTTATCTTGCTTAGTGGGGCCTGCAAACTGCTATTCTGAATATTGCTGTTTTATAGGGTCGGGAGCATTGGAGATGAGTGTATGGAACCAAGAGGGCAGTAGCCAGAAAAAGTTTGGGAACCATTGCTCTAACCTGTTAATTGCCTGATCCCTTAATTACCTTCAATATACTCTAGAATTCCATTCTGTTGTCTTACACGCAATTCCCCCCCCCCTTTTTGCTGATGCCCATCTGAAGGCAATTCTATTTTAGCTGATGTCCCTTCCTAGCCAAACAACTGAAACTCGAAGTTAGTTCTCCTGAGTTACATAAAAAACCCCAGAAAATTGGTTGTCAAATCTATTGGCTTTCGAATGGGTTGTTCTGATCTTTTAATCGGCCTCCTGTTTTAACCCAAACTGGAGAAGGCGAAATGGACACCTGAATTGCACCTTGCCTCGGGCAGGTCATTAAGTTACAGTAACAGCTTGAGAGCATCTTGGATTACCTTTGTTTGGTGAGATTAATGCAGGAGATGCTTAATGGCCAGTGCTCCTGGCTATCCAAAAGAGCTTTGAAACTCTCTCTACTCCAGGCAAGGGTTCATTCTAGTAGCTGGTTTTGGGGAAGGTCTCCACAGCTGTGGTCCCCAAACTTTTACAGGCCACTATCAATTCGGTTCCAGAAACTCATTATTCTGAATGGCAGTTTGCATGACCCGCTAAAGAAGATAATAACACAATAAGATTCAAAAAAACCCCCAATGAATTAGCATTTATTGAAAATGCAATTAAAATTATTTAGTTTGATTCAACAAAACTGATGAACTTGATCCAGTGATACCAGCTTTTCAAAGTATCCCCATGTGTCTTAGCAGGTAATCCCACTGCCCCCAAGGGGTTGGTCTTCACCTTGTGGACCAGGTCTAAGGGGGAGAAATCCAACTCTGGCCTCATTTATGGATGAACCAACCCAAATTTGCATGTTTTGGAAATTGCACTCTGAAATCTGCCCTTCTCCAGCCAAGCAATGTGCCCCCCAAAATAAATAAAAATGCATACACTAGGGTAAAGTGTGCATAAAAATGCATATAATCATGAAAATAGCTCGCACAGCTCCAATGGTTATTTTGGGAAATTGTGGCTGTTAAATGTGGCATCATAGCGCTTTGAATGTATGGTGGGAAAGCGGCCTATAATGTATCTTCCAAATGTTGCTGGGGTTATATCCTACCAAGCTCTACTCAGAGTAGACTCACTGGAATGAATGTTCTTAAGTTAGCAATGTCCTCTGATTAAGGAGGACTACCAGTGGACCCTATCCTTCAACTTCTGGCAGAAGAATATCAGAAGAGCCTAGCTCCTGGGTCATGCCAGTGACCCATCTAGTTCAGCATCTTAGTTCTCACAGTGGCCAACCAGATGCCCATAATGGGAAGCCCACAAGCAGGTCCTGAGTGCAGCAGCACTCTCCCTACGTGAATCCCTATGTGATTCCTAAAAAGTGGTATTCAGGGGCATAGTGCACATTGCAGCTAGAAGCCATTGGTTACTCTGGCCTTGATTTTATGTTGGAACCCGATTCTACCAAACTCATACTTGCTGACAATGCCCCCCGCATAACCAGTTCTTTCCCACCATTCTCTGCAGATCATTGCTCCTTGGAGAATGCCGGAATTCTACAACCGCTTTCGAGGCCGAAGTGACCTCATGGAATATGCCAAGGTAGGAGAATTCGCCCATCTCCTGCATTAGTCCTTTCCCCTCGTTCCTGTAACTGCCATACCCCTGTTAATTCCTGCAATTAAAGGTCTGGTTCTTTGGAGTTTTGGAACTCCCTTCCTGGAGAAGCCAGTTTGGCTCCCTCCTTGTCTTTCCACTGGCAAGGGAAGACTGTTTTGTTCTTTGAGAATTGACTGTTTCTTAAGGGTGGGGCTTTAAATAGTGCTGTGCTGTTTCTGTTATCTGTATTTTAATACATTTGGTGTTTTTTTTAATATTGTTTTTATCCTATTCAGATTTAATTACTTTTTAAAATAATGGTCTTTTATATGTCTTTAGTTTAGTTTTTTTTGTTTTTTATCTGTGTTGTTTCAGTTTGCGTAAGCTGCCTTGAGCCCTGGTCTGGGGGAATAGGCAGTATATAAATAATAATAATAAATTTAGTAATAAATGAGCCATTTGCTCTCATTGCCATTGAGAGCAGCCAGACGCATTTTAAGCCTCTGCCCCCTGGGCTGCTTCTTCTAGGCTCAGAAGAAGAACCTCAGGTTCTTAACAGGCCAGACAGATGTCCTTTTCCCATTTTGTAGCCTGCCTCCTGGTGTGCAATGTGAGAGGCATTTGGTTTCTCAGGCCCACAGGAAGAAGGGGCCTCTGAGCAACCCAGCTCCCGGCCTTTCTAGTGCAGGACATTCTTCCAGGGCCTCAGGCGCTGTGGTCACTTGGTCTGCAGCAGCTGGCTGGAAGTCCTAGACCTGGCTTTGCTTCATAGCTGATGCCTCTGCCGCCTCTGACTCTAGGCCCTGGTTGCGGCTGGATTTAAGGGTCATGAACAGGATTTTGCTACTTCAGATTCTCAGCAGGTGCTTCCATGTGGAAATTTGTTGCAGCCTCAGAATAGTCTTCAAATTAGTTTTACTGAGAGTATACATTTTGAAATCTGTTCCTTTTCCTGTCTTGAACTCAGAGCAGGGTTAGCAAAGACCAGGGGGTGCCAACCTGAATAAAATATTGGGGGGGAGGAGGTAAGCCCTGCGCTGCATAATTGATCATGATGTGATGCATGCACACCATTTGAATGGCAACGGCCATCAATTTTTTGGGGGTGTGTGTGCCTGCCCCCTCAGATTTTTTATTGTGGGGCTGAAGGCAAAGGTAAAAGAGGGTGATATTATTCTACACTGCAGCAACACCTATAGTGTCCAGATCAAGGGAAATTAATAGTCCCACTCTATCCTGCCTTGGTCAGACCACATCTGGAGTCCTGTGTCCAGTTCTGGGCGCCACAATTTAAGAAGGATATTGGCAAGACGGAATGTGTGCAGAGGAGGGTGACCAAGATGGCCAGGGGTCTGGAAAGCAAGCCTTATGAGGAATGGTTGAAGGAGCTGGGTATGTTTAGCTTGGAAAAGAGGAAACTGAAGAGATATGACAAGCATCTTCAAATATCCAAAGAGCTGTCACATGGAAGATGGAGCAAACTTGCTCCAGAGGGTTAAACTCAAACCACAGGCTTCAAGTTACAAGAAAGGAGATCCTAACTAAACATCAGGAAGAACTTTCTGACAGTAAGAGCTGTTTGACAGTGGAATGGACTCTCTCAGGCAGTTGTGGGCTCTCCTTCCTTGGAGGTTTTTAAGCAGAGTTTAGATGACCACCTGTCATGGATGCTTTAGTTGAGATTCCTACACTAAGGGGGCAGGACTGGATGACCCCTGGGGTCCCTTCCATCTCTATAATTCTATGATTCTATGACTTGACTTGAGCCAGCGTGGTGTAGTAGTTAGGAGCAGTAGACTCCTAATCTGGTGAACCGGGTTTGCGTCTCCGCTCCTCCACATGCAGTTGCTGGGTGACCTTGGGCTAGTCACACTTCTCTGAACTCTCTCAGCCCCACCTACCTCACAAGGTGTTTGTGGGGGAGGAAGGGAAAGGACAATGTTAGCCGCTTTGAGACTCCTTAGGGCAGTGATAAAATGGGATATCAAATCCAAATTCTTCTTCTTCTTCTTCTCATTTCCCCTTCTCAAACTTGGAACACAGTTACTCCATCACTGAGCACCCCGTTCCTGTGAAATTGAGGCTGCTTTGCTCATGTCCCCTGGGGGGGGGCTGAAACCTTCCAGAGAGCTTTAAAAAACTGCCGTCCATTCTGCCTCCTCTCTCTCTCTCTACACCGTTCACAACGTGTCATTTTCCCCCTTTCATCACAACGAACCTTTAATTTTCTAACCTTCAAGGCCACTTTGGATTTTAGCTGAGCGCAATCTCGCCTGCTCGTTACCGCAGCAATTACAGGCACCCCCTGCAGGAGGCTTCCACATATCCTCGGTTTTTGGGGTGTAAGGATACTTCCCCCCTTCTCCTTTTTTTTTAAAAAAGGCCCGTAATTACCTAGATGTTAATTGTCATCCACTTTGAAGGCAGAAACTTGTCCCCACTTCAATAGCTCCTTCGAGAGACAAAGTAAATGCCTTTTTTGCCCTCCCCTCCCCAATGCCTTTTATTCCCCGCTTTTTTTTTTTTTTGGAAGAACAAGTTTCAATAAAACATATTAGAAGTTTTGCATCAGAGCCCCTTGGCTGCCCACCAGGGGACCTTTTCTTTCCCTGCGACTTTATGGAAATGGTTGACAACTGGGCTCAATCAATCAAGAGGAAAAGAGCAGTTCGGTGTATAAACCAGAAAATTGCTTGAGGTTTTCTCTCTCTCTCTCTCTCTCTCTCTCTCTCTCTCTCTCTCTCTCCTTCCTAGTTCTTTTTTTAAAATAAAAAACACCCAACAACAACGCCCATCTAAAGCGGATCCAAAGCTGTGTTGAGTCAGAAAGAATTATTCTGCAGAGGGTTCTGAGACCGGATGCTGTCGCTCTTGGCCTCCCTTTTAAATTTTATATTTTGGAAATAAAGAGGCACGTGCTTTTCCCGACGCTTGTCTTTTACCATCTGTTATTTATTCCTAAGTAGGCAATTTCCAAGAGACTCCCATATGTTGCCAAACGGTCAAATTATTAACTTCGCCCTCTCTCTGTTTGTGTGTGTATATGTGTGTGTGTATTTTAATTGTTATTGTATGGGAAACTGAAGTGTGCGCCTTTTCTCTTCCCAAGAAAAAAAAAGGCCACAGCTATAAGCTGAGGAGAGGGCCCCCGCTCGAAGCAATTAATGTGGACGAAAAGAGTTGCGTTTCAGACTTTTCAAACTGTGGCCGTGTGTTAGGGAAAGGGCAGGGGGGAAGGGGAAATGGTTGGTTAATGGATGCACAACCTGGGGTTTTTTTGTGTTTGTTTGTGTTCATTCACCACCAGGGTATTGTTGTTTGAATCTAAGGTGCTGGATGAGGATATTGGAGAGCTTTTAGAGAGCCTGTTCTGCCACAAGCAAACTGTTCCTTTATCTCCTGTCCAGCAGATTCAGCCAGGGTTTTGTAATGCTCAGAGAGCCAGACTAAAAGGCAGTCGAAAAATAACACATGCATAAGAATAACCTGTTGGATTAGGCCACTGGCCCATCTAGCCCTGCACTGTCTGTTGTCATCATGGGGAGCCAACCAAATGCCCTAATGGAAAGTTTTTCCTCCTGGATGTTAGAAGCTTTAAGACAGCCTTCAGTATACCTGAAGGAGCGTCTGCCCATCGTTCTGCCCGGACATTGAGGTCCAGCGCCGAGGGCCTTCTGGCGGTTCCCTCACTGCAAGAAGCCAAGTTACAGGGAACCAGGCAGAGGGCCTTCTTGGTGGTGGCACCCGCCCTGTGGAACGCCCTCCCACCAGATATCAAAGAGAAAAACAACTACCAGACTTTTTAGAAGACATCTGAAGGCAGCCCTCTTTAGGGAAGCTTTTAATGTTTAATAGGTTATTGTATTTTAATATTCTGTTGGAAGCCACCCAGAGTGGCTGGAGAAACCCAGCCAGATGGGTGGGGTATAAATAATAAATTATTATTATTATTAAGAATAAAGGACTCATCCACACAGTGCAAAGCTAAACTATGAAACTCACTCCTGCATGGAGGCAGTGGCTACCAATTCGAATAGCAACAGATGGCTACCAACTTGGATGTCTGTATGAAAGAATTAGCGTGAGTTCATGAAGGAGAGTGCTATCGATGGCTACTAGCCATGCTGGCTCTGCAGTGCTTGTGAAGGCCACTTGCTGGAAACTTCAGGAGGGACAATGCTCTTGTGCGCAGGTCCTGCTTGCAGTTTTCCCAGCAGGGCCACTGCAAGAAGAGGATGCTGGACTAGATGGGCTATTGGCTTAATTCAGCAGGCTCTTAGGTCCTTATCTTCTTATGTTCTTAGCGATGATACAAAGGGACCCATCACTTAGTGGTGGAGCCGGCAGGTTATATATGTTAAAAGTCACAGATCCAGTACCTAAGCAGCCCTACTGTACAAAACTTTCATATGGCCAGTCTATCACAGCGACTGATGTGGAACACCCTTAAGAGGCCTGCCGCATCTGTCCCTGTGGGTAGTAGCTGGGCAGTGGTCAGGGCTCTGAGCACAGTTCTTGAAAATGCTTGCAAGTCACTTGGAGACCTTGCTTGTGTACCAAATGACTTGTAAAGTCAGTAAATATTATTCCGTGTTATAAATAGTAACAAGAATCTGCTACTACCAAAGTTCAAGGTATCAATCTCCACCATCTCCAGGAAGGGTTGGAAAAGATTCTTGTACTGGTACTATTACTGTCCTATGGCTGGTATTACTTTCTACACCAGGTGTGGGCAAGTACCATGCTTGCTGGGGCTGATGGGAGTTGTAGTCCAGCAACATCTTGGGGTGGGGTAAAGGTTATCTACCCCTTCTCTATGGTACAGTCATACCTCTTGTTACGTTCGGTTCAGATTACGTCTTTTCAGGTTGCGTCCCGCGGCGACCCGGAAGTACTGGAAAGGGTTACTTCCGGCTTTTGCGCAGACGGACACAATGACGTCACGCGCATGTGCAGAAGTGGCGAATCGTGACCCACGCAGACGTGGGTTGCATTCTGCTCATGTTGCGAACGAGGCTCCGGAATGGATCCTGTTCGCAACCAGAGGTACCACTGTATATTTTATCTGCTTATTCACTCTGCAGTTGGATACCTCTTGAGATGACATAACCAAAGGTTTGGATAAAATTGGATGCCATTTCGAAACAAGATTGCAGACTGTACCTTTCAAAACTGCATTGATTTTAGCCAGATTTCAAAACTCCACAGATTTGGGGGTTCCTAAGAATTACCAAGCAATGCTGCGTTCAAGAGTGCTAATTATTATTAGCTTCTGGAGTCCAACGCCCAGTCTCCTGAATCCCTAACAGGTATTCCTGTGATTCGAGAAAAATAAAGATAAAATTTAGTCTAACTTCATTTAAAACACAGATGGAATTGGAGCGTTTTCAGAGTGCCACTAACAGAAAAGAAAATGACCAGGGTTTTGCTTCACTTTATTTATTTGAAACCTTTAAACCACTGCCTCTTTAAAAACCCATGGTTGCATAGAACACCTAATCCATGTTTCACAGGCTCGTCGGTGTGTGTGTGTGTGTGTGTGTTCGCGTAGCCTCCGGGGTGGGCTCCAGGACGGGGAATGGCGGGTGGGGTGGGGGAGAGAGAGATTTGTGGTCATAAAAAGAGAATTAGCTTCCCCAGCCTGCCCTCCGCTTCTTATAACAGCCCATTCAGTATAAACAAAGGGGAGCTTTAATTGACTAACGAGCTCTTCAAAGCTAATGGACCAGTGCGGTCGCTGGAGTGTGAAGTGGGTGGGTGGGGGGGTTGCTCCCTTTCACAGGACTCGGAGCGTGGACAACTATACGCTCGCGTAGTCGGCCTCACCCCGATGGATGGGTGAGAAAAGAACAGCAGGCCAGGAAGAGTGCCTTGTGAGCTGAAAGACGTGGGGGCAAGGAGCATTTTTTTCAGCCCTGAGGGGCCACATTCCCTTCTGAGTGACCACTTGAGGACAGTATGCCAGTGGTGGGCGGTGCCAAAGGGAAAAGTGGGTGGAGCAAAGAATATAATGGTTACATCTGCCTAATAATAATAATATTTTATTTGTCTCTGCCCATCTGCCTAGGTTACCTCAGCCACTCTGGGCGGCTTCCAACATATATAAAAACATACACACATTAAACATTAAAAAGCATCCCTATTCAGGGCTGCCTTCAGGTGTCTTCTAAAAGTTGTGTAGTTCTTTATCTCCTTGACATCTAATGGGAGAGGGCATTCCACAGGGCGGGAGCCACTACAGAGACAAACCCTGTGCCTGGTTCCCTGTAGCTTCACTTCTCGCAGTGGAGGGCACTGCCAGAAGGCCCTCGGTGCTGGTTAGTTTCTACAAACGTACCCTCTCTATCGTCCACCCAGGCAAGCAAGAGACACGATCAGATTTCAAGGACACATTTCAGCCAGGCCGAAACACTCAAGGAGGGTGTGGAAGCAGGGCTGGTGGTGGGTGAGGTATCCGGGGGGGGGGGGGAAGGCTCAGAAGGCCACATTTGGCCTCTGGGCCTGAGGTGCTCCAGCCCCTGACAACAGACATGCCAATGCAAATGATTTGGTTAATTAATTTTTCTGCCACCTTCATGGAAGCAACAGTAAGTCATGTCTCTCCTTGCCGAAACTTGGAAGAACTGGTCTTCAACAGTGAAGATTTGTGGGGGATTTTGTGAGCAAAGCCTTCTGGATCAGGCCAGTGGCCCATTCAGCTCAGCATCCTGTTCTCACAGTGGCCAGCCAGATGCCCATTATGGGAAGCCCACAAGCAAGACATGAATTCAACAGCATTCTCTCCACTTATGATTCCTAGCAATTGGTATTCAGAGTCACTGCCTCTGACAGTGGCAGTAGAACATAAGTAAAGTCTGGCTGCTATGGACTACATTGAATTGTAGTTCATAGAATCATCTAGTCCAATCCCCTGCAATGCAGGAATCTTTTGCCCCATGTAGGGCTTGAACCCACAACACTGAGATTAAGAATCTCATGCTCTACCAACCAAGAAACCCACAAGCAGGACCTGAGCACAAGAGCTCTCTCTCTCCTCCTGTGGTTTCCAGCAACTGGTATTCAGAAGCATTTCTGCGTCTAGCTGTGGAGGCAGATCATAGCCATCATGGCTAGTAGCCATCAGTAGTCCTCTCCACCATTAATTTGCCCAATCCTCTTTCAAAGCAATCTAGGTTGGTGGCCACTGGCACCTATGGGAATCAGTTCCACTCATCAACTCTGCTATATGAACGAGTCCTTTCTTTTATCTGTCCTGAGTCTCCGAACATTCAGCTTTATAGGGTGTCCACTAGTTCTATTGTTGTTAGCCGCCCTGAGCCCGGCTTCGGCTGGGGAGGGCGGGATATAAATAAAATTTATTATTATTATTATTATTATTATTATTATTATTATTATTATTATTATTATGAGAGAGGGAGAAAAACTTTTCTGTGTTCTTTTTCTCCAAACCATGCATCATTTGATAAACCTCTGTGACATCATCTCTTACTTATCTTTCCTCTAAACTAAAAAGCCCCCAGTGCTGCCACCTTTCTTCTTAGTGCAGCGCTATCCACTTGATCATTTTGGTTGCCCTTTCCTGAACCTTTTCGAACCCTACAATACCCCTTTTTGAGGTAGGATGGGCTATGGCCTGAGGTACATTCTTTGGCCATTGCTGTTGCTTTAAAGTGTTTTCTTGGATTTCAGTATTGAATGGTGACATGGTTCCTGTCACCCACCCTGGGACCTTGCAGCAAAGGGTTGGGTAATAAATCTCTTAATAACTAAATAATAAATTAACAGGCACGCACACACCCTCCTCAATGCAAAGAACCTAGACTTGGAAGCTGTCCCTAACAGATGGTCACCCAGGCTCTGATTCAAGACTTTGTAATGCAGGAAGGAACAAGCACCACGTCAGCACCCGCTGACTGGATTTGTCCAGGAATTGCATGCCCCTCTTTGTAACTTTGCAAAAAAACAAACAAACAGCAAACATCTCCTCTGACAAATAAAATAAATTATTGTCCCAATTGTCAAATCTTTCAAGTTAAGAAAACACTGGTGGAGCCTTGCCTTTCCCTGGCAGAGCCTAACACCCCCTCGATCAACACCCCGCTGCTGTGTCGTTTGTCAGGCTGAGAACCATGTCATTGCTACATCTCCCGCTAATTCCATGCCCGTCGTGTAAGTCACCCAGTTTTCACAGACCATTTCACCCACAGAAATGTCGCCGGCTAATTGACTGAGTGGGTGACCCCGTAACAGAGCTGAGGTTTATGACTGTCTATATGCTGTGTGTGTGTGTGTGTGTGTGTGTGTGTGAGAGAGAGAGAGAGAGAGAGAGAGAGAAAGGGGGAGATAGGATAAGGAGATTAATAGAGGAGGAAACGTGTAATGTCTTGAGGCCTTGTGAAAGGCAGGTAGGGACAGCGTGAAACTTTTTATAGGATAAGGATGGATGGTTCCATTTCTGGTCTGCTCTCTGCCTGGCATGTGTTCATGCATATGACCTTTCTATCCTGTTTCTGCATAAATCTACGTACTTTTAAACTTTTTTTTTTTAACTGCATAAAATTAATACTTGGCAAACTGCTGTGATTTATTTGTATAACTATTGCTTAATGCCAAAATAGGTTTCTGAGCACTTTAGAAAGTATATATAAAAAGCACACAACATTACTATAAAAGCTATATTTTGTTTGGACTTTTTTTTTGAAAGATGAATACTGGACTGCAAAAAATTGGAGAGGATATTAACTGAAGGATATTAACTGTGCTGTGATCTGTTCATTAGGTCCAGCATGTGATAATCAGGACAGTTTGCCTAAAAAATTGGATTGAATAAAATCCATACAAGCAGTGGCGGAGCTTCATGCTCCGGCACCGAGGGGCGGAGAGCAGGTGGGGGCAGGGCTGGTGCGCGTCAAGGGGCGTGGTGCACCACCTACAGGGGTGTGGCACCTAGTGCAGGTGGGGGGGCAGTCACAATGACACCCCACCGGGTTCACGCTGCCAGGGGCGGTGTGCTCCCCCCCTACTCCTCTTCCTCCGCCAGTGCATACAAGAGAATCTTCTCTAGACACCTCTGCCAGTGGGAAGGGCCACAGCTCAGTGCTAGAGTATCTACTGTACATGCAGAAGATCCCTTGGGCAGTCCCCAGCATCTTCTATTCATGAGGACTAGAGCCTTACAGTATTTTTAGATGAAGGACAATGATTCAGTGACATCATCTGCACTGCATGCAGAAAGTCCCAGATTTAATCCCCAGTGGCATCTCAAGGTAAGGGTAGGAAAGACCCCCTGCCTGAAACCTTGGACAGAGCTGCTGCCAGTTAGTGTTGACAGTACTGAGTTAGATATATGAAGGTCAGACTTCCCTGGGTTCATAGATGTGATTATGCATATGTTTCACTTGTAATTAAGAACGAGGGGCTTGGCCTTTATCAACTGACCCAATCAAATTATCCTCTGTTCATGTGTGGATTTGCTGAATTGCAAAGCTGAAAATGATTTTAAACAGGAAAATGCTAAAACACCAACACCCCATACTTTAAGCCACTAGTGTGCTGCAAGTTCGAATGTTGTACTTTAAGTGCATGATGTTAAGTATCCTTCTGGCACCTACTGAATACTTACAAAATTATTCCAGGAGGCTTTTTAACTGAACTCTGAGTTTGTAATTTTTAACTGATTTTAATTTGCATTGTGTATTGTGTTTCCTTGGACAACTGACAACTGTGATTGAGCAGTATATAAATGGTTGAAATACATAAATAAATAATAGGCAAGACTCAGCCTCACATGATCCCAGAGCTTCCCTCCTAAATTGCAGGAGGTTGGACAAGAAGACCCTTGGTGTCGCTCCTAAATCTAAAATTTACGATTCTGCTCCAGCTAACTTCCCAAAAAACATTGCTTATTTCGTGGCCCCTGGAATATTGCAAAAGGGGCGTATATCCTGTAACAAATGATGATCTGAAAAGCAAGAAGCAGGCAGAAGCAACAGGTTGCGCTGCTGTCTGTCTGCCATAGCAAAAGCTGTTTCTCCTGACGCTGCACTGCTGTGTTTCCCAGATTTAATGCCTTCTCCCCTTTTCATTTTATCTTGTCTGTAGGAGCATGGCATCCCTATTCCAGTGACGCCCACCAATCCATGGAGCATGGATGAAAACCTTATGCACATCAGGTGAGACGATAAGCCACCCAGAGATGGGCAGGGTACAAATACAGTGGTACCTCTGGTTACGTACTTAATTCATTCCGGAGGTCCGTTCTTAACCTGAAACTGTTCTTAACCTGAAGCACCACTTTAGCTAATGGGGCCTCCCGCTGCTGCCGCACCACCACCGCGCAATTTCTATTCTCATCCTGAAGCAAAGTTCTTAACCCAAGGTACTATTTCTGGTTTAGCGGAGTCTGTAACCTGAAGCATATGTAACCTGAAGCGTATGTAACCTGAAGCGTATGTAACCCGAGGTACCACTGTAATAAAGTTGTTGTTGTTGTTGTTGTTGTTGTTGTTGTTGTTGTTGTTGCTGCTGCTGCTTGAGAGCAAATGGCCACCCAGCCCAGTGTCCTGTTTCTGACAGAGGTCAGCCCTGTGCCACAAGCGGCTCAGGAGGACAAGAGACCTAGTTACTAATTAAACTTTTCTCCTTTTCTCCCTTTCTTGATCTCCATATTCAAAAGCTATGAGGCCGGGATCTTGGAAAACCCTAAGGTAAGCAGTGCCTACCAAGAAAAAACAAAGGGTACCTGGGAAAGGGTCATAGCTTGGCGGAACAGCACCTCCTTTGCTTGCAAAAGGCCCCAGGTCCAGTCCCCTATGGCATCTCCATGTAGGGATGGGAGAGACCCCTGCATGAAACCCCAGAGAGCTACTGTCAGTCAGGGAGCCAGTGTGGTGGTGTAGTGGTTAAGAACGTTGGACTCGTAATCTGGTGAACTGGGTTCACTTCCCCACTCCTCCACATGCAGCTGCTGGGTGACCTTGGGCTAGTCACACTTCTCTGAAGTCTCTCAGCCTCACTCACCTCACAGAGTGTTTGTTGTGGGGGAGGACGGGAAAGGAGATTGTTAGCTGCTTTGAGACTCCTTAAGGGGAGCAAAAGGTGGGATATCAAGTCTAAAACTCCTACTCCTCCTCCCCCCTTCTCCTCCTCCTCCTCCTCCCTCTCCTCTTAATTCCCGTTTCACTCATTGGCCTTGACAAGAAGCAAAATGATTTTTGTTTTTACCAGTTCTGCTAAAAATATGAACAATTCTTTCATTTATAGACATTATTATGCATACAATATTATATGCGTATGAACAGGTTTCCTAAAGCAGGGATAGCTGATGTGATGTTTTGGACTATATCTCCCACCAGTCACCATGCCCAGTGGTTAGGAATGGTGGTCCCAAACCAGTCTGAGATAATGTGGTGCAGTAGCTGGACTGGGACCTGGAAGACACCAGGGCTCAAATCCCCAATCAAACATGAAGCTCACTGGGCGTGACCTTGGGCCAGTTGCTGATTCTCTCAGCCCATTCTACCTCACAGGGTTGTTGTGGAAATTAAATGGGTGGTGGTGGAAGAGAACCACATAAGCTACCTTGAGTTCCTTGGAGGAAAAGGTGGGGTATAAATGAGATAAATAAAGTAATAAATAAAACTTCTGGTGCCTTGTTGGCTATTCCTGTACAAAAACAGATGCATACAACAAGATACACAACTGTATTAAAAAAATAATAACCATGTGTTAATAGGTAAAGCATGATGTTGCAGAACTACAGTACCACACAGGAGTAGCAATTTTTAATGCATATTATAGTTATAATATACTATTCCCCATGTATAATTCTGCATGAAAATACATGAATAGCTCAGGCATATGCTCAGTACAGGAGGTGGGCGGAGCTCAATGGGATCAGAACAGCCAGGTTCTGTGTACAATCCCGTAGTGGCCGTTGCCCATTGAGACTGGTAGTGTTATGTGGTAGGGCAGGAAACAGGAAGGCCAAACAATAGGAGGAGCCAGGCAGAGCCAATGAGAGGCAGAGCCAACTAACTCTCAGAGTGGTTTGACACTCAAGCCCTCTTCCCAGGGAACTCTAGGAACTGTAGCTCTTGGGAAGGCCTAACAACTCTCAGCACCTGTAACAAGCTGCGTTTCCCAGGATTCTTTGAGGGAAGCATCCCACAAGGCTTTGGACCTGTGCCTATTCCAGAGATCCCCCTTGCTTGAGCCCATGTGGATATTACTCCTTAAGCACTCCTATGGGGGGAGGGGGGCAGGCCCAGCAGGCACTGTCCACCCACTTCCAAGTGCTGTCCTCCTTGTCTGGCAGCTCTGCATGTCACTCCGGAGTTCCTGGGCATGGCCCTCGCTGCATCTTAATGGGGCTGGATGGCTTTGTTGCCTGCTGGTCCTAATCGCTTCCACTTTATGCTCTGCTGGACTTGCCACGCTCAGGGGAGCTACTTAAACTATCCATCAGCACTAATTAGACAATCAGGCACGGAGGGTTGGCCAGGGATGTGGGGGAGGTGATGATGGGTGAGAAAGTTTTCTGTGTGTGTTTGGGATAAAGGTTCTTGCGCCATTCCTGGTAACTGGGTGATGCCCTAGACTATGGCTTCTTGAAGCTTTCTGCCATAGAGGACTGCTAATGTGCTGCGAGATGTAAAATGAAAGGCTCCTGTAAGCACCAACTTACCCCCAAAGGGAGGGTGCTGTCATGTCTCTGCATGATTACTTTCCTCCCAAGGAAACATCACTTGAAAGAGGTTGGGAAGGCAGTTTAATTTGGTGTAAATCGTGCATAGTATTGTACTTCAAATGGTTGGGACCCACCCTGGAACCTTATGGTGAAGGGTGGGTAAATAATAATAAATACATCTACTACTACTATTACTACTACTAATTGTATCCAAGTAAGGTTTGCACCGAGTAGATCTATTGAAATTAATGCACGTAAGTTAGTCATGTTTATTAATTTTAATGGATCCACTCTAAATAGGATTAGCATTGAATACAACCCAACAACAACAACAATTAGTAAATTTATTTATCTATTTATAAAAAACATTTATAGACTACTATTTCATTTTTAAAAATCAAAGCAGCTTACAAAAAGAACACATAAAACCATACATTAAAACCATTAAAAACTTTAAAAACAGACATCAGTTAACCACTATGGGAATATGTATTCTTAATTGCCTGCATAGGCCTGAAAAGTTTTCAGCAGGTGTTTAAAAGTTAAAACAGAAGCCACCTGCCTAATAATAGTAAAATGTATACAACTAAGGTTTATCCCAAGTAGATCCATTGAAATTAATGAGTAGGACTTGATTGAATGCAGCTTACAACAACATCAACAACATATAGCATAATCTTATTGTGTGCCTGCTCTGAATCTCTGTGTTTTGATCATAGCAATGCAGAGAGGTGGAGCACAATAATTTGCCCCAAGAGAAGGCTGCCTGTCATATCCCTGCATGAGTCCCTGCTCTGGACTTGCTTGCTTCTTGCCAACCCCTGTTGAGGATAGGCATTTCTGCAGCATCTTGGTATTGGGTGTCATTTCATTCACACACACCCTCCTCCAGCAGAATAAGCCACTCACAGAGGAGGCTGCCTGTTGAATCTCTGCACCAGTCAGCACTCTAGGCTTGTCACCAATTAATTGAAAAGGCAGATGCAAGTAGGGGACTCAGGTAGTGGGGCTTGGGCTTAACTGAGTGTGGAGACATTGAAAACTGAGCCTTTGTGTGTGTGGGTGTAAAGTCAGAGGACCGCCTCTAAATTTTAATAAAGACAGACAGAATTCACTTCTCCCAGGCATTTGATGAAATCTGTAAAGTCTTTAAATTTGGTGGTAAGTCACCTCAGCACTGCCCCATGTTAGACAACCCACAAATAAATTAAAGATGGTGGAATTCCCTCTCTGCAGAGGTGCGCCGGCCACCCTCATTGTACAGATATGCTGAAAATGTACCTCTGTACTCTGGCCTTCAGCCACTGAGAAGTATATTTTAGGATCCATCCTATTCCTTTGCACAGCAAGTTGTTTTGACTGGGTTTGGATATTGGGTGGTATTCAGCTAGGTTTCCCCCATAGAAATTAACGAACACAACTAAGTTGGTCTCCTGCATTCATGTCCTCTTTGTTAGGGTTCCTACCTGTGAGAACCAAATGCTAGACTAGATAGGCCTTTGGCCTAATCCAGTAGCCAGGCTCTTTTGATGCTCTCCCTCCATTGTCAGAAGCAGGATGCCTCTGAATACCTGTTGCTGGGAATCACAGGTGGGGAGATTCACCAGCGCACTCATATCCTGCTTGTGGGATTCCCATTGGGATGTTTGATTGGCCCCGTGAGAACAGGATGCTGGACTAGCTGGGACGTTGACCTGACACAGCAGGCTTTTCTGACAGTCTTCAGTCCATTAATTTCAATAGGTGGACTATGAGTGAAGCTTACGTGAATCCATTGCATTTCCACCTCTCTCCAGTCCACACTTGAATCTTGTGCTTGAAGAGTGAGGGTAAGAAACCTAATTAATGAATGATCCCCTGTTTTTCCTCCTGTGAAATGGGCATTTTCTGGTGCCCATAACAAAACCTTAAGTTTCTAACTGTGTCCCTGCCCACCCCCACCCCGCTAAAAAAATAAAAAAAACGTTCCTAGGGTATATATACAGAAATGTCTATATTCAAAACACACACTCGCTCATGCAACAAGCCCATCTGTACAAAAACCTAATGAAACAAGGTTATGACCCGCTCTAAAGCAAGAGAGATTGGATTCTCCCTCCCCCTTCGCTCCATTTCCCCCTTCCTAACGATATCTTTTACATCAAAGAAAAAAAAATGCTGCATTTTCATGTATGGGTCTGTTATTTTAACAACACACACACATGTACTCAAAATGCGTAAACGCAGAAGCCCAAATTATACGGGCGGCAGATTCCAATTTTACTCTGGCTGTGCTTTTCAGGAAGGCTTGATCATACTTATTTGGAAAGCAAGGAAGAACCTGTGCTCAGATCATGAAAAACTTTAGTACTCCAGGTTGGTGGGGTGGGTGGGGGGTGAGGGAAGCAGAACGAAGGCAGGTGGGAGAGGGGGGGATCAGGAAAGGGAAAGGTAAAAGCAGTGCTTTTTTCTGGGGGGGACGCAGGGGTACACATACCCTTAAACATTTTGTGTATCTAAGTTGGGCCTCATTGAGAGGCGGTATTTCAATATGAGTAGGAAAATGAGAGTACCCCTAAACATTTTTTTTTTAAGAAAAAAAGCTCTGGATAAAAGGCAGAGAAGAATTGAGTGCCTAGAAAAGGCACACATCTGTATGTGAAATATTTAAAACTCTTTAACCAAATGTCTTGAAAGCAAAGTTGGGTCTATAGTTACAATTCCCTAAACAAGGGCCGTTAAATAAAACAACTAAATAGATTATTTTTAAAAAAATAATTAAATAAATACATCAACATGGCATTATGGGCTTCATTCCATCATTTGGGTACATGCTTTTGCAAATTCTATTCCCCCCTTAAAAAGAAGAAGAAGAAAAATGCCCCAGTTCAAACAACATAGAGGTTTGCTATAGTATATCAATGCCTCCTTATTTATCCCACACCATAGGAGGGCTGGTCTTGGGATGTCATCTTTAAAGGGATGAAGGGGCAATGGGGAAAGAATGAAGGTGGGGGGAGAGGGAGGGAGGGAGGGAGGGAGGAGGCTGGGTGATTGTGGGGAGGGTGTGTGTGCATGAAGAATCAGGGAGTGGGGCAAGAAGAGGAAAAAATTGGAAGTAAATGGTCCATGAACTAAAGTGTGATGTACAGCTATCGATGCTGCAAATGGTTTATTCATCCAGGGTTGATATTGTTGTGCCTGGGACTGAATGAACTCTTTTCAGGGTACCCATATGAAGTTAAAGCAAGTAAATTTCTATCTTCCGAGGTATTAGCTGCCTCATTGCTCCTCAATCGGGCCTCACAGAGGCAGAAAATAGCTCAACCATCTGTTTTCAAATCCCTCCGGCTGTCAGGTCTGGGGGGGGGTCATGTCTGTTGGGGGGGTGATGATGGCGAAAAGGGGTGGAGGAGGAGAAGACGAAGGGACAGGGTGTCAGCATATCAGCACCCTCTACTCTCCCCCCCCCAATCTAACTCCTGCTGCAACTCAAAATAGAGAGAGGTTTTCAGGGGGGAAAAGTAGCCTGAACACCCGCCGTTCATTTTGGTCCATGGAGATCTAGGGTGGCAGCACCCGCCAGCCCCAGCTGGCTTAGCCAACAGCCATGGGTGGTGGGAAGCATGGTCCAACAAGGGCTGGAAGGCTTACAGTTCCCGCATAGTCAGGACACCAGTACATTGGGGTGGAGAAGCTGGAGTTCTTCCATGATGGGGTGCTGTCGTGGTTGGAGGCAGTCATGCTTCTGAACACCAGTTGCTGGAAGCTACTGGAGGGAGGAGGGCTCTCGCGCTTGGGTCCCGCTTGTGGGCTTTCCCTTGGGGTATCTGGTTGGTCACTGTGGGGCTGCTGGGCTAAGTGGGTCACTGCCCAAGGGCTCTTCATATGTTCTTATTCTCTGATGTTGTTGGACTCTAGTATGACCTAGTGGTCAGAGATGCTGGGAACTGGAGTTTCCCCCCACAAAAAAATGGAGCTATACAATTAGGGATGGAGAAGAAATTGGTTTCTTTTCTTCTTTAAAGCTATGAAATTTGCAGTGTGTGAACTGCAAACACAGCCATCCTTCAAAATTTGAACTTTTGAATCTGTACTTTCTGAATTTTGCAGTGCAGTTTTCCAACCAACTAACGTTTACAATTATGTAATACTGCGGGTTCCTGCCCCTGTTCACATTGCTCAGCAACCCCACCTGCCCTCTACCAAAATCTCACCCCTTGCCAACATAGTGCCCCTCCCTTTACACCTCACCTTTGCGCCCCTATCCCCTCACAGCTCTGATGAATTTTCAGGAGATGGCTTTTATTATTATTGCAAATTGCTGCCGGAATCTAGAGGACTGAATTTAATATTGGAAAAATGAGAAACTGAGAGGACCGGGACTGACTGATCCCTTCCTCCCTCCCTCCCTGATCCCTGAAATATAGGAAAGAGAGAGGCGTGTTTGTCACACATTCCTGTACCTAGGTTGCACATTCTCTGGCATGGTTATGGTGCAGCGGACGTCAGCATCAGGGCCTTATTCAGAGTCCAGCCTGGGGGCTCACAAGCCCAGCAGAGTGCCCAGGGGCTGGTGAAACTGTGATCTCCAGAGGACAATATGTCCAGAGGGAAATTCCCAAAATGTGAGCTGGACCCCAGTGCTTCCAGGGGTTGAGCTTCCCAAAATGTCTCCCAGCAATGAATCAAAAGAGAAACAAAGGCAGGATTGTTTGGCCGTTACTCCGGCTTAATTCAGGGGGTATAGCCCACTGTTTTTTGTTCATGTGTCCCCAGAACCCCAAGGACATCTGTTAGATTTCGATCTAACTAAAAGTGGGGCCTGCCACAAAATGTTGCAGCATGCACTTCTCTTTTTGCAGGAGTGTTCCTCTTTAGGGTTCTCGCTAGCCATTAGCCCCTCCAAGATATTATAAGCTGTTGCTGCTTAAGCAGACATCCTTTCACCATTTTTATTTTCCAAAATGACATCCCATGAGAACTGATCATTCTCAGAATTCAGGGCACATGTTTGATTTGGGGTGCATGTTTGGCCCCACAGATGTTATCTTGGTACACTTTAGATTCCCCCAAAGTATGCCAATACATCTCCTTTTGTCCTCAGTGGACTCCTTTCACCTCTAATTGTGTTGGCATTTCATTCTAGCATTTGGCGTTGGTGGGAAGAAGCTTTCCATCATGGTCGTAGAAAGAGGTTTTGTTTTTTGTTGTCCTTTAATAGCACTGGAACTTGGAAGTGCGTGTGATGGGCTAAAGGGGCTCGATGGTCCTTTGCAGGCCCCAATCCTCACCACCAAGCACCAACCAGGCAATGGCTCCTGAGGAGACTGTATCTGGACACTACCAGGAGGCTCCACCAAGATTATGGTAGGGAAGGGCCCCACTTGCAGGACCTCAGCTAGAATGAAGGGTGCAGAAACCTGGAGGGTATAAAAAGCCCCACAGTAGGGAGAAGGCAGGTTGTGGAAGACCTCGTTTCTCAGCAAATTTTGGTTTGTGGGCCTGCAATGATGCAGTTGCGATGCAGTTTGGAAAAGAAGAGCCTCAGACTACAACCTCAAGGCTCTATTACTGCAATGCGCTCTAGGTAGGGCCTCCAGCAGGCCTGGTTGGAAAGTGCAGATGGTACAGTATGGGGTAGTCGGGCTGCTGATGGGGGCACCTAGTCAATAACATGGGAGACCCTTGTTAGAACAGCTGTACTGGCTGCCCATCAATGACTGAGCCAGGTTCAAGTTGTTAATTTACAAAGCCCTGAACAACTCTGATCCAGGGTACCTTGGGGACGGCCTGAACCTTTATATCCCAGAACGACCACTCGTTCTTGCAGGAGCATTGCAGGTCATTGTTGAGTTTCATCTGAAAACAAAAAGAAACTGAGCCTGGAGTGTCATGGCCCCAGCCCTTTGGAACTATTTGCCAATAGAGATTCAGCAGGGACCTTCTGTTTTAACTTTTAAATGCCTGCTGAAAAAATTTCTATTCTGTCCAGCCTTTGTAGGCTATTAAGGAAATTTCTTTCTATAGTGAGTTGATAATCTCTGATTTTTTAAAGTGGTTTTTTAAAAAATGTATATAGATATCATCATTGCAAGCTGCTCTGCTTTTTTTGATGGTATAATTTTTTTATTTCTATAAGGAAATAAATAATTGCTGATGTCAGCTGCATCCCAGCTACCTGAGAAACCTGGAAAAGATCCTATCTTCCAGTACTGGGAATATATTCCATTGGGAGCTTCATTAACCAAAATGGAGCTGCACCCACTTTTTGTTGGTGAGCGAGTTCAATCTGTAATGTTTAAATAATTTAAGTTGCACATCTCCCCACTGCTCCATTTCCCCCTCCCCCTTATGGCTGCCCCCTAGCCTTCTCCTTGGGCACTCCCATCTGCTGGTGGTGTCTGCTTGATGGGATAAATGTTCTAGTTGGACCACAGCCAGGGGCTCTTTGTACTAAGTGGAAGCCTTTCCCAGTGACTTGAACAACTTCTGATCCAGGGGGCTGTGTGTATATGAGGGGTTTCCTTGGAAGACCCTACATACACACACCCTGAATTAGGACCTAGGAAGCTGCTGTATTACTGAGTCAGTCCATCTAGCTCAGTATTGCCTTTTCTGACTGGCAGCTGTGGCTTTCCAGGTTTTCAGACAGGGATGCTCTCCGAGCCCTACCTTGAAGAAACCAGGGACTGCTGGGGACTTTCTGCGTGAAAGGCAAATGCTCTAACGCTGAGCCACAGTACCTTTGGAGAAGAACTATACCTCAGTGGTGGGTCACCAGAGGTGAATCTCTGCTTTCATGAACAACCAAATTTTCTAGTCCCTATGGGGTACTTGAAAGAGCTTGCGGAGTATCCAGTCCTTCTGCTTCTGAATTAGAGAAGGACTGGACACTCCACAATTAAATAGGAAGGCATAGGAAGAGGCCAGCTCACCCATGAGGCAGGCTGAGCCAGTCGCCTCAGGTGGCGGAAGCCCAAGAGGAGGCATCCCTGCAGGGACCCTGCCCACATCACCACCTCTGCTGGTGGCAGAGAAGTGTCTCCAGCAACAGCTCTGACCCAGCAAGATCTCGGGGAAACTCACCAGAACCTACTGTTGCTGCCTCCACTTTGCTGGCACTGCCACACAACACATGCAAGGGAGGCACCTTCCCATTTCATCTTCGGTGGTGAAATGGGACATGCCACTCCTGCATAGGAAGTTGCCTTCTCCTCAATCAAACTATTGGGTCCACCTAGTTCAGTGTTGTCTTTCCCCAGTCCTACCTGGAGACGCTCAGGGTCGCACCTGGCACTTTCTGAATGCAACACAAGCTCTCTGCAATTAAGCTGCGGGCCTTCCCCTAAAAATGAGTTAAGATTCTAGTCCTTATGGTTCTGAATGAAAGGCTGATTTAAATGGGGACATAGGGAGCTGCCTTATACTGAATCAAAGCCCTGGTCCATCTAGCTCAGTACTGTCTATGCTGACTGGGAGTGCCTCTCCAGAGTTTCAGGCAGGAGTTTTTCCCCAGCTCTATCTGGAGATGTTGGGGATTGAACCTGCATGCAGAAGCAGAGGCTCCACATTATTCTAAATCATGGAGGGGAACTGGATGGGCTAGTACTGCCTCCAGCAACAGGTAAGAATGTAATATCTTCATTTAGTTATCATTGCAATAGCTTTTGACAGGCTTGATCTCCAGTGCATCTGTCTAAACTGTTTCAACCAGCGGTGGAAGCCCCCTTATTTCACAGGGGATTTCTTAACCATGCACCATGCAGAATGAATACTTCCTTTAGCCAGCCCTGAACCTACTACTGCCCTTGGGCTGATCTTATTGTAAAAAGAACCCACCTGGAACAGAATTCTTCATTGGGAGCCATGCCCACATTTTTATATTTTAAAATTTGTTTCATGACATCGTATTGCTGTTAGCTGTTCTGAGCAACGTTTGTGGAGAGGTAGTTAGTAGGCTGGTTTCAAAAAAAATATCTTCATCTGTGACTCTTTAAGGAATGTGGGGCTTCCAGCAAAGACAAAAACAGAAATTAGGTTCAGTTGAGCTCACATTTTAATTCAAATCTACCTCATTTGAACTTCCTGAAAACAGAAGCACAATGATGCTTTGAAATATGTGTGTCGTCAGATTTTGTGCTGTGAAGTTCGGCAAGCAAATAATGTGTCTGAAAATATGCATGAGGAAGTATGTATGAAAATGCATGCATTGGTGAAAATTAATCTTTATTAGGGAGCATTTTCTAGTATCATTATAGAAAATGGCTTGCATAATTGTGCATTATGCAGTATGCTAGTATGGATTGTCTGATGCTGCATGGCAACCAACATATACGGTGATTTTTTTTTTAATGGGCAGTATAATTTGTGAGTTTGGAACTGGCCCACCAAAAACTGGGCAAAGTCATGGTGAAGTCAAGTTTTGGTCCACCATCTTGATTCAAAATGACATGTTGACAAAAGCCACCTACTTCCACCTTCATGCCAAGTATATCTCAAGAGGCATCCAAATGCATAGAGAAGCGACAGACAGACAGACAGACAAGCAGACAAACAAGTAGACAGACCACTTTTTAAAATATATAGTACAGTGGTAACTCAGGTTAAGTACTTAATTCGTTCCGGAGGTCTGTACTTAACCTGAAACTGTTCTTAACCTGAAGCACCACTTTAGCTAATGGGGCCTCCTGCTGCCGCCACACCGCCAGAGCACGATTTTTGTTCTCATCCTGAAGCAAAGTTCTTAACCTGAGGTAATATTTCTGGGTTAGCGGAGTCTGTAACATGAAGCGTATGTAACCTGAAGTGTATGTAACCTGAGGTACCACTGTATACACATGTTAAAAATACACCTTTAAATTTGGCAACTGATGCATAAATGCGGCAAACTAAACTTTTAAGATTGGGAGGGGAGTGAAACCAACATGGACAGATTGGTTCATCGCTAGGTCCCTGGAGTTGGGAAGCAAGTGGTTTCTCAGTGGACTTGATGCAAACCTGTATCAGCTGTACAGTTTATACAGCTAGAGATGTCACCCACCCTTTCTCAAACTGAATTTATCTTTTCAAACCCCTGTAAACATCAAGCCATCCTGCATTCGGGCCTAGATGTTGTGCACAGTTCCGCTCTCCAGCCGTTGGCGTAACATGATGCCTCAGAGTCGGAGGCTGGCCCAGAAAAGAGCTGGACTCTGTGAAATTGCAAAGCCAGCAAGTAGACAGAGGAATTTATTTCCACATGCCCAGAGAGATTCCCTTATTCTCTCTCCCCCCCCCTTTCTCTTCTTCAGCTCCACCCCCCACTTACTGCATGCCCGCAAATGTGGAAATTCATCAGAAGCCCCCGAGGCATAAACTAATTATGGGAATGTTGTTGCTCTTTTTCCCACCAGCCCCGTTTTAAGAGATAAGACACCCCTGTGCTGTAAAAATCTGGTGAGGGGGGTGGAAAAATATATATACATAAAGGTTGATGTGTTTTGAAATGGCTTTTTTGCTTTGCTCCTCTATTTCCCCCCTGGGTGTATTAACCTTGGGGACACCGTCAAAATGCACAGTCTCCCAGAGCACCTGCTGGGGTCAAGGCTAGTCATTAGTTTTTCGGTCAGTGCAGAATAAACCCCATTTCTCTCCCTCTCTCTCTCTCTGGAAGTGTATGGGGTTCTGCCTCTATCTTTTCCCTCTCTGCCAAAGTCGCATTCCCCCCACCCTCCGCCGTTTTCCCTGCCTGACTTGTTCCTCCATAGCTATTCCACCTCCAGCTGTGGGGGCGTCAAAGGAAAAGATGAGATCAAGTTGAGGGGAAAAAATTGTCTGATTCCCCACAAGGCCCTTTGTTCCCAAACACCTCCGGTGCTCTCATTTTGCAAAGGGTGGCAAAATAATAATAAAAAATCCCAACCCTTCCTTTGGCAGGGTTTCTTTCTTTCTTTTTTTGCTGCCTGAGCAGTCTTAGGCTTTTAAAAAGAGGTGTTTGTGTGTGTGTTTGTGTGTGTGTGTGTGTGTGTGTGTGTGTGTGTGTGTGGATTGCATGCATAGGAGGCTGGGAAGTTGTCAAAGGGAAGTTGTTAAGAGCTCCAAGGAAGCTCAGGGGAAGTATATCTCTGAATGCCCAACCATCACACTCTCTCATGATGCTAGAACTCGTGGACATCTGATGAAGCTGAATGTTGGAAGATTCAGGACAGATTACAGAAAGTCCTTCTTCAAGCAGGACATCGTTAAACTATGGAACTCACTCTTGCAGGAGGCAGTGCCGACCACCAACTAGGGTAGCTTTAGAAAAAGATTGAACAAATTCATGGAGGAGAAGGCTATCAATGTCTACTAGCCATGTTGACTCTGCTCTGCCTCCATGGCTGGAAGCAGCAGTCCTTCCAAACCCCAGTTGCTGAAATCCTGCTTGTGGGTTTCCCACCGGCATCTGGTTGTCCACTACATGGACCATTGTCCGGATCTAGCAGGTTCTTCTTATGCTTTTATGTTCCTGTGTTAAAGCCATTAGCAACTCCAATGAAGCCCCTATGACCAGAGGCAAGATGCCAGACTGCCATGCTCAGAAGGTCTTGTGGTTTATTCATGAGATCCCAGAAGTATTCAGCTGGGCTGCTGTTGGGGAGAGACTGCTGGCTAGACCTTCGTCTGATCCAGCCAAGGCAATGCTTGGTTTCTTAAAAGGAAGTTCTGGCCAGGCAACTCTACAACATCAGATTGTCCCACAAGCAAGCACTTGATTGCACCAGAAACACTCTCCCCACTTGTGCTTCCCAGCAATTGGTATTCAGAGGCTTCTGACAATGGAGGAAGAACGTGGATTTGTATGGTACTCTTTTTGAAGTCATCCTAGTTGGTAGCCATCACCACAGCCTGCAGGGAATGTTGTAATGTAGGCAGGACCATGTGAGAACGCAGGACATGCTGGTCCATAGCAGCATAGTGTGTGTGTGGGGGGGGGGCACAAGGGCAGTTGCCCCAGGTGCAAAATTGTTAGGGGTGCAAAATTTCAACACTTGGTGCTGCCTCAATACAGCTGCATGCTTCCGTAGCTGAGCTCCATGCAAACCAGGAAGTGACCTTTCCAGACGACAGAACAGCTTTTTTTCTTATATCTGCAGCTGTGATCTCCCTGGGTGATGCAGATGCCATTAGGCAGTTGAATGCGCATGCGTACTCTGTCCGTTTCCCTCCTTCCCCCTACTCTCTGTGTGGCCACCAGGCACTGGTAGCCCGTGCTATGCCACTGGCTATCCAATCAACTTGTCTCTCTATCTTGGCATTCTCCTTCCCAACAGTGGCTGACCAGAAGCTATAGAGGCATGGTGACAGCCCCATCATTCACACCTTCTTCCCTCCCAGCATTTAGTATGTCAAAGGTTATCTAAACTTTGAAAACTAGAGTTTTTGCTGCTAGGTCTTATGGCTGGTTTCTAGAAATAGATCCTTTTCCCTATCTATTTAACCAATACTTTTAGGAAAAGCTGCTTCTGCTTGTAACCAGTGTCATGTTCCATAAGTCTGCTATTGACAGAACATTGCTGAAAATTATCAGAAGATATTTTTCCTACCCCCCCCCCCGAAATTTTATTTGTTCACCCCTTTCCCCCTGAAAATGAGCTGCATTCAGCAGAACATTCCCTGAAGTCCTTGTGTGCGGTTGACAACAAATCATGAGTGGACATGTATTGATGATATCACAGGCACTAGCCAGTAGGTGCCTGCACAGTCATCTCTCCTCCCGCCCCTGGTTTGAACTGATCAAAGCCACCCTGAACTGATTTCAGAGCTCACCCTGGGTCAGAAACAAATGTATGCTTGTACTGTGAATGCCAGGAGGGGTTTTCCAAACCACACCTTCCATTCCTGTCTTCACTCCCAAATTTCCAGGGCTTAGGTGATTTGCATCCAGTGTTGCTAACACTCATTTCTCTCTCTGTCTCTCTGTCTCTCTATCTCTTCTCTCTCTCTTACAGAACCAGGCACCCCCTGGCCTTTACAAAAGGACAAGAGACCCTGCTACAGCCCCAGACACTCCAGACATCTTAGAGATTGAATTCAAGAAGGGTAAGGACAGTCTTTTTGCAATGCTGCATTGTGGCCACATTCGGAAGAGTGAGTACAGTTCTGGTCACAACATCTAAAACAGGGGTCAGCAAACTTTTTCAGCAGGGGGCCGGTCCACTGTCACTCAGACCTTGTGGGGGGCCCGGACTATATTTTGGGAAAAAATAATGAACGAATTCCTATGTCCCACAAATAACCCAGAGATGCATTTTAAATAAAAGCACACATTCTACTCATGTAAAAACACACTGATTCCCGGAATGTCCGCGGGCTGGATTTAGAAGGCGTTTGGGCCAGATCCGGCCCCCTGGCCTTAGTTTGCCTACCCATGATCTAAAATAAAAATGTGTTGTACGCTTGGAAATGGTGCAGAAAAGGACACTCTAAATCAGGGGTGCCCAAACTTTTTTCAAAGAACATGCGTGAGGGCCGACCAAAGTTGTTGAGTTCTTTTTAGTATTGAAGTTGCTGAGTTTTTACCCCAGGACGTATACTGCCACGGGGGCCAGATTACATTGACTGGTGCACCGCATTAGGCCTCCAAAACAGACTTTGGACATGCCTGCTCTAAATAGTCAGGGGGCTTGGAGCAAGCTTTGAGGTGAGGCTTTGGTGCTTTTCAGTAGAGTTTGTTAACATATGAATCCAAAGGCCATCAAACAGAGTAATCAGATGATGGGAAAACAAGCTTTGGTTGATCTACTGATTAAGAACCTAAGAGACTGTTGGATCAGGCCAGTGGCCCATCTGGTCCAGCATCTTGTTCTTAGAGTGCCCAACCTGATGCTTCTTCTGAAAAAAACTCAAAACAGGACCAGAGCCCAGGGGCACTATCTCTTCCTGTGGTTTCCAACAACTGGATCAGAAGCATTACTTCTTCTGAACATGAAAGCAGAGCAGAGCCTTTGTGGCTACTAGCCATTGATAGCCTTCTTCATGAATTTGTCTCTTAAAACTATCCAAGTTGGTGGCCTTTACTGCCTCCTGTGGGAGTGAATTCCAGAGTTACTATGTGCTGCATGAAAATCCCTTTTCTTTTATCTGTCCTGAATCTTCCAACATTCAGCTTCATTGGATATCCACAACTTCTAGTGTTATGAGGGAGAAAAACGCTTTTCTGTATCCATTTTCTCCATGCCATGCATAATTTTATCATTGTCTATCATGCTGCCTTTTTTCTAGACTAATAATAATAATAATAAAAATCCCTAAAGCTCCAACCTTTCCTCATAGGAGAATCGCTTCAGCCCCTTAATAATTTCCAATTCTTCAATATCCTTTCTGAGGTGAGGTGACCAGAATTGTACACAGTATTCCAAACACTATCACACCATAGATTTTTATAAAGGCATTATATCCACATTTTAATTTTCAATTCCTTTCCTAACGATCCCTAGCATGAAATTTCCCCTTTCCACAGCCACTGTGCACTGGGCCGACATTTTCATAGAGCGATCCACTGCGACGCCAAGGTACAATATAGTTAATAGCCTGATCAAAGCACAAATAAATTAACCGGTAGAGAAAGCGAAGGCCCATCAATGGATTCTCCCTCCATCACCATGTGTCCACCCAGCATCCCTACTGGACGACACAGAGTGATGCAGTGAGGTTTAATAACTCACTCTGTGTTTTGAGAGAAAGGCATGCTCTGGCACCCACAGAAACCCACACGCACCCACATGCTACCCTCCTTTCGCCTGCAAACACATCCTTGTTTTACCCCCTAGTTAATTTATTTGAAGTTCTAATCTAGTTATTAACTATTTTAAAAGGGATAAGCAGCTTTCCTGGACAATGCCTGCACTCCTCCAGGCGGGCCACGTCCGATCGCTGTCCGAAAAGGCTACAATAGACCGCGAAAGACGATGGCGAGGAGGTGCTGACGGCTGTGCTGACCAGAAAGAGATTTAGGGTTCATTATCGCCGGGGCTTACATTTAATAGTCATTTACAGCCGAATTCATAAACCCTCCAGTCTCCTAGCCCACTTTTTCTTTCCTGTGTATGTGTGTGTAAGGCGCAGGGGGGACAACAAAAAAATAAAATATATAAATGGGTTTAGAATGGAGACGCTGACAGGCAGCCTTCACCACACAGCGGGCCTTTTGTAATAAAGACTAGAAAGGAAGCTATTGAATCCTGATTAGTGACTGATAAAGCTCTATATGGTAATGAGGAGGGCAGATGGAAGAGAGATTAGCCTCTGAACAGGCTCACCGGCCTCCCCCCACTGCCAAGTTTCCCCCTATTTTTCTTTTATGGGTCTCCCCCTCTCTTCTCCACCTCCCCACACATCTCCCCTGTGTCCTGCTTCCGTATACATTTATTGCTCATTTCATACTGGGGGGGGGGGGAGAGAAGAAAAGAGCGGTTTCTTTCTCTTTCAGTCACCACCTTGGGCTCTTCATGTCTTTCCCTCATGCTCTTAAAAAGAACAGAAAATAATATTTCTTTCTGTTTTGGTTGCCACACCTCTGGGCTTCCCACTCTCGGGGTTCCTGCCACTTCCCCTCACTGTCACCCTCTTAAAAATAAAATGAAAGTAAGTGTATTCTTGAATTCCCTGAGAATCTTCTTGGTCTTTGGCCACAAACAGTCCCAAGTCAAGCTCCCTATTCATTCCTGTCAGGTGGATAACTGGGGACATGTGCGGCATTTGTCCGCCAAATGGATGTTAACAGGGGCCGTGCGCTGTGTTTTCACTTGCGCCTCAGTTTTCCCGTCCTTTCTCCTCCTCCTCCTTTTTTAATTGTGGGGTGGGGGTGTAGAGTTTGTCCGCCGGGGCCGAGTCTCGGTGGCTGGTGGAACAGAAGGTGCGACGGGCTGAGACAATGAGGGAGCGTGAAATTTAATTAGTCGAGGCCTTACCCGCAATTTCAAGCTCCTCAAAAAAAAAAAAAGAGGTGGGGGGGAATAGACGGGCGGGTGGGAAGGGGCAGTTGTATGTGGGAGGGGGGAAACTTTTATTGCCTTAAAAAAAAACCCCACCTCTTTTCTCTCAGGGCTTTTTTTCGGCCTCGTATTGTGTGAGGGTTCACCCGACCCCGCTTTTTAAAGGGGGAAAAAAACACCAGAGCCTTCTGAGTGGAGCAGCTTAGCCATGCCTTTTTAAGAAGTTATTTAGAGTTCATATCTGTCACATCTATTTAACACGTCCAGGGTGATGTTTTAAAGAGGCGCTCTTGACATTAATAAGGGGATTTCAAAGTCCAGTTCCCCTGTTACCCTCCCTGCCCGTCTGTTTCCTGTGCCGACTTTTTCTCCCCCACCCCGTCCATCTCCATGTCCCTTTTCTCTTGGCTGACAGGTGTCCCCATCAAGGTCACCAATGTCGAATACGGCACTGCTCACCATTCGTCCCTCGAGCTCTTCGTTTACCTGAATGAAATTGCGTAAGTTTCCCCGTCTGTGTTGGCCCCATGGAAGGATGAAGGGAGAGTGAAATTCATTTTGGTTCATGTTTAACATCAGACCTACCATAATTTGTGCTTTCTGGAACGATACATGAACCACAAACGCAGCCATCCTCTGAAATTTGCCCTTCTCCCAATTTTGCACTGTGGTTCTCCAGCCAATTAAGGTGCCCCAAAATGCATCAAATAGGATAAAGCGTGTGTAAGAAAAGGAACATATTTACTGAAGATAACATACAAAAATGCATTATATTACCCGGATTAAAATGTCAAAACGCAATATTTAAAACAGTTTAAAACACCTTACAATCACAAAAATAAGCCGGGTCCAATATATATATATATACCTCATATAAGGCAGTGTTCCTGTGAGAAAGAGGGAGAGGAAATATACATGTCCCTCCTTGTCCTTCTTGTTTATTACTTGCCCTTCACCATAAAGACCTAGGGTGGGTTACAGCCATTTAAAGCACATGCAAGTTGGAAACAACTTGCAGTCATAGAAATACAGTGGGCCCTAAAAATATACACCTCAGGTGTCAAAGGCTAGGATGAAGAGGTGTGTCTTTAGCATTCACTGGAAGCTGTATAGTGAAAGTGCCCGACACAACTCTGTGGGGAAGGAGCTCCACAACTTAGGGGCTGCCACAGAGAAGGCCCTCTCCTGGGTGTCTGAGGGTGGTGGAACAACCAAGAGGTCCCCCTCTGCCAGTCTTGGCACCTGGGATGTTATGTAGGGAAGGAGGTGACCTTTCAGGTATATGGGGCCTGAGTTGTTTAGGGCTTTCAAAACACTAATGTAAACACTTTGAATTGGGTCTGGAAACAAACTGGCAACCAGTGCAGCTGATTTAAAATGGGAGGAGGGGTATGTGGGTTCTAAATTTAACCCCATCCACTGAACCTGGCACCAGCTGAAGTATTGGAGTCATGTTCCAGGGCAGAGCACATTGCAGTAATCCAATTTGGAAGTTTCTAGAGCATGGAGTACAGTGGCTAAGTCATCTGTCCAAAAGGGGTCAAAACCCTTGTACCCAGCCATCCTGTGAGAGACCTTTGCCCTTTCCCTTTCCCATCATCCTTTGCTTCTGGTGTTTTGCACTGCCTTGCCTGCAGGTTTAGAAAAACATAGAACCATGGAATTTTTTAGAGTTGGAAGGGACCCCAAGGTCATCTATTCCAACTACCTGCAATGCAGGAATCTCAAACAGATCATACATAGCAGCTGGCCATCCAACCTCTTCTTATAAACCTCCAAGGAAAGAGAGTCCAGCATGTATTGTGGGAGTCTGTTCCATGCCTGTGAGCATTGACTCTCGCCTCCTTCCTCTCCACAGTGCCAGGCATGGTGTTGGGCGCATTGACATCGTGGAGAACCGGTTCATCGGAATGAAGTCTCGAGGTAAGCATTGTTCCTTCTGGACTTGCAAAGCTGCAGCTAAACCCAGACCTGACACACTAATTTGAGCTCCCTATATCAGAAGGGAAGGGGGCTCCCTACTATGTTGGCTTGCCTGGATGTCAGGATAATGTGTGGAGGCCCTGCTGGTGGTGCCACTGTACTTTGAGGCCCACGGATTGTGGTGTATGGGAGTGCCTTATTGGTGGTAGGCCCAAGAAGTGCCCACTCTTTGGAGGTGGGCCTAGCAACATTGCTGTACTCCTTGTTGATTAGTCATGCACCTCTTTGAGATGCACCTCTTTGCCTAAGTTTTTGGAAGCGGTTGAGTTGTTTAAATCTGGTTGGAGATCTGGCCCTTTGGCACCAAAAGGTTCCCTACTCCTTGCCTAATTATTGGGCTGGTGTTGGCTATAATCCAGTAACACACAAGCTGTACTTCCATTTCCTCCTTTCCTGAACCTTGGAAAGGACCATAGCTTAGTGACAGAGCATCTGTCTTGCAAGCAGAAGGTCTGAAGTTCAATCCCCAGCATCTCCAGGTAGGATTGAGAGAGATCTCCTGCCTAAAACCCTGGTGAGCTGCTGCCTGTCAGTGTAGATGGTCTGACTTGGTATAAGGCAGCTTCCTGTGTTTCCCCCAGACAAGGGACAACGTCTAAACCTTCTTTTCTGAGGTCACTCAAAACTTGGAGCAGTCTGTTCCAATCATTGCTCCTAATAGGTTGGAAACAGTATGGTGTGGTGGTTAGAGTGCTGGACTAGGACCTGTGATAAAGGTAAAGGTAAAGGTACCCCTGCCCGTACGGGCCAGTCTTGACAGACTCTGGGGTTGTGCGCCCATCTCACTTAAGAGGCCAGGGGCCAGCGCTGTCCGGAGACACTTCCGGGTCACGTGGCCAGCGTGACATCGCTGCTCTGGCGAGCCAGAGCCGCACACGGAAACGCCGTTTACCTTCCCGCTGGTAAGCGGTCCCTATTTATCTACTTGCACCCGGAGGTGCTTTCGAACTGCTAGGTTGGCAGGCGCTGGGACCGAGCAGCGGGAGCGCACCCCGCCGCAGGGATTCGAACCGCTGACCTTTCGATCGGCAAGTCCTAGGCGCTGAGGCTTTAACCCACAGCGCCACTTGCAGAGTTCAAATCTCCCACTTGCCATTGAAGCTCAGCCTAACCTACCCCACTGGGTTGCTATAGGGATTAAATGAGGACTACGACCTGGGAGTCCAAGGTTCAAATCCCTGTTTGGCCACGTAGCTCATTGGGTGTGACCTTGGGCCAGTCACTGCCTCTCAGCCTATAGCTTACCTCACAGAGCTGTTGTGGAGATTAATTGAGGAGGCGAAGAACCACATCTACCGCTTTGACCTCCGAGGAGATAAAAGGTGTTCTATAAATGCATTAAATAAATTCAATAAAAGTAATAAATAAATTGATAGCCTGGATAGCTCAATTGGTTAGAGCGTGGTGGTGATGATAATGCCAACGTTGCAGGTACAAGCCTTATATAGGACAGCTGCATATTCCTGCATTGCAGGGGGTTGGGCTAGATGATCATCAGGGTCCCTTCCATCTCTATGATCCTATGATTCTAAAGAATTGCAGGTGGGGTGGTTGAAGGTATCATTGACTATGGTGTGAACGCTCACCCCAATATCAGCAACGGCGAATGGGCTTTGTGAGGGGCAGATGTTGAGTCATGCTTGCAGCTCAGGAAGTGCCATTCTTTCAGATCCTTCAGCTCCCTTGAAACAATTTCTCCCTTTCTCCTACCAAACTCCCCTCAGATCTCTAGGAGCGGCTGCAGGAATAGTGAATGGCATGTCTCTTTTATGTGGGTGCCCCCTAGAGGTGAAGGTTTTCAGAGGAGAATGTTTCAGGATGAAAACTACTGATTTTGGCAGTAGGGATACATGCGTGTATGTGTATGCTTGGGGAGACGTCTGGTTTTCTCTTCTTCATAAAACAACAACAACAAATCTTTTAAAAGATATGTTATTCAAACCTGTTGCTATTTTGACACTGCTTTTTTTTTGGCCCCATCTGCATTGTGTACTTAAAGCACTGTGGTACCACTTTAAACAGCCATGTTGTTTAGTTGTTTAGTCGTGTCCGACTCTTTGTGACCCCATGGACCAGAGAACGCCAGCCACTCCTGTCTTCCACTGCCTCCTGCAGTTTGGTCAAACTCATGCTGGTAGCTTCGAGAACACTGTCCAACCATCTCGTCCTCTGTCGTCCCCTTCTCCTTGTGCTCTCCATCTTTCCCAACATCAGGGTCTTTTCCAGGGAGTCTTCTCTTCTCATGAGGTGGCCAAAGTATTGGAGCCTCAGCTTCAGCTTCTGTTTAAACAGCCATATGGCTCCCCCAAAAAATTCTGGGAACTGTACTTTGTTTAGGGTGCTTGGAATTGTTAGGCGATAATCTATTCTCCTCTTGGAACTACAATTCCCAGAGTTCTTTGGGAAGAGGGATTGACTGTTAAGCCAGCCTAGGAGGCAGAGCATAGCCATCATGGCTTGTAGCCATTGATAGCCCTCTTCTCCATTAATTTGTCCAATCCTCTTTTAAAACTATCTAAGCTGGTGGCCATCACTGCCTCCTGCAGGAGCAAGTTCCATAGTTTAACTATTTGCTGCATGTAGAAGTCCTCTCTATTATCTGTCCTGAATTTTCCAATATTCATCTTCATTGGATGCCCATGAGTTCTAGGGTCATGAGAGGAGGGGGGAAGAAACACAATTTTATTAACTTCTAACATGTCACCTCATTCTGCAAACTAAAAAGTCCCAAATGCTGCAAACTTTCTTTATAGGGGAGTTGTTCCTCCAGATCTCTGCCTCCCCAACTCTTTTCTCTCAGTTGGTTTGGATTTCCTCACACCAAGAATACTTCAAAAAGGATAGAGTAAAGGAAAACATGGATTGAAGAAATGAAAAGTGTGGAAAGGCAGTGATTTGGAGGAGAGCCTCATATGGACCACAGAGACTTAATGGAGGCCCATGAAGCTAACTGTCCACATTAAACGACAAAAATGTTTCAGTTCTTAGGAACTCTTGACATGAGTGCTAGGGGCTGCCAGAACCTCAGTTTCCCCTAAATCTTGCAGGATTTGTGACTTTTGCTTTGATATAAAAATATGTGGTGTTTAGCATTAGCCGGAAAAACAACCAATAATAAATTACATGTAACAAAATGCTTGGAGGTCCCAGAAAGGTTTTAGGCTCCTTGGTGGGATTTTATCTCGTAAAAAACAAATGGGGATGCAGAGGACTTTGTCTCCTCAGTACAATGTGAAGGGTGAATACTCTTGTTCTTGTGTCCTGCCTGTGGAATTCCCTTGAGGGTCTGTGGTTGGCCACTGGACTGGATGGATTCCCTTTGGCATGACCCAGCAGGCTCTTCTCGTGATTTCATGTATGGAAGGGGAGAGGTTTCACCCTCCTTTCATGCTCCGGAGTGCGCTGGAGTTAGTGCCTCTGGTTACAGAGTGTCACAGGTGGATTGCTGTCAAGGAAGCCGAAACAGCTTTGCTGGAGGTAAGCCAAATTTCACATTGTACTGAGGAGACAAAGTCCTCTGCATCCCCATTTGTTTTTTACGAGATAAAATCCCACCAAGGAGCCTAAGTACTTTGGCAAGCTAAGTCTCTCCCAGTTATACTATGCTGCCGTTTTGTAATTCTATTTATTTCTATTTTATTGATTTGTTTATGTCCATAAGTTACTATTTTTTTAATGGCAGTCTGGGTGAGGTCACTGTCGTACTATGGAACTCGTTCCCATAGGAGACAGAGATGACCTCCAACTTGGATAGCTTTAAAAAAGGATTAGACAAACACATGATGGGAGGAGAAAACTACCAATGGCTACCAGCAGTCAGATGTAGCAATGGATCTGAATACCAGTTGCTGGAAAGCAAAGGAAGGGTGAATACTCTTGTTCTTGTGTCCTGCCTGTGGAATTCCCTTGAGGGTCTGTGGTTGGCCACTGGACTGGATGGATTCCCTTTGGCATGACCCAGCAGGCTCTTCTTGTGATTTCATGTATGGAAGGGGAGAGGTTTCACCCTCCTTTCATGCTCCGGAGTGCGCTGGAGTTAGTGCCTCTGGTTACAGAGTGTCACAGGTGGATTGCTGTCAAGGAAGCCGAAACAGCTTTGCTGGAGGTAAACAGACAGCCGAGGTTACAAATTAGAAATTTTTAAGTAGCAGCAGCTGTCTTTTATACTCCCCCTCCTCCCATCACCCCCCCCAATCCTCGTCCACTTTCACGGCAGCAATTACGGCGTGATTGAAATGCCGTGAGCCACGCATCGCTGACACCTCTGTCTTTTTCCTGTAAACATGGAGAGATGAAAATAGACACTTGGAGCAGCGGTGAGTGTCACTTTGAAGGTGGCTCTTGTCTCCTGTGCGGCGACGCAGGACGGGCGCCTGTCATTTTCCTCTCCCCCACGCACGGTGGATCGTACTTCGACTGTCAAGAAGAAAAAAACCCCAGCTTCCAGGCCTACAGTCTTTGTGGCTTCGGGTTCCTGTCACAAATCAAACAAAAACAAAAGAGAGAGAGAGAGAGAGAACTGGGGAGGCAGACAGACAGAAGAAAATAATCCATTTCTAACACTCCCTTTTTTCTTTTAGAGAAATGTGTGGGGCAATATGGAGGGGGAGGGCTGCCCAGGGAGGAGGAATGGGTGGATGAAAGCTTATATATACACACAGAGAAAACCAAGCTTTTTATCTGTCCAAATTAACTTTAACATCTTCTGAGGAAAGGAGAAGATAGATTAATTGGAGTGGATTAGGGTTACTGCGCAGATTTGGTGATATGAGGCTACCCTTGTCTTGCCACAGATATTTTTGTTTCTATGTTGTTGTTTCTTAAAAAACCCTCTGTGGTGCACAGGGGTCAGCAAACTTTTTCAGCAGGGGGCCGGTCCACTGTCCCTCAGTCCATGTGAGGGGCCGGACTATATTTTGGGAGGGAAATGAACGAATTCCTATGCCTCACAAATAACCCAGAGATGCATTTTAAATAAAACACACATTCTACTCATGTAAAAACACCAGGCAGGCCCCACAAATAACCCAGAGATGCATTTTAAATAAAAGCACACATTCTACTCATGTAAAAAATGCTGATTCCTGGGCCGTCCGCGGGCCAGATTTAGAAGGCGATTGGGCAGCATCCAGCTCCTGGGCCTTAGTTTGCCTACCCATGGTGTAGAAGAACATTGTTATTCTGCTGCACACTCAAGGGATTAAGGAACAAGGATGCTCTCTCTCTCTCTCTCTCTCTCTCTCTCTCTCTCTCTCTCTCTCTCTCTCCATCCATCCCCTCCACCTCATTCCTCTCTTCCTTCACATTGCACCAGTGCAACTGTCTGCCATGTGTCCTTAGCCCTGTCACTTAACCACTGCCAAACATTGCAAGCTCATTTGGAATTGCAAATGCTGAGGGGAGAATTTGGAAACCTTCTAGTGGGATTCCTTTGACAGTGTGTGTCCACCTACTTTCCACCCACCATTCCTTCCCATGGAGCTCCTCTTTAAGTGGCTCCTGGGGTTTTCACACTGCCCTCTCCATCCTCCCAGGATTACCGTAATATAAACTTGGGACCCTGGCCAGTGCCATCATTGGATCAGACCAGTTCCTCCTAGCTCTGTGAGGCAGGGAAGTGGGATGTTTTTCAGCCTCTGGACCACATTCCCTCCTGGGCAACCTTTTGAGGGGTGCAGGCCAGCGGTGGGTAGAACCAGAGGCCTGAGTGGGTGAACCAATGGATGTAAATTTTGGCTTTGTACAGTAGGCTAGTTTGTAGATATGCTAACTCACCCTTTCCCTATGTTCCATCAAGCCAACAAGAGTTCACGGACACACTTCCATCCATCCAGGCAAATAACACCTGGAGGTGTGAAGCAGGGCCACTGAGGGGTGTGGCCTGGGGACACTTCCAAGGGCCAGGTAGAAACTCATGGAGGGCCACATTTGGCTCCTAGGCCTGAGGTTCCTCTGCCCTGCTGTAGAAACTTTCTTAGCTTCTTGGGCTGTGAAGATCTGTGAGCAACAGTCTACAAACACCAAGACTTGGTAGGTCCAGCTGGTTCCCCATCAAACCAACCTGTGAGACATGAAAGGTCTTTGATCTCCTGTCCATGGCATGAATTTCTTTTTCTCCTCTTTCTCTGTACATCAAAAGAGATACATCAAGGTGTCAGGCTTCCCCCCCAGTCTTTCTGGGTTGGCAAGATCATAGCCTAGTGGCAGAGCATCTGCCTTGCATGCAGAAGGTCCCAGGTTCAATCCCCAGCATCTCCAGGTAGGGCTGGGATAGACCCCTATCCAAAATCCTGGAAAGCCACTGCCAGTCAGTGAGGAAAGTACTGAGTTAGATAGGAACTCTTCTGCTAGATGGGAGTGAAAGTGGACCAGGAGTAGAGCTGGGAGAGAAATATGATTCAATTGATGTATAAAAGCAAAATTACCTAATTCACACTTTCTGAGACAAAATGCAAACTGAAATGCAGACCTCCTTCAAGATTTGTCCGTCAGATACAGATAAAGGTGACCAAAATGATCAATGGGATGCAGCAACTCCTTTCTGAGGAAAGAAAGGTTGCAGTATTTGGAACTTTTTGCTTTAGACAAAAGGCAAGTGAGAGATGACAGTATAGACATTTATAAAATGATGCAGGGCATGGAGAAGGTGATGGGGGAAGAGTTTTTATCCCCTTCTTATAATGCTACAAGTTGTAGAGATCCCATAGAGCTTTAAAGGCGAAAGATTTGTGCAGTCTGAAGAAAACCCAGAGTAGCCCATGAAGCTGACTGTTGGAAGATTCAGAACAGATAAAAGAAAATCCTTCTTCATGCAGCTCATAATTAAACTATGGAACTCGCTCCATAGAATGCCTTTCTCAAGGCTGTTATTTATGCACACTTTTGCCATTTGTAATTTTTTGCAAGCAAATCCCCCTTCCCCATGCAATGCATTTCCTTGCGTTATTTCCACACATTTATTCTATTTCATTCTGGTCATGGAACCTGCTTTGCATGGATGGATTTCAAAGGAAAGCTGTGTTTTATGCATCATCTTGCTACAAACAGAACACAAGGTAAACCGCATGTTAAAATGTGGACTCCCAATGGACATTCTCCCATATCCCCTAAACTGAGTTAAGATTGGCGATGAGGAACAGATTGTGGCGGGGACAGTCTGGGTTGGCAGCCCCCAAGTGAAGGTAGATTAAAACTACCGCCCCCCCACCTTCTCAGGTACCCTCCATTTTTTGTCACAGCTGAGACGGGAGAGGGGCTTTCACTTCTTCTTCAGTGGAACCATGTTGCGGGGCGGGGGGAGCGAGGGGGAAGGTTTTCTTCCAAACCCCCACGACTTTGCCCCGCGTGGCTTGTTTAATTACAGGTTTTCAGGCACAGACCGGTGGGCTTGCTTCAGTGGGGGGAGTCGCCTCCAAAACCCTGTCATTTAGCCTCGTTGGAGTGCCTCTTCAAAGAAGGGAATCTAGAAATTTTCTCCGCAAGGTGCGGAGTGGACTGTCTCGGCCTCAGCATGACTATAATGACACATGCATTTTACGGCAAGCTGAGAGTGAATGGAGCCAGGACTGCGGCTCCTTCTGTCAGCCAAATCATTATTTTTTGTCATTTCCTGACAGTTTGGGTCTCATTCATTCCTCTCCCCCTCCCCCTCTTCTCTTCTCCCCCCATCTTCTTTCTTTCTTTCTCCCCCTGCCTCGTGAAATGGCTAGGTATCTACGAGACTCCGGCGGGGACCATACTGTACCACGCTCATTTAGACATTGAGGCCTTCACCATGGACCGGGAAGTGAGGAGAATAAAGCAAGCGTTGGCCTTGAAATTTGCTGAGCTGGTGTACAATGGTATGTAGCACCAAACAAACAAACAAACAAAAAAACGTTTTCCTTCCAAGCGTGCCTCTCTCTGTTTTTCATTTATGCTTTGGTATAAAGCAACAGAGGAAGTCTGCATCTTCGATGTCGCTCACTACCATTGCTTATTCCTTGTATTTTAGGGGTGGCTCAGTTACCCAGATAAATTTAACCTAGTTCTCTCCTTGCCACACACACACACACACACACACACACAGTTCAAGGTATAAGCAACTGTCAGTCCACACTTTCATCTTTCCAGATTTCATATGAAATAAGGCCCACAACATTTGTTCCATTAACTAGTTAGGTTTTCTGTTGCGGGGCAGGAAGGAGACTCACAAATTTAATCTACTAAGATTAACATCATATTTCATTTGTTTTAATCTGCCCTGGGACCTTAAGGTGAAGGTCAGATAATAAATGGTAACAAAATCAACAACAGCAACAATATAATAAGCCAGTTTAAAAGAAACAAACAAACAAGAAATTAAAAAATATAAGTACAGTGGTACCTCAGGTTAAGTACTTAATTCGTTCCGGAGGTCCGTTGTTAACCTGAAACTGTTCTTAACCTGAAGCACCACTTTAGCTAATGGGGCCTCCTGCTGCCACCATGCCGCTGAAGCCCGATTTCTGTTCTCATCCTGAAGCAAAGTTCTCAACCTGAAGCACTATTTCTGGGTTAGCGGAGTCTGTCACCTGAAGCGTCTGTAACTTGAAGCGTATGTAACTTGAAGGGTATGTAACCTGAGGTACCACTGTAATCATAACATATATGGAGTGCTTGTTGGGGGTACTCGTATGCTGTACTGCCCCCCTTTTTCCTCAAAGAAAAGCACTGGTTAAAAATGTGGCGCTTACTGTAACAACTTCATAGTGAGTACCAGCAGCCGTTTATCTAGAAGAAACGCACTGTATATATCTTTATATGTGTTTTTGTGTGTGTATTACAAGGGATTCTAAAAACCAAAGAAGGCAATCACCATCCTTGTATTTAACTGTTTGCTCTTTGCTAATTCTTTTTTGGGTTTTTACCCTGACTTTCAATGAAATGTTTTCAAGGAGGCTATTTGAGGAGGATGTATCGCAAAGAGTACAGGAAGAAGAAAAAAGGGGGAAGCCAGAAAATTTTAAAAAGAGGCGTTTCCCCTTCTTTTCCTCCCAAAGGAGGGGATGCCTCTTCTCATGATCATGTGCATCATGTTCAGATATCTGAGCATGTGATAAAAGCATGCTTTTTGCTAACTCTTCTTTTTATCCAGCATCTGCAAGTGCAATACTGATGGAACAATTCAAAATCAGACTGTGATTTCAGTGACTGGCTAACAGCCCTAGTAAACCTTCCTATCTGCAATATGGTGCCATGTCTGAACCTGGGGCCTCCCAAAGCCCTCTCCTGACACAGCCAGTGACCAGGTTATGAAATAGATAATTCCCAGCCACAAGTCACCATCTGGAGAACAAAGTCACAATTCCCCACCTGGGATGGTTGAGGGATTCCATTTTGATGTGAACGGGCCTGATCCATGCTTCTTCAACTAAGGTGAAGATTGGAATGCAGATCTCCTTTTGCAGGGCTCTGAATCTTGCAATGCAGTCCTTGGGTTAAAACACACACAAAAGGACCAAAATGTGTTAAAATCCATATTTTGGGGAATAAGATGCATCTAGAAATGCATACATTGAGACCCTAGCATTTTGTGCTAATAATTTGGTGTTAAATATGAATTTAGGTAAGTGCCTAGATCTTGGGGTCTGCAGATATCTTGGAAGTGCTCACTGCATCACTCCTGTTAAGCATTTGCAAATATTCTATCCCTTTCAAGGGAAACAGCTTTAGACTTGAGCACCATCAGTAACTGATGTAGTTCCTGAGTCTCTGTGTGTAATTGACACACTTGCTATTGTTACATGCCACCCCTATCTTCTTCAGCAGTGTAGGATTCCAGAGGTTGCCGGTGCATTTTACCCAGAGCTCGTGTTTCCTTTCAGACAATGAGGCACAGCAGAGACTGTGGTGTCTTTATGATATATGGTTTATTCACACATATATACAACCTGAACCTAGATAAAGCGTTTGCAGAGCATTCACTTCCCAAGAGGCCCTAGCCAAGCACAGCATTGGATTCAAAGAACAGCTGAAAACCATGCTCTCTGTCTCCTTTTTCTCAGCTTGCCACTATCAGCCAACATCATGTTCTGCCCAGCCTTTCTCTGCTTTCCAAACTGCTTGCAAACCTAACATTATCCTCCTGTTTGCTTACATCACCCACCCTGAAATCCTAAACTACTTTGGTCTCTGCCCACCAGCACACAGCTGGAGTCTGCAGTCTTCAATCTCTCTTGGTGGTTTCCTTGACCTTACTCTGCTTCGTTCCTTAAGAATTAGGGGTGACTTGTACCCACAAAACTCTGACATCCCAACAAATCTGGAAATCTCTGTCTGGTCCTCTGACCTCTCCCATGCCACAATCCCACCAGCTCTGTTTTGCGCCTTCCTCACGTGCTTATAGCCTGGCTAGACAGTGTGTCCTTCCTTTAGCTTGCTGTATGGAGGACGGGGAGTTGTGTGTATAGAAACTAGCCTGATGTACAAAGGTAAAGAGTTGTCATCAGTACCAGTCCTATTCAGACGCATTGAATTTGCTAGGCATAACTAAGTTGCATTACAGTCCATGGGCCTGATCTATGTTGAATTCAGTTGGAGACAACCCAAAATCGACATCCCATTGCTCCACCCAGTTTTGTCTCTGATCTGCCCACTCCACCACGGACACCTGCCCCTCAAGGGGGTGCCCAGAAGGGAATGTGGCCCTCAAGCAAAAAAGTTGTTTTCTCTTGAGCTTAGATGGCTATAGGGAGTGGTTCTCGTCTGGTGACACAGCAGCTCCAGCATGTTTTTCATACAGGTTTTTTAATAAATAAATAAATAAATAAATATAGTTTTTCAAAACAAGTGAAACAATGAAATTTCAGTAAAACAGTTTGAAAACAATTTTTTCAAACATTAAAAAAAAACCTAAAATAATCGATAAGCTAAAAACCACATCGAAATGCCTGTCAGCATTCTACATATCTGGAGAGGCTTGCCTAAATAAAAATGTTTTTAGCAGGTGTCGGAAAGACTACAGTGAAGGCACCTGTCTTGTGCCAATAGGCAGGGAGTTCCAAAGGTTGTGTGCTACTATGCTAATAGATCAAGTTATTGGAAATGCAGAATGAGTGTTATGGAGCACCAATATCTTTGCCTGTTCCACAGATCCAAACTGCCCCCTTTGAAGAAAGCTGAGGATAATCAGAGGCCATTCCAACAGTAGTAAAGTGCTTGGCTTCCTTCCGTTAGAACACCACCCCTTTAAACTGTGAGCAGCTCTGCTTGAGAGATGAGACTCTAGCCTTCATGAGACCATAAGGCTTTAGTTGAGCTGGATCAGTATCTGCCTTCCCTGCCAGCTCTCTGGGTTCCCGAAAACCTGATTCCCCTCCTGTAGTCTTGCTTTCTTGGAAACTGGCAAGCACTCTATGAGTGGAACAAGTTTGCTCTTGCTGCTGGACAGCTCCCTGCTGACGCTCCATCTCCCCCAGGTCTTTCCCTGCAGTACGGAAGGAAGGCCTGAGGATTTCCCAATGCTGATTGGACTCCAGCTCCCATCAGCTCCTGCAGCCAATGTGGTCAGGGATGATAGGAGTTGTAGTTGAGTAACAAATGGAGGGGTCACAGGCTCTTCCCTGCAGGCTGAAAGCATGGCTAATGTAGGCCCATTAATTTAAGAATATAATAAAGAGCACTGCTGGATCGGGGCAATGGCCCATCTAGTTTAGCATCCTATTCTCACAGTAGCCTACCAGATGTCTGTGGGAAACCTGCAAGCAGAACCCACAAGAGAACTCCTTTCCTGTGTTTTCCAGCAACTGGTATTCAAAAGCATTGCTGCAGCCTAAAGTCCTGGAGGCAGAGCATAGCCATTGTGGCTAGTAGCCCTGGACAGCCTTATCCTCCTCCTTGAATTTGTCCAACCCTCTTTTAAAGCCCTCCAAGCTAGTGGCTATCACCACTCCCTGCAGGAGCAAGTTCCATAGTTTACATAACTCTTTGCTGTGTGGAGAATGACTTCCTTGTATTTGTCCCGAATCTTCCAACATTCATCTCCGTTGGATGTCTACAAGTTTTAGGTGGAATCTATGTATTTTTAATTTTTTTAAAAAAATGCTGTGAAAATGCTTTTTAAAAAAAGTTTTGAAAAATGCATTGAATTTGGCATAGCTCACTGTCGCCATCTAGTGTCCCATTTGTATATTGCCCTTTACAAGACATTTAAAATGTTTTATTGGAGCTGTGTAGCTGAGTCCTTAATGTTAAGGGCTGTGTGTGTGAAAACCTTTTCTTTGTTCACTTTCTTTATGCCATACATCATTTATATAATCAGCTTTCATGTTGCCTCTAACTTGCCTTTTCTCTAAACTAAAAAAGTCCGAAATGCTACTTCCTTTTCTCATAGGGGAATTGCTCCATCCTATCGATCATTTCCCTTGCCCTTTTCTGACCCATTTTTCAATGGGTATGCTGTGAGTATGACTTAGTTCAATCAACCCAAGGTTTTTTGGAAGTACTATAAAATTTGGTACACTGGGGGAGATGCTTGGTTGAAAATAATCTAGATAGGATTTTTAAGAAGCAGGTTCTGTTGTTGCTCCAGCAAAGTACTGTTGGATCTTTGTGGTTTAATTTATTCCTCCTTTCCTTCTTGAAGGAAACCTGCTATGTGATGCTGAGCCCACACTGGGGCACTGTGCATCCCCCTTTCCCCCTCACTCCCCATGATTGAGGATCTGGTCATCTTTAGTATGAGCAAACCATGGGAAATGGCAGGTGAAATTTCTGGTTTGCAAAGGTAGCTCTGAGAAGGCTTTTTTGGGTGTGTGTGAGGGAGAGTGGTAGCGGGGAGAAAAGGAGACTGTTACCTCTGACATTTCAATCAGTCCTGTGGTCAGCAGGGCCAGCTATTACAGAATTGCTGCAATTTGGAGGGTGAAAAGAAGAGGAGGGGCAGAAAGAACGGCTGTGCTGGAGGCTGTGACATTCCAGATGGGGGCTGGCATGGGAAGCCCCTCCATTATGAGAGGGTCTGGGTGGTAGATCTATGTTTATTTGCCCTTCTTCAGTCTGTTTCCCAGATTTAAAGAAAAAATACACAGGAAGCTGCCTTAAACAGAGCCAGACCAGCGGTCCATCTAGTTCAATGTTGTCTGCACTGACTAGCAGAGGCTCCTCAGGGTTTAAGGCAGGAGCCTTTCCCCAGTCTGGCCTGGAGATGTCAAGGATTCAGCCTGCAGCCTTCTTGCAAGCAGAGCATGCACTGTGTCACTGAGCTGTGGTCCTTCATGTAAAAGGCTTCTAGTCCTCATTGTTCTAAACAGAGGGCTGATACTCAGGGCTGTGCTTTCTAGGCATAGGTCTGAGATCACTAGGTCTGTGCTCAAGCAGTTTTTGGTGGGTTGTTGTTGTTTTGTCCCATAACATTCTACCACCATGTTCAGAGGCAGTAATGGTTTGGAATGCCAGTTGCTAGAAACCACAGGAGGGGGGAAGGCTGTTGTGCTTGAGTCCTGCTTGTGGCTCCCCACAAACATCTGGGTAGCCAGTGTCAGAACGGAACACTGTGCTAGATGGGTTGTTGGCTTGATCCAGCAGGCTCTTTATTTTCTTAAGAAGTCTCTTGGACAACAATTGACACAGAACAGGTCCTATTGTTTGCAGCTTGCCCTGAGCTTTTGCAACAGGGTGGGAACATACTTCCAGAGAATCAAAGTTGGGTGCCAGCATACAACACCTCTTCTTTTAAATAAAAAAAAGCCATTTAAGTTTTTATTTTTAATTTTAAAAAACCCAACCCTCACAGCCGTGCCCACTCCAGGCTTATGATGTTTTCCATTCTAAGAACAGAAACCATTTGCAAGATGATAAATAAACCATTTAGGCAAAGAGAACATTTTTTTTTTAAAGCATTTTCTTTCCTAAAAAAAAATTAAAATAAACACAGGCCAAATAACAATATTGCAGATCACAGAGGACTCCACTCAGCAGAGGGAACCTGCTGGAGGCCAGGCTTTCATGCCCCTGTCTTCCTTAAACACCTAATTATTGTAACTAGTCTCTCTGAATTTAAGGCAATTAGCGGTTGTCATTTCCCTCCCCCCCCGCAAAATGGCCCTCCCCTGCTCCCCATCGTGCTGTGGGAAAGGTGGCACGGCAAATGCGAGAGACTTCCCCCATTTTGTTCTCTCTCGCTGCCAGGTAGAAGCCAGGTGTTGGAAATCTTGCCATCTCTCCCACGGTCCCTCCACTGCGAGGATTAGGAGTGGAATTACTCTTACAAAGTGAGAAGGTGACTAAGAAAGGGGGGCAGTGTCCCGTTGAATAGGAAATTTGCTTTGTAGGGGCAGATGGGGGGGGGAGGAATAGTGGATGGAGAAAAAGGGAGAAGGGTGTTTTAAGGAAGCGATTATGTTAAACTGGGGGTGGGGTAGAAGATTTTAGGCCCAAGGGCCTCTTTGACTTCCAGAGAGCTTTCCGTGGGCCATGTGCTGGCGGTGGGCAGGGCCAGAGGCAAAAACAACTGAAACAATTTTGATTTCATATATAACAACAAAATAATACTGTGGTGGCACCTATGAAAGGCAGGATATTGATACATTTAATAGTAATCATAATGATTAATTTACCTGCAAGGTCACCTTAGCTCACCTCTACCCAGTCAGCTGCTTCGACAGCGGAACTGGAACTTTTCCAGGTGCCTCATAACGCCCATTCTGCATCTGTAAGAGATCAATCTTTTAGCCTGATGGCATCTGCCCTTTGGAACTCTCTGCCTTTTGACATCAGGCAGCGCACCCTCCAACATTTCCCCGAATGCATAGTATTCTATGCTTATGTATCTGGATAATAAAATAATCCTGTGTCTGAGGTTTGCATTTCAGTGAGCAGGTGTGGGCTTGCATGATGAACTTTTGTGCTCTTAGAAAGGAAACCTAGTCTTCCTGCCCACATGCTAGATTTCTAGGTGCAGGGATTTATTTAAATGACTACACCAGAGTATTCCATGATGCAAATCCCTTCTTGCAGTTGCAGTTCTGTGTTAACCCAGGCACAGGTTGACCACCTTTAATTCAATACAATTATAAAAGCAATTACAGTCTGACCTAGGCAAACATGTTTTGCTCACTGCATAAGCACTTGTAGCCAGCTGCGAATGAAAAGCCGAGGGTGGCGGTGGCGGTGAGGGAGCCACCTGTGTGTAAGTGAGAGTGGAAAGGGATTAAAGGGATAAACTGTTCTGACCACCAAAAACAGTGAAATAGGATAGTTCTTTCATCCTCTGTCTGTTCCTCTGGCAGTGTTATGGACTAATTGGCAGCAGGAGTACCAACTAATCCAGGGCAGTGTCCAGGAAGAGGACAGTCTTTACCATTAAGAAAATGGGCTGGTCCTACCGTTGATGAGAGAGAAATTCCTGCAAGAAAGCTTGGAGAGCTTTGTTCAGTCAGTGCAGACAATTATGAGCTAGCTAGATAGACCAGTGGCCTGAATCAGGATAAGGTACCTTCCTGTGTCCTGTATTTCCCAGGGTCTGAACTCCCTCCCACCAGAGGGCTGGTGACAATGGCAAGGAGGCAGCTCAGGGTAGACAGATGCCCCCTCAGCCATGATCTGTAGGGAAAGGTGAGACTGTCCCCCCCTTGCTTGAGTGACGGCATGAGGTTACTTGATATATGAAAGAGATGGGGAAGGGAGTCCACCTGGGACAGATGGGTCCTGATCTCCAACCCGATAAAGACCCCTGAGCTCTGAAGAGAACCCTCTGTGAAAAGTTCACTTGCTCCAAAAGGCCTTATCTCTTCAGAGTCAGGAAGCCCAATTATCATGTTCAGTTTTGTCTCCAAGACAGCAGAAGCACGGCAGATTGGAAGGGGGTTGGTGCAGGGATAGCACCACCAAGGGATTCTGTTTCAAAGGTAACTTCTTGATGGCAGAGGAAGAGTCTGTGTCTGTGGTTGGGACTGAGGAACAAATATTTGGTGCAACTGCATTTGGGAAACTGTATACAGTTCTGGTCACCTCACCTCCGGAAGAATATTGTAGAATATGGAAATATTCAGAAAAGAGCAACCAACATGATCAAGGCGGGATGGAGTGACTCCTCTTATGAAGAATGGTTGCAGCATTTGAGATTTTTTTTAGTTTAGGCAAAAGTGGCTTAACAGTCAATCACTCTTCCCAGGGAATTCTGGGAATTGGAGCTCTGTGAGAAGAATGTGGGGGCCTCCTAACACCTCTCAGCATCCTTAACAAACTACATTTCCCAGGATTCCTTGGGGGAAGCCATGACTCTTTACATTTTAAGCATTTTCATTCTGCTTTGAACAGGCATGGCTTTCCCACAAAGAATTGTGGGCTCTGGAGTATTTTTTATTAGTTTGTATATATTAGTATTGTTAATTGTTTAAATTATTTTTATTATGTATTTTATGCTTTTATATTGTAACTTTGTATTTGTGAACTGCCCTGAGACCTACTGGTATAGGGTGGTATACAAATTTTAATAATAATAATAATGATGATGATGATGGTGATGATGATGGGCGTTGTTAGGAGATCCCTCTTGAGAGTTTTTAGGAGATCCCTCTTCCCCGCACATTTCCCAGAGTTCCTTGTGAAGAAGGAGTGATTGCTAAATCACTCTGGGAAGGGAACAGGGGTCTCGCAGCAATGCCCAGCACCCAGGATTCTTTGGGGAAATTCATGCCTGTTCAAAGTCCTGTGGCTAGAAAGCACAGGTCTGAGTGGTTTTCTACTTGACTCATGCTTTCTAGGCATGGGTCTGAGTGGTTTTCCCCTTGCCCTGCTCCTTTCCCATGGAAAACTTGCTCTTTTAGTGCTAAATCAGAGCAAACATCCATCCAGAGAAAACCCGAATTGCCATTTGCTCTGATTGAGTGCTAAAGAGTGGTTTCCACAGGGAAATATGGCTTGAGAAGGCTTTGTTTCCTGTCTTCCGATTCCAATCCTTGATCGTCTCCAGCTCTTGGTCCAAATTCTGTCCAAGCTGCTCCTGTTCCTCTTGTGAGATTGAATTTGTTGCTGGTGCTCCTGTTCCCCTGTGTAGGCAAGAAGCCTTGCCCGTGGAAATGCATACCCACCTGAATGCTCTCTGCCATCTGTTCCAGGCACTGCAGCTTCCTGGTTTCAGGTGATTCCCCCCAGATGGTCTTTGGTAATGTTACATGTATATTATTGCTGATTATCAAGATTCTGTCTCTTTGTCATGTTCCAACAGCGACCTGCAAGGGTTTTGGAAATGTTGGGAGAGACAGAAGGTGTCTCCATTACTTTGGCATTCCTCATTTCTTTCCTGAATGCGACTTGTGGAGTTGGAAGCAACTCAATGCTCCCAATTTCAGAAGCTGAGGCAAAGCTTTTGGAGATTGGTGAAGAAAGATGGATGGGGGTGGGGTGAAGAGTGGAAAAGATGGGGGCAACAGAAACTGCTGACCACTGCCCTATGTGGCAAGTTGCATCACTGCAGCTTGTCACCTGAAGAGCTGGGAACGGCTGGCTCCCTTCTAGCAAGCCTTATCACTGCAGTTTCTCAGCAAAGAACGTTACTGGCTGACTTCACTGAGGTTGGCTATTGACTCCTCCTAGGCAGGGAGAATTAACAGGGTTTCTTGCCTCAGTGGCAATTCCTGACAAGCTTTATTTGACTTCAAGCATGTGTGTTGTTATGCATTCAGTGGTCTGTGTTTGCCTGAGCTTGACTCAGGACTAAGGATTCTGAGCTCCTGTGTTCTGATTCAATACATGTTGTCCAATCACAGAACGTTTCAGGATTTTGGCCTCTGCCATTGGCCCTTGAACTCTTGAGTCATGATTCACAGTATGGAAGTGTAGACAGCTAATCTCATTGGGAGTGGCCCAGGCTTTCAGAAATATATATAAGTAGTTGCTTTGCCTCTGTTTCCCAGTTATGTAGTTCAGTAAAGGTTCTTGATGTTATCTCTGTGTCTTGCCTCATGGGAACCCACCTACACTTCATGTGTCTAACATTGCTCTTCAGAACCTTCAGTTGTGGTTGCTTTTCAATCCTGACCTCTGGTTCTCAGCTCTTGACTTCTTCCCACCATCCAGCACTGGCAGGATGTCTAGACCCTCCATATGTTCCCTAAATCCATGCCTAGCTTCCCTGCATTATGAGTAGTTACCACTGGTGGACATAGATTCTTGCATCGCAGGGGGTTCTACGATCTAAAGTTCTGTGGGTCTAATTGTTTTTACTCAAGGAGTGAGAGCAGAGGTAGAATACCTCTGTCCTGCCTGGGGGCCAAATGTGGTTCTGCATATCTCTTTATCTGGCCCTCATGACTCTCCCCAGGCCTCACTTTTTCAGGCCACACCCTTCACTGGCTCTGGTCTACAACCTTCTGGTGTTTCACTAGGGAAGCTGCAGCAATGCAGCACACCACACGTGGCAGTGGTCATCAGTTTCTTGCTGGAATGTGTCCTTGAACTGTGATAATGCCTCTTGCTCTTTTTGGATGGAGAGGGTGTGTTTTGAGATATAGAAATTATATACTTTTGTATGGCTGGAATACCACCCATTGTAAAGAAGTGTCATATGTGCTCCTCTGTTTCCAGGGCTGTCAGAAACCCTGGAAAGCAACTGCCAGTCCATGTAGATAATACTGTGCTTGATGGACCGGTGGTCTGACTCTAAAAAAGGCAGTTTCCTATGTGATTAACAAGGGTGAAGTCCTATGTTATCTGTGTAGCTCAGCAACATATGGAGGGCCAGAGCTTGAAGTTGGGCCACCTTATTTAAGTAGTAAAGGAAGCCAAACCCTCCACACACAACCTGAAGTGTTCGCTTCCATGGGAACATGAGGCTCGCATAGGATGCAGACAGTATCCAATGCATGCAGAGGGCAGGTGACACTAGGACCTTGGACAGCTCCATTGGTGCTGAAGATGTTTCTCTGCTGGGAGCTAATATCAACTGAAACTTTATGTGGATTGATCAGATCTTGAGTGTGATAAGCTGCCTTGTGCAGGAGGAGGTGACTAGGTCATAAAAGCCAATGAAGCTGAGTATCGGAAGACTCGGGACAGATAGAAGGAAGGACTTCTTCACACAGCACATGGTTAAGCTGTGGAACTCACTCCAACAGGAGGCAGTGGTGGCCACCAACCTGGATGGCTTTAAAAGAGTATTAGACAAAATCATGGAGGATGCAATTGGTATCTAAAAGCCACCATGGCCATGCTCTGCTTCCACAGCTGAAGGCAGCAATGCTAGTTGGCCACTGTGAGAGCAGGACGCTGAACTAGATGGGCCACTGAACGGATCCAGCAGACTCTTCTTACATTCTTATGAAGGTGCCACTGATGACTTTCAGCCTGTGTGTTCTACTTTTCTGCTGCAGGTTTCTGGTACAGCCCAGAGTGTGACTACATCCGCCATTGCATTGTCCAATCCCAAGAACTTGTGGAAGGGACGGTACAGGTCTCTGTCCTGAAAGGCAAGGTCTACATTTTGGGAAGGGAGTCCACACAGTCCTTGTACAACAAGGAGCTAGTGAGGTAAGCATGGTGAGGGGGCCAGTGTGTCTCAAATCCTCAGTGAATTAGGGACTTCCCTTGCATGTGAACAAGGCCAATAGTGGGTCCAACGATTTCTGCATTTGGGCATGTTAAATATCATTTTATTTCATTCAAAATGTTATTTTCTCCACTAATTCCAAAGAAAAGGAAACTTATTTAACTACATAAACAAAATAAATAAATAAAAATGGAAAAATATAAAGTAAGGTAAAACATTTAAGAATGAATTCAAAGCAGTGTAAATGCACAATATGTTACTCATATGGTATTTAAAACCATTTTTACAGTTACAAAACAAAAGAAATGTTGAAAAAGAATGATAAAGCATAGCTCAGGAACTTAGATTCTAATGAGAGGGGTGGGACTGTTTTGATTCACACAATGTGGCTGTATCTGGTTGAATCTGAGACATCTGCAACCGAATACCAGGCTCTGCATTAAGATGAGAGTTGCATTTTGTTTTAGTAGCCACATAGGTAGAGAACCCTGATTCACATAACTAAATTGTTGCAAAGGGCAGGATTATTTTTGCTTTATCTGATGAAACTTTAAATTCATCTTTTAGCTGACCCCAAAATTCTGATAGTGACTTCTTAGTTTCAAAATTATCTTTTATCACAGAACCTGATGTCAAATTGATCAAGCACTCCTACTGTTGCAGTGACAGACATACTGGCTTTTCTGACACAGCAGAGTATGTGTTTACAACCCAAAAGTTTTCTTTAATTTTTTCATGGAGTACTTCCAGAAAATAACAGTTGAAACTATCGAGCAAACTTAGCAGGTGAATGTGAAACTCCTTTAAGATTTCTCCAGGCATGGCAGAATCTAGTTCTTCTCTAAATTCTTTTACCATTTGGAAGCTGTCTAGATTTCAAATTTTCATTGATTCTGCCCAAAACTTGATTTTCTTTTAAAGGCTTGTAAAGTGGTACCTCTGGTTGTGGATGAGATTCATTCTGGAGCTCTGGTCAGATCCCAAGGTCTCTGCAACCGGAGGTGCCTGTTCTGCACATGCGCGCGGCACAATAGAGTGCTTCTGAGCATGCGCACAGCACGGTAGAGTGCTACTGTGCATGTGTGTGCAGCGAAACCCGGAAATATACTTCTGGGTTTGCCGTGTGCATATCTCAAAGGATATTAACAAGGGGGGCACATAAGTAGAGGTACCACTTTACTTTATCACTAGCATTAAAAAAAAAGGTACTGCTTTTCCTTGAAGTGAGAGACTTAAGTCATTAACTTTTTAAATAAAAAATCTGTTAAATATGCCAATTTTATGAGCCAATGCTCCTCAACAACCTGTCTCCCAAAGCAAAGTGATCATCTAACTTTGAAATGAGAAACTTCAGCCCTCATTTCAAAGAGTTGAGTCAAAGTTTTGCCATGAGAAAGCTACCTTACTTCTGTGTGAAGAAGTAAAGATGTGTGCAGACTCCCCATGTACAACATACTACATTTTGAATAGCCTTGTATTCCTAGGTCATGGTTTGATAAAATTAATTACTTCCATGTTCATTATCCCATGGGATGCCCCTCAATGTGAAAAATTCATCTATTAAGTTGAAAAATTTCAACTTAGTCAGTAACGGCTTGCAGAGAAGCAGATTCTCTTGAAAAAGACTTCCAAGTAATGGTAGTGCACAAATACTGTTGGAATTGCTAACACGGCCACATCCATTGAGTCATCCCTTTGAAGCTAAAATTCAGTACCTTTTATTAGTGAGAGTAAAGTAGCTTTCACATCCCTGATTCTTCACAAGATTGTGTTATTTGACAAAGCAGCTGTGCCTACTAACGTCATACCTTTTCCATCCAATATACCTTCAACTATGTCTTTACGCAGGGACGCGGGTGGCGCTGTGGGTTAAACCACAGAGCCTAGGACTTGCCAATCAGAAGGTCGGTGGTTCGAATCCCCGCAACGGAGTGAGCCTAGCAGTTCAAAAGCACGTAAAAAGTGCAAGTAGATAAATAGGTATTGCTCCGGCGGGAAGGTAAACGGCGTTTCTGTGCGCTGCTCTGGTTCACCAGTAGCAGCTTAGTCATGCTGGCCACATGACCTGGAAGCTGTACGCCGGCTCCCTCGGCCAGTAAAGCAAGATGAGCGCTGCAACCCCAGAGTCGGCCACGACTGGACCTAATGGTCGGGGGTCCCTTTACCTTCACCTTATGTATTTACGCAAGGCTTGATAAGGTTTTCAGAGATGGTATGAGCTTCGCCAGCTTGGGCAAATTGGTAACTGACTAAGTAGGACCACCATCAAAGCCTTTTCGTTAACTGTTTTAGAGTGGTAGGATATGATTTTCTGGGCTCGTGTAAGTTCACCATCCTTCCTTCTGAAGAAATCGGCCCGTTTGCTCTTGCATTCTAGACAGACCCCACCCCACCCCCTCAAAATGACAACACATTTTTTCTGGCAACATGGCACTGCGTGGAGACACTTTACCGCAAATTTCGTACTTTGTTGCCACTGGTCTCCACAAACCCAATACCCAAGTAAGAATTGTGGTTCTTCCTTTCCCCTGTGGCACCGGTCTCTGAAGTACTAGGGCTAGGCAGCTGGTTCAACATTTCAGGAGGTTGTAGATTTGACTTTTAAACAAGACCTGCATTTCAGATGGGAGTCTTTGGCAGCCCTGCCAGGAGGTGCCACTAGGGATTGAACTTGGGACCTTCTGCATGCAAAGCAGCTGCTCAACCCCTAAGCTACAGCTCAGCTCCCTGACTCAAGGAATCAACACCCCCTGTGCTAAAAGTGGAGGCAGAGAAAGTTTCCCCACAGACATAACCCATGAATAACTTAGGAGCAAGTACTTCATCTAACCTGTTTTTTAAAAAATAATAATAAATAAATAAATTAAGCAAAGGTCTTGTTTAAAAGTCAAATCTATTTTTTTCTTCCCCACATTGCACTTTCCCCCTCTTTTATTCTGCTGTCTGCCTCTCTCTCACGACTTCCCCCACCCCTCCTCTCAGCCCCTTTCAATCCTTCTAAACACTTTATAAGCCATAAATATACCCAAATCAGTTTAGATCAGTCAGAGTAAATGTCAAATTATCCTCTTCCCCCCATATCTCGGCTTCTTTCCCTCCCTCCCTCTTGAAATCAACAGCTCCTAATAATCCGTCCCCCAACCTTTCATTATCGTTTGCATTCTCATGCGGTGGAGATTAAATGAATAACGTTTTTTAAAAAGAGAGAGGGGTTTTTTTTATGGGGGAGCCAAAGATGGGAGGTAAAAAAAGAGAGAGAAAGTGAAAGAGAGGGGGGTTTGAAACAGGAGCACTTACTCCCAGTGTGTCTTTAGCCCATTACCCCCCTCCCTCTGTTCCTTTTTTTGATTTCTACATCACTGGTTTGAAAAGCGTTTGAGTGACGGCATGGCGGGGACCCGCGAGGGAGCCGAACGAGGTGCATCGCAGCAAAAATGCCTCCGCGCAGTAGGTAGAAAGTAACGTAATTATAGAGCAGGTCAGAACCACTCGGCTGAGCAAAAATAAAAGCGCAGAGGTTTTTCTGCAGCCCGTCAGGGGAGGTAACATCATTGTAAACTCTCTCTCTCCCCCCCCAAATAAAAAAGGTTGTTTTTTCTTTGCAATTTTTAGAAAATGAACAGAGTTATACGTGTGGGGTGTCTCTCTCTCCCCACCCCCTTTGCAGAGGCAAGAAACTAGCTCATTTGGGGTTTTCATACTGAGGCATACACTCCATATGTTAAACGCACATTTAAAGTGCATTTTTCACCCACTCTGATGAATCCTGGGAACTATGGTTTGTTGTGGGTGCCTGGAAAGGGAGCTCCGTGTAGGATAATCAACAGTTCCCCAGATTCTTTAGGATGTTTGTTTTAAATGTTTGATGTATACACAAACATTTAAAGGATATTTAAAGTGCACTTCCTGCTCACCCTGAAGAATAATGAGAACTGTGGTTTGTTATGCGAGCTGGGAATGAAAGTTCTGTGTGGGATAAACTATAGTTCCCAGGATTCTCATGGGGAAGATTATATGTATGGTATGTACAGGGACATTCAAAGCACATTTACCTATCCATCCTGAATAATCCTGGGAACTGGAGCTCTGGGGTAAACTACAGTTCCCAGGATTCATAGGGGTTATTGTTTTGAATGTATGGTGTGGACATGGACATTTAAACCATGTTTACCACCCTCCCCAAAGAATCTTGGAAACTGTGGTTCATTATGGATGCTAGGAATGGAAGTTCTCTGTGGAGTAAACTACAGTTCTCGGATTGAGTGGGGTGCATTAAATGTTTGTTGCATACACAGACATTTAAAAGATATTTAAAGCAGATTTCTCACCCACCTTGAAGAATCCTGGCAACTGTAGTTTGTTGCAGGTGCTGGGAACTGGCAGGGTAAACTCCAGTTCCCAAAGTTCTTGGGGTTCTTTAACAATATTTATTCAATATATGTATAACCCCTCTTTCTCCCAGCTTGTGATTCAATGTGGATTAATGTGTGGTGTATACACAGTCTTATTCTCACAGTTATTAAAGCCAAGTGTGTTTTCTTTTAAAATACAGTGGTACCTCGGGTTAAGAATTTAATTCGTTCTGGAGGTCCGTTCGTAACCTGAAACTGTTCTTAACCTGAGGTACCACTTTAGCTAATGGGGCCTCCCGCTGCCGCCGGAGCATGATTTCTGTTCTCATCCTGAAGCAAAGTTCTTAACCCGAGGTACTATTTCTGCGTTAGCGGAGTCTCTAACCTGAAGTGTCTGTAACCTGAAGCGTCTGTAACCCGAGGTACCACTGTAATTATGTCAGCCTGTTAGGAACTCATCCAGAAAGCAATGCCTCTTGATAGATCAGGGACTGTGCGACCCTCCCTGTATTGAGGGACTCTAACTCCCATAATCCATAGCCAGCTCAGCCAGAGGTCAGGGACATAGGAGTTGTAGTCCAGCTACATCTGGGGCCCCAAGCAAATCCAGCGAGGTTGGAGGCCAGGACCTTGGACAGAGCACAGAGCACAGCTCAAATGTTGCTTCAGCAACAGGCAGCCTCAGACAGAGCCTTATATGGAGCTTATCCTGTCTCCACTGAGAGATGTATCTTCTGTTAAAGAGGACTAGCCTGCTTCAACTGCCAATTACTCCAGGGGTACAGGGAGACTGTGGTTCTGCTGGGGCTTTGGGGGTGAGGTTTCTGGAGTCAGAGAAGGACAATGTGACCTCCTCAGGCTGGAAACATGCTGTCAAGATGGACTTATCTGGAGCTATCCAGGGCTGGCTCTGGGAACCATACCTTCTCCAACCACCATACCTTGCCTGAATCCATGACCTCATCCCCTGAAAATGTGCAGGTGGACCACCAACATTCAGCTTCATCGGGTTTCCTGAGTTCTTTTGCTAGGAGAGGGAAAAAATGCAATCTTTCCTTATCTGCTCTATCTACACCGTGTATGATCTTATGCGCCTCAGTCTTGTGGGTGTATGAATGTGCATGCAAGGACTGAACCCTCAAATCAGCTTTCGGAATATATGTTAAAGCAATAAAATCTCACGGTGGCAACAGCAAGCAACAGCATGTAGCACTTTCAATTAAAAGCAAATGCCTTACTCAGGTGATTGCTTTGTCAAAATCACAATCCCTGCCAGTGTTTCCATTTTTGTCCTGCCCCTTCTGGAAACTGAAACTGCTGTGTCGGATAATGAAGAGCTATAATGGCCATTAATCCCCAATCCTTGTTTTCCAGTTCCATATTTAACAATTAAAATAATTAACAGGGTGTGATTAGAGCCCCCTGATTATGCCATGGTTGCAATGAGCCCCTTGACGTCCTTTGCCCGGCTCTTAGTGCTGAGACAATCTGCGGATTAGGCAAAATGAGCTGATAAGATTCAAGGCCATTCCTCAGCAGGGGAAAAAAAGATCCCATGCATGCTGTAAACTAGCAGATCAGGCCCAGAGAGCTATGGCAACGCTTCATGCTCTGCTAAAGAGTCGGGCACGACTAAACGACTAAACAACAACAACTGTACTAATTAAAGGGTTTGTGTTTCATTTTCTTTCTTTCTTTTAACATCAGGAAGCATTATGTATTTTTTTAAAAAAATATGATTTAACACTTAGGAAGTGCTTGCAATTTGCTAAGTGCCGTGCAGGTATTAAAAGATGAAGGCGTCTCTGATCGCAGGCTTACTACTGTCTAGTAGACAAGAGGGATGAAGAAATCAAGAGTTGGAGCAGCTCCACCATTATAAGCGGTATTGCCTCTGGATACCACCTGCTGGGAGCTGCTTGAGGGAAGAATATTGCTGTTGTGCTCAAGCCCTACTTCTTGGCTTCCCATCATGGGTATTGGATTGGTCACTGAATCCAGTTAACAATGCTGGAAGAGATGAGCCTGCAAATTTCTTACATTTAGCTGGTCCTTCATTGACTGATGGATGGGGGCCAAGTGGCTATCCCCTTGCCATGATGTTTTCCCTGGAGGTGCTAACTTCCAGTGTGGCCCTTGAACCCCTGGCTAGCAGCAGAGGCCAGAATGTGCCTCTCTTCAGACTTAAAATAGGATGGTGATGATTATTATTTTTTAAATGCAGCAGAGTATTGAAAACTACATTTAAAGGCAAGCTTTTGTTTTTTCACATGTGGGAGCACTCAAAACACAACTCTCTTAACTGCAGATTTTGCTGCTTTTTTTTACATGACAAAGTATTCAGTATTCTGATTTATTTGTATTTATTTATTTTACAAAGGAGAGTATTTAAAATGCATGTTTCTAATTACAGGTTTGTTTTATGTAAGGGAACATTTTATTTTATTTTAAAAAGAGAATATTTAAAGAAGTGTAACCAAGTGGATTCTGCTCAGAGTAGATCCGATGAAATTAATGGACCTAAATTAGTTATGGTCAATAATTTCAGTTGGTCTACTCTGAGTAAGACCACTATTGGCTACAACCCAGTATTTTAAATCTTGCTCTTTGGCCAAAAAAGGCTCTCAGAGAAGGTCACTAAAAATAGACAGTCCCTGTCCACAGGCTTATGCTCTTAAACAAAGAAAAGACACAGCATCAAAGAAAAAAATGAATTGGCCGGAGGAGGAAGTGAGCAAAGTTTTGTACCAGTTCTCAGTTACAAGTTCCTTTAATGACCAGCTGCTGTGGCAAAGTCCGAGAGGAGAGGCCAAAAGCTGCTCATTTCTCAGCTGTGCCAATGGAATGGTTCTGCTTCTCTTCCCTTCTCTGTTGCAGTCTGATGGAATAGCTGCTGCTATTAATGGATCTGATGGAGGCTTCTCAGCAGAAAATATGCTGTCTTTTTGTTGTTGTTGCATGGGAGAGGATTTGAAATGATGATGTAAGAGCCTAAGAAGAGCCTGCTGGATCATGCCAGTGGCCAATCTAGTCCAGCCTCCTGCTCTCACAGTAGCCAACCAGGTACCTGTGGGAAGCTTAAAAACAGGGCCTGAACAAGTTGAGCTGGACTCCAACTCCCATGAGCCTCTGCAGCCACCATGGCCAATGGCCAGGCACATCCAGAGTTGTAGAACAGCAACGAAGTGGTTTAACAACCAGTTCCTCTCCACGTAGAACTTTGGGAATTGTAGCTCTGTTTTTGGGGGCTGGAGTTTACTAACAACTCCCAGCACCCATAGCAAACTACACCTTCCAGAATCCTTTAGGGGAAGCCATGACTGCTTAAAGTGGTATTATAGTGCTTTGAATATATGGCGCGAATGTGACCTTCATCATAAGCATTAACTTCATTGGGTCTACTCTGAGTAGGACTAGGGTTGGTGCCAACCCTTAGCCTTCAGCCTTACCATACACACATAATATCATTTTCTTAGGGCTGCCATACACCCGGAATTTCCCGGACATAGCCGGGATTCGGCCACCGGAAACAGTGCCCCAGGAGGAAAACGCTTAGATGTCCAGGAAAATTCAGGCATATGGCAACCCATGTCAGAAGTGTAGATTTTTTTAAAAAAGAGAGATTTAGAAACTTTGGGCAAAAATAAAAAAAGCTCCACAACTTTGCCCCAAAACTCAACAACTTTTGTGTCAAGATTTTGACTTTTTGAAATTTAACTTTGAGAGGGAGCTGCATTACTAGCTTTCCCCTGGACCTCAAACATCTGCTATGGGGTCAAATTAAGAGGCTGGTGCCAGCGTGAAACACCCACACCGACAACCCCCTCCCCCACATTTTGCAAAGCAAACCATCCCCTTGCAGTTGAAGTGATGCGGGGAGGTGGGGGAGAGGGGAAATGGGTTGCTTTGGAGACTTTGGGGGTGCCAAGCCATTGTAGGGTATCTTTTATTGCTTTCTAATTAATGGGACTGTGCTTGGTTTATGAAAGGGGTATTTCTGAGAACCTTTAATGGGGCTCCTGGTTTTTGAGATAGAAGTTGCAGGGAAACAGATCACTGGTAAGGTAGGGGACTTAAGCTCATGGAGGGGGCTCCCCTCTCTGCTGAAGCTCAGAGCCTTTGATTCTGCAGTTGACGTAGGAAACAGAGAGGGCTTTGTCACCCAGCTTGGACTCCAGGACAACATTCTGCCTCCCACAGTGCACTGCAGCACCTGGGGTCATTTTGGGAATGTGTGTCTGAGTGTGTGTGTGTGTTAAATATGTTATTTTGGGTTGTCAAGGTTGCGTTCTTTAACTGATGGGGGTGGTAAACCTCAGGCACCCAGGGGACAATTACAGCCCTCTAAACCATGGGTAGGCAAACTAAGTCCCGGGGGCCGGATCCAGCCCAATCGCCTTCTAAATCTGGCCCCCGGACGGTCCAGGAATCAGCATGTTTCTACATGAGTAGAATGTGTCCTTTTATTTAAAATGCATCTCTGGGTTATTTGTGGGGCCTGCCTGGTGTTTTTACATGAGTAGAATGTGTGCTTTTATTTAAAATGCATCTCTGGGTAATTTGTGGGGCATAGGAATTTGTTCTTTATTATTTTTTTCAAAATATAGTCTGGCCCCCCACAAGGTCTGAGGGACTTTCTGAAAAAGTTTGCTTACCCCTGCTCTAAACCTCTCTAAGACCTCCTGAGGCCACGACCCTCACTAGCCCTTTAGAGCTCCCCCCCCCCATGTGGAACATGTCCTTGAACTGGCAGCATATGCACTTGAAATGCACTTAAAGTGCATTTAAAACACGTTCCATACTTGCAAAGAATCCTGAGAACTGACCCGAAGCTACAGTTCTCAGGATTTTTTGCAGTGGGAGAAATGTGCTTCAGAGATATGGCACATGCACATCCAGTGCCCCTTGCTTCTCTGGATGGATAAAGCATACAGAAGAGGTATGTGTAGAAACAAGCCTAGTGTACAAAATAAAAATTTGCGTTTGTTTCTCTGTGCACTTTTGCCTCTGCTCCTGCCCACCACTGGCATGTGGCCCCTGGAAGGTTGCCTAGGAGAGAATGTGGCCCTTGGGCTGAAAAGGGCTCCTTGCCCCTTCTTTAAACATCTCATAGAATCACAGAAATGCAGAGTTGGAAATTATGCCAAGGAGCATCTAGTCCATCTCTCTGCAATGGAGGACGCTCTGCTAAAGCATCCATGACAGATCACACACACACACATACCTATCCTGGTCTCTAGAAGTTGTGCGGGATGCCTGCCTTTCCACCGCTGAAAGCCAACCTTGGCACTGCGTTACTGTCTTTATTATAGCCGCCAAATCATTATTTTGCCTTTCCTTCCTGCAGCATGGATGTCCAGGGCGATTATGAGCCATCAGACGCTACCGGCTTTATCAACATTAACTCCCTTCGGTTTGTATTGAAGCGTTATAGTTTCAGAAGCCTGCCAATGTTCTAGGCAGATGCTAGTCTATCTAGCTCAATATTGTCTGTACTGACTGGCAGCAGCTATCCAGGGTTTCCGGTAGGGGGCATTCCTAGCCCCAACTGGATATGCTGTTGGGGATTGAATCCAGGGTCTTCTGCATTCAAAGTGCATGATTTGCCTCTGCATAACAGCCCTTCCCCTAAAATAGGGTTGCCACACCCCGAAAGCTTTTTTTTAGGAAGACCCCCTACCTTAAATGAAATAAGGTTCCCCCTACCTTAAATGAAATAAGGTTCCTCAGGGTTCTGAATTAAAGTAGGAACCCAGGACAGTGTCATCTCCTTAATCAGACCACTTTGTCAATATACGGTAGCTCAGTATTGTTATACTGACTAGCAGCCACTAGTCTCCTACCTGGTAATTCTCCTCTTCCTACCCAAGGTTTGCCACTCAGCTGGATGGGTCCCAGGGCCCCTGTAGACATCTGTCCCCCAGCAGTGGAGATGGAGCCTGGGGTGAAAAGCAGAGGGGTAGCTTCTACCCTGCCCAGATGTGGAACCTGGGGTCTCCTTAGAGGAGGAACAGGGAGGAGAATGGGGACAAAACTAGAGTGAGTTGGCTCCAACTCTCATTGGCTCTGGCTCCACCTCTTTGGTCTCCCTACATTCCACCCCAACAATCTTGATGGCCACCACCCCTACTGGCATGGCTGAGTTCTTCCATTTCAGAGTATGGGTGGGGGCATCACACGCTCCCCATAACGAAAGATTTCCTTACATACAGAGAAACCTAACATCCCTTGCAAAAGACTGCATTTCTCCCTAATTCATTGGACTTCTGCATGCAGTGTGCCTTCATCTTACAGTCATGGATTCTATAAAGGAGAGAATCAGATAGCCCTAACTGTTTAGCTAATGGAACTTTCCAGGAATAGAAAGCCCAGCTTCCAGGAATAGAAAGCACAGCTAATTAATGCTATCTGCAATCACCTATTTTGTTTTGGGTTTTTACATAATCTGTCCTATGCACACACCCTTCTCAGTTACCGTATTTTTCGCACCATAGGGCGCACCGGACGATAGGGTGCACCTAGTTTTGGGAGGCGGAAAACAAGAAAAAATTATTCTGAACCCCAGAAGCCAGAACAGCAAGAGGGATCTGGCTTCTGGGATACCGTGTGGCTGTTCTGGCTTCTGGGGTAACCGCGCCAAGCCTCTTCAGGGCAGCGGGATGAAGGCTCCCCCTGCCCAAAGAGGCTGTGCAGGGCTAAAGCAGAAGCCAGGACAGACGCGTCGCTGAAGGAGCACTGCGCCTTCTCTCTCTCTGCCCAGCGCCCCTCCTTCACAGGAGAGGTGCTGCGCAGAGAGGGAGAAGGGGCATCGCCCTTCAGCGAACCTGGAGAAGGAACAGAAGGAGACCCTTCTGCCGCCCCAAGCCTCGCGTGCCTGGCGGGATCTACCGCCGGGCGCGCGAGGCTTGCAGACACTCGCCCGAAGTACGGGGAGCCCTCCGGAGGGCTCTGCCTGCTTCGGGCGGCAGGCTGCCGCCCCAAGCCTCGCGCGCCTGGCGGGACCTCCTGCCGGGCGCGCAAGGCTTGCAGACACTTGCCCGAAGCACGGGGAGCCCTCCGGAGGGCTCCCTGTGCTTCGGGCAACAGGCTGCCGCCCCAAGCCTCGTGCACTCGGCGGGACCTCCCGCCGGGCACACCAGGCTTGTGGACACTTGCTGGGGCTGCAGGCTGCTGCCCGCAAGCCTCGTGAGCTCGCGGGAACTCCCGCCGGGCTTGCAAGGCTTGCGGATAGCTTCCTGAAGCCTGGAGAGCGAGAGGGGTCGGTGTGCACCGATGCCTCTCGCTCTCCAGGCTTCAGCGAAAGCCTGCATTCGCACCATAGGACGCGCACACATTTCCCCTTCATTTTTGGAGGGGAAAAAGTGCGTCCTATGGAGCGAAAAATACGGTACCTAATAGGCTCTTTTGCCCCTCCCTGCCCCCAGTAGCAGCCTGTTAACTTCTTTGTCCTGTGCATTAATGTACACTGTTTTATTCCCTTTGGATAAATTAATTATACAATGATGAGTTTTTCAGCAGCAGACAGGAAAATTTAGAAAAACTTACATATCACCTTGCACTTATTCCCACCCCTCCCCACTCGTTTCATTTATTTGTCTCAACTTTGCCCAATACTAATTTTAATTCATAATGAATTTCTCTCACGTTCTCTTTCTTTCTGTTGGTTTCCAGGCTGAAGGAATATCATCGACTCCAACGCAAGGTCAAAGCACAGCAGAAATAATATAATGGGTGGGGTGGGGGCTGCAGGCTTTTTCTTTTCCCACCCAGCTAACACACCTATGTGCCACTCAGGGCTAATTGCGGTAGTAATTGGTAATAGTTACTCATCTCCCTGTGCCTTGTGGGATCCCACAATGGTTTTGTTACAGTCTTTTAGTGGCACCAATGAAATGGAATCAAGAAAAAGGTGGTTGGTGGAAAGGCGGGAGCATCACCACGCTTGTCAGTTTGCACACGAATATGTTATTAAAATATCTGTGCCATTATTTCTGGAATCTTAATGAATGGGACCTCCTTTCTTTCTGTTTTGCTTCTGACTGTTTCCCTCACACTTATTCAGCCAAGCTGCATTGCCAAGCTTTAGTCTTTGTCCTTTCATACGAGTTTAAGTGCATCTGAAGGACATGCTGGATTGGGCTTGCTTTTTTTTTTGTGGGTGGAGGGAAGAAGCAGCAAAAGGAAAGAGGGCCCTGGACTCTACCCAAGCCCATCGCTCCACCTCTGGGGAGACTAAAGGGAAAATGGAATGGGGGTGGTTGAGGGAGGTGAAGAAATAAAATAATTCCTTCCATTTTGATCACCACTAAGAGCATTGCTTTCTTTGTCTTTTCATTAATTGCAACGAGGTCTGCTTTAATTTCACCCTTTAAAAAAGTCCCTTTATTAAAATGAATTTCTCAATTTGTTTTTGCCTCCAACCCCCCAACCCCCCCGGCCACCGCCGCCCACATCCCTACAGGGATGCTTCAGTTTGAAAATAAAAATCAAGGTAAAAAAGGATAGAGAAAAATGGAGAAGGTTGCGTGGTGGGGAAATGTGGAATTTTTCAATATTCCAATTGCAGCGTCAACTGTGGACTTGAACTGGTTCCATAGCCCTATGTATTAACTATCCTCCATAATTCATATTAGGGCAATACTTTTATTAGACCAGCTAAAACTCCAAAATCCATACACTTCAAAATTTCAAAAAGGTGGGGAGCAGGGGTTGCTTTTTATAAAATAATTTAGAGTTGGCTGAGTGATGTATATTCTTGCTTGCATATTTTATACTAGCATTTCTGGTGTTTGATCGTTTCTGATAGTTCTTACAACCTGACACTGTCTAGCTGCCTGCAGAGTTCTCCTTTATAAAGCTGAACAACACTAAATGAAGGTTTTAAACTTAAAGCACAGCAGATGATGATTTTTTACTTTTTAAAGTGACAACCAAAACAAAAATCCAAAGCTCCACAGGCAGCATTTTAGACAGCCTCACTTTTGGCAAACCCCATGGACCTACAGAAACAGAGATCTAGGATAGCATATAGTTATACAGGTACTGTACTGAATGTACTCAAGCAATGCAAAGCTGCTCTGGACTTGGGAAGGGGGGTTGTGATCTGACTTTGGGAACATTTATTAACATCCTCCTTTGACTTGGTGAGGACTGAAAGCACCCTGAAAAATCTCACTTTGACCCCATACTTTACAAACCAGAACTGAAGAACAGAGGAACAATAAATTAGGGAAATCTGTTATAATCTGAACAGCCTCACTCCTTTGTCCGCCTCTCCCTACCCTTTGCTCGGTTTCATAAGACAGTGGTTCTCAAACTTTTTTCTCTGGGCCACACTTTTTCAGAATGAAAACTTGCTTGTGCAGCACCAATTTTTTTATTGAGAAGAAATACATTGAAAAACAAAAGCTAACAACTCCCAGCAGTGCTTAATCTTGAAAAGATACATATGTGTATTCTGCAATTAAAACAATAATTTGATATTACAGTGGTACCTCTGGATGCGAACGGGATCCGTTCCGGAGCCCCGTTCACATCCTGAAGTGAACGCAACCTGCGACTGCACATCTGCGTGTGCGTGGGTCGCGTTTTGCCGCTTCTGCACATGCACGTGACATAATTTTGAGCGTCTGCGCATGTGCGAGTGGCAAAACCCAGAAGTAATGTGTTCCGTTACTTCCAGGTTGCCGTGGAGCGCAACCCGAAAATGCTCAACCTGAAGCAACTTTAACCCGAGGTATGACTGTATACCATACTGTGGCACCCTGCTTGTGGTTAACGCTTAGCTGGAATGAAATATTCAACGCAGCAATAGAGAAATTAAAATAATAATTTATTTGTCAGACAAATAAATATGAGGCACAGTGGTATATGGTTACCAAGCTCTGGCCTGGCCTCCTGCCATTCTGGCCAGCACTTATATTTCCTTAATCCAGCCCCCTTGCTCCTCCTGTGGCTGCCTCTGTCCAATCAGCCTGGTTGAAATTCCTATTGGCTGTTTGCTAGAACCAATCACAAAAGATACACCCATTTCCTTCTGCCCTTTTATGGGAAACAAAAAGCTATATATTCTTCTATCTATAAATGACAAATAAGTAGTAATATATCTTACATGTGTCTCAACAAGGAACCTTAATTACCAGCTCACCTCGCCCTATTGCCCTCCAAAACAGATGGTTAATCTTAAATTTTTATCTTAAACAGATGTCAAGGATCATCATTGAAAGATCTCCTTCCTTTGGAGGTCTCTAAACAAAAGCTTGACAACCAAATGTATGCTCTAATGATGTTTCCTGCTTGGCAGGGGGGGGGCTAGGCTGGTGGCTGATGGCCCCTGTGATCTCTTCCAACTATATGAAATAAGAATCTAGCATAAGGATTTAACATTTCTTAGCTTCTAATTCCTTTGCATAATTACATTTAAGCCAATATATTTAATACATAACATAAATAACCTTTTAAAAGGAAAAGAAATCTTAAAAGGATCTCAGTTTAAGAAAGAAACAACTTTAGAAAAAGACTTCCCAAAATACTCTCTTCCTTTCTGCCAGCTAGATGCTTTTCCATTGCTCTTGACCTTTGAACCTTAGGAAAATATGGCTCAAGTTGAATGGGAGGCATATGGTTTTATTTTACTATTTACCCACTCTTAATTATGTTTTTCTCTGCTTTTTTATCTTCTGTAATATGTAGGGTCAGTGTAACCTTGGCTGTCAGCCTGTAATTCCCTTTGACTTTGAGAATTGTTTTCTGCTATAAATCAGGGGGCCCCGTTGTCTAGGAGGAAAAACATTGCCAAGGTTCTTAGGCAGCTGCTCTTCTGCCTGGCATGAAACATTTGAAGATCTTTAAGCTCATTTTAAAATACAGGCCCTGATCAAGCCTCAATAAAAATGCAGGCTATGATTAGATGCCTCAATACTGCAATTTTTACATGTTTCTTGGCCTTGAACCTTCCCACCACACTTGCCATCCTCTCCTGCCACACCAGGACCACTGTTATAAGATGACCTTCAGGAGCTGCTGAGATCTGCATGCTACTGTTAGGAACTGGAGTCAAGTGTAGCTCAGCAGTAAAAAACACAGTGTCAGTGAAGTTAACTCTTTTATTTTGTTATAATAATTTTTAAATTGATTTTCCACATTAATGATATCCTCACAATATTCATTTTTCACCTCTACTTAATAGGTTCTTTTGAACCCTTGAACTTCCCTCCACCCCTCCATGGGTTATTTCTTTATCCCATAATTAACTAAATCTTTTACATTTTCCAAATCTTTATATAAATCATAAGTAAAATATAGCAGAATTTCACATTACAAGTATCTTCACATTCCTGCCAGTGTCTTTAAATTTTTACAGTGATCTTTTAAATACAGTGGTGCCTCGCAAGACGAAAAGAATCCGTCCCGCGATTCTCTTCGTCTAGCGGTTTTTTCGTCTTGCGAAGCAAGCCCATTGACAGCTTAGCGGATTAGCGCTATTAGCGGTCTAGCGGCTTTTAGCGATCAGCTGTTAAGCGGCTTATCAGCGGAACAACTGATAAGCGGCTTAGCGGTTTAGGAAAGGGGGGGGAGCGAAAAAAACCTGCACGAACTCGCAAGATTTTTTCGTCTTGTGAAGCAACCCCATAGAGAAATTCGTTTAGCAAAGCGCCTCCAAAACAGAAAACCCTTTCGTCTAGCGGGTTTTCCGTCTTGCAAGGCGTTCGTCTTGCGGGGCACCACTGTAAAAATAGTCACTTGTCTACTCTCAGTATCTATTTACCTATAATACCTAATAAAAAGGTTTCTGTATTTTCTTTAACTCATTATAAATCATCTCCCAGAAGTCTTTTACTTTGTTACATAACCACCAAATATGGTAAAAATATTCCCTTACATTTCCAACATGTTTGAACTCGTTTTATACATTTTTGCAATTTTGCTTGGTGTTAAATACCAGCAATACATCATTTTCATATTTTACTTCAGCGAGCGGCATGCAGTAAATTTTATTTCTTCCTTTCATAATTTTTCCCAAGATGACAAATGAATATTATATCCAAAATCTCTAGCCCAGTGTATCATGACTGCCTTAACTTCTTCATCCTTTGTATGCCATTCTAAAAGTTAAACATTTTTGATAATATTTTCACCTTATTCTCCAACAGATCTATTTCAAACCTTGATCTTATTGTATCAAAACCGTTTTTAATATATTTAAAAGATATCATTTATCTGATGGTATTATATCATATACATTCTTATGAATATATATTCTGTCATATATTCTTTTAATTCTTCAAATGTTTTCAATTTTAATTGGTCTTCTGTCTCAATTAATAAATCTCTATAGATGGCCCAATTCCCTTTCATATTTACCTTTTTAACTGAAAAGTAAGGGTGAGAGCCACCAAGGTGTTTTCCTTTCGAATAAGTTTTTATATCTGTCCCATACCTCGTAGGTTGATTTCTCAACGTATGGTTCAAGAATCCTTTATGTACTTTCACTTTATCATACCATAAATATGTGCCACCCAAATCTGTTGTCGTGACCTTTCAGATCCAATAAATCTGTGTTATCTAGGAAAATCCAGTCTCATAACAAACAAAGGCAAGATGCTTCATAATATAATTTCAAATTTGGCAAAGCGAAACCACCTCTTTCTTTAGCATCCGTAAGAAGTTAACTCTTTATGCCAAAGATGCCAAAACAGCTCAGGCCTAGTGATCCCAACAACTCTTCCCATTGGTCTTGTTGCCTTGAGGCAGTTGCCTTCCCTCTGCTCTCTAAGGCTTCTCCTCTCCAGGTTCCTTCCCAAGCAGTTGCAAACTGTGCACAACCAATCTCTGCTCCACCCTTTTCATTTCTCTCTGTGTTCCAAGAGACAAGCTGGTCACAGCAGGAGGGGGAGGCTCCCTGGATTCTTCAGCAGCCTGCCCTCTTACTGCCTCTCTAGCCCCTGCTTCTACCTCGGAGTTTGAACTGCTCTCTGCCACAGCCTCTTCCTGCTCACTAAACCCTGTTACCTTTTCAGCTTCTGACACCGCCTCTTCCTAGTCTGCTTCCTCTTCTCCCTCTGACCACTCATTGTCATCCCACCACCAATCCCCTGGCTCTGAGGTGTCATCCCTTGGGGGTTCCCCAGCTAGTGTCTCCCACCACTCCTCTGCTTCCAGCCAGCCCATGGCAGCTGCTTCCCCCTGAAGCAAACCACTGAACTGTGCATGTAGCAGCCTCCTTGGTGAAAGTACCTTCAAGCCCTGGAAACCAATTTTGCCTACCTAGGCTAGGCCTTGGAGGCTCCTGGACAGGCAGGACTATAAGGGAACAGGGAGCTGGATATGTTTAGCTTGGATAAGAGGAGACTGAGAGGGATATGATAGCCTTCTTCCAATATCTAAAGGATTGCCACATGGAAGATGGAGGATGGTCCTCCCCTGCTTCGGAGGGTAGGACCCAAACCAATGGACTCAAGTTACAAGAAAGGAGATTCCAACTAAACATCAGGAAGAACTTTCTGATAATAAGAGCTTTTCAGCAGTGGAATGGACTCCTCCTTTCCTGAGGGGTTTTAAGCAGAGGTTAGATGGCCATCTGTTACGGATGTTTTATTGAGATTTCTGCATTGCAGCAGGGTTGGATTAGATAACTCTCAGAGTCCTTTGCAATTCTATGATTCTATTACTTCCTGGGTCAAGTGAAAATTGCTTGTCTTCTCCAGTATCTGAGTGTTGTTGTCTCCATGGTTAGTCTTTGGTCTTCATGTGCTTTTCAGTCTTGACTGCAGGGCTTCTGTAAAATCCCCATCATGACTCAGGCTGCTGCCATCATCCTGGGCCCGACACACAGTAACTGTGATTATTAATGTTGAATATTGGCTATTAATATATGGATAGGTGAGGGGATTTAGGCCCACAGGCTTAATGTGGCCCTCTAGGAATCTCTGTCTGTCCATCACGATGCTCTTGAGGCCCCAGTTTTGTGCTGGGGTCCTGCTTGAGGATTTCCTGCAGGCATCTGGTTGGCCACTATGAGAAAAGGATGCTGGATGAGATGGGCCACTAGCCTGACCCTGCAGGCTCTTCACATGTTCTCAGTGCCCCCCCCATCTAGAGTGGACCTGCTTCCCCTGTCTTCACTGCCATTGTTACTGCCCACTTGCTGTGCTGTCCCCATCCCCCTCTTTTCCCTAGGGAGAAAAACTTTTCCCAGCCTGCTTTCTCCATGTCATGCCTAATTTTATTCACTTCTATCATTTCCCATTTCACTCTTCTTTTCTCCAAAGTCCCTGAACAAAAATCAGCATTTTCTTCAGTTGGAATGTGCTGGAGCATAGTTCAGGCACCTCTCAGGTGGGCACCATGGTGGGCTAGCACTCCCCCCTCAGTTTCTTGCACTACATACTTCTGAGAAGCCCAAAACAAACGTTTCAAGTCAACATGCTGGCCAGCATGTGCGGGTCTGCACTTTTTTTTTAGATCTATGACTCTACCTTGCTCCTAGGTCAAGCTATGGGGTGGGGCCAATTCATATTTCCTTTTCTTCAATCCGCCCAGCGCCTCCCATGTAGTGGGAGCAGGCTTTAAGCTTTGCAGCCAGGCCTCTGCCATTGCATGCATGCGTGCATACCCTCCAACATTTCTCCAATGAAAATAGGGACATCTTAAGGAAAAGCAGGACATTCCATGATCAAATCAGAATGCAGGACAGCTTCTCTAAACCAGGTACGTCCCTAGGGACACCTGGAGGGTCTGAGCGTGTTTGTGTGAATGTCCTTCCAAGCTGCCCTAGCCATTTGCCTAAATATAAGACAATAAGGGAGGTGCCAGCACATTTATTTGACCTGCACCAGAACCAGGGGTGACCCTCAAACCAGCCTTGGAGACAGCTTGTAGTTTTTCAGCAGGTGGTGAATGTGGCTGTTGTCAAACCGGCATCTGTTCAGGGCTGCCTGAAGTTGCCCAGCAACTTACTATAACAACTTCATGGTGACTTCTGGCACCTATTTTACTTGGGGGGGGGGGAGCACTGACCACAAAATTTCTTCAAAGGGGAGTCACTCCATCCCCAGTGAGTCTTGTCCAAGGGTCCGCCTGATAACACTGAATGAGCACAAACCAGTGTTACTTGTGTGTGCAAGCCAGGCTGGGAAACGCTGGTTTGATAACATTGGCAGCATCACTATGGCTTTCCCCCTCCCTTGAAACTCCTCCCACGCAGCCTTCTCTGGTCTCCTTCCCCCTCTTGCCCTCGGCTGCAAGCCCTCTTGAGCCAAGCCCAGAGGCCTCTGGGTAACGGACAGCTGTTGGATGACCCTTCCCGTTAGCTTCCGCCTTGGGCGCACTGCGTTGCCAGCAGGGCTGATCTGTACGCCTCTCAGGCTGAGGAGTGCAGGGGCTCCTCCAGGGTCACTGTCAATCGATATCTCATCTGCAGGCTCTCCTAGCGGAAGTGATAGCATATTGGAAGAAGGTAATGGCTCTGGTCTAGTGGAAAAGGCTAATCTTCCCCAGCTGTACAGGATCTCTGCAGGTGGCCTCTGGCATCTTCCTCCCGACACACCGCTGGGCTCCCCAACAGCAGCACACAAGAGAAGAAGAGGAAGAAAAGGACCCTTTTCTTTAAAGGCACAGAGACTCCCTTTTCATTGCTAGATCTTCACTGGCTGGGGCAAACTGGACAGCTTAGGGGACATGGAAGGAGTGGGCCAGGCCACCCCTACGGCCCATGAATTGCAGCCCATCATGTGTTCACTGGGTTCTTACTTCCCACATTTCCAGGAGGCAGCAAAGCCAGGAGAGTCCCTGGATAGTGGAGTCCCTTTCACTTAGTGGGAAGATGTGGAAGGCTTTTCAGCCTGAGGGCCACATTCCCTTCTGGGCAAGCACCAGGGGGCCACATGCCAGTGGGTGAGTGGGGCCAGAGTCAAAAGTGAGTGGAGAAATGAATGTAAGTAGGTTGGTGTCCACACCCATCCACCCCTCTGTTCCCCTCCAGGTAAATAATATGCATGATTAGAGTTCCAAAGACACATTTCCAGCTGGGCAAAAACAGTCAAAGAGGGTGTGAAACAGAGCTGGTGAGGGGTGTGACCTACGGAGAGTCCTGAGGACCAGATTAGAGAGTCCTGGAAGGCTGCCTTTAGCTTCCAAGCCTGAGCTTGTGTCACTAACTGCTCCTCTTTTCGTAGCTGACAATTTCCCTGTTGCATGTATTTGCGGGTGGTGTGTTGGCAGGTGAAATGTCATTTTGATACTGCCTTTGTGGCACTTTGCATGCAGAAGGTCCCACCTCTCTCATGAGAGACATTCTCCCTTCACTTGCACTCATCCATCCTTTGAGAAGGGAATGTCTCTTTTTTAGATCAGCAGTGGGGAACCTGATCTAACAAGAGGCATTCCCTCCTCTCACATGACAGACAGCTTCTGCATACAGTGGTACCTCGGGTTAAGTACTTAATTCATTCCAGAGGTCCGTTCTTAACCTGAAACTGTTCTTAATCTGAAGCACCACTTTAGCTAATGGGGCCTCCCACTGCTGCCGCACCGCATGAACACGATTTCTGTTCTCATCATGAAGCAAAGTTCTTAACCCGAGGTACTATTTCTGGGTTAGCGGAATCTGTAACCGGAAGCGTATGTAACCTGAGGTACCACTGTATAGGCATTCTCCCATTTTGCAGAAGAGAATGGTCTTTCTTAGATCAATGATATGGGACCTGTGGCTCCCGAGATGTTGTTTGACTCCAATTCCCCTCCTATCCCATTTGTCATTCTGGCAGTTGGCTGTATCGGATGCAGTTGATGCGTGTTGGAGACCAACAACATCTAGAGGGCTGCAGGTTCCCCATCCCTACTAAACACACCCCACTTTTGTAGCCCTAAGTCTGTGGCAGAGCAGGCAGTACAGTAAGGGAAAAGTGATATGTTCCCCCATAGGGATACATGTGACATCCGTCTCCCTGAGTGAGGGAGGCAGATGGAGACCCCTTGGAAGCAGAGTCCAGCGCCGTAAAGTGTAATAAATAATGCATTGTGGCAGATAAACAGCCACCTCAAGGAACCACATGCAGGGTTAATTCAGTCCCTGAGGGCTCAACAACATCATTAACCCAGTGAAGAGACGATGGTGCACAATGCCACACCAACCGGGGTCATCCAAAATACCTCCAAAGTTGTGTGGGTGTGTTTACAACACAGCATGGGTGTGAGGAGGATGAGCTGAACTCTCCCTATCTTCTTCAGTTTCTCCTTGAATGCAGGCTTTGAGAAAAATTAAAATAAAAGCCTGCTATTCTACTTGGGGGGGGGGGTGTTGGTTCTGCTTGCAGAGCCACATTGGGAGAAAAACAGATGTTTTGTTTTGTTTTTTAAGGGAGAGAGATGAGGAAAGGTTGCAGCATTTGGGATGTTTTAGTTCAGAGAAAAGACAAGGAAGAGGAGACATCACAGAGGTCTATACTATTATGCATTGAATGGAAATAGAAATGTTTTCCTCCCTTTCCCATAACATTTGAACTCATGGATGTCCTACGGAGTTGAATGGTGGAAGATTCAGAAGAGACACAAGGAAGAATTTATGCATGCAGTGCATAGTTAAACTATGGAAATCGCTCCAGCAGGGGACAGCAGTGGCAACTTGGATAGCTTTAAAAGAGGGCTGGTAACCTTATACTAGCCACAATGGCTATGCTCTGCCTCCACAGTTGGAGGTAGCAATGCTTCTGAATACTAGTTGCTGGAAACTGCAGGTAGGGAGAGGGCTCTTGTACTCAGGTCCTGCTTCTGAGTTTCCCACAAGGGATTTGTGGTGCCTTAAAAACTAACCATCCTTTTTATTACGGCATAAGCTTCATTGGAATCCACTTTGTCAGATGCATCATTCGAGGATGGTTATGTTCCTCCTCTACTGTCAGAGGAGGTTTGACTGTCAGTCCTGGAATATCTGCTCCCTGCCTTGCAGACCTTTACCCACCTGGCCTGGCAGGGCAGAGCCCTGACTAACTCAAGCTACAATAGCTGAGGCTGCTGAACAGAATTTTGGGCTGGAGTATTTTTTGCGTGGTGGGGGTGGCTATTGTTGTTGTTAATATTTTGTGTCTTTATTTGGGATCTCATGAGGAAATTGTTTGATTTGGTTGTATACTTTTTGATTTTTTTTGTTTTGTTTATGCCTTTGTTAAGTTTGTAGTTATGTAATTTTTATATGTTGTAAGCCACCTAGAGCATTGTTTTAAGTTTGGAAAGGTAGCATACAAATAAAATGATTGATTGACTGATTGATTGATTGAATACCAATTACCAGGAATTGCTAGTGGGGACAGCACTGTTGGAACCAGGTCTTGCTTGTGAGATTCCCACTGGGGCATCTGGTTGGCCACTGTCTGTACAGGGTGATGGACTAGATGGGTCTTTGGCGTGATCCAGCTGCCAAGCTCTTCTTCTGTTGTTAAATATAAAATGTTCAGAACAACAGAGACAAAAACACATACAACATCTCCAAAAACCATCTGTGGCCCCTTGCCTGCTGCTAGTAGGTTTATTAAATACATACACCCAACTTGGCCGAGAAGACTCCCTTTGTGCTGAGGTCGAGAGCCTTTGGATGAAAACTTCCCAGGAGGAGATGGGCTCCCTTTGTAAACTTCTTGAAACAAGGTGGCTTTGTCTCTGCATTTCACAAGGATCTGCCTTGCATCTCTCCCCGGGAGTTTCCCAAAGCCTTCACCAGCGACTGCTGAAAGGGAGCTTTATTCCTCCTTGACGGTCCACGCCATCATGGGAACCACCTGAGGGAGAAGGACAGGCGGGATCACAAAACCAGGGAGGGCAGATAAGCATGGCAATTACAAAAGGCTGCCCCGAGGGGTCTAGGCCTCAAAGCCTCACCGCCGTAAAAGGAAAAGACAAGGGACTCACACAAGGAACTCCGGACACCCATCTGGTCACTCAATAGCAGTGGTCAGTTGGCCCTTTGTGGGGTCTCCTTTCTGCCTGAACACCCCTCCCTGTTTCCCCATCATCCAAACTGAGAATGTGGCCATCCAAAAAGACAGGTATGTTTTGTTGGACCCTCGTAACAGAAGATATTAGCTTTTTCTCTTGACTTTTTCCTCTCTGTAGAAAGGGGGGGGGGGAGAGGTCACCAGGGTGACCTCTTTGGTTATGTGAGATGCTCACTTAGACGCTGACATTATCTGCCCCTCTGCTGCTGTTGGCCTGACTGCCTTTCTGGGTCATGAGACAACCTGCAAAAGTGAGGAGAGAGACAGAAAGAGAGAGAGAGAGAGAGAGAGAGAGATGAACAGGACCAGCCATTCCAAATCTTCATATGAAGTCGTCTTCTACTGAGCGGTTCATTTGTCTCAGTATTGTCTACACTGTCTGGCATCAGCTCTCCAGGGTTTAAGGCAGGGGTCTCTATGAGCCCTACCTAGGCATGTCACTGAGCATTGAGCCTAGGATCTTCTGTATAGAAAGCAGATGCTGTACTACAGAGCTACAACCCTTGCTAGGAACAGGGGAAGTGACCTTGTACTGAGCCAAACGCTTGGTCCAAAACACGTGTTCTGTCATTGAATTACTGTCGTCCATCTAAAACTAAAGATTCTAGTCCTCACAGGCCATTGGATGTGGCCTTATAGATTTCCAGGATTTCAGGCAGAGAAGTCTTCCAGCCCTACTTTAAGATGTTGGGGACTGAACCTGGGACTTTCTGCATGTCAGGATCTACCACTGAGCTACAGCCCTTCCCCAAATTCTTCCTGTGATTCCTTGTGAGTTAACTTACAAGCCCTTCCTTTTAAGTTCACTAGGTGGTGTTAAGCAAGCCATTCTCAACCTGATTGTATGTTCATTTGCAATGTGAGGACAGTTAACACTGATCTACCTTACAAGTCTGTTGTTTACTTTCCCCAGCTAATTGTGTGGCATGGTTTGGAAACCAAGAACCACTAAATAACTTCTGTATTGCTATGCTTAATTGCATTGCTTCAATTTGTCTTGGGCTGCCTTTCACCTTTCTGTCTCTGGCTTAGCATTTAGATTGTAAACCCTTTGGAGGCATTGTCCTTCCTGCTTAGGTTACTTTATAAACTGTCCATTCATGCACGTTCAATAAGTGCGTAACTGTGTATGTGCAACAAACCCAGAAGTGACCCGGAAACATCATAACGATGTCCCTGAAACTAAAAGGGTGGAGCTGAGGCAGGGGCGTAACAGGTTGTTCACAGGCTTTTTCAGTGGGTTTCCATTATACATGATTTCACCAACATGCATGGTGCCTTGGAATGTAACCCCTAGATAAACGAGGGGCTGCCTATACTTCGTATAAATAGCAATATCTAATTACAGACTGCAAAAAGCTAAGTCTCCATGTTTGTGGCCACCAAGAACAGGGGCAAAGTATTTTTTCCTAGCCCATCTAACTGGCTGGACGCACCATCATTTCCTCATCTGCTTTAATAACCATTCAGAGCAAAAACAATGCTTCCCACTCTCACTGTGCATTGCCTGCTTGCCAATCCTCGCATTGTGACTAAGCCAGTTCAGAAGAGAGGGACAGGAATCATTGTCCTCCCTCTTAAAAAGTGCATGGAAACATGGATCCTTCCAGGCAAGGGAAAGGGGAGGAATTTGATTCAGTTCACATTTAAAGTCAAGCCTAAGCAATACACATTTTCCAAAAGAATGTGAACAGAAACATTGCTATCCTTTGAAAAGTGCAGTTCTCCGAATTTTGCAATGCCGCTCTCCAACCAAGTAAGGTAAATAAATGCATATACCAGGGTAGTGTGGGCATGAAAATGCATAGTGAAACGAACATACAAAAATGAATTATATTATGAGAAATAGCTTTGCAAAACATCTAGATGTCAACCGATTGTCCATCCTTGATGTAAACAATACCCAACGCACCAACTTTGAATAGCCTGGGGTCCTTCTGTTTTAAATCAGGGATAGTGTCTAAGGGCTCTATTCCCTTTAAGGCAGCCTTCTGAGACCATGTGCCAGTGGTGGGTGGGGCTAGAGGCAAAAGTGGGTGGAGTAAGGAATGTGAAAGCAGGGTAGTTTCTGACAAATTCACACGCTGCTCTCTCTGCTCCCCATCCAAACAAGCTAGAGGCAGTGTCAAGGATAAATATACAGTGGGACGCTTCATGTTACAGACGCTTCAGGTTACAGACTCCACCAACCCAGAAATAGTACCTCAGGTTAAGAACTTGCTTCAGGGTGAGAACACAAATCGTGCTCCGGCGGTGCGACAGGAGGCCCCATTAGCTAAAGTGGTACCTCAGGTTAAGAACAGTTTCAGGTTAAGAATGGACCTCCAGAACGAGGTACCACTGTATTTGAGGGGTGAAAGAGGGCCAGTGAGGAGTGTGGCTTGGGGAAAAGAGGTATGTCCCTGGGGAGAGGCCTGGTGGACTGCATTTGCCCATAGTATTGAGGTTTACCCTCCTCCCTTGCCCCTTATTCCATTGCTTAAGTAGTTCTATAACTCTCCAATGGCAGCCGCCAATCGGATGTCATCTCTTTATAGAAAATACTCTCTGTCTTTTCTTTTCTTTCTTTTTTATAATGAAGCCCTGCAGGAAGGCTACTTGAAACACTTAAATACTTTCCCCCTCCCTCTCTCCCCACCAACCTTTTTTTTAAATAAATAAAAAAAGCAAAATGAATATAAAGCAGGCAGCCAACCTAAAAACACAATTTCGCATTTAAGCAACATGCTCAAGGTCACCAGAGTGACTCAGTAGCGTCAGAACGGAAGGCCCCAAATGCATGTGGCCTCCCCTCTTGCCAGGAGTTGAAAGGAAAAGGCCAGATCTGTTCAGGTGCTGAGCTCTGCACAGACCCCCCTGAATTGCTGTGGCACTCTGGTTCAGAGCCACAGGCACTCTGCAGTGCTCCGGTCAGGATTGATCCTCCAAATGCAAAAGACGAGGAAAAGGCGGAACAGCAGAGGTGGGGGGGAATGAGGAGGGAGGTTCCTACAATTAGCCAACAAGTGGCTGTTTTGTGAGGGATTGTTGTAGATGTGTTTTAAGTGGTTTTCAGAGTGGAAAATGTTAGGCACTAGAGCGATTGACAGACAAAGAGCAGGAAATGCATTAGGTTTTTTTTTATTGGTCTGTTTTGAACACATTTGACATTACTCTATTAAGCAAGTTCGGTTCTGGCCTTTGGGAGACTATTAAAAGAGAGAAGAAAAGGGAGAGGAGGGGAGAGGGAGGCTAGAGGTGGATAAAGCGTAGAAGGGAAGGGGGAAGCAATATTATTCAAACAGGCAAGCGGTAACATAATGGCGGGAGGGACTGGAGCAAACTGTGCCAGCCAGATGGGACCCAAATGCGGATAACACAGGAGAGAATTAGCAAAACCTGGCATTGTCTAGGGGAGAATGGGCGCCGCTTTCTCCTTAATAGCTCCCTCTATGTGATATAATAATGTCTCATTCAGATGCTGAACCCATCAAGGACAAAAGTCACCAGTAAGGAGCAAAAAGGGAGTTTGTGGGGAACAGGGAATATGTGTATATATGTGTGTGTATATGTGTGTATACACATACACACATGAGAGAGAGAGATTTTCTACTGAAAATCGACAAACCAACGGAGCAACTTGACAAAATACACATCTACGGTGAATTACAGGGAACTCAGCTCATTTGGGCAAAGAGGATGATTTGTGACAGCTGGGGGGGGGCCACAGATGGATTAAAGAAGAGCTCTGGTGTAGTCTTGACTAGTGGCCCATCTAGTCCAGTAGCCTAGCAGAAGCCTGCAAGGAGGATATTAGTGCAACAGTGTTCTCCCCTCCTGCGATTCACAGCAGCTGGTGTTCAGAGGCATTCATGCTATCTTTGACAGTGGAGGGAAAACATGAGAGCCTGGCTGCTGGATCAGGCAAAAGGGGGTCCCATCCAGCATCCTGCTCCAATGGGAAACCTGAAAGCAGGATCTAAGCACAACAGCAATGTGCCCCCTCCTGTGGTTTCCAGTGACTGGTATTCATTACTGCCTCCAACTGTGGTTTGTAGATTTCTTTAAGGGCTTTCATCTTCCCCTCCCTCCCACCAGCCAGTTCAAACTCAGAGGCTCATCTCTACCAGAACTGTTAACTGCATGTGTTCAGAAATGGTCATATTGAGTTAGATCCCTGCTGGGGGAGTGATAAGCAGCAGGTGGGGCCACTGAAAAGAATAGCTGTGTGAGCCTTCAAAAGGTCTTGCTGCTGAAATCCCAAGTTCAGATAGACTGCTCCAGCTCAGAAGCTCTTCTTTCCCTGTCTCCCAGACAAAACATAACCTTTCACTGGATGCACAGTCCTATCAGCTGCATCTGGAGAAAGCCACACGGCTTTCCTCCATCCCAGAATGTGCATTTCCTGGATCAGGAGTTCAGTCCAGTGAAAGGTACCATCCGGCATCTCCAGTTGTCTTTCTTTCAAGCAAGCCCCCCACAGCTGTCCTTTGAAGATAAACTGGAAAAAAACACATATTTTTAAGCTTAATGGATAGAAATTAATTTTGGGTTTAATATTCAAGCAACCAGTAGAAGATAGGAACACATTTCCTTCTGGACAGTCTTCTGAGGGCTGCTTCTCAGTGGTGGGTGGGGCCAGAGGCAAAAGTGGGTGGAGCAAGAAGTGCCTTCAACACTCATCTCTTTCTATCGTCCATCCAGGAAAGTAAAAAAAAAAGCATTGGATGGACGATAGAAAGAGATGGGTGTTGAAGGCATTCCGTGCTCCACCCACTTTTGCCTCTGGCCCTACCCACCACTGAGAAACAGCCCTCAGCCAGGCAAAAACACTCAGGTACAAAAGCAGGGCCAGTGAGGGGCGTGGCCTGGATAAATGGGGTGTGGTCAGAGAGAGAGTTCAAAGGGCCACAGAGAGAGGCCCAGAGCACTGCACCCAGCCCCTGGACTTGCAATATAGATTGGGGCTATGATCTTAGTGTAACTCTTCCAGAAGCTACACATGCACAAGTGTGAAAAGCGGGGGGGGGGGGGGGGGGAGAAAAATGGAAGCCTCTTTTGCAGAGGAAGAAAACTGGTGAAAAATAAGAGGACAAAATCTTGGGACAGCGCTAGTCCAATAAGCAAGCACTATTGGTCAGTTGATGGTTCCCTTTGATATTTAACCTTCAATCAGTTTTAAATTATTGTTGTCTGTCTCATGGCTGAAAGGCAGTGTCAAGCCCTACAAAAGACAAAACTGACTGCTGTTTGGTTTGGATGGAAATTTCCTAGGGCTGCCATACGTCCAAGAAATTGGACTGTCTGGGAATAGGACTGACAAAATGGCGTCAGGGCGGATTTTTGTCAAATTGGCAAAATGTCCAGGAAAACTCTGACGTATGGCAAGTAGGACGACTAAAAAAGAAACATATTTTTAAATAATTTTTTTTAAATGCTTTAAAAATCCAATAACAGCCTCAACCAATTTCATGTTTCTCAAAACAAAAGCAGCTCAGGATTCAAATGACTGCAATGGCTTTCTTTTCTGGGGGAAGCAGCAGCAGCAGCAACCATTCCTCCAGCACAGAAACGCAGTCTTGGTGAGGTGAGTGCTGGCTTATCATCTCTCCAGTACCTGCTAAGGAGAGGTTTCCAAGTGGACCTTGCAGCCAACAGTAAAGACTGGGAGGACACTACAGGAGGGCTGGGGGCAACTTTCCAGCAGCCTCTGCCTCCCCTGGTGCACCACCACCAATAACATAGAACTCCTTGCACTTTGCTATAGGGAGAGGTGTGTGTGTGTGCAGGAGGGGGCAACAACCCCCCCACTAACTGTCTTGCCAGGTCAAGCCTCCTCCTCTTTCTCCTCTGCTGACAGGCTGTGGGTGTTTGTGAGTGTGCCAGGAGCTGGTGTGTAGGAGAAGCTCTCATTGGGCACATGCACGGACATGTGCGTGCAGTCAGCCAACCTGCTCCCTCCACTACCCGATCTTCCCCACACCGGAAGCCTGAGGCTCCACCTCCCTTGGCATCTAGCGCCAGGAAAAGCCCCACTAGGCTCTTCCAGCGCTATGCCTGGCAGGGCAACCCCTCCCTACCAGTTTGTAGCTCAAAAGGCCTCCCCCCCCCCCTTTTGGGAATATGGCAACCCTAACTTTTCCCATCACGATTTCCACAGTACCTCAGCTATTGTCTTGTCTTGAAAATTCACTCACACTTTGAAGAGTCCCCCATCAGATCGGACAATGTGAGAAACCCCAGCTGGTGTGGTTGGCAAAATGGGAAGTGAGGTCATTTCATAATTCCCTGTATCCCTATTCCATTATCTAGGGAGCAACTGGAGACTGTTTCCACAACCCCCCCCCCCATATTTTAGTTTTTCTCCCACTCACACACATATGCCGCACATACACATTCTGACATATATTATATTACAGGCACTTATGCATCATGGGATATCAATCTCCCATTTGGAGAGTACTAAACCACCCCATGAATTGTGACAGAGAGGTATGAGGGGCCCCTCCCTCCCTGGTTAACACACTCATGACTTATGAATTTCCACTTTTGTTAAGCGATGGTTAACGGCTACCGGGATGTCTCCTTTCCTCCTCACTTCTTCCTGTCATGGCCAGGTGAATAAATTTTGCTGCCTGAGGTGAAAAACAAGATGGCTGCCATTTCAGTTACAGAAGCTGACAGGACTGGTACTGGCTCGGACCCTGCAGTGTTCCTATTTTCCAGGGACGTCCCTGATTTATAGAAGCCATCCCAGTTTCTTATTTGATCCTGGACTGTCCCAGTTTTCCTTAGGACATCCCTATTTTCATGGGAGAAATGTTGGAGGGTATGGAGTTATCCATCTCCTGAAGGCAATCCTGTACAGTGGTACCTTTGTTCTCAAATGGCTTAGTTGTCAAACAAATCGGCTCCCGAATGCCACAAACCCAGAAGTAAGTGTTGCAGTTTGCGAACGTTTTTCGGAAGCCGAACGTCCGACACAGCTTCCACTTGAGTTCAGGAAGCTCCTGCAGCCAATTGGAACATTGGTTTTCAAATGGTTTTGGGAATCGAACGGACTCCCGGAACAGATTAAGTTTGAGAAACAAGGTACCACTGTATAGGGAAGTTTTTTTAAAAAATGTTTAATATTTTATTGTGCTTTTATATATGTTGGAAGCAGCTCAGAGTGGCTGGGGCAACCCAGTAAGATGTGTGGGGTATAAATAGTAAAGTTATCATTATGGAATGGGACATCCCTATTTTCATGGCTGAAATGTTGGAGGGTATGCTGAGTGTTGTTATAACACTGCTCTCTTCCACACCTGAGGGCAATAGGTTGGCTTAGAGGGCACAGGCCTGGCAGTGTGGTGCACACAGCCTACAACTACAGCATGTTCCTGACACACACAAACTTCTCAGGGCTTGCTGCTTCAGGCAGCTGCTTCATTCAGCCCAGTATTAATATTTATATCTGTCTTGTCTCCATATGAATAGAAGGGCCCTGCTTGATCAGGCCAGTGACCCATCTAGACTAGCATCCTGTTCTCACAGTGGCAACCAGATGCCCCAACAGGAAGCTTAAAAGTAGGACATGAGTGGAACGGCATTCTCCCCAGTTGCGATTCTTAGCAACTGGTATTCAGCAGCATTACTGTCTCCTATGATGGAGGCAGAACATAAAGAAGAGCCTGGCTGCTGGATCAGGCAAAAGACTATTTGAGCATCCTGCTGCCTCTGGGAAGCCTGCATGAAGGAACTGAGTGCAACAGCACTCTCTTCCCCATTTGCTAATCCTGGCAACTGATATTCAGAAGTAAAAATTATCCCCAACAATAGAGGTAGAACATAAGAACACTGCTGGATCAGGCCAGTGGTCCTTCTAGCCCAATATCTGGTTCTCACAGTAGCCGATCAGATGCTTCAATCGGAAGCCTGCAAACTGGAACTAAGTGCAACAGCACTCTCCTCCCCACTCGTGATTCCCAGAAAATGGTATTTAGAGGCTTGCTGCCTCCAACAGTGGAGGGAAAACAAAGCCGTCTGTGTCACAGGGGGCCACTAACAGTGGCTCCCCAGAAGTCCTCAGGGGTTGGGCAGGGACATAAGGGGTCAGGTGGTCCCTGAGGTATCCTGGAACCAAGTTGTTAAGGGGCTTGTACCTGTTAATACAAGAACCTTGTACCTGACTTGGTAGCCTATACAAGCTCTTGTAGATGGGGTCCTGATTATGGGGTCCTTCCTAGTCCCAAGCGACCATTTTAACAGCGAGCTTCTGTTTTCCCCACTGAGGAAGGTTGTGAAGATCTCATCTGAGGACCGCTGGAAGATTCTTACAAGGTCCGCTGACCTTTCCCCACCCCAAGGCCATGTGGGCCATCTGCCATTCCGCTCAACACTAAACCAAAAGCCAGAAATGGCAGTTTCTGATTTTGCAAACAAGCAGAAGGTGTCCTGGGATTTCAGAGAGAGCCCTCAAAAGCCAGCCTCATGCGGCTTTATTTTATAGAGGTATTGATTAAAATAAACTAGGGAGACACGTTACATCTTTCCTCAAGGGTCAAGAGTTCAACCACCCAGCTGGTTTTTTACCCCGCCAGCCATGTTTTCAGAAACACTTGATGGCCTTCAGTGTTGGATTGAGGTTTCCCTCCCTCTCGCCTCCATCCCCTCAGAGAAGCTCAGGTCAGTCAATGGAAGGTAGGGGAAAGAGGCCCGTGAAGCCTGAGACCACTCTGGGAGGCAAAGTGCTTTAGCCGTGGGGAGAGGGTTTCTTTAAAAAAGAAAAAGAAAATAATAAACCAAATCAATGAAGGTCTACTGTGACATGTTGACCCCTAAGCTACATAGCACTAATAACATGGTTTTTAAGGTGTGGCAGTAAATCCTGTGTGGCGAGTTGAGCTCTCTAAGGTTGCAGGAGGGGGGGGGGAGTTTTAATAATGCAGCAGATGGCCTAGGATAAGGAAACAGGGGAGCAGAGACTCATGACATTAACTTTTACAAAGATAGCTTTGCAGAAATCATGATGGACACGCCTAGCTTAAGCCCTGAGGCAAAAGCAGTATGGCAAGGCAGAGAGGCCTCTTGCTCTCCCTCTCCCTCTCTGAGTAGAAAGCCTCAGTAATGTCAAAGCAGCTGGTTTTGCCCCATAGAGGCCTGTGTCAGCCTACAGTAGAGGCAGAGCTTGTATCTTTGGTTGAAGGAGGCTCAAACCCAAATGCAACGGGGTTGGCCAGGGAGGGTTCTGAACAAGAGCTGGAATGGAAAATTCAGACCCGTTTAAATTTCAACAATATGTTAACAAGATGTGAGTGAGACATATCATGTGTTGACTTGTTTTCTGATTTCATTTGTGGAATGTGATTGTGAAGCAAGCTTTTTTTAAATAAAAACTTAAGAACATAAAAATGTGCGAGATCAGGCCAAAGGGGGCCCAACTAGCCCACCACACTGTTTGCACAATGACCAGCTGAATGGCCTAATAGAAGTCTCACAAGCAGACCCTGCACTCTCCCCTCTTGCAATTCTAAGCAATGGCACACTGAGGTGAAGTTTTCAATTTCATTTCTCATTTTTCCAATTTTAAATTTGGTTTTCAGCATTTCTACATCAACTTAATAATAATAATAATATTTTTTTATTTATAACCCACCCTCCCCAGCCAGAGCAGCTTACAAGCAATAATAAAAACAAGATGAATGATTACAACTTAAAAACAAAAATAAAATACAACATTAAAATAATGGAACATTAAAATATTAAAATGTAGCCTCATCGCAGGAGAAGGAAAAGAAAAAAAGAGAGAGAGAGGGAGGGAGGGAGGGAATCAAATTGGCTCCAAGCCAAAGGCCAGGCGGAACAACTCTGTCTTACAGGCCCTGTGGAAAGAAATCAGATCCTGCAGGGCCCTGGTCTCATGAGGCAGAGCGTTCCACCAGGCCGGAGCCAGAGTTGAAAAGGCCCTGGCTCTGGTTGAAGCCAATCTAACTTCCTTAGGGCCTGGGACCACTAGGGTGTTGTTATTTATGGACCTTGAGGCTCTCCGTGAGGCATACCAGGAGAGGCGGTCCCGTAGGTACGAGGGTCCTAGGCCGTGAAGGGCTTTAAAGGTCAAAAGCAGCACCTTAAATCTGACCCTGTACTCCACCGGGAGCCAGTGCAGCTTGAAAAGCACTGGGTGAATATGCTCCCATGGCAGAGACCCTGTGAGGAGCCTCGCTGCAGCATTCTGTACCCGCTGGAGTTTCTGGGACAGCTTCAAGGGCAGCCCAGCGTAGAGCGAATTACAGTAGTCAAGCCTGGAGATGACCGTCGCATGGATCACTGTGGCCAAGTCGGGGCGGGAAAGGTAAGGGACCAACTGCTTGATGTGGCGAAGGTGGAAAAATGTCGCCTTAGCTGTTGCTGTAACCTGCGCCTCCATGGAAAGGGAGGCATCAAGGATTACACCCAAACTCTTAACGGAAGGCAATGGCACTAATTGGGCCCCCGCAAGAGAAGGCAGTTGGTCCCTCATCCCCATACCATCCCGACCTAGCCATAGGACCTCTGTCTTCGAAGGATTTAGTTTCAATCGGCTCCCACGAAACCATCCAGCCACAGCTTCCAAGCATCTGGTCAGTGTGGTCGGGGTCGAGTCAGTGTGGCCATCCATCAGCAGATAGAGCTGAGTGTCATCAGCATATTGGTGACAGCCCAGCCCAAAGCTCTGTATAATCTGGGCAAGGGGGCGCATAAAGATGTTAAAAAGCATCGGGGAGAGAATTGCACCCTGTGGCACTCCACACACCAAGGAGTGGCGCAACGACATTTCCCTCCCTAGTGCCACCCTCTGTCCCCGACCAGAGATAAAAGAGCACAACCAGTTACGGGCTATGCCCTGTATCCCCACGTCTGCGAGGCGGTGGTCCAGAAGATCATGATCGACCATGTCAAAGACTGCTGACAAATCTAAAAGGATCAGCAGTCCTGACCCGCCTCGATCCAGTTGTCTACAGAGATAATCTGTTAGGGCAACCAGAGCCGTCTCCATCCCAAAACCAGGACGGAAACCGGACTGAAATGGATCTAATGCCGATGTTTCCTCCAGAAACCTACCAAGCTGTTCAGCAACCGCTCTCTCAATTACCTTACCCAGGTATGGAAGATTTGAAACTGGGCGGTAATTGGATAGGTCTAAGGGATCTAATGAAGTTTTTTTTAAGAGTGGACACACCACTGCTTCCTTCAGTTCCCCTGGGAATGTCCCCGTGTCAAGGGACAAATTGATAATTTCAACCAGGGGGGTCCACGCAACATCTGGACACTCCCTAATCAGCCAAGACGGGCACGGATCAAGGAGGCAGGTGGTGGGCCTACCAACTTGGAGGAATCTATCCACATCAGTAGGGAGTATCTGATCGAAATGGTCCAACACTGGACCTGAAGTCAGTCGAGGGGCCTCCAGTTCAGTCACTGTATCTAAATTGGCAGGGAGGTCACGGCGGAGCAACAGGACTTTCTCCGCAAAAAAACTTGTGAATGCCTCACAGTTGTGGGTCGAATTTGTGCTTAAATTTGGTTGTCCTCCTAAGGACATTATTGACCTAATTATTCTAAAAAGTTGTGCCGGGCGAGAGCTAGCGGATGTAATGGAAGCTGCAAAGTAAGATTTCTTAGTAGCTTTCACAGCCATTTCATAGGCTTTCATAAGCGTCCTATAAGATGTTCTTGAGGCTCCGTCACGAGTCCATTGCCATACTCGCTCTAGCCGTCTGAGAGCCCGCTTCATTTTCCGGAGCTCCTCAGTAAACCTTGCATTTTCTTTTTATGAAAGGTCCACATGAAGTGGTTAGAATGTCGGACTAGGGTTCCAATCACCACTAGCCCATGTAGCTTGCTTGGGCCATTCAATGCCTCTCAACCTAACCTGCCTCATGGGGTTAAATGAGGAAGAGGAGAACTATGTATGCCACCCTGAGCTCCTTACGAGAAAATGGTGGGTTATAAATACAACAGATAAGAAGATAATAAATAACATTGTTCAACATTTTCAATGCAAATTTCTGCCAACCTACACATCCTTCTATTTCATTGATTTATTTTAATTTTTAAAAAATGTATATAATGTATATAACGCTTGATCGTCAACAGAACTTTTAAGTGGTTTACAAGCTGCAATTTCCCCTAATAGACACATTTTTCCAAAGCCATTTTGCCCTAAAATAAAGCATTTTCGTGTTATTTTCATGGCAGGGGGGATTAATTTTTATGGGCATTTTGCCCCAGTATATACATTTTTAAAAACACATTATTTGGCAGGAAAACCACACTGCAAAATTCAGAGAAGTGCAAATTTAAAAGGATGCCTGAGTTTTGGTCCTTGTTGACATCCGTCCGTCTTGGATGCTCAAGATGTTAACCAAAATGAAGGCAATTGAGAAGTCGAGGGAAAACAAATGTTCTGAGCCCTTTATCACAGACAGAAGGAAGTTCTTCATTGTGAAGCCTACACCGTGAATACGTGGTTCTTCTGGATGCTCTCCTTGCCAGAAAAAGGTGTAGTATATCTCTCTGAGGCAGCCATTTGAAATGAGTCTGGTCTCCTGTAGAGTGGCAACATCAATGATGAACATTCTCAGTTCATGGTCAATGATGGCCATCTTCCGTGAATCATTGACCTGCAATGGTCCTGACATTCTAGCTATCTAGGCACAAGACAGTTTCTTTCTTTCTTTTTTTGCCTGAAGCAGTTCAGTCCACTCGTTTAGTGACACTCTGAGTTCCAAGCACCCACTGAAGCAAGTGGACTATGACAGGTCAACACTTTATTTACTGGACACTGTCCAGCTAAAGGTGGGCAGCAACTGACCAGTGAGACATAATAATCTCTCCCACCGATGAAGGCAACCTGTAAAACTGGTTTCCACCAATCAGGTTGAACTTACAATTTTCTGCTGGATCTAGCAGCAGCTTTTGATACCATTGATCATGGTATCATTCTGGAACTTCTAGAGGAGTTGGGAGCAAGGGGCATTGTTATGCAGTAGTTCTGCTCCTTACTCCTGGGCTATGTCTAGAAAGTAATGCTGGAGGATGAGTGTTCAGAGCCCTATGGGGTACCTCAGAGCTCTGTCCTCTCCCCCATGCTTTTCAACATCTATATGAAGCCGCTGGGAGAGATCATCAGGGGGGTTGGACTGGGTGTCCATCAATATGCAGATGATACCCAGTTCTACCTCTCTTTTAAATTGGAACCAGTGAAGGCAGTGATTGTCCTGTGTGAGTGTCTGGAGGTGGGTGGAGGATGGATGGTGGCTAACAGATTGATGGTGGCTAACGCCTAAACCTTTCTATCCCAGTGAAATCACTGAGATCATCTGCAGGAAGGTAGTTGGTCATTCATTTAACAAGAAACAGAGCCTTTCAGGTCATCAGCCCAGTCCTGCAGAATACTCTGCCAGTAGGATTCAGTGTGTGTCTTCTGTATCAACTTTTAAACACCCGCTGAAAACTTTTCTATTTTGCTAGGCCTGTTGTGCAGTTTTATGTTTTATTGCTGCAAACTGCTTTGATTTTTTTAATTACATCCCTTAACAAGTTAGATGTTTCTAAACACATACACCTCTTCCCATCCTCCGTCAAAGTAAGCAATATACAGTTGAAGGACATATCCCAGTAGAGAAAAACGATTGAGGAGGTTGCAAAGGAAGGGTGATGAAGGGTGTGGCCTAGGGAGAATTTCAAGGGCCAGATAGCAAGCCCTGGAGGGGCCCCAGACCTGAGGTTCTCCACTCACCCTTTAAAATAATTACTGCTGTCCTGATACAGAACCTATAGAGATCAGTTAAAATAACAAAGCAGAATGTGGCATTTTAACAAATCAACCCACAACACTCATTGTCTCAAAGCTCAAATGGATTTAAAGAGAGAGTGTGTGTTAATAGATATTGGTACCAGTTTCATCTCTAGGGAGGAAGTAGCTGCATTTCATCTCTTGGTCTTGACCCTTTACTACGCTCTTTATAACTCTCTGACTCCAAGGGGTTTCCTGCATTTTCAGGGAAGGAGGAGTTAAACACACTGAACACCAAGAAAAATCAAAGGATTATAGGTTTGCAGTTGGAGTGTCCATCTGTCAGTGTCAGAAATGAAAAAAATCCTGAAGTCCCCAGGCCTGATTGTCAATGAGCAGGCTGCTTCATTAGAACTCTCCATTCGGAGAGGCCATTCAGAATATATGCCAACTGTCTGAAAATCTATCTTCTGGTCTCTTAGAATAACTTAAATATAGACACTATTACCACCTGCCTCTGTCTCCTCCTCCTCCTCTTCTGAACCAGGGATGGGGACCTCCAAAGTTTTTGTACTATAACTGCCAGCATCATCAGCTATGCTGGCTGAAGCTAATGGAAATTGGAGTCCATCCACATCTGGAGGGCCAGTTTCCTTAGCACTGTCTTAGCAGATGGTACAAAGTCCTCTGGAATTATCCAGGCTTGGTATATACAGCAAGACTGTGTCCTTCCTGTTGCCTCTGGCAGATAAGCAGAGATAAATGTTGTGCTTGCCAAATTTCAGGCTCCTGGTTTTCATCTGCCCAAGTTGCTCAGAATACCTTGGTACCTCCTAGGTATGGATTCAGGTGTTCTTGCCTATGGCCCAGCCCTATTCCTTGCACTTACCACCTGCTAAGTTTGGATGTGAGGACAAAGTGGACACAAAAACTGCAACCAGGGCCAGCCCAAGACATTTGGGCACCTGAGATGGAACCCGAAATGGTCCCACCACTTCCTACCAGGGGATAAGGTGAGGAAAGATCTACATCAGGAACAACTGGGGAAGGAAGACTGACATTGGGATCTGCCGTTCTGGTAGATCCTGCTGCCTGAGGTAGTTGTCTCACCTGGCCTCATGGGTGGGCTGGCCCTGAATGGAATGACTCCCCTTGTGAAAAACTACTGCAGCTATCCTCCTTTTTACATCAGTGAAGTAATATCACTTTTCTCCTTCTCTGGACTCCGTCTGCTTCATTGCACTCATTCTGCTAACATTCTTCACCCCCATATGCAACCATATCTGTCTGTCTGTCTGTTATATATACAAACACACACTACATATCCACTGCACACTTCTCTCTAGCACTCCCTGCTGGGTGTGGAGGGGCCGTGAGGCCGCCACAGCTCAGCGTTTCCAAAGCTGTTCCCTGCTGAGCCTCGTTCTTTTTGCTCCCCTCCCCCTGCCAGTAATCAAAACAAACACTTCTGAAGATAAAACGAGTTGCAGCGGGCGCTCAAAATAAATAACTAATTTTTCCCTGCATGATCTCAAGGAGCAGGAGAGGCGTGAATAGCGAGGCCCAGTGTTGGTCCGAGCAGAACCCCCTGGAGTGGTAATTCGAAGGATGACAAACATGAGGCAAAGGAAAATGCTGAAAAATGGCTACTCCCCGTGGCCCTTTTGCAAAGGAGCTATTGCAGGGTTTGGAAATAACGAAGCCGTCGATGGGGAGAGGGGATATTTTCTCATTGAGGCTGAGTGAAGTGCCAAACAGGCTACTATTACGGCAGCTTTAAGAGGTGTACGAAAGAAGAGAAAATGGAGTGGTGGGAAAAGGGGGGCAGTGAAAAGAGAGGTGGGGAAAATGAAAATGAGAGGTGGGGTGACTGTGCAAAAAGAGTGAGTGAATTTGAGAGAGGGGATGTGCGGGGGGGGGGAGAGAAGGTGCAGTGGGAATATTTACCTGAGAAAAAATGGCCTTCACATTATTTATTTCATTTTATTTCCACAACTCATTGGCCCCCCACTCGCCTCCAAATTTTCGTAATTTCTTGAAATTTCTTAAACCTTTATATGAGAACACATTTCAGGTGTGTGTGCGTGCACACACACACCCTGATAACCATGAGGGGATGGGGAGAGGGGGGAAACCAAACACCCCAAAACAAAAGAGAATGTAAAGAAAACAAAATATCTACAGTTGTTGAGATGAGAGAGAGGGAGAGAGAGAGAGAGAAATGAAGGAAGGAAGAGCGAGAGAAAATAAAGGCCAGCATCCATAATTTTCTCTGTGGGGCTTTGAGGTAATTGAGCCATTTGGATAAAAATAAGGCAGCAGGCCCCTTAGGTAAAAGGAGCTTTGCAATCCAAGGAGGTTCGAATTATGCGTCTTGTATCACTTTGAATCCCCCCACATCCCCCTCACCCCCTAGCGCTACGCCGAACCACTTTCCTCTTTTCTTCTTATGTGTATTTTTTTTTAAGTACCCTGTCAAAATGTCCTTAGATGAGTACAGAATTTCAGCTGTCACAACTAATTTTGATTCTCCTGAATGCTTGTGTGTATGTGTGTGTGTGTGTTGAGAAAGGGGTGTGTGTGTCTGTATGTGCAAGCTCTTGTGAGGAGAAGAGTGTTGTTGAATCAAGATTTCTTTTCTTGTCATATGAGAGAAAAAAGATTTACATCAAAAATTTGTTTCTGGGGAGTGTTTAAGGACTGTAATTTCCTCCTCTTTCAATTACCATTTGATGCTGTCTGATTCCCTCATTTCCCTCAGCTTCCCACCCCCGACCAGAGCTTCATTTTGCCGCTGTTTTTCTTTCCTCACAAAAACGCCGTCAATCTTTCTGTCAGCTTTAAGCTGTCAGCTGCCTAGCTGATCCATTTCAAAAACACCACAGGCCCTGGGGTTGTCAAGAGTGCCCAAATGCCAGATCATTTTCCTTCCTGATCTTGACGTAATTTTACGGCACACTTGCCTTACAACAGAGTTTCTTGGGGAAGGTGGCATGGAAAGCGGCCATGGTTCCTGCTTCAAGTTTCCTGCCTGGTGCACATTTGCCCCTCTATATATCTCAACATGTGTTGCCAACAGCTGTAGCTCTCTTTTTGACATCACATTTACCTCACCAAACAACAAAAGTAACTTGAAGGTGTCTGGTTGCAGCTAGTAGCACATATTATCTACACTACAAATATACAGCTTAACTGTAATGGCTTCCCCCTGCAAAAGATCCTGGGACCTACTGTTCAGTGAAGGTGCTAAGAATTATGTTTTAGGTCTGTACAAACTCACTCCACTCAGACTTCAGGGCCAGCAAAAATGGAATGTTTTTTAATTGAGGCCTGGTATGGAACACAGGAATTTGCCTTCTATTGAGTCAGGCCAGCCCCACGCTGCTCAAAAAAGCAGTGTGGAGCTTGCATGCAGTCTGCTGACCTCCTCTCCCTCAGCTGTAGGGCGGCTGAGGGGATGTGGTGGGTGGATGCAAGCCCCACGCTGCTTTGGGCAGCACAGAGCCTGCAGGCGCCTGAGCCACTGCGTCATTCCCAGGAGAGATGCATAGCTTGGGCGCACTGCAAGCCCCATGGTAAGTACTGCCCCCTGGGTGATTGGTGCCCAGTGCACCCGTTGCCCCCTAGCTACACCTCTGTTTTGCCCACTCTCTAGCAGCCACTATGAGCTGCCAAAGGGAGAAGGCTGGCAGTGGTGGCCATGGAGAGGCTCTGCCAGCTCATCCTCCTCCTGAGCTCAGCAGCGGCAGTTATGGAGGGGGACATTCCCAGATCCAAACAGAAGCTGGGAATGCTTCTGTGAATCCGGGGTGTCCCTCAAAAACTGGGGCGGTTGGAGGGTATGAGCTGTGTTGTTACATATGTTGTACATACATGGGTGCTTACTACTTAATGAAATACCTGTTCTAAATTACTACATTGAATCTAGGACATGGATAGGCAAACTAAGGCCTGGGGCCCGGAACCGGTCCAATCACCTTCTAAGTCTGGTCCGTGGATGGTCCGGGAATCAGCATGTTTTTACATGAATAGAATGTGTCCTTTTATTTAAAATGCATCTGGGTTATTTGTGGGGCATATGAATTCGTTCATTCCCCCCCCCCCAAAATATAGTCCGGCCCCCCACAAGGTCTGAGGGACAGTGGACCAGCCCCCTGCTGAAAAAGTCTGCTGACCCCCGATCTAGGACTTCATTTTCACAACACATGGTGCCAGGGTGAGATGAAATGTGTGCAGGTTTTACAGAATAAGTGAGGGCTTGTCATCCTTTATCACTCTCATATGAGGCAGCAAAGGAACAGACAAGGAAGAAAAGGATGCTGATATATTCCCCTTCATTTACCTTAGTGCCTCTTGGAAATGCCCCCTTTAACGCCATCCATTTCCTCCTCCCTCTCCCCAATTCCTTCTCCTCTCAAGCTTCCTCATCCCCAGAACCCTAAACTGTCTCACCCATCCACCTCCCTCCCAACCATATTTTCTCCCTTCCTCCATACGCCACCTTTACGTCCACCCAATTCCTCCCTTCTCTTCCACCTTGCCATCAGAAAGCTGAAGGTGTCATACACAGAGAGACCCTTCTTCTCTGCAGCAAGGCCTTTCCTTAACCTCTCTCCAAGTTATTTTCTACAAACCAGAGTCCCCTCCTTTTCCTCCTGCTCCCACCCGCTCTGCCTTTAGTCTCTTAGGAGAAGCCAATGAAAACAGCACGGTGATGGACTAGAGAAAATATAGTTGTTAAATGTTCAGAAAAAGGCAGAAGCCCAAGGCAGTACAGTGGTACCTTGGGTTACATATGCTTCAGGTTACTTACGCTTCAGGTTTCAGACTCCGCTAACCCAGAAATATTACCTCGGGTTAAGAACCTTGCTTCAGGATGAGAACAGAAATCGTGCGGCGGTGGTGCAGCGGCAGCAGGAGGCCCCATTAGCTGAAGTGGTGCTTCAGGTTAAGAACAGTTTTAGGTTAAGAACAGATCTCCAGAACGAATTAAGTTCTTAACCTGAGGTACTACTGTATAAGTTCCTCAACTAAGTTTATTCAACATTTGTCAGTGACAACAGCTCACTCATAGGAACACAAGAACCAAACTGACTGGACAACACGATAATAATCCCAAGCATGTTGACAGTTGCCAGTTGAAAGAGAATGCGCTTACTTACCATTAGAACGTTCGTCTATCAACGCTTCTACGACTGATTAGAACGCGCCTTGTAACATAAAATGTGTTGAACCCAATGCATAACACTCCTCCCCCCCAACTTCCTAACAAAAGGAACAAACATAGTCATCAAGGGGTGCCGGCCTTTTCTGCTCCCGCTGGGACTGTCAGGGTTCCTGTGCTCGAGTGGGTGACCCAGGAGGTTCCTCCAGTACCCAGGAGGTGGGTTACCCACGAGGTTCCTCTGGTACCCGCAGTCTGAGTGGGGCGGTCAGCAAGGCCGGCTCGGAAGGGGTCACTGCCGATGGATCCACTGAGGATTCCGAACTGAAGTCGCCCTGCTGGGATAACTCAGTCACCGGCAACCCGTCTGGTTCCCACCCTGGCCTGGGCACAGAATCTCCTGAAGTACCCATTTCTCTGTCCTCTGTTTTCCACTCGAAGTTCCGTGTTTGGACGTGCCCTGGCTCTGATCTGGTCAAGGTGTCTCTTCCAAACCAGTCCCTCCTCCAACCCTACATCGTAGGAAACCGGACCTGTACAAAGGGCAATGATACCAGCAACCCAATTGTGTCTGGGCCCATAGTTTTGGACGTACACAGTGTCCCCCCGGGGAGAACCCTTTTGGAGCCCACCACACCACAGTGGATGGTCATTGCTCAAGAGCCCAGTCGGGCTCCCCATAAGCAACTCCGCTGGGCTCCGGCCAGTCACTGCACTTGGGGTGATGTGTTGGGCAAATAAGAACTCCACTAACTGGAGAGTCCAGTCTCTATGCACTATGTGCCTAAGTGCATCTTTGGTAGTATGGACCATGCATTCAGCTTGACCGTTAGTGGCTGGGTGAAAAGGAGCGGAACGAATGTGGCGGATTCCATTCTTGGTTACAAATTCTTTAAATTCCGTCGAAGTAAAAGCGGTCCCATTATCACTCACCAGTGTGTCTGGCAAGCCGTGTGTCATAAATAGCTTCCTGAGCGCATTTATAGTCACTCTAGGGGACATGGTTGAGGTCAGCACCACCTCGAGCCACCTGGACTGAGAATTGACCACTATTAGGAAGTGTTGGCCCTGAAAAGGCCCCACGAAATCCACGTGCACCTGAGACCATGCGGACTGTGTGGACTCCCAGAACTATTGGTGCCTTGGGTGGATCCAGCCAGGAGGCCTGGCAGGGCTCGCAACGTTTCACCCAGCCCTCTATCTCTGCATCTATGCCTGGCCACCATACAGAGCTATGGGCCAATGCCTTCATCCAGACGATCCCCGGGTGAGACACATGCAGCCCTTCTAAGACTTTTTTCCTTAACGGGGGGGGGGGGACTATGACACGCCTACCCCATAACACGCATCCTCAGTGAGTAGACGCTGGTTCAATGATGCGCTCGTAGCTTGGGAGCGGTGGTGTCGGTCGGATAGGTCCAAAGCTCAGTGGACATCCTCATTATGGGGACCTACGGAAGACGACCGGTCTTGCTGGATGCGGTGAGTTCTCCTTTTGGTACGTAGGCTGCAGGCCGCCTCATGGGCGCTATCCTTCCCAAAGGCCGTGGCCATATTCATTGCTTCCATCATCGTGATGTCGTCTTTTGCCAGCAGCTTGCAGATGGCTGTCTCGCATGCCACTGATGAAGTCGTTCCTTGAGAAGTCGTTCCTCGATGTCAGCGAATTGACAATACATCGCAATCACCCGGAGCGCTATGATGTATTCACTCACTGACTCTTGCACTTGTTGCTGTCTGTCTGCAAAGTCATAGCGGTGGTGGTTCTTAGTTGGCTGAGGCGTGAGGTGTCTTGTCGTAGCCTGTGTCAGCTCATCAAAAGTGCATGCCTCTATGTCCCTGGGTGCCACCAGACCTTCCAGTAGAGTGATGGCGGAACTTCCCAGCACTGTCAGTAGCACATCCACCTTGTCTGCCTCCCTAGTGAAGCCTTGTAGTCGGACGTAGCTCCTTATTTGGCAGAGCCACTGCGGCCATTCTGCAGGAGAAGAAAGGGCTATGGATCTGCAGGATGGCTCATATTGAAGTCCGGTGGCGGCCGACTATGACTGGTAGCCATCCTCAGACCTGGAGCAGTCGCTTGTGTGATTGTGGGTGGTTGCGAAGAAGTGGCAGGCGTGGTCTCGTTTCCGGGACTATTTGCTGAGTCCAGCATGGTGGTGAGGTCGCGCTTACTGCGAGGCAGCAGGCGGTGGCGCTGCGGTGCGGTCTTTGGCCTCTGGCAGCCGGTGGGAGCTCATCAACATCCCATCCTTGTTGCCAATGTTAAATGTTCTGAAGAAGTCAGAAGCCCAAGGCAGAATAAGTTCCACAACTAAGTTTATTCAACATTTGTTAGTGACAACAGCTCACTCATAGGAACACAAGAACCAAAATGACTGGACAACATGATAATAATCCCAAGCATAAACTGACCGTTGACAGTTGACAGTTGAAAGAGCATGCGCTTACTTGCCATTAGAACGTTCGTCTACCAACGCTTCTGTGATTGGTTAAAACACGCCTTGTAACATAAAATGGGTTAAACCCAATACATAATAATAGTAAAGAGAGACATACCCTTTTTCTTCAATCATGGAACTCAATGTGATGTATGTGTAGTTCCCAGATAGTCTTCTATTCAGATTTTGATCAGACCCAGACCTGCTTAACTTCAGCAAGATGCTGGTCTCGTGTGCCCTCAAGACCATATCCCAGGACTTTTTACAGGGCAGTCTGTTATTCCAAAGTGTTCTCCATTTGAAGGCCACCTGGTGCAAGTTCTGCTTAAAGATAAGAAAAGAGATCAGAGTCCTTGAAATATACGTTTATCAGTAGCGAGCACCTGGACAGGTCACCTGGTCACATTCTTCCCCATTACAGGGAAACGTATTTATCTTTACATTATAGTATTTGTTTCTAATTTGCAACTATAGATCTAAATGAGTGCATAATTTTTTAGTGCAGATTTGTTTTCCTCTTTCAGGGGTGATGCACTTCCTTTATGGGGGACAATGGGGATAAATGGCCACCATGATTTCAGCCCTATATATAAGGCTATGGATAAGAAATGTGTCATAAATAAATCAAAATAAATATATAAACATATTTTATTGGCATCCATCTGTCTCGAGAGACAACAAAGTGCACCTCTGGGTTGAAGTCAAACAGCTATGTTAGCAGCACTGAAGTGAGCTCCCATGGGTGCAAACCTGGGAAGTGTGTACAGAGGTCCTGGGCTGCCCAGACGGTGGTCCCCTCTCAGCCTTGCTGATGTGACCCAAAGGAAAGCACAGCAACACCCTTGGCAGCAGCTTGGCTGCAGGAGTTACCGGAAGGAGGCACACAAGGCGCCATTCAACTGTCTTAGGGACTCCATTCCATATTTGTGTAGGGTTTACTCCATAGCCCTTTCTTCTCCTGAAGAATCCCACAAGGCAGCAGAGGTTTAGGATCAGAGTTTTCCTTCTAGATGGGAAACTTTTCCTAGTTTAGCCAACCAATCAAATACGTTACTGGGGTGTGGTGTGACCGCAGTCCCATGCCGACAGCTTCTAGGAGCTACAGGTGAGAGCTGTGTGCAGGGTGGGGACCAAAGGGGGACGACCCCAGAAGGAATATGACATGTCCCCCACCAGAGATTCTACCCCTCCCCTAACACTCCACATAAACTTTTTGAACATGTATATAATATACACATTTATTACAAACATATATAACATATGTAACAATTTTGTGTTTTTATAACTATTTCTATTGATTTTACAAAAACCAAACAATATAGCAAAATGAATGGGAATGCGCAGTGATCAATTCCCACAAAAAGTATGTATCAAAACATGGGCACATCTGTACAATACATTTAAAGCCTATTTAAAGGACACTGCTTCCCCTCCAAAGAAACCTAAGAACTTTAATTTGCTAAGAGTACTGAATTTTTTTCTCTGTAATGAGTAAAGTGGTTCCCAAGATTTTGTGGAGGAAGCCATGCTCATGAAATGTGCTTTAAACTATGGTTACCAGATGTCCCCATTTCCCAGGGACAGTTCCCGGATTTACAAATCTGTCCCTGGACAAAATCCATCCCCGGAATGTCCTCGGATTGCATTTAACGTCCCTGGATTTATATTTTAAGTGTTGTAGATTTATTAGTAGGGAATGAATGTTGCGTGATTAGTTCAACAGCACAAGACACATCATATGGGGACTTCTGACGAGGCAAAATGGTGGATGCCACGGCAGCAAGCAGCTCCTGAAGCCAGCCAGAGCCATCTGTGCTACCAGGCTGGCTCTGGGCTGCTGAGACTGCTGCTGCCGCCGCCACTGCCAAGGGGGATCTGGGGACGCCTGCCGCGTCAACTGGGGGAACCGCCACCCCTGCCCAGTGACCCAAATCGAGCCGGGAGCGAGAGCCCAGCGACACTCCAGGGCTGACACAGGGAGAAGGAGGAGAGGAGGAGAAGCAAGAGAGAGAAAGAGGAAGGAGAAAAAGAGGGGAGCCCCGACCTTGCTGCGCCAACTGAGGACAAGAAGTAGGAGAGCATCAGGAGGGCAAGGACATGTGGCCGAGCCCAGGCCCTATCTGAGCCTCCTCCACTGTGGCTAGCGCTCCAAGAGAGCAGGTCAGGGCCCAGAGGAAGGCTGTGTGACAGAGGAGACCACAAAAGAGAAGATATTACTTCTTACTTTTTTAAAAAATAACTTTTTTAAAAAATCCTCTTTTTTGTTAAAAAAATGTCCCTGGATTCGTTGAAAAAAATCTGGTAACCTTACTTTAAACCCAGGGCTTTTTTCAGTCAGAACTTGCTGGAACTCAGTTCTGGCACCTCTCAGGTAGGTGACATTGCCAATCTAAGAGAACAAAGTAGGCATTCATGGTGAGTTCCAGGACCATTTTTTCTAGAAAAAGAGCACAGTTTTAATGTATAGTGTAGATATGTTCAAAGTCTTTAACAAGACCTTGAAAAGACTCTATGAACTTTGTGGTTTTTATCCATGTTCGTTAATCTTGGCATAAGAAATAAAACTTAACCAGACTGCATAGAATTTTTCTGTGGCTTTTCTGGTGTGCACAACATCGGCATCTTAGTTGATCCATTAGCACCAAATCCCAGAGCTATCAATGCCAATTACCATCAAATGAGTGCTCATAGCTATCATAGGGTTGCCATATTTCAAAAAAGTGACACAAAAGTTGTTTAGCCCTTTCTTTTGCCCAAAGTTGTTGAGCTTTTGAGCTATTTTTAATGAAATTTGCCAAAAACAACACTTCAGACATGGGCTGCCATAGGTCTGGAATTTTCCGGACATTTACGGTAAGCGATTTCCACGCAGACGCTGTTTATGAGGGCCGAATACGAGCTACGTCAGGGGAATTCTGGATATATGGCAACCCTTACTCCTTAATGCAATCATCAGAGGGTGGTTAGAACTTCAGGGCCCAAATCCTGACTGTAATAGTAAAAAATAGAGATGGGGGGCCCCTGCAATTTGTAGGTTTGGCAGAGTGGCCTGATTGGTTATCTGCAGTGGAGGCTGGTCCGTTGGGGTGAATGGAGCACTGCGCTGCCAACCTGTCTATCCCCAGCCAGCTCCCAACCAGTTGCCTTCTTTTTTTACATCTCATCCAGGGGTGGACTGGCCTAGCGGCTTCCGCCTCCTTACTCTCAGTGTTGCTCACTAGGGAGGAGGATGTGGACCAAACTAGAATTACGTAGTTGGCTCCTCCCTCTCATTGGCTCTGGCTCCACCTATTGTTTGGGCTCCCTGTTTTCCACCTTAGCAGTTGAAATACGCACCAAACTCCACTATTTATCTGACATGCTTTGTGAAAGACACAGGGCTTTTTTTCAGGCGGAGCTCACTGGAGCTGAACTCCAGCACCTCTCAGGTTGACGCCATTGCCATTCCAAGAGAACAAGGGAGGAGTTCATGGCATGGAAAGAGCTGTAGGAAAAAACGTTGAACTAATGGGCAACTCCATGAATGTTGGAAGACTGAGGCAATGATGGCTACCAACCTAGATACGTTTCTGAGAACAATTCAAAGGATTGGTGTCCCTGTAATCCTGAGAGAGCATCTCCAGCCCCAGCATTCAGCCCCATGGGCTTAGTTGGGGGTGGCAGGGGGAGCTGGCTGGCAAGGATGTTGTTTATATATGGTTTTTATGAGAAGGGAAAACCACATTGAAAAGTGGCAGGATGAGGCACCTAAGTGAATCATCACACACAGCTGCGCTGTGACTCGGGGGGGGGGGGGAAGCTGTGTCAAAAACTAGTGAATGGGCCCAGAGCTCCATTCAATGGAATGAGCAGGAGGGTCACCTTGCCACCTTTTGAAGCACAGGCAGACCCCGCCCCCCACCATTTTTTTGGGTTGATTGGGGAGGAAAGTTTGTGGCTAGAGCATGGGTAGGCAAACTATGGCCCGGGACCGGATCCGGACCAAACGCCTTCTAAATCCGGCCCATGGACAATCCGGGAATCAGCGTGTTTTTACACGAGTAGAATGTGACCTTTTATTTAAAATGCATCTCTGGGTTACAGTGGTACCTTGGGTTACATACTTAATTCGTTCCGGAGGTTCGTTCTTAAACTGAAACTGTTCTTAACATGAAGCACCACTTTAGCTAATGGGGCCTCCTGCTGCTGATGTGCCGCCGCTGCACAATTTCTGTTCTCATCCTGAAGCAAAGTTCTTAACCCGAGGTAATATTTCTGGGTTAGCGGAGTCTGTAACCTGAAGCGTATGTAACCTGAAGCGTATGTAACCCAAGGTACCACTGTATTTGTGGGGCACAGAGAGTTCATTCATTCCCCCCCCCCCCAATATAGTCCGGCCCCCCACAAGGTCTGAGGGTAGAGTGGACTGGCCCCCTGCTGAAAAAGTTTGCTGACCCCTGGGCTAGAGTGTTTGACCGTGAGACCAGGGTAAATTTGTGTAAATAAACCCATATATCCTTAAACACTAGTATCCACCATCCCTGCTTCCAAGGAAACTTAACACGGCATAAGCACCTGGAACACTTGGAATTTTGTGCAGCTCAGTGACTTGGGCAGCATGCAACAATATTGTTCTTCTCGTTGTTGTTTAAATTATCTGAATATAAAATGTTAATCCAAAAGTTGCAACAAGTCTGAGCCCTGCAGCTGGCATAAACATTATTATTTAAATTATACAAATATACACTTCCGGGTTGGCGCCATCGCCGAATGGCGGACTCCCTCCGAGCTCCCGAGGGAGTCGGCTGGGTAGGGGTCGGGTCCTGCTGTGCCGGCGACGCAGGGACCCTCAAAAACCATGGGCGGAGATGCCCATGGACTTGGTGACTCGGCGGGCACCGTTTGCGCCCCCCCGACCCGCGAAGGAGCCTTTTTAAAGGCTGCGGAGCGGGTGACGGGGGGGGGGTGTGGTGCTGTGAGTCCAATGCTTCCCCTGCCCAGCGAAGCCGCATGCCATTCGGCGGAGAGCAACGACTTCTTCTTTGAAAATTTCGGATTTGGACTAAAAGGAACAACCCATGAGTAAATTGATTGGACTTAAAAGGGAAATTTGATCTTTGAATTTGGAGCGAGCGGGGGGAGTGCAAAAAGGAAGTCCGCCCCCCCCCTGTTGTAGATGGCTCGACGCAAGGATTTGACAACTAAGATCGAGAGATGAACTTGTTTACCTGAAAAAAAAATTTAACTTCACGAAGGGAAATTACAATAATTGTGCTGGAGGAGAAGACTGATTTGTGGGAACTAAAATGCAACCCCCCCGGGAACCGGGAACGATCCGCTATGAGAGACTGGTGAAGAGACACAGAAACTTTGACAGCTGTCAAAGTAGCTGTCAAAGCAGGAAAATAAAAGAGAACTTTGTTACGATGGCTTTGCTGGTTAGATTTGTTACAATTTGGACATAAATTATTGGAAATAAAGGCAACAAGTTATTTGACTTTTGGGTCTGATTTTGAAAGAAATTAAGTTACCATATTCCCTCTAGAGGGAGGCTGGGACATTGCAACAGTAGCAGCAAGTGGAAAAATACTATGAATTTGAGCAGGATCTGTTATCTCTTGGGAAAGCTGCAAAAACGAAGCATTATTTTGTCTACAGAGGTTTCTATACTAAAGGAGACAATGGATTTATCTATTGAAGAAAGGAAGGGACTTGACGCAAGTTATGTTCCTGAATAACAAAAGCCTCTGTGGAGAACAAGAAGTTTCTGAATTAGAAGGTTTCTGCAGCAGAACAGGAAAAAGCAACCTGAGGAATAAGAGCTGGACCAAATTTGAAGCCGGAGTATTTGGAACATCCAGACTTTAAAAGGACCAAGAAATAGAATTTAAGTTAGACTCTTAAACATAGAGGTCTGGATGGAAGAACAATGACTTTTTCTGAGAGTTTTTTCGAGATTGGACTTTCTGAAATTAAAAGCTATCAAAAGACGGCAAAGTGGAGTTGAGATATAGACGTGGATACACCAGGCTGGCAGTAGACAATGGATGAACTTTGGGGATTGGAACCGGGGAATGGGGGGGGGGGGGGAGATTTGGAATCCAAAGGCTGTAAAATTATATATTATTTCTTTCTTTTCTTTTTTCATGTTTGTTGTTTGAAAATAGGGGAATTCGTGGAAGGGAAATGGGGTCGATCTTAGGGAATTATATAAAATATAAGGAGAAATGGTTCATTAAGATAAATAAGATAAATTAATTTGGAATAAATGGGTTATTTAAAATTACAAATAAGGTTTTAAAATTTGGGGTAAGAATCTGTGGAATCAATTTAAGGGAAATGGAATACAAGAGGGGGAGGGGGGGGAAGTCCGGGAAAGATGCCACTGAAACCAAGTGTAAATCATATTTGTTTTTTCTTTCTTTCTTGCTATCTTTCCTTTTTATTCTGGAAAATTTTTAATAAATATTATTAATATATATATATATATACAAATATAAAACGTGACTCCAAAGTTGGAGTTCTGCAGGTTGCATACATCATCATCATCATCATCAAAATACAAAAGGTGACTGAAAGCGCTGCAACAGGCCTGAGTCCTGCAGCTGCCCTGAATCATGCAAACAGAAACGTGGTCCACATTAAAACTAGATTAAAAAACAAACCCGCAACAGGTGTGCTTTCGATCACCGCAAATATGCACAGTACATATTGTATTACTCTTTAAGGCTCCTCCCCGTCCCGTCTCCTCCTCTCCTAGGCTCCTCCCATCTGGGCCTTTCCTGAGGAGCCACGCGGAGCCCGCCCCTGGCCACGTGACCCCCTCCTCCTCCCGCCCGCCTCCCCCGGAAGCAGAGGTTCGCTCGGCTAGCGCCGCGCCTCTTTCCCGGCCTGTCTCTCCTCTCCCTGGCTGCCCCTCCCTCCTTCTACTTCCTGTCTCGGGCGGAAGCGAGGGGCGGGATTTCCCTTTCCGGGTACGGGTCCCCAGGCGGAGAGAGAAAGAGGGAGAGGGAGAAGGGGGGGAGGGAGAGGAAGGCGAAGCGAGATTGAGCCCCCGGGCGCTGGACGGAGGAGAGGCTGAGTGAGTGAGCGGCCGGCAGGAGCGGCCGGGCGGGGGGAGGCCCAGGAGGAAGGAGGAGGCCCAGGAAGAAGGAGGAGGCCGAGGCGGCGGCGGGAGGAGGCCTGGGCCGAGGCGGCGGCGGCGGCGCGCGCGTCATGGCGGAGCTGGCTCTGGGGCCGAGCGCGGCACCCGCGGGGGCGGGGAAGAGCGAGGGCTTCGTCGACGCGCTGCACCGCGTCCGCCAGGTAAGAGCGGGTGGGTGGGGGCGAAGGCCGCATGGCAGACGGCGAGGAGGGCCCGGCCTGGCTCCTCGCCTCACCTCGCCACCCCGCGCGCCTCGGCCTCGGCAGCAGGAGGAGGCAGCATATGGAGAAGTGGGGAAGGGTAGCCCCTCGGGCCTCCTCCTGGGGTGTGTGGGAGGAAGGGAGGTCGGCGCGGGGAGGCGTTTCTGGTCCTTTCCAGGGGTCTGCCCCGAACTGCATCCCATCCAGGGGCCATAGCGTGGCGCGCGAGACAACTTCCCGAGTTCTCTGGCGTGGGTCGAACTCAGTGTTGCCTGCACTGGCAGGCAGAGGCTGTCCAGCGTTTCAGGCGGATTGGTGTGTGTGTGTTGGGGGAAAACTCGACGGTCCTGTGTAAAGGAAACGTTCCTAGCACTGAACTGTGGCTGCTTTTCCCAAACGAGGCAGACTGCATTGCCCACACTGGCAGGCAGTGGCTCTTAAGGGCTTTCAGGCAGGGACCTTTCACAATTCCTGGAGATGTGGGCATGGGGGAATGGACTTGGAGCCACCAAGCCACAGTTCTGTCTCTTAAAGAGGAAGGCAAGATTCTAGTCCTTGTGGTTCTGAATAAAGGGATGAGTTAAGTGGGGGCATGAGAAAGCTGTCTTATACCTAGTAAGAACGTTGTCCTGTTTAGCTTAGTGGGCTGCGATGGCGTAGGCTAAGCCAGGGCAGGAGGAGGAGTAGGCATATGGAAGGTGGGCCCATCACAACTCCTCCTGGGAGAAGGGATGCCATTGTGGGAAAGGGTGTGTATCAAGTGTGGGGAGACATTTTTCCCCATGGGACACAATGAGGCATAAGGTAACTTCCTGAGTTGGAACATTGGAGTCTGTTTATCTCAGTGCCGTCTACACTGATAGGCAGCAGCTTTCAGCAGTTTCTGGCAGGTCGTCTTTTCCCAGCTGTGGCTGGAGATGCTCCTGAAGATTGAACCTGGGGCCTTCTGCATGCAACAGAGTTACAACCATCCCCCATAATATAAGAACACAGGAAGCTGCCTTACAGTAAGATTATTAGGGTCTGTCTAGCTCATTGTTAAGGGACACGGGTGGCGCTGTGGATTAAACCACAGAGCCTAGGACTTGCCGATCAGAAGGTCGGTGGTTTGAATCCCTGCGACGGGGTGAGCTCCCATTGCTCGGTCCCTGCTCCTGCCAACCTAGCAGTTTGAAAGCATGTCAAAATGCAAGTAGATAAACGGCATTTGCTTTCGCTGCTCTAGTTTGCCAGAAGCTGGCCACATGACCTGGAAGCTGTACACCGGCTCCCTTGGCCAATAAAGTGAGATGAGCGCCGCAACCCCAGAGTCGGTCACGACTGGACCTAATGGACAGGGGTCCCTTTACCTTTACCTTTAGCTCATTGTTGGATAGCGTTGTCTGCACTGAGAGGCAGAAGCTCTCCAGGATTTCAGGCAGGGAGCAATTCCAAGCCCTACCTGGAGATGCTGCAGGGAATTGAACCTGGGACTTTTAAACATATGTTTAAACACTGTGCTGTGGCCTTACGCCTAAAAATGAACTGAGATTCCAGTCCTCATGGTTCTGAAATAAAAGCTGATTTGAATAGGGACTTACAGAGCTGCCTTATACTGAATCAGACTGTTGGTCCATCAAGCTCAGAAGGCTGGTCTGGGGCAGGCCTGGATGAGGCAGAGGCCACCTGTCATGCACTGGGAGACCAGTGTGGGAAAGGGTGACATATATTAATGCTGTGTGTCAGATGTGGAGAAGCCTTTTTGGCTTGTGACCAAACTGCATAGGAATAGGGTCATGGTTTTAAAACTAGGAACATAGGAAGATATGCCTTATATTGAGTCAGAGTATTGTGATCTGTCTTAAAACACTAATGCCTACACTGACTGGTAGAGGCTCTCCAGGGTTTCAGGCAGGGGAGAGTTCCCAGCCCCACCTGGAGATGCTGCTTTGGTTGAGCCTGGAGTCTTGTGCATGCATACTCTGTCACTGAGCCATGGTCCCTTTCTCTAAAAAGAGTTAGACCCTTGGTCCGTCTAGCTCAGTATTGTCACAGTGACTGGGAGCAGTCCCCCAGAATGTTGGGCAGGGAGTATTTCTCAGCCCTACTTGGAGATGTTGAGGATTGAACCTGGGACCTTTAAAGCACGTGCTTTAATGATGAACTTCCTCTAAAGTTACAGCAAGGTTCCAGTCCTCAGGGTTTTGAATTAAATAGGGAGCTGGGGTTTATCTAGCCCTGTATTTTCTACACAGGCTAGCTGCAGCTCTCCAGGTTTCCAAGTTAAGAATCCAAGAAGAGCCCAGCTGTGGGTCTCTTTGACCTAGGATGTTATAGCCTGCCTAAGTGGCCTTCGGCACCTGAGGTGTGTTTTGGGTGCTCACCCCATTACTGTGATTGTAATATTGTTTACAATTTAATCGTTTTTAATTCTAGTTTTTAAATTGTTTGAACCAATCCTGGGACCTGCTGGTGAAGGATTGGTAGTAAGTTTAACTACAATTTATTGATAATAATACTCGAAGCAGACTCATTGAAATCAGTCAACTTCAAGCTACTCATGTCAAATAATTTTCAGTGCGTCTAACGCTGCGTATAATTAATGTTGGCCACACATACCCATGCTAGAAATTCACCAGGTGCATTTTGCAACTGGTGCAGGTCCAATTGTGACTATGTGGGAATCTTTGGATGTCAGGTTGGTAACTGACATCTCCATCTGACTGGCCACTCCAGCTTTCTTAGGCAGGTAAGCGGAAGAGCTTATTTATTGCATTTATATCCCACCTTTTTCTCCATGGTTCACCCCCCCCTCCAATTTAATCCCTACAACAATCCTATGAGGTAGGTTAAGAGGCTGTGACTGGCCCAAGGTCACCCAGTGAGCATCATGACTTAGTGGGGATTTAAACTCTGATCATCTCCCAGGTCCTAGTCCGACATGCTAGAGTACTTCTGCCATGAGGTGGCTATATAAATTAAGTAGATAAATAAATATGGGGAAAGCAAAATGTCACTTAGAGAAGGCTCTTAAATATATTTCTTGAAGCTTGAATTTGTTGTACAGTGTTACCTCGGGATGCGAACGGGATCTGTTCCAGAGCCCTGTTCGCATCCTGAATGGAATGCGATGGCGCATTTTGCCGCTTTTGCGCATGCGTGTGACGTCATTTTGAGCATCTGCGCATGCGTGAGCGGTGAAACCCGGAAGTAACGCACTCTGTTACTTCTGGGTTGCCGCGGAGTGCAACCTGAAAGCGCTCAACCTGAGGTATGACTGTAATCTGGATTGTTTTGTTTGATGTTTTAATGTGTTGTAAACCACTTTGAGATTTTTTTCATTAAAATATAAAGCAGTATAGAAATGAAATGAATACTACTACTGCTACTACTACTAAATTCCATTACTATTAGATTTTCCATTAGATATTCTGTTGTGGTGACCATAACCTAGGTTTAAGGTGCCATTTGGCAATTATCTTACGTATTTGAGTTTCTAACACAGCCCTCCCCATTTTTCCCAACTCAGATTCCACTTTGGAAGCCCCCTCCCAAAGCAGGATGTTTCATAGAGTCATAGAATTGTAGAGTTGGGAGGAACCCCAAAGGTCATATACTCCAGCCCTCTGCAATGCAGGAATTGAAGCAGCCTTCCTTCTCTTTTGCATGACCTCACCTCCAGCTCTCCCCCTCTCCCCAGCTGCTGATCTCCAAAGGTAGACTGCCTCTGACATGGAGGAGTAGCCCAGCAGCCTCTTTTTCATGCCCAGATGCTTTTTTGGAAGCCTTCCCAAATCAGCCCTTCTCCTCCCTTGCTTGGCTTCCCTCTCTACCCGTTTCCCTCCTTCAGCAACTGGTCTCCAAAGGTAGACTTCCTGTGGGCGTGAAGCCTTTGCTCCCTGTTGTAGCTAGAAAAGGCTATCGTGGAGCTTTGCTTGCTTAGTCCCAAAATGTCTATATTGGGCACTGTCATGTTTTCATGACAGTGGCCAATATGATATTTAACGCCCTTTTAAAATGTGCTGGGGTATTGTTGGGTTGTTGTTGCTTTTCTTTTGATTATGTATTTTGTGTTTTTATATTGTGATTTTATCATGTGAACCGCCCTGAGACCTACGGGTATACAAATTTAATAAATAATAATAATAATTTTCATAGCACCATCCCATTACCCTGTTTGGGAGCCGCACCCCAGGCAGGATAAGGGGCGATGGCCCTCTCCAGCAGTTGCTTTTTGTAAGGTACACTGCCTCTGGACAGTTAATGTTTGTCATGGTTAATAAAACCAAAAGGTCTTTGTTGAATAAAAATGAAAGTTTTATTATGCTGATGATGTTTTCATCTATTTTGTTCAGAGAATTTTGTTTACCCTGCTCCATGGCAGTGGCCGTGGGGGGACAGGGTGCTCACAGAGCAGCTTAACAAAGGTCAGTAGTAAGACAGTCCCTACCCTCACAGGCTTGCTATCGAAAATACATGATGCAAGAGGAAAGAAGAATGGGGGTGGGTGGGAAGATAACAGTTTCAGTCTGCTACTGGGTGACATTTGAGAGGGAACCAAAGGCTGCTGGTCTCTATGCAGAAATTGTGGGATTGCCCGGCTGGGCTCCTCTGCTTTTGCTCTTCAGCCAGATGTAAATGTCCAGTTGAGGAAGAGCCAAAAGTAGATGGTGTCTCTCTTGTCTTTTTTTTTTTTTTAAGGAACTTCTAAATGAGTTCTGCTGGACGTAGAATCAAACAGGCATTCTATTTTCCCCTCCACCCAAACCAGTAAGACCAAAGCATCTTGGAGAGCCCCATAAGCTGGGGGTGAAAACAGCAGCCCTTTTCTGCTATTGCCACACCCACCTGCCAGGTGGACTGCCTTTGGACATGAATGTTCTATTCAATGGGTAGGCAAACTAAGGCCTGGAGGCCAGATCTGGCCCAATCACCTTCTAAATCCAGCCCGCGGACGGTCCAGGAATCCGTGTGTTTTTACATGAGTAGAATGTGTCCTTTTATTTAAAATGCATCTCTGGGCTATTTGTGGGGTCTGCCTGATGTTTTTACATGAGTAGAAAGTGTGCTTTTATTTAAAATGCATCTCTGGAGTCCGGCCCCCCACAAAGTCTGAGGGACAGTGGACCGGTCCCCTGCTGAAAAAGTTTACTGACCCCTGTTCTATTCCTAGGATGGCTTGGTAAAAACTGAGCCTTGTAGGATCAAGGACACAAGGGCAGCAGCCTGTTTTCTCACAGTGGGCAGTAATGTAGAAAGCTGCAGCCCTACCTGGAGATGCCAGGAATTGAATCTGGGATGTTCTGCATGCAAGGCGGGTGCTCTGCAGCAGAGCCAGAGCCCTTCGTGGAATCATAGAAAGCTGCTTGATACAAAGTCAGACTAGCGGTCCATTTAGTCTTGTCTACATTGAGTGACAGCAGTTCTGTAGAGTTTTGGACAGGATTCTCTCTCCAGCTTCACCTGGAGATGCTGCTGTGAATTGAACCAGGAGCCTTCTGCATGCAAGGCAGATGCTTTGCTCATTAGATATCTTCCTAAGATGTCTAGGAAGCAAAGAAATAGATGAAGGCAGTAGTGTCCTTGATGTTGCTTCTTAGCACGTTGGTACAGTACCCCTCTTGAACTTGGAGGTAACATACAGCAGATGTGGCTGAGTTGAGTTCTTGAGTTAGGAATGTGTGATCACTGACCCTGGAGCCGGCCCTACCATTAGGACACAGTGAGGTAGCTCCCTAGGGAATGGGCGGTGGCATCAGGGTAATCAATGGAAAATCATGCTCCCGCAGGGCCTGTTATTGTATACCATGTGGTGTACCTGCCACCCCCTTAGCCAGCCTTCTTCAATCTTTGGGTCCCATATATTGTTGCACTATGATCCCATCACTGTGACCATTTGCTGTGTTCTCTAGAGCTAATAGGATTTGGAATCCAAGAACATCTGGAGGGCTAAAGTTTTGCTGCCCCTGCCATACAACCAAGATGGCAAGTAGCTATTGCTAGCTCCCCACCCCCTGTGAATCTAAACCTGTGTTACAGCAGAGTCACATCTAGTTGGGCATCCTGTTCTCACTGTAGTCAAGCAGCTGCCTTTGGGCAGCTCATAAGCAAGACCTGAGTGCAACAATACTCACACACCACTTGCAGTTCCCCACAACTGGTATTCAGAGGTACATTGCCTCTGACAGTGGAGGTATCTCTCCTCCCCCTGCACATTTCGTACCTACTTTTTAAGGCCAATATTCCCAATAATCTCACTGTAGCCTTTCCTCATAGAAGAGTTGTCCTTTTCTATGTCTTTTCCAGCTGTGTTGTATCCTTCTTGAGATACAGCAACTGGAACTGTAAGCGTTGGGCCTCAGCACACAGATTTGTGTAATGGAATTAAGAAGCTGGCAATTTTGTCTTTCTGTTCACTGTTTTCATTTGGTTTTATCTCTTCAGGGCGTGAGTGGGATGTGTTTGTCAGAGATTCTTGGGTTCTTTTGGGGGAGGCTCCTGGAGAGGAATGCGGGGAGTAGGGGTCAGATGATAGGGGCCAGAACCAGGAGGTGTCCAGCATGATACTTTTGGAAGAGTTCTCTTCTAATTTAATGATTTTTGCTTGTTTCGCCATCCAGAGGGCTGCCATACTGTGGCAGCTCAGATTCCTGTGGCATCTTAAAAGACAGATTTGTTGTAGTATAAACTTTTGTGGACTGCAGTTCTCTCAGTCAGGCTTCATACATCTCATACATTTAAAGCACACACAGCCAAGAATCTTGGGAACTTTACTCCTCACAGTTCTACACGTTCCATTACTTTTAACTACAGTTTTCATAATTCTTTGGGAGCAGTTTTGTGGTTTAATGTGTTTTAAATGTATGCTGTGGATGTGATCAAATTCTCAATAGAGCCCAAATAGTTCCTGAAATAAATTTGCCTTATTTTCCATTGGCATATTCTGGTTGGGACTGTGGGCAGGGCAGGAAAGGGTTAAACTCCCCCCCATGTGGTACCTTTTTGACAACCCTATGCCAAACTCTTAAGCCACCATGACCAGTTGATATGGTGACCAGTACAGTACTGTATTTAGCACCTGTTCAACTTTTGACCCTCCATACTTAGGAAAGAGCATGAGGTGCCTCTCTCCCATAGAGCAGATTTATAACGCCTTTGTGCTACCTGGCAAAAGGCTCTGCTTTATATCTCTGCTATACATGTATGTTTCAACAGATCTTTCTGTTTGCTTAAGAATGGTAGAGCTGTATTCTACCTGGCGTGCTTTACAATTCCCAGTAATCTCTTTTTTTGGTGTGCGTGTGGGAAGTGCTGTACATAATATCATTGTTAGTTGACTGTAATACTTCACACACCTTGAGGAAATAGACTCTAGGCTAGGGATGGGGAATCTGTAGTCCATCATTCTCAGCCAGTGTGTTCAATTAGGGCTGGATGGTGAGAGTTGTAGAAAACAGGGGAGCTCCCAATTTCTGCTCTGGCCTGTGAAAAGTTGTGCCACCAAACATCTGTTAGTTGCCAGAAGACTTATTGGCTGTCTCATTTCATAATCATTACTGATTGTGGGGCACAAACCAGTCTAGAATCTTTCTCAAGAGATTCCTTTTTCTGGTCTGGTCTTTTGGAAAGGAAAATGAAAGACGGGAAGACAGAAAGTAGAAATCAGCAACGATTGAAGTTCTTGTGCCCTGGCCTCCGTTATCCTTTGCGGAGGGGGCAGCAATCTGGGAACTCCTTAAGGCCTCTTAATGATCTTCTTGAAAGTAGAGGGGGGTGAAAAGGGGATTTAGGTGAGTACACTGTCTATAGTGGATGACATGATGATAAATGCTGGAGGGCTAGTAGTGTTCTCTAACTGCAAATATACTCCCAAGCTTTGTGGCAGTATAACTGAGAATAAACCTCATAGAATTGTAGGATTGGAAGGGGGATCCAAAAGCTCAATTAGTCCAACCCCCTGCATCCCTGAAATGTGAACTTTCTTATTTTTTCCTGCTAATTTTTGCCCTTGGGACATGTCAGCTTCTGTGTAATGCTTGGCTGATACCACACAGTGTGTGTGTTAAATACCTTTTTCGATTGAAAGGACCCTTGTGAACTCTATAGCAGGGGTTGGCAACCTTTTTCAGCCATGGGCTGGTCCACCATCTCTCAGACCATGTGGTGGGCCAGACTATATTTGTTTTGGAGAGGGAAATGAATGAATTCCTATGCCCCACAAATATCCCAGAGATGCATTTTAAATAAAAGCACACATTCTACTCATGTAAAAGCACCAGGCAGACCCCACAAATAACCCAGAGATGCATTTTAAATAAAAGGGCACATTCTACTCATGTAAAAACACACTGATTCCCAGACTGTCCACGAGCCGGATTTAGAAGGCGATTGGGCCGCATCTGGCCCCCGGACCTTAGGTGGCCTACCCCTGCTCTAGAGCACTGGTCTTCAGCTGATGTGTTGAGACCCTCCATCCATCCAAAAAAGGCTTGTGGACTGATCTAAGGTGGGCTGGATTCACAGCCCTAACACAGTGCATCTATTGTAGAAAAAAAGGAATGGGTCTCCAAACATGTTCAGCTCTGAGGTCTGGAAGACCTGCTCCCCACCTTGCAAGACTTTCCCCACCTGACCTGGGCGGTGAACAGAATCTTGCGGTATTGTTTAGTGTGGTGTTGTTGTCATTGATATTATTTGTTGTATCTTTATTTTTAGATCTTAAAATGAATTATGTGGGAATTTGTTCAGTTTTGTTGTGTACCCTTTGATGTGTTTTATTTCTTGTTTATGGCTACTTCTGTTATGTTTGCAATCATGAAAATGATTCATATTGCAAAGCCGCCTTGAGCATCATTTTAACTATGGAAAGGCGGCATACAAATGTGATGGTGGTGGGGGTTGGGTTAAAGGTGGCTCCCACGACTGTAAAAGTTGGAGGCTGCTGCTCTAGAGCGTATGTGAAAAGATGTATGGAGTTGCCTTAGAATCTTTTTGGCCATAAAACTGCTTTCTATTCTGACAGCAGGTTTGTGCCAAGACCTTTTAACTTTTGAACTCGCATGTTGCACATGCATAGTTGACCTCTATCAGTGACCTGCATTGTAGCTGAGGAGGCCACATGATTTGTCAGAGGTAGCTTGAGAAACTTGGGTTTCAACTCCATCTTTGGCCATGGGCAAACCAGAGTTTCTCAGGCTCAACCCACAATGTGCAGGTATGTGGTGGATGAGGTATGGGTTTGAGTCCCCTAGTATCCACTAGGCTTGCCAAAAATGTTTCATTAATAAGTGATTCTGAGGGTCTGTGTTTATTCCCTATACATGTAATAATCATAGTGGTGATCTTGCCAAATACCAACATGCAAACTTTGATTTTCTTGAACTATTTATTGAAGCGCCTTGGCATTTCTTCTTGAAATGAATTTCAGAAGTATTTCTTATATAAATTATTTAAATAATGATAATGGTGGTATTATTCACCATGATTCCAAATCCTTTTCCCTGGTCAACCACTGCCAGTTCAGACCCCCATCAGTGTATAAGTCGAGTTAGGGATTTACTTCTGCCTGGTATGCATTACTTTACTTTTACTTAAAATCTGTTATTTTTGACACCTGTTCATCTAGTTTAGAGAGGTCTTTTAGAGTGCTTCACAGTCTGGTTGAGTTTTCACCATCCTGTGTTTTGTTTTGTTTTTTAAACCAACCACCTTGTTTTCATTAGACAAATGCATTAGACAAATTCATAGAGGAGAGGGTTATTGATGGCTATTAGCCACAAAGATTATGCTGTGCTGCCACCTTTGAAGGCAGCAGTGCTTCTGAATATCAGTTGCTGGAAACAAAGAAGAGAAGAGTGCTCTTTGCTTGAATCCTGTTTGCTGGTTCCACATGGGCATCTGGGCTGGACACTTTGAAGACAGGATGCTGGACTAAAAGTAACTTGTCTGCACTTACCCCACCCCACTGCTTTGTTCACAGTTGTGAAGAATATTCTTATGTTATAAATGGTCTTTTAAGTTCTCAAAGTTCTTAACCTAGCCCAGTGTTGTCATCAGAACTAGCCAGATGTTTAACTGATAGTCACAGTCAGTCTATGAAAAAGAAGACTTTAGAGTCATCTTGCCCTTAAATGGCAACTAGATATTTTGTTTTAGCAACTAACCTTGGTTTAAGGAGCCATCTGGTGCCTAGCTTATATATCTGAGTTTCTAACCCTGTTTTTGAACCCGGTTCAATAGCACAGGTCCCAGAGCAGATCCTTGGGAGACCCCACAGCTCATACCCTTGTGACAATTCCATTGTGACAGCCGTCTTCTATTGTGACAGGCACTCATGAACTTCTAGTCTTTTTCTCCCCCGTACTCCCCTTTATCCTGGGCATCACAAGTCTCAGATAAGTGAGTTGGCTGACATAACTCTTGTTTCTTAGGAAGCCTGAACGATGCTGCTCTTGCTGATTTCGAATGTAGGTTGTATGTTGTTGGTATAGACTTTTTTGTGGGTAGATCAGAAGGTTGGGGTTCTTCCTAGAGGAATGTACTTTAGGGCAGATGTTTGGAGCAGCAATTTTATGGGTCTGTCTCTGTCTATGTAAGTTCTTTTCCCTGCTACTACTGATGTATCATGGTTGTGCTGCTCACTCCTCACTCCCTTTGTTTCGCTATTCTATTCTCACTGCAAGGGCAGTTTCCAAGTGGGGAGGTGTGATTTAATCTCATCTAACCAGGGTAGTTGAGATTCCTGCATTGCAGGGAATTGGACCATGACCTTTGGGGTGCCTTCCAACTCTACAGTTCTATGATTCTGTAATAAGACAGGAGATACTGGTTTATCAGTCTCATTCATAAACCAATGCTAAGCTAGAGTTCAAACAGGGAACTGTGATTTAATTCAGGTAGGTAGCCATGTTGGTCTGATGCAGTCAAAATATATTTAAAAAATTAAAAAATTGTCCAGTAGCACCTTAGAGACCAACTAAGTTTGTTCTTGGTATAAGCTTTCGTGTGCATGCACACTTCTTCAGATACTTTGTGGTTTAATGTGACCCACAGTGGAATGCTAAAGCCTTAACACAGTGGGAAGCAGACAAGCCAGGCACTTGTTCTCACCTGTGTAAACCATAGTTTGAGAAGTTAGGAAAGGTTATATGTATGTGACTATAGGCAACAACCATTTCACATGGGGGCTTCTGTTCCCTGCCCCCACATGTATTGGCAGATCTCGCATAAGTGTGCTCTGCCCCTCCCCCATTCCACCTACATTCTTCCCTCATACAGGTCCAAAAGGACCTGTGCACTAGTGATCATATATCATTTGGACGTACCTAAAATGGTTGTCACTTGTATTCAAAAGGAGTGTGCAGGGGTCAGTAAAGAGTGAGTGAAATGGACTTCACATCAGTTTTGGACGATATATTTTCCAGCCACAGCAAGCACTTCTCAGGCTCTGCCTGCCTAAGCCTTTGAAGAAGTCCCCTTTCCCATCAGCTCGCTTGAGCCAGAGTGATATGGGGACTTGCTTAGCTGGGGAGCGGGAGGCTTGCCACCCCCAGCTGAGCAGATTAAGGGAGCCCTAATGCCCCTCTGGATTGTGTGAGCTGGAGAGGTATTGGGGCTTGGGCTGGGGGATGCTGACTGGGGGTGATGGGAATTGGAGTCCCAACATAGTCTGGAAGGCCACACAGTTCCCTGATCTAAGAAGAGGTCACCTCTTCTTTCATGAGGGTTGCCTCTTCTAAACAAGAGGGCTTCTTCCATCTCTTGCAAGCAGTAGGGAATGATGCTGCAAGCTAGATCAGGGGTCAAATGTTGCTGGACTCCACTTTCCACCATCCCTGAACATTGGCCATACTGGCTTCAGGGGCTGATGGGAGTTGGATTCCCTGTAACATCACTAGGGTCACAGGTTTCTCATTTCTACTGTACTTTTTAAAAAGGGGGGGAGAGACAAGTTAAAGTGGAAAAAAGAGATGTCTCTGCAACAGCTTTGCAGTTGTCAGGGTTGCCTGGTGTGATAAGGTGGCTTCTGTTTTTATGTCCACATCGTAAGGGACGCGGGTGGCGCTGTGGTCTAAACCACTGAGCCTAGGACTTGCCGATCAGAAGGTCGGCGGTTCGAATCCCCACGACGGAGTGAGCTCCCGTTGCTCAGTCCCAACTCCTGCCTACCTAGCAGTTCGAAAGCATGTCAAAGTGCAAGTAGATAAATAGGCACCGCTCCGGTGCGAAGGTAAATGGCGTTTCCATGCACTGCTCTGGTTTCGCCAGAAGCGGCTAGGTTGCCTACCCCTGGGCTTAGTCATGCTGGCCACATGACCCGGAAAAATTGTCTGCAGACAAACACCGGCTCCCTCAGCCAGTAAAGCGAGATGAGCACTGCAACCCCAGAATCATTTGTGACTGGACTTAGCTGTCAGGGGTCCTTTACCTTTTTTAAGAACATCATAAGCAAGTCTCTGTTCTGTTCCTGACACCCCCAATAAATCTTCCATTTTAATATGGCATTTGTGAAAATGTGTTTAGCCCTGTTACAATTTTATAGAGAGAGGGAGAGTTCTTAGTACCCCACCCCTTGTGTTCTGGTATTAGAAGGTGCTCAGGATTTGTCAGCTATTAGCTTGATCCTGACATGGGGGCATGTGATGTATTGTGGCTGTTCTGGGGTGCAGAGAGCAGCATATATGGGTTTCCACGTTGGGAGAATGACAGCTGTGGGTGGGTAGGGTATGACATTGATGTTTGATAGGCTGAGTCCGTGCAAACAGGAACTGAGCAGGGAGAGCAAAAAGTCTTGAATGCATTTTGGATTTTTGAGGGGGTATTTACTGAAATTGTTAATGGGTGCCATTGGAGATAGTGGCAGGCACACTGGTGCCTGCAGGTGCCATGTTAGCCATCCCTTGGTGTAGCCAAGCTGCCTGGGGAGTCTGGTTGAGATGCAGCTCCAACTAGCTGGGCTTCCCAGTATCCCTTTTGGCATGTGACATCAATTCAGTTTCTTGGTTGCCAGTGTGGGGTTGGTTCCCTCTGGCTGAGCCACCAAAATGGCATTGTTCCTTTGCACTACTGGCCCTTTGAAACAACAGTGAAACTGTGTTATGTTGCTGCCATAGCCCCTCCCTACTGCACCATACCTCCTGGGTGGACACTCCCTGCATACCCCACCACAGTTGTGACTTGTACACCTCCCATGTGGAGGAGACCTCCAGCTGACCATGGCTGAGTTGTGAGCCGGACCATGGTCCTATGTGCTCCTAAAGCATCTCTGTGGGGGTTGTTTTCAGCCTGTTGCTCAACTGTTAACAGAATTTAGGAACAGGCACTTCTAATTAATTTAGTCAGGAAAATGGGCATGAGCAGCGGGAGAGTATAATGTTGCAGTGACCCTGGAGGGGTGCAACTTGTTATTTCTTTGTTGGCAGTATCTGCGTCAACCACTTCCATAGGAGCAAACCCACCAAGGACCCAGGTAACCCGTACTGTGCTCTGGTTGGCTCAGTTCATTAACTAATCAGTTCCTTCTCCTGCCTTTATAAACCTGCCGCCATCTGCATAGCCTCCTCTTGGATTCCGTCTCTCACTCATGCTGCATCGTGTGTCTTTTGGTCATGCTCTAGCATGATGAAATTTTGATTCCCCACCCCGCAATATATATATTGCTGTAAAAGCTGTTTCTTGCTGTTTCAGCCACATAAGAAGTAAACTAGTTTGCTCATGTTGTTCCAAACTTCTTCTTCTTTCTTTCTCTACAGCAAATGGCTGCTAAAATTGGTGAGATCCCTCACTTGAATAATTCCACACCGCTTGTGGACCCTTCAGTGTACGGTTACGGAGTAAAACGGCCCCTGGATGATGGAAGTAAGTCTCCTCGGTTTTCTTCTGTTTTGCCTTTTGATACTTGCTGTTACTCATATTATTATGGGAAGGGTGTTGGTGGCATGATGTCTGCTGGCAGAGTGCTTATTGCAAATTAATAGAATAGCATTGTAGTAGAACAGGGACGTCCAACTCCCAAGAGACTGTGATCTACTTACAGGGGAAAAAACTGGCAGTGATCTACCCCTGGGGGGGGTTTCAGCTCAAAGTTTTTGAGCTTGCTTTAGGGAGGAAAGCCCCATTATTAAGGGGGAAATGTCGGACTAGAGTAAAGGGGAAAGGAGATTAGTCGCTCACCAAAAGATAGCTATGGAAACAATCTGCCTTACAGCGAAAACTCCGTCTTCCATTCCTACAATCATGCGAAAATGAAGGGCGGGGAGATGGGGGGGACGGCTGCTCTTAGGCAAAAACAAAGGAAAAGGAGCCTGCGATCAACAGTGATCGACCGGAACCTCCCAGGGATCGACCAGTCAATCCCGATTGACCTGTTAGACATCCCTGTAGTAGAAGATTCATTTTGCCACATGTGGTGAATATGCAAAATACCTAAGGACTTTTGGGAGATGATTTATAATGAGTTGGAATTTATGGTAGCTTTCCCCAAAAGACCAGAAGCTTTTTTACTAGGGATAACTGGAGCAGATATCCCCCCACCCCCACCCCCCAAAAAATAAATCTATTCCTTTACGGAATATGACAGCATATTATACACACAAAAAGGGGGTGATGAGGTTGTACCTACCAAAGGAGAATGGAAGCTGAAATGGATAGAATATGTAGAATTGGCAAGTTTTGACATGTAAAATTAGAGATAAGAAAGAGACTGATTTTAAAGAAGATTGGAAAATATTTGCAGAATACTTTAAAACTCACTGGAAAAATGTTAACGCAAATAGGATTTGAGTAAGAGTAGCAGTAGTGGTGAACTTTTTGTTTTTATTGTGAGATAAGGTGAAGGTATAGAGTAACTATAATATGCAGCATAAGCTGAAATTTTGAGGGAACCATGGAGGGAGGGAGGGGAAGTTGTAGGAGGAATAATGGATTGCTAAATTTTAAATGTTTATTTGTTAAAATTTATGAATAAAATTATTTTTTAAAAAAGAAGATTAACACTGGAATGCCAGAAGTGATTAAGAGAATAATGTCTTCCACAGTCACTATATCTGGACAGCCACTTTACTCTTTTTCCAGACAAAGCAGAACCGTGGTAGTTAAATGCCACTGATCAAATTTTTGCACCTGGATGGCAGGGCTTGTCAAATGACAAGTAGGTTTTGGCAGTGTTTATGAAGCTAGATTGAATGTTCCCTTGATTAGTTGATGGTGAAATTCAGTTGAAGCTGTGCCTGGGAAGCGAGGGGAGAGGAGAGGGCAGCTGGAGTCTGCTAGTTCCAACGGCTGCAGAGTTAGGTATGTCCTATTGGTCTGTTGGTTTCCATACGCTGATATACCCCTAACTCATTATGTGACTAGCCTGACTCTGTGCGTGGGACCATAGATAGGTTGGCTGGTGAACCCCAGTGAGCTGGCTCATGTTAACCCAAGTGAACAGAAAATAATAAGAGCCCTGGTCCATTCAGTCCAACCTTCTGTTCTTATAGTGGCAAATCAGTGGGAAGCCCACAAGCAGGAGCTGCGTGCAACAGTTCTCCCCTCCTGAGATTGGTATTCGAAAGCTTACTGCCCTGACTAAATGTGGTCTGTTTAACTTGCTGTGATTTTAAGATGGTCTCCAGTTTAATACCCCCTTTAAAAAAATCCTATTGGCTGGGTTTTAAAGAGCCGGGTGTGTTGAGACTTTTTTCCGCATCCCTCAGTTGCATCCAGGGCTTCCCAGAAAACTCCTCTTGGAGTGGCATCTACTACGGCCACATGAGCGGCTGCATTCAGAAATAAGTTGGCCAAATCAGTGTACTGTAGTTTTCCGTGTATAAGATTATATTTTTTCCTTTAAACATCATGCCAAAAAGTGGGGGGTCGCCTTATACATGGGTAGTGCATAGGGTGAACATTTGATTGGTTGCTGCCGTGGCTGTCAGCAGCTATTGTGTGTGTTATTTGTTGCTGCATCAATGGGTGGTGTTGATTGGCTGATGCTCTATCAGTTGGGCGGGCATTAGGCGGTGATGGGGCAGATGGGAGGTGGATTTTGTGCAATCCTCCACAAAAAAGCTCAGCAGCTCTGGGCCATCTCCCCTCATTTTCTTAAATTTGAGTCCCCCCAAATAGGGGGTGTCTTATACATGGGGTCATCTTATAGACGGAAAAGTACGGTATGTGCATGGAAAACCTTGATTTAAAAATGAGAATGCATACCCTCATCTGACACATACATACATACAAACACACACACACACCGCCCAAAATTGGAACCATTGGTGAGTTTGGGAAGGATTGGAGGGGAAAATAAGAATGGTTTCAGAATATAAAGTGAAATGTTTAAATGTTCTAAATTCTGGATCAAAATGCTTAAGTTTAGTTAGTGCAAACAAGAACTGGGGGATATTTGTGGGTCCTTCAGATACTGTTGGACCCCAGCTCCCTTCAGCCCCTGCAGCCACCAATAGTGGCCAATAACCAGGGATGATAGAAGTTGGAATCCAGCAATATCTGGAAGGCCCCATGTATCCCCATATCTGATCCAAGTAACAGAATTCCCTGGTACAATTGGGATGGAAGGATGCCTCTTCTTAGATTAGGGCTGCGGGACTGTTTCACCCTCCATGTATTGTTAAACTCTCTACTCCTCTCAGCTGTAACCAGCCTGGATGATGGGAGTTATAGGTCACCGGCAGGTCTCAGGTCCCCCATCAAACCTGTATTAGTTCCTGAATGCTTGAGGCATATTTAAGTTCATGGTGTGTAAATGCTTTTGCCCTGTTGTCTGAGGCTAACTATGCAAATGTTCTTCTAGCTCACCGTGAGATCCTAAATGCATTGAAAGGATGTGCATTCTCTGAACTCGTTTTGTCTCTTTTCTTAATTTGTAGTAGTTTTACTTTATTTCTAAGCTCAAACAAAATAACTTATGGTGTGATCCCCCCTTCCCCCTGTTGGCTTGCTGCAATGTGCTCTCCATGTCATGCTTGGCGAAAAAGACATTTTGAGTGTTTTAGTGGGCAGCAGCTCCCTATAATTATTTCTGAAACAAAAGCTTCACAAATGTATCAGACAACCCAACTAGGCACTGACTTAAATTATAATACATTTCAGCACCAGTCAGCTATATGTGCTTGCTACGTACGTTTTAACTTTGGTTGTCACATGGAACAGCTGGTGGCCCTGGAGTTGTTCAGTTATGACTGTGTTCGTCAAGGTTTCCTGGGCACATTTGTGAACCGGAGAGACTGTTGTGGGCCCCACAAGCACTCAGCGCAGCCAAGCACACATGCTGCAACATCTTGGCTGCAGGTTCTTCTTTCAAGCCTGGGAAGCCTTGCTTCTTTCAGCAAGGGAGAAGACTGCCCCCGATTTGTTTGATTTTATTAAGTATTTTACCTTTACCATCATTTTATTTGCAGTCAACAGACTATTCAAGCAATCAATAACCATTTTATAACAATTGACAATAACATTGATTCAAAAAAACCATTAATACAACTGCAAAACTCAGAATTCAGAGAATCGTAGAGTTAGAAGTTAGAACCTGAGGGTCATGTAGGAATCTCAACACGCTGTCCCCCATCCAATGCGAAACCATATTTGACCCTGCTTAGCTTTGAAAATGTAGAGAATTTGCTACACAATGCACCCCTTTCACCCAGATCCCAAGCCTTCTGTGGAGGCTGTTGCTGATCCCTGTTCTATTCATTTATTTATTTGATTTCTTGCCCACCCTTTACCATAGAGCCCCAGGGCAGGTTGCAACAATATAGACAATTATAAAACAAGTAAAATGGTTACCACCACAATGAAGTATGCAAACAAACAGTTCCTTAAATAAGAAGAGTTAAAAGTAACTCCAAGAAAGATGCAGACTAGTATAATGAAGATCTTCACTTGAAAGAGAAATAAGGGCCATAGAGAAGGTTCCACAGCAGCCCTGGTGCTGGCAGGGAGCTAACTAGGATGTACCCCTGGTTGTATGATGATGGAGCTACCATGTCGGGTGAGGAAATTTCTCAAACCAGGAGATTATTCTGATGTTCTGTTTTTTCCTTTTTGGGGGATGGGGGTGGAATACTACCTTTATTTCCTAAGTACATCTAGCTAGCATGGCAGTGCTTCAAAGTTTTTAGTTATGTTTATTAAAGCATGCTAAATTATATTGCTTTCAAAGACACTGGAAATTTCCCCCAGTGCAAATAAGCCTGGAAATGTTTGCATCAGTGGGAAAAGTTCTGGGAACTTTTTGAATTGACATTTACCTATTTTGTTCCTGCTGAACCTGTCTGGGGGGCAGGGGGACAACAAGAGAAAAAGGGGCCCTTGTCTTGCTTGCATTCAAAATCTCATTGTTCCTTTTCTTCACCTCTATTACTCGTGCATATTCTTGGACCTGCTTTCTCAACCACTGGGATGAGCAGCAATGAGCTTCAGCGTCAGATATGACTTTTAACAGCATACCTATCCATTTCTGTAAATGGGCAGCTGATTGATGGAGGATTATGCATGAGGCGCTTAACAGCAGTGTGCTGGTTGTAACAAGTTCTTAGGGTGTTGGGGGAAGGGGAGAAGAGAGGGTGGAGGGGTTTTTATTGGCCATATTGAGGATGCAATCTTAACACCCACCTCCTTCCCTGAAAGTATCCTTAATATACAGCAGCAGGTGGAATTGGCTGAACTGACCTGGGCTTGAAATGGAGCTGGGAACACAGAACAGATCCCCCCCCCTTTTTTTTAAATTATGTGCTGCAAAATGTGCCTGCTTGCCTGTCTTGAAACAAGCAGGAGCTAAGAGCCTCAAAGGCCACTGTGACTATGTTCCTTAGTGAAGGTAGTGAAGATAGGAGCAGGTGGAAGTGGTCTAAGTCTGCTGTGGTTGGCCACTGTCCTCTTTTCAACACTTGTCAGAAACGTTTTCATTTAGACAAAACAAAAATATATCCATCCTGTGGATGTTGCTTGTCTTTTCTTCAGAGTAAATCTCAATTGAGGTAGACTCAGACTTTTTTTTTTTTTTTTGAATGATGGGGGCTGCTCCTGGAAAATGGGGCCGATTTTTATGCAACGTTTTCCCTTATTTTGCAGTAAAATGACAGCCGTTAAACTTAAAATTGTGCCCGCTAGATGTAAAAGTGGGGAGGGGAAAGTGCGCACATGCGATGATGGGGGCTGCAAGTTCAGCCGACCCTTCTATTTCGGAGGCTGATGGGAAGTTTTTTTCTGCCTCGATAGTAAATGGCAGCTTGCATTCTGAACGATCCCCTCCCCGTTAAAAAAAAAGCCAGAGGTTTGCTTCTCTATTAGCCTAACTCTTTTCAGAGCAAAATGGGCTTGTTTGACAGCAAATAGAGCTTTAGATTGTCTGTACCTTGCAACCTTGAGCTCTGATGTTCTTTTAATTTATTTCCTCCACAAGGGCTGTCAGGAAGGATAACTGTCTTCTAGTCTTAACTGCTTGCACATGCTTCCATGTCTTGCAGGGTTTGTGTTATAGAGGAGAGGAAAAAGGTGATCTTTTGAACATGTTTTGCTTAAGGTTGCTCTGAATCCTGGCAGAAACTTGACATGAGATAGTGGACTGTGCTACACGTGTGTGTATCACATTGAATGTCCCCCACACCCTGTTCAAAAATGAGAAGAGACAGATGCTCTTGCAACTAGGAAACTGTAGTTCTGGTTCTGAATCAGCCTTCTGTTCCTTGATGCACTTATTTTCTACTTGAAGCGATTGTAAAAAAAACAAATATTTTAAAATCTATGGTCCTTTAAAAATATGAGCCAACTGTGGGTTGAAGTAGTATTTGTTCATATGTACATACGTAGGCTTAGGCGCATTAAGTTCTGTAGGTCTACTTTGAGCATTCCTTCTCACTCATTATAGGAAACCTGTAGAACCCTCGTTCAAGTTATTTTATTGCTCTAGCCCAAAGGCCATGACAAACTTGTACTAGGTAATAGTATTAATAAAAGAATACAGAACATATATCCATGATATAATTATCCATAATAAAAATAAAGACATTGCCAAGTTCCTGAGCACTAAAACAGTTTCACTTGTGCATCTCTGACAGCTCCAATATTATTTTGCCTTTTTAAAACCTAATTTGCCAACATACATGCTATACTAGAGAGAAGAAAACACCAGGGGGAAAGGAGTTAGATGAAATCACTATAAATTGTTGTAGTGATTTGGAAGTTTAATATGAAATCACACTGGATGAGTTTATTGGTGCCTCTGGTTGTTGGCATCTGTCTGTCCCGGGAGACTATGGAGAAGTGTGCCTTTGGGGTTGAAGTCAAACTGTTGGAAGGTTGCAGTGCCTGCTGTGGCTGTAGAGACTGATATGGGAGAGACATGTTTTGTTGCAGCTGGGGTAGATGAAGGCATCTGGTAGTGCTGCTGCAGATGCACCGTGGCGTTTCTTCTCTCCGCATTCCTCCTCTGGTCACTGCTATAGATACACAACCTGACTGTCAGTCTCCAGGCACTGTGGCTGTCTGCAAAGGATTCTTACTTGGCCAAGTTGATGGTGCCAGCCTTCATGTCTGCAAACATGACATGAATACAAATACAAAATCTCCCTGTGTATGGGACTCTGTTGTAGTGACCATCCAAGACTGCAGTGGGCATCACAAGTCAATGTAGAGCTCAGTTCTTGAAAATAGTAATAGTCCAAAACATCTTGACAAGCTGCTTTCTGGAGTTGGTTATCACCCAATTCTATATAGCACAACACAGGAAGAGGCTCAATAGGCATAGTAGCATTTTTTAAGATTAACTGAGTGCAGTCTGTTCTTGCCTTAATTGTTGACTACCTGGATTCTGTGTGAAGAAGAGCTGTTGACCTGATGGTAGAGAGCAGTTCTATTTTTATAGAAAAAGAGGTGCTAGAACTCACCAAGAATGCCTCCCTTGTTCTCTTACAATGGCAATGGTGCCCACTTGAGAGGTGCCAGAACTGAGTTCCAGTGAGTTCCACCTGGAAAAAAGCTCTGCTAGAGAGTATAGCTTCCCCCCAAAAAATATTTTGCAGTGTTTCCAAAACTTTAATGGAGTTCAAATCAGAGCCCCAGATTTCAGTGCTATACAGAAAATTTGAGTAAGCACTTGCTACCAAATATATTTAGGGCAGGTTCAACCAGCTGCCCTCCCTTATTGTAATAAAACTTCATCAATGTCCCTATGGTTTTCTGTGCTTTAAATTGCACTGCCTGCATTTGACACTTCCAACAGGGGGTTTCACTAAAGAGTACACCCAGGCATCTAAATGAGCAAGTTTGTCCTATGGCTTCCTGATCTGAACATTTATACCTAGGACTGTGTTTGCCTAAAATAATGAGTAATTTATAGGTAGGCCTTCTTGTTTACATGATGTACTGAACACCTCCAAGAGATTTTTGAGGCCCAGTTGGGAAAGGAGCACTAAATCATCTCTCTACATTAATATTGAGATATTTCTGTTCCTAATTACTAGGGATGGGGAATTTGCGTTGGCACCAAATCATTAATATGAAAGTTTAAAAGAGTGGGAGCCAGAAGGCAAGCTTGTTTCACCCCTCGTGACATTTTAAAAGCATCAGTCATATCACCATTTAAACCTACTCTGACCGTTATTTCTGTATTGCTGAATAGTTCTTGGATCAATAGTAGAAGTTTGCTGTCAATGTTAGCAATTTGAAATTTTTCCCACAGTCTGTTTCGAGAATCGATGTGGGGTGTTTGTGTGTGTGTGTGTTTGTGTGTGTATGTAATACTTGTTCCACCAGCAAAACATTTTGTCCCAAAGGAACATCATTGCACTAGAGTGCGCATAAACAGGTGATGATTGCCTAGTAGATTGCACCATTTGGATGAGTTTCTTTTAGTTCCTTTTTTTTTAATTTTTTATTAAATTTTGACATAAATATATTTCACAAACATACAAAAGACAAAATGAAAAAGAAAAAAACAGAAAAAGAGAAAAAAACAAACAAACAAAACATGAGATACATACAACTTTGACGACATTGATCGACTTCCCTTTATCTCGATTTCGGAAATTATCTTGTTTATCTATCTGCTGTGTCTATTCCTTAATAAAACTTTTTACGTAGTAAGCGTTATCTCATGCCTACTGTGATTTCTGTAAGTACATATGTGTTTCTGATCAACATTTTAATTTTCCGAGTTTCTTTTAGTTCCATCATGGTGTTGGATCCCTGTGTTGCACAGCATTGAAACTCACTAAGCTGCTAGCGTAAGAGCCCCTCTGTCCTCTGGTTCAGTGTTTCCCAACCTTTTTCCAACCATGGCCCTCTTCTAACCTTGTTTCCTTCCTGTGCCCAGCCCTCAGTGTAGCCAAGGGGGGAAGAGGGCTAGCTGTCCCCCCAATAAGTAAAAATCAATACAAATAAGATGTTCTTCCCTCTTAACGAAAGCCTGCTCCCTAACAAAAGTCCGGGCTACGCCCATGCCCCCCCGCCACCGGTAGAAAGGAAGCTATTTAAATGTTTTGTTTTTAAGCAAAACATGTTTTATAATTTTTATAATTTATACAAAATTTGTTGTTGTTGTTTAGCCATTTAGTCGTGTCCGACTCTTCATGACCCCATGGACCAGAGCACTCCATTATGTAAAATGCTGTTACATAAAATGATAGGAACATACTGAAATGTTGTTGAAGCATGTATTATTAAAAGTAAGCAACACTCATTTGACCCTAGTTATTTGATACAGAGGAGGAAAGCTACAGATACAGTCCAAAAGGCGCAAAGAGAGTTATGTATATATGGGGAAAAACAATAAAGCAAGTGGTCCTCACTGACCTGATGCAAAAAGATATTGTCATCCGGAGGAGCCCTGGCTGCCTAGATAAAACGCTGTAGCCCCACACACCCTTACCTCAGAGTAAGGCCCACTGAACTCAGTGCAGCTTTCTGCTGAGTAGACACTTAGTTATTTACTAGGTGCAAGTCAGTAGCACCAGATGACTCCGCTCAACTAGACACTGAGTTCAGAAACAAACCAGGACTGCTCAAAGAAAATGCATGTGGCAAAAAGGAGTGCTAGGCCCCGCCCCTTAGCCATTTGTGATTGGCCAAGTGGATAGCCAGCCAATGAGGATTTTTAACAATTGTTTCCCCCCCTTGACTTCTCACTTCCCTCTGTGGCCCCCTAGCCTTGTGCTGTGCCCCCCCCCCATTTATGCAATTTTCACCTGTGGTCCCAATAGGTGGAGAATTGGCCCCCAGTTGGGAAACACTGTTCTTGTAGGTAGAAGACATCCCAGAGCATCCCTTTAATCCTCTGCGGTCCTGGGTAGAGAGGAGCAGACATGGATTTGGGATGACAGCTAGCAAGCTCCCCACCCCCCACCCCGCCGCCCCCAACAATCCCAGCATCCTCATTCTCCACAATTTAAAAAAGACCTTTGCATCCCTTGTAGATTCCTGCTCTGGCCACCGGCTTCCCCGCTCTGTCATACACTGCTCCCATGAGATTGATCAGAAGCCAATACGAGCTCCTTCAGTTCGCAGTGGGAACTTTCAAAAGGCATACCAGGGTGTTAATTGCTCAGTGGCAGCTCCCATTCTAAGAGATGCAGAGCAATAAAAATATTGGCACTTGGTTGATGACTTTGGAGACCTGTATTGTCAGGAAGTGATTGATGTAGAGCAGAAATAGATTGGCCATCTTTTTGCCTGTTGTGTTTATTTGCCTAAAACATGTATTTAATCAGAGACCGTGATGAGCTTTGGTAGTATTTTATCACTCCTCAATTTCATGTTGTGTGTGTGTCTGTACCTGCCCTTCCGACACCACTTTGATTCCTAGGATGGCCCACTTAATCTCAGGTTAAAAATAGTATGTGGGTGCCCAGGGTAGTGGTTAGGCAAAAATTTATCTCATTGAAGTTTAGTCTGTTTGCACCTCAGCAAGGAGATGCAATTGAAATGGTTTCTGCCAGTTGTTATATCTCAGCAGCTCATTTTTGTGAGACGTTCTGCTAAGGTTCTGCTTGCATGAGCATAAAATGGGATATGTTGGGTGCTTCCTACTGAGCATGCCCCCCAAACCCCCATTTTTGGGTGAGCAAGTGGATTCTGTTTGGTTCACATAGCCTTAAGGTACAAACCATTGTATTAACAAAGGAAGCTGCTGTATACTGAATCAGACCCTTGCTCCAGCTTACTAAATATTTTCTACACTGCCTGGCAGTGTTTCTCCCTGGTTTTAGTCAGAGGATCTTTCACAGCCCCACCTGGAGATGTTGGGGATTGCACCTGGGATCTTCTGCCTTCAAAACAGTTGCTCTACCCACTGAGCTGTGTGTGGTGCTTCCCCTGAAAATGAGCTAAGATTCCAGTCCTTAGGGTTCAGAATTGAAGGCTGATTTAAACAGGGACATAGGGAGCTAACTGGCAGTGGCTGTCTAGGGTTTCAGACAGGACGTCTCTCCCAGTCCTACCTGCAATTGCTGCTGGGGAAAGAACCTGAGACCTTCTGCATGCAAAGCAGGTGCTCTTCCACTGACCTACGGCTCTTCCTGTGTTCACAGTTCTTGTTGTATGGGCAGGTATTGTCTCTAAAAGTTTAGCAACAATTTTAGGTTTGTTGGTCAAGGAATGACTCTTCGCCAAAACTGCTGATCCAACAAAGTGGCCTGGAGTCCATGGAAGCTAATGCAATGAGCCTTTAAGGTGCCAGGAGACTCTTCAGGTGGTATCTAAATTAGGCATTTAGTCAGCCCCCTGAAGCTCATAGACTTTAGTCCACTTATTTGTGTGGGCATACCCCTTGAGTTTGATATATCATTGGATCTTTTGTTCTAGATCAATTATATATGTATTCAAAGCCTCACAACTTGAGGAGTTAATGTAATTATTGTGGGTGCTAAATAATTTCTGGAGCACAACATAACTTCCCACCGCCACTGCTCTGCCTCCACCTCCCCTGGCCAATCCCCTGGTGTTCTTCCACCACAATTTTCTGGAACAGATGCAGGGGTGAAGTAGAGTAGAGAGAAGTTCTGTTGCACTTGAGGAACTTGTTCATAATTTAGTTGGACACAACATGGTCCGTCCGTTCCCCATCCCCCCCCCAGCTTTGCTACTGTCTCTTATTTGCAATTCAGCCCTTTGATGTGGGAGAGATTATTGCACTTGGTGGGGGGGCACTCCTGGATTCAACATTGTCACTTGAGGCTCAGATGACCTCACTGATCGGAATGCCTTTCTTCAGCTCGAACTGGCTCACTAGCTGCAGCCACTTTTGGAGAAAGATAATTTGGCCACTGTACTCTGTGTTCTGGTAACTTCCACATTGGATTATTGCAATGTGCCTTACATGGGGCTGCCCTTGTAGACAACTTGGAAACTTCAGTTGGCCTCAAATGTGGTGGCCAGATTGCTGGCTGGGGTTCCCTTCAGATCTTGTATAACCCTTGTTTTTAAATAGATGTATTGGTTTGTTTCTGGACCCAATTCAAGGTGCTCACATTAGTGTTTAAAGCCCTAACTAGCTTAGACCCCAAATACCTGAAAAACTGCGTCCTTCCCTACAGATTCTCCCTGGTGCTAAGCTCCTAAGTTGTGGGTGCATATGGTGCCTTCACTATGCATCTTCCGGCGAATGCAGAAGACACATCACCCTACCCTGGCTTTTGGCACATAGAATCTTAGCATGGTAGAGTTGGAAGGGACCCAAAGTGTCATCTATTCAACCCCACTGCAAATGCAAGAATAAGTTGTATATACTTGAGACATGTATATTTTTAGGATACAGCTCTTTTTGTAATTTTAAGTTGTGTTAAACTGTTTCTGATATCATGCAGTATTGTGTTTTAGCATTAAGGTTGTGTTTTAATAATTGTAATCCTTAGGGTGAAGGGCATGTAATAAATTGTAGTGACAACAACTAATGGAAACTTTCCGATTGGGGTGTGTGTGTACATGCACAGAAGACAACCTTGCACATAGCTCTTCCCCTGGTCGTATTGAGTAGAAATGTCATAGCACATAAAACTTGGTGATGATGCAAGGTTCTTTAACAGCCCTATTCCTTTAACAGGTCTTCGGGTAAATTGGCTCCATGGAGCACAGTTAAGAGAGACCCAGAGAAGTATGTTGCAAGTCCCCCCTCCCAAACCCCTCCTCAATCTCTCTCTCTGTTCTCTCTCAGTGCGTTTGATTAGACTAAATCCTTCCAAATCTCTTGTGTATTATGGCTTCTTATTCTCCCCACCTTTTAAATGCTGTACCAATCTGCTTGATCTTTTATTATTATTATTTTTTTACATTGGGTTTAATTTGGGGAGGTTGGGGTGGGCTGCACTTTTCTAGGGATTCTGGGATCCTGAGGTGCTGGATTTCTCCCCCTCCCCATGCCTCTCACCACATGGGAGCAAGGTGGATCAATTTCCTATCCTGCGTTCAGCTGGACACTTCGCTTCTCCGCTGTTGTTGATCAAGAAATCCCCTCCTGTTTCTTGTTCCACATAACACATTCATTTCAGCCACTGAACCCAAATTGCTGTTTTTTAGCTCTGCTTCTCCTTTATTTTCTCTCTCGCTCTCTTTTCCCCCCTTGATGAAAATGGTAAGAACTCTTTTTTTTCCCTGCTATAGAGATGAAGTTAGTTTATCCGCACTAATGCTTTGATTTTTTTCTTTTCTCTCTCTTCTCCGACACAGTAGGTAACCAGTTAGGGGCCCTGGTACATCAAAGGTAAGCAGTGGGTTATGTTTTATTATTTATTGATCACTTCTAATTGTTTATTGATCTGCCATCTGTACTGGAGTGTTAGAGAGTCAGAGGTTGAGAACGTGGCAGAACTGCGTAGGCTCAGTTTCTCCTCTTCCCACACGCCCCCGCCCCAAGACTGAAGTTTTCTGCTTGCGTTCCTGGATATTGCATGCATTTGTTTGGAAAGAGATGAGGCACGCGTAAGCAGTGGGTAACGCAGAAAGGAAGGTCTGCATTGAATTAAACGTTGTGACTTGGGCTGAGATTCATGAAGCTGCTTAGAGTAGCCAAATGGAGTTTGGGAAAAACCCACGAAAACCTTGAAACAACAGATTTTTGTGCTTCTTTTGAAAGGCTATCAGTAAGAGTGTTGTTTTTGTATGTGTATGCACAGTATCAGACAATTCATCTATCTAGTGCAGTATTGTCTACTCTGACTGGCAGCAGGGTTGGGACCGGGGACATTCCCAGTCCTACATGAGAATGCTGTCAGGTTTGGAGCCTTGAGAACTTCTGCATGCACCGTGGGTGCTTTGCCGCTGAGCTATGTCTCTTCCCAAATAGGAAGTTACCTTTTACCATTAATCCATCTAGCTCAGTATTGCCTTCTCTGACTGTCAGCAGCTCTCACATGTGTGAGGCCAGAGGACACCCCATGTCCTATTATTGAGTTACTTATTTGGTGAAATTGTTCACTGCTTGGTTGTATAAAAACCCTCGAAGTGGTTTACAAAAAAATCCTACCTGCAGAATGCTGTTGGGAGAGCTGTGGCCCTTCCCACTTGGTTTAGAAAGCAGGTTGCCATGTAGCATGATGTCTGTTCTGGTGGTATGCAAGAGCTGCAAGCCCAAAGCCACACACACACCCCGACCAGATGTATATTCAAAAACAGCCTGCCTTTTTGGATCCCAGCCTAGTTTTTGCCTTTGGAATAGGATCCTGGGCGCAACCTACTTTGAGGTTGTTGTTTTTCCACAATCAGCAATATATAAGTTTTATGTTACTTACTTCCTCTCCTTCTCAGTATCTCTGGATGCAAACAGGATCTGTTCCGGAGCCCTGTTTGCATCCAGAAGCGAATGCAACCCGCGTGTGTGCGGGTCGCGATTCGCCACTTCCGTGCATGCACGTGATGTCATTTTGACCGTCTGCGCATGCGTGAGCAGCGAAACCCAGAAGTAACACGCTCTGTTACTTCTGGGTCACTGCAGCCCGCAGCCCGAAAATACTTACCTGACACTACTTCAACCCGAGGTATGACTGTAGTACAGATGGGCTAGCTGTTAATTTGCAGCCAGCCAAACTGAATCAAACCCTGCAAAATCCTGGGCAAAGAAGTGTCCTTTCAACTGGCCTTGTAATCTCAGCAGCATTGGTGCCAAGCCTTCTTTAGAGTTGGTGCACCACCACATTGAAAAGCTCGTGCCCATGTCTGTAATGTGCTTCATGCCCTGAGATGGGGCAGAGCAAGCCCTTCCCGACAGCACTTAGGGCATGGGCTGACTGGTTTGAGGGCAGCTTTCCAGACACCCTTGTAGGAAGCTGGTAGGGGCTACTGGCTAAAAGCTCCATTCTTCATCACCCAGTTTTCCACAACATTGGAACTAGTTCCTACTTCACTTTCTGGAGATGGAAACTCAATTTCCTAAATGTCCTGTGACAGTTGATGCTATTGGAAAAGGCGACGATGTCTATCTGTCGTGATGAGTCTCCCCTTTTCTCTTTTCTTCAGGGTAATAACCGAAGAATTCAAAGTGCCTGATAAAATGGTTGGATTCAGTAAGTATTCTGGTTTGCAGCAATTTTTCTCTTTCCTTCATACGGGGCCTTTGTGAACACTCCTTCCATCTGAAGACTAATATATATTATGATAGGTAGTGCTCAGCATAACAGCGCAGATTTCTGTTAATGCTGCTGAGAACGTGGCAATTTCGGGGGAAATGCTTTCCACGTGAACCTTAAAATCAATTGAGGATAATTTAGTTACTTCCTGAGTGCTACAGTGGCCTGTAGTTAAAGACCTTGATGGCCAACTTTGCCGGTAATGTGCTGGGAGGGAGGGGTTGGAGGGGGTGAGCAGAGGAGAAATGGTTTGGGGTGTATGTGGGGGGGGAGGATATACCATTGAAGGGCTATTTCAAGGGGGAGGGTGTGCAGCTTGGTGGTGAAGCATGTGCTTGCCTGCTCAGGGTCCCAGGTTCAGGAGAGGAGCCCTGCTGGATCAGGCCAAAGGGGGCCCACCCAGTCTGGCTTCCTGTTCTCACAGTGGCCAACCAGGTGCCACTGTGACACCTACACTGTGAAACCCACAAACAGGACCTGAGCGCAACAGCAGAACATTCCCCACCTGTAGTTCCTATCAACTAGTACTCGGAGGTAGTGGTGGTAGAACATAAGAAGAGCCCTGCAGCTGGATCCAGCCAAAGGCGGCTTATCTTGTCCAGCATCTGGATCTCCCACTGATGAACCAGATGCCTGTGGGAAGTCATCAAGCTGAGTGCACTCCCAGCAACTGGTATTCAAAGGCATCCTGCTTCCAGGCATGCAAGTAGAACTTAAGAGAAGCCCTGATGGATCAGGCTAGAGGCCCATCTAGTCCAGCATCCTGTTCTTTCCAGATGCCCCAAAGGCCGCAAGCAGGATGGCCTGCCAGCAGAATTTGAGACTTAGCTATTGGTTTAGCAGAGCTGGCTGGGAGTGGTCAATTGTTTGTTGACTGAAGGTGTCAACTCAGTTGCACTTAACAGATAGGTGGGTGGAGGACCTGAAACTTGTGATTTCGGAGCATTGCATCTTCGCTTCATCTTCTTCCAGACATTTAAGTTTACAGATGCTCCCTTCATAGATGCATGCAAAACTTCAGTCATGTGCTTGTTCACATCTTGCTCTTGAAATAATGAAAAACCCAGCAATATTCTAGTCTGTTGGCAGCAACAAAATCCTGATCAATTCCAAATTTTATTTCAGTTATCGGCCGGGGTGGTGAGCAGATTTCTCGGATTCAGGCAGAGTCAGGCTGCAAAATTCAGATTGCGCCAGGTAAGGTTATTTCACCCCCTCACCACCTCCAGCTTCCCAAAGAACCAAGGCAGCACTAAGATTACACACACCTGCTAGTCTTTTAGATTGGTATATTAAATATAAAACGGTCTGACCAACTTGAAAGCTAGGATAATAGAAATGTCCTATAAAACATTCTATTAGACTCCAAAAGTACTTTCCTGCAAGGCTTCTCACCAGGGCCAGAGCCTTCTCCCTCTCCTTTCACAAGAAGGATCAGTCCCAATGGAAAAAAGCATGCCCCACATTCCTCTCCCAAAATCAGTACCTTCCTTCCTCCCTAGAAGGCGGTAATCTAGAGACCGCTTTAAAAGCCCTGAACAATTTTAGAGCCATGGTGTTGTAGCCATTGTAACCTGACCAACTCTCTTAGGTCCATTAATTTCCAAGGGGTCTACACTTGAGTAGGGCTGACAATGGATATAGCAACCTTGGTCCTAAGTTGTTCAATGCCAGGTGAGTTCTTTTCGTTGCTCACGCTAGCTTTAGTATAAGCCTGGCATCACTCCGTTCCCCATGAGTAACAATATTGAGACTAAAACAAGGACGCTGAAGGGAATGTGTGCAGAATTTGCTTGCCTGCTTGCTTGGATGGTTTATACAGGGGACAGAACTCAAGATTCTGTGCTTCCAAAAGCCAAACTCTGTTTTACACATAGCCAGGCAGAGTGTGCGTCTGTGCGTGTGCTTTATTTATTTGAGTTATTAAGTTATTTGAGGCTTTGTAAATTAGTACGAGACTAATTTGCCTTGGACGTGGCTCAGTGGTGGATGGGCAGCCTGTGCAGATGTTTCAACAAAGGTGTCACATGCTGTCTGCCATGTGCCCCCATGAACAGCCTGGCCTCTGTGTTCTGCACCAGTTGGAACTTCCAAACCAAGCCCAAGGGCAGCCCAACATAGAATGCACTGAAGTAATCCAGTCTTTTTTATTCAACCAGCTGGAAACTGATACACTGCTAAGAATTATCAGATACCCAGTACCTGTTGATCTTTCTTTTCTTTTGCTTTGTCTTTTACAGACAGCGGCGGAATGCCAGAGAGACCCTGCGTGCTGACTGGAACGCCAGAGAGCATTGAGTGAGTTTTTTTAATTGGCATATACATTTATATAACTTTGGTTGTCTCCACTTATTCCCCTTAGTCCTCTTCCCTCTTCCTTTTTTGTTTTTCTCTTACCCTTTTTCTTCTCTTCAGTTGCTTGCTGTCCTCTTTATAGCCAGCATAGACTCACTCTGCTCCAAACACTTCTATCTCATACATAATAGCTCAACAGTTTGGCCCACTGAAGGGCTGTTTACCTCCATTTCACAGCGTAGACTGTCTTTGTGGTCCTCTACAAAAACTCTTGAGTTTGCTTGAACGAGGGCACCCTTTTAAGGGTTGAAAAGTTACCCTGGTGTTGCAGAGAAGACCCCAGAGAAGTATTTAACTGGCCTTCTGACATGCAACTCTTGTTATTAATGGCAAGTGGTGAGCCCTGTCACTTGTAGGAGGGTTCCACATATAAATAATTAGCTTTTGGGGGAGCCTCTGTTTCTGTTTATAAAAACTGATTTATAGAAGTATGAATTGCATAGAGAAAGTGGATGCAGAAAAGTTTTGCTCCCTCTCTCGTAACATGAAAACTTTCAGACATCCAACAAAACTGGTTGTTGGAAGATTCTGGACAGATAAAATAAAGGACTTCTTCATGCAGCGCATAGTTAAAACTGTGGAAGTTGCTTCCACAAGAGGCAGTGATAGCCATCAATTTGTATGGCTTTAAAAAGGGATTGGACAAATTCATGGAGGAGAATGGTTACTAGCTGTGATGGCTATGTTTTACCTCCACAGTGCTTCTGAATACTAGTTGCTAGAAACTACAAGAGGGGAGAGTGTTCTCGAGCTCTGGTCCTCTCAGGTTTCCCTACAGGTACTGGCCACTATGAGTGCAGGATGCTGTACTAGATGGATCATTGGACTGATCCAGCAAGCTCTTTTTATGCTTGTGTTTATTTACTTTGCTTGCCTCCTCCCCCCACCCCAAAGTCCTCTTTCATTTGCACTGAAGTATTGGGAAAGTAAACAGTGGGAGAGACACCCGGGGTCTTGAGTGAGACACCCGGGGTCTTCTCTCACTGGCATTGTAGCTTGATGAAGAGAAGAAGCTCCCGAAGACTGGTGTAACTTACCATCTTCAAGCTATAGTGTTAATGAGGGGAGGCCCCTCAATACTCTCTCAAACCTCCTAGACAAGCACAAAGGATCTCTCTCCCTTTTGTGTAAAAAAACATTTTTTAAAAAGCCTGTTGCAGAGGCATCCAAAGGTCTTCGCTCACTTGAACAGTGGCCCCCACCCCGCTCCCACCCCCACCCCGCTCCTGGTGAGCAAAGAGAACCTCTTTCCTCTCTCTGTCAGTGAGGACAATCAGTCAAGAAAGGGCAGCAGCAGAGGAATGAAGAAACAGCAGATGCAAGAGCATTTGTTTGTTTGTTTGTTTGTTTGTTTATTTATTTATTTATTTGACATTTTTTGTATCCCACTTTTCCTCCAAGGAGCTCAAGGTGACATTGTCTCCTCCTTCCCATTTTTCTCCCATCACAACCCTGAGAGGTAGGTTAAGTTGAGAGAGGCAGTAACTAGCTTAAGGCCATCCAGTGATCTTCATAGCCAAGGGGGGAATTTGAGCCCTGTTCTCCCAGGTCCTAGTTTTCATTTAATCCCCACACCAATCCCATGAGATAGGTTATGTTGAGAGTGGCAGTGGCTGGCCCAAGGCCACCACCCAATGAAGTTCATGTCCAAGTGGGTATTTGAATACATTGTTTATCAATAAGATAATAGCTACAGAAACTACAAAGAGAACAAGTAGAATACTGAGTCCTCTCCTGGAGGTGATTCTCAGCCCCCACAACCTATAGAGGATAGCAGTCCCTCCTAGCTCTCACTTGGAATCCCTCCCCCAGCCTCTCACCCTGGGAGACCAACACTTCCCTTTCTTCCACCCAGGGTCCTCCATCAGCCATCCACACCCCACAAATACTTAATTCCTGGAGCTTAATAAAGGCCCCCAAACCTAGTATTCCAAAAGAAACATGAAGAAAAAAGGGGGGGAGGGGAAACAAGAAAAGACAAGAGGGGGGAAACAATGGGGAAAGAAACATTAAAGATAGAGAAAAGAAGCTTCCAATTTTCTGTCTGTCGGTTACATAAGAAAAAGATTATTAACGACATTCTGTCAGTGTTAATATCCATCTTCTCCTCTTTCTGTCAAACCATATTCTAAGTCAAAGTGTCTTAATCATTCATTTCTTCTTCTTGCAAAATATTTAGGAGAGATTCCCAAATTGTTATTACTAGTAATTAACTTTACCTCTATTAATAATATTAATTTCCCCTTCCCCTTACTATATATTCTTCAATTCTTACCCAGTTCCATATGTTCACATTCAATTTTCTGTTTTCCATTTTATGTTGTTTACGATAGTTTCTGGATCTCCTCCTCAAGGAGCTTCCCTTTTCATTTTTTTTTCAGAGAAAGCACCATGTATTTATTAGCATAATTATCTGAATCCACTCCAAATCATATGCAGAATACTTTCTCTCTGCTAGAACTGAAGAAAGGCCAGGACTGGGGTTTTCCTTAGACTTCTTTTTCTCGCAGCTCCATCAATGTCAAATGCAGATGACTCTCCATCTCTCCATTTATGATTCCATCCTCTCCTCCAAATCCTTAGACAGAAGGCAATTCCATTCCATCATCTGCTTTCCCCCATTTTACTATTTCATCATCCAGTCCTGCCAGCTTTTCATTGATTTGGTCTGAAGTCTCTAGATATTTTCCATTTCATCGCCCTCTGATTCATCAAGCATTGATCTGATAGTTTTTAATTGTTCAGCCAACAACTGCTGAATGATCCCAACAGTCACTGGAAAAGTCAAAGATATATTTGCTATACTGGATACTTTTGATGTTTTTGATGTTATTTGTAACTCAGTCTCTTTATAAGTTCCAACTCCCCCTTAAGGTTCCACCTTAAGAGCACCTTCACAGCCACAGCAAGATTCTTTCCCCACTGAGGGCTCTTTCAGTTTCGTTTTTTTCCAAAAGAAGGAAAAGAAGTAATCGCCTCATCCGTTTAATCTTTATTGTCATTCATAAATCAAGCTTTTTGCTCTTGCTTAGACCCATGTTCCCTTTGTTACTCTTAACAACAGAAAGTAGTTTTTACAGGATTTCCAATTACAGATTTTAGCCAGCAGACATATAAATCTATCCGAGATAGTTTTTCTTATCATGAAAGTGTTTATGAAAGAGAGGATACAGATTTTATACCCATAAAGGCATACTTCTTACATAGTATCAGGTACTCGCTCTTCAGCTTGTTCTGACCCCTGTACAAGTCCCCAGTCACAGACAGCAGAGAACAGCCTCAATCAAAGTATATGAGGATTCTCTCACTCATTCACCATTATTTTCCAGAGTGATTTAATATCCAGAATGTCTGTCTATCATCAATCAGCACATAATTATCTTCTGGTAGAACGACAGTCCACTGTTCCTTTTTCCTGGAAGTCCATCCAAGTGGCTATTTGAACCCTGATCTCCCGTGTCTTAGTCCAATGCTTTAATCACTGCTCTCTTGGAGGAAGAAAATGTATCTTGTCAGACAGTGTGGCATTCTCCAGATGTTGAGTATTTAACACCCAGCAGCCATTAAGGCCAATCCTCAAAGGTGAGGGGAAATGGGAGTCCCAAGAGATGTCTGGAGGGGAGCATTGCGTTGGCAACCCCAGTGCATGGAGGGTGTGAAACACTTGCCTAGGTGGATGGGTTTTTGGACTAGTCTACTGGCTAGTTTTCATTGGCCACATCTGATCAAATGAGGGGAGTTCTTGGTTTCCCCAGAATGACTGCATGCTCAAGTGGCCTCCTTTATCTACCTTCTCATTCTAGAAGGGCACTACCAGAAACATGCCTCAATCAACTAATTATCCTCCTCATCAGAGGGAGAAGGCTATTGATGGCTATGTTCTGCCTGTGCGCTCTGAATACCAGTTGCTGGAAACCAGAGGGAAGAGTGATGTTGTGCTCAGCTTCTGCTTGCAGGTTTCCCATGAGGCATCTAGTCAACCATTCTGAGGGCAGGATGCTGGACCAGATGGGCTACTGGCCTGATCCGGCAGGGCTGTTCTGATTTTACACCTCCAGTATCAAGAGCAGGTTGCCTCTCAATGCCAGTTGGAAATCACAAGCTGGGAGAGGTGCTGTTGCTCTCACGTCCTGCTTGTGAGGGGCTTTCCACTGGGGCATCTAGGTGGCCACTGTGAGAGCAGGAAGCTGGACTACGTGGGCCATTCCCCCGAACCAGCAGACTCTTCTTATGTGCTTATTAACTTATGAGGCATTGGTTCTGCAGAAACCTGCAGGTCAAAATGTTTCCATTTGGGGCCGGGCATCTGTCAGTTAACACCACCATCACCACCGGCCACTTCCTTTGGTGTGAGACGTTGTCCTAGGTGCTGCTGGCTATTTCCCCCCTCACCCCCTGCCCCTCCCAAAGCCCCTTGCAAGAATGTTCCACCCAGCAGCCCAGCTGGGGGATGGCGGGTGGGGATTCTGCTCTCTTTCTCTTTCTCTCTCTCTCGCCCTATAGAAAAATTTAGGGTCAGTGTTTCCTCCCTCCCCCTCCCCAGGAGCTGAGCTTGCCTCTTCCCAAGCCATTTTGAGGACCACCTCCCCGCTGGGACTTGGAGCCACGAGCCTTTGGCTTTAACAGGAACCCACTTAGCCATATGGAGCTGCTCTTTCTCTCCCGCAGCCTTTGGGTAGGTGGGTTTTTTCCAAATCCATCTGTTGGGATCTTTTTTTTCTTTCCTTTTTTTCAGTTGCGTTTGGATGATTGAAAAAAGCATTGAGGTTTCCTGGATTTTCTTTTTCTTCTTCCGTAGGTGTAAGGATAAATATAACTGAGAGGTGCATGTTAGAGGGCAAAGCAGTCTGGTTGGATTTTTTGCGTATTTATTTTGTGCTGGTACTGAAGTGGGCTCCCTCTCACCTCTACCCTTCTTCCAGTATTTTTGTTTTGGAGCAAAAGGAAAACTATAAGCTATAAGATCCAGAAAAACTGATGTGCATTATGCATTTGTTGCACAGAGTACCTGGGTGGAGACTTTGTGGCTTTCTGCTTAAAGGTCTGTTTCTTCAGAGCTACGTGAGAAGAGAGAGAGCGCTTTCCTTTTGCTGCTGCAATTTATGATTACGATGACACACTTGAGTTTCATCCTTTTCAAAACCTGCACAAATGCAAAGGTGGAAGGATGGTGTCTTTTTCTCCTTTTGTGTGCTGCTGGGTGAGCTAGGTGTCAGTTCACCAGTGGCTAACTGGTGCCATAGGGACCAGAAGCACCAGGGATTGAACACAGGAAGCTGCCTTATACAGTGTCAGACCTTGGCTCCATCTAGCTCAGTTTTGCCTACACTGTCTGGCAGTGGCTAGAGAGGTTTGAGAGCAACGGGACTTTCCCAGCCCTGCCTGGGAATTACCAAGCACTGAGCCTGGGATTTTCTGCATGCAAAGCAAGTGCTCTGCCACTGAGCTATGGCCCTTCTCTTATAACAAAAGGATTCCTGACCTCATGGTTCTAAATAAAGGAATTATTTTAAGCAGCAAGCTTTCCTTACACTGACTCTAGCCCAATGTTGTCTACGCTGACAGGCAGTGGCTGTCTAGCCTTTCAGGCAGGAGGTCTCTGTAGGGCTTCCTGGAGATGCTTGGGATCATACCTGGGACCTTCTGCATGCAAGGCAGATGTTCTTCCACTTGAGCTACAAGTGGGCAAGTGATGGGAGAGGTGTATCAGGTAGGAAAAGCCACCGCAGTGAAAAGGAAGCATTTGAGGCGCTGGTTGGACTTTGTGAGCTTCTTCTCCGCTCTCTCCTACTCCAAAATGGGGTGTGCCTGAGAGAGGGGAATCTGATCCAAAGCAGAGAGTTGCCATCATGGCCGCTGGTTATTTTCTCCCTTCTGTATCCTGTCTTTTCTCTCTTTTTTTCTCCTCCCCTCCCCAAACTCCCTGTATTCCAGTGGTAGTCCCCACCCCTTACACCCAGCAAGATGGGGGTGTTTGCAATATAATAGATGTTTTCCTTGAGGCTATTTCTCTCTCCCCCTCTGTTCTCTCCCTTCCACACACCCCACCCCCCAAAGACAAGCAAAGCGGCTACTGGGGCAGATTGTGGACCGCTGTCGGAATGGGCCTGGGTTCCACAACGACGTGGACGGCAACAGCACAATCCAAGAGATCCTCATTCCGGCGTCCAAAGTGGGCCTCGTCATTGGCAAAGGTGGAGAAACCATCAAGCAGCTACAGGTGGGCAGGATGCAGCTTCGGACAGATGCTAGTAGGAGGAGTCTGTGGCTACCAGCCACGCTGGCTCTATTTTTTGCCTCCGCTGTTGGAGACAGGATGCCTCTGAATACCAGTTGCTGGGAACTGCAGATAGGGAGAGTGCTATTGTGCTCATATTTTGCTTGCAGGCTTCCCATAGTGGGCATCTGGTTGGCCACCGAGAGAGCAGGAGGCTGAACTAGATGCGCCTCAGACAGCACTCATTTTGTATAGAGAGGCAGTCCTTGATGCATCGATGCCCTAAGCCTTACATGTATTAATTCAAAAAACCTGGATGGCAGTTTACGTCTGGGGTATCTCGGGGATAGCCTGAACACTTGATCACTGAGATCATCTGCAGGAGCATTGTTAATCATTCTTTGAATTAGCGAGGTTCACTTGATAAAGAGAAACCAAGCCTTTAGTGTAATTAGCCCAGTCCTGTGGGTTGCTCTGCCAAAAGAGATTCAGCAGGCAGTATATACATATTTTTTATAAATAACTAAATAAGGCTGTATAGGTCAAAGCCAGCACCTTGAATTGGGTGTGCCTGTGTGTGGGTGCACCCACACGTTCCCCACGCCCCACAAAGCAAGGTTAGAAGGAAGCATTCAGTTGTAGCCAGTATAAGTGTGCAGTTTATTTTGGGTTGTATGGTACCTGCAACAGTTTATGTTGGCAACCATGTTTCCACCCCTGCAGGGTTTTATATAAAATATATTGAATTCCTGCATTACAAGGGGCTGGACTAGATGACCAGTGGGGGTTCCTTCCTACTCTACAATTCTATGAATGCACCATGACCACTAGCTTTTTAATGCAAAGTAAAATTGCAATTGTCTGTGTTTGGGTGGTGGTGGTAAAGTGTGGCTTCCTTGTCTGCTTTTCCCTCTTCATTTTACGATTGCTTGCATTTCTTTTATGGAGTTATCAGGAAAACTTGGCCAGATCAAGCCGCTTAACTACATAAATGTCCATAGCTGCGGTGGTGGTGGTGGGGCTCCTATTGCTTATCTATGCTTTTTAAAAATCCCCCCCCCCTTTCCTACTTTCGTAGCCTTTCTGCCTGTTTTGGCATTTCCATTTATTGTTTTGTGGCGCTTTCTCTATCTCTCCCTCCCCATCGCCATTGGTACGTCTGCAGGAACGAACGGGCGTGAAAATGATTATGATCCAAGATGGCCCTTTGCCGACTGGAGCGGATAAACCTCTCCGGATTACCGGCGATGCTTTTAAAGTACAGGTGTGTATCAAAGAGGATTTGCCGTCGCGCTGATGGAACGTTAGGAGGATTTAGAATAATGGCACAGTTGGCAGTATTTGTGAGCCACAGTCTCTCGTATTGTGTGTGTGTGTGTGTGTGTGTGTGTGTGTGTGTACGATAGAGTTGGGTGGGGGCATCTCAAGCCTATGGGCCAAACAGTCCTTTTCCCATCTACATCTTGCACCCCACACCCACCCTGCCTTTACATTAGTGACCCACACTAATGAACCAGAATAGTATGCAAATCCTTGCACTGCAGTGATAAAGCTGCCTCTGCATGCTTCATGAAATTGCAATAAAGAGACTGAGTGTGGCGTGCTGGAAAACTGTTTCAGGCTAGTGGTTATCTGTTGCTGGAAACACAGGGTGGAGAGAGTGTTGCTCTTGGGCTTGGGCCCTGCTTGTAGGCTTCACAGAAGCGTCTGGGTGGCCACTGTGAGAACAGGATGTTGGACTAGATAGGTTTTTGGCCTGATCCAGCAGGGCTCATCTTATGTTCTTAGGTGAGGGAAGCCCTAGGTTTGGATCACTCCCCACTTCAGCCATGAAGCGCCCTGGAGAACCTTGGGCCAACCTAACCCTGATGCCTGTGTTCTGCCTCCGCTGTCAGAGGCCATATGCTGAATAGCTGGTGCCAGGGACCACAGAAGGAGAAAGTGCTGTTGCACTTATGTCCTGCTTGCAGGCTTCCAGGAGGTTGGCCGACAGGATGCTCGACTAGCAGCTGGGCTCTTCTTGCATTCTTAATCCTGCCTCACATGGTTGCTTTGAGGATAATAAAAATAGGGGAACCCATATATGCAGACTTGAGAGCCTTGGGAGATTAGCAGGAGAGAAGTGTAATAGGTGTAATCTTCTTTTTGAGAAGACACATTTGGAACTCGAATAAAGTAATGGTGTATTTTGGAAATGGAAGTGAGGTTATGGCAGGAGGTTAACTATGGATTCGTGGCCTGAAAAAGTGGTTCTGAGGGAGGGCCAGATCTGAAAGCTCAGTTTCTTAAACAGTGTAAGCTTTTTGTGGTGGTTGAATATTTTTAAACTTACCTCCACAAGGTCTAGAAACAAAACTTTTGCTTTGTTCATGAAAGCTTAAGAGAGTTCAGGAAGTTAGATGCATTCCCCCTGCCCCCCCCCCCCGAAACCAGAGTCTGCAGGTTTGCAAGTCTACTTGACTAGTAGGAGCAGGGCAGTGTTGTTGCACACTGTAAATATTCAACACGGGTGGTAATGGGCTGATGCAGATGAAGCCACTGAATGAAAAGGGAGGCATATTCTGGCAAAACCAGAACAACAAAATACCAAACGAAACCCCAATCTCTAAGGGAAGGGGAAGAAACCGCATCCCAAACAGGGTCGACTGAGCATGCTCAGTAGTTATGGAATGTTGAGCGTGTCAGAAGAGAAAAGGCGGAATGGAATACCCCTGCTTTGAGGGAAATGGTTAGCTTGTGGAGAAGCCACAGGAGGCAGGGATCACATTTTATTGCCAGGGTCCAAAGAATCTGTAATCAGCTTGTTTTCCTCTTCCTGCACTTGTACAGCAAGCACAAGAGATGGTACTGGAGATCATTCGAGAGAAAGACCAGGCGGACTTCAGAGGCGTACGCAACGATTTTACTTCCAGAATGGGTGGAGGCAGCATAGAGGTATGGACATGTCTTGTATGTTACAGAATAATAGAATTGTAGAGTTGGAAGGCTCTCAAGGTGTCATCTAGTCCAACACCCTGCAGTGCAGGAATCTTGTCCCTGGAGGAAAAATAGGGAGTGGGGGGATTATCATCATCATCATGTTTATTCATTCATTTGCTGAGTGTTACTTGCATAGTTTTAGGTGGCTGTGGAAATTTCACATTTACCGTATTTTTCGCCCCATAGGACGCACCAAGTTTTTTTGGGGGGGAAATAAAGGGGAAAAAAATCATTTCCCCCCCAGGCGCTTGTGGGGCCGGCAGCGGGGAGAAGTACTCTTCTTCCCGCCGCCCGCCTTCAGACCAGGTCAGGGGACAGTGGGAAAACGCGCTGCGCCTCCCAGCTGTCCCCGAAGCTTGCATTTTTTTTTGGGGGGGGGGGAAATGAATAAAAAAAATTTATTCCCCCCCCCAGCCGCGGCTGCCGCCCCAAGCCTTGCACACACCTGCCCGAAGCACGGGACACCCTCCGGAGGGCTCCACGTGCTTCGGGTGGCAGGTTGCCGCCCCAAGCCTCGCACACCCAGCAGGACCTCCCACCGGGCGCGCAAGGCTTGCGGACACTCGCCCGATGCACGGGGAGCCCTCCGGAGGGCTCACCGTGCTTCGGGCGGCAGGCTGCTGCCCCAAGCCTCACGCGCTCGGCAGGACCTCCCACCGGGCGCGCAAGGCTTGCGGACACTCGCCAGGGCTGCAGGCTGCTGCCCGCAAGCCTTGTGAACCCGCGGCAACTCCCGCCGGGTTTGCAAGGCTTGCGGATAGCTTCCTGAAGCCTGGAGAGCGAGAGGGGTTGGTGCGCACCGATGCCTCTCGCTCTCCAGGCTTCAGTGAAAGCCTGCATTCGCCCCATAGGACGCACACACATTTCCCCTTCATTTTTGGAGGGGGAAAAGTGCGTCCTATGGGGCGAAAAATACGGAATATATAAAAAAATGCTTCTATATTGCAGTTTCATAGAAATAAGTATCAGTGCAGTCAACAACAATTATAAAAACCACAGTAAAAATTTTAAACAACCTGTCATCAGCTAGCGTATTACAGAAAATGTTTTCTTAATTGTCAGCATAAGGCTGGTGGCCAAGACAATTTTAAAGCACCTCTTTGAAGGTTAAAATAGAAAACACTGGCTGAATTTCTTATTGGAAGACCTCATTCTGCAGGATTGGGCTGATGACACCAACTTCTGCTTTTGCGGGGTATGGGTGTGTGCAATAGAGTATAAGCAAATGCTAAGCAAAAGAATGTACTGAGTCAGCCCCTTGGTGTATTCATCTTGTCCAGTGATGTCAACTTCATCCTTGTCTAGCCTTTGTCACCCTTTTGACTTCCACCCTGGATTGCCAGGGTTGAGTCTGGAGGAATATGATCCCTGAGGACCATCAGCCAGTGCCTGTGGGACAAGGAGTCATTGTCCTCCCTCCTCCTTCTGGGTTCATCATCCTGCCTTCCCAGCCCTTCAGGTTTCCAGAAATACAGAAAACAAGTTTGGGAAAGAGGCTGTGCTACATGCACAAAACAGTGTTCACAGTTTCCCCCCAGCCCAGTTCCCTCTCATCAGCCCCAGCCAGCATGTCCCAATGGTCAGACAGAGAAGCCTGAAAGGGCCACATCTGACTACTAGGCTTTTAAGGTTTCCCATTTACCCATACCCAGCTTTGGATGTGGCGTGTAGGGTTCTTTCAAATCTGAGGTATAAAGTGGGGGCAAACAATGCTTAGATTTGCCTCCTTCCTGACATGGGTGTGGCTGCCTCTGGGAATTGCAGAGCTGGACTTAGCATGGGATAATTTGCTTCCTGTTCCAGAAAGTGGGAGTAATGTTTTTTCTTAAGTATGTGAACGTGTCTCTTGGCTTGGTATTCAAGCTGCCTGATGTAGCTAATGGGGCATCTGTGTGCTACCTTTCTGGGTCTGCTTCCTCTCACTGCTTTTCTTTCGTCCCGCTAGGTCTCGGTGCCTAGGTTTGCAGTGGGAATCGTAATAGGAAGAAATGGAGAGATGATAAAGAAGATTCAGAATGATGCTGGTGTTAGGATTCAATTTAAACCAGGTCTGTCTAATTTTTAGTGTATAGCCTGTAACTGGCAACCACTTTCTCTCTCCCTTCCAGGGAAGCTGTTTTATATCATTGGTTCACTCAGCTCAGATAGTGTCTGTGTACTGACTGGCAACAGCTCTCCAGAGTTTTAGGCAGGGGATATTCTCGGCTGTATCTGGAAATGCTGAGAATTGAGCCTGCCACCAAGCTACGCCCCTTTCCTAAAGTTGAGAACATAGCCTTTATACAAAGTCGGTTCACTGAACTCAGTACTGCCACCACCAAATGGCAGGAGTATTGAACCCAGGGGCTTTCTGTACACAGAGCAGGTGTTGCACCCCTGAGCTTACAGTCACACCCCATCTCATTTCGGTGCAAGGCCCATAGCCAAAGATCTGGGGAGGGGATCAGAGCACAAGGGAACGCTTGGAGGGGGGGGCACTGTAAATCAGTCCAAAGCAACAGGAGCTTAATTTCACCAGTGTATATTGCATTTTTAAATAAAAGCATCAAATAACATCACACAATAAAAATGTTAAAACAATTACAAAATTGTAAGTCAGTCTTAGAATATGCCTGGGGCAAGGGCAGGTTCTGTTCCAAGGTATCATATTTTGTTTTTTCTCCTGTGCCAGCTTGCATAGCCTTAAATTCTTCATGTGATGTGGCAGTCCTTTCCTCTGGGAGAATTTGCCCCTGAGTTTCTTGTTGCCACCATGTAAATATTGTTTCCTCAGCTATAGTCCTGGAGGCATGTTTTATCCCTTTTTGAAATTTTCTTTTTTATTTATTGGCTGGTTTTATTGATTTGTTAACAACAAAAATGCAGACATAACAAAAAGTAACTAAAACGAAGAAGGTAGCCGTGTTGGTCTGCCATAGTCAAAACAAAATAAAAAAATTCCTTCCAGTAGCACCTTAAAGACCAACTAAGTTAGTTCTTGGTATGAGCTTTCGTGTGCATGCACACTTCTTCAGATACACACTTCTTCTGTGTATCTGAAGAAGTGTGCATGCACAAGAAAGCTCATACCAAGAACTAACTTAGTTGGTCTTTAAGGTGCTACTGGAAGGATTTTTTTTTATTTTGTTAAAACGAAGAATTAAAAGTTAATCCCTAAAGTGTCACAGCTTTGAAGGACCAAATTACAAAGATACAACACAACTCCAAAGGGATGATAAAGTATTAACACAGACAGAAATTCCATTTACAAATAATAAAAGTAAGTTCTGTCTGTATTGAGAATGGTGGTTCTGTATAGTCTTGCATGAGCCAGATGTGCATATATTGGTGGCAGTGAGTGACCATGTGGCTTGTTTAGTTCCCTTCTCATGGGTAGCTCCTTCCTCCCTGCCTTTTCCCACTTTGTATTTGTATTTAATTTAAGGTCTGTCTCCTCTTGCTCCACAGATGATGGGATTAGTCCGGAAAGAGTCGCACAGGTCATGGGCCTTCCGGATCGGTGTCAGCACGCAGCTCACATAATCAACGAACTCATTATCACTGCACAGGTAGGTGGGACATAAGAAAGTTTCAGATGCTGAGTAAGGCCACTGATCTGTCTGGATTGGTACTTTCTACACTGACTGGCAGCAGCTCTCCAAGGTTTCAGGCAGGGGAACATTCCCATGCCATTGGGGGGGGATTGAAACTGCAACCTTCCGCATTCTAAGCAGACGTTCTGCTATTTAACTGTGGCCCTAACCCTACACAAAGTTGTTTAGGGAAGTTTTTAATGTTTGATGTTTTATTCGTTTTTAATATTCTTTTGGAAGCTGCCCAGAGTGGCTGGGGAAACTCAGCCAGATGGGCAGGGTATAAATATTATTATTATATTATTATTATTATACTGAATCAGACAATTGGTCTATGTAGCTCAATATTATAGTTCAATATTATCCATGCTGACCGGTAGCAGTTGTCCAGAGTATTGGACTGGGCATTTCATCCTAGTCCCACCAGGAGATGATGCCAAGGATTGAAGCTGGTTAAAAAACCTAGTCTTATACACAGATAAAAATGGTAATTCACATGTCCTTAAGTTGGCTGTTAACCCTGGTGAATGTTGGTGCAGTAAATTTAGTCTGAAAATCGTTTGGCAAAATAACTGTCCAAAAATTGCAACACGTGGACACTGACTTCCCATTTTCAAACCTATTTCTTTTGACTAGAAACTTGGAAAGAAGGATGACCCCACTTTCTGTCAAAAATCAAGACCACACCACAGTCACAGAAGGCCAACAAACTTGTTGCCCATTATCCAGGATGGGAGGGACTTGTAAATACAGATATTGTGGCTGAGTGTAGAATCCTTGTGGTTTCACTGGGTCTTGCTATTAAAGCAGGGGCTGCTGATGGGGGTTGTAGACCAAAACATCAGGCAGGCACCAGGTTGGCAAATTTTGATTTTAAGTGACTCAATGCATCCATTGGGCAGCAAGTCTGTTGTCTGAAGGTATGGCGATGCAGCAAACGGCAAGTCCCAGGAGGACCATATACATGTTAACAGGTGTGCCCTCTTTCTTCTCCAAGGAGCGTGATGGTTTTGGAAGCCTCACTGTGGCTCGGGGAAGAGGGCGCAGCCGCGGAGACTGGAGTGTTGGGACCCCTGGAGGCATGCATGAAATCACCTACACCGTGCCAGCTGACAAATGCGGCCTGGTCATAGGCAAAGGTAAGCAGCATGAATCATAGAATTGTAAAGTTGAAAGGAACTCAAGGGGCATCTGTCGCGAATTCCTTGCGGCGCTTTTTAGCGAAACGCTCAGAGTCCCAGGTTTTTCCAGTGCAGACTTTTTAATGTGAGCTATATACAGGTATTTACAAAAACAGTCCATACAGAGTACCTGCTCCTTAAGGCAAACGAATACTCTCCACCACAGCACCACCACACCACAGCACAACCACCACAGTTACTGTTGAGCAGGCATTTCTTTTTAAAACAGGTGATAGCCAATCACATTAATCACACTCCTGCTGAGTCACTCTGACCCAGCACTTCACAGAGTATTGCATCAGCCTGTTGAGGCCTGCAGACTTACTCAGTATCCTGCGAATCCCAACAGCATCTAGTCCAACCGACTGTAGGAAGCAGAACTCAATGCATAGAAATCTTAAAACTCTGTGCTTTAAAGGTGGGAGGTAGTTCTGCATTGCCAGATATTGGAAGTTTTCCCAGTGTTCTGGTGTCAGCCTTCTTCCAGTCTTCCATCAGCATCAGAGACATGGTTGGTAGTGACATGAGAGGGAGACTTCTTGGTGGCTTATTCCATATTGTGGAGTTCCTCCCAAGAGATCAGACTAACTCCCTCTTTGCTTTCCTTCCACTGGCAAGCTAAGATTCCCTTGCTCAGATGGACCTTTGGAAACTCAGGAGTAGGGAATGCTGATCACTGGGCTGCTGTTGTGGCAAACTGGATTTGAATTGCTGGTTTTAATCCAAACACATCCATGTGTTTGGATGTATTATAGCTATTGTTATTAACTAGTTTCTTTTTATTACTTTGCACAGTGATACCTCTGGTTGTGGACGGGATCCATTCCAGATCTCTGGTCGGATCCTGAGGTTTCCACAACCAGAGGGAATGCTTCTGCACATGTGCACGCCGTGGTAGAGCGCTTCTGCACATGTGCACGCAGCAAAACACTTCCGGGCTAGCCACTTTCACAACTTGAAGTTTATGTTACCTAACGGTAACGTAAGCTGAGGTGCTACTGTATTTTATAATGATGTTTTTAAGTGTTGGAAGCCAAATCCCAACTTGGAAGAAATGTAGGATATAAAGGCAATCAATCATCAGCATCTCTTTGCCCTCCCCCAGTGGAAACTGGCCTACATGCTCAAGCTGCCTTCTGGGGTTTTTCTTTAAAAACAAAACAAAAAACCCAGCCAGCTGACAGAGGTGCAATGTGCAGGGCCTTTTCTGTGGTGGCCACCAGACTGAAACTCCCTTCCTTGAGTGACCTGCTTTGCTCCTTTCATGGGGTTCAGGCTCTGCTGCTTTAAGAATACATTTTTGGGACAGTACTTATTTGCTATCTTTTTGTCCTGCTTCAGAGGAACCTCAGGTATATGAAACAGCGCCCCCCTCTTTGATAAGAATCCTGTAAAGCAAGATAGTGAGCTTCGTGGGTGGGAGGGGTTTTGAACTAGGTCCCCTACTTGCTCTTAAGTCCAACACTGTGACCGCTTCCAGGTGACACCTAGACTTGGGCATTGAGTTTCCAGGGAAATGGAATCAGTGTCTTACATTAGCAGGCACCAAGAGTGCCTCTGTGCTCACAACGCTTTAAGACTGCGGAACATAGACTGTAAATATATCAGGTAAATGTGTGGACTAGTTGGAGCTGCCACTTACGTTCTCTCATTTTTCCAGTCTGCAGCTCATTACACTTCTGCATCAGTTTTCAATTTTTTTGGTCTACTTTTAAATATCCCCACTATATAATCATTACTCGGGGGGTCAAGTGGCGGTAAGCCTGGTCCTCCTTTTCTAAAAGGGTAACGGTGGCGTTGAGGTCTGGGGCCAGCCTGTTCTGCAGTGGTCAAGTCTTCCTCCCTCCTGTGTGTGCCACTGCTGCAGAGACAGACAGCTGCCTCTCCGGGGCCCCATTGGATTTCCATGATAAACGCAGCAGTCTTGACAGATAGCGTGGCCAGTCCCTTCTCTTGTCAACATTGCCTTTTAGCCCCGTTTGATTAATTGCTTTACAATTTCACGTCCAGCTGCGGGGGGCCTCGCCTGCTCGGTCGCTCCCCCACCCACCCACATGCATCCGTGGTCAGGTGGAAGAATGGAAGCTCTCCTGTTGAATGGGTCTGTGCAGAAAGGCGCCATGTTCGAAGCGGGTGACCCTCGCTTGTGAACAGAGGCGAAACTTCTGGCATTGGGCAGCACAACGTCATGTCATCCCCCCTCATAATTGTGCTGCCCTTGAAGGCGCTTCCTCTGTGTGGGTTGGGAGTTGCTCAGAATGGGGACGGGAGGAAGCTAGACTTTCCCAGAGAGTTGAAACTCACCATCAGTGCCTGTGGTGCATTTTCTTATTTGCAGCAACAAATATTTCCTCCATTCAGTGTTTGTGGGTTTTTGTAGTGCTTTGGGCGGCAAGGGGGAGAACGCTACAAAACTTGGTTTTGACCAGAGGCAATGGCCAGACAAAAGTGAGTCTGTGACCAATCACTGCCTCCATTGTACCGCTTTTCTCCTTCTATTGAGAGATCAGTAGTCCATCCCCAGCTAGCTTTGCAGAATTCCTCACTCCTAGCCCATAGAAAGAATTTAATTATTTTGAAACGGAGAACCACACTCTTTTTTTTCCTGTTTTCTTTTCAAAGAATCTCATACTCAAATTAACGCGGCACTGAGAGGCACAAGCAGGCGTTTTATTGAGTAGCGGCTAATTATCTGTCCTCATTTCTCCTTCCTCGAAGGAAATGTCTTTGGGAGTGAGATTCCCCTTTTGAATGCCTCTGGGAGGGCAAAAGGTCCAAGGCCGATGGGTGGACTTCGCAAGGGGCAGAGGGGGGAAAAGGTGACGCTCACTTACACATTTAACACCCAAACAAGAAGCTTCCTAAAAGAAAGAGGATAATGGTGTCTTTAAGTTTCATGACATCCTAACGTCATGTTTTGAAACAACGTATTTCAAATGGTGGGCTCGCTGGTGGCGTTTCATTATGAGCCGGTTTTAACTGACAGGCTGTTTTTGAGCGATGTGATGACTTAGTAAATTGAGCTGCAGGATAATGCCTTAAGTCCTCTTTTTAGCAAAGTCCCTTTGGAATTGTACTGCTTACGAATGGGCTGTGTTGGTAGTAACAAACCAAAGAGGGATCCTGAATGCAGTGGGAAGGCGGACTAACTGAAGGAGGGGCCCCCACGGAGGCAGCCTTGCCCAAAACGCAAAGCTGGCAGGGCCTGTTGATCATTGGGGGGGGGGGTTTACAGTGACAGTACTTGCCCCACCATTTTTAAGTTGTACATGCAGAAAAATGCATGCATGCCCATGAAAAGGCTGTTGCTTCAACTTTTCTCCTTCACAAACTTGCATTTGTGTGTGTAATAGATGTAAATGGAAGTGTGCCAAGTAAGTCCCTCCAGTCTGTAGAATTTCCACTTCTACAACAGCCACACAGTCTCTGCTCTGCATTCATTATGAGTTGTTCCTCTAGTGTGGGAGGTCCTTTGGAACTCCCTGGCTCTTGACATTAGGCAGGCACCATCTCCCTGCAAACCTTTCCATTTCTGCAGGCCTACCCAGAGAGGAATGATTTGGTAAAGTCTGTTCATAAATGTGTTCTTTAGACATTCTAATCTTTTTAGAAGTTGTTAAACATCTTACTTACATTTCCTTTTCATTTTATTATTATTATTTTAATCACAGGTATGTTTGCTGCCCTGGCTTCCTTTTGGGAGTTGGGGCAGGTTATGATTGTAATAAAATAACATCTAATCTACTGCTCGAAGCCTGAATTAGTTATAGTCCAGGAAGATTTTTTTAACCATTTGCTTGATTGCAGTGCTTCTGAATACCAGTTGCTGCAAACTGTAGGAGGGGGAGAGAATGTTCTTGTGCTGAAGTCTTGCTTGAGGGTTTCCTCGCTGGGGCATCTGGTTAGCCACTGTGAGAACAGGATGCTAGCCTTGGTGGGCTGCTGGCCCGATCCAGCCGTGAGGCTCTTCTTATACATTCGGTCAGATTGGATGGTTTTCTTAAGAGTCGGGAGAAGCAGCAGCCGTTTCGTTCCATGCTAGGTTGAATTGCTTGCTTTGCATGGATATCAACTCAGCGTGCGTTTTTATTCCTGGTAGCTGCCAGCTTGGGAGTTGCTCCAGTTACTTGCGCTAACCCATCGGAAAGGGAGTTGGCGGAACAGAGCAAGCTGCCGCAGATGCTCAACTAATTGGTTTTGTCCGCTTGGATCGGCAGAGTGCCCTCTCCACCCTGTTGCCTTGGGTTTTGACTGGTGGCTGTATCCAGGACCAGGAGGGGTCAAGCATATCACAACTCCCCACCCCTTTTGTCTCCCTCTCTCCAAGCTGAGGCTAACCTCCCCTCTTGTGTGAAATTCCGACAGAAGAAGAATTGGCCCATTGTAGCCGCTGCCTTTGTTAAGCAAATTTCATTAAGAGACGGAGACCCTCCTCCAAGACCGTATGTGTGCTGCTGCCTTTTTCTCGTCCTGGCCCGCCAAGTCAAACCAAACTTTCATTAGTCGTGCTCCACCCTAGTACAAGCTGCTACTGTTTCACACTCATTTTTAAAAAACGAAACAAAGGTAGCATCTTCAGAGTTTCCTTCACTATCGGCAGACATCCCACAAGCTCTTCCTGAGATAACCAAAGACCTCTTCTGGGAATTTGCTGGGATAAATTGGGCTCTGGGTGCATGATTGCACCATGAGGGAGCAGCTAATTGCACCAGTGTCCGTTCACCTGCTTATTCACCTACAAAAGGAAGCTGCAGATTAGGTCCCCTGAGGGGTTGCTCTCTTCTAACCTACCGGTTTCCTTCTAATCTGCACTGGCTACCAATTCAGGAAGATCGCAAGCTGCTTTATGCTGAGTCAGACCACTGGTCCATCTTTCTCAGTATTGTCCACACTGACTGGCAGCAGGGAATGTTCCCAGTCCTCCCTGGAGATTTCAGTGAGGATTGAACCTGTGGCCTTCTGCATGCAAAGCAGCTGCTCTGCCACTGAGCTGTGGTCCTTCCCCTAAAAATGAACTTAAGATTCCAGTCCTCATGGTTCTGAATTAAGGGCTGGTTTAAATATGGACATAGGGAGCTACCTTACTGAATCAGACCGTTGGTCCACCTACGCCTATTGCCTGCAATGATCAGCAGCACCGTTCCATGGTTTCAGGCAGCAAACATTTCCGGCCTTACCTGGAGATTCTGGGGATTAACCCTGGCACTCTTCATGCAAGGAAGGTCCTCTGCCACTGCTCACTTGCATGAAGAGTGCCAGGGTGCCTTCTTTAATTTACTATCATGCCAGATTCAGGGGGGCACTAAGAGGCAAATGGGTGGCAGTGGGAGCTGGAGATGTAAATGACTATTTGTAAAGGCGTCATTGGATTGGTTTAATCAATTACGTTAGGTAAATTAAAACTAAATAGTTTTAACTGTGTTTTGAATAAATGTGCCATTAATTGTTACTGTTTTGAATTTTATTGTTTCGTTAGCTCTCTTAGTGGATTATGCAAACTGCTATTCTGAATAACACTTTTAATAGGGGGCACTGGGGTGAGTTTATAGAACCACAGAGCAGGGTGGTGGGCCAAAAAAAGTTGGGAAACACTAGTTTATACTGGGGCATGATGGGAGTTGTAGTCCAAGATAGTTGAAGGACATGGCAGTGTGATGAGGCCAGATCTAATCCATGTGGTTGGACCTTCCTCCTTCTCTTTCATGCACTCACAATAACTGCTGAATATATAAAGTAAAAGTCTGATCATGTTCCCTCTCCTTTTTCTTCCTCCCCTCTTTCTTCTTTGCAGGGGGAGAGAATATCAAGAGCATAAACCAACATTCTGGAGCCCATGTAGAGCTCCAGAGAAACCCGCCTCCCAACACCGACCCTAATGTACGGATATTCACCATTCGGGGCATCTCCCAGCAGATTGAGCTTGCGAGACATCTCATAGATGAGAAAGTTGGTGTAAGTTTCTTTCCCTTCCCCATCTACTTTCTTCTTCATTTTTTAAAATAAAAAAATATTTTGAAAATTGCAGTCCAATGAAGAACAAGACTAGCAAAACAATGTCATTGTTACAGTATACAGCTAGAAAGAAGTGATAAGTATTGAAATAATAGAATCATATAATTGTAGAGTTGGAAAAGGACCCCAAGGGCCATCTAGTCCAGCCCCTTGCAAATCACCATCCAATTGGTCTATAACAGGCATAGGCAAACTCTGGCCCTCCAGATGTTTTGAGACTACAATTCCCATCATCCCTGACCTCTGGTCCTGTTAGCTAGGAATGATGGGAATTGTAGTACCAAAACATATGGAGGGCCGGAGTTTGCCTATGCCTGGTCTATAAAAAACCCCACCAGGATCAAAACATCCACCGTGGTCATTCTCTTTCAGTACTTGAGGCTCTTTTTTTATTTGCAAAGGTGGTTGGCATTTTTGCCGGATGCTGAGTCCCAGGAAATGGTTTGGGGCACCATTGTTCCCATTGTACAGATGCGGAAACTGTTCTGAGGCCTAGAGCCAGTGCTGGGGAAACCCAACAGCCCCATGCAGCGCGTCCTATGCATCTTGCATAAGAACTCTGGGATTAATTGCCAGCTGCAGTCAGACAGGCAACTAACGTCACAATGCTCAGGCGCCCATTTGAAGGCATTTTTATTTGAGAAGGCCTTACCCAGTGGGTGGCCCAATCCCTTACGTAATATTAATTGCATATATGCAGATAGGCTTTTTTACTGTTTTTCTAGAATTCATAATATAGGGATTTACTGCTCTTAGTGGTTTCAGAGAATGATTTTACTGTTTGTTTTTTAATAAAGTGGGCTTTGCATTGCTTATCCTACTTTTATCTTGTACCCCTCTTTGAACAGCCTCTGACTGTGAAGCTGTTTATAAATCTGTAAAAACGAAAGAGAATTAAATTCTTCATTTTGAGAAGCCTTCCTCAGCACCTTAAATCTCAGGTGCAGTCTCACTAAGTCCAGACAGAGTGGTGAATAAATTACCTGTTTGTTTTTTCTCCAGGGTACTGGTCTGGGTGGTCCTGGAGGTTTTGGCCAGAGCCCCTTCAATCAGGCACCTGCTACACCTCACCAAAAGTAAGTAGTTTACTTGCCTGCTTTCCCTTCACCTTTAGGCTGCTCCCCCGCCATCAAATAGGATTGTAGGTGTGATTATCATTGAGCAGCATCCTTGGTCTGCAATGATTTTACAAAAGAACAAGAAGTCTGTGCACTGCTCTGATGAACTTAATTAAAGCCTGTAATTTTGAGGCTCTGGGAGATGGGAGTTGGGGGCAGGGACTGTGGCCCTCCCAAGTGTTACTGGGATTCCTGTAGCCACATGCAGCCTTAGAAGGTTGATAAACATAGCATGGGCTTCCCTTCCCTGTCATCAATCTCATTGGTTCCTTCCATTGGATTATTGGTTGGGCAGGAGGCTGTTTTACCATTGACTTAAATCAAGTTGGGGGAGACTGTTAGCTCTCCTGAGTTAACTCCCACCATTCCTGGCTATTGCCCATGCTTGCTGGGGCTAATGGGAGTTGTAGTACAGCAGCATCTGGGCATGGGAAAGGTTCTAAGAAAATACTCCAGTGGAACCAGCGCCTTTTTATACCAATGTGTCAGTAGTGAAACTTATCCACACCTATTCTCTTACACAGCATGGTCTGTTTCAACACTTTTCAACAAACTTTAATCCCAACTCACCAATGTGCCTGGACTACCTTTCACTCCTCTGTTGTTAATGGCCTTGTCTTCCACAGCGGTCCTCAGGCGTTCATGACGCAGGGTTGGGGTGGCACCTATCCGACGTGGCAGCAACCTGGGCAGCAGGTTCCAAGTAAGTGTATTGTAATTGTAGAGATTGCAGGGGGACGGGTGCAAGGATCGCCCATGTTTAAGTTGATTCGGCTCAGCTGTGGGGGACCTTTTACTCTCCATATGTCACTGGGCTACATCTCCCATTTACCATTGGCTATGCTGATGGGAGTCATGGTCCAATAGTATACGGAGGGCTACAGGTTGCCCACCCTGGGACTCGTAAAGGAAGCATGACTTCAAACATACAATATCTGGAGTTCCCTGTCATGCGGCAGCCCAGTTTTCTACTAGCACTTTAGCTAAACTTTTGCTAAGCAGGTGCATATGGGAACTTGTAAAAATCACAGCCACTTCATTCCTTCCCCCTCTCCCTCCAGTCATCCTGCTTGCCACACAACTCACACCAAAGCTATGGTTTAGCTTAAACCCTATGTCCAGATCTAGGCTCTTGGTTTGTCTGGAGCAAGACAAACCATGAGCTCAGGTTTGCGTGTTAGGCATATCTGTAGCAGCCTATTAACTTGGGCTTCCCACTCTCCCCACCCTAATAATTCCATTGTAATAATTCCATTAAGATTGAGACTGAATCATGCTCAGAGCTCTGCTCATCAGAACTAACAAGTACCTGCTTCTTTCCCCTTCTGCCTCTGAGCAGAGGGGGCACCTTCTCCTCCCCACAGCCCTCCCCCATATGTCCTCTAGATTTTAATTTCCCCACCTTCAGTAAATTAGGTGGGGTGAAAACACTTTGCCATGGAACACGGTGTCCCATCAACCTTGCTGCAGACTCTATGTCGTTCTCCTTGGAAGAGAATGCTTTGGTCAAGTCCTTTTTAACTGCCCTCAACACTCTTCAAGTTAGGGCTTTGCTTCCCTGCACATCACTGTCCTCCTCTTCCCCCACCACACAACCACCCTTGCTACAAAAACTTCCCATTGCAACAGGATGGGGGGGGTAGTTAGGTGGTCAGAAGGTGCTATTAGTTTTTATTGCCCACTTTCCATTAAAAATCTAGAATGCCAGCTCTTTAGAGGGAAGCCTTCTCCATAAACCCTGTTCTGGGCATGTAGTCAGGTTGCAGCTCAGCATTTGAGCTCATCATTTGATGCAAAAGGTTCCAAGTTCAATCTCCAGGTGAGTCTAGGAAATATGCTTGTCTGAAATTCCAGAGAGCCACTGCCAGTCTGTACACAATGCTGCTCTAGATGAACCAATGGCCAGACATTAACAGCCAGCTTCCTGTGCTCCTGTTTAATTCAGCCCTTTATTCAGAACTACGAAGACTAAAACCTTGGTTTGCTTTTTTAGAGGAAGGTTCATAATTCAGTGGTTAAAGCAGATAGTTTTATGCTCTGTGAATTTGTCTAATCCCCCTTCAAAGCCATCCAAGCTGGATGCTTAGCTATGGTATAGCTTAGCATTACTAGCAAACTAGGGCAGGTTGTGGTAGAGAACTCCTGGTATTATATGCTTGGAAGAAGTACACTCTCCACCATGAGCTACTTTGGGGGCCTAATTGCCTATCATGCAGGGCTAGTGTTGTGTGTGTTGTGGTGTTATTTATTTATTTATTTATTGAATTTATATACCACCCTATAGTTGGAGGTCTCAGGGTGGTACACAGAATAAAATCAAAATATAAAACCACAAAATACATAATCAAAATAAAAACAACAACCCAATAACACCCCAAGTGTAAGAAGCACTGTTCTCTGCACCTCCCACCCATTATTCTTTCTTCTCCTTTTCTCCTCTCTCCTTGGTGTCTTGTACAGGTCAACAGAGCCAACAGCAGAACAGCCAACCAGACTACAGCAAGGCGTGGGAGGACTATTACAAGAAACAGAGTGAGTGAAAATGAGTTGGGTTGGGGGCGGGTGTTGCAGTAATTAAGAGTGTTGAACTAGGACCTGGGAGAGACCAGGTTTCAAATACCCACTTGGCCATGAAGCTCACTAGGTGACTACGGGCCAGTCGCTACCTCTCAGCCTAGCCTTCCTCACAGGGTTACAGGTTACAGGGACAGGTGGACTGTTGTTATTACTAATTTACCCACCCTTCACCCTAAGGTCCCAGGGTGGGTTACAAGAATTAAAACACAGAATTAAAAGCACTTTAAAGCACCTTGTCACTACAGAAATAAGCTGGGTTCCAAAAATATACCTCTCAAGTGTCAAAACCCAGGATGAAGAAGTACATCTACAACATTCTTGTTGGCACCCGGTCTACCTCAATGAAGGACAATGAAGGAGTGCTCCTTTGGGGGTGAAGTCAAACTGTTGGAGAGTTGCAGCTCCTTCTGTGGCTGTAGAAACCGAAACGGAAGAAAAATGTTTTGTTGCAGCTGGGGCAGATGAATGCGTCTGGTTGTGCTGCTGCAGATGCACCATGGTGTTTCTTCTCTCTACACTCCTCCCAGTAGTCAGTTCTCCTCTGGTCACTGCTACTAATGCATGACCTGACTGTCTCCAGGCACTGTGGTTGTCTGCAAGGGATTACCACATGGCAGGGTTGATGTTGTCAGCCTTTCAGTTCACATTTGCAGACATCTTTGTAACACAGTTGGTCTGCCAGCAGACCTAGTGCCTAATGCCAGCTCCTTGTACAGCACATCCTTTGGGAGCCTGCCTAGAAGAGCACATATTCTTTTGAGACTCTGCTGGACATGTGATCCCCCAAGCCTTCCTGATGTAGTGCATGTGGAAGGCATTGAAGCTACACTTCTGGCAGGTGTAAGCTGCCCATGTCTCACTACCATAAAGCTCAATATGTACGTTTGGTGGACCTTCATCTTGGTATTGGACGTTAGCATCATATTCTCCCATATCCCTTTGGAGAGGCAAGCCATTGCTGTAGCTGCCTTGCCAATACACTTGTCTAGCTCAGCATCAGTGGAGAGATTGCTGGTTATGGTGGAGCCTAGGTAGCCCAGGTAGACAAAACCATCTACCACCTCAAGCGTGTGGTCGCCAGTGCTGATGACATCCTGACCCAAAATGTTGGTGTTCACTAGGCTGATGGTGAGGCCGAACTCCCTGCAGACTCAGGCAAAATGGTAGGTGGTTTCTGTAGTTTCCTCAAGAGTACGCTGTCAGGGCTGCATCATCTGCAAACAACATCTCAAGACACTTTTGTCTTGGTGCAGAGACTTCCCGGGGTGAACAAACCCCCATTGCTCCTTGAGTGGATGTACACACTGTCTGCAGTTGAACTGAAGTCATGTGAGAGTAACAAGAAGAAGAATATGTCAAAGGGAGTTGGGGTTGAGAGCACAGCCCTGCTTCAAACCACTCTTTATAGGGAAGTCACTGGAGGATGAGCTGGAGTTCTGGATGGTGCTGCACCCGTTTTTTGTGGAAGGACACAGTGATCTTGTGGAGGTTAGGTGGACATCCTGTCTTGTTAAGCTATGTGAAGAGTCTCTTTGGTTGACTAGGTCAAAGGCCTTCATCAGGTCTATGAATGCAATGTGTAAGGGGGTTTCTCTGCTCTCATTTCTCTTGCTACCAGTCTTAGCGACCAAGAAAGATTCTGTATAGTATGGAGGTAATCTTCCAGGTATTTGGGGCCTGAGTCATTGTGGATTAAACCTAGAACCTTCTGTATTGCAAAACAGATGCTCTACCACATTGTAGCCTTTGTCCTAAAAATAAAGATTCTAGTCCTCGTGAGTCTGATTTAAGTAGGAATATAAGAAGCGGTCAGACACTGTCAGTAGCTCTCCAAGGTTCTGGGCTGAGGACATGCTTACTGTGCATGTTTGGGATCTTAACCCTGAGGGTTGTTGAGGGGGGGGGGGACTAATGATTAAAGGATGCCTGCCCTGGGTCCTGTATTTGGAAAGGGGAGGGATCTGGGTTTGGTGGGTGCATTTGAGTATTTCCTTACTTGCTTCCTCTGACGCTTGACTCTTTGTTGTTCTTTCTCCACCTCCTATCCCTCCAGGTCATGCTGCCACTGCTGTGTCTCAAGCCAGCTCCCAGCCTGACTACACGATGGCCTGGGCAGAGTATTACAGACAGCAGGCTGCTTATTATGGGCAGACATTAGGGCAAGGCCAGGCCCACAACCAGGTGGGTCTCGCTTCTCTCTGCTGTATCTACACCCTTCTTCCTGATAGCTGTTTCCTTGCATTGTTTAGTCATGAAATAATTTCACAGAAACAACCAGTGCTGTGTATCTTACAAGATCGCTTGTGACATATCAGCAACTGCCTGCTCCCAAAGAATCACCTCCCAGTTTTTGAAACATTTTCTGCCTGGTTTTCTGGAAGGGGTGACTGCTTTCCAAACCTAGTTTACCAAAGTTTAACTTTGTTTAAACTTGAAACTTAGGTTTTTTTCCCCTCTCTCATAACGCTGGAACTCATGGACAGCCAGTGAAGCTGAACATTGGAAGGTTCAGGACAGATGAAAGGAAAGGACTTCTTCACACAGGGCATAGTGAAACTGTGGAACTCACTCTCACAGGGGGCAGTGATGGCCACCAACCTGGATGGCTTTAAAAGAGGATTGGGCAAATTCGTGGAGGAGAGGGGCTATCGATGGCTACTTGCCATGATGGTTATACTCTGCCTCCACAGGAGCAGTGGCACTTCCGAATACCAGTTTCTGGAAGCTGCAGGAGGTGAGAGGGCTTGTGCTCAAATCCTGTTTCCCACAGGCATCCATGTGACCACTGAGAGAACGAGAGGCTAGACTAGAAGGGCCATTAGCCTCATTCAGCTGGCTCTTCTTACGTGAAGTTTTCCAAACTTGGCTTAGCCTCTTCTGGACCTGGTGAAAGCAAAGGCCAGAACTGTTAATAGTGTAGCTTGTGTTTCCAAGTAATGGGCACCCTGCTGGCAAGCAGCTGGTTTTCTGTTTTCCCAAATTTTCTGAGAGCTGAGGTTTGTTTGCACTCCTCTTTTCTGAATTGAAATTGAAGTCACACTTTGCTCGTACACTTTAGCTTTTTAAGGTGGTGTGAGGTAGCATGGAATACTTGAGAATTGCCACCCCCTACATTTCTGTGCAGAGGCCAGTGGTAGATGTCTGCTAACTGGAGAAGAGGGGGTGCTCTTGCCCACTCCCCTGCCTTATAGCCCCCACCCCAAGGGGCTGTAACTCAGTAGTAGAGCATCTACTTTGAATTTTTATTTTATTTTATTTATTTTAATTTAATTTATAAACCACCCACTCTGTGCGGCTCACAGCATATGTTGAAACATACTAAAGCATCAAACATTTAAAACTCCCCGTTACAGAGCTGCCTTCAGGTGTCTTCTATAAATCAGATAGTTGGCTCTCAGATAGTATGTACAAGTTCCCAGGTTCGATGCCCACTGGCATCTCCACGTAGGGCTGGGAGCTGCTGCCATTCCCCCAAAATAATGACTCTTCCAGACAGAGGCATCCTTCCACATCTTGCATGCAGCAGGGAAGCTGTTTCTCAGATCAGGGAAGGGCGACTCTGTGGCCTTCTAACTGTTGCAAGACTCGTTCCCATCACACCTGAGCACCGACCATCCTCACTGGAGCAGGTGGGAATTGCAGCCCAGCAACATCTGGAAATCCACACCGGTTAGCCACCTCTAATCTAGGTGTGCCTTCCCGGTCTGATCCAGCAAGGTGGTTCTTGTGTTCTAAAATGTTCTTGAAAGTTTTCTTTCTTAACAGTGGTTTTTCATTTTGTCTCTCTCTTCCCTCCCCCCTTCTTCCCCTTTGCAGGAGCAGTAGAACAACATCCTTGACTCTTCTTTGTTTGTTATTTTCCCCTCCCTGCCCCCCCTTTTCTCTCTCTTGCTCTCTCGGAATCATTGTGGAAACAAACCTTTTTGTAACAGAGGGTTTCTAGATTTGCACCATTTTGATGAAGAAATCTTGCTTTGGTTTTTTTGGTGAAACACTAGTTGTTAGGATAATCTACACTGAACTTTTTTCTAAGAATCAGGAACAATTAGTAATGTACTTAACTTTATGGACTTTGCTGGGTAATCTGTTTGGGGGGAAATGTTAATTATTTTGGGGAGGCTTTTTTGTTTGTTTTCCAAATTTATAAGGAAAAGAAGAGAGAGAGTAAGAAAATAAGTGAAACTCTAGGGTCCTTTTTTGGGGTTGGGGGGAGAAACCAGAGAATAACCATCATCGAATCTTACCCCAGAGCTGTGACATTTCAACAAGTGTTTTTAGTCCCCGTCCCCCCACCTCTTATTGTGTGTATTCCACCCCCCCTTTCTTCCACCTTGTTTAAATCTTTTCTGTTGTAACAAAAAAAGGCTTGGAAGTCTTAGGTGATATGTAACAAATTAAAAAAAAGAAAGAAATTTTTGAAAAACAGTATTTAAATATTCTTAAATATGTAAATTCATTAAATATATGACTTCTAATTTCTTGTATCTTGGCTCTTTTTTATTTTATTGCATTTTTAAGAAAAGAAAGAAAAGAAACTGAACTATGGTATGTTATTGTAATTAATTGTGTGAATTCTTTTATCAAGACAGTTACTGTTTGCTGTCAGGCTGGTTATCAAGGGGGGAATTTTTGTAGGGGGGGCTGTATAATTTTTAGAGATCTAAAGGGGTAATATAAAAAGATGTGTTTAATTTTTTTTTAGCAATTTTATTCTGCTTTCCATGTTCTCCATTTTCTGGTTGCATCTGCGTATCTAAGACCTCCAAGCTTTGTCTAAAACAAAAAACACACAAAAACAAAATACTTTTTGTCTATTTCAGAAATAAATACTCTTATTTTTAATATTAAGATAAAACTGCTATTATTAGTACTTTTAACAAACACTGTGGAACATTAAGTCATATAAAATAGTAGTAACTATTTTTTAATTCCAGGGTGTGTGTGTGTGTTTGCTTTCCCCCACCCCTCAATTTTTTTTGTTCATTTATAAGTATTTTCTTATCTTAATATTTGTCGAAATTTTACCTAGAGAAATAAAAAAATAAATAAATCTAGTATTAACCCCAGGTATGCCGCTGAATACTTTTTTGATTTAATAAAAGGGATATTATGGTTTCCAATGTTTACTTGTAGTGTTTTCTTGTACAGATAACAGTGTATTTTTAAAGGAGAAAAAAATAATAATAATGGGAAGTAAAGCTATTTTTTCTTGACATTTTTAATTGACCTGCGGGACATTCCGTTTTGAACTGTACTGAAGTTATTGTTCTAGGATCCTTCCCCCTCCCTGATTTCTTTATAATGCTTGAAATGTCTAACTATAGGTAAATGCAATTGGATAATATTGAGCATGATGTGTTTTAAACAAATGAAAAATTGTTCTTTTTATTTGACTGACAGTTGCATTTTACACTCTCTCTATAATAAAGCAAATCCACAAGGAAACTTGTGGGTTAAGTATTAAAAGTCTGTTTTTTATCACTGCTCCATTACCTGGAAAAAAAAGATGTCAAGTAGAAGCAGCATTAAAAAAAAAAAATACGCCTCCCCATCCTCTCTATTTTATCTTTTTTGTGGGTTTGTGTGTGTGACTAGCTTTTTTAAAGGCTATATTATAGTGCTGTTAGCTCCCAATCAAACCTTTCATTCTTTGTGAACTGTGCTGAAATTTCACACCTAGGTTCTCTTGCAACTGCAGAGCTGCAAAGGTGGTCTCTCCTTTCCCTCCCCAAAGTAAGGTGGTTATGGAACAGCCCCAGAGCAAGGAATCATCTCGCTAAAAGGAGGCATGTTATAAGCAAAAAAAACCTCAGATGATTTCCTGCTTCTCTTCTCTGCAACTCAAACTTGGGGGACAAGGTGGCATTTTTTTCTGCCTACCACTCTCATTTCTCCCCCTCCTTTCCCAGTCAGAACCCTCCTAATTTCGGGTCTGCAATTCTGGCCCCACTTACCTGCAAGTAAACCCTATTGAACCCAACAAGTCTTCCTCCATGGGTTGGTTGTGGCTCAGATTACGGTGCAAAATGCTGCTGTATTCCCCCCGAGTTCTTGGCATAAAACTCCTTTCCTGAAGATAATTGTATCATTACCCCTCTTAGTAGCTGTATGTGTGTGTGTGAGAGAGAGAGAGAGAGAGAGAATGGATTTGGTTGTGTGTGTTTTTTTGATGTTTTATTTATTGTTTATGACTGCTTTTCTTATCATGTAATGTGTTCTATTCATGTCGTAAGCCACCTTGAGCATGCTTTGACCTATGGAAAGGAGGCATACAAATAAAATTATATATGTTGGTGTGTGTGCATGTGTGTGTGCATGTCTGTCCCCTTATTTATCCTCCCCCCCAAAAAAATCCCCCCCTTCTGTCAATCTAGATTGAATGTGTCCCTTTTTCTTTTTTGGGATTAGAGAAACTTTTCAACTGGTTTCCCAACCCAGATTAGGTCATACCCTGACTTTATGAAAGAAAAGAATGAAACCCACTATCAAGCTTCATCTTCTTCTCTCCCCCCCCCCGCCCCACCCATTTACCTCCCCAACCAGCCTGGCATCTGTTCACTCACTCTTTTTAAAAACACACACACACGACCCCATCTGCAAAAGTGGCAACTCGGGGCCCCAGTTGAAAGCCGGAAGAAAGGAGGGGTTGGGTATGGCATCTCTTCAATACACCTCCAGAGAATCGAGAGGCACATATTGAAAGATGGGAATGGTAATAGCCACTTGGGCAGAAGAGAAGAAAAGCCGGGGGGGGGGGCGGATGGACGGACGGTTGGTATGCAACAGGGAAGAGGAGGTATAAATGCTGATGATGGGGAATAAGGGGGGAGGAGGAGGACATTACGGAGAAGACTTCCTCCTAATTCATCTTCCAAGCTCGCTGCCAAAAGAGCATTTGGTAGGTTTCTCAGGGAGCAATTGTGTGATAATGAACCCAAAGGTGTCCTTTAATTGAAGACAGGAGCATTGTGGCTCGTCCAACCCGAGACTCATAAATGGTCCAAGGGAGAGAAGCTGGGGAGGATGCATTTTCTTAAATGTATCTGTAAGTACACATGAGATAGCAGCTCCCTAGTGGAAATGTCCATAATATGAATTATGGAAACTGGCTTTCATGCAGCCCTAGTCCTCCCACTCCCCCCCCCCTTTAAATATCGAGTGGGTGGGGCAACCTACTTTCGCTAGGCCCTCAGAACTGGGCCGGCCATTAAGAATGGCGCCTCATGGAGCCGAGTTTTTCATAAGCAGTCTGGTGTCAGGGAATAAGTATTTTAAGTGCTTGAAATGTTACCAAATCGAGCAATCGATTTTTCATCTCTTTATCTCTGCCACCCCCACCCAGCACTAAGAGCTGCAGGAAAGTCGGGGGGGGGGGAGAGAGAGAGAGAGAGAACTTGGCATCCAGAACCAACTGTGGATGGTTTCGCTTTTACAGAACCATATATTTCCATTAATGTTTACTCCTGCACCTAACTGCTGGTGACGTGGCTCATCCTTACCAGAATCATTCTGAGCTACCATCAGCACCACCCACATTTCTTACAGCCCTCTCTACACTTTCTCCTGATGTTCTGGAAATTACAACTATATTTAGCTCTATGTTTAAAATGCCCATCTCTTTCGCTGTGAAGTTCTTCCAGTATCAGTGCCTGCAATGAGCTTTCTCCAGTATTTTTATGAACACAAGCCCTGATAAAGCAGAGCCAAAAATCCCTTAAGCAGGCTGTAGCCTCTATATTTTGTAGATTGCCTTCACCAGATCAATCCTGGTGCATATGCTAAGATCTACTTTGGGGGGGGGGGTCCTCCTTGGCTGCCTACGGTTAAGATTGGTTAGGTTGGCTTTCTCAGTGATGGACCCAGAACTGCGGACCTCTTATTTTATGACTGAAATAACCTCTTCCAGAAATTGCTAAGCTGCATCTCCCATCACCCTCAAGCAAGCACAGCCAACAGCCAGGGCTGATGGGAGTTGTAGTTCAACATCTGGAGGGCCACAAGTTCACATACATGCAATTGCCCTATTGGTGGCCGCCATTGGTCCAGTGAGCAAGGAAGACCATCCTCGTTGAGGCTTCCATGTAAAAGGTGGTAATTCAATTGGGTCTTGCAGAACAGGTTAAGGAGAGGAACATACATAGAGGCAGACCCCAATGACAAACAGATTCAATCAATTCTGGTTTTGCTTCCATTCTCCCTGTGGAATTCTATGAGGGCAACACACAACATGTACTTCTTCAAGTAGCACAGAGTTAACTATGGAACTTGTTCCCACAAAAGGCAGTGGTGGCCACCATCTTGGATGATTTTAAAATAGATCGGACAAATTGATGGAGGAGAGGGCTTTCAAAAGGCTACCAGCCAGGATATCCTTGCTGTGCCTCAACAGCTGGAGGCAGCAATACTACTGAACACCAGTTGCTGGAATCTACAGGGGGGAGAGGGCTCTTGGGCTCAGGTCCTGCTTATGGGCTTCCCATGAGGGCTTCTAGTTGGCTGTTGTGAGAAGAGGATTCTGGACTAGTGGCCCATTGGCCTGATCCAGCAGGCTCTTCTTACATTGAGACTGAGGAGGAGGAGGAAGCTCATGGGCTGTGTCCCCTCCCGTATTGGTTGTAAGCAAGGAGGCAGGCCGGTGAGGGCCAGCTGAGGGCAGAATGAGGTCAGTGGGGCAGCACCTTCTTCACCCTCCACTGGAACACCAAGATTAGCAGTTGCTGATAAATACAGCATCTTCTCAAACTCCCCCCATTCAATTTATCTGCTCCTCCATAAGAACTATCTGGCTGCTTTGGACCAAAGGTCTACTGCATACAAACCTAAGCTTCTGGGAAGCAGCTCCTCAGAAGGCAACATAAAAGGCAACATCAGCTGGTCTTTGGAGGATAGCTGCTGCCTCTAACCACAGAAGCTCATTTATTTACCATGGCCTATAGCCAGTCCTCTCTGGATTTTTATAAGGTGTGTCCAGTGGGATGAAATAAATTTACCAAAGATGGGATAGTTTTCTTTCACTGAATCAGACCATTGGCCTATCTTGCTCAGTGTTGTCTACACTGACTGGCAGTGGCTTTCCTAGCCCTACCAGGTGATGTCATTCAGAATAGAACTTGGGACCTTCCATATTCTCTAACTGCTGTGGCTCTAGTCTTCATTTTAAGTGGATATTTTATTTCCATACATATTCTTTCGTTTGGATATTGTTCTGTCAACACTGCAAGAATAAATACTTATCATACTGAAAGAAAGCTGATGGTATCCGTCCTCTGGGTATCTAGATCTGACCATCTGTCCTTTTGGATTAGCACATCTCTGGATCGGGTTCACTGATGCCTAAGGTTGCAATCCTAATCCATCTTTCCAGGCATACAGGGGTAGTGGTGAATATAGCAATCCATCTCTCCTGCCCCCACTCAATTTTTCAATCTTAAATTCAGTTTTTCACATTTCCTGCTCAGTTTTTGCAAAAAATATATATTTTAAGTTCTCATGGGTCTTCATCATTTTAACATGAATTTTCCGCAACACACTTTTTTATGCAGTTCCAATATACAATATTGACGCAGGTGGCACTGTGGGTTAAAGCCTCAGCACCTAGGACTTGCCGATCGAAAGGTTGGCGGTTCGAATCCCTGCGGCTGGGTGCGCTCCCGCTGCTCGGTCCCAGCGCCTGCCAACCTAGCAGTTCGAAAGCACCTCCAGGTGCAAGTAGATAAATAGGGACCGCTTACCAGCGGGAAGGTAAACGGCGTTTCCGTGTGCGGCTCTGGCTCGCCAGAGCAGCGATGTCACGCTGGCCACGTGACCCGGAAGTGTCTCCGGACAGCGCTGGCCCCTGGCCTCTTAAGTGAGATGGGCGCACAACCCCAGAGTCTGTCAAGACTGGCCCGTACGGGCAGGGGTACCTTTACCTTTACCTTTAATATACAATAAACAGCTTTTGTAAAGCAGTGCTCCCTAGTAAAATGTATTTTGTATGTTTATTTTTCCTAACAGGTGTGTTTATCTGCATTCTGTACACACTACTTGGCTAGAGAATTGCATTGCAAAATTTTGAGAAGTGTAAATTTCAAAGGATGGCTGCTTTTCAGTTTATGTATTGTTTCAGAAAGTGTGAATTAGGTAGGTTCACCTTTAAATGTGAATTGAGTTCAGTTCTCCCCACCCCCACCCCACATCCTTTACTTCCAGAGCACCAAGGTTATTTATGAACCCATCTTACTCTAGCTAGCAAGAAATAACAAGGCTTTCAAGTTTATGAGGCTTTCAAGCACAGAACTGCTTCAAATTTCTCCCTCTTCTCTACCTGGCAGTAAGTAAGCCCCATGGAATTCGTTCAGATATGGTAGACCAGATGTGAGGAACCCTTGGCCCTCCAGATATTGCTGAACTCCAGCTCCCATCATCCACTGGCCATGCTTGCTGGAACTGATAGGAATTTTAGTCCAGCAACATCTGGAGAGCCAAAGGCTCCCCACACTTGGATCTTACTCAGAAATGAGCCATATTGAAGTCAATGGGACTTACTCCCAGGTAGATTGGATAAGGATCACAGCCTTGCATGGGAGCCATCCCTGCTGCACACAGATTTACTTTCAAACAAACATGAGGAAGCTCACAGTGTGGGTCATGTACCAAACATTCTTTGAAATGAAAATAGATTTCTATGTCATTCTTAAATGAAAGGAGATAGGTCTCTTCCCTTGCATGCCTCCTCATAAGCAACCTGTGTGCTTAAATCGCGCTCTCTCGCGCTCTCTCTCGCTCTCTCCCCATCTTATTTACAGTAATTTGTATTAGCAAAGTATAACTCAGGGTGGGGGGAGAGAGATTCGCTGCTGGTGGCTCAAGCATTATTTAACTTAAGTATTTTCATTTGACAATACACTGATTTATTGCGATCTTATTTCCCTTCACTGTATTTATAACTTATTGATGGGATTCAAGGGTGGGGGGTTGGACACACACACAAACACCCATTCACCAACACTTTCCTCTACAGCGATTTGGGCCAGGTGTGTGTGTATTTTCACTCGTCCTTATGACATGAAAGGCAAAACAGCTGGGGCAAGATTCTACCAAAGCAGCGGGTGCTCAAGCGAAACTGAATGTCATCACAATGAAAAATTCTCACTCCATTTTGCAAAGCTTGCATGGTATGTGTGCAAACCAGCATATAAAAAAATAAATATCTGAACTTTGGTATCCAAATGGTTTAAAACAAAAAAATAAAAAGTGTCAGCGTCTAAGGCAGCATGTCTCTGAATGCCAGATTCTGGGAATCACAAGCAGGGAGAGTGCTGTTGGACCCAGGTTCTTCTTGGTGGCCACTGTGAGAACAGGGGGCTGGACTAGGTGGGGCCATCAACCTGATCCAGTATCCAGCCTCTGCTTATGTTCTACCTCCCCAGGCAGAGTTACCAGTTGCTGGGAATCACAAGCAGGAAGAATTGCTGTTGCACCCAGGTCCGGCATGTAAGCTTCCATATATATATATATATATATATATATATATATATATATATATATATAATTTTTTTTATTGGAAATTTCAACACAATGGTTTTATCAAAAATACATCATCCACATTATTATTATTTCCCCCCCTCTATTTTTCCCCTCCCCCAAACAAAAAAACCCAACCTCCCACCCCCCACCCCATCCCCAGACTTCCCTCAGCTCCTTTCTCTGGTTTCTCAACACATATTTCTATCTGCATGTTATAAAATTGTAGAGATCCTCAAGTTGTCTATCTATATATTACAATAAACAGTTTATGAATGTTTACTCAAAACCTGCCAAAGAGTCCAGTTCATTTTGTTGCTTCTTCAAATATTTCATAAAAGGTTCCCATTCGTCTTTAAAGTCACAGTTATCCTTATCACGTAGTTTGTGTGTCAGTTTTGCCAATTCCGCATAATCCATCCATTTTTCTTGCCACAGTTCTTTCGTCGGGATTTCCTCATTCTTCCATCCTTGTGCTATTAAGATTCTTACCGCCGTTGTTGCATACATACAGTAAATATATTTTTTAGTTTCTTTGGCAGGTCTTTTCCCACTATCCCTAATAAGAAAGCTCCAGGCTTTTCCCTAAATGTTAAATGGAACATTTTCTTTAGCTCTTTGTATATCATTTGCCAAAACATTTTGATTTTACTGCAGTCCCACTACTGCATGTAAGCTTCCCTTTAATAGGCATCTGGTTGGCTGCTGTGAGAAGTGGATACCATGATAGACATGGCATGATAGAGGTTTAGAAAATTATGTATGGCCTGGGCAAAGTGGGTGGGAAAACATTATAATTCCTCTCTCATAACACTAGAACTCATGGGTATCCAATAAAGCTGGATTTTGGAAGATGAAGGACAGACAAAATCAAGTTCTTCATGCAGCCCATTAGGTAAGCTATGGAACACTCTCACAGGAGAAAAGGATGGCCACCAATCAAGATGGCCTGGACAAATGCACAGAGGAGAGGGTCATCAAAGGCTATTAGCCAGGATGGCTGTGCTCTGTCTCCAAGGTGAGAGGCAGAAAAGAATATGAATACCAGTTGCAGGGAGCCACAGCAGGAGGAGAATTGTTCTGCTTGGGTCTTGCTTGAGTGTTTCCCTGCTGGGGCATCTGGTTGGCCACTGTGAGAACAGCATTCTGGGCTAGATGGGCCATTGGCCTGATCCTGCAGACTCTTCTTATGTTCATATATTATATCCATTAATTTCAGTGGGTTTCCTCCAAGTAAACTTTGATGGATGCAACCCAAAACTTTTAACCAATTAATCCAACCAATTAACTGATGAAAGATTCAGGTACAGTTTCGTGCATCCTGTAATGTGCTTGTATCCATCTCTTAATTCCACACACAAACACAACCCCTCCTGCTTTAGAAATCCTTGTTCCACCCCTTCCCTTATCTCTGAGGGAAATCCTCTTTCAATTAGTTTTTTAGCGGGGGAGGGGGAGAGCATGAAGCCTCTGATCTCTCATTGTCCCTCCTGGATGGCTCTCTTAATCCCTGGGTGCAGGTGTCCTTTTTGCCCCAAAGCAATTAACTGGGCCCTTCCCATTGTCTGGGGTGCATCACTCAACCTAGCTGCCCTACCCCACCTCATACTCTCAGCAGCGGGAACCCATATCTGGGCTATTCACTGGAGAATATTAAACTTATCCAGAACCCCAGGCAGGACAACAATCTTCCTGTAGTTCTTGGTCTTTGTTTATTTTTGCAGACCAGGTGGGCAGGCAATGGTTAAAATGGAAATCCAGGAATGGGTGGCTTTCCTAGTATATATTTCAAGCATCACTCAGAAGATCATTTGTCAACAGGGAAAAGTTAAAAAGGTGCCCCTTTGTCTTTCTCCAACTTTAGGTGTGTTTCCAGGGCCAGTGGAACACTGAAAACACTGAAAAGATTATAGTGCCCCCTCGTAATTCAAAATAATAACCATTTATCTGGGTTATGTTTCATCCTGCCTCTTATCTCAGTTGTCTGAAAATTTAAAACAGTGAAGGAAAAGGGTAAAAAAATAAGTTTAAACTATAAAACCAGGCTTCAAATAAAAAAAAAAACTTGCTGGAATAGATAAGTGTTTTTCAAGCGGGCCTCTCTGATCTCAGGTGGGAAGAAGTTCCACAGACTTGAACCTACAATACTGAATGCAGCATGATTCCTGATGGATATGAGCTGTGGATCCAAGTCACGGGGAACCCACAAACAGCTAAGGGTGTAGTGCTGCTTGCCAGTGTCCTGGGTGGGTGTGCATGCACACACCCCAAGCAGGGGAGGATTGCACACATGCTGGGTGTATGGGGTACAGAGGGTGCTCTTCACCCTCTGCACTCCCCAGCCCCCACCACCAATGGGTGAGCACTCATGTGCCGGGTGGATTGTGCAGAGAGTGATCTTCATCCTCTGTACTCTCCAGTCCCCACTGCAAGCAGACCGTGATGGGGATCTCTGCAGAAGATTGTGCACCTGGGGCAACAGCCCCCCTGCTCCCCCACTATTCCCCTGCTAACAGACCTCTGTGATTGGGCAGGGACATAAAGGATCAGGTGGTCCCTGAGGTATCCAGGACCCAAGATGCTAAGGACCTCATGAATTAAGAAACTTGAACCTGGCCCAGTAGAGTGTAGGCAACCAGGGCAGACTTTTGAGCGCTGTTGTTATGCGCTGGCGATAGGCTGTCCCCATCAAGAGTTTAGCTGCAGTTTTTTCATCAGCTGAAGCCTCCAGATTAGGCATGAGGGGAGCCGAACACAGTCTGCATTATAGTAATCAAATTTTGATGTTTTCTAGCAGGCAGGAGCAGATTTACTATTAAATTAACAAAGCTTACATTTCAGGACCTCTAATCCCAGAACTGCCCCAAAAGTGGCACTTCTGAGGTTAGGGGTCCTGGAATTTAGGTTCAGTAATTTTCATACCTTCACATAACTCAAAAACTATAAGGCATAGGATTTTGATCTGTGAGACCATCCAGCACAGCAATTTTAATCAAAATCTGAGATGTAGTAGTTAAATTAAATTTTAAAAATTGTGATGATCTGTTGTGGAACAACTCTAGCGAAGAAGATAACAGACCTTGTTGTTGTTTGTGAAGGGGCCTCCAAAATGTAGGCTTGCTACTGCTAGCAGGCACTAAAATGCCACAGATTTTCATTGTACTGTATATCTGTTTGGTTTGCCTTGGTAGTTAAACACAGCCTGTGAGGAACCACAATTTGATGTGATGTGTGCTTCATATTGTTGGGGTGGGGGCTCCCTTTTTCTTGAGTGTAGCATACCACCCTGGAGCTTTTTCCTTCCAAAAGCTCTTTGGAGTGTAAGGAAGGACCTTCTCCGCTTGAGACCCTGGTAGGGGGGGGGGGAATTCAGGGTTATAGCCTATGTTAGACCCACCAAGTGTGGGCCCATTGAAAGGAATGGGCATGGCTACCTTAGGCCTGATAATTTCAGTGGGCCTACTCTGAGAAACACTGAGGGGGAAACAACCCTGGGTTTTGTTTTCGCTTTGATGAGAAATGACCTAATTTGTGCTTCATAGACCAAAATGCAGCCAGGCTTTGTAATTCGCCCTTCTGTGAATTTTGCAATGCAATTCTCCAACCCCCCCAAATATCAAACAAATGCACATATTAAAGGAAAGTATGTGTTAAAAAGAGAGAAAAAAGAAAAAAGGTATAATCATGAAAATGATTTACAGGATTGCAATATTTCAGGGGGAAATTGCTCATCAGAATGTGTATTTTAGTCAAAACCATATAGAAAACCACGGAGAAATTCACTGCTGATAGATGGGTGTTGGTGGTGGATATAAATAATGAATTTTCATGGAAATGCATATAACTAAGTTTAAAGTTAAAAAGCAAGAATCTGAGAATGAGAACAATAAAGTCAAACTCCACTATATAGGGGTTTTTTGAAAAGCAAATAATTTTGTAAGTTTTCAAAAGCCGCAAACTTCCAAATTAGCTGCTTAGTTCTTGAACTCATAGCCCACCTTAATGTACACAAATATATCATATAAGATTACAGAGCAGCATGGGTTTTACAAACCTATTATTATTTATAATCAATATTATGAGCAAAATGGGAAATTGACACCGATAAATATCTATTTTATTGATGGTTTGAAATTCAAACTTGAACCCACTTAGTATGTTGGAAGTCTTATTCATTAGGGCTTTTTCTTTAATTATTTTATTTTATTTTATTATTTTTTCTGATATTTCAAAATGCCAAGGTGTACAAAGTGTGAGATTGTGCCAGGCTAAATTTATTGACACCATTTTGCTGATTTGGAGTATTTTGCATATACACTGTTTTGTTTTACTGTGTATCTGAAGAAGTGTGCATGCACACGAAAGCTCATACCAAGAACTAACTTAGTTGGTCTTTAAGGTGCTACTGGAAGGAATTTTTTTATTTTGTTTTGACTATGGCAGACCAACACGGCTACCTATCTGTAACTTGTTTTACTTAGTTATTCACATCCCAGCTTTTGCTCCAAGGATCTCAAAATGGCTAACATGGTTCTCCTCCTCCTCAATTAAACACCACAACGACCCTGCAATGAGGATAGGCTGAGAGGCAGTGACTCGCCTCAGGTCACCAGTGAGCTTCGTAGCAGCGTGGGGGATTTGAACCCTGGTCTCCAGGTCCTAGTCCAGGGGTCAGCAAACGTTTTCAGCCATGGGCCATCCACCGTCCCTCAGACCATGTGGTGGGCTGGACTATATTTTGGGGAGGGAAATGAACGATTTCTTATGCCCCACAAATAACCCAGAGATGCATTTTAAATAAAAGCACACATTCTACTCATGTAAAAACATGCTGATTCCCGGACCATCCATGGGCTGGACTGAGAAGGCAATTGGGCCGCATCCAGCCCTCAGGCCTTAGGCTGCCTACCCTGTCCTAGTCCAAAACTCTAGCCACTACAGGACACTAAAGGTAAAGGTAAAGGTACCCCTGCCCATACGGGCCAGTCTTGACAGACTCTGGGGTTGTGCGCCCATCTCACTTAAGAGGCCAGGGGCCAGCGCTGTCCGGAGACACTTCCGGGTCACGTGGCCAGCGTGACATCGCTGCTCTGGCGAGCCAGAGCCGCACACGGAAACGCCGTTTACCTTCCCGCTGGTAAGCGGTCCCTATTTATCTACTTGCACCCGGAGGTGCTTTTGAACTGCTAGGTTGGCAGGCGCTGGGACCGAGCAGCGGGAGCGCACCCCGCCGCAGGGATTCGAACCGCCGACCTTTCGATCGGCAAGTCCTAGGCGCTGAGGCTTTAACCCACAGCGCCACCTGCGTCCCCCTACAGGACACTAGCTTTGGTTTAATAATAATAATAATAATAATAATAATAATAATAATAATAATAATTTTAAAAATGAGAATCTGCAAAAGCCGAAACTGAGCAATTTACTTATTCCCAAGACCCTATTATGAACTGATGGGATAGCTCAGAAACACGGCACATTCACCCCAAGGCTGCCTTTTCCACTTCATTAAAAATGTGCGGGACTATTTGCTAAAGTGATCTTGAAAAAAATATCATTATAGGAGCGGAAAAGGAGCACAAATATCTCGCAATGGTTCTGGTGATGCCCACAGAGGCAAAGAGAATGACACAATGCCTGAATCTCTTCTCCGCTATGATAATCAGACTGTTGATGGACCTGGGCTATGTTTACACAGGAACCAGAGAGACTGCAGAGAAGTCAAGACTCTGGGAATGAAATGGGCTTTTTAAATATCTCAGCCACTCCAAGATCAGACTTCTGGGTGGCTGGCACCATGCAGGTACATTTTCAAAATCCCCCGAGTGCCATCTTTCAAAGTGGAGGCCATTAATGCACAGCATGGCGTGCCAATTGATTACATGGTTGCTGCCCACTACTTCCAAATCCTTGACCTTGGCAATTAATTTTAAGACAACACGAGCCCTGCTTCTTGGAAGTTTGCAAAGTGTCTCCCCTACATTTATTTATTAACTTATTTATTTCATAAGCTTTGTACGCCGCTTGATTATTATTACTGTATTTCTGTCGCAAAGTATCAAAGCTTCTTACAAAGAAGACAAAACAATAAAAATATCACCAAGGAATGTTAACAACAATAATTTAAGACACTCAAAAAGTTAAAGCAACAATAGACTAAGAACAGGTTAAGTCTTGCATCAACTCCCTAAGCATCTGGGCAGGCTTGCCTAAACAAAAATGATTTTAGCAGGTGATGGGAAAGAGTGCAGTGAAGGCACTTGCCTGATGTCAATAGGCAGGGAGTTCCAAGGGATAGGTTCTGCCACACTAAAACAGCAAGTTCTTACAAATGTGGAATGGCCATTACTTGTCACAAGGCCAGTTCTGCCAATCAGTGTAGCTGAATGGGCGTAAGCGGGTCAACTGATACCATGTTTTTCCTTCTTTAAAAAGGAAAGGTGTTTATTTGTTTTCATTTCTATGCTCTTGCCAGCTATGATAGGGTCATTTATTTACTTAACCGAAGCAAGGGCTTGTTGCTCAAAAGAAGGTGTGGCAAATATTTCAAGCCAAATGCAGCCCTTTGGGCTTCTCTACTTGGCCACCATAATAGGGACGTGGGTGGCGCTGTGGGTTAAACCACAGAGCCTAGGACTTGCCAATCAGAAGATTGGCGGTTCGAATCCCAGCGATGGGGTGAGCTCCTGTTGCTTGGTCCCTGCTCCTGCCAACCTAGCAGTTCGAAAGCACATCAAAGTTCAAGTAGATAAATAGGTACTGTTCTGGCGGGAAGGTAAACGGCGTTTCCGTGCACTGCTCTGGTTCGCCTGAAGCAGCTCAGTCATACTGGCCACATGACCCGGAAGCTGTACGCCAGCTCCCTTGGCCAATAAAGCGAGATAAGCGCCGCGACTGGACCTTTACTTGGCCACCAAAACCCTTCCCAAGGCCGTTGCTTCACACCTCAAATGTTCTTGCCCAGCTGGGATGTGCCCTTAAGTGGCCTTAAATGCCCTTAAATGGAGCCTGCTGGCTCAGGCCATTTGCCCATCTAGAGCAGTATCCTTTTCTCACAGGGACCAACAACTCCTGTGGTTTCCAACAACTGGTCTGAAGACGTATATACTGCCTCCAACCTGGAAGCAGAGCACAGCCATCATGGCTAGTAACCACTGATAGCTCTCTCCGCCATGAAATTGCCCATTCCTTGTTTTAAGCTATGCAATATTGTGGCCATCACGGCCTCCTGTGGGAGGGAGTTCCACAGTTTAATTATGCGCTTAATGTTCCAGTCTAGTGTTCTATTCTCACAGTGGCCAACCATATGCCCTAATGGAACACCCGCAACACAAGCAGGACCCCAAACACAAAAGTACTCTCCACTCCTGTGGTTTCCAGCAAGTGGTATTCAGAAACATTTGCTGCCATCTACCATCGAAGTAGAACGCAGCCATAGTGCTTTTTTGTTCCTCGGATTTCTTCAACCCCTTTTTTAAGCCACCCAATTTGGTGGCCACCACTGCCTGCCTCCTGGGGGAGCGGGGAGTTCCTCAGTTTAGCTATGCACTGTGTGAAGAAGGCCTTTCTTTTATCTGTTCCACACTTTCAACATTCAGCTTCCTTGGATGCCCGATGAAAACCTTAATTGGATGATGATGCCCTTCCCCAGCTCCGCTTCCTTCCTTCCCTCCTAGACCCGCTTTTCCAAAGGCATTGTCTGCAGGCGAGGAGCAGCCGGGGCGCACGGAACAGTTGGCGACGTTCCCAAGCGTTCGGGCGAAAAGGCACGGCTCTCCGAAAAGAGGGTTCCTCTGTCTCCCCCATTAAGAGCTGGGCGAGCCCCGTCAAGGATGTTGAAGCAGCTTTGAAAAACTCTTCTGAAGTCCTACCTCGGACCTGGGGGGGGGGGGAGACGGAGGCTTGTTCTTTTCCACGTGCCAGTCACCTGCCTTCTCCTCTTCACCCTCCCCAAAGAAAGCCCCCTTTGTAGCTGTTTTGCTTGATCCCTCTTCTTTTTCTTATTTTTTTTTGTTCAGGCTGTTCCAAATGAGTTTCGGATTGGATCCAGACTGAGGTGCTTTTGTCTTCCTGGAATTGTCCACAGCTAATTAAACGTGATCCCTACAAACAAGCGACCCCCCCCCCCCCCGCTCCTCCCAGGCCCGGATCGCCTCTAGTTAAAAGGGGCGCCTCCTCCGCTCCCTCCTTGAGTTAGAGCTGTTGAAAAACGTTGGCTATTTCTTTCTTTTGTTACTGCTGTTGTTGTTGTTCTTGGGGCGGGGGGCTTCCAGAAAGCAGAAGAGGGGGAAAGACCCCAAACAGCAGCTTGGCCTTTTGTGAGCTTGGGAAATCTGAAAGAACGTGCTCGTCGATGACACCTTGAGAATGATCTGCGGGGGGGGGGGGGAGTGGACCCCACCAAAAACGAGAGCGCATAATCTCAGGCTGATGAGGAAGAGCTTGGGAGCTTGGCTTCCATCGGCAAAGGACCTGATGGCTCCAGGCTTAGTTTATCCTTTTTATTTTTTTAAAGAGGGATGGTTTTAATTTTATTTTGTTGTTGGTCAGTGCGGAGAGATGGCATGGAAAAGATTTGAGGAGGTGGGCGCGGGGAGAAGAAGAAGCTAGTAGGGAAGAACTGGGTTGTATCCGCTGCTCGCCCTACTCAGAGCAGGCCCGTTGAATTCGATGAACCTGACTCACTAAGGTTCCATTAGTTTTAATAGGTCAACTCTGAGTAAAACCAGAACCATTGATTGAGCACTCTGCGTCAAATCCATTATTATTTAGCAATAATGAGAATATTTACAGTAAGAATAGTAATTTAGTCGTCGTCGTCGTCGTCGTCATAGAAGGGGTGAGAAAGGCAGGAGTGGGTGAGGGACAGAATGAATGTGGGCGCGCGTGTTTGACGGAGGCGGAGAGAGGGTGACAGATAGAAAACGAAGAGAAAGAAAAAGTCCCAAGAACTCAACCAGAGGGGAACGGAGGAGAAGGCAGGAAAGTGAAGGAAGAGCAGCAAGGCAGAGGCTGATGGGGCGGGGGGGGGGAGCCAGGCAAGCCCCCTTCCCAGATGGTTCAGCTGCAAGAGACACCGGCGGCGTTTTTCCTAAAAGGACCCATTGGAAGTGGCGGGGGGGGGCAGTTAAAGTCAGCGCAGGCGGGAGTGCCTTTTCCTTCCAGGGTCCAGAAATCCCTATTTCATTTTTTAAAATAAATTGGTTGGTTTCCTTTTGCTCGCCCCCCCCCCCAGCCACTACATCAATAAATGGCCCGGTGCTTTAGCTGCGTCTTCGCGGGGTCGCTAATATCTTTTTAATGACTTGCCCCCCCCCCTTTCCCGCACTAACCAGGGAGGCTTAAAGATCTGCCCTAGAGCCTAGATTTGGTGGCCAAGCAGATGTTGGGAAGGAAATCTGCTAGCATAGGCGAAAGGAGGGGAGACTTTTGGGGAGGGGGAGGATTGGAGAAAGTTCAAAAGACAGACTTTCAGCCACTGGTTTAAAATGTATCTCTCGCTCCCTCCCAACGATTCTGGCCTCTGGGGAGGGGGGTCCCCAATCGATTTGCTTGCTGGGAAGGAGGGGGTGAATGAAAGGAATCAGAGCTCCGCTTAGTGGGGAATGGGGGGGGGGCTCTGGCTCTCTCCTCACCATCCTTTTTTTAATGCGCCCTAACTTAAATGACCCATACCTTTATGTATTACTTCTCCCAAGGAATCCCGGGAACTGTAGTTTGTTCAAGGTGCTGGGAGTTGTAACGAGTCGCGTTCATCAGTTTAAATAGATCTACTCTGAGTACCTTAATTAACTTAAATCAACTTCCGTCCGAATACTTTGCCTGAAAGGTTTTAGGCTTTGCATACTCATTGCATGCAGAGAGGGACCCATGTGGCTATGTGAAACTAGAATGAACCACGTACGTGGGGGGCGAGTGGGGATTTGAACGCTGGTCTCCCAGGTCCCAGTACTCATTTAATCCCCAAAACAACTCTGTGAGATAGGCTATAGGCGGAAAGGCAGGGATTTGAACCCTAGCCTCTCCCAGATCCTAGATCAACACTCTAATCGCTATGCCTGAGTTCTTAGGGGTTTGGCTCCAGCAGGAGCCCTACTCAGAGTAGGCCCATTGAAATGAATGGGCGTGACTAACATAGGCCCATTAATTGATTCCTTTTTTTAAAATAAAAAATTGTCCTTATGCGTTTTCAGCAGTAAATGCAGATAAACTGTGTCATCCAAAAGAATACCCTATTCTTTCCCCCATTTCATTACACCTGTATACATTATGCTAAACTGCTTCTGACATTACGTTTCAATGTTGTAACCTGCCCTGAAGCCTCAGGGTGGAAGGACAGGTAATAAATAATAATCCTTCTATATCCTTGTCTGTCTGTCTGTCTGTCTGTCTGTCTGCATCTATATAATTCTCAAGTTCATTAATTTCACAGCCACATGTGGCTCAGCTACCAACTAGCCACAGAAAGGCCACCCAGTATGATTTGGGGTGGATTTCTTTCAAAAGAAAAAAGATGGGGGGAAAGAAGAGGTGTTTGTATACATGGGGTGAAAAGAGGTGTGTGTGGATATGGGGTGAAAAGGAGGACAAACTCAAGGGAGGGAAACTCAACCCTATTCTTTTCCCCCATTCACAAATTGGTAATTGTAGCCACAGAGAGGCCTTCAAGAGCTATTGAGGACTCTTTCTCTTCCCTCCTCCTTCCCTCCCCCCCTTTTTTTTGAGGGAAAAAGGAAAATCTGCCTCCACCCCCCCAAAGTTAGTTATCAGCTGCAGAACCAACCCCGATCTCTCACATCGCCACCCCAAAAAAAGAACCAGGGAGATCAGCGCGCGATAAAAGAATCTGTATCACACATATACACCCCCCCGCCAATCAAATTCCCATCAGTCCCTGTAGATGAGCTCCCCGCTCTTCATTCGATCCCCTTTCCTACAAAAGGCCTCCTTCTTTCCATGGGGGGTCCCCCTTTTCTCTTGACTTTCCCCTGCACACTTTAAGAGCAATAAATGTTGACGCTCAAGAACCATAAATCAATCTTGCCTCTTCTCTTTCTCCGCCCCCCCCCCAACACACATAACATCCCTATTCATGCACTAGGGGGGCTGAAAGAGGCTTGGAAAAGACCCCTCCCAGCTAACCCCACCCCACCCCAAAGCAGCTGTTGGGGGCTAATCTTTTTTATCGCATTGACATCTCTGCTCATTTTCCTTCTCTCACCCACCCCCTCGAATCACTCCATCCTTGGGCTCTTTCTAGTTTCTCTCCCTCCCAAAATACCCCTCCTTCTTTTGCACGTCTTTCTTCATCACCCCTCCTCTGTTTAAAAAAAAAAAAAAAAAAAAGCTAGCGAAAAGAGACCACGACTCCATGGATGTCAAATTGGTCTCCAAAAGACCATGCAAGATTGATTTGATGCACTGTTCTTGCTCCTGACATTATTTCGGAGGCCTTCTGAATAGGAAACCAGAAAGTCTAAAGCTGGAATAAAGATGTTTCCTTTTCTAAAGGAGAAAAGGACTTGGGGGAGGGAGGGGGAGGGAGGGTCCCATCACAATCTGGAGTGCAGGAAAAAAAATGAAAGAAAGGGAGGGGGAAAGGAGGGGGGCAGAAGAAAGAGAAAAGGGAAACAGTGGCTATTGAGTCCTTTGCAATATGTACACCTCCGAACAATGCCCCAATATACTAGGGGTTCTCTATTAACACCCATGAATATTAAAGTCCTTCTGAATCACTGTGGGAGTACAGAGAAGGAAATACCAGGGCAACAATGAGTCTGGAAGAAAAGGGGTCTGCTCTATTAACAGTCATGAATATTAAACTGGCTTCCTCCAAAATCTTTCTTTTTGGATAGATTGAGAAAGGGGCGGGGGAGGAAAGGTAATAAAATAAAGGCATGATAAGAAGGTGCAGGAGAGCCTGAGGTTTAGAACCTTGCACGGATATGCAGGGGGCAGTTATTTATTCCAGGGAGGGGGCTCCCCATAGGCACCACTGAGGTTGCTTCAAAGTTAAGAGCCGATCCACATGGCTGTCATTTTCCCAACCCATACTCAGAAAGCGGCCGTCACAATTTGGGAGTTTGTGAGTGCAAACCAAAATTTGGTACATCTTTATTGATAAAGACTGATTGAGGCTGATTTGGATTGTTGCCCACAGATAAAGGCTGATCGAGGCTGATCAACCCTCTGTTGGTGGCAGCAGAAGGGTTCTGGTTTCAAGGCTGTGACATACCCTCCCTCTCCAATAAAGGAAGGAGGGCTGACTGGAAGAGCTGGGAACTGTGATGCTAAAGAGGAGATTTTGAATTATCTCTCCTGAGATGGAAGTTAAAAATGGTTCCAGAAAGCATGCAGACTGGGATAAAGTATTTCATCCGAGGCTCCAATTGAACATAAGAGTCCTGATGGACTGCTCCTGCATCCTGTTGTCACAGTGGCCAACCAGATGCCCCAATGGTAAGCCCAGAAGCAGGACCACAGCCTAACACAGAATCAAAGAATTGTAAAGTTGGAAGGAAACCCCAAGGGTCATCTAGTCCAACCCCCTGCAATGAAGGGACCTCAGCTGATGCATCCATAACAGATGGCCATTAAACTTCTGCTTAAAAACCTCCAAGGAAGGAGACTCCACCACCTTCCAAGGGAGTCTGTTCCACTGCTGAACACTGCTTACATTCAGACCCCCCCCATGTTTAGTTGGAATCTCTTTTCTTGTGACTTGAAGCCATGGGTTCAAGTCCTACCTTCCAGAGCAGGAGAAAACCAGGTTGCTCCGTCTTCCATGTGGCAGCCGTTTAGATATTGGAAGATTGCTGTCATATCTCCTCTTAGTCTCCTCTTATCCAGCCTAAACATGACCAACTTCATCAACTCTTCTTCTCCCCCCCCCCCCTAGATTTTATTAAAGTTTGGAAAATGATCTACAATAGCTAATATCAAACATCCAATTTTCTTTTACAAGATCAAAGATAAAATAAACTAATTTTTAAAAACCCACAAACTAAAAATGGGGGGGGGGGGGGGAGAGAAATAGAAAGAAGAAAGGGAAGGGGGGGACAAAAAAGAGAAAGGAAAACTTCCCATTCTTCATCTGACAGATATATATATAGAAAATTATTCAAAACATTCACTCCAAGGTAATATCCAACTATTCCCCTTTCTAAAATCCAATATTTTATTCAATCCCCAAACCCAGATATCACAATTTTTTTTCTTTTCTTTTACACAAGAGGAGTACCTGATCTTTAGTAAATATCAGCAATAGTTTCCCCCCGCCTCAATTAAACATGTCAACTTCACCATCTCAGCTAGGTCCAATAATTTTAGCAACCATTCCTCCATGGTAGGTAATTATGAATCTTTCCAACTTTGTGCATATAAAAAACTCACCACTGAGATCATATATTGAAATAATGTTCCATGGTCCTTTTCTAATTGTATATTCATTATTCCTAGAAGGAAAAGTTCTGACTTCAATTAAATGTTAACCTATACCCACAGCTCCCAATTCTGTTTCTTCAGTCTCATCTACTTGTATTTCTTCCATTTCCAGTTTGGATTTCTCCATAAAGTATGTTGCTAATTTTGCAAAATGTGTATTAATTCTGTATTATTTCAAAATGTGTATTTTTTTTTCTATTTCTGCCTCCATATTGCCCACATCTTTTTCCAAAATGCATGCCAAGGAATTAATAACTTTATCCCTAATATCATAGGAGCAGATGAGGCTCATCAACCTGAGAAGGTAAGTGGCGTAGCGTGGGGGGTGCAGGGGGGGCCGGCCGCACCGGGCACAACACCTGGGGGTTAGGGGGCGCAAATCCACGGGTTAGGGGGTGCAAATTACTTGCCTTGCCCTGGGTGCTGACACCCCACGCTACGCCACTGGAAGGTAACCCATCTAGGAGATGGAAAACTCTGATCCTAAACCTCCACTGCCTGTGGGACATCTTCAGGAGAAGGAAAGGCTAAGGAGTAAACCCTGCGCAAATCTGGAGTTGAGTCCCTAAGACGGTTAGATGGTGTCTTGTATTCCTCCTTCCGGCAACTTCTGCAGCTAAGCTGGTGCAAGATGTATTGCTTTCCTTTCCTTTGAACCACGTCAGCGAGTCTTGTCATCTGGACAGCCCAGGACCTCCATACACAAGGCCCAGGAAGGTCACTTTGGTGCTGGTAATGCAGCGGTTTGGCTTCACCCCCAGAGGTGCACTCCATTGTCTCTTGAGACAGACAAATGCCAACAAAAATATACTCACCCTCCTCTTCTGCAATCACTCTCAATCTTAGACAGAACTCCTTTCCCCTTAGCTTCATTAGTGCCAAGAGTCGGTCATGACTAGACCTAATGGATACCTTTTTATCCAACTATCTGCCCATCTCTGTTTAGAACTTCACTTTTACTTTCCAAAGTCTCCACTTTATCAATTAGTTGCCTCATTTCTATAGATGCTTGTGTATAAGATTATTCTATTTTTATTAACTGTTCCTTCTAGTCTTGCCAATTTGTTTTGTCTATTTTTAATCCAAATTGTCCATATCATTTTTAATTTCCTTCATCTCTAATTTAATAAATCTTGTTTTGTTCTATCATCATCTGCTGTAAATTGCCAACAGTGAGTGGGGTACAGGAAACTCCCAATTTACACAGGGTGTAAAGTTCCAAGGCACGGTGTGTTTAAATGAAATTTTATATATTTGAAATGCCATTGAAAAAGAACTTAGTCCATTCCAGAAGTCTGTTCTTAAACCGAAACCTTTCTTAAACCGAGGCATACTTTCCCTAATAAGGCCTCCCGCTGCCAGTGCCCTTCAACCGTTCGGATTCCGTTCTTAGACCAAGGTAAAGTTCGCAAACTGGGAAACTATTTCTGGTTTTGCAGAGTTCGTAAACCAAATCATTCTTAAACCGGACTGTTCTTAAACCTTGGGTTACATATGCTTCAGGTTAGATACGCTTCAGGTTACAGACTCCGCTAACCCAGAAGTATTACCTCGGGTTAAGAACTTTGCTTCAAGATGAGAACAGAAATCGTGCTCCAGTGGCGCAGTGGCAGTGGGAGGCCCCATAGGCTAAAGTGGTGCTTCAGGTTAAGACCAGTTTCAGGTTAACGACAGACCTCCGGAATGAATTAAGTACTTAACCTGAGGTACCACTGTACTAGTTGCTGCAAACCATAGGACAGGGGAGTGCTCTTGAGCTTGGTTCCTGCTTGTGGCATCTAGTTGGCCACAGTGAGAACAGGTTACTAGGCTAGATGGGCCACTGGCCTGATCCAGCAGCTGCAGAGGCAGCCTGTGCATTAGGCTAAGTGGAGCCATTTGCTTCAGGCAGTGGAACCAAACCCACCCCCCTTCTGTTGCACTGCTGCCAGGCTCACTGTGACTTCACCCAGGCCACCAACACAGCCCCATTGCTCTCACCAGGGCACCCTAACTGCTGCTGCAGCAGCATCATCCTGGCAGCGTGGGTGCAGCTGCAGCTTAGAATCATAGAATCAGATAATTGTAGAATTGCAAGTGACCCCCAGGGATCATCTAGACCAACCCCTTGCAGTGTTGGTGTGCCAGTGTGGTGCAGTGGTTAAGAGCAGTAGTCTCGTAATCTGGGGAACCGGGTTCGCGTCTCCGCTCCTCCACATGCAGCTGCTGGGTGACCTTGGGCCAGTCACACTTCTCTGAAGTCTCTCAGCCCCACTCACCTCACAGAGTGTTTGTTGTGGGGGAGGAAGGGAAAGGAGAATGTTGGCCGCTTTGAGGCTCCTTCGGGTAGTGATAAAGCGGGATAAAGCGGGATAAAGTGATAAAGCACCATACTCTAATCATGAAGATACAGTTGTGACGATGGGGCTGAAAGCAGCAGTGGCACAATGTAATGTGCAAAGAGAGGGAGGGGACCTGGATCTGTTGGGTCGGGCTGGTGGGCATCAGGGCATTTTGCCTACAGTGGCAAATGTCTTGGGCCGTCTCTGTCTCGCACACTCCTCTGATGTTCAACAGAATTTGGGGCTGAGATTAGCATTCTCCAAAAGGAACTTCACGCTTTAATGTTTTGGTGGTGGAGAAGGACTCAGATGCTGGCCCATGTTCAAGGTGCTTCTTCTAAACTTTATTTTTACAAAGCCCTGAATCAGATGTTTGCCAACCACAGGTGGTCCATATGGAGGTTGTGGAACCATCAAGAATATCTGTATGTGGCAGCGAACCTGACTTTAATCATGTTTTTCTCAAGATGGAGATCAGGGCTAGATTCTTGAGCAGTCCCTAGGCTATGTCTCATGAATTTCATAATATTACATTGCTGCAGCCTGCTCATTTCTCCCTTTAAGAGATGAAAGTCAAGGTGCCTTCATCAGTAGCTCATCTTAAGTCCAAATACGGGATGAAAGAAACTAACCCAAATCTGAGGTTCAACATAACCTTGCCTTGGTAATGGACTGGATGAGAGCCAACAAACTGATGCTCAATCCAGATAAAGCAGAGACACTATTTGTGCATTCTGAAGGAATGGGTACACAGTTTGGGGCTCCTTCTGCATCCTTTGCCGTTGCTCGAGGCTCAGGTGGCCTTGATGGTGCAGAGTGCCTTCCATCAGCTTCTGCTGGTGCCCCAGCTGCACCCCTATTTGGAAAGGGATTGCCAAACTTTGTCCCCTGTGCTCTGTTAACCTGTAGGTTTGATTACTGCAATGGTTTATACGTGGGGCTGCCTCTTAAGACACTTTGAAAACTTAAACTGGTGCAGAACTCAGCAGCCAAGGAGTTCACCAAAGCAAGATGTACTGAGCGTATTATACTGATCCTGGCCTGACTGCATTGGCTGCCAATTCAAAGTGCTGCTTTTGACCCATAAAGCCTAGTCTAGCATCCTGATCTTAGAGCGGACAATCAGAGGCAAGCAGGATCCAAGAACAAGTCATACCTCAGGTTACAGATGCTTCAGGTTGTGCGTTTTCGGGTTACGGACGCGCCAAAACCCAGAAGTACCAGAACGGGTTACTTCCAGGTTTCAGCACTCACACATGCACAGCTGAGCTAAATCACACTTTGCGCATGCACAGAAGCACCGAATCGCGACCCACGCATGTGCAGACACGGCGCTGCGGGTTGCGAATGCTGCGGGTTGCGAACGTGCCTCCCGCATGGATCACATTCGCAACCTGAGTGTCCACTGTACTCTTCTCTGCTCTGGTTTTCAGCAACTGACATTTAGAAGTATTACTGCTTCTGACAGTGAAGGCAGAATGTAACCATCACGGCTAGAAGCCATTGTTAGCCTTGGAATCATAGAATTGGAAGGTACCCCAAAGGTCATCTAGTTCAACCCCCTGACATGCAAGAATGTCAACTAAAGCATCCATGACAGATGGCCATCCAGCCTCTGCTTAAAAACCTCCCAGGAAGGAGAGGGAGTCTGTTCCACTTTTAAACAGCTCTTAACCTCCATTGATCAGTCCAATCCTCTTTTAAAGTCATCTAAGTTGGGGACCATCATTACCTCCTGTGGGAGCGAGTTCCACAGTCTAACTATGCACTGCATCAAGAAGGACTTCCTTTTATCTGCCCTCAATCTTCCAACATCCAGCTTCGTTGGACATCCATGAGTTCTCATGTTATGAGAGAGGGAGCAAAACTTTTCTGCATCCATTTTCTCTATGCCAAGCTAGTTCCTGAAGTGTCCACAACCAAGTAGCCAAGTGTCCACAACCGGTGCTCTTTGACCTTCTGCACACACTTTCATAACTCCTGAGCATCACAGCTGCCAAACCATGACTACTTGGCCACAAAAGTTCATAGGGATGATGTCACAATGATCCAGTAAATGCTGCAGTGGCTACTGATTTTGTTTCTGGCCACAATTCATCAGACTTTTACTGAGTCAGACCTAGAGGTCTATCTGGCTCAGAATTTTCTATATCTGCAGTTTCAGAGAGGGGGTGTATCCAGCTTGCGGTATCTGTAACATTGTAACATCTCCATGCTATGATATGATGATATGATACAATATGAGAATAGAGTAGTTCACACTGGATTGCACTGGTTTGGATTGGATTGTGTGTTTCTTTAAAGAGGGGCCACAGAAAAAGCTGAAAGAGGTGGAGCCAATAATTAAATAAGGAATCAGCCCAATCCATATCAACACAAACCCATCCCCCTGCCCCCCAGTACAGTGGTACCTTGGGTTACAGACGCTTCAGGTTACAGACTCCACTAACCCAGAAACAGTACCTCAGGTTAAGAACTTTGCTTCAGGATGAGAACAGAAATCGTGTGGCAACAGCGGGAGGCCCCATTAGTTAAAGTGGTACCTCAGGTTAAGAACAATTTCAGGTTAAGAACGGACCTCCGGAACAAATTAAGTTCTTAACCTGAGGTACCACTGTACTCAGTACCTCAGATATCACCAGCTGGTCAGACCAGTTTGGTCTGAGTGGTGGGTGCCTACCATAGATCCCTTCCACAATTCAGACCTGGCAGTCAGTTTAGGCTCCGCATTAAGTTGAAGAAATCTATTTGCTGAGTCACTTGGAGATAAAAACATTATTGGCCCTCGGTCAAATCCACCAGTGCAGCCTCACATCTAAGCACCTCATGCAGTTCAGCTGAAGAAATGGAGGCTGCTTAGGTCAGGCTTTGCCAGTGTGGTGCCTGCAGGTGACAGTGTGCCCTCCAGAACCTCCTAGGGTGTCTGCAAAAGCAGTGGCAGACTTTGGGCTCTCGGACTTTAGTGGTGTCCTGTGCAACACTAAAATTTGGCATCCCTCTCCGCCTCTCACACCATTCTAAATCACTGCTGTGCTGCCCTAAAACTGCCTCCGGTGAAAAGCCTCCCTAAATATCCCTGTGGACTCCCACACTAGCAGAACCTCCAGATCCCACAGTTCCAGCCACAGCACTGAAGGTTCCCATGCTGGCTGCTTCAGCTTCTCGGTGGAGCTTGGGCCAGCTGCTCTCCCCCCCCCCCCCCAAATTAATTCCAGGACTAGTGATGGATGGTGTTCATTGGGATTGGTAGGGTGGAAGGCAGGGAGCCCAACAGTAGGTGGCACCACAGCCAGTGACAGGCAGAACAAACTAATTCTAGGTTTGCCCCAATCCTCGTCCCTGCTGAGTTCTACAAGGGCAACCTGAGACTTAAGAAGGAGAAAGCTGGCAGACAGGGCTGCCCCTTGGACTGGTTGCAGGTAAGAAAGGAAAGCAGGTGGGGGCTGGCTGAGGACACACTGAGGTTGGTGGGGCAGTGCCCCATTTGCCCTAATGGAGTGGCCACCAGGGCCAGGGTAATTGAGCCAACTGCACAAGACTGCTCTGGAGGTGAAGGAAGCTTGTGTAGGCATGTGCCACAGTTGGAGCCTTCCTGAGAGCCAGAAAGGAGCAGAGTTTTCACCTGTTATATAGACTTTCAGTCTGAGCCAGGCTAGTGCTGAGACATCAGCTCCTGTAGGGTGTGCTCCAGAACTTGGTAATGGATGCACCTGAATTTATGTGAAGCAAACTTGGAAGTGGTGTCTTCCTGTGAAGGGGCTTATTGAAGAAGGATGAGTTATGAGCTGCTGAATCTGGGTCGCCATCCATCCCCCGTCCCTCATCCTCCGTTCATGTATTTTGGCTGGGGGGACCTGAAAGCTCTCTTACCTCTAGACATGGCTGTCCTAAAGGCTGTTGCCTAAAGTTTTGAAAAAGTTCCCCCATCCATGATATAAGCCAATGCAGCTTGCAGGTGAGTCCCCATGAGGTCTCACATCCAGGCTACTTTACCAGGGTGGTAGCCTTTGCTAGGCTGACATAGCCTAGGCCCCCAATTGTCATGAGTGTTTCTGAGTAACAGATTCAGAGGAAATCAAAAGAAGGGTGTGTGGTTTTTCATGGTGGCTGAGTGGGATATTATCAAGAGCTTTGTCCTCCATGATTTTGCCTAATTTTTTGATGCCATCTGAGTTGGTGGCGATTGCTACTTCTTCTGGGTCTAAATTCTAGAGTTTAACTATGTGCTTCTTAAATTGAGAAGACTTTCCCCAGGGATGACTTGGGGGAGTAATAAATGGGAGTAACTGACGGACAGTTGAACTAATTCTGAGAAGGATCTTTTTGACGTTAGTGGGGGTGTGATCAAATTGAAGTGGAACTGGTTTGGAAGGTGACCGAAGGTTGGATGCAAATTAGCTGAAGAACTTTCCTGATAGGTGAAGAGATCTGACAGTCAAATAACTTACTTTTGATGCTTTGGATGGAACTGACTGGCTTCCTGTGACATTTAAACCCCACATTTGCAGCTGTACTTTCTAACTTTGCAAATGGCCCATAAACAGGTGTCTGTTCTCCGAATATTCTGGGTGCCTAGTAAAGTCCCTGGGCAGCCTTAGTGTTAATATGCTCATGAGTAGCCCTCCGGGTGATTTGCAAACTTTCCCTCGCATACAACCCCTGCCTGAAATGAGCAGCTGATGGGACCTTGCTGGAAGCCTTTGCTCAACGCGAGCTTCGTCCCTTGCAACGTGTCCTCTGATGAGGAGAAGCAATAAGTCTCTACAGAGATAAAGCATATTGGGTTTCACGTCAACAACCCGCACCCCCTACTTTTGTTAACCAGCAACAGCCAGGCAAAAATAATTAATCAGCTGGGAGAGTTTTTTTCCTAGGATCAGAACCCCACGCGCAGCTTCCCCTCCGAAACGCGTGTGGAGCGTTAAAGGCGCGAGGACAAACCCAGGAAAGAAAGGTGGCAACTCGCAAGCGTGGATGGATGCCTGTTGCGAAATTCCCGTCCGGAATTTTCATTTAGCAATAAAATTTATGCAATTAAAACACCCTATCCATGATCAGATCCTTTTACTCCGTGTTGATGAATCTGCCACGGGGCCGCGCTGCTTCACAAGTGATTTGTACTCCACCGTTTCAAGCTTCTTTCTTACTAAAGAATTTTTTAAAAAAAAACAAACCCGTACGTGCAACAAGCAAAACATCCACAGGCGCAACTTTGCTAGTATGGATGGGAAACTCGTGTGAACCCGGGTCAGCGATCACAAAAGCCTGTCAAAGGAAAGAGGTTTCCAGCTTCCCAACCTCACCTCCCCGCTCCGTTTTCGTCTTCATCCTCAACGTCTTGCGAAATAGATGATCCGTGTAAAGCGGTTGTGAGAATCCGCGTCATACAGTACAAAGAGTCAAATGCAAGCTCTTTCCCTGCCTCATATCTATTGACCTGAATGGCAAAGCAAATCAGGCTTCCTACGCCTCTACCTAAGAAATCCAGGGAGCTTTAAAGACACAGCAGACTTTTTACTCATTTATTTGGAGAATAGCTTTCCCCCTCTAAATCTTTTAATATTATATCTTTCTGTACCTAAAACATCTTCTTAGGGGACGGTGAGGCCGGATATATTTTATTCCCCCCCCCCGCACCTATCGATTGCGAAGTTGGTCCTCCAACCAGTGGCAAAATTACCTTTTGAGGAGGGGAAGAGTGAGGATCTCAAAGGGGACGACTGAGGAGGTGCTGAGCTGGGAAGACTGCGGAAGGGGTGTGTGTTAAATTTGAACCTCTGAGTCTCCAATACGTCTGGTTTTCGTGTTTCTGTCTAACTCCCTATATCTATCTGTATCTATATGTGTGTATTATGTATGTATAGAGTGTGCATGTGTGTCTAACTCCACCGTGTATTTCTGTGCATAACTATATATTGCGTGTCTTTCTGTGTGTCTCTCTGTATCTAACTTTCTTCGTATCTCTCTAAATAACGTGCGCGTACCGATGTGTATTATCTAACTCATCTAATTCGTTCTCTCGCTCGTTCTCTATAGCGTGTGCGTGTATACCTTTGTGCATATCTATCTAACTCTGCGTGTATCTAATTGTGTATGTCTAATTCTCTTTCTGGTGGGTGTGCGTGCGTGTGTGTGTCTGTCAGTCTGTCTATCTTGATGTATGTGCCTCCGCGTTTCTTCTATCTACCTCTCTCGTGCTCTTGTGCGTCTCTCTCTCTCTCTCTCTCTCTCTCTCTCTCTCTCTCTCTCTCTCTCTCTCTCTCTGTATCAACTGTTCACAAACTTTGCGCCCCTAAATCCGAGTTTAAGGCGTTGCTTTTAGCCTATTTCAGATGTCTGTGGTTCTGTTTAATGACGCCGCCGCCGCCGCCAATAATAATAATAATAATAATAATAATAATAGTAATAATAGAAATAATAGAAATTCTGAGTTCCTTTCCGATTTACATATCGGATCCTCCCTAAGCGAAAGGTGGCCGCTCTGAGGAGCCTGGCAGTGCCCGTTTTCCCCTGGGAAAGAGACTCCCGATTACCTGTTCGGGACTTGCAAACCTGGTTCCGGGCTGCGCAGATGGCTGCCTGGGTTTTGTTTTTGTTTTTGTTTGTTTTGTTTTTGAACCCTCTATTCTCTCAGGACTGTGTTTATGCCCAGGGAGAGAAATAGCGCGTCGCCCCTATAATCTGCTTCTGTTACTGACGCTTAGAAAAGTGGGGGATGTCGGGGAGAAAATAAAATAAAAATGTTTCCTACTGGGGTTTTTTCAGCCGTCAATCAAATCTTTCTCGGTCCCGTAGCCTTCAGCCTAAAAGGGCAGATCCTGTATTCCGCCGGAGAGTTTTAGGGATGATGCACTTTGCGAAGCTTTGAGACGACATCCTAGACCTGGACCCCTGTCTCGTAGGCGCCTAAACGGATTTGAAAGCGTTTTCGCTTCTTGATCCGGTTTGAGGCAACTTAATTGGTGGTGAAAGGGAACCGATCCGTATCTAATTATCATGGGTTATAACGATAGCCGTCGACATTATCATTTTTGGTATTAAAGAGGGGAGGGGGGAGATTTCTGTTCTGAAATGTAAGAAAAACAAATTGCTTCTCTCTCTCTAATCTAGTTCCACTCCGGATTTAAAAAAGTGGAGCGGCGTTATTTGAAAAAGAAAGAGACTGACAGATTTGGAATATTTGTTTTTATTTAGAATCCTTGATTCCTTTCTTGATCATCCCTCAAAACATCAACTATGAAAAAACATTTTCGTTTTTAAAACGAAAAAGCGCGTATGGTATGCGTGAGACAGATAAAGATTGTTGCTTTAAAAAAATCAGCACACGACCAGGACATTCTGTATTTTCACCCAGGTAATTCTGTAAGGCTAGTTTATTATTATTATTCAGACGTTCCCGTTTCTGCCGCTTAAAAGCGGTTCCGAGCAGCGGATCCATAGAGCGGCTTTCGCGTTCTTTCTGCCCCATCCATCCAGCTAGGTAGAGACGTTCTTCGAACAAGCTCCAGCGCTTCAGAAAATTCCTCTTGACTTATCTGCTTAATACAATTTCTTCTATAGTCTCTTATTCTCAATCTCTCTCACACCTAATCCTACACTGAAATTCTATCTGACTTGCCCTTCCTGAACAACCCTCAATCTTTGCGTGAGAGAGAACGCCCCCGAGTTTCCTATGGGGACTCAGCTCCCCCTTTTCCTTCGCCGGGCGTCCCCGTCTCTTCCCAAAACGACCTGTGTCCATAATATCTGGCGATCGGATTGGGAGAGAAAGCGCTTGGGTGGAAACGAGCGTCCAAAGAAGCGCACGGATACCCGTCTCCACTAGCTCAGAAACTCTTAGGAAGGAATCAAACATCTTAAGGCGCGTGTGCTGTGGATTTTGCTAAGGGAAGCAGGATTCGAGATTTTTAGGAGGTCTGCGTAATATTTGGGAGCTGGGGCAGGTGGGAGAAGCATCTATCTATATTTATTCATACTGTTTCAAAAACATAAGAGGACCCCTCCGATCTGCGCTGTCTCTCAGTTTCCAACCCAAGCGCAGCGCGCCTCGTCCATTTCCCGGGTCAGTTTCACGTCTAAGATTCCCGGTTCTCGTTTTCTCGTCGTTTTCTCTTTCTCGGCTGGAACGCCAACCGATAGCTCGCTCCTTACACCTCTGGGCGGGTGTATGGAGGCTCTCCACTTGCCCCATTAATGAAGACCCACTTCATCCTAGCCTCAGTATTCCCTTCTTTGCGCTTTAAGAAAAGACCCCTCTTTCCAATCGAGGGGGGGCGGGATAGATCCCCGGACCTTGCAGGTGCGATGAGATCTCTGCGTGTGCCAGAATCCCTTCCTAGATTATTATCAACATTATTATTTTAATTTTTAAACTCTCTTCTTCTCTCTAGTCCTCCCGGGAGTTGTTTAAAGAGGCTGGCAAAGCTTTTTGTGTGTGCCAGGAACCTTTGGAAATAGCAGGTGTCGAAAGATGTGATTCTCTCCCCCCCCCCCCCCGCCTACACATCGTCCTGCCTCTCTCTGTCTCTGCCTCCATTGGTGGGCTCAGGGTGGGCTAGGAAAGGCAGACTCTCCGCCTCTCCCTCTCCCCCCACCTCTGCCTAGATCAGCTGCCCCCACCCCCTCTAAAGGAGGAGGGCCCCCCTCCCTCCTTCCCACTCTCTCCCTTTTCTCAAGCGCTGGCTCCTTCTGGTAGAACAAGTCTATCTTGCGACGTCAGGGTGGTAGAGGAGGGGGGGTTATTAATAACCAATTAGAGGGGTCATCGGAGCGCATATATAGTACCAGCCCTCAGGATCTGGGCCCAGAAGACTCTGTTGCCACTTGCTAAGCAGGCAGTGGCTTGGGGGTCTCCACTTGCTCCTGGGACAGCCCGCCTCCCTCTCATTCTCTCTCTCATTCTCTCTCTCTCTCTCTTTCCCCGAACAGATCAGAGCCAGCTGCCCAGGATCTCTGACCCCCACGCAGACCCCAGCTCCAAGCTTGCCCCCCACTTTCACACACACTCCCACACACCCCAAAACCTACCATCTCCCTTGAAGCCTCGCCCCACCTTGTCCTTATGATGGGCTCCGTGCTCCCCGCGGAAGCCCTGGTCCTCAAGGGGGGGCTGAAGGGGCCCGGGCTCTCGCTGGCCGAGGTGATCACGTCGGACATCCTGCACAGCTTCCTCTACGGCCGGTGGAGGAACGTCCTGGGCGAGCAGCTCTTCGAGGAGAAGGCCGCCGGGGGCTGTGGCGGTGGAGGCGGAGGAGGCGGAGGAGGGGCGCACAGCAACCCCAAAACGGCCTTCACGGCGGAGGTCCTGGCTCAGTCCTTCTCTGGAGGTGAGTCTATAACCCTCAGAGACCTCCTGGAGGGTCGATGTGTGTGTGTGGATAGAGGTCTAGAAGGGTGTGAGAGAATAATTTCCAAGCTCAAACCTAACCGTGTCTACTCAGGAGTAAGTCCTGTTGCATTCAACTGGTCTTGCTCCCAGGTAAGTGGGGTCAGGATGGCAGCTGGAAAGTTTAATCCCAGTCGTGCTTGCTTGGGAGTAAGTTCTATTGCATCCCTTGGAGCTTACTCCCAGGTAAGTGGGTTAGGGTTACAGCCTTAGGAAGTTTGTCTGGTTTTTTACCAAAAAAAACCCGAAGAGGGCTATAAACTGAATGTTGCATTCCTGGCAATATTCAGCGGGACTCCAAGACGTACTTTTTGGGAGGAGGGGGGAGGTTGCCTTCCAGGAGGAAAACTGAGGCGCGCTTTCGAAATCTCTCCCACTGAAACCGGACGCGATGAAGCCCCGAGGTAGCTCTCGACAGTATTAGCTCCGCCTAAACAGAAATGTGCCTTTATTAAGAAATGCCCTAAAGGCATCCCATTCTGCCTGTGGATTCATCAGGGATCTCTTTTCCCCAAATCTGCGAGACACAAAGTTCTTTTAGAACCCCTGGCTCACAAGAAATACGTGCTGAGTAATTTCCAGCACCCCCTCTTCCGCCCCTCATCTCACATCCTCCCCCCAAAGCATGGGTTTTCGAAAATAATTTCCCCCCTCTAACCAACGATGCGTAAAAGTCTTGCTAAAAATCATCAGTTTCTCTCCTTGCGCTCTCTGCAACCCCAGAAATAAAGGGAAGTGCGATAAAGCTGGAAAGTCCCAGGTTCAATCCACAGTGGCATTTCCTGGTAGCGCTGGGAGAGACCTCATGGAGAGCTGCTGCCAGTCAGTGTAGGCAATATTGAACTAGATGGACCACTGGTCTGGCTCAGTAGAAGGCAGCTCCCCATGTCCCTACTTAAATCAAACTCGAATTCAGAAACACGAGGACTGGCATCTTAGTTCTTTTTAAGGGGAAGGCCAGTATCTCAGCGGTAGAGCAGCTGCTTTGCATGCAGAAGGTCTCACTGGCATTTCCAGGTAGGGGAAGAACCATGCCTGAAATCCTGGGAAAGCCACTGCTAATCCGTGTAGCCAATATTGAGCAGATGGAGCCAGTGGTCTGAGTCAGTATGGAGGCAGCTTCCACAGCAGGCGCTGTAACTCTCCAACAGTTTCATTTTACCCCACCGTAGCATTCTCTTCCATTGTCCCTCGAGATAGAAGGATGCCGGCAGCAACAGCAAAAGTATGTGTTCCTAGGGGGGGACGGATGGGGAGTAACTTACCTGTCCTCAAAAGGAAATCTAAAAAGCTTGATCAGGTTGGGATCTCCACCCCACCCACCCCTGGAAAAGGATGAAGTAACAGGAGACCTTGATTCGCTCCCCCAGGAGAAAATAAAAATTAAAACCCCAAAACAAAACCAATCAATCAGCCAACACATCCAGCTTCTGTAAAAGCCTAATAGACCAATTCTGAAAGCACTCTGATACTGGGATTTTCCCATCAGTGTTCTCTGAATGGTCTCCAAAAACCTCTCCCCTCCTTCTCCTCACCCGCCCTTTCAGAAGAACTAAACACATACTTTTCTGCCCCTCAACATAACCAGAGTGTAAATTTGTGCCATATTCTGACCTCCTTCCCAAAGATGTTTTTAAATCTATCATATATATATATAAGTATTAAAATAATACTTTTCTGCCTTTCTCACTCCCTGTCTTCCCCTTGAATTTAGCTCTTCACCCCCCAAAAAGTATGAGCCTCATTCTCTCTCTCTTTGAAAAGCCTTTGGCATTTAAATTCTTATTAGGCGTGTAATAGCAGCTGACTGATAAAGGAAATTTTAAATTCATTTAGTTAACTTGGGCCTGACCTGAGGGCCGGGGTGGGGGGGAGAAATTCCCACTTAAACCAAGAACTTTAAAAGGGCAATTTGGGAGGGGGGGGTGGAGAGAAGAAGAAGAAAGGGTTGATGGGGGGGTCACATTTTTCTTTTTCTTCAAAATGTCTCAAGTGCTTTCCCCTCATTCATCAATCCTAGGACAGTCTATTTTCCCTGCTGGCATCTCCGTGACTCCCTGCTTCTACACTCCCCCCACCCTCCCTGGAAGATTACTGTTCCTTTCTTAATTTGCCATGAAAACTCCATTCTGTGGCCTTTCAGGGGATGTCAACCAGCTAATCTCTCCCATTTTGTCCAGAGAAATTCCTGGGCCTTTTAGAACAAGTTTCTGAGGGCATTCAGGGCCGACCATGGACGGGCAAACAGCGATCTCCAAAGGCTAATGAATTTAGAATTAGTGATTTTCTATCCAAGGGACTTAAATGAATGCAGATCACTTTAAACAGTGTGACAAATTGCTTTATGGAGTGCAATGGACACTATTTAACCCTCTCCACCCTCCCCCCCTCCAGCCCAGGAACCCCCTTGTTCCACATCCCACTTTTTCCCAGGTTGGCTTAGAAAGGGAGGCTTGTAAAAGATTATGCACCAGCTCTCCTCCACCCCGTTCCATGGGGTATATGCACCCCACAGGGCCTCAGTCAAGGGGCGTTGTGCTGCACACCCCATCAATGAAGATCTGTGAGTGAAAAGGCTCTGTGTGTGAGGTTAGCAGGGGCGCAGTTTCGAATCCCCAAAAGATCTCTGCTTGGATCAGGCCAGGGGTTCTGTCTAGTCTGGCGGTCATGTTCTCACAGTGGCCAACCAAATGCCTGTGGGAAACCAGCAAGCACACAATTTTCAACTCTGGACTTGATGACCATTTGCCTCTGTGTGTGTTGTTTTGTGTTCCTGCAAAATAAATATGTTTATTTCCCCAGAACCACAAGGACTAGAAACTTAATTTGCTTTTAGGGGAAGGGTCATAGCTCAGCGGTAGAGCACCTGATTTGCACGCAAAAGTTCCCAGGTTTGACCCTGGATGGCATCTCCAGGTAGGGTTGGGAGGGAAACCCCGTCTGAAATTCTGGAGAGCTGCTGCCAGTCAGTGTAAACAAAATGGAGCTGCAGTATGTGGAGCTCCCTGTGTTCCTCAGCTCAGCTGGTAATGTGCATTAACTTCACTTAGCTCCAACTGTGGCAGTTATACATTTGAGGGGTGGGGGCTCCAGCTTATTCTGCTGAGAGGGTCCCCAGACAAGTCTTGCCCTGATGGCACCACTGATTAGGGGGAGGGTGTGCAAGCCCACTGGAAAGGGGTGGGCCAACAGAGCTGCTTTGAAACAAAAAAAGGGCCCCATGAATGTGGACGAAAGAGAGCTGTTTTTCTCACTGCCCATGCAAGGAATAGGGCAAGACTTGTGCACAGCAGATGTCTAGACCCCACTCAGCAAAATGAGCAGGACCCCACTCCCAATGCAACAGGGCTGGACTTATCTTATTTTGAAGTCCCCATAAAACTATTTAGTTCAGATTTGAATCAATGCACAACTGGAACACAAACATTGCTTGTATACCAGTCCAGATCTTAGGACTATCTACCTCAGTATTGTCTACACTGACTGGCAGCAGCTTCCCAGGGTTTCAGATTGGGTGCCTTCCCAGTTCTACCTGGAGATGCTGTTGGTGACTGAACCTGGGATCTTCTGTACTCAGAGTGGATGCTCTGCTGCTGAGCTGCAGCCTTTCCCTATAACTAAGGACCTAGTCCTCATGGTTCTGAATAAGCAAGTGATTAAAACAAAAAGTGATGTCTTACACTGAGTCAGACCCTGGGTCCAGCTAGCTCAGTATTGTCTACACTAACCACCATCAGCTCTCCAAACTTTCAGGTGGGGCATCTTCCCTGCCTTCCCTGGAGATGCCATTGTGGTGGTGGTGGGTTCAGCCTGGGCTTTCTGCACTCATAGCAGATGCTCTTCCACTTATCCACGGACGTTCCCCCTTCCCCTGAAGTGGAACTTAAAGTTTCAGTGGGGACATCTTAACCAATTGGTTAACCAATGCATACTTTTCCTTGAGAAAGCCACACCCAGGAGCCCCCAATACTCTTGCTTATATCCAACAGTGAGTCTACTCTGAGTAAAACGCAGTGGGCTATAATCCTCTGCCAACATATTCCACGATAACCCCAATTCACAGCTACCCCAAACATCCGCACACCTCTCTAAGTTGGCGACTGAGGGCCAAGTGATTGTGCTTTTGGGGTCTGTGGTTGGGTGGTGCGGCAAGGGGGACCTATGTATTCCACGTACCCTCACATGGGCATTGTGTTCAGCGTGATTTGTAGACGTGTGTCTGTGTGGATTATCATGAAAGCGTGTGCATTCCTAGTATGTATGGCTGGTTCCTGGCAGGGGTCTGTGGGGTCATCAAGATAAGACTTTGAGGACACTCATCAGGGTTCCACTCAACAGAGAAGGGTCCCCCACACACTACAGTGATGGTTTGTGACAATTGTGTGTCTCTGTGTGTTTGTAGGGTGTGTGTGCGTGCGTGTGATGGGCAAATTGGTAACTGGCCCATTTCCTGAATGTGGAGGCTACATTTCCAGAGCGTAAGTGATTTTAAGAGCATATAGGGAGAGCCTTGATGGATCAGACAAAATGGTTGATCTGCTTTAAGATCCTGTTTCCAATGGAGGACAGCCAAATGCCAGGTTTAAAGGGACAGCCCACCCCATTCTTTCTTCTTGGCGCCTGATATTCAGAGGTAAGCATTTTTTTAAAAAAATGATTGCTGTAACCTTATGGCTAAAGAATAACGCAAATCTCTTCAAGAGAACATAGCTTGGAAGCACACTGTTCCTCCATGCATTATGCTGATGTGGCTCACGCTATCACCTGCTTTTGTGGTGTGCTGAGGTGCTCTATGGGTGCTCAGTGTTTATTTATTTTATTTTACTAATTAAATTTGTATACCACCCATCATCTGTAGATCTCAGGGCGGTTCGCAACATAAAATACAAAATAAAAACACGACATGCATAATAAAAACAAGAACAAAAACCACAAACCAATAACATTTAAAACACTTAAAAAGTGCATAAGATGTTAATCAGCCCAAGGCCTGGTTGAAGAGGAACATTTTTGCTTGGCGCCTAAAGGTGTATAATGAAGGTGCCAAGCAAGCCTCTCTGGGGAGAGCATTCTGTTATGTGTATATGATGTACTTTGTTACAGAGACAAGGCTTGAGCTGTGGAATCCAAAATATGTTCAAACATTACTTACAAGTGAGGCTTGGGATAAAATGTTTGCACCCACCCGTGCCCTTCACCATAATACTCCATTCCTTTCCTATTTTTCTTTCCATTAGCTTTATTTCCCATGGTTCTCATTTGTACACAAGAGGGATGTGCCTCTTTTAGTTTTCTTAAAATGGTTTTCATACTTCTGCAAACTTCGTATTGGCTCCACTTCTGGATCAGCAGTCCTCTCTTGTCTCCATTGCTGTGTTGGCGTCTTAGCTGGAGAAGTCCAATCGCCTCTTTAAAAGGGACGTGTGTTTGCAACGGGGACTGCCATGTAGGTTTAACGGAGTGTGTTTTATAGATAGTACAACTGCTCCTGTGCTGTCTTGCACTCCTGGCTTTTGATCATCTACGCACTGGAATGAATAGGCTGCGTTGAACTAAGTTCTCACTCAGGGGATAGATCTAACATAGTCAATCTCTCCCAATTTAAAAGGGCTTACGCACGTGCACACACCCAAAATAATAATAATAATAATAATAATAATAATAATAATAATAATTCTCCACAATTGCACCATACTTTTAACGCACATTTAGTGCACATTTCAAGCACGTGGCTCCCCCAAAGAAACATGGGAACTGTAGTTTACCCAGAACCCTCCACAAACTGCAGCTCCCAGGATACTGGGTGGGTGGGAGAAGCCACATGATATAAAGGTGCATTAAACAGGCTTTAAATATACATGGTGGGCATGGTCTGTTTAATCCAAGTGGAGTGATACTTCCATAATAATGTAACCTGGACTAGTCTCTGCCACAGGGTGCTTCTAAATTTAGACAGAGAAGGAGATGACAGAGGAAAGGTTTGAGAATAATGGTGGTGGTGGGGTTTTGAGCATGAGTCAGTGCACCCAGTTCTGTGATGCATTATGCATATGGATGGGGCAATGAGTGAATTCTCCCAGAGGAATTTATATACTTTGGGTTAGGCTGTGTGCACACTGTACATGCAAAGCACACTAATAATAATAATAATAATAATAATAATAATAATAATAATACCAGAAACTGTAGTTTCTGAAGGGAACTGTGATGGGAACTGTAGTTCTGTGAGGGGAAAACTAGAGTTCCCAACATTCTTTTGTGTAGGCAAAGGGGCATCTGTTCACAATTCTTTCAGGGGTGTTCCCTTTGTATGAATGTGCACCATCCTTACGTGTCTTGTGACCCCTTTAAGAACTAAAATCCTGTCTAGAAACCTTTTTATAAACCAACAAATCAAGAATGGATTGGGTTTTACACTGGTCTTTCATTTGGGACCCAGTGTACCTCAATCCTACTTCTTCTATTGTGGCACCCACAACTTTGGAACTCCCTGCCCATTGAACTCAGGCAGCCATTTTTGTTGTAATCTATTTTCAGCGCTTGCTAAAAATATTTTTATTTAGGCAAGCCTCCCCAGAGAGACATATAATGTGTCTTTCAATCTGGTTTTTTAGCTTTTCCTTGATTTTAATTATTTTTTTAGGTTTCAAATAGTTGCTTTGAACTGCTTTTTAAAAAACCTGATCATTTCATAATTTTATAAACTGCTTTTGTTCTTCTTTACAATCAAGTGTCATATGCACTTTATGAACTGGAATGAAAAATGCATAATTATTCTTCCAGCCTGCTCCTATGGCCCTTAATGCAAAACAGTAATGCAGCCATAACCCCCTGGTATTCTCCAGGGACTCTGGCTGTATATATGCTTCATCTTACTCTGCATCCAGAGCACTCCCTTCACTTGTTTGGGAAGTGGTATACACAGTGCTTTTTTTCCTTAAAAAAATATGTTTAGGGGTACTCTCATTTTCCTACTCATATTGAAATACTGCCCCTCAATGAGGCCAAACTTAGATTCACAAAATGTTTAGGGGTATGTGTCCCCCTGCGTCCCCCCAGAAAAAAAGCACTGGGTACACACATGACATTAACCCCCATCCATATCTATCCTGTCCTTTCTTAGGAAATGCTGCATTTTGATGCATCACCCTCTAAAAAACCCCAGATTCAATCCAAATTGTGAAAAAGAATGGTCTCAGTGCATTTTAAGCCAGTAATGTGTGCACACAGCACCAGCCTGCTTTAGCACCAAACACTCTCACCTAAATCAGTCCCTAGATCAGGTTGCGTTTCCAGCTTGGGTACCACCAGCACAATTATGCAATTTGCTAGATTTCTGCCTGCACCAGAGAGGTGAGCGCCTCTTTTTAACCCGCCTCACCTTTAAAAAAGCATCTCTTCGAAGAGATGACAATGGAAGCAAAGTGGCAATGAACTGGGAGAGAGCTCTCGGTTTCACTGTCAGCTGCTCATATTACTGGTACACGAGCCTGTTGCCTTCCTCCCACTATGGAGATATGGGATCCATTTTCCCCGGGCTCTTTTCCTGACCCATCCCAAGTGTTCTGTGTTTTTTTTCCTTGCATCCTCTGGACAGTGAGAATTGTGAATGGGAAGGCAATTGCTGTTAAACCTGATAGCTATGCTCTTCCACCACTACTGGAGGCAGCAATGCTTCTGAATGCTGGTTGCTGGAAACCACAGGACGGGACAGTGCCCTTGAACTCAGGTCCTGCTTGTGGGCTTCCCACAATGGGCATCTGCTCAGCCCCTGTGAGAACAGGATGCTGGACTAGATGGGCCTTTGCAGAGCTGTAGCTACAGGGGGTGGGGTGTGTGTGAAGCATTCAGAGGGGCACCATTGAGGCTCTCAGCCTGTGTATGTGTACACAAATGCTTGTGTGTGTATGTGCACGCGCGCGCCAAACTGGGTCTTTGACCCAGGTGAAATAAAGCCTAGTTTCGCCTCTGGATCTTGGCCTGATCCAGCAGCCGGGCTCTTATACTTTGGAAGATACAAGCAACCCATTGCATGATAATGATAAGACACTGAATGGCTGGTCCTATCATTAGGCAAAGTGGGGTGTCTGCCTTAGGTGGCTGATGCGAACAGTGGCAGTAGCAGAACCTCAAATCATGATTTTGAGCCCCCCCCCCGCCTTTCAAATGCCCAATGTACAAAAACAGGTGTTGTTTTTGGGACTCTGGATGACAACTCTGTTGTGGTAGTTCTGTTGTTATTCCCATATTGCAAATTGGGGACAGCTGAGTTTGAGAAAAGGTATGGGGGGGGACACCCACTGATGTTAGTGGAATTTTTAACCAGGAGCAAGAACTGAGGATTGTTGAAAATTCATGACAAATCTCTCAGCTTTGCTAGCTAACCATACCCTCAATTTACAGAGGCAGTATAGCCAAGATGTTCAGAGATGACAGACTTTGCCTTTGCAACCTGCTTATAAGGGCTCAGAGACATCTGCTGGCCACTGGCGGAAACGGGATACTGGGCTGCTTTGATCCAAAGATGAGGCAGTTCCCATTGCTCTGTTCCTGCTTGCTCCAAATGCTGGGTTACCCAAAGGGCAGCCTAAGCACGTTGCGTGTTGCGTTTCCATTTTTGTAGATTGTTATATTTTGCAACACAGGGATTTGTGCTTGTTTGGAGCTCTAGTGAAGCAGGGGCACCAATAAAAAAGGATAAAAAAACAACAATTGAAGTACAGTAATCATCATGGGGGAAATCAGAAATCTGTGGACTTCCTTACACTCTATTCCACTGAATTGTTTCAACTGGATTTTGAAAAAATTTGCAACTAATTATTGCTGTTTTGAATTTTATTGTGTTGTTAGCTTCCTTAGTGGGTTGTGCAAACTGCTATTGTGAATAATGCTTTTTATAGTGTAGGGTGGGGAGCAATTTGGGGCCCCCAAAAAAAGTTTGGGAACCACTGGTGTAGCTTAACTTCTTTCTCTCCCTTTTCTCTTTCTCTCTGATGCACAGAGGTCCAGAAGTTATCCAGCTTGGTGCTGCCTTCAGAAGTCATTATTGCCCAGAGTTCCATCCCTGGAGAAGGACTGGGCATCTTTTCTAAGACCTGGATCAAAGCGGGCACAGAGATGGGACCTTTCACTGGCCGAATCATCTCCCCAGAGCACGTGGACCTTTGCAAAAACAACAATCTGATGTGGGAGGTAAAGAAGCAAGGATGTGTGCATGTGTGTGTCCACATGAGAGAGGAGGGTGGCTCTTCTTGGAACAGGGTGGGGAAGCCATAGCTCTCCAGATATTGTAGGACTCCAACTCCCATGAACCCCTGCAGCCAGCATGGTCAATGGTCCAGGAATGATGGGAGTTGAAGTCCAACAACATCTGAAAGTCCACAGGTCTTCTATCCCTGAACAAAGAGATGGGATGCAAGAGATGGAAGAATGCCTCTTTTTTCAACAGGCATTCCCCCATTAGGAAGGGGAAAGAAGGGATGCCAGGGATTGAACCATGGACATTCTGCATGCAAAGTGGATGCTCCAGCTCTGAGCTACGTCCCTTTACTTAGGGTTGCGGAACAGCCCATAATATGTATACTTGGCCTTGTATTTCCTTTTATCCTCCCATTCCTGATGACAGAGATTGAGGCCATTTGGAGCAGCAAACACTCTTAACAATGGACTAGTCTACAGCCCACAATTTCCACAAATTGATGCTAGTCCAGCGTATAAAAACAGGCACACCTGTCATATTAGAATGGCAAGATCACAATGCTTCAAGTGTGAGTGATATGTGCTTTGATTTCCAGAACAAATAAAAGTTTATTCAGAAGTCTACTGAGAGACATCCTGCATTGCAGGGGGTTGGACTAGATCATGGGTAGGCAAACTAAGGCCCAGGGGCCGGATCCGGCCCAATCGCCTTCTAAATCCGGCCCGTGGAGGGTCCGGGAATCAGAGTGTTTTTACATGAGTAGAATGTGTCCTTTTATTTAAAATGCATCTGGGTTATTTGTGAGGCATAGGAATTCATTCATTCCCCCCCCCCCAAAAAAAAATATAGTCTGGCCCCCCACAAGGTCTGAGGGACAGTGGACCAGCCCCCTGCTGAAAAAGTTTGCTGACCCATGGACTAGATGAAAGGCCTGGGAAAAGAAGAATGTTTTTGCCTGACACAAAATGTGCCAGGGGAGCTTCCCTGGGGAGAGCCTTCCACAAACGGAGAGCCACCGCAGAAAATATACATTCTTGTGTTTCCACCCCCCAAGGCCTCTTGTAGATGAGGCAACAAAGAATGGCTTCAGGTGAAGCTTGCAGGGTCTAGAGCGGTTCATATGGGGAGAGGCAGTCCTTGAGGTATTTAGAGACATTGTACCTGAGAATATCACTTGCGGGGGTGGGCAAACTTCCAGAGGCGTTGTTGCCTTCAGCATCCATTTATGGGCCTTCTCAGAAGACTCTATGATTATGAACTAATGCAGCTATTAGGAACACAGGGAATGCCTGTGGGAAAGAATGAGTCAGAAGGAGGCGGTGGAATGGATGGCTCTGTCACACAAGCAGACTAGGTTGCCATAATAGACGTGTATAAATTTATGCCTGGCATGGACAAAGTGAATAGAGAAAAGCTTTCCTTCCTCTCTCGTGATGCTAGAACACATGGGCATCCAGTGAAGCTGAATGTTGGAGGATTCAGGACAGATCAAAGAAAGGACTTCTTCATGCAGCTCTTGGTTCAACTATGGGACAAGGCTATCCATGGCTACCAGCCACAGTGGCTAAATGCTCTGCATTCATGGCCAGAGGCAGTAATGCTTCTGAATACCCAGTAGCTGGAAGCCACAGGAAGAGAGGGTTGCTGTTGCACTCGGGTCCTGTTTTGTAGGCTTTCCGTTGGAACATCTGGCTGGCCACTGTGAGAAAAATAAGTTTTATGTAGGGTGCAGAAAGATTTAAAAGCCCAATTTTTTTAAAGCCTTGATGCTCCTGATAATTTTCTACAACTTTTCCAACACACTGATGATACCTTTTCTGGGGTGGGATAACCTGGATGCATCTATTCAGATGCGGTAGGTGGGTGTGATTCATGGACTGAAACCCTCTTGCCCTTCTTTCCAGGTCTTCAATGAAGATGGAACTGTCCGTTATTTCATTGACGCCAGCCAAGAGGACCATCGCAGCTGGATGACATACATCAAGTGTGCCAGAAATGAGCAGGAGCAGAACCTGGAGGTGGTCCAAATTGGGAACAGCATCTTTTACAAGGCCATTGAGGTAAGGGTGTTACGGACAAGGGAATGGGTGAGAGCAAAAATACTTGCCTTCAACCTAAGTTGCTGATGCTTCTTCGGACTTTTTATTCTTCTTCTGGTGCTGGGGAGTTCAATGTAGAAACATAGGACTGAATCCAATGTAGTGCCAAGGGAAAGCAATTTACTGGTATACTTGTTCTGCTGCTGAAATCCAAAGGCACTTTGTCATTAAACTAGGATGACTTTAGAAGGGGACTGGGCACATTTGTGGCGTGTAGAGCTATTCATGGCTACTAGCCACGATGGCTATGCTCTGTCTCCACAACCAGAGGCATAATGCTTCTGAATTCCAGTTGCTGGAAAACAAAAAAGGAGAGTGATCTTGGGCTTGGATCCTATTTGCAGGTTTCCCCAAAGCATCTGCTTGGCTACTGTGAGAACAGGATACTGGACTGGTTGGGCCACTGGCCTGATCCAGCAGGCTCTTCTTTGAAATCTCGGAAGCCAGAGGGGGCGGCTCTTTGGAATTCTTATTGGAAATTCTATTTTGTTGTGGACTTTTAGGTGTTTGACACAATATGCTTTTCCCTGTACAAGTTTTTCTGCTGCCTTTGATTGGTTAGTTAGCTAAGTATTTTTATTTATTTACTTGATTGGTGGGGGGAGCTACCCCCTGCTCCCCCTGGCTACACCCATGTTAAGAGGCTATCCACTTTTTAGCTTTGCCTCTTATATAAGGTGCAGCTGGGAACATCTTGCATAATTTCTATAGGAGAATGGACTGTTAGGGCAAACAGGGAGGTGCCCCATCAACTCCAGTCTGCCCTCAGCCAGCCCTTACCTGTCTACCTTCTTTCTTAAATTTAGTCCATGGAACGGAACTGGCTACCAGCTTCTTCCTCCTGAGTGTCAGAATTGCCTTTGTAGAACTCCGCCGGGAGGAGGAAGATGGGGAGAAAACTGGAATCCATCAGCTCTGCCCCTCATTGGCTCTGGCGCCACCTATCGTTGCGCTTCCTGCCTTACACCATACCAGTTCCAATGGGTGGCAGCCACAACTGCCCACTTCTTTCTCATTTGTGCATGTGTCCATCAGAGATTGCAACTGAGGACTTCAGTTTAGGGGGTGGGGAGCTTTTTGCCTTCCTGATGTAGCCAAGCTACGTTGTCCACCAACCACTGAAGCCGAACAGTCAAGGCTGAGGAGAGCTAGAGTCCAACAACATCTGGAGGGCTGGGGGTCACTCTACTGCTGGCTTTAGGTGATCTATCTGTTTCACTTTAGTGGACAAGTGAAGCTTTTCAAATGTGGGGAAATGCTGGAACCTGAAGACCAGACACAGTGAGCATCTACCCCTGCAGCATATTCTGAAATGCAACACACACACACACAGATGCAAACACAGCCTACTCACACCCAAGTGCTAAGAACAGTTATTATGCGCCATCTTTCATGTCTGGGGTTTTGTCTCCTAATGTGAAAATGATAGTTAAGATTTTAGCAACACTTGTAGGTTTATTTTTGGGGAAGGGGGAGGTTCTTTTCTCCTGCAGAAGATCTCTCTGATGCCTTTTGCCATTTTGCTACTTAGCTTTCGTAAAAGAAAATAACTGCTCTCTGTGTGATGTAGTGGAATGTGAGGGTGTTTTTGCAGAGAAATTGCACCACCTTTCTCTGCAAAAGGCTGGTGTAACCTTTTCATCCAAGCCTGGAAAATGTTTCTTTCTTTTCTCTTTTGTTTGGCACCAGAATTGATATTACAGTTAGCACTGGGCAAGCCTCGGTGAGGAGGCTGTTCCCAGAAAGGTGGGGAGGCAGTGTTAAGGAGGCCCCCTCTCTGGTCACCTGATTTCAGATAACCTCTTGTATGTGATGGATATTTCAGAGTGGAGAGGATGCCTGTTTTAAAATGATGCTTTCCATCTACAGTTTATATATATATTTTAAACTGCTGCTGTTTGCCTGGCAGAAGAGGCTAGCTCCTTTTCTATTTCAAAAAGGCTATCCTCTTCTACTAGGTGCAGCCAAAAGATTAAACATATTTTTCGCTCTATAACACGCACCCGACCATAACACGCACGTAGTTTATAGAGGAGGAAAATCCGTCGGCATGCCACCCGTAGGCATTCCCTCCATAACACGCACAGACATTTCCCCTTACTTTCTAGGAGGAAAAAAGTGAGTGTTATGGTGCAAAAAATACGGTAAATATCTCCTGCAGGAACGATTATGGCATGTCTTAGATTATCCTTTTTTCTCCAACTGATTACTCTAATTCAAGGGTGGGCAAATGGCCCTCCAGGTCTCACTTTCACGCCCTTGAGCTCTTCTTATAAGGGCCATATCCCTCAATGGCCTTGCTTGAGGGAATTTGAGGTCTGATAATGCCTCTTCTGGTTTCCTGGATGGAGGACAGAGAAACTAGACAACAAAACAAAGGGGCATTTTTACATGCATTGCTCCATTCACTTTTCCCTCTGGACCCACCTACCACTGTCATGTGGCCCTTGGAAGGTCACCCAAAATAGAATGCAGCCCTTGGGCTGAAAAGTGTTCCCCACTCCTAATCTAATTGGTTAAGCATTGCAGCCCTTAAGCACAGGGACTGACACTTTGGACATATCATAATATAGAATAATGGTTAGAAGGGTATCAGCACAATCCTCGCAACAGCTGACCAGACGCACCGGCAAACAGGACCTGAGAACAAAAGCTCTCCCCCCTCCTGTGGTTTCCAGCTACTGGCACACAGAAGCATTGCTGCCTCCAGCCAGGGAGGCACAGTCTAGCCATCATGGCTAGTAGCCATGGAGAGCCTCCTCTTCCTCCATAAATTTTTCTAAGCCTCTTTTAAAGCCGTTCCCCCTCTTCTCTCTCTATAGATGATTCCTCCGGATCAAGAATTGCTCGTTTGGTATGGGAACTCCCACAATACCTTCCTGGGGATCCCTGGAGTGCTGGGACTTGAGGAAGAGCAGAAGAAGAGTAAGCACGGTGAGGAGATGGTTGAATTCTGCTCAGGCTTGGCATTGTATAAAACTTGCCTTTCTTAAGATTTCCCTCTGCCAGTTTGCGGGATTTGCGGGGTGGAGTGGGGAGGAAGTGGGAATCAGTCCCTCCTGTTTCTCTCTCTCTCTCTCTTTTAAAAAAAAGTAATTAGAAGAAATATATACAAAACAAATACAAAAAGCAGTGCAGTATATCTGAGAAGAGACTTAATAATAGGTTGGTAAAGTACTTAAGACCACCAGGAAAGTAAAATTCCACGCTGTACAGAGGAAAGGGAGTCTCACGTGTCTAATGCACATAAGATGGTATCCCACCAAACCACACAGAATTTTTCAGGGTCCTTTGAGCATTTTGACATGCTATTTATGAGTTATTCTTTTTCCAGCTGATGCTGAGTGCCACATATTTTTAATACCATCTGTTGTAAATGTTTTAGGTATCCCTGGGGGGAAAGAAAGGTGTAACCATTTTTATCCTGCAATGCAGACATGCACTTTAATTCTTGTTGTTCGTCAGTTGCAGCATCACAACTTGTGTGTTTGGGGGTGGGGTAATCTCCTGATGGAGGCCCGCCACTTTGTATCTTTTCAGGGGGAGCCTTTAAATAAAATTGATAAAACTCTTAACGTTTAATCTTGCTGCTGTGTTTCAAACGAATGCATCAACTGGGCCGCTGCCATTTTTAATGCTTTTATCTTACTTTGCTGGGGCTTGCTGGAATGCAATCCCCCCTCAAAATATTTTCTTATTTTCACTTATTTATACAAGAAGCGACAATCAATATTCAGCAATTCCTGCCTCCTGCACAGAAGCACCAAATATCTAGTTAATTACATTCAACTTTCAATTTATAAACAAAGATATCACTCTGCAAAGTGCCATATGTCCTTGGAGGCCTGTAACCATGTCCCATTAATGCTGCATATGTAATAAAACTATACCAGGTTTCTTGCCTGTTCGACTCTCTCACATATGGGTTGCCAGTTTATCCATCGGCATTAAGTTCCAGAGTTGTGAGATGCAGATCTCAAACAGGTCTGCACTGATAGAGTCTTCCAATAAAAATCCAGGGCATAATTGTGCCCACAGTAGGTCTTTGAAGCTATCAAGGAGAAGTATTTATACAGAGGAAAGGAGAGAAGTGGTTTCTAATTTTGGGAATCTGAGGGCATGCAATGAATTTTTAAAAGATATTATTTCATTCGGGCTGTGTCTTTTTAAAGTTTTCGTTCCTGTTGTATATAGAGTGGTACTGATGTTGCTGCACGACCCTCCATGATAAATATTAATTGCATTGTTTATTTCATTAATGACATACATATAGAATATGGGCTTGATCCGTCCCCATCTGTGGGCTCACCTGCTCCGGGCATGAGTAACTTCCAAGGTAGGGTGCTCCTTGGGAGACGAGGGATGGCTGGAGGGGGTGAACCGGAGGGTGACAGTGACCTCCCGTGTGCAAAATGGCAGCCCCTGCACTGCACATGAGCTACTGAGGCCAGGCAGTGTGAGGGAAGAGGGCTCCTTTGTGGGGATGGATCAGGCCCTATAGGATTATATAATTTTTTATTAAAATCAGGGGCTCAATATCTCATTGATTATTTCAGGAGTGGAGTAATGCAATGTGCTCTAAGTGGGCCATCCCTCACACTTGTCCCAGAAGTTGCAATTGGTGCAGAATGCTGCAGCATGATTGCTGACAGGAGTAAGGCCATATCAGCATATAAAACTTGCACTCAGAGATCACTGGTTGCTGATTTGCTACCAGGCCAAGTTCAAGGTGTTACTATTAGTATATAAAGCCCTTAGCAGCTTGCACCCAGCTTACCTGCAAGGTCACAAGTAGGCCCATTCAACTGCTTCAATCTGCAGAACAGGCCCTGTTACAGGAGCCACATAATACTCATTCCAGATTTGTAAGAAATCAGATCTTTTAGTGTGGCAGCACCCACACTTTGGAACTCCCTGCTTAGTGAGAACAAGCAGGTGCTTTCACTGTATTCTTTTCAGCACCTGTTAAAACCATTTTTGTTTAGGGAAGCCTACCCAGACACAAAGAAGTGGCTTTTAGCTTATTTATTGTTTTTTAAAAAAGTTTTAAATAATTGATTTTAACTATTTTTTTTACTGATTATTGAATTATTTTATTCTTTTTGTAAACAATTTTGGGGATATATTTTTTTTACAGTCAAGTGGTGTGTAACTTGTAATAATAATAATTAAAATTAATTGTTCACTCTCACCAGCCTTCTGAGTACATAACATGTAGGACTGCACTGTAAAACCTTTTTATCCCCTGAAAAGGCATTCTTATTCACCAGATTTTATCTAGAAAGTCACAACCCGAATGAAATAATATCTACTCCCCTCACAGAGCTGCAGCTATCACGGTGGTTTAAACCAGGCATAGGCAAACTCGGCCCTCCAGATGTTTTGGGACTACAACTCCCATCATCCCTAGCTAACAGGACCAGTGGTCAGGGGTGATGTGAATTGTAGTCTCAAAACATCTGCAGGGCCGAGTTTGCCTATGCCTGGTTTAAACAATTCCTCTGGGAACTGTAGCTCTGGGAGGGAAATAACAGCGCCCTGAACAAACTACAGCTCCCAGGATTCTTTGGGGGAAGTGTTTAAAAAGCGGTATGAAACTATTTTAAATATATAGTTACAGATGAAGCCTAAGTGTATAAAATGATGTTTTGTTTGGGAGTGGGGTTTGTTGCTGGAAATAACCTAAACCTCTCCCTCTTGCCCTTGCAGAGGACTTCCACGCAGCTGAAGCAGGTGCCAGTTCCACTGGCCGCATGCGCTGCGTCATCTGCCACCGCGGATTCAACTCCCGCAGCAACCTGCGCTCCCACATGCGCATCCACACCCTGGACAAGCCCTTTGTCTGCCGCTTCTGCAACCGCCGCTTCAGCCAGTCCTCCACCCTCCGCAACCACGTCCGGCTCCACACCGGCGAGCGCCCTTACAAGTGCCAGGTCTGCCAAAGTGCCTATTCCCAGCTGGCTGGCCTGCGGGCCCACCAGAAGAGTGCCAGGCACCGGCCCCCCAACGGCTCCCTGCAGTCGCATTCGCCGGCCCTGCCTGTGCCGCACCCCACCTCCCTTGCTCACCACATCCCCACCATGGTGCTGTGAGGTCGGGAGGAAGCCCCCTGGCACTGCCGTGAACTGGTGGGCACCAAGCCATTGGTGAGCGCGCAGGGGAAAGGGGCAGGGGGATTTTTGTGGTGGACCCATCCAGCAGCGGCTTCTAGTGGGGCTTGGCAAATGGAACTTCCATCTTCAGGCACACGTCTACCATCTGAACAAGAGAAGGGGGGGCAGGGCGGGGCCTCTGGGCCCTGCTTTCAAGATTCCCAGCAGCCTTTGGCTGCCCACTGTCAGAAACAGAGCACTGGGGAGGGATTAATGGACCTTATGGTCTGGTCGGGAATGATGAGGGGATTCTGCTCTGGCAAAGTCTCATTATTCCTAAGTGTGAGAACTAGGTGGGGGACTCTCTTAATTTTTTATTTTAGTATTTCAATATTTCCATCCAAGTTCCTTGGGTGATTTCCACCATCTTGGTTTCTTGTTCATGATGTGAGGCCTGTATGGTCCTCCCTATTTTGCCCATTGACTCAGGCATCCAAGTTAGATATATTTCTGGGGACGAGATAAGAGGCTGAGTGTAAGATGAAGCCATGGCAAAAATGGAGAGAAAAGTAAATGGTAGAGGAATAAGCACTTCTTCACATCATTCTTAAGTTTAAAGCAGGAATAGCGAACGACATGTTGCTGGACTCCATTATCCTTAACTGTTGGTCATCCTCCAGAGCTAGGCAAGGTGAGATCTTATGGCAGCAGATCTAGACTTGCCATATGTCAGGAAAATTCCTGGCATGTCCTGGTTTGCAGGTGTAAAAATGGCGTTGGGGGGGGGGGAAATTTTGCCAAATCGTTAAAATGTCAGAGAAAACCAGGATGTAGGGCAACACAATGGAAAAAGCAGCGGAAACAGCTCAAAAAGCTTAAAATCACTATTATTGGGTTAGGTTTCCTCAAAAAAGCTCAACAATTTTGGGGTCTTCCTAAAGAAAGCTCACAACTTTGCGGGTGTCAGGAATTTTAAGCAGATCCCAATGTCAATATTTCTCCCCCCCTCCCTTGTTCCTGAAGTAGATCTTCCCTCCCCCCTTCTTCCTTGGCAGGGAGGGGTGCCATTTTGGAGTCAGCTTCAGGTGTCACCACATCTTGGGCTAGCCCTGCCATCCTTGCTGCAGAGGCTGATGGGAGATGGAGTCCAGAGGTATCCTGAGGCCACCACATACCACACATGGCTATTCTAGAGGTTTGGTGGTAGTTATCAAGTGATCCCACTTCTCTTCTGGATCCGACAATACCTGCCCACACACTTACAGGCACCTGCACTCCATTATCCTGTAGTAGAATTCAATCCCAGGTTTCTGAATTGAGCTCTGGAGTACTTAACAGGTAGTTGGTTGGGGTGGGGGACTTCATGATTGGTGAACTGGACAGGGTTCTGGGCTCTTGGACTCTTCACACCTTCTGCAGCTCTGAATTCCAGTTGACCCCTGTTGCTTTCTGCCGTAGATGTGAATTGTTATCTCCACTGAAAAGCTTAATACTCTCTTTGACCTCTGGTGAAATTCTTATGGATCAGCTATTGACAAGAGTTTCAGCACCACTATAATCCCAGGCTAACTGCTCCCATCACAGATGGACTGTGAAGTAGGAACATAACTTTAGAACAAATCAAACTATTTGTCCATCAGTATTGTCTACTCTGACTGAACCTCTCTCCATCTCAGTCCTCTTTCTCTCTCCATGGCAATCAAGATTGTTTGTAAACTCTGCATCCAATAAAGGAGGCATTTGTTTCTGTTCTGTTTTTGTAAAATATACATTTTTTTGTAATAGTACCTATTGATGATGATATCTATTCCTATTGTAAGGAGATGATATATAGAGTTGTCTCACAAATGGTGTTCGACTTCCATGAAATGCTGGTCACTTTAACATTGTAAATATAAATCTGTGTAAAACGCTATTTGATATTATATATAATTTGATTGTATTATGTACACAGTTGTATATACATCTTTGTACCTCTCTCATTCTCTCTTGTATTATAAATAATAATAATAATAAAAACAACCCACCACAAATTACTGGCGATGGAAGATATGTAGATACTTCAGAGTTTACATTATTTGATTTTTTTAGAATTGGTGTGATTCGAAGTCCCAGATTAAAACCGCTTCCCTGCCATGAATAATGGCAGGTAATTAATACCGGCGTACTTTACAGGGGCATTGTACAGATTTGTTCCTTTGTCCAAAGCATTTATACACGAGTCGCAGTTGCTTACTGGAAATAAGAATCATAGCACTGTAGAGTTGGAAGGGACCCTGAGGATCATCTAGTCCAACCCCTGCAATGCAGGAATATGCAGCTGGTCCATACAGGGATCGAACCTGAGTAGCGGGTGAGATGGCAATGTGGTGCAAATACATTGGTGCAACCTATCTGGCACTCCTGATGGTGAGTTTGCACTACACTGACCTCCCCACTGCCTTGCTTCAGTATAACTTAACTATAGCTTAAATAGTGCTATTCTTATAGAAAAAGAGATGCCAGAACTTACCATTAACACCTCCCTCATTCTCATAGAATGGCCATACATCCTTGGTTTAAAAACTTCCAAGGAAAGAGGAGGTGCCAGACACAAATAGTTCAGGTGTGTGTGTGTGTTTTTGTGTGTGGTGTTTGTATATTAAGGGACATGTAGTAAAATGTTGTGTAGAGAAACATTTGTGGGATATAAGGTAAAGTGAGAGCAGTGGGTGGGCTGTGAGAGGAGGATGGAACCTTGGGGTGTGCTGCGTGCTGATTGGCTGAGGATGGAGTGTGACAGGCAGGAGACAGTTGGGACAGGTGTGTGTGACAGTTAAAGGCAGTTGGGCTTTGGAGGAGGAGGGAGGAGGGAGAATCCAAGAAATGTTTGTGGCTTAGACAAGCTGATTTGTCTTAGGAGGGCAGTTTGGTCCCAGGGACGCCAGTTGCCAATCCCGATCTCCACAGGGCCTTGACAGTCTCATCTTTGGGAAGGAGCGAGGAATCTGCTCTGCTGAGGTCTTCCAAAATTTGGCAGTTGTGGTCCCAGCCAGTGTCAACAGATACAAAATCAGTTCCTTGTTATATACACATTCAAAAGAGCCAGACAAGGAGAAGGGTGAATTGTTGGCCCAGTTATCAAAAAGATCTCAGAAAATACTTTGGTCCAGGACCCTTTGTTTGGCGCTGTCCTGCCAAATATGCCTGTGGGTCTCAGGATCCTGGCATGGTGGGGAGGCACCCCTATGTGTACAAAATAAATTCATTGTGATGTCAAATAGCAACCATGTGCCATTTGCAGGGAGAGGTCCCTGGTGTGAGCCAAAAGAGAAGAGCTTTCTCCAATCTTATTCTTGTATCTGAACTTGCCTGGGAAGTCTCTTGTCACCATAGGCATAGCTGGGGGGCAGGGGGGAAGCTGCCCCTATCAATAAAAACCAATAAAAACACATAGCAAACTGAGGTTCTGGCCCCAAAATGAAAGCCCCCGCCCCTAACCAAAATCCTGGCTACACCCATGGTTGTCACTCTTTGTGGCCGGACTTAACTTGGCAAGATCTCCCTCTCCCCTGACTCAAGGTCTTTGATGAGGACTCCGTCTGGGTGGAAGGGAAAGGGAAAGAAGAGAACGCCACTTAAGGGATGGGAAACCCCTGGAGGTACCACACCCCACCCTCCAAAGCCTAAACTGCCCCTATTCTGTTGGCTACCAAAAGATGTTCATTTCAAGCCTGATTTCGGTGGGGGCGAAAGGTGAACCTGTGGGCACCAGAGGCGGTCTCTCCAGCCCCCAGGGTGCCTTTGGGGGGCATGTTGGCATGTCCTATCCAAGGACAGCCCCCCCCCCACTGCCTCCCAGAGCTTGGCTTTAAATGCCAAAGATGGTAGAGGCTGAGGTACCCTTCCCAAGTTCTCCTGGCCACATGAAGATCATCTTCCCAAGGGCTCCACCGTGAACCTCCTCAAAGAGTGGAGCTCCAACAGTGGGCCCTGGGCTGGCAACTCTGCAGGTGAAACAAAGGAAAAAGGTCAAAAATAAAGTCAAATACAAATTAACCACCTCTGCCTTCCTCCAAGTCTCCTCAAAGCAGAGGTCAGTCTCCTCCAGACTCCATTATCGTCAGAGTCTTACAGACCTCGCAATCGTCTTCCTCTCAGCAACAGAACAATTGCTCACCTGAAGGCTTAAAGAATGGATGGTTTTTTAAAATGCAAATATATTAGACATCAAAGTCTGGGACAATAGGTTCGGCTGGCACAGTTATCTGGGATATAATAAAGTTAAAATTCATAGACGATTCCTCAATCACATAAGAAGGAAATCTCTATTTACTGTATGGGAAAGAAATAAAAAATTACTGGAACCCAAAACCCCTTGGTGGTTGTCACCGGTAGAGGCAACAGCAGTGAAAAAGAAAAACATGGTTATCAACTGGCTAACATACAAGGAAATATTAGAAGAAGAAAACAACCAATTTAAAATAAAAAAATACGAAGAACTAAAGCAGGCATGTGTGAACTTACCACAATATTACCAGGTAAACAAAATTTTTAAATCAGACAAAAAAATTAATGGATTTGACACAAAGATATTGGATAATAATAATAATAATAATAATAATAATAAATTTTTATTTAAACCCCGCCCTTCTCAGTTTAAAAACTGGGCTCAGGGTGGCTAACAGGAACTATAAAACATTGATTAAAATACGACTTAAAAACAGCATAAAACAGCATAGAATACAACATAAAATGCAGCATCGATGTCAATAATATTCAAAAACTCAGAGTCATGGGGGGGGGACCCACTCAATAGACACTGAATGATCACCAGGGCTAACTGACTAAGTTGGTCCTACTAGGGCCAGCAAGGAGACCGGGGAAGAATTTAAATGTGGGGTCTCAGAAAGGGTTTCTTCAAGGGTTTCAAGAGGAAAGGGAAAAGGGAATAGAGGTTCAGGCTAATTCAAATTGAAGGCCAGGCGGAATAGCTCTGTCTTACAGGCCCTGCGGAAGGAAATCAAGTCCTGCAGGGCCCTAGTATCATGGGACAGAGCATTCCACCAGGCTGAAGCCGTCACTGAAAAGGGTGAAAAGAACTATTATTAAATAATAAAAATATATTATCAAAAACATACAGCTTATTATTGGATTGAAACTGTTGAATAGTGGAAAATATGGATGAAGGACACAGCTCTGTTGGATTCACAGGAGCGACAGTTTTCAATCCTTCTGGTGGCCCTGAGTGAGAACTGCAACTAATCTTAATACATAACACCCCTCCCCACCTAGATGAGGTGTTAGGCTCCCCCAATCCTTAATTGTTACAATCATATACCATATACGCTAACCACGGATTTGATTAGAATTACAGGTACTTCATACTGCGCAATCTTTCAGGTAGGCTGCACGTATATGGGTCCGGGTAGAACGCAGAGGTATCACTGGAGGGGCAGCCAAGCTGCTAGGGCCCAATGGCACGTCCCCCCCCCCCCCGGGGACGCAGGTGTATGGCTCGGTCGGAGGCTTCTATGTCGGCTTCTGCGGCGGAGGCTCTGCACTGCGGTAAGGTTTCTGGTACAGATGGGCTGTACGATGGAGTTTCCTCCCCAGCCTCACTTGTTTGAACTTCAGCGGTACTGCCCGGGCTGCCGGAGGCACTGTCCCCCCATCCCAATCCCCAGCCTGGGGGTGCAGTTGGTCAATGTTCCGGCGCCATATCCATCCACAGTCCAAAGCCACCTGATATGACTTTGGCCCTGTAACCCCAACCACCACAACTGGTACCCAGAGAACCTCCCCCGCATAGTTCTGGGCAAATACCTTCTCTTCCAGAATGAAGACACTTGGCATGCTAGCACAGCCTGGGGAATCTGTCACTGCGAAATCTGGGTGCAGTCGGTCGAGAGGAGATCGCAGGCGGCTGCCCATCAAAAGTTCGGCTGGGCTCCGGCCTGTTGTTGTGCACAGTATGATGTGTTGTACAAACAGGTACTAGGCTACCCATTCATGCCAGTCCTCTTGTGCCATACGTGCCAACGCTTCTTTAGCCGAGTGAACCATTCTCTCTGCCTGACCGTTGCTGGCTGGATGAAATGGGGCTGTCAGAGAGTGGCAGATGCCCCGGCCAAGGAGGTAGTGCTCAAATGTGCCCGACGTGAATTGGGCTCCATTGTCCGATACGAGAACATCTGGCAACCCATGTGTGGCAAAAAGCCTCTGCAGCACTGGCATAACAGCTTCTGAGGTGGTTGAGGACATTAAAACCACCTCCAACCATTTAGAATATGCATACACTACCACCATAAAAGTGTCCCACTAAATCGATTTAGTGGGAAAGGCCCCACTAAATCGATATGCACCCTTGACCTTGGTGCCTTGGGGTCTCCCATGAGTTCCCACGATGCATAGATGGATCAGGTCTTAACTCCTGGCATGCCTGGCACGATTCGACCCAGGATACGATGGCCTTGCCCATGCCCAGCCACCAAACAAAACTGTGTGCCAATGCCTTCATGCGCACAATTCCCGGGTGCCCAACATGGAGTGCATGAAGGACTTGCTGATGAAGCTTGGTTGGAATGATGACCCAGTCTCCCCATAGGAGACACCCCTGGTGAGCAGAGAGCTCGTGCTGCCGTTGAGTGAAATGCTGGAACTCCGGATCAGTTGGCCCTTTTGGCCACCCCCTCCACACCCAGTTGAGAATGCGGCTGATGGTGCGATCCTTGGAAGAATGGAGAGCGACGTCAGCTGCTGACAGAGGAAATGCAGACAGCTCCTCAATCAGGAGTACTGCTGATGAAGGTGCCGGATCTTCAACCAGCATCGGCAAAGGCCAGCGGCTAAGTGCATCGGCGTGCCCTGACAACTTGCCTGGTTGGTATAGGAGCCGATAGTTATAAGCTGCAAGGAAAAGAGTCCAGTGTAGCATTCGTGGTGATAAAATCGGGGGGAGGGGTGGTCGGGCGGTCACCAGCCAGGATACCCAGAAGAGGTTTGTAGTCTGTGATGAGGTCGAAAGCTCTGCCATAGAGGTATTCGTGAAAACGCTTAACTCTTGCCACAAGCGCCAGCGCCTCCTTGTCAAGCTGACTATAGTTCCTTTCTGCTGATGACAAGGTTCTCAAAAAGTATGCGATGGGAGCCTCTCTACCATCAGGGAAAACATGGCTGAGAATGGCCCCGACACCGAAAGGTGAAGCGTTGCAGACTAGGACAAGGGGATGCTCCTCGTTGTACTGAGCGAGGACAGAGTCTGACGTTAATAGTGTCTTTACAGCCGCAAAGGTGGCGACTTCCCGGAGGCCCCATGACCACAATGCCTTTTTGTCCAGCAGTCGATGGAGGGGCTCAGCGATGGTCGCTTTGTGTGGCAGGAACATGTTATAGAAGCTCAATAGACCTAAAAAGGCCTGCAAGTCCTTCTTGTTTTGTGGTTCAGGAGCCTGTTGTATAGCTTTGATCTTTGCTTCCGTGGGGTGAATGCCGGAGCTGTCAACCAGGTATCCCAGGAACTTGACTTGTGGTACAGCAATCTGGCATTTCCCTCTCTTTACTTTGAGACCTGCTTCTTGGAACCTGGTCAGGACATCCCGCAGCCGATCAAAAAGCTGTTGTGTTGTTCCCACTGAGACGAGCACGTCATCAAAGTAAGGTACGACACCAGTCAGACCCTGTAGGAGCCACTCCATTAAGCTCTGGAAAATTCCCAGTGCCACGCTGACTCCAAATTGCAGCTGACAACGGAAGGCCCCACAGTGCATGGCGATTGTCTGTGCCTCGGCAGTGGCATCATTTACCAGCAGCTGCTGGTATGCCTGAGCAAGGTTGAATTTCGCAAAAACCTTGCCCTCTCCCAGTGAGTGTAGTAAGTGTTGGACGACAGGGTGGGGGTACTCATGCTGTTGGAGTGCCTTGTTTATCGTGCACTTATAGTCAGCTCAGATGCGCACTGACCCATCTGGCTTGATGGGCGTCATGATGGGAGTCTCCCACTTAGTTTTGTCTACGGGTTCCAGGACCCCCTGTGAGATCAGCTTGTCTAGTTGTTCATCCACCTTAGGCTTGAGCGCAAATGGTATGCATCAAGGCTTGAATCTGATGGGTGTGATTAGTGGATCAAGGTTAAAGGATATGGGCGACCCCACATACTGTCCCAAGGTTCCATCAAACACTTCTGAAAACTCTGTGACGATGGCGTCTATTTCTGACTGTGAAACACTTGTGGATGCCTTTAACTTCCAACCCCAGGGATGCAAACCAGTCCAGTCCCAGCAGGCTGGGCCAATTTCCATCGACCACGACTAACTTCAGCAGTCCCAAAAAGTCCTTGAAGGTCACTTTGAACTTGCCCACACCTACAACCGGAATGTTATTTCCCTGATAATCCCTCAAATGCAGGTAGGTGGAGTCCAGTTGTTTCATAGATAATTTGGGAATCAACCTTTTGATGGTACTCCAAGAGACGATGGACATGGCAGAGCCCATGTCGACTTCCATGGTTTTCCCTCAATAGTCAATCTGCTGGCATAGACGAGCAACAAACCTTCGCAATATGACCCTTACATGAACAATGGTGACAGATGGCATCCTTGAAACCGCATTTGGACCGAGGAGGATTGCCACTGCAACCCGCACAGTCTGATTGGTCCATCGTTTACCGTTTGACCTTTCCACATTCCTGCTTGATGGGGCAAACATCATCCTCTTCGTCTGAGCAGCCCTTGGATTCACTGATCTCTCCACGGTGGACCGTGGTTGGCTTCTTTGAAATTGTTGGGCTGTTGGCCTTGCGGATCTCCGCTGTTGATTGTTTCGCTGCCTCTGCAGCTTGAGCTTCCTCGATGGCCTGTTTGAGAGTGAGATTGGACTTGGCGAGGAAACGGTGCTGTAGTTTCTCGTCCCTCACACTGCACACGATTCGATCCAGCAGGGCATTGCTCAAGTCCCGCAATTCACAGTGGTATGCAGCCTTCCTGAGGGCTGATAAGAATTTGTTGTCTCCCCCTCAGTTTGGATTCGATGATGGAACGCGGGAAGGGCAGAAATTCTGGACACCTTGGGTGCATAGTGTCCCTTGAGTTTCTTAGTCAGTGTGTCCCAGGGTGCGGCCTGCACCACAAGCGGAGCCACAAGAGCCCTAGTCGTCTCGAAAACTTCTGAGCCGTAGACAGTGAGGAAAAGAGCTCTCTTCCAATTGTCCGTCAAATCGGTGAAAGCATTTGCTTCAAGGTAGCATTCGAACCGAACGATATAAGTCTGCCAGGACTCGGTTTCTGGCCAAAACGGGGGTAGAGGCAGTAGCGACGCCATGTTTTCCCAGTGCCGGTTGAATGGTGAAGGATGGACACTAGCCTCAGCGATATCTCAGCTCTTGAGTGTTCACCTCAGCAGTTCAGCTCTGGCTGTGTCTTGTTTCATCCTATCCCATCCTCATCACCAGTGTTGAATAGTGGAAAAGATGAATGAAGGACACATCTCTGTTGGATTCACAGCTCTTTATTACAGCAGTTAGAACTGCTGCTGGAATCAGACTGACTGCAGCCTAGCTGGTTGCTTTATATAATACTAAGTAACTTGTAACAGTAACAACTCACAACTAGATAACCAATCAGGAACGACAGTTTTCAATCCTTCATTTACATACTGGTGGCCCTGAGTGAGAACTGCAACTAATCTTAATACATAACAGAAACCTTCAGGACGAGGAGGTGAAGGAAGTGATGGTGAAGTCGGCACACGATTTTGGCTATCCAGTTGAGATGGAAAAATGGGGGAAATTATGGAAAAAAGACTTGAAATTCACAGCGTGCTATCTGATAAAAAAAAAGCTTTATGAAAATGATTTACAGGTGGTACCTGACCCCATCCAAATTAGCAAAAATAAAGAAAAATAACAGCAATATGTGTTGGAGAAGCTTATTTCACATGTGGTGGACATGTCCCCAGATCAAAAAAATTTGGGACATAATCTATGAGGAACTAAAAAGAATGCTAAAACACATTTTTTTAAAGAAACCGGAAGCTTTCCTATTAGGCATTCTAACGATAATCATTCCAAATGAAAATAAAAGAGTGTTTCTTTATGCGACAACAGCAGCTAGGGTGCTAACAGCAAAATACTGGAAAATTGAGTTAATACCAACAAAAGACAAGTGGCAATTAAAGTTGTGCGAGTACCTCAAACTAGCCAAAATGACAGAACTCATAAGAGATCACTCAGTCGACAAGGTAAAAAAGGAATGGGATTGCTTCAAAAACTACCTGACAAAGTATGGTTTCAAAAACAATACTTGGTTGTGCTTAGATTAATCTCACAGATATAATGGAAAAAACTGATTTTAATAAATGAATACAGAATATGTGTCACTTAAGTATTGAAGCTGCAAGGAAATAGAGGGAAGTCAACTAATATAGCAGGGATTAAAACTAGTTTTCTGGAACAGAAAGAAAATGACTGTAAAGAAAGAAAGAAGGATAACAAATGTATTTGTTTCTGAGAACCTGGCGTATAGAATAGTTAAATTACTGTTTGTATCCTTTGAACAATTTTGTGTACTTGATTAATTTTTTCCTGTTTTTTATTCTCCCCCCCCCCTTTTTGTATTTTTTCTTCTTGAATATCTGGATGTAATGTTTAATCCATGCTTTCTCTGTAATTTTAAAAAATGCAATAAAGATATATTTTTAAAAAAGATCAATTGCTCACCTGGACCCCCAGACTTGCCTGTTTCCACCTCCTGGTGACCCATAAGGATATTTCTTGGAGACCAGGGGGTGGACCTTGTTCCTCTTGCAGCAGCTCTCGCAGCCTCTTGAAGCTAGGAGAGAATGGGTAGAAGTTGAGAAACTGGAGCCCTGGGTTCAAGACATCCCTCCGCCATCACGCTCACAGAGTGACCTTGGACCAGCCCCTCCCTCTGCCCAGCTCACCTCTGGGAAGTCCGGATGAGGCAGAGGAGGGCCACAGCAATGGACCTGATCATTGCCTTGGGGGCCAGGGCTTCAAACTCACTGCCCACTCTTTCACTCCTGCTCCTCACTGCCAACTGCTGATCAGTGGCAGTTGGTGCCTTTGAAACCAGCAATGAGTGATGTCACATAGGCTGGGTTGGGTGAGTCATGGTTGCCTTGACAACAGCCTCCCCACTAAAGCTGGACCACTCTGGCTCCTCCTTCAGAATGGGGAAGCAAGACCCTCCAAATGCCCCTACTTTCCAGGGACAGTCCTGGATTTTCAGAAGCCATCCTGGTTTCTGATTTGATCCCACAATGTCCCGTTTGTGCTTAGTTAGGACATCCCTATTTTCAGTGGGGAAATGTTGGAGGGTATGCAAGAGGCACAGTAGGCAGATTGTCTGGATGATGATCGCCTCAGAAGAAAATGAGATTGGGGCTGAGGTTGGGAGATGGGACAACTGGTGCTGCCTCTGCCATCTTATTCATGCCCACTACCAACTGCTTTTAACTTCTCCCAAATTTTGTGTGTGAGTGTGCAGCCCTCAAACTGCCTACTTCCTGGGGGACCCAACTAGGTTCCCGCCTAGTGTGGTGTTATAAAAAAAAAACCCTGCTCCTTTTCCCTTATGTGGTATCCAAGAGCCCATATAGAGTCCTTAAGTGGGCTCCCTATCTGTAGGAGAAAATAACAGAGGCCAACTAGAGAATATTGAGAAGCAAAGCAGCTAGTAAACATGATCTTTATTAAACTGTTGCAACGGGGTCCTCACTCACCATACGCAGGAGGGAGAAGGAACCCTGAACAATGGTGCGCAAGCCCTTATACAGTGGTGCCTCGCAAGACGAAAATAATCCGTTCCGCGAGTCTCTTCGTCTAGCGGTTTTTTCGTCTTGCGAAGCATCCCTATTAGCGGCTTAGCGGATTAGCGCTATTAGCGGTTTAGCGGCTTAGTGGCTAGTAGCGGCTATTAGCGGCTTAGCGGCTTAGAAAAAGGGGGGGAAAGGGAAAAAACTCGCAAGACTCGCAAGACGTTTTCGTCTTGCGAAGCAAGCCCATAGGGAAATTCGTCTTGCGAAGCGCCTTGAAAAACGGAAAACCCTTTCGTCTAGCGGGTTTTTCGTCTTGCGAGGCATTCGTCTTGCGGGGCACCACTTAAAAACTTTTGAAATTGCCCACACTGTGTAGCTCAATACTACCCCCAAAAACATCATACATACATCACAGAAGGAGGCGGTCTACAGCAGAAATCCTGTCTGCCAGGATACCTGGCAATGGTCACTGATTGCTTTACCTGGGAAGCCCGCCATTCTTTTGTGATGGTAAATACTTTAATTCCTGAATCCAGGTCACAGGCTCACCATATTCACCTGGGTCAATATGGTGAGTCAAAATGGTTTGGGGGAGTCAAAACGACTTCAGGATTGCTTTCCTGTACTATTTCAGACAAGTGGCTTATATACTTACGTATGTGTTTACCTTGTACATTTATGAAAGTTTATTTTATATTTGGGACCTTAGGATTCTTGTAACAGCAGTAAAGTCTTTTTTTTTTTAAGGGGGGCACACGGGACGCGGGTGGCGCTGTGGGTTAAACCACAGAGCCTTGGGCTTGCCGATCAAAAAGTCGGTGGTTCGAATCGCCATGACGGGATGAGCTCCCGTTGCTCGGTCCCTGCTCCTGCCAACGTAGCAGTTTGAAAGCACGCCAAGAAGTGCCAGTAGATTAATAGGTAAACGGGAAGGTAAACGGCATTTCCGTGCACTGCTCTGGTTCGCCAGAAGCGGCTTAGTCATGCTGGCCACATGACCCGGAAAAACTGTCTGCAGACAAACGCTGGCTCCCTCGGCCTATAGACTAAGATGAGCACCGCAACTCCAGAGTCGTCTGTGACTGGACTTAACTGTCAGGGGTCCCTTTACCTTTACAGATACAGCTCCTTGTGAAGGGCGCAAGGGACCCTAAGTATGCCTTTGCTCACAGCACTGGCACTAACTCCAAGGGGCCCTGGGTGCCTGGGAACCCACAAAAAATCGGGGGGGGGGGGGGCTTGGAAGCAGCATCCTGGACCTCACAGGGCCTCTGACACCACTTCCATTCCTTGCGAGGAACCGGAAGTGACACTGGAGGCCCCATTGGTCCTAGGATGCCACTTTCAAGACCCTGCAAGGCCTCAGATGGGACCTCCAGTTTCTCATGAGGTCTCAGAGTTCCTGTCAGAGCCCTGCAGGGCCTTAGAAGTATTGGGGCCTTGAAAGCGGTGTTCTAGGCCTCACACTCCTCCGCTTCTGGGAGGGGGACATAATGTGATGTTATGATGTCACAGCACATGGGCACCCATATCTGGGGTCCAAGTCAGAGCCCCTGGCTCACAGTGGCCAGTCAGATGCCCATTATGATAAAACCCAGAAGCAGGACCTGAGCACAATATCATCATCATCATCATCATCATGGCATCCACACTTTCACCAAGAAGCTCAAAGTGGCACACAAGGTTCTCCTCTTCCCTACAGTAATACCTTGGGTTAAAGTAGCTCCGGGATGAATATTTTCGGGTTGTGCTCCGCGGAGACCTGGAAGTAACAGAGTGCGTTACTTCCGGGTTTCGCCGCTTGTGCATGCGCAGACGCTCAAAATGATGTCACGCGCATGCACGGAAGCGGTGAAATACGACCTGCGCACATGCAGTCACGTCTTACATTTACTTCAGGATGCGAATGGGGCTCTGGAACGGATCGCGTTTGTATCCAGAGGTACCACTGTATTTTATCCTCACAACAATCCCCTGAAGTAGGTTAGGAGAAGAGACAGTGTATTTGAATGTGATATTTAGGGGCTGTTGCTTTTTAAAGATAACACACGTGGACAGAAGAGGGCGCCAGAGAAGCATATTTCAAAGGCACACAAAACCTGCTCGGACCCTTTTTCTCTCGTATGACCAAACGTGAATGCGCTTTCGCCCGATGTCGCCAGAATCCATCATGGCTACTCAGCCACGCTTCTCTGGGCAAAGCGCTTTGAATGCCTCTACCGCCAAAGGGGACACAGTCTCCTGGTCCATGAAAGTAGATGAGACTTCCGGATCCCAAACCTAGCATACAAATACAGTACTGTATTTTAACTGTTTTTCAAATCTATTTACTGTATATTGCTAATTTTAAACTTCTCTACACTCAAAGGAGGCTCACTGAAATAAATGAACCTCAGCTAGCTATGCCTATTCACTTCAACGGGACTGAATATAAGTCCATGATGGCGGAATGGACCTAAGTTTGGTCCATTTGAACGCATTACCGCCGTGGACATATTCAGAGCAAAACCTGGTTGGATACATACAACCCATTCACACGTGTGTGCAGCAGCGGGGGAACTGGTCAAACATGGGATTACCGTAAATGTCCAGTTACGTACTGTAAATTCAAATGGGGGGGGGGGAGAGAGAGAGAGAGAGAGAGAGAGAGAGAGAGAGAGATGTTGTCGAATGACTACCGGAAGTGATCAATGTTGACTCGCCAACCTCCACCCCTCTTCCTCCACGCATGTCGCTCCCGCTCCACGCGGGCGTGCCAGGAGTTAAAACGGCGGAACCGGAGGCAGCGTTTCGGGAAATCGCGCGACCACGTGCCAGCAGTCAAGATGGCGGAAGCTGCAGCAGCAGCACCGGCCCCGGCGACATCCGTGGAAGTGCGGCTCCCAGTTCCCCGCCCTCGCCTGGCTCAGAGCTTCTCCCGCGAGGCGGGCGAGCGGGACAAGGACCTGGTGGCCCCGGGGGACACCATCACCACCGACCCAGGATACATGAGGTGAAGGGAAGGCGGGCAGGCAGGCTCCTTCTCATGGAAGCACCCACGTGGGTAGCTGGTTGCTCCGTAAAATACTTGCCGTGTTTGTGCGCGTGTTATGGGGCAAGCGAGGGGGACACAGCTATCGCGCTCCTGCAACCAGCCCTAATCTTGGGACTTAATCGGCTCCCCTGAACCTGAGCAGCCAAGAGTACCCCTGAGCATGTGCAGAACGATGCTCCCAGTGCAAGGGGCGGCATTGCATCTTGCTGGCTTCGGTGCCTGCTTAGATATTAAACCACGTGCTCTCAGAGGCACTGTTGGTTTACAGATTAGTTGGTTGCAAGTCACTTAGGGCTGCCCTGGGCTGGATAAAGTGGCTAGCAGGTTTAGTAAATAATAATACTAACAGTAAAATAATAGGGGAGAAGAGCTTGTGGCGGTGATGGTGCAATCACTTTTATTTATTTATTTTATTTATTGCACATGATATATACCCTGCTTGACTGTGGAAAAAGAAGCCTCAAGGCAATCTACAAAAGATAAACCAGGAAATCAGGATCATTGCTGATATACTCCTCCATTAATTTTGTCTGAACCCCCTTTTTAAAGTCATTGAAGCCAGCGGGGCCTCAGCTTGTGACAATGAATTTCAGACATCAGTTACATTTGTGAAAAAAGTGTATCTCTATGACAATCACAGGAAACTACCCTAAACCTAGCCAGAGCAATGATCCATCTCGTTCAATATCATCTACAATGACTACTGGGTTTCAGGCAGGGGGTCTCTTCTCAGTCCTACCTGGAGATGCCATCAGAGATTGAACTTGGGACCTTCTGCATGCAAAGCATGTGCTCTACTCACTAAGCTGCAGCAATTCCCCAGAATCTAGTTCAGTTCATTGGATGGCCCTAGATTCTAGAATTCTGAGAGGTGAAGGCAGTGGCGGCAGCAGCAGCTGCTGCAGGGGAACTACCAGCTTCCTTCACACCATGTGCTATTCTATAAATCTCTTCAAACACTCGCCTAGTAGTTGCCATAGGAGAGACAATCTTGTGGACAAATGAGTGACCAGGGCAGGGCAGGAGAGAGAACCCTTCATTCCTCTATTTCTCTAAACTAGAAAGCCTAAAATTTTTAGTTGCATTCTATATATCGAAGCAGAGTAAGGACAGTATAATGCACAGATGAGCAATGATCATATTCTGATGTTTTTAAAATAATCTACAGAGTTGTGTGCCAGACCATTTATTTTTCCTATTCTCTGGTAGAGGCCATGGGACATACCTGGGAGGCGAGAAGCTCATTGCCTCTGTGGCTGGTGTTGTGGACAGGGTGAACAAGCTGATCTGTGTGAAAGCTTTGAAAACAAGGTGAGAGGTTCCAGAAGAGTAGCTGTCTTACACCTCATTTGCACGATGCATTTAAAGCAGTATTGCACCCCTTTAAACAGTCGTAGCTTCCCCCAAAGGGTCCTGGGAACTGCAGTTTGTTCAGGGTGCTGAGAGTTGTTAGGGGACTCCTCTATTCCCTTCAGGGAGCTGCGATTCCTAGAGTGGTTTAACACTGGGAATTGTAGCTTGTATACCACCCTTCATCTATAACCCTCAGGACAGTTCACAACATAAAAATACAAGATGAAGAAAACTTGTTGGCTAGTTTGTCTGTCATGCGGATGACACAGTCAATAGTTGGCTCTTTTGGATGCCCTCCTTGCCAGAAGAATATGTAGTTCTTCTCTCAGAGGCAGCCATTCAAAGTGAGTCTGGTTTTTTGTAGAATGGCAACATGAGCGTTGAGTGTTTTCAGCTCACAGTCAGTGATGGCCGTCTTCTGTGAGTCATTGACCTGCAGCAGGTTGGTGGACAGGACAGGGCAGATGATCCTGGCGTTTTGGCTTGCTAGGCACAAGTGGCGATTTAGGATAGGAGTTTTCTTTTCCTAGATGGGCTACCTTCCCAAGATGATGAGCCTCATCTGCCCCTCATATCCCTCTACAGCACGTGCAGTAACTTCCTTCTTGACTGTTGGACCCACAATTGGTCTACTGCAGCCTGTCTTCACATGCAGGGGGGAGTCTGTAATTCACCAAGGGTTTGGAATTCATCGGCTACCCACTCCTGGTTTAGCTGGCCAGTTGAAGCTGCTCCTGGTGTGTGGCCGCTGTCTCATGCTGATAGCTTCTTGAGCCGCAGATGAGAGCTGAGGTCAGGGTGGCGAACTACCCAGAAGGAGCAGGAACAAAAACACATGCAATGTGGGTGCAGCATTACGTTTTTGATGTTGACGTGGGCTTACGCAGCAATTGGTGACCCTTTTAAAAAACAATATACATTTACGCTCCCAGTGAATATTTGGTTTCAGATGCTTTCCTTGATTCTAAAAATGATTTCATTTGCTTCCCCAACTTGCACCATCAATCCTGACCACTGGTCTTGCTGCCTTTAGGTCGACTGTTGAGAATAACAGTTGGGGGCAAGGGAAGTGTGCAGGTTCCTAGCCTTTTAGTCAAGAGAATTCAGGTTACCAAAGAACCATCTTTTTGAGAGTTGTCTTTGTTTTGTTTTCCTTGCAGATACAATGGTGAAGTTGGTGATATTGTGGTTGGACGAATCACAGAGGTACTGAGACTATCACTTTTTTTTTTAAGCTGAAGGTGGAGAACTTGCACCTCTCTGGACGTTGCTGGACTTCAACTCTGGTCCGTTGGCATGCTGGCTGCAGGGACTGATGGAAGCTGGAGTCCAACAGCATCTTGGGGGCAGACCACACAGCATCCTTACCCCAGATTTGAAACATACACAACATACCAACTTTTGTATTATAAAAGTATTTAATGAGAGAGAACATGTCGAGAGGAAAATGCTCAAATGGTCATCAAGGTAGTTTATGGTTTGTCATGGGGAATCTCATGCAGCCCTCTAGGTCTCTCTGTCAGGCCCTTGGGGCTCTCACGAGGCTGTACACTCTATCAAGTCTTCCTCAAGTGCTCTTGCCTAGCTGGATCATGTCCTTGAGTTGTGACTACATCTCTCCCTTGGTTGGACAGAGAAAGCTTTCTGTGTGGGCTTCTGCCTCTGGCCCCACCCTCCACTAGCTTGTGGCCCTGAGGAATCTCTCCCTGAGATAGCGCAGCCCTTGAGCTGAAAAAGGTGCCCGTCCTCTGTAAAAACATTACATGGTAATAGCATACCTGCACACAATTGAGGCACTTTTGGTTCTTGGGTCAGTGGATAGGGCCAGGCTGATCTTCCTCTTGTCATGCTCCATTGAAGAGAAATCTCTTGATTTTAACAAGTACTTAAGAAAATGTTTTTTTCCTTTTTAGGTTCAGCAGAAACGGTGGAAAGTCGAGACCAATTCCAGGCTGGATTCTGTCTTGCTCCTTTCATCCATGAATCTTCCAGGAGGGGAGCTGGTGAGTGCCCTCCCAAAGCTGCATCAGCTAGGAAGCCTTGGGTGTTTTATCTAAAGACACCCTAGCAGGCTTATTGGGCCCTCACATAAGCAAGGGCTCCATTGCCAACTCCTGAGCACACAGAGAATAATACTCCTAGTAATGGTTAGTGTGTATGTTGTGATTTTGCTGCCTGTTTGATATCAAGCATATGCCCAGAGGCACTCTTATTTCATTTAGGGGAAATAACTTTTGGCTCAGTGGTAGAGCACATGCTTTTCAAGCAGAAGGTTCCCAGGTGGCATCTCCACACAGGGCTGGGAGATACTCCCTGTGTGAAACCCTGGAGAACCACTGCCAGTCAGTGTCTGACTTTGGTATAAGGCAGCTTCCTATATTCGTATTTAAATCAGAATCACGAGGACTGGAATTTTTACTTGTACAAGAAACGGTCACAACTCAGTGGTGGAGCGCCTGCTTTGCATGCCGAAGATCCCAGGTTCAATCCCCGACAGCATCCCCACATAAGGAAGGGAGAGATCCCCGCTGCCTCAAACCCCTGGAGAGCCACTGCCAGTCAGTGTAGGCAATACTGAGAAAGATGGACCTCGTGTCTGACTCAGTATTAAGTTCAACTGACTTAAGACCTATTTAAATGAATGAATGCCCTGCTAATTGTGCTTCCTTTAATGGGTGCGCCTGCATGTTTTTCAGAGGCGGAGATCAGCAGAGGATGAACTGGCAATGCGAGATTACCTGCAGGAAGGGGACCTTATCAGTGTATCCATACTCTAGTACTTGGCCAGGGGGAAGCCAAGGGCAGTGAAAAATCTGATAACCGCTCTCTGTTGTTGGACGCCTCTGGACCATTGGCCGTATTGGCTGTGGTTGATGGGAGTTGGGGAAATCCAACACTATCTGCCGTAGGTTCTCTTTCCCTAAGCTAAGAAGAGGCACTCCCTACTCCCTACTCCCCATCAGCAAATGCCTGTACAAAATTGGCTGATTTCCTTAAGCGATCCTGACAGGCAGAAGTCCAAGCGGTGTTCTCTGATGGGGCTGTATCGCTGCACACACGGAGTCTGAAATACGGAAAGGTGGGTCAGCTTTACTTGCTTGCTGCTCTCTGTGTGGTGAAGTCACTCTGCCTGTCGTGTGCCACAGAAAAATCTGGACATGTCCCGGAACATGTGCCAGGCTTTAAAAGAGGATTAAACAAAGCCATGGTGGAGAGGACTATCAAAGGCTGCTAGACACGATGCTCTGCCTCCACAGGCACGGTAATTCTTCTGAGTGCCAGTTGCTGGAAACCACAGGAGAGGAGAGTTGCTTTTGTGCTCGAATCCTGCTTGCAGGTTTCCTTCCCACCAGCATCTGGTTGGCCACTGTGAGAAGAAGATGCTGGACTAAATGGGCCATTGGCCAGATCTAGCAGGCTCTTCTTATGCTCTTACATTCTTAGAAGGCTCAGCTGGGCTGCAGAGATACCGTACTGGCATATGCTTTGTATATGGCACCTGAAATCAGTGGGGTCCTTCGTTCAATGCTTGCTCTTGGGATCAGATGATTGCTCCACTGGCTTTTGCTCCTAGGACAGGGCTTGTCCTTGCCAGGTGCTTTTAATTCCCTGCAGAAGGCAGCCTGAGGAGATGAAGAGATCAAGTTCCCCAATTAGAATATTGTGAGAATCTACTCCTCAGTTTTTGGGCTCTGAACTTTGATCTTCCTGGGGCTGTGATTCTGAGACCATAAAGCCCTCCTACCTTTTTGGGGGGGGCGGGAATTGCAACACCTGCTCAGCGTAAGTGATTATTACATTTACAGGAAAACTTTCTCTTTTTTCTTTCTTTCTGAGTCCTGGGGCTCAGATTTAGGGCTTTATGAGGTTGGGAATTTCTTATAGTCTTTGCTTTCCCCATCTTGGGATAAAAGCGAAGGGAGGGTCCCTGCCAGGGAGTAGGTTGCAATTGAGGATTATCCTGCCCACCCACCCACTTTGGGGGATTAGCATTTACTTAAAAGATGAAAGGAAAAGTGTGATTATGGAATAAAGGGTGAAAGGACAGCAAACTGGATTAAAAAATGTGGTGAGGAATAACTGCTAAAATGGGCTGACTTGATTAAGCCTTTGCTATTACTCTAGGGATGGATTTTTAAATCTTTTTGGTAGCCCCATGATCAAGGTATGTTTAACTTTCTCAGTAAGCAATGTAGGGTCCTGTACCTACATATCACCTGCATTCTCTGCTTCTATTAACAGAGTTCTTTCTCTGTTAGGCTCTGTTCCAGAGCTTGTGCTCACATTAATTGCTTCCTGGGATCTTAAATAATTAGTTAGTATTCCAATAGTACTTTGAAAGCAATCCATGTTCTCTGTAACCCTTAACAACCACTCTGTAAGGTATTTCCTTATACATTTCCTTCCTTCCTTAACAAACTTTAGTGAAAATTTTAAAAACAATTACCGGATAAATTACCGCAGTGCTTTAGATTGTATATTCTGTGGATGTGAGCTGAATCTGTAATGTAAAAGATTTTCCAGGTTTGTTTTGATGCCATTTGGATGACTGCATTCAAGACTTAATGTCTGTACATGTATATCCCACCTTTTTCTCCAAGGAGCTCAAAGTGGCATACATGATTCTCTCCCTCCTCATTTAGTTCCTACAGCCCTGTGAGGTACGCTATAGGCTGAGAGGGAAGACTGGCCCAAGGTCACCCAAAGAGCTTCACGGCCCAGTGGGAATTTAAACCCTGGTTTCCTGAAGGCCCTAGTACTCATTTAATCCTCACAACAACCCTGTGAGGTAGGTAAAGGTGAGAAACAGTGATTGGGCCCAAGAATATAAGATGACCATGCCGGATCAGACCAGTGGCCCATGTAGTCCAGCATCTTGTTCGTAACACCCTCTCCTCCTGCGGCTTCCAGTAACTGGTTACTATCTCTGGCCATGCAGGTGGAGCATAGCCATCGTGGCTAGTAGCCATTGATAGCCCTCACCTCCATGAATCTGTCCAATCCTTTTCAAAGCCATCCATGTTGGTGGCCATCACTAACTCCTGTGGGAGGGAGTTCCATATTTAACCTATGCACTTGGTGAAGAAAGACTTCCTTTTATCTGTCCTGAATCAAGGTGAGCCAGGGAGCTTCATGTGGCCTCCAAGGTCCTAGTGTGACATGCTAACCACCACAACACACTTTGCCCTCTTCCAGCACATTGGAGCTTTCCTCCTGCATCCTTGGTGCATTAACCACCACCTTCCCATCCTGACCGCTCTATGCTGACTTCAGGTCTGCATCTTTGTCTCTCCAGCTTGGCCAAGGTGTGCTCGTCCAGGTGTCCCCTTCCCTCGTGAAGCGGCAGAAGACCCATTTCCATGACTTGACTTGTGGGGCTTCCGTTATCCTTGGCAACAATGGGTTCATCTGGATCTACCCAACGCCCAAACAGAAGAATGAGGAGGCTGGGGGATTCATCACCAACCTGGAGGTGAGCCAACAGGCCTTGGGAACGCAGCAGAGAATAGCCCTTGGCTGGAGTTGAATGAATAAGCTATTTACTAGGTGTTTGCAACTGGCAGCCTGCAGCCAAGTCTTGGCATTCTCCTCTTCCACTTGAAACCACCCCTCAAGGTAAGGGATGAGCAGTGGTGCTGGATGTGTTTTGAGGTTCAGCCTCCTATCTAGTTAAGAACATGAGAAGAGCCTGCTGGGTCAAGCCAATCGCTCATCTAGTCCAGCATTCTGTTCTCACAGTGATTGAGCAGATGCCTTGGGAAGCCTGGAAGCAGGACCTGAGTGCAGCATTCTCCCCTTCCTGTCGTTTCCAGTAAGTGGTATTCAGAAGCATTGCTGCCTCCAACTGTGGAGGAAGAGCATAGCTTGTAGCCATTGTGGCTAATACCCATTGATAGCCTTCTCCATTAATTTGTCTTATCCCCTTTTAAAACCATCCAAGTTGGTGGCCATCACCTTCTCCTGTGGGAACGGGTTTGACAGTTTAACTATGCACTGAGTGAAGAACTTTCTTTTATCTGTCCTGAATCTTTCAACGTTTAGCTTCATCCACAATATGTCCACAATTTCCATCATTACAGTTTTAGATTTTAGAAATGGGAAGTTCTGTGTGAGATCCTGGGAAGATTGGCTGGAGAGAGAGGGCTCGCTGTGTTAGCCTGCAGCAGCAAAACTAACAGTCTTCTGGTGTCTTATAGACTGCTGTTGTACCTGAACTGACAGTTCGCCAGAACTAATGTTCATCACTTGAGGCTGTCTTTTGCTTTCTCTCCTGTTCACATTAGGTCTAAAGTCTTTCACATCGACACGTATCCCTAAACCGTGGTTTGTTACACCACAGGTTACACACCCAACTTTTTCAGACCCCTGTCACCTTGATTCTATAAACGCCCCCCCCCGCCTACTACCCTGTGAAAAGCATTATTTAGAATAGCGGTTTGCATGACACACTAAAGAAGATAGTAACAAAGTTCAAAACAGTAACAGTTAATTGCACATTTATTCAAAATCTAATTAAAACCATTTAATTTAATTAATTCAACAAAATTGGTGAATATGATTCAGTGACACCAGCTTTTTAAAGTCTGATAGATCTGTATTTCTTCAGTACCTCTTCTGCCTTTTAGTTACTGTAACTTCCCACTCCAGGTAACTCCACTGCCCACTTCCGGATTGACTGACTTAGTGTTGTGTGTGAACTCTGACTGGCGCCTTAACTATGGCTTGTTGTTGCCAGCAAACCACAGTCTGCAACCATTCTTTGGGTTACAAACCTTGGTTTGTTTTAACTGTGGCTTGGTGTTGTGTGTGTGAACTTGGGGTTCTTCCTTCACCACTCTCCATTGTTGCTCCTGAGACAATGGCCCCTGACTTCATGTGGGTTCCTTCCTTTTAGCCAGTGCCCTTGTCTGACCGTGAAGTGATTTCCCGACTCCGGAACTGTGTTGTGGCTCTGGCAGAGCAGAAACAGATGCTCTATGACACCAGTATCCTCTACTGCTACGAGGCCTCCCTTTCTCATGAGGTGATGTATCCAATTGCTGCTCTTTGTTCTGGGCTGTGGAAGGGTGGCAGGCTGGCTTGGCTATGCATCCACATGTGCACACACTTCCACAGGCCATTTTTTCCTGTAATGAAATGGGTTGTCCATTTCTCCCCACCAATGAGTTGGCCCCTTGTATATATCTATAGGACACCACTTCCTCTTCAGTTATTAATGCAAGCCATAAAGGTGTGACTTCCAAAACTCATGCAGTCTCTCTTCCCCACCCCCTTTCTTACACAATCTTAGTGTGAATATAATGTTAGAATGGGGTGTGGCTCTCAGTATCTGGAAGGGATCCTGCACTACTGAATTTGCGTTACACTGCTGTTCATGAACGATGACAGTCTGAAGACAAACACAATCTCTTTAACAACGGATGTGAGAATATTTTTTGCCAGTGATGTGAGCCCAGCTTCTACTGAGCAGTTTGCAGGTGTACACCAGTAAGCCATCAGACGGGCTATTCACTTTTATGAAGATTTTGATTGAAGCACATGTTGTCTTATCCAATTTTCCTTTTCCTTGAAAGTTCTGGTGGTGAGAAATATCCCCAAAACTACAAGTACTTTTAAAACAATTGCACATATCAGTGCTGTACATTACAGATCAGCCAGCTTCTTCCTGCTCAAACAAAAGCATTCTAAAAAGCTGTAGAGTGGGTTTAGATTGACTACAAATTGTTCCTGAACCGTCTGTGCTGTGTGTTTTGATCTTCTTTGCATGCTAATTCAACTTTTTTATATATATAAAAAAAATAGCAGATCAAGGACCTTCTCAAGCCAGAGGTGATGGAGAAGATTGTGCTGGAGACGCGTCAGAGACTGCTGGAACTGGAGGGGTGACTGGAGAGAGAAAGTGGCGAGGCAGTGATGGTCCTTTCTTTTCAGGGATCTAGCCTCCCTGATGTTTTTTTTTTTTCCAGTGTGAGATTCCATTACAAATTCCATACCAAATAAAAAAAGGGGGACTGTGGAAATGATGAGAACTTTTGCTTAAGAATCTTGGTATCATTTGTTATCCTGCGGCCCTCCCAATGAGGCTGGACTACAGTTCACACCACCACCCCCAACCACCAGCTGTACTGCCTGCAGGGGCTGATAAGTTGGGCTCCAGCAGGATAGGAGTCCAACAGTTTCTCAATGGCTACTGCTTCCTCAGCCCCTGACCTAGCCGAAATGCAGCATCACATTCCTCTACATGTAGCCAGCATTGTAAAAAAGCATCTGTAATACTGTGGATGCTTCAAGCTATGTGTGTGTGTGCGGGGTGGGGTGGGGGAATTATTTCTTTATTTTTACTGGAGATATTTCAATAAACTTTAGTTGTTTAAAAAAACCGAGTGCATATGCATATGTGTTTGAGAGAGTCTTCACATGGAAGGTACTTCTTTAAGCAGTGCAGAGTTAAACTATGGAACTCGCTCGCATAGGAGGCAGAGATGGCCACCAACTTGGATGACTTTGAAAGAGAATTGAACAAATTAATGGAGAATGAGGCTACTGATGGCTATTAATATGTCTGGCCAAACAAACCATAGTTAAGGATGGGTGCCAGGTTCACCCATAATGCCAAGCCACAATTAAAGCAAGGTAAGTTTTGTAAGCAGGTGGCACTGTGGGTTAAACCACAGAGCCTAGGACTTGCTGATCAGAAGGTTGGCAGTTTGAATCCCTGCGACGGGGTGAGCTCCTGTTGCTCAGTCCCTGCTCCTGCCAACCTAGCAGTTTGAAAGCACTTCAAAGTGCAAGTAGATAAATAGGTACCGCTCTGGCGGGAAGGTAAACGGCGTTTCCGTGCACTGCTCTGGTTCGCCAGAAGTGGCTTAGTCATGCTGACCACATGACCCGGAAGCTGCACTCCGGCTCCCTCGGCCAATAAAGCAAGATGAGCGCCGCAACCCCAGAGTCAGTCACGACTGGACCTAATGGTCAGGGGTCCCTTTACCTTTACCTAAGGTTTGTGAGCCAGCAATAAATTGCGGTTTGTTGACAGTAAGCAAACCATAGTTTAGGTAAGATGCAGGTGATCAAACAAACCATGGTTTAAGAAACCATTAAAAAATAATTCTATACCACCCTTCATCTGAGGATCACCAGGTGCTTTACAATATAAAAAGACAAAAATGCATAGCATAGTAACAAACAAAACAATTACTCCACAAACTCCTAGTGTTACCTGCTGACTCGTTTTTATATGCTACGCAACAACAAAGCTTTCTAAGGGAGCTTACAAGAACATTAAAAATAATACAAGACTAAACATTAATCCTACTCAAGAGGAGATCCATTTAAATGAATATGCATGTCTAGCTGAAGCCCATTCATTTCAATAGGTCTACACGGAGTATAACTTCGATACAACCTAACATAATCAATACATTTACTTTTAAAATCTGAATTTATTTAATTATTGCTTTTATATCCCACCTTCTCCAAGGAGCTCAAGGTGATGTGCATAGTTCTTTCCCCATTTTATCCTCACAACAGCCCTGTGAGGTAGGGTAGGCTGAGAGTATGTGACTGGCTTACGGTCCCCCGGTGGGTTTCATGGTTGAGGGAATTTGAACCCTGGCCTTCCAGGTCCTAATCTGACACTAATAAGTGAGCCTTTCTGGAGAGAGCATTCCACAGACGGTCATTCTGGAAAAGGCCCTTTCTCCAGCAATGATCCATTTTACCTTGTTTGACAAGGGCACCTGGAGCATATCAGGGTTCCAGGTAGGTACATGTGTGAGGAGCCGATTCTAGTTAAAAATAGTGATGCATTGCATTCTTTTGGGAGGCTGAGGCAGCCTCACTAACAACCAACGGCTCTGGTAGTCCAAATAGTCCTTTGTATTTTGTTTAAGCTCATTGCACAACCATTTCCAGGAAGGATGGAGACAGGGATATTCTTTGAATCATCCAGTTTCTTCATGAGGGGAAATCCCAGTGTGCTGGCAGGAGCTAAGCGCTAGGTGGCAGACGTCTCCTCGAGAAAATCATGTCAGAGTTCTCTAAGACCATGAAACCTATTTCCTTGATGCAGGAACAAACTGTCAAAGCTTCAAGGTGCTTAGATGTTTTCAGTGACCAGAACAGCTAAGGTAGGTTGACCCTTTACTGTTGTATTTATTAAATGTCATGTTGGCACATACAAAGTTTTTATACATAGATTCTAGCAGCAAGGTCAAAGAAGAAGAAAACCACTCATTCTTCCATAACTCACACAAAACTCAACAAAGAAGGGAGGAAAGAATAGCGTTAAGAAATAAAAGAGCGAGTAATACATATATCCAAGCTTCCCCATCTGCTCATCTTACTTTGCTTAATGGAAAGAGTGAAACCACATAAAAAATAAAATTCATAGCAGGGCAAAATAGATCAATCAATCAAATAGACTTGATCTTTCTAGATTTATGCCCTTATATTAAGTTGTTTGAACCCACTCAGACTGGAGATTGTGGAAAATATATCTATACTTATGATTTGAAATTGTGATTACAAAACAATAATAATAATTGCAATGGGACCCAAGGGTAGTTAAGGAAGGGATGTAGCTCAGTGGTGCAGAAGGTCCCAGGTTCAGTTCCTGGTATCTCCAGCTGGGAAGTACCCTGCCTGAAACCCTGGAGAGCTGCTACCAGTCAGTGTAGACAATACTGAGCTCAGTAGACCCAGTGTAAGGAAGCTTCCTGTGTTCCTATAATCTCTGAATCCAACCCAATATATTTTATCTTACCTTGCTTAAAGCCAAAAGGTTGAGGGAGCTGGAGCCAGGACCTTCGATTTCATTTGGGGCATGTGAGGAGGAACATATGGAAGAAGGCGTCCCTTAAGGTATCCAAGTTGCAAGGGATTTAGTGCTTTAAAGGGTAACATCAGCACCTTGAACTGAACTTGAGAACACATCAGTTTGTGTGAAATTGAAACAAAGGGCCTGGCACCCATCAGCCACTTGACCTATGAATTAGTTTACAAAGACTTCAAAGGCAGACCCACATAGAGTGCATTACAGAGGACTTGCTCAGTGGCTGCTCCCATACTTTGGAACACCCTAGGGAAGCTAGGTGAGGTAATAATAATTGCTCAACATAGAGGACACCAGGGACGGCTGACCCGGGGAATCTCTGATTGCAGTACTTGAGTTTGGGTATTGCTGTTCTGGACTGGACTATGGCAGAGCCATAGTTCCAAAGCAGCTTTTTCTTGAACAAAAAAGAAAATATGAAAGTGGGACCTTTCTAAGTTCTAAGTTCCCCATGACTCTTTGCTTTTCCTTGCTAATTATCTCATACCAGGAATGCTTTTCATTGCTATCTTTCACCAACCTAGACATCTCCCTGTGTTTCTGTTTAGCCATAAAGAAGGGAGGGGACTGAAGGAAACTGTCCCCAAAGCAATATGGATGTCAGGGAAAACAAATTTATGATGTGGCAGTTCAGAGAAGGCCCAGGCTTACCAGCTTGCTTACAGCACAGTTCAAACATGCACCTGAGAGCTTTTTCAAGTCTTCCAGAATGCCACGGTAGCTGCCTTGCAAAGTCAGTTTTCTGCTTTTGGCACATGGCAACGTGAGAAGTTCTATAAATCGAGAAATGTGCATTTTAGTGTCACGTTTATTAAGCTCCAGGGCTGCTTTAGTGTCAGATTAGGCATGCTGCCTGCTTGCTGTAATAAAGATAGAGGATATACGTTGACGCTACTGAAATGTCTTCTTCTGAGTCTCTCTAGTTTTTGAAAGATATTGTCTCTGTGCAGATGACAAATGGCTGGATTAATTATTGTACTCAGAAAGCAGAGGCAAATTGGGGTCCCCGCAGTGGCATTATTAGCGATGAGGCCGTTAATGAAGCAGAGGGTATCTCCAACATGCTGTGTTCACAATTCCCTGTAGTTCAGGAGATAGTACGTACTTCCCTCAATGAAACATCATGCCGTCATTAGGAAAGGAATAGAAAATAAAATGACTAATATCAGAATCACATTATACAAATCTATGGCGCGACCACATTTAGAATACTGTGTGTAGTTCTGGTCACCTCACCCCAAGTAGAATGCTGTGGAGTTGGGATAAGTTCAGAAAAGGGCAGCTGAAACGATCCATGGGATGGAGCAATTCCCCTTTGGAACTTTTAAGAGAAAAGGCAGAAAGACAGAAGCATATAATCTTAGGCATGGCATGAAGAAAGTGAATAGAGCAAACTTTTTATGCCTCTCTTATCACATTAGAACACTAGAAGCTGGATGCCGGAAGATTCGTGACTTCCCTTATTTATTGTCAAAAGTGCACACTTACAGCAGCTCCCAAGGTACTCCAGATGCGCGCGCACACACACACACACACACACAGAGCATCTAGAGTCTAGACAGCTGTTTGCAGGTCTGTGTCGTATGGAGCAGTTGCAGCAGCAGTGGCACCCCCCACTTCAGCTTATGTACCCTCATCTGATGAGATGACCACATGCAACCTTAGGCTTCTGAATGGAAGCCATCACTGCTATTCCCTCGTTTCTAGGAGACAGTGGAATGATGATAATGATAATGATGATGATTTTATTATTTATATGCCGCCCTTTTGACTGGGCTGCCCCAGCCATTCTGGGCAGCTTTTAGCAAAATGTTGAAAACACAGTAAAACCTCAAACATTAAAAATAGAGAATGGTAGGGATTCAACTGGCTACATGCACTCATCAGAGCCCCTGTCAGCCCCTGACACACACAGTAGGTAGCAATAGCCACCAAGGCTATCAATGGCTACTACACATGAAGGCTGTATTCTGCCCCCATGGTCAGAGACAGTAACACTTTTTGAATACCAGTTGCTGGAAACTGCAGGAGGGAAGAGTGCTTGTGCTTGGATCCTGCATGCAGGTTCCTCACTGGCATCTGGCTAGTCATTGTGAGAACAGGATGTTGGGTGGGATGCACCATTCATCTGATCCAGCATGCTCTTCTTATGGTCTTACCAGCTGGTGGGAATCACAAGTGTGGAGATTGCTATCATGCCCTGGTCCTACTTTCAGGCTTTCCAGAGGCATCCAGTTGCCTACTGTGGGAACAGAATGCTAGGCTAGATGGGCCATTGGCCTGGGCCAGCCAGCTCTTCTTACATTCTACCTCCACTTCCAGAGGTAGTATGCCTGTACTGCCAGTTGCTGGGATGTGTAAGTGGGGCGAGTGCTGTGATGCTCAGGTCCTGCTTGTGGGTTTCCTGGAGTTGGCATCTGGTTGGCCACTGTGTTACAGGATCCTAGACTAGATGGGCCATTGGCCAGATCCAGCAGCTAGGCTCTTCTTATGTTCAAACGTACAACTGAATGAGTAGGCACACAAGTCTCCTGATCACATCTCCGCTATGCTGCATTTCTATTTAGATTATAGCAGTAAATTTACACCTACGTACATATCGTAAATTGCAATACACAAACTTTATGCCAATTTGTGCCCTCCTCTTCTCCACGGTGGTGGAATGCTCTCCCAACAGAAATTAAGTCAGGCTCCCTCTTTTATGTGACTTTCTGCAGAAAATGAAGACAGACAGATTCATTTTGGCAGGCTTTTAATGTGCAATACCTAGTTTTATTGCCATTATGTTCCTTTGCTGCCATTTAGGTGTTTTTAAGTGCTGGCTGTATATCATATTCTTCATTACCAATTTTGGAAACCATTGCACTTTTATTCACTTATATGATATGGTTTTATTTATGCTGGATACCTTCAGAAGAGCAGGATATAGCATTGTTATTAATAATAGGGATTTACAGCAGCTTCGTCAACATGATGCCCTCCAGGTGTTTTGAATGACAGCTCCCACCAGCTTCAGCCAGACTGCTGTAGCTCCAAACATCTGGAGACCTGTGATGACCAGAGGGCATGCATCAGCTAATACAGGGTCTCTGAATCCTTTTGGCCAGACCTAGGTGAAATTTTATTCTGTATGAACAGAGTTTTTTTCAGCATTACATTGCTTTTGCAAGAACATAAAAAGGGACTGCTGGATTAGGCTAATGGCTCATCATCTTGTTCTCACAGTGGCCAATCTGTGACACACATCCAGCCTGGGCTCAAAATAATAGAGGATCTCCAGTGACACAACTGTTCTTTAAAAAAATTATATTTTATGGACAATATATAAATTAAATGGAAGAAATAAAAAAGGAAACAGAAAGTACATAAAAATACAAAAAGGAAAAAAAGATAAAGAATAAGAAAAAACTGCAATTTTGTACATGCTTGTTGTTGTTGTTGTTGTTTAGTCATTTAGTTGTGTCTGACTCTTCATGAGCCCATGGACCAGAACATGCCAGGCACTCCTGTCTCCCACTGCCTCCCACAGTTTGGTCAAACTCAAGCTGGTAGCTTCGAGAACACTGTCCAACCATCTCATCCTCTGTCGTCCCCTTCTCCTTGTGCCCTCCATCTTTCCCAACATCAGGGTCTTTTCCAGGGAGTCTTCTCTTCGATATTTTTTCTTGCCATCTCATTTTTGACCGCATCCAACTTACCAAGGTTCATGGTTCTTACATTCCAGGTTCCTATGCAATATTTTTCTTTACAGCATTGGACTTTCCTTTCGCTTCCAGGCATATCCGCAACTGAGCAACCTTTCGGTTTTGGCCCAGCTGCTTCATCAGCTCTGAATCTACTTGTATTTGTCCTCCACTCTTCCTCAGTAGCATGTTGGATGCCTTCCAACCTGAGGGGCTCATCTTCCAGTGTCATAACTTTTATATGCCTGTTGTCTTTGTCCATGAAGTTTTCTTGGTAGGGATACTGGAGTGGCTTGCCGGTTCCTGCTCCAGGTGGATCACGTTTGGTCAAAACTCTCCACTATGACCTGTCCATCTTGGGTGGTCCTGCATGGCATAGCTCATAGCTTCTCTGAGTTATTCAAGCCCCTTCGCCACGGCAAGGCAGTGATCCATGAAGGGGTGTACATGCTTGCCTAATATAAATGAAACTATTATTCCAATACATCTGGCAACCTAGCTAGATGGGTGGAGGATAAGTAATAAAATTATTATTTATTTATAACCTACTATATTTTACAAATGCATTCTAAATGTCATTATATTTGTCCATAAACAATTTGTCCATAAACAATCTACCTCTATAAACAATCAGTTTGTATATTGCAAGAGTTGTCATATCTTCTTTTCATTGATTAAAGGGGGCATTGATTTATCTGTCTTTGGATTAATCAGTCTTTTAGCCATAGTGAGGGCACGAAGAATCCATTTATGTTGACCAGTTGTCAAATTCCATATAGTGGGTAGATAATTTTAAATAATAATATTCTCTGATAGTATTAAGTTTCCCCCCAAAGTAATATGTATACAACCTAGTATTTTCTCCCAGAACTTTGTGTGGGACACTGCATAAACATATGTTTCAAAGAAGCATTATCCTTAATACTTCTCCAGCAGTATGTTTTCGTAGATAGTCCCTTTCTATGGAGTCCAATAATTTTTTTGTTATATTATAAGACATAATTTAAAATCCAACACCTTTGCTACAAAAGCTAAAACACTTTCCCACTATTAGAAGATAACATAGGAACCTCCATTTTTTATTCCACTCATTTCTCAGAATTTGCGTATCAGACTGATTTATTGATACCAAATATCTATAAAAAGTGACCACCAGCTTTTTAGTCTCAAAGGGTTTAATCAATTGTTCTAATATCTCTGGTGTCTTAGATGTTGTAAAAGCTGCTTGGCCAAACAGGGTTATTAACAAATTCTGCAACTGCAAATATTGCAATTGGGCCATCTCCAATAAGTGGTATTTATCTTTTAACACAGCATACATATATAATTCATCTTCCTCATCTACTAATTGGTCCAGAGTCAATTCATCCAATCCAACCATACTACCCCCTCCCCATTTTTAAAGTAGGGTTTTTGTTTTTGTTTCGTCAAGCAATGTTAGAACACCACCTCTTCTTAACTAGCACAAACTACAACCTGGTGCAAAAATAAAGGTGCTTCAAATCTAGGCAAACATAGTAAGATTGCAGCTTTTTGAGTTTTTTATTTTAGAGAAAAAGAGAGTAGGAGACAGCAAGATACAAGTTTATAAAATTATGCTCAGCATAGAGAAAGTGGATAAGGAAGAACCTTTCTCCCTCTCTCCAAACACAAGAGCTCATGGACATCAAAGGAAGCTGAATGTTGGAAGCTTCAGGACAGGCAAAAGGAAGGGATTGGTCACACAGCACATAGTTAAACTATGGAACTTGCTCCTGCTGGAAGCAGTGATGGCCACCAACTTAGATGGCTTTTAGGGTGCATTGGACAAATTCATGGAGGTAAATAAGACTATCAGTGGCTACTAGCTATGATGACAATGCTATGCCTCTACAGTTGGAGGCAGTAGATGCTTCTGAGTAGCAATTGCTGGAAACCACAGGAGAGGAGAGTCCTCTTGTGCTTGGGTCCTGCTTGCAGGTTTCCCATTGGGGCATCCGGTTGGCCATTGTGAGAACAGGATGCTGAACTAGATGGTCAACTGGCCTGATCAAGCAGGCTCTTCTTATGTTCTTATGGAGACGAGCTGGATATAAATAATAATAATATTGGGCCTAATGAATCAGATTATTGGTCTATCTAATTCAATACTGCCTATGCTGACAATGTGTTTGGGGGGTTTCAGGCAGGAATCTTTCCCAGGCCTATTTGGAGATGCTGAGGGATCAAACCTGGGACCTTCTGCATGCAAAGCACAAGGACTGAGAAAGATTCCAGCCTGAGACCCCAGAAAGTCACTGCCAGTTAGCATTAAAAATTCCAAAGACAGACCCTGGAATCTTCTGCCATGTGATTGTGGAGGCCTTTGTTCCTCTCATAACACTGACCGCAAAGCCAAGCCACTCTGGCTGGGGCAGACTCCCTATCTTAAATTACTGGCAGTTGGCATCAGCCACATAGATGCATGGGCCACTGTTCAGAAACCAAAAGCATTTCTGACAGTAAAAGCTGAGAAAGACCAGCGATTCTGGAGAATGACCACCAGTCACTGCTATGACAGATAGTACTGACTGGTAGCTTTGTATGTTTCCACAGCTGGGTGTGAGGGGGAATTCAGGATGGAGAATGGCAAGCTATCAGCAGTGGCATGGAGTCTGTCCCCCACCTACCAAAACGTAGAATAGGTAGAGCATGAACCTCTTAATCTCAGGGTCATAGGTTTGAGTCCCACATTGCATTGCAGGGACTTGGAATAGATGACCCTTGTGGTTCCTTCCAACTCTACAATTCTATGGTACAGTCGTACCTTGGTTCTTGAATGGAATCTGTTCTGGAAGTCCATTCGACTTCCAAAAAATGTTCGAAAACCAAGGCACGGCTTCCGATTGGCTGCAGGAGCTTCCTGCACTCAATCGAAAGCTGTGGAAGCTGCATCGGACGTTTGGGTTCCAAAGAATGTTCGCAAACCAGAACACTCACTTCCGGGTTTGCGGTGTTCGGGAGCCAAAACGTACGAGTACCAAGACGTTCAACAACCAAGGTACAACTGTACTATGTTTTTAAATCAGGCCGATTTGCATTGGAAAATCTTCCGATACCCTAGAGAGTGATTTAGGCATATTTATTTGGTAGGTGTTTAGTAAACAAAGTCTCAAGCTTTGGAAACGCTAAGCTTGCCTAATACTGTATTCACAATAACAAGTCATGCCTTGACTTAAGTCATGCCTTGCTAAATTTTCCAGAGTTCTTTGAGAATGTCAACAAGCCTGCAGCGGGGGTTTGTGTATTTGATCCATAGATTTTGTGTACTTTTGACTTTGAAAAACAGCTTGGACCCTCAAGTCTGATATCTGTTATACAGTACTCACATACATGCTGGGACTAAGCCCCACCCCCTTGATCTCATCCATAGGGCTCAGCAAGGATTTTTCCAGGGGGGTTCCCCAAAGTAAACTATGAAGGGGGAAGAAGCAGGCTAGTTTCTTTAAAAACCAACCACCACCACCATAATAGTGCCCCTATATTTTGCCTTAAAATATAAAAAAGCTTCTAAAAATGCTTACATGTACTTTTTAAAAATGGAAGCTGGAAATTTGGCGATTTGCCCTTGCAGATGCCCTAAGGTTGCTCACACGTATACATGCCTAGGCTTTGAACACTCCACCAAGATATTTAATATCAATTTACCTGGGAGTAAATGGTTGAACACAATGAATGCCCATAGGAAAGTTCTGGGGGGGGGGGGCAATGTAAAACACTAAAGAGGAGAGAGCAGGCTAATTTCTCTCACAAAAATGTAAATAATGAGGTAGGCTCAGACCTGCTATAATTTTATCAATGTGTAATTCTTTTTATCAATGTCTAATTGCTTTTCCCTCCTGTTTTCATCTGTTCTTATTTTTAGCTGTAAGCCACTTTGAGTCCTTCTCAGAGACAGGCAAGGTGTGCGTGATATATATATACACACACATAGAGAGAGACACACAGTATACTTGGGTTTAATGCTTGTATAATTGTTCTCGTAAAAAAAAAAAGCAATCAGTAAGTGCAATTAATAATTATGGGTTGTATCCAATGCTAGTCCTGCTTTAGAGTGGACCCACTGAAATGAAACCTGTTAGTTAATGGCATGGGCGTCATTAACCAGACCCACTTGAATCAACCTGCTCTAAGTAGGACTTACTAGGCTGCAAACATACCTTTCAATAGGTCTACTCTGAGTAAAAATGACATCTACATCTTTTGCCTCATAGCTCAGCTTCTACAAATGCTAGAGACTTGCTTTTTTTTTTTTAAGGAAACCCTGAGATCTCTCTCCCTCGCCCTCTTGAGTAAGAGGCCCCCCTGCACCCTCCCCAGCCTCCCCTCCCCTTCTCCCTGGTCGGGCCGCTGTCCCTGCGAGCTCCTCCCCTCGCGCCGCTGCTGAGAAGGCGGCAACAATGAGCCTCCTCTGCAGACCGGTTCCCTTCCCATCATGGCCGCTACCGGGTGGCCGCCGCCGCCGCCGCCGCCCAAGTGCTGGCTGGCTGACACTGACTGACTGGACCCAGCAGCCCCAGGACGAAGCAACCCCCAGCCTCCGGGGCTGGAGGGCCGGGAGGGCGTGGTGTGTGGGCGCGCGTGTGTGGAGAAGCAGGGAGAGCGAGGGGAAAGCGGGGGTAGTGGGGCTGCCCAGGCGAGGAGAAGCGGTGGGAAGCCGCGCTGCGCCCCGTCAACGTCGCTTCGGGCCTGCTCTGAGCCACCTCCCCTTCCACCCCGCTCAATTCCTCCCCTTCGTTCACTTAACGCAAGCTGAGACTCCCTTTCTCCCCCTCAGTTCGAGACCTTCCCTTCTCTCCCCTCCCCATTGGAGACCCCTTTTCTCTCGGTCGAATCTGAGACTCCCCCACGCTTGCCCCCTCATTTGAGACCCTCTTCTCCTTCCCCAAATTGAGACCTTTCCTTCTCCCTCATTTGTGACCCCCTTCTCTTTCCCCGTTCCCCATTTTCTATCTCGATTGTGTGTGTGTCCCGTCCCGTCAATAACTCTTTTCTACCTTTAAGGCTTTGGGATATATTTCCACCCTTCCCCGCTGTTTTCATCATTATTTTTTGGATATTTGGAGTCTTGTGTGCTGCTCTCCTTCTCTTTCCCCATTTCCCCCTCTTCCTCACATTTTCTGCAGGGAGTTGCACTATGTGTTCCCCTCAATTTCTCTTACACACCTTTTGGATAATTTTCTCCCTCACATTTTTTTTAAAATTCAGAATCTGTGACTTTCCCCCACTTCCCCATTGTTATTCATTTTAACTTTTACCCCTCCTTCCCTTTCAGGACTTTGATTTACATTTAACTGAAAGAAGCTTTAATTAATACCGCCCCCGCCCCGCCCCGCCCCCCAAAAGTAATAGGAATTTTCATTCTCCTCCTTTCTTCTTCATATGGACTCTGTATTCCTCAAAATTTTGTTTTCCTGCCTCTCCTCTTCCACTTGGGGGTGAGAGGGGAGATTCCCTCTTTGCTGACAAGCCCTCGTTCTCCATTCCACGCATTTTTCATTCCATCTGTGTTTCCTCTTCCCCTCAGTCCCTTTCCCTTTCTATGTAGACTATGATTGCAAACAAACACTCTCTAACTCCCTGACTTTCTCCTGGTATTCAGCTTCAGGTGGTCTCAACTTTTCAGTAGATTTTGGATGCTGGGTGGGGATGTGGGGTGCTCTACTGCTTCAGAGTTGACTGTGCAAACCCCACTAATCCTCAGTTTGATCTCTTTTGGGGCATTCTGGGTGTCCTTTCAGTCTTTGGTCAGTTTTTTGTTTTTGTTTTTTTTTGCTGGAGTTGATCCGAAGCATCTGCCTTCCCAAGGAATATCCCGAGAAACCTTTGCGAAGCAGCCGAACTGGGATGAAGCTAGCTTGGTCATGCTTATATGTGAAAACCTTCCTCCTGACCTTCTTCCTGCGGTGCAGATTTGACCTACCACCTCCCTCCATCCTGGAGTGGTGACTCCTGTGTCAGGTGACATTCGTATATTTATGTGATCAGGTCAGGAGCATCTTAATCTCCCTTTTTGCTGATGACTTTAATATTTGCTTCTTCAAAATGACCCCCTCCTGCACAATTACTCATTTCACTTTCACTGGGACATTAGAGAAGTGCCACTGGGTGACTTGTGACTTTTGCTATGGGACAGGTAGAGTCTGGCACAGACCATGAAGTCCACTGAAATATTCCACTTTCCGTGGAACCCAACTATAGAGCCTCAGAAATTTTTAACTGCTTTATGCCTTTTTTGTGATCAGGGGAAGAATAAATGACCTTATCACACAGACACCTTTCTTTCAGACTTGAATAATACTTGAAAGCCAAATGCTGCCTGTTTTTTTGGCCGGTGAGAAGTAATTGCTATGCAGAAGAAAAGAAAAGAAAAGAAGAATTTTGATACCGATCTGCAGCAAAATGACCTCTCCTTGCCCTGGGTGAGATCTAGTATCAGCTCACCCAGTGGAAGATCAGGGACAAGACTTTTTCTTCCCCTCTTCACTTAGAAAACTTAAAAAAATAAATAAATTAGTGGCTTTTGCGGCTGCCAAGTGGAACTTCTAATATAGTGTTCCGAGAAACAAGCAGTGTCTGGAAGAATGTGCTCTGCCTCTTGACTTGAACCGCATGCCTTGAGTGATCTGGTCCCCGTCCCACGCTACCCCCAAGGAACACACTTCCTTGTGAAGGTATCTCTGCCAATCTGGAAGGTTGGTGTCTTCTCAGGTCGGGACCACTCACCTTTCAATACTTTATGGGTCAGCAGCCTGGAAAAGTTCTTGGGGACCAGCGGAGGCCGAGTCTGCCCACACTTCACTTTATCAAAGGCCCAGGGAAGAAGGAAGCATCCAGGCATGGGTCTGCCCACTGCAACGTCTTTCTGGTTCACGGTAAGGGCTTCCATCTGTGTCTTAATTTTAACTCCTTTTTCCATGCAAAAAATAATCGCGTAATTTGCATTCAGTGTTTTAATCTGTTTGCAAATGTAGCAAAAATATTAATTTGTGGAAGTGTATGACACATGGAATTAAGAGAACTGGAGGTTTGTACAAATGGGTCTGCTTTATTAATACTACATACCACATTCGACATTTGAGCAATTGAGGCATTTGGGGGTTCTGATTCTGGTGGAGATTCTGATGAAACCAAGTCCTGTGTTTTCAGGTTGAAGGCTTCTGTGTCATGTGACACCTTCTAAATTGTAGCTGTACTCGCACCCACTAGGTTGTGGGATTCATTTTCATATAATAATGGTAGGTAACAATACGTAAAATAAGAGGTCACTTTTTTGTGAGAGGTTGGAATTTAGAGAGAATGCCGTGGGTGTCATTCACAAAATGATGGCCATGGAGTGTTTGGCATAACACAAAAGGGTTATTTCCCAATATCTTTTCTGAGTACCATAAAGGTAAAGGTAAAGGGACCTCTGACCATTAGGTCCAGTTGTGACCAACTTGGGGGTTGTGGTGCTCATCTCGCTTTATTGGCTGAGGGAGCTGGCGTACAGCTTCTGGGTCATGTGGCCAGCATGACTAAGCTGCTTCTGGCGAACCAGAGCAGCACACGGAAACACTGTTTGCCTTCCTGCCGGAGCAGTACCTATTTATCTACTTGCACTTGACGTGCTTTCGAACTGCTAGGTTGGCAGGAGCTCTGAGCACCATAGGAGGAACCAATAGGCACAGTGGAGTCTGCAGGCACCATGTTGATGACTACCAAATAAAAGAAAAAAAGAAAATATCTAGTGGTTTTCAGACTTCTCACCAGGGGACCCTTTCCATGTTGATCTGATGATTTTCTGTATGTCTCCTGTGGAATCTCTGACTGCAGCAGGGGATTCTGAGTGATGTTTTAGGATGCACTCTCAGTTCATTTGGGGCCCTGGCTGAGCCTTTGTGCTGACCTTGCATGAACAACATGCTTTACTTTAAGGACTACCTGAGGCCTTATAACCTAGCCTGCTTACTTAAGTCAACCAAAGAAGTGCTAATGGGCATTGAATATCAAAACCCCCATGCTGTGGAACACTCTTTTGGCAGAGATTCAACAGGAACCCTTGCTGTTGACTTTCAGGTGTCTCTTGAAGACTTTTGTAGATGCTTATCAGCCAGTGCAGGTGGCGCTGTGGGTTAAAGCCTCAGCGCCTAGGGCTTGCCGATCGAAAGGTCGGCGGTTCGAATCCCTGCGGCGGGGTGCGCTCCCGCTGCTTGGTCCCAGCGCCTGCCAACCTAGCAGTTCGAAAGCACCTCCGGGTGCAAGTAGATAAATAGGGACCGCTTACCGGCGGGAAGGTAAACGGCGTTTCCGTGTGCGGCTCTGGCTCGCCAGAGCAGCGATGTCACGCTGGCCACGTGACCCGGAAGTGTCTCCGGACAGCGCTGGCCCCCGGCCTCTTGAGTGAGATGGGTGCACAACCCCAGAGTCTGTCAAGACTGGCCCGTACGGGCAGGGGTACCTTTACCTTTACCTTTATCAGCCAGTGCAGTTAACAAAAAACTTCTTGAGTAGCCAGTCATTTTAATGATAGTTTTACATTGCATTTATAAGTTTTTGAGTTGCTGTACAGCGCCCTGATGTTTTTGGAAGAGTTGGCATGTAATTAATTTTGTAAATATTAAATAACACACAAACTACACTCTAAAGCTTACCTTGTTCTCCCCTGTGGCTTCACATTGCAAAAGAAGATTGGCAATGGAGGTCTGGTTGTATTCCAGGAAGGATCAATGGCAACTAGTGGTGATGGGTATGTTCTGCCTACACTATTGGAGGCAGTATGCCTCTGAATACCAGTTGTTGGGAATTGCAAGTGGAGAGAGCTGCTGCTCTGCTCATTTCTGGCATGTGGGTTTTTCATTGGGGCATCTGGTTGGCCCCCGTGAGAACAGGGTGGGCCCCTCTTGGCCTGATCCAGCAGCCAGTTTCCCCTTAAGGAGATCTGTTATGGTAGCAGAACCTCCATGCCCAGGGCAGTCTACTGCTGAATACCAGGTGATGGGAAACAGCTAGAGAGGTCTTACTTGCAGGGTTCTCAGTTGGGGCATTCTCAGCTGGCGATTGTGAGAACAGGATGCAGGACCCCCCCCCCCCCCGTCTGATCCAGTAGGGCTCATTTTACAATACTGATACTTTATACAGGTGGTTGTGGTGATGAAGTACAGTTACTTGGACATGATGTGGAGGTAGCAGGTAGGGTGGCTTGTGCATTTCTTTCAGTGACTTCTTTCATACTGACCAGTAGATAGTCCTGACAGTTGCACATACAAAATGATGGAGAGGCAAATCAAATTCAGAGATCCACTGTGATGTATCAGTTAGAGTTTTGGACTTTGACCTGTGGGAGCTCCCCATTCAGCCATGAAGCTCACTGGGTGTGACCTTGGGCCAATCACTGTCCCTTTCTCTCTCTCAGCCTACAACCTACCTCACAGGTTGTTGTGTGCAGATGAAATGAGCAGGAGGGAGACCCATGTATATCACCTTGGAGAAAAAAGGAGGGTATAAAAAATAAAAATAAATCTGCAATCCAAATGCTGGGTCCCCTCCACCAGAGGGAGCCTACAAAATTATGCATTCCCAATTGTTTAAATAAAAAAAGTCATTTATCAGACCTTAAGTAGGCTGAGCCCAGGTGAAAGTTTCTCGTCAGCACAATATGGGGAGAGGAACAAATCTCCTTTTTTGTATGTGCTGCTTTTCAGGAAGCTGAGCTCATCTGTTTGTTGTAACTGAAGGTGGAGTTCAAGGTTCCGGCTCCATTGCTTGTGGAATCCATGGATATCTGGGCTGAAAGGAATGAACTCATGGTCCTAAGAGACTTGTAATATGTGTTACAAAGTGGAGGAATCCAGAGTTCATCAGTAACACGCACACATAGAGAGGGAGAGAACTGGTGTGCCTAAAGCTGCCACTATCCAAGTCTCTGTATCTCTTGTATAAAAAATATTAAATCAGAATACAAGATCGTAATGTTAAGAATAAATGGCCTGGTGTGAAAATGATTTGCAGAATCATACTTTATACCCATGGGAGATGTTGCCTGCAACTCCTTTCCAGAATCTGCTGAGCTTTGAATTGCTTAGATGTATCTGGACCATGACAGTATTAAGAGATGCACTAGGGATATAAAAACACTGGAAGCTGTTTTGTTTAGAGTCAGATCATGGTTCCATCTAGCTCAGTATTGTCTACACTGACTGGCAGTGGCTCTGCAGGGTTTCAGGCAAGGGACACTCCCAGCCTCTGTATTATATGCAGAAACTACACGTGAATCTGATGATACAGTTTGATTGTGGATTTTGTCGGTAAAGAGCCCAGGAATACCATGCAAACCTCCAGTGTAGACGCAAAGTGGGCTGGTCTCTTAACCATTACTAGGAGACATAAGAGTGCTTTGAATACTTTTATGGCCACTAGGCATTCTTCTGAGTATCAGTTGCTGAAAGCCATGGGGCAGGGAATCCTATTGTGCTCATGTCTTGCTTGTGAGCCTCCCATTGGAGCATCTGGTTAGCCACTATGAGAACAGGATCCTGGGTCATTGATCAGATCTGTCAGCTAGGCTCTTCTTATGTTCCAGCCCCACTGTCAGAAGCCGTATGACTCTGAATGCCAGTTGCTGAGAATTTGATAGATTTTGATTTTATATTTGTATTCCACTTTTCCAACAACAATCACATGCATGGGGAGTGTTTATCTTGTGCTCAGATCCTGCTTGAGGATTTCCCATTGGGGCATCTTGGTGGCCATTGTGAGAACAGGATGCTGGACTAGATGGGTCACTGGTCTGATCCAGCAGGGCTCTTCTTACATTCCTCTGGCTTCTCCAGATGAATTGAAGGTGAATGAGTTGGTCATGACCACAGATTTTGATTGAGTAGCAAAACATTTGGAGACACCTTTGACCAAGCAGTGTGTTGAAGAATGGGTATGATATGCGCTAAGATGTTTGAACCAAGATGTTCTGGTGGTGGTGATAATGCACACAAAGAAAGACACACGTCTTTTTTACAGGAATCTGTTGTGAGATGTCCACAGGGTGGCAGGAGGAGGCTGCTGGATGCAAGTAGGAAGCATTGCCTGAAGAAACTGTCACAATATGTGATACAGTTTATAGGTGAGGGAAGTTCAGGCCCCTGGGCTGAATCCATCTCTCCAGACCTCTCTATCCAGCCCTGGGATATCTCTCCAGGCCCTACTCTACAATTCTATGATTGAACGATTCATGCCCATTTCACCATTCTGCTCCCTCCTTGATTATCTTTACTTGGCTGCAATGTATCCTTGGACTGTGACAATGCATCTCTCTCTTTTCTGGATGGAGGTGTGCATGTGTGTGTTTTGGCCACAACATAAAACATGAAAGTGCTAAAGAGTTGGGATTATGCTATCCCAGTATTGCTGTGCCTTTCCCTCCTGTGGAAGATTGCCATGGCTGTTGCTGGAAAGAGCTGTCTCAATTTTTATAAAGGAATATAGAAAATTGCTTTATGCTGAGCCAAACCATTGGTCCATCCAGTTCGGTACTGTCTACAATGACTCCAGGATCTCAGGTAGGGAATCTCTACCAACTCTACCTGGATGTACTGCTAAGGCTTGGACCTGGGGCCTTCTGCATGCAAGACAGATGCTGTACCAATGAACTATGGCCCCTTCCCCAAATGAGAGAGGGAAAGTGCCTAGACTTCCAAACCCTTCTGCTTTTGGTTTTGAAAATGTGTTCTAGAAACTGTGGGGTTCCTAGAAGGTTTTCAGGGATTCCTCTGTGGATGGTAACGAGGAGCTTATATATATATTTTTGATGCTATTAAACTTGTCCCCACCCCACACATGCATAGGGGAGTGTTAGGCATGATGTAGGTCAAACTCTGCCTTCAAACAAGCAACAGTAAAGGCCCCATAAGCCTAGCCAGTGCCCTGCATGAATGGTCCAAAATGAACAAGGGAAGGAGTGACTCTCCTATGAGGAAAGGTTTCAGTGTTGGGGGCTTTTTTGTTTAGAGAAAATTTGACTAAGAGGCAACCTGATCTAGGTTTTTAAAATTATCCCTGGCATGAAGAGAGTGGATAGAGAAAAACTTTTCTCCCTCTCTCAAAACACTAGAACTTGTGCGCATCAAATAAAGCTGAATGTTTGAAGTTTCAGGACAGAAAATAAAGCCACCAACTTGGATAGCTTTAAAAGAGGATTAGACAGATTCATTGCGGAGAGGGCTGTTGATGACTACCGGCCATAATGGCAGCAATCAGACTCCATGGTCGGAGGCAGTAATGCTTCTGAATATTAGTTGCTGGAAACTTCAAGAGGGGACATTGCCCATGTGCTCAGGTCTTGGTTGAGGGTTCCCCATAGGGGCATCTCATTGGTCACTGTGAGAACAGGATGCTAGACTTTGTTGTTTAGTCGTTTAGTCGTGTCCGACTCTTCGTGACCCCATGGACCAGAGCACGCCAGGCACTCCTGTCTTCCACTGCCTCCTGCAGTTTGGTCATTTGTAGCTTCGAGAACACTGTCCAACCATCTTGTCCTCTGTCGCCCCCTTCTTGTGCCCTCCATCTTTCCCAACATCAGGGTCTTTTCCAGGGAGTCTTCTCTTCTCATGAGGTGGCCAAAGTATTGGAGCCTCAGCTTCAGGATCTGTCCTTCCAGTTAGCACTCAGGGCTGATTTCCTCCAGAATAGATACGTTTGATCTTCTTGCAGTCCATGGGACTCTCAAGAGTCTCCTCCAGCACCATAATTCAAAAGCATAAATTCTTCGGCGATCAGCCTTCTTTATGGTCCAGCTCTCACTTCCATACATCACTCCTGGGAAAACCATGACTTTAACTATACGGACCTTTATTGGCAAGGTGATGTCTCTGCTTGATCCAGCAGGAAGGCTATTCTTATACCCTTAAGAGTTAACAGTGAACACTTATCTCTTTAACTTCTACTCATTAATTTGATTGTGGGTTTCGTTTCAAGATTTTTTTTAACAATGGTTAAATCTGGTGAAGGGAACAAGTGGGTACAGCAGTGAAGTTGCTGGTGCTCCTGTGTGAGTCCCAGCCTTCATTATCTCTTGGACCAATCATTGTTCTTCCTTTCCTCTTTGAAGGATTTGGAATTCATGTGCCAGGAGGGTAGGAGGACAGCTTCAGTTTGGAAGTGGTTCAAGTTTCTGCCGGGAGAATTTCTCTTTACGATAAACTGCACGCATCCCCCAAAACCATCTGTGTTGACAGCGTGATGTGTTTAATGAGCCAGCAACGGGCAGCATGTTGCGTTCCTGATTTCATTTGCTCTTCATTAAAGAGTTGACACAGGACAGGCATGTGCAGTTGTTCCCCCACCTTTTTTGTTTTGTTTTAAGGCTATACTTGCCTGCTGTTCGTTTAAAAACCCTGGATCCTTTACTTCAGGACTGGAGTGACTGCTATGAGGAAAGTTTGCAGCATCTGGAGCATTGTAGTTTATAGAAAAAATGAGTAAGAGGCAACATAGTAGATAATGTTTATAAAATTATACATGGCATGGAGTAAAGTTTTTATTCCTGTCTCATAATGCTAGAACTCATTGGCATCCAAAGGCTTTCATTGTGCAGCACAGAGTTACTGTGGAACTCATTTCCCCAGTTGCTGGGAACCACAGAAGGCAAGAGTTGCTTTGCCATCATGTTCTGCTTACCTCTGTAGGAGGCAGTTGGTTGCCCACTGTGAGAACAGGATTCTGGACTACACGAGCCACTGGTCTGATCTAGCAGTCTTGTCTTATATTCTTATGGTTTTCCAAACTTTTGAACTCATAGACCCCTTGGTGAGCTTTTAAAGTTGCCATTGGTCCCCAATCCAAATTCTTAGTGATGAAAATGAAATAAAGTTAAGAAATAACAACATCTAATCAACATTTATTCATCTTCAACCACAGTTACAAGGAATAATAAATGTAAAGAAAATAAGGAAGTAAAACAAGTGAAAATAATGATGATACCATACCACTCTGGACCTTAGAAGAACATTGCTGGAACATTGCAGGTAAGTGGTCCATCTAGTCCAGCATTCTTTTCTCACAGGGGCTGACCAGATTCCTCTGTGAAAACCATAGAGCAGGACCTGAATACAAGAACACTCTCTCTTCCTGCAGTTTCTAGCAACTGGCTTTCAGAAACATTACATTATCCATGCACTATATTTCTGACACAGTTCCAAGTTAAAAGTTTTTGCACTGTATGAAGTCAATGAGAAAAATGTATAGGCTGGTATTTTGATGCCAGTGAAGACAGGTGGGCACCGCAAAACATTTTCATGTATGAGGAACATCCATCCCATGATAAATGCATGTCTGGAAATGCCCTGGGCAAATTAAAATGAAAGACAGTTTTCATTTGACATCAGAAAGAGAATAAAGATTACCACTGACATTCATGATGGGGTTTTAAGCTCTCTCTCAATTTTTGAAATGCCTTCCCAATGACAGATATCTCTCTTGACACTACCTACTTGAACTTCGCCAGCTTACCATTTGCTGGCAGTCAATTTTCTCCTGGTTCATCCATTATAGTACATATTTCTCCATTTAGAAATAACAAACCTCAAAACAATCTGAAAAACTAGATTTCAGCATAAACACTTTTACCTAATGTTTCTCTCCCCCACTCCTTAGAAGATCCATGTTATTTAGGCTTCCCTATAAATAAAGCTTAGTCATCCTTTTTACGCTTGTCAGAAATGATCTTGGTCTGCGTTTAAAAGGCTAGAAATGTTGTGTATTTGTGTATATGTGTGTGTGTGTGTGTGTGTGTGTGTGTGTGTGCTTTAAAAATGGAGAAGGTTCTGCAATATTATCCTGCCTGAGAGCCAGTGGTTAAGAGCGGTGGACTCGTAATCTGGTGAAGCGGGTTCGCGTCTCCGCTCCTCCACATGCAGCTGCTGGGTGACCTTGGGCTAGTTACACTTCTCTGAAGTCTCTCAGCCCCACTCACCTCACAGAGTGTTTGTTGTGGGGGAGGAAGGGAAAGGAGAATGTTGGCCGCTTTGAGGCTCCTTCGGGTAGTGATAAAGCGGGATATCAAATGCAAACTCTACTTCTCAGTTGAAAACCTCGTTTTCTGAGAATCACAGCTTATGGGTGTGATTTAAATTGTTGAAACCTAAAGCTCTGTGTTAGAAGCTCTTAGGCTCGCCCCTTCTCTGGCTGTTTCTGAAATGTGGTCTTAATGATGACTACATCTCTTTACACTAGCTAATTAGGAGCTGTTTTAACTTGCTTAATTATTACTGTTTAAAAGCTTGAAAGAAAAGAATAACCACCTGCATCTCCCCTCCCCCTTTACAACAGCACCCAGTTTTCCTTAGATTGACTTAAGAGGACTGGTTCTTTTGTTCAAACTTACTCTTGATAGCTTTTAAAAGCTCTGGTATATTAGTGGAGATGAATTAGGTATGGGGAAACTTCGGCCATCCAGATGTTGCTGAACATGTCTGTGGATGATGGGAGTTGTAGTTCAGCAATATCTGGCGAGGCAAATGTACCCCACACCTGAGATCAAGCTCCTGTGTTGGGAGAAGGAGAGCACACAGTCTCTAAAGGGAATAGGGAGTGAGGGAGAAGAAGCTGGTGCACAATTCATATTTGAGAGCATTTACAAACCATCGTTTTTAGTTTTGTCGGCAATGGCAAGCAGTGGTTTGATCAAACCTGAGAGTCAGTCATTGACCTGGTTCAGAAAACCTTTCCAACCTTCATAAACCATAGTTTATGAAACCAGGAATGAGTACCAGGCTTTCATGCTCCTCCTCTATCTTCCTCCTCCCCTTCTATGTCGGCTTCAGTGCTTCCTGTGTTATTATATATCGTGTCAGAGAGTGTATGGTTGAGTTGGAAAAGGTTCAGAAATAATGGTTCTGATTACCAGCTGCCGGAAGCCACAGGAGGGGAGAGTGCTGCTTCTGTGCTTGATTCTTGCTTGCACTCTTAGCACAAGCATCTGGTTCAACACTGAGAACAGAATGCTGGACTAGGTGGGCCACAGACCTGATCCGTCAGGGTTCTCCATATGTTCCTATAATCTTACAAGCTGCATCACAGGTCTGATTAGAATAAGTATATTTCTAGCAGCTGCTGCTGACTCTCAGCATTTTTAATGCCTCTCGCTGTAGAAGTCCAGGCATACTGAGGTTCAACTGGCAAACCTGCTGATGAGGTGTCAGGCAGGTACTGTTTAGTGGCGTTTAGAACCTGAAGACGGGGATAAAGGATTGCCCTGTGTGCAGCCTCTGGAAAGCTGTATAGAGCAAGAAAACATGCTTTCATCTTGGGTGAGACATTTGAGACTTTAAACTTGTTCCTTTCCTTAAAAAACACAACACCCATTACCGGTACTTATTGCAGCAAATAATGACAGTAAGTAAGTAAGCCTAGTTCTGCTTTGTAAAGTGTTAGCAATATCAAAAGCAACACGATGGCCAGAAACAATTACAATGTGAAAAACTTTATGGAATAATTCAAAACATCAAAACTAACAAACTGAAGTCTCTGAAAGTCCTTAAATGAATCATGGTGCCAGACTTTACCTGGCGGAGAACAAGCTGTGAAGCTTTGTATAATCAGCAAATGTCCAATTCTGATGTCCAACTCTGAACTCTGAACAAGAGTTTTTACAGTTTTCCACATGGCTTAACTCCTTACATCCATCTTTATTTTTTTCGGGTCATCATAGCTGCGTTTCTTGTATTTTTTTGGATGTTGAGGTTATAAAACATAACGGCTTCCTTGCTGTTAAATCTCATAAAAAACCCACTGATTGTAATTCTCTATTACACTATTCTTTTCACCCCAGACGATTGAGGAACAACTTTCTTTATGGAAAATTTTTACGCCTTAAAAGAAATACCTCTTTTGACCATGATTTCCATAACAGTGCAGATATTCTAGCTCACTTTCTTCATTCCAGAGGATATCCTCCCACCATTGTGAACAGGTCCAAATATAAATCTCTTACGAAGGACTGGACGTTGCTTCTCAGTCCCTCAACCACCTCACAGTCTCAAAATCGCATTATAGGCTCATTAATAATAATAATAATAATAATAATAATAATAATAATTTTTATTTATACCCTGCCCTCCCCAGCCAAGGCCGGGCTCAGAGCGGCTTACAATCAATAATAAAAACAAGTTGAATGATTTACAACTTAAAAGCAAAATTAAAATACAACATTAAAATATTAAAATAAATGTAGTCTCATCGCAGGAGGAGAAGGAAAGGAAAAAAAAAAAGGGAGGGAGGGAATCAAATTGGCTCCAAGCCAAAGGCCAGGCGGAACAACTCTGTCTTACAGGCCCTGCGGAAAGAAATCAGATCCCACAGGGCCCTGGTCTCATGAGAAAGAGCGTTCCACCAGGCCGGAGCCAGTGTTGAAAAGGCCCTGGCTGTGGTTGAAGCTAATCTAACTTCCTTAGGGCCCGGGACAACTAGGGTGTTGCTATTTATGGACCTTGAGGCTCTCCGTGGGGCATACCAGGAGAGGCGGTCCCGTAGGTACGAGGGTCCTAGGCCGTGAAGGGCTTTAAAGGTCAAAAGCAGCACCTTAAATCTGACCCTGTACTCTACCGGGAGCCAGTGCAGTTTGAAAAGCACTGGGTGAATATGCTCCCATGGCAGAGACCCCGTGAGGAGCCTCGCTGCAGCATTCTGCACCCTCTGGAGTTTCTGGGTCAGCTTCAAGGGCAGCCCTGCATAGAGCGAATTACAGTAGTCAAGCCTGGAGATGACCGTCGCATGGATCACTGTGGCCAAGTCGGGGCGGGAAAGGTAAGGGACCAACTGCTTGATGCGGCAAAGGTGGAAAAATGTCGCCTTGGCTGTTGCTGTAACTTGCGCCTCCATGGAAAGAGAGGCGTCAAGGATCACACCCAAACTCTTAACGGAAGGCAATGGCACTAATTGGGCCCCCGCAAGAGAAGGGAGTTGGTCCCTCATCCCCATGCCATCCCGACCCAGCCATAGGACCTCTGTCTTTGAAGGATTTAGTTTCAATTGGCTCCCACGAAACCATCCAGCCACAGCTTCCAAGTATCTGGTCAGTGTGTTCGGGGCCGAGTCGGTGTGGCCATCCATCAGCAGATAGAGCTGAGTGTCATCAGCATATTTGTGACAGCCCAGCCCAAAGCTCCGTATAATCTGGGCAAGGGGGCGCATAAAGATGTTAAAAAGCATCCGGGAGAGAATTGCGCCCTGCGGCACTCCACACACCAAGGAATGGCGTGACGACATTTCCCTCCCTAGTGCCACCCTCTGTCCCCGACTAGAGATAAAAGAGCACAGCCAGTTATGGGCTATGCCCTGTATCCCCACGTCTGCGAGGCGGTGGTCCAGAAGATAATGATCGACCATGTCAAAGGCTGCTGACAAATCTAAAAGGAGCAGCAGTCCTGACCCGCCTCGATCCAGTTGTCTATGGAGATCATCTGTTAGGGTACACTATTAGAGTACACTACTCATGCAGACAGAATTATTAGAATTATATGCAAACATTGGCGTGTACTCTGGAATGCACCAGGTTGTAATGAATTTCCTTTGATTGGCCTGAGACGGACCAAATCAATTAAAGATATGTTAGTACAAACGGATATGAATTCTGAAAGAATTATAACTCGTACCATTAGCACTTCTGGGCCCACTGGTCACCATAAATGTGGCAGATGTTCATCTTGCCCATTTTCTTTACAGACTAAAGAAATTTATGATGAGAAAACCAATTTCAGATTTGTTATTCGTCAATTTAGTACATGTCAGACCAGAGATGTGGTCTACCTTACTCAATGTCCTATTGTATATAGGCTCTGCCACTCGAGCAGTTGGAGTTCGGATTGGGGAACATTGCTCACGCATACGTAATGCCAGTAAGGAGGCACCTCTGGTAGAACATTTTGTTTCTCACAATCATTCAGACACAGATTTATTATTTACAGTTTTATGGGTGAATCAGAAGACAATTGGTATCAGAAAAGATTATGAGCGACAGCAAGAAGCCAGTTTTATTTTCATGTTTAAAACTATTCATTCAGAGGGACTTAACTATGAATTAGACCTCAGTTGTTTTATTTGATTATCTGCATCTTTGCTGTTACTTTGTACTGTGTCTTTAAACTCGGTCTCCTTGTTATTAGTGTCACCTGGGGTTGGCTATATATACAGTGGTACCTCGCAAGACGAAAAGAATCCATTCCGCGATTCTCTTCGTCTAGCGGTCTTTTCGTCTTGCGAAGCAAGCCCATTGATGGCTTAGCGGATTAGTGCTATTAGCGGCTTAGCGGCTTTTAGCGGCTTATCAGCTTAGCGGATAAGCAGATAAGTGGCTTAGCGGCTTAGAAAAAGGGGGGGGGGAAGGGGGAAAAAGTCGGAAAAACTCGCAAGACATGTCGTCTTGCGAAGCAAGCCCATAGGGAAATTTGTTTTGCGAAGCGTCTCCAAAACGGAAAACCCTTTCGTCTAGCGGGTTTTTTGTCTTGCGAGGCATTCGTCTTGCGGGGCACCACTGTATTTTTCAAAAAATGTTGTCAGTAACAGTGACTGCATAATTGCATGAGCACTGTTCCAGAGTATTTTTCATTCTCATGTATATTATATCTATTCGAAAAAAGATTGGGCATGTAACCTTTTTATGTTACAGTTTATAATTTCTACGCTGATTGAAGTTGTTGTTATGCATGTGCAGGTCATTGTTTGAATATTTTATTTTCAGTTAATGAAGAAATTACAAATCTTTCTACTTATGAGTGTTGAACTAATTGGCTGATGAAGAATTAAATGAAACAGTAGTTGTTATCTGGAAACACTGTTCAGCAGAGTTCAGAGTTGGACATCAGAATTGGACATTTGCTGATTATACAAAGCTTCAGAGCTTGTTCTCCGCTGGGTAAAGTCTGGCACCGTGATACATTTAAGGACTTTCAGAGACTTCAGTTTGTTAGTTTTGATGTTTTGAATTATTCCATAAAGTTTTTCACATTGTAATTGTTTCTGGCCATCATGTTGCTTTTGATATTAATGACTCATATTTTGCAACACAGGGGATTGTTTACTCATTGTAAAGTGTTAGAGCGGAGTTTGAAAGTTCCTGCTTGGTCAGTGTAATGTCATTGGGGCCAAATTTATGCCCCTTGGCAGAGGTATTTGAGTCCTGCATTTGCATTTAGATCCTTCTTGTGGACTTCCCATCTGGTGGCCAGTGTGAGGACAGGATGCTGGGCTAGATGGGCCATTGGCCTGATCCAGCAGTGTTCTTCTAATGCTATACGTACCTTCACTTCTGCTTCTTTTCAAAATAACAACTTAAGAGAGACAAGTGTTGATGGGCTTCAGCTAAGTAGCTCAGTACTTCCAAAATTGGAACCTGACCTTATTTTAGTTAGGTTGACAGACCTTTGATGACATCCAGATGCTGGCATGATGCATCTTTTGAGGCCTTCTTGCTGGTTCTGAATCATCTTAGCTGTACCCATGAGTCACTATCCTAGCCTGTGAGTGACTTGTAGGCATGGCATATTCTGGGTAAGAGCAGCTTCTTGTGGTTAAAAAGAAAGCAGAAGGACTTGTGATGGGAACTTTACTTTTTGGGAGACCAGGGGATCAGCCAGAACAACATTTTGCTATTGCACCTAAGGCTGTGTCCACAATGGCGTTTTTGGTTGGGCTTGGTTTAACACCAGTTAAGTGCAGCTGAGCTGAGGATCTGCACAGCAACTGTCTCTAACAGGTTAATGGCTTTAGTGTTTTCTGCCCTTTGGGAAGAGCTACACTGATTGGCTTGATAAGAAGGAGAGTCTGTGCAATTTCTGAGGCATGTGTGAGTTTCATGTGAGGTCGCTGGCACACGCTTTTTCTCCATATGAACTGAGTAGAATGAAGGGGATGCCCTTAAAATAGAGTGTGTGGCCTGGGGAGAGTTTAGAGGGCCAGGCAGAGAGACCTGGAAGTCACATTTGGCCCCTAGGCCTAAGTTTTCCACTTCCTCCCTGCCTTCAAGCTTGGAGATTCTTTTTTATTATTTATAATTTATTTACTGCATTTATAACCCATTTTTTTCTGCACAGAGCTGAACGTGGTGTACATGGTTCTAACCCTCCTCATTTAATCCCTACAGCAACCCTGTGAGGTAGGTTAGGCTGAGAGAGGCAGTGACTGGCCCAGGGTCACACCCAGTGAGCTTCATGGCCAAGTGGGGACTTGAATCCTGGTCTCTCTAGTCCAGCACTCTAACCATGGCTCTCAAGCCTCATTGAAATAAGCTTTTCTTAAGCCTCATTGAAACAAGCATTAACTGTACAAGACCATAGCAGCAACTTATCATTCAAATAGACAACAGGGAATCTGGGTTGTTGTTTTTTTTAAAATGATATTTATTAGAAGTTTCAAAAATTACAGAGAAAGAAAAAAGAAGAAAGCAACAACAACAAAAGAAAATTTTCAAAGCATATATAACAATACTTAAAAAAGGGAAAAAAGAAAAAAAACATAAAAATCAATACAACAATAACAATAAAAACACAATATTCCATATCTTTATCTTTCATTAACTTGTTTCATTGACCTCCTCACACCTTCCTTTTTGTATTCTAGTTTAGCTATTTATTTCAGCAAATTCTTTCCATCCTTCTCAATTTTTTTTAAATAGTTTGTCTTAACAGTCTAACCTATTAATTAACTCAACAAATCCTTTCCATCTTTCACTATATTCTGTCATTCAGTTTACCTTAGTTTATTTTAACCTTATCTTCCCAAAAATACCTTAAGACTTAAAACTTAATATTTATTTATACATAATTCCTTATAACATTTCTGCTAAAGCCAAATATTTTCATTCCAACATTTTTCCTAATACTCATTAATTTTACACTAATTGCCAAAATAAATTTTTAAAAGTTTTCTTCCAATCTTCCTCCAGTGTCTCTTCTTCCTGGTCTCGGGTTATGTCAGTCCTTACTGTCCATTCCATCTAGTCCATCAACCTGGTAATCTTATATCCGAGGCTCTTAAGTCTTTTCCATGTCCCTTCTGCAGGTCTTCTTCTTGTTTGTACTTGCACTTTACCTTGTCTTTTGTAGATCTCTTTCTTAATTTCTTTCCTTTCTCATTGAGGAGTAGGTCTTGGGGATGTTCCAACACAAAAATATCTCCATCTCTCCTCAGCAGATCGGCCCATTCCCCACAGTCAACCCAGAAAATATTTAAAAGCATGTTTCAAAGTCCCTCCAAACTTAAGGGGCCCCACAACTCCAGACCCCCCCTGGCCCACTTCAAATTCAGCCTTCAACAACAATAGCTTATGCTCCTGTAGGGCCTCGGGCCTCTCCATTTGTATTACTTGAGGTTCAACAGCAGCCTCCTCCATTATCTTCTGTGTTTGCACTTGCTCTATCAAAACAGATTCCTGAGTTGGCTCCTGGATGGTTTCTGTATACATATTCACTGTTTGTCCAAAGTTTCTGACTGCAACAGTCATCAAATCCATCTTCTCATGCATCTGCTCCAACAAAGCGCTTGTCTTGCAGAAAGCAAGCACCAAAACTTCTTTCAAACACATTTTTGTTCAAGGTCACAGTCTGGTCCCACGATCCTAATCTCCACAGCTGTAAAATCCCCAGAACGACTCCAGCAACAATTTAACAAGCTCCCTCTAGAGGAGGCAATTTCTATTTGTATCCATCTTTTAAAAGCAGATCCAACAAAGAAAAATTACTTTCATTTTTTGGATTTTTTGTTTCTTTTAAATGCAAAAGGCAACATTGGAATCAATTTGTTTCTCTTCTTCAACTAACTGTCAAAAGATGTTTCATTCACAGTCAATGAACTTCACCAAAAATCTCCGACTCTGACACCCCGTTCCCAGGTCTGAGACGGTGGAAATTTATCTTTCTTTACTCTCTGTCCTGCAGGCTTGAACAATCAAATTTCCCCTCTTTACTCCTGCTTCCAAGAGGGGTTTAGATGATCAAAACAGGAGGAATTAAAAACCTTTATGTACAACTTTCCAGACTTTGGCTTGCACGATTTTTGCTTCAGACTATTTACAAAGGCAGAAGGCGGACTTCCTGTTTAGAACCTTCCCGCTGAGTGCCAAATTAAAGTGTTTCTTAGCCCAATTTTCCGTTCCACTCACGGGTACTTGTTTAGAGTCCAATTGTCCCCAGGAAAAAGTCAGCGCTCTCCGGCAACGGCTGTGCGGCTTCACTCCGTAAAAATAGCGGTCGATTCAAAACACCGCGCCGCTCACCCCACGTCGCTTCAGGTCCCCGAAAAAGGGTTTTCCTTGTGTGTGTGTGTGGGCACTCCTGGTGTCAGCCGAATCCCACGTTCCCAGGCTTCCTCCGCCTGGGATTTTTAAAGGGTCTCCGCCTTCGCCGCCGCGGCAAGACCCAATTTTCGCGGAGCGGGTTCCTCTGAATCAGAGGAATTCCGCCATTGCTGATGGCGCTAACCCGGAAGTGGAATCTGGGATTTTCTGCTCTTCCCTGGTGTGTTGGCTTTTGTATGAAAACATGCATGCTTGGCAAACAAGATGTGAAAATGGATGAGAGGCTGGGAGAGTATGTCTAGCAGAGTGGCACACTCTCATTCCCTGCTGCTGTGTGCGTACAGTATTTGGTGCTGGAGTGGAAGAGCCCTCCTGTCCCCAGCTGTTTCTCCTGCACTGTCTCGCTCAGTAATAAGGCTGTGGAGAGGGGACTACCGGGTTGGCGCCTCCGGCAATAGCGGAGTTCCTCCGATCGGGAGGAATTTGCTCCGTGGAAATCAGGGTCTGACCACCATGGCGAAGGGGGAGACCCACTAAAATCACAGGCGGGAGAAGCTTGTGAACGTGGGATTCGGCTGGCACCCTTTGCGCCTACCCTGCTCACGGGGAAACCCAGTTTTGGGGATCCGGAGCGACGTGGGGTGAGTGGCGCGGTGCTTCGAATTGATTGCTTTTTTCACGGAGTGAAGCCGCATTGCTGCTGCCGGAGAGCGCCGACTTTTTCCTGTGGACAATTTGACTTCAAACAACTACCCGTGAGTAGAACGGAAAATTGGATTTACAAATGACTTAATTTGGTACCGAAACGGGAAGGTTTCAAACAGGAAGTCCGCCTTCCCCTTTTGTAGATAGATTGAAGCAAAGAAGCTGCAAGCTAAGGTCTTGGAAAGCCTTATGTAAAGGATTAAACTTCCATCGATTGAAATCATTAAACCCCCCTTGGAAGCAGGAGAAGAGGGGGGAAATTTTGGATTGTGTAGCCTGCAGGAGAGAGTGATAAAAATTAAATTACCACTGCTCTGAACCTGGAAACGGGCTGCCAGTAGATTGACGTTTTTGGGAGAGTTCATTGACAGTGAAGAGAATGTATGTTGACAGTTAGTTAAATAAGAGAAATATATTGTTTCCATTGTCCTCTTTTGCGTTTAAAAAGGAGGAAAAGTAACTGAAAATTGAAACTAACTTTACTTTTTGAACTGTGCTTGAAAGGACTGATACAAGTGGAGAGTGTTTCCCTCTAGAGGGAGCTTTTGAAACTGTTACAAGAGTAGAGCTGGGAAATCTCTAGCTGCATGATAAGAACTGTGAGAATCAGGGATTGACCTTGGACTATTTAAGAATGTCGACAGGAGAAGCCTTAACGACTGCATTATGTAAGATAAGCTACTCGCTGGAACAACTTCACAAGAAGACGGATATTTTGACTACTAAAATTGATAACTTGGGACAAAAAGTGATTAATTTGGGACAAAAAGTGAGCACCAAAACAGAAATTATTCAGGATTTGGTACAGGAATTTACTTTAGCAGGACAAATTGTGGAAAAGGAGGAGAAAGTTGTTGTTGTCGAACCTAAAGTAATACAAGTGGGAGCCTCAGTCTTACAGAGGCAAATTGAGGACTATAAGTTGAGGCCTTTTATGATTGAAACTAGAAAAAGTCAGATTTTGAGGATCGGAGCCCGGTCTGGACTGGAAAAGGAAAGTTGGAAAGATCCCTTCATGCAGGGATTAACTGACTTTTGGGACATGGACTTGGGTCAGGAGGAGATTGGAGTTTTGGGGGCCTTTGGATTTGGAGGAATCTTGAAACATGCCCTGAAATACTTTATGGATCTTAGCTTTAACTATGGAAATTTGGCTGACCTGTCGAGAAGGAATAAAAGTATCGTTAGGTCGGAGTTTTCCCGAGATCTGCTCTTTAGCATCAAAGAATATGAAGAAGACCTGCAGAAGGGACGTGGAAAAGAGTTAAGAGCCTTGGACATAAGATCTCCAGGTTGATGGACTGTATGGAGTTGACAGAAGTGACTGGCAGAGTCCGAGACCGGGGAGAGGAGATGGTGGAAGAAGATTGGAAAATTTAAAGTTTATATATAGAAATATTGTAAAATTAATGAGTGATAGAAAAATGTTGGAATGAAATTTTATGGCCTTAGTGGAAATGTTTTAAGGAGTTAAGCTTAAATAAGTATATTAGTTTTAATGGAAAATAAGATTAAAAATATGTTAAGACATTTATATGACAGAAAATAGAGAAAGAGGGAAAGGAATTGCTGAGACAACTAATAGAAATGGAATACAAAAAGGGAGGTGAGAGGAGGTCGATGAAACAAGGGAATGAAAGATAGAATATGGAAAAGGTATGATGTATGCTTTTAAATTGTTTTTGTATTGTTTTGTTTAGTTTATTGTGTTTAGTTTAATGTGTCAAGGTTGTGTTTTGTATAGTTTATATATTGTATTGTATTGTTTTTTTCTCTTTTTTGTTCTTTTTTTTCTCTTTTGTCTTCTTTCTTCTTTTTCTTTATTGTAAGTTTTAAAAGTAATAAATATATATATATATTTTTAAAAAATAAGGCTGTGGAGAGGTCTCTGATTCCAGTATTCTCATAATACTCTGCTCCTCCCCAGCCTTTCCTTGTCCAGAACCTAACATGTGGAAATGCTGCTCATAGTATATTCCAATATATTGCAGTGACACCTCCCTCTTTCTCCTTTAATCTGGGCTCAAGCTTGACTTCCTGATTTTTTGCTCGTCATCTCGGCAGGCATCAGACTTGATTTTTTCCCTTTAAATTCCTGCAGCGTGCTTTGCATTTATAGGCAATTGGGAGCGATTTTACATTCATTGGCAAGCGATCTGTGCAGTTCTGCCAGGGCGGTGTTGTGGTTAGAGTGTTGGACTAGTACCCACTGAGCCACGAAGTTCACTGGGTGACCTTTGGTCACAGTCACTGTCTCTTAGTGTGGACAATACTGGGCTACATAGACCAATGACTCAGTAGCAGGCACCTTCCTATGTGTCCATTTAATTCAGCTCTTTAGTCATAACTAAGACAACTTTTTTTTTTGGTGGGGGGAAGGGTCATAGCTCAGTGGTAGAGCATCAGCTTTGCATGCAGAAAGTCCCAGGTTCAATTCCCAATGGCATATCCAGGTAGACCTAGGATACAGTCCTGTTCTGAAACCCTGGAGAGCCTTTGCCAGTCAGTGTTGGCAATACTGACCTAGGTGGACTAATGGTCTGATTCAGTACAAGGCAGCTTCTGTCCAGTCCTCATTGTGGTGCCTCTGAGACTGAGACTGTCCAGTTGCTGATAAGTGCTTAAAACAAATCATATCCCATTTTTACTACTGGAGGTATGAACGAGATAACAACAACAACAACAACAACAATAGCAATAGTAATAGTAGCAGTAATAATATTTTTATTTGTATCCCACCCTCCATGGCTGGAGCTGGGCTCAGAGTGGCTAACATCATATAAATAATACAATATGCATAAAAACAAGCAATCAATCGATTAAAATACATCCCAAAATTAATTAAAATAAAGTTAAAGTTAAAACTGTACAATTACAATCCTCAGGTTAAAATTGAAAGCGGTTAATACTTGCTAGGACTGACTGTTTCCAGTGATATTATAAGGACTTGTGAGCGGGCTGGGAAACCGCCTTCGTGCTTGTTCTTATACAAAGAGAAAATGATGGTAACCCTTAATCCAAACCCTTCAAGCCTATCAATACTTACAGAATCATAGAACCATAGAATTGTAGAGTTGGAAGGGGACCCAAGGGTCATCTAGTCCAACGCCCTGTAGTGCAGGAATATTTTGCCCAACATGGGGTGTGAACTCATAACCCTCAGACTAAGAGTCTCATGCTCTACCGACTGAGCTATCCCAGCTGCAGCTTCTTAAGTCACATTTAACTGTCTTTTCATTTAAAGTGCATTATGTGATTAGTTCACTGTGCCTGTTAATGACCACCACTCAACTGTTGCTGAAAGCTATGTTCTAAAAGAAAAAGTGACTGAAAGAGCTGGGGGGAGGTGGAGGAGGAGGAGGAGGAGGAGGAGGAGGAGGAGAAAAAGATGGTAGAGAGAAGTGGGGTCCTTGAAATGGGGTCAGTGCTTAGCATTTCCAGGTAGGTTTAGGAAATACACCTATCTGAAATAATAGAGAGCCACTGCCAGTAATGCAGAAGTTCCCAGGTTCAGTTCTTAATGGAATATCCAGGTAGAGGTGGAGTTGATTTCACTGAAAACTGCTGCCAGTCAGAGTAAACAGTACTGAGCTAGATGAACCAATGTATTTGACTCATGCAGCTTCCCATATTCCTAAGGGACACACACACTCTCTTGCACACAAGCTCCTTATTCTTGGAACACACACACTTCTTATTCTGTCTGTGTTCCTTCACCACCTGTAGAACAAATAGTTTAGGAAAATGTATTAGCACTGACCTGGATACCTGTGACACCTCCCCTCCCCACTGCTTTATTTAAATGAAGGAAATTGTAAAGCATACAGGATCTGTGATGAAGTTACCCTTTTTGGCTCGAGGGTATTGACCAAAGTTGTTTTACCTGACTCATCTGTATGGTTGGATTGTCTTTTCTTGGGTAAAGTTCAAAGATAGACTTAGACAGGCTGCGGAGTGTGTGTGTGTGGGAGAGTTGTGCTTTAAAAAAAAAAGCCTCTTAAAAGCCTGTGTTTTTCCACCACATTTCTATTATACTAGATGAGTCTTTGATTTCCACTTTGTGTTTTTTCCTCTGCCTGTTTGTTGAAATGTGACCTGCAGTTCACTGTAAGGATGGCAGTGTGATGGCGGCATCTTGATATAGGGCAGGTGCTCAAAAGCTCTGCGGCAAAACTCTCTCTTTTCTCTTTATTGATTTTCCTTTTCTTTTTTTAAAAAGAGGACACCTGCCAATATGGAACGTGTGTTGCTATCTATTTCTTACTACCTATCATAGAATCAAAGGAATGTTGGGTGGAAGGGATCCCAAGGCTCATCTAGTCTAACCTGCCACAATGCAGGAATTATAACTATGTGCCACTATTGTGGCACTGAGTGGGCATTTCTGCAAAGCTAGGCAGGAGACAATCAAGAGAAAGTCATTATTCGTGCAGCACATAGTTAAACTGTGGAACTTCCTCCTGCAGGAGGTGGCAACAGTCACTACCTTGGAGGACTTTAAAAAAAGATTAGACAAATTGATGGAGGAATATGGATATGTTTTAGCTCCATTGTTGGAGGCAGTAAAAACTTTTGAATACCAGTTGCCCAAAACTGCAGGATAGGAGAATGCTCTTGTGTCTTGGTCCTGCTTGTAAGTTTCCCAGAGGCATCATGTTGTGAGAACAAGGTGCTGGACTAGATCGGCTACTGGCATGATCTAGCAGCGCTCTTCTTAGGTTCTTATGATTTGGGTGGCCACATTTAATTTCAGTAGAGCCAGTGTGACGTAATGGTTGGAGTGTTGGACTCTGACCTGGGAGATCTGGGTTTGTATCCCCACTCAGCCATGAAGCTCACTGGGTGACCTTGGGCCAGTCACCATCTTCTAGCCTAACCTACCTCACAGGGTTGTTGTGAGGAAAAATGGGGAAGAGGAGAAACATGTGACCATCTTGAGCTCACTGGAAGATAAAGGTGGTATATAAATAACAATAAATAAATAAATAATAATTTCTAGATGTTTTGCATCATCTTCCTTCCCCTTCCAAGCAATTACTATTTGTTTTATCTCCAAGCTGCAGCCCATTTTTTTTTTTTTTTTTAGGAAATTCATTCCTGCCCTTGATTAAGCTCCACATAATAGCTTCCACTGCTCACTCATACATTCATTAAGAAGAATTAAACAAGGGCTGGCAGCCATTAGCAGAGAGCTAATAACCTCACCACAGGAAAGCGCAGCAGCTTGGAATAAATGAACAGGAGCAGAAACAAATGAAATAACTTCATGGATTTATGTGTGACTAATTTGCTGCTAATTTTTTTCACAAAAAAATGTCTGATTTACATGGATTTAGCACTCATGAAAAGAGCTGGATTGACAAGCCTTGAAGGACTGCTGTCAGTGGCTGTCAAAACAGATGCACAGACCAGAGAACAGACCGGGACTTGCCAATATCCCTGCAAAGTGACATGTTTCTACCATGCCGGGGGGGGGGCACAGTTTTTGGCACCTTATCCAGTGCCTACTCAGTTTGCCTTACAGCTGAGGCTGTCACGAAGGAGGCCTCTGTTTGGTGGGGCTCAGGGAGATGGCAATAATGAGACCCATCGATTGTCTAGGAAATAGAGCATAGATACCAATCTCATGTATGTGGTTGGGCTCATAAAATTAGCATCCTGGGACGAGTTTGAACATTGGTATTCAGAAGCATACTGCCTTCGACTGAGGAGGGATAATTTACAAAGAGCCATGCTAGATCAGGCCAATGGCCCATCTAGCCCATCATCTTGTTCTCACAGTGGCCAGCTAGATGATTGTGGGAAACCCAAAAATAGGAGTTCAGCACATTAGCACTCTCCCCACCTGTGAAGAGGAAGAATATAGTCATCCTGGCTAGAAGCCACGGATTATCTCATCCTGCATGTGTGTTGTGTAGTGGTTAGAGTATCAAACTAGGACCTGGCAGTCCACTCAGCCATGATAGTTGTGAGGATGAAACAGGGAGAGTGGAAGAACCATGTACATCACCTTGAAGCCTTTGGAGGAAAGAAGTTGGGATATAAACACAATGACCATAGTCGATTAGTTGAAGCCTCTTTTAAAGCCGTCCAAGCTGGTGGTCATCACACAGTGCACTTGCGAGTCGCAAATGTAACTGTATGCTGCGCAAGGAAGTCCTTCCTTAAATTGTTTGTCCTGAATGGTCTGACGTTATGCATTGCCTTCTGAAATTGGGGCATATCCTATACAAGAGCATTGTAAATAGGTGCCCAAACTGTAGGGCCACAATTCTAAAGAACTGGGGATTGGGGTGTACCTTGAAAAACAATCCATGATGTGGGCTCCAACAAACTTTCATTGGCCCATCACAACTGTGCATGTTGTGTGGCATCAGGAATGTGTGTGGGGAAAGGTTCTGAGACGTGAATTCTTCTGCTGCACTCTTTCTCTGTGCAGTCCTCCACCACCACTTAATTTGTTTTATTATTTACTAAAATTAATTGGGAACCCAACAAATGAGCAAGTTTAAAGCATGCAACCTGGAAGGGATGTAATCCTAGGCCAATCTAAAAAATCAAACTTGTAATTAACCTATTTTTTTTTCCAGGTGAGTAATCTCTGCAGAGTACATATAAATCTAGGCTCACTATTCTTCAGGCGTGCTAAAATTAGCATGCTGACAGCATGTACCCACTCTCAGGTTGCAATCCTGAACAAGGATGTAAACCCCATTGAGCTCAGGGGTAGGAAATTGCATAGACTCGTGTTGCTGAAATCTGAGTTGCACGAAGTAAATCATAGCATTGTAGAAGAGACCTAAAGGTTCATCTAGTCTAACCCTTGCAATGCAGAAATCAATGGTATGCTATTTAGTTTTCACAGGTTCCATCTGATGATAGTCCTACTCACAATAAATCCATTGAAATGGATGGCTGTGATGAACTCAGGTTCATTAATTTGAGTAGGATGCCTAAGTACAATTCAGTTGGATACCACCCTACATCTTAAAATAGTTACAAGCTTTCTGATGATAAATAATGTCTAAGTATAGCTATGCATTTATTTGCATGTTGATTTATTTATTGCATTATAGCCCACCTTTTTCTCCAAGGAGTTCAAGGTGGTGTACTTGGTTCTCTCCTTCCTCATTTAATGCTGAGAGGCAGTGACTGGTCCAAGGTCACACCCAGTGAGCATCATGGCTGAGTGGGGGGATTTGAACCATGATATTTCCCAGGTTCTAGTCTGATTCTGTATAACCACTGGCTTATAATTTTAGCCTTAGAGGAAATTCCAAACAAACTGCCCTAGGGTTTTTCTTGGATTTGTTACCTGTGATTCCTACATTGCGGGGGGTTGGACTAGATCAGGGGTCAGCAAACTTTTTCAGCAGAGGGCCGGTCCACTGTCCCTCAGTCCTTGTGGGGGGCTGGACTATATTGGGGGGTGGGGGGAAGGATGCAAGAGCAGCATGAGCTCTGGTGGCTGCTTACCTGTGTCTTGCAAACGGCAGGGACTGGCGGGACGATGAGCATTGCGCAAAAGGGCTCCAGAGAGGGGCTGCTTAAAATGGCAGCCATTCGAGCGCTGCTGCTGCTGCTGGCACCAACAAAGCCCAGCCCCTTCCTCCTCTAGGCAGGGCGGGGAGAAGCCAGGAGGAGGAGGGAGGAGGTGCCGTTGGCGCTGCCGTGTGAGGGAGAGGGAGGGAGAGGGAAAGAGCGTGCGTGCTGGTGATCCACGCGATGATTCCCGGACTGTCCGCGGGCCGGATCCAGAAGGCAGTTGGGCCTGATCCGGCCTGCGGGCCTTAGTTTGCCGACCCATGGAACAGATGAAGTTTTGTGTCCCTTTCCACTATAAAGTTCTATGATTGTGTTACTCTGAATTGGATTTTGTGGATTCTGGGGAGTTTTGACAAGCAAAGGTTCAAACTGTGCCTCATTCCCTTTGAAGGACCTTCTTCCCTGCTCAATTTTTCCACTAACCTCTACTTTAAAGATAAAAAACTCAGACATAGAGCAAAATGCCGAAGCTTTCTCCAATGATAGCTTTTATGACCAGTGTTTTCACAAATGGCAGGACTGACAACCTCAATTTTCTTCTGCTGTTTCCTGCATTAGGGGCAGAAGCATCTTGGTTCACAAATAACTCAGATCCCGAAGATGATATTTTCTTTTCTTGTTGTTGTTGTTGAGACTTTGCCCCCTCCCCCCCCTCCATCTCAGCCATTTCGGGCCTCATTTGAGACGCTCATCCAGCCGAGAAACAATGACACAATAATCGCCGCTATTGAGCAGGAGTTGCAGCTTTGAAGTTTCTACCTGGGTTGCTCTCTTTGATTGATATTTTAATTTGTTTTTTTGGCAGATGAAAGATAATGAAAATCAGCTTGTGGCTGAAAGCAGCCACACTAGGGAATACTTAATTTAATTTTATTTTTTGCTTTTTATGTTATCCTCTTTACCAATTTTCCCCACTTTCTCCCCGTCTCCAGCTTTTGCATGTAGAGCTTTAACATCGTGTTGCACATTAAGGTACTTAATGTAGGGAAATCATTTCACTCTTGAGCTCCCAGTTAATATATTCCCAAGGAACTTGCTTAAATCTCCGTGAGCTGTTTCTGTGGAAATTTACCCCTCCTTATTCTATTAACTGCAGATGGAATTTGGATGGGTAGGGTGAGGGGCTTCTGAGTCCTGAGGCCAAAACGTGACACTCCCAGCTTTACACTTCTATTTGAGGTTGCTTGATTGTTTGAAAAAGACAAGGATGCTTGTGGGGAAACAGAGGGGCCCTTGCGTGCTTTCACATCCGTGACTGTCTGACAGGTGTCATGGTGTCCTCCAGAAGTTGTGGTTCAACTCCCAGCTCTTGTTGGATGGCTTTAAAAGAGGATTAGGCAAATTTATTGAGCACAAGGTTGTCAACAGATAATAGCCATGATGTCTCCACTGTTGCCTCTGAATACTAGTTTCTGGGAGGGATCATTAATGCGGAGAGTTGCTGTTGTACGGGTCTTCCTTGCAGGCTTCCCACAGGCATCTGGTCAGCCACTGTGAGAAGAGGACACTGGACTAGATGGGCCATTGCCTAATCTAGCAGGGCTGTTCACATTTTCTACCAGTTGCTGGGAATTCCATGTAGGGAGAATGCTGATGTGGTCATATCCTGCTTGTGGGCTTCCCATAATGGGCATCCGCTTGGCCACTGCGAGGACATGATGTTGTACTAGGGCCATTAGCCTGATCCAGCAGGTTTGTCTTACATTCTTATGTTTTATGTTCTTATCATCCCTGACTATTAGCCACGCTGTCTGGGGCTGATGGGAACTGGGAGCCCCAGCAACTTTGTAGCCATATTGGCTAATCCTGCTTTACACAATGGTCTTAACTGAAATAATTTAGTGGTGCTTATGCACCACTCAGGACTTCTTAAAATATTTAAAATGTCATAAAAGAACAAATTTGTAAAAAACACACCAAGATGCATGAGTGTGTGTATGTGTAGAAACTAGATTCCTGTACAAAAATAAGTTTTAAAGTTTTATTACAGTACTACATTTTTATCCCACCTTTTACTCTTAGGAGCCCAAGTTTAGGTACATAGTTCTCCCCATTTTACCTTCACAACAACCCTGTCAGGTAAGTTTGTCTGAAAGGCAGCGACTGGCCCAAGTTTACCCAGTGAGCTGCATGGTTGAATGGGGATTTGCACCCTGATCTCTCCTAGGTTCTACTCCTCTTTTAATCCCCCAAACAACCCTGTGAGGTAGGTTGGGCCAAGAGGCAGTGATTGGCCAGAGATCACCCATTATGCTTCTTGGCCAAGTGGGGTTTGAACTCTGGTCCCCCAGAGGCCAACATGCATAGCTGATACACTAAATTGGCTCTCATCCAATTTACATTCATTGCTCCACTAGCACCTCTGGGTCTGCCCACGCTTCACACATGTCCCCCAGAAAGTTGCCAAGAGAATGTGGCCCTTGGTCTGAAAAGGCGTCCCTTGCCTCTGCCCTACATCTTAACTAGCCAAGCAACATGGATTGCACAGGTGCAAAGCTAAAGGAGTTAAATTTGAAATTCATTTAAGACAGTTCAGGGTCCAGTGGGAATAAACCCAGCTTTGCTAGTTAGAAGTTTCTTTCCTCCAACAAATGTAACATTAGCTCAGCTGAACTCGTTGACATTTGGTCTGGCAATGAGCCTGCTTCGAAAGCAGAGAGCAAGTTGCTAATGGCTTTCTGTCTACATTCCTGGTCCATTTTCACATTTATTTATTTTTTATTCTTTACATGGGAGCAGGTTGCACAATCTGGCAACTTGCTAAAAACGCATTGCCATCTCCAGTGGGATTTGTGGCAGGTCAAGCTGCCTCTGGGCTCCTCAATGGGGCAGACAGGAAGAAAGCACGGTGGGTGGTCATTTCCAATGCCAGTCCTACCCACTGAAATCAGTAGACTCACTGAAGCACTGAGTTTGTTTCAGAATGGCCATCCACATTGGCTGCCTCTTGTGGGAGTGAGTTCCATAGATTAACTATATGTTGGGTGAGGAAGTCCTTTATTTTATCTGGCCTGAATTATCCAATGTTCAGCTTCATAAGACATCCACCATTGATAGCCTTCTCCCCCCTGAATTTGTCCAGTCTAAAGCCATCTAGGTTGGCGGCTATCACGGCCACCTGTGGGAGTGAGTTCCACTTTTCCACTGTGCACTGCATGTTTTTGAGTTGCTCTGAAAACCTTAAACTACTTCAGTAGTGACACAGCTTAAGACAGTGGGGTTCATTTTGGTTAAAACAAATAGCATGATTTTGGGTAGATGATGTTCCTGATGGCAAACTGTAGTTTAGGAGGCAAACGTCAGCTCTTGTTCATAGCAGTGCATTTTACTCCCACAGTCATAAAAAAGAGCTGTTTCAGTTAGTTTAAAATAAGTCATCTAAAATGCAGTTTTGTATATCCTCAAAAAAATTTCACTGGAAGCATCCTTTTCTCAGAGGATTGGGCTATGGCTCAATGGTATTATTGTTGTTGTTGGTGGTGGTGTCCCCACTTACGTGCAATTGGCTCGCGCATGATAAGTACAGTGAGGGGAAATAAATAAGTAAATTAAAACAAGGAAATGGTGGAGAGAGCTGGTTTGTGGTTCATGAGGAGACCCTCCTTGGAGCTCTAAGAGGACTTTAGTGAGGTGGAGGAAGCCCCGAAGATACCAGAGGCACAGCAAGGTTTGTTTTGGATGCTGAGCTTCCTGTAGGGTAGCAGTAGTAGCTGATTCTCTGCGTGGCCTAAAGCCAGACCAAGAGATTAAAATCTAGCTGGAGAAAGAGTTAAATATTGATTAAATATAATAATAATAATTTTTAATAAAAAATAAATTAAATGGGTAAGTTTTACCACCCACTGGAAGAGTCCACAGATGATTAAAACCAAAGGCCTGGCAGAAGAAAAAGGATAAATAAAGATGGTATCAGGCAGGCCTTGCTGGGGAGAGAATTCCACAATTGAGGAGCCACCACAGAAAAGGCCCTGTTCTCATGTTGCCAGCCTCTGGCCCTCATGTGAAGCGGGTGCATGGAAAAGGGCCTCAGATGACTACTGCAGAGTCTGGTTCTTATAGGGAGAATTAGAACCCAGTGCACAGTGTTGGCTATTCCTGGACTATGCCATGCTGGTGCTAGTCTTTGATTTGCAGATTATGATTGCTAAATGGAAATTTTCATCCTTGATTCAATAATGTTTCATCTTTAAAAGGACTTCATCAAGATACAGTCAGATTCCATACCCCGCCCTCATTGGATTTCTGCCTGATTAGTGGTTAGCTAGTGCTGGGAAGACAAAGCCCATCTGCTTGGTGCTACTTTGCATTTGCTGCCTTGGTGTTTTTTTTAAGGATCTGTTTTCCTTCAGGCAGATGCTGTGCTGTGATTTTCCCAGAAGCCGCCTGCCACTTCCTCTCAGGTTTCGGGCAGTCTGTTTTATTCCTGCCTGGGCCCATGTCACATGGACATTGGCTTCCTGCAAAGCATTGAGGAAGTCTTTTTGTGACCCTCTTCCCTCTTCCATCCTTTGTAGAAACTATGATGATATAGGTACTTAATCTAAAACAAATCAAATAAATCATAGCAAGTTCCCTGAGCCACAATAGCATTTCAGTATCAAATCTACTCCTCACTTTGTGCGTAATGAGACATGTCTGTATGTTCTGTCAGCCTACCCTAATTTATTTGGCCTGTAATCTAGGCCAGACCATGAAATAGAGAAAGAGAGATAGAGATAGATTCTATAAAGCAAGACAAAAATATATTTCCATTTTAATCCTCTTCATTGAACACTTTTGTTGGTGTTTGGTAATTGGGATTAGCAAAATTAATGTTATGTTACAGATATTAGGGGGTGTTCATATATGTATATGAGATAGTTACAATGTCAGACTAGCATCTGGGAGAGAACAGGATTTGAATTCTGGGGCATGGAACCCATTAGATGGCCTTGGGCCAGTCACTATCTATCACCCTAATCTCTGCCTCACTGAGTTGTTTTGAGGATGCAATGAAGTGGAGGAGAACCATGTACACCATGTTGAGTGACATGTTTGATGGTGTTTTAGCAACACATTTTGGGAGGTGGGGATTTATTCCTTCTGCTCTCAGTGCAGTTGGTGGGCACTGTCAAAGGGTTGGACAGGGCTAGGGTCGGAAGGTCAGCATCACAGGGCTTGTACTTGCTGTGGGTCACATCTCATCTTGCTAGTTATAAATCGTTTTGTGGAAGGAGAATAGGCTGGGGGTGCATGTGTGGGAGAGGGGCTCAATTCAGTTAAGCCAGATGTGATCAGCGAAGTGGGTCATTGCCTACGTTGCATTTCCCAGGGCCTGGGAGAAATTGCTGTCTAGGAGGTAAAAAGCTGAGAAAGGGGCATAGAGCATATGATGAGGGTGTCTATTCAGGAATGTGACCCCCGATGCATGCTACAGGCTGATTCCAGGCATAGCTTTGTTCCTGGCTCTCCTCCTCCAGCTCATTCATGGCCTGGCATGAGATTCAGAGCCACTCAGAAGGGCTCATTACACTTATGAAATTGAAAGACACACACAGAGAAACAAAGACAGGCAGAGAGGCAGACTCATTGCCAGTCCTGCAACTGGATAAGGTCACAGGAACATCTAGCCCAATCCTATTCTTGATGCCCCAGTGGAACGCCTTGTAAGCAGGACCTGAGTGCACTAGCAACATTTGTGATTCCTAGCAACTGGTATTCAGAGAAAGACAGCCTCTGGGTGTGAATGTTCTGTGCCCAGCTATTATGACTGCCAAGGAGCTGTCAAACGAGCCAGGTCAATCAAGGGGCAGGTACACACACGGCAGGTGCGGAATGGAACTAGCTTTTTAGTAACAGAAAATAACAACACAGTAGAGTCCTCTGGTTCGTCTTAATGAATCTGAGACATTGCTGAAACGAGCTCCGTCCATATCGCTCTAGTCTCTCCCTGGATCCCTCCCAAGCAGACGAAGGCTGCATCCTGGGGGTAAGCACCTCTTCTGGGCCTGCTGCTCTCAACAGCATGCAGGACTCTCCTCAAGTGGGATGTTGGAGAGGGAAGAGAGCCAGTAGGAATTGGATTGTCCTGCTACTGCTTAGCAGAGGCAACCTCTGACTCCTCTCTGCCTGAGTCGGTGCTCATACTGTGAGTCTTAGCCTCTAACCCTGTCCTGGAAGTTCCTCCTCCTAACCCCACTTGATTACTCAAATCCCCTGCTTTTAGCACCTCCTAGGTCATCCCTTCTGCAGACTCTTCTTCAGTGTCCCACCACCAGGATCCAAGATCTAAGTACTGTAGTCATCTTCAGTACCCTCCCTGGAGGGCTGTTGGGCACGTGGCTTCCACTGCTCTTCCTAACCCAGCCAGTCACTAACAATGGCTAAGTAAAAGCTGGGTGCTGGATCAGGCCAGTGGCCTCCCTAGCCTAGCATCTTCTTCTCACAGTGCAAACATCAATGGTATGCTGTCTAGTTATCATAGGTTCCATCTGATGATAGTCCTACTCACAATAAATTCTCTGTGGGATAGGTTAGGCTGAGAATCCATGACTGGCCTAAGGTCACACCTAGTGAGTGTCATGACTGAGTGGGGGGATTTGAACCATGATATTTCCCATGTTCTAGTCTGATACTTTAACTACCAGAGCTATAATCCTAGATAGATTTAACAATCAATGCCTCTTAACAGGGAACTCTGGGAACTGTAGCTCTCTGAGGGAGGAATAGGGGGCCTCCTATCAAATCTCAACTCCCTTAACGAACTGTTACTTCCAGAATTCTCGGAGGGAGGAAGCCTTGGCTCTTTGTAAAGCAGTGTTATAACGTTTATTTTTTAATTTTTTGTATATATTGAGTTTAATTATTTGTGCAGTTATTCCATTTGTTATTCAAGACATAATGAGCTGCATACATAAAAAACCAAAATGGTTCAACATCAGATAATATTGCTACATTAAGTCTTAAGGTCTTTAAGGATGATATCCCTTCACCTCATTGCGGCTCCTTACTTCTTCCTTTTTTTTTTACTGTGTCTCCCCCACCCCTTTTAATTCATTAGTCTTACATAATATACATTTAAAGTGTTTGGTGTGAATGTGGCTTGAGCAGAGGTATATACCTCTGTTTAGAAGGGAGTTGCTTTATTTCGAAGAAGCTTTGCTTTACTGGCCTGAAGAGATGGGCCTTAGCCTCTGAAGGAGGAGACTAGGCACATCAGCTCTGTGCTTTAAGCTGTGTCTCAGGCCCTGCATAAGTTAACAAGGAAGAACCACTGACTTAAAGTCAGGCAGCAGGGTTCCTCCTGAAAGCCAGAAACTCCCCCCCCCAAAAAAAAAAAAATCCCCAGAACATGCTAAAGAATAATGGAGGGCAACTCTCCCATGAACACTTTGGGATGTCTGTTGCAATCCATTCAACAACTTAGAAATTTCATGCTGCCTTCAGAAACAGCAGAAACAGCTCCTCCAACATTTCTGAACATGTGCAGTGGATGGTGGTGCTTCTGGACATGCACAAAATGCGATCAGTCACAGTCATGTCTGGGACCAATAGGGCAGAACATCCAAGGCAGTCTCTGCAACAGTTAGAAAGCCAGCATGCTATTGTTGTTAATTACTGGATTATGACCTGGGTTACCAGGGTTCAAATCGCCTGCTCAGTCATGAAACTCACTAGGTGCCTTTGAGTCACTGCCTCTCATAGAATCATAGAGTTGGAAGGGACACAGGGGTCATTCTTGTAATTCAGGAAACTATCAGTCTAACCTACCTCACAGGGTTGTTGTGGGAATTAAATGAGCAATGGGAGAACCATGAGTGCCACCTTGAGCTCTTTGGAGGAAGGACAGGATAGAAATATAATGAAATAAATTAAATTAAATTAAAAAATCCAGGCAAGCAAGGTCAGGGACTCCAATCTAGTCAGGCAAAAAAAGCACAGGGTGCAAAACAGGGAGTTGGTGTGGCCTCAGGAGACAGGGTGGTGTGTCTCTCTCACCTAATCCACCTCATATGGAGGTTGTGAAGATAAACCCGGAAGATGAAAAAACCTTGGATCCACTTGGATTTTCCAGCTGCTGCAGGCAGAGGCAAAATTTACCCACTTCATTTTGGAAGTGCTGTGGCTTCATATATATATACTCTTCCATTTTCTATTGGCATTTCAAATCTTGTCTTTGTTTCTGTGGTGCTCCAGTGAATCAATATTTCTATCAAAGGTGCATTTGAGCCCCAACATGAATCTCCCCACCGCCTACCCTTCGATCTCGTATCATTTATAGGAGGACATACTGTCAAGAAATGTTGCTACATTGCATTTATTTTTATTGCCCTAACACTTTTCCAAAGTCCTGGATGAAATAATCCTTAGTCTCTTGAGGGTCATAAAAAAGTCCTCAAGAGGTGTCTGAAAGACTGGTAAAAAAAAAAAAAAAGGTAAAGGACCCCTGGACGGTTAAGTCCAGTCAAAGATGGCTATGGGGTGGGGGGTTAACTCTTCAGGCCGAGGGAGCTGGTGTTTGTCTGCAGACAGCTTTCCGGGTCATGTGGTCAGCATGACTAAGCTGCTTCTGGCACAACGGAACACTATGACGGAACCAGAGCGCATGGAAATGCTGTTTCTTTCCCACTGAAGTGGGCACCTATTTATGTACTTGCGCGGGTATGCTTTCAAACTTCTAGGTTGGCAGAAGCTGGGACAGAGCAACAGGAGCTCCCCCCATCGAGTTGATTCGAACCACCGACCTTCTGATCGGCAAGCCCAAGAGGCTCAGTAGTTTAGACCACAGTGCCACCTGCATCCCTGTCTGAAAGTCAAAAGTGAGGGTAACTGCTGCATTGAGAATCATAGAACCATAGAGTTGGTAGGTACCCTGAGTGTCATCTAGTCCAATTCCTGCAATGCAGGAATCTCAACCAAAGCATCCATTTCAGATGGCCATCCAATCTCTGTTTAAAACCCTCCAATGAATAAGAGCCTACCATCTTCCGAGAGAGTCCATTCCACAACAGCTCTTGTCACAGATGTGTTCCTGATGTTTAGTTGGAATTCCCTTTCTTGTATCTTGAAGCCATTGGTTCAGGTCTGGAGCAGCAGAAAACAAACTTGGCCCATCTTCCATGTGACAGCCCTTCAGATATTTGAAGATGGCTATCCTATCACCTCTCAGTCTCCTATTTTCCAGGCCAAATATGCACAACTTCCTGAACCTCACAAGGCTGGATTTCCATACCCTTGATCTTGGCTGCCCTCCTCTGCCCAATTCCAGCTTGTCAATGCCCTTCTTAAATTGTGGTGCCTACAACTGGACACAGTATTCCAGGTGTGGTCTGACGAGGGCAGAGCAGAGTGGTACTATTACTTTCCTGGACACTATACTTCTGTTCATGCACCCCAGAATAGCATTTGCTTTGTTTGCTGCTGCATCACACTGCTGACTCATGTTAGGCTTGTGGTGTACTAAGACCGCTTCTGCTGGAAGAGTGCAAAACATGACTTAGAATCATAGAATCATAGAGTTGGAAGAGACCACAAGGGCCATCGAATCCAACCCCCTGCCAAGCAGGAAACACCATCAGAGCACTCCTGACATATGGTTGTCAAGCCTCTGCTTAAAGACCTCCAAAGAAGGAGACTCCACCACACACCTTGGCAGCAAATTCCACTGTCGAACAGCTCTTGCTGTCAGGAAGTTCTTCCTAATATTTAGGTGGAATCTTTTTTCTTGTAGTTTGGAACCATTGCTCCGTGTCCGCTTCTCTGGAGCAGCAGAAAACAACCTTTCTCCCTCCTCTATGTGACATCCTTTTATATATTTGAACATGGCTATCATATCACCCCTTAACCTCCTCTTCTCCAGGCTAAACATGCCCAGCTCCCTTAGCCGTTCTTCATAAGGCATCGTTTCCAGGCCTTTGACCATTTTGGTTGCCCTCCTCTGGCCACGTTCCAGTTTGTCAGTGTCCTTCTTGAACTATGGTGCCCAGAACTGGACACAGTACTCCAGGTGAGGTCTGACCAGAGCAGAATACAGTGGCACTATTACTTCCCTTGATCTAGATGCAATACTCCTATTGATGCAGCCCAGAATTGCATTGGCTTTTTTAGCTGCCGCGTCACACTGTTGGCTCATGTCAAGTTTGTGGTCAACCAAGACTCCTAGATCCTTTTCACATGTACTGCTCTCAAGTACTGACTTGGGACAGGTGACACTAAAATGAGAAATATACTAGCTGCTTTCATTGAATTTTATCTTTCCATGGATTGTGATTCCAGCTGTGATTCCTACATTGAAGGGAGTTGGATTATATGACCCATTGGGTCCATTCAAACTCTACAATTCCAAGAGGGTTTGTATTTTATCCCACTTGTTGTTCTGGGTGTGTTTTTTTTAAATAAGTGCTTTTGAATGTTTTGTTTCCCATTTTTAATGTGGGAAGCCACCTTGGAAATCTCCTTTGAGGCTGAAAGAGGTGTGTCAGTGTGGGGTTGGGGGGAATTCCCTAAACAGACAATACTTTGCAAGGTTTTTTTAATGCATTCCCTATATCAAAATGCTGCGGCTTGCAATGGCGGGAAGGAATTTTTAAACTGGTCATCGCAGCAGGAAGTTGCTTCTTACGGCATATTAAATGCAGTCTGCAGCTTTTTTTCAGTTGAAATCAGGCAGAAGGGGAAGGTAGCAGCTAACAATAGGAGCAGATGTGGAACTGAGCCGCTGCTGATCAACTGCATCATAATTACTCACCGTATTTTTCGCCCTATAGGACGCACCGTCCCATAAGGTGCACCTAGTTTTTAGGGGGGGAAATAAAGGGGGGGAAATTATTCGCCCCCCAGGCGCGGGGCTGGGGCGGGGGAAGCCCGAGCTTCCCCCGACCCCAGCCCCCAGAACAGACAGCTCTCTGCAAGCTGTGGGAGCCCAGCGCTGGCTCCCGCTGCTTGCGGAGAGGTGCGCGAAGCCTGGACGCGCTGAGCTCAGCGCGCACAGGCTTCAGCATGCAGGCAACTCTCCGCAAGCAGCGGGAGCCCAGCGACGGGCTCCCGCTGCTTGCGGAGAGGTCCGCGAAGCCTGGAGAGTGAGAGGGGTCGGTGCGCACCGGCCCCTCTCGCTCTCCAGGCTTCAGCGAAAGCCTGCATTCGCCCCATAGGACGCACACACATTTCCCCTTCATTTTTGGAGGGGAAAAAGTGCGTCCTATAGGGCGAAAAATGCGGTAATTACTGAGTTCGGAGTTCTGGGACTAGCACCAAAATGCATAGTTCTTGTGAGCTGATTTTGTGTGTGTGTGTGTGTGTGTGTGTGTGTGAGAGAGAGAGAGAGAGAGAGAGAGAGGGAAAGAGAGCATTCCTCAGGCATAGACTGTCCCCAATGGATGTGGCCTTTCAAATGTTCTAGTGCTGGTTTCAGAATGGCAATTCTTGCTTTGGGCACTCGGTGGGGCTCTTCTAAACTTTTTAAAGATACCCTGTCTTCTAAGAGGAGAAGCATTGTGAAATTACAGCTGTGAAATTTTTAATAGTGCAGAGCAGTTACTTAAAAAGATGCAAGCAATAAAGGGTATGATATTTATAATCCCAATAATTTAGGATTGGTTTAATTGGATTTCCATTTAAGTGTGTTATTTTCTCGGGCTGTTCATCCATTGCACTCTAGGTTTGCTGACCCCTGAGGTTTCCCCAAATGTGGGAAACTTGATTGCATATTTGTTATTGTGATAATAATAATAATAATAATAATAATAATAATAATAATAGCAATAATGCAAGTAATCCAAGTAAATCATGTGTAAATGTTTGGGAATTTAAGTATAACAATAACAGTAATGATTGTATTTAACGTTCAAAGAACTAATGTTTGGTTAAAGGTAAAGAAGGGACACCTGACCATTAGGTCCAGTTGTGGCCGACTCTGGGGTTGCGGCACCCATCTCACTTTATTGGCCGAGGAAGCCGGTGTACAGCTTCCGGGTCATGTGGCCAGCATGACTAAGCCACTTCTGGCGAACCAGAGCAGCACACGGAAACGCCGTTTACCTTCCCGCTGGAGCGGTACCTATTTATCTACTTGCACTTTGACGTGCTTTCGAACTGCTAGGTTGGCAGGAGCTGGGACCGAGCAACGGGAGCTCACCCTGTCATGGGGATTCAAACCACCGACCTTCTGATTGGCAAGTCTTAGTTTAACCCACAGCTCCACCCGTGTCCGTATAACAGTAATGATTGTATTTAATGTTCAAAGAACTAATGTTTGGTTATGGTGCTGTAATTGGCTGCATCATAAAACTGCCATCAGCCTCTGAAATTAGGATAGTACCTCACTAGTTGTTGGAAAATTCTGGTATGTATGCAAAAATTAACTATAGATCTTACTCCTGCAGGATTGGATAAATTCGTGGAGGAAATTAAGACTATCAGCAGCTGCTAGCCATCATGGCTAAGCTCTGCCTCCATGGTTGGTTGTGATGCTTCTGAATACCACTTGTTGGAAGCTACAGCAGGAGAGGTTTCCCAGTAAGGCAGCTGATGGCCACTGTGAGAACAGGATGCTGGACTAGATGGGCCTGATCACAGGCCTGATCCAACAGAGATTTTCTTACATTCTTAATAGTGTCCCTCAGCTGATAGTTAGGTATCTTCTGTCAATGCATGAGGTAGGGTGCAGGAAGCATTTCCCAGTGTTGGAAGCTACACACAAACACACAAATTTTCCTCTGGGTTCTCACCCAGAGTCCAAACAAACTCTCAACTCACCCACAAAACTCTCACAATGAGCAGAATTCATGGAAACAGCAAACATCACCCTATTCTCTCATTCTAGATGTGCTTTTTATGGGCAGGCCCAAGGTGATAGTTCCTCAGGCTACCCACAGCTGTGTTCCATTCAGTTGCCCTCGCCACACCAAGGTCCAGGTATAGCTGGTTTGTTGAGTTTCCTGGGGGTCCAAAGAATGGGAGGAAGGCCCCCTCTACTCACAGCTCCTTCTTCACCCTCTATCCCAGGCATAGGCAAACTCTGGCCCTCCAGATGTTTGGGACTACAATTCCCATCATCTTTGACCACTGGTCCTGTTAGGGATGATGGGAATTGTAGTCCCAAATATCTGGAGGGCCAGAGTTTGCCTATGCCTGCTCTGCCCTTTCCTCAACCAGCTGCTGTACTGTCTCATGGCAAGGTTTGCTTTTGTGGATGGTGCCTCCTCAGGCTGCCCACAGCTATGTCCTATTCAACTGCACTCTCCACACCCAGTTCCAGAATGTAACCAGGGGAGAATGAATAAATGGAAATTGCTTTCTTCCCCATTTTGCTTACGGAAGCCCAACTGTCAGCTGAGCGGCACTGTTGGATGGAACCCACTGTGAGAATAATTTGCTTGCTGTCAAATGCAAGGCCTTTCAGGTTCCCAAAATTGGAATTGTTCTGCTTACCTATGCTAGCCTCAGATTTGCTCTTAAACCCCTTTAGTGTGAAAATAGAACAAGTAGGATTCTGAACTCCCAAAGTTTGCAGTCTCTGCTTAGGTGCAAGACTCAGTCTGGGTGTGTTCAGAAGTTGTCTTTATGTACTTCTGGCCTGTCTGGCTCCCTGAGAATGGTATTTAGAGGCATACTGCCTTGGACAGTGGTGAAGAACATAAGCAGAGCCCTGTTGGGTAAGGCCAAAGGGAACCCATCTAGTCCAGCATCCTGTTCTCACAGGGGCTAACCAGATGTCCCAATGGGAAGCCCACAAGCAGGACCTGAGCTCAACAACAATTTTCTCCCCACTTGGAATTCCCAGCAACTGGCATTCAGAAATGAAGGCAGAGAGCAGGATCACTGCTTTGCTCCCAGAAATACCCAGATTTTAATGTGTTTGCTGCCACAGGGTCCAGCATCCAGCTTTTCATCTGGATACCATCTGCAACCTATAATGCCCTTGTAGATAATGCCTGCGGAGCTGGGTTTACATTTCATTTCAGCCATGGACTCACCGGATGGTCTCCAGCTAGTTAGTCTTTTTTTCAGTCCCTCTATCTGTAAAATGAGCATGTTGGTGACTTCCCTCACAAGGTTGTTGTCAAGACAGACAGGCGGTCCCCCACTTGTAGTAACACAGCATATACTTCTTGAAGCTAACATTTTTCTTTCCATTCTTTTAGTTCCCCCCAGAACATTTTCAGTGCCCCTATCTTGGACATTGTGTGTATGTGTATGTGTGTATCTTCTGGAAAACCTCCCCAGCCCCTCTATTTTTCTAGTGTGGGTGACGTCATTTGGCCTCCACAGTTGCCAGGTGAACAAAAGAGCTGATCTCGAGGGCTAGAGCAAGTGGAAATAACGTGGCCTGAGCCATGTGTGCACAATTTGTCCAGATGATTCAAGGTGCCGCCATGGCAACTGGCAATAACAAAGAGGGAAAGAAACTGGAAAAGCAGCTGCAAAGGAGACTTCATTTTAACAGCGCCGTGGCCGTGATTTTATAAGGCTTGGATAGTTTTTTTCTGGGATATCTCTCATCTCCCCCTTTCTGCTGTTCCTCTCATTTTCAAGCTCTACACAGTCCATGGCAGGACTGTGGGACCTCAGGCCCTGGGAGTCAGTGTGGCCCTCAGGAGCCTTCCCAGGCAAGGGATCTGTCCAAACTACGCCCCTCATCAGAAGGGAAGGGCTGTAGCTCAGTGGGTAGAGAATCTGCTTTGCATGCAGAAAGTCTCAGGTTCAATCATCACCATCTCCAGTTAAGGCTGGGAAAGGATCTCTTGCCTGAAACTCTGAATAGCTGCTGTTAGAGTTTCTGAGCTACATAGACTGCTGGTTCTCACAGTATAAAACAGATTTCCATGTTTCTCCACAATGGCTTAATGCCCCCTGAAAGTGTTTTTATCTGAATGGGATGTGTCTTTGAATTCTGATAGTGCCTCTTGCTTGTCTAGATGTAAGGTAGGTGTGATTGATTGATTGATTGATTGATTGATTGAATTTATACCCTGTTCTTCCACCACAAGGAGTCCAGGGTGGCAAACAGATACACAGTTTAAAATAAAAACAAAGCAAAAACATTCTAGAGCAGATCAAAACATCCTTAAAACATTTAGAATTAAATGCATCAAGAAAGGCAGTTACAGCTAAAAACATTTTAAAAGGCATTTACAGTTAAAAAGCCTATTTCCAGCCAGGAGCCGGTATTCTTTAGACACTAAAGGCATGGGGTAAACAGGAATGTTTTCAGTTTCCTTTTGAAAGTTAATGGTGATGGAGAGATAGGCACACTACACTAGGGAGGGCATTTTGCTGCAGGGGAGCCACCACTGAAAAGCCCCTGTCATGGATAATAATTACCAGCCGGGCAGCCCCCAGACGCAGCTCTACCAACAAGGACTCACCTGCTGATTGTAGGGTTTGAGATTTGTATTGTGGAAGGTGCTGTTTTAGATGCTTTGGCTCCAAGCTATTTGGGGCTTTATATACTAGGACTAACACCTTGAATACATCTGTGTGCAAAACCCTCTGACTTTTGCAAAGCTGAAATGTAGCTTACTATACAATGGTCAGAGTTGGACCTGTTGCTCCTAATACTTTTTGCCTCCCACTTTTTGCCCACTGCTTGGACATGGCCTTCAGGAGGTCCCACATGAGGGCATGTGGCTCTCAGATTAAAGAAAGTTCCCCTAACACTGAACTCAAGGGCATTGGGTGGCTCTGTTTTTGACTTTTTAAAAAAGTGGCTATTTTTACTTCCAGAGTTTATTTAGCCCTGAATTTTCACTTCAGGCAACTAATTGTACAGTTCATCTCACTGTGCGAAGACATTTGGTGCCAAAGGTATTCTAGAGATGGCTGTGTTTTCAAAATACCTGCACACCATGTATTGCTTTTAGGAAATCCTGCAGGGTTTGGAACTGGATTTATTGTTGCTTAGGTACACAAAAGGTACCTCTGTGTGCCCTAGCCTTTAATAACAATGAGAAGACAGTTATATTGTAGGATCTCTCCTGTCCCCTGAGGCTTTGAAACCTTTCCTGTTTTCAAAGAGAGACTTCCTGCAAAGTGAAATTTCCTTTTGTGTTAAATAAAACGTACAATATTGCTTGAATCAAAGGTCTTCCCACAGCTTAATAATGGTCAATTTTGGTACGGTGTGTGTGTGTGATTTTCTGTACAGATATCGTTTCCAAGCTTAGTTTAGGGAGGAGTAGAGTGGCTGCAGAGTCATATCTAAGGCTTGGCTAGGCATGCTGTGCAAACCTGGTGAAAGTTAAAAACCAAGGTTCATAAGCCAGCAACAAACCATGGTTTTAGATTGTGGTTTGTTGGCAGTAGACAACAGTTAAACTGCTAGGACAGGGTTCCTACCCAGTGTTAAACTGCTGGGGAGAGGGTATTTGGACCTGGGAAATATGCAGGTGGGGAAAATGTAGAGCATGCTTCCCCGCCCCAAGGCTGGGCTCTCATGATGCATATCGGTGTGGAGAAATGTGTAGTTTTGGTTCTTCCGAGGTCCCTTCTCTGCCTCATTGCTGTCTTTAAGGCAGATCTTGTGACCAAAAAGAAAACCAGTTTCATTACATCACCAGCATGCAATTTGATTTTGATGGACAGCACTTAGATTTATGTTTTATGTACAAGAGGTTTTTGCCCTCTGAAAGCAGCCAACTTTAGAACTCTAAATAGAGAGAGAGGGTGTTTTTTAAAAATTGCATTCACCACTGTGTTTTGAAGCATTATGGTACATATCCAGTGAAGCGGAGCACTGGAAGATTCAGAACAGACAGAAGGAAGGAATTATTCATGCAGCACAGAGTTAATCTATGGAACTCCATCCTACAGGTGGCAGTGATGGCCACCAACTTGGCTGGCTTTGAAAGAAGATTAAAAGTAGAAATTCATGGAGGAGGAGACTACCAGCTATAATGGCTATGTTCTCCCTTTACTATTGAAAGCTGTAATGCTTATTAATACCAGTTGCTGGAAGGAATTGTTAGTGGGGGAAGTTGCTGTTGCACTCAGGTTTCTGCTTGCAGGCTTCCCATGGAGGCATCTGGTTGGTCACTGTGAAAAAAGGATGCTGGACTGGATGGGCCCGCTTTTTCCTGATCCATCAGGCTGCTCCTACACGCTTATGTAGTCCTTCATGTTCCAAAAGGAAGGCTTTTGGGGTGTTATGAGTGTGTGCCAGGAGATAAAGTGTGCTTCTGTTATCAGACATTTGGGAAAGAACACAATTCTGTATCCCCTTGCTAACAGTCCCTTTTTGGGAAATGTGACTCCGTATCTTTGTGCTCCTTGGCTATTCTCCATCTCGCAGTCCATTTCCATGACAGTCCAAAAACCTGTTGCTTCAGCAGAAGGTGCCAAGAAAACTCTATCCATGTGTGACTGGCCTTCTAAAAGAGTTTTTCTTTCCTAGCCTTTTCTAGATTCCTTAATATTATTTTCAACATCTGGAGGGACACATGTCCTCCCTGTTCTTCAGCACCCATGAAACAGATAAGAAGGAAGAGATACTGCTGTGTGTGAAATTGTTATTATTTATTGTATTTCTACTCCACCTTTTTCTAATCACGGTTCTCCCCCTTCCCATTCAATCCCCCCCCCAACAACCCTGTAAGGTAGGTTAGGCTGAGAAGCATTGTCTGTGATCCAAGGTCACCAAGCGAGCCTCATGGCTGAGTGGAAGTTTGAATCTAGGTCTCCGAGGTCCTCACCATACTACTCCATTCTGGCTCCTAGGCTTGGCTTAAAGATAAATTAAGCCTAGTGTTGGGATTTGAACCACCAGAAGGTCATGTACTTGGGGGTGGAGGGAATCACGTTAGGCTTGGGCCCATTTTGTTGCAATCAGCCTTGATTTAATATTTGTATTTTGCTTTTCAAACAATAGTGTTCACAATAATACTTTTTTTTAACCTTTAAAAAATTATCTAATAAAACCTATACATGGCTTGAATGTTAAAAAACACCATCAAAGCAATTTATGAAAAAGAGAAAGCAATAAAATTATCAGTAAGAAAAAATAAACAATAATTTAAGATATTCAAAAAGTTTTTTAAAAATAGACTAAAACTGTTTTTTAAAGTATCTGGGTAGGGTTGTCTAAACAAGAATATTTTTAGCAGGCACTGAAAAGAGTACAGTGAAAGCTGCTACCTGATATCAATAGGCAAGGAGTTCCAAGGTATAGCTTCTGCCACACTAAAGTATCAAGTTCTTACAAATGTGGAACGGGTATTATGTGGCACCTATAACAATGCCAGTTCCACTGATTGAAGCACTTCAGTGGACTTATATGGGGTAAGGAGATTTTGTAGGTAAACTGGTCCCAGGTTGTTAAAGGGCAAATTTGTAGTGACTACAATTCAGCACAGAGTGATTCAGAATATTAGAAATGGTTGCTGATAACTAGCCCTGTGTCAGTTGATGTCCTCTCTCTCGTTCAGTAAGGAAAGGGCTCCAAGCTTTGATAAGGCCCACTCAGAAAGGCCAGTGGTCAAAAATGTTGGGAGTTGTAGCCCAGCATGGAGGATCACAACTTCTACATCTTTGCTCTAATTTGGTGATTGTACTTTTTTTTATGTTGGCGTCACAGTGTGTATGATTTTGATTATAAAGATGTTGGGTTGGGTTGTAGATTTGAAACATATCCAGTGAAATAATGGGGATAAGGAAAATATAACTTGCTTTGAGAAGGGTGGTTACCCAGTTTCTGTGTTGTAGTAAACAAGGCAGGTGGCAGCTTTTTAATGACAAACAGGTTTAAGAACATTAGAAAAGCTTGCTGGATCAGGTCAGTGGCCCTGTTCTCACAGTGGCTGACCAGATGTTTATGGAAAGCTTGCAAACATGGTTTGAGTACAACAGCAACTCTCCCTACTTGTGATCCTCAGCAACTGGTATTAAGAGGCAGACTGCCTCTGATACTGGAGGTAGAACATCAGAAGAGTCCTACCACAATGGCTGGGCAGATGCAACTATGAGAAACATGCAAGCAAGACCACTCTCGCTACCTGTGATTTCCGGCACCTGATATTCAGAAGCATTACTGCCTCCAACCATAGAGGCAGAACATAACTATTGTGGCTAGTAGCCTTTGATAGCTGAATCCTCCACAAATCTTTCTAGTTCTATTTTAAAGCCATCGAAGTTGGTGGTCATCACTGCCTCCTGTGGAAGTGAGTTCTGTAGCTTAACATACTGATCTAATTTCAGAGACTGATTGCAGTTTTATGATGTGACCAATTGCCGTACCATGACCAGACGCTAGTTCTTTGAACTTTGAATAAAATATTTTAAAACTTTTACCTATAAGAAAAGCTCTGCTGGATCAGGCCGATGGCCTGCCTAGTCCAACATCCTGTTCTTAAAGTGGCTAACTGGTTGCTCCAATGGGAAGCCTGCAAGCAGGACCCAAGCACATGAGCTTTCTCTTTCCTGTGGTTTCCAGTAACTGGCATTCAGAAGCATCCGACTGTGGAGGCAGAGTGTAGCCATTGTGGGTAGTAGCCATCAATAATCTTTGTTACTGTTTAAATTTTAATAGACTAGAGTCCGCCTCATCAAGAACTGGCTACTCTCTAAATTAGTCCCCAGTTTTTGAAGAACAAACAAACCAAATTGAGGCAACTACCCAGATTTGCTCCTGTTTTTTAAAAAGTGCACATGTGAAGCTCTTCCATCCTTAAAACATAAGGATTCTTAAAAAGCTCTGTTGCACTTTGACTTTGTAAACATCTCCTCTCGTTGAACTGTCTCTTGCCTTACAACACCATTTGTGGGTTTCACAGTTCCAAAGCTGTCCCTTCCTCCGTAATTGCGACTGTCAGTTTTTTTCAATTTAGCAGTCTTCAATTCTGCCAGCAGGCCTTGTGAAAGCTGCATATCATGTGACTCAGATCATCTGATCCTCTAGGAGCCAAAACAGTCACCAGAGAGACCAAAACACGCCTTTACCTCCTGGCAAAGCTTTGCCTATCCTCCTCCCTCTTTTCTTTTCTTTTCTTTTCTTTTCTTTTCTTTTCTTTTCTTTTCTTTTATTGAGCTGTGCTGTGATGGAGGAGTTGCCCTTTTAACCAGTTTCAGCAGGAATTATTGAAAACCCAGTGATCTTAACATTCGTCTGGTGCATTTTTTTTGGTACAGATTTCTTATTTCATTTTATAATGGACATAAAACTGAGAGAACAGATATAACAACAGATGAAAACTAAAAGGTGAAAAGCAAAATTATAAAAGAGGCACATAGAATGAGTACAGTTGCACATGATTTAAAACAAAAGGGTTTAGGTAAAGAATATTAACATCTGATTTTCAAGCATAATTCCAGATTTGCTAGACATGTGACAAAGGTTGTCTTGAAAGCGATTGTTCTGTTGTATATGTAGTAAAAGAATTCCGAATCTTATTTGAAAAACACTAGAAGGATCTAATCATTGAAATATCAAATTATGTACAATTTTCTCCATTATATCTACATTCCAGAATGAGCATCAAAAATATTCTGTAGGTTCCTCAGGCACATGGAGACCTTGGTACATGCAGTTCTGAACACTGATCTCAGGTGGTACGTTTCCATTCCCTATTTCATATTAAGTGGTGAAATAATATTCTCATATCACTGAAGAACCAGCCTCGCACATCGAGCCCCAGATGGCACCAACCCCTTCAGAACAGCTGGTTTCACTTAATGCACTCTCTTTAAACAAAACCCGTGTTACTGGAAGCAAGTTTTGAAATAGGCCATAGTTTTCTCGGGTTCTCTGCTGCTTTATGAAGAAGTAAGAGGAGAAGGAGGGAAGGATTTGAAAGAATTTCACGTGGAAAAGCATTTAGGGAAGCTTTTGTGATGGAGCATTTCCAGTCAGGAAAGACAAAGCGAAGTGTTTATTCACACAGCACAGAGTTACAGGGTGGAATTTGCTCCCTCAAGATGTAGGGATGGCCACCAGCTTGGAGGGCTTTTTAAAGAGGGAGGATAAGGTTATCAAAGGCTGCTAGCCATGATGGCAGTGCTCTGCCTCTACTGTTGGAGGCAGTATACTTCTGAATGCCAGTTTCTGGGAATTTCAAGTGAGGAGTATGGTGCCGTGGTGGTCAGGTCCTGCTTTTGAGCTTCCTGTTGGGGTATCTGGTGGCCACTGTGAGAACAGGATGCTGAATTAGATAGGGTCCCTTTGGCCTGGCTCTTCTAAGGAGATCTATTGTGATAGCAGAACTTCCATGCCCAGGGGCAGTCTACCTTTGAATCCCAGATGAAGGGAAACAGCAACTGGAGAGGGGATGTTGCACTCAGGTCCTGCTTGCAGGCTCTTCTTCTGTTGTAATCTATCTGTTTGTCTTTATTTTTTAAATTTCTATTCCGCTCTTCATCCAAGGATCACAAGATGACTATAGAAACACAAAAATGTGTAACATAGTGAGACGCCAAAGCAGTTTAAAAGGCCATAGATTGTTCAATTAGCCAAATGCCTGGGGGGAGAAGAAGAATGTTTTTGCCTGGCCTTAAAATATATGTAACAGAGGCACCAGGCAGAGCCTCCTTGGGCAGAGCATCGCATAAGTGGGGAGCCTCCACAGGAAAGGCCCATTCTTCTGTTGCCAGCCTCCGAACCTCTCACGGAGGAGGTACACTAAGAAGGGCCTTAGATGTTGATTGCAGGGTCCAGGTTAGTTCATATGGGGAGAGGCGGTCCTTGAGGTATTGCAGTCCTGAACCATTTAAGGCTTTATAGGTCAAAACCAGCACTTTGAATTGTGCCTGGAAATTAATTGGCAGCCAGTGTAGTCGGATCAAGATCAGTGTTATATGCTCAGACTGTTTTGCCCTGGTGGGCCAGAATTCTGGCCACAGAATTCTGCAGAAACTGAAATTTCCGAACTGTCTTCAGAGACAGCCCCACATATAATATATTGCAGTAATTAACCTAGAGGTTACCAGAACATAGACAATAGAAGTTAAGCTATCCCAGTCCAGATGGGACGCAGCTGGGCCACCAGCTGAAACTGATGGAAGGCACTCTGTGCCACTGAGGTCAACTGAGCCTCAAGTGACAGCAAAGAATCCAGAAGGACCCTCAAGCTGTGTACCCACTCCTTCAAGTGGAGTGTAACCCAATCAAGAGCAGGCAACCTCTCATCCATCTGGTCTAGGGAACCAGCCACTAACAGTGCCTCAGTCTTATCTGAATTGAGCTTCAACTTGTTGGCTCTCATCCAGTCCGTTACTGAGGAAGGATCACAGTCCAGCACATCCACTGCCTCACTTGCAGATATAAAGGAGAAGGAAAGCTATGTGTTATTTGCAAATTGCTGACTATGTACTACAGAACTATGTACTACTGGTTGACTCCACTCAGCGTTTTCATGTAAATGTTAAACAGCATAGGGGATAAAATTGAACCTAGAGTAACCCCTGCATTAAAGGCTCCATGTGACCGAAGAGCACTCCCCAAGCAACACCCTCTGTAAGTAACTATCAAACTAGGACTGGAACCACTGCAAAATGGTGCCACCCACCCCTAACTTGAATAGCTGCCCCAGAAGGATCCTATGGTCGATGGTATCAAAAGCCAGTGAGAAAATGAAGAGAATTAACAGGGACACATTTCTCCTGCCTCTCTCCCAACAGAGGTCATCATGTATTTTCTGTGCCTAAACTGGGCCTAAACTCTGATTGAAATGGGTCAGTTTCCTCCAAAAGCCCCTTTCCCATGAAAAGGAGATTGGCAACAGGCCCCTCTCGCTAGGAGCCACTAATAATCTCCCTAGCCTAGCCAGCTGTCGTCTCCCTGCTAGTTTTTATCAGCCAAGAGGTGCAAGGGTCCAGAGCGCAAGTGGTTGCCTTGAGGATCCAAGCACCTTGGAATCCCCCCTCTCCCCAGTTCTTGTACAGAATCCAAAAAGAATCTGGCAGTAGCAGTTGCTGCTGAGCTGACCAACAGGTTGAGACACCATTGCATTATTTCCCCTCTGCCCTCCTCATCCCTTTTTCTTTTTGGTATTGCATATTTTAGATTGTAAGCTACTGGGGCCGGGACTGTCTCCCTCAGCTTTTTTTTTCTGAATGTATGTAAAACATTATAGGAAGCTTTCTGATGAAGAGCTGAGGCAAAAAAAAAAAAATGCTTTAAATCATCAGCGTTGTCGTTGTCACCGTCATCATCATAAACTGTTGTGAGCAATTTGCATGGCAGTGAACTCTATGAGGTGGCTCTAAATGCCTAAGAATCTGTGGGCACCTCTGATGTCTTTTAAATGAGTTGTTGCTTAAATCCATGAATCACTTCCCTCATTGATTTCACTGGGCTGGGTGTATGAATGGAATGTTATCTATGGCTTGAGGGTTTTTTGTTCTTTTTGTTAAACTTCATATCTTAAAAATGTGGTGGCCATTTCCCGCTTAGCAAACCCTGTTTTTTTTCTCCCCTTCCAACCTCTTTGATGCCTTGGAGTCTTCCATGTGCCTTTATGGGTTCCCTCTCCCCCCCCCCTGCCTTTTTGCGGCAGGGGATGGGGAGGAAGAGGACTGGGAGTGTGTTTAAAATGGAATCACTCAAGCTCCTTTCATAAATCTCCTTTTAAGAAGTCCTGAGGAGGGTGTTTCACACATGGAATATCCTCATTGGCCAACTTCCAGGTAACAGAGCCTTTTAAATAAAGGATCTGAGGTGAGGCAACAGTGACAGGGAAGTCTTTACTTGGGGCTTAGCAGAATAGCAGCCAGGCTTTCATAACTCTGGATTTCCTCCTCTGCATCCTTAAAAAAATTAAAATTAAAATTGGAGTTTTATTCCTTCAGTTGGCAACTACATTGACTTGGTGGACCAATCTAGAACAAAATCCACAGTGAGGAGCACAAGCCTCTCTCTACCGCCTTTCTCAGTCATTTCCCTGACCAGCATATCCCATAGAATCATAGAATTGTAGAGTTGGAGGGGAACTCAGGATCATCTAGCCCTGTTCCCTGTAGTGCAGGAATCACAATTAATGAATCCCTGACAGATGACCATCCAACCTCTGCTTATAAACCCCCAACGTAGGAGTATGCATCACCTTCCAAGAGAGTCCGTCTTACTGTCAGAAAGTTCGGAATCTCCTTTCTTGTAATTTGAATCCTATGCTCAGGAGCAGGAAAGAACAGCTTGCTCCATATTCCACTTGACAGCCATTTAGATATTTGAAGATGGCTATCATAACTCTTCTCAGTCTTCTCTTATCCAGGCTAAACATGCCCAACTCCCTCGACCATTACTCACAAGGCTTTATTTCCAGACTCTTCATCATCTTGGTCACTTTCCTCTACACAACTTCCAGCTTGCAAATATCTTTCTTAAACTGGGATGCCCAGAACTGGACACAGGACTTCAGGTGGAGTCTGACCAAGGCAGAATGGAAAGAAGGTAGTTGTTGATCTAAACATGAGGCACAAAATGAGCGAGGTTGGATCTGCAGTGAAGACGAGCCCTTAAATCCTGAATCTAAAAATCGCCACAGAGCAAGGGATGGCTTTGCAGCCTCTGAATAAAGTGTAAAATAGAGCCCTGTAATTTCTCTAGGAAGGTGTGATGTGGTGGGAGGCAAGTTTGATTAAAAAACACCACCACCATGTGCACTCCTATCACATGACAAAATATTCTTAGCCCCCAAGTGCATTGGACACTGTGTTTTCTACAGCTATTTTCTGGCTCATCGCCCATGAAACGTGATGAGAGGAGAGAAAGGCTCAGCATTCCAAAGAAGCAATTTTCTTGACAAAAGTCAAAGTTATTTGTTGTGTTTATCCTGTATGAGCTTTTGCGGTTCAGTGGAACTTTTCTCACTGTCATTGCCTGGAACTTTTTAGTTTAGAGAGAAGGCGAGTAAGAGGAGATTTGATGGAAGTTTATAAAATTTTGCTTGACGCGGAGAGAGTGGATAGAGAAAAGCTTTTCATCCCTTTATCTTAACACTAGAACTTGTGGACGTCCAATGAAGCTGAATGTTGGAAGATTCAGGACAAATAATATGAAGTTCTTCATTCAGCACATAAACTGTGGAACTCACTCCCACAGGGAGGCAGCAGGGATGACTTTAAAAGAGGATTGGAGGAACAGAGTATCTATGACTACTAGCTGTGATGGCTATACTCTGCCTCCATGATCAGAGACAGTAATGCTACTGAATTGAGTGCTCTTGTTATTTGGTCCTGCTTGTGGGCTTCCTACTGGAGTATCTGGTTGGCCACTGTGAAAACAGGATGCTGGACTAGATTGGCTCTTGCCCCGATGGAGCAGCCAGGCTCTTCTTGCATTCTATTTCCACTGTCAGAGACAGTATACTTCTACCGTTCTCAGAATCACAAGTGGGGAGAGCGTTGCTGTTGCTTTTGGGTCCTGTTTGTGGGCTTCCATAGGTGTCTACTGTGAGAGCTGGATGCTGGACTAAATGAACCATTGGCATGATCCAGCAGGGCTCTTACGTTCCCATCACCTGCTGACCTTAACTTGACTGTGCATCAGTCTGAGTCCTGGAAACCCTCTACAATTTTGGCAGGGTGGCTCACCACAGGGGCAGGGAAAGCTTTTTTAGCTTAAGGGCCACATTCCTTTCTGGGAAACCTTGTGAAGGCCACATGCTAGGGGTCAGCAGGATCAGATGCAAAAATGAGCAGAGCAGTGAATGCAAATTTTACCTTTCTGTGGCAGGCTAATTTCTACACAATCACATCCTTCTCTATCCAACAATAGCCAGTGTGGTGTAGCAGTTAGAGTGTCACTCATGAATCTCACTGGGTAACATTGTGCCCAGTCACTGCCTCTTAGGGTTATTGTGAGGGTAGAAGGGGGAGGGGTAAACCATGTATGCTGTCACCTCGAGCCCCTTGGAGGAAAGACAGGATAGAAATTTAATAAAATAAAATAATAAAATAAAATAAATCCAGGCAAGCAAGATCGCTGAGTGCAAGGATTGCAATCCAGTCAGTCAAAAAGCCCCAACAACACTCTGGGTGCAAAGCAGGGAGGGCGTGTGGCCTGGGGAGAGTACTGAGGGCCAAATAGAGAGTGTTGAGGGGCCGCATTTGGGCCGCAGACCCAAAGTTCCCCACCCCTGACTTAATGCCACAGTCCTTAAGGCTCTCTCTCCCCCCCCTTTAACACAATGAGTCTTGTGGCACCTTTAAAGACTAAAACATTTTTTATCTCATAAACTTTTTGTGTGCTGCAGTTCATCAGAAGCAAAGCTGCAGCTTTTAAAACAAAAATATATATTAAATGCAAACCCCACCCCCGATTTTCAAGTAGGCTTCAGAAGAGAGAAGCAAAGCACCTTCTAGGGTATGTAAGAATGTGAATATTTTCTCAGCTGTTTGCAACTCAAGACAGAAAGAGAGGCAGGTCCAGCACTGAGAGAGAGGAGTCCTGTGGAGACCAGAGGAACCTGCCAGGGTTAGGCTGAGCTCAGCAGGAAGTGGGATCTGTGGAAGACAGGAGGGCCTTGACACCATTTCTGTTGGCAAATACATGGTGCCCAATGGCCATTTTCCACCTGCACTGTTAGAGACAGTGATACTTCTGAATGCCAGTTCCTGGGAATCACCAGTGGGGAGGGTGTTGCTTTTGCACTCATGCCCTGCTTGTGGATTTCCCACTGAGGCATCTGGTTTGCCACAGTGAGGAGAGGATGCTGGACTAGATGTGCCTTTGCTCTGATCCCACAGGGCTGTTATGTTCTACCTCCACTGTCAGAGGCAGCGTGACTCTGAATACCAGTTTTTGGGAATCACAGGTGGGGAGAGTATTGTGTTCATATCCTGCTTGCAGGCTTTCATTGGGGTATTTGGTTGGCCACTGTGAGAGTAGGATGCTAGGCTAGGTTGCCCCGCTTTGGCCTGATCTAGCATCAAAGCTCTTCTTTTTTTCTGCCTCTCCTGTTGGGGGCCAGCAATACATTGGAATACCAGCTGAAGGAATCAAAAGTGGGGAGAGTGTTGCTATTGTGCACTTATTTCCGTCCACCTTTTAAGCTTCCCATTGGGGCATGTGGTTGGCTCCCTGTAGCCTGATCTAGCAAGGCGCTTATGTTCTTACACCCACTCCACTTCAGGCCTGGGGCCTTCGCTTGCATCCTGATGTCATCCAAGCTTTTGTTTTCCAAGATGTGCTTGGATCAAGCAAAACTGCTCTGCTGGATCCGTTTCCCTGGCTGAACATTTGTTTGGATAACCTTTTGGAATGAAAAGGGGCTCCTCATTAAATGTGGGTTTGGGAAGGGTGCTATTATTCCCTAATAATTCTTGCAACTGCTGTTTTGGAAGTTGGGGGAGGGGGAGAGCAGGGGATGTTTCATTGTACACCCTTCAGTCGAAATGCATCTGAAAAGATCTGAGCTGGCAAGTTGTGTGTGTGTGTGTGTGTGTGTGTGTGTGTGTGTGTGTGTTTCTTTCAACTGCCCTCAAGACAACTCTGGAGAAATAATGGCTTATTCCTTGTTTAAGTCACATCCCTGCTGTGTCTAACACTTTGTGTAAAAGTTCGGGCATATATTTTCTACTTCTTTTCTTCTTCTTCTTCCACTTCTTCTCCCTCCTCAGATGTAATTTGATCGCTCAGGCTTGGTCCTCTTAACTCTGGAAGAAGGCTTTTATTAACTGTTTCCTCCCCGCTTGGAGGAGTGAGTTTGTGAAGAGTGCTGCTGTCTGTAACAGGGTATGTCAAGGAAAAGGATCAAGTGGATGAAGCAACTCCTCTGCAAGGAAAATTTGCAGTGTTTGTGGCTTTTTAGTCTACAAAATAATCTCTTGATTACATGACAAAAGTTTATAAAATTATGCCTGGCATGGATAAAGTGGATAGAGAAAATTTTATCTCCCTATCTCTTAACACCAAAACTTGTGGGCATTCAATGAAGCTGAGTACTGGAATATTCAGGACAGATAAAATAAAGGACTTCTTCATGCAGCATATTGTTAAACAATGAAACTCTTTCCCAGAGGAGGCAGTGATAGCCACCACTTGAATGGCTTTAAAAGAGGACTGGACAAATTCATGGAGTTGAGGGCTATCAACGGCTACTAGTCATGATGGCTAACTCTCTGCCTCCATAGTGGAGGCAGCAATGTTTCTGAATACCAGTTGCTGGAAACCACAGGAAGGGGAGAATGCTGCACTCAGGTCCTGCTTGCAGGTTGCCCTTAATAGGCATCTGGTTGTCTGCTGTGAGAAGAGGATGCTGGACTAGAAGGGCTGTTGGCCTGATTCAGCATTAACCTATGGCCCTTCTCAGCTGAGGCTTACCCCTAGTGGCTATGACACAAAAGTTAGGAACAGACTAGTTGGCAGAAGTGGGATCACATGTCCAACATCTCTGTATGTCTGAATCTGTTGTGAAAACAGACAATCTTAAGCGACCCTGGATTCAGCATGCAAGTAGCAGATGGAAATATCTGTGCTCTTGAAAAGGAAATCTGGAATATCAAAGAGACCCACCCATCCTAGATTTTTTGGTTTTGCAAGTAGTGGAAACAAAATTTTCCCTTCCGGTTTTATCGCTCTAATTTGGGCTTGAGGGAAGGGAGCCATGAGGCTCTTTAAGAAGGAGAAGCTGGCATCGAAGCACAAAACTGCTCAGATTTCCTGCTCATCTTCCTTTCTTCGGCATGGAGTGTGTTAACTTTGTTGTCCCTCTCTTGAGCGTTAATAGGGGCAGTCTTAGTAATCCCATTTAGTAATTCCACTGGAATTCTTATGGAATTCTGCATTCCTGCAGCTGCAGCAGTAGACAGACCTCATGCTATGGAAAGCAGGAGGGGTCAGAATTGCTCAGTTTCAGGATATGCTCTTGTGATACTCCCTGCAGTGTGACTATGCTGCAATTTCCCAGAACTGCTGTCCTCAACTTGGGAGGGTCAGGATTGCCCCATGCTCTGTGTTACATAATATTCAGTCTTGTTTTGTTTTTTGGTACCTCTCCCCACTGTTGACAAAGCATTATTTGAAAAATGTTATAATATACCATATAGGTTTTTGGCCCAGTGCTGTGGGGTCCACTCTCTCTGGTCACTTTCCCCACCCAGATTAACCCACTTACTCAGACAGACAGAAAGGGAGAAAGTGTGCTCACTCTCTTTCACATACTAATAGACACATACTTAGCTTTTCCAAGAAGAAGAAGAGGATTTGATATCCTGCTTTATCACTACCTGAAGGAGTCTCAAAGCGGCTAACATTCTCCTTTCTCTTCCTCCCCCACAACAAACACTCTGTGAGGTGAGTGGGGCTGAGAGACTTCAGAGCAGTGTGACTGGCCCGAGGTCACCCTGCAGCTGCATGTGGAGGAGCGGAGACGCAAACCTGGTTCCCCAGATTATGAGACTACCACTCTTAACCACTACACCACACTGGCTTAGGTCGGGTGAAAAACTGGATCCAGAAGAATGAACAGTTAGTATGTCATACCAGAGACCAGGGATTGAATCCTCACTCAAATCATTTGTTTAATCAATTTATTTAATCAATATATTGGGTTACTGCTTTTGGTTTGATTTTATATGTTGTGGTCTTGTTGTGAACCGCCCTGAGACCTCCAGATATAGGGCGGTGTATAAGTTGAATGAATGAATGAAGTTCACTGAGTGACCTTGGGTCACAGCCATTGCCTCTCAGCCTATAACATACCTTACAGGGGTGGAATAGGGATTAAATGAGGAGGGGGAGAACTGTGTACACCACCCTGAGATCCTTGGAGAAAAAGGTGGGAAATAGATTCAATCAATCAATCAATCAATCAGTCAGTCATCAGTCAAAGAAGCCCTGAGAAGCACATAGAGTTGAAAGAGGGAGTTGGGAGGAGCATCACTCCTCCAATTTCCTCCTTCAGCTCTATGCACTTTTCATAGGAGAAAAGTGGCAACTGCGCTCTCCATCTCATGACCAAGGGAGGCAGTGAGTAGGGTGGGGCTCAGAGACACTGAGGACACCTGGGGAAAGATCTCAAGGGCCACTGTGACCATGGGTGCCATTTTGAAAATAGGCCAGGCACAAGGTGACATATAAGGGCCTTTGGGGGGTTGTTTGTCAACCTCCATGAGAAGCACTGGTGGCTACCAGTTTGTGGCTGGATTGTGACTATTATTATTATTGAATTTATATCCCACCCTATCAGGGTGGTTTACGGAATAAAATCTATCCAGTGGATAGAGTAGCAAGTGGATGAGTACCACACTAAATATGTATAGCAAGGATAAAGCTCATGGATAACAGAGACAGGTTAATGAGAAAGGTTCATTTATTTCATAAAAGAAAGGACTTCTTCACACAGTGCACTCACTCCAAATGGAGGCAGTGATGCCCACCAACTTTGAGCTTCAGAAGAGGGTTGGGCAAATTTGTGGAGGATAAGGCCATCAATGGTTACTAGCCATGCTGGCTATGCTGTGCCTCTGCAGTTGGAGGTGGTAATAAATCTGAATATCAGTTGCTGGAAACTGCAGGAGGGGCAGAGTGCTGTTGCACTCAGGTCCTGCTTGAGGGCTTCCTATAGGGGCACCTGGTTGGCCACTATGAGCACAGGAGGCTGGACTAGAGGGACCATTGTCTTGATCCTATAGGACTGGTCTTACGTTCCTAATATGGACTCCTTTCTTTCAGCATAGATTTTTTTTGGGGGGGGGGGAGCCGACGAATCTCCTGGCTTCCATTAGGATTAGCTTCTATATTCTCACTATATTCTCACTTTTCTTGTCTTTGAGTTCTGTTTTACCATCTCCAGAAAAAAATCTGAGAACCTCTGTCTCATGCTGCTGTGAAGCTAGAAAGCAACAGATAGTTGTCTAAACATGTCTACCCACTACCCACCCCTTAAGAATTTCTAAAGGGCTGAGGCCACCACCTGTAGAGTCTCAGCTGACCCTTTTCTAGTGAAGTGTGGGGGAGAATTTCAGTTTTCTTAGCCTTTCAATAAGAAGCTGACCAGTTCATGCTTGTTGAACCAGTACAAGAACTGGAGCACAATGATCTTTCAGAATTCACACTCCTCTGAATTTTGCAACCATGTACTCCATGCAAGCAGTAAGTATTAGTAAAGAGCCACTGTGGTATAGTGGTTAGTGTCAGACTAGGGCCTGGGAGAGACCAGAATTCAAATCCCCACTTGGTAACCTTGGTCACTGCCTCTCAGCCTCACCTACCTCATAGGGTTGATGTGGGGATTAAATGAGGAGATATAGAACCTTGAGCTCCTTGAGGGGGAAAAGGTGAGATATAAATGCAATAAATAAGTAATAAAAACAAAAATGCACAAATTAGAAAAATGTGTACGATGGTACCTCGGGTTAAGTACTTAATTTGTTCCGGAGGTCCGTTCTTAACCTGAAACTGTTCTTAACCTGAAGTACCACTTTAGCTAATGGGGCCTCCCGCTGCCGCCATGCTGCCGGAGCACGATTTCTGTTCTCATCCTGAAGCAAAGTTCTTAACCCGAGGTACTATTTCTGGGTTAGCGGAGTCTGTAACCTGAAGCGTATGTAACCCGAGGTACCACTGTACATTAATGAAGATAATATACAAAAATGCATTAACTAGGGTGAGTTGCTTTGCAAAAATGTGTCTGGTCTTGGTCAAAACTGCATACAGAAATGAGTACGTTACGAGATACTTACCGTAAAACACTTATGAATTTTCACAATTGCAGTTAGGAGATACTGACCCTAAAACACTGATGAATTTTCACAATCGCAGATTGCTGCAGAAGTGTGGAGAACTGGATTTAGGATTTGGAAAGTGAGAAACTCGAAAGAAACTGAAATTGTTAGTTTCATCCCTCCCCTCCTCTGCTTGGAAAGTGGAGCCATGAGGGGTTAACATGGGATGGGCGTTCCTTTCCTGATGTCACAAAGTCAGACAACCAAAGCCTGAAGGGGGCCCTTTGTTGGCAGTTCAATGTATGCAGCCTCTGCTTGAGTTGGATGTAGGACGGAGCTGGAAAGTGGGATGGCAAAATTTGGGAGCTCTCATTTGGAGTAATTCATCATAATAGAAAATCAAAGAATCATAAAAAATGGATGATCCACTGCGTTGACTTCTTCAGTTAACAGTTTTTAAATGAAGGCTGGATTTGTAGGCTTTTTGTGTGTGTATGTACTGGAGGGAACTTTTGTGTGAAGTTTTCAAGAGGAGAAGAGGAGGAGGAGGGGAGGAGACAGCAAGCCTACAAAACCAAGGGCCTTGCTCTAACCGATGAAAATGTTGGAGATCTGCCTGAAATTAGTGGGTTGCAAGTCGAAAAAGGGTCTCTCTTCATCATCCAGTTGCTACTTGGAAGGTGAGTTCAGAGCTGCAGGGTCATTTGGTGGGAGGGAGGAGAGGGAGTAGTTAATCTGTCAGGAGGGCCCCACAAAAGCAGAATTCTTAGCTCCAGACTCACTTTGCCTAAGCCTCTGTTCAATTGTGCTTGTGCTTTTCCAGAGAGGGGCCAGCTGCATTGATAGGGGACTGGGCTGGAGGACTTCAGAGGGCCCTTCCCCGGAGTTAGCCTCCACTTGATGGTTTTAGTCCTTGCATGAGGGGTAGGGGGAGCTGTTGGGGGTGGGGTTGGCGGCATCAAAGAAGAAGCTTATTTTTTAAGCAGTTTCTGTGTAACTTTCAAACCAGGTGATTTTTATTAACCACAATGTACAAAAAGTGTGTCCGATTCTCTTCCATTTATGGTTGGAAACTGACGAGAGCTCACTGACAATCTGCTAACAAAACCACGTATCTGTGCCTTGGGCTTCTTTCTTGCCGGGAGCAGCCCAAGAGGTTGCTTTTCAGAGGAGAGGATGAAGCCACCCGGGCCTTTGAAGAAGAATTTTAAGTGAGACCCATTCTTGAAGAGAGATTTGCATCAATTGATCCAGAAAGTTTATATGTATGTGTGTCTTGGGGTTGTGTAGTGCTGTTAGTTTGTTTTTTAATTCTTCCTTTTTGACGCAGATATTTTATTTGCATCGTTTAAACTTCACTTCTGTTGGCCTTCTACGTCTTTTAACTTCACATATATTCTTTGGGACATGTCCTTAAGATCAGCACAAGACCTTAAAAAAAAAGCCTTGCAGAAGGTCTAGAAGTGAAAAGACAACCTTTAAAAAAAAATAGCTATACTCTTCCTTTGGAATATTAGAGCTCAGGATTCAGTTTTCAACTTGTGTCACCAATTGTTCATTTGGACTTGGTCAAGTTCTTTAACCTTTTGTCCCAGTTCCCTCAGGGATCAATGGCACGTTTTCCCCCATCCAGATTTTTTATTCTTTCTCTTCTGGCATTGTTTGGACTGTTCAAACAGACCATGGCTTTCTTTTCTTTTCTTCTAGGGCTTTGGACAGTGGGTTGGCTGAGGCTTTTGGATGTGGCTCATATACAAACATCATGCATGCCAGGAGCCTCCTCTTGTTCATCAGTTTAGCAAGCGGAAATGAGTCCCCGTGACTTCCTTGAGCCAGTCAGCAATATCTGTTTCTTGGAAGGTTGGCCAGTGAATTCTCCACAAAAATAGTTCTGAAAAGTGGATCATAAAAGCAGATCTTAATAAGTACCTTCAGAGCAGGAATTGTGGCCTGCTTGTAATCATTTGTTATATCTGGGGTTCCAGGAGTTATTGAGTTTGATTTTCAACACCGAGCAAAAGCAAAGGCACCCCCCCTTTACTCAAAATTTCCATCTTCTCAGTCAATTCTGCTTTTTTTAAAATAGAAAAAAATGCCATCTTATTGTAACAGTTGTCTGCCATTAACATAAGTTCTACTTGGAGTAGAGCGGGGACACAAAGAATCAGGGCTGGGAGAAAAATAAACACATTTGTAATGCGAAAAATTTATAGGAGCATTAATTAAAAAATAATTATCAGGCACTGGCTCTATGGAACATTAAGGTGAAATGGGTGGGAGGAAGGAATACCGGACACCTAGGAATGCAGATCTGACTCCTAAGAATCGGGACCCTATGCTATGTCGTTCCATAGCCAGCTATCTAGGTTGGGAAAGGGTTGAAGGGTCCTGGGTCAAGATCCCTTCAACAGCTCCACAGAGTATTATTATATACCACCCTTTATCAAAAGATCCCAGGGTGGAGTATAGCATTAAAAACATATTAAAGAACATCAATGATAGAACCAAAGTAAAAAGCATATTGACAGACAGCATAATAATAATACTAATAATACTACTAATAATAAGATAATCATCATAATAGTCCCCTCCCCCACACTTTTACATGCCATAGATTATTTGATAGCCATAGGCCTGGGTAGGTAGGAATGTTTTTGCCTGGTACCTAAAGACATGTAATGATGGTGCCTGGTGAACCTCTTTGGGGAGAGCATTCCATAGTCAGGGAGTCACCACAGAAAAGGCCTGTTCTTTGTTGCCACCCTCCAAACCTCTCTGGGAGGGGGGAAATAGAGAATGGCCTCAGATGACAAGTGCAGGGTCTAGGTTGGTTTGTATGAGGAGAGGCGGTCCATAAGGTATAGAGGTGCTGAGGTGTATAAGGCTTTATATGTCAACATCAGCACTTTGAATTTGTCCTAGAAACTAATCGGCAGCCAGTGCAGTTGTGCCATAATTGGCACACACCGTACTCTTAAGCTTCTGTTAGAGCTCTTCAGGCTGTCAGAACCCAACATATGCTTGCCATTATGTTTCGACCATTGACTTTCTTGACTAGACCACTGTAATTCTCTGTGTGTAGGACTGTTCTTGAAGGCTGTCCAGAAACTTTGGCTGGGGCAAAATAAAGCTGCTAGAATAGCCATGCCAGTGGTGAGGACCTTCCAGTCTCTGTGACTAATGAATGCTACCTGGCTGTTTTGGCTAGGCCAAGAAAATGCCACCTATTCTACATCTGAAGTGGGGTGTGGGGCAGAGAGAGACATGGCTGGCCGAAAGGGGGCTTGCAGTTATCATTGATTAGAAGCATGTGAAAATCTATGTGCACCAACAATCAGCTGATCAATTTAGCTTGCAAAGCAGTTTGAACATTGTAAATTGTAACCATTTTGCTTTAGTTATATTGGTTGCCAGTTTGTTTCCAGGCTGAATTTAAAGTACAGTGGTTGCGAACGGGATCCGTTCCAGAGCCTCGTTCACAACCTGAAAGGAACGCAACCCCCTTCTGCACGTCTGTGCACGCGCAGGTCACGATTCACTTCTGTGCATGCGCATGATGTCATTTTGCACGTCTGTGCATGCACGAGCGGCGAAACCGGGAAGTAACCCTTTCCGGTACTTCTGGGTCACCACAGGATGCAACCTGAAGCAAACATAACCTGAGGTATGACTGTACTGTATCTGCTTTCCATGCAGAATGTTCCTGGTTCAACCCCCAGCAGTATCTCCAGGTAGGGCTGGGAGTGCCACCTGCCTAATACCCCAGAGAGCCACAGGCTGTCAATGTAGACAATATTGAGGTAGATGGACTGATCATCCAGCTCTATATAAAGAAACTTTCTATGTTTAAATGCATAATAAAAAAGGGGACACAGATTTACATAAAAGGCAAATTTAGAAATAATGAATGAAGCAGGGGTGGCCAAATGTTGTTGGACTCCCATAAACCCCAGCAAGCATTGCTAACAGTCAATGGGATGGGAGTTGTAGCTGAGCAACATCTGAAAGTCCAAAGGTTAGCTCCCTTTGCTTTATAAAGAAATACAGCACATTTTCTCACTCCATATCTGTAAGGGTATGTATATAGAAAAAGATAGATGGATAGATCCTGCTCTATTGTACCATAGCTGTGTGCCTGTTCAGCTTGCTGTCCTGGTGCTAACTGCAGATGAGCAACTTCAGGGCCTCTTCTGCTGTCCCAGACTTTCCTATGAGATGTAAGGTGGTGGGCACCAATAGAATGTCTTTAAAAGAGGATTAAACAAAGTCATGGAGTAGTAAGGCCATCAATGGCTGTGTTCTCCCTCCACAGGCAGAGGCAATCTGCCTCTGAATACCAGTTTCTGGGAGTCACAAGTGGCAAAAGTTGCTGTCAGGCTCAGGTCCTGCTTGTGGGCTTCCCATTTGGGCATCTGGTTGCCTATCATGAGAACAGAGTGCTGGACTTGATGGTTCATTCCAGCAGAGCTCCCTATGTTCAGACCTACTGTGGTACCAGAACCTCCATACTCAGAGGCAGTTTCTCGCTGTATACCAGTTGCTAGGAATCACAACTGGGGAGAGTGGAGCTGCAGTCAGGTTCTACTTTGTAGGCTTCCCATTGTGGCATTTGTTTAGCCACTGGGACCAGAATGCTTTACTGAATGGGTCCCCTTTGGCCTGATCCAGCAGCCAACTTCTTATTATGTTCTTATGGCCAGATAGCTGTTTAAATTGAGGACTTCTCTCTGTCAAGGAAAGCACATGGTGTCCCCCCCACCATGTTGCAGGTCTCTCAAGAGCAGGGGTCAGCAAACTTTATCAGCAGGGGGCCACTATCCCTCAGACCTTGTGGGGGGCCAGACTATATTTTGGAAAAGAAAAAAGAGAATGAATTCCTATGCCCCACAAATAACCTAGAGATGCATTTTAAATAAAAGCACACATTCTACTCATGTAAAAATATGCTGATTCCCGGACCATCCGCAAGCTGGATTTAGAAGGCAATTGGGCCAGATCCGGCCCCCGGGCCTTAGTTTGCCTACCCATGCTCAAGTGTTTTAAGCAGAGGTTCCCAAACTGAGGCTTGAAGGTTTCTTGTTTCAAGACTTCAACTTCCTCCAGTGGCAGGGCTCTTTATTGCCCTCCTTTGATGTAGCCACTGTCTGCATGGAGATAATTAAGCATTACAGAAACACCAGTAGAAAACATTACTCCAATTGTTATTGTTGTTTAAATTACAAGAAAGTAGTTTCTGATTAATCCTTAGGAAGAATGTTCTGATAGTAAGAGCTGTTCAACAGTGGAACGGACTCCTTTGGAAGGTGGTGGACTCTCTCCTTCCTTGGAAGTTTTTAAGCAGAGGTTGGATGGCCATCTGTCAGGGATTCTTTAACTGTGATTCCTGCATTGCAGGGGGTTGAACTAAATGACTTTTGGGGTTCCTTCCAACTTTGTATGATTCTATTCCATACCTGGATATGAAAGACACTGCAAACTCACAAGCCTTGTCTGAGTGTTCAGCAGACATAATAAAGAAGTGGAAGGTGTGATGAATTGCTAAACTACAAACTGTATATACTGATCAAAGCCTTATAGCTTATTTGAGTTATCTGACACTGCCGTTCAGCAATCAGGTGGAATTTATCACAGCATAGTGACCATGTGACTGTGCCTCTTGCTTTGCCTTTATTGGGAGGGTGTGGGTAAAGAACCTCTGATTTTTGCACTGGCAGAATGTAGCCCTTGGTTCAGAGGTTAAGAGTTGCAGTGGTTGGGAAACTGCCCTACTAGAAAAACCAACTAACTAAACGAAACTATCACAGGGACAAACAAAGGAGGCTGCCTTCACCCCATCACATACACACGCCTAGAAGACTATGACCCCCCCAAACCCCCATATATGAATCAATATAGTTACCTTAACCCAGCAACACCGCCCCCCCATCAAAACACACTGCAGCCAATCAACAACAACCAACCATGCCCTGGGCCCTCTGATCTCTCCTCTGCCAGCAAAAATAAGGCACCTATCCACGCAACACTTGCAAAAAACCCCCACTCATATACTTTGTAAAGGATGAAAGGATTTTTAAAATAACATTTTTATGAAGTCTCCAAAAACATTTTAAGGCATTTATCACCATATACAATTTTTTTTTAACATCCAAAGTTTCTTATTGACTTCCCACCCCATCTTCTTCGTAAAGAATGAAAGTTTACTATCCCTCTCACCCTGCTTCTTTTTTCTCCCCCTCTCTCGTCAATTCTCTTTCTCCCTCAGCCCCACATTGCCGGCAACAAAAAGGTCTCAAATTGACTGTAATTGGCTTGTATGAAATACTCTATGTCTTGAAAACAGAGACACTGGGTGTACTTTTGTTACTAATGGAATATATTTTAATAAAAATTGATATTTAGAAAAGATTTGCATTGGTTGCCCCGTCCACTTTTTGCCTCTAATCCCATGCCTCACTGGTGCCATGCAGCCCCTGGAAGGTTGTGCAAGAGGGGAAGTGGTCCTTAGGGTGGAAAAGGGCTGAAAAAACAGTGATGGAAATAGTGTAGGGCAAGAGCATCTTGGGAAATATGAAAGACACATCCACACACACACACACACTGAAATCTATCACTGATGCTGAGCTCAGGATATCATCATTTTGTGACACACGATTAGGTTTCGCCAGGAGCTGGGCTTCTTCAATTTTGTCCTGAGGTTGTGAAATGTTCCCTCTTGGGAGACTTGCTCATCCCCTTTCAGAGACTGACAAAAACATTCTTTAGTCTGCCTAGATCAGTTGATCCTACTACTGCTGTTTGCTCTGCTCTTTTAAAAGTTTTATTGGGTTTCAACTGGGCTAAATGTTGTGTTTTAATCATCGTGGCAGTGTCTTAGATGTTTTGTGTCAAAAACAGCTTTGATAACTACTGTTAAGAAGTAGTTGGAAGGACAGTTCCACAGTGGCAGAGCATCTGATTGGCATGCAGAAGGTCCCAGGTTCCATCCCCAGCAGCATCTCCATGTAGAGCTGGGAAAAGACAATCCCTGAAACTCTGGACAGCCACTGCCAGTCAGTGTTGACAGTATGGAGCCAGATGGACCAAAAGTCTGATTTTATATGAAGCAGCTTCTTGTATTCTTATTTGATTCAGCTCTTTATTCCGAACCATGATGACTAGAATCTTTCTTTGGGGGGGGGGGCATAGATGAATGGTAAAAATGCCTGTTTTGCATGTAGAAGGTCTCAGCTTCAATCTCTGGCATCCCCAGTAGGGCTGGAATAAAACTCCCAGACCCAAACCCTGGAGAGCTGCTTCTGCCAGTCAGTGTAGAGCAGGGGTCTGCAACCTTTAAGATAAAAAGAGCCACTTGGACCCGTTTCCGAAGAAAAAAAACCTGGGAGCTGCAAAACTCGTCATTATAAAAATAACTTTTTTGTCACTTTTTAATTATTTCTTTGTTTGACCCCTCAGAATTACTCCTCCTCATAGAAATAAACGTTAAATTAACAAGTTACCTTTTGTGTGTGTGTGTTCTTCACTCCCCTTCAAAACAGTGACCAGCGTACATGCCCCCTTTCAATGCAGTGACCAGCGTACATGCCCCTTACAATGTAGCGAGCGGGCAGGCGGGAAGGTGACGTTGGGACGGTGTGTGACTAACGCACACACTGCCCCCATGCGACATCACAGCCAGTGCAGCGCCCACCACAGTGGGGAGTGTCAGGGGCGCACAGTGCGCCTCCTCCCCTCACTAGTATCTGCCCCGGAGCCGCGGCAAAGGTGTAAAAGAGCCACATGCGGCTCCGGAGCCGTGGGTTGCCGACCCCTGGTGTAGACAATGGTGAGCTAGCTGGACCAAGGGTCTGACTCCACATAAGGCATCTTCATACATCCCTAGTGGGTAAATAGTTTTGTGAATTGTGGTGGATTTTTGTTTTTGTTTTAAGCCATCGTTGCTAGCTCGAGCAGTATTGCTCCCTAACACAGTGGTTTCCAAAGTGGAATTTCCTTGGGGGGCGGCACTGAGAAGCAAGGGGGAGGCAGGGGGTTCTGGAGTATCAGACTTTGAAAAGCTAGTGTCACTGGATCAAGTCATCAGTTTTGTTGAATTAATCAAACTGAGAAGTTTGAACTGGATTTTTACTAAATGTGCATTTGTTACTGTTTTTAATTTTATTGTGCTGGTATCTTCCTTAGTGGCTTGTGCAAACTCTTTTTCTGAACAATCCTTTTTCTAGGGTAGGGTAGTGGGCACTGGGGATGAGTTTATGGAACCATGGGGGTAGTGGCCCGAAAAAAGTTGGGGAACTACTGTGTTTGTGGTGCTTAATCAAAACACCCCCATTACGGCTTCTACAAGGGTTGTCTCTCCCCCCCCTCCCTTCCTGCTTGATTCCACCTGGTAAATATTATCTTAAGAGGTTTGAAGAACCAAATGGTTGACAGCTGCAGCTCCCACCCTTTCTAGCTCTCCTCTTTCTTCCCAGTTTGGATACTTATTCGCACCCCCTTTTTGCATTGTGAAAAGGAGTAGATCAGATGCGGGGTGTGTGTGTGCTGCTGTCTGTTCTTGCTGCAGATGTGGTCTCAACAAACGAACTGCATCCATATGTCTCGAAGAGAGGATAAAATTAACTTGCTCTCGCTGTATTTTTATTTTAAAACACAAGTTACTTTTAAAGCAGAGAATTTTCCCATCAGAGCAAAAGCTAGTTCTTGTAAAAACTTAGCTCAAATGGAGCAGAGAAGGTGTGGTTGTTGGGGAACCCTCCCCAATTCAGTGCGCCCTGGTTAAAAAAAACCCCCCAAAAATTGTAACCAGAGAAGTGATTTCTTTCACTGCCAGCCATTAGATTCTGTAGACATTCCTGTATGGTGAAAGTATCTTGTTACAGTAACCCCAAAGTAGCCTAGTGAAGATTTGACGTTTGCTGTGGTTCTTAGAAAATGCTGGGCTCTTTCTCTACGTGATTTGCAAGGATATGTGTTTGAACCAGATTCCAATTTCCATAATTGGGAAAACTGAAGCATTATCTATACCCACCCACCCAAATTCAGTTCTGATCAAAATACAACAGATGAAATCCAGTACCAGAAAAGTGCACAGTTTGTGCTGTTTGAACCCTTAATGCAGAAAGGTTGTAGCATTTTGGAATATTAAAGTCACACCCAAACTATACATTTAAAGTGATGTAAACAAAATCTGCTCCCTTTCCCTTTTGGGTATCCAAGAGCGCGTACAGAGTCCTTAAGTGGGTTCCCTATCGGCAGAAGAAAATAACAGAGGCCAACCAGAGAATATTGAGAAGCAAAGTGGCTAGTAAGCCTGATCTTTATTGAACTGTTGCAACAGGGTCCTCACACCACATGCAAGAGGGAGGAACAACCCAGAACAATGGTGTGCAAGCCCTTATATAGACTTTTTGAAATTGCCACCCTGTAAGCTTAAGGCCACCCCCCAGTACATCACACATACATCACAGAAAGAGCGGTCTACAGCAGAATCCTAAGGCCAGGATACCTGATAATGGTCACTGATTTCATTACTTGTACAGTCTGGCTACACTTTTGTGATGGTTAATACTTTAGTTCCTGAATCCAGGTCACAGGCTTACCCTATTCATACCCAAATGTGCCCTTAAGGCAGGATTTTCTGAGCACAGAGAGAATAGGGAGGCTTTTCCTATTTCCATCCAAACTGCAGAGGAATATTTGAGGTGACTGAAAGAGTCAAAATGACTTTAGGACTGTTTTCCTATACTGTTTCAGACATGTGGGGTGTGTGTGTGTCTGTGTGTCTATGTATCTGTCTTTGCCTGGTACATTTATGAACATTTATTTTATATCTTAGGCCTTATAATTCTTATAACAAAAGCATTCTAGTTCCACGTTAACAGACAGAGCTTCCACTCTAGGAATCCTGGGAACTGTAGTTTGAAGAATGCTGACCTCACAGACTTACAGGTTCCAGCAACCTTAACAAACATTTACCTAGATTCTCCATGGCTGTTAAAGTGCTTTAGGAATGCTTTAAATGCAGGGCATGGAGATCACCTAAGTTTAGAGAAAATCCGAGTATGAGGTGACATGATAGAAGTTTATAAAATTATGCATGGTGTGTAGAAAGTGGATAGAAAAACGTTTTTCCTCCTCTGTGGTAACACTTGGACTTGGGGACATCCAATGAAACTTAATGTTGGAAAATTCAGGACAGATAAAAGAAAATACTTCTCCATGTTGCACGTAGTTAGACTGTGGAACTTGTTCCCACAGGAGGCGGTGACAGCCACCAACTTGGATGGCTTTATAATAGGATTGGACAGATTCATGGTTGAGAAGATGGCTACTAGCCATGATTTCTATGCTCTGCCTCCACAGTTGGAGAGAATCATGCTTCTGAATACCAGTTTGGAAACTGCAAGAGAGGACAGGGCTCTTCTACTCAGATCCTGTTCTGGGGCTTCCCGTTGGCTCATCTAGTTGGGCACTGTGAGAACAGGGTGCTGGACTAAGTGGGCCATTGGCCTGATCCAGCAGGGCTCTTCTTAAGTTGTTATTGTTAGATCTGAAACTTCAGAGAGCTTCATTGGAGTGTTTGAGAATTGCTGTAAATAGTTACCATTGCTTTTAGTTTGTGTGCTGTCTTTCTGTGTAGATGTATCCCAAAACTGTTCACAGCTCAAGACTAGCAGTACAGGAACAAGGGTATGTGTGAAAACATTATTACGATAAACTGGGACTGGAGAACCTTGTTCAGCACCAAAAGTAGTGCCACCCACTTCCAACTCGGACAGCCACTCCAGAAGGATCCCATGGTTGATGGTATTGAAAGCTGCTGAGAGGTTGAGGAGAATTACTGTAACAGGGACACATCTCTTCTGTTTCTCTCCTGATAGAGGTAATCATACAGGGTGACCAAAGCAGTTTTTGTGCCAAAACTGCTAAGCCCTGATTGAAATGGATCTAGAAAATCAGTTTCCTCCAAGAGTGCCTAGATCTGGGTTGTGACCACCCACTCAGGAACCTTGTCCAAGAAGGAGAGATTAGTAACTGGCCAGTAGTTTTTCCAAATCCAGGGAGGATTTTTTGAGGAGCGGTTTTACCACTGCCTCCTTCAAGCAAGGAGGGACCACCCCCACTCGCAATGAGGCATTAATCACCTCCCTGGCACAGCCAACTTCTCCCTCTCTGCTAGTTTTTATCAACCAAGTGGGGCAAGGGTCCATTCCGCAAGTGGTCACCCTGACCAGTCCAAACATCTTGTCCACATCCTTGAGCCTTGCAAGCTGAAACTCATCCAACACAGCAGGACTAGGAAATGCTCTGTACACCCCACTGAGCAGAATCAAGATCCTAGTGGATGCAAGCAGTTTTATCCTCAAAATGCTTTGCAAACAAGTCACAGTGAGCTACCATTGGTTTCTACCACCTCTTTTAGGTCAGACTGTAGCAGGCCCCATACTACCTGGGAAAGCTTCTGGACAGCACAATGCGGATGCAATGGAAGCAGCAAAGTAAGCCTTCTTCGCAGGCTTCACTGCCCACTAGGTAGGCCCAGTGATGAGCCCTCACCATTGTTTAGTTGCATTCAGCCGGATCTTTCCTCCACTTGCATTGAGCCATCTCCTGGCTTGTTTCCTCCCCCTAACCTCTGGAGTATGCCAGACATCAAACTGCTTCCCTTACAAATGACATGCATTTCATGCTAACTGTTGCTGTCCAGACAGGTGTCTCTTATTTTGTTTGATGAAGCTAAACAGCTTTTGTTAAACATGGGACAGGTGTGTTAGTGTTTTGCATGAAGGGGGAAATAAGTCCCTGTCTTTCTCTCCTTCATTATGCATTTCTTCCTAGGCCTTCTGCTGCTTTGTTTGGTTCCAGACTGTGTGTTTTCCATCCATCCATCTCCTCAGTCTCCCCAGTGAATCTAGTATCTTGCTTCCTCACAAAAGGCTTGGCTCCTGCCTATCACCCATTTAAAAGAAACACCCAGTTGTAATGAAACTGGGCGTGTAGTGTCATGGGAAGATGTGTTTTGCAAGTGTGAAAGGTCATATGCCTGCAGGATCCCTAACAATATTTATTTACACACACACACACACACACACACAGAGAGAGAGAGAGAGAGAGAGAGAGCAGTCGCTGTAGCAAGTTATTTGTGACTTCATCATGTGCACAGTGAGCGTGCATTGATTTCTTTTCCCCTCTGATTTCCATTGAGCATGCATAACAGGATGCAATCTTAAAGCAGCAAATTGGAATACCGGCGAGGTATCCTTTCTGAGTTGCTCAGATTTTGTGTTGGGCACCAGGGTACATGATCTGGCCATATGTTCTCTTTGCTGATAGATTAAGACTCTGCCTATCTCTGTTGAGCAGATCGCACCTGTGTCTGATGTCACAGGTGCATGATGGTGATGCAATATTTAGAAAATTTGGCACCACCTCTGCCTGATACTGGAAGCCAAAGCTCTGTGGTGAAGCCCACATTTTATTCATGCATGCATGCATGCATGCACACACATACATATATACCAGAGTAGTTTACAACCACAGTAAATATATACTGCCCGCCGCCTGGCCACCTGCAGGGAGACAGTTCCACCCTGCCCTCCTCCCATTTCTGTGGAAGGAAAGCCACATTCTTGTCCATGGGATTCACCTCCCAGCTACTATAAAAGTCCTGCTGCACCTTTGGGACTGTGGAGACTCCAGTCCACAAATGCTGCCGCTGTAAGGAAATGTGCAAGTCCTCAAAAAGTGCACCAATATTTGTTCTTGTTGCAGTGTGCTAAAGCTAGTCTGGTGGAGATTAGCTGTAGTGGAAAAGTTAACTGAAAAAGCAGACATTGAGGGGAGTCAGTCTGAAAAGTACAAGCTGAACATGAGTCAACAGTGTGATGCAGCAGCGAAAAAAGCTAATGTTATTCTAGGCTGCATCAACAGAAGTCTAGTGTCCTGATCAAGGGAAGTCATATTATCACTTTATTCTGCCTTTGTCAGACCACAGCTAGAGTACTGTGTCCAGTTCTGGGCACTACAATTTAATAAGGATACTTATAAGCTGGAAGTTGTGCAGAGGAGGGCAACCAAGATGATCAGGGGTCTAAAAATCAAACCTTATGAGGAACAGTTGGGGGAGCTGGGTATGTTTAGCCTAGAAAAGAGGAGACTGAGAGGTGACATGATAGCATTTTCCATCTCTAAAGGGCTGTCACATGGAAGATGGAGCAAGCTGGTTTTCTGCAGCTCCAGAGGGCAGGACCTGAACCAGTGGCTTCAAGTTGTAAGAAAGGAGATACCGACTGAATATCAGTAAGAACTTTCTGATGGTAAAAGCAGTTCAACAGTGGAATGGGCTTCATCAAGAATGGTGGGCTCTCCTTCTTTGGAGGTTTTTAAGCAGAGGTTGGGTGACTATCCATCATGGATGCTGCATTGGACTAATTACCCTCATGGTCCCTTCCATCTCTACAATTCCGTGATTAAATGAAAAACCATACTAAAATAGTTAACATCAGAAATTAGCTATTGTGGAAATATGTATACTTAATAGCCTGCATAGGGCTGGTGGAATAGAAATGTTTTCAGCAGATATTTATGGTAAACGTTGAAACAAACTGCCTGCTGAATCCCTACTGGCAGAGTATTCCGCAGGACTAGGCCAATAAAACTAAAATCTTCGCTCCTTGTTATTGTCAAATGAGTCTCACCAATTGAGGGAATAACTAACAACCCTCCTGCAGGTGGTCTCAGTGATTGAGCTGGGATACACGGGTTCAGGCAGTCCTTGAACCACCCTGGATCTACTTTGTTCAATATTTTGTAAATTAATAGCTTGAACCTGGCTTGGTAGAAGATGGGCAGCCAGTGCATCTGTTTTAACAATGGTGCCATGTGCTGTCAGCCAGATGCCCCCATCAGCAGTCTGCCCACCACATTCTGCACCATCTGGAGCTTCCAAATCAGACCCAAGAGCAATTCTACATAGAGTGCATTACAGTAATCCAGACTTGAGGTTACCAGTGCATGGACTACAGTGGTCAGGCTATCCGTGTTCAGGAATGGCTGTATCTGGCAAACCAGACTGAGCTGGTAAAAGGCACTTCTAGCTACAGAGGACACTTGAGCTTCTAGTTATAGAGATGCTCCTTAAGAACTGCTGCAGTTCTTCAGGAGTGCTGAATAGGGTACAGAATCCAGTCACTCTACACTCCATTTACCTTAAAAATATATATATATTTTGCTGTGCAGTAATACTGCTTAGTGTTGTATTTATCCTGGACTGTCCACACATCCTTCCGCTTTATTAGGTTTGTGATGCTTCCACTGTGTTACTGAATTATTGCCATATGGAGCAGACACTGTTGTGTAGTGCTACAAAAGTGGTTGGGTGGGGGACCAGAACATCTGGGGTATGAAAAGTTACAGGATTGCAGCAGGAAGTTACAGGACATGCATCAATTGGAAACAAACCTCAAAACATTTGCAGGAGCAAACCATACTGAAACTGGAATTGTGTGTAACCACCCAATGCCTTCTTACATGCAAATAATCATGAATGCACAATGAAATTGATGCCTGGAGACTGTGTAGTGTTCTGAAGTGTTTCTTCAAAGAAAGTCACTGGGTGAGGTGACCCAGAGGTTGCATTAGAAGAGCCTGCTGGATCAGGACATAGGCACATGTTGTCCAACATCATGTTCTTACCAGGACAAGCCAAATGTTTATATGGGAAACCTGTAAACAGGACTGGAATGAAAGAGCACTCTCTCCTGCTGCAGTTTCAAGAAACCAGTATTCAGAAACATTGCTGCTTCCGACTATGGAGGCAGAACATAGCCACCATGGCTAGTAGCCATTGATAGTCCTCTCCATGAATTTGTCTAATCCTGTTTTAAAGCTATCTAGGTTGGTGGCCATCTTTGCCTCCTATAGAAGTGATTGTCAACTGTGTGAAGAAGTCCTTCCTTTTTTCTGTTTTGAATCATCCAATATTCAGCTTCATTGGAAGTCCACAAGTTCTAGTGTTATTAGAGATAGAGAAGGTTTCTCCATCCAATCTGCCATGCCATGCAAAATTTTATAAATTTCTATCATATCACCTCTTACCCACCATTTTTCTAAACTAAAATGTCCCAAATGCTGCAACCTTTTTGTTCACCCAGTTTGGCGAGATCCTTTGGTGGTTTTTTGTTTTTGCATGCTGCTTACATTGCGTCTGAAAACATGGCTACTTAGATGTTCTTAGAATGATCGAATAAATATAGGGCTAAGATCTCAAATGACCAGCATAGGACTCAATACCTCTTTTCCTTGATAAGTGAAATTGATTTTCTGCTATGAAACTTGAACCAAATTGGAAGTTAGCAATTTCAGGACCCCACTCATCATTTACTACAGCCAGTTCCAAAACTGCTGCTATTTTGAGGGTGGGATTCAATCATACCCTGTCAAATTCAGGCTGGGCACAGTTGGGCCATTTGCACAGCAAACACAATCCCCCCCCCCCAAAAAAAATAAGACACTTTGATCAGGAGAGTGATAGAGAAATGGTTTGGTATCACATCTTCTAACCTTCCTGGAATGAATGCCCAGCAAAACAGCCATTCTTATTGCCATTATTCCTTGTAAAGTTTGGTGCAAGCAACATCAGGAGGGAAGCTGAATTAACAGGCTGCCTGCATGTGACCTACGATGCATGTGAGCTCTGTGAGTGCAGCTTTCTCCCTATTGAAGTGCAGAGTATTTGAGGACTGGGACATTCGCAGGGAAACCAGAATGCTTGTTTACAAAGCTATTGTACTACCAACCTTACTATATGCTTGTGAAATATGGACCACTTATAAACGCCACCCCCAACTCCTCGAAAGATTCCATCAACAGTGTCTCTGAAAATTTTTACATATCACTTGGGAAGACAGGCAAGCTAATATCAGTGTACTGGAAGAATCAAAGATCACCAGTGTTGAAGCAATGATTCTTCAACATCAACTTCGTTGGACTGGTTATGTTGTGCGGATGCCTGATGATCATCTTCCAAAGCAACTACAGTGGTACCTCGGGTTACATACACTTCAGGTTACAGACTCCGTTAACCCAGAAATAGTACCTTGGGTTAAGAACTTTGCTTCAGGATGAGAACAGAAATTGTGCTCTGGTGGCGCGGCGGCAGCAGGAGGCCCCATTAGCTAAAGTGGCGCTTCAGGTTAAGAACAGACCTCCGGAACTAATTAAGTACTTAACCCGACGTACTACTGTACTCTATTCCAAACTTAAAAATGGAAAACATAATGCTGGTGGTCAACAAAAGAGGTTTAAAGACTGTCTCAAGGCAAATCTAAAAAAAATGTAGTTCCAACTGGGAAACACTGGCATGCGAGCACTCCAGTTGGAGAACAGCCTTTATCAAAGGTGTCGTGGAACACTCGAACTCGGGACACAAGGGAGAAACGTGCTAAGAGGAAGGCACGCTTGGCAAATCCACACCGTGATCAACTCCTGCCTGGAAACCAATGTCCCCACTGTGGAAGGACATGTGGATCCAGAATTAGCCTCCACAGTCACTTACGGACTCATTGTTAAAACCGTGTTTATGGAAGACAATCTTACTCGGTTACGAGGGATCGCCAAAGAAGAAGAAGAAGAAGGAGACGATTAGGGGTGTAATTCAACATATTTTCCCGTTCTGCCCCATATTTGTTGCCTGCAGCCTTGGATCTGTTCTGCTGCAATTCACTTTCTGTCAAAAACCATGTTATTTGTCTCACTGCCTGCTGTGAGGAAATCGTGTAGCACACGTAATTAATCATGTAAATTATGTAACTTAGGTTGTCATTAGGTCATTCCTCCCCATTCATTCCAGTGCAAAGGAAAATAAATGCATTTAGGGGTAGGGGACCATAATCAATTACCTATCATTTGCGTGCTGAAGGCAGCAAAAGTAGCAGCAATTATCAGTTGTATTCACTGGGTTGCTTTCTGTTGCAGACATAAAGTGAACACCGGCAATTTCCCCTCCTGTGTCTGTTTTTGTCGGAATGTTCTGACATCCCTAACCTTGAGGGAAGCTGTCATGGCGTGCCATTGTTTGAGGAAGTGAGCCTGTAATTGGCAGCCGAGGAAGTAGCTGCAGTGCAGAAGGAAGTCTGTCGCTTCACTTTAAAGGATGCTTTTGTGGGGAGGTGATTGTGATGTCTGCAAGTCCATGGGACGTGGCACTTGTTGTTGATAGATGTTGGATGTTGTCTTTCCGTTGGACCTGCCTTGCAGTTGGTACAGCTTGGAAGCTGACTTCCCCTGCAGGTTTCTAGTGTTTGTTTGAGAGGAGAAATGCAAAGTTTAGTCTGGGGTGGAAGCTCCTGACTTCAAGAGCTTTTGTGTGGGTGGGTGGATATGTCAACTGCAAATAGGGATTGAAGGATATTTTTAATGTTCTGGTTCTGTCTGTTTCTCATCTCTATCCCTCCCTCTCCCCCCCCCCCCCGCACACCCCAAGTTCTCCACCTTTCTGCATCTATTTGCATTATAGGGGAGCAGCTGAATTCTCATGAATATTCATCAGCATTTTTGTGTTAATTTCTCCCAACAAACTTTGTATGTTTTTTTTTTTACTAATGGTACACATTTTTGCAAAGCCTTCCCTGTAATGTAATGCATTTCTTTAATCTGTTTGTTTATTTCATAAAATTTACACCCTGCTTTATTGTTAAAAAACCCCCAAAACCTCAAAGTACACCTTCTTTATGGCAGCCTCACCTAAAGAAAAAGCTTCTCAGACATTGGCACCACCAGTGAATTTTTCCAGTCCTTTTTTAAAGCCATCCATGTTGGTGGCATTCACCATCAGGTGAGCACAACTTCCTTATGGTACTTTAGAGAGGCACATTTGAATCTGATTTAGTGGAAAAGAGGAGAGACAGGCACACACACAGATTTGAATGTGCCTCTCTAAAGAATTTGGCTCCCTCTTTGGAACAGATGCTTCTGCGAGGAGGAAGTAAAGGTGAAAAGAGGTGTTTTAAGATGTGTACATGTGCTTTCCTAGTGTGGAAGCTGTGGTGGGAAGTAGGGTGGGAAGTGGTGTGTTGTAGAGCACAAGTGAAAAGGAACCCTGGAGCAACAGTAGCAGACTGAGGCTGATCAGACCCAGTGACTATTGATCTTTGAGCTCAAGAGCCTCCTCCTCAGCAGCTCCCCTATGCCACATGTGAGAGAGGCATTGCTCAAATCTGGAAATGTTGCATTGATTTAAATACAGGTGCCACCTTAACTAGTGACTTTACTGTAGCATAGTAAAGTAGCATAGTAAAGTAAAGCATAGTATAGTTTCTGTAGCATAGTGCTTATTATGTTTGCCTAACACGCAAAAGATCCTCAGTTCAAAACCAGGCAGAAACAATTAAAGTGTCAGAGAGGGACCCAGGAGAGACCAGGGTTCAAATCCCCACTGGGCCATGAAACTCACTGGGTGTGACCTTTGGCTACTCATTCACTCAGCCTAACCAACCTCTCAGGGTTGTTGTGGGAAGCTACGTACACCACCTTAAGCTTCTTGGACAAAAAAGTAGGATGTCAGTGTAAAAAATGAACACATATGGATGGACAAATACATCAAATTTTCATTTTCCCCAAAAGTTCAGTTCACATGAATTTAGTGTGAATTTTTATTGGGACGCAGGTGGCGCTGTGGGTTAAAGCCTCAGCGCCTAGGGCTTGCCGATCGAAAGGTCGGCGGTTCGAATCCCTGCAGCGGGGTGCGCTCCCGCTGCTCGGTCCCAGCGCCTGCCAACCTAGCAGTTCGAAAGCACCTCCGGGTGCAAGTAGAGAAATAGGGACCGCTTACCAGTGGGAAGGTAAAAGGCGTTTCCGTGTGCGGCTCTGGCTCGCCAGAGCAGCGATGTCACGCTGGCCACGTCACCCGGAAGTGTCTGCGGACAGCGCTGGCCCCTGGCCTCTTAAGTGAGATGGGCGCACAACCCCAGAGTCTGTCAAGACTGGCCCGTACGGGCAGGGGTACCTTTACCTTTACCTTTAGTGTGAATTTATCCTAATATGCACATTTTTAATATGCAGTTTTGCCTAAAATGTACTGATTTGCAAAGCAATCTGCCTTAAAGGAATGCATTTGTGTGTGTGTGTGTGTGTGTGTGTGTGTGTGTGATTTTCATTAACATATTCATTTTTGTACACACTTCCCTTGCTATGTAATTATTTGTACATATCGCTTGGCTGGAGAACTGTGTGAATTTTGGAGGATTTCTGTGTTTTGGTTTCTTGTATTTAGTTGAGTTGTATTTAGTGGTGTAGTAGTTAAGAGCGGTAGTCTCGTAATCTGGGGAACCGGGTTCGCGTCTCCGCTCCTCCACATGCAGCTACTGGGTGACCTTGGGCGAGTCACACTTCTCTGAAGTCTCTCAGCCCCACTCACCTCACAGAGTGTTTGTTGTGGGGGAGGAAGGGAAAGGAGAATGTTAGCCGCTTTGAGACTCCTTCGGGTAGTGATAAAGCGGGATATCAAATCCAAACTCTTCTTTCTTCTCTTCTTCAAACCTGGATAGATTATGCTTGCTGGAAGGTTGCTGGAGTTGGTAGATTGAAATTTAATCATCATCATCAACAACAACACCATCATCATCATAATCTGCCTTTCTTTTCAATAAGAAATACCCAGGTGGTTCAGAAATTGACATAACATCAAAATAACAAGAATCAAATTATTGTAAAAAGTACAGCTACCTGTAATTAAAGTACATAGCAAAACAAACAAACAAACAAAAACCTACATTAAAGAATCCTTAACATAATAAACAAGCCCATCAGGACAATGTGACAGTTTAAATAGCAATCAAAGCAGAAGGTTCAAGTCAGATATCGGGGATGTCTGCTGAAGCAGGTGGTCTCTCCAAAAGCAGGCTTTGTTCTCAAATAACAAAGCAGGAGATAGATGTTGTCTTTTTACTTCTGCCACTGAAGTTCATACTACTTGGAGTGCAAGCTTTCAATACATGTGAAGTTCTTCAGATTCTATGTTCAAGAAAAGCGTCACAAAATGTATTTTGTGTGTGTGTGTGTGTGACAGAGAGAAAGAGAGAGAGAGCGCTTCTGCATGCAAAGCAAGTGCTCTGTCACTGAATTTGCACCCCTCCCTAAATTTGGCTGCCAATAGGTCCTGTTGTTAAGGATTCAGATATTATTGGAAGTTGTGCAATTTTCCACCTTCAGCCGTGATTGTGTGGTCACTCAGGCCTAATAGGTTTCAAGATCTATGGCCACCGAGCACTATGAAGATACGGGTGATACTTTGCATCATGTCCTGCTTTCAGGTTTCTGTTCAAGGCATCTAGTTGACCACTGTCAGAACAGCCTACTGGACCAGATGGGCCCCAGTTGGCCTGATCCAGCAGGGAGGCTGTTTCTATCTCTTTATGAAGATCACTCAAAAGTAAATAGTTTTCCTTGATTTCCAAGTTGTGCTTTCACTGTTCTCCTGAAGTCTGGCCTGTTGCATCTCCTCATCTCAAAAGAGAGCAAGTAATTTGGCGCAGAGAGAAGGGAGGGGTCAAATTTTAACATAAACATGAGGGGAGGGGGGAGCGAGGGGGGTTCTCATGCTGTTCACAGCGTGGCCTCTCTCCAGGATCTTGATTCAAGACCTGGCATGAGCCCTTCACCACTTGTCCTTGGTCGTGGTGTAATTGGAGGGGAAGACAGTGCTGGATTTCCGGCCTTCCTGTTGAATCAGTCCCCATTGGGAGGCATTTTTTCTCACTGACCGAGGTTGCATGACATCCCACTGTGTACAGTTTACAGTAAAGCCTTTGCACAGGGAGGATGGAGCAGCAGCAGGGGGTGAGGGGGCAGCCTTTTCTCTCTGCACTGCTCTTCACTGATGTCATCTTTCCACCATCTCCAGCTGTTTGCTGTCTGTTTATTTCAGGTGTTTACCCAGCTGATGATGTCACACACACACATACACACAGCACATCCAATATGTATGGCGCCTCTTTGCTTGATAAAGGGAGCTTTTTAATGGGCTTGACAAGATCAAAGCATTCTTCGGGGTAAAATGATTAATCAGCTTAATTTTCTCCAAGTGGCTCTTCTGTTTCTCTCATAATTGTCGTAATTAAAGCGCTGCGGGGATGATAAAATGGGTAATCTGTGTGCACAAAAAAGGGACAGATGAGTGGGGTGGGGGGAAGGCTGAATCCCCGTAGCATGTTTGAAAACTTAATTGTTTTACAGCCCATCAGACTTTTCTTCTTTTCTAAGTATGTTGCCTTGGTGAATAAGGCAGCTTTTGAGGAGAGCTCTGCAACCAAAGCTGGTGTGTTTGTGTGCAAATAGATATAGGATATGCCTTTCAGAGCAGGTGGTGGGTGGCACTGTGGTCTAAACCACAGAGCCTAGGGCTTGCTGATCAGAAGATCGGTGGTTCAAATCCCCGCAACGGGGTGAGCTCCTGTTGTTCGGTCCCAGCTCCTGTCCACCTAGCAGTTCAAAAGGATGTCAAAGTGCAAGTAGATAAATAGGTACCACTCCGGCGGGAGGTAAACAGCATTTCCGTGCGCTGCTCTGGTTCTCCAGAAGCATCTTAGTCATGCTGGCCACATAACCCGGAAGCTGTCTGCGGACAAACGCCAGCTCCCCTGGCCTATAGAGCGAGAGAAGCACGCAACCCCAGAGTCGTCCGCGACTGGACCTAACGGTCAGGGGTCATTTTACCTTTACCTTCAGAGCAGACGCATTGAAATTAATGGGCCTACTCTGAGTAGGGCAAGCATTGGATACAACCTATAATTTTAAATTCTGTTCATGGTTTTTATTGTAATGTATATTCAGATGTTCATTCAAGTCACTTGTCTCTGGGCCTAACCTACCTCACTGGGTTGTTGTTGGGATTGAATGAGGATAGAGAGAGCCATGTACTCCAATTTGAGCTCCTTGGAGGAAAAAGTGAGATAGAAATGCAAAAAATAAAAAAAGAATAATGCTTGCAATATCAAAAAAATTCATAAAATAATAAAACAAAATTGTTTGCACACACACACACATTAATAATATAAATCAGCCAAAATACAAAATAAATGTCCTTTAACAGTGCTTCTCAAACTTTTTTCTCTGGGCCACACTTTCAGAATAAAAGTTTGCTCATGCCACACCAAATTTTATATTGATAAATACACTGGAAAACAAAAAGAAACAACTCCTGGCAGTGTTTGATTTATAACATAGAACACAATTACTTTATAATATGATCATGGGACATCCAGAAAGTATAAATCAATGCAGCTACGTAAGAACATGAATCATTCTCACAATATGGCGATTCTGGATCACAACTAGGATTGTCCTCCATATCACTTGATGCTCTTGCTCTCATTTTGAAAAGATATCCATATTCTACTAATAAAAAAAATATTATTTTGACATTATACTATACTATTCTACACTGAAATGTTAAAATGTTTATTTGATTGTCCTTGAATATTCCCACCACATTTGCCATCCTCTCCTGACCAGTGGCGGAGCATACCCCACCAGCACCCGGGGTGGGTATACTCTGGGCAATAGGGTGGGGGGTTCCGGGGGACGGGGCATCTGCATCCTTCTTAACTGGAGGGACGCAGCAGCTCTGTGCCCAGGCTCTGTGCTGCTTTTAAGTCAGTGTGGAACCTGTAAGGGCACCCTTGCAGCCTTGGGTCCCACCATCAGAGAGGGGCAGTGCTGCCTCTCCAATGCATCGGGACTGCACTGCACAGCCTGCCTGGCTGCCCCTCACAGCGCCCTGTAAGCCCAGCATCGCTTTGCAATAATTGCAAAAATGACGCTGGGCTTGCAGGATGCATGAACTCTTGCAGTCTTCTCAGGCACCCTCCAGGCTCCAACAGGAGGGTGACTGAGGAGGAGGCAACAGGCAAGCATCATCTCCACGCTGCTTTTGCGAGCAGCGCTGGGCTTGCAGGATGCCTGAGCTGTTGCCTCCTCCTCAGGCGCCCTTCTGCTGGAGGGTTCCTGAGAAGGACACAAGAGCTAACCATAGGCAGGAATGCCCCCCCCCCCGAAACCACGCCCGGTGCATTGGCACGCCAGCAACCTCCACGCTATGCCTCTGCTTCTGATACACCAGGCATTCCATACCTTTTGAGAACCACTGCACTAAGCACATTCACCGCAAAACTCTGATTAAGAAAAAAAGGGGGGGGGGAGATTCTTATCTAAAAATTAACCTTTTTCTTCCCCTCCCCTTTTCATTTACTTTTCCAGAAGCGCTTCAGAGGCCAGTAGCATCTGAATTTGAGCCCCAGGGCCTAAGTGAAGCCGTCCGCTGGAACTCCAAAGAGAATCTGCTTTCGGGTCCCGGAGAAAATGACCCCAACCTTTTCGTTGCCCTGTATGATTTTGTAGCAAGTGGAGACAACACTCTCAGCATAACTAAAGGTAAGAGATATATGTCAGCATCAGACTACAAAGTGTGCATGAGACCAAGTGTGCTATTCTAGAGTGTCATTATTTTCATTCAGAACAGTGCTTGTCCAAAAACAGTGCATGGCCTGAAAGGACAAACTATGGGGAGGGCATAGGGAACAAGCAAACTCAGGCGCCAAATCCCAAAACAGTAGCTTTTATAATACGTAACCAGACAGAATTGAAGGAGGTCAATGAGGTTGGTATTCCAGTCTGCCTTCTATCTCTGCAGCAGCCTGCTGACGGACTCCCTCCTTTGTTCATTCCATCTATATGAACTTCCAATTTGATGCTGAGCTGAAGTCCAGGTTCTTGGTGCTAGTGCTAAACTCGACATAGTGTGTCTCTGGTGACTTTGAAGGAGCATCTTCTCTCAATATGGGCCTTGAGATCAACTTTGGTCTCCTTGCTCTGAGATGAAGATGTGTGGTGTTTGGAGCTGCCTTGGAAATGGCACCACAGTGGTTCTCCCTGCCCCCCCCCATCACTTCTCTTCATGCAGAAGTTTTAAAACCAATTTCCAGGTCCCATTCCCCATATCAGATCTGTCTCACACGGATGGCAGTCTGGGAACCCTCTCTGGGAATGGTGGGTGCCTTTTTTTTCATTGGGATTCTTCCAGCGGGCACACCTGGAACAGTGAAGTTAACCATGTCCATGCTGGTTCCACACCAGGGTTAGGAAAGATTTTTCAGCCTGAGGACTGGTCCACCCTCCACAGGCCATTTTTAGCAGGTGGATGAGGACACCTATCCGGTAATTGCCTGGTTTAAGATGACTCCAGGTGGTTCAAAGTTCAAGTTGCAGGAGCAGACAGAGGCTTGCCTCTGATCTCAGTGCTGTAGTCACACAGCGCTAAAATCAGAGGTGACCTTTTGCTTGCTCTTTAAGAGTCAACAGGCAGAGGCTTATCTCCAATCTTAGCACTGGGATCACAGTGCTAAGTCTTTGCTGCTGCTTTTTACCATCAAAGAGCAAGCTGCCTCTTGGATCTTAGTACTTAGATCAGAGATAACAGATCTCTACAGCTGGTATCATATGATGTAGGGTGATTGACAAGTGGGCATGTTTTGCCCCAAATGCCCTTGTAGACCAAATTCAAAGGCCTCCTGCAAGATGTGGACCAGAGGTTCCCTACCCCTGATCTACCTGATGACCACTCTTAGCAACCATGTGATAAAGCTTTCTGCAATTGTGACTTCTGGCTTCATAAAAATTGTTTCCAGTTCAAAAATTAAGCAGCTTCAGATTATTTCCCCCTCTGATGCTTTTAATTTTGCATTTGTCTGTTGGGTTTTATTACCACATGCTGCCTCGGATGCTTGCCTGTCCATGTAAAAATAAACACTGTATGTGCTGTTTTTATTTAATCCATTCATCCATCTCTTGGTTATAGTCAATGACCAATATTCATTCTTTTTCTTTTAATTGTTTTAATGGAAAGGTGAAAAGCTCCGCGTCTTGGGCTATAACCACAATGGGGAGTGGTGTGAGGCCCAGACAAAGAACGGGCAAGGCTGGGTCCCCAGCAACTACATCACCCCTGTGAACAGCTTAGAGAAGCACTCATGGTACCATGGGCCAGTGTCGCGGAATGCGGCAGAGTACCTGCTGAGCAGTGGGATCAACGGTAGCTTCCTGGTGCGGGAGAGTGAGAGCAGTCCAGGCCAGCGGTCCATATCGCTGAGATACGAGGGAAGGGTTTACCACTACCGGATCAACACTGCATCTGATGGGAAGGTGAGAGCAGACCCTGGTTGACCTTCCAGGCGTATCTTATTTATTTATTTTACATCATTTTTTTGCTAAAAGCATGCATGGTGGTTAGACCACTACTGTTCTTTCTTGAGCATTTGTTCTGATTCATCTGTGGGACGGGGTTATATGATAGCAAGCATTCATCCTGGTTTGCTCGCAGCTTGCTCACATGTCTCTCTGTTCATTGTTCATTCACCGGTTTGTTTCTCCATCATTTTCCAAACTGCAAAAAAAAATTGTGTGTGCATGTGTTTGGTATGGCTTTGTTGGGTGAGGATAGCAGAGCCAAGTACTGCTGGTTTCCAAATGGATCACTGGAAGATTGAAAACCTGTGAAGATGACAAAAAATAAATAAATGAATAATAGCAAGAACAAATGACAAGAAAGGAGATTCTGACTAAACATTGGATATGTTTAGCCTGTAGAGCAGAAGACTGAGAGGTGATACGAGAGCCACCTTCAAAAATCTGAAAGGCCGTCCCATGGAAGATGGAGCAAGCTTGTTTTTTGCTGCTCCAGAGGGCAGAACCTGAACCAATGGATTCAAATGACAAGGAAGTTGTTGTTGTTTAGTCGTTTAGTCGTGTCCGACTCTTCGTGACCCCATGGACCAGAGCACGCCAGGCACTCCTATCTTCCACAGCCTTCCGCAGTTTGGTCAGAGACAAGGAAGTAGATTCCAACTAAACATTAGGAAAACTTTTCTGGCAGTAAAAGGTGTTAAGCAATGGAGTGAATTCCCTTGGAAGGTGGTGGATTCTCCTTCGCTTGAGGTTTTTAAACAGAGGCTGGCTATCTGTCAGGGAGCCTAGTTGTGATTTCTGCATTGCAGGGGGTTGGACGAGATGACCTTTGGGTATTCATTTCCTATCAATGTTTGGTTTTTATTATTGTTCTGTCTATGTTTTTACAGTTCTTGCTTTTAACTATAAGCTGCTTTGAGTCCCATCAAGGGAAAAGGTGGGGTTTAACAACAACAACAACTTTTTGAATATGTTGTAATAATAAATAGCATCTATTATTATTATTATTATTATTATTATTGTTATTATTATTATTATTCAATTGAAACCCTCTGAGGATGTCAAAATAAGAAACAAGCACTTGTTGTTTTATTGTTGTTTTTATTATTTTTATTACTAGTAATAATTATAATTAATTTTTTTACCTGCCCTTCACAATAAGGTTCCAGGGCAGGTTTTAGCAATTTAAAAATACAATACAGTGGTACCTTGATTTGCATACATCTTGGTCTGCATAAGTTTTGGATTACAAACACGTCAAACCCAGAAGTGCGGGTCCCAGTTTGCAACCTTTTTTTGGATTAAAACCCATTTTGGGGGGATTACGAATGTGTGTTTTTTGGAGGCCCCATTAGTGAAAGCACGCCTTGGATGACAACCTGTTTCAGTCTACAAACGGACCTCCAGAACGTATTATGGTTGTAAACCAAGGTACCACTGTACTGAAAATATTTTACGACAAATTACAGTCGCAAGAACCAGGGTAAAGAGGTATGTCTTCAGCACAGGACACAAACTAAGCAGTGAAGGTGCCCAGTACATCTCTGTGGGGAGAGATTTAGATCTTCCTGCTGACATAAGGCAGTGCAGCATCAGCGACAAGGTGTTCTGCCACTTGTAGCCTGCTCCAGCATTGCGATAAGGCACTCTGTTTAGTCTGGCAGCACTCTCAGTGCCAAGGAATGACCAATACTTGCTATGATAATCAGTTTAGATTTGCGCAAAGCAGGTTAATAGTTTTTCTTTCCCTGGAACTGTTTTAATTGGAATTATTGGGAATGGGTACCAGCAGGATGATTTCATTAAAGTGAACAGCCACTGGCTTACCACCAGGAATCTATGAATTTTCATCCTAATTTTATTGTGAAGGGAAGAGAAGAAGACACCAAGAGTCTCAGCAGGCCTAGTTCTTAAACGATCAATTTCAGCCATTTGATAAAAAATATATATCATATGTCCCCTGGGAGATGGAGATGGTAGTGGGGAGAACAGACGGTGCAATCCTTCCCGCCTGCTGTCTGGGCTTTTGTGGCTTTCCAAGACTGCTGTCTCATTTCTCAGTTTGCTGGCAGAATTTAATATCTCACAAGCTCTTCCAGTTAGATCAGCAGCTTTGGTGTTGTGTCTCTGTATGTGTCTGTGTAGAAAGAATCACACTGTGCCACTGTCTCCATCTCTTATAACATTAGCACTTGTGGACAGCCAGTGAAGCTGAATGTTGGAGGTTTCAGGAAAGATAAATGAAAGTACTTATTCACACAGTGCAAGGTTAATATCTGCAGCACTTAACTCCCACAGGAGGCAGTGGTGGCCATCAACTTTGATGGCTCTAAAAGAGGATGTGACAAATTCATGGAGGAGAGGGCAATGCATGACTATTAGCCACTGTAGTTATTCTCTGCCTCCATGGTTGGAGGCACAAATGCTTCTCATTGCCAGTTGCTGGAAACCACTGGAGTGCTCTTGTGTTTGGATCCTGCTTGTGAGTTTCCCATGGCCTTCTTGGTTGGCCACTGTGAGAGCAGGATGTTGGACTTGATGGACCATTGGTCTGAACCTGGTGTAGGGCTCTTATATCTCTCCCCCCCCCCCCCCAGGTTGGAAGCAGTATGAATATTTCTTCTGAATACCAGTTTCTGGGAATCACAAGTGAGTAGAGTTGCTGCTGCACTCAGATCCTGCTTGTAGGTTCCTGTTGGGGCGTCTAGTTGGCTTCATTGAGATCAGGGTGCTGGACTTGATGAGCCATTGACCTGATCCAGCAGGCTTTTCTTACAACTGTATCAATATATTTTCAGCCTCCTAGACCTTTCTGTCCAGTGCTCAGAACTCTCCCCAGGCCACACTGCTCTTGTTTTATACCCCAAGTGGTGATGCGGGTGGTGCTATGGTCTAAACCACTGAGCCTCTTGGGCTTGTCGTTTGGAAGGTTGGCAGTTTGAATACGCAACGAGATGAGCTCCTGTTGCTCTGTCCCAGCTTCTGCCAACCTAGCAGTTCAAAAGCACACCAGTGGAAGTAGATAAATAGGTACCACTGCAGCAGGAAGGTAAATAGCATTTCCATGCACTCTGGCACTTGTCAGGGTCTTCCATGCACCAGTAGCAGTTTAGTCACGCTGGCCACATGACTTGGAAAGCTGTTTGTGGACAAATGCCAGCTCCCTCAGCCTATAGTGACATGAGCGCCACACCACATAGTCACCTTCGACTGGACTTAACTGCCCAGGGGTCCTTTATCTTTTACCCCAAGTGTTTTTGCCTGGCTGGGCTGTGTCCTTGAACTCTCCAGTTAAAGGATCAGAGAGCTTTGTAGCATGAAAGACAGATAGACAGATGGTCAAATATCCAGACTGGTTCAAAGGCAGCTTTCTTTTATTCCTTTCGCAAAATTTGGTATTGTAAAAAGAACAACAACAACAACAAAAACCCACCTCAAAGCGGTTTACGAAAGAATAAAAAAATAAAATTATTGGTAAAACAGATAATGAAAATCAACCATAAGCTAAAAATCAGATTAAAACATATGTCAACATTCTGCATATCTAGGCAGGCTTGTCTAAACCAAAATGTTTTGTAAGAGGTATTGAAAGAGTATAGCAAAGACACCTGCCTGATGTCAACAGGCAGGGTGTTCCAAAGTTGTGGTGCTGCCATGCTGAAAGATTGATTTCTTACTAATCCAAAAGCTTTCTCTGATGCAGCTTGTCCAGGATTGGGGCAGCACTGTTATAAAAAAGTGGGATCAGTTGAGAAGTGGGATCTGATGGGGGTCTAGACGGGAGAGATACTTCATTTCTTTAAACTTTTACATTTACTATTTGCAAAAGCCTGGTGGGGTGAGGGGAGACCATGGAAAAAATGCACTCCAGTGTCGTCTGCTTGGCTCAAAATCTTGGCACAACATTTTTGGGGCAGTCTCCTTTGTGGACTGCCCAGTTTGCAAGCTCTGATATATATGCCAGGCTCATATATTGCTTATGGGATCAAACCTGGGCCTTAGAAGGGCTGTAGCTCAGGGGTGGAGCATCTGTTTGCACCTGTGAAAGGTCCCGGGTTCAATCCCTGGTGTCCTCATTTTTTTTTTATAATAATTTTTATTAGTTTTCCAATTTTAAAACAAAACAATAACAACGACATAAAAACATCCACCAATACAAACAAACACACAAATATAAATTCTTAACCTCATTTTCATAAGCCTCCTTTCTCGGACTTCCCCATACCTCACCTTTTTTGCATCCTTATTTCACAGTTTTTCAGCAAGCCTTTTAACCAATTAAATTTAAATTTGTTATCTTTCTCAATTTCGCCTTAAATAACATTTTCAGCTGCAATTCTGCATCTTCCTTCCCCTTGACATTTTAGCACTCATCAATATTATAACAGTTCTTAAGATAAGCTTTGAACTTCTTCCAGTCTTCCTCCACCGTCTCCTTCTCTTGGTCACGGATTCTGCCAGTCATTTCTGCCAATCCCATAAAGTCAATCACTTTCGTCTGCCATTCTTCCAGTGTGGGGAGTTCTTGTGTCTTCCAATACTTTGCTAGAAGGATCCTTGCTGCTGTAGTGGCGTACATAAAAAAAGTCCTATCCTTCCTTAACACCAATTGGCCGACCATGCCCAAGAGGAATGCCTCTGGTTTCTTGTGAAAAGTACATTTAAGTACCTTCTTAATTTCATTATAAATCATTTCCCAAAAGGCTTTAATCTTTGGGCAGGTCCACCAAAGGTGAAAGAAGGTACCTTCAGTCTCATTACATTTCCAACATTTATTATTGGGCAGATGATAAATCTTCGCAAGCTTAACTGGGGTCATGTACCACCTGTAAATCATTTTCATAATATTTTCTCTTAGGGCATTACATGCCGTGAATTTAATACCGGTGGTCCATAACTGTTCCCAGTCAGCAAACATAATGTCATGTCCAACGTCCTGTGCCCATTTAATCATGGCTGATTTAACTGTCTCATCTATTGTATTCCACTTCAGCAACAAATTATACATTCTTGATACATTCTTAGTATTGGGTTCTAGCAATTCTGTTTCCAATTTCGATTTCTCCACCTGGAAGCCAATTTTCCTGTCTCAATCCCTGGTGTCTTCACATAGGGTTGGGATTGTTCCCTCCCTGAAAACCTGGCAAGTGTGGATAATATTGAGCTAGATGAACCTATGGTCTGACATGAAATAAGGCAGCTTCCTATTTTTTCAAAATTATGAGAACTGGAATCTTACATACTTCTTAGAGGAAAGGACTTTAGTTCACTGGTAGAGCATCTGTTTTTCATGCAGAAGGCTCCAGGTTTAGTCCCCAACATCTCCAGGTAGAGGTGGGAATATTCCCTGACTGAAATACCAGAAGAGCTGCTGCCAGTCAGTGTAGACAAACCTGAGCTGGATTGACCCAATGATCCGACTCAGCATAAGGTAGTTTCCAGTGAATTTGCAGAGCAGCACATCTGACATCAATATGAAACAGAGCCTTCGGTATTATTGGCTCACTCCTGTGGAATGCTCTTCCAACAGAGAGATTCAAGCAGGCGCCTTCTATATTAACCTTCAAACGTTCACTGAAAACTTTCCTTATGCAGATAATTACAGGAAAACATTTTCCTTTAATAGTTAGCTGGCAATCTGTTTTAATTTGTGGTTAGCTTTTATTGTATTACAGTTGCTTTAAACCTCCCTGATGTTGCTGTTGGTTTTATTAAATTGCAGCATGCAATTATTATTTTTTTACAAAAGAATATTTATTTATTTTATTTACTGATAAATATATTTATATACTGCTAAGTCAGTATATTAATTGCCTAGATGATAAAAATATAAATATGTAGGAAAGCTTTTAGGAATAACTTGAGAGACTGCCTTATCCCTTATGCACCCCATATATTCTTGTGGTCTGCAAGTTCCAAAGCTCTCGGAAGACGTCTCTGCAGTAACTCTGAGCATGGCCTTTAGTGTGGCTGCTCCTGTTCTGTGAAACGGCATTTCTGTCAAGTAACGACAGCGGCCCACTCTCTGTACTTCCTGGAAACATTTTTGTTCTGACAGGTTTTCACAGCTGGACAAAGGGGTCTTTTACCATACATGTTCACTTCTTAGGGTTTTAGTCTTTAAAAAAAAAAAAAAGTGTTCATTATTTGTGAGTTGTTAACTTTTTTATTATTTTAAACGTGAATCGCCTTGATACGGTGGCTTGGAAGGTGATTAATAAATTAATTATTATAATAAATTTTAATTGGATGGTTTAATTTAGAGATTTAATTGGATGATTTTAATGTATTGGTTCCTTTAACCTTTCATATTGTAATCTTTTCTAACCTTTTGATGATGTTTTATTATTACTATTATTACTATTACTATTACTCTATTTTGATGCAAATATATATTTTGGTTTAAGTTATTTTTAATATTGTATTAGTGCATATATTTTATCTGTGGTTGATATGACCATGGCAGTTGAAACAGCAATAATAAACTAGTAACTGTATAAATATGTACCATGTAAATGAATAAACATGCAATTTTTGTGTAAATCAGCAGCATAATAACAACAACATGGAGTTGTGGTGACTCTCTCTTCCTCTCTGCTTTTGCTCCTAGCTCTACGTGTCTTCGGAGAGCCGCTTCAACACTTTGGCTGAGCTGGTCCACCATCACTCGACCGTGGCAGATGGGCTGATCACTACTCTGCACTACCCGGCCCCCAAGCGCAACAAACCCACAATCTATGGTGTGTCCCCCAACTACGACAAGTGGGAGATTGAACGGACGGACATCACCATGAAGCACAAACTTGGAGGGGGCCAGTATGGCGAGGTATACGAAGGCGTCTGGAAGAAGTATAACCTCACAGTGGCGGTGAAGACCTTAAAGGTAGGTACTGAAACCTGTTCTCTTCTCTCTTTCTACCACTCTTCTGTTTGGTAGCCACTGCCCTTTTAAAGAGGAAAACTTCACCACGCTTAGAAGGTCCCAAAAGGTACAGACTCCCCTAATGAAGAAAGGTTGCAGCATTTGGGACTTTTTAGTTTAGAGAAAAGGTGAGAAAGAGGTGACATGATGGAAGTTTATGAAACTATGCACGGCATGGAGAAAGTGGTTAGGGAGTAGTTTTTCTCCTTCTCTTGTGATACCTGTGGGAATGCAATGCAGCTGAATGTTGGAAGATTCAGGACAAATAAAAGAAAGGACAGTGGCGTAGCGTGGGGGGTGCAGGGGGGGCCGGCTGCACTGGCCGCAACATCTGGGGGTTAGGGTTAGGGGGCGCAAATCCACGGGTTAGGGGGTGCAAATCCACGGGTTAGGGGGTGCAAATTACTTGCCTTGCCCCCCTGACAACCCATGCTACGCCACTGAGAAAGGACTTCTTCACACAGCAGAGCACAGTTAAACTATGGAACTCGCTCCCACAGGAAACAGTGAAGGCCACCAACCTGGATGGATTTAAAAGTTGATTAGACAAATTGGTGGAGGAGAGGGCTATGAGTGGCTGATCACCCTGATTGCTATGTTCCACCTCCACTGTCAGAAGGTTTGCACCTTCACTGTACTCTCTTTGGTGTGTGGAAGAAACATTTTTGTTTAGGCAGAGCCCTGATATGTAGAATGTTGACCTGTGTTTTATCTTCATGTTTATTTTAATTGCTTTCGAAGATTTAAAATAGTTTCTACACTCTACCTCCACTGTCAGAGGCAGCAGTATTCCTGGATACCAGTTTCTGGAAATAACAGGAGGGGAGAGTGCTCTTGTGCTCAGATCCTTCCTGCAAGTTTTATCTGCAGGCATCTGGTTACCCAGTGTGGGAAGATGCTGGGCTAGTTGGGCCCTCTTTTTATGTTCTTAGGATTTGCATTTGAACTGCTGAGTTATTTTCCCACCTCTGTTTTGTACCGCTAGAGAAGCAAATTCCTCAAGTCGGCTTTGTGGATTCTTTTTTAAAAGCATATGCAGACAGTGACACCTAGTGTTCTAACCATGCAGATTATAAGACTTTAGGGGTGGGGGGGGGGAGAGAAATGTTCCGTTTCTGATTGCTGCAGATATAGCCTCCATTAACAGATACATTGCGCTCCCTGGGCAGGTGTTTTACTTACTTAAAAAAAAAAAAAAAAAACCACTGTACTTTCATCCAGAAATCTCAGCGTTACCAGGAACAGTATTCTTCAGTCATCAAATGCAGCTAGGTAAATAGGAATGTTTTCAAATTCCTCTCAAAAAAGTGAATGACAATGTGCACATCATGGGGAACGCCTTTCACAATCTATTAGTAGTAGTAGCAGCAGCAGCAGTATTTAATGTTTATGTATCCTGCCTTTCTCTCAAATTAGGATTCAAAGGAGCTTACAACATTAATAACATGTTTATAAAATATGAAACAATAAAAACAAATTAGTTAAAAACAATAAGTAATAATACATCAGAATGTATTGAGAGACAGCAATTAGAATCTAGTTTGCCCAGTGGTCAGCGTTGTCTGCTCCTTAGTTTTCAAAGCTCTGTCTGAACATCTGGTTGGCTGCTGAAAATTGGATGTTGGACTACATGGGCCATTGGCCTGATTCAGCTCTTCTTATGTTCTCTGCATCTGATGGAATGGGATCTGTTCTGCAAAGTGCTTCTTATGGTGTAATGAAAATGGTTAGTCTTTGGTTCAGTCTGTGCTATACATCTTAAGCAGTATCAGACCCCTCAGTCATGAAACCACCACCACTACCACTCTGAGCTTCTATGGGGAGCTGGAACCGCAGAACTTAACATCGGGGAGAGTCTGTAAGGAAGGTAGTGATCTCTCAGATATTTGGGGCAGGAGCTGTGTAACACACTTTATATGTTATTATCACTTATATATACATTTTTAGGAACATTTAACCCAAGTATATGTGAGGGGAATAGAGGGTTTCCTAACAACTTCACATAAACTATGCAAAGGAGGAGGTTGCAGCAGATTCTCCAGGTCTAGTATCTTCAGTTCAGATAAAGGAAAGGAATCTGAACACCCACAAGTCCTTTAGACCTGTTGGTCTGCAATGCCAAATGCCCACTGTATTTCAGCCCTTGACACAGTTCTGGATTGCAGAATTTAATCATGTGAGATATATGCCTCCACCACTATCCCAGTCATGCCATACTGCTTTGTAGCTTTTTTGGGTGGTGGAGGGCAGGCTTGCCATTTCCACGGGTAACTTCCCTCCTCCCGCAAACCACCTCTTCCCGCTCTGGGAAGCTGATTTCTCTTAGATGTTTCAGTTATGCATTCTATCGTAAAATCTCCCTGTTTTTCTGAGTCGAAAGCGGGTACTTTGCCACGCTCCGCCGCCAATTCCTAAACGCCAGATAAATACTTAATGAAGGATGACTGGAAGCTGGGACTAAAATAATATAAAGCTGCTTTTTCTTTCTCTCCCTCTCCCCCTCTCTCTCTGTGCAGGGAGAGCTATCAGAGCGCTCAGAGAAACTCTCCCCAAAAAGGTGCAGAGCCTGAAATTATGCATGGCTAAAAACACACTTGAAAGGCGGGCTCCTAATCCACCTTCCTTAAATCCGTCAATCTAGTCTTAGACTGCAGGATTAGGGCTCCTTCTTCAAAGGTGTGGAGAATGCCGGGTGGTGTTTTGTTTTTTGTTTTTTTAAAAAACACCTCATATCTGTCTTTAGACACCAGCAGGGGGAGACAGGCCCTTAGCGGTCTCTTTGCAGGGAGAACTCTTGAGAGGTATAATTTGTCTTCCAGAAAAGAGTTTCCAAAGCACTTTGGGCATCCCTTCCCTCCGTCCCTCGCCGTGCCTGCCCCCGCAGCAAAGAAGATCGACACCTTAAAATAATAACGGGAAGGAGGCTGCCTTGGTAGTTTCAACGGACGTCGCTCATGATGAATTATTCCTGCTGCAGCCTATTTATTATCCTGCTTCAAAGTGGCTGGAAGCGACTCAGTGCATCTTGGCAAAGTAGTTCCTACAGAGAGGAAAAACGAGGGCTGGGGGGACCCCGTCCAGTGCTTCGGTAATGTTGAGCTCCATAGGGCCATTAAGTAAGACTTCAATTAGTACATTGCATTTGGCAAGAGAGAAAGAGAGAGATTGAGATCAAGGATATTTGACAACCTGATTTGCCCGGAGCAGAATGGAAGGGAACCTCCTTCTGACAATCCTCAATTTAGAACCTAACTTCTCTGACTTTGCAAAAGTTTCCCCAACTTCTGAGATTGCATTTCAGCCTTTAGGACTTGCCTACAATTGATTGAAACTGCCAGCCTACACCCAGAGATTTGGCTTGGGTTGTTTTCAAATTGATACAGCAACTCTTAGACTTCTTCATCTCTGTGGCCCCATGGCCATGTCAGCCTCAGAAGGGGAGCGTGCTCCTGTGCTCAGACACTGGTTGCTGGGACCTTCTGAATGCAAGGCCTGAGCTTTAAGCCTTTGATATTCCTCTTCTCTTCAAAGTAAAGTAAGATTCCAGTTCTTATGGTTATTAATAGAAGGAATTTAAGGGGGGGATGCCAGAGATTAAACCTGGATCTTCTGCACGCAAGTTGTAGTTATCTTGATTTCAGTAAGGCTTTTGACAAAGTCCTCCCTGATATTCTTGTGAAGAAGCTGATAAAATGTGGATTGGATGAGATAAATGTTAGGTGGATTTTTAGCTGGTTGACTGACCAAATCCAAAGAGTACTCACTCATGGTTCCTCATCATCCTGGACAAAAGTGGCAAGTGGGGTGTCACAGGGTTCTGTCCTGGGCCCATTGTTGTTCAACCTCTTTATAAGTGACTTGGAGGAAGGAATTGAGGGGGTGTTCATCTAATTTGCAGATGACAGCAAGCTGGGAGGGGTAGGCAGTGCCACTGAAGAAAGAATCAGGATTCAAGATTACTTTAACTGTTGGAGAAGTGGCTCCAAACTAGAGAAATTAATTTCAGTAGGGACAAATGTCAGCTTCTGGGCTAGCAGGAAGATCCATCAATTTAAGACTGCGGACACCTGGCTTACTAGTAGTACATGTAAAAAGGACCTAGGGGTCTTAGTGGATCACAAGCTTAACATGAGTTAATGGTGTGATGCAGCAGCATAAAAAGCTAATGCTATTTTAGGCTGCATCAAGAGAAGTATCCAGATCAAGGGAAGTAATAGAATAACTTTATTCTGCTTTGGTCAGACCCCACCTGGAGTAATGTGTCCAGTTCTGGGCGCCACAATTTAAGAAGGATAATGACAGGCTAGAACATGTGCAGAGAAGGGCATCCAAGATGATCAAGGATTTGAGGCCAAAGGTTTACAATGTACCGCAGTCTGAGGCCAGAGGTTATTGATATTCTGCAACCTGAAAACATTGAAAACTTCTGGCCTCAGGCTGTGGAACATCAAAAACCTCTGGCCTCAGGTTGCAGAATATTTTGCCCCACAACCATTCCCCTTTTGCAGAGCTTTTGTTGCCTGCATCAAGACAAGCAAATCATCCCAGGCCTCTCTATGTTTTAGCACACAAGAACTTGATTTATCTCCCCCCCCCCATCCCCCAGGCTTTCTGTGGTCCTACAGATCTGGCCAGGCGCTTGCTCCATTTCCTCTGATGATGTGATGTGATTGAATCCAGCAGCCTGACCCACCTGGGTGCCTCTGGAGGGTCACGTTTGAGACATCCATCCTGCAGCTGACGTCGGCCACGGCCTCTTTCCAGCCCCAGCCTTGTGGGAGGCTGAAGATCAGTCAGCCTGGAATCTTTTCATGCCCAATAGGCTTACAAACAAATTATTGCTACTGTCAGGCTTCCCCTGATATTTCATGCATGCTGTGGTCTTCCTGGAAGAGGAGGAAAATGAGGTGTACATCAAGGAGCTAAGACAGAGATTCTGGAAGAAGTTTTTCATTGCATTATAGAAGCAGAGGCAGTGTGGTGTAGTGGTTAGCATCTTTGACTAGGACCTGGGAGAGACCAGGGTTCAAATCCCCACTTGGCCATGAAACTCACTGAGTTACCCTGGGCCAGTCACTTCCTCTCACCCTAGCCCTCCTCACAGGGTTGTTGCCAGGATTAAGCAAGGAGCAGGAGAACCATGTTCACCAGCATAAATGAAACAAACAAACAAACAAACAAACCAGGAAGTCAGAATTCCACAGCAAAGGGTGAAAGGGAATAAGGATGGAGGAGAAACTCAATTCAGTTTGCATTTTAATTACACTTTCTGGAACCATGAACAAAACCAGGTGGAAGGTTTTTTTCCTGAATTTGCACTTCTCTGAAATTTTCAGTGTGGTTCTCCAGAAAGGTAATGTTTACAAAATGTTTACAAAAATGTGTATATTTGGGCAAAGTGTGCCTAACAATGTATACATGAGTGAAAATAGCATTTAAAACTTAATATATGACTCGGGTCCCAAATATCTGAGATATTGCCTCCTTTCTTACAGATCCTCATGAGTGTTAAGATCAGTGGGGGGAGGGGCTTTTGTAGTTTCACCTCCCTCAGAAATTTGGGGGAGGGTGGCAGCCCAGGGGATGACATTCCCTTGTAATAGCCCCTAAGTTGTGGAATTTCCTCCCCATAGTGGTGCATCTAGCACCTCCATTATACAGCTTTCCGAAGCACCTATTTACCCTGACTTTTTGACACCCGAGATGTGTGTTTTCGGGGCCCACCCCATTCCTGTGGTTGTAATATGTTTTACGTGTTCTGAATTATAAATTGTTGGGACCTGCTAGTGAGGCACAGGTAATAATAATAATAGTAATAATAATAATAATAATAATAATAATAATAATAATAATACAGTGGTACCTCAGGTTAAGAACTTAATTCGTTCTGGAGGTCTGTTCTTAATCTGAAACTGTTCTTAACCTGAGGTACCACTTTAGCTAATGAGACCTCCTGCTGCCGCTGTGCCACCACTGCATGATTTCTGTTCTCATCCTGAAGCAAAGTTCTTAACCTGAGGTACTATTTCTGGGTTAGCGGAGTCTGTAATCTGAAGCGTCTGTAACCCGAGGTACCACTGTAATAATAATACATAAATATAATAATCCAGCCATGAAAAAAACCCCACCCGTCTCTCCATCTTCCATCAAGGCAAGCAAAAGGCATCATTGCAACAGCAACAACAAATCTTTATTACAGTCGTACAACAGCATAAGGAGGGAGGGATATACCGTACTTTTCTGTGTATAAGACAATTTTTTAAATTCTAAAATAATGTTCAAAATCTGGGTTTGTCTTATACACGGATAGTATCTCCCCCCCATTTTCTTAAATCAGAGTCCCCCAAAATAGGGGGCGTCTTATACATGGGGGTGTCTTATAGATGGAAAAATACGGTAATCATTTAAAATCTTTAATTTTTTTAAAAAAAACTAAAAGGAGTTAAGACAGAAAGTATATACAGTGGTGCCCCACAAGACGAATGCCTCGCAAGACGAAAAACTCGCTAGACGAAAGGGTTTTCCGTTTTTCGAGGTGCTTCGCAAGACAAATTTCCCTATGGGCTTGCTTCGCAAGACGAAAACGTCTTGCGGGTTTGCTTCCTTTTTCTTAAAGCCCTTAATACCCGGGGAATCCGTGCTCCGCAAGACGAAAAAATCACAAGACGAAGCAACTCGCGGAACGAATTAATTTCGTCTTTCGAGGCACCACTGTATAAAAGTCTATAAGGATCCAGAAGAAGCTAAGAGAGTCTAAAAGAAGGATTAAGAACATTAGACAGGAGTGGAAGAGCGTAAAAGGTTAGTATATACAGTGGTATCTCTGGTTACATACTTAATTCATTCTGGAGGTCTGTTCTTAACCTGAAACTGTTCTTAACCTGAAGCACCACTTTAGCTAATGGGGCCTCCCGCTGCTGCTGCGCCGCCGGAGCACAATTTCTGTTCTCATCCTGAAGCAAAGTTCTTAACCTGAGGTAATATTTATGGGTTAGCAGAGTCTGTAACCTGAAGCTTATGTAACCTGAAGCGTAAGTAACCCAAGGTACCACTGTATAAGACTATAGCTATCAGTCTACAGAGCACTCTAATATGAGTGCTCATTATATCTAGTTTGTGGCACTAGTCATCATCCGACGAATTTTGAGCATTCCTGTGCAGAATCTGGCAACGTATATTGTAGCAGGGTTGGTATCTGAAAGCAACAGGGAAGTATAAAATTGTCCTGTGTGCCCTGGGTACTTATGCAGTAATGGTAAGATGAGGCTAGTACAAATGTCTCTATAGTAAAGACTCTGGAGAAGCACATGCTCTGTTGTTTCTATTTGTCCAGAGTCACAGGGGCATTGTCTCTAGGCATCATTGCAATTCAAGAGCATATTCTGGACAAGCAGAAGCACTTAGGGAAGGACTAGGAGGGATGTGGCCTGGGAAGAGTCCTAAGGGCCAGATAGAGAAGGCTGGAGGGCCACATTCCTGAAGTTCCCCATTCCTTGTAAGCTGTTGCAACCCACTGTGAGACCAGCTGTAATGACAACGAGGATGGTAATAAGGAAAAAAATGCTTGCAAAATGCTAATATTTGACTCTAAAATGCCATGGGAATGTGGAGAGCTGAACTTAAAACTAATGGGTGAGGTGAGTGAATCCAGGAGAAACAAAAATTGATAGATTTGCCCAGCTCTAGAAGAGAAGCTGCATTGTAGGGCTCATGAGAGCTGGACTCTGTTCTGTGAGTTCTCAGTCGGTAGCCTCATGCAGATTCCTTTCACACCCTCTCTCTATAAGAAAATAAATGGCTTATTAAGTAAACAGAATGTAGAAGGACAGGAAATCACAGCATGGGGTAACTCTGTCTCTTGACCATCACTCCCAGGCTCAAAGGCTATAAAGCCAACCTGGATTGTGAACCTTTATTTAGCATGCCTAGCCAACATGTCTCCAGAGTTCTGAAGAAGATTCTTGAGGACAAGAAACTTGTTTAGAAGTTAAGATTCTTCACAGCCAGCACTAACCACTAGGTTTCTCGGCTGTGTGATTTATAGCCAGACTTATTTTTTTACCCTTCGCCTTACCGTTCAGACATCATCCTTGCTTACTTTTTATTAGCCCGGTTTCTGTTGGCTAGGGAGAGGAAGTCACCTGCCAGCTGCCAGTCAAACTAATTGGAAGCAAATACATGGATGGGGTGAAAATGCCGAACAGCAAAATGAGCACTGAGCCAGATTTTAAGAACATAAGACGGGCCTGCCAGCTGAATCGTTCCAAAGGTTCATCTAGTACAGCATACTGTCCTCACAGTGGTCAACCAGATACCTCAAACAGAAGCCTGTAACCGGGACCTGAGTGCAATGGTATCACTCTCCCCACTTGTGATTCCTAGCAGCTGGGAACAGGAACATCTTTAGTCCTCAGGGCTGGCCAGATACATTCAAGCACCTCTAGCAGAAAAACTCTCACACCAAATTAGAGTTGGTACAGTGTGGTGATTAGAGTACCAGACTAGGACTTGGGAGACCAGGGTTCAAATCACCCACTTGGCCATGAAGCACACTGGGTGTGACCTTGGGCCAGTCACTGTCTCTCAGCCTAACTTTCCTCACGTGGTCGTGGGGATTAAATGGGGGGACGGGGACAACTATGTACACCACCCTGAGCTCTTTGGGGAAGAAGGTGAGGTATAAATGCAGGGATGTACCAAAAAATTTCTCAAAGCTACCAGCATGAGTTTGACCAAACTGTGGGAGGCAGTGGAAGACAGGAGTGCCTGGCGTGCTCTGGTCCATGGGGTCATGAACAGTCGGACACGACTAAACAACTAAACAACAACAACCAAAAAATTAATCTGTGCAAGCCCCATTGAAAAAGTGGAGACCACAATCTAGTGTAGCTCTCATTCATTTTACTAGCCCCTGTGCAGGAGAAATTCCAGCAAGCAGGTGGCATTGGGCTGGATCTCCCCTTTTCCTAGCATCTGAAATCCCAAGGTTTCTTCTCCGTTTCACAGTGGTGCTGCCTCTGTGACATTTTCCCACCTCCCAGTATCCCCTTCTGCCATTTTCTGCCTTATCCCCCATCAATGTTTTGTTTTCCTGCCCAGAAAGAAAGAAGCCCAGGGACAGAGAACAGCATTGTCTGTAAAGGCACAGCCTCCTCCCAGCCGTGCTTTGTAAATGACCTTCTGGCCACCCAAGCTTCTGTTTATCTTGGACTCTACGCCCCGCTGAGCAGGAACCGTACCTTCCTCACTCCAGAGTGAGGCCAAGCCGAGATGGCTTTCTGCTAATAACATCATAATGCAATTTTAACTGTGGCGGTGGAAGACACTGCAAGGAAAAATTGAGAGACAGTGGCTTTTAAAATGCAAAACTTTCTCTCCATGGTTCGGGTTCCATTGCAAACTCTGAGGGGGGCAGAATTCTGTGCCAGAAGCTCTTCTAGACTTGTATAGTTGGAATTGGACCCCTTCAATGCAGGAATCACAGCTAAAGAATTCTGTTTGTGCTGTTAGCCACGGTTTCCAGAGAGGCAATGTGCCACTGAGTTTTAGTGGCTGGAGACAAGCAATTGGGGAGCGAATCGGATACTGGACTAGATGGAATTTTGGTTGAAGCCAATGAGGCCCCTCTTAATACTTCTTAATACTTTTTAAAGCATCTCCAGATCAGGAAGGCAGTGTATGTAGTTCTCCACACTTAATCTCCACAACAGCCCTGTGTGGTTGGGAGATGATGACTGGCGAGTGGTCATCCAGAGAACTTCATGGTCGAGTGGGAGATTGAAATCCTGGTTTCCCAATTCCTAGTCTTACACTCTAACCACTACACCACACTGGGTTTTCCTCATTTTGTATTTGTAGATTATATGTGACAGGAACAGTGAACTTGTTGACCCCCCCTCCATGTCACCCTCTCAACTCCCATAAGGTTCAGTAACCATCATGGTTAGGGATGATGGGAGTTGAAGTCCACTGATGTCTGGAAGGATGGTTGGAACAGGAGTCCAGTGACATCTGGAGGGATGATGGGAGTTGGAATCTAGAGGACCAGAGATTTCTCCACTCTGGTATATGCTTCTGAACTTTTTAAGCTACTGATACATCTTCCCTCTGCGAATATTGACTACCTAATCAAGCCTTAAGTGTCATGTCTCACAGAAGATGCAGGAAGCAAGGAGGGAAAAGTTTATTAATGTAGGGACGGCAGCAGTTTATGGAATTTATCTGTTATGCATAATTCCATGGAAAGAGAACAAGGAAGGGGATCCTTTTTCCTCCATGATATTAAAACTTGGGGTCACCTGGGGAAGTTGTTTGTCAGTAGATCTGGACAGGCAAAAGTGTGTCTTTTTATATAATACTTCATTAACTCATCAAGGTGTGCTAATGGAAACTAGTTTTGATGGCTTTGAACACTGACTAAACAAATTCATTGGGGAGGTCTGTTGGCAGCTTAATAGGTTAACAGACCCTCCACATTCAGGTGTGGCTGAAGCAAGTCTTGAGGGCCCCATAGAGAGGCCTGGGGGCCATATTTGGCCTCTGGACTTGCGGTTCCCCACAGGGGATCAGCCAGGAGCCCACAGATTGATTCTTGACTTACTCCAAATTCCAGTTAACCCAGCCACCACCACCCCTGGCTCAGCATGTAAATTAGCCCCTCTGATATTTCAGAGGAAGGTGACAGTTTCTGAAGTTGCATCGATTTCCACATTGCTCAGCCATTCTCTGGATGGTACCTGCGTGGCCTTTTCAAAACAAATAAAGGGAGAGTTTAATCTGGATATAGGGAATAAAATTGTCTCCTGGAACTGCAGTAACCCAACACCAGCAAAATATAAAATAAAAGAGCTTCAAGCAAAATATAGGGTGGTATCAATGCACTTGTTCCATTAGCAAAGATTTGTGCTCACACAATGGAACTCTTCCCCCCTCGTCCACCCCGTGCATGCCCTGCACCCTCCCCAAACTGCTCCTGAGGATTGGAGAAACCCCCAGAATTAAGGGGCAGTTGTGAGGAAGAGAGAGATGGAAAGTATAGTGTCCCAGTGCATGCTGGTCAGTAATCATACAGTCTAAAGTTGGAGTTAACTCTTTATTAGCAAAAACATGATCTCCGCAGACATTGCGGAGTGTCAAGCCTAATGAGCGCAGTGGCTAATTTCTGGTGGGTCTTATTCCATGGAATCAGTTGCTGAGACTGAAGGTCCCCACCTCCCCAGAGCTATCTATGTCTCCTTCTCTCCAAGGCTATTTCCAAGCAATCAGATACTGCGCCTGCATACAGCCAATCTCTCCTCTCTTTTCATACCTCTCCTTGTTCTGGAAGATTGGGGGGGGGGAGGTGAGCGTGTCACAGCAGGAGGGGGAGACACCCATGACTTTTCACCAGCCTGACTCATCTCTGCGCTCGCCAGATGTGATTCTGATTCTTAACTTCTCTCTGCCACAAACACTCCCAGCTCACTAAGCCCGGTTACCTCTTCAGATTACGACACCTCTTCTTTGCAGGTTTCTCTCTCTGACCACTCCCTGGGCTCTAAGCCTTCTTTCCTTGGGGGTTCCCCAGCTGGTTCCTCCCACCATTCCTCTGTGTCCAACCAGACCATGACATAGAGTTGTGCAAAAGTAAATCCATGCACAGACAAGGATTGGAAAGAGCCCATTGCTGTACTGAGGGGCAGGCCTGAGGCCAGAGGTTTTTGATGTTCTGCAGCCTGAAGAAGAAGAAGAAGAAGAGTTTGGATTTGATATCCCGCCTTTCACTCCCTTTAAGGAGTCTCAAAGCGGCTAACATTCTCCTTTCCCTTCCTCCCCCACAACAAACACTCTGTGAGGTGAGTGGGGCTGAGAGACTTCAAAGAAGTGTGACTGGCCCAAGGTCACCCAGCAGCTGCATGTGGAGGAGCGGAGACGCGAACCTGGTTCCCCAGATTACGAGACTGCTGCTCTTAACCACTACACCACACTGGCTCTCAGCCTGAGGCCAGAGGTTATCAATATTATGCAACATAAGGCCAGAGGTTATCAATGCTCCACAGCCTGAGACCAGAGGTTATCGATTTTCTGCAACCTGAGGCTAGAGGTTATCAATATTCCGCAGCCTGAGACCGGAGGTTATTATTGTTCGTGCAACTGTAATTTCCAGTGATTCCATTATCTAGACCATGTGCTGAAATCATTCTCTCTCTCCCTGTGCTCCCCTTACCTCTTTTCCTGCAGGAGGACACTATGGAGGTAGAAGAATTCTTGAAAGAAGCAGCGGTAATGAAGGAGATCAAGCATCCAAACTTGGTGCAATTACTGGGTAAGTGTCAGAAATACCAAGCAGGGCGACTCAAACCAAAGCCTTGCGCAGCAATACAGGCATTAAGGAGAAGATAAACCACTTAGCCACACCAAGGCTTCACAGAGAGACATTTCAATTCACTGGCAGGAGCTGGCAATTAATTTTTTTTAAAGTTGAACTGAGTTAGGTTTGTGCGTCTGTGTGTGTTTAAATCTTCATACTTGTATTTAATATATAAAAGGCCAGAAAGCTTAGACATCTTTAACCAGCTTCTGGAGGAAACTTCTCTTACCATAGAAAGCTGTTTTATTTCAAATCAGAGCTTTGAACCATCTAACTCAGTATTGTCCACACTGACTTGCAGCATCTCTCCAGGATTTCAGATAGGGAGACTCTCCCAGCTGTACCTGGAGATGCTGGGAATTGAACCCTGGGACCTTTTGCATGCAAATCAGATGCTTTATTACTGAGCTGTGGTCCCTTCCTCATAGGAGTGCATTACCTCTAGCTTAAAAATCATTCATCCTAGTCATAGGAAGCTGCCTTACACAGTCAGACCTTTGGTCCATCTAGTTAAGTGTTGTCTACATTGGCTGGCAGCAGCTCATCAGGGTTTCAGACAGTAGGTCTCTCCTAGCCAGTGTGGTGTGGTAGTTAGTGTTAGTCTAGGACCACGGAGACCAGTATTCATATTGCCACACAACCATGAAGCTCACTGGGTAACTGTAGGGCTAGTCACTGCTTCTCAGCCTAACCCACCTCGCAGGTTTGTTGTGGGCATTAAATGAAAGGGGGCGGGGTAAGAATCATAAACACCACCTTGAGCTCCTTTCAGAAAATTAAGGGTTCCCTAGGAAAAGGGATTGATTGTTAAACCACACTGCGAACTGTAGTTTTGGGAGGCCAATAGGGGTCTCAGCACCCTTAACAAGCCACAATTCTTTGTGGGAGAGGTTTGCAGTGGTATCATCGTGCTTTAAATGCATGGTGTGAAGGTGGCCTAACAATGGATACAACCCAGAATTAATACTGCAAATCACAAATTATTTTTTTCTTTCTTTAGCAGGATTTATTTTTTAAAAATTAATTTGTTCATTTTTAAATGTTTCATAGGCGTATGCACACGGGAGCCTCCGTTTTACATCATCACCGAGTTCATGACATATGGAAACCTCTTGGATTACCTGCGGGACTGCAACAGGCAAGAGGTGAATGCTGTTGTGCTCCTCTACATGGCCACCCAGATCTCCTCTGCTATGGAGTACCTAGAGAAGAAGAATTTCATCCATAGGTAGGAAAACTTTGTGCTGCTATTCAGAATAGTGCTATGATTTGCTTGCTTGTTTGTTTCCTATTGAAAGAGCCCAGGGCTGCAAATGGATCCACAATTTAAAAAGAAAAACATTATAGAGCAGTTAAAACATACTTTAAAAAATGGTGGCAGTGACAGCCACTAACTTGGATGGCTTTAAAAGAGTGATTAGACAGATTCATGATGGATAAATAAGGCTATCAAACAGCTCCACTGTAAAAGGCTCTTGTTTGCTGGGAGGTACAAGTAGGCAGAGTTTGGTAGCGCTCAGGCTGTGCTTGTTAGCTTCCCACTGGGGCATCTGGTTGGCGACTGTGAAGACGGGGTTGTACTATGTGAGCCTTTGGCCTGATCCAGCAGGACTCTGCTTCTGTTCTTACAGAAGAAAATGGAACCACCTCCCTTTATACCACTAGCCTGCTACAGAGGCTGTTAATACAATATTTCACAGACAGAGCGATACAGCTTTACAGTAGCACATTAATGTTGTGTGCTGTGTCTTGGAACACACAGGCACTCCTTGGGGAATCACGTCTTGCTTCTGGATTATTTTTCCTGCCAAGGGTATGTTGCATCCCTGCACAGCTTAGCAGCTGACAAACCCAGACGTTCAGCTATTTTGGGGGTGGTGATGCTGCACACTCAACCCTGCAACTGTGTATAATGTGAACCTGAGCAAGAGTTCACTTTGCAGCAGAGAAAGTGGGGGAGATTTCAATCCTTCCCATACCAGCTGTTTCCCTCCACCCTAAAAAAATCCTCTCACAGCTCTTCTCCCCACCCCCAGGAGTGTTACAGATCCACCTTTGCCTGAAACCCTGGGAAGCCACTGCCATTGTAAATAATACTGAGCTAGATGAAGCAATGGTTTGACTCGGTATAAGGAAATTTCATGTGTTCCTATATAAGCCAGTGTTTTCTTCACAACTATGAGCCCTGGAATTCTTAGGGGAAGGACAATAGTTCAGTGGTGGAATTTCTTGCCTTGCAAGCAGAAGGTCCCAGGTTCAATTTCTGTCATCTCCAGATGGGACTTGGAGAGACACCCCTGGCTGAAACCCTGGAGAACATTGGGCAGTCATTGTGGACAATACTCTGCTAGATAAGCCCACGGTCTGATTCAGCATGAGGCAGCTTGCTGTCTTTTTAGTATAATGGCATTATAGTACTGGACCAAATAGATTCTGAGATGGTGTGTGAGGGTCCAATGCTGTCACAAAAACATGGGATCAGGCCAGTGGCCCATCTAGTCCAGCCTCCTGTTCTCACAGTGGCCATTTGGGAAACCCTCAAGCCCTTTATGGGAAACCCACGAGCAGGACCTGAGTGCAAAAGCTCTCCCACATCCTGTGGTTTCCAGCAGCTGGCATTCAGAAACATTGCTGCCTCCAACTGTGGTGGCAGAGCATACACATCGTGGCTGGCAGCCAATGAAAACCCTCACCTTTTTGCCCCTGTGTGGTCATAACCCCCAGGATGCCCTTGTCCCTTCCATCACTCCTGCCTTTCAGTCTTTCTCAGTCCTGATGTGGTGTACCAGTGTTTCTACCTCCTCTGTGATTTTACAATAAAACCTCATAATGAAACCTTCCTTCCTAATCACCACAGCTCTTTGTGCAAAATGAGCTCTTCCCCATCCTTCCTTCTTTCCTTCCTTCCCCTGAGCTAGTAAATTGCCCATAATGACACCCCTTTTCTCTCCCCACCCCGAACCATCATTCGCCGCTTTACAGTTACTGGAGTTCTCAGAAAGTCTCCTTCTCTGTCTCTGTCTCTCTCTCTCTCCCCGCCCCCCATCCCCCACCTTTTCAACACACCTTCCATCCTCCTCTCTCCTTGTCATCTTGTGCTTTTTAGTGATTCCTTTCTCCTCCCGCTATTGTCTGGATTGTGTGCCTCTCCCGCTTCTCTCCATTAAGCATCTTTGCCATTCTTGCTGTCTGGAGGATTTTGACCTTTCAGTGTGCTGCAATTATTGCTAGCACTTTACATTCTTTGTCTGGGGAAATGGCCTCTGAGCAATCTAATAGCTGGTGGGTGACTTGATCAACTTTTTGGGGGCATTGTCAGTGTCTGTCTTGAAAGGAACTTGGGCTGAGCTTGGTGCCGTGTGGGAGGTCTCTATTTCCTTTCCGGGATGATTCCTCTGTGACTTAGGAATGTTGACATGCTGGAAACAACCCCAGTCACTGGGGGGGGGGGGGAATCTGCGAATGGGACATTTGTACATCTCTTTCTCCACCCCACAGGGAAACGTGCACACCCACACCCACCAGAGTACATTTGAAAATGATTACAGTACTTCCAAACCACTCAGAAAACTTCAATTTGGTGCATGTGTAATCAAAGACTAGAATATAGATCATTTGCAGTGCATAGTCATTAAATTCATCTGACAATAAAGGGTAGTATTTATAGCAAATAATGCATGTGAGGCCCTTCCATTTGGGGAAGAGGTAGAGCATCTGTTGTGCATTCAGAAGGTCCCAGGTTCAACCCCCAATGGCATCTTCAGGTGGGAGAGACTCCCATCTAGCTCAATATTACCCATAAGGAAAAGGTAAAGGAAAAGGATCCCTGGACGGTTAACCCAAGCCAAAGGAGACTATAGGGTGTAGTGCTCATCTTTCTTTTCAGGCGGAGGGAGCTGGCGTTTGTCCACAGACAGCTTTCCTTTATTGCCTATACTGACTGGCAGCAACTCTCCAGTGTTTCAGGCAGGGAGTCTTTCCCAGCCCTACTTGGAGAAACCACTAGGGTTGAAGCTGAGACCTTCTGCGTGCAAAGCAGATGCTCTGTTTCCAAGGTACAACCGTTCCCCTTTTAATTTTTCAGATGTCAATGTACATTATTCCACTTATTTCAACGTGTGATGAGCCAGCCTTGCTATTTTGGGTGTGTTCGTGCATGTATGCTGTTTATTGTAGTAAGTGGATCCATGCCTACCATCATGGCACTACTGTTCCCCATCCCCGACCATCTCAGACACTATTTATTTATTTATTTATTTTATTCATTTATTGCATTTACATCCCCCGTTTTTTCCAGGAGCTCAAGTGGAACCACATGGTTCTCCCTCTCCTTGTTTAATCCCAACGACACTGTGAGAATGAGTGGCTGGCCCAAGGTCACCCAGTGAACTTCATGGCTGAGTGGGGATTCGAACCTTGGTCTCTCAGATCCTAGTCCAGCACTAACTACTACACCACACTTGCCCTTTATGTCTGTTTTGCATGACTTTCCAGGGTGTGCCTGGATCAGGAGCCCTTTTTGCCTCACCTTTCTGTTGGTTAAGAGAGAGAACTTGAGGAAGTGCACCACTACACTCTGCTGGCTCTCTCTCTCTCTCTCTCTCTCTCTCTCTCTCTCTCTCTCACACACACACACACACACACACACACACACACGTTGAGGTCAACTGCATTTCATCAGAGTGGTGATCTTTCCTACACAATTAAAATGCCCACCAAAGGTTGCCCATCTGCTTCCCCTGTAACAAGCCTGATGATCCCACACTGAAATGCTGACCGTTTATCCCTAAGACACAAGCTTTTCTTCTGCTGTATCTAAAGGCTCATTCAGGCACCTCCATCTCTGATAATGGCACCACCAGTGTCTCATACAATTGTAGAATTGGAAGGGAGCCTCAAAGGGCAATCTAGCCCAATCCCTCCTCAGTGCAGGAATCACAGCCAAAGAATTTGGCTGCAGATTATGGGAGTTGTAGTCCAACAACATTTAGAGCTCAAAGTGTTTCCCACCAACCTTATCCAATCACTCCCCACTCCAAACACAAACTCTCCCCCTCCCAACCTAACGCTTACTGTCTCAACTGGTTCCATTTGCTCCATGCTGGGATCCTCATCTCCGGTCCAACCCCTCCTGCAAAGGGAACTTAGCTTCTTCTTTTTTAGAGGAAGAAAAAAATTCAAGTATCACTCTGTCTCATTCCTTCTGCACTCTTGGGCACTTTGTTCTGCACTGTCAGTGACCCCAGATCGCAGGAGCAGGCGGGAAAAGTGTCTTACTTCCCGTTCTCTTCTCTTCTTTGCAAACGGCTCACCCCCACAGACTCCCAGTCCCTTCAGGGGGGTGCTGTTGCTGTCCTCCTCAATGGATTTCAGATGCATGTTGGTGACCTCACTGAATGACTGGAGTCGGCGGGAAATGACGGTCGCTAATGACAAGGTGCTTTTCTCCCCTTTATGTGCTGTGTTGACGGCATTCTCGCTGACGAGAACAGGACATGTCGGCAACGGTGTGTGACAAATTAATGTGCCCTTTCAGTATGGCGCTCTCTCATTCAACAAGGAGCTCTTCTGTGGCTCTGCCAGTGACTTTGCAAAGTTCACAAGTCACTGGGAAAGTGGTTCATGTGTCTTTCACGTAGGGAAAGAGTTGTGCAGTTGGATTGATTTCCAATTTAGCATGGCGTTGGGTGGAAACAGTTTATTCAGCCTCATCGAACATAAGAAGAGTCGTGCTGGATCAGGCCAATGGCCCATCTAATCCAGCATCCTGTTTTCACAGTAGCCACCCAGATGCCCTAGTGGTAGATCTTCAAGCAGGACCTAAGCACAAGAGCAGCTCTCCCCTCCTGTGGTTTCCAGCAACTGGTATTCAGAACCATTGCTGCCTCTGACTTTGGAGACAGAGTTATTATGGCTAGTAACTCTTGATAGCCTTATCCTCCTCCTCAGATTTGTCTGCTTTAAAGCCATCTAAGTTGGTAGATATAATCCCCTCTTGTGGCACTGAGTTCCACAGTCAAATACATGCTGCACGAAGAATGACTTTCTTTTAAATGTCCTGAATCCACCAACATTCAGCTTCATTGGATGACCATGAGTCCAAGTATTAGGAGAGGAGAATTCCCCCCCCCCCATCCACTGTCTCCACGCCACACATAAAGGAGTCACTCTACCCTTTTGGTCATTTTGGTTCCATTTTATGAAACTTCCAGCTCTATTTTATACTTTTTGAGGTGAACTCTCTTCCATTGTTTTATGAAGGAGCTGAAAATTGCATGGAAACAATTCCTCCATTCTCTCTCTTGTGTGTTATGGCTTCTACACCCTTCATTGAGGTTGTTAACTTACTCCCCACTCCACAAACGCCTGATGCAGTGGCTCCTAAACCTTTTCAGGCCACCGCCCCCTTGGTTCCACAAACTAATCCCTAGTGCCCCATACTTTACCCTACCCTGTACAAATCATTATTCAGAATAGCAGTTTTCATGGCCCACTGAGGAAGATAATAACACAAAAAAGTTCAAAACAGTAATCATTAACTGCACATTTGTTCAGTTACAACTACTCAGTTTAATTCAACAAAATGAATGCACTTGATTCTGTGAAGCCAGCTTTTCAAAGTCTGATAGTCATTAACACCTACATTTACACCCTCCTGCTACCCCCTTGCTTCTTAGGGCCCCCAGGTAATCCTGCCCACTTTGAGAACGACTGTTGTAATGTTTGCTTTTTCATCACCAGGTGGATGTGTGTTACCAATAAATTCGGCTCCTTGGCCCAATTAAAATGATTGGTGAAGGGTTGTAGCTTAATGGCAGAACATCTGCTTTGTATGCAGAAGGTCCCAGCTTCAGCCCTCAGTGGCGTCTCTAGATAGAGCTGGGAATATCCCCTCCTGAACTCCTGGAGAGCATTGACAATACTGAGATAGATGTACCTATAAGCTGATTCAAACCAGCTTCTTGTTTAAATCTCTTTTTACAGAATCATGAAAATTAGATTTTTTTATTTTATTTTAAGAGAACAGAACCAATTTTTCAGGTACAGAGCATCTGCTTTGCATGCAGAAGGTCCCAGCTTCAATCCCCAGTGGCACCTCCAGATATTGCTGGGACGGTCCCATACCTGAAACCCTGGAGAGAAACTGCCAGCCAGGGTGGGCTATACTGAGCTAGATGAACCAGTGGTCTGATGCAGGATAATAAGGCAACTTCCTATGTTCCCTGGGAGAATCTATTGCTCAGTGATAGAGCATCTGCTTTTCATGCAGATGAACTTATACACCGCACTATACCCGGAGGTCTCAGGGCGGTTCACAACAAGACCACAACATAGAAAATCAAACCAAAAGCAGTAACCCAATAATACCCCCCCAAAAAAACCCCACATTCTAAGAGGGTGTAAAGTGTACCCAAAAAAATAAACATTCTAAATGGTGCAAAGTGTAAAACCAACACTTCAAACTGGGCCCAGAAACAAATATAGTGCAAAGACCTTTTAAAATTTCCTCAGGCTCTGTAGTTTATAAGTCACCCTGATGATACATTGTAAGGGCAGGGTATAAATCCAAATAAATAAATCGTCTGCCATTATTGATTCCCCCCCCCCCCTTCCCTCTCACTGAGGGAGTCCTAATGAGCTTCAGAGGAAGTACAGGAGTTGCGGAACACTGTTTGAAAATGACTGTTCTAGATCTCCTTTCATTCTTGACCTCTGCTGGGAAAAATACTTTCCTCGAGGTTGCTTAGTCTGGTGTTCCTTCAAAAGGAAGCTTTAAAAAGTCTCAGTTCTCTGCTAGCATCAGAGCCGTTGGTTGAGAGGAGGCAAATCAGCTGGGAGAAGGTAAACCTGGAGCAGTGACCAAGTGGTGAGCAGAGAGTTCAATCCTGCTGGCTGTGGGGGTCTGCTTTGCCAGGGAAGATGCACACAGCAGGATTGAACCCCTCCCACCCATTCTTGGTGTCACCCAGTGACATCAGCTGATGGACAGTTGGGTGTGCTTTTGCAGAGAAATGGCCTTGTGGGCCAAACTGGGCTCCCTGGCAGGCCAGAGGGTCCCCATCCCTGAGGCATATCCCTGATTTTGCTAGTGGGGTACAGTGGGAATATTTGAAGCTCCCTGCAGCAAACAGCCACTGCCACCAAATTGTAGATGGCAGCAAAGAAGCCACAGCTTTCATTGCCATCCCACTCTTACATTCAGTTGGTAGAGCATGAGACTCTTTGTCTCAGGGTCGTGTTTTCGAGCCCCACGTTTGGCAAAAAAAGCCCTGCATTGCAGGGTGCTGGACTAGATGACCCTCGTGGTCCCTTCCAACTTTTGTCAGCATCAACACTTGAAACGTGCTTGTGTAAATTTGATGGAGCAGCCTCTGGTTATGTGAACTGACTCTTAATGAAAAGCAGTGAGCACGTAATGGAACAGAAGTTGTATCTGCAGTGAAATGTAGAGAGAGATTTCATAGCCCATCTCCCATCACTGCTGCCACAGGGACCTGGCTGCCCGGAACTGCCTCGTTGGGGAGAACCACCTGGTGAAGGTGGCCGATTTTGGTTTGAGCCGGCTGATGACAGGTGACACCTACACAGCTCACGCTGGCGCCAAGTTCCCCATCAAGTGGACTGCACCAGAAAGTCTCGCCTACAACAAGTTCTCCATCAAATCTGACGTCTGGGGTAAGAGCTGTGTAGTGTGCCTGTGGTGTTCTGTTGTACATGTAAATAATATTGTGTTTGTATATATGTAATAATTTTAGATTAATAAAGTGATATGTGGTACATGCATATTAGGTAAATTGAGGGAAGCATTAGGTTGGGAGGTGGCGGGGAGTGTGCTCGGAATAGTGAGAGCGAACAGGAAGAACAGAAGAAGAGCCCTGCTGGATCAGGCTAATGGCCCATCTGGCTCAACATCCTGTTCTCATGGTGGCCAACAGTGAATGGATAAGCGTTTGAATATTGGTGAGAGACAGTTTGGGATCTAAATGTTGTTGGACTACAATGCCCATCATCCTCAGCAGGCTTAGCCAGCAGTCAGGGATGATGGGAGATGTAGTCTAGCAACATCTGTGGACCCCCCAAGGGTGAAGAACACTGGTTCTGACAGACAGTTCAGGGCACTTGGACTCGGGAGTTGGATGGTGGAGAGAATGACTGGATGTGGATGGGGTAACTACGTTGATTGTAACCAATTTTTGCATGATGGTTTCTGAGATCAAGGGAACAGGTCTTTCTTTGTGCTTGCACGCTACAAGAAACCATTTTGAATCAAGATGACAGGCTGAACCTTTCAAAACTGCAGTGATATCAGCCACTGATTTCAAAACTGCCTGGACTCCCATCATAGCTGTAGAAAAATCCAGTTTTCCAAGGTGGATAATATGCCTGCATCTGTGGAGGCTGTGGGTTGTTGTTTTTTTAACATCACATTTTCTCCTCAATCTCCCAAGTGCTGGAGGACCAAGCTGTTAACAAAAGAAATGGCTGGACTAGAACAGTCCCTGGTTGTTTCCCATGTAATGCATTGTGACACCTCTCAATACACAAGACGGCAGTGGCCTTCCCTTCATGTTAAGAGAGAGAGGGGTGGCTGAAGTAATTACATACAGGTTGCTGAGCTGATGACAAGAGCCTCTGCCTTGCCTAGGGGAATCTCAAGTACCTTTAAAGCACATTTGGAACATATCCCCACCCCCCAGCACCAAAGAATCCTGGGAAGTGTAGTTTGTCAAAGACGCTGGGTAAATTTAAGTTCCCATAATTCTTTGAGGAGGAAAATGTGCTTCAAAAATCTATGGTGTCTACACAGCTTTCATTTCCTAGGTGGTTTGCAATGCTTGAGGATTTCGTTCAGTCTCCCATCTTTAAGCAAACCAACCTGATTACTGATACATGTATCACATTATCCTTCCTTTGGGAAAAAGCCAAACTCAGTGGCAGAGCATCTGTCTTGCATGCAGAAGTTCACAGGTTCAGTCCCCAACGGTATCTCCAAGTGAAACTGGGAATATCCCCTGCCTGAAACCCTGGAGAGCCACTGCCTGTCCGTGTAGATAGAACTGAGCTAGATGAAACAACTATCAGTATAATGCAGCATCCTATGTTCCTGCTTAAATTGGCCTTTTATGTAGAACTATGAGGACTGGAATCTCGCTTTGTTTCTAGGAGAAGGACTGTAGCTCAGTGACAGAACATGCATGCAGAAGGTCCCAGCTTCAATTCTCAGCATCTCTGGCTAGGGCTGGAAATGTACACTCTCTGAAACCCCTGGAGAGTAGCTGCCTGTCAGTGTAGACAAGACTGCACTAGGTGGCCCAGTGGTCTGATTCACTTTACTTGTGTTTTACTTCCATTCTTGGAGGACGTATGCCTCTGAATACCATTTGCTGGGAATCACAGGTGGGAAGAGCACTGTTGTGCTGCTTGCAGACTTCCCTTTGAGGCATCTGTTTGGCCACTGAGGGAACAGAACACAGGACTAGATGGGCCCCTTTTGGCCTGATCCAGCAGCCAGGCTCTTCTTATGCTCTTAGGATAGAAGCGAGAAAGGAGGTCAGAGGGCTTTTTTGGAGTGGGTTAGAGAGGGTGAAGGAGAGCTATTTGATTCCCAGAGAAGAAGCAGCATCTCAATAGGAAAAGAGGTTTCAATTAATCCGCCCTGACGTCTCTTAATTGTGCCTTTAACAGGACTTGAAGGAACTTGAAGTGTTCGCACTGGAGACAAGCTAGTAAATTGAAAATTAGGCTAATTCTGCCCTGTCTTATCTCATGAGACTTGTCTGGATTGATGCAGAGGCTTGTTACTCTTCCTTAACGTCTCCGCAGCCGTTTGGCATGGAATGTGAGCTGCCCAGAGCGCGGAACTGCCAGAGCGTGTTTTGCTCGTGGCTCTCCCACCTCTTGGGAACAAATTTACATGTTGCATTAAAATCAGTTGGGAGTAGGCAAGCCTGGAGCGGGGACTCCTGCAGAGTAGCATTGGGCAGCCTCACCCAAGTGTGAATAATTCTGCAGCATTTTTGCCCCAGGATATGGAGAACACTCCAATCACAGCAGGGGCAGAGACTGTGTCAGGGCAGCAAATTACACAGAGATGCACCAGGCAACCTCCTCTGTTTCAGAGGCTTCAAGGGAAGTAATAGTGCCACTGTATTCTGCTCTGGTCAGACCTCACCTGGAGTACTGTGTCCAGTTCTGGGCACCACAGTTCAAGAAGGACACTGACAAACTGGAACGTGGCCAGAGGAGGGCAACCAAAATGGTCAAAGGCCTGGAAACGATGCCTTATGAGGAACGGCTAAGGGAGCTGGGCATGTTTAGCCTGGAGAAGAGGAGGTTAAGGAGTGATATGATAGCCATGTTCAAATATATAAAAGGATGTCACATAGAGGAGGGAGAAAGGTTGTTTTCTGCTGCTCCAGAGAAGCGGACACGGAGCAATGGTTCCAAACTACAAGAAAGAAGATTCCACCTAAACATTAGGAAGAACTTCCTGACAGCAAGAGCTGTTTGACAGTGGAATTTGCTGCCAAGGAGTGTGGTGGAGTCTCCTTTGGAGGTCTTTAATCAGAGGCTTGACAACCATATGTCAGGAGTGCTTTGATGGTGTTTCCTGCTTGGCAGGGGGTTGGATTCGATGGCCCTTGTGGTCTCTTCCAACTCTATGATTCTATGATTCTATGATTCCATAGGCTTTCATTATTTCAGTGGTGTGTTTCTTCTAGCACACTCACAGGAAGGAAACAGGGAGGGGAGATCGGACGAAAATTGAGAAAATAAATAAAAATAAATACCAGCTCAGACTAGTCTGTCCCTATGACTCCAGTGATGTCAGTGGTGCTCCAAGGTTGTAATAAGAAAAAAGACTCCCCCCACCATGACCTATCCTCTCTTTGATCGGAGATGCTGAGAGTCTGCATACAAAGGGGTGGCTGCTGAGTGATAGTCCTTCCTAAAAAGAATTATTATTATTATTATTATTATTATTATTATTATTATTATTATTCTTCACTAAATTAATCTACATATCACTTGTATCGCAAAATGACTTCTAAAGCAGTTTACTATAAAATCAGTACATAGTTAAAATATACACTAAGAGATCCACAGTGGCATTAAAACACCCTTAATTAAAGTATTCAACAAAACATGGAATTACAAAGCACAACAGGTTGTGGTTTTTTTTGGAAAAATAAGTTAAAACAATAAGTTAAACCTCTTCCTTGTGGAGGGAGAAATGTTGATGTATATAGAATTGTACATATGGTTGGTTTGAATATGTTATTATTGATTATGTATACTCAATGTATCAGCTGCCTGGGGGGCGGGTTTCACTGTTTGGGTTTTGGTTGTTGGTAAAAAATAAAAATAAATAAATAAATAAATATGAAAAAGAAAAAGAAACAATAAAATTATAAGTTCAGTTCACCGAAAATGGTGTGTCTTCAGGAGCCGGCAGAACATCAACACAGATGGGGCCTCTGTGGCATGCCATGAGACTGTGGCCTCCAGTGAAGCAGCCTGCCTCTGTGTTACCACCAGCGGATAATCTTCACCTTTCCCCAGAGGACCCTTCACCTGGAGGGTGCCAAAGATTTGGGCAGGGATGCTCTGCGAGCAAAGTATCTCAATTGAGGTTTATATATCAATTTATTGACAACGACAACAACCCTCTGAGCAATTTACATACAATTATATGTGAACTATTCATTAAAAGCATCAATAAAATCAAACATCGTAAATCAGATTGACCTAAAATGCATCAAAATATAGATGAAATCAGCAGCTTTACACATTTGAATATGCTTTGGATGCCCCCTTCCTTTTGCTTATTAAGTCCAACCCAGGGATAGTTTAGATGGCCTCTTTACCTCAGCAATCATTTTGGAGAGATTTGTTTTGGTTTAACTAGCCCTGGTGGTTACTTCTCCTAGACTTTTCCTTGCCGTGCACGAACCTGGTTTGGGTATGTGCATTGCATGATTAAGCTAAGTGTGAAACACACTAATTAAGCTAAGTGTGAAACACACACCATAGCTCTAGTCCCTGTATTTATTGAGGCAATGCTTATTTTTTTTCTTGGCAAAGAAATTGAATGAATGAATGAATAAAAGCAATAGTTCAACACAATATAATTGCATGTTAAAATTACGTGTGGTATGCCATGTTAGCCCTAACTCAGAGTAGACCCATTGAAATTGTTGGGCGTAACTCATTTCATTGGGTCTGCTTGAAGTAGAATTTAGTTGGCTACACCTGTATGTGTCTTAAAATTACATTGGTTTCCCCCCAAATGTCAATCCTACTTAGAGTAGACCCATTGAAATTGATGGGTGTGACTAATAATTATTTTTATTGCATTTATATCCCACCTTTCTCTCCAATGAGCTCAAGGTGGCACATATGGTTCTTCTGCTCCATTTAATCACCACAACAACCCTGTGAGGTAGATGTGGCTAAGAGGCAGAGACTGGCCCAAGGTCACACCCAGTGAACTACATGGTTAAGTGAGGATTTGAATCCTGGTCCTAGTCTGACGCTCTTAACTACTACACCACATGGGTCTGCTTTGAGTAGAATTGGCTACAATGATACATGCCTTAAAATCACACTGGGCTTTGTCAGCCGAATGTTAATCCTACTTAGAGTAGACCCTTTAAAACTGATGGGATTAATTTGGGTCCATTAATTTCAGTGGGTCTACTCTGAACAGAAGGTAGATACAACCTGTTGTTGTTGTTGTTTATATGTGTTCCCACCTTTGCCATAACCTCCCATTTAAAGTATCAGTACATTGAAAATGTCTTACTGACTTCCTCTTCCCCTGTAGCCTTTGGTGTCTTGCTTTGGGAAATCGCAACGTATGGGATGTCTCCCTACCCTGGGATCGACCTATCTCAGGTCTATGAGCTCCTGGAGAAGGACTACCGAATGGAACGACCTGAGGGCTGTCCAGAGAAAGTCTATGAGCTCATGAGAGCATGTAAGGTTTTACTTACTTCTACATCTTAGTGGGTTGCTGGGGTCGGCTGCAGTCACAGAGAAGCAGGGAGCTGCTCTTCACCTGGTCTTCTGCCCTTACTGACCCTAGTAAGAACAAGCTGATAGATGACAGGCCCAGGTGTCCCCTTGAGAAATGTGAGTTAATTGTTATTCCAAATGAAGATGAAACCATTGCATTGTTTCACCTGGCTTTAGTTACACTCCTTATGTTCTTGTTTATTTTATTTATCGCATTTACATCCCACCTTTTTTCCCAAGGAGCTCGAGGTGGTGTACATGGTCTGTCCCCCACTCCTCATTTAATCTGCAGAACATAATCTGTGGCATAGGTTAGGCCGAGAGACGATGCCTAGCCCAAGCTCACCCATTGAGCTCCATTGCCAAGTGTGGGATTTGAATCCCAGTCTCCTAGGTCCTCATTTAATTCTCACAGTGACCCTGTGAGGTAGTTACAGATAGGTAGCCGTGTTGGTCTGCCATAGTCAAAACAAAATAAAAAAATTCCTTCCAGTAGCACCTTAAAGACCAACTAAGTTAGTTCTTGGTATGAGCTTTCGTGTGCATGCACACTTCTTCAGATACGTATCTGAAGAAGTGTGCATGCACACGAAAGCTCATACCAAGAACTAACTTAGTTGGCCTGTGAGGTAGGTTAAGCTGGTAGCCCCTATCGCTTCACCCTTATGGCTAGGAGAGAGAACTCAAGGAAGTGCACCTTCTCACCCATCAGGGAGTTTGGCTTCTCCTCCCAAAGAGCTCTTAACTTGTGAGAATGGGAAGAAACTGCATGGTAGAGAGAGTGGGTTTGCACATGTGTTGAAGGTATTTCACAAAAACGCTAACATTCCACCCTTCCTTTCCTACTTTTCAGGCTGGCAGTGGAGCCCATCCGATAGGCCTTCCTTTGCAGAAATCCACCAGGCGTTTGAAACTATGTTTCAGGAATCCAGCATTTCTGATGGTAGGTGCTATCACGGATAATTCTCGCTCTGTGGGAAGCGAGATAAGTGCTTTGTTTTCTGCATGATTGCTTCATCTGCATAACCCCACACATTTTATTTTATTTTTGGAGATGTAGTGAAAATCTTCTTTTGATAAGTCAGGGTAGGGGGCCACCAACAGTTCTGGGTCCAGAAACTCAGGCAGACAAAACCCACTGCAGTCAACTGAAGGCAACCAACCATGCTCTCAGCACCAATGAAAACTAATAAATGAATAGAAAGAACCTACCCAAGTGATGCTGACATAAAAACCTCACATATACACTAAGTAAAAGAATCTAATTTTACTTTCCCCCATCTGAAAATAGAGTTTATGTAGATACTTTTGTAACCCAAGAAAATCTTTAATAAAAACAATTTTAAAAGAAACTAAAGACTAGCACCCAAAATGGACTAGTAGCCAACACAAATACACGCACACACAGATACTAGGGACTGTGTCCCCAACTCTCTCTGCTCTCCAACCCCTTGCTATTCCCCACATTAACCCCCTAGAGAGCAGTGGTTCTCAACCTGTGGGTTGGATGTTGTTGGACTACAACTCCCATCATCCATCACCACTGGTCATGCTGGCTAGGAATGATGGGAGTTGTAGTCCAACAACATCTGGGGACCCACAGGTTGAGAAACACTGCCCTAGAGCTTTCCCTCCCCATGCACCTAGTAAGCAGAGCCAACCAAGGCTGGATCTAGACACATCGTTTAAAGTATTGTAAATTTAAACAGGGAAAACAGGCAGAGAAAACCAGGACTCCACATCACCATCTGGTGGCACAATGTTATATTGCATATACAACACATTCAAATCGCTTTTCCTTTACCAGTCTAGCTGAGTCCCAACTTGTATTTTTGTCCCCATCCTCCTTCTCCCTGCTGAGTTTTACAAGGGGCAGTAGCAAGACTTGATAAGGAAGCTGATGGGCAGGGCTGCCCCCTGAGTTGGTTTCAAGGAAGGCTGGGGTTGGTGGGGTGGTGCCTCACTTGTCCTAATAGAATGGCCTGCACTGCAGTAAAGGCTTAATTTCTGTCAGTTGCTAACTCTGGTTAGTGCCTGTTGACTCTTTGCTCTCTCTCCCCCTGCTCCCCACCCCATCCTTGTGTTTTCCAGAGGTGGAGAAAGAATTGGGGAAGAAAGGAATGAGAAGTGTAGTGAGCACCTTACTACAAGCTCCAGAACTGCCAACAAAGACAAGGACATCCAGAAGAGGAGCTGAATGCAAAGAAGCCAATGAGAGCTTGGAGGCGGGACCCACCAAAGGGCCAGGGGAATGCGGTATGTCCTAGCTCTGGTCGCAAGGCGGCTCAAGGTGCCTTCAGGACACTTGAGGCACCTTGAAGAGGCTTGAGGCAGCCTGCAGCACACAAAGCAGTTGGGTCAGGACTCCAGTGCACCATTGGGGTTGCTCCTTCCTGGATTTGATGTGTGTGTGTTTATGAGAAAGAGATAAAATATGGATGTGGTTGTTTTGTATAGCATTATAAGGATTTTTTGAGAAGTATGCTCATACCAGACCAGGGCGCAATCTGGATTTTAACGTTTAAATAATAATAATAATAATAATAATAATAATAATAATAATTGTTAAACAAATCAACAAAATTTATATGCCACTTGATTGTACATGGAACTCCTAAGCACTTTGCACAAATAATATTAAGCAAACATTAAAATTATTGACAACAGACAAAGTTAAAAACAGGAGTTTTAAAAAAATGATTCCAAAGGGTGGGTGACTCTCAAATTAAAAACACATCCAAGTTCAAAATCAGTTAATTTAAAACATCTTAAACAATGAGGGCAAGGCCATCCCCAGAAAGGTGGTGTTAAGGGGGTAGCCCTTGCCCTTGCTTACCTCTGAAGCAGCTGCAGCTGCTGCTGCTTGGGGCGCCCCTGCCCCCATTGGACCAGGCCTTGATATAGCTCCTACTACCCTGGTAGATTGAGCCCAGGTGTGCTCTCAAGCAATCTGGCCAGGCCTCCCTCTGCCAGTGAAATCCAGCTGCTGTGGAGGGGGGGTCACTTACAGTCTCCGGCTGCTGCACTAAATTGGGCCCCTTTTACTCTGATCCACCAGCCAGGCTCCTTGTGTTCTTATTAGCTGTGGTATTTGGGAAAGATCCTCCATGTCTAAGAGATATCTACCTGGAAGTGCCATTTGCTGGTGAGGCAATGGCATGGGCCTTCCAGCCCTGCTTCTGGGGTTGGATGGGCCCCTGGTCTGAACCAGCAAAGATGGTTTGCCTTCGCTCTTGGAGACACTATGCCCCCTGGTGCCAGTTGTTTGGAATCCCAAGTGTCCCTGGTGACGCTGGTATGCTGAGATCTTGCTTGTGGGCTTCCCATAGGGCATCTGGTTGATCACAAGTGTATTTCCCAGTCCTAACTGGGAATTGAACCTGGGACCTCCTGCATGTGAAGCAGGTGCCCTGCCACTGATCTGTGGTTCCATGTCTTAATGATAAAGAAAGATTTCATTCCTCATGGTTCTGAATTAAATAGGGGCATAGGAAGCTGCCTCATACACAGAGCATTGTTCTATCATGCTCAGTATGGTCTACAGTGACCGGCAGTGACTCTCCAGGGTTTGAGGCAGCTGGTCTTTCCTAGCCCTACCTGGAGACACTGCCAGGGATTGAACCTGAGACTTTCCACATACATAGCAGGTGCTGTATTGCTGAGCTAAGTTTGCAGTTTGACACTTGAGATTAAGAGGCAGCTACACACAAATGGCCACCCAGCTCCAGAAAGCCTATTCAAATTGGCCTACAGCCCAGAGATTTCTGTTGCAAGTTACTGGAGTGAGAACTTAAGAAGGGCCATGCTGGTTCTTCAGACTTCAAACCTGTCCACCATCCTCTATTCCAGCATCAGATAACCAGATGCCTCTGACCATGTGCACGACGCAAGGGCACTGGCATGTTGCTTCCCAGCAGCTCTCAGATAAACTGCCTCCAAACAGAGAGGCTGCACCTAACTATCATGGCTAACAGCTGCTGATAAATAAACCTTCCCATTCCTCCATGAACGTGCCTGATCCGCTCTTAAACTCAGTGGTCGTCACTGTGTCTCACAGTAGTAAATCTTTAAAAGTAGCTACTTAAGAGAACGAGCTGAGAAGTCATTTGGTGTCCTTAGATAAGCTGCTCTCTGCCCGCCCCCCGCCAAACAAATCTGCAGCATGGCGCGGGATAATCATGCTGCTGTACCTTATAAGAGTTACTGACATAATTCATGTGAAGCACTTTGAGAGCTTAGAATAAATACCAGGTCTTATTATTATAGCAGTGTAACTTATGCCTGCCACATTTCAAATCAACCTCCAGACAGGCCCATAAGGCGAGGAGATTGGTTTGCCGGTTAAGCAAGTGCTGTCTAATTCTTGACTTTCTATTTTTCCTGCTCTGCAGATCCCACAGACCACGAGCCAGCAGTGTCCCCCTTGCTGCTGCGGAAGGAGAGGGGCCCTGCAGATGGGGGCTTGAATGAAGATGACCGCTTGCTCCCGAAGGACAAGAAGACCAACCTCTTCAGCGCCCTCATCAAGAAGAAGAAGAAGATGGCCCCCACCCCGCCCAAGCGGAGCAGTTCCTTCCGGGAGGCGGACGCCCACCTGGACCGCAAGGGAGGGGGTGAGGAAGAGGGCAAGGAGGGCAGCAACGGGGCTGCTCTGGCAGACACCGAGGACCGCTCCAGGTTCCAAGGTGCCATCAGCGAGGCTGGAGTCACGAATGGGACTGTGTCTGGGAACTCAGGGTTGCTGTCGCCCAACCCCTGGAAAAAATCTGGCCCTGCCACCAATAGCCGGCCAGGGGCCAGTGAGGAAGAAAACAGCTTGAACTCTGCCAGCAAGCGCTTCCTGCGATCGTGCTCGGCCTCCTGCGTGCCCCATGGGACCAAGGACACAGAGTGGAAGTCTGTCACCCTGCCCCGGAACCTGCAATCCACAGGGCGTCAGTTCAACTCGTCCACCTTTGGGGGGCACAAGAGTGAGAAGCCTGCCCTGCCTCGGAAGAGGGCCAACGAGGCAAAGGCAGATGTGGTCACCCGGGGGACAGTGACCCCACCTCCTCGGCTGCTCAAGAAGAGCGATGAGGCGCCTGAAGACGTCTTCAGAGATGCTGAGTCCAGCCCGGGTTCCAGCCCGCCCACACTGACGCCGAAACTTATCCGGAGGCAGCAGCTTGTGCCTCCCGCCAGCCTTCCTCACAAAGAGGAAGGCATGAAATCCAGTGCCTTAGGAGGTGGGTTGGGAGCAGAGCAGAGCCCCTCTGCCAAAACTGGCATCTTCCTCAGCAAAGCTCCTGCAGAAGAGCCCCGGCTGAGGAAGGCAAAACAGCCTTCGGAGAAAGACAAGGGGAAGCTCTCCAAGTTGAAACCAGCACCGCCCCCTCCACTCTCCTCCTCATCTTTTTCCATAGGGAAAAGCAGCAAGGGGGGTCTTAGCCCAGGACACGAGGAGACACCCATGCCAAAGGGCAAGCAGCCAACTCAGGCCACAGACTCCTCTAGCATTGAGCCTCTCAAGTCCAGTCTGTTAGCAGAGGGGATGAAAAAGCCTGCGATCTCCTCTGTACCAAAGCCCCCATCCTCCACAAAACTGCTGCTGATGGCAGCCTCCGCCTCCTCCACTACTTCTCCCTCATCTGCCCCAAGTGTTGACCAGCCTCCCTCTACGGCCTTCATCCCCCTCATCTCCACTCGTGTCTCCCTGCGAAAGACCCGCCAGCCCCCAGAGAAGATCGCCAGTGGTGCCGTCACCAAGGGGATGGTCTTGGAGAGCTCTGAGGCTCTGCGGACGGCCATCAGCAAGAACTCTGAGCAGATGGTGAGCCACAGCGCCGTCCTGGAGGCAGGCAAGAATCTCTACACTTTCTGTGTCAGCTACGTGGACTCCATTCAGCAGATGCGAAAGTTCACATTCCGGGAAGCCATCAACAAGCTGGAGAACAGCCTCCGGGAACTCCAGATCTGCCCTACTGCAGCCACCGGGGGCCCCTCTGCCACCCAGGACTTTAGCAAGCTGCTCATTTCTGTGAAAGAAATTAGTGACATTGTCCAGAGGTAGCAGAAGCCACTGGATACCTGTAACTGGGGAAGATGATGGGTTGCTGCACAGCTGAGTGCAGATGCAGGACCTGGGGGTGGGGTGGCATGGGTGGGGGTGGAGGGCATCAGTTGGGACTGGCCAAGGCATTTTGTGGCCTGGGGCAGAACAAAACAGCCCCAAAATCATCACACATATTAACTAACACAGGGTGATGTCTTCTGCGCTTGACCCAACTGAAACCAGTGGGTCCCAGGAAATACAATTCAAGGGGTGTGTGAGGCTATGAAGCTCACTGAAGTGAAGCAGGTCTGGATCTGGTCACTGCCGGAAAAGGGGGCTTCCCAGGAGATACAAAGGTGCACCACCTGGGGTCCTGTGATGGAAAGAAGTCAATACACAAACAGACACAGAAAGTGTGCAAGAACAGCTCTCCTCAATTTTAGCCAGGGGTTACACAGGATCCTCTGAGGGTTTCTACCTACCTCCCTCCCTCCCTCTGTGTCACCCTTAAGGGCTCTCAAAACCCTCTGCCTCACCTTGAACCACCCTGTCCTATCAGGTGTGGGCACAAAGCTGCCTGTTCATTGCAAGTCTAGCCCCTGAACCAGAGACTCATTGAGAGATGGTCCACCCATCCACATCTCTCTCCCCCTCTCCCTTTTCTAACCCAGATTCCCTGCTGTCTCGAAATCCTCTTATCTGTGGAGTTCTCGCCTTAAGGGGAAATGACTGAACAGTGTTGAGCCTGGCATCATTTCCTTTTATTCCTGTTTAATGTTTCATTTCTTTTGGACTAACCTGTACATTGGAGGCTGTGCTTGATGGACCCTGCTACCTGGACCAGTTTTCCTGGCCAAAAGGTGTAGGGAGGAGGTGTCTTCAAGTTCCTTCCTCCTCTTCTCCCCTGTATGGTGTTTTATTCCATACCTGCCCTTCTCCACTTCCCTGACATGTGCACCAGATCTCTGTTTTTTCCAGTTTGGAACTGGCTAGCGAAGGGGACAGAGGTAGGAGGAGATATTGGCAATGATGCAAAAGCCCTGTCTTGCCAGGAGAACCTGAGCAATTATTATGTCCCTTTGCCCCCATGTTCCCACCACTACCTGTATCCACTGTCGAGGGGTCCTTTACCTTACCTTACCTTACCTTACCTTACCTTACCTTACCTTACCTTACCTTAGACCTGTTCTGGTGGTGAAAAACACCACCACCACCACATTCCCATCTCTCCAGTAAACAGCCTAGCCAAATTATTTTGAAAATGGCATGATTCAACCAGGGCATCAGTTAAAACAGAAACCTCCCTAAATGTATGCTGGTGGTGAATTGCTAGCATCTGACTAGAAATTAAAATGGGAGCTGTAAATCTCTCCCCCTCAAAAAAAAATATTATGTAGTCCTGTCCTGCAAAGAAACACTTTTGGTGGGTTTTCAGAAATTTGTTAATTTTCATAGAAGTGGGGCTTACTATCAGTATTTAACCAGAGGCAGAAGAGAATTTTATCCTCCCTTTATGCTAATTTTCTTCCTGAAACAAGCTGCAGTCATTCCCACTGTAGATTAACTTTGTGCTTTCATATTTGGACTACAAAGCACTTTGTTCAGGGCATGGATAGGAAACCTGTGGCCTTCTGGATCCTGTTGAAACTCCCAGTTCTCAGCGGCCAGCATGGCCAACAGTCCAGTGGGGAAGGGAGCTGTGAGCTGTGAGCTGTGAGCCCAACAATGAGGGACTGGCAACTAGTTCTTGTTGGATGCCTGGCCCCTTGTCAGGGATTTTGGAAGTTGTAGTCCAATAACATCTGTAAGGGCACACAACCACTGACTTGATTTAATGAAAATGAATTGCAATCCTTTGTGTTCATAAACCCCTCTTGACAAAGGCTCATCTTACAGTAGCACCACTCCTAACAAGTGCCAAGAGGGGATTAGATGATTAAATGCAAAAGGTAATTCCCTGCAGATGCCAAACTAGGCATGTCAGTAAGAAGTGTGCAGGAAGTAGGCATGTCACATGCTGTCTTTGTCTCTGTAGGATCCCTCATCCTCAATTAAATAGATAGATATATAGATAAGATAGACTTGGATGGCTTTAAAAGAGGAGTGGACAAATTCAGGGAGCAGAAGGCTATTGATGGCTACTTGCCATGGTAGCTAAGCTCTGCTTCCATAGTCAGAGGCAGTAATGCTTCTGATTTCCAGTTGCTGGAACTCTTGGGAGGGGAGAGTGCTGTTTGCCTGTTTCCTGTGGGCATCTGGTTAGCCACTGTGAGAACAGGATTCTGGGCGAGATGGGTCATTGGCCTGATCCAGCAGGCTCTTATGTTCTTAGATAAACAGACACGCACAGGGGAGCATTTGATCCCATCTGCACAGAGGGTTCTAAGAGCCAGGAGCAGTTTTATCCAATGAGACATTTGTTGACAGAATCTCCTAATCCAAGAGCATAACTAACCCCCTGCCCTTTTGCAAAGCGATTAGCTCCCTTGTCTTGCTGGCTTCCCAAAGCCTTGTCCCATCACCTGCTCACCAGTCTACTGTCACATTTACTGCCCAGGAGGTTTCAATCCCACCTACTGTCCCCTTGGCAATTTTTTTTTTTTTTTCAGCTCAATGCTACTTCACCCTGTTAACTGCAGTTTACCGCCACTTGATTTTTTTAAAAGCGAGGCTCAAGGAAACCAAAACTGATTATCATTCGCCCCTTCCTTTTCTTCTTTGGCCTCGCGCTTTCCTTATCCTCTCTATGTGTCTTCAGCACTAACCACTTTGAAATTACATTGCTGCCTTCCTCTTTGAGGGTTCTTTAGCTGTGATCCCTGCATTGCAGAGGGTTGGACTAGATGACCCTACCAATTCTATGATGCTACAATTTCCTTTTTTATACGTTGGTTATGTCGCTGTGACATTTCTGAGACTCTTTCCTCTTCACTCCACCCACAAAACCCACTCGCACACCGCTTTGCAACATAGTCATAACAATTTTTTTTGTACATGACAATAAATATGGGGATGTAAATGCACCACTGCCAGCTGCCTTTGTGGACCCAGATGTGCATGACGAAAAACAAACAGTAGACCAAAAAAGACTTGCACCCCTAAACACTCACATACACACCCAGAAAACGATCTCTCTTTTCCAGTTGGGCTCTACTGTTTCCAGAGGGTACCAATTTCGTTTTTGTGGATAATCTCTTGTTGCCACTATAGATATATGTTTGTAACTCAATATTACACACAGTTTTTGTAGGTCTTTCTGTCTGTTTCGTTTTACAACATGTGAATAACTGTGTCTCTCTCTTTGCACCCCCACCCACCCATGCAATAATACTTGCAGGACTTTGTAGTTTTCCTCCTTCAGCTGATGATTGTCCAGTTCAGAATGCGGGGGTGGGGGCTGGAGGATACCTTCCCTCCCCCCTGTAAATGGCTTTTTCTCTCTATCTTTGGCTTTGTGTTTGTTTTTTAAATAATTCCAGATTTTTCTTCCTTAGCATTTTTTTTAAAAAAATAAATTGATGTCAAAGAAAGGAGGAGTATTTTCTTCCCTGTCAAATGAAGTCAAACTCTCTTCAGTTTCAGATGGATAGGAAGGTTGACACCCTTCAACACCTGACGGTATGCTGCACAGCTTCATTGTGGGATCCAGCATGGAAGCAGCACTTTTATCTCTCTGAATTTCTGGGGAGGGGAGCCTTCTACCTGCTCAGAAGTCCACACACACAAAATTGACCTTTTTTGGATTGACTAAACAAGTCTCAAGATGTGGTGAAGCTCCTCCCCAGAAAGAAATTCTCACACATAGAAAGCTAGTGCATCAATGAGAAGGGCAATGCTAGAGCTTTGGTAACCTTATATCTAATTCTGGGGCAAGCATAAGAATCTCTCAGGAGTTGGGAACCCCCCTTAGGCCATGGACCACAATCCGTCATGAGCAGCATTCCAGGGATGAGGAGGGCCAGAGGCAAAAGTGTGTGAAGGGGTGGCAACAAATGCAACTCTGCCTTTGAACAATAGGCTATATTGGACAGGGATAACTTGGCCATGGTCCTCCATGCTCTGGTAACTTTTGGACTGGATTGTTGTGGTGCGTTCTCTGTGGGGCTACCCTTGAAGATGGAAACGTCAACTAGTCCAAAATGCAGCACCCACATTGCTGGCTGGGGTTCCCTTCAGATCTCAGCTGCATTGGTTGCCAGCCAAGCCCAATTCCAGACACACACTATTGTTTAAAGCCCTAAATAGCTTAGGTCCCAAATATTTGAAAGACTGCCTCTTTCTCTACTGTCCCTTCCCCGGCTTGAAAATCGTCAGAGAAGGGGCCCTTTTGGTAGTTTCACCACCTTCATAGATTTGGGGTGGTGGCATCCCAGGAGAGGGTCTTCTTTGTGGCAGCCCCTAAGCTGTGCAACTTGCTCCCCACAATGGTATGTCCACCACCTTCACTATACAGCTTTTGACAAATGCTGAAAATGCACCTCTTTACCCTGGCCTTTGACATCCGAGATGTGTGTTTTCAGGGCCCATCCTGCGGCTGATCGTAAACTGGTTTTGATTTGGAAAACCAGTTGAAAACTGGTCTAACACTAGAACGGGGACATCCAGTGAAACTGGGTGTTGGAAGATTCAGGACTTTTTCACACAGCTCAATGTATAGTTACTGTGGAACTCACTCCCACAAGAGGCAGTGATGGGCTCCAACTTGGATGGCTTTAAAATATAATTGGACATATTCATGGAGGAGGAGGAGGCTATCCATGGCTACTAGCCATGATAGGTATGCTCTACCTCCATGGTCAGAGGCCGCATTGTTTCTGAATATCAGCTGCTGGAAAACCACAAGAGGGTTTGAGTGCTCTTGTGCTTGAGTCCTGCTTGTAGACTTCCCCTTGGGGCATCTGTTTGGTCACTGTGAGAACAGTTTTTGCTGGCCTAAGATGGGCCATTGGGCTCTACTTAGGTTCTTATGTCTGTGCCCCTTCAAGAGATGGGAAGCTGAGCATGATTTTCATTTTTATATCGCTGGCATATAAGGCCGGCAGGGAGAATTTAACAGCCGTTGACCAGTTTTAGCTCGGTGCTTCATTGGCTCTGGCAGGTGGGAATTTCCTGGGCTGGTTGGGAGAGAGAGAGAGAAGAGGGTTCAGCTGCTTCCTAGTGTGAGCTTTTCAGGTGATCTTTGGCATTTCAGGGAAGGCATTTGAGTTTCTGCCGTGTGTTTTATCCAGCTGCATCTGGGAGGGAGGGAGGGTTCCCCAAAGGAGCTAAGCGCATCAAGCTGGGAGTGGTGGGTTGGACGAAAGTGGTGGCAATTGGGTTGAAGCCTAAACTTAGCCTAATACGGTGGGAGTTGATTTAACAGATCAATGCATTTAACAGTTTGATAGCTCCAATTTTCAGGGTTATTGAGCCTGAGCAAGAGCGAGCGCCCTGGCTGGGGGGGGGGGGTGGGAGTGCAGAGGATAGCAGCTTGCTTGCTTTGTGAAGTACGTAGTTGAAATGGTAATGTTTGCTGTCAGGGCCAGCCTTGAATGCTGGCCCTCCCTTTTTCAGAGGCAGCTTGGCTGGAAAACTTAAGAAAAAGAGAGAGTGGGGAAAAAACATTCTCTGGGGCTTTTGGGGGGGAGGGCAGGATTTTTATTGCTGCTGCTGTTGTTACATAGATGGTAAAAGGTTGCACAGTGTGTAGTAGCCTTGGGAAACATCTTCAGCATATCACTGAGATGTGGAAAGGAAGCCAGGAATCTGCTTAAAACTGAGCCAGCCTATCTAACTCAGTACGGTCTGCATTGACTGGCAGCAGCTCTCCAGAGTTTTAGATGGGACATTCCCAAATCAACCTGGAGATGCCAGGATTGAACGTTGGCGCTTCTGCATACAAAGCAAGGGCTCAAACACTGTTTCAGCACTTCCCTGTAAAAAAGTAAGATTCTAGTCCTCATGGATCCAGATAAAGGTTTCATTTAAACAGAAGCATAGAAAACTTACTTCTACCAAGTCAGACAATTGGCCCATCTGACTGGCAGTGGCTCACTATCGGGTTTCATTGGGGGGGTCTTTACTACTGAATACCAGATACTGGAAACTGAAGGAGGAGAGAGTGCTCTTGTGCTCAGCTCCTGCTTGAGAGTTTTCCTCAGGCGTCTGGTTGGCCACCGTGAGAACTGGATGCTTGACTAGATGGGTCCAGCAGGACTCTCCATATGGAGGTCTACTGCAATAGAACCTCCACACCCAGGGAAACTACCTCTAGATACCAGACGGTGGGGTACAAGCTGGTGGTTGTATTAGGCAGGCCACTGGTCTGATCCAGCAGGGCTTTTATTGTGTTCATAGACGTATGTTCTTTGTGGGAGCACAGCTTTACATCTGCTGGGTCAGCCGAGCCCCTGTGCCCTCGCTTTTCTTCTTGGCAAACTTCTTTCATCACTGGGGGGGGGGAGTCGAAGGTTGGTGGAGGGGGGATGGCAGAGAGAAGGGTTGTTGTTGTTGTTGTGTTGCTTTTTTCCTACAGAGAAAATATGATCTGAAATTGACAAAAGTAACTGAGCCAGCAGAATTTCCCTCCCTGGTTTCTATTCCCCTGGCAGATCTTCTTCCACCTGCGTGAGAACCCTCTCTCCTTGAAGCTAAGTTTGGCTCTTGGATCCATGCGTGAAGAAGGGTGGTTTATTTTTATTTTTCACTGTCCTTTCTATGGGTTTTCTCCCCCTGGTACGATACTTCTGCAGATTTTTTGTTTTTTTTAGCTCCCTGCCCTCCTTTTGCTCAGCTTGACCTGAGACTTAATTCCTGCTTTGCTGGCCTACCTTGGAAGTGACGGATGGTGTCCCCTTCACACCCTTCACATTATGATAATCTGATATTGGACCAAAAGTGGCAAGGAGAGTGTTTAAATTTGTGGGGCTGTCTCTGTGAAGAGAATCTCAAGCTGGGTTCTCTGAAGCTTCCAACCCTGAATGCTGCCTTTAAAACACAGGTGAGGAGAAATCTGAGGCCCAAGGACTAATGCAACCCTCCAGGCCTCTCTGCCAGGCCTTTGGGACTCACTCCACAGCCATGCCCGTTCTTCCCAGGCCATATCTCTAATTGATCCTGCTTTGCACCTTTCTAGAGAATTTTTGCCTGTGTGCAATGTGTCGTTTAACCCTGATCCCTGATCATGCACCTTGCTTGCCTGGATGGCACATAGAAAAGGGTTTGTGTAAGCAAACATTTTATACCGTGCCCACTTTTGCTGCTGGTCCCATCCACCCCGACACACGACCCTCAGAAGGTTGCCTAGAAGGGAACATGGACCTTGGGCTGAAGAAGCTCTCCTACCTCACTTAATATGTTTGGAGGTGTGGCTGAAACCTGTGGTCATTTGGACAGGGTTGCAAAACGTAGACGGCAGTTGCTATCAGGCCAGTGCCCCATCTGGTCCAGCATCCTGTTCTCATAGTGGCTGACAAGATGCCTCTGTGGAAAGCCTGTAAATGGGACCTCAGAGCAACAGCAACACTCTCCCCGCTTGTGGATCCCAGCACCTAGTATTCAGAGGCATATTGCCTCCCACAGTGGAGGGAAAACAGGAGAGCCTGGCTGCTGAATCAGGCCAATGGCCCATCTAGTCCAGCATCCTCAAAGTGGCCAACCAGATGTTCCAAAGGGAAGGCCACAAGCAGGACCTGAGCACAACAGTGCAGTCCCCTCCAGCGTTTTCCAGCTACTGATATTCAGAAGCATTTACCGCCTTGGATTGTGGAGGCTTGGCCTAGCCGTTGGGGCTAGTAGCCATCAACAGATCTTCTTTTAAAGCCATCCATCCAAGCTGTTTGCTGTCAATGCCTCCTGCGGGAGCAAGTTCCATCTAGTTTAACTATGTATGTCCTTTAAATGGATTCAGGCACAGACTTTGGCTTCGCCTGCATTGGACCGCCTTTTTCATTGAGTGTCGGCTTACATCTAAGCCATTCATGCATTGCCTGACTAATTATATGCCAAATGGGATGCTAAAGTATGTCTATTATATTTATAATCCATCTAAAAGAGTCCAGCCTCATCCAGTACTATATTTCTGCCACAGTTTTATAAGAACACAAACACGTAAGTTATTTGCATTGTTGTGTGTATATACATTTTATGCGCTGGTTCCTTTAGGAAGCCTCAAGTGGAGAGGCGTATAATAACACACATAATATATGATAATTGTTTGCACTTTTAGCAGAGCTGGTAACAAACAACTCATTGAGAGCAAGGAGCAAAACAGGAGTTAGGAAAAAACCCATGCAGATAAGCTCAAGATAGAGATTTAACAGAAAATCCTGTGCCTATATCATACGATCACTTCCTTTGTTCCTACTGAAAGCTTAGCTCTTTCCCCAAAAGGATGGGGGACATTATTATATCCACTTTCTCCCCACCATCCATAATCTTTATATTGTCCCACAGTCTGCAGTGAAGTGGCAAATTCTGAATTGCAGAGTCCTTTAGTGATTTTAGTCTTCTTTCCACTCACCTTTCCAGAGTGACTCTTGGAGCCCATCCTCTGTGGCTGACTTGTCTCCTTTCATTCTGATGGGTACCACTGGCTAAAAAACTCCCCATTCATGCTGATTGGGTAGTTTTTGGATGCTTGAGGCAGGGGCCCTGATGCAGAAAAAATTGTAAAGGGTCTTTGCCCCCTCCCCAATGCAGCCTCATATCCCTACGCTCTGCTTGCACCTCTAGACTACACCTCTAGACTAAAAGGGTGCAGCCAGTGGTCTCAGCTAGTGGTGGTGGGGAACTTGATTCTGTCCCTTGGATCTTCAGTGGCCCAGCATATTTTCCTAGAGCCGTTTCAGGACTAGGCTGAAAGTCTGTTGTTATTGTTGTTTAGTCATTTAGTCGTGTCCAACTCTTCATGACCCCATGGACCAGAGCACGCCAGGCACTCCTGTCTTCCACTGCCTCCCGCAGTTTGGTCAGACTCATGCTGGTAGCTTCAAGAACACTATCCAACCATCTCGTCCTCTGTCATCCCCTTCTCCTTGTGCCCTCCATCTTTCCCAACATCAGGGTCTTTTCCAGGGAGTCTTCTCCTCTCATGAAGTGGCCAAAGTATTGGAGCCTCAGCTTCAGGATCTGTCCTTCCAGTGAGCACTCAGGGCTGATTTCCTTAAGAATGGATAGGTTTGATCTTCCTGCAGTCCATGGGACTCTCAAGAGTCTCCTCCAGCACCATAATTCAAAAGCATCAATTCTTTGACAACGAGCCTTTATGGTCCAGCTCCTCACTACCAACTGCTGATCAGTTACAGTTGGTGACTTTGAAGCCAGCAGTGAGTGATGTCACATAGGCTGGGCTGGGCGAGTCATGGTTGCCTTGACAACAGCCTCCCCACTAAAGCTGGACCACTCTGGCTCCTCCAGAATGGGGAGGCAAAACCCTCCAAGTGCCCCTATTTTCCAGGGACAGTCCTGGATTTACAGAAGCCATCCCGGTTTCTGATTTGATCCCAAAATGCATCATTTTATCCTCCAGCACCATAATTCAAAAGCATCAATTCTTTGGCGATCAGCATTCTTTATGGTCCAGCTCTCACTTCCATACATCACTACTGGGAAAACCATATCTTTAACTATACGGACCTTTGTTGGCAGGGTGATGTCTCTGCTTTTTAAGATGCTGTCTAGGTTTATCATCGCTTTTCTCCCAAGAAGCAGGCGTCTTTTAATTTTGTGACTGCTGTCACCATCTGCAGTGATCATGGAGCCCAAGAAAGTAAAATCTATCACTGCCTCCATTTCTTCCCCTTCTATTTGCCAGAAGGTGATGGGACCAGTGGCCATGATCTTAGTTTTTTTGATGTTGAGCTTCAGACCATATTTTGTGCTCTCCTCTTTCACCCTCATTAAAAGGTTCTTTAATTCCTCCTCACTTTCTGCCATCAAGGTTGTGTCATCTGCATATCTGAGGTTGTTGATATTTCTTCCGGCAATCTTAATTCCGGCTTGGGATTCATCCAGCCTAGCCTTTCACATGATGAATTCTGCATATGTTAAGTAAGCAGGGAGACAATACACAGCCTTGTCATACTCCTTTCCCAATTTTGAACCAATCAGTTGTTCCATATCCAGTTCTAACTGTAGCTTCTTGTCCCACATAGAGATTTCTCAGGAGACAGATGAGATGATCAGGCACTCCCATTTCTTTAAGAACTTGCCATAGTTTGCTGCGGTCAACACAGTCAAAGGCTTTTGCATAGTCAATGAAGCAGAAGTAGATGTCTTTCTGGAACTCTCTAGCTTTCTCTATAATCCAGTACATGTTTGCAGTTTGGTCTCTGGTTCCTCTGCCCCTTCAAAATCCAGCTTTTCTGGGAGTTCTCGGTCCACATACAGTGGTACCTCGGGTTAAGTACTTAATTCATTCCGGAGGTCCGTTCTTAACCTGAAACTCTTCTTAACCTGAAGCACCACTTTAGCTAATGGGGCCTCCTGCCGCCGCCGCGCTGCCGGAGCAAAATTTCTGTTCTCATCCTGAAGCAAAGTTCTTAACCCGAGGTACTATTTCTGGGTTAGTGGAGTCTGTAACCTGAAGCATACGTAACCTGAAGTGTATGTAACCTGAGGTACCACTGTACTGCTTGAGCCTTCCTTGTAGAATTTTAAGCATAACCTTGCTAGCGTGAGAAATTAGTGCAATTGTGCGATAGTTGGAGCATTCTTTGGCACTGCCCTTCTTTGGGATTGGGATGTAGACTGATCTTCTCCAATCTTCTGGCCACTGCTGAGTTTTCCAAACTTGCTGGCACATTGAGTGTAGCACCTTAACAGCATCATCTTTTAAAATTTTAAATAGTTCAGCTGGAATACCATCACTTCCACTGGCCTTGTTATTTGCAGTGCTTTCTAAGGCCCATTTGACTTCACTCTCCAGGATGTCTGGCTCAAGGTCAGCAACCACACTACCTGGGGTGTACGAGACATCCATATATTTCTGGTATAATTCCTCTGTGTATTCTTGCCACCTCTTCTTGATGTCTTCTGCTTCTGTTTGGTCCTTACCACTTTTGTCCTTTACTATGGTAATCTTTGTATGAAATGTTCCTTTCATATCTCCAATTTTCTTGAACAGCTCTGGTTTTTCCCATTCTATTGTTTTCCTCTATTTCCACTGGCTGAAAGTCTAGGCTGCATCAACAGAACTATAGCATCAAGATCAAGGGAAATGAGTGTATTCTGCCTTAGACAGACCCCTCTTGGGTGTACTGTCCAGTTCTGGACATCTGAAGAAACTGGTGTAGCTACATAAGGAGCTTACAGATGAGCTGAGATCTGAGGGCATGTATAAGAAATGGAAGAAAAGGGAAACCACAAAGAGTATATACGAACAGCCAACAGCTGCAGGAAGGAGGTCAGGCTTGCAAGAGAGGTTAAAAATAATTTTCAAAACGTTTCTTCAGCTATGCTCAAACCAAGAGGAAGAACAAACAAGTAGTAGATCTCGTGCATGGAGAAGACAGAATGCTATTCTGTGACAGAGAGAAAGTGAAACTGTTCAACACTTATTTTGCCTCTTCACCCAAAAGGAAAGCAATGCCCAACCTGCTGTTGTTGTTGTTTAGTCGTTTAGTCGTGTCCGACTCTTCGTGACCCCATGGACCAGAGCACGCCAGGCACTCCTGTCTTCCACTGCCTCCCGCAGTTTGGTCAGACTCATGTTTGTAGCTTCGAGAGCACTGTCCAACCATCTTGTCCTCTGTCGTCCCCTTCTCCTTGTGCCCTCCATCTTTCCCAACATCAGGGTCTTTTCCAGGGAGTCTTCTCTTCTCATGAGGTGGCCAAAGTATTGAAGCCTCAGCTTCACGATCTGTCCTTCCAGTGAGCACTCAGGGCTGATTTCCTTAAGAATGGATACGTTTGATCTTCTTGCGGTCCATGGGACTCTCAAGAGTCTCCTCCAGCACCATAATTCAAAAGCATCAATTCTTCGGCGATCAGCCTTCTTGATGGTCCAGCTCTCACTTCCATACATCACTACTGGGAAAACCATGGCTTTAACTATACGGACCTTTGTTGGCAAGGTGATGTAAGAAGGGAGCTGCAGCCTAAGATAGGAAAAGTGGTGAGGGAACACTTAGCTAATTTAAATGAATTCAGATCTCCAGGGCCTGATGAGCTGCATCCAAGGAAATTAAAGGAGCTTGCAAATGCAAGCTCAGAGTCACTGTCCATAATCTTTGAGAATTATTGGATAACAGGATTCTTTAGCAGTGATTCCTGTATTGCAGGAGGTTAGGCTACCTGACTTTGGGGGGTCCCCTACAACTCTACAATTCTATGATTCTATGATGGTAGATGCTCTTGCCAGTTTCTGTGCCCCAAAGATAAATGTATTGATATTCTGATTCATGCTTTTTAAAATCTGTTTTACAGAAAACCAAAATATTGGCAGCACACTAAGTTTGTCTCACAGACTTTGCAGTCAACCCCATTATCCCAAGGGTTATTTTCTTGAATCATCATGTCCATTTCAACAGTGTAGCAGCACCATAACTCTGCAATAGAGCACCTGCTTTGACCAATGCTCTGATTCAGTACATACGAACACAAGCAGAGCCTGCTGGATTGGATCAATGTCTCATCTAGTCCAGCATCCAGTTCTCACAGTGGCCCAATGCGAAACCTGCAAGCAGGACCTGAGTGCAATAGCACTCCTTGTCTGTGGTTTCCAGCAACCAGTAAAGTATGATGTAGCTTCTTACACCTTGAGGACTGGAACCTTAACTTCATCATAGTTAAAACACTGTAGCTTGTTGGCAGAACATCTGCTTTGCATGCAAAAGGCACCAGGTTCCATCCTTCTCGTCTCTGGGTAGGGCTAGGGAAGAACACTCTGAAACCCTGGAGAGCTGATGTTAAGGAATGGTGGGGCTCTATGGAATGGTGAAAGGGTTAGCGTGGCCAGAGGCTGATCCAGAGGAAATGGGTTGCAATTTATGAGGGTTTGTGCCTCCTACAAGGCAGGAGCCAGAGCTGGAGGATGGGAAGAGATCTGAGCAGTCAGAGATGGGTGAGGAAGGGCAGGACACGCCAGGAGCTGAAGCAGAGTAGGTGCCTGAAGTGGGGACAGAAAGCAGCAGGCACAGCAACATCTTCCATGTCAAAGGGGTCACAGGTTACTTGTGCCTGTTGCTCCAACATCCAGCTCAGAGCATTAGCCTGGGGAGTGTGTGTGTGTGTGTGTGTGTGTGTGTGTGTGTTTAATTCACCTCTGGAGCTACTGTAGGTTGGTGCTTTCTTTGTCAATAAAGAATTAAACTACTGGCTGTTTGCCCCCCCATGGGAGCGAGTTCCACAGTTTAACTGTGGTGTGTGAAGAAACTCCTTTCTTTTATCTGCCCTGAATCCTCCAACATTCATCTCCATTGGATGTCCGTGATTTCTAGAGTTGTGAGAGAGGGAGAAAAACTTGTCTCTACCCACTTTTGCTATACCACCAAGTTTATAAACTTCTATCATGTCCCTTCTCACTCACCTTTTTCTCTAAACTAAAAAGTCCCAAACGCTGCAACCTTTCTTCATAGGGGAGATTCTCTAACCCCATGATCATTTTGCTTGCCCTTTTCTGAAGCTTTCCCAACCCTGCAATATCCTTTTCGAGGCCATTCTCTGCCCTACCTAGAGATTCCGAGGACTTACCTGGGAGTTTCTGCGTGCAAAGCAGATCCTCCACAGCTGAGCACCAGCTTTTCTCCTAGAGATCAGCAAATTGCCAGCTGTGTCCAACTTGTGGATGCTGGACACGGAGACAAGCACAGATCTGGATAGTGACAGAGGCTATGGACTAGGCCAAGTTCCAGCCTGACATTCCTCCTATCTCAAGTTCAAGACCCACAGAGGGCTGAAGTCCTGAGAGCACCTGTTTTTTTGCTGCTCCGGAAATGGTTGGCTGAATGACACCTGTTGCTTCTTCAGCCAGGTTGCAAAGGAAGATGACCAGAGGCTGGGTGCAGGAGATGCCTCACAAACCCTGCTTTTAATCTCATCCCACTGGAGAGCTCTGTTTCAGAAAACAACCCCAATGTATGGTTTGATTGAACAGCAAAGCTGCTGGGAGCTTTTAATTGATGTTGCCATGGAGACAGCCCTCTTACTTTATAACCCACCCCGCAACACTCTTTAAGCACTCAGATCCTTAATAAATACCCAGCCTGTCAATTTTCCATCCAGCTGCAATGAAAGAGTTTCCAAACTGCACTGGGCTCAGGGAAAGTCATGCTAACCGGTGGGCTCCAGATTTCATCTTCTGATTATTCTTCTGTGGTGAAGCAATGCTCAGTTGTGGCTCTGCAGAACGTGGGGTGGGGGTGGGGATTGTGTTCCCTCCTTTAAACCAGAGGGAGGAACAAGCAAATATTTATTTCAGTCATTTCAGTCTGCAATCGATAACTGGCACACAGATTTTGATTCCACGCCTCGATTACCAAGTAGCTGTGATTCCTGCATCGCAGGGGGTGGGACCAGATGACCCTTTGGGGACCCAGCTCTATGGTTCTATGATTTTCAAGTCTCCTGAGATTCAAGAAGGAGGTGGAGCCAGATTGAGAAAGGGGCAGAGGCAGCAGTGCTTCTGTATACCAATTGCTGGAAAGCACAGGAGAGTGGTCTTGTGTTAGGTTTTGCTCACAGGCTTCCAGATACCCAATATGGGAAGCCCACAAGCAGCACCCAAGCACAATAGCACACTCCTCCCTCTGTGGCTTCCAGAAACTGGTATTCAGATACATTACTGTCTTTGTTGCAGCAGAGTGTTACCATTTTGGCCAGTAGCTTTGCCCTCCATAAACATGTCTGATCCCCTTTTAAAACTGTCCTGCATTCCCTGCTGCATCAGGCTGAATGAGGCCCATCCAGTCTGTCCTTCTCTTCTCTCAGTGGCTAACAAGATGTTCATTATGGGAATCTCCCAAGCAGAACTTGAGCACAAGAGCAACTCTCCCCAGTTGTGGTTCCCAGCCATTGGCATTCATAGGTATATTGCCTCTGACGTGGAAGGAGAACATAGCTATCACAACTGGTAGCTAGGGAATGGGCAAGAAATTCAGCTCACTTAAAGGCAAACCTACATAATATGCACTTTCAGAAACAATGCAGAAACTGCACTGCAGCCCTTCTCCAAATTTAGTGATGCAGTTCTTGCCAATCATTGCCCTTTTCTGGAGTAACGTGAGTAAAGATGCACACATCCACAAAAACAGCATACAAATATGTGTTGTTTTAGGGGAAATTGTTTTGTGAAACAATGCCTGTTAGTGGAAAAATATTTCAAACGTATCAATTAGGAGAATCTGCATTAAAATGCTAATGACTTTTCATGAGAACTTAAAGGAATAGCGGTCTTCCACAGGCTGTGGAAATGTGGAGAGCTGGTTGGAGAAATTAAAAATGGAGAAAAACTTCAATTCACAGTTCTACCCATCTCCAGCAAGGGGTGATCTCTCTCCCCAAACCCAGAAAGCAAACCCCCTCCACCTCATTCTTCCACAAGGATACTGTGTTAGAAATAAAAGAGAGTGGTCATGGCCCTTAAGGGCTCCCTGTCTGGCCCTCAGAACTCTATGAAGGCTACACCAACTCCACACTTACTCTTACCAGGCCACACCCCTAACTCCCCCCCCCCCATTATTTTGCATGGTTAGAATATGTATCCTTGAACTCCAATGGTGCCTCTTGCTTGCTCTGGCTGCAGTATAAAGGTAGGGGTGGGTGGGTGTAAACTAAGCTATGGTACAAAGGTGAAATTTTCATTTGTTTCTCCACCCACATTTGCTTTGGGCCCCACCCACCACTGGCCCATGACTCCCAGAAGGGAATGTGGCCCTTGAGCTGAAAACCGTTCCCCACTCTTTCTCTCAAGCATCTGCTCAGTTCTTAAAAGCACCAGCCAGGTCTTCTTGAGTTTCAGAGGTGCCCTCCATGAATGAAGACTGTGATCTATGCTCCCAATGTTCCTTTACGGTCAGGCAATGCAGGGGGGAAATTATAGCGTGGGGGGGGGGGGAATCTCTTCTGCACTGTTCTCCCTTCCTGCAAAACACGCAGAAGTGGCCTTGAGACTGAGCTGCCGAATCAGAACAGCTGAAGTCAGTGGAAAGGAGGAGACTGTTGTGGAATCAATCCCTTCTTCACCCCCTTTTGCGAAAAACAATATTTTGCAGAATGGGGAACAGGAAAATGAGAAATGCTTGTGTTGTATGAGGCAACAGAAGGATGAAATCAGGGGTGAGGGCACTGCTGGTCATCCCAAGAGTGTTGAAGATGTAGCACAGGACAGATAAGGAAGGACTTCCACAGCCGAAGTGGGTGGACAGTGGACTTCAGAAGAGAGCTGCTGTCCTCCGTCGCCCAAAGCGGAAGCTGAAGCCTCCCTTCTTCCGGCTGTAGCCGTTCAGCTCCTCAGCAAGGTTCCCCAAAGTGCCAGCCCTCTTCTCACCTGCCTCCTCTGGCAGGTAGTTGGTGGCTTCATTCTCATCTTCTGGACCTCCTCCTCTCTCCCTCCCGAAGCGGAGGCGGATGCCAGCTCGCTCCTTCTCAAATCCCTGTAGTTCCCTGGCGATGCTGAGGAGGGACTTGAGGTCTCCAGGCGAACACTTCCACTTGGCAGTTCCAGGGACCCAGAGGCTGGCCTTCTGGCCTAATGCCTGCCCTTCATCCAGGGGGAAACAGACACAGAAGCTCAGCAGGTAGAAGCAGGAGAAGAGGCAGGAGGCCTTCATCTGGGGAGAAAGAGTGAAAGACATGTCACTGGATTTAGGCATCTCTAGACAAGTCCTCAACCCACCACACACACACCACACACACCTCTGTACTTTATAATGAATAAGGGAAGAGCTAGTAGCTGCATTCAAAACTATAATACCACTTTAAACTATCATGGCTTCTTCCAAGGAATTATCGGAGGCTGGAGTTTGTTAAGGGTGCTGAGTGGTGGTAGGAGACCCACTATTCTCTTCACAGTTCCCAGAATTCCCTGGGAAGAGAGATTGACTGTCAAATCACTCTAGGAGTTGTGTGCTTTACTCGCATTTTTAAATTTATCATTGATTTTAATTATTCTCTGAATGTTTTAAATAAATATTTTTAACAGCCCCCCCCCAATTTCATTGTTTTATTCACATTTTAAACTGCTTATAAGTATATTAGGGTACTGAGAGCCATTAGTTCAACAATCAATCACTCTTCTCAGGGAACTCTGGGAATTATAGCTCCAGGAACGGGAATAAAGATCTCCTAACAACTCTCAATAATTCTCCTATCCTGTGGTTTCCAGCAGCTAGTATTCAGAGGTTTGATGTTTCCAACAGTGGAGGTAGAATATTCATTCTGGATCAGGCCAAGGGCCCATCCTGTTCTCATAGTGGCCAACATAGTCTCCAACTGCCCTAAAAATGCTGGGACTGTCACAAAAATCCTTGCACCATCATGGCTTCTCACTATGTCAAGCAGAGTCCTGAATTCCCCTGGCCAGTGGGGAAAGGCAGTGGGGAAGGGGAGCAAGGGGGAGAGGCAGCCTGACCTCTCACGGTGGTGCAATGGGAGCTGCGGGGAGAGGTGAGCAGCTCTGGCCTTCATCCCACCTTTCCTCCCTCCCTCCTCTGATGGTTAAGCCTATCAGGAGCTAGAGTCAGGTGAAGGTCAGCAATAAACAAACACTGGTGTCGGTGAAGTTAACTTTTTATTCAAAGGAACCCAAATAGTGCAGCTGTAGTGATCCCAGCAACTCTTCCCAGTAGGTCTTCCCACAGCTGCCCGAGTCTCTTCCTCTCTGGGGTCTTTTCCCCAAGCATTCTGAGACTGTGTCTGAACACAACCAATCTGTTCTTTTCATTTCTCTATGTGTTCTGGGAGACCAGGCAGGAGGGGAACTGGTCACAGCAGGAGGAGGGGACTCCCTGGAGTCTTCAGCAAGCCACCCCATCTTGTCTCCTGGCCCCCCTCCTCTCCAGCCTTTGAATTAGGACTGCTCTCTGCCACACATTAAAATTATTGCTGCTGTTGTTACAATTTCATGTGCTGCACCACTGAATGACTGCCTTACTCTCCTACAAAATCCAAGAGGAAGTCTGGGCTCTTATTTTTTTTACTGCTTAGAAGTTTTTCTCTTTTGCTTCTGAGTGAAGCAGCAGGCATTTTTTCCCTTTCATTCTTTTATTAGTATATCTTGATTAAAATTTGGCCTGGCTAGTTAAAATTGCCCCGTGGCTTGATCTGGCCTGTGACCTCTTCCACTCCCCAGATTGCCAACTCTGTTGCTCCATTAGCACCATGTGGATTCAACAGGAGCCTTGTAAAACAAGAATGCAGGAAAACAAATTAATCAAGAGATCTGGACAGCTTCCTTTGGCAAACTGAGGGTGATAGAGAGTCAATTCTGGTCACAATTATTCAGATGGTTTTGAGGGGTTGGCATGGAGCCCCCTTTGAGCAAAGGCTCACCGCTGAAATGTGGGCTTTTGGAATACACAGTTATCCCCCCTTTTCCTTTCCTGCTGTGAAATGAATTCTTCCTTTTTGCACTGCAAAATTGTGCGCCCTACTTCTCTCGCAGAGTTCATTCTTGTCTCGTAGGGTGAGATACAGAATAGTCTAAAACATTTATTGAATTTTCGTGTAAAGCTTTGCAAACCCTTGACACACCACAGGTATCTTCTTCTTCCCTAGACATAGATTTTTATGTTTCAACAGCAACTATATTATAATAAAATAACAGCAGTTGATAAAATAACAAGGGTGATGATAGGTTTTTTTTTAGCACAGTACAGTGAATGAATGATGGCTTAGCTTAGGGTGGAGGGGTCTTTTTCAGCACTGAGGGGTCACACCCCCTTATTGGAAACCTTCTGTGGGCTGCATGCCAGTACTGGGTAGGTTGACGGAGAAAGTGGGTAAAATAACAGAAGTGAGATTTTCCCCCCATGCTCAATTTCAAGGGGGAAAGTATTCATTAACAGGTGTAGCTTGAATTGAGCAGTGTTTGCAAAGGAAGATTCATGCGGCAATCAGAGTTTCCATTCGGCATGGAATTTACCACTGAACAGAAGTCCTTGCAGGAAAGTTTGGCTCCACTTGGAAGGCCTTAATGGGAACTCCTGAGTGATGCTGTTTCCAGTAATGCATCATTTGGTCCCAGATTTGATGCCAAATGCAAACCCCACTTTAAGAGGGCTCATCCATACTGCCAATTAATCTGGATACAAAACTTCATGTAGCTTCATTAATTCTCTGTTGTCATGGAATCAAAGAATTGCAGAGTTGGGAGGGTAACCCAAGGGTCATCTAGTCCAACCCCCCTGCAAGGCAGGAATCACAGCTAACAAATCCCTGATGGGTGGCCAACCAGGTTCTGCTTAAAAATCTCCAAGGAAGGAGAGTCTGCCACCTTCTGAGGGAGTCCATTCCCCTGTTGCACAGCTCTCACCATCAGAAAGTTCTTCCTAATGTTTAGTTGGAATCTCTTTTCTTGTCTTTTGAAACCATAGGTTCAGGTCCTACCCTCTAGTACAGGAGAAAACAAGCTTTCTCCATCTTCCATGTGACAGCCCTTGAGATATCTGAAAATGGCTACCATGTCTCCTCTCAGTCTCCTCTTTCCTAAGCTAAAGATATCCAGCTCCTTCAACCATTCCTCATAAGGCTTGGTTTCCAGACCCTTGGTTCCAGACCCTCCTCTGCACACATTCTAGCTTGTTCATATCCATCTTAAACTGTGGGACAAAGTACTCCAGATGCGGTCTGACCAAGGCAGAATAGAGTGGTGCTATCTCTTCCCTTGAACTGGTCACTAGACTTCCATTGATGGCAGCCTAGATTAGCACTCACCATTTTGGCTGCAGTATCACACTCATGCTAAGTTTGTGGTCTACTATCACCCCTAGATCCTTCTCACATGTACTGCTGTCCACATGGTGCTCTCCTGCAAGTCACTGCCTTCCTATATGTTCCCCTCCCTTGATCCAGATTTTTTTTCCCATACCAGGGGTACTCTGAAAAAGAAATTAGTATGAGAAAAGGACAGGAAGGTGTGAGAAGGCAGCAATTTGGAGAAGAATGTAATATAGACAACAGATGATTAATGGAGGTACAGAAAGCTTATTAGCTATATTAAATGAAAGTATGGAAGAGCCTTAACACTCATGCCCCAAGCCTGATATTCTCGGTTCAAATAATAAAAGGCATTAAAAATGGATATAATTTTATGTGTATATTGAGATGAAATGTGGATTTCAAGGTAAATAAAATTATGTGGTAAAATTATGTGGGTTTCTATCCAGCTAAGTTCTACCCAGAGCAGACCTATTGAACTTGATGGACCTAAGTTAGCCACTGCAATAAATTTCCATAAATTTATTCTGAGTAGGACTAGCATTGCATACAACCCCAAATAATTAAGTACAGATTTTCATGTGGATTTTAAAATACAGAATCTCAGATTAATGCAGAAACAAAACAGGTATATGAACCCAAGTAAAATTAGCACAGACTGGAGATAGATTTATTTTATTTGGAGAGCAAGTGTGGTGTAGTTGTTGCATTAGGGCCTAAGAGACCAGGGTTCAAATCCCCCACTCAGCCATGAAGCTCATTAGCTCAGTCACTGCCTCTCAGTCTAACCTACAACACAGGGTTTCTGTAAGGATAAACTGGGGAGAGGGAGAGCCATGTATGCCACCTTGAGCTCCTTGGAGAAAAGATGGAATATGAATACAAAATAAATAAATTAATTTCCCCATTGCTTCAAGTTGCACCCCCTGAAATCTCCTCTTCTAGATAACTGTTAAAAATGCAGCAACTCTGCCTTCCTTTGCATCTCACTGCTCAAGTCATGAAAGGGCAGCAGATTTTAAGTCCTTTAATTTATCATAATTGTCATGTTTACTCCCCAGGGAGAAGCGCTTGTGGGATTCTCTGCTTCAGGTGCCAGAATAATTCAGCCAGCCTTTAGTTAACTCCATGTACCTTGACTTGGCACGAGGGAGGAGACTAGTTGTTTCCTGCTCTGCCTCAGCCAACAAAATGTGTTTAATTCTGTTCCTTGTAGAAATCCGAGGCACTTTTCTCCCAAATGACACACTTGTTTTTAGCATGCCATTTCCTCTAATCTGCACATTTTTGCAAGTGAATTTCCACTAACACAATACATTTTGTGCCTGCCATTTCAAGAAGATAAGGTGACCCTGGGTTCTGGATAAGGCCAGTGGCCCACCTCGTCCAGGATCCTGTTCTCACGGTGGTCAGACAGATGCTTCAGGACAGGTACACTAGAGCAGTGTTTCCCAACCTTGTGCCTCTAGCTGTTTTTGAACTACAACTCCCATCATCCCTGACTAGCAAGACCAGTGGCAAGGGATGATGGGAATTGTAGTCCAAAAACAGCTGGAGGCACAAGGTTGGGAAACACTGCACTAGAGCACTCTCTCCTCCTGTGGTTTCCAGCGACTGGTATTCAGGGGCATTACTCTTTTTAATTTTTTATTGATTTGCTAAGAAAAAAAGTTCAACCATAAGAAAAAGAAAGAAAACAAATAACCTTTCTTGAAAAGATATCTCATAAAACTAAAAGTATCTAAAGGGCAGAGCTTGATTGACTGTTTTTCAATATGTGGCATGATTTTATTCCCTATACAAATGCTGAGGCGTCATGGTCAATCAGGGCCTTCTGTACATGCAAATATCTGGCTCATTTAAGGCTATATAGAACAATAATGATGGAACTCACAAGTGGATGATACGTTTATTTTTATTAATCTTTCTTATTTGTAAAATAAATCTTTGGATGGGTTGATGCTTTATTAACCCTTTGGAGCCACACTGTGTCTTGGTGCACAGTGGCTGCACTACTTTATAGTTTAAAAACTGAAAAGCCTCTGAGCATAGAGGCAGAGCATAGGCATCACAGCTAATAACAGTTGATAGCCGCATTGTCAATGAATTTGCAATATATTTCCAGTGCAAATAAACCTAAATTTTCCCACTGAAAACTTCCTAGAAAAACCTGTCCATTGTGTTGGAACCCGCCTCATGAAGCCAAGCTACTCCAAGAGGCTGCCATCCAAGTCGTCAGAATTCCAGAGGCAAATACATCTGTAAATGCCTTGGAGAGAGTGAACCTGCCAAATATATCCTCCTCATCTTTCAATGTCTGCTTCTGCATGAAAAGGAGTTGCGTGATACAGTACTGTTCAGGGATGCAATAGCTTGGTAAATGACATCACTGAAATAAAAAATTTAAAGCAAGGGCATTTGTAACTTGATGCACTCTCAGTTATGTAATGTACTACTGTAATGCGCTTTTTGTGATATCATAAGATTGGGAAGAGGAGAGCACTGCTGTGATATTTTAGTTGATCTAAGACAGCAAAAACATCAGAAAACCCCTGTTGCATCAGGCCGCTGGCCCATGTAGTCCAGCACCCTGTTCTTGCAGTAGCACACCAGATGACCCAATGGGAAGCTCACAAGCAACATCAGAGCACAAAAGCAACTCACTCATCACTTGTGATTCCCAGGAACTGGTATTCAGTGGCTGGCTGCCTCTGACAGTAGAAGTAGGCCATTAGAAGATCCTTGCTAGATCAGGCCCCTCCAGTCCAGCATCCTGTCCTCATAATGTCCAGCCAGATGCCTGTGGAAAGCCCACAAACAGGACCCAAGAACAAGAGCCGTCTCCCCTCCTGCTGCTTCCAGCAACTGTTTCCAGAAGCATAGGGACATAGAGCATAACCATCATGATAGTAGCAATCAACAGCCCTCTGCTTCATGAATTTGCCTAATCCTCTCTTGAAGTCAACTAAGCCATACTCGCCAACATTTATCCAATGAAAATAGGGATGTCCTAAGTAAAAGGAGGACATTCTGGGATCAGATCAGAAACCGGGACGGCTTTTGTAAATCCAAGACTATCCCTGGAAATTAGGGGCACTTGGAGGGTCTTGCCTCCCCATTCTGAAGGAGGAGCCAGAGTGGTCCAGCTTTAGTGGGGAGGCTGTTGTCAAGGCAACCATGACTCACCCAGCCCAGCCTATGTGACATCACTCACTGCTGGCTTCTAGGGACCAACTGCAACTGCAACTGATCAGCAGTTGGCAGTGAGGAGGAGTGAAAGAGTGGGCAGTGAGTTTGAAGCCCTGGCCCCCAAGGCAATGACCAGGTCCATTGCTGCGGTCCTCCTCTGCCTCATCCGGACTTCCCTGACATGGGCTAAGTGGAGGGAGCTTGATGGCTGAGAGATGTTTTGAACCCAGGGCTCCAGTTTCTTAACTTCTCCTTGTTCTCTCCTAGCTTCAAGAGGCTGCGAGAGCTGCTGGGCAACTGCTGCATGAGGAACAAGGTCCACCTCTTTGTCCCCAAGGAAGATCCAGCCCTTGTGAGTGGCCAGGGGATGGAAACAGGCGAGTCTGGGGGTCCAGGTGAGCAATTATTCTGTTGCTGAGAGGGAGACGATGGCGAGGCCTGTGAGACTCTGACGATAATGGAGTCCGGAGGAGACTGACCTCTGCTTGGAGGAGACTTGGAGGAAGGCAGAGGTGGTTAGTTTGTATTTTACTTTCTTTCTCACCTTTTTCCTTTGTTTCACCTGCAGAGTTGCCAGCCCAGGGCCCACCGTTGGAGCTCCACTCTTTGAGGAGGTTCACAGTGGAGCCCCTTGGGAAGATGATCTTCATGTGGCCAGGAGAACTTGGGAAGGGTACCTCAGCCTCCACCATCTTTGGCATTTAAAGCCGAGCTCTGGGAGGTAGTGGGGGGGGGCAGTCCTTGGATAGGACATGCCAAAATGCACCCCAAGGGCACCTTGGGGGCCAGAGAGACCGTCTCTGGCGCCCACAGGTTCACCTCTCACCCCCACCAAAATCAGGCTTGAAATAAACATTTTGGTAGCCAACAGAATAGGGGCAGTTTGGGCTTTGGAGGGTGGGGTGTGGCACCTCCAGGGGTTTCCCATCCCTTAAGTGGCTGTTCTCTTCTTTCCTTTTCCCTTCCACCCAGACGAAGTCATCATCAAAGACCTTGAGTCAGGGGAGAGGGAGATCTTGCCAAGTTACCGTATTTTTCACTCTATAAGACGCACCAGACCAGAAGACGCACCTAGTTTTTGGAAGAGGAAAACAAGAAAAAAAATATTCTGAATCTCAGAAGCCAGAACAACAAGAGGGATCACTGCGCAGCGATCCCTCTTGCTGTTCTCGCTTCTGGGATAGCTGCGCAGCCTGCATTCACTCCTTAAGATGCACACACATTTCCCCTTATTTTTTAGGAGGGGAAAAGTGAGTCTTATAGAGCAAAAAATACGGTAAGTCTGGCCATGAAGAGTGACAACCATGGGTGTAGCCAGGATTTTGGTTAGGGGAGCCTTTCATTTTGGGGACAAGATACAAGAATAAGACGGGAGAAAAGCTCTTCTCTTTTGGCTCACACCAGGGACCTCTCCCTGCAAATGGCACATGGTTGCTATTTGACATAATGAATTTATTTTGTACACTTAGGGGTGCCTCCCCACCATGCCAGGATCCTGAGACCCACAGGCATATCTGGCAGGGCGGCGCCAAACAAAGGGTCCTGGACCAAAGTATTTTCTGAGATCTTTTTGATAACTGGGCCAACAATTCACCCTTCTCCTTGTCTAGCTCTTTTGAATGTATATATAACAAGGAACTGATTTTGTATCTGTTGACACTGGCTGGGACCACAACTGCCAAATTTTGGAAGACCTCAGCAGAGCAGATTCCTCACTCCTTCCCAAAGATGAGACTGTTAAGGCCCTTCTTCTGTGGAGATTGGGATTGGCAACTGGCGTCCCTGGGACCAAACTGCCCTCCTGAGACAAATCAGCTTGTCTAAGCCACAAACATGTCTTGAGGAACTGGATTTCTTGGAGTCTTTCTCCTCCCTCCTCCCTCCTCCTTCAAAGCCCAACTGCCTTTAACTGTCTCACACACACACCTGTCCCAACTGTCACCTGCCTGTCACACTCCATCCTCAGCCAATCAGCACGCAGCACACCCCAAGGTTCCATCCTCCTCTCACAGCCCACCCACTGCTCTCACTTTACCTTATATCCCACAAATGTTTCTCTACACCAGAGTTTCCCAACCTTGGGCCTCCAGCTGTTTTTGGACTACAACTCCCATCATCCTTAGCTAGCAAGACCAGTGGTCAGGGATGATGGGAATTGTAGTCCGAAAACAGCTGAAAGCCCAAGGTTGGGAAACGCTGCTCTACACAACATTTTACCACATGTCCCTTAATATACAAACCTACGCAGGTCAGTTAACAATGACAAACACCACACAAACACACACATTTTACTACATGTCCCTTAATATACAAACACCACACACATAAACACACACACACCCCTGAACAATTTCGGTCTGGCACCTCCTCTTTCCTTGGAGGTTTTAAAGCCGAGGATGGATGGCCATCTGTTGGGGATTCTTCCGGTGGGATTCCTGCATCGCAGGGGGTGAACTAGATGGCCTTTGGGGTCCCTTTCAGCTCTATAATTCTGTGATCACGGATACATGGAGACATTTGCAGGAGGGGGTGAGCCGGAGGAAGTGGGGCAAGCTGAGAAGCCCCCTTGCAAAGGGTTTGGGGGATGACAGAAAGCAAGGAGGATGGAAGGAAGAGAAACCAGGCAAAGGGAATCCTCTCTGGATTACAGGAGATCATGCAGGGAACAGCACAGTCCAAGAATTGCTGGGCTCTGTGCAGGTCTGGAGCCACTGTGAGCCTAACAGGGGTTGACTTCCCCGAATATCCTCTGTTTAGCAGTCACAAAGAACAGCATTGCCCAGACCTGGAGACTCTGTGGCTTATTGAGTCCAGGGTGGAGGACCTCAGGGACCCAAATGCACCCCTCGGGCTCCTCTGCCTGGTCCCCAATTCTCCCATTCACTGGGAGTTGCTGTCCTCAGACAATGCCTCTTGCTGGCCTGCATGGAGGATCAAGAGAGGGGTATGCAGAACCTAGTTGGCTGCACAGAGGTGACATTTTACATCCATTGTCCCACCCACTTTGCCTCTGGCTCCACCCATTGCTAGCATGTGGCCCCCAGAAGGTTTCGCAGATAGGAAAGCGGCCCTCGGTTGCAAAATGTCCCCCACATCCCTGTCCCATGGCATCCTTTCCCATCCCTTTCTCAGAGTCACCTCACCCTGCTCTTGATTTTTCAGCATCTCATTGTTGGTGAGCAAGGACAGCCTTATTATACCCTACCCATCTAACTGGGTTGCCCCAGCTACTCTGAGTGGTTTCCAACATATTAAAAAACTCAATAAAACATTAAAAACTTCCCTATACAGGGCTGCCTTGAGATGGCTCGGGGGTAAGATAACTCCATACCCTCCAACATTTCTCTGATGAAAATAGGGACACCCAAAGGAAAAAGGGGACATTCCAGGATCAAATAAGAAACTGGGCTTCTGTAAATCTGGGACTGTCCCTGGAAAATAGGGACACTTGGAGGGTCTACTGGCCATCACTGCCTCCTGTGGGAGGGAGTTCCATAGTTTGTGCTTCAGGAAGAAGTCCCTCTTTTTATCTGCCCTGAATCTTCCAACATTCAGCTTTATTGGATGTTCACGAGTTCTAGTGTTACAAGAGAGTGATCAAAACGTTTCTCTATCTACTTTTTCAGTGCAATGCAAAATTTTATAAACTACCATAATGTCACCTCTTACTAGCCTCCAAAGAAGCATTGAGAACTCAAGGCCAATCTCCTTGCCCTAGTAGTCTAGAAATGGCTGAAGTTAGGGAAATAGGAGTCTAGATTTGTTTACCTTTAGAAAACTAGTTTCAAGAGCTGACCTCATCTATGCCACTCTTTGCGAGACAGAACACCCACTTGGGGAAAAATATTCCTTGACAAATGAATGAATGAATGAATGAATGAATGAATGAATGAATGAATAAAAAAACACATAAGCTTTCTTCTGAACACAGTAGCAGACTTTGGGCTCTCAAATTTCAGTGGCACCCTGTGTGACACTAAAATTCAACACACACACACACACACACACACACACCACACCTCTCATACTCCCTTCTACGGCACTGTTGTGGCACCCCCTGCAGTATGCCGCCCAGTGCAGCCAAACCAGTCTTGCTACCCTAAAACCACCTCCACTGAACATGGCAACAGGTTTCCTTGAGTACTTACTTTTCTGCTTCTGCTAGATTGACTGCTCCGTCCAGGTGGGAAAGTAGGATGTGCATGAGATGCCCGTGTCTCCCTTTCTTTAAATAAGACCCCTCATTAAACAGACACCCTCCCCTCCCCTCCCCTCTGATAAGATTATTGCTCTGCATTCCAGAGCCTAGGATTCCATTGTGAAGCCTGAAGTTGGGGGGGGGGGGGGGGGAGATGGATCCGACTGGGCTTCTTTGAGGGCAAAAGAGTCTTTTTGATTAGCTGTTCACGCTCCCCCTTTAAAAAGTGCATTTAATTCAATTGTTATTTTTCTTTATATCCCAAAGCAGGCCCAGGACCATATCGCTAATTAGCACTGAGTCACCCGTGAGTGACAGGGAAGATGAAGAAGGTGATGCTGATTATCATAGTATAGCATCATAGAGTTGGAAGAGATCCTTAAGGGTCCTCTAGTCCAACCCCCTGCAACCACAGCTAAGGGACCCCCTAAGGCAGCCTTTCTCAACCTGTGGGTCCCCAGATATTATTGAACTACAACTCCCATCATCCCTAGCTAGCAAGGCCAGAGCTCAGGGATTATGGGAGTTGTAGTCCAAAAACATCTGGGGATCCACAGGTTGAGAACCACTGCAGGAGTTCAGCAATATAATTAAAAAGTAGTTAGTGCTGAAGACACATATAGTGGTTGAGGACAGTGTGAGGCCAAAGGAGGGAAGGAAGAGGTGAATGATAATTGTTTTTAATGACCATGTGCTGGAACTACTAGATAAGGTGAATCATCTTTCGATATTTTGGACAAGTAACAAAACCAACCACCATTTGACTTAGGCAGCAGCTAATTGGCCTCTTCAGAAGAACGGTGTGAGCAGAAAGCTGTTAATGAAAGGGGCAAGAGCCCTCAATATATACAAGGGGTGGCTTCAAGAGAAAGGGCCTTCTCCATATGATCCCTACCTCAATTTATGCCTGCAGGCACAAGGAATCCTAGGCTTCAATGCTTTTTATGCACGCATGATATCTGATATGAGTATTTTCATCTTGGGCTCCCTACTGAGCACTTATTTGCTTTATCCTTTATACTGAATTATATACAGTTACATAGATATTTCTTTTCCTGGTAGTGTTTGTATGGTTTTGTCATGGCCTTTGGCTAGTACAATAAAGCATATCTTGCTTTGATTTGCTTTATAGTACTCTTGTCTTCAAAGCTAGCACTCAAACACAGACACTTTGTTCAAGAGAAGGGCTGATCACTCCAGGAGTGTGATCCTATTAAATGCTGATTTGAAGTTTTACATCTCCCCATCCCCTGCAGTCAATAACCATTTTTAGAAAAACCAGACACAATGTTGTTCCTGGATAAGGGAGACATAGTGACACATGTAGGGAGGAGGGTATTGGTTTGTGGTGTTTGGTTTTGTTTTGTTCTTATTTTTATAATGTATTTTGTGCTTCGATATTGCATTTTTATGTTGTGAACTGCCCTGAGATCTGCAGATGAAAGGCAGTATACAAAATTAATAATTTAATAGCCTTGCTGGCAGGGGCCAGTGGCTCACCTAGTCCAGCATCCTGTTCTCACAGTGGCAGCCTAGATGCCCCAATGGGAAACCAGAAAGCAGAACCTGAGCACAAGAGGACTCGCCTCTTCTGATGTTTCCAGCAACTGGGATTCAGACGCATTACTGTCTCTGACTGTGGAGGAAGAGCATAGTCATCGTGGCTACCAGTTATTGATGACCTAAGCCATCCTTGTAGGTGACCTTCACTGCCTCCTGCGGAAGCAAGTTCCACAATTCATGCACTACATGAATAAGTCCTTTTGTTTATATCTCCTGAATCTTCCAACATTCAGCTTCATTGGATGTCCATGCTCTAGTGCTATGTGGGAGGAAGAAAAAACTTCCCTCTGCCGACTCTTTCCAGGCCATGCATTATTGTATAATCTTTTATTATGTCGCCTCTGACTTGCCTGTCTCTGAACTAAAAAGTCCCAAATGCCGCAACCTTTCTTCATAGGAGAGTTGCTCCATTGTCTCTGATGGTGCATGACAACTCACTTGAGGATCTTGGGCAAGCTAGCCACTCCTTCCTGAGCTTAATCTACCTCACAGGGTTGTTTTGAATTGGGGCAGTAGCCCTCATATTCACCTTTGAGGAAAAGCAGTAAACCAAACAACGCATAATAATGAGTTCCTTTTTATTAAGTTTTTGCAAGTCCACACGTTATGTTATTGGACACCAATCACACACTAGTGATCTACTTCACTGAAATGGTGGATGGGCACATGATCTGCCCAGCAGTTCAGACATGAATGGGCAGTATCCTATACCCAGCTGCCTTGCTGACCTTCACACACCCTTAAGTGACCCATGCAAAATACATGAAAGTCACGTCTCTCTTCCCCCACCCTCCCTTTATCGCTGAACTTCCAGCTCAATGAAATGCAGAAGTGGCAAATTCTCCCTGCTTTGTATAATTCCTTGTCATTGTCAAGATCAAACAGTGCATGAAAGTGAAATGATGGCTCACTGGAAAGCATCATTGGAAAGGTCAGGCCAGCCTCTGTTCAAGTAGTTGTTCAGAGCAGCATCTAACCATCAAGGATCAGCCTTTGAAGGAGCACATCTTAGATCCAGAAACACCCATGTCAAGTAGCTGCCCTGTTCATCTTCTGTAGCATCCTGCCCTGGTTTCTTGTGCACAGAAAACCCAGAAATACATCACACAATACATTTTGATAAGCCATACAGTGTTAAGAATTGCAAGACTGTAACATCTTTAAGTTGGAGGAACATAAGAGAAGCCTTGCTGGTTCAGGCCAAAGACCCATCTAGTCCAGCCTCCTGTTCTCACAGTGGCCAACCAGATGCCCCAAAAGAAAGCCTCCAAACAGGACCTGAGCAAAAGAGCACCCTCCCCTCCTGAGATTCTCAGCAACTGGTATTCAGAAGGATGCTGCCTCCAGAAGTGGAGGCAGAACATAGCTATTGTGGCTAGCAGCCATCTATAGTTTCTCCATGAGAGCCATCTTCAAATATCTTAAGGGAAAGCTTGTTTTCTCCTGCTCTGAAGAGTAGGACCAAAACAAGGAAATTCCAACTAAACATCAGGAAGAACATTTTGGAGGTAAGAGCTGTTTGACAGTGGAACAGACTTCCTCCGGAGGTGATGGGCTCTCCTTCATTGGAGGTTTTTAAGCAGAGGTTGGATGGTCATCTGTCATGGATGCTTTAGTTGAGGTTCCGGCATTGCAGGGGGTTGGACTAGATGGGTGTCTCTTCCAACCCCATGATTCCCATCAGCCTCAGCTACTGTGACCAGTGATCATGGATGATGGGGACTGTGGTAGATACAGAGAAAGTGAGTCATGCTTATGTCCCATTGCTGTGAACAGAACTTCAACCAATTTCTACTAACATTTCTCAGTAATTTTACTGCGACTTAACATCACAATTTTTCTCTAGATTGGAAAATATTAAAACTTGCATTGGCCCCTCTGATTCATCTTTAACCACCCATGTTTCTCATACTTTAAATTCTCACCCCTCTTCACACCCCCACCCCCAAAAGTGGAGTTAAAATCTGCTGTATGAGCACTTTTCATTGCAGGACTTACACTGGGGTAGACCTGCAACATAGCCCTCCTTAATGAACATCACCTGTGTAGTAGCAAACAATGTCCCTGAATTTCAACAGCTTGCCATTTATCATTTTTGTTCTGTAAAAAAATAAAATGCTAAGGGTTCCAAAATAGCTGACATAACCTATTCAGTTTTGCCATTTTGCTGTTTTTTCATCTCAGCAAAGATATTGGGTTTAAAAAGAAGTTTCATATAGTTTTTCAAATGAAAACTGATCCAGGGAAACTGGTTAAAGTGCTCTTCTCCTGATGCAACACACTCAGCTTTATTTTGGAACATTTTAACACGCAGAGATGCACTTGAATTCTGCTCAGGGTAGAAAAATGCCCCATAAAATTGCCCCCCCCCCAATTGCTTGGTTTCTGACTAGGAGGGCTAAGGTGCCACAAGACTCTTCCTTGTTCTTTGTGCAAGAGGCTAACCTGGCTGGCTGCCCCTCTGGTATTAATATGCCTTGAGCATCACAGCAGACATGTTTTAGCCTAAGCCTGAGAAACAGATAACACAGAGACTCTTCAGGAGTTAATCCTTGGATCCAACCTGGAAACTCCACATTTTAGACAGCCCCTCCGTTTCATTGAAATAAACTCACTAGGGGAAAGCAGTGGAGGCTGGTGCTCTTTGGGATTGGTGGGACGGAAGGCAAAGGAGCCCAACTGTAGGTGGAACCTGGGCCAATTAGGTCAATTAGTACATGCCACCTAGGCCAATTAGTAGGTGGCACCTGGGCAAAGCCAATTAAGTCTCATTTTGTCCCCATCCTGCCTCTGGCAGGGCAGCACTGAGACTAAGGAGGAAGAAGTTGACATTCAGTAGCAACCCTCAGACTGTGTCAAAAGAGGAGGGCAGGTGGGTGAGGGGCTGGATGAGGCCAGCCTGAGGTTGGTAGAGCTGTGCCCCAACAGGCACTCCTGGGGCGAGGCTTTCAGGATGACAGAGGAAATGTTTTCAGAAGCCAACGACAACCCAGTTTTGCTTTTTTCCCCTCCCGTCAAGAAAGCAGTTTCTCAAAGATCCAAAATGTGGGAGTGGGAATGGAGAAATCAAGATGACTGCTTAATCCCTTATCTCCTCCCTGATCCAACAGAATTAGAAAATATTCCACCTAAAGCAAAAGAAACCAGGGCAAACACAATGGACTGGTTGTCTAGCACCACAAAGGCAAACACCATAAAATCTATTTCCACATCACTTGGGTGAATTATATAAAAGAATGTCCCGTTCATTTGTGGGAGACTTTGTCTTCACCGAATGTCCTCTGAGGTGGAGCACATGCACCAATATCTACGGAATCTTCTTCGAATTGAACAAATTGAACTATTAAAAAAAAAAATCAAACCAGTCCCAAATCTTGAAGCTTAGATACTGCAGATACAGGCGCAATAACAAACAAACAAAACAAACAAACAAACAAACAAACTCCTAACCTTCCAGTATCAACAAGAAGCAGATTCCTCCTGCCTTCACTTGATTGCAGGTATTGTTTGGGCTTGAGTGTAAATCAAATTACTTAATTAGGCTGGAAGAAACAGCAGGAGTGGGATTTGTCAAATGGGCTTTAATTCCTCAACCGAAAATTTTCTCCAGGTGTAAGGTAAAGATAACAGCTGCTTCCCGCCCCCCCGCCCCCCCCTTTGTTTTCAAACACACCCTTCTGAAAGCAGGACAAGTTTCTGTTCCTGGGATGGAAGCTGAGTGGGGTTGTCTTATATAGGGAAGGTCCTCCAGGACTGGTCCAGGTTCTTTGAGTTCCTGAATGAATATAAACATAAGAACATAAGACCATCTAGTCTAGCATCCTGTCACCTAGATGCCCCAATGGGAAACCCACAAGCAGGTCCGGAGTATAATGGCAACACTCTCTCCACCTGCAATTCCCAGCAGCTGGTATTCAGAGGCACAATGTCTCCAAAAGTGGAAGGAGAATCTAAGAAGCACCTTCTGGATCAGGCCAAAGCCCATCTTGTCCAGCATCCTGTTCTCTCATTGGCCAACTAGATACCCCAATGGGAAACCCGAAAGCAGAACCCAAGCCCAAGAGCCCTCTCCCCTCCTGTGGTTTCCAGCAAGTGGTATTCAGAAGCTTTATTGCCTCTGACCATTGAAGCAGAGCATAGCCAGCTCTACTATTAGGTAAACGGTGGCCCCCAAGGTAGCAGCCCTGGCCCCCCCCACCTGCTCTGCTGCCTGTTCAGAAGCAGTGCTGCTATTGGTGCCGAATTCAGCCGAAATGTCTGAAATTGTGCAAGATCTTGCGAGTGCACATGATTTCAGCAAGATCTCGCCTGAAATTAGTGGTGATGTTGGTGCTGCGTCTCCGCCAGTGGTATGGTGCAGGAGCAGGTATGGTGGCAATGGGAGCAGGGCAAGGGGACACTCCACCTTTTGCTTCAAGCGGTGAAATGGGATGTACCACCCCCAAGGCAGTGCCCAGCTGTCATGGTTAATAGCCATTGATAGCCCTCTCCTCCTTGACTTGCTCCAGTGCTCTTTTCAAGCCTTCCATGTTGGTGGCCATCACCACTTCCTGTGGGAGGGAGTTCCACAGTTTAACTCTGTGCTGACTGCAGAAGTTCTTTATCTGCCCTGAATCTTCCAGTGTTCAATTTCATTAGATACCCACAAGTCCTAGTGTTAGGAGAGAACTTGTGGACATCTCATGAAGCTGAAAGCTGGCAGTGTCTCCCACCACCCCTGGGCACAGCAGGGTAGATAAGCCTGACAAGGAGAATTAAAAAAAAAAAAACACCTCCCAATATGAGGCACAACTAATGGTGTTTGGAATGCAGCTATATAAATGGTTAATGGCCAATTGTTACTCTGGTACACCATTCCCTGTGTGTTTAGAGGAACATTTATTTTTCTGTCATACTTTTTGTGTTTACTGTGGGGAATTAACATGGATGGGCACTCACATGGGGGGGGGGGGCAGCTGGAACACCTGGAGGATAATCAGATCTAGCAACCTTCCCTGTGAATCAGAAAGGATGCATGCCCCCCCTTCACCATCGATGTGAATAAATCTTCATGTAATATTTTGTGCACTCTCCACAACAAACAGTATCATTCTTAAATGAATTAATGTTGAGGGAATTGGCCCTTGGGAGCAGTTAATTGATGTTGCGCCTACCTTGCAAATATAAGATGTGAGACACTTGGCTTGCCAGTAGTACATGTGAAAAGGATCTAGGGATCTTAGCAGACCACAAGCTTAACAATGAGTCAACAGTGTGATGCAGCAGCAAAAAAAGCTAATGCTATTCTAGGTTACAACAACAGAAGTCTAGTGTCCTGATAATGGGAAGCCATAGTACTGTTCTACTCTGCCTTAGTCAGACCACACCTGGAATAAATACTGTGTCCAGTTCTGGGTGTCACAATTTAAGGAGGATACTGACAGGCTGGAACGTGTGCAGAGGAGGGTGACCAAGATAATCAAGGGTCTGGAAAGCAAGACTTATGAGGAATGCTTGAGGGAGTTGGAAAAGAGGGGGCTGGGAAGAGATATGAAAGCCATCTTCAAATAACTCAAGGGCTGTCTCATGGAAGATGGAGCAAGCTTGTTTTCTGCTGCTCTAGAGTGTAAGATGCAAACCAATGAATTAAAATGATAAGAAAGGAGATTCTGGTTAAACATTAGGATGACCTTCTGACAGTAACAGCTGTTGAACATTGGAACAGACTCCCTCGGAAGGTGGTGGGGTTTCCTTCGTCAGAGGTTTTCTAATGGAGCTTGGAGGGCCACCTGTCAGGGATTCTTTAGCTGTGCTTCCTGCATTGCAAGAGGTTGAGCTAGATGGTGCTTGGGGTACATCCCAACAATTCTATGATTCTATGCTCAAACAACATTTGCAGATTTTTTAAAGACTGCCAGAAGCAGTGAACGGAGACTGTATAGCAGGCAAACAATGCTTTTTCCACACAACTTCCAATTCTCCAGTGCACAAAGATGATGGTCTCCACTTTCTATTTTTCAAGCCCCAGTTGGCTGTGATATTAACAGCCTTAATAACCTCTTCCTGCAAAAGTATACCACAGTAAATTTGAAGGCCTTAAGGATTTGGTGCCTGTTAACTGGACACAGACTCCCCATACCCTGCTGAGATAAGATGAATTATGTCACCAATTCTATTAGTTGTATTATTTATCAGTTTATATCTCTACGTATAAATTAACATGTGAACAGTTTATCTGGATCTCTGTCCTCTACCCTACTCCCCGAAGTCTAATTGCCCACCAATAGGTTTTGACTGGCCTTGCTCTGTCAATCAGGCAAAGCAGGACACTCTATCTGTGTGCTTTAAATGTCTGGTGTGGATCTGCCCCAAAGCTCCCTTTAAGTTTGGTATTTTACATGGCATGGAAGTTGGTTCTTAATCTTGGCTCCTCTCATGCCAAGCTCAAGACACCAGCCAGGTAATGCTGGCAGAACAATTGTCTTCTCCAGGGATTCCTAGGGAACTTTGCCCATGCATGGATTGTTCCAATACCCTTCAAAATGTTTCTGTAGGCAAATTCAGATGGCGGTTCAGAGCTGTGCGGAACTGCTTACCTACCTCACCAGAGAAATATTCTGTTATTGAAAGGAAACACTTCCTTTGCAACTCCTTGAGTGTTTTCCCCTCCACAAGAATCTCCAGATTCATTTCTCTTGAGAAGGAATCTCAGCAACTCATATCAAAATCCTTTCTCCCATTCCTACAGGGCAGAGACAATGGGAGATCTCCTGGACCACTATATCTAACCAGGCTCCATCATAAGAAATTGCTCACCCATTTACTCAGCCTCCTGTTCTCAGTGGCCAACTAGATGCCCGAATGGGAAGCCTATGAGCCAGGCCTGAGCACAAGAGCACTCTCCCCTCCTGTGCCTCCAGCAACTGGTATTCAGAGGCATACAGCCTCCAACAGAGGGGGCAGAACATGAGGTGAACCCTGCTGGATGAGGACAAATGAGGTCCATCTTGTCCATCATCCTGTTCTTGCAGATGCCCCAATGGGAGACCCAAAAGCAGAAGCTGAACAATTCTCCCTACTTGTGATTCTCAGCAACTGGGAGAACTCAAGAAGAGCTTGCCTGCTGGATCAAGCCAAAAACAGTACATCTAATCCAACATTCTGTCCCCACAGTGGCCAACTAGATGCCCCAATGGGAAACGTGCAAGCAGGATTTGAGCGCAAGAGCTCTTTCCCCTCCTGAGGTTTCTGGCAACTGGCATTCAGAAGCATTATTGCCTCCATCTGTGGAGGTGGAGCATGACTAGTAGTTGTTGATAGCCTTCTCCTCCATGAATTTCTCCAACCCACTTTTAAAACCACCCTTTGCCTCCCTGTTAGTGCCAAGAACACACCCGCTTCCTCTGTCTCGCCTCTTCTCTCTACCAGTCCTTCAGCATCAAACTGCTAAAGAGTTTGCTGCAAAACCATTGCCAGATCTGTCCCATAAGCGCTTGGAAGTGAGTGGAATTGGCCACAGCAAACTAAGGCAGACACCCCATTTTTGAACATCTGGGCTTGATGGAGAACAGCTTGCTCTGCTAACTATCTCTCTTATGAGCCCCCCCTCCATTGCAGCCTCTTTACAAACTAAGCACCACAGCTGGGGTTGTGCCATTTTCTTAAAGCTCCTTTGGCAATCCTGTATTCTGTTGTTTGCTGTGAAAGCCTGAGATGACAAAGAAAAGAAAAGAAAAATACATATTAACCAAGCTTTTCTACCTAGACATGATTTCTGCCATGCAACAGCAGCTGAGGTATGGAGGGCTTGAGGACAGGTGGGAAGCAATTTCTGAAGTTATCAGTGACCCACAGATAATAAGCCCTCTCTGATTGCTTCTGCAAGACCTTAATGGGATTGGAAGAAATGAGAGGCTTGGGGGAATCTTGAAAGGTGCACAGCTTCTGTCTGATGCAAAAATGAGCCCATGGCCTTCTGTCCTCCCTGGGCAATAGACACTGCTGGAGCAAGGAGAATGTGGCAACCACCACTACTGTTATAAGGTTGGGGGTTAGTTTAGATGATCTCCATGGGTACCTTTCAAACTTGTGACCCCGTGACTGTGAGGTTAAGATCTACAAGAGGAAACCTGGTGAACTGGTCAGACCAGTCCAAAGAGACTGCCATAGAAACATATGGATGGGCTTTCCCCCACCTCACCTGGCTGGATGCCACATAATGCTAGGATGAGGAACAACAGGCTAAGAAGGTTTTTTGTGTAAGACAGAGTTTTGGCTGATGCTGGTAGCTGGAGACAGAGAGGCATGCCTGTTTTGTGCTAGACCCCAAGCTGTGACTCAGGGGTTTCCCTGGAAACCCAATGGGGAAGCAAGATCTGTCAGAGTGTTAAGGCTGTGAGACCCTTCCTAAACTCAGGTTGTATATATGTAGAAGTAAAACCATATATTCTAAAGACACCACAGTCTCCATTGACCTTCATTCCAAGGAAACTGAACCCTGTGTAAGCACCCTGAAATCTCTCACCACTAAAGAGACTGGGGTGTGCATAACATTTTTTTCTACCACAGATGGAAGGCGGAAGTCATACGCTCCTCAGCAAGCCAGGCGAGAAAAATCATAGGCTAGACATGTGGTTTGTACCCATTATTCAGCTGGGAGCAGGCTAGAACTTAGCTTTTCCAGTGGCACCCAAAATATGGGAGCTGTCTCATACACATACACACATTCTCCACCTTAGGAACATTTCCCAAGCTGATATATCAAGCGCAGGGGTGAACAATGTCTGCTATAAAATTCCTATTCTACCTCGAAGATTCAACTCAGTCAAACTCAACTCAGTCCAATGCAACCCAATCTCAAATTGACTCTGGATTCCTCCCAGTTTTGGGAACTGACAATAGACAGGTTAACAGAAATGAAGGTGCTGAATGACAGGGAGAGGGGGCAGTGAGAAAGAATAATAGGGTGAGTTGTTTTCCCCCCTGATCCTGATAGTGTATTGAAAGTTCAATCCTCATCAAATGTGGGAGCTGTGGAGCCCCTATTTTCCTGGTAAGGAGAAGGTAAGTAGACTGATAACCATCCTTGGGGCTGCTTCACACATAATGCATTTCCTACAGGACCATGGAAGTTGTGATTGTGAAGCTGAGTTAGATCATTGCTCCATATAACAAAGAATGGGCTGTTCTGACTGGCAGCCAGTCTCTCCAAAGAACTTGGGGTATAGGCCATTCTCGTCTCTGCTGTCCATGATTCACTTTTAATGGGAGATGCTGGTAGTCAAACCTGGGACCTTCTGTATGCAAAGCAGGTCCTCTCCTACTGAGTGACAGCCCATGTGCCTGTTTGGACATGTGGACAGTGGTCCCCCCCCCCCCAATATTTATAGAAGCATGATGTGTGAAGCACTTGCAGGTATTAGTGCCAGTGGGAATCCCAGATTCTGAAATCGGATGGCAGTGCAGTTATTGATTATCAAGAGCCAGTTTGATCAGTTGAATGGTCTTTGGGGAGGCTTTGGGGAACAGAGGAAGCTGCCTTGTATGAAGTCATTGGTCCACCTAGCTCAGTATTGTCTACACTGGCTGGCAGCAGCTTTCCAGGGGTTTCAGGCAAGAGTTCTCTCCAAGCCCTACCTGAAGATGTCATTAAGGATTGAACCTGGGACCTTTTGCATGACACTCAGATGCTCTACTATTGAGCTAGAGCCCTACGTTTGTCAAGATCCTGGTCCTCAAGGTTCTGAAAAAACATCACGGTTTTTTTTTAACCTCATAGTTAAATAGGAGAATAGGAAGCTGCCCTATATTATGTCAGACCATTGGCCCACCTAGGTTGGTATTATCTACCCTGATTGAATGTGGTTCTCCAGGGGTTTCAGGTAGCAAGTCTCCCAGATCTACCTGGAAATGGCAGGGGCTGAAGCTGGAACCTTCTGCATCTCAAGAAGATGCTCTATGACTAGGCTGAGCTTTCCCCATTAAATTTTTTCCCCCCTAGATATATGGGCCACAGAGAATTTGATAGTCACCATGTGAAATATGAGCCTCATTTGCCTATGTGTGTGCATGCAGGGAAGCACTGGGTGCTCAGGATTTGCTGGATTTTGGGGCATGCATTAATTCTGCCTTTATTACATCACAGCTTGCTCCCTCATCTGAAGGCAATGTGATTCTTCAGAGGTGCCTGCCCTTTTTGCTTTCTGCAGAACTGAGACACAAGGGCAAATTCCTCCATATGAACACAGCACGCTACCTTATGCAAAGTCCGACGGTTGATCCACCTAGCTTAGAGCAGTCAAACTAACTAGCAGAGGTTATCCGGGGTTTCAAATAGGGAGTCAACCCAACCCTGTCTGGGGATGCCAGATATTGAACCTCGGGCCTTCTCAGTGCTTCCCCTGCCCCACCCACAAGAAAAATAGGTGCTGGAACTCACCACAAAGTTGTTACAGTAAGTCGTCGGGCAACTCAGGGCAACCCTGAACAATTGCCGGTTTGACAACAAACCCATGGAGGTGCTAAAAGCTACTGCAAGCTGTCTCTCTAACCGGTTTGGAGGTCACCCCTAGTTCTTGTGCAGGTCAGATAAATGCACCCCTGCTTCCCTTGTTCTCTTAGATTCAGGCAGGTGGCTAGGGCATCTCAGAAAGGCCCTTGCAGAAACACACACACGTGCAACAGTAGAGGCCTGGCAGGAAAGCTTAAAGCCTGCTGCTGCTACATGGGAGACTGATTGAAGAAAATGGAATATGAATTGGCCCCACCCCATAGCTTGACCAATCATGGCTAGGAGATAGGTGGAGTCATAGTTCTAAAAAAATTGTAGACTCACACATGCTGACCAGCTTCCATTTTGACTTGACATGTTTGCTTTGGGCTTCTCAGAAGTGCATAAAAGGCAAGAAGCAGGTGGGAGGATTGCCAGCCCACAATGGCACCCACCTGAGAAGTGCCGGAAGTGTGCTTCGACACACTCCGACTGAAAAAAAAAAAGCACTGGACCTTCTGCATGCATAGCAGGTACTCTGGCACTGAGCTGCAGATGCTCTTGATGAACACAGGAAGCTGCCTTATTATGCTGAGACAGACCATTAGTCCATCTAGTTCAGTATTGTTTGACGCGCTTTGTCACATGACATTGTTTACAGTTTTCCAGGGTTTCAGACAGTGGGTCTCTCCCTGCCCTACCTGGAGAGAGATGCTGGGGACTGAACCTAGGATCTTCTACATCTTCTGCTTTACCACTGAGTTCTGCCCCATTGAAAATACAGCCCCCTTCTTGCTTGTGGCTCTTTCTCACAACCTCCAGTGTGTTTTCCTGCTCAGATTCTTTTGGATCAGGGCCTGTGGGTGCCTTGTTACCTCTGTCTCTCCCAGCTTCAAAAGGACTTGCAAACAAATGTGGCTGATTCCTGTGGCTTTGAATTCGTTAGGCTGAGAGAAGATAGAGGAGTCCAGCTATGCCCGAAGGCTGGCCATTCTTAGTTTGCTTGTCCTGGTGCAAATCATTACTCTTGACGTGCTGACTCCATCCTTCACCCTGGTGCTTAGTTGGTCCTTTTGTCCATAAGAACAGTGGGGCACCCTCCAGTCTTCATGCAGCAACACAAAGAAAGTGTTGTGACTAGAGATGTGAGAAGACATCCCTTTTGGTTCTGCCCTGTAGCTGTCACATGTAACACCGTTTCCATTCCGCTCCTTTTTGTCTTCCACCAAAACTACTCATCTCATCTGCTGTGATGAAATAATGTAACTTACACAATAAATTACGCAGGTGACATATGCTGTCATTACATTATCCCACCGCATTTATTTAATGCACAGGAAATGCAGTGCAGATTGGGGGGGGGGTGTATAGCATAATCGGTTACAGATCATCAGCAGACTGGAAGCAACAACAAAGGCAAATACTGAAAATAATCGCTGGAATGATTTCTATTCCAGACAAGAAGGCGAAAAAGCAAACTGTTTCAGCAGTTCCTGCTCCTGTTTCCTTCAAAGTTCTCTTGATGCCCCTGGTTGTGACAGCGAGGCAAGCTCACACCAAATGAACAGAGGTTGGATATGTCAAGGATTCTTGAGTTGTGATTCCTGCTTCACAGTGGACTAGAGTAGATTACTCTGAGTCCATCCAACTCTACGATTCTATGATCCAGGGGTCATTTTCAGTGCAATCCATGATGTGTGATTTCCTGACAGCACAGCAATATTTTCCTTTGGCTTTGCTTTGAAGCACTGTCAGTCATTCTCAGCACTGACACAAAGCCTTCCTTCCTTGCCGTGGGTCTATTTCATCTCCTTCAGCCTGGCCTTGTATGTGAGCTCACCTTGCCTAAAGATCAGGCTGTTGTTATAAATAGCATGATTACATCTCTACTAAGGGGTGGGATGCTGGATATGCTTGGACCACTAAGAGATTCACACATTCTAGGGGCCAGGTTCTTTGGCTATCGAAGCACCTCTCTTTTTTCATAATAAGAATAAGAATAATAAGTCGTCGTTGTCGTCGGGGTGGGGGGTGAGTAAGATGGCTTCCATTGTGCAGCTGGGAAATCCTTCTTGCTTGTGTTTATATGGGAGACTTGTGGACTTAAGACAACCCTTGCTTTGGAAGAGGTAGAGCTGGTGCCTTTGCTTCCAGGAACCGGCTGTGCACATCAAGGGGAACTCTTGAAGTATTAAAACATTGGTTGGTGGGAAGGGGGCTCTTTCGGGTCCTGCTGCCCCAGACTCAGACAAAAAACAACACTGAGCTACGGGGGACTGGGGGTGTGGGTGTGGGTGGGGTGGGGATAGAGAACAAGTAGGGTGATGTGGGAAGGAGACTTAGCTAATTCTCATCTCTGGCAGGCCGGATCTTCATCTCGGTGAACTTGAGGGAGTACTGCCAGCCTGTCCACGAGGACCACTCAATGCCATCGGCGTAGGAGCTGTGGTGGCCCTTCAGGTACTGCCCGTTCAGGTTGGAGGTGTGGCAATTGCGGTACCACCAGGCCCCGTGGTAGAAGGAGGCACAGTTGTTCTCTGAGTGGTCGTTGTCCAAGTCTTTGGTGGTGAACTTCATGCCATTGTGCTTCAGGAACGAGTCGCCTGCAGGGGGAAGGAGTCATTTGTCAGGGTGTGGTGAGGTCTTTAGAAAGGGCCACTTGGTGGACAGGGACATCTGCCCCCCCAACTCCACAGACAGCCTATTGAAATTTGCTCCAAAAGCTCTCAGCAGGTCCATAAGAACATAAGAAGAGTTTGCTGGAGGAAGCCAATGGCCCATCTAGTCCATCATCCTGTCCTCACAGTGGCCAACCAGATGCCTGTAGGAAACTCACAGGCAGGATTCTGGCACAGGCACACTCTCCCTTCCTGAGGTTTCCAGCAACTGGTATTCAGAAGCATTACTGCCTCCAACCATGGAGACAAAAGCATAGCCATTTTGGCTAGCAGATGGCACCAGATCTGCGCTAGGGGTATTAATGTCAACATTCTGCGACAAAGTAATGGAAGGCTGAAAAACTAAAGGTGCAGTTTTTGGTGAGGCTAAAAGAATGAACAGAACTGTAGCTCTACATTTTAGAAAGGGGTTTGCAATTCAGTTGAAATAAAATTTTGTTTTGTTTTACGTCAATAAAACTATAAATATTTGCTTTCTGAGTTAGTACCTGACAGCTGAGAGCTAAATTCTTCCTTGCAAATTGGACGTTCCAACCTAAATGTTCTTTCTGTCAGGGTGAAATGTCAATTTCTGACCTGAAGTTTCAATTCTGAGCAGCTGTTTTGAAGTGGAAATTTGCCGTTCTGACAGGCCCGATTGCTCCAATGCTATTAGCACCGGTGCTGTTCTGGATATAATGCACGGTATTTTGAGCACAGAGCAAATGGCCTTCCTTCCTACCTTCCTTTTTTCCTGGTGATCCACAAAGAGGTATATACCCCAAACTTCCACAGCTATTCACAAACACACATCCCCAGTGCACAAATATCCACTGCACGTGCGTATCTGTTTCCCCTCTCACACATATCCCCTCTGCCCTAGGCACCAGGCAAAATTACCTGCTGTCCCAGAATAGTCAGCAATAGTAACTGGATAGCCATCTTCCTCAGGGTCGACAGAGAACAAACCCACCGAAAATGTTCCATAATGTGCATAAGCTGTGCCATTATCAAAGTCCTCTAGGTCAATGCGCAGCTCGTAGCTGGCTTGCGTGGTCAAGGCATGGATCCTCTTCAACCCTGTTAAATGAGTTTCAAATCAGTTTATATGTGGGACATGGGTGTGTCCTTAAATACATACATGACTGTTTGCCAGACACTGCATTTTATAAACGAGGATATACAAACTTTGGAACTCCCTGCCTATTGACATCAGACAGGTGCCTTTGCTGCACTCATTTCAGCACCAGCTATAAACATTTTTTTTTGTTTAAGCAAGCCTATCCAGACAGTGGCGTAGCGTGGGGGGGTGCAGGGGGGGCCGGCCGCACCGGGCGCAACATCTGGGGGTTAGGGTTAGGGGGCGCAAATCCACGGGTTAGGGGGCGCAAATTACTTGCCTTGCCCCAGGTGCTGACAACCCACGCTACGCCACTGTATCCAGACATGTAGAATGCTGACATGTTTTAATCTCAGTTTAAACTTCTTGATTTTAATTGTATTTTGAAGACTTTTAAATAGCTGTTTTGTACTTTTTTACTGGCAATTTCATTGTTTTATTTCTTTGTATACCATTTTGAGAGTTTGATATCTTTGGTTTTTGGATTTTTTTGCAATCAAGCAGTACAGTGGTACCTCCGGTTGCGGACAGGATCCATTCCGGAGCTCTGGTCAGATCCTGAGGTTTCCACAACCGGAGGGACTGCTTCTGCGTATGCACGTGTGGTGAAAGCCGGAAAAGTACTTCCAGGTTTGCTGTGTTCACATCCTGAAGGATACACAGCCGGAGGTGTGCGTATCCAGAGGTACCACTGTATATGCATTTTATGAAATACATAATTTGCTATGCTCTTCTTAGAAGGTGCAGCCTTTTCAGAAAGCAGCTTTCTTAAGGCTACCAAAAATATTAAAAATCAGACCTGCCTTAATGTGTGATTGGACGCGGGTGGCGCTGTGGTCTAAACCACTGAGTGTAGGGCTTGCCAATCAGAAGGCTGGCGGTTCGAATCCCTGTGATGGGATGAGCTCCTGTTGCTCGGTCGCAGCTCCTGCCAACCTAGCAGGTCGAAAGCACGTCAAAGTGCAAGTAGATCAATAGGTACAGCTCTGGCGGGAAGGTAAACGGTGTTTCTGTGTGCTGCTCTGGTTTCGTCAGAAGCGGCTTAGTCATGCTGGCCACATGACCAAACGCCGGCTCCCTCGGCCTATAGAGCGAGATGAATGCCTCAAACCCAGAGTTGTCTGTGACTGGACTTAACTGTCAGGGGTCCTTGACCTTTTCCTTTTAAAATGTGTGGTGTGCAGATATTGGAGATTCAAGATTCTGCACTGGGTAGTTACCCTTAAGTTACAAGTACGGAGATTCTGACACAACTTCAGAAAGAACTTTCTGGTGGCAAGAGCTGTCCGACTGTGGAACCGACTTCCTCAAAAAGTGGTGGACTCTCCTTCATTGGAGGTTTTTAAGCAGAGATTGGATGTCCACCTGTCATGGATGCTTTAGCTAAGATTCCTGCATTGCAAGGGATTGGACTAGGTGAGGCTTGGGGTCCCGTCCAACTCTACAATACCATGATTCTAAGGATGTACGAACATAAGAAAAGCCCTGCTGGATCTGGCCAATGGCCCATCTAGTCCAGCATCCTGTTCTCACAGTAAACAGCCAGGTGCCCCATTGGGAAACCCACAAGCAGGATTCGAGCATAAGAGCAGCACATTCCCCTCCTGTAGTCCCAAACAAGTGGTATTCAGAAACTGGTATTACTGTCTCTGACTGTGGAGGCAGAACATAGCCATTATGATGAATAGCTATTGATAGCCTTCTCCTCCATGAATTTGTCCACTCCTCTTTCAAATCCATACAAGCTGGTGGTCATCGCTGCATCCAGTGGGAGGAAGTGAAGAAGTCCTTTCTTTGATCTGTCCTGAATCTCCCAACACTCAGCTTCATTGCATGTCCACAAGTTCCAGTGTTATGAGAGAGGGAGAAAAACTACCCAATACCTCCATGTCATGCACCAACTGGAAGTGGGGGTGGAAGAGGCAATGGGATATTAAGAGCCCAGCCAACACAACAAGAAAAGCTACTGTTGGCTGTTGTGTCATGTGCTTTATCCACAATTTAGTCCCACTTCCCAGTCCAAACCTTCTCAGCCTCTGTTTCATGCAGCTTTTAGTGTGGGCCTTCAGAGGCTGAGAGATGGGATTTTGCTGCCTATCAATTAGGACTTGCAAAAGCACCTCTCCAGAGGTGGGTGCTGAGTGGGGAGAAGGAGTCCTGCTGATCATTTCTCAATTAAGAGGTGATTTGGGGAAAGTTGTCATTCGCCATGAGTGATGACTCCTTCTCTCCCTTTTTCAAACCTCTCCTCCATCGCGCCTGGTGTTCTCTTTAATTACCAGTAGTTTAAGTTATACTTGCAGGCTGCAGGCTCCTTAGGTAGAAATCATCTCCACAACATGACACAACAGCCAACAGCAGCTTTCCTTGCAAACCCCAACAGTTTTGATTCAGAGGTTTCTGCTCGCTGGTGTGCAGCTTATCTAGGAATGGGTCAAGGCTGTCATAACAGGGAAATTCCAAAGTGAACAGGTGCTTGGAGCATTTGGGACTTTTTGGTTTGGAGAAAAAAGCAGTAGGAGGCAACATAATAGAAGTTTGCAAAATTATGCATGACCTGGAGAGAGTGGACATTTCTTCTTTTCTCATAACACTGGAACTCATGGGTATCAAGTGAAGCTGAATGATGGAAGGTTTGGGACAGATAAAATAAAGTCCTTCTCTATGCATAGTTAAACTATGGAACTCACTCCCACAGGAGGCAATGAGGACCACCATCTTGGGTGAGCCAGTCACTGCCTCTCTGCCTAACCTACCTCACAGGGTTATTGTGGGGATTAAATGAGGAGTAGGACCTGGGAGACCTGGGTTCAAATCCCCCACTTGGCCATGAAGCTCAAGGGGTGCAGCCAGTCAATGCCTCTCAGCCTATAACCTACCTTACAGGGTTGTTGTGAGGATAGGATGAAAAGGAGGAGGAGAATCATGTGCACCACATTGAGCAACTCGCTGCAAATGGTGGGATAAAAATAAATAAAGCCACCTCTCTGCCTCTTCCCCAAAGCTGTGATAATAAAGGCCAAGATGCACATACCGAGCCAGTGTTCTCCAGTCAGTTTCCCAAATCCATCCCTGTAAGCTTCCCACCCACGGAAGAAATTCACGGAGCCATCCTCACGCCGCTGGAAGACCTGTAGTGGGAGAAATCAGTGCAGGATTAATAAGAACGAGTGAGAGAAAGTGTGTGTGTGTGTGTTCACTGGGGGGGAGGCGGGGGCGAGCCTCCGTCAGCTTTGTCTCTGCCTCCCCCATTCACAGTCCAGTTTGAAGAGCGATGGTGCCGCTTTATCAGATGAAAGAGTCGAGATGCAAACTAAAAACCCCGTTAAATTGGCTAATTATGTTGGAGTGGTTCAGCAAAAGGGACTCTGAAGAGGCTTCCTGTCAGGATTAATAGGGAGGTTGACACTGAAACCAGAAATGTTATGTTACAGATATGGCGGCTATTAATTTTCTCATTCTAGGCTATCACCCAGGGAACTTTCTTCCAGCCCAAGGGCCGCATTCTCTCCTGGGCAACCTCCTGGGGGCTGCAAGCCAGGCTGGGAGGGAGGCATGGGGCATGAGCAGAGTTCAAGGGCACATTCCAGCCAGGCAAAAGCACTCAAGAAGGATACAAAGCATAGGTAGTATGGAGCCTATAGAAAGAAGAAATGGCTGAGGAGGAGGTAAAGCCTGACCGGAGTCCCAAGGGTTGTATCAAGAGCTCTCCAGGGATGCACTTGGTCCCTGGGACTGAGGTTTCCCAACACTGTTGTAGGGTTGTTGTTTTTAAAGTAATGTGCAAAGCAGACATAAGAATATAAGATGATCCCTCCTGGATTAGTCCAGTGGCCCTTCTAGTCCAGTCTCCTCTTCTCACAATGGCCACTCAGATGCCTGTAGGAAACAAGCAAGCAGGAATTGAGCACAAGCGCCCTCTCCCCTCCTGGGGTCTCCTGCATCTAGTCTTCAGAAGCATGCCTGCAACCTGTGGAGATTAAGCATAGCCATTGCAGGTAGTAGCACAGCCCTCTCCTCGATGCATTTTTCTAATCCTCTTTTAAAGCCATCCAAGTTGGTGGCCATCACTGCATCCTATGGGAGTGAGTTCCATTTTTTAACTATCCTCTGCATGAAGAACTACTGAATTGTATTCTGATTTTGGATTGCCAGCAGATCTCCCCTTAGCCATGTGTGATCTTATGATTCAGTGTTTTATAACTCGCTAAACTTGCTGTTGGGTACATGACCTCCCTTCTGGTGCCCACGGTCTGCTATTTGTGAATGGTGTGCCAAGTGATAGGGAAGCCCTGCTGTGTTGCATTTGAACCACGGCGTCTTATAGGCAAACCCTATATAATGGTGAACGTGAACATTTCAAGCTGGTTTTCATTTCTGGGCAACAAGAGTTTTGATTAAAGATTAAGCAATAACGAACTGTGCATTTACCGGTTCGCCATACCCCCTTCTGCTGTGGTTCTCAAATTAGCCAAGTGAAATGTCCTCCTTTTGGTACTTTTCTTGCTTAATTAAACTTTGATCTATTGGCGGGAGAATCAAGAAAATACCTCCTGTATCTGCTACTCACCATTAATTAAGCGTCCATCCCCTGATTTAATGAAGCAGGGGCACATTTTGACTGGAAGGGCACCAAAAGGAAAGTTTACTTTCAGAACAGCTGAGTTCTCAGATCACTGGATTTTCAGCCGTGACCTAAAAGGCCTTTCAAAGTTGCCCATACAAGTACAATGGCACATCCATTTACTTTCAAGCAGCATTCTGGTGATGGTAACCCTATTTCCACTGGTGATGCCAATATGCCACCATTACCCTCGGGCTAATAATGGTTGGAGGGTTGGAACTGGGGTATTATTTCTAACAGTGGCAGGGAACCCTTTTCTGCTGGGAGGGCCGCATATTTTGGGCAACCTTCCAGGTGCCAGATGTAAAAGCAGGCAGACGTGAACTTTACCTCCATAAATTAAGCTAGTTTCATAGGCACATTGAAAGCTGCTTATACCAAGAGTCAGGTCAATGGTCCATCTATCTCAGAACTGTCTACACTGACTGGCAGCAGCTCTTCTTCTTCATATGTGTTACTTCAAGACTGGATTACTGCCATGTGTTCTATGTGGGGCTTCCCTTGCATTGATCCAAAAGATGGAGTTAGTGCAGAATGCTGCAGCCTGGTTGCTGACAGGACTGAGACATTGTCAGCATATCACACCTGAGCTCAGAGATCTGCACTGGCTGCTGTTTTGCTACCAGGCCAAGTTCAGTGTGTTATTATTATATAAAGCCCTTAACAACTTGGGACCAATTTACCTGCAGATGGTCTTACCTCATTTATGCCCACTTGACCATTTCATTCAGCAGAACTGGCGCTCTTACAGGTGCCACATAATACCCACCCTGCATTTTTAAGTAGTGTGGCAGCAACTCCCTGCCTATTCGTATCAGGCAGCTGGCTTCATTGTATTCTTTTTAGCACTGGCTAAAAACATTTTTGTTTAGACAAAGATGTCCAGATGCTTAGAAAGTTGATGTGGGTTTTAATCCGTTTTCAGTCTATTGTTATTCTCACCCTTCGAAAGTATTATGGTTGTTACTTTTCCTTTCTTGTTTTATCCTTTCCTTAACCTGCTTTGAGATTTCCTCCCCTCCCCCCCTCCCCCATTTTATTTTGTTTACAATCAAGCAGTTATAAATTTTATGGAACAAATAAATAAATACGTGGAAAGGCAGTATTTTGGGTATAGGGATCCCAAACAGTACAAGGCTTTTTAGCTTAAAACCAGCAGTGGGGGAATCCAACTGGCATCAAGGGAAGTTGGGAGGTTCACTCATTCTCATTCCACCCATTACTGCATTCTGTGCTGGACTCAGTTTCCAAACCAAGAAGCAAACAGCTTCTGACCATCTTACTCTCTGTACATTTGTCCAAGCCTCTATTTAAAAACAAAACAAAACAAAAAACCCACCTAAGCCAGGGATCGCCACCATTTCTGTAGTTAGTTTTGCAAGTGTGTGAAATATTTACAGTCAATTGCATTGGATGATAGGGAGTTGTAGTGTTCTGTGGAAGTGTGTGTGGAGGGGGAGGGGAAGAATTATCTCTGACTGATGTCCTCCCTCTCCTGTTTTCTTCCCATGAGCTGCACAAACATCCCCCACCACCAAACCCTTTTGCTATGGATGATTCTTCCTGAACAGATTCGGGCAATTTCATGCTGCATAAACTGCCCATGATTACATTATTGCAGTATCTGGAGGTTGAGCACCACCGCAGCCAGCATATGCTTCAAAATCCTGATGTGTTTCTGTTGCATCACAATGGAACATTGTTAAGGGGCAGCTAGGAACTGGGCTCCCCACAGTCTTAGTCTGGGGTTGTGTGCTAACCTGGACAGACAGGAAAACATGGATGGATTTATTTATTTTTTTTAAGGTGGGGAAAACAACAACAGGATTTTTCTTTTATTTTGCAAGGGCTGTACATGCTTTGTACAAAAAGGTCTCTGGGTCCATCCTCTGCATCCTCAGATGGGGCTAGGAATGTCCCTTTCCTGAAATCCTGGAAAGCTGTTGCCAGTCAGTGTGGACTATACTAAACTTGATGGATGAATGGCCTGACTCAGTATCAGACAGCTTCATGTGTTCCTACTTAATTCAATCAATACTTAAGAACATAAGAAGATCCTCGCAGGATCAGGCCAGTGGTCCATCTAGTCCAGCATCCTGTCCTCACAGTGGCCAACCAGATGCCTATGGGAAACTGACAATCAGAATCCGATCACAAAAGCAGCACCCTCCCCTCCTTAAGTTTCCAGCAACTTGTATTCAGAAAGCTTTGCTGTCTCCAACTATGGAGGCAGAACATATCCATAATAGCTAACAGCTATCAGCAGCCCTCCCCTCCATGATCTTGTCTAACCCTCTTTTAAAAGCATCTAAGTTGATGGCCATCAGTGCCTCTTGCAGGAGCAAGCTCCATAGTTGAACTATGTGCTGCGTGATTTTTCAGAACAATGAGGACTAGAATCTTGTTTATTGTGGCTAGGGGAAGGAGATAGCTCAGTGGTGGAGTGCACCATTTGCATGTAGAGAGCCTCAGAAGAGGCAGATTTAGGGGGGCATGATGGGTTCAGTCGCACAGTGTGCAGAGAGCATCAGGAGCACTGCAGGAAGTAAATTGACACTCGTTCCAGCAACTTTTGCTTGTTGGCCTGCGCAGTCCTTTTCTGTGGCCCCCAGAAGGCTGCTTAGAAGGAAACATGGCCCTTGAGGCTGGAAGAATTGCCGAGCCCTCCATTAGATGCTCCGCCACAGCTCCGACCAACTTTGCAAGCCCTAGTTTGGAGGCTGTGACATGATGCTCACTCGTCAGGCTCGCCTCTGATCCAAGCAGTACTTACCTTCTAGAATTAGAACCCTTAATTTTTATCCCTGCATTGAGCGCTTGAGAAGCTGCCTTCGCTAAGCCCCTTTGAAAGGGGCTTTGGGCCTGAACAGTTTGACGGCTGAAGGACACTTTTGCTGGAAAGGGGCCCAAAGCTGATTGCTAATGGAGAGCTTTTCTTGGCTCCCACATCAGTGGGGCATGGGGAAGGAGGGAAGGTTATGGGAGCAGGAGATAATGCAAGCTCCTTCATTAAGCTGCTTTGACCTCAGGCTGCAAAGTAGGCCAGTTGTCCATGGCACTGATGGAGGAGGGTTTGGAGGGGCTTGAGTTGCATTAGCAGAGAGCTCTCCCTTGCTCTCATTCTCCTCTCTGCAACCGTCCATGTAAAGGCCTGATTACACAAATGCCTTGAGAGATTAGTGGTTCGAACAGCTTTGGTGATAAATGCCTCTTTGCTGATTATCCCCCTTTGTGGAGGTGCAGAGACAGCCATGCATGGACCCCGAAGTGGCGCACAATGCCACAGCCACAGTTCCTTTGCCCCTCAATATGACGTATTATTTTTCCTCCCTCAGAGCTGATTTCTCTGTAGCCATGTGGGCTAGAAACCTGAATCTGAAATCAGGGGAATTTGCCATATCTTTTAATCTTGCCATCAGTACGTCATATAAGAAGGTCTAACAGGATCCAAATATGTCTGGTCACAGCCACGGAGTTCCAAGCAGATTAACACAACCATCAGGAGGAAAAGGGGCTGTGACGTTTTGCTAATAGCTAAGGTGTTGCAGTTGGGTCTGTATCCCTGAGGACTTAGTTTTATTGCTGGATCACAAAGGGAAAGCATTCATAGCTTCAAAGACAAGGGTCAAGAACTCAATACTCAAGTGTTCTATTCCAGGGTCAGAAAAGAAATTGATGTTGTTTGGTAAGGCTGCCAAGCTATGATTGAAAAACCAATGGCTCCTTAGGCAGTTCAGAGACAGGCTGTGCTGGGTAAATCTGGGGAATGGTGGCTGAATACTACTAGGGTATCAGATTCCAATATCATTTTCTTCATAAAAGATGGCTTTACACACAGGTTCATGTCTGCCCACCCTCGGCATGGCCACAAAGAGGAGATCGGAATTTTCTGTTTTAAATTGAACACACTTTAGCATGACATCCCAAACTAACCATAACAGTGGTTAGTCTTAACTATGGTTTGTCAAAAAAACCACAGTTTGAAGTCATCTTGTTCATACAAACCATCATTAAGATTAACCACAGATTATCCATGTTCAGGCATCACAGCAACCAGTCAGTGGTACAAAATGGACACAAAGCTTTTGAAATTCTTGCAAGCTGGGCCAGGCGGTGGTAGGATGCAAGCACCCAAGATCACTGCAACTTGTTTTTGTTTAGCATTGCACCTGGTTGAAGCCACAAGGCGGTTGGCAATAGTACTGTACTTATTGTAGGCAGACTACAAGAATCCTGACTACAGGGCTTACTTCTCTCCTGATTCAACCCCAAAATTTACATGTGTTGGTTTCCTCTCCCCTCCGCCCCGGAAGTGATCAGTTGTGACCTTTCTGAAGGTACTTGCAGTCCATTTGAGCATTCAAGCAATTGGCCTCAATGCCCCCCTCCCCCCGCACTGCCCACAAATCATCCAGAGGGTGACAGCAACAGTTTTAATAACCAGGGACCACTCGAGAGTGCATTGCTTTGATACTGCATTAACTTCACTGGAATAAAGGACTGTCACTTATGCGTCACTGCAAAAGGAGGTGCACATATATTCATATACTGTGCATCTGCTCTTTTATATGCATAGGTCCAGATTTAGACATACCGTAATTGCTATAATTGAAATAGACTGCATTTCACCCTAATGAAGAAGGCTGTGACCAGGTGGCCTCTCTGCCTTCCAGGTGCTCACCATTGATGGACAACCACAAAGGCCCCTCCTGATATCCCCTCTTTGGGTCTGTTAACTTTACAGCCCTTCACAGCCCTTCAAAACAGAGCAGTGTCCTTCAGCCTTCAGTCCCCAGATGTTGCTGGACCACTTCAGCTCCCAGCATCCTCCCAGCAAGTAGAGAGAGAGAGAGAAACATTTTTCAGGCTCTCTCACAGCACTAGAATTTATGGACAGCTGATTCAGGAAGGATAAAAGAAAAGGATTTTTCCACACAGCACTATGGAACTTGCTCCCATAGCAGGCAGCAATGGCCACCAACTTGGATGACTTTAAAAGAGGATTAGACATGGCTATCAAAGATTAATAGCCATGATGACTGTAGCTCCGCCTCTGTGGCTGGAGGTGGTAATGCTTCTGAATAAAAGTTGCTGGAAACCTAAGCAGGGGAGATTGCTCTTGTGCTCAGGTCCTGCTTGCGTGTTTACAATTGGGACACCTGTTTGGGATGACATACGGGCCTTTGTTCTGATCCAGCAGCCAAGTTCTTCTGTTTTTAATTTTGTGGAAAGCTGATCTGGGTACTGTACATCCTCACCCCAGAAGTTACTTATTTGTTTATTTCATAACATTTATACACTGCTTGTTTGGTTTATGGTTTTTTTTTTTTAATATAAAAAAGCCTCAGTCTGCTCTACAAAAGATAAAACAGAAAAATCAATAAAAACATCACACCCATACAAAAGTTAAAATACTAAAACAGATGAAAATCACCTCAGCATTCTAAGCATCTGGCTAGGCTTGTCTAAACAGGGATGTTTTTAGCTGGTGAGTACAGTGAAGGCATCTGCTTGATCTCAATAGGCAGGGAGTTCCAAAGTGCAAGTGCTGCCACACTAATTCACTGAGTTGTAACGGATGTGGAATGGGTATTATGTGGCACCCTTAGTAGTGTCAATTCTGCCAAAGCAGTTGAGTGCGCACATGTTGGGGACATTCCAGATTCAGGTGAAAGAAGATGGTTTTCTCATTGTTAGATTCTATGCAACAGGTATGCAGCAACTTTTTTGTGGAACATTTGAAAAAGCCTGTTCTTGCTTTTTCTTACTAGATTAATTGGGTTGTATCCAGTGCTATTATCCTAGAAAAAGAGGTGCTGGAACTCTCAGTGAACACCTCACTTGGAAGGGCATATTTTAAAAGTTTAACAATCCTTTACTACATCCTTTACTACATATTTTGAGACTTTAAAAGTCTGCTGGGGTTCTCTCAACAAAGAGTATGGGCCTTAAACTTGGATCTTGGCATCCAGGAATTCTCATTTTCTCTCTCTTTTGCACCAGTAAATATTAGCCAGTCAGTCCATATGCCAATGTTTGTCAAGTTCAATGTACTGATGGGCTTAACATACGAGGTAAATAGAACTAACTCTCTTCCCTGCTTTGCTGCCTGGGGGCAATTCTCACTCGCTGCAGGCAAGTAGCTATTTCAGAGCCTCAAAGAATCATGAACGTTCTGTACATATTTTTTTGTTGTTACACATCTCCCCTTCTCTTTTCACTTGGCTTTCAAGCTGCAGGTGAATTGTGTAAGTTTTTTGACCAGTAACTAGAGCTTTTAGAGTATCATTGAAACAAGAGTTGGGGTAAAAATACAAGTCAAAACCAAAACAGCAAACATAAATGGCCATGTCTGGGGGGATATTGCAACCCACTAGTTAAACACTAGTGTCACTTCTGAAAAAGGAAGGAAGGAAGGAAGGAAGGAAGGAAGGAAGGAAGGAAGGAAGGAAGGAAAGGTGTCATGACAGTGCAGTCAAACAGAATTGACTCAGAGGGTCAAAGGAGCAAAACCTAAGTTTGTCTTAACATGTTAGTGATGTGTAAGAGGTTCTGTCAGAAGCCTACCTTGATTTATTGTACAAGAAGAAAATTCTCTCTCCTTCACTCATGAGGTTCTGGCTATCCTCAAAAGTCCATGTTGGGACTGAGAGAGCTGGATTGGAATTGATCATCTGAGGAGCATAATGTAGAATCATAGAATTGCAGAGTTGGAAGGAGGACCCAAGGGTCATCTAGTCCAGCCCACTGCAATGTAGGAATCACAGCTAAATAATCCCTGGCAGACGACTACTCAACCTATGTTTAAAGACTTCAGATGAAGAAGCTAAAAAAATGAATTTCAAAAGGGACAAATGTAAGGATCTGCACTTAGGCAGGAAGAAGCAGCTGCACAAATATAAGATGGGTGACACCTGGCTTACTAGCAGTACATGTGAAAAGGATTTAAGGGTCTTGGTAGACCATGAATCAACTGTATGATGCATCAGCAAAAAGGTGCTGGTACTCACCATGAAGTTGTTACAGCAAGTGCCACACATTTAACCAGTGCTTTACATCTAGGACTGGGACGCAGGTGGCGCTGTGAGTTAAAGCCTCAGCGCCTAGGGCTTGCTGATCGAAAGGTCGGCGGTTCGAATCCCTGCGGCGGGGTGCGCTCCCGCTGCTCGGTCCCAGCGCCTGCCAACCTAGCAGTTCGAAAGCACCTCCGGGTGCAAGTAGATAAATAGGGACCGCTTACCAGCGGGAAGGTAAACGGCGTTTCCGTGTGCGGCTCTGGCTCTGGCTCTGGCCAGAGCAGCGATGTCACGCTGGCCACGTGACCCGGAAGTGTCTCCGGACAGCGCTGGCCCCTGGCCTCTTAAGTGAGATGGGCGCACAACCCCAGAGTCTGTCAAGACTGGCCCGTACGGGCAGGGGTACCTTTACCTTTACCTTTACATCTAGGAAAATGGTGTCGGTATTGCGGAGGATGTTGACAAGCTGGAATATATGCAATGGAGGGCAACCAAGATGATCAGGGGGCTGGGAACCAAGCCTTACGAGGAACAGCTGAAGGAGCTGGGTATGTTTAGCATGGAGAAAAGAAGATCTGAAGGGTTGTCACATGGAAAACTGAGCAAGCTTGTTTTCTGATGCTCCAGAGGGTAGGACCTGAACCAAAGGATTAAAATCCCATGAAAGGAGATTCTGATTACCATATTTTTTGCTCTATAAGACTCACTTTTCCCCTCCTATAAAGTAAGGGGAAATGTGTGTGCGTCTTATGGAGCGAATGCAGGCTGCGCAGCTATCCCAGAAGCCAGAACAAGAAGAGAGATTGCTGCTTTCACTGCGCAGCGATCCCTCTTGCTGTTCTGACTTCTGGGATTCAGAATATTTTTTTTTCTTGCTTTCCTCCTCCAAAAACTAGGTGCGTCTTGTGGTCTGGTGCGTCTTATAGAGCGAAAAATATGGTAAACATTACAAAGGAGTTTCTGACGGTAAGTGCTGTTGGACATTGGTGGCTCTCCTTCATTGGAGGTATCCAAACAGAGATTGGATGGTCATCTGTCAAGGATTCTTTAGCTGTGATCCCTGCATTGCAAAGGTTGGACTAGATTATCCTTTGGATCTCTCCCAACTCTACAATTCTATGATTCTATGGTCAAACACACTGGGACCCTGCCAGAGAAGGGCAGGAAATAAATTTGATGATGATGAAGAAGAACAATGGGATAAGTGAAGGCTATTGTGGAATGCTCCAAAGGTGTGGACAAAGAGTTTCTGCAGGATATGGAAGAGGACAGCAAACCAATGCAGGGATTTGAAATAGGATATTTATGATTATAGGTGGGAACAATTTTGGCAATGAACTATTTGATATTGCCATGACCAAGGAAGACTAAGAAGCAACAATGCAGCAGAAGGCAAGCAGAGTTCTAAAAGATGTAGAGGAGATGGGTTTTTGCAAAAGTGTGTAATTTATGTAAGAAGTTCACACACAATGGTCACAACAGGACCAAATGAGATGGAACAGACCTTGGCTTGAGTGCCATCGAGACCAAAATGGAGCATAATTTGCAGCTTGTCCTACCATAAGTCTGAAGCCCCGAAATGCATTTATCTGGGCCCTCTTTCGCATCTTTGCCCTGCGTGGTCCGGCTGATGCTCAAGGTCTGGATTTAGCCATGACATGTCTAGCATGCTGACAGACTTGTTGAGGCATTTTGCTGCCAGCGTGTTGCCTTGATGTTAAAACTATTTTCTCCTCAAAGCTGAGAGGATCCTGCTGACTGGGCTGGCTTTAAATAGGCACATAAGTATTGGAGTTATCATCTCCCACTGCCCTTTGAGAAGTCGCTGTTTCAGTCCTTGGAGCACTTTTGAAGCTGTGAGAAGGTACGGAGAAAGGTGGCCTTTCTTAACCTTTTCATGAGTGACTCCATCCTTTTCTCCTTCAACTCTTTTTCTCCAACCCAGATAGCAGTGAGGGGGAAACAGGGATGAGGTTGCCATTTAATTTTAATGATTTTATTAAGGTTATGTTATTACAATTCATTGTCAAAACTATTATATATGAAACATTCTTGTTTCCTAAGAAGAAAAAGAATGAAATATAAAGGGGAAAGAAAAAAGGAAGTGTATAAGGAGGGGAAGAGATCAGGGGGTTTTTCCCAGCCAGAACTCGCCAGAACTGTTCCAGCATCTCTCAAGTGGGCAATACTGCCATTATAAGAGAACAAGGGAGGTGTTCATAGTGAGTTCCCGCACCTCTTTTTCTTGAAAAATAGCACTGGAAGGGATAATAGAACAAACAACAAGAATTCTATAGTGTTGTGAATAAATTAAAGGGGGGAAATATATAATCATTTACACTGGCATTCCAGAAATGTAAGAATAAGGCCCAACACAGCTTAATAAATTTGCTTTCTTGATTATTATGTATTGCATTTTCATTATACAGTATTGTTATGAGGGGGTGTGGCAGACTCCCCATAGTCTCTACATTCAGTGGAGTGGCAGAATCTGAGCAAAATCATTTAGCAAGAGCTGGGAATAACATCAGCAAACTTCTTCATGACGCCAGCTTGGTAATGCCTTGCTGGGGGTGGGTCATTGAAGAAACGATGGCACTGATAGCCAGCTGTCAGCCCTCAATGGAAGTCATCAACCAGGCAGAAGGCTCTGCCAGTCACAGAAGGAAGTTGCCAGGGTAACAAGGGAGGTGATGTCACCACAGGAAGGGAGGGTGTCCTTTTACAACTGATGATCTGGGAGCAGGGGTTTCTGGGAAGAAGGAGCAGGAAGTGGGCAGAACTCTATGCAGGGACTGAAGGGCAGCAAACTAAAGGGCTGGGCTGGAGCAGGCCACTAACAGAGAGACGCGGGGATGGGGCTTAAGGTGCCTCTAAATCCAGTGCTGCGCTGCTTGGAAGGACAACCCCTCTTGGGATCTCTCTCTCTCTCTCTCTCTCTCTCTAACTCAGGTGTAAATATGTGCGAATAAACCATATTTCTAAGACACTGCAGTCTCCGTTGTGCCTGATTTTTCCCAAGTAAATGCAAACCCTGGTTAATTTCCAAGAACCTTGAAATCTCTTGCTGCCACACAGTAGAGGTTGGGGTGGCCGGTAACAATATGTAAGTTTTATAATTAAGACAGGTTTACCAGGTTTTCCTTAACTGGTCAGATATGGCAAGAGGGTCTTTATGTTTCTACTTTGGGGCAATACACTGTTTTGCTGTTGTTAGCGGTGTAGTAGTCAGCTGGAAATAAGTACTAATTACTTTAGATTGAAGCATCAACAGGAGAGTTATTTTAAGGTTTCTCAGGAGACATTGTCGTTTAATTTGAAAAAGCATGTGGCAGGGGGGAAATGGCTGCCTTCGCTAATTACAAGTGCATCAGAAAAACCAGTTCCTCTTGAGCATCATATCATTTGTCAGAAGGGGAAAGTCTAAAAACATCTGAAGTTGCTTTATACCGAGTGAGACCAATGAACTCAGTCCTGTATGGGTGGACTGGCAGCAACTCACCAGGAATGCAGACATGAATCTTTCCCCTGGCCTACCTGGAGATGCCACTGGGGATTAAGCTTGGGACCTTCTGCATGTAAAGCAGATGCTTTACTACTAAGCTACCACCTGTCCCCTAAAAATAAAGTAAGATTCTAGTCCTCATGGTTCTGAATAAAAGGCTGAATTAAATAAGAACACAGGTCCATCAGGAGTGCTGTTGTCTGCACTCACTGGCCACAGCTCTCCAGGGTTTCGGGCAGCCCTAGCTGGAAATGTTAATAATAATAATAATAATAATAATAATAATAATAATAAATTTATTTATACCCTGTCCAACTGGCTGGATTTCCCCAGCCACTCTGGGCGGCTCCCAACAGAATATTTAAAATACAATACAATGTTGGGGATTGAACCCAGGACCTGCTCTACTCCTGAGTTACTGTGGTCACACAGATTGAATCTCAGGTGCTCCTTTTTGCATGTGGCGCAATGTGGATTTATGTGGCTTGTGCCATTCCTTGAATCCATACAAAGCTTGCATCCAATTTGTGCTCAGTTTATTTGTCAGAGAAGGAAACCAGCAAGCCCTCAAGAAGCTGCATGAATCTCCTTCCTCAGCATGTCATGGGCTTCGCTGGCAACCTGAGCTGTAGATGAAGAAATTATATGATCTCATCCAAAGGGATTTATAGAGCAGCATGAGCAATTTAACCTATGTCCTGGCTCCCAGTAGGCTTTCAGAAACTGTGGAGTGGGGAGCATGTTGACACAGTGTGAGAGACACAACCTGTTTATATCCTGATCTAGTTCAGACAAATTGATTTGACTGTCCTGGAGTAAGCATGGGTTAAAAAAGAGAAAATAGCCACACATTTATCAGAGCAGTTCCACAAGCAGGGCTACTGGAGTAATTGTATTTGGTTCAAATTTAAAGACTTAATTTGCTAATTTGCAATATGTGAGCCAGTGTGATGTAGTGGTTAAAGTGGCAGATTAGGGCCTAGGACCCAGGTTTGAATCCCCACTTGGCCATGAAGCTCATTTGAGTGACCCCGGGCCAGTCTCTCAGCCTAAGCTACCTCACAGGGTTTTTGTGGGGATTAAATAAGGAGGGCGGAGAACCATGTATGCCTCTTTGAGATCCTTGGAAAAGAATGTGGGATAGAAATACAATAAATAAACACAGTTATTGATCAGCATCCACAGTTAAATTTTGCAACACACTTCTCTGGCCAAATATTGTGTACAAAAATGCATATAATAGGGTAAAGTGTGCATAAATGTGTGGAGAGTAGTCGTAGATATAGCACACCCAAGTGCATTTTGTTGTAACGTGTGTGGATTCAAATGAAGGTACAAATAAATAAATGTACAAATATACATATAAATAAATAAATGTTAAATAAATAAATAGCTATTTTTAATAGCTAGCTAGCTAGCTGTGTGTGTGCATAAAAATGTATGTTTTGGGGAAAATCCAAACTTGGCAGCAGGGCAGTTGGGAAAATGAGAAAGCGAGAAAAACAAAAACTGACATCCTCATGCGTAAGTTTCCTTCCTTTTTAGTTTTTCTTGAAGAGCTCCAGAGCTTTCAAAACCCACCTTTCAATTCCTCCATCACACACTGATGTCTGCTCATTTGGGCATTTACCTCACAGAATTGCCTTAGTGAAACTCAGGTTTCCCGCCTTAAAAAATATATATTAAGAAAATAGCTTTAAAGCTTTTAAGAACTACATCGCCAATCACTATCTGCTCATAGGATCCCATTTCGTTTCCCTCACAGAATTGCTCTTCCTACATGTTCCTGAAGATCTGGGTTCAGTTTCTCACCATTTTTTGTTTTTAAAAGAGCATCAGGGTGTGCAACAATTGCAGGCAAAATTTGAACATGCATAATTTCCCCCTCCAGTAGAGAGAGGGATTTCTGGTATTTAAGTAACTGCTAAACACAGAGAGAAGCTCTGACAGGCAAACAATACAGCTGGTCACCAACAGGGACTGTCCCTCTTTTGGACACAAAACTGCAGCCCTCTCCCCTCATCCATAAGGACCTAATTCTTGCTCTCAGCTGAAGCTGGAGTTCCCTAGGCCCCATCATCCATTCCTTCACACAGCTCTCTGATTCCTTAAGCCATGGACTTAAAGAGACACTGGGTAATTTGCTTTTTTGGAAAGGTGCCATTCACAGCCAAGCAACCACCTTTTCTAACTCATGTCCTCATTTTCTAGGGTAACAAAGGGCCTACAGGTTATATAACTGCAACTATCAGGATTATCAAGTCAGCTTTGTATACTTGGATCTTTTTTATGTTGACTTTCTCCAGTTTCACCTTCTTAGAAACAGAGGTGAGGCCTGGCTTGGCCTGGCCTAGTCTGACCGATGAGGGATTCCCTTAGTCCTCTCACAAAGCACCAGCATGTTGACTCTGCACAAACAACTTGCTGCCTTATTTATTGGCACTTATGGACTACTTGTCTTCCTACAGATATAAAAATGTAAGGCTGCCAACGTGCAGCCCCCAGTGGAGGAGTTGTAGTGCCACATCACAATTCTGGATTTGCGTGAAGTTGGTGGGCAGGGGAGTAAAAGAGGAGGCAAGTTTTTAAATGGTGGTTTTAAACAACAGCATGGGTTTAAATAAAGCTGTTTAATGTGGTATCGTAGTGCTTTAAATGTATGGTGTCAATGTGATCTTAAGTCAGAGTCACTTTCAAGATGATCTATGGCCTGGAAACCAAACATTATGAGGAACAGTTGAGGGAGTTGGGTATGTTTAGAGGAGACGAAGCGGAGATAGGACAGTCATTTTCAAATATCTAAGCTAAAGGGCTTTCACATGGAAGATGGAACAAGCTTGTTTTCTCCTGCTCCAAAGGCCAGAACCCGAACCAATGGTTTCAAGTTACAAGAAAGGAGATTCTGAATAAACATCAGGAAGAACTTCCTGGTAGTAGGAGCTGTTCAAGAGTGGAATGGTCTCCCTTGGGAGGTTGTGGACTCTCCTTCCTTGGAGATTTTTAAGCAGAGGTTGGGTGGCCACCTATCATAGAAGCTTTAGTGGAGATTCCTGCCTTGCAGGGGGTTGGACTAGATGACCCTGAGAGTGCCTTCCAACTCTACAATTCCATGATTCTATGAAATGCAAAGTGAACAAAATTTATCCCTATCCCTATCTGGCAGGAGGAAAGACAGCAAAACAAAAATGTTATGTTGTTTATTCAGATAAGCCAAACTATCCCAGGCTTTATTTTCTCACCTCGGGGTAACCTGGCTGTCCGTAATATCATGCCCATGTGATTTTACCACACACCAGGTGCAGAAGGTGTGATAAAATGGTTTGCTTCTCTGGCAGCTCTTAATTTTACAATCCACTCTCATTTTCAACCCAAACGCTTCCATCGCCACTAGCCACAGTGTTGATGGCAGAGATTGTGTCTGCAAGTCAAGAAAAATGGATGGGTCCCAAGTGACACCCTCTGCTTCTCCTCTTAACTAACGAGCTGCGATTGAGTCCCCAAACAATTTGTTCCGACAGGTCTTTTGCTCCTGACCAGTGTCTATAATAGATGTGTGCGAGATTGGCTTGAGCAGAGCAGGGAGGATATTATTCACATCCCTCATTTCCTCATGAAAAGGGTGCTGGGCAAATCGTACATGATGTTTTGTCAGGGATCTGGATTGGAGGAGCCACCATGAATCAGGCCTCTGACCTGGCGATCGTAGTGTATGCTTGTAGACATCTGCCAAGCTGTCACCAGCATCACACTGTCTCCTGGCCCTGATTTCAGTAGAAAGACATATGCAGATGGCTCTGTCATGTCACCATGGCTACTGAAGTGTAGGTGGGTTCAGGCATAACCTAAAGACCAGATTTCAGCTCAAAGGGATTTATTGTAGCAACAGGAACAAGACTGACAGGGCCCAGTATATATATCTTAAGACAGCTCAGGCGAGATACAAACTCCACCTGTGATAGGTTGCCTTAATGCTGCAATTAGGGAATCACAACACTGGCCTATCTCAGCAGGGATTGGTTGCCTGCCAGCTATTAACAATGTTATTGGAGGGTTTTAGACTCCTCTCTGTCTTTTGTTATGCAGATGGTTCCTGAGCTCCTAGGCCTGTATTGCATGGATACAGCCTAGCTTTGGTCTACAGTGCCTGGATACATAACAGCTTCTTAACTGCCCACCTTCCCTGTAGGCCCCAGTAAACAAAATATGATCCCTCACTCAGTTTTCACTATGCAATCATTTAATATGTAGAGTTGGAAAAGGTTCAGAAAAGGGCGAGCAAAATGATCAAGGAGATGGAGTGCCTCTCTGATGAGGAAAAGTTGCAGCGCTGGGGACTTTTTAGAGGAAAGACGTTAGAGGTGGCATGATAGAACTTTATAAAATTATGCATGGCATGGAGAAAGAGCAGAGATAAAATTCTTCCTCTGGAAACTGGAAGATTCAGGACAGATAAAAGGAAGAAATTCTACATGCAACGGAACACTCCCACAGGAGGCAGTGATGGCCACGAACTTGGATAGCTCTAGACAAATTCATGGAGAATAATTTTATCAGTCTTTATTAGCCAGAATGACTTGTACCTCCACTGTTGGAGGCAGCATGTCTCTGAATGCTGAGTGCTGGGAATCACAAGGGGGAAGAATGCTGTTGTGTTCAGGTCCTGCATGCAGGCTACTCACGGGTCTCTGATATTGCTGACACACACAATGTCTCTTTATGCATGGTGCATGAAAATAAAAAGAGCCAGAGGCCCAGCTATCCCAGCATCTTGTTCTCACAATGGCCAACCTCTGAGAAACCTGCAAGAGAACCTGAGTTGCAATAGCAACTCTCCCCTCTTATGCTTCCCAGTTATTGGTATTCAGAAGCAAGGGAGGGAGAAATCAAAATAGCTGTGTTGGATTAGGTATGTGCCATTTAGTCCAGCATCCACTTCTCACAGGGGCCAACAAGGTGCCTCAATGGAAGAAAGTGTGCAAGCAGGACCCAAGCACAACAGCACTCTCCCCTCCTGTAGCTTCCAGCAACTGGTATACAGAAACATTGCTGCCTCTAACATTTGAACATGCCCATTATGGGTAGTAGCAGCAATGCTCCTTCCATGGCTGTGTGTACAGTGGACACTCGGGTTGCGGACGTGATCTGTGCAGGATGCACGTTCGCAATCCGCAGCTGTGAGTCTGCGCACGGACGGGTTGCAATTCAGCGCTTCTGCGCATGTGCGACCGCTGAAACGTGGAAGTAACCTATTCTGGTACTTCCAGGTTTCGGCAGTCAATAACCCGAAAAAATGCAACCTGAAGCGTCTGTAACCCGAGGTATGACTGTATTCCTTGTACACCGTTTTGAAATCTGAAGAGTGCCAACCTGACTGTTTGACAAGAGTGATTTTTCTACCACTTCTTAAAGCCAGTTCTCAGTAGCTTCCTGTCTGTAGGTATCTCCTACTTCAGCTAACTTTCTGACTTCTCGGATGAAGCTGCTCTTGTCACAATTTGTGATTTTTCTGCTCCTGTCTCGTTGCCTCACTGTTTTGGCATTTCTTCAGCCTCGTTCATTAATTTCTCCAGGCTGGCGTTGTTGACACAAACTAGCCCCCAATCTAGCATCTTTGCCATAGACATGAATTGCTGTGATGACCCCAGCGCTCTCTGGGAAGGTCACATCTATGACTCTCCTCCCAGAGGGGAAACTTGTTAAATTTCTGCCAATGACTTCATCTTGCCTTTAGAAAATGGCAGGTCAGGAGATGGAATTGTGTGTTAAGAGCCACTGATAAACCTTCAGTCACTCTGTTGTGTCTTAAGTTCAAACACCCTTAGGGCACATGCCCTGAAACCACTTCATGTGGATCAGTTACTTCTTAATATCACTTAGCCACCCTGTTATGTTCCTGGGTACTTCTGCCGATTAACTCTTTAGCCCAGCTGAAAGTTTTGCTTTCTTGCCATTTGCTGAAAGTGGAATGAAAACCCCACTACTTCATTATCCAGGACTGATTATCTAGTTCTGAACTTTTAAGAAATCAACCTTTTAGTTTGGCAGCACCCATGGTTTGGAACTCCCTGCCTATTAACATCAGGCATGCACCTTTGCTGTACATTTTTCTGCACCTGCTAAAAACGTATTTGTTCTAACAATCCTGTCCAGACATGTAGAAGCTGATGTGTTTAAATCTAGTTTTAACTTAAACTGTTGGTTTTAATAGTATTTTGATTTTTTTAACATTCATGTTTTCAATTTTTTATGATCATTTTAATGTTTGTTTGCAAACCACATAGAGGTTCTACCTACAATCAAGTGGCACATATTTTGGAAGGGCTCAGAGGTTGAGCACGTGCTTTGCATGGAGAATTCCCAATGCAATTTTCCAGGTAAGGTTGGGAGTGTCCCCTGCCTGAAGCCCTGGGGTTGGTTTGGGGAGAGTCAGTGTAGACAATACTGGGGTAGATGGACCAACGTTTTGACTCGATATGAGGCATCACTTCCTATGTTTTTATTTCAATCAGCTCCTTATTCAGAACCATGAGGATTAGGACCTTAATTCTAGGGAAGGGCTGTACCTCAAGGACAGAACCATGTTCAATCTCCAAGTACAGCTGTTGGTAAAATAGAGCCAGATGAATCAGTTGTCTGAATCCAAGTCTAAAGCACCTTCATATGTACACAGGTGCTGTGCAGGAAATAAGCCAGAGCACTCTCCAAGGCTGGGCTCTTCTTTCTGGGAAACCACATTTCTCCCCTGAGCTCAAAATGCAAGACAGAGCCATGGGCAAAATGAGGGTATGGTCTTGCTTATAAGAGTGTTGTGGGTTCCTAATGAACTGTGAGAGTCTTTCTCCATGCACAGCTCTGCCCCCACCTTCTCGGCTATCTGCTTGTCACACCAAGCCGCAATGAAATCTAGAAACTAATTTTATGCCTAGAGATAAACAAACAGAACATCTAACCATGCTGGCATACAGACCATCAAGTTTAGTACACAAACGCTGCTTTTTATGTGTGCTCCATTAATAATAAAGTCGGCATTATCGCAATATTTTGCATTTACTCTTGTATAGATTTATTTCCCATCTGCTCCTCTCCAGAAATGAGTTTATTTTACATCAGCATGATAATGCCAGGGAAGGTTTGTTTTATGTATATCATTTCAGAACCCCAAAACATAGAACCAAGTACAGTGATAACAAATGCCGTTTGTTCTTTGTTAAGTCCTACCTACTAAAAAAATAAAAATCAAAATCTCATTCCATCTGTGTCTTCCCCAAAATGTTATTGTTGAATCCAACTAAGTTCTAGTTAGAGTAGACCCAGTGAAATTAATTACAGTGGAATCCAACTCCCTTCAGCCCCAGCCAACATAGCCAACAATCCAGGTTGATGGAAGTTGTTGGCAACATTTATTCACAGCACACATTTAAAGCATTATGATACCACTTGAGACAGCTGTGCCTTCTCCAAATAATTCTGGGAGCTATAGTTCATTAAGGGTGCTGAGAGTTGTTAGGAGACTCCCTTTTCCCCTCACAGAGCTACAATTTCTAGGGTAGTTTAACAATGTGTGAGGGAGAAAGGGGGTTTCCAAACAACTCAGCACTCTTAATGAACTACAGCTCCCAGAATTCCTTGGGGGAAGCCATGACAGTTTAAAGTGCCATCACTGCACTTTAAATGTATGGCATGAATGTGGCTGTCATCTAGCAACAACTGGAAAGGCACAGCATCCTGGTCCCAGCCACAGGGTGCTGAAAGTCTGGAAGCTGAGCTGCTATCCCATTTCCAGCTTAAACCAAAACTGTGCTGATCAGATGCTGTTAAATTGTCCATATCTGAAAGCACCCTCAGCATTTGCCCTGGCACTGACTGGCCCTGTGCTCTTGCTGCAGTGAAGCCCACGGTGCCTCCATGCCCAGAAGGCCCTGCCCATCAACCCACAAAGGATGCCAGCTTCTCTTGTGTCCTCCATAAGCTCCCAGAATCTGTTCCCCATCATTGCCTCTCTGCTTCAACCTTGACAGAAGGTCACATGCTTTGACCAGCTAAGCCAAGGGGTCTATTACTCAAACCAATGTGTCAAAGAGACTTAAACAAGCAACAGACCCTTACCGTCCACCCACCGCCATCCGTCGTCATGTCGCAGTAAACCTGGAAGCCTTCAGGGTAGTGAGTGGGGAAGACAGAAAAAACACCGTCCTCTTGTTGTCCGCTTGCATAGATGTCAAAGCAGTCCCGAGGCCGAGAGCCTGCAGTGAAGTGTGGGGCAGAAGTGAGTTGGGGGGAAGAGAAACAAGAGAGGTCTAATTAATAGACTAAATTACAACATCACTGTTTGAGCCCTTGGCTGTGGACTCTCGCCTATTCCAACTGGTTGCTGTCACTAAAAGAGACTTTGTTCTGTTTTCCTTCTAAGCTCTGGGCAAGTGGAGTTCTGGCAGAACTCTTGTTTCATAGAATCATAAAATTATAGAGTTGGAAGGGACCCAAACAGCCATCTAGTTCAACCCCCTGCAATACAGTTTCTCTCTCTCTGATTTTTAGGGGGTTGATTCGTGCAGAAACAAAGCAGTATGCTACATCTGGGACTGTGTGTTTTTTTGCTCAGAAGAATCATAGCTGTGTGGTAGAGCATCTGCTTTGCATGCAATTGTTCCCAGATTCAACCCCTGATGTCTCCAGATAGGGCTGGGAAAGACCCCCTGCCTGAAACAGTAGAGAGCTGCTGCCAGTCAGTGTGTAGAGACAATACTGAGCCACATGGATCAATGAGCTGACTCACTACAAAAAACGCAAAATGCAGTTCTATCTTACCACTGAGTGCTCACTTGTGCATTTGGGGCTGAATACCCACAATTCCCTGTGAAGAGGGACTGATTGCTAAACCAGTCTGGGAATTTTAGCTCTGTGAAAGCAGTTGGGGATCACCTAACAACTCTCAGCACCTTAACAAGCTACAGTTCCCAGGATTCTTTGGGGGAAGCTATGGCTGTTTAAGTGGCATGAAACTGCTTTAAATGTGAAGTGCAGATGGGGCCCAGGATACATATTTTACATTCTCTAACTTCTTATTTGTGGTTGGTGGAGTGTGAATAAATTACATTCATAATTGCCCCAAGAAGGAGAAGAGAAGGAAGCAGATCTCCTACCGTTGGAGCATCCTTTTGGCCGGGCACTCCGAGCTGGAGCCTTCTGGAGGTCAGCTTTGAGCCGAGGTCGGACCGCACTGCGGTCCTTCTGCAAGGTGTCCAGGATGTCGCTGACAGAGCTCACTAGTCTCGCCATGTTGGTCTGGCTCTCTGAGAGCAGCTGTGTGGAAAAAATCCAAACTCGTTATGACTCAGTTCAGGGGGTTTGCCAACACACCATCCGCAGGCACCAACCTGTCCACTACTAGCTTTAGGACAGCCTGCGAAAGGTCTCAACCAGGGCCAGCCCCAAGACATTATATTTTATATTTTCCTTTATTTCATAAAATTTGTACACCACTTGATTGTAAAAAAAACAACAAAAAACTTCTAAGAGGTTTATGAACGATAGAACAGTAAAATCAATAAAAAAAAAACTACAACCCTATTTTAAAACATGAAAAAGTTAAACTACTAAAATAGATTCAAATTACTTCAAGTATCTGGGTAGGCTTGTCTAAACAGGAATGTTTTTAGCAGGTGAAGGTGCCTTTTTGATCTCAATAGGCAGGGAGTTCCAAAGTGCAGGTGCTGCCACACTAAGTGATCAAGTTCTTACAAATGCAGAATAGGTATTATGTGGCACTTGCAGTAGTGCCAGTTTTGCTGCATGAGGCAAGCCAGACAATGGTACCATCACCACCCTGTCCATGCATCCTGACTAGGTGAGATCCCCTATGATCTTAGACACAACCTCTGAATAATGTCTTTTTTTGCTTGGTGCTTTTAAAAGCACTGCTCCAGAGTTCAATGGGACTTATGAATGCTTTCCTAGCTGCAAGCCTTACTGAGTTCAAAGGGATTTGCAGCCCAATCCTACTAAGCGAGGCTTTGCTCTGTTCTACAGCTCCCTCCTCTAAACTGTCCCTTTAACTTCCTGCCCCCATACTCAGGTACTTTCCTTCCCTCAGCGGCTGTTCCTTCCAGCCTCTGCAGTTCTATGATGCTCTGATTCTAATACTGATTTCCATTCTGCCCTATATTTGTTACACGCAGGACCATTTCGATTCTGCCACAGTTCATCTTCCACCCAAAACCACATTATTAATCTCAGTTGTCCGCTGAGGCAAAATTATATAACTTACATAACTTATGTAAATAAGATTCCTCTTCCATTATGGCACCCGATTCATTTCAGTCATTTATGAACTAAAAACAATAACAACAGTGAATACTGATTCCACTCACTGGATTGATTTCTCTTTGGGGCATGGTGGTGAATAAGCCAGCATCTGCAATTCCCAGCCCCATTTCCAGTTTTGCCAGAATCTTCCGACATCCCTAATGGCTCCTTCCTTCCTTCTCTCTCTCCCTCTCTCTCTCCCCGCCCCCCCAAACAGTCTGCCTTTATTAAATTTATATAAGAGAGTTAACATTCAAAAATTAAAGCACAAGATGCTTTTCATTTACGTTGAGAAGGGAAATGTGTCAAGGGAACTGCATTGCATCTTTGCTTTTTATGATATGGAAGAAATACAAATTTAATAACTAATGATTTCTCATCGCCCGTTGGTTTGTCTGGGAGCTAAAGTTGCTGAGCTAATAGGAAAGGTTGCAGATTTTTGCTCTGGCCATTTCTAAAATTAGACTAAGGCAGCCACAGTGACCGAAAGCAATCTTGTCATTTCTGTCAAAGTATCAATTGGGTTTTATTTTACTCTAACTCTTCTTCTTCTTCTTCTTCTTCTTCTTCTTCTTCTTCTTCTTCTTCTTCTTCTTCTTCTTTTGTATATAGCACTTTTGGGTATTAATGGTGGTTCATTACATTAGTCCCAATGCTAAGATTTTTTTAATGTAGTGTTTATTTTAGAGTTCAAAACCGTAAGTGGTTTAGGCCCCATAGGTATATCCCTACAGACTCTCCTGGGTGTTAAGATCAGCAGAGGAAAGACATTTTCGTAGTTTCACCTTCCTTAGAAGTTTAGGGTAGTGGCAGGCCTGGAAGAGGACATTCCATTGTGGAAGTCCTTAAGTTGTGAAGTTTCCTCTCTACAGAAGTGGCTCTGGCTTCTTCACTATGCAGCTTCTGGCAAATGCTGAAGTCGCACCTCTTTACCCTGACCTATTCCTGAGACTGTAATCGGTTTTTAATCATTTTTAATTCTAAATTGTTGTAACTTGCCCTGGGACCCTGCTGGTAAAGGATGGGTAATACATTTAATGCTAATGCTAATAATAGTGTGCTGGGGTGTGTGTGTGGAATTTTTTAATATATACATATTGCATTGCTCATTATTGTTTTAGACAAGCCTACCCAGATACGTAGAATGTTTACATGTGTCTTAATACATTTTTAGCTTAGTTCTGTTTTTAATTATTATGTGAATGTTTACAGCAGTTTAAACTGCTTTTAATGTTTTATTCTTTTTGTAAAGTATTCTGAAGGTGGTTTTTTTTAAATAAAACAATGCCATGGTAAATGAATCATATGGGGAAGAAAACATTATCATTATCATTATTGTTATTCCTATGTTAATATCCCAACTTTCCTTCAAGAAGCTCAAGGTAGCATATACAGTTCCTCCCTTTTCCTATTTTATCCTCACAACAACTCTGTGAGGTAGGTTAAGCTGAAATACAGTAATTGGCCCAAGGTCATCCACTGAGCTTCTTGGCTGACTGGGGATTTGAACCCTGGTCCCTCCCAGGTCCTAGCCCAACACTACAGCATACTGGTTCTCAATATCATGAGTATGCAACATAATAGTCTGAAATAATTCCCCCCCCCTCCTTTCACAGTGGACCTAGTAATGTATATGGTAACATTTTAAACAAATGCTATCTGGGCCCCCATTGTGGAAGCTTTATCTTATTGAGCTGCAAATTGATTGCATTTCTCTGCCAAAACATCGAGAGTTTTATGTTGCATTCTGCTGTGTTTGTTGATGCTTTTAATGATCATGTATTTTATTCCCTTTGCCCTGTAGACTTGCCCAGGGAACACTGTTGATGGGCAGCTATGTAAATCTTGTCATAAAACAACAAAAATGCAGTTGAAAATTGGGCTGCTATAGGTGATCAACTCTTCAAAGCTGACTTCAGCTGCAGTGCATGGGGTGGCAGGCTGTGCTCTGCGTAATGGCTTATTGCTTGTACACATGCATTTGTGTTTGCACATATGCTAGAGGCAAGGAGCATTTGCCCATTAATCTTCCTTAAGGGTGGGGAGCTTTTTCTGACTGGTGATTCAGATCTCTATTACCCGCAACCCTGGAGAGCCTAGCTGCTATCAGGTGATACTGAGCTTTGATGCCCCAACTGCCAGGACTTCAAAGCATGGTGAGGAACTGTTTGAAAGCCCTTTTGCAAACAGCCTCACACTACTATTCAAACTTCTGAAAATCAGGGGTCTAAAGAGCTGTTTGCAAATGGCTTTCAAACAGCCCTACACTGTGCTTTGACTATATGAGCCTTCTCCTAGCAGGGGAACAGGTAAACTGAGCAGAACTGAAACTTCTGCTCACCAGGTTCAGTCCTTGTAGATGCAGGGGTCTCCTTTGCCAAGGGAATATAATATTGAAGCAGACCCCAGCAGGATTGAACCTAATTCTCCCACCCATCAGTGATGTCAGAGGGTTGACAGGTGGGCCATGGATTGGGAGAAATGACTTTGTGGGCCAACTTGAACTCCCAGGCAGGGAGGCTAGAGGCTTCCCACCCTAGCAGTACTTGAAGATATGACTTCTGGAGACCTAGGGGAGGCCGCTGAGCTCCACATAAGGACAACTGTAGCAACTCAAACGAAAAAATGTTAACAAGGCATGCCCAAAACACCAAAGCCAGGCCCAGAAAATAAAAGTAATGGACATATCATGGCATGGACTAAGAACCTAGAAGCTGAGATATCAGAGGAGTAATCAGACTTGCTTTGTTGTTCTTCCCATGTAGGACACTTTGCCTGGGATCCTGCGTTGTCTGAGGAAACTACTGCTGTCTTCATACTCTGATGACTGGACCTTGTAGTGACCAGGGATTTCCCTCCAACCAGGTCATCACTATTCTGACCTTCACCCGCTAGGAGCCAGAAACTGTGGCATGAGACTTATGTCCTTTACATTAGCTGCAGGTTTGCTTTCCATGGTGCTGAAATCATTCCACTGTGGTTTTGCATACCGGCAGAACTATCCAAGGTCCTAAACCTTCCCTACACCAGAAAAGCACCAGCAAATCGCCTTACCCCTGTGCCCTCCTGACCAAGTTGTTGCTTTCCTGGGATGACTAATCACTGGTAAACAAGAACAGCACATGGAAAATATTAAATAACAATTAACACTTAGATGCACTCAGGGAACCTTTTCGTCTTGGGGGGTCAGAGGTTTATCTGCCACTGGCCCCTATGGGCCAAGTTTAACAGACGGGCAGGGCAGCCTACCTGTCAGTCATCATCAAGGAATGAACCAGCAAAGCAGTACCCAGCAGGATCGTACACTTTATTCATAAGCTGATGAGCAGAAAGTTAGGTTCTGCTGGCTGTGGGGGTCAGCTGATGGGCAGTTGGATGTGCTTAGGGGGGAAATGGCCTTGCAGACCCCTTGCAGAGCCAAGATTGGCCCACTGGCCACAGATTCCCTAGCCATGGACTAAGGTGGTGCCATTTCATTGTTAGTGTGCTGCCAAAGCTTCCTGTGGCTGTAGGGGGGGTATGTGTATTGCATGGGGGCTCACAATACTCACAACAGCATTAAAAACAACATTGCAATCGCTATACATAGTATCAAATCCAGTAGCATATAATTAAAGCAAACAATAACTAATTCATCAAAGTAATTGAAACAATTCAGTGAGGCTTGCTGAACTCTTGAGTTCAAAAAATAAGGATCCCTTGGCAGAAGTGATGGGTGGTTTTTAAAAGCAGATTTTCCAACATCACAATTTTCCATTAAACACCCTACATGGGGGTGGAGGGGGGGTGGGGGTGAAAATGCAAACAGCTTTTCTCCTTGCTCGCACCTTTTATCAGACTTCTCCATAAGAGTCAGCAGTTCTTATCTAATATACAGTGATGATTCATTGAGGAATTGCCTTACTTCAGCAAGAAACAGGTGCAAAACCAGGAGGGTTTATAAAGGTTTTTACAAGGATGTGATGATGATGTCTTACCTAACTGAAGATGCAGGCGAAGAGGAGGATTTAGAACTACAGGGAACTGGTTCACACTGAATCAGGCCATTGGTCTATCAAACTCAGTACTGTCCACACTGACTAGCAGTGGCTCTCCAGGGCTTCTGGCAGAGAGTCTCTCCCTGACCTACCTGGCAATACCATTGGGGATTGAAACTGGGGCCTTCTGCATGCAACGCAGGTGCTCTGTCACTGCGCCTTCACTCCTAAGAATATAGGAAGCTCAATATTGTCCACACTAACTGCAGTGGCTCTCCAGGATTCCAGACAGGTGTCCTTCTGGACCTACCTGGAGATGTTGGGGACTGAAGGGACCTCTTGCGTGCAAAGCATGTGCTTTTCCTGAACATAAGACGAGCCCTGCAGGATCAGGCCAATGACCCACCTAGTCCAGCATCCTGTTCTTCCTCAGTGGCCAACCAGATACCAACTATAGGAAACCTAAACACAAAAGCACCCTTCCTTCCTTCCTTCCTTCCTTCCTTCCTTCCTTCCTTCCTTCCTTCCTTCCTGCAGTTTCCAGCAATTAGTATTCAGAAGCATTAATGGCTTCCAAATATGGAGGTAGATCACAGACACGTTCAGAGGCATCCCTGTCGCTCTAGCCCAGTCTCAAGGTTTATGGGGCTGAACCCCTTCCCCCTGCCCAGACAATTAAACCTCACTTGAATGCAGAGTTGAAATGGTCAGCCATTTTGTTTCCAGGTGATGCACTTTCCCTTTCACTACAGGGATGTAATGGCTGTTCTTTCCACCACCCCCTCTAACCTTGCCTTAGGCATCAGCACTGAATTTGCAGAAGCCTCCTTTGATGACTTCAATCAAAATGCAACAGAGTTCACTGAGGTAAGCCAACATCCTCAGGGCTCACCAGCATTTAGCTACCTGTCTGGCAAATGAGCTCTCAAACGCTACGTGCAAAACATGCACAGACTCCCCTCCCCTGCCTTCTGTAACCTTTCCAGTTTTCCTCCTATGGAAAGCTGTGGCTGCAACTTTCCTCCTCCTCCTAATTAATTAATTAGATTTTTATACCAACCTCTATCCATAGATCTCAGGGCAGTTCTGTGGCATCCCAGACCAGTGTTGCGGTTGTAAATTTGGAAGTGCATAAACTCATTGTGAGAGCCCCTATACAGCCATATCAGCAAGGAAAGTCTATCAGGGGCAAAGGGGCACATTCCCTTTGGGGCAACCTTCTGGGGGCCACATGCCTGTGGTGGGTGGGGTCAGAGCCAAAAGTGGGCTGAGCAATTTGGCTGGTAGCTTAGTTTCTACCCTAACAATTATCTTCTATATGTTTTTGGCTTTTTGTATTTAACCGGTGGTGTTTTAACTTGTATAAGCTGCCTTGAGTCTTGGTCTCGGAAAAAGGTGGGATATAAGTAAATATTGTTGCATGCCACCCCAATCTCTGAGCGGTGCGAGATTCCAGGGGTTCCAGGCACTTACCCAGGGTCCGGTGTCCTCGGAATGAGGGACAGCAGAGACGGTGGTGTCACAGAATCACAGAATCGTAGAGTTGGAAGGGACCACGAGGATCATCTAGTCCCACCACCTGTAATTCAGGAATCTTTTTGCCCAAACATGGGACTCGAACCCACAACCCTGAGATTAAGAGTCTTATGCTCTACCAACTGAGCTATCTCAGGTTGACAATGTGTTATATGGTTTATTTACATCTATATACTGTACAACCTGAGCCTGTGTTGGAGGGGCTCACAGGATTCACCCGCCCCCAATTCGGTCTTGCTTCTCCCATGGCCTCAGCACTGGATTCCAGCAGAGATCAGGCCTAGCTCTTTCTCTCATCTGCCCAGCCTGCCTTCAGCTTCTAGCTTCTAGCTCACACAACTCTGGCCTTTGTCTTTCTAACTGCCAGACAGTTTCTAACTACCCTGCCCATTTGTCTTCTGGCACAGAGCCACCAAGAGTCACCAAGAAACTTGCCTGGCTACTCCAGCAATTGAATCCTTATTGTATCCAGGAATTAGAAGAGACTGTATACAGGTACACAGCCTACCTCCCCAATTCACAACACTATAATAAATGCAACCACCACCACAACAACACATCCTTATCTATCCTCCATCCAGACAAGTAGGAGTCTTGAGCAAAGTTCACGGACACATCCCAGGCAGGCAGAAACCCTCAAGAAGGATGCAAAGCAGGACTGGTAAGGGCTGCAATCCTGGAAAAAGTTCTGAGAGCTAGGCAGTTAGCTAGAGAGCTATAGGGCAGCATCCAGCCCCCAATCCTGAGGGTCCCCATCCTAGTCACAGCTCTGAGAAGAGTTCAGAAATTCAGACCACTGTGTGATTCATTACAGCCAGTGTGATACAGTGGCCAGAGTGTCCTACTAGGACCTGGGAAACCAGGGTTCAAATTTGCATTCCCCCATGAAGCTTGCTGGGTGACTTTGGGCAAGTCCCCTGCCTCTCAGTTTAAAATATCCCATAGGGTTGTCATGAGGCTGAGAACTATGTAAGTCAACTTGAGCTCCTTGGAGAAAAAGGTGGGATACAATAAAGAGATTATAAGTAAATGCTTATACATGCATGTATCAAAAAGGAGCAGCACACAGAATGAACAAGTCCTTTGCATCGGGAGTAAGCGCCATTGAACTCAGCGGCTGGTTCCATGGGGACTGGCAGGGAGCCCAACAGTAGGTGGTTCCTGTGCCAATGACAGGTAGAGCCACACCCTGATTGGTTGTATGCATGAAGATGGTCAGGTAGGGGGTGGCTAAGGGCAGACTAAGGTTGGTGGGGCAGCAACCTCTATATGACCTAATCTCCACCACTTGCAACCACGACTGTTTTTATAGAGGCTATGGAATGCTTCCTCTTGCCTTCTTCCATTCTTTCTGTAAGAAAAACACACTTCCTGAAAACCTGTTAAGAGAGTTAGCGTCCTGTAAACCAGGGAGCCTGGGTAAGTAATGGTGTATATTCAGGGGGAGATAGAAAATGTTTTGACATCTGTTTCTAAAATAATAATTAAAAAACCAAAAGTTTGTGCTGCACCTAACTGCAACAGAACTTAACATTTTCCATATAATTTGATTTTGGTTTTTTACATGGATGGAAGTGACTTAAAAATATTTTAAAACCCTCCAATCCAGAGGACAGTCTGCAGTTCATGAAAATCTCTGGTCAGCTACTATTTTATTTATTTAAACTGAAATGATGTTTTTTTAAAAGAGACTCCACATTTTTAATTGATTGAGAGCCAAGGGGTCAGCAGCAATGGAACACAGGAAGCTGCCTTATCCTGAGTCAGGCCGTTGGTTCTTCCAATTCAGTACTGTCAACACTGGCTGACAGTGATTCTCCAGGGTTTCAAGCAGGAGTTCTTCCAAAAACTAACCTTTCCCCTGAAATTAAAGATGCTAGACCTCTGACTATGACCCTTCAAATGGCTTTAACTTGTTCCTGGGACACAAGCCAAAAGTTATTGGGGATGGGGGGGGCACACTGCAGTTCTGCTAGCTGCCTGTCCATAACATATGAAAATCATCTCAATCTATATCGGTCCCTAACTTATTCTTTGCATGACTTGTGTATTTACGGGGCAAGTGTTCACAGGAACTAGCCTCTTGCCCCTCCACTCCCATCCATCACCTGTATGAGACGGCCTTGCTCATTCTGCAGAGCGTTCAGCTCCTGCCCCATGGTGCTGTGCCCTTTCTTCAGACCGTCACAGTCTGCCCTCAGCTGGGTGGCATGGCTGAGAACTTTGGACACCTCATCCGACAGGCCCACCAGCAACGCCCTCTCCTGCCCCTTTGATGACTTTGTCTCGGCATCAAGATCTGTCACAGCCCTCAGGACAGATGACTGGAGGCCCTCCAGGCGGGTGAAACCGGTGCCCTGGTCCGGGCAATTGGGGTCGATGAATATGTTGACACGAGAGCCATCAGCTTTCTCGATGGTGACCAAGGCGTTGGCTTCATCGGGATTGGTGCTGATGATGGGTGGGGATTCCGTGACGGGCGTGTGGTAGTGGTTCATGAAGAGGATGGCGCCAGTGACAGTGACGGCGAGGAGAACCGCCACAGACAGGAGGACGGTGCAGAGGATATAACCGCAGCTCATTCTCTAGAAAACGGAAGCAGAGAGAAGGTTATGGCCACTTTGTGGGCCAACATAGCAATGGCAAGGGATGGGTAGGGATGGGAAGTGAGGGGAGAGAAAGTCAGTTCATGTCAGGGACCAGAAGCTGGGTTCCTCTTCATTTTATTTATTTTTTTCAACAATCTGTTGTTTTTAAATTATATGGCTACTAGCCACTGTGAATATGCTCTTCCTCCATGATTGGAAACCACAGGAGGGGAGAGGGTTCTTGTGGTCAGGTCCTACCGTTGGGCTTCCCATTCAAGCAACTGGTCAGCCACTGTTAGAAGAGGATGCTGTATTAGGTGGGCCATTGGTCTGATCCCGTGGGACTTTCGAATATTCTTACTCCATATCTTGTTCACTCTCTCACCATCCATTTACAGGATGCAGGGACAGCCACCAACTTCAATAGCTTTTGAAATAGGTTAGACAAATTTATGGAGGTTATCAACAGCTACCATTCATGATGGCTATGTTATCTCTCCTCTGTCAGAGGCAGTATGCTGGGAATCACAAGTGCAGTGAGTTGCTGCTGCACTTAGGACTTGCTTATGGGCTTCCCACACGGTTGGGCTCTGTGAGAAGAGGATGCTGGACTAGATGACCAGCAAGCTCTTCTTGTGTTCTTATATTACCATTTGATAGGGTTCTTTTTAATCTCAAATGGGTTCACAAAAAGAATAAAACAATGAAATTATGAGTTTGAAATAGTTAAAAACAACTGTTTAAAGCATTAAGAAAAATAATTAAGATGATAAGCTGGCAACCACATCGAAGCACATATCAATGTTCTCTGTGCCTAAGCAGAAATGTTTTTAGGAGGCACAGTGAAGACACCTGCCAAATATCAATTGGCAGGGAATTCCAAGGTGTTGGTGCTTCATGAGGTGATGGAGGCAAGGACTGTGAACCTGAAGGAAAAGCTGATGCAAGGCTAACTCCAGAGGCATTGCTACCAGATGAATCTGTGGGGCCAATACCCCCCCCCCAGCCAGAGGATCTGCCTTCCTCTGACTGTGACGACCCCACTGTGCAAAACCCTGGGAGATCTGAGCCCCCCTCAAATGACATCAGAGTCTCATCTCCCTCCCATTTAGGGTATGCTGCAGAGGTGTGGTAGTCTGTGGACACAGCAGGTCAAAAGCCCATTACTTTTTCTGCAGATGGGTCCCAGCAGGGTCCGTTGTCTCCAGCATCCTAGAACTGCCCCATCAGCATGAAAGGAAAGCTCCTTAGTCACTATGGAGACCAATCAGAGTGAAAGGAGGTAGGGCAGCCACTGAGGATGTTCTCCTAGGGTCCCTCTGGAGAAGATACACTGGAAGGACACCAAGGAGTTGTTGTTCTGTCTGCTCCAAAGCTAAGCCAGAGGCGTAGTTGGGGGGGGGGGCAGAGGAGTGGGGCACATCATGGGGGTGGCACTTACCGTAGGCTGGGGCCTGCAGCGGGCCCGAGCCACACATCTCTCTTGGGAGTGACACAGTGGCTCAGGCGCCTGCAGGCTCGGTGTTGCCCAAAACAGCAGCGCAGGGCTTGCGTCTGCCCATCGCCTACCCCTCAGCTGCCCTACAGCTGAGGCAGAGGCGGTGGGTAGGCTCTTTGGAGGCTCTGGACAGCGTGCCCTGCCCTGGCTCGCCCCACCGCTGGGTAGCTTGCTACACCACTGCTGACAGCACAAGGGGGCTTCCGTTTCAATAGAATGGGGTACAAGTTCTGTTATATATGCTCAAGGAGAACACAACCTAAGTCACTCCAAAAAAGGATGCTGGAGCATTCCAAATCATTTGACCATGTATGTGAACAGACAATAGTATATCTAGCTGAAGGGCAACACAGATAGATTGGCACTGAGTGTTGCGGTGCACCCTTAATTAGAATTATTGCATGATTATAAGTTTATTGTCTAATGGCTGTGACTGTCATGAAAGGACCCTGTGCCTCTGAACTGGCCACTACACCACTGGTTAGCTGCAATGCTCCCCTCCCCCCAAGCCCACTGATATCCCCCAGGATATCTCAACACACTGGGATTTCAGAAAGTTTCTCCTTTGCTTAAGCAATCCTTACTCCGTTGCCCAAGGGTCGTGTTGAAGGGCACTTTCAAAATAAGAATATAAGCACTTGCTGAGTGCCTTTCAAGGGTACAAAAAGTACTCGAGATATATAGCCTCAATAAACCTTCGTAACAGCCGATATGTCCCCGTACTGTAGTTGCCAATATGTGTGTGTGTGTGTGTGTGTGTGTGTGTGTTGAAGCTGGAGGAAAATAATAGCTTGTCTAAAGTAGGGTTGTCACCTTTGGTTGGGCAAAAGGACAGGTCGGGGGTGGTGGGAACAGGGGGGGGGGACAAAATTACTTTACCTGGTGCAGAAATGACTTCAAAGCAATCCATTACAATCCGCCGCCCCCCTACTCTCCACCAGAGCCTTGCAAAAACCCTGCCATGCTCTCTGACCCACCCTATTCACTCTGTCTGCAAAAAACTACTGCACTGGACCTGGCCCCTCTAAACCCACTCTCCGACCCACCCACAACCACCCCTGCTAGCACAAAACCTGAGACTCCACCATAGAAGGCCTGCGCACTGCAACTCCCCCCTCCCCCTGCAACCCATCCTCTGCCCGTGCAAAAAATCTCTCTCAAATTCCTCCTCTCAGCTCCATCCCACCCTCTGCCCATGTCCCTCTGGCTCTCACTCTCGCTACCCTCCTCATGGACCCACCCTTTCCTGCACAAACTCTTTGCTCAGTCTCTCGTTCTCCTCCTCCCACTGGACCAACCCTCTACCACGCAGTTGGAGGAGGAGGAGTCCAGACTGCTTGAAGTCCAAACAGGACAGGGGCCACTTTTCTCCAAAAAAAAGAAAAAAAGAATGATCATGCTTTTCTAGGGACAGGTGGCATTGCAACCCTAGAGTCATCTAGAGAGCTTGTGGCCAACAGCAGATTTCAAACAAGGGCCTTCTGGCTTGTGTTTGTAGCTGTTGTGATTGACCACCTCAGTTTGCATTGGAAAGAATATTTTGAACCAAGTACAGAAGCGGGAGGTAGGTTAGACTGAGAGACAGGGACTGTGACCCAAGGTTGCCCAGTGAGCTTCATGACTGATTTAAACCACTGTCTGACATTCACAGACCAACACTCTAACCACTATACCACACTGCTCCAGGTTAATTAAGGTTATTAATTATTTAATATACTTATTCCATAAATTTATACACCACTTGATTCTGTTTTCTTTTGATGTTTAAAAACACACGCACACTCAAATCAGTTATTCTTAGCATAAATGTGGTGCTGTATCCAATGTTTCTCCTACTCAGAGTAATAATGGGCATGACTATAGTAAATCCATTAATGTCAATAGGTCTACTCTGATGAGAACTTAGTTGGATGCATCTATTTCATATTATTATTATTATTATTATTATTATTATTATTATTATTATTATTTCCTGTAATTCACCTTCCCTATCCTAAGATACCTGGCTGATCATACAGAGCGGGGGTTGTTCTCTGAAGGTGAACAGATAAATGTTCACTCCTCGGAGACATCTTTCTACCAGGTAGTTAGTTAGACAGAAGGGCGCAGTTGATATACGGCTCACTTGGGTGCCTGCTCTATGAAATAATAACGACGGAGGGGTCACGGAACAGATGCGCTTCTGTGGTTGGATTCGTTTTTATTTAGTGCGACAATAAGCAGTCCCCGCTTCCAGCAGGGCCAAATGGCGAGACCTGGTTCCGGTCAGGAATTCCTTCCACCGTGACTCTGGAGTCACCCCAGCGCCTCGCCTACCGAAGAGGTTCACGGACCTCATGACTCTTTAATGAGTCTGGCGGTTTGCAGTGAGAAAACATCTCATTGCTGCATGAATCATGAATCTCTTTCGTTAATAAAAAAGCAAGGAGATGGGACACGGAGAGAGGGGAGGTGAAGGCAGGGGCAGTGTTTTTAGAGCAGGGAGTCTTATTTGGAAATGGCCCAGGGCACCAATTCCTTTTCAGAGCCACACTCTCCGAGGTGTGCGGTTGATTCTGCAAAGTTTGCAGCAATAGGATGCTGGTTGGGGATAACTCTGACCTTTGGGACCTTGTAATGTCTCATCACTAATAATAATGCCCCCCCCCCCAAAAAAAAACCCAGCCTGCCTGGAGCATTTTTGCACTTCTCCCCCTAAAGTTTCCATTTTCTTTTAATAATAAATGCTACAAATGAACAGACAGATCATGGTGAAAACTCACGCAGAATCCAAAAGATGAGAGTGGTTTCTGATGCCAGTCCCACTCAAGAGTAAACCTGCTGAAATTTATGGATCTAAATTAGCCATTTCTGATAACTCCAGTGGGTCTACTCTGAGCAGGACTAGCATTGGATGCAACCCATTATTTCCAGTGCAATTTCACATGTGCTTGTTCACAAGTCCATCATGTTTCTACAAAGATTTTTGTGGAAGATGGAGTTCGTGCAGAATGCTGCAGCATGACTGCTGACAGGAGTGAAGCTGTGTGAGCATATAACACTTGTACTCAGAGATCTGCACTGGTTGCCTATCTGCTACTAGGCCAAGTTCAATGTGTTTGCCTGTGAGATCTCGCCTTACCCAATATCTGCTTAATAATAATAATAATAATAATAATAATAATAATAATAATAATTTATTATTAACACCCTGCCCACTCTGGGCGGCTTCCAACCGAATATTAAAAACAATACAGCCTCAAACATTAAAAACGTTCCTAAACAGGGCCGCCTTCAGTTGTCTTTTAAAAGTAAAATAGTTGCTTATTGCCTTGACATCGGTGGAGGGCCTTCCACAGGGCAGGCACCACTACTGAGAAGGCTCTCTGCCTGGTTCCCTGTAACCTCACTTCTTGCAGCGAGGGAACCGCCAGAAGGCCCTTGGCACTGGACCTCAGTGTCTGGGCTGGATGATGGGGGTGGAGACACTCCTTCAGGTATACAGGACCGAGGCCGTTTAGGGCTTTAAAGGTCAGCACCAACACTTTGAATTGTGCTCGGAAACGTACTGGGAGCCAATGCAGATCTCTCAGGACCGGTGTTATGTGGTCCCGGTGGCCACTCCCAGTGATCAGTCTAGCTGCTGCATTCTGGATTACTTGTAGTTTCCGGGTCACCTTCAAAGGTAGCCCCACGTAGAGCGCATTGTCCAATTGTCCAAGCAGGAGATAACTAGAGCATGCACCACTCTGGCGAGACAGTCTGTGGGCAGATAGGGTCTCAGACTGCATACCAGATGGAGCTGGTAGACAGCTGCCCAGAAGTAACCTGCGCCTCCATGGACAGCTGTGAGTCCAAAATGACTCAGGCTGCGTACCTGGTCCTTCAGGGGCACAGTTATCCCATTCAGGATCAGGGAGTCCTTCACAGCAGCCCACCCCCTGTTCCCCAAGAACAGTACTTTTGTCTTGCCAGATTCAACCTCAATCCGTTAGTCGCCATCCATCCTCCAACCGCCTCCAGACACTCACACAGGACCTTCACAGCTTTCACTGGTTCTGATTTAAAAGAGAGGTAGAGCTGCGTATCATCCACATATTGATGAACACCCAGCCCAAACCCCCTGATGATCTCTCTCAGTGGCTTCATGTAGATATTAAAAAGCATGGGGGAGAGGATGGAACCCTGAGGCACCCCACAAGTGAGAGCCCAGGGGTCTGAACACTCATCCCCCACCACCACTTTCTGAACACGTCCCAGGAGAAAGGAGCAGAACCACTGTATAACAGTGCTCCCAGCCCCTCAAGACAGTCCAGAAGGATGTTATGGTCGATGGTCTCAAAAGCCACTGAGAGATGCAGCAGAACTAGGAAACATCTCTCACCTTTGTCCCTAGCCCACCAGAGATCATCGACCAGCACGACCAAGACAGTTTCAGTCCCATGGTGAGGTCTGAATCCCGACTGGAAGGGATCCAAATGGTCCGCATTCTCCAGGCGTGCTTGGAGTTGTTCAGCAACCACCCACTCAATCACCTTGCCCAAGAATGGAAGATTTGAGACTGGGCAATAGTTGGCCATATTGGCCAGATCTAAAGATGTTTTTTTAAGAAGCGGTTTAATGACCGCCTCTTTCAGCGGGAAGGCTCCCTCGCAGAGGAAAGCATTCAGCACCCCTCGGAGCCCATTGCCCAGCCCTTCCCGGCTTGCTTTTATCAGCCAGGATGGACAAGGATCAAGGAGACAAGTGGTTGGTTTCACTCGTCCAAGCAGCCTGTCCACATCCTTGGAGGTAACAGGTTGAAACTGATCCCATTTAGCAGGACTAGACAGAACTCCGGCACTCTCCTGCCCCGGCCCTGCTCTCACGGTGGAGTCTACCTCCTTCCAAATCTGAGCGACTTTATCTGCAAAAAAACTTTGCAAAAGCATTGCAGGAGATCTTGGGGTCCCTACCAGGCCCCGATGACTGCTTTGTTTTGTAGACCTGGCAATGTTACAGGTGCCACATAATACCAGTTCTGCATTTGGAAGAAATTGATCCTTCAGTTTGACAGCACCTACACCTTGGAACTCCCTGCCTATTCACTTCAGGCAGATGCCTTCGTTGTACTTTTTAAAGCACCTGCTAAAAATGTTATTGTTTAGACATGCCTAACCAGACATGTAGAATGCTGGTCTATATTTTTATTTAATTTTAGTTTATTTCTAATTTTGTTTCTTAGAATGTTTTAAATAGTTGCTTTTAATTGTTTTTTTACCAATAATTTTATTGTTTTATTCTCTTTGAAAACCTGTGTGTGTGTGTGTGTGTGTGTGTGTGTAAGAAAAAAACAAGCAATGTATAAATTTATAGAATGAATAAATAAGTTAAACCAGTTTACAGTACTTGTGAGATTCTCTTAACCCATATATACCCATTCCACGAGGGCTACTAACCATGATTTATCAAAGAGGTATCAAAGGCTACTCGCCATGATGGCTGTGTTCTGCCTGCACAGTTGGAGGCAGCAGTGCTTCTGAATGCCAGTGCTTCTGAATGAGAGGGCTCATGCACTCAAATCCTGCTTGCAGGTTTCCCACAGGCATTAGCCATCAGGAGAACAGGATTCTGCACCAGATGGGCCCCCTTTGGCCTAATTCAGCAGGCTTTCTTCCATTCTTATGTTCTTATGTCCGCTGTGATCTGCAGAACTGGATCATGATATAACCCAGATTGAGCACCTCGGAGGGAGCCGGACCAGAGGTTTGTATCTGCAATGAGCTGATGCTTGAACACCAGTGTGCAATTTTGTAGTGGTTACTTTGGATGCCGGAGAAACAGAAAGAAGCTTAGCAGAGCAGGCTAGTGTACTAAAGCTTGCTGGACTCTGGGGGCCTGTCCTGATTTTGCCTTTGCTGGATGCTGCATCTATTTCTTCCACTTATTTTCAACCACTTATTACAAAGGCCTCCTAAGTCTCCAGTGCTGCGCTCCATGAGCACAATCCTCTTAAATCACACTCCTTTGTTCACTTGCTTCTTATGGAGACTCCTGATGATGCCTTGTCAAACTGTTGTGCTCTGGTGTAGAAATTTGGTGGTGGTGGGATGTTCTCTTGATGTTTTTCAGGGCTGATCTGCTATAATCTTCTTCTTTTTTGGGGGGTGGGGGCATGTGCAATACAATCCAGTTGCATCACCAACCCGTCCAGTAAAGCCAGCCCAAGAGGTGGGGAATCTCTTTAGGCCCGAGGGCCACATTCCCTCCTGGGCAGCCTTCCAGGGGCCATATGCCAGTGGTGGGCAGGGCCAGAGGAAAAGGTGGGCAGAGAAAGAAATGGAAAATTTACCTTTGTACAGTAGGCTGGCTTCTACATTCACAAAGCCCTCTCTATCCTCCATCCAGTCAACCATGTGGCATTATCAGAGTTTAAGGTCATATTCCAACCAATCAAAAAACACTCAAGCAGATCGAAAAGGAAGGCCAGTGAGGGGTGTGGCCTAGGGATAGTCCCAAGGCAGCCTACTTGGGGAGGCAGCATCCAGCCCCCAGGTCTCAGGTTCTGCATCTCAGCCTGAGGCCAAGATGGTGCCTCCCATTATTCCATACACAAAAGCTAAACAAATAGGCAGTTGAGTCGCCCTTTGGGACTCTAGCATACATGAGTTGAGGGCAACAGCAGGTTAGCTTAAAGGGTTACAGAGCAGGTCACACAGCACACTCTGCTGCCTGACCAACAGCAATGACAAGGCCGGCCCTTACATTCACTGCAGACTAGCCAAGTGCTGTTGAGGCTTTCTTTCTCTGTGTCGAATGTGGCTGAGGGATTGTCCTCTGAAGAGCCTTCCTTATTTGCCTCTAGGTCAGTTTCTGTTCACACAGCAATGGCTGGGGAGAGGGGTGTTAGTTTCTTTCAACTACATTTTACTTTTCAACTTTCTTTTCCTAGCAAAATCACCTTCTTCTGCTATAAAAATGAAAAGCAGAACGATAATGCAAGGAAACCAGGAGGCCCGTAACTTGTCCACCCCTCCCTGCATAACAAATCATTTCACAAATGCAACACCTTCTCTTTCTTTCAGGGCTTACCCAAAACACCCTCCCTCAAATCAGGCAAACTCAGGAGAAAGGAGACCTGTGAGCTGTACTGCTTACGTTGGCTTAAGTGGATATTGATTGATTTTACTTTTTAATCTTATATGAAGCTCCTGAGAGAGTGTTTTTTGGGCTGAGTATGAAAGAAGCAGGTATGAGTAATATATAAATGAAAGGCAAACAAATATAAGGGGTTTTGGAGAGGGAGGTTTATAGAGGGTTGTATCCAACAATAGTCCTATTAAGCACAGACCCATTGAAATGAATGGGCATTATTTTTAACAGGTCAACTCTGAGTAGAACTTATTTGAATACAACCCATATCTTATCATGGTCTTCCTTTAGCACCATTATGCCTTATGGAAATATACTGAACTTGTCCCATACGATTAGCCAATATAGTGTCCTATAGGTGCTTTGGACTACAATTCCCATCATCCCTTGCCATGCTATCGGGGATGATGGGAGCTGTAAGTCACATCCACACCATACATTTAAAGCACATGGATTCCCCCAAAGAATCCTGGGAATTGTAGTTTAAGGGGTCTGGGAACTGTAGAACTGTGAGGTGGTAAACTACAGTTCCCAGGTTCTTTGGAGGAAACCACAGAACTTCAATATGCATTCAATATATGCCATCAATGTGACCACAGTCAACATATACCCCACTGGTGAGGGGTATCAGAGAATCCTGATGAAACAAAAAATGTGTCCAGGAACTGCCAATGCTCACTTATTCACCCTGTGTCCAGACCAGAATTCAGTCCAGTGAATTCACCATTGGCTATTGCTGCTGCTTTCAGTCTCCAAATGATATGTAACTATGTTTTTCTGCAGGTGCATTGCATTTCCTTTGTATTGAGGGAGTGGAACAGTGTAATGACATGTGTCCCTTACATGGTTAATTACATAAGTTACATAAGTTGCAGCTTAGGCCCAGGCTTTCTGAAGGACACTGTCCTCCCATATGAACCAGCCCTGGCTCTGAGATATTTTGGGGCAGTGGTGTAGCGTGGGTTGTCAGCACCCGGGGCAAGGCAAGTAATTTGCGCCCCCTAACCCTGGATTTGCGCCCCCTAACCCTATCCCTAACCCTAACCCCCAGATGTTGCGCCCGGTGTGGCCGGCCCCCCCTGCACCCCCACGCTACGCCACTGTTTTGGGGAGGCCCTTCTCTCCGTCCTGCCACCCTCACAGGTAGGCTTGGTGCGGACACGGGAGAAGGCCTTCTTGGTGGCTGCCCCAAGCTTTAGAACTCCCTCCCTGGAGAAGCTAGACTGGCTCTCTCCTTTATGCCCTTCTGCCAGCAGGTGAAGACTGTTTTATTCCAACAAGTATTTTGGGGGCTGACTGTTTTTTGTGCTTTTAATGGTGCTGTGCCGTTCTTATTATCTGTATTTCTAGATTTGGTTGTTGGCTTTTTAAATGTTTTAATTCTATTAGAATATAAGCACTTTTTAGCAATTAACTTTTATACATTTTGAGCTTTTTGTATTTTATCTGTGTTGTTTTAAATTGTATAAACTGCCTTGAGTCCCAGTCTGTGAAAAGGTGGAATATTGATGATGATGGTAACGTGAGCTCGCCACTGTGGACAATGGGACAAATAACATAGTTCTGGGCAGAGGGTGAACTGCTGTAGAACAGAAACAGCGCTGCCTGCACTGAAAAAGAAGGCAGAGCAGAAAACAATGCCTTATCACACCCCTACCAGTGTCTACCACTGCCATACACTGAGACCAGTGTGGTATAGTGCTTAAGAGTGTTGGACTAGTACCTGGTAGACCAGGGTTAAAAAAACCCCTTGGCCATGAAGCTCACTGGGTGACCTGGGGCAAGTCATTGCCTCTCAACCTAACCTACCTCACAGGGTTGTTGTTGGGGTTAAATGAGCAAGGGGACCATGTACGCCACTTTGAACTCATTGGAGGAAAAAGTAGTATAAAAATCAGTCAATAACCATTGGCTTTCTTTGCTGCCTCACCCCACAAGGAGGCTCAGCTCTCTCCCTGTGGTTGCATTCATTTCCTTACTCCATTCCTGCCAACTTTCCCCCTGCTTTCCATTACACCTGCAACACGGAGGCTATGATTTTCTCCTGACCTCAGATGCAGCTGTCAGAATGGATTGAGGCCTCACAGCAGGGGGGGCGGGGGGGGGATGAGCTGCATATTCAAAGAAACAAAAGACAACTACTTTCCTCTTGGGAGGTGGAAAAAGAGACAGAGAAATTGCTGCATTGACAAAGTTCCCCTTCCCCTCCTCCAAGCCTTGTCCTTGCCTCTCCTGTGAGTTTCTGTCTGGAGTGACATCTTCCTTCCAGCATCCTTTGTCCTCCACCCCTGCAGCCATTTGCATTAAGGCAACTTCAGCAATGATCTGGATTAGGCACATGGGGAGATGACGGGTGTTATGTTACTGCACTGGAGTTCCTGTCTTCTCTGCTAGAAATGTAGGCCCTTATTGCTGGGAATAGGCCACAGAAATGGCACACATTCTGTCCATAAGAAGAGCCTACTGGATCAGGCCAATGGCCCGTCCACTGATGGAGGAAGAGGAGTACGGGGGGGGGGGAGCACACCGCCCCCAGCAGTGCCATCCTGGTGGGGTGCCATTGGGGCTGCCCCCCCCCGCCAGTGCTGATCGTCACGCCCCCAGGACGCACGTTAAGCCCCTGTGGGCAGTGCGCCACACCCTGGGACGTGCGCCAGCCCCGACCCTGCCTGCTCTCCACCCCCGGTGCCGGAGCATGAAGCTCCACCACTGGGCCCATCTAGTCCAGCATCTCCCCCCCCCCAAAGATGGCCAACCAGCAAGAAGGATCTGAACACAGGAGCATCATGGTTTCCAGCAACATATTCAGAAGCAAGGGCATATCTAGGGGTTGGCAAGAAAGATCACACCTTTGGCTTGGAGTGGCTAAGAGCCCACATCTGTTCAGAAGCATTGCTGCCTCCAGTTGTAGAGACAGAGCATGGCCATTGTAGCTAGTAGCCATTGATAGCCCTCTCCTCCTCCATGAATTTGTCCAGTCTTCTTTTAAAGCCATCCAGGTTGGTGGCCATCACTGCCTCTTGTGGGAAGAAGTTCCATAGACTTAACTATGCATTGCATGAAGAACTTTCTTTTATGTGTCCAGCTGAAGAGCTACAAATCACTTGGCCAAGGGATCACTGGCAGAAACCAGGCAGCAGCTCTGGTGATTGCCTTAAAGCAGCAACAGAGATGCTGCATTGTCATTTGGGGGGTTTGTGTGCCTCCAAACACAAGATGTCAAGAGTCAATAAGCGAAGCATCTTGAGACAATTTAGCACGGTGGTGTTTTTTTAAAAAAAATAATAATAGTATTCAGATCTGCTGAACAACATGAAAAACAAAACAAAAAACAACCCAGGCGATTTTGACTCCATGTGTGGGCTTGAGGCCATGTTTCACTGGAAGCAAAGTTACAAAATGGATTTGGACAGGCTCCGCGATGGCACCCTCAGGCAAGCAGCAGGAACTCAGGGCTTGGTGGGGCCCACTATTCTGATAAGAATATCAGAAAAGCCCTGAGGAATCAAGCCAATTGCCCATCAAGTTCAGCCTCCTGATCTCACAGTGGCTGACCAGCTGTCTGTGGGAAAGCAACAAGCAGGATTTGAGCATAAGAGCAACTCTCCCCTGCTGTGGTTTCCAGCAACTGATATGCAGAAGCATCGCTGCCTCTGACCATGGAGTTGGAGAGCATAACTATCGTGGCTAGTAGCAATCAATAGCCCTTTCTATGAATTTGTCCAATCCTGTTTTAAAGCTATCCAAGCTGGTGGCCATCACTGCCTCCTGCTAGATTGAGTTACATAGTTCAAGTATGGGCTGCATGAGGAAGTACTTTCGTTTATCTATCCTGAATCTTCCATTTCTCTCCCTTGCTTACTGGGTTCTGGAATGATCTCACAAAGGCTCATGGTGGCCTTAGCGAGGTCTCATGGGGCAGTATGAGATCTTACATAGTGTATCTTGATTTCAGTAAGGTTTTTGACAATCCCCCCCCCCCATGATATTATTGCAGATAAGCTGGTAAAATCTGGGTTGAACAAGGTAACTGTTAGGTGGATTTGTAGCTAGTTGACTGATCTAACCTAGAGTGCTCATTAATGGTTCCTCGTTATCCTGGAAGAAAGTGACAAGTAGGGTGCCCCAGGGTTCTGTCCTGCAGCCACTGTTGTTCAACATCTTTATAAATGACTTGGATGAAGGAATTGAGGGGATGCTCATCCAATTTGCAGATGACACCAAACTGGGAGGGGTAGCCAATGTCACGGAAGACAGAATCGGGATTCAAGATGACCTTAACGGATTGAAGAACTGGGCACAAACTTACAGAATGAATTTCAATAGGGGCAAATGTAAGGTTCTAGAAGACCCTTGAGGTCCCTTTCAACTCTATTATTCTATTATTCATGAGTTCTCATGGGAACCTCCCAGAGCCTACGTGAGACCTTCCCAGGGCACAGTGAGCAAGGCAGAGAGCTTAAAAGTTCTCTTAAAAGCTCTCTAGTTTGTATGGGCAGGGGGGCAAGGCCTGCTCAGTGAGCCAGCTCCAGGAAGGGAGAAATAGCTATGGGGGGGTGTTGTTTCTGGGTTGTTCTGGCTATGCGCAACTTCAGCTTTATGAGCAATCTCCCAGAACCTGACACCCATGCAATTTGCAAGACACCTGCATGAATATAATTGTGCCCAAAACTATGCCCAACCTCCTCTTCTGAAAAAGAATAAAATAAAACCTCTCTCTTGCGCTGAAGCAAAGAGGATTTTTATTCTGAAAAGCGATGGGTTTTTCCTCCTGCCTTCTCCTCGTCCTTTGTTGAAGGTCTTTGACATCTCCAGAGGGTCTTTAAGCAGTTACATAATAAGCAAAAAAATAAGCAACAGACGGAGCCAGAACGTGCTCCCCTCGCCGATGAGGAAAAGGAGCAGGGGCCAAGTTTTATACTATATCGGAAACTTGCATTTCTGCATTCCTCAGCCAAAGGGCTGCAGTGTTGATGGAGTGTCGCATTATTCAGGACCAGTGGCGGTGGCTGGCGCTCATTGGGCCCATGGGCAGAAGTCAAGGGCTACAACAGTAGGTGGAGCCAGAGCCCGTAATTGGTGGGGCCAGAGCCAATGACAGGCAGAGGCAACTAATTCTACTTTTGCCCCTAGCTTGCTCCCTGCTGAGTTCTACAAGGGCAACAACGAAACTGAGGAGGAGGAAGCGGGCAGGCCGCAACTGCCTGCCCCCCTCAAGCTGTAAGTAAGAAGGCAGGCAGAGTAGACCCATTGAAATAAGCAAACATGACTCTGAGCAGACTATGGCTACATTTGCACTATGATACAATAGTCATGGCTCCTCCCACCCCCAAATCCTGGGAGCTGTAGTTGGTGAAGGGTACGGATAATTATAAGACCCTCATTCCCCTCACAGAGCTATGGAAGAGGGATTGACTGTTAAGCCATCTTGGGAATTGTAGCTCTGTGAGGGGAATGGGGGTCTCCTAGCAACTCTCAGTACCTTTCACAAACTACAGCTCCCAGGATTCTTTATAAGAGGGTTAGACAAATTAATGGAGGATGGCTGTGCTCTGTTTCCATGGTCAGAGGGAATAAAGCTTCTGAATACCAGTTGCTGGAAACCACAGGAGGTGAGAGGGCTCTTGTGCTCTGGTTCCAGTTGAGGTTTTCCCACAGGAATTTGGCTGACCACTGTGAGGAAAAGATGCTGGATTCGGTGAGCCATTGGTTTGATGCACCAGCCAGGCTCTTCTTCTGGTCTTATCTAATACCCGAATCGCAGCATTCCCCATAGTTGCCCTCCAGCCTGCCTGCTATCAAGCCACTTAGTTTGTCCACATTTCCGTAAGGCAGATGACACGGTGGATGCTTTCTGGAACACAAGTGAGACTGAGATGTTTATTAAGAGATTATGGGACCAGTTGCCAGGAACAACAGTTAAGTATAAATTGCATCAAGACTAAGTTGGTGGTGTTTGAAAGTCGCCCTCCGTCTCATAAATAGACTCTTGATGATCGAGAAATTGAACAAGTCAGATGCATTTAACTGCCTGTGGGTTTGTTTGTTTTGGCAATTGGAATACACTAACCAAGATCCCTGCAGTTTCTGGATTTGTAAGAGCTCAGCTGCCCCGAGGAAAGGTTTCTCATCAACTGATGTATGGGGCAGAACTATAGGGACTACTGGAGACAGATCAATTAGAAGCCCCACAGCAAAATTTCTTTTAAAAAGGTATGCATTGCCTGTTCTACCCTGTTCTGTGTTGCAGCCTGTTTCAGAGCAGGGGGAAAGCTTATAGCTACACCGCTTCATGTTTTGTTTTATTGCAGTCAGCCCATATCTCAAAAAGGGTGTTGTGGATAAGGGAGGAAGGGATCTGTCAATTTCAGTTTGGCTCCAGTGCTGTTGGCACGCAGCGTCTGAGTTTCACATTATCAGGAGCCAGGGACAGGCGAATCCGTCAATTACAGCCCCCCCCCCCCATTTCTTCTTGTTCCAACCCTAAATTCCATACTCCACATTTCTGCAGCAATTTGCAATTGTAAGGCCCCATGAAAACTGGTCAGCAAATTTTTAGTGCACATTTCTCCTAATAAACACAATTTTAATGCAGTTTTGAGCAATGCACAGATGTTCATAACACAATGATTGTTTGCCTGTTGCTCTCAATAATATAGCCATCTTTATGCACACTCTTTCCCCATATACATTCATTTTTATTAATGTTTTTTATTGGATAGCTGCATTCCCCTCCCTCCCTCTTCAAACATATCCAACCAACTTAAGCTGCACCATAGACCCCTGTGACAACGTTCAGCATTCTGTGTCTACTGACCACAAACTAACAACTCCCTCTTGTTTCTCACAGTCACCCTGTTTTGTTTCCAGTGCTCTTCACATGAAGCAGCACCTGTGTTTGGTATTATCAGGAGCAGGGGCAGGTTTATCCATCCATTCCGGTTTCTCTCTGTTTCTCATTTTCCCAACCTTAGGTTCAGTTCTATACATTTCCATAACAGTTTGAAAGAAGGGTTTAATTCTTTAAAGAAGTCATCATGTAAATTCACCAGCATTTTAGTGTGATTTCCCACCCCATCCCTAAAATGCAGAGGTCTGTACAGTTTTACCTAAAATACACATTTGCAAAGTGATTTCCCCCCGTCGCAAAGACATTTTTAAAATATTCTTTTTGACAATATATGTATGTTATGCATACTTTGCCCTCATATACACATTGCTTGGCTAGAGAACTACATTCCAAAATTCAGAGAAGTGTGAACTTCAACTGATGGCTATGTTTTGCTTCACATAATGTTTCAGAAAATGTGAATTGGGTTGGTTCACCTTTAAAATGAATTGAAAATAAAATGGCCAGTATCATTATTCCATTATAAAAATCTTATGGCACAACCACATTTGGAATACCATGTGTGGTTTTGGTCACCTCACCTCAGAAAGGATATTGCAGAGCTGGAAAAGGTTCAGATAAGGGCAACCCAAAAGATTAAGGAGTGACTCCCCTATGGGGAAAGGTTGCAGTGTTTGGCAGATAAAATGTGAGTAACAGGTTAACATTTTGTGTGGTGTGGGGATAGAGAAAACTTTCTTTCATAACACTAGAACTCATCAATATCCAATGAAGTTGAATGTCAGAAGATTGAGGACAGATAAAAGGAAGGACTTCTTCACACAGCACAGTTAAACTATAGAACTCACTTCAACAGGAGGCAGTGATGGCCACCAACTTGGAAGGCTTTAAAAGAGGATTAGACATGGCTATGGTCTACGGTCAGAGGCAGTAATGCTTCTGAAATACCAATTGCTGGAAACTACAAGGGAGGAGAGGGACACGGGTGGCGCTGTGGGTTAAACCACAGAGCTTAGGACTTGCCGATCAGAAGGTTGGCGGTTTGAATCCCCGCGACGGGGTGAGCTCCCGTTGCTCGGTCCCTGCTCCTGCCAACCTAGCAGTGGGAAGGTAAACGGCATTTCCGTGTGCTGCTCTGGTTCGCCAGAAGTGGCTTAGTCATGCTGGCCACATGACCTGGAAGCTGTACGCCGGCTCCCTCGGCCAATAAAGCGAGATGAGCACTGCAACACCAGAGTCAGTCACGATTGGACCTAATGGTCAGGGGTCCCTTTACCTTTACAGGGGAGGAGACGGCTCTTATGGTCAAATCCTACTTGTGGGATTCCCACAATAGGCATCTGGTTGGCCACTGTGAGAACAGGATGGTGGCTCTTTGACCTGTTCCAGCAGGCTCTTTTTCCATTCTTTCTCCAGTGTTGGAAGAGGAGGAGGAGGAGGAGGAGGAAGAGGAGGAAGAGGAAGAGGAGTTTGGATTTGATAACCCGCTTTATCACTATCCTAATGAGTCTCAAAGCGGCTAACAATCTCCTTTCCCCTCCTCCCCCACAACAAACACTCTGTGAGGTAAGTGAGGCTGAGAGACTTCAGAGAAGTGTGACTGGCCCAAGGTCACCCAGCAGCTGCATGTGGAAGAGCGGGGAAGCGAACCCAGTTCACCAGATTACGAGTCCACCGCTCATAACCACCACCCCATGCTTGCTCTTGGAGGCATCAATGCTTCTGAATACCAGTTTCTGGAAGCTGCAGGAGGGAAGAGTGCTCTTCTGCTCAGGCCCTGCTTGTGGGCTTACTGTTGAGGCATCTGGGTGGGCACTGCTGGAAAAGGATGCTGGACTAGATGGGTCATTGGTCTGATCTGGTAGGTTTCTGCTAGGTGATGCCTTAGGTGAGTTTGAGCCCGGTGTGCAAAACCTCAGAATTACTTGGAAGGAAATGCTGCTAGGTGATTAAATACAGGGTGATTAAAATGAAAATTTTTTTTGGGGGGGGGGGTTTGCAGCTGTCACAATGGCTGTTAAACCTAATCTGAAAAAGCAAAGCACCTCTAACAGGCCCACAAAGCAGAATGCTTAAGAACTCCTGCTTGTTATGTGGTGAGATTGGGTGAGGTGAGACCCAGCTGGTGTGAAATGAGAGCTGTTATTTTTCACCTATTCCCCCCTTCTTCCATCTCCATCTCGTAGGGATCAGAGCTTTATGCTCTGACTGACAGATCACATTTCGGAGAATGAAAGGAGCCGGGAGAATAAAGCCGCTCTCCCGGCCCGGGGAACGAACACGGCAGAACGAAGGAGCTTGTCTCACCAAAGGGGAAAGCAGATGAGGGGTTGATACAACAGCCTCATCTCATCCTCCAAGCCCCTTGCAAGCTCGGAAAAGCACAGTGATGCACAGAACAAGCAGTCACTCGGGGCAAATGATCGGGTGCTTTTTGATCGGGAAGGCCGGTGGGGAGAGAGAGCATGTCTCATCCGTGGAACTGCCCGGGAACCAGCACCAAGATAGTGGCTGGAACATTCTTGGCTCATTTCAGGCTCTGCGCCACCCTCGAGGGCACCCCGAGGAAATAGGAGTGAGTGATTAGAAGAGGACAGGAGTCTGATGGCAGATTACAAAGTTCTTTGCTACATATCCTTGAACCCAAATCACCCTCTAATGAAGAATCTCTGATGTAGCAAAGGGGAAAGAGATGTTATTAAGAACATAAAAACATAAGAAGAGGCTGCTGGATCAGGCCAGTGGCCCATCTAGACCAGCCTTCTGTTCTCACAGTGGCCAACCAGATGCCCCAATGGGAAAGAAGGACCCAAGCACATGAGGACTCTCCCCTCCTGCGGTTTCCAGCATTGGTGTGCAGAAGCAAAACTGTGGAGGCAGACCATAGCCATTGTAGCTATAAAGCAGATTCAGGGCAGCATGACTGGTCCCTCCACACTGGGAGCCAAGCCAAGGAGGGCGCCACAACTATGACGGAGTACACACTCAGAATGGAAGGCAAGAGGTGGGCTGAATTTTGGCCTTGCACAGGGGCCACTGAATTTTGAAAGACCCAAGTCCACCCCTGTTGTAGCTAGCAGTCATTGATAGCCTTGTGCTCCTCCATGTCTAATTCTCTTTTTAAAGCCATCTAAGTTGGTGGCCATCATTGCCTCCTGCAGGAGTGAGTTCCATTGTTCAACTGTCTGCTGCATGAAGAAGTCCTTTCATTCGCCTGTCCTGCATCATCTATCAATGGCTACCAACCATGATGGCTTGGCTTTGCCTCCATGGTCAGAGTCAGGAATGCTTCTGATCACCAGTTGCTGGAAACTGCAAGAGGGGAGAGTGTCCTTGTGCTCAGATCCTGCTTGCAAATTTCCCTTTAAGGCATCTGGTTGGCCACTGTGTGAACAGGATGCTGGACTAGATGGGCCACTGGCCTGATCCAGCAGGGTTGTCCTTATGTCCTTACTCTGGTACCACAATGTGTGGGTGATGGCTGATTGTGAACCATAGCTTTAAAATGACATTTGACAAATTCACTGAGGATAAGGCTATCCATGGATACTAGTTAGGATGGTCGCCTGCTACCTCCTGGATCATAAGAATATAACCTAAGAAGAGCCCTGCTGGACGGACCCATAATCAATCAAGCTTTGCCTGCTATCAGGCTCCAAGTCAACCCATCTCCACCACTTGAGGCAGCAACATCTCCAAGGCTCCACCTCCTGTCAGTAAAAAAACAAAACCCTCTAGGCTTGACTGCACAGCATAACAACATTTCTCAGGGTCCAACTCCTGACACAGGAAACCCCATGGGCTCCATTCCATGGCACGGCTCCTGATGCAGCAAATGTTTCTAGGCTGTGCCGCTGTTGTGTAGAAACTACCCCATTCTGCCTCCTGATCCATTAAGAACTCATCAAGCTCCACCTTTTGCCCGGTCAAAGCCCACCCTGGCTCCACCTAACTGCACAAATATTTTTCAAATCACTGGTGACAACCCTAAGCCACTATGGGTAACGTTTGCCTTTGAACCACTTCATTTCCACTTTTGCTCAGTCACAGAGAGGACTTCAGGAGGGTGAACACTAGTTTAGACCTGTCTGCTCAAAAGAGACCATGATTAAAAGTCCTATCTGATTAAAAGAGACACAATTAGCTAGCCTCACCTTTTATGTTAGTCATTTCCAAGCTCTGTGACAACAGCATTTAAACAATGGAAAGGCAGTGAGCTCAAAGGAGCCAGTCCCAGGGGTGCTTACCTGCTGTTCAAAAGCATGGGGGAGGGGGAGAGAACCCCGAAAGACTCATTCACCACAGTGGTATAGATACCTTCATTTGCCTTTGTGATGTATAGAATACCCCCCTCTTTTCTTGACATGTTCCGTTGTTATGCAGCAGACCAGTATTGTTTGTTAATGGTTTTGCTTTGTTCACTCCTGTATAAAGGTAAAGGTAAAGGTACCCCTGCCCATACGGGCCAGTCTTGACAGACTCTGGGGTTGTGCACCCATCTCACTTAAGAGGCCAGGGGCCAGCGCTGTCCGGAGACACTTCCGGGTCACGTGGCCAGCGTGACATCGCTGCTCTGGCGAGCCAGAGCCGCACACGGAAACGCCGTTTACCTTCCCGCTGGTAAGCGGTCCCTATTTATCTACTTGCACCCGGAGGTGCTTTCGAACTGCTAGGTTGGCAGGCACTGGGACCGAGCAGCGGGAGCGCACCCCGCTGCAGGGATTCGAACCGCCGACCTTTCGATCGGCAAGTCCTAGGCGCTGAGGCTTTAACCCACAGCGCCACCTGCGTCCCTCACTCCTGTATACGACGTCATAAAAACTCGATTTTTTAAAACAGTGCACTAGAGCGGTAGAAATTCAAGTTCTGGACAAATTGTTGCAGAATCTGTATGGATGCTGAAAACCTCAGCAAGGTTTCAAGAGAGATGCAAGATTGAAGTCGCCCTCCCTCCTCACCCCAAGTGCTAGACAGCAGATGGCAGAAGTTCCCTGGGAGAGCTCTAAGATGCATGCAGCTGGAGGGAGGCAGAGAGAGGAAGGAGCAGCCAAAATCTGTCCCATGAGACGCCCAGCAGGGAGTCAGGGGCAGCTGCATAACTGATGCTTTTATCTCACCTGCAGCTGCAGGGAATTATGACAGAGAGGGAGGCGGGGGCAGAGCTGGCATCAGAGTTTTCATAGGCTCTGGACAACAGAATGCCAGCTCCTTAGTCCCATTTTGCTGCTAGACATGTGAAAAGAAGATAATGGCTTTGAGCATGTACAATAGGCTTCCTTCCTACATCACTGCATAATAACCACTGCCAACCTCCAAACATTGGAAATTTGTCATGGCCCTAAATCCTGAGCAGCATTCCTTGAGCACGGAATCACAGAATTGTAGAGTTGGAAGGGACCCTGGGGGTCATCTAGTCCAACCCCTGCAATGCAGGAGTCACAGCTAAAGAATCCCTGGCAGATGACCATCCAACTTCTGTTTGAAAACCTCCTCCAAAGGAGCTTGTTCCACTGTCAAACAGCTTCTGCTGTCAGAAAGTTCTTCCTAATCTTTAGCTGGAATCTCCTTTCTTTTCTTTTGAGTCTTTTCAAACTGTGAACCAAATGCTAGCGTAGCATCTATGCTAGCATTCGATTGACGCTGGAGAGAGACGGAGTTGAGAAATAAGACCAAGGGTACATATTGATATAGGAATGTATTGGATGAAATGTAAAAAAATATACAATAATAAGAGAGCATTCATTTGTAAAAAAGGAGTATACAACGGGATAGATAGGAAGTCCAAAGTGTTGGTACATATATGATTTTGGAATAGTTTTTTTGTCCTCGTTTCTTTTCTTTAGGTATATAAACTTTGTATATAAACTTTGCATACATGCTTAAAATTATATTATAATAAGCCCTGTGATGTAAATGATAATATTTGCTGATGTAACATAAGAACGTTAATAAATAAAACTCAAAAAAACAAAAACAAACGAACAAACTGTGAACCAAAGACCAAGCCCACACAAAGCTGCCTTAATCTGAGACAGACCGTTCATCCATCTACCTCAGTATTATCTACACTGACTGTCAGCAGTAGTCCAGGGTCCCAGACAAGAGTCTTTTCCAGCCCTGCCCTCAGACACATGGGGTTGAACATGGGACCTTCTGAATGTGCAGCAAAACTTCTACCACTGAGAGGCTGTAAACCAGAACAGCTATGCTCTGCCAGAACAATGGGAAGCAGTAATCCTTCTGAATACCAGTTGCTGTGAGAAGGCTCTCATGCCCAGGCTCTGCTTGCAGGTTTTCCACAAGCATCCAAGTGGCCACAGTGGGAACATGAGACTGGACTAGATGGGGCACTGGCCTGATTCAGCAGGTTCTTCTTGTGATGAAGGAGAGGATAGAAATCTAATAGCCGTCACAGATTTATCCATAAGGTTGTCTTAAATATTTGAATATCCTTTTGTCATCTCCCCCCTGGACACTTAATCTTCTTTTCTGTAAGCTAAACACCCTCTGCTCTTTCAGCCCATCCTCTTGGATTTGTCTTCGCAAGTCCCTTTATCGTCTTCAATACACTAATCTGAAATCCCTTCCCAATTGATCAACATCTGAGGATCACCAGGACAGAACTTGCTTCTCTGAATCACAGGGGGGGGCCAGGGGGGGGGAGGAATTTGAGGGGGGAGGCCAGGACACCTTCTTCCCCCAGCAAGTACTTCACACGTGCTCACACACCATTGCTGGACCCTCCTGGTCATTTGAAGGCCCTTTTTACATCATTAGAACACTTTTATTGCTGTTGGTCGATACATCCTAAGGACTCCTGAGCATGCTTATTTGAAAGTTAACTCCATCAAAAATCAATAGGGCTTAACTTCAGAGAGAAAATATATTTTGGGGTGGGAGCGTCCATGTGAAATATATATACCATTATTTCTCTTTTGGAAATCTAACATGAGTAGTGGAGGCTGGTCCATGAAAGCAACTGTGGTACTGCCCAAACAATATCAGTCTGCCCCCCGCACAGCTGCCTGCCCTCCTATGACCTGGTAGCGAATAGTCCTGGATTCATCTGCTATTGGTGCTCCTGGCTTCCGCCCCACCAGTGCCAAAGAGTCCCAGCCACCATGGATTGGTTGGCTCTGCTTGTCATTGGCCCTTGCTCCACCTTTCATTGGCTCTGGCGCCACCTATTGTTGGCTTCATGGCTATCTACCATCAGTGGTGGAGCTTCAAGCTTCAGCGGGTGGGGGGGTGGAGAGCAGGCAAGGGGGCATGGCTGGCGCATGTCCCGGGGGTGTGGTGTGCCGCCCGCAGGGGCATGGCACGCATCCTGGGGGCATGGTGCACCTCCTGCGGGGGCGTGGTGCCCAGCAGGGGTGGGGGGCAGCCACAATGGCACCCCACTGGGATCATGCCGCCGGGGGTGGTGTGCTCCCCCCATACCCCTGTTCCTCCGCCGGTGTCTACCATGCCAGTCCCAAAAGATGCCAGCCAGCACTGCTACGGGCACATTCTCCCCAAAGCAATAGCCACTGACTGTTTCAAGTATGAGCTGTTGCTGTTGTAGTAGTTATTATTACCATTAATTTATTAATTACCTTCCTATACCACTATCTCCAGGCAATTTATGCGTAACAGTTTTTTTTTTTTTGGTTTTTTAATACAGCAAATACATTTAAAACAAGACTGAAACCCTAACAAGTGGACGCTCATGGCAAAGACTCATTTATCCAACTGGGGAAACCTATCTCTGGTTGTTTTCAGATAGTGCAGAAAGTGGGCACCTCTGTCTCTCAAAGAGGAATGCTGTTCCACAGAACAGGGGCAGCCACATGGAAGGCCCTGCTGTGAATAACTTCAGAGTGGGTTACTGAGATCTTTGGAACTTCTCAGAGAAACTTCCCACAATATGCACAGATCTACTGGGTGTATAAGGAATAAGATGGTCTCTCAAGGAACCTGGTCCTAAGCTGTACAGGGACTTACAGGTTAGTACCAAAACTTTGAAATTGGCCTGGTAGATTGACAGCCAGTGCAAATCAAGTAGGGTGTTATATGCTGGTGGTAACTGACCCTCACAAGCAACCTAGGTGTCATGTTCTGCACCATCTGTAAGCCTCTGGACCAACCCCAAGGCTAACCCTCCCAAGAGTACATTGCAGTAATCCAACCATGAGGAAGAGTGCAGAGTCCAGTTGCAGAATTCAAGCTTTGTATATAGAAAGTCCCCAGGTTTGGTCTCTGGAATCTCCAGTTTTTAAAACCAGAGTTGCAGTTAATGGGTGAGTAAAGGGAAAGTCTCCCTTTGCTTGAGCCCCTAGAGAGCTGTTCACAGTTAGTCAATACTGAACTAGATGCTGAATAAAACAGGATTATGCAGCTAGGCTGCAGCTCAGTGGCAGAGCACATGTTTTGCATGCAGAATGCCCCGGATCTAATCCCTGGCATCTCAAACTACAAAAGGATATTGGGCAGAAATTGGGACTGGGACCCCCGGAGATCTACATCAGTCAAAGCAGCTAGCAAAGCTAGCCAGTGGTGTGACTCTGTAACAAAGCAGTTTTTATAGGCTGATCATCTCTTCTGACTTCCAAACAAAGCTGCCCACGTTCTCAGGTAGACAAGACAGTGCTCAGAACGTAAGGCTGGTTGCTCTTTTGCCTGGCTCTTTTAGGCATGAACTTAAGGGCATACATCTGGGGCCTGAAGCATGAGGTAGCTATGTACTCTGCCCCTGAGTGCATGGACATCCAATGAAGCTGAATTCTGGAAGACTCAGGACAGACAAAGCAAAGGACTTATTCACACAGCACACAGTTAAAACTATGGGACTTGCTCCCACGATGGAGGCAGCAATGGCCACCAACCTGGATGGCTTTAAAAGAAGATATATGGAGGATAAGGCTAATTAATGGAGGATGGTGCTGTGGGTTAAACCACAGAGCCTAGGACTTGCTGATCAGAAGGTCGGCGGTTCAAATCCCCATGACGGGGTGAGCGCCTGTTGCTCGGTCCCTGCTCCTGCCAGCCTAGCAGTTTGAAAGCACATCAAAGTGCAAGTAGATAAATGAGTACCGCTCTGGTGGGAAGGTAAATGGCATTTCCATGTGCTGCTCTGGTTGGCCAGAAGCGGCTTACTCATGCTGGCCATATGACCCAGAAGCTGTACACCGGCTCCCTCAGCTTATAGAGCAAGATGAGCGCCGCAACCCCAGAGTCAGCCACGACTGGACCTAATTGTCAGGGGTCCCTTTACCTTTACCTTTAAGGCTACTAGACATAATGACTATGTTCTGCTTCCAAGGTCAGAGGCAGTAATGATTCTGAATCCCAGGTGCTGGAAACCACAGCAGGTGAGTGCTCTTGTGCTCAGGTCCTGCTTGTGGGTTTCCCACAGGTATATGGTTGGTTTCTGTGAGAACAGGATGCTGGACTAGAAGAGCCAATGGCCTGATTAAGCAAGGCTCGTCCTATGTTCTCCCTCCACTGTCTGCAGCTGTGTGCCTCTGAATACCAGATGCTAGGGAACACAAGTTGGGAGAGTGCTGTTGCATGTGCCTTCCTTCCTGGATGGCCACTGTGGGAAGCAGAAAGCTGGACTAGCTGTACCATAGGCTTGATCCAGCAGGCTCTTATAAGAAAGGGGAACTCACAGGTTTCCATCTGCGCCCCCTCTATTCCAATAGCACACATGGTCCTTGAGCCCATGGCATTGACATGATCTATAGCGTACATTCCTTACCAATATGAAGCAATAACTATCCTGTTGCAGCCCTTCCAAGGCAAAACACTCCAGGGCTTAACCAGATCACTGAGAAACAAGCTGGTGTTGAACCATGGCTTGCAACGTAATTCCTTCTGAATGTGTTGCATGATACTTTTCTGGCTTACACACACACACACACGCACACAATCACACACACACAAAGTTTCATAACTTCCTTTTTTTAAAAAAATAAAAAACTATTGTGTTTCACCTCCTGCTGTGATAACAAGGATTGATCCCCTTCACGGTACTTCTTTCCTGTAATCTAGTCTGAGCCACTGCATCTGTTGCCTTTCTAGGGAGGATTTTACACCACACAACACTTTTAAGTGGGATTGTGGTCTGGGAGGATTAGATCTCATGCTCCCAAATCTCAGAGAACCTGGTTGTCTTCCTGACAAGGCACTCACTAACCGAGTCAGCTGTGAAAGACACTTTCAAACATTGGCAAAGGCAGGTTCTATGCTCAGCTTACAAAAGTGCCCTCATCAAATTCAGTACAAACATCTCATTTGCATGTGTTGAAAAAGAAAAAGGATTACAGACGTTTCCAACAGCCTAAACGGGAGGGATGTTTATAGAATGGGATGAGCTATTGGCTGGTGCATGTGATATCAACAACCCAAATTCCCTCTGCCTGGACCTAAAGCACTTCAGCAACTTTTAAATGAGCACTTCCATGATTGTTTCTTTCATGCCAAAGAATGAGCACATAAGAAAGCATAATTTGCATGTCAAAGGATAGTTACAAAAATACTAGGGTCAGTAAGCATTTTTTTTAAAAAAACAATGTAAGTGTGGTCTGGAAAATGTTTTTGAAATGCTTTAGATAGCAGCTAGGGAAGGTGGTAGTGATCTGATCAGGACTAGAACTCTGGTGTGTAGGAAGGTGGGGAGAATTGCAGCAATGGGCAAGATTAACACTTCCCACCTTAATCTATCTGATTTCCCCTATTCCAGATTGGGATCCCCCAAACAAAGCTGTTTATTCCCCCCAAAGGAAAATATGTGATTCCTGCATTGCAAGTTGGAATAGATGCGTCCCTTTCAACTCCACAGTTCAGTGATTCTGTGTTTCTATGTGGCCAGTTCTAAGTAGAGAAGTTAAAAACACCTTTAGAGAAATGTGTTTCTCTAAAGGACTAATTTTGAATATGCTTTTTTATTTTTTTTTAATGCAAAATGGCCTAAGATTCTGTGACAACCACCTTCATCAGATGGTGCATTGAGACAACTGAGGAAGCTAGTTGTCATCTCTGAACATTCATTCCATTTTCTACTAGAAAGAACCTTATTCAGAGCTAGTCTCAAGGGGCGCTCAAACACATTTCTCTTTATTCCTGAAGATAAACATTGCTTTTGTATTGATATCAGTTAATGTGACATGTCATTTGGCTCTGAAAATTAGGCCAAACTCAGTAGGTCAAACTATGCATTGTGTTAAAATACTCTGGGATGTATTCAAATAAGTTTTTTTTTTCCATAACAGACCCATTGAAATTGAAAAATATTAAGTTAGGTCCATTCATTTCAATAGGTTTACTCTGAGTAAACCTTAATTTAAAAAAACACCCTCTTTTTTAGTAATAGTATGGCTGGTTTTGTTTTGTTTTGCCTATTCATCATACAAAGGGGAAGTAGTCATGCAGGGAGGGCCCTGATCCAAAAAACAGCACCTTTTTGGAGGTAACAATGACCCAATGTGGTGCAATGGTTAGAGTGCAGGACAAGGGCTTGGGAGACCAGGGTTCAAATCCACCACTCAGTCATGAAGCTCACTGGGTGAGCTTTGGCCAGACGCTTGCTCATAGCCCAACATTCCTCACAGGGTTGTTGTGACGATTACATGGGGAGATGGAGAAGTATGTAATTGAGCTTCTTGAAGGAAAGGTGGGATAAAATGTAATAAATGAAGCAAGAGGAGGTGGAGGAGGAGGAGGAGAGAAAGCCCCCAATCTTTCTTGGGAGAGGGGAGAGTACATGGCTGCTTTTCCTTCAAAATAAAAGTGTAGTGATAATGTGTAGATAAGTCCCTTGCAAACCATAATGTATTGAAGGGTTAAGTGGCTAGACAAGAGTCCCATTATGAGAAGCCTACAAGCAGTACCTGAGTGCAACAACCATTCTTCTCACTTGTGCTTCCCAGCAACTGATACTCAGAAGCAGATTGCCTCTGACAGCGGAGGCAGAACACAGGCAGTAAGCTTTAGTTGGTAAGTGAATACTGTAAACTGAAGCATTAGTTGGTTCATTAGGAAAGGTACATTTCAATATTTGAGACTTGAGAGCCTGTAAATATGCCAGTATATTTTTTGGAAGCTACTTTGAGTTTAGTATGTTAACTGCAACAGCAGACCTTACTGTTTACAATTTGACATGCACACACCACAAACAGGCTCTGTATCCTTGTCCTACACAAAGCTCCCAACAAGTTAGGGATCTCACAAAGGTGTGAAGCCAGAAAAGAAAGCCCGTGGCCCACCAGGTGCTGTTGGACTCCAACTCCCATCAGCCCTAGTCAACAACTGCCAATAGTCAGGGACAATGAGAGCTGGAGTCCAACAATTCATGGAGAGTCACAAGTTCTCTCCCCCACTCTCAACACATGTTATATGTAGGGCCTGCTCTCCACAGCTGCAGTCTTTTGCACACTAAAACTGGAAGTAAATTCTACTGAAATCAGCAGATGGGCCGGGGGGGGGGGGCACACACAAAAGGAAGGACAGCAAATCTGATGTCTCCGCTAAACATTAGAATGGAAGTCATATTATCAAAATCCTTGGCAGGGAGGATGCAGTACAAGGAGAATCCTTTTGCAAAGAAATTATCCAATTTTGGCTGTTACAAGGTCTGCTGATTTGAGAGATTTGGGGAGGGAGAGAACAGGCAGAGAAACATATTCTAGATGAGAAAGGGTGGTTTATCAAGTCTCCTATGTTTTGGTAGGGGGACAGGGTTCTGATGCCCCAAAACAGTCCCAGAGATCTAGCATCCAGTGAGTAGCATGTGTAGCATAAAATGTAGTGTGTTTCCCCCTTCTCACAGGAGGATGGAAGGTTCAGAGAGAACTAGGCTGAGGCAGCAAAGGGTTGTTGGCAGGAACAAAAAGGGAGTTGCATCTCAGTGGCAAAGCTCTGCACGGAGGATGGAGAGAGGTGTGTGCATGTAAACATAGAAACAAGTCTAAAGTAACATTTGCATCCATTGCTTGTCCTTCTTTCCCCTCTGGCTCCCCACATGTCACTGGAATATGCCCCCCCCAAGGAATGTGGCCCTTGGGTTTAAAAAGTTTCCCCACCCCGACATTATTTTACATTACTGTTGCACACTTCTCCAGGCTATTTTACTTCTACTACTGCATAAAAGGTAAAGGTAAAGGTACCCCTGCCCGTACGGGCCAGTCTTGACAGACTCTGGGGTTGTGCGCCCATCTCACTTAAGAGGCCAGGGGCCAGCGCTGTCCGGAGACACTTCCGGGTCACGTGGCCAGTGTGACATCGCTGCTCTGGCGAGCCAGAGCCGCACACGGAAACGCCGTTTACCTTCCCGCTGGTAAGCGGTCCCTATTTATCTACTTGCACCCGGAGGTGCTTTCAAACTGCTAGGTTGGCAGGCGCTGGGACCGAGCAGCGGGAGCGCACCCCGCCGCAGGGATTCGAACCGCCGACCTTTCGATCGGCAAGTCCTAGGCGCTGAGGCTTTAACCCACAGTGCCACCTGCGTCCCCTACTACTGCATACTCCTCCTTAAAAGGAGTCTTCATTGTGCCAGGCTTCATGCACATTCCCAGCAGCACAGGCAGTGCTTCCTGTGTATGTGTTTGTTCTTTAACGATCCTAAACAGCACTTCATCCAAATTGACCCCAGGGTGCTGTGTAATACTAATAACAATAATCAATTTACAACAGTGGAATATAAATCTTGTTTAAAATAAGTAAGAACCTTAGAAGATCCCTGCTGGTGCAGGCCAAAGGGGGCCCATGTAGTCAGAGGCAGTAATGCTTCTGAACAGTAGTTGCTGGAAACTGCAGGGGAGTCTTGCTCTTCTGCTCAGGTCCTGCTTGCAGTTTCCTTATTGAAGCATCTGGTTAGTCACTGGGAGGACAGGATGCCAGACTAGATGGGCCATTGGCCTGATCCAGCAGGCATTTCTTGTGTTCTTATGGCCAGCCATGACACCCAGAAGCTGGACTTGAAGGCAGCAGCTCTCGCTAGTTGTTTGTCTCTGGCATCTAAAATTGCAGTAGACTGCTTCTGAGCCTGGAGATTCTGTTCCAATTGTGTACTGAAAGTACTAGAGGCTTGCCCATTTGGGTGAAAGGGGCACTGCCCCACCAACCTTTTCCCCCAGGCAAAACCCACTTGCCTGTCTTCTTACTCACAAGGAGTCCAGCGGGTGCTCCTGGCTGTCAACTTCTTCCTCCTTAGTCTCAGTGTTGCCCCTTGTAGAAGGGGTGGAAGACAAAACTAGAATTAGTTGGCTCCCCTTCTAATTGGCTCTGACTCTGCCTAAAGCTTGGGCTACCTGTCTTCTGCCTACTGTCATCAAGAGCCACTGTGGTGTAGTGGTTAGAGCACTAGACTAATCCCCATCCGGCAATGAAGTTCACTGGGAGACACTGAGCCACTCACTACCTCTCTTAGCCTAACCTACCTCACAACAATTGGAGAGAACCATGTACATGCAAATGCAGTCAGTCAGTCAATCAATCAATCAATCAATCAATACCATTTCTTGCAACACCAGAGTGCCTCTGCGCTCTTAAGGGAACATGTGAGTTTTCTATAGGTGCTTTGGAGAGAGTGTGTGTGCAAGGTGGGGAGTGTCATTCCCCCTCTCCCCCATCCTGTTTATCCATTTGCCTGTCTTGTGGCTCAGCCTCTGAGTCAGAGAGAAAGAGAGTGACATTCTGTCTGTAAATAAATAAACTAAATAATTCAAGGAGGATTTTGCCAACAGCCAGCAACACAGGTTCCAAGAGGGTCCCTGGGGAAGGTTGCGTGTGTGTGCGCAGGAGGGTGAAGCTGGGAGTGAATGTACAGAGCCTGCCATCCTGAAACTCCAGCGAGAGACCTGTGCACGCCTGCTAATCTCGCACAAACAGAGGTGAGGGTTGCCAGGGCGGAGGATGGGCTCCCAGCCACCCAACTCCACAGTGTTTCAGAGAGAGCACCTGTTCCAAAGACTGCTGCTAGCCATGCACCTGCGTCCTCCACCCCTATCCTGGCAGCAGTGGATGACCGGATGCCACTCAACTTGGCAGCATGGGGAAGGGGGTGATGGTTTGAAGAAGACAGCCCAGAGCTCAGCAGCAGAACATCTGTTTTGCATGCAGAAGGTCCCAGGTTCAATCCCCAAGAGCACCTCCAGGTGGGGCTGGGAAAGACTCCCTGCCTGAAAGCTCTGGCGAGCAGCTGTCAGTCAGTGCAGACAATCTTGGGCTAGGTGGACCCATGTCTGACTTATGCTAAGTTCTTTTTTTAAAACCAGTCTTTCCTTCGGAGCCACAAGGTCTGTGATCTTAGAACTGTAGAGTTGGAAGGGACCCTGAGGATCATCTAGTCCAACCCCCCTGCAATGCAATCTTGCTTTATTTTTAGGGAAAAGAGCTGTAGCTCAGTGGTTGGGCATCTTGCCTTGCATGCGGAAGGTCCCAGGCTCAGACTCCAGGCAGGAGTTGGAGACACACCCTTTGCCTGAAACCCTGTAGGGCTACTGCCAGTCAATGTAGACAGTCCTGAACTAGATGGACCAGGGGTCTGGCTCTGAACAAGACAGCTTCCTTTGCTCACAAAGGGCATCCATAGCTCAGTTTTAGAGCATCTGTCTGGGAAGCAAAGAGTCCCAGTTCAGTCCCTGGCATGGACTGGGAAACTCTCCCTGCTTGAAACCCCAGGAGATAGACAGCACTGAGCTTGATGGGCCCAATGGATTGACCCAATAGAAACCACTTTCCTATGTTCCTGTTGAAATCAGCCTTTAATTCAGGAGTCTAAAGCCTGGAACATGATTTCATTTGATGGGATGGGATACCTGCTTCTGCATGCAGAAGGCTCCAAGTTCAATTCCCAGCACCTCCAGGTATGTCTGCAAATGCCCACTGCCCTGAAATCCTGGGGAGCTGCTGCCGTTCCGTGTAGACAGTACTGATGGTAGGTGGAACCAATGGTCTGACAGTTACCTATGTTCCTGTACACTTGTATTTAAAACTATGAGGACTAGAATCTTTACTTTTAGGGAAAGGGGCTTAGCTCAGTTGTAGACTACCTGCTCTTCAGGTGAAAGATCTCAGGTTCAATCCCCGGCATCTCTAGGTAGGGCTGGGGGAAAACGCTGTGGGAGCAGCTGGCCATCAGTATAGCAGATGAACTCACTATAAGGCAGTTTATTGTGTTTTTGTTACTGGCAAGGGCTGTAGCTCAGTAGCACAGCATGTCCTCCATGCAGAAGGTACCAGGTTCAACCCACAGCATCTTCAGGTAGGGTTGGTATGAGACTCCCTGTCTGAGACCCCTAGAGAGCAGCTGATCCTGAGCTAACTGGACCAGTGGTCTGTCTCAGTATAAAACACCTTCCTATATCTCTATTTAATTCAGCTCTTGATTCAGAATTATGAGGACTAGCATCTTGCTTTGCTTTTCAGGGAAAGCTCACAGCTCAGTGGTAAAGCAACTGCTTTGCATGCAGAAGGTCCCAGTTTCTGTCCCTGACATCTCCAAGCTGAATTGGGAAAGACTCCCTGCCTGAAGTCCTGGAGAGCTGCTGCCAGTCAGTGTGGACAGTACTGAGCTAAATGGACCAATGATCTGACATAAGACATCCCCTTATGTCTATACTGAATCCCAGCGACTAGGATCCTATTTGTATTTTTAATGGAAGGGCCTTGATTGGCAACAGAACATCTGCTTTGCATGCAGAAAGTCCCAGGTTTGATCCCTGGCATCTCCAGGTAGGGCTGGGAGAGGCTCCCCATCTAAAACCCATGGAGAGCTGGTCCTGAGCTAGATCAGCCAGTGGGTTGACTGGCAGCTAAGAGGGAAACCACCTCACATGGCTGAATGGGCAAAGTGTACCATCCGCGTGTCCCCAAATACTTCTACATCTTTTTAATTTTGTGCAAAGATACTGCAGTCACATTACAGGACTGGGCACAGGAAGGGGAGAGGAGCATCAACAGGAGGATAAAAAAAGTTTTTGGGTGGCTGGTTTTCTAAGAAACAGAGAGAAAGCAGTGCATCCTGTATCCTGTCCAATCCAAAGCCTCCATCCTTTTAATCTAGAGTGACTCTGGATGGAGATGGTTGCATCTTCAAGTGCAGAGGAATATTAATATAGCATGTGTATTGTTGGGAAGGGATCAGATCCTCCTATTTAGCCCCATATTAACCACCTGATTGTAAGTATAAATGGGGGTAACTAATCCAAATTAAACATCCAATTGTGCCCCCCTCCAATTTCCTTTTGTACATCTCTCTTTCTCCATCGATACCAGTTCCTCTCTCCTTCACTCAGGGTTTATCCTCCTATCCCCGTTCTTCTATTCCTTGCCTCTCTTAGACCACCATCCTCACTTAATATTTTTTTTTTTAAAAAAATGCTTACCTGGGATTTCTCCTGCGGACCGTCTTCCAGCTGAGAGGCTCCCCCCACGTTTTTCCATCGATCGTTGACCATCTTCTGGATAAGGTGATGAAAAGACTGGTGGAGATAAAACACAGATCCCACAAACGCAACTGAGGGTCGCCCCGGCGATGCCGCAACTCCAAAGTGGTACCCAAGGGGGTGTGATGGAGAGAGTCTCTCTCCCACCACCACCACCCCGCCCACCAAAAGGAGTTCCAAACGAGAAGCAGGAAGAAGACAGGCAAAGGATTGCTTCCCAAGCGCTGGGAAGAGAAAAGGGCTGGATAGGAAAACGCACAGAGCAATTTTGCCTCCTGGTGGGGTCTTGAGGTTCCTTCCTCTAGCTTAGCAGATCCTTTTACCTGCGCTCGCTCGCTCGCTCGCTCGCTCGCTCGCTCTCCCGCCCTCCCTCCTCCCTCGCTCTCTTTCTGCCAGGATCTCAGGAAGATTTGGAGCGGAGACGGGGAGGGACCTGCCGCATCTGCAAGAAACTGAGGGGGAATCTCTCTCTCTGTGTTTCCAGGCAATCCCCTCTTCTTTCTCTTTTTGGCTAGACAAAACAAGCCCACTTTTGCAGGAAGGATGTGCGTGCGTGGCGGGGGGGGGGGGGGTAATGAAGGGCTACTTGAGGGAGGAAGGAAGGAAGGGAGGAAGGAAGGGAGGGAGGGAGGGAGGGAGGGGAGGCGATGGTGATGACCCACCTAGAGAAAACTTCCCCTCTTGGGAATGCTGATGGTGGGGCGGGCGCGCGGGCGTATGTTGAGGGGTGGGAGCGGGTACTGAAGCTGTCTGGCCGAAGCTCGCGGCACTTCTGCCGCTTAGGGAAAGCCGAAGCAGGCAGCGCGGCGGGATGAGGTGTGGGGGTGCCGAGACGCGAGGTTCCTCCGCGCGCGCGCGTCAGGCTAGCACGAGTTTCTTGCGCGTGTGAACTTGGAGACGCGTAGCGAGGCGATCGCCTTCCGTACCTCCGCGCGTTATAATAATTGTTAAGCTACGATACTACTACTAGTAGCATAGTATTGTATAGCTTAGTGCTACTATACTACTATTACTAGTATACATACTAGTATTGCTGTTACTATCGATATCACGGATATCGGAGGAATCTCATTCTGTAACCCTGGGGAGCCGCTGCCAGTCAGTGTAAACAATTTTGAGCTAGGTGGGTAAGCGGGCTTACAGTATGAGGCAGATTCCTATGTTCCACTGAGAAACAATGTACATTAGCATCTAAAGAGGATGGGTAGGCTGGAGGACTATTACTACGAATACTACTGAAAGTAATGTTAATATTACTAATGATAATAATGCAGCAGGCTCTATTCCTTCTCTCCCCAGGGGAACCAGCACTCCCAGAAGATGGAAACACACATTCACTCGTTTACATACAGGAAGGGAGGCGTTCACTCACACATAAGTACACACCAGAAAGTTCTTAATGAAAACGTGCCCTATCTTCTAACCGCTCCTCAGTCGCAACTCTCTTTTTCTCCCCTTTACCCACCGCTCTGCAACCTGCTTGGCTTCGGGCTGCGTTCACACGTGCAGCTTCCTTCCTTCCGCACCTGAACAGGGCGCCCTCAAGCGACGCCTGCTGTGCGTGAATGGGCGGGGTGGGGTAGGCACGAACCTTTCCCCCCGCCCCACCACACCACACGGTTATAGGGTGCCAACTTGAATAAAATATTGTGGGGCCCCAGGTAAGCCCCGCCCTGCATAATCGATCACATGATGCAGTGCACACACACTATTTGAATGGGAATGTCCATCAACTTTGTTGCCTCAAATATTTTATTGCGGGGGCCGAAGCCCCCCACAGCCCCAAGGAGTTGGCTCCTGCGCACGGTTACATTTTTCCTGGCCCCTCTAGCCCCCAGGCTTCACGAGGGAGCTACTTCAGTCGCGCGCTCCTTGAGGGCAGAAAACAGCCAGCAAGGTGAAGCGTTTCACATGCAGGCTCCGCTGCGCTACGAGGCTTTGGACAGCCAGTTGTGGCTAGGCAGAACGCCTGCCTGCACGGAATCTCCAGGCTGGGTCAGAGGAATCTCATTCTGTAACCCTGGGGAGCCGCTGCCAGTCAGTGTAAACAATTTTGAGCTAGGTGGGTAAGCGGGCTGACAGTATGAGGCAGATTCCTATGTTCCACTGAGAAACAATGTACGTTAGCATCTAAAGAGGATGGGTAGGCTGGAGGACCATTAAATCCAGGGTCTAAAATTACCTAACTGCACCACTGATTTAAGTTATAACTAATCTACACTATGTGAGTGAATTGGCCATTTGAGAGGAAAAAGAATTAAGCTTGCCTTCGTATTCTCTCTCTCTCACACACACACAGGCGCACACACTAACTACAGAAATTTGTTTAATTTTCTTTCTTTTCTTCCTTTAAAGAACTCAGGGCAGTGTCTATGGTTCTCCTCATCTCACTCACCCATTTCATTCTCACAACAACCCTTCAAGGTAGAGCAGGTTAAAAATGAGTGGCTGTCCACTGCAGTAGTTAGAGGTTTGGACTGGGACCTGGGAAACTAGGGTTCAAATTCCCCACTCGGCCATGGAGCTCGCTGTGTGATCTTGGGCCAGGCACTGGCTCTCAGACTAACCGACCTCACAGGCTTGTTGTGGGGATTAACTGAGGAAAGGTGGGCAGACAACATACACCGCCTTGAACTCCTTGAAGAAAAAGGTGGGATAGAATTGCAATAAATGAAATGAATGAATGTCCCCGCACAAATGCTATTCAGAGGTGGATTGCTCCTGCACATGGAGGTTTCACTACCCCCGATGTGGCCCATAAGAACCTATGAGGCTCATTCAATCCACCTTGGCCCAGGACACTTGTTTTTCACAGTGGCCAATCAGATGTGTTTGGGGAAGTTTGCAAGCAAGGCATGGAGGCAACACAAGCTTCCCTGGGTTTTCCCCCAAGTACCTGGTAGACTGCCCCTGGATCTACAGTAAAGTTTCATTTTACTGTAACCATTGCAGAGCTGCATGCGCATTGCACAGGATAGGGTGAGATTTAAATTATTTAAGATAATAATAGTGGAAAGGTTGGTTGTTGAGGGACAAGTTCTCTATGAGGGGCATCTTCTGCCATTAAGTATTGTCTCATTGAGGAAAACTCAAATAAATTTCCACAGGACCATCTTGAAAACTGCTGTCCTAGAAAGACAAAAAGAAAGATTTATGTGTGTAGCTTCTGGGTGTGATTTCCATTAGAAAAATGCATGTTCCTGGACTGCCAGAACATGTCAAGTAATTGCCACTTAATCAACTTGCATTAGCCACTTAATCAACTTGAATTACTTCCATAAATCAGAGGGTCTCCTCCAGCAATACTAAAGTAAGGAAGTCATTCCTCATGTAAAATATTTTTATAACACTTCTCATTCAAGTAATACATCCCCAAAAAACTCAGTATAAAAAGAACAACAATAAATATAATCCTGCAACCTGTATAAATCATGCAAACATGCCTGTTCTCTCTTGTTTTGCATGATATTTTTAAAAAACACACATACCATATTTTGCATAATCTAGCACAGGCTTCCTCAAGCTCTGCCCTCCAGATGTTTGAGACTACAATTCCCATCATCCCTGACCATTGGTCCTTCTAGCTAGGGATCATGGGAATTGTAGTCTCAAAACATCTGGAGGGCTGAGGTTGAGGAAGCCTGATCTAGCATGGTTTCGCTGGCCATAGGGCAAAGTAATACGTTTAGTGTGGAGAACCTATGGACTTACAGATGTTGCTGAATGATAACTCCCATCATCTCTGGTCATTGGCCATACTTGCTGGGGCTGATGGGAATTGTAGTCCAGCAACAACAGGAGGTCCAATGGCTCTCCATTCCTGCTACATTTGACTAGGAGGTCTCTCCCCCCCCCCCCCGCAACCACTGAGAAAAACTTGCCTCAGCCACCCAGACTGCTTTTGTGATGACTCTAAGCATTGCCTTTGCATTTCTTGCACCCACAAGGACTAGAAACTTGGTGCTGGTTTTGTTCAAAAAGCCAGTAAGCTGGATTCTGAGGCCAATGCAACATTTTGTGCTTTCACAATACTTCTGCAGAGCTGCAGCATGTCCTGACTATTCATGGCAGGTACATTTTGGCTATTGCATCACTTACTCACAGACTCACTTGTTCGTTTTTCTTCCTAATGCAATGGGGTGAGGATAAAAGAATGCGTTCCAATCTCAGCCTTGGCAGGCAGGTATGAGTTTCTTAATTGGCAGCAGATTTCAGCACTGTCAATCAAGTTAAGCTTCCTGCTCCATCTGACCAGAACCTGTTTTCTTTCCCACCTGCATTCCCTGACCCAAAGAAAAAAAATAGCAATCTGATTCTGCCAGGATTTGACACTCTGCATAGATGGCTGCAGATTGGGAGGGGGTTGTTCTCCATGCAGAGCTCAGCAAACTCCAGAAAACAAGTGTCTGTGGCAAAGGACACCCCCCCCCCGCGCTAAACTGAGGTAGCAGAAGGAAGCTCCTTCTCTGAGGAAAGGAGCCTTGGCAGCAGTGCTGGCCCGACCACAAGACATGATGAAGCAGTCTCCTCAGGTTGAGATCTAGCCTCTAAGGCACATCCTCATTGCTGTTGTCTGTCCCTCCCCAGCCTCCTTTTAACCCTCCACTGCCTTCAGTGTGTTTGTGGGGGGATCTGCAGAGGAGGTTGTAAAAATGGAAGGGGAGCAGAGAAGGAGGCAGTGGAGGGTGACATTTTCTGTTTTACCCCAATCTTCTGAGCTGTGGAAGCTTTGCCCAGGAGGGTGGATGGAACACTGCCCCACCAACCTCAGCTTGCCCTCAGCCAGCTACAACTTCCCTTCCTCCTACAACTAGTCCAGGACGGTGGTCCTGCCTAACAACTGGCTCCTCCTTAGTCTTAGCATTGGTGCTTGCAGAACTCAGCAAGGAGGAGGGCAAAAAGAGAATTACCGGTAGTTGGCTCTACTTGTCACTGGCTTTTGATGTTGGATCTGGAGCCCCTTACCAGCCTGCTTTGCTGTGCTCAGCCTGGCAGTTTCTCTGGCTCCAGGTCCCCACCCTGCCTGGACAGACAGACACGCCCAGGAGGGATGGGTCAGAATCTCCCATAGCACTGGCTACAGAAACAATAGGGGGACAGGGATCAGCTTATTGGGTCCTACCAAAAGATTTATCTAAATGAACATCCTGTGTCTGACAGTGTGCAGCCAGAAGGCCACGATGGTGAAAGGCAGGGCCTTTTCCAGCCTTTCCTTTCTAGGCAAGCTCCCAAAGGCCACATGTCAGTGATGGGTAGGGCCAGAGGTAGAAATGCATGCAAATATTATCTTTGTACTGTTGCAGGTTGTGGGGTGGGGCAGCCTGGATGATGCCCGGAGTACCTTCTGATTATCGGGGTCCTGTACTGAGTGACATTAGAATCTGACAAAGGAGTTTGCTGAAGCAGTCAGGCAGGTTTCTTTGTGATACACACCCACTAAGTGTCCTCATCAGCATCCTAAAAGAAGGAGCTCAGCTGCAAGAGCTACAGCTAAGTGATGGTGCCCTCTAGGTTGGATGGGTCTTTCCTCCACCTGCCTCACCTAGGAGTACAAGAGCCAGTGTGGTGTGTGAGAGCTGAGCTGGAAGCAGGATGTAAGCTGGAGACACAGAGCCATGCTTGCTCTGTGCTGGATCCAAAGCTGTGACTAATGGAGAAGCAAGATCTGTTGGGGGTGAATGCTGTGAGCCCTTCCACTTTATGCTCAGGTTGTATATATGTGCATAAAGGTAAAGGGTAAAGGGACCCCTGACCTTAGGTCCAGTTGTGAACGACTCTGGGGTTGCAGTGCTTATCTCACTTTACTGGCTGAGGGAGCTGGTGTACAGCTTCCGGGTCATGTGGCCAGCATGACTAAGCCGCTTCTGGCAAATCAGAGCAGCACACGGAAACACCGTTTACCTTCCCGCCGGAACGGTACCTATTTATCTACTTGCACTTCATGCTTTTGAACTGCTAGGTTGGCAGGAGCAGGGACCAAGCAACGGGAGCTCACCCCGTTGTGGGGATTCGAACCACCGACCTTCTGATCAGTGTGGTGTAGTGGTTAAGAGCAGTAGTTCTCGTAATCTGAGGAACCAGGTTCGCGTCTCCGCTCCTCCACATGCAGCTGCTGGGTGACCTTGGGCCAGTCACACTTCTTTGAAGTCTCTCAGCCCCACTCACCTCACAGAGTGTTTGTTGTGGGGGAGGAAGGAGAATGTTAGCCGCTTTGAGACTCCTTAAAGGGAGTGAAAGGCGGGCTATCAAATCCAAACTCTTCTTCTTCTTCTTCTGATCAGCAAGTCCTAGGCTCTGTGGATTAACCCACAGCACCACCTGCATCCCATATATATGTGCATATTTGACCATATATCCTAAGGATACCACAGTCTCCACTCACATTCATTCCAAGGAAACTAAACCCTGGGTAAGTGCCTGGAACTTGGAGATTATGGTTGCAGGTAACAGTACAGTATAATGGTTTCTATAACTACTCACATGCTCCCCTTCCCCTCCTCCCCTCTGAATTCTGCACTGTCCAAGTTGCAGTGACATTTTGCCTTGGGCAGAGTCCTCTGACCTGGATAACAATAATAATCACAGGTGATTTCGGACACACAGCTGTGGGAAGGACCAGGGGCTTGTAAGTGAGATGGAGCCATTGAAGGGTGTGCAGAATAAGGGAGAGGAGATCCTCCGTGTTTCATTAGTCCCTCACTTAATCTCGCAGCTGGCTGATTCCGGGTGGCTTTTCCAAGAGAGCTAAAAGAGGCCTCCCAGCTCCCAGAATCATTGCAAGCTGTCCTTCCGCATGCCCCACGCTAATTAATTGTACAGCATTGCAGATTTAGACAGTTGCAACTGCGTGTCATTTTTTACTCCTTCCTTAGATGCTGGCAGCCAATAAGAGATGGAGGGATTGTGAGGGAGAGAGAAGAAAGAAAGAAAGAAAGAAAGAAAGAAAGAAAGAAAGAAAGAGTCTGTGCAACATCACTGCTTGCAGTGAATCTCTGCAATTGCTTCCTTATTGTAGATGCCTCAAGATGGTCTCCTGGGACACATGATTGTGCGTTTCTGGCCCAAAAACCCTGCAAAACATGTCAGGGTCTCACCACAAGGCAGGCAAACAACTCAGTGTGCTTCCAGGCTGCCACTGTTTCCAGGTAGGATTCAGTCATGTGCTGACAAATTCACATTGCACAATTAGAGTCTGTCAGGAGATCTTGCGTGACAAACCAGCTTCCCCAAATTATCTGACTTATTGCGATATGGAATGAGACAGCAGAACACCCTGGAAAGTGTTGCAGTAACATTTGCTTTATGCAAGGGAGTGTTCACCTTACTGTGCCTTGAAGCACACTGAGCACAGGGAAACTGTTCACATCAGCATGGCTTCATTAGTGTCAGATTTGTTTCCATTTGCCTGCATACCAGGGGACATTGACAGGGTGGGAATGTCTTCGCCCTATGCAGAGGTGTTCACACCTTGGCCAGGGATGAATTAGAAGAAGCTTAAGAACTACAACCAGTGTGAGGCTGGGTTGAGAAATGATGACTCAGACAGTAATATTTTACAGAAAAGTACAGGATACATATGCATTTTTGATAGTATGTGAACACAGGTTAAAAACCCATTGGTCCATCTAATTCTGGCAGCAGCTCTCCAGTATTTCAGAGAGCAGTCTCTCCCAGCACAACCTGGAGATGCCACTGGGGGACTGAACTTGGGACCTTCTGCCTGCAAAGCAGGTGTTCTATTACTGAGCCACAGCCCTCTTTGCACCTGCTACGTATGTGACCATTCCACTACCTCAAACATCCACGTTGTTGCCTCTTTCCTCCACATCTCTCCATTTCCCTGCTCATCATTAATGATGCATATAGAGAGAAGTAATGCTGGATCCAACCCAGAGACATTTGAAGGCCTTGTGAGTATTGGGTGGCCCCAGAATGCCACTGGTTTTTTGTTTTCTTCATGGCTTGAAGGACCTTTAATGAAGCTCAAAGAACAGGAGAGCTGGCCTCCTCATGGTACATTAACCCTCCCCATTTCCCAGTGTGTTTGGGCCCCAGAGAAAAAGAACCAGATGGTCAAGATGCAGTAAGGACATGGAAAAAAACATTACAGTGGGTTGGGTTTTTTTCTTGAGGAGGGGGAACACCTCTGGAGCCACCCACCCACAGCACAATAGCTAAATTATAGCCAGGCATGTTTCTAGCTCTTTGTTCTTAGCCTGGTGGGACATTTGGGGGAAGGAATTAAGGAAGGGGTGCTTGTTTCCCCAATTTGGGAAGGCCACCACCCTCCTGTCCCCAAACACAACAACGGTGGCTCTTACTGGAGAGGGTTAGGAAGAGTTCTTCAATCAGGCAAATGACAGGATAGGCTCAGCAGTGAGCACAAGGTTCAGAAGTCACAATTCCAATGTAGACATAATGACATGAGAAGAGTCTGCTCAATGGCCCATCTAGGCCAGCATCCTGGTCCCACAGTGGCCAACCAGATGCCCATTATGGGAAGCCCTCAAGCAAGATTTGGCCACAAGAGAATTCTCTCCTTGTCTCCAGCAACTGGAATTCAGAAGCATTTTTGCCTCCAACTGTGCTGTGTCCTCCATAAGTTTGCCTAATCCTCTTTTAAAGTCATCTAGGTTGGTAGTCATCGCTACTGTGGGAATGAGTTCGGTAGGTTAGCTATGCACTGTGTGAAGAAGGGCTTTCTTTAATCTGTTTTGAGTCTTCCAACATTCAGCTTCATTGGATGTCCACAAATTCTAGTGTTAAGCAAGATGCGGACTTTTCTTTATCCACTTTCTAGGCAGAGAGGCAGGGCTGAATGAAAGTGATGAAGATGCCCCAAAGATTTTCATGCCCCTCCTGCCAAATGTCTAAAGCTCCTTTATGGGGCTCTCTTGCCTTATGAAACTGCTACGTGGGCAAACACAGACTCTGCTGGTGCATCTGATCCCATCTGTGAAAGTCAAGAATGGTTCCTGGTGACAAAATCAAGTCCTGCCCCTCTGACTCCAGCTCTGCTATCACCTCTTCCTGTTCAGCCCCTCCTATTGGCTGGCGAAAGTCCTCACCACAAGGGGCTTTGCACCCTGCAGGAAGGGCAATAGGGAGAGCTGGCTGACCTACCATTCTCCCTTTCCATTATCTAGAGTTTTAAGAGGAGAATCTTAAGTTCAGTTCTCCAACTTTCCACTTCAGTTTGAGGATTCCTTCTTTAAAAAAATCATCAGCATTTTAGTGTAAGCCTCTCCTAATATAAACATTTCCCTAATATAATGCAATTTAGTAAATTCTGTTTCCTATCGTATGCATTTTCATGCACGTTTGTTCTTTTTTCATGCATTAACTTCGCTGCTATCGGGCCTCTGAGCATGCATGAAGTGTTATGCTTTTTCATGCAGAATACACCCAAACAGATATTTAAAATCCACTGACTATCCATCTTGGCCTGAAGACTGTGAGAATATTGAAATGTGTTATATAGAGAAAGCAGCTTTGTCCTCATCCCTGTTGAGTTCTACAAGGGGAGAGACTGAGGCTGAGGAGGAAGGAGTTGTAAATATGAAAGGAGATTGGGTGGGAGCTGGCTGAAGGGAGACTGAGGTTGGTGGGGCACTACCCCATTTGCCCTCGTGGACCAGCCTCCTCTGGTAGAGCAGAAGGCAGGAAGATCAACAGCAGGTGTTGTCGGAGCCAATGACAGGCAGAGCCACACTCCAATCAGTTGTAAGTAAGAGGGCGGGCAGGCGGGATCTCGCTGACTGCAGACTGGAGAAGGGGGCGGGGGCAGGGAGCAGTGCCCTGTTCACCCAAATGGAACAGCCTCTCTCTGTGGTGCTTTATTTCCACAGTTCACTTTTGTTATCCACAATAAGATTAAATGCATAAACAAGGGGGGGGAGGGTTGTCTTGCAGGTGGTGGATCCCTTCATACATTCATAGCGGGCTTCTATCGGTGGTCACCATCTTCCATGGAGTTTGGTCCAGCTCATTTCATCCCTGGCAGACTTCCGGCCCCTGACAAGAGCCTCACCCCACCGTCTTTCAAAACAGCTGGGGGGCTTGCTTCTCTCGAAGCTGTTTCGACTTAACTCTGACAATAAAATTTACCATTAAAAATAAATTTGTCTTGGCTTCACGCAGCCCTGGAAATCTGCAGGGGGAGTGATTCAGTGGGCCTGTCACACCGCGGCATTCAGCCTGCTGAGCCGAGCACACTGGATCTTTTCCAAGTCCGGCAACTCATTTTCTCCTGCCGGAGCCCAAGAACGTACAGTTGGGTTGACGTTTAATTTAGCACCTAACATACCTTGACATAAACCCATAATACAATAGCAGTGGGGGAGGGAGATGGTGATGGTGAGAGGAGGAGGAGGAGGAGGAAGAGAGGAGAGCAGGGCCAACTGATGGAATTGATTTTGTTTTGTTTTGTTTTGTTTTGTTTTTTTAGGTCTTCTACTTTTGCTCTGTCAACAATCAGCAGGTATGACAGGATGAAAGCTGCAATAAAGGGAGGATTGAGCAGCGAAAATTGAAAAGGGGAGCGCTCTTGGTTTCTGCTCCCACGGCAGTTGAACAAATGCGCCACCTAAACATGGAAAGAGTTGTGGCAGCATTGTGGCTTCCTGTTCCAGGATGGGGTTTGAGACCAAGCTGGAACCTGAGATTCAGACATGCTGAAACACATTTGCCATTAGTATTTTGAGTGTGAAATTTTCACTTTGAGTCTGAAACTTGAATTTCAAGGTGAAATTTGTGTGTGATATCATCATCATCATCATCATCATTCATATCCTTTGTTCCCAAGCTTGGATTCAAGTAGGCTTCCAACATTTAAAAACACCATTATGAAGTACAGTGGTACCTCGGGTTACAGACGCTTCAGGCTAAGATGCTTCAGGTTACAGACTCTGCTAACCCAGAAATAGTACCTCAGGTTAAGAAATTTGCTTCAGGATAAGAACAGAAATCGCGTGGCAGCAGGAGGCCCTATTAGCTAAAGTGGTACCTCAGGTTAAGAACAGTTTCAGGTTAAGAACGGACCTCTGGAATGAATTAAGTTCTTAACCCGAGGTACCACTGTAATATTAAGTAATAAAGGCTGAGTGGTTAAGACCAGTAATTAAAATACATGCAAACATATTTAGAGCCAGCCATTCAAATCCACTTTGCCCCGACCGTAGCCCAGTGATCAGCATCACCTGCACCTTAGTTTCCAAAGGCTGGTCTCAACAGGAAGGTCTTTGCCTGCCAGCAGAAGGAAAGCAAAGAGGCAGCCTGTCTTACCTCTCTTGGGAGGGGATCCCACAATAAGGGAGAAGCCACAGAAGTATCTGTCTGTTCATCCGTCTGTCCATCCATCCATCCATCCATCCATCTCTGTCTCCATCTCTCTCTCTCTCTCTTTGTGTCTCTGATGTTGATGGGACTGAGAGGAAGTACCCACCTGAGGACCACAGCACCCAGACAGGCTCACAAAGAGACACAGTCTTTCATATTACCTGAGCCCCAACCACACAGTGGACTGTCCCTAGACACAGGGACCGTCCCACATAACTGTTCACCCAATTCTACCCAATGCTATTGTTTATCTGTTTTTTGCATTTATATTTCACCTTTTTCTCCAAAGAGCTCAAAGTAGCTTGCATGCTACAGATAGGTGTGAACAGCAGTATACACTGGTATCCATTTGTGCATTGATCACTTGTTTTCCTAGGATAGTCAAGAGCATCAGACTGAGTCAAATGTCTTTCAGGCTCACCATTCTTCAAATTTCCAGAGCAATTTCCAATTAAAAAAATCTTCCTGGAAACTCTTCAGCATTTTGTGCGAGGTTCTCTTGATAAACTCATTTTTGTATGTACTTTTGACCCACATGCATATTTCTGTAAGCAAATTCTCTTAATATAATGCATTTTGTATGTTATTTTCACTAATACAGCCATTTCGGGGCACATTTCCTCATAATATATGTATTTTCAGCTGGAAAGCTACATCTCAAAATTTGGGTAAGTGTGAATTTTAAGAATGTCTGGGTTCAACTCTCTTGGAAACTGCTAATTTGATAGGATCGGCTCTAAATCCAACCTAAATAAAATTTCTTCACTATCCCTGCTTATGACCATTTCTCTTGATTGCTTTGCAATGTATGGATCTACTTTCCACGGAGACGTCTCATATGTCCATCTGGGCCAGTGATGTCTACCTTGTCTGGGAGCAGATCCACAGAGTGAAACCATTCTATGCAGGGTTGTTGTAGGGTTGTTGTAGGGATTAAATGAGGAGAAAGGAAGAACCATGTATTCCACCTTCAGGTCCTTGGAAGAAAAAAATGAATCCCTGTAAATAAAACTTCAAAGGGGTTCACAAAGAATATAAAATGTACATGCAAAGTGCCACTACAAATCAATGCTAAAAACAAGGACACACACACACACACACACACACACACAGGCAAAATGAATAAAACCAACAGTTAAAATTATGCATGATAAGTTAAAATTATAGGTTAAAAGGTATGTGAACTGTACCTGTCTAGGTAGGCTAGCCTAAACAGAAAAGCTTTTAGCAGGTGCTGAAAAGAATACAGGGAAGGCACCTGTCAATAGGCAAGGAGTTCCAGGGTGCCACACTAAAAGATTGGTGCCTTGCAAGCACTGAACAAATACTATTTTGCACTCGGGAAAGTGCCAGTTCTGCAGATCAAAGTGGCTGAGTGACAATATGTGGGGTAAGGTGACTCTCCAACTGTAAAAATATATAGTCAGGTCTTAAATACGACTGGACATCTGCCAACAATTACAGTCAAAAACTAAATGCCATTGTGCATCACCTGTGAAGTCAATGGAAAGAAACCCCCTACATCCAGTTCTGAGGTTGGTGTAAAGCAAAGCATGACAATGGGATTTGGTGTAAGTGTACTTTTTCCCCCTGTCACCCCATCCCATCCACGTTTTCATGTTTCCTCATGGTGAGGCTGCTCCACCAATGCACCAATATATTAGAGGAGATATCTATCATGCTGGCATCTCACTACCCTTCAGCTGGAAAGGGCTTCTTCACACATTGCATAAATGATGGATCTCGTTCCCACATGAGGCATGATGTCAGCCAACCTAGTAAAGGTAAAGGGACCCCTGACAGTTAAGTCCAGTTGCAGATGGCTCTGGGGTTGCAGTGCTCATCTCGCTTTACTGGCCGAGGGAGCCAGCGTTTGTCTGCAGACAGCTTCCGGGTCATGTGGCCAGCATGACTAAGCCGCTTCTGGCAAACCAGAGCAGTGCACGGAAATGCCGTTCACCTTCCCGCCGGAACGGTACCTATTTATCTACTTGCACTTTGATGTGCTTTTGAACTGCTAGGTTGGCAGGAGCAGGGACCGAGCAACGGGAGCTCACCCCGTCGTGGGGATTCGAACCGCCTACCTACTGATCGGCAAGCCCAAGGGGCTCTGTGGTTTAGACCACAGCGCCACCAGCGTCCCGTCAGCCAACCTAGATGGCTTGAAAAGAAGATTGAACAAATTCATGGAGGAGAGGGCTGTCAGTGGCTACTAGCCACAATGGCTGTGCTCTGCCATGTTGGAGGCAGCAATTCTTCCAAATACCAGCTTCTGGAAACCGCAGGAGAGGAGAGTGGTGCTCTTGTGCTCAGATCCTGTTTGCAGGTTTCCCACAGGCAGCAGGGTTGCCACTGTGAGAACAGGATGCTGGACTAGACAAGCATTGGCCTGATGGCTATTCTTATGTTCTTACATCAGGCAGTGAGTCTTTTAAGTACAGGATTGCACCCTACATCCAACAATGTAAGAGAGAGCATGCCAGTTCTGCTCCCCTGGTGGTGGAATTTTGAAGTCCCTTCAAGGGAGTTTAAAAAAGGTAAAGGTAAAGGTACCCCTGCCCGTACGGGCCAGTCTTGACAGACTCTGGGGTTGTGCGCCCATCTCACTTAAGAGGCCAGGGGCCAGCGCTGTCCGGAGACACTTCCGGGTCACGTGGCCAGCGTGACATCGCTGCTCTGGCAAGCCAGAGCCGCACACGGAAACGCCGTTTACCTTCCCGCTGGTAAGCGGTCCCTATTTATCTACTTGCACCCGGAGGTGCTTTCGAACTGCTAGGTTGGCAGGCGCTGGGACCGAGCAGCGGGAGCGCACCCCGCCGCAGGGATTCGAACCGCCGACCTTTCGATCGGCAAGTCCTAGGCGCTGAGGCTTTAACCCACAGCGCCACCTGCGTCCTTCAAGGGAGTTTAGTTTTTGACAAATACAGATGAGTTTAATTGTCCTTACTCTTCTCTGGTGGGCATTTAAAAGAGTTTCCGGCCTAGAGTGTGGAAATGATGCCCATCAGGATTGATCCCACCATCCTTTCTTTTAAAAGAGATATATTTGGAGGCAGTTGGTTGAGGTGTCCGTTGTACATCTTAGATGCTGCTGTCATGCAGAATATACCCCAACCAGCGTTCCTGGATGATTTCTGTAACTCAGCTTGCTGCTGCTGATGGAACAACATGGGGGGGGGGGAGGTGCAGACTGATCCCAGCAGTAATTGTCCAGACTTCCTGGACCCAGCTAATAAAATACTCTCTCTGCCTTTCCCTCTTGGCAGAGTTTTGTCAACTGGGAGCACGCAAACAGTCGTTCTCTCTCCTGCATAAGTGTGTTTCAACTCACATTGCTGGGGTTCCCTGGAGAAAGCAGCAGCCGGCGGAAAGGGAAAGATTTTGGCAACATACGACAGACACACATACACAAAGGCGTTGTTGTTGCTGCTGCTGCTGCTGTGTTTTGAACAAATGGTGCCCAAGCACAGTGCAGGAACTATTTTAAATTTATACCTTGCTTAATCGGGGCATAAGAGTGGACCCAACAACCTCAGAGCAGTTTGCAAAGAGAATAAAACAATAAGATTATCAGTGGGGAAAACACTCCATAAAACATTTGAAAGATAAAATCAGCAATAAACTAAACACAGATTAAAACATACATCAGTGTTCTACATGTCTTGGTAGGCTTGTCTAAACAAAAATGTTTTTAGTTGTTTGTTGGCAAAAAAAGAACATTGAAGGCACCTGTCTGGTGTCAATATGGTGCTACCATGCATAAAGATTGATTTCTTACGAATGCAGTACAGCTGTTATAGGGCACCTGTAACAGTACCAGTTCCACAGGTTGAAGGAGCCCCACAAAGGACCACTATCCAGCCTCTACAGCAACCATTTCTTCTGCTACAATCCTGTTTTAGAAGTGGAGCAGAAGCTGGAACATCTGGGTGAGGCAGTGGGGACCTGCATCTATCTTTGCCCCTCTATATTGACTCCTGTCTATCTTCTTGTAGATTGTAAACCACCTTGAGAATTTCTGTCATTTGGCAGAGACTAAATATACACTCCAACAGAGAAATAAATATGCAGAGGCTCTGTCTTCATTATGAACCCTGGACGTCACCCAAACACTCTTCTGAACATCCAGCGGAGAAATGAATCGTTCATTAACATCTGGGATTGCATTGAGGTTTTTTTGGAAGCGGCTGTAGAACTCTCCTAATAGCACCCTGATCCTCTGCATCTTCAGAGTTAGCTAGGATTCATACAGCTTCTCTGTTCCTTAATTGTTCACAAGGGACCTCAGCACTGAGGCTTGGAAGATTGCTGGCTTGGTTTTATTTATTTTTAATATATTCTTTAAAACACACACAAAAATGCTGGGGGGATGGGACCTTTTTATTTGTTTTACTTTATTTCATCCTTTGTCTCCCAGATAGACTGGTCAGGTTTCCCCCCACTCCCCACCCAACTCTCAAAAGAAAATTATTCTAATGCCAAATGGAAAGGTTATCCAGACAGACAGTGAAACCCAAAGCATTTGACACAGCTGTGGCAGGGAGGGATAGGTGGGATATGAAGTAGGGAACGTGCAATACTGGAGACAGGTATGGAAGGCTCAGTGGTCTGCTTGGCATGCAGAAGGTCTGCGCATCAGTCCCAAAGCAGCATATTTTGAATTAAACAAATTATTGAGGAAGGACCTTAGCTCAGTGGTAAAACATTTGCTTGGCATGCAGAAGGTCCCAGATTCAACCCCCACTGGCATGTCCAGGTGGGGCTTGGAGAGACCCAAGATGGCTAGAGGGCCATATTTGACCTGCACACCTGAGGAGACATAGTCTTTGTTTATGCTGGTGATTTCAAAGTGATTCTGGAGTGACAGGCAGGTGTCCACTGGTTGATTGCAAAGATGTTGTCTGTATCAGCATCAACTTTTGTTTGGGAAACTTGGACAGGGTGGCAAATAAGGAGGGATAGGCTGGCATTTGATTTAACTTGAGCATCTTGGTAACAGATTAATGTTGGCATTTACTTTCCCTGCAATGCGCCTTTACGCTTCTTCGAAGTTGGGAGCACTGCAAAAAAAAAAAAAAAAAAAAAACCACACACACACACACACTTTTCTTGGCTTCTTCTCTTTTGTTGGCATTTTATTCTTCCAAGACAAAAAGAAAATGGCCTTTTATTATTATTATTAATCATTTCTATAGCGCTTTTCATATGCAATGCTCTTTCACATCCTGATGGCATCCATCCTCACAATAGCCCGGTGCAATAAGCATTTCGTTTGTGGGGCTCACTGTTTGTGAGTGTAAGAATACAAGAAACGTAAGAAGATAAGAAAAGTCTGCTGCAGGCCAATGGCCCTTGTGGCCCAGCATCCTGTCCTCACAGGGGTCAAGCAGATGCTTTAATGGAAAGCCTAAAAAAGGAACCTGGGTGTCACAGTGCTCACCCCTCCTGTGGCTTCCAGAAACTGGTATTCAGAAGCATTTCTGCCTCCAACTGTAAAGGGAGAGCATGACCATCTGGGCTAATAGCCATTGATAGCCTTCTCCTCCATGAATTTGTCTAATCTTCTTTTAAATGAGGATTGTTATAGTTCTTGTTTTTATTACATATTTTGTGTTTATGTTTTGCATTTTTATGCTGTGAACCACCCTGAGTTCTTCAGATGAAATATGGTATACAAATATAATAAATAAGTAATAATAAAGCCGTCTAGATTGCCAGCCATCACTGCCTCCTGTGGGAGCAAGTCTGAACAAATATTAACTGTTGTGCATTGAACTTAATGCAAATTGGAGTTGATTTCACAATGGAGTAATTAAGGGGTTGTTCCATCATGCTTTGAGCTTGTGACGATCCATTCCTTGCCGCCCACTCCACATATATGCCACACTGCAGATTCAAGAACAAGGGTGAGAGGACTCAAGCTTTGTGCCTCTGATGTACCCTGCCTTGCTTTGTATGCCTCTCAAATTTCAGTTTGGGTTGCCTTCACAGGAGGCAGCAATGGTCACCAGCTTGGATGGCGGTCAGATGTGATTGGGCAGTTTCATGGAGGACAGGGCTATCAATGGCTATTAGCCATGATGGCAGTGATCTACCTCCACAGCTGGAGGGGAGAGTGCCCTTGTGCTCAGGTTCTGCTTTTGGGCTTCCCATTGGGGGATCTGGTTGGTCACTGTGAGAAGAGGGTGCTGGACTAGATGGTCCAATCCCTCAGGACTCTTCTTATGTCCTTATGAAATTAATGAAAATGACTAAGTTATGTCCATCAGTTACAAAGTTCAGTCGACACCATTTCACATTCCAGCCACAGCGACCCAAAAGTAGGTAGGGTTCCAAACAGTGTGGTGTGGGCCTCTTTCAGGACCTTGGAGAGCTCCTGCAGAAAGCAACTGTTGTTATTTGCCTACTTTCATCTTCATTTTTTAAGAAAACACAATAAATTAAACATCTCGTAGTCTCCTTGATCCATAAAATCGGTAGTGGCATTGTTTCTATTGGCCAGGGAGCATGTGGGGACCAGGAATTTAAATTAGTGACATCAATGAAGGATTTCTAAATAACAGCTGTGCTCAAAGGGCTTCTCAGAACTCTCCACTCTTTCTGGCAGAGAAATTGGCAATGGGGAACCATTATGCAACATTTCTCTGGGATGAGGGAGAAATCTATGGTGCAACCACATTTAGGATGTTGTGTACAGTTCTGGTTGCCTCACCTCAAAATGGAAATTGTAGAGTCTGAAAAGGCCCAGGAAGGGCCAACCAAATGATCAAGTGGATGGAGCAACCCCCCTATGCGGAACGTTTGCAGCACTTGGGCCTTTTTCGTTTAGAGAAAAGGTAAGAGGTGACATGATAGAAGTTTATAAAATATTCATGGCAAGGAGAAAGTGGGCAGAGAAAAAAATTCTCCTTCTCTCATTAATCTAGAACGCATGGACATCCAATTAAGCTGAATGTTGGAGGATTCAGAACAGATCAGATAACTTATGTTGAAAACCCACAAGCAGGACCTGAGCACAAGAGCCCTCTCTCCTCCTGTGGTTTCCAGCAATTGGTATTCAGAAGCATTCCTGCGTCTAACTGTGGAAGCAGAGCAAAGCCATCACATCCAGTAGCCATTAATAGCCTTGTCCTCTTTGAATTTGTCTAATCTTCTTTTACAGCCATCTAGGTTGATAGCCATCACGGCTTCCTGAAGAAGTGAGTTCCATAGTTTAACTGTGTACTGGGGGGTGGTGGAATCATTTATTTTATGCTAGTACTTCTCGGAGTAGGCCCACTGAAAATAATGGGTGTTACTAACTTAATTCATTAATTTTGGTGGTTCATATTTTTCTGGATACAGCCCAGAGGCATTAATCTGCCCTAAACCAAATGTACTCGTCCTTCCCAATATTCCTGCTGTGCATATATGAGACTGGAAGAAAGGAGAGATGCAAAAACAACAGTGCCTTCTGCTTTGAGATCCGTGCCGGCCCCCACCCCCACCCAGGGTTGGGGAACACGCTTCTCTTGGAAACATGCCATTACAGCCACCAAACAGCCACTGCACACACACACCTCATCAGACATCATAATAATATTAATAATGAAAGGGCAGCTCTTTCTAAGATCTTAGACCCTAGTGTAGAGCAGCTGACAGAAGCCTTGCATGCAAAACAGCCTCGTGAGCTTCATTCGAAGCAGAAGAGAATGGAAAACATGGGGCTGGGAGAGGGAAAGCCCTCCCAAACAAAAACACTGATCCAGTCCCTTCATTACTGAGGATCAAAAATCAAGACGAATGCTTTTCAGTTCACAATATCTGGGCTTGTGTGTTGGAACTCTGCAGGTCTTTTCCTCCCTCCTGTGAATTGATCGTGATAGGAACTTAAGGCCAGGGAAAGTCATCTGAGGTTCCAGGTGGCCACCACTCCACCAGTTCCTTTGCTGTGTCCACTCAGCACCATAGAGTTAGAAGGTGCTTTTCATAATGGGGCAATCCAGCAGAACCTCCATGCCCAGGGGCAGTCTACCGCCAAATCCCAGTTGCTGGGAATCACAAGTGGTGAGAGTTGCTGTCATGCTCAGGTCCTGCTTGTGGGCTTCCCATTGGGGCATCTGGCTGACCACTGCAAGGACTGGATGAGTCCCCCCCTGACCTGATCCAGCAGATCTTTCTTACATATTATGAGACCCTGGGCAAAACCTTAGCACAAGGGGCATCCTTCTGAAGAGCCCATGTATCTGAACTATTACAAGGACATCTTGCTGGGGACTTCTGATGATGTGTTATGACTCCCAATTCCTAAATTCCACCTAGGCCTCCTGTTGGTCCTGCTCCATTTGAACGCCTTCCCAATATTTCTGGGCCTCTTAACCTGTTGACCCAGTGCCAAAATAAGATTCATCGCTGGCCTGGATGTATGCATGAACCCTCCTCAAAGGTCCCTTTTTGTACTCACACCTGTACCCACTGCCCCCTGTTGTTCAAGGGGTTCCTTTCCTCATCCTCCAGTCTTCATTAGCCCATCCAAAGGAGGTGCTCAGATTGAACACAAAGGGAAAAGAGAGGGGAAGGTTAAGCGAACACCTAGGAAAAGAACACAATTCTCACTGCTCTGGGGTTGTGTGCCATACGGCTCTCTCTTGCTCTCATTCCAGTTTTATGTGTGTTCTGTTGAATTCCAATTAATGGCAAGTGGAGCGGGGTGGGGCAGTATTCTGCTGGATTCCTTGAGGTGGGAAGCAAGAGACCCATCTGTAGGCAATGGAGGGGCCTATGGAGGGGACAGAATTCACCAAGTTCCTTGGGGAACCTGTCCCTCAACACTTAATTTGGCGGGAGAACACACATCACTGTTATAACAACAGGAAAACAAAACCCATTTTTTTCAGTGATCAACAACCCTACATCTTTATTCTCTTGCTCCCTCCTGGTTCTCATCACACGCGCACGCACACACACAAACACAAATGTTATTTTTTTCTTGTCTCCAAGCCTCCAGCTCTCCCTCATTCTTTCTCTCTCTTTCGTTCTACCACAGAAGAATATTGATTGAAACGCTGGGTAATCCATTGTTTTTGCAAAAAAAAAAATTGGCTTTGAACAGTCCCAGGTGGAAGCCGGGGGAATCTGCATGTGTTAGCTGCTTGCAAGTGCATCTGCCTTCATCCTCAGGAAAGAGGGGGGTAGGTTGGAGGAATTAAGAGAGGAGGGTGCAGTAGCAGCTGGGCTGCTGCAGGAATGAAAACTGGTTCTTGTTAGTTTAGGGGGAACCAGGTGTGTCTTGTTCTTCAGGATCCCATTCTACATCAAGCGTCTCTGTTTATCAAAATATTTCTTTGTTTGTTTTATTTATGTCTTGCTCAAAGTGGCGTCTTGGTTCTTCTTCCCCTCCTCATTTAATCCCCCACAACAGCCCTGTGAGGTAGGTTAAGCTGAGAGGAAGTGACTGGCCCCAAGGCCATACACACTGAGCTTCAGGGCCAAGTGAGGATTTGAATCTTTGTCTCCCAGTTCCTAGTCTGACACTCTACAGAATACTGAAAGAAGACTGAGCAAGTGACTGTGCTCTGTCTCCACAACTCGAGGAAGAAATGCTTCCTTATAAAAGTTGCTGGAAACCACAGAAGAGGAGAATGATCTTGTATTCTGGTCCTGCTTGTGGGTTTTCCAGAAGAGGCATCTGGTTGGCCACTGTGAGAACAGGGCGCTGGACTAGATTTATCCATCAGGGTCTTAGGCTCTTGTGGCAGATACTTATTGTCACTGGTAACATACTGTCCCTATTTGGCCTTTAGGAAAGATTTTAATAATGCCTTCAAAACTATATTACTACTAGATCTGGGGGCAAAGGTAGAGCACCAGGTTTGATCCCCCCCCCCACTCCAGAATCTTCAGGTAGAGTTGGGGGAGATTCCTTGTCTGAAATCCAGGAAAATGACTGCCAGCCAGTGGAGACAATACTGAACAACATAAACCAATTGTCTAACTTGAGATAAGCCAGCTCCCTATATCATTCTACCCTTTATTTTAAAAACTGAGGACTAGAAGCTTACTTTGTTTTGAGGGGAAGGACCTTAGCTCAGGGGCAGAGGATCTGTTTTGCATGCGGAAGATCCCAGATGCAATGGCATCTCCAGGCAGGATTGGAAAAGATCTCCACCCGGAAACCCTGGAGAGCCTTGGCCAGTCACTGTAGTCAATACGGAGCTCAGATGGACCTGTGGTCTGACTCATTAGACGGCCGCATCTTTTGTTCCCTTGATGTACTGCACCAACTGCCCAAATGTTTGTCTAAAAGATTGGAGGGTTTAAAAATAAGCCTCCTGCAGAGGTGCTTCCTATAAGGGAGGCAAAATGGAACGGAGCTGCTTAAAGGATTTTGACATCCTCTCGGCTAGATTCAAGGAGACACTGCAAGCGTTCTGGAGAAGGACACAGGAAAACTGTTGTACCGTCAGCTTAGTAATGAAGTGGGGCAGTGACAAGTGGACAGTGTTCCCTTTATGAGGACTGAAGGCCCATCATTGATTTATATGATATATGGTGTGCACAACAATACTGGTGGACCCTTTTAAGGTGCTATTTATTGCAACTGGCTAGTGGAGGTCAGTTTCTCTCCGGAAGATTTGCAGGGTGGTTTTTTGTCCACCCCACCCCCATTCTATCCCCAAGCACTGCGCAACAGAGACTTCAGGCCTTCTTTAAAAACATGCAGAGGCATTTTAGGAAAGGGTCTTACATGTTATGGAGAGAACAGATAGAGATATGTTTTTCTCTTTCTCTCATAGGACTAGAACTCCTGAACATCCCCTGTTGCAAGATCCAGGATGAATAAAAGACAAGCAAACGACGACATGAAAGAAGTTTGTAAAATTATGCACGGCATGGAGAAAGTGGACAAAGGAAAGTTTTTTCTCCCTAACACTAATGGACATCCCGCATAACACATGAACATCCTGTGAAGGTGAATGCTGGAAGATTCAGGACAGATAAAAGAGTGTACAGCTTACAGTGCATGGTTAAACCGCATGGAACTCACTTCTGCAGGAGGCAGTGACAGCTACCAACTTAGATAGCTTTAAAAGAGGATTAGAAAAAATTGTGGATGAGAGGGCTATTAATGTCTACTAGCCATGGTGGCTTTGCTCTGCCACCACAGTTGGAGGCAGGATCCAGCAGCCAGGCTTTTCTCACAATCTTATGTTCCCCACTAGGCTGGCCGCTGCGGGGGGGGGGTGTTCAGAAAACCCAGGGGTGTGCATTGGAGGGTGGGGCAGGTATTTCCTGTCTGCCCCCTCAATACCCAGTTTGGGGTTTCCTAGTGTTTCCATTTGCCTCACCTTCTTTGCTCAATTAATTGTAACCGCTTACGGCACAGAAGTCACACCCTCAACAAAAAGGCTTAGGAGCAACACAGCAGGCATAAGCAATGAAGCAACACGGTCACCAGACACAACATTGACAGTAAATGGTTACCTGCTTTAACTGAAGGATATCGTCTTGGTTGACTTAGCTGTGGCTGCAGAAACCCTTTTAGGAATCAAGAAAGATGAATGAAGTTTAGGAAGAAGCTGGTCCTTCACACTCAGAGATATTTCATTTCCCCTCCTTCCCCCCTCCCCACCCTGTTTTGCTCTTGCACTTTCAATTAAGCCACGGAATTAATCTCTTGCAACAGACATTGGCTGTTGTCATTGCTTTTTAAAAAAGAAAGAAAGAAAACAAATCTAATTTGCATTGGGACTCCTAATTACTTTTACTGCATATGCCAACAATTGCAATGGAGGAAACATGGGAGGGAAGAGGAAGGAGAAACACTGGACTCTCTCGCAAGGCTTTCACACACAGTGGTGATAATTGTAGGGACTTGTGTGGTAGTCCCCATACCAGGAATCGTCAGAGGCAGAGTCCTCTGATAAGAGCCCTGAGGAGCGGATGGATCCACTGCCTGGCCCATCCCATTTAGAGCTGCAGGCCCCAGAACTTGCATCTCCTTCCCTGATCTCCAATGAGACCTCTCTACTTCCAGACATCAATGATTGGCTCATGGACTCCTCAGAGTGAAGGCACCTGCCCCATGTTAATAGGCAGGGAGTTTCAAAGTTGTGGGTTCTGCCACATAAAAAGATCAATTCCTTACAATGCTGAATGAGAATTACAGACCGTCCAAGTGTCCCTATTTTCCAGGGGTGTCCCTGATTTAGAGAAGCCGTCCTAGTTTCTGATTTGATCCTGGAACGTCCCACTTTTGAGAAGTAGAGACATCACCTTGCCAACAAAGGTCCGTATAGTTAAAGCTATGGTTTTCCCAGTAGTGATGTATGGAAGTGAGAGCTGGACCATAAAGAAGGCTGATCGCCGAAGAATTGATGCTTTTGAATTATGGTGCTGGAGGAGACTCTTGAGAGTCCCATGGACTGCAAGAAGATCAAACCTCTCCATTCTGAAGGAAATCAGCCCTGAGTGCTCACTGGAAGGACAGATTGTGAAGCTGAGGCTCCAGTACTTTGGCCACCTCATGAGAAGAGAAGACTCCCTGGAGAAGACCCTGATGTTGGGAAAGATGGAGGGCACAAGGAGAAGGGGGCGACAGAGGACGAGATGGTTGGATAGTGTTTTCGAGGTTACCAGCATGAGTCTGACCAAGCTGCGGGGGGCAGTGGAGGACAGGAGTGCCTGGCGTTCTCTGGTCCATGGGGTCACGAAGAGTCGGACACGACTAAACGACTAAACAACAACAACATTTTCATTGGAGAAATGTTGGAGGGTATGGAGTTATCCAACTCCTGAGCAGTCTGAAGGCAATCCTGTATAGGGTTTTTTTAAATGTTTAATGTTTCATTATGTTTTTATATATGTTGGAAGCCTGCCTGGAGTGGCTGGGGCAACCCAGTAAGATGTGTGGGGTATAAATAGTAAAATTATCATTATGAAATGGGACGTCCCTATTTTCATCAGAGAAATGTTGGAGGGTATGGGATTACATTGTGTCTGTAGCAGCGTCGATTACTGTGAAGGACTTGGGAATGTGGTCTAGGGAGAATAATAACAGTGTCAAAGAGAGATCCAGAGGGTCACGCTGGATGTACCCTGTCCCTGTTTTACAGTAATCCTCCATGTGGCTGCCCTTACTCAAAGCAATATCCCCTTACAACAGGGCTCAGCAAACTTTTTCAGCAGGGGGCCAGTCCACTGTCCCTCAGACCTTGTGGGGGGCTGGATTATTATTTTTTTGTGTGTGTGGGGGGGGGAATTGAACGAATTCCTATGCCCCACAAATAACCCAGAGATGCATTTTAAATAAAAGCACACATTCTACTAATGTAAAAACACGCTGATTCCCGGACTGCCCATAGGCCAGATTTAGAAGGTGATTTGGCCAGATCAGGCCCCCGGGCCTTAGTTTGCCTACCCATGCCTTACAAGAGGGGCATCTTCCAAACTGCCCAGGTCCAAGCTTTCTCTCCCCCCCCCGCAACACCCACAGGTAGGGTTACCAGGTCAACAGCATCCCAGACCCCACAATTCCAGGGCCCAAACCTGAGACCTAGGAACAATCTCTGGTGGTCATGCATGGGGACCCAAGTGATGTCATGGGGGAGGCCCCTGGAGATGGAGGTTAACTGTGAGCAGGCATGGCAAGTAGGGATGGGGGGCCAGGGCTCCCCAAATATTTTCAATGAAGGGGCTGGACCCCCCCCCAAAGTTCTGTGTCAGCTGTGTGCACATGCCGCAGGGCGTGCTAACATCACATGTGCAAGCCAGAGGGCGTCCACACGACATGTCAGCATGCTCCATGGCATGCACAAGTGACATCAACGTGTCATGGGGCATGCTGACGTTGCATAGCCCTGGTGCCCTCAATCACAGGGGAAAGGCAGTGCATGTGATTGGGAGAGGGGAGGAGGGCAACCCCGTCCCCTCCCAAAGGTCTGTTCTATAATTTGAAGCCAAGCTGAAGCTTGCAAGCTGCATGCACAGTCCTCTTAATATTTTTTTTAATCATTAAGGGCCCTCTCACCCACCTGTATTTTCAAGCCCCCTAGCAGGAGAATTCAGGTAGGACCTGAAAGTCTTATAAACAATACTGGCAAGTTGAATGGTAATGGAAAACAGCCCAAAATCTTGGCACCACTCACCCTGGAATGTGGTTATAATGGAGAAAATTATGCATCCTTTGAGATTTTGACAGGGACTAGGACCTCCAGGCATCTTTTTATTATTATTATTATTATTATTATTATTATTATTATATTATTATTATTATTATTATTATTGTTGTTGTTGTTGTTATATTATTATTATTATTATTATTATTATTATTATTATTTGGCACTCCTTCGTTACATGTATAGCGAAACCATCATTTTCAAGATGACCCTCATCACAATCCTGGCAGATACAGAACACTATCCTTGATAATCAGAATAATGCTGATATTCTTTACTTGGGCTTTTGTTATTTTCCATCTCCATGCAACTGGACTCATTCTACAATTTTATGGTTTTTGTATTCAATCTTTTAATTTTCATCTGTTGCTACAGCTGTTCTCTCTGCTTTTTATATACGTTATCGAATGAAATAAAAATTATTCACAAGAAGGAAAAAAGAAAAAAGACCTGGAGCTCTGGCTAACCTACCCGCAGGCAGGCAGATCTTTGCTCTTCAATTCCCCCTTCCTCCTCCACTTTTCTTTCTTTCTGCCATGCACAAGCAAGAGAGGTTGGTTGCATTAAGAAAAAAAATCATTGCCATTTCTTTTTCTCCTTTTTCTTCTTGGAACGGCAACCTATTTGCTATCATTAACTATAGATGGGACACTTTCATGGCCAGGGCAGAGGCTTGGAAGGGTAGGAGGTGGCCCACTAGTAATGATTGCAGCTGGCAAGAAGCAGGCGAAAGGTCCTAGTTTGCTCAGGCAGGGGAGCCTGTCCCTTTCTGTTCTCTCTCCCTGCTATTCTCACCCCCTTTTCTTAAAAAAAGATTTTTTAAAAAATAAAAAATAGAGCCCATTGTCCCTGTGCAAGCTTCTAGATAGCCTGATAATGAGGCCTTTTCAGCAGCTGGTCAGTCAGTCCTTTCTTCTCAGTGGCACAAAGGCTAAAGTGTCCTTACCTGCTTCTGAACAGCCTCTCCTGCAAAGCACCCCGTTCACCTCCATTACACCTTCCAGCCTCTGATCCACTGCCTCCTGGGATGGAGTGGCTCCTCTGGGTGGCTCCCGGCAAAGTGCCAGGGATCCGAATCATAGAGCCATAGACTTGTAGAGTTGGAAGGGACCTATAAGGGTCATCTAGTCCAACCCCCTGCAAAGCATGAACCACAGCTAAAGAATCCCCGGCAGATGGCTATCTCACCTCCCTTTAAAAACCTCCAGTGAAGGGGATGCCACCGCTTTCCAAGGTCATAGAATCACAGAATTGATTCTATGTAGGGATTGCAGCCAAAGAATCCCCAACAGGTGGCCATCCAACATCTACTTAAAAAACTCCAATGAAGGAGGGCCCATGGCGTCCTGAGGGAGTCAGTGCCACTGCTGAGTAGCATCTAAATGTGAATTAAAGTGCTCCTCCCTGGATAAATTCTGTGAAAATGTTTGTGTCCCCCATTCACCTATTTTTTCCCTCCATCCAAAAAATGAGAGTGGGGGAGAATTTCAACGGGCAGTTTTGCACAGCACACTAATATTTTTGTCAAGGTTCCCTTTCAGTGTCTCAAGTTACCAGCATTTCCCCCCTGGGAGTTTCCCATAGGAGACTGCTCTGCCAGCTAATAGATTTAGCTCTCATGGCTTCCCCCCGCCCCCGCCCCCGCCCCCCTCGCCATTCACCCAGCAACTGACATGCCAAGCATAACACTTCGTTTTTGCTTAATTTCATTTTGCCGCTTGTCCTTTTGGCCCTGCCGTTCCGCCCCTCAAGAATTCCTATCCTCCTTCCCTCTTCACTTGCCTCTACTCCAAGCAAGCCTTTTGCATAATCTGATTTAGGCAGAGTCTGTCCCCCCACCCCTCACTGCCAGCCCCCTCTACCCTTCAGCTTCATCCTCATCTCGCCAAGTTGTTAAGCATTTGATCCACCTGCAGTGTTTATTTGGCAGAATCCCAAAGCTACTTCCACCTTCTTTTCATAAAAAAAAGATACTTGTCTACATATCGGATTTGCACTAGTCTGACTGTCACGGCTCCCAAAGGCTCCTGGGATTTGTAGTCATTATCGCGGCAGGATGGGCAAGTCTAGAGTTTCTGCTCTGTGACGCTTCTGTGTTTGTTCACTCGTCAGTTCATTCATCCATTAAGTGAGGTGTGTTTTAAATCCCCTGTGAGGGGGAGGAAGGTTAAACCCCCGCCCTGCAAGCCCAAGGCCTGCCTGCCTCTCTCTCTCTCTCTCTCTCTCTCTCTCTCTCTCTCTGTGTGTGTGTGTGTGTGTGTGTATGAGAGACGGACATAGAGGTACAGTGGTACCTCGGGTTCAGAACTTAATTCGTTCTGGAGGTCCGTACTTAACCTGAAACTGTTCTTAACCTGAAGCACCACTTTAGCTAATGGGGTCTCCTGCTGCCACCGCACCACCACTGTGCGATTTCTGTTCTCATCCTGAAGCAAAGTTCTTAACCCAAGGTACTATTTCTGGGTTAGCAGAGTCTGCAACCTGAAACGTATGTAACCCGGGGTACCACTGTATATAGATATTTCTATAAATGAATAGATAAGTTGCTTTGTAGGTATTGTTTTGGTAAGGTTCACAACAACCCTGCAAGGTAGGTCAGTGAGTGTGATGATTATCCCTCCATGTTGTAAGTTGGGAGCTCAGGGGGAAATACTGCCTATTCTTTTATTGGGGGAAGCTAATGCTTAAAATTCTACAAGGAAGGCTCAAGCAGTATGTGGACTGAGAACTCCCAGAAGTGCAAGCTGGATTTAGAAGAGGCAGAGGAACCAGAGACCAAATTGCAAACATGCGCTGGATTATGGAGAAAGCTAGAGAGTTCCAGAAAGACATTTACTTCTGCTTCATTGACTATGCAAAAGCCTTTGACTGTGTCGACCATGGCAAACTATGGCAAGTTCTTAAAGAAATGGGAGTGCCTGATCACCTCATCTGTCTCCTGAGAAATCTCTATGTGGGACAAGAAGCTACAGTTAGAACTGGATATGGAACAAGTGACTGGTTCAAAATTGGGAAAGGAGTACGACAAGGCTGCATTTTGTCTCCCTGCTTATTTAACTTATATGCAGAATTCATCATGCGAAAGGCTGGGCTGGATGAATCCCTAGCCGGAATTAAGATTGCCGGAAGAAATATCAACAACCTCAGATATGCAGATGACACAACCTTGATGGCAGAAAGTGAGGAGGAATTAAAGAACCTTTTATTGAGGGTGAAAGAGGAGAGTGCAAAATATGGTCTGAAGCTCAACATCAAAAAAACGAAGATCATGGCTACTGGTCCCATCACCTCCTGGCAAATAGAAGGGGAAGAAATGGAGGCAGTGAGAGATTTTACTTTCTTGGGCTCCATGATCACTGCAGATGGTGACAGCAGCCACGAAATTAAAAGACGCCTGCTTCTTGGGAGAAGGGCAATGACAGGCCTAGACAGCATCTTGAGAAGTAGAGACATCACCTTGCCAACAAAGGTCCGTATAGTTAAAGCTATGGTTTTCCCAGTAGTGATGTATGGAAGTGAGAGCTGGACCATAAAGAAGGCTGATCGCCGAAGAATTGATGCTTTTGAATTATGGTGCTGGAGGAGACTCTTGAGAGTCCCATGGACTGCAAGAAGATCAAACCTCTCCATTCTGAAGGAAATCAGCCCTGAGTGCTCACTGGAAGGACAGATTGTGAAGCTGAGGCTCCAGTACTTTGGCCACCTCATGAGAAGAGAAGACTCCCTGGAGAAGACCCTGATGTTGGGAAAGATGGAGGGCACAAGGAGAAGGGGGCGACAGAGGACGAGATGGTTGGATAGTGTTTTCGAGGTTACCAGCATGAGTCTGACCAAGCTGCGGGGGGCAGTGGAGGACAGGAGTGCCTGGCGTTCTCTGGTCCATGGGGTCACGAAGAGTCGGACACGACTAAACGACTAAACAACAACAAAGCTTGAACCAGTGATCTTGTGACTCTCTTCTCAAATAAATAGTGGCTATTCTACCCTAACTCTCAACCAGAAAGTTGTCTTCTTCTTCTTCTTCTTCTTATTATTATTATTATTATTATTATTTTGCTGAATTTATATCTCACTTTTTCTCCAAGGAGCTGGAGATGCTGTATGTTGTCCCCACCCCCACCCCGTTTAATCCCCACAACAACCCTGTGAGGTAGGGTAAGCTAAGAGGCAGTGGCTGGCCCACGGTCACCCAGTGGGCTTCATGGCTAAGTGGGGATTTTATCCCTAGGCTTCCAGGTTCTTGCCCAGCACTCTTAACAACTACACCACACTGGTTCTCATGATGTAGAGGTGTCCATGGCAGAAGTGAGGGGATGGGTGCATAAACACAGAGGCTCTGAAGCCCCAGGAAGCCAATGGAAGGAGTTTGCAAGAGGAGAAAAAGGGATCAGACCAAATAAATCTCATTTATTTTGTGGCCCTTGGTAACCTCGCTAGGTTACGCCCCCTTTTCCACCAGCCACACTCCTCACTAGCCCTGCTCCACATCTTCCTTGAGTGTTATTGCCTGGCTGTAAATGTATCCTTGAACTCAGATCATGCCGTTTGACTCACTGGATGGAGCATAGAGAAGGGTGGGTGAGTGTGTGTAAAAACAAACCAAATGTGCAAAGGTAACATTTGTATTCAGTGCTCTGGCCATTTTTGCCCCTGGCCCCAGTGCTAGGGTTGCATATTTCAATGTCGACTGCTACATCCTGTATTCAATACAGGATACTGATTGTCTTGAATTTCTGCTCCTCCCTTTCTGTCTCTAGGCCAAGTTAGGGATCCTCTCCAAATGCATCTGTGTGAAAGCGTATGTGAAAGGTCATGTATTTAAGCTCTGGGGTAACCAAGCACAGATAGATTTACAAATTCACGTGCGTGTGTGTGTGTGTGTGTGTGTGTGTGACAAATTCCAGAGAGGCGACCCTGTTAGGGTACAATAGATTGCAATAGATTGCTTTGAAGTCACTTCAGCACGAGATGAAAAAAATATCACCCCAAACCATCCTGCCACGCCCTGCCCTATATTTTGCCAGAACAAAGGTGGCAGCCCTAGACCCCACCCACTGCCAGCACATGGCCCCCAGAAGGCTGCTCAGAAGGGGATGTGGCCCTTGGTCTGAAATAATAGGCTCCCTGCCCCTGGAACGAAAGCCTGAAAGCCCCACCACCCACCCACCCACAGAAAGAGTAAGAATACCTGGCATTTACAAAATAATAATACCCGACTGACATTACACTTCAGAGCGTTGGAAGCACTTTGCATAGCATTACACTTCAGAGGAGTAATCTTGTCACCAATTACCAAGGCTGCATGATTGCTCCCTCTTCTTACCTTTGCAGGTATCTGAAGAGTGACAGCCTTGACTGTTTTGCAGTCTTCTAGCCCCACTTGGAGCAAAAGCCCCTCTCAGCTACACTGGAGTGTTTTGCCGCTGAGGCAAAATAGAAAGGGCCACCTCTCCCCATGCTGACGTCCCCTGCTGTTGACCCTCCACTCTGATGACAACTTTTCCACTGATTCCACACACACCCTGGCAAGGTGGGATGGTTGAGGAAGAGGAGGAGGCAAAGAGGGGAGGAGGGGGAGGTGGTGAGTGACGAGTGGCGAGCGGCGCACTCCTTGTGGCCCAATATATGCAGACCCTCCCAATGGTCCCATGCCCGTCAACCTGAGGCAATTGCTTCACCTTGCCTCCTGGGCAGGCTGGGCCTGCCCTGAACCCCCACCCCACCAGATTGTAGAGGTGAGCTAAGGCCAATGTGAAGGAAAGATGGACAAATCTGCCACTGTGCAGTCTTAAGTTTGCTCCATTTGCAATTTCTTTTCAACTCCACATGCATTTTATTGCCACCCATTGTAATGTGAGCCAGTGTGGGGTGGGGGCTAAAGTGTCAGACTAAGATCTGTAGAGCAGGGCTCAAATCCCCAGTTTGGCCATGAAGTCATGGGAGAGCCTTTGGGCCAGTCACTGCCTCTCAGCCTAACCTACCTCACAGGGTTGTTGTGGGGATTAAATGAGGAAGGGAAGAACCATGTACACCTTCTTGTGCTCTGTGGAGGGAGAAAAAGGTGTGGGATAGAAATGCAGCAAAATAAATAAATGAATACATCAGCATGTGTACATAATTTTGCTTAAAATAAGCACTAATAATGCATCATTATACATCATTTCCGATATTATTTCCAGTCTTCATACATATCTTACACAAATGCACAAATCTCCTACGGCATTCTTTAGTTGGAGATCTCCATCGGGAAATTCAGGCAAGTTCCGGAATGGGGGAGAAATTCAGTTGCACTGAAGGCAAATCAATCAAATTCAATTTCTGATCTGAAACCATACAAGCACCAAAACACAGCCATCCTCCAGAATCTGCACTTATCTAGCATTTGGTGGCTGTTCTTGGCAATTCTAGGATCACTCAATGCAAAAAAACACATTTTAAACTGAAATTGCTCTGAAGCCTGTCATTGTTTTTAGAATGTTTTGATCTTTTGCTTTGTTTTTCATTTTAAATTGTGGATCTGTTTGCCTCCCTGTGCTCCCTAGGGGTGTAATGGTTGAGGGGAAGGATAAGAATATCAGAAAAACCCTGCTGAATCAGGCCAATGGCCTATCTAGTCCAGCATCCTATTCTCACAATGGCTGAGCAGGTGCCTCAGTAGGAAGCCTGCAAGCAGGAGCCAAGCAGAAGAGTACAGTGGTACCTCGGGTTAAGTACTTAATTCGTTCCGGAGGTCCGTTCTTAACCTGAAACTGTTCTTAACCTGAAGCACCACTTTAGCTAATGGGGCCTCCCACTGCCACCGCGCCGCCGGAGCACGATTTCTGTTCTCATCCTGAAGCCAAGTTCTTAACCTGAAGCACTATTTCTGGGTTAACAGAGTCTGTAACCTGAAGCGTATGTAACCTGAAGCGTATGTAACCTGAGGTACCACTGTACTTCCCCATCCTGTGGCTTCCAGCAACTGGTATTCCAACCTGAGATAAATTCAATAAATTGACGATGAAATAACTGAATTTTGCAGTGCAGTTCTCCAACCAACTGGTGTTACAAAACTGTGTGTGTTAGGGAAAGTTTGCATTAAAATGAAGGTGTTCAGGGAGAAAGCATACAACATGCATTAGGGGAGGTTGCTTGCAAAAATGTGTGCATTAGTCAAAATGCCATACGAAAATGTATGTTTTTGGAGAAATTTGCTCTGAAATGCCAATGAATTTTCATGAGATTTTATATACAAACACATTGTTGCAGAAATAGATCAGTTGGTTAAGAGCATGGTACTCATACTCCCTGTATGGATTGTACAAGGTTCAGTCCCTGTATGGGACAGCTGCATATTTCTGCATTGCAGGGGGTTGGACTAGATGCTCCTCAGGGTCCCTTCCAACTCTAAAAACTCTATGATTCTATTATTCTTTCTCTATGAAATGTAAGGAAATTACTTCAAGACCAGGAAAATAAGGCAAAGGTTGCTGGCCTCTGTCAAGGACATGGCAGTGAGGCCAGGCCAGACTCTGCAACCCAGAAGCACCCCCAGCAGAAGGCAGGCAAGCAGGGAAGGACGGGGAGCCAGGGGTGGGGCCATCCAGGACATGCCTGGGGGGTGGCGCTGACAGTCCCCTGACAGGCTGTTCGGCCACCTATGCCGGGGTGGGGGAGGGATCCCCACGGAAGCCACCACCTGCATGGGGGTGCCTGGGTGCTCCCTCAGAATTTTGCACCCAGGGACACAGCCCCCTGCCCCCCTGCTATGCCACTGAAAGGGAGTGGCCATATTGACAGATTCTTCCATCTCTAGGGAATTTTGAATTTCAAAGGAGAGACCTGCTTTTGTTCCAGAAGTGGGATGAACATCTGAGCCCCATGGGAATTCCAGAGGGTGGTGACATGAGAAGAGTTTTGTTTTTGTTTTTTACTGGTGGCTCCCCACCTGCAGAATGCTGTCCAGGGAGGCTCAGCTGGCACCATCGTGGGATAGCTTTTGGTGCCACGCAAAAGACTTTTGGCTTTTAAATTATCTGTGGCCTCTATGACTGACTCATATGTTTTCATCCTGCCTTTAAAAAACAGGATTGTCTTTTTTATGCTGGTTTCAATTTATGTGGTTTCATAGAATCATCAGGTTGGAATGGGCCCAAGGGTCATGTAGTCTAACCCCTGGCAATGTAGGAATCACAGCTAAAGAGTCCCTGGCAATGGTCATCCAACCAACCTATGTTTAAAAACCTTCATTGAAAGAAAGTCCACCACCTTCTGAGGTAGTCTGTTCATTTGTAAGTCGCTTTGCATTGCTTTGGTTTTTAAAAAGTCACAATAAATTTAATAGCAAACAATTTCCCCCACGTACCTAGGATATCTCCTGTCCTACCCACCCTGCCTTCAACTCATGAAGTGAGCATTTGTCTCTGCAAGTAATGAATTGTGACGCTATTCATTGGAAAGTGGATTGACAGTGTTGGGATGTCCATGTTCCTCCTCCCTTTCATAAATTTAAAAGGATGTCCTTGAAAAGGCAAAATTAACAGCAGATCAAAAATGACATCCAGACTCAGCCGCAATGTTTGTTCAGGGCTTTGGTAAATCAGAAACCCCATCACATGCAATCATTTCAGTTACAAACCCTCCAACATTTCTCCAACTGAAAGAGGGATATCCTATTCCATACCCTCCAACGTTTCCCTGATGAAAATAGGGATGTCCTAAGCAAAAAAAAGGACATTTCAGGATTAAATCAGAAACTTCTGAAAATCCAAGTCTATCCCTGGAAATTAGGGGCACTTGGAGGGTCTTGCCTCCCCATTCTGAAGGAGGAGCCAGAGTGGTCCAGCTTTAGTGGGGAGGCTGTTGTCAAGGCAACCATGACTCACCCAACCCAGCCTATGTGACATCACTCACTGCTGGCTTCTAGGGACCAACTGCAACTGATCAGCAGTTGGCAGTGAGGAGCAGGAGTGAAAGAGTGGGCAGTGAATTTGAAGCCCTGGCCCCCAAGGCAATGATCAGGTCCATTGCTGTGGCCCTCCTCTGCCTCATCTGGACTTCCCTGATGTGGGCTGGGCAAGGGGAGGGACTGGTCCAAGGTCACCCTGTGAGCGTGGTGGCGGAGGGATGTCTTGAACCCAGGGCTCCAATTTCTCAACTTCTCCCCATTCTCTCCTAGCTTCAAGAGGCTGTGAGAGTTGCTGCAAGAGGAACAAGGTCCACCCCATGGTCTCCAAGAAAGATCCTTGTGGGTCACCAGGACGTGGAAACAGGCAAGTCTGGGGGTCCAGGTGAGCAATTGTTCTGTTGCTGAGAGGAAGATGATTGCAAGGCCTGTAAGACTCTGATAATAATGGAGTCCGGAGGAGACTGACCTCTGCTTTGAGGAGACGGAGGAAGGCAGAGGTGGTTAATTTGTATTTGACTTTATTTTTGACCTTTTTCTTTTGTTTCACCTGCAGAGTTGCCAGCCCAGGGCCCACCGTTGGAGCTCCACTCTTTGAGGAGGTTCAAGGTGGAGCCCTTGGGAAGATGATCTTCATGTGGCCAGGAGAACTTGGGAAGGGTACCTCAGCCTCTACCATCTTTGGCATTTAAAGCCGAGCTCTGGGAGGCAGTGGGGGGGGGGCTGTCCTTGGATAGGACATGCCAACATGCCCCCCAAAGGCACCCTGGGGGCTGGAGAGACCGCCTCTGGTGCCCACAGGTTCACCTTTTGCCCCCACCGAAATCAGGCTTGAAATGAACATCTTTTGGTAGCCAACAGAATAGGGGCAGTTTGGGCTTGGGAGGGTGGGGTGTGGCACCTCCAAGGTTTTCCCATCCCTTAAGTGGCTGTTCTCTTCTTTCCCTTTCCCTTCCACCCAGACGGAGTCCTCATCAAAGACCTTGAGTCAGGGGAGAGGGAGATCTTGCCAAGTTAAGTCCGGCCACAAAGAGTGACAACCATGGGTGTAGCCAGGATTTTGGTTGGGGGGGGCCTTTCATTTTGGGGCCAGAACCTCAGTTTGCTATGTGTTTTTATTGGTTTTTATTGATGGGGGGCAGTTTCCCCAATGAAAATAGGGACGTCCTAAGGAAAAGCAGGGACGCAGGTGGCGCTGTGGGTTAAAGCCTCAGCGCCTAGGGCTTGCCGATCGAAAGGTCGGCGGTTCGAATCCCTGCGGCGGGGTGCGCTCCCGCTGCTCGGTCCCAGCGCCTGCCAACCTAGCAGTTCGAAAGCACCTCCAGGTGCAAGTAGATAAATAGGGACCGCTTACCAGCGGGAAGGTAAACGGCGTTTCCGTGTGCGGCTCTGGCTTGCCAGAGCAGCGATGTCACACTGGCCACGTGACCCGGAAGTGTCTCCGGACAGCGCTGGCCCCTGGCCTCTTAAGTGAGATGGGCGCACAACCCCAGAGTCTGTCAAGACTGGCCCGTATGGGCAGGGGTACCTTTACCTTTACCTTTAAGGAAAAGCAAGACTTTCCAGGATCTAATCAGAAACCAGGGTGATTGGAAAATAGGAAAATATGGACGCTGTCAGGAATCGCTCCAGGTGACTCAAGTAAGTAAGCTGAGCTGAATGGAACAATGAGGGAATGCCTAACAGATCCTCACTGCCTCCTGGCTTGCTTTTGCCCTGGTGTTTTGGAAGCTTCTGAAAATACCCTTCAAATCAGCTGCTTGGATATAGGAGAGAGCGTTGGCCTGGCCTGAGGCCTTGGAGCTGCCCACCAGGTGCTTTCTCAGATGAACATAGGAACATCCTATTCAATAATAAAGGGACGCGGGTGGTGCTGTGGGTTAAAGCACAGAGCCTAGGACTTGCCAATCAAAAGGTCGGCGGTTCGAATCCCCGCGACGGGGTGAGCTCCCTTTGCTCAGTCCCTGCTCCTGCCAGCCTAGCAGTTAAAAAGCACGTCAAAGTGCAAGTAGATAAATAGGTACCGCTCCAGTGAGAAGGTAAACAGTGTTTCCGTGCGCTGCTCTGGTTTGCCAGAGCTTAGTCATGCTGGCCACATGTACGCCGGCTCCCTCAGCCAATAAAGCTAGATGAGCACCACAACCCCAGAGTCAGTCACAACTGGACCTAATGGCCAGGGGTCCCTTTACCTTTATTTAATAATAATAATAAGAATAATAATAATAATCATAATTTTACTATTTATACCCTGCCCATCTGACTGGGTTGCTTCTAACAACTTTAAAAATATAATAAAACATTTAAAAACTTCCCTATACACGGTTGCCTTCAGATGTCTTCTAAAGACTGTATAGTGTTTTATCTCCTTGGCTGTGAGGTTGCGAAACTCCATACCCTCCAGCATTTTGCCTATTAAAATAGGGATATCTTATTTCATACGCTCCAGCATTTCTCCAGTGAAAATAGGGACATCCTATTCCATACCCCCCCCCCCAGCTTTTCTCCGATGAAAATAGTGACGTCCTATAATTACAAACTTCTCGTATTTCTCTGCCTCCTATGTTCTTTTTTCTTATTCTTCTTGTTTAGAAATGGGTTTCTTTTGAAGATTGGAGGGAAGCAATCTGATTTTTGTTGGCCAGATCAGATCGACAATGGGAATATTTCTTTCTCTCTTTTGATATTTCTCTGCTTGAAAAGAAATGTCCACAGATCGATGGATGTCCCATTTTGTGCAGCACTGGTGAGGATGAAAAAAGTTTTCCTGCCTTTCAAATAACAAAATGGTGTAACACTAGAAACAAGGCTCTCATTACTTTGATGGTTAAAAAACAGACTCTGGGAACAAGCTCACCCCCCACCCCTTTCTGATATTTTGCAAACTTGGTCCAAAGGGCAGATATCACTGGATGGCAAAGTTCTGGAGGGCTCAGAATATAAGCTTTTTGGTCTTTTATTGCAGCACATATAAACTGTACCACAAAACCTCCAAAATGAAGTTTTAAATGGATGGACGGTTGTAGCATCTACTGGGCTTGCCTTTTTACAGTATTTTTACTGCTGGTCCTTAAAACCCCACAAACATCATCAAAGCAACATTTTACCTTCCAGCTGACATAAAGAGAATTGTTTTCTTGCAAGGAGTCAACGGGAGGTGATGTTGCAAGGGAAACTGGCTCACAGCTGGTGTTCTGAAAATGTGGTCTACCCACCCAAAGGAATCCAAAGCTTAGCCCAGTATTAGCAACACTGACAGGCAGCTGCCTTATACCAAGACAAGTGATCCATCTAGCTCAGTGTTGTCAACACTGAAACTCTCAAGGGTTTTAGGCAAGGATTTAGCCAGCCCTTTTTGGAGATGCCAGGGATTAAACCTGGGACCTTCTGTGTGCAAAGCAGATGGTCAACCATGGAACTATAGATGCTCCTGAAGAACATAGGAAGCTGCCTTATACTGAGTCAGGCCATTGGTCCATCTAGCTCAGTATTGTCAACACTGACTGGCAGAAGCTCTCCGGGGTTTCAGAGAAGGATCTTTCTCAGCCATGCCTGGAGGATGCCAGGAATTGATCCAGGGACTTTTTGCCTGCAAAGTAGAAGCTCTATCACTGAGCTACAGCCATTCTTTAATTACATTAGAGGAAGGAGGCCTTCTGAACTGGATCCAGTGTCAGCAGCACTGGGATGGCCAGTTAATAAATTCATTGGATTCTGCCTTACACTGAGTGAGATTGTTGGCCTGCCTAGCTCAGTATTGCCTGCACTGGCTGGCAGTGGCTCTCCAGGATTTCAGACAAGAAATCCTAGCCCTACAGAGACGCTGGAGATGGAATCTGGAAGTATTTGGTGAGCTTACAACTCACCTCCCAGCTAGGAATAACACTGAGCTGAGATTACCAGTTGCCCTGGAGATGCAGAACCAAAGTATAGTGTGGCCACACCCCTCATCTAGAGCCTTACTAGGTTGCATCATCATGTGGGATGCTGTACTTGAGGTGCAGGTTAAGAGAGACAGTGTGGTATAGTAGTTAGATTTCTGGACTAGTACCTGAGAGACCAGGGTTCATAACTCAGTCATGAAGCTCACTGGGTGACCTTGGGCCATTCACTGCTCCTCAGCTAACCTCACAGAGTTGTTGTGAGGTTAAAAAGGGCAGGGCAGGAAACTATATAGAGTTATCATTTAATTATATTTCTATGTCAACTTTCTTCCAAGGAGTTGAAGGTGGAATATAGATGATGATGATGATGATGATGATGATGATGATGATGGGCCTAAGAAAAGGCACAGAAGCCCATGGCCACACACACCACTTATCACCAGATCTCCATTTTGTCCTTATTAAATCTATGACATGCTTGGGAAAACAGTGCTAATAATTCAGATCCCTGCTAAAGGATCTTTGAAGCCAGGAGCTTATTAAAGCAACAAGACTTAGCATTTCAGTGGCACCTGTTTCTCAAAGAAATCAAAGCCCTTTGCAAACATTACTTAACTAAAATGAACAGCACCTCCGGGATATGTTGTTATTCTATTATAATACTAATATCGGAGGAAGGCGCAATGAGATCCAAGGAAGACAAGGCAAATTTTCTTAATGTAAAGTCCTTTATCTCTCCCCCCCCCCCCCCCCGCCACACACACACCTCTTAATAAATGTCTGTGCATCTCACAGCCTTGTTTCCTTCAGATTTTTAATTCAAGATGCACGCAGGAACTTTTAATGTGCACAGTGTTTTACATATTTTGCTCTGCTCATATTTTGCATTACCCCTGTGGAGCGTTGTTGAAACACTCCTGACAACACACAAACCCGACATCCCACATCTTCAACTGATGGGATTCAAGATTATGGAAGTTTTCTTTTGTTGGGGGCGGTGGAAGATTTGCTTTAAAAAGAAAGAAAAGAAAATGAACCATTTCTTTCAAGCTGAAACAAATAAAGATTCTGTAATTTGCCTCCTCTACCAGATGTTCTGCTTGAGATCCAAATTTGGATTTGGAATGTGAAAGTTTAGTTTTAGACCATGTGTGTGGAACCTGTGGCCTTCCAGAAATTACTGAACTACAACTCCCATCATCCCCCTATAATTGGCTGTCCTGGCTGGCGCTGATGGGAGTTGGAGTCAAACAACATCTTCAGGCCCACAAGTTTCCATCTGCTGATATAAGAAAGGGTGCTCCCCTCTCATGAATGAATGCCTCTTCTAAATAGGAGCGTTCTTCCACCTGCACTGTGTGGAGAAATCTTTGTATCTGTCCACCAGCATTCAGCTTCATTGGATATCCATGAGTTCTAGTGTTATGGAAAGAAAACTTTTATCCACTTTCTCTATGTATTGCATAACTACATGGACTTCTATCATGTCATCTCTTCCTGGCCTTTTCTGTCAACAGTTGCTGCACTTTTTCCTCATAGGGGAGTTGCAAACTGCAAGTAGGACCTGAGCACAAGAGCAATCTCCTTTCCTGGCAGGGCCGGCCCAAGACACTTTGGCACCTGAGGCAAACCACAAAATGGCTGCCCCTCCCCATCAAGGAGGAAGGGGTGAGTGAAGAAGTACAAGGGAGGAATAAAGGTCTATATCAGGAACAAGGGCAAGCATCAAATCAACCTTACCTAGCGGTTAAAGTGGGAATCAAAGGCCGTTATGGGGGGGAAGGGGCCCACAATAAGTCACACCTGGTAGGTGCAGAGCCCCTAGAGGGCAGCCTCTGCCATTTCCTCCCTAGGTGTGGGAAGAGACCAAGTATTCACCGTGGCCACTGCAGAAGCAGGACTGGGGGATTGCCAAGGAGGTGGCAAATTTGGTTTCCAAGAAGTGTGCCACAGCTGTTGCTGCCACTGCGGCAGCAGCAGGCGAAGCATTCCTTGAAGACTGGATCTGCTGCGTCTGTGAATCCTGCTGCCTGAGGCAGTCACCTCATCTTGTCTCGTGGGCAGGCAGGCCTTGCATCCTGGCACAGGCATGCCTAGTTTTATTGTGCTTTGCAGATATACAGGGACATGAGTGCATCTGCAAGCAGCCCGACCACTTTCAGGGAAAAGAACACCCTCCTTTCCACCCCTAAGCTGGTCAGGACTGGAGCTAGAATTTCCCTTTCCTGCCCCTGCAGCCAGGGCGGCACCTGACTTAGTAGACTGCAGTATGTTGTAAACATAACTTTTATATGCATTGGGAAACAGACAAAAAATTGTGTGACTTTCTTTATTGTGATACGCTTCTTTATTGCAGCAGTCTGGAACTGAACCTGTAATATCTCTGAGGTGTGCCTGTGTTCAGAAGCATTACTGCCTCCGACCACAGAGGCAGACCATAGTTACAGTGGCTCATAGCCATTGACAGCCTTCTCCACAGATTTGTCCATCTAGGAAGCCCCAAACACAGCAGCCTTTCATCGTAGGAGAGTTTTTTCTGAGCAGCTCCTGGAAAGCTTCCCTTGAGAGAAGGCAGCTCTTCAATCCCCAGATGAAGAGGGAGGGTTCAAGCTCTTTTATTTCCATATTTATTTATTTATTTATTTATTTGGCAAGCACAGGGGAAAGTGAAAATGTGAAGGGTAAAAGAAAGCTTGGCACCATAACTTTCTCTCTCCCACTCCCGACATCCTTCTCCATTGCTTCCCTCCCCTGCCTCCAGCCCACACAGCACTTCATTTGCAGCTTCTGTGGTGGCAGAGAGCAAACCCGGCTCCACCGGGGGAGGGAGAGACGCTTGTCTCGGAGCTGTCAGGCTGGGTTATCACCTTGATGCTTTAATCGAAGAATCAGACTTTCACTTGGAGGATTTGATTCTGCAAAGCGGGCCCTGACTCTGACTTTCAATGAGCACACATGGGAGGGGAAAGCTTGATGTGGCTTCACACTTCCCCGCACTGGGCCAGCTAGCTGGTTAGACAGGGGGGTTGCAGTTGCTTCAGGCGGCAGATGCATTCCCCCAGGGTCTCCCCTAAGCCAGCCTGCTCTGCACCTCATAAGAAGGAGGGAGAGTAAGACTATCAATGGCTACATTCAGGACAGAGAAAAGAAAGGACTTCTTCACATGATGCATAGTTAACTGTGGAACTCCCAATGGAGGCAGTGATGACCACCAACTTGGATGGTTATAAAAGAGGACTAGACAAATTCATGGAGGATGGTGGCTATTAGTGGCTACCAACCATGATGGCTGTGATCTGCCTCCACAATTGGAGGCAGCAGTGCTTCTGAATACCAGCTGCTGGAAAGTACAGAATGGGAGAGTGTGCTTGAATCCTGCTTGTAGGCATCTAGTTAGCCACTGTGAGAACAAAAAAATGATTTGGTGGGCCATTGGCCTGATCTAGGAGGCTCTTATGTTCCTAAGAACCCTAATGGATCAGGCCAACAGCCCATCTAACCCAGCACCGGATTCTCACAGTGGTCACCATATGCCTCTGGAAAGCCAGCAAGCAATTGAGTGCAATAGCATTATTGCTATTGTCTAACTTTACCAATTTGTCCAATTATATTACAGTGGTACCTCGGGTTAAGAACTTAATTCGTTCTGGAGGTCCGTTCTTAACCTGAAACTGTTCTTAACCTGAGGTACCACTTTAGCTAATGGGGCCTCCCACTGCTGCCACGTGATTTCTGTTCTCACCCTGAGGTAAAGTTCTTAACCAGAGGTACTACTTCCAGGTTAACAGAGTCTGTAACCTGAAGCGTCTGTAACCCACGTCACCACTGCATTGAGCATGGAATTATATACCATGAATGGAAAGCAGATGCTCTACCACTGAGCCACAGACCTTCCCCCAGATATAACTGCATGACTCATGCAGCCTGCCCTGAGCCCTCTAAGCCAGTGTTTCCCAACCTTGTGCCTCCAGCTGTTTTTGGACTACAATTCCCATCATCCCTTGCCACTGGTCTTGCTAGCCAGGGATGATGGGAGTTGTAGTTCAAAAACAGCTGGAGGCACAAGGTTGGGAAACACTGCTCTAAGCTAGTGTACTGCCCTCATGAGAGCACTGTCCCATCATCAGTGCTGAAGTAAAATTCAGCCAGCAATTTAGTCTACTTTTGTATGCAGAATGGCAGAAGCGGGACATCTCAAGTTCTACTCAGAGTAGACCTATGGAAATGAATGGATCTAACATAGTCACATCCATTATTTTTAATAGGACTAGCATTAGATAAACCCCCTTGTCCTTGGACTCAAGCAACAGACTTCATCTAGCACCAGGCCTGCGTCTGATAGCCACATAGTTTATTATTATATCAAAACAGATCTATTAAAATACAGGTGATAAAAGCAGCAAAGCACCATTAAAACCCATTTCCTTGAAAAAGAAGTTCCCAAAAGACTTGTTGGAATAAAATAGTCTTTACCTGCCAGCAGAAGGACAACAATGGGGAAGCCAGTCTGGCCTCTCTAGGCAATCGAGTAGTATGGGGGGGGGGGGCAACAGGGTCGGTTACTCTGGGTGCAAAATTGTTAGGTGAACAAAATTTCAACACCTGGTCTGCCTCAATACAGCTGTGCATGTCCATTATTGGGCTCTGCTGAAAATGGCTTCTCCATGTGAACCAGGAAATGACTTCTCCAGACAACAAAACAACTCTTCTTTTATCTCTGCAGCTGCAGTCTCCTGGGTGATGCAAACACCCATTAGGCAGTTGAATGTGCACGTATATTCCATCTGTTTCCCTTCCACCCACCCCTTTGCATGGCCCTGGGCTCTGGCAACCCACGCTACACCACTGTCAGTAGGAAGGGAGTCCCACAGTCTGGGAGCTACCACAAATAAGGCCCTCTCCTGCGTCCCCAACCAAGCCTGCCCGTGAGGGTGGCGGGACTGAGTGAAGGGCCTTCCCTGAAGATCTCAGAGCCAGTGCAGGTTGGGGGGGCAGGGCAGAGGTTATACAGTTATTCAGATAGGCACGGTGGGTTTAACTCGTTATTGATAAAGGTGTACAGTATTGATCAATAATTCCCCTTGCTTTGAAAAACTGCAAGTTAAAACTAGCTTATTCGTCTTCCTTAACTCTTGTGTTCTGGGATTGTTGTGGTTTCTCCTTACCTTCCTTTTCTCCACAGCCACACACACACGCACACACGCACACACACACCTTCCTGCAGCCCAATTTTCAATGATGCAATGGCTGGTTATCTGCCACTACACTTAAGAGACAGTCGGAGAATCCAGGAGAGTCAAAACTGCTCACCCCTGATCTAAAGAGCACACAAGTGGGGAAAATTTTGTCTGAATATTATTTTTTTATTCCTTCCCCTTTTGCCACTTGTGCTCTGACCCAACCAGGAAGAAGTTCCTCTATGGGGAACTGAGGCATCTCACAGCTTGCATCAGTGCATCCTTGTTCTCCAGCTCAGACTTTTCCTCATTTTATCCTTTCCCCCTCCCCTCCCACTCCGCGCCATCGCACTGCTCCAACTGCTGACTGTGGTGAAATCCCTGCGGTTAATTGGATCAGGGTCAGTGTTTTCCAGAGGAATATTAAGTCGGGTCCACAGCTTCAGCCTGGAGCCATGCAGAAACTTCGCAGTATGTGGCCCTGGAAGCTATCACACCGCCAGATACACACAGGTCCAAACCAAGCTTTTATTCCATGCAAGATTTAGAAAAAGGTGCATGGCAGAGTTGCAAACCCTAATCAGCATCGTCACTGATATCTGCAACAGGGTAAAAATAATAAAACACCAGACAACTCCCACCTGATGGCCTGATGATGATCAACTTTGGGAAAACAGAGATACCGGTATATTTTTACGCTGGCGGCACCAATGTTGCATAACGTTCTTCCTGCTGGAATGTGAGCGGCCCCATTCCTTCCACCAGCTGTTGAGGACACACCTGTTTAGACAAGCGTTCCACTGGATCTCCTGGCCTGAACCTCCTGTTTTAACTGCTATTTTGCTTGTTAATGGACATAAAGAGTATAAGAAGAGCCTCACGGCTGGATCTAGCCCAACAGTGGCCGGCCGGATGCCTGCTTCAGTGGGCTTGTTTTATGACACATTTCAATAGGTTGGTGTTTCTTTTAACGTTTGGATTAAATTGTCCTATTGTGCATTTTAATTAATTAATTGCTACAATGCACTCTGTGTGGAGATTACCTTGCATTTGATCTGGAAGCTGCAGAATGATCTGGTCAGTGCAGAATGCTGCACCACAATTGTTGACAAAAGCGAGGCCATGTCAGCATGCACCACCCATGCTCAGAGATCTGCACTGGTTGCTGATTTACTACTGGGCCAAGTTCAAGGTGTTACTATTAGTATATAAAGTCCTTAACAGCTTGGGTCCAGCTTACCTGTGAGATCATCTTACCCCCACATGTGCCTGCTTCCATCAGCGGAATTCGCACTACCACCACACATGCCACATAATACCCATTCTGCATTTGTAAGAAATGGGGGGTTTTTAGTGTGGCAGTACCTACCCTTTGGAACTCCCTGCCTATTGACATCAGGTAGACACCTCCACTGTACTCTTTTCAGCACTTGCTAAGAACATTTTTGTTTAGGCAAGCCTACCGAGATATGTTTCTGTCATTTCCGTGCTCTGCTCTGGTTTGCCAGAAGCGGCTTAGTCATGCTGGCCACATGACCTGGAAGCTGTACACCGGCTCCCTCAGCCAATAAAGCGAGATGAGCGCCGCAACCCCAGAGTTGGCCACGACTGGACCTAATGGTCAGGGGTCTCTTTTCCATTACCTTGCCGAGATATGTAGGAGGTCGATGTGTGATTTAATCTTTTCTGATTTTTTAACTATTTTAAATCTGTTTTTGCTGGTGTTTTTATTGCTTTATTGTGCCTGCCTGTTATCAATAGGCAGGGAGTTCTATAGCATAGGTGCTGCCACACTAAAAGATTGATTACTTACAAACTTGGAAATAAGGATTATGTGGCACCTGTAACAGGGTCAGTTCTGAAGATCGAAGCAGTTACATGGGCATGTGTGGGGTAAGGCAATCTTGCAAAGTAAATTGGCCTCCAGGTGTTATGGGCTAGTATGTCATTGCTTACTATAATTCCCAGGGAAATTACTTTGTGAAAAGGGGTGGGGTGGGGAATAGGTATCTCCATAAGAATACGGTAGCAATGAAGTGATCAAATTTAGAGGGAGCTGGTTGGTGCAATAATGTGATGGAAATAATTGAAGTTGGTTGTAGCAATATTGGGAAGGAGTTAGGGAGAAGCTTGGCAGTGCAATAACAGGATGGAACTTGCAGGGAGATGTGTGTGTGTGAGTGAGACAGAGAGAGAGAATATAAAGCCCAGTCATTCTTTTTCTTTTCTTTTTTGTCCTAACCCCCGCACCCCCAATCAACTGGATTTTCCTTCCGCTTTGCTCAAACTGAGCTGCCAATCCAACAGGTGTATGTTGAATTACTTAATGGGGAGGGGCAGAGGGTAATTGAATGGTGACAGGAGAGATAATTTAACTAATGACTTGTAATGGGATACAGAGCCTTTCACCTTTAGTTCATCGGTATGACTCTTTCCTAGGCTGATGGGAGCCATCTGTTTACATCGAAGGCCTGCTCAAGTAGATGCCTGTGTTCATTGATCTGTCAACAGCCATGGGTGGGGGTCCTATCAGAAGTGGCTCTACTACAGGATGGTGGGGGACAAGCTCAAATGGCTGCATCCACTGATTCTGGTTGGGGGCATCAAGGGCAGCAGAGTGGCAGGTGGACAGGTTAGGCTCCCATTGAAATGAACAGGAGCTCTCAGTGAGAGCCATAGAATATAATTCCTAAGTGTATTGTTCCTAATTTTAGAAGTCGAGGATGACAGGAATCCATCTGGGAGGGGAACAGGGGGTCTCCAAGCAACACCCTTAACAAACTACAATTCCCAGGATTCTCTGGAGAGGGTGCTGTATGGTCCAAACGTAACCTCAGCCTATGTCCTGCCAAATCTGGTGATGGTATCTCAGGTGATGGTCAAGACTTTTCTCTAACTTAACATACGCGGATGTTATTCTAATCCATGTCCTACTCTGGGGTGATTTGTAAAGGGGTGGCCTCCACCCACATACAGACCTTACAGAGAGACACAGGCAGAAACTGATAGCAAATCAGAGGAAGGAAGCCTCAAGTCAAGGCAGGAAGCAGATCCTTGGGCCATATGCCAAGCATCACAACAATTCCCTTCCTACCCTCATGGCATTGCAGGGGGTTGGACTAGATGGCCCTTAAGGGCCCTTCCACAATGATAAAATTCTTCAATTTTAAAACTCCACAATTATAAAGATTCTATGATTCATCCTAGGGGTCAGCCAGTCCCAATTCCACCCTTAAGCTATCAGATTGGAGGATGTCAGGATGAGTCTTGTTAGCAGTTGAGGTTGCCTCGGATTACATTAGCAAGCCCATTAAGGGGTCTTATGTTGGGACCCCAGTTGGACAATTTAAGGGAGGTTTCTCCATAGCAGGGTGACAGTGTTGACTGTATCATGTAGGAAGTGTCAGGTTGAGCAGCCAGCTGGCTCAGTACTTAGAAAAGTTTGCTTGAGGTAGAGTCAGCCTCATCCGGTTCATCCCAGTATGGTCTGGGGGATTGTGCAGGCTCTAAAGCTCTGCCTGAACCTGCTGGTACCAGCAGTTCAGATCTGCCTTTGGAAGATATTCAGTTCAGGGGTGAGAAAAGGAAGGGATTAGCCCAGGAAGCTGTTTTATCCTGAGTCAGACTGCTGGTCCAGCTAGCTCAGGATTGTCTGAGGTTGAGGATAGAGGAAATGGTGATTCTTCCTGAAGTTGTTGGACTCCAGCTTCCATCAGCCCCAGCTACCATTGCCGATAGGCAACAGTTATGGGAGTTATGGCACAACAGCATCAATAATCTACCCAGCCCTGCACCACACTGACAGGCAGCTGCTCCCCAGGTTTTCCAGCATGGATCCATCCCAGCACTAAATGGAGATGGGCCTAGGATAGGCTTTGAGAGGGCACTCCCTCCTGCCACCAGGAGGCAGCCATTCCTTCAGGCTGCCCTTATGGGAGAAAGGGGAGCTAGCCTCGTTCCACCAGCTATGCCAAATGACCAGCTCCATCAGGCACCACCTCCTATAGAACTGTTTAATTTTAGTTTGTTTGTTTGCTAATTTTCTTCGAGGATCACAGGGCCTTTTACAATCTAAAAACACAAAGATACATAACATAGTAACGAACAGGCACACACGCACACACACACACACACCACACACTTTCGAAAAGGTCATAGATTGTTTAATTCGCCAAAGGCCTGGAAGAAGAGGAATGTTTTTGCATGGCACCTAAAGATATGTTGTGAAGGTACTGGGCAGGCCTCCTTGGGAAGAGCATTCCACAGACAGGGAGCCACTGCAGAAAAGGCCCATTCCCATGTTGCCACCCTCTGGACTTCTTGCAGAGGAGGCACACAAAGAAGGGCCTCATAAGATGATTGCAGTCCAGGTCAGTTCATATGGGAAAAGGTGGACTTGAGGTATTGTAGTCCTGAGCCATTTAAGGCTTTATAGGTCAAAACCAGCACTTTGAATTGGGCCCAGAAATTAATTTTCAGTCGGGCCAGGAATGAAATTATATGTTCAAATCATCTTGCTCTGGTTAACAACCTGGCTAGCAAATTCTGCACCAGCTGAAGTTCTTGAACCATCTTCAGTGGCAGCACAATGCATAACGTGTTGCAGTAATCTAACCTAGAGGTTACCAGAGCATAGGAAACAGAAATTAGGCTATCCCTGCCCAGATAAGGGCACAGCTTGGCCACCAGCCAAAGCTGATGGAAGCCACTCCGCACCACTGAGGTCAACTGAGTCTCAAGTGACAACAATGAATCCAGAAGGACCCTCAAGCTGCTTACCTGCTCCTTCAGAGGGAGTGTAACCCCATCAAAAACAGGCAAACTCCCGCTTGTTTGGAGGTTCTAGCAGGGGAGCGCAGCTATCGTATACCCTTGACCGAAGAACGGTACACTCCTTCGATCAATGGGGTGACAGATGTCGCAGCCAGATTGCCCTCACTCCCAAAGAAACACCCTCTGAAAATGACCCCTGGGGTGTGGCTTTGAACCCTGGTCATCCAAGTCTGAGGCCCACACCTAACCACTACACCTAGAGCTTGCTTACCCTCTCCTCCCTCCATGTCCCTTTTTCACTTGTGTGTCATGTCTTTTAGATTGTAAGCCAGCAGACAGGGAACTCTCTTGATTTAGTTGATTGTGCATAAGCTACTCCGGGAGCCTTTTTGGCTGAAGCACAGTGCAAGTAAAATAAACAACAACAACAACAACAACAACAACAACAACAACTCATGGTAGTTGAGGGGCACTAGGACCTGGAACATTCATAGACTGAGTCCTTCAACAGCAGTAAAAGCAGAGATTCAGGAATCAGACCTGCTCCCTTGTCATTCCCCAAAAGGGCCCTCCAACCTGGATCCTGTACTGAATCAGCACTATGGACAGCTCCCGTGTCTGACTCCCTCGTTAGGCAACATGTGGAGGTGTCTCAGCAAAGAACTGGAGCCACCTTGCCTTATAAAGGTAGGGAAGAAGTGCTTTGTTGCAAGATACTTGGGGGGGGCAGTCATGTGATTTAAATATATAGTGCATATGCCACCCAAGTTTCCATCAGATGGTCTTTACCTGCATGCCTGCTCAGCCACCTCTCTCTTCCACCTTCCCTAGGTCTGCTTATCAGCTCACCACCAGCTTCCTGCCTACCTGGCCACAGAGTAAGCCATTCTCTGCTTATAGTAAGAGGAAAAGCTTCCCTACAATCCTCTTGGAGAGAAGCAGGATTGCTTAGCTTGCCTGTCTAGTGGATTATTTTGTTGTTCGTTGGTTTGCAAACCACTTGGCAGAAAACAGCATACCAAATATTTCTTTCTTTTTAACACACACACACACACACACACACACACACGTATCAAGCTGGGTTTACATAAAATGATACAGTTTAGGTGAACAGAGCAAGCCATAATGCCTGGTGCCCATTGGGACTGGTAGGGCTGAAAGCCAAGAGCCCAACTGTAGGTGGTAGCAGAGCCAACCTCAGGCAGAGCCGACTATTTCTAGTTTTGTCCCCATCCTCCTCCTCTTCCCTGGTGAGTTCTACAAGGGACAACACTGAGACTATGGAGGGACCTGGCAGCAGGGCCACCCCCTGGACTGGGCGCACATTGAAGCAGTGCTCCATTCATTCTAATGGACCAGATTCCACCAACCAAGGAAGCTTACAATCCGCCACACCCATGGGAAAAAATTATGTGTAATTGCTAACACAGCCCCCCTCCTTTCCCCTTTCCCACTACTTTCCCCTTTGGCTAAAACCCACCTGCCAAGCCTTAGAAAACCCACTTTAAAACCTTGATCTCACATGCTTTCCCTTTAAGAGCTGGGAAAGCGGCCCAGCCGAGCAGAAAATGGCAAGCAGTGTGTAAATAACGCCTTGAGATTCTCTCTCTTTTTCTTTTTCATATGGGTTTATTTTGTAAACCTGAACTTTACAAATGTCAGGGAATAAGCAAATGCGAGGCCAGGGAATAACTAAATCTCTATTAGAATTCCTTGCGATAACATCCCTTCATATTCTATCTCGGTCTCGGCATGTTACAGATAATCCTAGCTTAGGCAGAGATCTCAGGTACCATTGAACGGGAGAGGTATTTAATTAGCTCTGTCATAAACAAACCTGCCACAATCCCACATGATGCAATGAGGGGAGGGGTGAGGAAACGGTAAAACTGGTGCAACTCAGGGATTGATTGACGAGGAGCCAAGAGACTAGTCCCTTGCATGATTATTTGTTGTTGGTTTATCTGCAGTTTTCATGTGGCTCCACCTATTCACACCACCTATTCCAGAATGACTGGTTGATTGCATTTATATCTCACTTTTCTTCCAAGGAGTTCAAGGTGACATACACAGTTCTCCTCCTGCCCATTTTATCCTCAAAACAACCCTGTGAAGCAGGTCACGGTGAGAGTCCGTGTGTGGCCCAAGGTCACCCAGTGAGCTTCATAGCCAAGTGGGGATTTGAACCTGTATTCTGTCAACCTCTTGTATAACAGGAAATCGTACACCAGAAACCATGGCTAGGTCTCCTGCAAGGAAGTGGCACTGAGTTTGGGATGGGCACCTGAGAAATTGCTCACAAACATGGAAGATTCAGGAAGAGGACTAGACAAATGGGGACAAAGCTAGAATGAGTTGGCTCTGCCTCTCGCTGGCTCTGGCACCACGTGCTGTTGAACTCCCTGCCTCTGATCCTACCATTCCCATTTGGCACCAGCCACCATAGCCACTGAGTTAAATGAGGCTTCCTTCCCAATGCAAAGTACTGAAATCTTGTTCATTCTACCTGCTGCTCCTTTTTATACATGCATGCAGGAATCAAATATTTGTTCTATATTAATTGCATTTATATGCCACCTTTTTCTCCTCATTTAACCTTCACAATAACCCTGTGAGGTAGGTCAGCCTGAGAGGCAGAGCCTGGCCAAAAGCTCTCTGGCGCCACCTACTGCTAGGCATCCCACCTTCAGCCCCAGCAGTTCCCATGGCTATTTTCCACCACCACTGGGAGATACTGAATTAGATCAGGACAGGCTAAGGGTAGGACTAGGCGCTCAGCAGGAAACACTTAAAAACAAAAACAAAAAACCATCCCTGAGATACAGCAAGCATAGTTGCTGACCAGGGTTGTAAGCACTTTGGACACCATGGGAAGGCCTCCCCCCTCCACAGGGTACAGTCCCTAAAAAACCTTCTGCTCTTTGCAGAATTCTCTGGAAGAATGGCAGATGAAAGTAATAGACTATATGGAGTTGGCGGAAATGACTGGCAGAATCCGGGACCAGGGAGAAGAGTCGGTGGAAGAAGACTGGAAGAGATTTAAAGATTATCTGCAGAAATATTGTAAAATTGTTGAAAGTTAAAATGATGTTGGATTGAAATGAAGCGGTTTTAGCAACAAGGTTAAAATGAATATGTAAAAATAGATTGATAACAGATGAAAATATAAAGTTATAAGGTATTAAGATATTGGATTAAGATTAAAACAAAGAGGGAAAGGACTTGCTGAACTAAATAATGTGAATTGGAATACAGAAAAGGGAGGTGTGAGGGAGTCAGGGAAATAAGTAAAGGAAGTATAAGATAAAGAAAAGAAGGATTTATTTTTAAGTGTTTTTTCTTTCTTTCTTTTTTGTATTTTGTATTTTGAAATTTTTCCCGTGTATTTTTGTATTTTTCTTATCTCGTTTTCTTGTTATTTTCTTTATTAACCTTTTTTGTTCTGTAAAACCTTAATAAATATATATTTTTTTAAAAAAACCTTCTGCTCTTTGCAAATGTGCCCTCCCTTGTCACCCTCTTCAGAGCCTTGCACTGGAAAGGAAAGAGGTTGGGGAGGTAAATTAAAGGTAAGAAAAACTTTTCTAGCCTTTGCTGCAATGCTCTGAGCCGTGCAAAAGCTGGGCTGGTTTTGCAGCAGACAATAGCCTTGGGCCTCAGCTGTCCCCCTGAGGTTCCTGATGCTTTGAACAAGGCAAGGCCTGGCTCTCCGCAGAGCCAGAATAATTTGTGGTTCCTTCAGACTCTTGGCAGTCTCTTTGGAGTTCTGGGGTCAGTGCAGATCCGGGAAGTAAATAAGGTGGGTGAGGGGCAAATACAGGGCAGCTTTTTTGCGGGGGTGGGGGGGAGTTAGACCTCTGGGCTTTTAACCAGATAGCACATTATGTATTGAAACAATGGATTAAAACATTATTATTATTATTACCACCACCACCACCACCACCACCACTACTACTACACACAAACACCTTTTTAAAAGGCACTGGAAAATGCCAAACAAAAACTTTTAATCCACAAGGGCCACTATGCAGGCAGAGCATACATACCCTCTAACATTTCTCTGATGAAAATAGGGATGTCCCATTCCATAATGATAATTTTGCTATTTATGCCCCTCACATCTTACTGAGTTGCCCCAGCCACTCTGGGCAGTTTCCAACATATATAAAAACGTAATAAAACATTGAACTTTAAAGAAACAAAAAACAAAAAACCTTCCTGTCAGGGGTTCAGGAGCAGAGACACAGGGGAGAGAGGAAACGGAGAGCGAAGGGGAAGAATCTGAGGGCAGCGTAGGGGAGTATGACAGTGGCCCGAGAGATTCCATGAGCTTCTCCAGCGATTCAGAAGATTCCCAGAGGGGGGCGCCAATGGCCAGGGCAAGGGGCGTCCCAGGGGGGACACACCAGAAGCAAGGGGCCAGCGGGGACTCCCAAAGCAGCAGCGGGAGATCAGGACCAGTTCCCCCACCAGAGCGGAGTGGGGGGGAAGAGTCCCATGAATCAGGGCCAGCGTCTCCTCCAGTAGGGAGAGAAGATGAGTCAGAGCTGGCCACGCCTACATCGCAGAGTGAGGGAACGGAGGGGAAGTCAGGTCCAGCTAGCCCCCCCGAGGGGGGAAGCAGTGACAGGAGCAGTGAAACGGTCAGGAGAAAGGTTGCTGGCTGGGCGCGTGCGCCAAGTTCAAATGTACAGGCGCGCGGGACAGCAGGAAGCACGGATTGGGAGCCAGGTCCTAAAGCACACCGGAGGCAGGGGGAAGAATCCGGGGACTCAGCATCAGAAGAGTCCAGAAAGGGCAACACCCCAGCGGACAGGCGGACCCAGAGGAGGAAAGAGCAGAGGAGGAGGTGGAGCAAGGCTAGAGTCTTAAACTGGTGTCTGGGGGGTGGAGATTCAGACGGAGCTTCAGCGGTCTAGGGTTTAAGACGTAGGGCTGCACGCCGCGGCTTTGAAATCGAAACTGCGTTTCAATAAAGACTTTTGTATATAACAACGGACTGGCGTTGGTCCTTTGTGAGCTGGGACCTAGGGCAGCCCTGACACTTTCCTATACAGGATTGCCTTCAGATGGCTCAGGGGTCAGATAACTCCATACCCTCCAACATTTCTCCAGTGAAAATAGGGACATCCTAAGGAAAAGTGGGACATTCCAGGATCAAATTAGGACAGCTTCTCTAAATCAGGGACACCCCTGGAGGGTCTAGCAGAGGTGGGCAGCCTCAGCTCCAGGGGCCAAATGCAGCCTTTCAGGTGTCTCTGTTTGGCCCTTGGGAATCTTCCTGAGTTATATTCCTCTGCCCACTCCAGCCACACACCCTTTCCCCAGATCATGATGGAAATGCAACAGGAGAGATCATGCCATGTGGAAGTGAAGGGTTAATTCTACTAGGGTTACAAGCAAGAAGCCCAAAGGAAGACAAGTGGAGATTTTGCTGAGCAGCAAACAGCCTGCTGTTTGCTGAGGTAGCACCTGTCCTGATTGGCTGGGTAGTTCTGAGGGAGTTCTCCTGTCCTGTGTATGCTTGGATGAATGTCTCCCTTCTATGTACAAGGGCTGAACTGAGACATAACCCCTCTGTTTTTTCTCCCCTCGAGTTATACGCTGCTTTTGTTCAGTTTCCTCAGTAAAGTGTTACCAGCATTTCTCTTCTAAGAGGCCATACCCCTTGCTGGCTCTGATTCATACCATCCTCAGGCATTTTTTGCCTGGGTGGGATGTGCCCTTCAACTCTGATCACACCTCTTGCTTTCCTGAATGAAAAGAAGAGGCATGATGTAGAAGCTAGCTTTCTGTATAAAGTTTAAACTTACATGTTGCTCTGCCCGATTTAGCCTCTGGCCCTGCCCATCATTGGCATGTGGCCCCCAGAAGGTCACCCAGGAGGGAAGGTGGCCCTCGGGCTGAAAAAAAGCTTCTAGGATCTCAGTTGATGGCAGGTGAGGGGAAATTCCTGCTTGAGACTCTCAGTCAGTCGGAGTGGGATATATTGGATTGCATGCACCAGCGGTTTTGGCTGAATGTAAAGTTCCATCTGCATAGCTTATGAGGATGGGATACAGTTCAGTGGTGGTGAGGCTTTAATTAATTTAGTGGCACGTCTGTGCTGCCCAATAGCCAGTCTCCTCTGGGAGAGTTCATAAAACGGAGTTAAAATAAAATAAAACCCTGGAATGCAAGAATATACCTAATAAACCCTAACATAAAAATATAAAGCAAATTAAAACAGCGGCAGAATAAAGCCAACATTCTTGCAGATCTGTTGTCAACCAGAGATGTAGGGATCTACCTCCGGGGATGCAGCTGCACCACCCAGTTAAAGCACCTGTAAAGTACGTGACTGCCCCCTACAAGGAATCCTAGGAACTGCAGTTTACCCCTCAAGGAGCTACAACGCCCAGCACCCTTAACTAACTACACTTCCCAAGATTCTTTTAACACACAATCCATTTAACACACATTGAAAGCATCTGGCTTGCCCCAAATAATCTTGGGAAATGTAGTCAATTAAGGGTGCTGGGAATTGTGAATGGGTGAATGGCATAAACTACACCCCCCATGATTCTGGGGAGGGGCAGGGGACACACAAGCTTTCAGTGTGCATTAACTGTATAGTGTAGGTGTGACTCAGGTCAGAAAATTTCTCCATCTAACTTACTATTTGGAGAGCCAGTGTGGTGCAGTGGTTATTGTGTTGGAGTAGGTCCAGGACATGGGAGAGAACAGAGTTTGAATCTCCACTTGGCCATGAAGCCCACTGGGTGACCTTGGGTCATAGTTACTGCCTCTCAGCCTAGCCCACCTCACAGGGTTGTCGTAGGGATTAAATGAGGAGGAGGAGAACCATGTGTGGCGTTCGTACAGAGCCCCCAGTTGTCTCATGGACTACTGACCCATACACCACTAATCCGCTGCCACCAACCAGGTCCTCCCCAGTAAAATCACTTCAGCCTCAGTCAGGTTCTCAATTAATAAAGAAGAGTGTATTTTATTTCAGACACAAACTTTTCCAGCATTCGAAACATTGTTACTCTTTACTTTCTTAGTCTTATTTTCCTCTCTCTATCTCTTCCACCTCCCCTCACTCAAGAACCCACTGTCCTAACTGTCTCTCTATTACCAACTGCCTGCCAACTGCTTCTCCAACTGCCTTTCCCAACCAGCCAACCCACTAAAACCAACCAACTACCCACCAACAGCTCCCAACAACAACTACTCAAACCTACTCAAACTACTCAAACCTGTGTATAAAAGAGCTAAGTCCTTTAATACACAGATAGGCTCCGCCTCCGGCTTTCCTATTGATCTATATTTTTAACCCTATCTCTCCCCCCATTCAAACATTTTCTAAATGAACGGGCAAACGCCACACCATGTAAGCCTCCTTGAGCTCCTTGGAGAAAAAGGTGGGATATAAATGCAGTTCACAAGTGTTGTCTAGTCTAGAGGCACAGCTTTACCCAACCCAGAGGCCATACTTAGGAGAAACCTCCTGGGGACTCTTCAATTTGTTCAGCAGGAGACGTTCCAGCCAAAGTCAGAGGTTACTAAAAAAAACACCTGTCTATTTGGCATCCAGACAAGGAAGAGGCATCACCCAAGTTCAAGGACACATTCCAGCCAGGGTAGAGCATTCAAGGAGGTTGTGACATTCAGTGAAGCTGAATGTTGGAAGATTCAGGGCAGATAAAAGGAGATACGATGGCCATTTCCAAATATCTCAAGGGCTGTCACATGAAAGTTGGAGCAAACTTTTTTTTCTCCTGCCATGGAGGGGAGGACCCAAACCAACGGCATCAAGTTGCTAGAAAGGAGATTTCAACTAAACATCAGGAAGAACTTTATGCTGGTAAGAGCTGTTTGACAGTGGAAAGGACTCTCTCAGAAGGTGGTGAACTCTTCTTCCTTGGAGGTCTTTAAGTAGAGATTGGATAGCCATCTGTCATTGATGCTTTCGTTGATATTCCTGCATTGCAGGGGGTTGAACTAGATGACCCTCAGGGGTCCCTTTCAACTCTACAATTCTATAATTCTATTATTCCAAGTACTTCTGCACGCAGCACAGAGTTAAACTTTGGAACTTGCTACGGAGGCAACTAGCCCGGATAGCAAATCAGCAGCCAGTGCAGATCTCTGAGCCCAGGTGTCATATGTTGATAAGGCCTCACTCCTGTCAGCAATTGTGCTGCAGCATTCTGCACTAACTGCAGCTTCCAGATAAAGTGTGAGGGAAGCCCCACATGGAGTGTGTTGCAGTAATCCAGTCTTGAACCATGCGTTAACTATTGTGGCCAGGCTTTCCCAGTCCAGAAATGCAAAGCAAATTTCCATAAAGCAATGTATTCTGGTGTGTTATTTCCACAATGTATTTTTAAGGATACTATATCCCAGGGTATTCATTTTTGCACCTTGCCAAAACTACATTGCAAAACTGGGGTTATGCTTCAGTTTGAGGATCATTGTGGAAAAGTGCAATGAGATAAGCTGGCCTTTAAGTTATATTCTGGCTCTCTCCCTGATTTCCTACCTTCGGCATCCACATCTCCTAGATCTTTGTATGTCTGCTCTGAATATCATTGTTGGTTTTTCAACTTGGCAACTATGCTTTGCAGCTGAGGGTGTTTTTAACACGGGAGAACAGCCCAACCAATCAAGATGGAGATAAAAACAACAGCAGCAACCAAGTCTGATTAATCCAGCACTGGGATTTCTAGGCTTAATCACATTTGAAGCCAGAAAGGGCAGCTGTCGAGTCTGGAATCAGATCAAAGGTTCCTGGTGCCATTCAAATGAGAAGTGCCTTTTTCCTTACAACTGCATTTGACCTTAGCGTTTTGCTTTCATGGGAACCTTCCTCAAACAGGGAAACAGGAAGATGCCTTATACTGAGTCAGACCATTGGTCCATCTAGGTCATTGTTGTCTACACTGACTGGCAGAGGCTATCCAGAGTTTCAAGGCAGGGGACATTCCCAGCTCTACCTGGAGATAGAACCTGAGCTCTTCTGGATGCCAAGCAGGCACCCTGCCATGGAGCTACAGCCAGTCCCCTAAAAATAAAGTAAGATGCTGGTCCTCATGGTTATGGGAAATGGGCTGAGTTAAACAGGAACAAAATACTCTGTCATACTGAGTCAGGGCAACAGTCCATCTGCACTCAGCCAACCACCATCCAGTCCAGATGGGGACCCTCCTCAGTCTCAGTGTTGCTCTTACAGAACGCAACAGGGAGAAGGGTGGAGATAAAACTAATCGGCTCTGCCTGTCGGTGTCTCTGACGCCCCCTACTGTTGGGCTCCCTGCCTTCCGCCCCACCATTCCCAGCACTGGGAGAGATTCTGTGAACGAGATTACATTGGGATAGGCTAAGAGTAGGATTAGGGACGCGGGTGGCGCTGTGGTCTAAACCACAGAGCCTAGGGCTTGCTGATCAGAAGGTCGGCAGTTTGAATCCCTGGGACGGGGTGAGCTCCCATTGTTCGGTCCCTGCTCCTGCCCACCTAGCAGTTTGAAAACATGTCAAAGTGCAAGTAGATAAATAGATACCGCTCCGGTGGGAAGGTGAACGGTGTTTCCGTGCGCTGCTCTGGTTTCGTCAGAAGCGGCTTAGTCATGCTGGCCACATGACCTGGAAGCTGTACGCCGGCTCCCTTGGCCAGGAAAGCGAGATGAGCGCTGCAACCCCAGAGTCGTTCAGGACTGGACCTAAGGTTGGGGTCCCTTTACCTTTACCTTTAAGAGTAGGATTAAGTGTGCAGCAGAAAACAGAATCCCACGTTACATGAAGCACACTGGATGTGGCCTTAGACCAGTCACTGCCTCTCATGCTAAGCTACCTCACAGGGTTGTTGTGGGGTGTTAAATGGTGAGGAGGATCGTGAACACCACCTTGAGTGCCATGGAGAGAAGAGGTGGGATAAAAATGCAATCAATCAATCAAAACAAATCAAACCCTGAGATCTGGCGAGCACAACTGCTGACCAGGGTTGTAAGCATTTTGTACCTGATCCTGTTTGTTAGAACTGATGGAAATCCAGCTTCCTCTGGGTTGCCACAGGCTCCCCATCCCTGCCGTAAGACTTGTCCATTTCAGCTGAGTTTTAACAGCAGAAACTAAGGAAGCATAAGATGGTTTTAATTTGTCAAGAGGATGCGGCCCTTTATATCTGAATTTGCTATTTTTACAGCATTGTTTATCTGAAGCCTCAACCTGCCTCACACCCTCAGGACAGCAGCCGCCTCGAAATCTAGGCCCTGGATGTCAGATTAATTGAATTTTGTTAAATCGGATCAGTTTTCTAAACGGGATGCTGTAGGATTAATTAGGCAAACGAAGGGAGCTAAGTAAGTTTTAATTTGACTCGCCGACAAAACAATTGAACGATCAAATGCCAACGACAGAGCTAATGGGCACACAAGATTAATTAATCGGACTTGGCATTGTGAAAAGGGGACTCTGTACAGCCACGCATTTTCTACAACATCAGTGGGCTGTGGTTGTATTTGTGGCAGGAGAAAAGCGTGTTGGCAGGGGTGCTTCACACCCAATAGGACTGCTGGGGTGGCAGACAGGAGGGCCATAAGTGGGAAATGCCAGACCCAGCGACAGACAGAGCCATCCACTGGCTGGTTTTTTAAAAAGAAGGCATGTAGGTAGGGATTTGCTGAGGGCAGATCAAGGTTGGTGGGGCAGTGCTGTATTTGCCCTAATGCACTAATTTCCACAGGGTGTGTTGCAGAACTTTATGTTGGACTCCCATTATCCCTGATCACTGGCCATGCCAGCTGGGGCTAATGGGAGCCACAGTCTAGCAACATCTGGAGGGCTGCAAGTTAAATAGATCTGTGTTCAAATCCTTGCATTTGCCATAGCATTTGTTTGGGTAACCTTTGCTTTGCACAAGACCCACTTGTAAGAAACACAAAATCCCCCTGTTCCTTTCTCCTCAGATTATAAACTGGTTTTTGTTTGGTTTCCTCAGTAAAGGGATATCAGGGTGCCTATGGTACAGAGGTGAAATGTGTGTGTGTTGCTGCACCCAATTTTACCACTGGCCCCTCCCACCACTGGCACAACATGCTCAGAAGATTGTCCAAAAGGGAATGAAACCCTCAGGCTAGAAAAATGTTTCCCACCAGCCCTGGAAGTCTGCTAGATTTAACCTCTGGCCCTCTTGCTGTGCCTTAAAGCAGCAAACTGTGATGCAGAGAAATCCACCTGCATAAGTCTGTCCCGTCCCCCACTCCCATTACTTTAAGTGCTTTGACAAACAAAACCTGGCTAGGTTTCATCATTTTCAGAGTCTGGTTTAAAGGTGCAGGTGCAGAGCTGCTACAAGAAGTTGGCAACCCCAGCCGTTGCCTCCCTAGCTACACTCCAAGGGAAAATGAGTTTCCTTAAGGACTAAAGGCAGGTTCTAGAGAAAGAAAGTAGCTGGTTTCCGTTTTCCTCCCACCTCCTCCCCACAATTGGGAATTGACTTGAGCCTTTAAAATCTGTAGGCTTTGAATCAACTTTAAAGCTGTTTTCTCCCCTCATTGCCTCTCTATGCTGTGGGGAAAATGTCCCTGTTGAGTTCCTGCCTCTTGTGCAGCACTTAAAGGCATAGAATATGATTTAGGAAAGTAGGGACTGTATAGCATGGGCCCCTTGAGGCCATATTTGGTTTTTTTGTTTTCCCCCCTCCACAGAGCAGGAGATAAAACAAGTGAATTTGTACTTTGACTACAAATATTTATAGTCATTCAGTACTTCAGACTTTGAGTTTGTTTCAGACTTTGTCAAGCTTAGATTAGACCCATGATTTCCTCTACGCTTGACTTATTCCAGAGACAACCCTATAGACATTTCCATGTGTGCACAGTTCATTCAGAGTTGTGCTGCACTGTGGGTTTTGTAGTGATGCAGGGCATTCCTAAATGTGTTTATTTGGCTTGCTGTAAGGCAGCAGTATTAACTACATCCACAAGCAATGTGGCAACACATTCTTACAATAGATCTAGGTTGAAATTTATCAGACATTTTTTTCTGGTGTGTGTGTGAAAAATTGATGTTCTTCTTCTTCTTCTTCTTCTTCTTCTTCTTCTTCTTCTTCTTCTTCTTCTTCTTCTTCTTTTGCCTTCCTAGAAAAAGGAGGCCACTTTTTTGGGTTGTCTCTGAATATTTTCCACCACCAACAAAAAAACAAAAACCCAAACCCTTAGAGGGAAAAAGAAGAAGCAGCTGCTTCATGGTAAGCCCATACTTCAGAAAATGCTGAAGAATTTCTCCTTCGCCTGGAGAAGCTCAGGGAACTGATACCAACCCTACTGCATGGCCAATTTTGTCTGCCAACAAATGCGGAATTTTAAGAGGTCATTTGAGGTTGGCACTTGTTTACGGCCATAAATGGCCTGCTATTGAACTGCATCATGGATTCTGAGTCTTAATACTCAAAGAGCCATATTTATTAGTTTATTTAACAAAATTTATATACCGCTTGATTGTAAAAATAAATAAATATCCAAAACCTCAAAGCAATTTACAAAAAGATAAAGCAAGAAAAAATTACAGCCATACTTTAAAACACAGAAAAGTTAAAATACTAAAACAGATTAAAATTACCTCAATTTCCTAAGCATCTGGGTAGGCTTGTCTAAGCAAGAATGATTTTAAAAGGTAAAGGTACCCCTGCCCGTACGGGCCAGTCTTGACAGACTCTGGGGTTGTGCGCCCATCTCACTTAAGAGGCCAGGGGCCAGCGCTGTCCGGAGACACTTCCGGGTCACGTGGCCAGCGTGACATCGCTGCTCTGGCGAGCCAGAGCCGCACACGGAAACGCCGTTTACCTTCCCGCCGGTAAGCGGTCCCTATTTATCTACTTGCACCCGGAGGTGCTTTCGAACTGCTAGGTTGGCAGGCGCTTAGCAGGCACCAAAAAGAGGGCAGTGACAGCACCTGCTTGATCTCAATAGGCAGGGAGTTCCAAAGTGTAGGCAGCACTACACTAAATGATCAGGTTCTTACAAATGTGGGGTGGGTGTATTTGGCCAATTCAGTAGTGCCAATTCTACCAATTGAAGCAGTTGAGTAGGCCCATGTTGGGTAAGCTGGTCTCAAGCTGTTAAGGACACATTGTTAAGGACACAAGTTAATAGTAACACCTTGAACTTGGTCAGGTAGCAAATGGACAACCAGGTGTTAGATGCTGGCAGTGTTGGGATTCTTTTAGTGATTTAATTGAAGAATAAAATGAGAATTCCTTGGATGCCTAGATCCAGGTGTGGGGCAAGTACTATACTATAATAAAATGAGAATTCCTTGGATGCCTAGATCCAGGTGTGGGGCAAGTACTATTTGGTGAGAAATTTAAAATCACAAAACATGCAGCAAAGTAAAGCATGGCTGTAGTTAGACCTTTAAATATCCCCTTCTTAAGTTTCTTCCAAAGTTCCCCACTTCCCCTTTGCATATGTTTGGTAAGTCTGGTAAGAGATCATATGTTTGTAAGTTTAAAATGGTTTACTTACAAATATTTCAAAGCTCAGGTTCATGCACTTTTCCACACAGCAGGAAGAAAAAAAGGCAGTACAATTTAGGAAACATTTGCCAGTTTTTGAATCTATCTATCTTCTCATGAAGGGCTGCATCTCACAGGCAAAGAATCTGCAATGCATGTAGAAGGTTAAGTAACTTTTCCTTATTGGGTGGGAAAGGAATTCAGGGAATCAAAGAATCACACAATTGTAGAGTTGGAAGTGATCCTAAAGGGTCATCTAGTCCAAGCCCTGCAGTGCAGGAATCCAACCTCTGATTGAAATTGTCCAAGGAAGGAGAGTCTACCACCTTCTGAGGAAGTCCATTCCACTGTCGAGCAGCTCTTACTCTCATAAAGGTCTTCCTGATGTTCAGCCAGAATCTCCTTCCTTGTCATTTGAAAGACCACTGGTTAGGGTCCTGCCCTCTGGAACAGCAGAAAACAAGCTTGTTCTATCTTCCATGCGACAACCATCCCTTTAGGTACAGTCATACCTCGGGTTACAGACACTTCAGGTTGTGTTTTTTCGGGTTGTGGACTGCCGAAACCCGGAAGTACCGGAATGGGTTACTTCTGGGTTTCGGCGGTCGCGCATGTGCAGAAGGGTTAAATCGTGCTTTGCGCGTGCCCAGATGCACCAAATCGCAACCCACAAGTGCGCAGACACACCGCTGCGGGTTGCAGACACTGCGGGGTGCAAACGTGCATCCCACACAGATCACGTCGCAACCCAAGCATCCACTGTATTTGAAGACGACTATCATATGACCTCTCAGTCTCCTCTTATCAAGGCTAAACATGCCCACCTCCCTCAACCGTTCCTCATAAGGCTTGGTTTCCAGACCCTTGAGCATCTTGGTCACCTTACAGAGGAAGTCAACCATTCCAAAATCTTCCACAGTTTCAAACTATAGTCTGTCAGGCCACAGTCAATAGAAATGATAAAAGTTGTTTAGATTGAACATCTTCCTTTGGCCCATGGCACAATGATGATAAAAACAGTTGCTCCAGCTCCTAGATCACTTTGGTCACCCTTTTCTGAACTTTCTCCAGTCGTACAGCATGGCAGGATGGAAATTCTCCAGAGGGGTGTGTGTGTGTGTGTGTGTAGGATTGTTATGTTTGAAGAACAGAAAAAGTAGTCTTTTTGTTGTCGGATGCTTATTTAAATGCACAGAGAGCCTGCCGCTGTTTGTTCCCTTCGCTAATCCCATCTCAGATGCCACCAGGAGGATGTTCAAAGGACGCACTCAGAATTGCAAAGGATGCGCTCTTTGGGAAGGGAGAATTAAAGTAGGGAAGAAAGCTGAACATCCCCTAGGGATCAGTTTGTGCCCTCAGGTGCTGTACTAATATTGAGGGGAGTGTTGAGGGGAGAAGGAAGATTGATAGTATGTGGAGCAGGGTGGGTGGGGAGACAAGGCTTATCCTGCCCAATATGCTGTTGATGGAAGAACAAGGATTGTGCCCTGCAGCTGTGGTTTTAAAATTAAATTACAGAAGAAAAGCAACTTAGAGCAGATGAATACCTGGTGGGACAGAGGGAGGGAGAGCCTGTGAGTGAGGATCCTGTCAGTGGCTGTCAGTCTCTCTGGGTCTCAAGGAACACACGCCCCATTTTAACAAGCTAGTCACTGGCTTATAGAATTGTAGAGTTTGAAGGGACCCCCAAGGGTCATCCAGCCCAACCCCCTCTGCAATGCAGGAATCACAGCTAAAGAAGCTGCTGCCAGTAGGTGTACACAATGCTGAGCTAGATGTACCAATGTTCTGACTCAGTACAAGGCAGCTTCCTATCTTCCCATGAAGGGGCTGCAACTCACTGGTAGAGCACCTGCAGTATATGGGTTTAATCCCCAGTAGCATCTCCAGCTTAGGCAGAAAGCTCTGCCTGAAAACCCTGGAGAGCTGCTGCCAGTCAGTGTCAACAGTACTGAGCTAGATGGGCCATCAGTCTGACTCAGTCTATTATTATTATTATTATTATTATTATTATTATTATTTCATAAAATTGATATACCACTTCACTGTAATATAAAAAGAAACCTCAAAGCAGTTGACACACACAAAAATACAGTACAACAATAAAAATTATCAGTTTGGGGGAAAGCTATTTAAAATCGGGGGGGGGGGGGCGCGTTAAAATAAGCGAAAACCACATTAAAACAAATGTCAGAATTCTGTGGGTTCGGATATGTTTGCCCGAACAAAAAATATTTATAGCAGGCAGCAAAGGTACCCCCCTGAGGTCTATAGACAGGGAGTTTCAAAGTGTCACAGTAAAAGATGAATAGGTGTGCGTGTCCTTATGTTTCTATCAGAGAAATATCACTTGGGAACCAAATATCTGTGGGTCCCAATAAGGGCTGGATGAGGTGTTAAAACTGAGGAATCCCGAGCGATTGACTAGGTAGCTTGAGGGGGGATCTTTGCCACCTCCCAAAAGGAGTCATTTCTTCATGCTGAAGGATTCCGCCTTCCCCCCCACCCAACTTCCTACTTCAAAAGCCAGGCTTACGCTCTTTGCTGGCTGAGGCTCCAGGCTTTGAACTGGGGGGGGGGGGGGGGGAGAGAGAGAGAGAGAGAGAGAGAGAGAGAGAGAGAGAGAGAGAGAGAGAGAGAGAGAGAGAGAGATGAGATGAGATGAGAGAAAGGAGGGATTTTGTACTCTTCCACACCCCTCGCCTCCTCGTGCCTCCGTCACTTGCATTGTCAAGTCTGATCAGAAGGAGGATCAGTCGTCCCCGACTCTTCCTCTCTCTCCAGATTTAATTAACGGTCCTTTCATCTCTACCCTGAAGGAATCTGCTACCTTCTGTCTCCTTAATTAACGTTCATTAAGCAAATCAGAAGAACGTTTTCTCCTCACAGCCTGGAAGGTTCTTAGACCGCTTGCCAGGCACCATGTTTGCATGCCCACCCCCCCCAAAGGGAGGAGAAGGCTCGGTGAGGTCATGAGAGGGGGCGCAAGATGGAAGTGGGAGACCCTATGCAGAACCTGAATTTGTTCTTTTGTCTCAGCTGCTGAAGCCCTATTAACTGTTATTATTAAAGATAATGGGACTAATGTGGTTTGCAGATAAAAACACAAAACACAGATAAAATACAAAGAACTAAAAACAAATAAAAGATAACCATGAAGAAGTAATTAAACTATAATATAATTGAAGCAATATAAAAAACAAACCTATTGAAATACAAATATAGACAGCGCAGCACTACTAAAAGCCCTTTCCTTCAAAAGTCAGCCAGTTCCCATAGGCCTGTTGGAACAAGAGAGTCTTCACCTGCCGGCAGAGGGACAACAAAGGAGGGAGCCAGTCTGGCCTCACTAGGAAGGGAATTCCAGTCTGGGGGCAGCCACCAAGAAGGCCCTGTCCTGCATCCCCTTCAAGCCTCCCTGTGAGGGTGGCGGGACTGAGAGAAGTGCCTCCCTTGAAGAACTCAGAGCCAGGGCACGTTAGTATGGGAGAATGCGGTCCTTCAGATAGCCTGGGCCTAAGCTATATAGAGATGTACAGTGGTAGCTCGGGATGCGAACGAGATCTGTTCCGGAGCCCTGTTCGCATCCTGAATGGAACACAAGATGCAACGGCGTGTTTGCGCGTGCGTGGGTTGCGTTTCGCCGCTTCCGCGTATGCGTGTGATGTCATTTTGAGCATCTGCGCATGCGCGAGCAGCGAAACCCGGAAGTAACGCACTCCGTTACTTCCGGGTTGCCGCGGAGCGCAACTCGAACACGCTCAACCCGAAGCACATTCAACTCGAGGTATGACTATATAGGTCATAACAAGGGTCACTAAGAACAATATGGGTGCCCACCATGACCTGTGTGAGAAGGTAAGACAAGCCCTGCTGGATCAAGCCAAATGTCTGTCATGGTGCAGCATGCTGTTCTCACAGTGGCCAACCAGAGGCCAGGGCTCAGGAGAGGGGTGTGCATCATACCCCTGCCTGGGATCAAAATGGGGGCTAGGAGCCAAAAGAGGGAAGCCAGGAATTTCCTGGGACCTCAGAAGACCTTTGCAGATATTATGTGAAGACTAGCTTTTACATTTTGTATAAGCCTATATAAAACACTATGACATTTCTTCCCCCACCCACTTCCTGTCCTGCCAGCATGGCCCTGCCTACTTCTCCCAGTCAATCCAGAGCGACAGCACTGAAATCCCAGTGAAAGATAGTATGAGTGGGCAAGGCGAGAAGGCGGGCTTGCCTTGCCTCCCCTGCAGGAGACATGCTCCGCCTACTGAAGGGACTGCCATCTGCAGGTGGAGGGCAGCAGGGGTTTGGTCCTGACAGCAGCCTGTCTTCAAGCAGAAGAGGGCAAAGCAGCTCATGGTCACCATTATCATCATGAACAGATGAAGAACTGACTACATCTGGAAAAAATATCTTTTCCAAACAACTCTCCTAAGAATCAGGAGATGGTTAACATTTGCATTGATTCAAATTATAATTGTAAAAGTATAATAAAATCAAAAAACAAACAAACAACAGGTATTTCATAGTGCTCTGCTTTATCAATTCTAGGAACAGAAGACTGGGTAATTATTTATCTGTGCATTTTAATTTGGAGGTTTTCTGACAAAAGGTGTTGTCAATTTGAAATTATTGGTTAACCTGAGAAACGGCTCAGATATGAGGAACAAGGAATTGCAAAGTCTTTTCACTGCTGAGCACAACTCAAGTTATTTCAGCCAGCTGGCAACAAAGTTTGCAGGGGAGCTCTTGCTGGATTGTTGGTGTTTTGATCAAGCAAGCACATTCGGTGCTGCAATTTTTACTTGTATTTATAATATTGCTTATAAATAAAACTGAATGACAGAAAGAATGGTGAAGCCTGGAGAACATTTTTAAGGTTGAGCAAAGGAAGATCAGCTATAGCATGCCGTATTTTACTGCAGAGGAAAGGAGCAGCTTTAGATATACTCCCATCCCAACAGCGTCATTGCAAGAACATCCCCTTTATATTTTCCTCGTATAAATAAACTGCAGTTGGAAACAGTGGACAAAAAAACCTCTCATGATTTTCAACTCCTGGTTTAGGAACAAATTGTTAGGTAGTTGGCTCTTCTAAAATTAGAAGTATTAAACATATTTGAATTTACACAGGAAATCTTCTACTACTGTACCCTTACATACTGTACATACAAATGCATGTGGAAGATGAGAGGCATAATCATAATGTTGGCATTGGCATTGGATATATCAGAACTAAGTTTTCATCTTTAAAGGAAATCGAAAAATATACTATGAATAGACACATCCCTTTGCCTAAAATATTCCCAAAAGCAGAGCCATAACTACAGGGGGGCTAGTCAGGTTTCTTGCCCCAGGTGAAGCCTCCAGAGAGGTTCCGTTGAAGCTCCAAGTCTCTCTCCCTCTCTCTCTCCCTCTCTCTCTCTCTCTCTCTCCCCCTCTCTCTCTCTCTCTCTGTGTGTGCATACACACACACACACACACACACACACACACACAAATGCACATTGGAGGGGTGCCAACCTGGGTCTTTGACCTAGGCAAAATAAAGCCTAGTTTTGACCATACCAAAAAAACCACCTGCAACCAAGTTTTCCCAGAAAGCATACTGAAATGTCAAAGCACCAATGGAGAGTTGCATGTAAGAGAGTGGCTTCTCTGTAGTCAACAGAAACAAGGCAGTCAAGATTAGCTCTCCTGCGTCAGCACTGCATCTTGCACTGGTATCTGTTGAAAGCTGGGATTCTAATGAGAAGTGGCAGAAACTTTCCTACAGAATCCCAGAACATGAAAAAGCCACAGCAAATGTTACCTAGCTTGGCAAGAACAAGGAAGGTGCCTGCTCTCTGGGACAGGAGGTGATGTCATCTTAGAAGCGCCGATCAAAGCTGAAGCTTTGAAATGGTACAACTTTTTAAAGGGCATCATCAATGTTGTAATCATCTTGGAAGAATGTGGTCTAGCATTTACTGGTTCGTTCCATCAAATTGGTGATTCAACCAATGGAAACTTTTTAAAACTTGTGGAACTGTTCTCCAGGTGCAGCCCCATCCTTCAGGAACATATGCTAAGTTTAGAGGAGTCACAGAAAAGGAGTGAGTGGCTTCAAGTTCATTATTTGTCCCCTGACTCACAAAATGTATTTATTGCAGAATGCTCAAATCATGTGAAACAACACATTTTGCTTGAGTGACAATCTGTAAAGTACTTTGCAGTAATAGTAAATCCACATCAGATTCTTTCTGTATTGAACAAACAACATTTATTTTGAGATGTGTACTTTTAAAAGAAACACAAAATGAGATTCAAGAAAGATTTCTCAAGTTTGCAGATACTAGCAGTGAAAGAAGGAATCAAATTGTTCAGTTGTGCAGGGATGTGAATAGATTTATTAGTTATTATCTTTCCTTCCTCATATTTGTGAGTTCAGTAGAGTGCATCCCTTTGCAGCTTAAAAGAGAAACTTAGGCTAGTTTTAGCTTTTTAAATTTAAGTAATCCAGGATGCTTTAAGGCAGTTTGGATTCTCCAGGTATTTTCCCCTTTAAAACAACAATCACAGTAACAGTCTGTAAACAGTAAAAATAGCATTTACTCACTCAGAGTTTCTGTTGCAGAATGACAAATACAGCGACTTTGTTCAGGCAGGCTTAAAATTGTAATTCAGTTACAAAGACATGCTTTAGTGTAAGATGGTGTCTGAACAGACATTCTCACATTTCTGGCTTGATAATGAAGATGAAGACTAAGAGAAGAAAGATGTGCCCAAGCAGGTGGGACAATATAGGTGTCTTGGGCACAGTGGGAGTGTCTCTCACAGAGTTTTCTCTAGGAAACTTACAGGATAACTATGAGAGCTTCAGTTCCCAACATGCACCAAATCGTTGGTTTGACTGCATTTTAAATATCCCACAAGTTGATAACTGATACATTGAAAGAACATGCTATTCCTCTCAGTGACCATATTGCTCAAGATTTCGTTAATGGGGCAAATAGGGCCAGAAAACACAACAGCACACATGCAAAAATGGAAAGAAAAAAAAGCTCAACAGCCATTTTTTCACACTCAACACATGTTGAAATGATGGTGCTGAATGCATACCTGAGGCAATCACTTTTTCAAAACTATTAAAACTGTGCAACACCACTTCCATTCCTAAGCAGCGGGAATTAATACAAAATGGTATTGGTTGTTCTCTTCGTGGTATAATAAAACTCCAAAAGTCCGAAACAAGATGGCCAGATTGTACTGGATGTGTAAAACCTTTTGCAGCTCACTTGCCTGGCATTAAATTAGCACTGGAAGACCTCCTAGAACCAAATTTGACAGCCAAAACAAGCCATGAAGTCCACAGAGTTTTATTATATGTGACATCTTTTGTCTGTATGTTGATGTCAGCTGTGTGGTACAAAATATTAGCTGGCATAGATATTTGCAACAAGGTCATTCAAGCTAGAGATGCCACACTGGATGTTGAAGTAGCAAATGTAGAAACTCTCCTCACAGAGCTGACAAAACTTGGAAGCAACTGGAAATGCAAGTGGAATGAAGCCAGATTGTTTGTGTCAAACCTAAATATAGAAATAAAACTCTTCCCATAGATGTAATGGAGTTCAGTGCAAGAGGGCAAGGTCACATGATGAAAGTACACCTGATGCTAACTTGGAAGAAATGAATGGCACAGATTAAACTCCAGAAGAGGCCTACTTCAGAAAGTGTATGTTTTACATTTTGGTAAACAATGGTCTAGCAGAATGTGATGCTGTTAAACAGTTGGCAGGAAAAAAAATTGATTTCGTGTGGAAATATCTCACCATGTCTGAAAGTGATGTAGGGGGGGGGGGAGCTTTGTCTTTATCAGAGCGATATCCTGCTGACCTTAATGCTGATTATTTTGGAAAAGAAATGCAACATTTATTCTCGGTACATAAACAAATTTTGTAAATGCACAGTTAAAGCCAATAGAACTGTTGAACAGACTTGGTGACCTGTTTCCAAGTATTTGTGCTAGCTTAAAAGGTAAAGGTACCCTTGACCATTAGGTCCAGTCACGGATGACTTTGGGGTTGTGCGCTCATCTCGCTCTATAGGCTGAAGGGAGCCAGCGTTTGTCCACAGACAGCTTCCGGGTCATGTGGCCAGCATGACTAAGCCACTTCTGGCGAACCAGAGCAGCGATGGAAATGCTGTTTACCTTCCCGCCGGAGCGGTACCTATTTATCTACTTGCACTTGATGTGCTTTTGAACTGCTAGGTGGGCAAGAGCTGGGACCGAACAACAGGAGCTCACCCCATTGTGGGGATTCAAACTGCCAACCTGATTGGCAAACCTAGGCTCTGTGGTTTAGACCACAGCTCCACCCGCGTCCCTTTGTGCTAGCTTAAGAATACTATTAATAATTCCAGCAACAGTTGCTTCTGGCAGAGGTGGATTTAAGGCAGTACAACTGGTCGCCCCTCCCCCCGAGCTCTGTGCCAGGAGGGCATCTTCCCAGCTCCTTCCCAAAGCCTTATTATTATTATTATTATTATTATTATTATTAAAGATTTTCTTGGTTTACAAAATTATATGCTTTGTCTCTTTTTACAGGTTGTACAGTCTTTCTTACAAATCAGTTACATTACTTATGAGACATTAGTGTTGAGTACAGTATAAGGTTGGGGAAGAAGAGCGGGGAGAGGAGGGGTGGTGAGGTTTATATTCTTTTGTATAGTGCACGTGTGGGATTTTGTGTCAGTGTCAACTGGGTAGGTTCTCTTTCTGTTTATTTATTGCATTTCCTTGGTTGTGAGAGGTATTGGAGGTTAGGGTGTGGTTGGTTGTCTGCAGTGGGGTTTGTTTGCATTTGTGAGGGGGGGGGGGCTTGTTGAGTCAGGCAAGCCAGATTGATTTGTATGCAGTCAGTGGACTCTTCTTGTTGTCTTGTTGGGCTGCGGATATGATAAAGGGGGACCACACTGGGTTCTCTAAGCCTATTTAGTGCTTGCCCAGCATTGATAAGGAGCTGGGAGGGCTCTGGAACCCTGCCAGAGCCTCACACCTCCTTCCCCAAGCCCAGTGCCTCACTTAGCCAGCTTTGGGAAGGCAGCTTTGGGCCGGTAGTGGGGTAGGGCATTGTTTAGGCTAGAGACAAGTTTGGGGTAAATTCATTCATCCATGTCATAGGTGATCTTGAAACCAACCTAGACAGAAGAGCAACAATATATAGGAGTGTATACCTTTTGCTGCCCATCTGTCAGGCTTCCACAGGTGCACCTGGTCCAGCCCTGTCTCTCCCTAGCTACAGGATATCCATCTTAACTAGCAGGTAAGTCCACTCCTGAACTGCTGATGGGAACATCTCAAAACAGCCAAAGCAGGCATTACTCAGGGAAGAATGAAGTAGATACACTCTTAGCACCAGCAGGAGATCCTGAATGTTCACTTACAGAACATACATTTTCGCTTGCACTAGCCATTCCAAGCGGTTTTAAGGATCCACAAGAAAAAAATTAGCAGGGTAAAAAAAAAATGTTCTTAAATAAATCATGAAGAAGGGAGCACTCTGTTTCATCCCCACAAGCCAGCCAGGTTATTCATTCCCATCCCAGCCTTGGGGTCAGCTCTCTGTCTCCCCGCTCACTACCTGATATGCTGTGGGAGTTTCAAATCAGCTCGGAGCCTGAATGCCACACCGCAGCAAATGGTAAATAAATAAATAAAAAGAAATTTAGTGCCAGCATCAAACAGCAAAAGACACGAGGGAAAAGCTACCTCAAAAAGATTGCAGGGAAGTGATCCACTTGATAAAGAGGTATAATAAAAATCAGGGAGCACATTCATGGAGATCACATACCCTCCAACATTTCTCCAGTGAGAATAGGGGCATGGCCACTGGTCCCATCACCTCCTGGCAAATAGAAGGGGCAGAAATGGAGGCAGTGGGAGATTTTACAGTCACAAAATTAAAAGACGCCTTCTTCTTGGGAGAAAAGCAATGACAAACCTAGACAGCATCTTAAAAAGCAGAGATATCACTTTGCCGACAAAGGTCCATATAGTTAAAGCTATGGTTTTCCCAGTAGTGATCAATGGGAGTTGGACCATAAAGAAGGGTGGTCGCCAAAGAACCAATGCTTTTGAATTATGGTGCTGGAGGAGACTCCTGAGAGTCCCGTGGACTGCAAGAAGATTAAACCTATCCATTCTTAAGGAAATCAGCCCTGAGTGCTCACTGGAAAGACAAATCCTGAAGCTGAGGCTCCAATACTTTGGCCACCTCATGAGAAGAGAAGACTCCCTGGAAAAGACCCTGGTGTTGAGAAAGACTGAGGGCACAAGGAGAAGGGGATGGCAGAGGACAAGATGGTTGGACAGTGTTCTTGAAGCTACCAACATGAGTTTAACCAAACTGCAGGAGTCAGTGGAAGACAGGAGTGCCTGGCATGCTCTGGTCCATGGGGTCACGAAGAGTCAGACACGACTAAACAACAACAAGGGGAAAATGATACATTTTGGGATCAAATCAGAAACCGGGGTGGCTTCTATAAATCCAGGACTGTCCCTGGAAAATAGGGGCACCTGGAGGGTTTTGCCTCCCCATTCAGAAGGAGCCAGAGTGGTCCAGCTTTAGTGGGGAGGCTGTTGTCAAGGCAACCATGACTCACCAACCAGTCTATGTGACATCACTCACTGCTGGCTTCAAAAGCACCAACTGTAACTGATCAGCAGTTGGTAGTGAGGAGCTGGACCATAAAGAAGGCTGATCGCCGAAGAATTGATGCTTTTGAATTATGGTGCTGGAGGAGACTCTTGAGAGTCCCATGGACTGCAAGAAGATCAAACCTATCCATTCTTAAGGAAATCAGCCCTGAGTGCTCATGGGAAGGACAGATCCTGACGCTGAGGCTCCAGTACTTTGGCCACCTCATGAGAAAAGAAGACTCCCTGGAAAAGACCCTGATGTTGGGAAAGATCGAGGGCACAAGGAGAAGGGGATGACAGAGGACTAGATGGTTGGATAGTGTTCTCGAGACTACCAGCATGAGTTTGACCAAACTGGCAGTGGAGGACAGGAGTGCTTGGTGTGTCCATGGGGTCATGAAGAGTCAGACACGACTAAACAACAAGGAAAAAATGATACATTTTGGGATCAAATCAGAAACCGGGATGCCTTCTGTAAATCCAGGACTGTCCCTGGAAAATAGCAACACTTGGAGGGTCTGAGACCAGGGGGAGCAAGGTGGGGTAGGGGGTTGCAGGTAGGTAGTGTTAGTGAGCAATGCAAGCAGGGGCAACAGGCCCTGGTATTTAAAAAACAAACAAACCCATAAACAGTTATATGAGCTCTCTTCTGGTACAGAGAAGGAATGCTCAGTCTAAAAATAAATAACAAGATGTTATATGTGGGCTGTGGCAGTCAGATGTCTGTTGGTTCCCATTCAACACATCCAGACAAATCTGTTTTTTGTATCTTCCAGGTCTGCGTTGCTCCTGTTGATTAAAATGTGGGTAAAAAATCTCCATTCCTCTTCTCTTCCAACACCATGTCCAGCTGGGTGGCAAACTCTGCTGGAAACGCTGAGTACTTTATTACTATATCTTTTCAAAGCTGAGCTCCACAAGGCCCCAGGCCAGCCATGAAACCTCTTTGATACAACTGCAAATTCACTTTTAAAAATAAAATAAAATGTAAGTATGGATGCAATGAATATCCTGGATGTTTGTTTCCCAAAGGCAAAATGTTTTTTTTAAAAAAAATTGCATATTTATAATTGAGGAAAAGCATCCCAAGTAAAGCAATAGTTATCACAGGTCTGTCAGTGGGGGGGGGGGTGGAGGGAGGGAGAGAGAGAGAGAAGGTGAAGTGGTAGGTTTTGCAATGCTGCTTTATTTTATTTTTACTTCCATTTATGAATTGCTTCCAATAAAAATATCTCGAAGCGATTTAACAATAAGAACATCAACCAAGAGGGCAGCAGCAGCAGTTTCATATATGAAGCAATCCTCAATCTAATACAGATACAGACCAGGATGAAAAATAAATACATCTCCACTGAAAAGTCTTGGTTTAAAAAGGAATGTCTTCAATAGGCACCAAAAGGACAATCATCTGACTTACTATTATTTCGACTACTATTTTTATTATTACTATTATTACTATCACCATCATTGTCAATCTTTATTATAGAAATGGTGTCTGTCTGATATATTCAAGAATGAACAGAATTTAGCATTTAATATTGGGGCCATGAATGGCCAGAACCTGGGGCAAACCTAGGGTTGCCATATTTAGAAGAACAAAAAAGAGGACACATTTGTCAACTTCTACTTTTAACTATGGAACTCTAAGACAAGTCTCATTTTACATACCCATGAAAAAGAGGCCGTGCCCTGGAAAAAGAGGGCATATGGCAACCCCAAAATAGGCAAGTCAGCCGATAGTCTGTGGCATAGAGCAGGGTTAGGCAATGTGGTGCTCCTGGCCAGATGGACTCCAACTCCCCATACCCCTGACCACTGGCTATGGCTGGGGTTGATAAGAGCTGGAAGATATCACACTGGGCTGTCCCTGGCATAGGAGGACACATTAGTGGTAGAGATGTAGTAGTATATTGTTTTATGGACTCAAAGACCCGTTAGAGAAGGCTTCCTCAACCTCGGCCCTCCAGATGTTTTGAGACTACAATTCCCATCATCCCTGACCACTGGTCCTGCTAGCTAGGGATCATGGGAGTTGTAGGCCAAAAACATCTGGAGGGCCGAGGTTGAGGAAGTCTGCATTACAGCATGATGCCAGTAACACCAAGGTTGATCCCCATATGAGACAGCTGCATATTCCTACACTGCAGGGGGTTGGATGAGCCTTTCAAACTCTACGATTCTATGATTCTATACTATTTCTGCAGCTGGGTCTCTATCTCCAGCATCCCTAGGCCACCCACTCAGCATGAAAGGGGAGCTTTTTTCCACTGAGAAAATGTCTTCTCACCTTTTGTATGAGCCATTCAGAGTGAAAATAAATGTGTCAACCACTGGGGATCCCTTAGAAGTCCATTTGATCCCTTGAAAGAAGGCCTGAGGGAAGGACACAGAGGAGAAATTGTTTTGATTGCCCCAAAGCTAAGCATTTAGGAACATTGACAAGACAAGGACCTTCAGTTTCCATGGAACGAGGTACAACTTCTGTTAGGTACAAAGGAACTTCAAGGGAAACAAAAAGCTAAGAAGATATTGGAGCACTCCAGATCATTTGCTCCTGAATGTGCCTAGAAAATAGTAGGTCTAGCTGAAAGGCAACACGTGGAGATCTGCATTGATCATTGCAATGCATTCATAATCATTATTATTACACTTCAGGTTTAATAAAGTAACCAGCAAATCAACAGATGGATAGAGCAATGTATAAAAAAAATACTTATGTATTATTCTGCAGAAATGTAGTACAGCATAGAGTACAGCCCTAACCCAACTCTCTTATATGAAAGAGATGTATATGTAATATATGTATTTTTTTCATGTAATTTTTGAATACTGACACTGCTTAAAACTAAACTTCAGATATAAGCAGGTGGTATGATATTGACAAATTCTGATTGAGTCAGAATCGCCAAATATCACCTAAAAATCTGTCTAAAGTAGAGTGCTCCTCCATCCCTACTTCTGAGTATACATTGCCACCCCAAAACCCTTCAACACCAATTGAAACAAATTCCTTCTTGAAGAATTTTTTTAAAAACCTGGGCAATGCCAACTGCATACATTATGCAAATAGAGTAATTTTGCACAATTTCCCACAATCTGCACATTTTTAGATTGAATAATTTATTCTATTTTGCTAATCACAAGGAGGAACAAGCACTTATTGCTAGGAATCAGACAGAGATCCCTCTGGGGTCTGCACCTTTTCAAACAGGGTGTCCCAATCTTAAGGACTAGAGACTCACTTTTGTTGTTGTTGTTGTTACTGTGGCGTTTGCCTGTTCATTTGAAAACGTCTGTACACGGGGGAGAAAGGGTTAATATGTAGACCAATAGGAAAGCCAGAGGCGGAGCCTATCTGTTTATAAAAGGGCTTAGCCTGAGGTTTGGGTGTGGATAGTTGGTTGGTTTTAGTGGGTTGGTTGTTTGGGAAAGGCAGTTGGAAAAGCAGTTGGCAGGCAGTTGGAAATAGACAGTTAGTGCAGTTGGTTCTTGTGTGAGGGGAGGTAGAAGAGATAGAGACAGGATAAAAATAAGACTAAGAAGGTAAAGAGTAACAAGATTTTGAATGCAGTTAAAGTTTATTTGTGTCTGCAATAAACTACACTCTTCTTTGTTAACTTAAGAACCTGACTGAGTCTAAGTGATTTACTGGGGAGGACATGGTTGGTTGCTGCAGATTAGTGGTGTACTGGTCAATAGTCCGTGAGACGACCAGGGGCTCCATACGAATGCCACAGTTACAAACTTAGATATTCAGGAAGCTGTATTTTGTGGTCACTATCACATTGTGGAACAGATCATGGCATATTCATACGATTATTTAGGAAGCCAGAAGGAAAAGAGGCCAGCATTCTTTAACTAATCCCTTCATTCTCCTTCCTGAATGACGAAACTGCAGACAGCTTGACTGTAATGAGATTTGACTGGAAAATTCTACCAGTGGTGGGCTCTGGAGCTTCACTGCACAGCCTGCTGGGAAAGATCTGCCTAGGTCATACATGTGAGTGCATCACAGCTGATCATGCCACCCCATGACTGACACTTTGGCAGAAGCCCATGCAACTGTCCTGAGTGATGTGTAATGATGGTTTTGTCAGGCCTGGTGCAGTTGGCACCTTGGCAGAAGGTCATTCGCGCATTCCCCAAATGAGCTTTGTCAGGCTTCCGTTGGTTGAGTTGATTGATTGATTGACTGGCAGCCCAGCTGAGTGGCAGAATCACCTCTGTGTCGCCGTGGCTTGTCAAATCTCCGACAGGTGCTCCAAGGAACCTGAAAGATGCGGCTAGCCAAAAGGCAGCTACAATGACGGGTCACAGGAGGAGCTGCGGAGCCAGGAATATTGCCGAGAAACCAGCAGAGCAATTCCATTAGCAGCGAGACCAGCAATTCACAACAGGAATGCAGGAAGCAGCTCAATACTGAGTCAGACCAATGACCCATCCTGCTCTATATTGTCAACATTGACAGGCAGTGCCTCTCAAGGGTTTCAGGCAGCAAGTCTGTTCCAGCCCTACCTGGAGATGATTGAGGTTTGATCCTGGGGCCTTCTGCATGCGAAGCAGATACTCTGCTGCTGAGCAACAGCCAGTCCTCCTAAAAACCTGAGCTGTGCATGGTCCATTTGACTCAGAGTTGGTGTTTTTGGGTCTCCCACAATTCAGTGGCCTTGCTGTAATTATTTAATCAAAGACTGTTGTTTCCAAACTTTTATTTGGGGGGGGGGCACCTCCCTTGGTTCCATAATTTCATCCCCAGTGCCAACTACCCTATAAAAAGAATAGTGGTTTGCATGACTCAGGGAGATAATAACACAATAAAATACAAAACAGTCACAATTAATTGCACATTTATTCAAAATCCAATTAAAACTATTCTGTTTAATTAATTCATCAAAACTGATGAACTTGATGCCAGCTTTTCAAAGTCTGATAGTGATTTACACCTCTAGCTCCCCTTACCACCCCCTTACCTCTTAGTGCCCCCACTAGTCAATCCTACTACCCCCATCCCCAGGGGTTCCTACTGCTCACTTTGGGTACCACTGGTCTTAGCCATTAATAATCCATTTCCTGGCAGCAACCTGGATGCAGTTAGCATTCTCCTGGAGATGTGATTGTTTTGTTAACTACACAAAATTGGTATGACCAGGTTTGGAAGACTGCACTTCTAGAAAAATTAACAAAACATTGCAGAGTAGTCAGAGGTGACATTACCAGAGGTCAATTTTATAAGGAATGGTCTCAGTTCATTTTTTAAATTAATTCCTCACCTAAAGAACCTAGACAAAGGCCCATCTAGTTCAGCGCCCTGTTTTTGCAGTGGCCAACCAGATGCCTTTGGAAGCCTGTAAGCAGAACTGCACTCACCACCACCTGAAATTCCCAACAACTGGTCTTCAGAGGAATACAACCTCTGGCAGTGGGCATAGACCATGGCCATTGTGACTAGTAGCCATCAGTAGCCTTGTCAACCAGATGCCCCAATGGGAAGCCTTCACGCAGGACATGAGCAGAACAGCAGCTCTCCCCACCTGGGATTCCCAGCATTTAGAGGCATACTGCCTCTGAAGTGGAGGCAGAACAAAACCATTGTGGCTAGTAGCCGTTGACTGCCTTATGCTCCGTGAATTTGTCTAACCATCTTTAATGCCATTCAGGTTGTTTCCCATCCCAGCGAATTTCAAAGTTTAGCTGTGCACAGTGGGAAGAAAGACAGAAATACAGGTTAGGCAAAGAGACTGTTCCAAGAGCTTGATGGCCAGAGGGAGGTTTGAAGCTCTTTTCTTCCCAGTCCTGGTGTAAAACTCTTAACTCAGATCCCTACATGATGGACTGGGGAGGCACCCCAATTCAGAGTTCCAGGGCAATGGTATTTAAAGAAGAATCTAATACTGTATGTCAACAGATGATATCTGATCCTGTGCTAACTCTACTTTCACCAGAGAGTGATAGCAAGCCATGTGCTTTTTTATTTCATAAAATCTATACACTGCTGCATTGTAAAAAAAGGAAAAAAACCTCAAATAGGTTTACAAAAAGATAAAACAACAGAATCAAGAAAAAGATACAATAACTTTAAAACATACAAAAAGTTAAAATGCTAAAACCGATTAAAATTCACAACAGCATGTCTAAGACTTGCCTAAATAATATTTCATTTTTATTTTTTTAATGTATAAATGCCTGACAGCATTCTTGCTAGCAATGACTAGGATGGAAATAGCAGCCAGATGGAAGTCAGGCTCAGGTCTATCTGCCCCAAACTCGCTTGCAATGATTTGGAAAATAGTATGATCGGAGCAGCTAACTCGACACAGTAGTAGTGGTCAGAGGCCAAGCAAAAAAATGCAAGTTTGGGGCAATGTGGTTTATGTTGCTTACTTCTCTGGTCAAACCTCCAGTGAGGCATGTATCCTTATGGAGAGAAACGATTTCATAAAGGACTTTCACTGTTGTGTATTCTATGCAAATGAATACTCCAAATGTTCTCCATATTAGTTTGGGTTTGTTTTTATTGCTGTTTCTTTATGTGTAGGAAAAATTGATAAAATGTATTTTTTTTAAGCCTCTGCCTCAGATGTGTGGGGGACCTGCAGCCCTCCATCTGTTGTTGGACTCCAACTCCCATCAGCACAGCAAGAATGGCCAGTGGTCAGGAATGATGGGAGTTGTAGTTGAGCAACTTCTGCAGGCCCAAAGACTCCACACACCTCCTCTAATTGCTCCACCACGGTGGTTCATGCATCGCTCCTCAGCACTTATTTCCTAGAAAAGCAATGTCTGTTTGGTTTAATTTGACTTTTTTCTCCTGAGTATGATTGCATTATCTCTGGCAAATTGTCTAATTTTAAAAGACAAACACAAGCCATGTACATGAGGAATGGGAACTCCTGAATCAAAGATATAAGTTCTGCATTAAGAAATTAATTAATTTTATTACGTTTATAATCTGCATCACCTCTCCCTCCCTTCAGCTTGCCTGGTCTCAGTCTGCTTAGGGAGGGGAAACTGTTTTCATTCCCTTCAGGGCAAACTTTTGGGAGCCACATGCCAGTAGTGGGTGGGGCCAGAGGCAAAAGTGGCCGGAGCAACAAATAGAAATGTTACAGTAGTGTAGTTTTTACAGTACTGTCATTTCTCTCTCTCTCTCTCTCTCTCTCTCTCACACACACACACACACACACACACACACACACACCCTCACCATCTGCTGTCCAGGAAAGCAAGAATTTAAGGACACATCCCAGCTGCAAAGCAGGGTCCCTTCCAACTCTGCAATCCTATGGTTTGCTAGATAAGAACAAAACAGAGTAGTTGAAAAAAACGGTCTCTCCTCTCTTCTCTCAACATCTAAATGCCACCTTCTGCACCATACTCTCTTTTTCTTTTTCTCTTGTAAAGTTTTTTTTTAAAAAAAATTCCATGTGATAATATATATAAAACAGAGAATATTAATTTTAACAACAGGTGAAAATTAAAAGATGAACAACAAAACTACAAATTGGCACATAGAATGAGTCCAGTTGCACTTGAATTAAAATAACACAGTCCAAGTAAAGAATACCAGCATTATCAGATTACCAACTCTAGTTCCAGATTTGCTAGGCTTGTGATGAGGGTTGTCCTGAAAACCAGGAAGAACTTTCTGGTGGTAAGAGACATTCAACTGTGGAATGGTCTCCCTGGGAAGGTGGAGGACTCTCCTTCATTGGAGGTTGGATGGCCATCTGTCATTAATGTTTTAGTTGAGATTCCTGCATTGCAGGGGACTGGACTAGACGACCCCTTGGGCCCCTTCCAAACTTTACAATTATATTATTTTTATACATTGGTATCTTCCCATACTCTCTTTGAGGGCAGCTCCCCAAGGAACGCATTGCAGTAATCCTGCCTGGATAGAACCAATGGTTGTGTCACTGAGGCAATAATGAAAATAACCATCTCAGTTTTCCTTTCTGGTTTTCTAGTTACTACATTCTGCACTCACTGAAGTTTGCTGTCTTTCATGGAAATCCCACAAAAAATGCATTTCAGTAATACAGTGGTACCTCGGGTTATAGACGCTTCAGGTTACAGATGCTTCAGGTTACAGACTCCGCTAACCCAGAAATAGTACCTCAAGTTAGGAACTTTACCTCAGGATGAGAACAGAAATCGTGCAGCGGCAGCACAGAGGCAGCAGGAGGCCCCATTAGCTAAAGTGGTACCTCAGGTTAAGAACAGTTTCAGCTTAAGAAGAGACCTCCAGAATGAATTAAGTTCTTAACCCAAGGTATCACTGTATAGCCTGGGCAGAACCAGTGCATGTGTCAATATATACGGCATGAAACAGAACAATAGAAACAACCTTTCTCAGTTTCTAGTTGCCACCAATTGAAATTTCCATACATTATTTAAGAGTAGCCCCACAAACAAACAAACAAAAACGCATTGCAGTAATCTAGTCTGGATGGAGCCAATGGACATGTCACTGAGGCAAGGCCGGCCTTCTCTAGATAAGGTGCAAACCAGAACAAGCATATTCTCTCTCCCTATTGATCTGCATTTTTTCTGCCTCAGGGGTTGCTGAAAGCAACCTATCCAAGCCCCTGGGCCTTGCGCATCACCTTTGCTTCCCACTGTTTCCCCCTCAATAGCCTCCAGCTCCCATGTTTCTGTATCAAATGCCAATTTCACCCCTGTCCGGTGTGGTTGCTGATAGTGGCTGGTGGGTGGGCTGAAAGTGTCAGAGGAATTCGCTCCAACACACTCTCCCTGCTCTTTGGCTTCCCAGTCATGTGCTGCTCCAAAGCATGGCTGAATAAACAGCTCAGCCGGCACCCCAAGCTTTACCGCCCTTCCAATTTCACTGCAGAAGAGCCAGTTTTGCCATGCATGAATTGGCTGGCGGAGGCCAGGCTGCATACCAACTTGCCCTGTGTTCAGATAAACCAGGGAACAGAACATCCAGGGGAGCCAGAACACCGCCATCATGCCTAGTAGCTGTTGATTAGCCTTATCCTCCACAAATGTGTCTAATACTAGTTTAAAACATATATTTCTGCAGCCATCGCTAAATCTTGTGGGTGCAGATTCCATAGTCTAGCTATGCGCTCAGGGCCGGCCCACCTATAAGGCTCAGTGTGGCAGCAGCCACCTCAGACAGCAGGTTAGGGATAGCTGGGAAGGGCAGCAGATCGGGCCAAGGAGCAGGCCACTCACCACCTCCTGTACTTGTCACTTGCTGCCTCGTCTTCCTCCACTGCCACTCATCCCCAGCCTACTTTTTTCTCCCCACCACTACCACATACAGAGTGCTGGAGCTTCCCCCCTGCTGTGTCTAATCACCTCAGGTGGGGGTGGAGGGAGCTCCTGGGGTGCAATTTTCTATTTTGCCTCAAACAGCAAAATGTCCTGGGCTGGCCATATACGTGCTGAATGAATAAGGACTTCACTTTGTTCTGAATCTTCCAACATTAAGCTTCATTAGATGTCCATGAGTTCTAGTGTTATGGAATCATCTCCCTAACCACTTTCCTCATAGTTGTGTTGCTCCAACATCTTGAAGGAAGCCAGACTATCCTCCACCAGGGCCAGGGCTTTTTCAGTGATGGCTCTGACCTGGTGGAATGCTCTGTCCCATGAGACTAGGGCCCTGCAGGACTTGATTTCCTTCCTCAGGGCCTGTAAGACAGAGCTATTCCGCCCGGCCTTCAATTTGAATTAGCCTGATCCTCTATTCTTTTCCCCCTTTCCTCTTCTATGAAGAAACCCTTTCTGGGACCCCACATTTAAATTCTTCCCTGGTCTCCTTGCTGGCCCTAGTAGGACCAACTTGGCCAATTAGCCCTGGTGATCATTCGATGTCTATTGAGTGGGTTTTGGGTTTTTTTTCAAAAATGACCCCTGAATTTTTGAATTTTATTGATTTTATTGCATTTTATGTTGTATTCTATGCTGTTTTATGCTGTTTTTAAGTCACATTTTATTCAATGTTTTATATTTGCTGTCAGCTGCCCTGAGCCCAGTTTTTAAACCGGGAAGGGCAGGGTATAAATAAAAAATTATTATTTTTGTTATTATTGATTATTTTGGTTGCCTTTTGAACTAACTCCACCCACTGAGGCACACCAATGACTATTTCTGAACAAGAAGGGGTATATAGTATAGGTCTTTCTTTTTTTTTACCAGTTGACCCTTCCTGAGGCTAAAGCTCAGTGGTAGAGCTCAGTGGTTCAGTTCCTAATGGCATCTCCAGTTAGGGCTGGGAGAGACTCTGAAACCCTGGACAGCCACTGCTGCCAATCAGTGTAAGCAGTATTGAGCTAGATGGGCCCAATGGTCTAACTTTGTGTAAGGCAGCTTCCTATGTTTCTGGGATGCTCCACAGCTCAGTGGTAGATCCCCTAGTAAACAAACAAATCAATAGCCAAGCAAACAAGACTGCAAAACGAGAGGAATGTTATGTAAGGTGAGGGGGGGCACTGGGCTGGCCACTCTGAATGTGCTCTTTCCATAGGCAGTTATCAGAACATACACAACCAGCAATGGGTATTGCATACAGCAGCTGTTGCAGCTCCAGGGTGACTGGTCAGGAGTTATTGCCAACCCCCCATTCTCAAATCAGCACCGACTTATACTATCATCTTTCAAATAATAATAAAAAAGCAATGGTCTGATAGGTTGTTCTTCCACCACCACCACCACCACCCAAATCTGGAGTCCTTTATAAGTGCAGAACCCAGATCCAGCCATAATCCCAATACTTTCTTTCATTCATGCATGCTTAAGGGAAAACACACAGATCTATTTAAACAAGAAAGGAGAAAGGGGGGGGGGAGGGAAGAATGGAGGCTTAGCTACCAGCCATCTCCGCGTGCCCCCACCCCTCGCTTGCCCGCCGCTCCCAACAAGCAGCCCAAGCAAAGTTTCTCTAGTCCTGGGAATCCACTCCCGGCTCACGGATTCAGCTCCAGCTGTCAAAACCCAGGTCAATATATGTTAATGAGGCTTTGAAATTCCTGAGCAGAGGGAGTCACTTTTAGACTTCCTAAGACCTTCATAATTCACGGTTATTCTCTAGCGCTTTCCCCCGGTGCTTTAAGAGAGAACGGGGTGGGCAGGGGGGAGGAGGAGAGACGGAGTGAGGAAAATATATTTAACAAGAGAAAGAGCGAAAGGGGCTTAAATTATAAATGAGGGCTAAGTTTCCAGAACCTTTTGCAGAGTGTTTGTACAGACAAATTAGCAGAGCCGGAAAGCGCCGTCGAAGGAGACAGCAGGTGCATACCAGTGTAGCGTGGGGCGATTTCCACCCTTTTAAAAAAAAAGTGGGGGGGGGGAGTGGGGTGCATAGACTACAAAGGTGGCTAGTCCAGCTCGAGGTCAGCCTCCTCGGCTGCGTAATTACGAGGTGGTTTCTTCAGGATGCCACTGTCTGAAACCTCCCGCACGTGCACACGCGCACACAGCAATCCCATCAGTAAAACATAGAGATGATCACGGTGACTGACCTTTCATGGTTGCTGAAAGGATTGCTGAATGAGGTATCCAAGGTGTTATGAATACTTTTTAAAAAGAAAAACACTGTATAAATTAAAGACAGGCCTTCGTTTTGGAGCAAGGAAGGAACCAAAATGCTGCAACATATTCATTTATTTCATAAAATTTATACACCACTTGAAAATAAAATAAAATAAAATAAAATAAAATGTTTGCAAAAAAAAAAGATGAAGCAATAAAATTATCGCTAAGAAAAACTGACAACAATAATTTAGAACGTTCAAAAGTTTAAAATAACAATAGACTAAAAACAGATGAAAACTCGCATCCACTTTCCAAGCATCTGGACAGACTTGTCTAAGCAACAGTATTTTAAGGTAAAAGGTAAATGACCCCTGGACGGTTAAGTCCAGTCAAAGACGACAATGGGGTTGGACGCTCATCTCGCTTTCAGGCCAAGCGAGCCAGTGTTTGTCCACAGACAGCTTTCTGAGTCATGCAGCCAGCATGACTAAACCACTTCTGGTGCAACAGAACACTGTGACAGAAATGCCATTTACCTTCCCACCACAGTGGTACCAATTTATCTACTCGTGCTTTCAGATGCTAGGTTGGCAGGAGCTGGGATAGTGTAAAAGGAGCTCACTCCGTCACAGGGATTCAAAGCCCAAGAGGCTCAGTGGTTTAGGCCAACAGTGTTTTAGCAAGCACCAAAAAGAGTATAGTTGTAGCACCTGCCTGATGTCATTAGGCAGGGAGTTCCAAAGTGTAGGTAATGCCATACTAAAAGATTGAGTTCTTACAAATGCAGAATGGGTATTTTGTTGCAACTGTAACAATGGGCACATATCAGGTAAGGCAATATTCCCACTCGCTGGATCATCACCTTGTTGTGGTGAGTGGGACCCTTGTGAGTGAAGCTGTCGGGAATCTTGTACTAAGAGGAAGGCACGCTTGGCAAATCCACACCGTGATCAACTCCTGCCCGGAAACCAATGTCCCCCACTGTGGAAGGATGTGTGGATCCAGAACTAGCCTCCACAGCCACTTATGGACTCATTGTTAAAACCGTGTTTATGGAAGACAATCTTACATAAATACAAATACAAAGCCACCAACAGGAACAGCAAGCAAGCTGTATAATAGAGTGAGGAACAATGGCGTAGCGTGGGTTATCAGCACCCGGGGCAAGGCAAGTAATTTGCGCCCCCTAACCCATGGATTTGCGCCCCCTAACCCGTGGATTTCCCTAACCCCCAGATGTTGCTCCCGGTGCGGCCGGCCCCCCCTGCACCCCCCACGCTACGCCACTGGTGAGGAAGCATTGTTAAAGCATCTCTCCCCACCCCACCCCACCCTCCGTTTAACACGCCTACCTACAGTGGGGTTTAGCAAGCTGCCCTGAGTGGTCCCTCCCCCTCCTCTAAAAGGAGGTGGGGCTTAAGGTGAAGAGGGGGGGTTCAAGTGAGTTTTCAGGTGAGGGAGGGGTTTCAGGTGTGGGGAAGGGCAAAGAGGTAAGTGGGATCGATGAGCAAAGCAAGCAAGGGGTCGCAGCTCTGGTTATCAATATTTTGGTAATTTTAGAATTTTATTGCGCCTGCTGTTTTTAAAGTCTGCTTTTATTGCTACTTTTAATGAATATTTTATGCAAACCACTCAGAGCTGCTTCTTCTTTCTGATTAAGTAGCATGCACACCTTGCAGAATAAATAATAAATAAAATGCAATGTATCAGTAAAACTGCAATAAATTCCTAAAAGTAGGGAAAGGCTGTAGCTCAGTAAAGAAGATAATCTACTTTGCATTGAGAAACTCCCAGGTTCAATCCCCCATTGCATCTCCAGGTGCAGGGCTGGGAAGAACCCTGGAGAGCTGCTGCCTGACACTGAAGACAGCACTAAGCTAGATGGATCAGTGGTCTGACTCAGGATAAGGCAGCTTCTTGAGTTCCTAACAGAAGCATGAGAGAACTACCTATTGTTGTTGTTGTTGTTGTTGTTGAGTCGTTTAGTCGTGTCCGACTCTTTGTGATCCCATGGACCAGAGCACGCCAGGCTCTCCTGTCTTCCACTGCCTCCCGCAGTTTGGTCAGACTCATGTTGGTAGCTTCGAAAACACTGTCCAACCATCTCGTCCTCTGTCGCCCCCTTCTCCTTGTGCCCTCAATCTTTCCCAACATCAGGGTCTTTTCCAGGGAGTCTTCTCTTCTCAGGAGGTGGCCAAAGTATTGGAGTCTCAGCTTCGCGATTTGTCCTTCCAGTGAGCACTTAAGGTACCTATTAGAGGGTACCTTAATATTTTTTGTTTAAGGGCCACATGAGCAGGGTCAGAGGCGTCAAGACTTTGCATGTTGGGCATGCAAAGCAGCAGAGAGCCCCCTGAACTCACAGAGGAACCCCAAAGGGTACCAAAGGGTCTCCAAAACCTGGATCCCCACTACCTGAAAGTTTGTATCTCCCTATGCCCAAATGTCAAGATCCTAAGGTGAGCACCTTCTCTTGCTCCCATCAGCATCAGCATTGACAAGAGAAAAAGGACCATTTCTGCACCTGCTCCCATATTGAGGGATTCCTTCCCAAGAGAGGTCAGACTGGCTCCATCTTTGCGTTCCATCCACCAGCAGGCTAAGACCTTCCTGTAAAAGGTAAAGGTAAAGAAACCCCTGACCATTGGGTCCAGTCGTGGCTGACTCGGATTGCAGTGTTCATCTCGCTTTATTGGCCGAGGGAGCCGGCGTACAGCTTCCGGGACATGTGGCCAGCATGACTAAGCCGCTTCTGGCGAACCAGAGCAGCTCACGGAAACGCCATTTACCTTCCCGCCAGAGCGGTACCTATTTATCTACTTGCACTTTGGCATGCTTTCAAACTGCTAGGTTGGCAGGAGCAGGGATCGAGCAACGGGAGCTCACCCTGTTGCGGGGATTCAAACTGCCAAATTTCTGATCGGCAAGTTCTAGGCTCTGTGGTTTAACCCACAGTGCCACCCACATCCCTCACTTTCCTGTAAACTAAGGTGCAAATGATGCTGATCACTGGGCTGCTGTCAGGGCAAAGTGGATTTTAATGACTGGGTTGTGATGTACTTTAACTATAGTTTTTCAACAGGTTTGTTTTTATGACTTTGTATTTTATAATGATGTTTTTAAATCCCAGCTTGGAAGAAAGGCAGGATATAAATCCATTAAGCAACAACAATGGCCTTTCCCAAAAGGTGTGTTATTATTTTTTATAAACATCGAAACTCTTGCCAGAAGAAAGGAGCTGATTCTCTGTAGGTCTAGTTGACTTTGCCGTCGGCTTCTGTTTCATCGCTGGGTGCACAAAGCAGGCTCCCTTCCACCCTGCTGCCTTGGGTGAAGAGGTGAGTCTTACAATGAGTCCAGAAAAAGACAGAGACACTGCTGGGCTCTTCCTGCTCTCCTTAGGGAAGCCATGTCAGAGCCATTGCCCATCTCACGGAACTTGCTCTGCACAGGGACGCTTGTGGGAATAGCCCAGGAACGAGCACAAACAGGTGGACAAGAAGTGAAGGTTCCTGGAGGAAACTGCCTTAAGAAACTGTGTTTGTTTATTGCAGAGGAGAAATCTGATTCAGAGCACTTTTAAAGGAAAGCCTACCTAATTCCTTCTCAGTTGAACAAAACATGAACAAAAGGCAGTCTCTAGCTGCATGCTCAAGTTGAGCGGAGAACATGCAGGACCTTGGACAGCTCTGAGGGATCCTTGCTTGCTCCTGAGTTTGCTGCAGGGGCTGCTGTCTCTGCAGAGAGCCAGAGTCTGGGAGGGTTGCGTCCCTGGAAAAGTGGGCTGATCGGTTCAAGGGCGAAGCAAAAAAAAAAACCCAGCAGTGGAGAAGTGGTGAGGATAGATCCCTAACTCCTGTTAAAAAATTGTCCTCCCCACTCACAGATTCTCCTCCCCCCCCCCTTGGCCCTTGTCTCCCATTTCATACAAATTTGAAGATGAGAGCATAAGATGATCCTGCTGTATCAGGCCAGTGGCCCGTCTAGTCCAGCATCCTGTTCTCACAGTGGCCAACCAGAAGCCCCGATGGGAAGCCCAGAAGCAAGACACAAGCAAAACAGCACAACTCTCCCCACTTGAGATTCCCAGAAACTAGTATTCAAAGGCATGATGTCTTTGATAGCAAGTATAGAATATAGCTGTGGGACACAGGTGGCGCTGTGGGTTAAACCACAGAGCCTAGGACTTGCCGGTCAGAAGGTCGGCAGTTCGAATCCCTGCGACGGGGTGAGCTCCCGTTGCTCAGTCCCTGGAAGCTGTACACCGGCTCCCTCGGCCAATAAAGTGAGATGAGCGCCGCAACCCCAGAGTCGGCCACGACTGGACCTAATGCTCAGGGGTCCCTTTACCTTTACCTTTGTAGAATATAGCTATCATAGCTAATAGGCATTGATAGCATTAGCCCATATTGTTACCTGCAGGTCTGCATCATCACATGTGTCTAGCCTCTGGTTTTGCCTTAGTTCTTAAAAATAAGACCCATCATGAGCTATGTACATCCTACAAAAATCTTCTAGGCTGGTGTTCGGTTCAGGCCACTCACCCCATGTAATAAACCCATCCGGTACAAAAGGAGGTTTAACTAGGCAAATGTCCAACTACTGTCCTCCTACTTTGTACAAACTCCCCTGAGCTCCTTCTTTGATAATCTAGCTTTTAAATCAACTTCATTCAGCAATGCTCCACTTCTGCCATCTAGCGGAGAGATTCATTGCAGCACACAACCATTTTTGAAGGGACTTCCATGACTGACAGCAGCCTTTGGAAGAACTGGGAGCAACTTTCCCTGTACAGTGGTACCTCAGGTTACATATGCTTCAGGTTACAGACTCCGCTAACTCTGAAATAGTTCTTCAGGTTAAGTACTTTGCTTCAGGATGAGAACAGAAATCGTGCTCCAGCGGCACGGCAGCAGCGTGAGGCCCCATTAGCTAAAGTGGTGCTTCAGGTTAAGAACCGTTTCAGGTTAAGAACAAGCCTCCTTAACGAATTCAACCCCGTTGGAGGTGTGTGTGGAGGAAGTGTGTTCACTGGCAAAAGAGGGCATGAACCATATCCCCTCGTTTGAATTTGGGGGGCCATGTGGTGTCTTCAGACCAGCCCTAGCATTAGGCAGGGTGGGGCAAGCACCACAGGAGGCAGTTGGGAAGGGTGGGCAGCTATTTATTTTATTATTTTTAATAAAATAAAAATAGCTTTTTAGTATAATAATAATAATAATAATAATAATAATAATATTTTTTATTTATACCCCGCCCTCCCCAGCCAAGGCCGGGCTCAGAGCGGCTTACAAACAATAATAAAAACAAGAAGAATGATTACAACTTAAAAACAAAAATAAAATACAACATTAAAATAATGGAACATTAAAATATTAAAATGTAGCCTCATCGCAGGAGGAGAAGGAAAAGAAAGAAAAAAAGAGAGAGGGGGGGAGGGAGGGAGGGAGGGAGGGAGTCAAATTGGCTCCAAGCCAAAGGCCAGGCAGAACAACTCTGTCTTACAGGCCCTGCGGAAAGAAATCAGATCCTGCAGGGCCCTGGTCTCATGAGGCAGAGCGTTCCACCAGGCCGGAGCCAGAGTTGAAAAGGCCCTGGCTCTGGTTGAAGCCAATCTAACTTCCTTAGGGCCCGGGACCACTAAGGTGTTGCTATTTATGGACCTTGAGGCTCTCCGTGGGGCATACCGGGAGAGGCGGTCCCGTAGGTATGAGGGTCCTAGGCCATGAAGGGCTTTAAAGGTCAAAAGCAGCACCTTAAATCTGACCCTGTACTCCACTGGGAGCCAGTGCAGCTTGAAAAGCACTGGGTGAATATGCTCCCATGGCAGAGACCCTGTGAGGAGCCTCGCTGCAGCATTCTGTACCCGCTGGAGTTTCTGGGACAGCTTCAAGGGCAGCCCCGCATAGAGCGAATTACAGTAGTCAAGCCTGGAGATGACCGTCGCATGGATCACTGTGGCCAAGTCGGGGCGGGAAAGGTAAGGGACCAACTGCTTGATGTGGCGAAGGTGGGAAAATGTATACAAAATTTGAGTTGGAGGTGACAGTGATAGAAGTTTACAAAGTTATGCATGATATACTTCTAAATACCAGTTATTGCAAAGCACAGGAGAGGAGCGGGCTCTTGTGCTTAGATCCTTCCCACAGGCATCTGGTTGGCCTCTGTGAGAACAGGATGCTAGACTAGATGGGCCATTGGCCTGATCCAGCAGAGCTCTTATTATGTTCTTATGTAGGACATAGCTGTGAGTGACATGCAGTCTGATCTGAGCAGCCTAAGCAAGCCTGGTGCTTTCAGGTGCTCTGATGGTATCCCATTGCTGGTGCTGAAGTAAGGCTGCATACACAGCATACATTTAAAGCAAAATATCCCTGGGTAGGGATTGCCTGAACACAGTTGTACATAGATGTGTAACCTCACAGCTGCATTACTGCAATGCACTCTTTGTGGGGTTGCCTTCAGGGTTGGTCCGGAGGCTGCAGCTGGCGCAGAATGCAGTGGCTGACTTGCTTGTGGGAGCAAACTACAGCTAGCATATAAGCCCCCTGTTAGCTAGGCTTGCACTGACTGCCAATCTGCTGCTGAGCCAAGTTCAAGGTGTTGGTACTAACCTAGAAGTCCCTATGCAGTTCAGCATCAAGTTGCTTAAGAAAGCGCCTTATCCTTTATACACCCAGTAGATGACTGCCATCTCCTGGAGAGTTTCTCCTGCAAACTCCAAAGATATGAGAAGCCTGCTCCCCGGTAACTTGGAACAGAGTCTTCAGCTTGGCTTTCCCTGTTCTGAGGGATAGCATTCCTCTTTGAGATAGAACAGGCAATCACTCACTGTACTTTTCCAAAGCAGCATTTTGGTTCCCACAGCTTTTCCCAGCTGCATAAATTGGTATTTTACCACCAGTGCCTACGTTGGGTCTTTAGACCTGTTTTAAATGTATCTGCCGTTTTTAATTATCTCATGTGTAAATCACCTTGAGACAGTTGTTTAGAAAGCAATTAATAAATCACAGATGGGTATGATGATATTAAGAATCATAATTTAAAGCACAAAGCTTCACCCAGGAAGCCTAGGAACTGTGATTTACATATAATCAATCCCCAGCACTCATAACAAACTAGAGTTCTCAGCATTCTTTAGGGTGAGTGCAAATGCAATTTCTGTCACTTTGCAAACCCTTCTCACTAGAACCAGGAATGTTGTGTGTGGAGGGGGGTGCCACGTTTTACTAGCAACCCCAGCTCTGGGCACAAGCTCTAGAGTCCCCCAAATGGAGTCACAACCTTGTTATAAGAATTTTAAGGTCTCAAATATAGAATATTCTTAAATGCACACATATCTAAATATATGAACCATGTGTCTGAAATAGTATGGGAGAACAATCCTGAAGCCATTTTGATTCTCCCACATTGACCTCAAATATTCCTCTGCAGTAAGGGAGGCAAATGGGGAAAGCCTTCCCATTGTCTTTTGCTTGCACATCCTGTCTTAAAGGGCGTATTTGTTTATGAATCAGGTGAGCCTGTGACCTGGATTCAGGAACCATTATTAACCATCACAAAAGAATAGCCAGACTGCACTGGTAATGCAATCAGTGACCATTATCAAGTATCCCGGCAGACAGGATTTCTGCTGTAGACCACTGCCTCCTGTATGATGTTTTGGGGGGGGTGGTCTTGGGCAACAGGGTGGGCAATTTCAAGGGTCTATGTAAGGGCTTGAACACCATTGTTCAGAGTCCTCCTCCCTTCTGCATGTGGTGAGTGGGGATCCTGTTGCAACAGTTTATTTCCTTTAATAAAGATCAGGCTTACTAGCCGCTTTGCTTCACAATATACTCTGGTTGGCCTCTGTTATTTTCTCCTACTGATAGGGAACCCACTTAAGGACTCTATACGGGCTCTTGGATACTCCATAAGGGAAAAGGAGCAGTTTTTTTCTTATAACATTGGACATCTTAATGATTTATATGAAAGGCTTCTTTGCTGCTTTGGGGGGAAATTGCTTCACGGTCAAGCAAAAGGGAGCATTAAAATGAAGCAAATCTTACCACTGCCAAACAGAAATGGGTTAAAAACCAGGCTGCAAATACACCATGCATTTAAGTCACCATACATTTAAGACTCCCCACCCCACCAAAGGATTTTGGGAACTGTTGTTTCCCTCTCACAGAGCTATAATTCCCAGCACCCTTGAACTACAGTCCTGTCCCTTTTAAAGATGTTTCACCATTATGAGGTCTAGAAGCTCTTGTTTTGTTTAAAGACAAATTTCTACACATGGAATTATTTTTCTCTTCCAGAAACAAGCAGGCCTGGGCAAGAGGTTGATAGCAAAAGTTGAAATCAGAGAGTCAAAGCTTTGGGAGACATCAGTGGGAAGTAGACATTTGTTGCACCATAAACACAGATTGTGTGTTGCAAGGAGGCTGGAAAAGGAAGTCTGGGTTTTTGTCTGGATGTGTACAGTATTTTGCTTTAGGCCTAGAAGTAGACGTTTGTTGCACCATAAACACAGATTGTGTGTTGCAAGGAGGCTGGAAAAGGAAGTCTGGGTTTTTGTCTGGATGTGTACAGTATTTTGCTTTAGGCCTAATTCTGATCTTTACAGGTATGTGTGGAAGAAACAATGCCATTGTACTTTGATTTATGTAAGCTTGTATGAACCTTCTAAGTTTCTAGTTTACAATGTTTTTCTGACATGCTTGCCTGCATTTGCTGTTTGTTTTTTACAGGGCCAAAACTGCTAACAGTTCCCTACCTGGTCACCTGTGGGGGAGGAAACACTGGCCCGCTGTGCTCCAGTTGGAGAACAGCCTTTACCAAAGGTGTTGTGGGCTTTGAAGACACTCGAACACAGGACACAAGGGAGAAACGTGCTAAGAGGAAGGCATGCTTGGCAAACCCTCACATGATCAACTCCTGCCTGGAAACCAATGTCCCCACTGTGGACGGACGGGTGGATTCAGAATTGGCCTCCACAGTCACTTATGGACTCACTTTTTAAAACCGTGTTTATGGAAGACAATCTTACTTGGCTACAAGTGATCGCCAAAGCTATAACTGTGGGATAGTAGCTACAGGCCTGATTATTACAGTTTGATATTTGCACATGTTTTTGCATTTAAAAACAACGGAATTTGATCTTTGGGGATTCTAACCTAATCTGCACTTCCCAGGCTCTAACATATGAATCAGGGCTTACAGCACAATGCTAACTTTCTGCTCAGCAGGAAGTCCTAATGAATTCACTGGGTTTATAACCAGGTTAGTGGGAGCTTGAATTTCAGCCTTTGAGGTCTGTGAGACGAGGAAGGCGCTCTCCCAATTCATCCCTGATCCAGGAAACAGTTTGTTGGACTAGGAATGCATCATCTGAACTAGACACCACTGAATACAGCATGGTCCTTGTTGCAAGATCCCTTTCAGTCTTGCTATGAAGGCACAACCAGTGTTGCTGGCCTTCAGTGTAGCACTTCCTTCACTCAAAAATTGCCTTTTTCTTGTTAATCTCAAGGTATTTGGGGCAGGGTCTAGGGCTGAGGGGGATCTGGGCAGTGTCTGTTAATAAAGTATAGGCTGCTCTAATCTTTATGATGGATGGCGACAGCCCATGGTCCTCCAGTTGCTGCTGTACTCCAACAACAGTCTGCATTAAGCTTACCAGACGTCCCCATTTCCCGGGAACAGTCCCCAGATTTACAAATCAGTCCCCATACAAAATCCATTGAAGTTGAAGTGTCCCCGGATTCATTGAAAAAAATCTGGTAACCTTAAGTCTGCATGGCCAATGGTCAGGTTGTAGTCTTAATGACCAGAGCCAGGGCCACAGGTTCTTCATCAGTTAGATCTCTACAGATCTCTATACTTGTACAACTAAGATTTCCCACCCCCAAATGGATTCCAGTTGGTCACGGAGAACAGGATGCTGGACTAGATGGGGGGCCATTGGACTGAACAAGGAGGCTCATCATATGTGAGAGTCAGGCTGGCTTTGCAGTTCCCCTTCTGAAGAAGTGAAGGTGAAAGCAGGAAGACTGTAGATTTAAACCAGGAGGTTACCTTACTTTTCATTTTGTATCTTCCACAACCAGCCAAAATAATGGTGGTGCATTAGAGATTCTTTCCTCTGGAACACAAGTGTCCCTTAGACAGATGGGCAAATGCTAAGTTTCTGCCTTTTAAAAATGCTTGAATCCTCTTAGGTTACACAAGATAAATACAAGTGAATTTGACCTCTTTATTATTATTATTCCAGGTGCAAATTCTGGGGTATTGCAAAATATATTTATTGGTGGATGTATGGAAGAAATCTACTGGGCAAGATGAAAAATTTGGCAAGGACCTTTCTTCAAAGGATTTTGAGGTTTTAGCACAGAGTAGCTAGCTGGATCTTCATTTGCACTGCCGTAGCCCTTCAGAGACTAAAAAATGTAAACAAAAACCAAAAAACCCTAAACGTAGACAGTTCGTCTCACCCATAAAGGCGGCTGTGGATAGATGAGGGCTACATAAAATGGAGGCTTTTCACCAAAGCTATAAATAATTTGGTGGAAATCAGTGCCACAAAATAAGGCAAGTACGACTAGATAACTGTCTAGATTCCAATTTGTTGCCATTTGCTGTGAGAGAACCTTCACAGACAGAAGCATTTTACCTCTGAATACTAGATACCAACAGCTACCTGCCTGTTTGTGACATAATATAGCCACAGGGAACCTACTGTCCTCCATATCTTAATAGACACCTAACTCACATCTGCCCCTGCCAAGCATGGACAGTGGTCAGTGAACTGTAGCAGAACAGTATCTAGTGTGTCACAGGTTCCATCATTCTTCTGGCATCTTCTGAGTGTCTGTCAGATGGGTCTTTGGTGTAATACAGCAAGGTTGTTCTTCGGGTACACAGGCTCATTTGGGTCAGATTTTTACTGCCCCCAAATAGCAACTGCATAAATCTACAGAATATGGGGCACTGCTCCAAAATTTATAATGTATGCAAATTTCCAACAAAGTAACAAGAATGGCTATAGGTGAAGATGGATTTTAGAAATCTGAATTGCCAATGGAGTTTGTTCTGATTGCCCCGCCTGAAAGAATTGTTCAAGAAACCCAAACACACTGTCCCCACCCACCCACCCACCCACTTCTTTTTGCTACAACATAGTCGTGGATAAGCTTTTTGCTGGGAGGGACCCAGCTGCTGCACATATTTTCTCCTGCCTCTGTTTCAAGAGATGGTCCTCTCTCTAGCTGTTGTAATACTGTGGTGGGTTGGCTTGTTTCAAAGCAGAAAAATCCCTTTCCCATAGTACAAAAGGTGCGCTAGATCTATCGCTCAGATGGTCACGGCTCAATCTGGGAGGCGACTTCTTTAATTACAACAAGAACGCAAAAAAAAAAAAAAGACTTGGGGAACACCTTGACACCAAAAGTATACAAACAGGAATATCGGATCACAGTAGTTTTCGTTTCATTTTCTAAAAAAAATGTGTCTTAGAAAACCATTAAGGAAACTTAAAGGCAGCAAATACAGTGCCCACATGGTGCTTGGCAAGCCAGCTTCTATATGTTTCAATTTCTGGAGATTACAAAAGAAAGCAGAACAGTGTTTCGAGGCAAAAAAAAAAATACATTCCTTGATAAAGAATGCTCTAGTTATCAGATTATCAGTGCCTTCATGAAATCTAAAATAAAAAAAAAGTGTGCCCTTTAAGAAGGGATTGTTGGGCACATACATAAGATGCTGGCAGTTTGGTTTTATTCCCCCACGGAACCCATGTTGAAAAAGTCAGTCCCCAGACACCGAGATGATGTGTTTTCCCTGCCCCTCCTATTTCTACCATTCTTTTTTCTTCTCATCCATAGACACGCCACCAGGCCCAAGGGCCACCACCAGCAGGAGGCCTCCGATGACGGACATGGTCTGGAAGAAGTCGTACTTGAGGAAGTCATGCATGGGTTTGTAGACTGGGATGGTCCAGAAGGCGTTGAAGTAGACGTTGATGGCAAAGAGCCAGATGACCAAGGTCAAGGCGGCCAGTTTTGTCTTGAAGCCAACAGCCACAAGGATGATCAAGGCTGTGCCCACGATGTTCTGGAGGATCTATGGGAGAAGATGGGACAGAGAAAAGTAGAATTCAGCAGAGGCTGGTGTAAGGGAGAAGAGGGCATCTTACCCCACCTAACTCAGCCTCCCCTCAGCCAGGCCCCACCTGCAGGCCTTAGGATTTGCCACCATTCTAGGGGGAGGCAGCCCCGGCTGTCAGCCTCCTCCTCCTTAGCCTCCCAGGTCTTTGACAACAGACATTTTCAGTGGTGAAATGCTCACACACACAAACCCATGAAGCAGACCTGGCTCTATCACTGCCATGTTTATCCAGGCTTATGGTTTTTAACTGGGAAGGTAGTTAAACCTATCTGTGGCCTTTGTTGGGCTTATCCTTTACATGCTGTGGAAGGACACATTCCTTGTAAATACATTCTTTTAGTTATCTATTTCTGTTTTAAAATCTGATATTAATGTCTTTGCTATTTTATTTTTACTGTATGGCTTGCTTTGAGGCAGCTGAGTGCAAAAAATATGGCCAATGCATACAATAAATAACAATAGCATCTCATTAGGAAGGAGGGTGAGGAGAAAACTATAATCGGTTGGCTCTGCCTGCCCATCCCTTGCTCTGGCTCCGCCTGACATTGGCCTCCCTGCTTTCCACCCTACCAGGATCAATAGGCACCTACCAGTGCTGGGAATAGGAGGAGCTGGAGGAGGAGGAGGAGACAAATCCCATACAAAAATACCTCTCCTCCTACATAAAAACAAATTATTTGTAATGTTTGGGCCACTTACCGAAAAGAAGCTAGCGTCAAAATGCAGCAGCGTCATAAACATGAGGACTAGCAGAACTCGTCCGCCCAGCTGCATGTACTGCTTAGGGGAACTTTCCCGCATGGTGGGGACTCCGGCGAACATGCTCTTCCCCTCTGACCGTGATTCAGCCAGCAGCAGCAGCAGACCACCCCCCAGAGCAAGGTTCCTGTAGATGGCGAAATACAGTTAGTCCAAAACACACACACCTGAATACCTACACCAGGTGTGACAAGATTCACAAAGGGCTTGTGCACCAACAAAAATTAAAGTGACACAATCAAATATGCTGTTACAAGTCTTAAGATGCTTAAATATTATATGTTGGTTGCCTCTGGAGTTTCTGAGTGACAAGTCCCAAGAGTGAAAGTGGCTTACATTTTGACACCTGAGATGTATATATCTTTTGGGATCCACCTTATTTCTGTGATTGTAAGTTGTAAACAGTTTTTAACCTTGCAATATGATTGTTGTCACCAAACTGAGGCCTTAAGAGTGAAAGGTAGGTAACGGATGATAGCGATGATCATAAAACGTTAAGAAACATTCAAAAGCAACCTTGACAAGCAAAATGCACAAGGGACGCTATAATCATTTTCCTCAATGCTGGCTGGTTAGAAGTGAATGATAAATGAAACTAAGATTAAATAGGCAAGAACTAGTAAAACGAGATAAAAGAGAATGAGACATACCTCATCAAAAACTTCAGATCCCATAAAATGCTGTATGCAATTGTCTAGGAGGAAACAACCAGACACGATTGAACCCTTTGCTTAAAACCACCTTTTCCTTTTGATCTTGAGGTTGAAGCAGCTAAATACTCCAAAAAGAAGCTTGGCATCTATCTGCTGATGCTCACTTTCATTGCTTCTTCTACCTTCCCTCCCCCCACTCTTTTTCTGTCCCCTATTTGGCACACAAACTCCTTGGGACCAAGGATCTGTTACGTTCACTTATGCTTTCTCTGCAAAAATCTATGCACATTAATGTCACTGTGTAAATAAGATGGGTTCTTTGGACAAGCAAGGGGTATGAGAGTGAAAATGGAGTAGCACTTTTTTGCTAAAGAAAAACAAATGCCTTACAGCCTTACTGCTAATATATTTTGCAAACATGTGAATGACTTAGAAGAGGAGGGTACCCATTTTAAATTTATTTTACTTCCCTGCTCCCAAGAACTTTGCAGCAGCTATCTCATAAGATAAGATCATAAGATGAGTCTGTTGGGTCATGTCAACAGCTCATTTAGTTCAGCATCATGTTCTCACGGTGGCCGCCCAGATGCCACGCTAGCAGGACCCAAGCACAAGAGCATTCTCCCCACAGCAACTGCAGTGTTGCTTCTGGCTGTGAGGCAGAGCATAGCCATCATAACTCAGGGCTCAAGGGGAGTGTGCAGATTCCGCCTGAAGTACTGAACAGTAACACTGCTGGACACGGGGCTGTTTTTAAATTTCTGTTTGCCCCTCCCCCCCCCCATTGTGGTTTCCTTTGAGAAAACAAGAGGTGTTGTTGTTTTTTCACTTCTACATAACTCAGGGATAATGCGACCAACGCCTCTTGTTTTGACTTCTAGCCCGTCAGCACTCAGACACCCTAGTTTGCTACTGGAGGGGCGCTTGCGGGACAATGGAACCTCCAGCTTCAGAGCCAGGAGGCGCAAGTGTGAATAGGCACGATTTTTCAGTGTTGTGCAATTAAGAGTTGGGATTGATTTCCTTACCTGGAGTGCTATAATGCCAAACAATCCAAAGCAGGCATACTGAACAAAGTTCCTACTCAGTACTAGGATGCAGCCACCTAGGAAAGGAGGCGGAAGAGAAGAAATAGCCAAGTCAACAGCATTAGTGAATCATGTCCCCCTTGCTAAGGTTCTGCTGACCCTCCTATCTTTTAAATCCTTGACTCGCCTGCAAACCTTTCTTGCTGGCTTGTCTCTTGAACCATAGCCTTCATTCCTCAAACTTTAGCAACATCAATCTCTTTAAAGGCAGCCTTGTTTTTAAGCACTAGTCCAGCAGCCACCAGATCACCTGCCTGTCAACCATGTGACATGGCCATGACATCAGCTGACCCATTTTCCTTTCCCACTAAAAGCAAACTCAGGGGACCGAGTGCTGACAGACATGGGAGCCAAAAGAGAGACAAAAACAAAGCGCATAGGCAAAGGTCCAGGGCTTGGCATGCACTGATGATCAGCTGTCATATACAGTCAGGTGCAGGGCTGTTGGGCATGGGTTGGCTGAAATCAGGCCCACGGAGTGGAGATTCCCCACTGCTCGTCTACAGTATATTAAGCCAAGAGTACGGTATATTAAGCAATTGTCACTGCAATTCACAACTGAGGAAATACTCCAAAGCTCACCTACATGAGCTGTTGGGCATCAAGCCATGGTGTACTGCTGCAGGATTGGAAAATGAGAGGCCTGTGAGTGGTTGTTTCTGCTTTATAAACCACCGGGGGGTGAGAGAAGAGAATGGGTGAAGAAGAATGAAAATGACTCTGCAGGAGAATGTAAGGATGGTTGACTTGTAGAGGTGGCAACCATTTTAGGCATGCATAATTGATGCACGATTGCTGATGTACAAGTCATTTTGGACCCGGAAGAGGCCAGAACGGGTGGGGGGGGTGTAATGGGGTGCAGCGTGCTTATGGATGCTCTGCCTATGCATGCAGGTGCCAGGAACGGAACCCACCCCCACCCGCAAAATGGTCACTACCTGTATTTATAGGAGGAACCTGGAAAGGCTGCCCAAAGTCTGACTGAATGATGACTGGGGCTGCTATCACTAAAGAGGGTGGAGAACCTCTAGTCCAAGGGCTTAACTTGGCCCACCTTCCAATCACTTGATACCATGTGTGTTGTTAGCAGGAGGGTAAAAAAACGAGCTGGGTTGGCCAGAAGGGTCTCCTTAAGTGCTGCTGATCAGCTGATCTGTGGGGCTTCAAAGCACAGTGCAGGGCTCTTTGCAGCCAGTCCCTTACCAAGAACCCCAAATGGTGCTTTGAAGCCCTGCAGATCAGCTGATTCATGGGGCTTCAAAGCACCTCACCACTAGGCATAATTGTCAAATTTAGGTAGGGGTGATATGGATTCGGCCTGCCGGATGTATCCGCTTCCCACCCCTAGTTTTAAGAGTGAGGGCAGCTTCAAAACCTGTCATCTGGCATAAAGGGGTGGGGTGGGGAAGGGGACTGTGAATGCTCTTAAGGGTTGTGCTCTTGTAGAGGACATGCCACTATTATAGACTGGGCAGCTGTAGTCCAAGCAGAGAATTTATGGGTCCCTTGGTCCAGGAACCAGAATCTCCGTTTAACAACAAGTGTACATGTATCTCAATATTGTGCCACTTACTTAGCTGTCCAAAAAGGTTAATGAAGACAAAGATGGAGGCCAGGAAGTACCCACAGTTCCATGTGGCATCAATGTAGTCCCTCTGCTCGCTCCACTGGAACCACATGCGGATGCCATCTTCAAGGAACGTGCTGATCAAGCAGAGGCGGGCCACATGCGGGAGGTACTGTTTTGTCACTCGCAAGAACTGCCAGGGGAAAGAAACACAGGTGAGAAGAATGGGCAGGAAGCAGGGACCGCCTGGCTTCCTACCTGGATAAGGATGGCTTTCCCCTCAAAGCACAGCTGTGTTCTCCCTCTGCTGTCAGAGGTAGCACACCTCAATACTTGTTGCTGGGAATCGTGAGAGGGAAAGATTCAGGTTCTGCTTTCAGGCTTCCCTTAATGGGCCTCTGGTTGGCCATTGTAAGAACATGTTGGGCTACATGGGCCTTTGATCTTATCCAGCAAAGCTTTTCCTAATGTCCTTAAGGGCACTTCCAAGTGTTTGGCTTGGGGAATGCCTTCTCATCACTTAAATGTAAACAAACCAAATTTGTATCTTGGGTGGTAAGGTTGACCCACCAGGAGATTCTAGCCAGAGCAAGTTCCCTCTGAGGCAACTGCAAACTGAGTGGGATGCAGGAGCCATGCCCCTTGACGCACGTTACATAAAGGGTGGGAATTGGGCACATGCCAAAACGCACCAACTTGAAAATGTTCCCAATTGTGTGACTGTACAGAGACCATAGCTAATCAAAACTGGAGGGGAGGGGAGGGGGGGACTTGCAATGAACCAGCCTTTGAAAACTTGGGGACTCCCCAGATTTTTTGGGACTACAGCTTCTATCATGCCCAACTATCAGAAATGCTGCCTGCGGCTGATGGGAGCTGTAGTCCAACACACACAAACCAACCAACCAACCAACCAGGATGGCACCAGGTCAGTAAAGGCCACAGTAGGCAGTCTAATCCCAGAGCTATAGCAATAGGTCACACTAAAGGGCTGCTAATCTACCACCTTGTTTCTCATAATGCATCTATCTATCTATCATTTCCTCATTTAATCCTCATAACAGCTCTGCGAGATAGCCAAGGCTGAGAGGTAGTGAATGGCCCACAGCTCACACAGTGAGCTTCATGGCCAAGTGGGGATCTGAACCCGTCTCCCAGGTACTCATCCAGCACTCTTAACCATTATAACACACTGGTTCTCAATTGCCAGCCCTAGATGCTCCAAAGATGCCTCATTTACTCCAGTACTGACCATTTATGAGACAAAACGCTCAGAGATAAGTCTATTTAGCCAGAGCCTTTTAACAGACCAAATTCTCCATAATTTCTTTTTTAAAGCTATTTTAAGCTGGTGGCCCTCTTCAGTGTACTCCATAATTTAAATGTACACACAGTGTAAAGTACTTCCTTTTGCTCATCCTGGATCTACTGCCAAACCAATCAGTTCAATTAGAGGACTTTGAGCTCTAGCACTAGGAGAGAAAGAGTGGATTCTCTGTCCGCTCTCTCCCCAGAATGTATAATATAGATTGCAATCCTATTCCCACTTACCTGTGAATCCTTGCCTTTGCTTCCCTACCACCACGAAATTTCTGTGAACAGCCAAAATTTCCTGGTGTGAGTCCTTTTGCCCTGGGGCACCTTGAGACCAAGAGTTATGGAGACTTTTGCTCAGATGGTGCTGCAAAATGGTTTGTCTGTAACTCTTCAGGGAGGCGGCTTAGCTTCTTACCCCAAGTTTGAAGGATCTCTCAATTCAGGCAGCTTTGTATAGCAGGGGTATAGAAACTGTGGCTCTCCAGACACTGCTGGGCTCCCCCCTCACCTAAGCTCCAGCCAGTAGGGTCAATGGTCAGAACTAATGGGTACTGGAATTCCTGCAATATCTGGCAGGCCACAGGATTCTCCTCATTCCTGTTCTATAGTATTCTTTAGCTGCCCTTTTATTAATGTAAGCAGGGTGCCAGAAATCCTATTACAGTGGTACCTCGGGTTACAGACACTTCAGGTTACAGATTCCACTAACCCAGAAATAGTACCTCGGGTTAAGAACTTTGCTTCAGGATGAGAACAGAAATTGTGCGGTGGCAGCAGCAGGAGGCCCCATTAGCTAAAGTGGTACCTCAGGTTAAGAACAGTTTCAGGTTAAGAACGGACCTCCGGAATGAATTAAGTACTTAAGCCGAGGTACCACTGTACGTTGTTCCGTTATCTTTTTTTGGATTTGTTTTTTCTTGTTATGGTTTTGTACATTTACTTGTTTCTCTTTATATTGGACAAAGCAATTTAAGAAATGATTACAAAAAAGAGGTTTTCCAGCTCCCCGCTCCCCGCTCCCCCCAAAAACCCACCCTTCCTGGCACATAGAAAAAAAGCAAGTCAGGGAAAAAGCTTCAGCCTAGCATTTTCCCCAACAGGCTAGCTTTCTGGATTCAGGCAGCGATACACACGTACATGCACACACACTCCTACATTTATTTTATACCAGGAAAGGCTTGCCACACTCATTTCTGATGACTGGGTAAATGCACCCTTCACAGGAAGTAAGCAGATAAAAATAAGTCTTCATGCTGTTTGTTGAGCATGGTTACGGGACAACCAACCAACAAGCTGGGGCAGATGAAAACTACAGTGTGAATAATGCCAGGCAAGTAACTTCTGGGAGCTCACAACCAGGAGCTTGTGAACAGGACTCGTAAACAGGGGTGTTTGCAAAGATTGGTGGAGGAGACTGAAGAGAATCAGCTTGTTTCTTTTGGATTAAAGCTGGTAGTTTGTCCGAGCTGTTTGGAGGCTTGATTGTTTGCAGGCCTGGTCCTCACCAACAAGGAGGAACTGACAAAGTGGAAGTACTTGGAAACTTGGGAGGAAGTGATCATGTCCTCTCCTCCTAGGGTTCATGATACAGAGGCAAGGGAAAGGTGAGCATAGTTCGGACCGGCACTCCGGACTTGCCAATTTCAAAAAGCTTAAAGTGCTACTGGTGAGATCCCATGGTCAGAAACATCTGACGAAAAGCGAGCCCAAGAGGGATGGGAGTTTCTTAAGGGCAAAATACTGAAGGACCAAATGCAGACAAGAAAGAAAAGTGGGAGGTATCTAAACAAACCAGAGTTGCTGCATAAGGAGCTTACAGATGAACTGAGATTTAAGATGGACATGTTTCTTCACCTGTGTTTGAAGAGAGAGGAACAACAAGCGAGTGGTAGGTCCTCTATGTGGAGAAGACAGAAAAATGCTATTGGGTGACAGAGAGGAGGTGGAACTGCTCAACATCTACTTTGCCTCTGTCTTTGCACAAAAGGGAAGCAATAACAGATTAATGATGTAAGGAGGGAGCTGCAGACCAAGATAGGAAGAGATGGTAAGGGAATACCTAGCTAGTTGATTTCAAACCTCCAGGGCCTCATAAGCTGCACCCAAGGGTACTAAAGCAGCTTGTGGTGTAATCCCAGAACCTCTGCCTATGATCTCTTAGAAAGCATGTGAGGTCCCAGCAGACTGGAAGTGGACAAATGTTGTCCCCGTCTTCCGAAAAGGGAAGAAAATAAGATCCAGGTATCTACCAACTGGTGAGCTTGACATTGATACCAGGAAAGGTTCTAGAACAGATTACTCAACAGTTGGTCTGTGAGCACTTAGAAAAGGATGTTGTGAATACTAAGACCCAGCACAGGTTTCTCAAAAACAAGTCATGCCAGACTAATCTCATTTCTTTTTCTGATGGAGTTAAAATACTTGGTGGATCAGGTGAACTAGCCCCAGGAACAGCATGGGAAGCGTTCATGTGACACACCTAAACACTGCAGCCGACACACTAATGTGTCATGACACACAATTTGGAAAGCTGTGCATTAATGGTTCCTTGTCATCCAGGAAAAAAGTTACAAGTGGGGTGCCGCAGGGTTCTGTTCAACGTTGTTATAAATTACTTAGATGAAGGAATTGAGGGGGTGATCATCAGGTTTGCAGATGGCACCAAATTGGGAGGGATAGCTAATGCCAAAGAGGACAGAATTCGGATTCAAAATGACCTTAACAGATTGGAAAACTGGGCCCAAGCTAAGAAAATGAAATTCAATAGGGGCAATTGCAAGATTCTAAACTTGGGCATGAATAACCAGCAGCACAAATGTAAGACCCCTGGCTTACCAGCAGTACATGTGAAAAAGATCTAGGGGTCTTAGTAGACCACAAGCTTAACATGAGTCAACAGTGTGATGTAGCAGCAAAAAAAGCTAATGCTATTCTAGGCTGCATCAACAGAAATAATAATACCACTCTATTGTGCCTGGAATACTGTGTCCAATTCTAGGCGCCACGATTTAAGAAGGATATTGACAAGCAGGAATGTGTGCAGAGGAGAGCGACCAGGATGATTAAAGATCTAGAAACCAAGCCTTATGAGGAAGGGTTGAAGGAGCTAGGTATGTTTAGCCTGGGGAAAAGGAGACCGAGACATGGAAGATGAACAAGCTTGTTTTCTTGTGCTCTGGAGGGTAGGACTTGAACCAATGGCTTCATGTTACAAGAAAGGAGATTTGACAGTAAGAGCAGTTCAATAGTGGAACAGAATCCCTCCAGCAGTTGTGGACTCTCCTTCATTGGATGCTTTTAAGCAGAGTTTGGATGGCCATCTGTCATGGATGCTTTAGTTGAGTTTCCTGCATTGCAGGGGGTTGGACTAGATGACCCTTGGGAGTGCCTTCCATCTCTACGATTCTATGATTCTGTGATCACCAGACGCCCCCAACTCCTGATATCCACCATGCAACAAGGCAGGAATTTATGCAGCTCTCCAGGTTAAAATGCAAGTGCTGAGATTGCTTATACACACAGAGAGAGCAAGATGCAAAAGCAGTAAGTAAAAATTCAGGCATGTTCACAGACCATACATGACTAACACAGAGAATTGTACTTTTGGGTGGAACTAACCGAGGAAATCTGGAAGAAACAACAAGGAGAAAAGCATGGAACATATTTACTCAAATTGAATAGCCTTTTTCATAGTTTCACAATTCCTCCCCTGATAAGAATTTTACAAGAAATCTGGCACCTTTCATGAAGAAATTATTAGTTAACTCATGTTACTATGTGGATACATATTTTCCCTTGTTTTTTTGAACCCTTGCACTTGTGATGGTGATTAGATGTGACTAGATGCAAATAAACAAAATTTGAAACTGGGACAGAGGTTTGGCAAACTGTCCTGGAACCCTAAACATTTTAAATTCAATATTTACAACATGGTTCTAGACCTCTGGAGGAAGACACAGTGAGACATGCAATTACTGATTTCAGATCACACTTGTTAGTGCTGATCATTAACATCAGGGATTGAGAAATCTGTGGCCCTCTGGACATTGTTGGACTACAGTTCCCATTATCCTGGCTAGGGCTGAGGAGAGCTGTAGTCCAACAGCATATGGAGGCCTGCACGTTCCTTGATTTACATAGTAGTTGCTTTTGGCTTTCTTGTTTCTCAGTTGCTTAAAACCTGCAGCTCATGGGTTGGCAAACTAAGGCCTGAGGGCCGGATCTGGCCCAATCACCTTCTCAATCCGGCCCACGGACGGTCCAGGAATCAGCGTGTTTTTACATGAATAGAATATGTCCTTTTATTTAAAATGCATCTCTGGGTTATTTGTGGGGCATAGGAATTCGTTCATTCTCCCCCTCCCCAAAAAATATAGTCCGGCCCCCCACAAGATCTGAGGGACAGTGGACTGGCCCCCTGCTGAAAAAGTTTGCTGATTCCTGCTGTAGCTCCTCCCCCTGCCTCACGCTCACATAGTTGCAACTGGTTAAATGTCAGAAAATGGTATAGAGATTATCTGATCTAAAGAAATAACCCAAATAGAAGAGTTATAGAGCTTCCTACAGGTGTGTGAAGTGGATGGTTTTGTTTTGGAAAACCCTGAGAGTGGGTAGATTATCCCATACTGTACATAATAAAAAGCAGCATGTTTTTCTCCTGTAGTTTCTATACTAATGGATCTACTGAGCTTGTGAACAGAGTACCTAGGGTAAGAATATAAAGATGTTGGAGAGGAAACCAGCAGCTTATTCTCTCTCAAGCTAAACCATTAGTGGGAAGGACTTTTATGCAGACAGCTTGGCTGCTAATGAGGTTACATGAATGGCCTGCCAAGCCTTGTAATGGAAAAGAGGGTAAAATAAACAACAATTACAGAGCACCTGGCTGCATTCAATTCAGATTTTCTACTGGGTCTAGTTTTCTTCAGGGCTGAGCTCTGGAAACGAGGCTTGTTGGGGAAGAGAAAGGGCAATTGCTAGTAGCAAAGGTCACCATCTTATGACGAGTGAGACTGTTCATCTCTCTAGCGCAGTACTGTCTACACTAACTGGCAGCAGCTCTCCAGGGTTTTAGGCAGGGGTCTCTCCTAGCCCTATATGGAAATGCCAGGGGTTGAACTTGGAACCTTCTGCATGAAAAGCAGGTGCTGTATTACTGAGCTACAGCTATCTATCCAGTTAGTGATCATCTCGCTATCTACATTGCCTCAAGGCAATGTACACAGTGCAATAAACACAGCGAAAAACAGTTTTAAGGACCACATAAAATAACAGATAAAGGTAAAAATAATATGAAGTAGACACCCAGGGGCGCTGTGGTCTAAACCACAGAGTCTAGGCCTTGCCGATCAGAAGGTCAGCGGTTCAAATCCCCGTGATGGGGTGAGCTCCCGTTGTTCGGTCCCGGCTCCTGCCAACCTAGCAGTTTGAAAGCACATCAAGTGCAAGTAGATAAATAGGTACCGCTCCAGCGGGAAGGTAAACAGCATTTCCGTGCGCTGTTCTGGTTTGCCAGAAGCGACTTCGTCATGCTGGCCACATGACCCGGAAGCTGTCTGCAGACAAACGCTGGCTCCCTCGGCCTATAAAGCGAGATGAGCACCGCAAGCCCAGAGTCGTCCGTGACTGGACCTAACGGTCAGGGGTGCCTTTACCTTTAGACACACATTACAGAACTTATCCATTAAGCTGGAAAAGCCTATCAGAACAACAAGAAGTTTCCATTGTTTCCAGAAAAGTGCAGATAGTGGGCACCTGTTGTTGTCTTGATGGGAATGCTGTTCCACACATCCATACTGAAAGATCTGCTGCGAATTACTATGAAGTAGGCTTCTGAGGTCTTTGGAACTTGACTATGCTCTCCTGTACACTGCAGGGACCTACTGTGTATATATGGGATAATGTGGTCTCTCAAGTTTTGGTGGCAACCACAAAAGGCTAGCAACCACAGCCAGCATAAATTAGAGAATCCCATATCACAATCCTACCAGTGCAATCGTAGCAACATGTTTCCCCTTCAGGGTGTTTTAGCTTATCACAACCATGCTGGCATCACACAAATTAGAGCAGAAATGCCAGCCAATCCAAAAAATGATAGCTTGTAGAGTTGAATTTTCCATTCCTCCCCTTCCTTATCTGAAGAATCTTCAATTAAATCCCAGATTAGATGTTTTCAGGAGTTGCTTGTTACACAAACGCCAACTGCGGTACATTGCTGCACTCCCCCAAAGTTGAATGGTTTTGCTTTGTAGTTGCATAGATGGTAATTGGCCCGTCTGCTGGGGTAAGGGACATGAAGAGGAAATTATCTGGAGAAGTTGGCAGAGAAATCAATTTAGCTGCAAAAACCTCAACAGCTGCTTTGCAATTAAATTGCAAAGTACTGTATTTGCAAAACACTTGAGGCTGCCTTTTGCAACTATGGCAGAAGTGCATCAGTTGCTCCTAGAGGTTATGGTTTGCGTATATTTTAAAAATGAATATCCACCTTGCAATTTCAAGAGGATCCAAACACGCCCTCACACACCAGATAATTTTGCCAGTTTTGCACTCATTGGCTAGATCAACTGAAGGCAGGAACAGATTTGCATTTTACTAAACAATTCAAAAAATACTGCCTCCGTGCTTAAAAAAAATCCTCAAAATGAAGAACATTAAAAGCATCTTTTTCTTTTGAAATGAAAGCCAACAATTTAGGAAAGGAGTCTGGAAGATTCCTAAAGAGACCCATGGGGGGGGGCCGAACCCCTTGTGGTTATGGGCCCATGTGGCAATGAGAATTCCACTGGCAGAAATGCGAACTCTGTTCCCTGTGTCAGTCCTAGGTGTGGGGAAATTTTGGTCCTCCCAATATGGCTGAACTACAACTCCCATCATTCCCGCCCAGGCTAGTTGAGGCTCATGGGAGTGGTAGTCCAGCAACATCTGGAGAGCTAAGGTTTCCACCTACCTGGTCTGTCTTCTCACCCAAAAGCAGCCCTGCCATACCTCAATTTGTCCCCACAAGATGGGAAGAACAGACTGTTGAAGACCAAGTAAGAAGCCTCATTCGTATTTGAACTAAGACAGACACATCCTTATTTCAGAATTCTGCCAACTCACCATTTGAAAATTAAACCAACAGAGTACGTGGCTAAGTACGAGTATGTGTGAGTATTTAAAAAACAAAAAAATCAGTGCGAATAAAAGTTATTTTTAGTGGAAGTCATTTTTGGAAGGGCAAGAAAGATCTTCTCCTGGACAACTGGGCTTTCAGAATGGGTGTTTAAGAAACCTCATTTCGCAACTAGTGTAAACAAACTCATAGAAATAAACATGCAAATATACATATAAATGCACAGCTTCCTCTTTTTAATGGAGGGAAGCATCTGAGAATGCAGTCCTGTAAAACTGGGCAGAAGATGCAGATCCAAAACATCTGTTGTCGCCCTGCATTTTTTGGATAACAAAAATCTTGACTTTTTCTATCAGCTGATGGGCCTGCCAGTAGCATGGAAGAGACACAACTCAGGTAGAGCATCTGCTTTCCATGCAGAAGGTCCAAGGTTCAATCCCAGGCATCCCCAGGTAAGGCTGGGAGTGTTGGCTACTTGCAGATTAGTCGCACTGCAGAAAGCATGCTGGGAAGACCACACATTCAAGAAATGCAAAATAACTTTTGCTAGGTTTAAATAACAAAAACAAAAACTCATTTTACACTAAATTACAATATATCAGTAAGAATGACCCATCCACCAGGGTACTGAGAGAGCTGCGTGCTGCTCTTTACCCAACAACTTAATTACCACAACTTAACAGCACCTGCTATACTGCTTCACAGCTGTAAAACAAGGTCATGTTATTTGCTCTGGCCTTTAAAAAAATACACATCTTGTGGAACAATAATGAACCTTCAAATTTAAAGAGACCATTCAACAGGGAGAGCTCTGTCTGAAACCCTGAAAATCCTTTGCTAGTCAGTGTAGATAATACTAAGCTAGATGGACCAAAGATCTGCCCTGCCATAAAGGCAGCTTCCTATGGTCCTAGATAATGCTTTAAAAAATATTGTTTCACCTAGGCACCTCTGCTCCTAGGACAAAAGTTGGGGTTTTTATTGGCAAGGGGCATGGCTAGAAGGTAGAGCATCTGCTTTGCAAGCACAATGCAAGCACAATGGTTTACTTCCCTGCATCCCCAGACAGGGCTAGGAATGTCTCCTGCCTGAAACCCTGGAGAGCTGCTGCCAGCCAGTGAAGGAAATTCTGAGCTAGATAGAACAATGGTTTCTAGGCAAGAATGCTGACTGTTTTTTAAAATATGTATCATTACTAACGTGCACAGCACTTTGCAGAGTAGCAGTATACAAAAAGATTATTGGCACCTGGAGCATAATCAAGGTGAAGAGGCAAGGAGTTGAGATAAAGAATAAATGTGAGCAGATGGGGAGCTGTCAGGGGTGAGGACGGGTGCGGAATTGTTGAGCAAAGCTAGGAGGATGCAACTCATGTGCAGGGAATTTATCATGAATCAAAGCTTAGGGATAGAACAAAACTGGGCTGTTGAAGGTTTAAAAAGGGATGTAGCCATTGTGGTGCCCTCTAGAGTCCAGATGTTGTTGGATTCCAAATCCCATCAGCCCCAGCCAGTTCAGTCAGAAGTCAGAGATAATGGGAGTTGTAGTCTAGCAGCATCTGAAAGACACTGCAATTGTCTGGGCTAGCTAAAGGAGAATGAAGCTGTGTGGGAATTGGGGGCGGGGGCTGAGAAAAATGGGATCATTATTACTGCTAACTCAGCATTTTTATATGCTTGCCTAAAGACATAAGATCATGGGTAGGCAAACTAAGGCCCCGGGGCCGGATTCGGCCCAATCACCTTCTAAATCTGGCCCACGGACAGTCCGGGAATCAGCGTGTTTTTACATGAGTAGAATGTGTCCTTTTACTTAAAATGCATCTCTGGGTTATTTGTGGGGCATAGGAATTCATTCATTATTTTTTTTCAAAATATAGTCCGGCCCCCCTCAAGGTCTGAGGGACAGTAGACCGGCCCCCTGCTGAAAAAGTTTGCTGACCCCTGCATAAGATCATAAGGAAAGCTTGCTGAATCAGGTCAATGGCCTACCTAGCCCAGCATCGTGTTCTCACAGCGGCTAACTATGGCCTGATGGAAATCGGAAAGGAGGCTCCGAGCACAAGAGCACTCTTCCTTCCAGGGGTTTACTGCGACTTGTATTTAGAAGCATTACCACCTCAAACCACAGAGGCAGAGCGCAGCCATCCTGGCCAGTAGCCATTGATAGCGTTCTCCTCCATGAATTATGTCCAATCCTCTTTTAAAACCATCCAAGTTGGTGGCCCTCACTGCCTCCTATGGGAACAAGTTCCATAGTTCAACTACGTGCTGCATGAAGAAGTACTTTCTATTATCTGACACTTCGTAACTTCAAGGTGAGCCAGGGCCTTCCTGAATCAAGGTTCATAGATCAGTGGCAGAACATACCTGCAGTGCACGGGGTTGGACTAGAAGACCCTCAGGGTCCCTCCCAACTCCATAATTCTATTATTCTGACATCTGCTTTGCACCCAGAAGGTCACAGACACAATCCCAGGTATCTCCAGGTAGGGTTGGGAGATTCCCTGCCTGAAACCCTGGAGAGCTGCTGCCAGTGAGTATAGACCAGCCTTTCTCAACCTGTGGGTCCCCAGATGTTGCTGAACTACAACTCCCATCACCCCTAGCTAGCAAGGCCAGAGCTCAGGGATGATGGGAGTTGTAGTCCAACATCATCTGGGGACCCACAGGTTGAGAACCGCTGGTATAAACTATTCTGAGCTAGATGAGGGTCTGATTCAGTATAAAGCAGCTTTCTGCATTCCTATGCTCCATCTCAGCCACTATGCTACGTCTAGTTATTTGTCCCACTTTTTCTCCCAAGGAGCTCATGGTTGTGTACACTGTTCTCCCCCTCTCCATTTTATCCTCCATTTTATCCTCACAACAACCCTGTGAGGTAGGTTAGCTTGAGAGTAAGTGACTGGCCCAAGGTCACCCAGTGCACTTTGTAGCTGAGTGAGGATCGGACCCCTTGACTCCTGGGTCCTAGTATGGCAGTCTAACTGTTGCACCACAACAGAATCCCATACTTTGTCTGCTGGGGTAGTGTAGAAGTTCAGTCAAGCTGCTAAGCTCCAGGGCCCTCAATCATCAAATTATAAAAACTCTTACTGCAGAAGTGACAGAAGTCACTGTTACCATGCACGCCGTCTCAGATGGCTTTTTCTTTTTTTTACCCAGGGTAAATTAAGGTCATGCAGTTAAATGTATTTGTTACCAAGGGATATTTTTACCAAGGGATATTATCCTTTCTCCAAACCAAAGAAAGCAGATAATAATGTAGGATGTAAACTGCTTTGAGATTATTTATTTTCTTAACTATAAAGCAGTATAAAATGAAAAGAATAACTGTTATTATTTGTTTCATTTCTATAGTGCTTTATATTTAAGAGGGGGGAATACCCTGGAGTCCTACAGGATGTATGTACCTTTTTTGTAAAGGCAACACACCCACCCCAACATCACTTGCTGGTTCACTTAAGAGGCACCAGACACATCAAACAGCTTAAGCTTTTGCCTGTCTCACACATGTTTTCCATCACAGTGCCAGACTGTGGTTAGCTAAACCAGTACCAGGACAGGAACAGTTGACACTGGCTTATGAGATAATACCGGATTGTCTTTTCCTTTGTCCAAAAGGTAGGAAGCAGAGAAGTGTCTTTTACCTTCTACACACCTGAACAACAGAATGTGTCACCAGCTGCCTTTGGTAATTGTTCTTCCCCTAACACCAAAAGAATTAAAACAACTTTCAACACCTCCTGGTCATTTTCTTCTTTAAAAGGAGACCAGAGGAATAGTTTGGGGCAGTTTTCTACCTTCTCATAAGCTAAAAATAAATATACACAAGGGCAGTAAGGAACCAGATGTCACATGAGCTGAGGAAAGGAAAGGAAGCTTGAATTCCATTCATTCATGAACACAGGGGATAGGGAGGAAAGTTTTTAGCCTCTTCGCTTTTGATCCAGAGAAAGGTGAAGATTCGGCTCTTCTGGCTAATAAACAACCCCAGGACCCAGGATAAGATTGGTTTGTGTTAGCACTCTGGAGTACCAAACAGAGGTACTGATGCCTCCAGTACAGAAATCAGTTTTTAAAAAAAGTAAGAAAAGACTTGGGGGTTTTGTAAACTTGAATACTACTCAAATATAATAGGTAAATGTAAATATAAAACACAAATGATCAGCATATTACCAATGCACCGATCAATTTCCTCATGCTTTGTCCAGCATTTTGATAGGTTCATGGTCTCTGAGAAAACCCCCTTTTCTGACTTTACATTACTTTGGAAGTCTCCATATCCTCAAATGTGGAAAGTGTTTTAAATTAAATTAAAGTACGGAGGGTTGTTCTTTGTGCTCCCACTCCAAAGGTAGGGTACATTAAATGACTCACACATTCTACAAAGGGACAGAGAGATTATACTGGTGGTGGTTAGACACCATAGCACTCCCAGATTCCAGAAGCTCATGGGTAGAGAAACTTCCATTATTTTCACATTTTCTTTCCCTTTCTCTCCCCCCCCCCTCAAATTTATAGACCACGTTAAATAAACACCCTATTCCAACATCTACTTCACCATTATCTGGAAATTGCCAAATCTCTTACCTTCTTCAAGGATAGGATAGATATAGCAAAGAAACGCACAAGACACGCCTTCATTTCGCTAACCGTGTAACCCCATAACGTTAAAGCGAATCCCTCTAATCTCAAAGGCAAATTATTGCCAGTGGGGAGGAAAATCTATGATGTCTGAAAGTGGTCTTCTGTCCCATAATAATCCAGAGTTCTCTTTAAGGGGAATGGTGAATTTCACACTAGTCATCTGCTTGATTAGCTACTCGATAGGGCTGGCTATTCACAGGTGACCTGAGCCCCAATTATCGCAAGACGCAAACGTTTAGGAGGTTGAGGAGGCGAGTGATAAAACCCTGGCCCTATTGACATTGCTTTGGTTTCTCATTCTGTCTGTGATGGGGAAGTAAGACTTAACCCACACCAATCAAGCGAACACTCTATTAAGCAATCTTCCCCCGTCATTTTAGATTAGATCACTGAAAGATGGGGCCGCGCCCCTCAAATTTGTGCGGACGCAAAGCACTCGGGAGCGGGGAAGGCTGATTCCCTCTGAGGTGGATCCCATGATGTTGGGAACGAGATTGCATCCTCAACGACCAATCCCCCCCCCCCCCAGCGCGCACACACACAGCAGGCACAAAATACCAACACCCCCACTCCGCAAATCTTCTTCTCTCCTATATAATACAAAGACGACGCGTGAAGGAAAGGGACTGTACGCTACAGAAATATCTGCAAAACCCCATGTGTGCAGTAAGGCCTCCTCTGCTTCAAGAGAAAGTGGGGCGAGGAAAGAGGAATGAATCCACACCCACCTGGTCTGCAAAATCCTCTGCGGTGCTCATCAGATCGTTCTGCCCCATGGCGAAGTGAGTGCTGCGGGAGTGGCGAAGGGAGCAGTGGGTTTCGCTCCAGGATGTGTTGGGTGCTGCTCAGCGCCTGGGAGACCGGACTAGCCGCTCACTCAAACACACCCCCGACAGCCCCTCCTGTGGTGGCTGCTGGCAGCTTGCTGCTGCTGCTCTTATTGCAACGAGGCTGCACAGGAAGTGGCTGCACTCGCTGCGAGAAGCACTGCCACGTAGGCCAACTCTTAAAGGAACCGCACGGGGCGGCGAAGCCTCTAAGGAATCTCCCTTTGGCTTAGGGAGGAGAAGCACCACAGGCTGACCCGGGAGGCCTCGCTCGTGGAAGTGGAGCCGGTGCACGTGGAGTCGCCCCACAGAAGGCCTCGCCACCCTTCCCGAGGCCAAGGGCGCAATCCCGTACGCAATGCAGAGGACTGGAAATAAAACCCCAATGAGCCCTTAGCCTCTGAGCAAAACCTGCATTTGGTGTATTAGGGTTGCAGTTCGTTTCTAAGGCATCTCACAAGTAGGGGGGTCTCCAGACCAATGTGTTCTGCAACTTTATTATTATTATTAATTTATTTGTTCACTTGTTATTGCCAAGGTCTCTAAGCACCCTCCATTTAAAAACATAAACATAAGAAGCTAACTTATACTGAGTCTAACTAGCTCAGTATTTGTCTTCATTATCTTGCAGCAGCAAATCGGGGTTTCCAGGCAAGAATTATTTCCCAGCCATACCTGTAGATGCCACTGGGGGCTGAATCTGGGACCTCCTGCATGCAAAGCAGATGCTGTACCACTGAACTACACCCCTTCCTCTAAAGATAAAGTAAGATTCTAGTCCTTACAGTTCTGAATTAAAGGCTGAATTAAATAAGAAGCTGTCATCTGCTGAGTCTTGTTCAGTATTGTCTACACTGACTAGCAGCAACTTCTTGGGGTTTGGTACAGAGAATCTTTCCCAGACCTATCTGGAGATACTCAGGATTGAACTGTGGACCTATGATCTACCATTAAGCTATGGCCCTTTCCCAGTACAGTATATAAACATTATACCATTACAAATTCAAATGAAGCACTATCATTAACATTATCATACAGTCACAATTCATGGACATATATACACACTATAACAATAACAAGAAGCACTGGCAGAATGCTAACAGCAGAATAAAATCAGTTTGGTCCATCAAAAGCCTGAAGGGAAAGATCAGTCCAGAACCAAAAAAGATGGCAGTGAAGGCAGAAGGTGAACTTCACCTGAGAGAGCAATCCACAGGTGAGGAGTCACCACTGAAAAGGCCCTTTCCCTTGTCACCATCTTTTGAGCCTCCTTTGCAGGGAACCTGGAAAAGGGTCAGTCACTCTTAGCCTAACATTCTTCACAGGGTTGTTGTGAGGATAAAATGGGAAGAAGCAAAACTGTGTACACCACTTTGAGTTCCTTGGAGGAAATATGGGATATAAATGTAAAACTAAAAGCAACAATGGCAGTATTAACTATGCTGATTGCCGATTTGCCACTGGGCCAAATTCAAAGCACTTATGTAGAGACCCAAATAACTACAAGAGGCATCTCCTATATCAATTATGCCTAACACTAGATCACTTCCCAACTTTTTTGTCAAAGCTGACCCATGTATTGCCCCAAGGCAGCCTATACACATAGAAATCTTACAGGGAAACCCATAACAGTATATACGTATTTGTATGGTAGAGGTACTGCTATTGCATCCCACCTGAGGTCAGGTGCTGCAGCCAGGTAGTGGGACTCCCAGCCTATCTGTTGAAGTCCAGTGCAGCTCAGAGACTAAAAATCACAAACTCTGGTTTGAATCTCACCTCAAGTGATGAACTCACCTGGTGGCATTAAACAAAGCCATTCTTACTTAACCTCCCTGCCTCCCATCTGCAATGAGAGAATGGCAAACAACAGTGTCTACATTACAGGGCTGCTGTAGGGAACATAGCATATGTCAGTCATGCTGGCATCCTCTTGGACTTGATAGTACTTTACCTGGTTACATAAATTCTTCAAAGAGATTTGACTCTCTTATCTTTCAATTCCAATTTCCTTTTTTACCAATACTCTTTTTTAGTAATTTCCTCTTTTGAAGTGATTGTGCTGTACTTTCCTTCACACCAGTTCCCTTTGCTTACAACACTGAATCTGACAGCAATATGGCACTGTTTCCAAAAGATTCAGCAATGCTTCCATCACATACCAGGTCCTCAGTGTCACTGCTGAATAAGCCACTTTGAGGTCCTGGGAGGGAAAGGTAGGATATTAAATGGAAAAATACATAATAACGTCCCAGGTTTTGCTTCCCATATGGTCAGCATCACAATCAACTGTTCTAGGACACAGTCTTACTATACTATACATTTAAAGCATAATTAAAGCATGACTTCCTCCAAAGGATAATGGGAATTATAGGTTTTTTAAAGGGTGCTGAGAATTGTAGCTCTGTGAATGAGTAAATTAAACTTCTTATGATTCTTTGGGCAAAGCCATGTACTTTAAATGTATGGTGTGCATGTGATCTTAGTGTATCTAAAAATTTGACCTGGCTTAAGACTTTATTCACATTGGATTTTTAGGATGCTTCATTCAGCTGCTAGGTTTATGTTGCTTTTTAAACATGCTTTTCAGTTATGATCGTAATGAATATGACTAAGGTCCATAACTTTCATTGTATTTACTCTGAGTAAACTTAGTTGAAAAGCACCTTTTTTAAAAGATCTCTGCCTTGACTATTTATCTGTACAGTGGTACCTCGGGTTAAGAACTTAATTCGTTCCGGAGGTCTGTTCTTAACCTGAAACTGTTCTTAACCTGAAGCATCACTTTAGCTAATGGGGCCTCCTGCTGCTGCTGCGCCGTCGCTGCACGATTTCTATTCCTATCCTGAAGCAAAGTTCTTAACCCGAGGGTTAGTGGAGTCAGTAACCTGAAGCGTATGTAACCTGAAGCATATGTAACCCGAGGTACCACTGTATTGCTTTTAAATCTAACTTCATTTGTTGTTTTTGGTATTATTTTAAAATCTGCTTTAGTTCCTTATATGATTGTGAATTGCCTTGAGACTTAAAATCAACAATGATCCATAAATTAATAACAACATCATCATAATTATCGTCGTTGTCGTCCAGTTTTCATAACAATGAAATGTGGCCACCTGTCCTTTCGCCTGTAAATAAGGTCATAATAATTGTTTAATAATAATAATAATAATAGACATTCACTGATTTTCAGTTAGCACAAAAGTGCTACCCAGCAACCTAAACTTAGACCTATGATTAGTAAATATTTGCTAAAGCCTAAAAGTAATTTTGCAGACTTTTGGTTGTTGGGTTTATTTTTAAAACCAGCTGTATTCGCAAAGGAAAGGCACCCTTCACTGTATTCAAATCATTTTTACCCTTTAAAAAAACACCACTTTGCACATGCTTTGGAGCCTTTTTCTCTAAAACACGTCACGCCCTCTAGAGGAACTGGTGTGTAGCAACCCTAATAAAATATTTGTGTGTGAGAGAAAGACAGTGGGAAGAAGTAGGTTCCGTTTTGGGGTAAGGTTATAAGCTAAATTCTAAAAAGTTGGCGGGGGTGCGGAACTGCGAAATACATTTGGATATCATAAGAGGAGCATATATATATGTATATATATGCTGAAGAAATTGAAAATGGGCGGGAAAAGGTAAAACAGGTCTGAGGACGAGGCAGACTTTTTTCCCGCCACAGAATTGGCAGGTGAAGAGCGAGTGGGGGGAGGGGAGAGGAGGAGGAAGGCGAGAGCCGTTTGTGTCTGTTGCCCCTCCCACTTCCCCGGCCAGCCATGGAGAACTACGAGGTGGGGCGAGGGGCGGGGCAGAGGGTTGGCCTGAGGAGAGGCGGGGGGGGGAACGATTTGAGGCGAGGAGGAGGGAAAGCAACGGATGTTTGACTCCTCCCCCTCCCCACACATGCATTTGAAGTGACGGAGGGGGCAGGATTGGAAAAAAAATCTATACTGTATCTCCCCCCAGACTACAATTCCCGTCATTCCCTGATGGTTTGTCCATTCTGGCTCACGAGGCTGCTGGGAGTTGTGGTTCAACAACATCTGGAGGGTGAAAGGCGCATTTCTGTAGCCTCTCCGCATGCTGTTAAGGCTACAGTTCTCTCTATCCCCCGACTACTGGACCACGCTGACATCTGGGAGTTGTAGTACAATCACATCTGGAAAACCAAAATGACTGCCCATCCTCTATGTATATTTATTTCTTTGCAGGGGAGTGGTAGGAATTGGGGTGGGGGGGTTAACATATGGGCAATTTGTGTGAGAAGGCATCTCAAACCTAGGGAGGGGTGTCTGGGGGCAAGCTAGGTTTTCAAGGAGGGGATGGATGAAACAATGCTGCTGTCATCATTGTCATTCGTAGACTTTTTATTTTACTATTCCCACTAGAATGGTTGTAAAGTTGTGGGGGAGTGTTGCCTCCATGTGGGTCTTGAGTCCTGGAGGAAGGAGAATCAGTGAGAGATGCAAACAGGGAATGTTTCAACTGTTTTTAATTCTGAATTTTAAATTTCTCCAAAGGATAATTGGAACTGTAGTTTGTTAAAGGTGCTGGGAATTGTAGTTCTGTGAAGGAGTAAACTGCATATATTTAAAGCACATTTAAAGCACATCTGAAGTTCATAACTTCCCCCAAAGAATCCCAGGAGCTGTTGTTTCCCCCTCATAGAGCTATAAGTTCTTTAACTAAGTTCCCATGTACAGTATTTTTTAAAGGAGACTGTCAGCTTTAAATGTGTGTTCAATGGGCTCTAGATGTACAGTGTGGATCTGCTTGAAAATTCCTTCTCTTTGTTCCCACTATATTGTGATGGAACAATTTGGAACTCCCTGCCAGTGCCTATTGACATCAGATAGGCACTTTTACTGTCCCCTTTGTGACAACTGCTAAAAACATTTTGTGTGTACAGTGTGGATCTGATTAAAATACTATTTCTTCACAGTATATTGTGATCTGAATAACAAGCATTCTGTGCATAGCTGAAATGTATCTGGCTTGTCTTGAGGAAGTATAGTGCCTTTAAGGTGGTCCCACTGTCCTTCAACCACTTGCCTTATATACACCTACTATTCCTTACAGATTCTGGATATTCTACCTCATGGGGCCCTTGGGACAATGCTGATAGTGGAATCAAAATTGGAGAAAGAAAAAGATGGCGGCAGAAAGAAGTATATTATGAAAAAGGTAAGGGGGGGAGCAAGGGCCTTTATGACAAGATGTTTCTCCAGTGATTTTATTTTATTTTATCGGATTTGATTAATTACAAGGATGGGGGACACATGGCTTGATAGGAGTACATGTGGATCTGAAGGTCTTAGTTGACCACAAACTCAACATGAGTCAATTGTGTGACACAGCAGCAAAAATCGCTAATGCAATCCTCAGTTGCATCAACTGAAGTACAGTAGAGAGTCCAGATCAAGGGACGTTATAGCATCACTCTATTATGCCTTGGTCAGCCCCCACCTGGAGTACAGTGTCCAGTTCTGGGCAACACAGTTTAAGGAGGATATTGACAACTTGGAAGGTGTGGAGAGAAGGGCCACCAAGATGATTGAGTGTCTGGAAACCAGGCCTTGGGAGGAAAAGTGAAGGGAGTTGGGCATGTTTAGCCTGGATAAAAGAAGACTGGAAGTGGGAAGGATAGCCATCATCAAATATCTAAGGGGCTGTCACACAGAGGATGGACCAAACTTGTTTTCTGCTGCTCTGGAGGATAGAACCCAAATCACTGTCTTCACAGACAAGAAAGGAGATCACAACTAAATCTTAGGAAGAATTTTCTGACAGTAAGAGCTGTTTGACAGTGGAATGGACTACCTTGGAAGGTGGTGGGCTGTCCTTCATTGAAGGTTTTTAAAGAGATGGTAATCTGTCAGGGATTCTTTAGCTGTGAACCCTACATTGCAGAGAGTTGGACTAGATGAGCCTAGAGGGGTCTCTTCCAACTCTATGATTTTATTACACTGGTATCTCAGGTTAAGTACTTAATTCGTTCCGGAGGTCCGTTCTTAACCTGAAACTGTTCTTAACCTGAAGCACCACTTTAGCTAATGGGACCTCCTGCTGCCGCCGTGCCGCCGGAGCATGATTTCTGTTCTCATCCTGAAGCAAAGTTCTTAACCTGAAGCCCTATTTCTGGGTTAGCGGAGTCTGTAACCTGAAGCGTATGTAACCCGAGGTACCACTGTATTTATATCCCACCTATTTCTCCCAGGACTTCATGGTGGCATATATGGTTCTATCTCCCTCCTTATTTAACACAACAACCCTGTGAGGTAGGTTAGGCTGAGAGGCAGGGCTGGCTCAAAGTCATACCCAGTGAGCTTCATGGTCAAGTAGGGGAACTCTGGTTTCCTAAGTCCGAGTCTGACACTCTAACCGTTACACCATATTGGCTGTATGAAAAACCGCATATTCATCAAGAGCCACTTGGCTTCTGTTACAAAATGTATTATTTTATTAACAATCAGAACATTACTAGAGTAAAAGGACTTACATATTCTCACCAGCCCATTTTATCTGTTGTGCAATCGCCAGGACTTAATACAAACAAGCATTCAGCAGGGTTTAGCCTGGGAACTTGCTTATATGTGGGTGTGTACTGTATAATATTTATTTTTGATATTTATTCAGAAATGTATGACCTGTTTACTTCTCAGTCTATATAAAGGTAAAGGTAAAGGTACCCCTGCCCGTACGGGCCAGTCTTGACAGACTCTGGGGTTGTGCGCCCATCTCACTTAAGAGGCCAGGGGCCAGCGCTGTCCGGAGACACTTCCGGGTCACGTGGCCAGCGTGACATCGCTGCTCTGGCGAGCCAGAGCCGCACACGGAAACGCCGTTTACCTTCCCGCTGGTAAGCGGTCCCTATTTATCTACTTGCACCCGGAGGTGCTTTCGAACTGCTAGGTTGGCAGGCGCTGGGACCGAGCAGCGGGAGCGCACCCCGCCGCAGGGATTCGAACCGCCGACCTTTCGATCGGCAAGCCCTAGGCGCTGAGGCTTTAACCCACAGCGCCACCTGCGTCCCTCTCTCAGTCTATATGGTTTGCAGTAAAAAAAAATATATACTTCATATAACCACACAGAGAGGTATTTACCACACTCAATAATGTCAAAATGAAATGCCAGGGCTCAATGCTGCTGGGACATGTAAAGAGTCTCTTTTCTTCACTGAATAGCCATAATCAGGGCTGGATTTAGGGGACGTGGGTGGCACTGTGGTCTAAACCACAGAGCCTAGGGCTTGCCGATCAGAAAGTTGGCGATTCCAGCTGTCCTTTGTCAACAACAAATTGTTGCTGATTTTTGTATTGAATATATGCTATATGGTAATTTATGGACCTAATAGGTATCCAAAGCCATTTGTACATAACAAAATATGTATTTTATCAAAGTAATTGATATAGAAATGAGCAAATCAGTGATATTTTAGGCAACAGGCTAGCAGGCGGGGCACATTACTTACATCATAGGAGCCTATGCAACACAAAACACTGTTGCTGTATGTAGGTTTTATTTATTTTTTTATCTTATATTTTGGAAATGTACATCCAGTTTTTTTTTCCTTTAAATTTTTTTGGGGCCCCCAAGAGAGTGGGGCCCTAAGCTATAGCTTGTTTAGCTTATACGTAAATCTGGCACTGACCACAATCATTCTCTAGAGACATTCAGAGTTACAGAGAAGGACTTCTGAGTTGTAATTCCAAAGACAAGGTAAAGGTAAAGGACCCCTAGGCGGTTAAGTCCAGTCAAAGGCGACTATAGGTGCTCAGCTTACTTCAGGCTGAGGGAGCCTGCATTTGTTCACAGACAGCTTTCTGGGTCATGTGGCCAGCATGATTAAACTGCTTCTGGCACAACAGAACACCGTGAAGGAAGCCAGAGCGCACAGAAACACTGTTTATCTTCCCACCTCAGTTATACCTATTTATCTATTTGCACTGCTATGCTTTCAAATTGCTAGGTTGGCAGAAGCTGGGATGCAATGGGAGCCACTGGCAGAGGAAGAGGAGTGCAGGGGGAGCACACCGCCCCCGGCAGCGTGATCTCAGTGGGGTACCATCGTGGCTGCTCTCCCGCCCGCGCTGGGCACCATGCCCCCAGAATGCGTGCCAGGCCCCTGCCTGCTCTCTGCCCCCTGGTGCTGGAGCATGAAGCTCTGCCACTGACGGGAGCTCACCCCTTTGCGTGTATTTGAACTGCCAACCTTCCGATCAGCAAGCCCATGAGGCTCAGTGGTTTAGACCCTAGCACCACCCACGTCCGAAGATAGGAATGCAAGATAGAAAACTGCTTTATATTGTAGTTTGTTAAGACTGCTGGGTATTATGGCTCTGTGAGAGTGAAACTACATTCCACAGGATTCCTTAGGGGAAACCATGTGCTTTAAATGTGTGTTAAAAGTGTACTGAATGTGCCTTAAGTGTTTGGATAATAAGTTATTCTACTTTTAACAACTTCTTTGTTGTTTGTTGTTTTGTGCAGGTTGAATGCATTGATGAAAAGCAAGCAAATGATGCTCTCCAAGAGGTAGCCTTCTCTTAATCATCCTTTTTTATTTCACACATTGGGTGAAGTAGACAGCGGAGTAGCTAGCCGCTCGGGTGCCCTGGATGGCACGCGTGCCCTGCAACCAGGGGTGGAGCAAGCTGCCTGTGGGGACGGGGCAAGCTGCCCATGGGGGGCGGGGTGAGCCAAGACAGGGCGCACTGCATGAAGCCTTTCCGCAGCCTCCTCCTCAGCCGTAGGGCGGCTGAGGTGGTGGGCAGACGCAAGCCCCGCGCTGCTCGAAAAAGCGCGGAGCTTGCAGGCAGTTCACCCACCACCTCCCCCTCAGGGGAGACGCTTGGCTCAGGCACACTGCAGGCCCCACAGTGTGATGCCCAGTGCCCCCCGCATTACCTAGCTACTCCTCCAGATTAGACAGATTCATGGGGAGAGGGCTGTTGAAGGCTACTAGCCATAAATGCTGTGCTCTGCCCGCAAAGTTGGAGGCAGCAATGCTTCTGGTTTCTGGAAATCACTCAAGGGGAGAGTGTTTCTGCAGTGGCGTAGGAAGGGGCATGCGGTGGGTGTGGGAATTGTTTTTTCAAAAACATATATTTTTGCCATTTTGTCACCCCCCTCAATGATGACACCCAGGGTGACCTGCACCCACCACACCCCCATTCCTACGCCACTGGAAGTAGGATCTTGCCTATCTGTGGTATAGTGTCAGACATCTAGCTCAACATTGTCTGTGCTGAATGGCAGTGATTCTCCAGGGTTTCAGGCAGGGTACATTGCCAGCTTGACCTGGGGATTGAACCTGGGAATCTTCTGCATGCAAAACCGATGCTCTACCACTGATCTATGGCCCATTCCTAAACTATGAAAGCATATGGCACAATACATTTATTTGTCTTTAGAACAGCATATTACTATTGGTTCCACTACAACACACTAAGCTACCCTTCTGGACTTCATGCAGGAAACCACAAGGGATTTATCAATGGTTAGTCCTACTCAGAGTAGACCCATTGAAATTGATAGACATGACTAAATTGCTGCAGTTTGTGTGTTGTCTGTGGTCAAGAATGGAAACCAGTTATGCAAATTAATGACTGGTACTTGTACACATCATAGTGGTTGGGTTTTTTTAAAGTTTACTAACAATATACAATTAATAAAGGTTGTCTTACCATTCTTCTGATATGTCCTTTACATTGAAATGAATGTAAGTTATCTAAGTTGCATTAAGTAGGGGACAGTGTGATGAATAATGTCATATTTTGTGGAAGCGAAATGGAAGGAGTGCTGATTGTGAGAAATATAGGTTGGAATGGAAACAGCTTTTCTTCTTACACCTCTACTTTCAAAGAAGCTGGGCTATTACCTGTGAATCAGGAACGGGGCTGATTTCAAAACAAGCCAACTTCAGACCATAGAGCTATGGAACTGGCTTTTTTAACACTCATGGACTCAGGTTTCTCAAAGCTGCTTCTGATATTATTAGTTTTTATTATTAAGTGCCTAAAGCATCTAGCCACTTGACAAAAATTAGAAACACCAAGCCCCTGCACCAACCCCATCTGCAGGCTTAAACTTATAATTACATCCCTGATTAGTCAGTGGCGACACACACTCACAAAATTCTGGGGATGGCACAGAATAGACTAAGGATATTTCTAGGCTGGCAAGAAAGAAAAATTGCAGCATATGTTAACAATAGTTTAGAAATGGGGGGCAAGTTGAGGAGCAAGTTCCTTGTTAGAGGGTGCTTTCCTCCCCACCCGGTGCTGCCTATATGATTAGTTAAGGTAAAGGTAAAGGTACCCCTGCCCGTACGGGCCAGTCTTGACAGACTCTGGGGTTGTGCGCCCATCTCACTTAAGAGGCCAGGGGCCAGCGCTGTCCGGAGACACTTCCGGGTCACGTGGCCAGCGTGACATCGCTGCTCTGGCCAGAGCCAGAGCCAGAGCCAGAGCCGCACACGGAAACGCCGTTTACCTTCCCGCTGGTAAGCGGTCCCTATTTATCTACTTGCACCCGGAGGTGCTTTCGAACTGCTAGGTTGGCAGGCGCTGGGACCGAGCAGCGGGAGCGCACCCCGCCGCAGGGATTCGAACCGCCGACCTTTCGATCGGCAAGTCCTAGGCGCTGAGGCTTTAACCCACAGCGCCACCTGCGTCCCTATATGATTAGTTACTCTCCTGTAATTTTAGAATTGCATTTTCCAGATGTGGAAAGGGTGGAGTCCCATGGCAAAGTAACTGGAAAACTGTTGCAGAGCTAGGATCCCTCTCTAAATCTAGGTGAGGATTGTTACAAACCTTAGATCTATCTTAGCTTGGAAGGTGGTTGGACTCCTAATCCCTTCCTCCCCTAAAAAAGAAGTTGAGGTGTGATACTAAGCACAGTTTCATGGGAGCATGGTCTGCTGAAATCAGTTGTATAGCATCCAGCAGAATGACTGAATTAAGAGGAGAAATTTGGCAAACTAGGGACCGCACCAGTTTATCTTAAATTGTAATAGTTTACTATAGAACCTTTCTCATCATTTTTCTGGAAGGCCATGGAACTGCTGAAGCTGAATCATCAGAACATCTGCAGCTACAAAGAATTTTTCATCATCTGGGACAACCAGGTGACAATTTCCTAAGGCTACTATGGTATATATGCTTACTGGAAAGTTTCCTGAATTCAATGAGACTTGCTCCCAGGTAAATTGCAGCAGCTCTAAACTGGTGATCCAGGGATGTGTTGCTTCTGAATCTCTTATCAGTGTAGTCCAGTGGATGACTTTAAATAACAATGATCCATACCATAGAGACCCAGCTTCATATTCCCCATAGTGGGTAGATCTGTGATTTCCCTGTTACTGGATTGTACCACCTTAGGTTGGGGAGGGGAGGGGGGAGAAGAATATTTGAATGTATCCCCATTTATTATTTTGTCAAATTACTTGAACTTACAAAAAGTCTCATGCTAGGGAGAAGCTCTGCCAAATTATCACATGAAGAGGCCGGACCACACACACCTAGGTAGAGTGCAAGTCCTGGGATTTCTTGCCTGACCCTATATGCAAGATTGGGTTATTAGTTTCATTTGGAAAAGCCTGTACAGTGGTACCTCAGGTTAAGTACTTAATTCTTTCCAGAGGTCTGTTCGTAAGCTGAAACTGTTCTTAACCTGAAGCACCACTTTAGCTAATGGGGCCTCCTGCTTCTGTCGCGCTGCCGGAGCCCGATTTCTGTTCTCATCCTGAAGCAAAGTTCTTAACCCGAGGTACTATTTCTGGGTTAGCGGAGTCTGTAACCTGAAGCGTATGTAACCTGAAGCATATGTAACCCGAGGTACCACTGTACTGTATTGTTAGCATCCCCCTTCCCCACACTGGGCTGAAACTGGTATAGCAAGCCTTACTGTGATAAACTTTGAAACCCCTTGACTAAAGGGGCAGAGTGATTTTCATCTTCATCCTATTGCATGCAGATTTCCTCCCTCTTTCTTTGTCTGGTGATGCGTTATTCAGATCAAGGGGATCTTTCATCTCTGATCAAGGCCAAGAGGCAAAAATCTGAGAAAATTAAAAAGAAGGTAGAAAAGAATGTTTTTATTTAATAAATATGTATAATACAAATAGTAATAATTGGGGGAGGTTAGCAGCCAAACCTAACAAGTGCATATTCTTGCTGGTTAGCATTAGAAGGGGCTAGGTCCACAGAGCTTTGTAGCTGGTAGGCAGATACTCAGGCCATGGAAAAGCAATTGGTAGAGAAGGCTCGGTTTGGTGTCATTTTCTCCTCCTGAAGAGGAAGGAGCATATAGTACTTCTGTTCCTATCTCTCTTCCTTGGATCAGCCATGAGGGCAGGCATTTCCTTTGTTTGCTCCAGTCCCAGGCACATACCTAAGACTGGTTATACTGAATATATAGTTTGCCCGCATAGTTTTTACAGCTATTAATTATTCCTGCCTGGGTAGTTAAGTATACAAGTATACAAACTCCTTGTGGGCATTAATCACAGGAACTGTTGAGAGAATGTCCACTTCTGGGACCTGGTGTTGTCACTCGCAGGCTCAGCCTACTCTTGGCATGTTTCATGGCAAAAATCTATGTTGAGGTAAGGCATGATAGTACAATCAGAAAACAGGAGGTGGGCAAATGTTGCTACGGAAGGAAGAGCATTATTCCCATTGTCCACCCTTTCTTTGTCAAGGGCCAACAGGAAGGAGAGAATTTCTCGAGACTTTAACATGGCATAACAGCAAACTTTTCTCCTGTATATTATGTCCTCATCATTTCCTATATTTCTTTCCATAGGTGATTAAAATGTTTCTGGGGCAGATGGTGGATGCTTTAGTTTACATCCACAAACAAACCATTTTTCACAGGTGAGGTGTCAGTTTTTCAAAATATTGTTTTGTTATTTATCTGCAGTAGTTTGTAGTGCAAAACCTAAGGTCTTTTAACAAACAAACTCTTAACATGGCTGCAACTCTGTTTCAACATGCTGTAAAAACAACTCTGATGTGTTTCAGAAACCTCAAACCATCCAACATCCTTTTAGATGACAAGGCATCATTTGTGCTTGGTGATTTCAGCACGGAAACCCTCATGAATGATGAGATGAAATGGAAGATTAGGGTGGAAGAAGGTAGCAATGTGTTGTTATCTTTTCAGCAGCCTTGTTCTTCAGAAAGACTGTGGGGGTTTTGAAAATATAAGGTCAAGGAGAAAATATTTCCTTATGACATGACATTGTTAGCATCTAGAAGGTTAAAGTATATGTAGTTTAGTAATGGTAGTTTGACATGTATGTGGAGTGGGCCACACCATACATTTAAAGTGCAGTACTTCCCCCAATGAACCTTGGGAATTCCAGTTCACAGAACTGCAATTCCCAGCACCTAAATTAGAATTTCCCAAAATTCTTTGGGGAAAGCCATATGCTTTAAATGTACATTAAATGTATGGTGTGGATGGTTAGTGAGTCTCAGTGCAATAGACATGTGCTCATATTGTCAGAACATATTCACATCCAGTATGTTACAATGGGTTGTATCCAGTTTTAATCCTATTCAGAGGAGAGTCATTGAAATTAACTGAACTGACCAACTTATTAATTTAAATGGGTCTACTCCGAGAATTGATGGAAGTTCCAACAACATATATAGAGGGCCACACTCCCTATCCCTGTTTTAAGCTGTTCTGTCACCTCATGTGAAGCAACACATTGGGTTGCCATATGTCCTCTTTTTCCAGGACACCTCCTTATCATGGGTATGTAAAATGAGAGTTGTCATAGGGATCCATAGTTAAAAGTCAGCAGATATGTCTTCTTTTTTGCCCTTCAAAATATGGCAACCCTAAGTTACAGTGACATTATTATTATCTGTCCCTTCACAAGCAAGGTTTTAATGATTTAAAGTTCAACATTAAAGATCATTAAAACATATTGCAGTCACAGGAATAGGGTGGATCCTGAAAATACACATGTTAGGTGTCAAAAGGTCAGAGTACAGAGGCTCGTGTTCACCATTCCCTGAAAGCTTTATAACGAGCATGGCAAATTAATCTCTGTGGGGAGGGAGTTACACAACCTAGGGGACTGCTCTCCTAGACCAACACCACCCCACATTTATGAGGACTATCAAGAGGGCCCCCGCTTCACTGATCTTAGTACCCAGGAGCAGTGCTTTATTTCTGGGGGGACACATACCCCAAAACATTTTGTGAATCTAAGTTTGGCCTCATTGAGGGGCAGTATTTCAACGAGTAGGAAAATGAGAGTACCCCTAAACATTTTTTTAGGGGGGAAAGCACTGCCCAGGAGGGACTGTAGGGAAGGAGGCAGTCTTCCAAATATTTGGGGCCTAAGTCATTCAGGGCTTTAACCACTACCACAGGCACCTTAAATAAGGCCCAGAAACAAACTGACAGACCTCCGCAGTGCCCCATGCAAACTGAACGGTATCCTTAGAATGTTTTGCGGGTTCTTTTACAGATAAGGTGTAGAAATGGTTCTCTGAATGTGGAAAGCTTGAAAACCGCTATCTTTATTTATTTCACTGCATTTATAGGCCATCTTTTTGTCTAAGGAACTCAGCGTGGGGTCCCCCTCCTCATTTAATTCCCACAACAACCCTGGAAGGTAGATTAGGCTGAGAGGCAGTGACTGGCCCAGGGTCAGCTGGGAAGCTTTATGCCCGAGTTGGGATTTATCTGTCAGGTTCTAGTCTGGCACTCTAACCACCATGCCACACTGGCTCTTCAGTTTATTAAATGTATGAATTGCCTTTTATATATATATATATTTTTAATAATTTTTATTCATTTTTCAGATAGATAACAAAAACAATACAAAACAGTATAATTTCAATCTCATCATTTCATACCCTTCTTTCTTTTGACTTCCCCATACCTCCCCATCCCTGCATCCTTGTTTAGTAGTTCTTTAGCAACCCTTAGGTCCATTATCTTAATTCCCTTTCATAAAGATTCCTTTAGTTTTTTTGATTACTGCTGCAATTCTTTACCTCTTACCCCCTGACATCTTAGCATTCCTCAATTTTACAATTATTTTTGAGATATATTTTAAATTTCTTCCAGTCCTCTTCCACTGTCTCTTTCCCCTGGTCACGGATTCTGCCCGTCATCTCGGCCAGTCCCATAAAGTCAATCACCTTTGTTTGCCATTCTTCCAGAGTAGGTAGTTCTTGCGTCTTCCAATACTTTGCCAGTAGAATTCTTGCTGCTGTAGTGGCATACATAAAAAAATTCCTGTCCTTCCTTAACACCACTTGGCCAACCATGCCCAAGAGGAAAGCCTCTGGTTTCTTAGGAAAAGTCCACTTAAGGACCTTCTTAATTTCATTATAGATCATTTCCCAGAAAGCTTTAACCTTTGGGCAGGTCCACCAAAGGTGGTAGAAAGTGCCTTCAGTCTCATTACATTTCCAACACTTATTGTTAGGCAAGTGGTAAATTTTTGCAAGCTTGACTGGGGTCATGTACCACCGATAGATCATTTTCATAATATTTTCTTTTAAAGCATTACATGCAGTAAATTTGATACCGGTGGTCCATAACTGTTCCCAGTCAGCAAGCATAATATCATGACCAATATCTTGTGCCCATTTAATCATTGCTGATTTCACCGTTTCATCCTGTGTATTCCATTTCAACAGCAAGTTATACATTTTTGATAAGTTCTTAGTATTGGTTTCCAACAGTTCTGTTTCTAGTTTTGACTTCTCTTTCTGAAATCCTATTTTTCTCTCCTGTTTAAATGTCTCATTTATCTGATGGTAATGCAACCAATCTCGAACCTTAGGCTTTAGTTTCTCATAACTCTGAAGTTTCACCCTTTCACCATCATATTCTAAAATTTCATGATATTTTGGCCATTTAGAGTCCATATTAAGCTTTTTTACTTCCCTAGCTTCCATTGGTGACACCCACCTAGGGGTTTTACTTTCCAGCAGATCTTTATATCTAATCCAAACATTATACAATGCTTTCCTCACAATATGGTTTTTAAAACTTTTGTATACCTTTACCTTGTCATACCATAAGTATGCATGCCAACCAAAGCTATTGTCGTACCCTTCCAGGTCCAAAATGTCAGTGTTCTCAAGAAGTAGCCAGTGTTTCAACCAGCAGAAAGCTGCCGATTCATAATAAAGTCTTAAGTCCGGCAGGGCAAACCCCCCTCTATCCTTTGCATCAGTTAAAATCTTAAATTCAATTCTGGGCTTTTTGCCCTGCCAGACAAATTTTGATATGTCTTTCTGCCACTTCTTGAAACAATCCATCTTGTCCAAAATCTGCAACGTCTGGAATAAAAACAGCATTCTAGGCAATACATTCATCTTAATAGTAGCAATTCGGCCTAACAAGGAAAGTTTCAACCTTGACCATATTTCCAGATCCTTCTTTACCTCTGCCCAACTTTTTTCATAATTATCCTTAAATAAATTCACATTCTTGGATGTTAAGTTTAACCCCAGGTATTTTACCCTTTTTGTTATTTCCAGGCCTGAATTGCCTTTTATAAACGTCTCAAGGCGATTTACAAACATATCACAAAAATGGTACAAAGCAGCGATTGAAGATAGGTTTGAAAACTGAACAAAATTAACATTAGCACATAAAGCACAGACCTCCCGCCCCATCTAGCTAGAAAACATTTACAAAACAAAAATATGTATTCAATTGTTGCCTTCTGATGGAATATTGTTCCACCTCCAAAGAGATGTTACTCTTGGTTACAATGGAAAAGTTACAAGGGATAAAAATAAACAAATAAATCCCACCCCTGGCTTTTCTTCCCACAGATCCTCCTTTCAAATCCTGGATGGCTCCAGAGGCACTCAAATTTTCTTTCAGTGACAAATCTGACATCTGGTCTCTTGGCTGTATTCTTCTCGACATGATCTCCTGTGTGAAAGTACGGTACATTTCCCCTTTAACAGTACTGTGACGGTGTTCAGAGTTGGCTCTTGAGACAGATGGTTACATTAAATACACACAGCATGCGGTTTTCAGTGACTCATATTCAGAAACCTACCAACAGTATATATATAAAGGTATCTCCAACTAGTATCCAGAAGCATGCTGCCTCCAACATTGGAGATGCCTATGATAGATATAGATATCGGTTGTACCCCCCTCTGTTATGTATATGATAATAGATCTATTCTGCTAAATAATTAGATTTTGTAAATATTAGGATTTAATTATAATTTGTATGTTATAACTGGGATGTGTTATAAGACGATCTCAGTGTTTATTAGAAGGGGTTAATGTAACAGGTTTGAGGTGCTTAATTAGCATTTATGTATAAACACATAAATATAAGGCCTTGAGAATGCAATCAAGATCCATGTGTATTGGAATATGTGTATGTACCTACATATGGGCATCATCAATTATCATGTGAAAATTCAATTAACCTAGGTAAGCATTTTAAGTGTGTACTAGCCATTAATCCTAGTATAGGGACTCAAGGTGGTGCTGTAGTCTAAACCACTGAGCCTCTTGGGCTTGCTGATCCAGAAGGTCAGCAGTTTGAATCCCTACGACTGGGCGAGCTCCCGTTGCTCTGTCCCAGCTCCTGCCAACCTAGCAGTTCAAAAGCACACCAGTGCAAGTAGATAAATAGGTATCAGTGCAGTGCAGTTATTATTGGTTACATTTTTGTCCCACTGTTCCTCCCAAAGATGCTCAGAACAGCAGCTATACTGTAAGCAGCTCTGCTACAATGAGTCTGTAAAGAGAAAACATACGCAGATTTTATTATGTGCTCCTTTTGTGTATTTGCATGAGTTTCTTTTTAGGTGAAAGATCCAGTTTCATTGCTGCGTAACATTAAGGAGAATAGCAGTCACCTGGAAGAAGCCCTGATAACTATGAAGCAGATGGATACACCTTTGTCTTCTCTTTTGCTAACGATGCTGAGGATTGAGCCAACAATGAGGCCCACATCAGGGTCAGTCCTGGGTTTGTTTTCTCCCTTGCTCCACCCAATAACCCACCCAATGCATTTAAAGGACATTTATGCCACTTTAGTAGTCACAGCTCCCGCCCCCCCCCCCCAAAGAACCCTTGGAATTGTAGTTTACCCCTCCCACTGCAATGCCCTTTACTATTAACAAACTACAGTTCTCAGGATTCTTTGGGAAAGCCATGGGCTTTAAATGGACTTTAAATGTGTGGTGTGGATGTAACTATGGAAGTTACTGTCATTGTTCACTGAAAGAGAGGGTAGTTGGCTAAAAATGGTTTATGCCCCCAATCTCAAAGAGAAATCAGGATCCCTCAAAATGAATGCCCAGCTTTAACAATTAAATAACTCCTCCCCTTTATTTTGCTTATTTTACATTTCTAACTCACCTTTCAGCCCAAATTGGACCCTCAACACAATGTACATATTTTAAACTAATTTATTCCCCACTCCACTCCACTTCTCTTGCTACTTTAGGGAGCTGACTGACAATGCATTTATCAGAGAATGCCTGATTCTTGCTGGGTCACCCTTAGTAAAGGTGAAGAAGGCTCTGCCTCCAGGATTACTGGACTTAATACTCAACGGTGGGATCCCAACTGTTCTAGGTAATGCTGGAAAAGCAGCTCTGAAACAGAGGCTTGTAGCTAGCTTGGGAATATGAAAGAATGTAATATATGAGGGGTTGTTTGTGGGCTGCATTTGACTCTCAGAGTGATTCAGATACATCCCCACTTTCAAACACAGTACCTGTCTTATTGATGCCTTGAACCCCTTCCCCTTTACACCCAATGACAGAAACATGCAGATAATCTGATCTGAAACCATTAAAACCCCATATAATCCTTTTGTTTTAGGCAGATGGGTTAGTGACAGAAAATGTTCTGCATTCGAGGTACTCACAAGCTGTCACATAAGGGCGTGGCTAAACTAAGGCTTAATCCAGGGATTTGCAGTTCATGTTTCATGCCCTTAAATGCAGTGGGTTTGTATCCAGTGTTAGTCATACTCAGAGAGTAGACACACCGAAACTGGGGGCACGTATTCCCAGTAAAGTGTGTGGGAAGGCTGTGGACATATAGTTGCATCCAACTCAGAGTTGGACCCATGAAATGAATAACCCTAAATTCATTGTGGCATTAATTTTAATGGATCTACTTTGAGTAGGATTAATATTGGACAAGCCACGGGTATTATATGCTGCTATTATCAGAAAACATTAACCTATGCACATTTATAGGCATTTACTAGGGCATTTGAAGAACTTTGAGCTGTATCCAATGCTAGTGCTACCAGTCATAGAGCTAACTTAGGTCCATTAATTTCAGTGATTCTCCTTTGAGTAGGATTAGCACAAAATACAATTCTGTGTATTCCCCCCCCCCCCCCCCGTGTGTGTGTGTGTGTGTGAAGGATTTCACAGAAAGGTGCTACTATTTTGTCTCCTGCAGAATTCATGCTGTCTTACCAGGATATAGAGGAAGCTCAAGAAAAGTGCATTGAGCGTCTAACTGTCCTCTTGAAAGAAGGAAAGGGTATGCTTTGACTGTGCTGCTGTCTCTCATTGGATACTTATAAACTGATGCATGGGGTTCCATGAGGATAAGGAGCATGAGTCAGAGTGGGAAATCCCCCCCAAAGAGAGTGCAAATGTGGAGTTTTCTCCTGCCTGCCCCTGCTATACTTGTAATATAGGCATAAACAGTGCTATTTTTGTAGAAAAAGGTGCTGGAACTCACCATGAACACCTCCCTCATTCTCGTTCTGGTGAGTTCCAGCTGAAAAAACCCTCTGGTTTTTTGCTTCTCTTTGGAGGGGGGTGTTGTTCAGAGCCAAACTGGATGGGAAAGGAAAGGCTTATCTTGGTCATAAGAGTGGGTCATCGTGCTGTTTGCATGTTCCATAGCTCCTACCAGTGGGGTTGAGATTTACTGCATTTCCAGCAACATTTCAAGGATTGGGAGAAACCATGAGTGATTAAGGAGATCAGCTATTTTAGAGGTGGGGAACTTTTGACTTTTGGCCACTTCCCTCCCAAACCACACCCACTTGCCCCATACCTGATGCCATATGTTACATGGGGGGCAGGAAAAGATGCGGCTGGATTGGCTGTGTGATCAAGAACTTCATTGTACAGCCAATCTATGCAGAAAACAGATTTGAAGTCACCATTCTGGTTATACTTGGCTGGATTGGCTGTGCATCTATGTTTCCCATGGGGTAACTCAATCGTACAGTCAGTTCCTGCAGAAAGCAGCTTTGCCAGCCTTATGCAGCTGCTATGCAATACCTTGTAAGTTCTGCAGCCACGCTGATAGTCACTGCTCCCAGATCACATGGCAAAATGGCAACCCCTAAAGAAGAAGTGCTGTAGGCCATCATCCTCTGTCCAGCATCCATTCAAAGAAAATTTAAAAAATTAAAACTATAAGGGAAGAGCAGTAACAGATTAAAATAATAATAATGATAGCTTCTGTTTCTTCCCCACAGTCAGTCTAAAAGTCTTCTTTGGATTAACGGAGCTTGTTACCTCTGCAATGAAGAATCACATTGATTCTCCTGAGGTACAGTTAGCTGGATATTCTTTGCTGATTGAAATCACTAGCAGAGGTAAGGGTGATGAGCAATGTTTGAGTTCCATACCAATTTTATGAAATTTATTTGTTTATTGAATTTATATACCGCCCTATACTCGGAGGTCTCAAATTATTGGCAGAGTGTCTTGCTGTTCTTATCGTCTTCTTTCACCTAAGTTGAACTTGCTTTAATCTACCTCTTACCATGTTCTTTGACCTCTTTTTTTAGCTGTTAGATGTTGACTTGCCCCAAAGCTACAAAGTGGCTCTTCTGATTTGTGTCTCTTTAAAAGCGGGAGGGGCACAGACAATGTAATAAACCAAGTTTAAGTGCTCATCTGCCAGACACCTCAGCTTTCACTATGGTTAACATTGGCTATGGTTTAGTATTATGTGTGAACCAGGCCAGAGACTGTTCCTGAATCCAGTCTTGTGTCTGTGTAGCAAGAGATGTTCTCTTTGCAGTGGAGGCTGGCCCACTGTGACAAATGGAGCACTGCATCACCAACTTCAGTCTGCCTTCAGCTAGCCCCCACCTGCCTTTCTTCTTTCTTCTAATATGTCCCAGGGGGTGGCCCTGTCTGCCAGCAACTTCCTTCAAAGTCTGAGTGTTGCCCTTTTCTTTATTTAACAAAACATATATACTGCTTGGTTATAGTAAAACCTCTAAGTGGTTTATAAGAAATTACCAAATTCAGCATGGAGGCAGATGGAATGAGTTGACTCTGTTTGTCATTGGCCGTGGCTCCCCCTATTGTTGGCCTCCCTGCCTTACACCCTGTCCTAATAGGCACCAGTCACCATCACTTTTTTATTGGAACCTTTGTGATGAGATGTTGGAATGAGCATCTAAAGCATCTGATGCCTCCTTGTTTATGTTCTGCTTTTGGCAGCCATGAGGCAGAACCTGAATATTGAATTCCTAACCTCCGAAAACATACTCGATTGCCTGTTAGCCTCCATGAGAATTCATTTCAACAACAAAGAGTTGATCTGGATGATTTGCACATTGTTCATGATGATGTCGACTAATGGTGGGTACAATAGACCAGATGCTGCCCTAGTTCAAAGCGGTATCCTGTTTAGCACTGTAACTCTGCCTTTACTCCAGAAAGCAGTGGTGAGCTTGGACCTGGAGCCTGGTAAGTAATGAAATAATGGTTGCACTCACACTATATATTTATAGCACATTTACAGGACTTTAACAGTCATGGCTTCCCCCCAAAGAATCCTGGGAATTTTAGTTTGCCCCTCATGGAGCTATAATTTCTAGCACCCATGTTGGGCAAAATATTCCTGCAATGCAGGGGTTTGAACTAAATGATCCTTGTGGTCCCTTCCAACTCTACAATTCTGTGATTTTATAAAGAGTTATACTTCCCAGGATCCTTTTTGAGAAGTCCTGTGCTTTAAATATATGGTGTGTACATGATCAGTGTTTGCTGACAAACCCCAGGATAGTAATGTGTTATTTCACTCATTACAAAATGTAGACACAGCCAGCCCTGCTATGTTTGGGGACCCTCTTGCTCAGGGGACCTGAGCTGCTCCCTCAAAGTCTGCCTTGATGGTAAGTGAGAAGGCAGCTTTTTTTGTTTTAGGGATGAACAGCTAGTGACTTGAGGGTTCTCTAACCGGACTCTCACTTGAGCCAAGAAAGAGGCAAAAGGCATTTTAAAGTACCCCACACTTCTGTGTAAACAGCAACAGATGCTTAGGGATTTCACATGCTTCTGCTTTTCCCACCACTTTCTACTGGTAAAACACATTCTTTACTGCTGAACTGGAGCAAACATCAATCAATTGGCTTTTCTGTGGATTGATGTTTTCTCTGATTCAGCAGTAAAGAGTAGGTTTTCCTGGTGAAAGTGGGGGGCAAATGGAAAACCACTTGGACCCACACCTAGAAAGCATGGGGCAAGCAGAACACTGCTCTGACCTGTGCTTTCTAGGCACATGACAAATGGAAGTATGGACAGGCCCTTAGTTGGAAATCTCAGCTGCACATATGATACGTCTAGAGTGAAGAACCTTTTTTTAGCCTGAGGGCTGCTTTCCCTTCTGGGGGCCATATACTGGTGGCAGATGCTGTGAACGGGGCAGCATTTCTACACACACACACACACACACACACACACACACACACATTTCTCCAGCTTTCATCCAAGCATGCTAGAAGCATTACCAGAGTTCCAAGGGCACATTCCAGCCAGACAGAAACACCCAGGGAGGGTGCAAAGCAGGGCTGGTGAGGGGTGTGGCCTGGGGAGAAGCCCAGGGGCCAAATAGAAATGCTTGGAGGGCCGCATCTGGACCGCAGATGATTCCCCACTCCTGCCTTATGTGAGGCAAGATACAGATCAATGTGAGTCAATAGCTGTGATGCTTCTATGAAGGACTCTGCCAAAGCCCCCAATTCTCTTCATACTGGGGAAAGAAAGCCAAATAACTCTTCACTTGCCTGGGTAATGGACTGGCTGAGAGCCAACAAGCTGAATCTCAATCCAGATAAGACTGAGGCATAGTTAGTGGGTGGTTCGCCCAATCAGATGGATGAGAGGTTGCCTGCTCTTGATCAGCTTACATTGCCTCTGAATGAACTGGTACACAGCTTGGGAGTACTTCTGAATCTGTTGGTTGAGACTCAGGTGGTCTCAATGGTGCAGAATTCCCTCCATTAGTTTTGGCAGGTGACCCAGCTGTGCCAGCTATCCCTCTAGACAGGGATAGCTTAACTTCTGTCGCCTGTGTCTGGTAACCTTTAGGTTAGATTACTGCAATGTGTTGTATGTAGGGCTGCCTCTGAAGACGGTTCAGAAAGTTTAGCTGGTGCAGAATTCAGCAGCCAGCTTGCTCACCAGGGCAAGACAGTTTGAGCCAATCCTGACCTACCTGCCCTGTCTGCTATTCAGTTTCCAGATCCAATTTAAAGCATTGGCTTCACCTATAAAGCCTCAAATGACTTAGAATTGCAATTATCTCAAGGACCACCTCTCCCCATATGAACTGACACAGAACCTGTGATTATCATCTATGGTGCTTCTTCATGTGCCCCTTTGTGCCCTTACAAGAGGTATTGTTATGTACTGAGTTGAATAGGATCCAAAATGCAGCAGTCTGATTGGTCCTATGGAGGGAGGCAACATGAAAACAGGCTTTTTCTGTGATAGCTCATCATTTGTGGAATGCTCTCCACTGGAAGGCTCATCTGGTGCCTTTGTTATATAACTTTAGATGCCAGGCAAAAACATTCCTCCCTCCCCCCCCCCCAGGTTTTTTAAAATGTGGCCATCTAAACCAGGGAAGGTTTTGTTTGTTAATATATTATGTATTTTTGTGTTTTATATTGTAAACTGCCCTATGATCCTCAGATGAACAGCGGTATAGAAATTTAATTTTTTTAAAAAAATATACATTAACTGGCATTTTTGCTTCCATGGAACTGAGTCAATGGATAGAGATATTACTTGGCCTTGAACCTTCCTCTATTCAAATTCCAGTCTCAGAAAAAAAAAGTGTGTGTGTAAAGTTTTTGGGTGTTAGCAATAAAAAAATATAACTAGGTCAGGCACTCTGAAGCTATGGCCAACGATCTACTGTTCATTCAGATAGTCCTCCATATGCTTGTGGATTTGTGGTTGAAGGCAGAAGAGAGCACATCCATCACATTCAGTATTCATGTTGATTTTTAATTGCATTTTAATTGCCATTTTTATTTCTTAGCACTGTGTTTTATTGTATTGCAATTTGAATTTTATGGTACACAATTAAAGGCAATAGATAATAAATTAAAGGAAGTAATAAACACCATACAGCATCTAGCATGTACAGCAGCATTATAGTGGCCACTATAGACAGAAATTCATTAAGTAATCCACTAAGCCTCTGCACAATTTTCAAGTGTTCTATGGGGATAAAGAAAGGTTTGGGAACTGCTGAAGTACCAGTAGATAGAACAGGAAAAGGCGGAAAGCCTTATGTTATTGTCAAATAACATTGGGATCCCTATCTTTCGTTATGTTTTTAAAACTCTTACATTTCATGCTGTCATCAATTTGCTGAGTGCAAAAAAGAACTAGTGCAGTTATCCAAGTGCCTTCGTGCAGTTACAGCCACTGTCCATTAAAATGCTTTCCCCTTTGCTTCTCAGAAGTTGCGGCTCAGACCCTGAGGAAAGTTGGTGTCTTCACAGACATCCTGACCATTCTGGGTAACTTTGCCCAGGACAAAGAGATCTGCCTTGCTTGCTGTGGGGTTATTTGGAGTCTGGTAGTACATGGTAGGTATGTGTATGTGCAACACGTGTTGGTTTCTGCAGTTGGGAAAAATGCTTCCTAAATTTGTTGACTTGCTCAGATCTCTCTGGCAGAAAATGTTGGTGGTCATAACTTGTGTGCCCTGAGTAAAAGCAGAAGCAAGGGAGCAGATCTGCTTAAAGGGCTTTTCTTGGGCCTTTGTTACACCTGACTCTTTCATTTTCAAGGCTCTCCCCCCCCCTGTAATAAAAAAAAACCTGCTCTGTTTTTCATCTGCTCATTGTAATCCATTGGCTAAATTGCATTGGGTTTTCAAGTCAATATGGAAAGATAGTGTGCAAGTGTTTAAACATATTTTGCTTATTATTTATTTATTGGGCTTATATATTTTTATTTATACAAATATATGTATGCCACCGTGTCATAAAAATGTGCATTACAGCAATAAAATTATAAAACTATACAATAAGAATCATAAAAAGTTAAGAACAGACATCAGTTAACCATTGTAGAAGGATATATTCTTAATTGCCTGCCTAGGCCTGGTGTACTACAAACATTGTCAGCGGGTATTTAAGAATTGAAACAGAAGGCGCCTGCTGAATCTTTATTGTCAGAGACTATTCTACAGAATACTTTGGCCACCTCATGAGAAGAGAAGACTCCCTGGAAAAGACCCTGATGTTGGGAAAGATGGAGGGCACAAGGAGAAGGGGACGACAGAGGACGAGATGGTCCTCTCTACAAACATGAGCCTGACCAAACTGCGGGAGGCAGTGGAAGACAGGAGTGCCTGGCGTGCTCTGGTCCATGGGGTCACGAAGAGTCGGACACGACTAAACGACTACAACATTCTACAGGATTGGCCCAATGACACTATAGGCTTGGTTTCTTGTTGTCCCACTAGTTTTTGAGGCTCATTTGGCAATCATTGATGCCCCTGCAGATCATTTCATTGATCAAGCTGAGATGGAAGGGTTCAGGTGACCCCTGAGGTACTGTAGGCCTAATTTGTTCAGGTCTTTGTAAATTAATACAAGAACATTGAACCTGGCTCAGTATTAAGTGGCGAGTTTAAACACTAAACATTATAGATAACGAAGACCGATGGTATCCATTCATGCCAGCTGAGAGCTGATGGCATGTGTGCTCCCTTGGCCTGGGTTCCCTTGGTTCTGCCTTCCCTCAGTGCACACAGATCTTTAGCAGCCCCAAGCTTACATATTCGCTTCATTTTACCGTTGCCCACCCAAGAGCTTTAGGGAAGGAGCAGGCTGTAAAAGCCAGTCATCTATTTGCTACCTCATACGGTATTGCCTTCTTCTGTTGATGCAGCAACAAATGTGGCTGAAAGCCCCCTGAAGTATGCTATTGAGGTTGTCTCTATAATCCTTCACATGCATCTTGAGGATGTGGAAGTGGCTGAGGCGGCATGCTGCGCTTTCTGGGCTCTTTCTCTCCACGGTGAGCTTTCAAGATCTGCTTCATCCATAGTTGTGGGACAGAGGAGCTTAACTTCCCCCATCTGGGGACGGTGGGTATTATTTCAAAGTACAGCTTACAAGCACGCTTCTCAACCAAGATTGGCAATGGTGGGCAACTTGCTCCGCATGATTGATTTTCCCCCAGTGCCCATCTCCAAGGCAGTGCTAATAAGCTAGACCCAAAAAAGGCCTCCCTAGACACACACACACCCATGCAAAACTGAGCTGTGCGTTCTAAAGCACACTCCAGAAGTCTCCAATGCGGAGTAATTCCACAATGATTGCTTAAATATTCGTCAGCAGATGATCAGTCGAGAAAGAATTGTCTCCTGCTGCTAGAAGCTTTAAAATTTAAAGAGAAAAGCCATATTGCACATTCCCATTCTCTTGATTATTTCATGTAGACCAGGAACAACAAATCCTAACAGTTCTTCATCCGTCTTTGGAGCAAAGTTAGGGGTGGGAAGTCATCAAAATGGCATTTGCTTAACCGGATTCCTTCCCCCCTTTCCTCGCCAGGTTGCATAGATGAAGTTAATTACGAACCCTATTCCTTGCTTATCCTGGAGGCTCTCCGGAAACATCCTGAAAGGCCAGTGCTGGCAAAGAACGCCTGTCTGGCATTGGCAAGCCTCTTGAGGACATCTGGTAATAGCCTATATAATGGGTTGGGCAACATTTGTGGCCAGCACTACTTGGCACATTAACTGTGGAATCCTACAAGCTGCTATGCAAGTCGCTGCACCAGTGCAATGATTCAGAATAATGCAATTGAACCATACAGGACTTTCTGAGTGAGATGTGGATAGGGCTGACAGACTAGTTGTTCTTGGCAGTAGATGTTTTGGAAAGATTTGGAGATGGCTTAAAGGGGTTTGGCATTCTGTCCTGAGATGTTGACAAAGAACATACAACTATGTAAAAGACAGAGGTGCAAAGGCTCATTTACAGATGACTGGTTAGTTTTATTGATTACATGAAGATAAACAATCCCAAACTTTTGCAGGCATCCAAACTTTTTGGGTTGGTCTAGGTTAAATTATATTTTACACATCAGATTGCTGGCTGTGTTTATGCTGTATTTTTAATATATACCTAGATATTTATTTATTGCTATGGAGGGGTGTAATTTTAAAACAACCAATTAATGAAAATAATGTGGTCCCACACAATCATTGCCAAGCCATGAGATGCTACCAGTAACTATTTCTTAAGACACCCAGAGGAACACAAGCCAGTGCTAATAGATGCAGAGCATGGCAAGGTTGTGCCTGAGCACTCACAAGTCAGAGTGGTTCAGCTTTCACCACATTGCAGGTGGGCAACAGATTGTTTGCAGAGGAAGACTGGTGGTCAGGAACCTTCTGATTAACAAACTGTCTCCCTTTTTCCAGAGTTGTGTGGTTTCCGGTTCATAGTAACCGATGAGAAGGGCAACGGGATTGTCCTGCTCAAAGACTGCTATGAGCTCCACCGTGAGGATCCTGAAGTTGTGGAAAACATTTGCATCTTGATTGATGAGATGTTTAAATATGGCAAGTCTGTCTTCTTTGGAATCCCAGCCTGTGTGCTCGGCAAACCAATAGGGGGTGGGGAGAAGGATCTGGGCCTTGGGTTCCAATCCATGTTTAAACAAGGACTTTCAAGGTAGCCTTGAGCAAGTGAAAATGGTTAATGAATTACCAACCTCCCTCACAAGCAAACCCAATCAGAAGGAATTTTTACTCCAAGCCTTGAGGGATGGAGTGCACTAGAAATCTAAAACACTAAGGGTTGTATCAAATGTAGCAACCAGTTAAAAGTCTCTGGGTTGTATTCAACTAAGTTTTACTTAGTGAGTAGACCCTCTGAAATCAATGGACCCAAGTCATTCATGTTTATTACTTTCCATGGGCCTACTCTGAGCAGGACTAGCATTGGATACAACCCAGTTAGTGGTATATGTGTTCCACAGGCAAAATGTTTTGTGCCAGTGGAACATTGTTGGGCAATAAATTGCACAAGGCTACAGCAACCTGCTTACACAATTTGCTGCATAACAAGCTTCCGCTAGCGCAATTGTTGCAGCTTCCAGTCAAGCTACTGGGGTCTATATAGTTCTGTATTGTCCACACTGACTGTCAGAAGCACTGTATCTCCCAGTCCTACCGGGAGATGCCAGTAAGGACTGAACTTGGGATGTTCTGCATGCAAAGCAGATTCTCTATCACTTAGCTATGGCCCTTTACCCACTACACATCTGATATCATAGGATGCCACCATTGTTGAGGAAGGTCAGACAGAAGGCAGGGAAATGAATTAGTAATGCTCACTCCATAACAAGGGTTGATTCTTCCCTTTCTTTGAAATGCAGAGGAAATAGTTTTGGAGATGGTTTCCCAGCACATTACTGAGATGCTGACTGAAATGAAGAACCGGTTTACATCTAGTCTGGTAAGCAAGGATGCTAGAGATTAGTGGACAACCTTGACACTTCAGTAAGAAGCCCTGTTTTTTCTATAGCTACCTAGAAGGAATAATACAAATGATAGCATCTGGCCTACAATAAAGCCACTGGGCTAAAAATATAAACTAAAAAGATTGGAAGTTGCCTTCTGCTCCTCAGCTGTTTAAAGTCAGCATCTTATAGGACTGGCTCCAGGGCTTGGTCTTGTTGTGCACCTAAGGCTCACATCCCTTCAGGAGGGCCTACTTTTTTAGCTGCAAAGCCTACTGAATGGTGTATTTTGCTTATTTTTGAAAACTGCCCTGGGGGACTTAGGAAACACAGGAAGCTACAGTTAATACCATTGGTATTCATCTAAACTCTGTATTGTCCACACTGATTTGGCAGTGGCTCTTCAGGTTTCAGACAGGAAGGTCTTTCTCAGTCCCACCTGGAAACACCGGGATTGAACCTGGGGCCCTCTGCATTCAAAGCAAGGTGGTCTACTTATATGGCTTTGGCCCAGTACCTGGCAGATATTAACTCCCCTTATGAACCTGCCTAGGTGCTAAGATCCTCAGGTGAGCACCTTCTCTTGGTCTCATCAACATCAGGAGCATGGCTAGTGGTGACATGAGATTCACACATTGTGGAATTCCCTCCCAAGAGGTTAGAGTGGCTCCCTTTTTTATCCCTCCACTAGCAAGTTAAAGAATTTCTATTCAAACAGACCTTTGGAAACACAGGCACAGACGATGCCGATTGCTGGGCTGCTGTCTGGGCAAAACTAATTTAATTGCTGCTTCTACACCTGTTTTGATGTATTTTACCTACGGTTTTTAAGTAGTTTGTTCTTATTAACTTTGCATTTTATAATGGTGATTTAAAGGTTGGAAGCTACCTTAAATCCCAACTTGGGAGAAAGTCGGGAGATAAAAACATTAAATCAATAAACACCACTGAACCATGGCCCCATCCCTAAATGGTCAATGAGCTGTGTAGAAATGTAACAAAACAGTGGTAAGCCCAGGGAGTTCTTCACTTGCCCTCTCTAAGCCATGTCAAGCAACAAGAGAAGAGAAAGGAGACGCAGCAGCATCTTGCCTTATGCTACATCACTGAATGGCTGCATGGATTGGGTCCAGGAGAAAACAAGTGAAGGAATTAGTGTGTCAGGAAGAAACAAACAGGGTACCACTGAGAGCATCTTGCAGGGCTGTCTTAAGCATATCTGGCACCATGGTGCAAAGCTCCCTCCGCCGCCCCCCCCCCCGGGAGGTTTTTAGGGAGGACGGTGCTGCCGGCGGGCTGGAGGAGGCAGGCAGTGGCTGGAGGATGGCTCCTCCAGTGGGGAAGAGGCAGAGGCTGGACACAGTACCTCCCAGCTCAGCTGGCCGCTTTGTGCCACGGTGGCCACAGCAGACGGAGGTTCCAGGCACAGCGCTGCTTCGGCGCAGCATGGTGGAGTCAGGTGAGGGCAGCGAGCTGATGCCAGGAGGCGCCGCGTCCAGCCTCCATCTCTTCCCTGGTGCCCTCCAGAACTTGGCATCCTGCACCACTAGCCTCTATGGGTAAGACACCCTGTATTTAAAGCATTACAATACCACTTCAAACAGCCATGGTTTCTCCCAAAAAATCCTGGCGACTGTAGCTGGTTAAGGGTGCTGAGAGTTGTTAGGATATTCCTATTGTTCTTTCAGAGGGACTGACTGTTGAACCACTCTGAGAGAGGAAAAAGGGACTCCTAACAACTTGCAGCACCCTTAACTAACTGGATTTGCCAGGGTTCTTTGGGGGAAGCCATGACTATTTAAAGTGGCACCGTTGTGCTTTAAATGCAGGGTACAAATGTGGCCTTTGACTCAGTACTTCAATCTTGCATTCATTAGTTTTAATTGTCAAGCTTTAAAGGGACACAGCATACATCTGAAAAAGTCATAGGAGGATTGGCATAAAAAAGGAGCTACCTTAATGAAAAGAAGTTTTAAAAACAAAACAAAAACTGGCATCTGACACTTGCTTATTTCCCCAACCAGGAAATAGTTGCTCTAGCAGAAAAGGCACTCTCTAAACTGCAGAAAAAAGGTAAATGATATCAAAACACAAACATCAGCTCTTTATTTTGAAAGCTCTGAATCTTCAGAAGTACTCTTTAAAGCATGTATCTTTTACCCCTACCTGCAGGGCTCCTTGCCTGAAATGAGACAAGTCTCACTCTGGAAGATTGCTTCTTTGCACTATTTGTAAGTCAGCAACAGCATTCAAGGAACCTGCCATATTTCAGGGATATCTTAAACCTTCTATACACTTTTGTTTTACAAAACAGTCAATAAATATGAATACCAGATGAGAATATGTGGTCCTTCAGTTTGGTAGTCAATGCTATTTTAAAAATTAGGAAATCCAATCAAGGCATCATCTGCTTTGTCCCTTGTCTGTGGTGTTGCCGAGGTATTCAGCTTCAGATGCAGATATTTAACTAATCCAATGAATTTTGGGGATTTTTGCTGATCCATATACTTTATTTTTACTTGCTCTTGAAACTCACCCCTTTCAAAAGCAGCTTGCCATACACAGTGGAGAACGCTGCTATTTGAAGAGCAAGAAATCATGCCTAAAGCTCTCCTTTCTGCCTGCAGAACTAGTTCTCTGGATGCTAGTGAGAGAAAGCAGCTGGTGACCTGAAAGGAATTGTAAGCCAACTGATTATCAGTGTTTACAAGCAGTTGTCACAAGAATCATGAAGTGCCTCTATTTTCATGGCTTATTATGCTTCCAGCTTACAAATATACAAGTTTGCATAGATTTTGAAGTTTATGTGGATTTCATCTGCCACCCAGGCCAATGGCCCCGAGCTCCTCTCTTAACTTCTGACAGCTTTGTATGTTCACCAAACTGATGCCAGAGTTGTACTTGCTACAGCTGTTCACCTTTCAAACGATTCATTCATTGTCCAGCAACAATGCCCTGGGCCCTGCTGGTTCCCATCTGCTGGTACATAGGCCATGTCAACATTTTGGCTGGCTCAAGTTTCACTTTATGGGGGGAACAAGTTTAATTTCAACAGCCTGTTTGAAAGCAGGAACCTGATTTATCTTAACAGGAGCTCAATGGTATGTAGAGTTGGCAAAATGTTCATATATTTTCAATATGATAGTTCAGTCAGCTCTATGTGCAAACAAACACACTATCTTCAAAAGCGGGGTTATGGGTAGAGGCAACTGTTTCTCTCTTTTCAGAGCATTTATGGAGAAAAATCATAGACTTCCTCGGAGTGGCAGGTGACGCACTAGTTTGGTTATTGGAAATAATTGTGTTTCACTGTGTCCCAAGCTTATGAGAGAGAGGCTGCAGGAAGCTGTCAGTTGCAGAAGCAAATAGAAGGGTTTCATAACTGAATAACTTGGGAGTAATTTTTGTATGGTAGCTGACCAAAGGCAAACAAAAGGGTCCAAGGGGAAAGGCCAGTAGGACAACTGATATTTTTACTCAGTCAGTGCTGGGCAGTACAGCAAGCAGGACATATCCAGAGATACTCAGATTTATTATTTATTGGTCTTTGATTTTTCTTTGAGCGAGGCTTCCCACTGCTTCCTCGCCATCATGTACAGCCTCATGGCTGCTTGGGCATCCTGAATCTGAGAGAGAGAGAGAAATGAGCAACAAGTTTAGGATACAATGAATTAGTTGACTTTGTGTCAAGTGATGGAATCAACAGGATGAAATCTTGCCAAGTGACCTACTGCAGGAATGATGTAACTCCTGGTTGTTCCCCAATTACTCTCACATTTCTACAAACAACAATGGGCATCTTAAATGACAAAATTATAGCCCTTCCCCTGATTTGGAAGGCTGTTTGCACATTGCACATTCTACCAGCAAACAGCCACATCACATGAGGAGGACAAAAAGCATTTCATAAGGCTTGCATTAACTATTTTGGTTTTCATTTGAAAAAGAAAGGTGGGACAGAAATATAAAAACTTAATAGGAACATAAGAAGCCGCCTCATACTGAGTCAGACCATTGGCCCATCTAGCTCAGTATTGTCTCAGCTAACAGGCAGTGGCTCTCCGGGGTTTCAGACAAAGAACATTTTCTTGGTCCTGCATGGGATTATACCTGGGCCCTTCTACATTCAAATGAGATGCTCTACCACTGAGCTATGGTACTCCCTATTAAAAAGCATAGTCTTTGAGATCATATAAAAGCTCTCTCTGAGACATTTGTTTTTTGATGGCTGTGTTATATATGCAAATTATCAGTCGATACGTGACAAGGACATGTGTGAATTCATCTTTATTTTAAGATTCAAGCACATCATTTATGGAAATGGCATAGAAAACTGTTGGGACACTTAAGTTGCAATCCTATATGCAATTTCCTGGGTGTAAGATATATTGAACCCAATCAGCCTTACATCTGAGTGGACATGGGCGTTTACTGCTGAGTATACATGCCTGGAACTGTACCGTAATGTCTCTTTGACATTACTAAGGAAGAAAAAAGGTAACATGATCAGTTTTCGCATTTTAGCAAAAAAATAAGCTAGAAACATAAGATGTTCATTTCGGTAAAGCTTATGTAAAGTGGGTTAGATATAGGGCGGGGGGAGTTAGCAGTGTTAAGAAGTGATGGCCAGTGTAGCAGTAAGAATTTATTAAAAGTTGTAATTTCCTAGAAAAGGAAATATAACCAATTAGGAGATAGCCCAGGGTTAAACAAGAGCCAGCTCCCCAGTAAAATAGAATACATTTTCCTATTATTTCCTTTCTGAGCCCGGAATAATATGTCACTTGCAACCAGAACCTAATGAAAGAATACCTACTGAACTGTGTTCCAAAGCTTGCACCTTCACATTCAGCAGTTTCTCACAGAGCAGCTTCAAAGATGGCCTCCCACTCTATATGAAAGGAGAAATCATGGTTTGAAGAGGAGGTACTGTGCTTGATTTCTTTGTGTTGCTGTGAGGCTACCAACAATTTGGCCAACACTAACAAATCCTGACAGGTTTAACTGTTGAGAAAGCTCAAGGGATCCAAGATTGCCACAAAAGTCAATCTGCTTTGGTCTTGACCATTTGCATTAATGAATGCTGCACAAATTTCCCTTATGTCTGTTATATAAAACCTTAAAAGCAAACAGAGGGACAATGCCTTTTCACTTGCTGCCCTGAAATGCAGGAATCCACTTCTGGCATTTGTAAATGAAACAAAGCTCCACCCTTCTCCCACAAAGTATATTTGTGCTTTTTCCCCCTTGCTTATCTTTAATTCTGTCCATTGGTCAATTACCATACTTTTCCATGTATAAGACAAGGTTTTTTTACTCTAAATTTTGTTTAAAAACGTGCCTCGTCTTATACATGGATAGTGAATGGGGTGGATGGGTGATTGGCTGCAGCTGTGAGCAGGAGCTTGTCAGCGACAATTGTTGGCTGCTAGAAGGTTTGGATTGGCTGCTGCTTCTCTAATTGGTTTGGTGATTGGTTTCTGCAGCAAACACTGCTGTGGATTGGCAGTCGCTGCCGCGATTGGCGGCTGCTGTTCTGGGACGCGTACAATTGCCAGCGGACAGCTTTTCTCAGTCGGGTAAGAGATTTTTTGCTGAGGAAGGGTCTGTTTGTGATTGGCTGTCGCTGTGGCAAGTGGGCGATTGACAGCTGCCGGCAATGGTCAGCATGGATGCTGCGTATGAGCGATTTTTGGCAATCCCTCCCCCCAGCTGTAAAACCTTGGGCAATCCTCCGCAAAAAAGCAGGGCCATCTTTCCCCCTTTTTCTGAAATTTGAGTCCCCCAAAATAGGGGGCGTCTTATCCATGGGGGCATCTTATAGACGGAAGGTACGGTAATAAGTCAATTTTTCCCATAAGTCCAATATGCTATAATCTTTTGTACCAAGCATTCTAATTTGCACCTTTCAAGTCCTTCCTGAATGTGGCTATAACCACATGCTGCCCCTAAGAAAAATCCAATTAGTGGTTTATTTTCCAAGTCCTGATTCTCTCTCTCTCTCTTTTGTAAATAATTTTTATTCATTTTCAATAGAATCCTCCAATTAATGACAAATCCAATCAAATCATTCAAAATTGCAATAATAATAATACCACCAATTATATATTCCAATATAAAAGTGACATAACAGCTGACACTTGGACCAGAAGATTTGCATAAGTAGAGCTGTCAGACCAATGAAACTTGTCCAAAAGGAATATGGCAGTGGAATGATCAACGGCTCCAAGTTCTAGTAGCCTCCATACTTTTCAATTTAAAGGAGAGGGGAACCTTTTTTGGCCCAGTGGGCCAGATCTTTATCTCACCCCCCCACACTGAAAGCCTGCTTTTGACAGGAAGCAGCACTCAGCAAGACTGAGCCCTCCCTCCTCCCCCACTCATCAGGATTTACAGGTGAAACCCCCTATTGGGCCAAGACCAGCCCATAGGGCGGAGGTTCCCAACCCCAATGTAGAGTCTGTTGATTTGAGATGGGAGAGGGGGATGTCTCTCAGTTCCTACCTGGACCTCTTGTTTGAAAGGCTTGTATCTTTGTGTATCCCGGATTCTCTTCTTGGGGTGGTCAAGGAACAAGATCTGAAAACAGTCAAAAGGTTTCCACTGTGAACATTGCTCACGGTGTAATCGAGACATCAGAGTAGCACGCACAGTTGAAACGTGAACAGGTAACCTGAGTGAGAAGCAACTGGGCTTGCAAATTGCAATTCAAATTTCAGCTGACAAGAGAACAATCACAGCCCAGCATAGGACATCTCAGAGTGGGAGACCTCAAGAGGAGAGGAAGCGTGGCCTTTCTGGTTGAGTTCGGGGTGGGAGAGGCAGATGAAAAACCAGACTGGTTGCAAGTCTCTGAATACCAACAATGAAAGGCAAGGGTTGAAAGACAATGAGCCACTGTGGTGCAGTGGTAGCATGTCAGACTATGACCTGGGATACCAGGGTTCAAATCCCCAGGCGGCCATGAAGCTTATAGCTGTGATCTTGGGCTAGTTGCTGCATCTCTCAGCCTAACCTACTTCACAGGGTTGTTGTAGGGATTAAATGAGGAAAACCATGTAAGACCACCTTGAGCTTTTGGGAGAAAAAGGTGGGATATAAAATATTGTGGAGGAGGGATTGTTTTTGTTTTTTACTATGCTATATACCAGTATTTTTTGTAATTTTTTTATTGTAAACTGCCCTGTGACCTTCTGATGAAGGGCAGCATAGAAATAGATATATAAAAAATTCAATACAGAAAAATAATAAAGTTAAGGGCTCTGTACCTTTAAGTCATTGTGAAGAGCATGACCAACAAGGATCCTTCCTTTGAGGATGCTGGCCACTTCCTCCTGAACGATTTTAAAATCCTCACCTGAACAACCAAAGAAACACAGAGAAAAATGTTCTCAGCAAAAGCACAACAGGAGTCCACAGAAACACACCAGACAAGGGCCTTTTTTCTTTTAATATATGTGTTTTGATTTTTGAGAACATAGCTGTAAAGTCAGCATGATGTACAAATCAATCAGAAGAAAAACCCATAACTAACCATAACTATGACTGAGTGAAGTATAAAGATTGTTTACATCATGGGTAGACAAACTAAGGCCCAGGGGCCGGATCCGGCCTAATCGCCTTCTAAATCTGGCCTGTGGATGGTCCGGTAATCAGCGTGTTTTTTACATGAGGATGTGCCCTTTTACTTAAAATGCATCTCTGGGTTATTTGTGGGGCATAGGAATTCGTTCATGTTTTCCTCCAAAATATAGTCCAAAATATAGTCCAGTGCCCCCACAAGGTCTGAGGGACAGTGGACCAGCCCCCTGCTGAAAAAGTTTGCTGACCCCTGGTTTACATCATCGTCATCTTCAATATTAATAAATATGGAGAAATGGGTCAGAGTTTACACCAGAATGAAATCTGATCAGAACCCATCATCAACAGCAACAACAATTGCTAGCGAGGGGGACAATCTGGGCCTTTTTGAAAATAACAGGCATTTCATGGTCCCTTCCAACTCTACAATTCTCTTATTCTGATTCCCTCGCAGAACTACAATTCCCAAAGTGGTTTAAACAATTCCTCTTCCCAGGGAATTCTGGGAATTGCAATTCTGGGAGGGGAACAGGGACTCTCCTAACAATTGTCAGCGGCTTGCACAAACTGCACTTCCCAAGATATATTTTGGGGGGGGGGGGGCATGACTGTCATAGAATGGTTCTTTAAATGTATAGTACAGATATGGCCTGACTCAACAAAATACAGCTCCTTATAGTCATAATATGAAATCAGTACACCCACAGAGCACCAACCTGTCTTTAGGTTTTCAGGCCGAATCCCACTGACGGCCGTCCTGTAGTCTGTCACTTTTTCCATTGCCTTGACATACTTGTCGTAAACACACTTGCCAAAGAGGTTCACAATGGACACACGGGCCACAATGCTGTCTTTGCCTGTGGGTCCCACGCCCACCATTTCACAGTCCATGGCCACAGCTTTGGTTAGGCTGCCGAAAAGGAGAGAGCCTTATTATTATATTAACCAGCTGCTCACCAGCTGCCTCTACAGGACGTCAACGTTTCTGGGGAAAGGATTTAAAGAGCTCTTGGCCCTAACTGGAGAGAGCTTATTCCCAACATAAAACAGGCTGCAGAGTTAAGCAGCTGCAGTGTTAAATCTGTCTGACTGGAAAATTGATTAACGAAAGCTTTAATTGGGGGGAGTCAATTAATTTAGTGGGTGCATCTTCAAAAAATTAGGTTACAACATATAACAACATCGTACACACATTAAATATCCCACGCTACACAGAAGACATTACATCTAAAATAATATCCAGATAATGTAGTAAATTCCTGTACCAGACAACCATTTGTATAGAAGGCAATACACGGTTTATGTTTTACCAAAATGTTTTATGGGGGTGGGTGTTCCCTCTGTTTTCATTTTAAGCCGTATGCATGATAAAGCTGAAGAGAGAGTTGCAAGAGTCTTTATGCTTCAAACCTTGTGGAAATCTTATTTTGTTAGTCAATTTATGTGTTATTTGCCATATTTGCTTTGCCAATCTTTTCATGGGAATCAATACTAACTTAAACCTCTTAATAAATCCTCTTTTACTAGTGGCCAGGCTTGTAATAATGGGATACTGAAAGAATTTGTAAGGTGCTTCTTCAACAAATTGACAAGGACAAATTTTCAAATGGTGGTGCTGTGTGTTAAGAGCATGCTGGTGTTTCTGTGCGCGTGCATTTTCACTCCCAGGCTATTTTAGTTCCAGCATATTAACTGTTAACAGGCACAAAGCAGAAAATATTGAAGATGTTGGTTTTTTTCTTTTAACAGTGAGAATCAGAATTTCCCTTAATGTCTCATACTGCTCCTCTGTTGAATTTTCTTTTAATAAAATGAATATGTAGTTAATGAATCTATTTATCCATCAATTCAAAGGCAGTTTAATGTTCAATTAATATTGCTGCAACAGTTCAAAGCCATGTGCTATTAAGTATTAGCTTTACTGAGAAACATTTACCCTTCAAAAGCCTTTTCTTTAACCAGTGTTTCTTCTGCTAACTGCTGGGGTCTGACTTCTGGGATGCCCAGATTTTTCCGGGCAATTTTTGCTGCTTCTGGACCCATGGCTGCCTCGATATCATCAGGATCAACATCATCAAACCAGATACTAGAAGGGAAAGCAAAATACAGGTGACCAAAAAATGCACGAAGTATTAACCAGGCAGAAGAGTCAAACAGCTGCAATGGAGATGGGTGATTTCATGTCTCCATGTAGCCAAGGAGCTCATTTGGGCCACTATTTATCACTTAGCCTTGCCCACATTATAAGGTTGTTGTGAGAGTAAGAATGGCATAATCCTTTGTATACCTCCCTAAGTGTAAGCTATAAACGTGATGCATCTTCTTCAAGTAACTCAGATTTAATAAGGCAACTTCCTTATAGGGATAGGTTACAACATTTGGGGCTTTTTAAGTTTAGAGATGAGGCAAGTAAGAAGCAACATGATAGAAGTGTATAAAATTATTTGTGGTATGGAAAACGAGGGCAGGGAATGGATCCTATCTGAATGGGGTGTCCATAGTGCCTGTAAAAAGTGTGACTGGTAATAGAATCGGTCCGTGCAGCACAGATTCTATGTAAACATGTTTGATGAACATGCCCATAAAAATTTCAACGCTGCAAATCAGATGTTGATCTCAGTGGGACTGCTCTGTCTTAAAGAGTTGCTACCCAACTGATCTGCAAATTTAAACACACACCCAACCTCCACCTGAAATACGCAGAAGGAAGTTTCACAAGTGGCTACAAGTGAAATTATTTTGGTTCTGCCTGTTGCTAAGCTCCTACACAGGAAGATAAGAAGACCAATGGCTCATCTAGCTCAGGATCCTGTTCCCACAGTGGCTAACTAGAAGCCTGTGGGACTCCTGCAAACAGGAACTGAGCACAAGGGCATCTCTCCTTCTCTGATTTCCAGCAACCTGTATTTGGAAGCATTACTGCCTCCAAATGTGGAGACAAGAGCATAGCCATCCTGACTAGCAGCCATTAATAGACAAATTCATGGAGAAGGAGAAGGCTAATCCTCTCTTAATGTCATTAAGTTGGTGGCCATCACTGCCTCCTGTGGAAGGGAGTTCCACAGTTTAACTGTGTGCTGCATGAAGGAACTAGGGGCCTATACATCTGCAGCTGGTGCTGAGAAACCTGAGCTCTTTTGCCAGCTCTGCCTAAAAATCATTAAGCACAAGGCTGAAAAAGACTTACTCTGCTGGCTTTGGTTCCACCTCTTCTGCTTTCCTTTTTTTCTCTTTAATGTCCCCATAGTTCCTCTCAACATTGCCCCTTCTAGGGCCTCCCTTGGGCCCTTTTCCATCCTCCTGGGCCTGGTGCGAGTTCTTTTCATGTACAGGCTTTTCAGAGCTTGCAGAAACTGGATGAGCAAAATGTTCAGCCTGATTCTTCTTGGTTTTTTCTGGAGGCTTGGATGCCAGCATCCTCTCACTTCCGTTTACCTTTGACATTTTGAGGGCAGCTCCTCCCTCTATGGCCTTGTTTTTGCCCTTGGAATGTGTGTTGGGGGCAGTAAGAGCGGAATCCAGAATGGCAGCCTTTGGTTTCAGAAGCTGAAAAATAAACCAAGAAACGCAAATCAGTGCAATTCCAATTTGGTGGCGGCAAACAGAGACTCCAGCCCAAGCAGATTCCTATCTAGTCCCGATAACACTCTCACCCCTCAACAACCACATTGTAATCTCCACCAGGAAGGCTAACAATAACCACAGAAGACCAAGTGAGGGTTTAACATAGGACTTTCACAACCAAGACACGCAACTCTTGTCATATCCTCTGGAACAGGGTGGTAAAACGTCTAACACCAAATGGGCCGCAAGCATACTTCAACACAGAATCTGGGGGCTGCACAATGAATTAAATTTCCATAATGTAAATTAATGTGTTTGCAATATAGTCAATATTATTTAATATATTTAATTAAATATGCAATTAGCAGATTTAAGATATTTATTTATTAAACAAATCTAATGCACAAAGGGGATGCGGGTGGCGCTGTGGTCTAAACCACAGAGCCTAGGGCTTGCCAATTGGAAGGTCGGTGGTTCGAATCCCTGCAATGGGGTGAGCCCCCGGTGTTCGATCCCAGCTCCTGCCCATCTAGCAGTTCGAAAGCACGTCAACATGCAAGTAGATAAATAGGTACCGCTCCAGTGGGAAGGTAAAAGGAATTTCTGTGCGCTGCTCTGGTTCACCAGAAGTGGCTTAGTCATGCTGGCCACATGACCCAGAAGCTGTACACTGGCTCCCTTGGACTATAGAGCGAGATGAGCACGCAACCCCTGAGTCATCCGCGACTGGACCTAACGGTCAGGGGTACCTTTACCTAATGCACAAACATATGCATGCACAATTGTTAACAATGCAAACATCAAATGGATGTCTGGGGTATAGAATTCATCACAATTCAGATTGATGTCTGCCTTGAGGTTGGTTGTTGGCATCCGCAGGCAACTCTGCTAAGTTGTTTCAAGTTTTGGACTTTATGACGTTCATGTCCAAAAATGCTTGTTCACAGACACCCACCCACCCCACACTTCTCTGCACCAAAATTATTTTCCTTCCCCCACCAACTGGTGCATTCGAAAGCTTGAACTTCTCTGTATTGCAAAAACAGAAAGCAAAGTATTCCATACTGAAACACAGTATTGCACACACTGAAATACAGAGACAAGATACACAAACACACACCCCACACCCCACTTCTCTGGGGACGCAGCCATGCTCCAAGCAGGTCCAGGTGGTGGCCTGTGTTCACCACACAGAGCACCTGCAGCAGCAGGAGGAGGAGGAAGAGAAACAGCACACACATTCGCCACCATGTCTGCGCTGCTCCAGCTGAGGTAGAGGATGGGGAGCTGAAAGACCACCAAAAACAGCCTCTGGGGCCGCATGTGGCTGCATATTGGACCATCCTGCTCTAGAAGATAAAGGCTCACAGATAGAAAACAGAGAACCATTGTCCAGTCATACCTCCTGCAAGGCCTTCCAGTTGCACGAAACTTCCTGAGGATTTTTCGGAGGCATATCTGCCATGGCTTTGGAATCCTTTTGTGCTTTCATCCTTGCCCCTTTGATTTTCTTTTTCCAAAACAATGTTTTCTTCTTCTCCTTCCTGTGTTGTTTTTTTAAATTTTCTGATATACTTGTGGAGTTGCCTGCTGGGGCTTTTGATTCTTTGGTTCTAATTTTTGCCATCCTGACATGGCAGTCACTGACCTCTCACCACAACCATTTCTGAAACAAAAAGTCAAACTTTATAACCCATGTAGTACAAATTTAGGCACTCCACAATAATAACAACATAATCTTATGTATTTAGTTAATTCATTCCCCCCCCCATGGTCCAAAAGGCACTCTACGTGGTCATATAATCACTAAAAAAACCAAAAAACCTGATACCCCTTTGCTCATCAATTACACATTTCAAAACAACGTAAGGTCTGTCTTTAAAAAGGACTGCCAGAGCAATAAGACAGTGATGTACAGTGGTACCTGATGTTGCGTAACCTCCAGGTTACGGAATCTCCAGTTTACAGCCGCGGCAAACCTGGAAGTACCAGAACGTCTCAGCGACATGCGCAGAAGCAGTCTACCGCCGCGCACACCTCTAGTTGCATAAATTTCGGGTTGACAATGGACCCCCAAAACGTATTACTTCCATAAACCGAGGTACCACTGTATGTCAACTGGGAGTGAAACATTGCTAAAATATTTCTTAGGCTATACATACCTAAGAAGTCTAAGAATTTTAAAAAGGATTTTTAAATTGCATTTTTCTCTGAAAAGCCTGTGGGGAAAGGCTAAGATTTGTCTTCATAGGCTACAAATTCCAGTACTCTGAGGCCATAACCCTAACCGTCCTGCTTGGATTCCCTCAAACCAATTTTTGGAAGCAAAAGGAGACAAAGCAGACCCAACCCTCTACAAATGTCATATGATATGCTCATATGACACATCACACGTTTGGGTTCTGAAAAACATTTGAAAACAGAAGCATTTACTTGCAGGTTTTTGGCATTTGAGAACAGCAGAGGCATTCGGGAACCAAGGTTCCACTGTATATGAAACTTGGCATCTGGAATATGAACATAAGAGTCCTGCTAGATCAAGCCGAATGCCCACCTATATTATTTATTTGTTAGTTTGTTTGTTTATACCCTGTCCTTTTCTCTGATGGGACTCAAGGTGGCTTACAGATAAAAACATGAACCACTAAAAACATAGGGGAGGGGATCTAGTCTCACAGTGACCTGCCATACGACCAAATGGAAAGCAGGAGCACCCTCTCATCCTGCGGTTCCAGCAATTGCTATTCAGAAGCATTACTGCCTCCAAGCTGTACTCCCTGTAATCTGCAAAACTGTACACCTAGTTCACTTGGCGGCAGGGGCAGAGGGAAGAGAGCATTTCTCAATAGTTCTGCTGGATCCTGGTTGGTTGTAAGTTTCTTTTGGCTGCCCTGGGACAGATAAAGGTAAAGGTCAGATCCCTGACCATTAGGTCCAGTCACGGACGACTGTGGGGTTGCGGAGCTCATCTCTCTTTATTGGCCGAGGGAGCTGGTGTACAGCTTCTGGGTCATGTGGCCAGCATGACTAAGCCGCTTCTGGCGAATGAGAGCAGCGCACGGAAACGCCATTTACCTTCCTGCTGGAACGGTACCTATCTATCTACTTGCACTTTGACGGGCTTTCGAACTGCTAGGTGGGCAGGAGCTGGGACAGAGCAACAGGAGCTCACCCTGTCCCAAATAAAGTGACTAACAAATTCAATTAATAATAGATTCTGTGACACAGCACTGAAAAGATTGCACATGGGAGCTGCTTTTGCACATGAAATGCATGCATGCATTAGAAGAGGTATCCCACCTTGGATCAGGTTGAAAGCCACCTAGTGGGTCCCGACCCAACAGCTGAAGACCAGAGCATTTAGGATATTGAGGAGGCAAGCAGCATCACTTAGGGGGCGTCCTACATATATATATACTGTATACACTATAAATACAGTAGAGCGTATATATAGTACGTGCTACTTTTTAAAGGAATAGCCCCTCCCTGCCCAAATCGTCCTGCCTCTTACAACTTCAGTTCTCCCAGATGAGTCATAATAATGATAATTATGATGATGATCTTTCAGGTAAGACAGCGTGCACAAAGATCACCTAACTCCACGGTGCTTCCACCCTCCACTTACCCAGCGCTCGGGCTCCGGCTCTGAAGCTCGCGGGGCTCAGCACGTGGCAACGACGCGCTCCGGCTCCTGCAACACGCCTCCTGCCGAGGAAGCAACGAGCTTCCAAGCCTGACGCCAACCGGAAGTGGGTCCGCTCCCAGGAAGGCGCCGGTGGGAAACGCAAGCTCTGTCGAGTTGGTTCCTGCGGAAAGGGACGGAACAGAAAGGAAGGGATGCGGGACAGCACCCTCTAGTGGGAGCGGCGTGGAATAACAGGGGTTGCTGAGCGGGATATTAATGCGGGATGCTTGGGTAACGGTAAACAGAGGCTGTAATCGAGGAAGGGACGGGGGAACCTTCAGCCTTCCGGCAGCTGATTGAACTACAGCGGCCAGCAAGCAGGGACAGGTGATCATGGGAGTTGTAGTTCATCAGCATCTGAAGGACCAAAGGGTCCCCACGCTTGCAATAGCTGGACCATAAAGAAGGCTGATCGCCGAAGAATTGATGCTTTTGAATTATGGTGCTGGAGGAGACTCTTGAGAGTCCCATGGACTGCAAGAAGATCAAACCTCTCCATTCTGAAGGAAATCAGCCCTGAGTGCTCACTGGAAGGACAGATCGTGAAGCTGAGGCTCCAGTACTTTGGCCACCTCATGAGAAGAGAAGACTCCCTGGAGAAGACCCTGATGTTGGGAAAGATGGAGGGCACAAGGAGAAGGGGGCGACAGAGGACGAGATGGTTGGATAGTGTTTTCGAGGTTACCAGCATGAGTCTGACCAAGCTGCGGGGGGCAGTGGAGGACAGGAGTGCCTGGCGTGCTCTGGTCGTGCTCTGGTCACGATGAGTCGGACATGACTAAACAACTAAACAACAACAATAACAACAACAAAAAGGTACCCCTGACCATTAGGTCCAGTCGTGGCCGACTCTGGGGTTGCGGCACTCATCTTGCTTTATTGGCCGAGGGAGTCGGCGTACAGCTTCCAGGTCATGTCACCAGCATGACTAAGCCGCTTCTGGCGAACCAGAGCAGTGCACAGAAACGCCGTTTACCTTCCCGCTGGAGTGGTTCCTATTTATGTACTTGCACTTTGACGTGCTTTCAAACTGGTAGGTTGGCAGGAGCAGGGACCGAACAACGGGAGCTCACCCCGTCACGGGGATTCGAACAGCCGACCTTCTGACCGTCAAGTCCTAGGCTCTGTGGTTTAACCCACAGCGCCACCCGCGTCCCTCTCCTGCAATATATTTACCACTCAGACGGGGTCTACTTCAGAATCCGTTTGCTTTGTTTATTAATTGGTCGCTTTTTCTTTTTTATCAAGAAAACGGACAGTAAGAGCTGTTTCTGTTGTTATAGAAAAATAGGTGGGTTGGCTTTTGCTGCCCAACTCCCCAAGGTCCATGATTGGTCAGAGATGAGTGGATGGAGGCAGGACGCACTGAAAGCAAGGCAGATCCTTATTTATTTATTTGTTGCAGCAGAGTTCCCTCTCCTTGCAAGGAGGCAAGAAAGACCTACAACAAAGGTGTGCAAACCCCTATAAAGACTTTGAAAATTGCCCACCCTGTAGTCCACGACCACCCCAAAAAGCATACATACATCACAGGAGGAGGCAGTCTTCCACAGAAATTTGAGAGTGTTGCTTCTCTCCTGTCTGCCAGGATACCTGATAATGCCTTGCTGATTGCATTTTTTGGGTAGCCTGGCCATTCCTTTGAGATGGCGTTACCAGGAAATTGGAAGAGCCTCTGCTGCACATTACCAAACTATTCACTCACGGACATTTCCCAGCCTTTCACCTGTCAAACGAAATCCTCTGGTGTCAAGAGAAAATAACAGCAACATATCTGCGAAGACATTGCAATGGCAAGGGAAGCTCAGCTCAGGAGTCTCTGGCTCCCCGCTGAGTCCCAGGTCTCCAACAAAGGAATACAAGGCAAAGTGTCAATACCAAATGTAGCGATTCACAGATAAATGTATTTATGCGCTGGCTCAATGGGAAAACTTTAGAAAATCATAATAAATCACTCATTGTATCAATCTCAGTTCCAGTGGCATTTAGGACCCAGGGAAGTGAGGTATAAGGGGAGGGGTGAGTGAGCCCACCATAATCCCCGAGGTGTACAGTCACATCTGCAGGGCCTTCCCAAGGAGTCATGGCCAGTGATATCCTGCCCCAAGAGTGTCAGATAGATAACCATCTCAATCACAATGCCTACCCGCTCCATAGTGGGATGAAGCTGTTATAAGAATTTTAAGGTCATATAGATATTTTAAAAATGTTCAGAACTGTATATATAAACCACATGTCTGAAAACCCGCAGATTAGGTCCTGAACAAATTGACCTCAAATAGTTCTCTGCAAGGTCAAAGTGGGAAACCTCCCCATTTTCTCTTTCCTCACAAATCCTGTCCTCACCAATCCCATCTTAAGGGCACATTCAAGATATGAACAGGGTGTGAGCCTGTGACCTAGATTCAGGAATTAAGTAGTTATAATAACAAAAGAGTGGCCAAAATTCAGATAATGCAATTAGGTAACTTGCCAGACAGGAGATAAACAACACACTCAGATTTCTGTTGTAGTTCACCTGCCCCTTCTCTGATGTACGTATGGTGTTTTGGGGGTGGTCTTGGGATACACCCCTTCTGTGGTGTATGTATGATGTTTTGGGGGTGGTCTTGGGATACACCCCTTCTGTGGTGTATGTATGATGTTTTGGGGGTGGTCTTGGGATACACCCCTTCTGTGGTGTATGTATGATGTTTTGGGGGTGGTCTTGGGATACACCCCTTCTATGGTGTATGTATGATGTTTCTGGGGGTGGTCTTGGACTCCAGGGCAGGCAACTTAAAATGTCTTTATAAGGACCTGCGTGTGGGTGAGCACCCTGTTGCAACAGTTAATAAAGATCAGGCTTACTAGCTGCTTTGCTTCTCAATATTCTCTGGTTGGTCTCTGTTATTTTATCCTACCGATAGAGAACCTACAAAAGGACTCTATATGGGCTCTTGGGTACCCCATAAGGAAAAAGGAGCAGGTTTTTTTTCTTATATCAAAGCCCAGTCAAGACAAAGGGGTGTATTTGACTTGACTCAGGGACTTGGAAACTATAAATACTTTCCTTTGTACTGTGAGTACAAAGTATGTATCTAAGTATGAAAGACTATATTTGAGTGACGGGCATGCCTGGATCTCAGGTTCTACCTGAGACTACACCTTTTCTGTGACAGATCTATGATGTCTTGATGATGCATCCTGAGATGTATTGTGGGAAACTTTGAAATACTGTATGGATGTAACCCATTGATTCTTTCTGCTTCTCCTGTGTTGTCGTTTGGAGTCTTGTTGCAACAAAAAAGATTGGGCCTCCTGGCCACTGGTTTGCTTCAGTTTCTTGACTGTAGTCTTGTTTGACCTTCCAACCTAAGCCTGCGGAACTCACTACTGCAATAGTAAATACTTTAGTTCCTGAATCTCCTTTTTACAAATTTACACCTTATTGCTAGTCTGCTCAGCTTAGCAGAAACTTGCCAGGCTGAATCTGCAGGGAGGATTTGCAAGTGAAAAGACAATTGGAAATTTTCTCCCATCCTCCTGCTGCAGAGAAATATTTGAGGGCCTTTGGGGAGAGTCAAAATGGTTTCAGGATTGCTCTCCTGTACTATTTTAGACATGTGGTTTATGTATGTGTGTTTGCTCAGAATTCCTATAACACTCTGCTTATGAATCAGTTACTTTGAGGTGCATTTTTAACCAACTCTTCACCCCTTGCTTACATACAATGGATTGAAACCAGTCCCTACGCACAGGGTTGCAATGTAAAATACACAGCACACAAGGCAAGATGGATGGGAAGGAAAGAGGAAACATTCCTCCCAAAGGAGCCAATTCTCAGAGAGCCATTCTTATAAGTTAGGGAAACATTTTGGCCATCGGAGGTGCTTGAGGGAAGGGCCCTGCTTCCCATCATTCCTGCTGAGACAGCCTGATAGAATGGCTGTTTCTGGGTGGCATTTGAAGACCTGGTTGTTATAAGAACCTTATGGTCTTATATACTGTATAATAGATGTCCATAAATGTACCAAGCAAACACATATATAAATATATGAACCACATGTCTGAAATGCACACAAAAAACTCCTAAAGCCTTTTTGACTCTTTCAGTCACCTCAAATATTTCTCTACAAGGTAGAAGGAAATGCAGAAGCCTCCCTATTGTCTCATTTGTTCACAAATCCTGTCTTAAGGGTGTGTTTGTGTATGAATAGGAGCCTGTGACCTGGATTCAGGATTAAGTAGTTATCATTACAAAAAGAATAGTCAGGCTCTCCAGGTAAACCCATCAACAGGTTTCCTGCCCACCCCTTCTCTGATGTATGGATGATGTATTGGAGGGTGGTCTTAGGCTACACCCCTTCTGTGATGTATGTATGATGTACTGGGGGGTGGGAATTTCAAAGGTCTATACAGTGGTACCTCGGGTTACAGATGCTTCAGGTTACAGACACTTCAGGTTACAGACTCTGCTAACCCAGAAATATTACCTCGGGTTAAGAACTTTGGTTCAGGGTGAGAACCAAAATCGCACGGCAGCAGTGGCAGGCCCCATTAGCTAAAGTGGTACCTCAGGTTAAGAACGGTTTCAGGTTAAGAATGGACCTCCAGAATGAATTACCGTATTTTTCGCTCTATAAGACGCACTTTTCCCTTCTAAAATGTAAGGGGAAATGTGTGTGCTTCTTATGGAGTGAATGCAGGCTGTGTAGCTATCCCAGAAGCCAGAACAGCGAGAGGGATCGCTGCGCAGCGCTCCCTCCCGCTGTTCTAGCTTCTGGCTTAGCCGCGCTCTGTCCCTTCCCCCACCTCCCGCAAAAGCCAGCAAGAGCCGTGCTCCCTTTAAAGAGCCGCGCGGAGCGTGTGTGTGGCTCTTGGGGGCTTTTCCCCGAGGAGGGAGAAGGGCAACCCGTCAGTGACGTTCTTAACCCAAGGTACAACTGTATAGGAGTTTGCACACTATTGATCTCAGTCCTCTTCCTCTCTCCTGCATGTGGGGGGAACACCCTGTTGCAACAGTTTAATAAAGATCAGGCTTACTAGCTGCTTTGCTTCTCAATATTCTCTCGTTTGCCTCTGTTATTTTCTCCTACCGATAGAGAACCTAAAAGAGGACTCTATATGGGCTCTTGGGTACCCCATAATGGAAAAGCAGCAGTATATCATGGTCCAGTAGGGGTTTGCGCTAAATGGGCAGATGAAGGCACTGGCTTATTTATTCCTTAGGTATGTACTTGCAAAACATACACACCCACCAGTGTTCAAGATTCAGGTAGGTAGCCATGCTCGTGTGATGCAGTTGAAAAAAATGAAAAAAATTGTCCAGTAGCATGCACTTTAGAGACCTGCTAAGTTTGTTCTAGGTGTAAGCTTTCATGTGCATGGACACTTCAGATATCTGAGGAACTGTGCATTTACACGAAAGCTTATACCCAGGACAAACTTAGTTGGTCTCTAAGGTGCTACTCCACCAATGTTCAAATTATGTTTTATTGTGTGGTGCTTCATTTTATGGTGGATTGTATGTGAAAGTTTGAAAAACAAAACACCGTTATGCATGTCCAGCCAAACATCCCCACTCTCAACAAATAATCCTTGCAGCTGCAACAAAGATTAAACTGCCAAGTGGGCAGATGGGGGAATGATGAGTGCAGATTTGAGGCTGTTTGGGCTAATGGGACTAGTTTCTTCTGGCTACTGGCTGTGTAGCCAGGCACACCAAAAAAAACCCCTCATCTCTTCTATTTCTCTACTCCTCTTGAGACTGGAAACATGAGAGAGGTTAGTGGTTACTGCCTCTTGCCATTTTTAAAACCCAGGTAGGTGAGAGAGCATCTAGGTGCATTCTCCCTTCCTTGGCCTAGCAAAGTGGGGTTTCCAGGGCCATCTCAGGCTCTAGGCCAGGGGTGTCCAACTCCCAAAAGACAGTGATCTACTCACAGTGTTATAAACTGGCAGTGATCTATCCCCCTTTTTGGGGGTTCAGGTCCAAGTTGAGCTTTTTTTTTTAGGAAGGAGGAAAGCCCTGTTTTAAATGTTGAGCTTTTTTTAGGGAAGCCAGAGTTGTTGAGCTTCTTTGGGGGGAGCCAGTGATCTACCACAGACGTCCACTGATCACGATCTACCTGTTGGACGTGCCTGCTCTAGACGATTGAGGAAAATATCCTGATTACTGAAATGAGGCAGCGAGGGCATCACTGCACTTTCCTCATGTTTGTTATGTCAGAACCATAGCAAGTTCTGTGGATCAGCTGCATAGCATCTGCCTTGCGTGCTAAAAGCCCCAGCACCTCCAGGTAGGGCTGAGAGAGACCCATTGCCTGAAACCCTGCTTAGCTGCTGCCTGCCAGGGTAGACAGTACTGAGCTAGATGGACCAAGGCCTGACTCAGTATAAGGCAGACACCTATGTTCCAGAATCACTAATACAAATGTAGGTTATTGCTGGATGTTAGTGAATCTGAAGAAGAAGAAGAAGAAGAAGAGTTTGGATTTGATATCCCGCCTTTCACTCCCTTTAAGGAGTCTCAAAGCGGCTAACATTCTCCTTTCCTTTCCTCCCCCACAACAAACACTCTGTGAGGTAAGTGGGGCTGAGAGACTTCAAAGAAGTGTGACTGGCCCAAGGTCACCCAGCAGCTGCATGTGGAGGAGCGGAGACGCGAACCCGGTTCCCCAGATTACGAGACTACCGCTCTTAACCACTACACCACACTGGCTCTCCAGTGTGAATCTGTGAATCTGATGGTAGTGATGAGCCAGATACTGCACAGAACTTCTGCAGAATCTTCCACGGATGACACAAGCGCTTCCCCACCCTGTCGTTTTCCTCAGAGATTCCTCAGAGGCTTGCCTTGTCCGGGATTCTGCCAAATCTGGAGAGGATGCTGTGCTCAGGTGGGGCCTCCTCCTAAGCCCCATAGCGACATTTTGCCTTGGAACATGGCAGATAAATGCAAACGCTGAATCTGAGGGTTGCTTTGTGAAGCCTCTACCCCCACCTCATTGCTTAAAGTTTTATCTTAGATGTAAATTATATAACATTTAAAATAACTTGTCACTTCCTATACTTCCAGTCAGTCATTTCCTACAATATTAAGAATAAGTCCTCTTCAAGACATTGTGTGAATTGTAGGTGGGAACAAACTTTGCTGACTATTAATGAATTCTATAAATGAATGACATAACAAAAGAAATATTTTTTTTGCAGTGCATCTCATGAGTTTGGTATGGTGATTTAGTTTTTCAGATAGGACTACCTGCTGTACTCTTATCTAGCCATTTATTATGTGACAGCCAATTAATGTTCTTCCAGTGGGTCGCTAGTATTGATCTGGCTGCTCTACAATTCTACGTAGAAGGACATAAACTCCACAATTTTATGATTCTCAAAAAAAAAAGTTCTCCCCCTTTCCTCCTCCTCTCTCTTCCCACTTCCTCTTTTCCCTCAATCCCAAATTGCCAATAACAGTAATGTCTCACTCCAGATATAACTGATTTGTTTGAATGGTTTTATGACTTGAAAACAAGAGACTCAATATATTGTATTGGTATCAAAGAAAATAGTTTATTAAAAATATATTAAACAACAAAAAAAATACATTATCTTACAGGGAAAAGGGAACCAACCAGAAAGCTGATCATACAGGAAAAGGCTGTACATGGTGCAGCCACAATAAGAGTTCTTGCTTATACAGCTGGGGCTACTCTGTTGTCTTCTGTCGCTTGGGATCTGTGGGGCTATGGCTCTCAGTGGGGCTCCTTCTGACTCCTTCCTCTGCCCTCTTGGCCAGCCGCGGATCTCTTGGCCTATTCTGAGATGTAGCCTGTGGGTTTGAGGAATTGGAGTGCCCAGATGCTGTCATCAGAGGTGCCCCATTATTCCTTGGAGCAGGAGCACCAGAAGATGATGGCTGGGGATGTTGTACAGGAACTTCATTCATCAGGGCCGCCATGGTCACCTGCCCAAATCTGGGTACCACCAGACTCGGCTGGGCTTGTGCAGGAGATTCTCTACTGCTCCCTGGAGCAGGAGCAGGAGCAGGAGCACCAGAAGATGATGGCTGGGGATGTTGTGCAGGAGCTTCACCCGATGTGGCCACCGTGGTCACCTGCCCAATTGTGGCTCTCGCCAGTCTCTGCTGGACTGACATGGGCTTCAGGATCATCTTAGCACCAGCTGCATAGCAAGGAATACTGTTGTACATGGCTTTGGAGGTGGTCTTGATGATGGAGCCTCTTTTCTGAGCATCCTGAATCAATGCGTTCCAATCTTTATTTTCCTACAAAAGGAAATTTTCTTTTTTACAAAACAAATTCTTATGATTTGGGGGTAGTGGTGGTCTATAAGCTTGGGAAAATTAATCTGATGCCTCAAACTAGAAACTGTTGTAACTTGATCCCAGTTCTCTTTCCTTCTCAGGCAGGGAGGGGAACCTGACAGTGGTGGAATTAATCTGCCCCCTAGTGTTCCCAGCTGGCCTGCCAACCTTCAACTTCTTCTCAACCCCACTGCCTGCTGCTTAGGAGACCATTCTAGCTTCTTGGCTGCGCTGCAGGAAAGTGGGAGTCTGACTGTGTCGGTCTTGGGCTTCCCTTGCTTTTGGAGTGCACCTCTCAGCAGCTTTCAGCTTGGGGGAAATGGGGGCCTTGGCCTGGAAAGTGTTCTTCACCCTTCCTCTAAGGCTGGCTGAATTAATCTAAAACACTAGAGACCACTAATAATGGGTGTCAGGAGAAAGGAGATCCCTCCAATATGCCCGTACTCGGGCTATAATGATCCTTCCCTCCTCACTGCAGTTACAAAACAAGCAGCAGCAGCAGGGAAACGAGTGTTTAACAGGAATCCATTCACAACTCTGAGCTTTACAGGAGCAAACCATCATTGCCAGGCTTTCCAATGGACAAACCTGGATTGGACGCCCTCTGGTGGCAAAGTCGTTATGGTACAAGGCTGGGGAAAAGGACCATATGAAGACTGCGCCCAATATGGGAGTAATTGTGACCTCATGCAGAAAAGTGCCAGGATGGAAAGAGGGGAGTCCCCCATGCCAGCTGCTTTATCCCTCGACTGGGCGCCTCCCTGGGAGAAAACTGGCAGGACAGGAGTCTGATGGGACAGAGGCGACCAGCATGGCAGAGGATGGCATCCCTTTCTTTGCTTGGAACCAACGCTCCCCTGCACACAGCTGGCATTCTAGCATAGAGGAAGGAGTGGGGAACTTTAGTGGCCCACAGAAGTTGCTGAACTCCATCTCTCACCACCCCTCATCAATGGCCAGGCCAGTGGGGCTGCTGGGCATCGCACATCTGCAGGGCTGCAGGATCCCCGGCCCTTACAGCATCTCACAAACACCTCCCAGAAATGCCATGCTTGGCCTTGCATGAAAAACCACAGCATTCAATGGTCAGGAGTTATGGGAGTTGTAGTCCAGCAGCCCACAGCTTCCTTAGCTCTGGAATACCATACTGCCAGTCTAAGATCAACTGGTGAAAGAGCTAGAGTAACGTGAGTTTTACAATCTATGAAACCCAAGTTTCAGGTTCCTCTGGGCGCCCACAAGCAGGGACAAAATTGAGATGGCACTGACCCCCCCAACAGGGCCTTCTCAGTGGTAGCTCCCTCTTTGTGGTGGCCCCCTCCCTGGGGAGCTGCGCCTGTCTCCCTCATTGTTGCCTTTCAGGAGGAGTTTGAAAACCTGTTTGTTTACACAGGTGCCTTTGGTGGCTGAAGGACACTGGATACGGGATGAGAGAATGCCTTTTCCAAAGAGGTTTAGAACTGTAGCTCTTCTTAGAAGGCTCTTTAAACCATTGTTTAGTGTCTGATATGTTTACCGCCCTGGGCTCTTGAGGGCTGGACCTAAATTCAATAAATGAATGAATAAATGTGGCCCAACATTTTCCCCAACCCCGCAGATTCAAAAGATTGAATTGTCTACAACACCTCTGGCCAGCCTGGATCCCTCCCGAAGTTTTGAACTGCAGTTCTCACCTGCCACAGCCAGAGCAGCAAATCTGTGCCCCCTTTTCAAGGGCAGGTGGAGGGACCACCTGTACACAGCGTACAGGGCCTGTTGGCACCCTGCTCCTCCAAACCACCCTATGAAGTGGGCTTGATTTATGGCTTTGGGAGGCGATGGGGGGGCCTTGGGCCAAGCCCCCCACACTGCCAGGGCACCCCCACTGGCCCTCCAAGTCCCGCTTTTCTCTACAAGGAGGGCTGACCTATATATCCAGAAAGAGACTTTACGCCTTCTTCCACGTACCATGAGCGTCTTCAGGTGTCCCAGGATGAAGAGGCTGTACTTGGCTCGGGTGAGGGTGACATTCAGACGCTGCAGACTCTTCAGGAACCTGGAGAGGGCAAAACAAGCCACAGGTGAAGCTGGCTCAGGATGGGCAGTGCCCCCCCCCCGTCCTCCTAGCTGACCACAGTGGGGTTCACTAAATCCCAGTTGAAGTTTCAAGGGCATTAGAAATGCATTTGTAAGTGCACTACTAAAAGGTTGCAGGCATTCCTACCAAGGTTTCCATGTCTATGTACAATTTCAGTGGGCCTCCTTTGAGTAGAGACAACCCCCTGCTGCCATGTTTCTGCTTTACATTTTTTATTGGAGGCCCTGATTTTGATCAATTTCGTTAGTGGTGAATATTTATTAGTGATGTTCATTTATACATGGTTTTTTCCCTTGTTTTGCAATATTTTAGCTTCTCTCTGCCTCCCCCATAGGTTCTTTATGAAATACCTTTTAAGATTATAATTTAAAATACTCAAAATGGTTGTTTATCGATAGCTTTAATTATCATTTAATTCAATTGTTCCTTGGGTGCCTCCTTTATTGGACATCATTTGAGAGCAAAGTGAGAAGCTTGGGGCATAAATCTTAGACGTCAGTCCATGATCTGCTTGTGCAATTTCAGCTACACTCCCCCCTAACTCCCCCCCACCATGTGGCTTCCAAGCACAGAGTGCCCTTCCACCCCCCCCCCCCCAGGTGGAAAGGAAGTGGGCTGGTGGTGGGAACCAGCTTTAGACAGCCACACACACACATCCCTGCAGCACAAACCATTGGCGGATTAATATTATTTGTTGTGATTCATGTGAAAACTCTCTCGTTAATATTTCAAAACTGTGCCTGAATATTTTATTCATTCCAAAGGTGACTTGCAAAACAGAAAGGCACCATTAGCGCAGCTGTGACCTTTTTCTCCTTCTCAAAAAAACAGGAAAAACCCAAACCTGTAAAGAAAACCAAAAGAAGTGCAGCCCTGTTTGCCTGATTCCACCACATCAGCCGTCCGTGGGGCCAACAATTCTGCCGGGTCACATCTGAGAGCACCAAACCCCTTGCCTGCCAGGGAGGAGAGGGGTTTGGGGCTCCATTTCTCTTCTCCCCCAGTGAGACACAGCGGAAGCTCCCTCAGAGAAGCCATTTTGCCAGCGTCAGGAATGGGAAGTTCATTGCAGTAAGAGAGCTGCAGTGACGAAGCTCACATGGCCTAGGCCTGCCCTCACCCCCTGCAAAGACTATTGTGGGACCACAAACCTCTCCTCTCCTGAATTCCCTTATGGGCATCGCAGGAATGGCTGCAAGAATGCGGCCAGAGACCAAAAGGGGGCTCTAACAGACAACTGTGACTTGTGGACATTGGCCCACACACTTGACCACCCCAAGGATTGCACCCGAGCCCTAGAATTGCCAGCAGAGGCACCCCAGGTGACACATCACAAAACGGCAGCAGAGCCTTACCCTATTGACCCTTGCGTGCTTTGCGCTCTGACACAGCTGACAATGATGCAGTCCTTCTCACGGCCCTGGAACCCATCCACAGTGTCGACTTCTGCAACGCTGAAAAAGGAAGGAATGTACAGAGCCATTCAACACATTTCTTTTTACTAGTACTGCCTCCCGAAAGCAGAGGTGAAACTAAGAAGGAAACAAGCCACACTCTTATGACATTAGAAGAAAACTTTGCACTTATTGTCTGTGTGTGTGGAAAAAGAGGGAGGGCGGAGGGAAGATTACCAGAGTCACTGAATGGGTTGCGGCACATCACTTGTTCCACTACTAAAATGAGAACATATCCTATATTTCACACACAGCTGCTGCATAAAGAAATGAGGTTTTTTGGGAGGGGAAAATATTTTTGTTTACATACGCTTTCTAGGGTTGCTGTATTTCAAAAAGATCCGGGACAAAAGGCCACCTTCCAGAAATCCCCCCAGATGTCAATTGCATCTTTGAAATCCTGGTAACGTCTGGTAAAATCCAGACGTATGGCAGCCCTAGCTTTACTATCATCTAAGTAGAGAGATCCCTGCCCCAGGGAGCCTACAATGTACATTTTAACAACAGGGAAACAGAGGGAGGGAAGTTTTTATTTTATGAAAGAAGTGCAGGCAACTCCAGCAAGGGATGGCTGCCCAAGTGTTCCTCAGCAGCAGGGAAGGTCTCAAATGAAAGGCCTCACCAGCGACATCACTTTTGAAGGAAGATAGGGAGGGTTATGGCACACTGCAAGTGTTCTTAGAGAGGGAGTTCCAGACACAAAGGGTCAGCAAGGAAGTATCAGGGGAGTTGTTCAAAGGAACAGGAGGCCTTCCGGCCACTGAGGGTGGTAGAGATGAAGGAGCGAAGGTCACTAGTCAGGTGTTCCAGAGAGCAGGAGAGATGGTGAGTGGAAGACAGGCTTGTCTGTGGCTGCAAGGAGTGCGCAATCTCCACATACAGAGGCAGTCCACCTCTGAAGACAAGGTGCCCAGCTTGTGGGTTTCCTAGAAGCATCTGGAGGCAGTGAGGTGTAGTGGCTGGAGTGTTGGACTAGGAGATGGGAGACCAGGCTTCAAATCCCTGCTCAGCCACGAAAGTGGGCGGCCATGGGCCAGTCACTGCCTCTCAGCCCAGCCTACCTCACAGGGCGGTTGTGGGAATTAAATGAGGAGAGGGACAACCATTTACGACATCTTGAGCTCCTTGGAGGAAAAGGTGGGATATAAACACAATGAATAAATAAACTGGACCCTTGGCTTCATCCAGCAGGGAGATTATGGACAGACTACTGCACCTTTGTACACCACAGGGATGGGGAAACCCTGGCCCTCCAGGTGGTGCTGGACAGTATCCACCCCCCCCTAAACATGCCATCCTGACTGGAGCTGTTGCGAGTCCAGCAGCATTGAGAGGGACACAGCAGGTTTCCCAGCTCTGATCTGAGAAGCATCCTCCCTTTCCCCTGAGGGAATGCCTTTTCTCCATAGAGGAATTCTTCCATCTCCTGCTTGAGGGACTCAGATTCCCATAATTCCCTGACCACTCAAGGCTTGCAAAGCTTTTACCCCTTTTCTTCTCTTCCAAATTCTTTCTCCAACTCGAGCAGGATCCTTCTTTTCTGAGCACTGTATGGGGTGATGATCCCAATGTTACGATAGTTGATGCTTTTCTTCGTTTTTGTGATTAACGCAATTAATTCTACGACCAGTTTCACTTCCTGGAGATTGACGAAGGAACTGAACAAGAAAGTAGTAAAAAGAAGGGGGGGAGAGAAGAAAAGGATGAGCGGAAGGGCCTTGTAGATGGATGAGTGCCTCAGGTTAAAAGTCAGCACAGGCTGTTCGTTTCTCTTGAAGGCGGGTTTGGGGGACATACCCTGCCCCCACATGGTTCTGGCTAGGTGACCTAAAAGTTGACTTCAAACTTATTGGTTCTCCCCAACTCTGAAAAAAAGGTAGCTCTCAAAACTCTTTGCCAGCAGTGAAGGAGGACATGGCTGCCCAAACTGCCACCTGCTCTTGCTGTAGCGGGCAGTGGGAAAGATCAGATTAAGACTGCTGCAGGCTTTCCAGCGGGGCATCTGTTTGGCCCCTTTGAGGACAGAATGCTGAACTAAGGGGTCCTTGAGCCAGGCTCAGCAAAGGGCAACCTAAACGATGAGGGGGATGCAACAACTCTCCCTATGAGGAAAGGTTGCAGCCTTTGGGGCTTCTTACTTTAGAGAAATGGCAATGCAGTAGAAGTTTATAAAATTAGGCAATTTTTTTTGAAGGTTTTTAGTCTTCTTTGTTTTTTAATCTGTTAAGTTGGTTTGAGACTTGTTTGTGTAAAAAGCAGCTAACAAATATAATAAATTAAAACAAATCAATAATGTTTAATTTGTATTGGTTTTTGCTTGAATTTGTTTGTTTAGTATTTTGCTTTTTTATTTCACTGCTGCTAGCTACCATGAAAAAAGCAGACTACACATTTAACAAGCAAATAAATGAGTATCTTACTCGCTCTCCCGTATCTCATGGGCATCGAAAACATCAAAGAGGAGGTACGGTAGGAAGGGCCAATCCTTAGAGAATCGGTTCTCTTCTGTCCTCCTGTAACGCCATGAAAATAGTCACCATGTAATAGCTTTTAAAAACAGTGTTGAAAGTCAATTGGCTAAATTCTTTACTCCTGGAGGAGACACTGTCCATTCACACGATATTCCCCACCTGGAGAAAACTAGCATGTCAGCAGAGCTGTAGCCAGGTGATCTTGTGCCCCTGGCAGAACTAGTCACAGACAAATTAGCTCTTCTTTCTGCCTCTCCTCCAACCGCCCCCCCCCATTCAATTCACCTTCTATTTAAAACCATTTCTTATGAGGCAATAATTTATATTTATATTTATGGGCATATTTTAAAGCCGATTTTGCGTCCCTCCCCCATCGCCTACGCCCCTGGCGGGGGCCCACCTTAACACCCCCTAGCTACGGCCCTGCATGTCAGGGAGGCAGGGAAACATTCCAAAAGTATGACAAGCACAGGCAGAGATTAGCCATGGAAGGGTGAAAAAATACAAAGGCTTATACAGATTTTCCCTGGTGAAGGTTCAGAAAGTCTATGGGACTCTGAGAAGTTCTTTCAGCAGTTAGGGTTTGAGAACTTAGCATCCTGGTTCTTCCCCAAGACTCTCATTCCCTGTTTCTACAGTATCCTGTCTCCCTGCCCTTTGAAAAGCATCACCCCCTTTGCCACATAGTCTGGATTGCTTGAAAACAAAAGTTTAAGCAACTGTGCCTCATATAATTGTCTTTGGGGTACACTTAATCCTAAATGTGGTGTCACAGATTCCAACGAATCACCTAGTCTGCAGAGACAACAGGGCATGAAAGCTGTTTTCAGTGCTGTTGGCATGCTGAGATTCTGCAGAACATGATACTGGATGTGAAATCCAACTTTCTGATAATTTTAACTTCTACTCAGTAAAAATAAGTTGTTTCGAGCCTTAATGCCTGAAAGCACAAAGGCAATGCCTGCCAAAGCCCCCAGGAGCAAGAATGAAGTCAGAACAAGGTTTCTGGATTGCTTTTGACTTTCCCAGGAGCAACAGAAAACCCAGCTAAGAAATTGTGCAAAGTAAGATAAATTACAAAAACAATGAGCGAGTCATATGCACAGTTCATGCATGTCACTTAAACCAACATTTCCTGACACAGAATTTGAAGTGTAAGGGCACAGAATTTTATTTTATTTTATTTATTTATTTTTAAAAAAACTCAGCAGCAGCTTGGCATAAATATAGCTACTTGCCACTATACAAATCCAGTCAAGTATCAAAGAGCACATAATTCAAGAGTAACATTTCAGAAATGGTTAGAAAGAAAGATTATTATTGTTTAAGTATCAAATCAGGTTGCCAGAAGGAGTCAGGATGGATGCCTATGATCATGTGCAGAATTTTCACTCACCTGAGTACTCACCTATAGTGCCTGAGCAAGTGTATTCCCCCCCCCCTCTAAAACACACACAAACACACACACACCCACACACACACACACCCCAGATATGATGTCCAGGTGTTGCCAGACTACAAGTCCCCCCATCCCTGACCACTGGGCCTCCTGGCTGGGGCTGCTGGACTCCAGCAACATCTGGAGAGCATAGCCGACCCACCACTGGACTTGGGGGTTCTGAAAAATCCAGGATAAAGTAGAACCTTTGTCCACATTCAGGTTCATTCATCCACATTCATTCGTCTACTTCTTCTCCTTCAGTGTCTGTTGACTTGAGGTGAGATAATCAATAACAAAAAGATGACTACGCACATGTCAGTTTTCAAGGCACGGTTGTAGACGTAGTTAGAAGGGAAGAGGCAGATCTCAGGGTGCATCCTGTACTGAGTGGTCAAGCGCAGGACTGGAAGCCTGTCAATGACTTTATTCTGGAGCTGCCCATCCAGCTGTCTGCACAGCCGCTCCATCAGAGACTGCCCGTAGCCGTATTCCTCAGCTGTCTGCCAATGTGGGAAAGAAGCAAGAGAGAGGAGGAGGAATGAGACTTTCAGTGGGTGGGTCAGGTGCAGACAGCAACTAAAGAACAACAGGTTGCCATGTGAAATTGCTCAGGGTATACAGCTAACTCCACACCCTCTGGGTTTTTTTGTCTTTTCCCTCTCCAAGAGTAAGCCAATATTTCATGGGCACACTCAGTTCTCACTGGGATGTTTTTGGAAGAAACAACATTAGGTCCCCCCCCCCAACCATATTTTTGTACTTCTGCAAACTGAGAGGCCAAACCAAGTCTACTGATAGCTCCGTCTTGTGCATGGCTGTTGCATTTTTTGCATGGCTGCTGCAAGCTGCATTTTTTTGTGCATAGCTACCACATTTTGGCTACATAAACATGAGGGCTTGGAGATCAGTATTAGTTTACAGTTTAACATTTACAGTGATTTAGAGGGCTCAAAGTGTCCCATGTACATTACCTTGTGATAACCCTCACCACCAGCCTATAAAGGGAAATCAGTAATATTATGCCCATTTCGCAAATTGGGAGGGGAGGGAATGAGGCAGGGGTGGGTTCACGGCAGGGAAGAGATGTTTGAAGTAGAGATTATGAATGAATGAGCCCTCTTGAGCTACATAAAAGGCTTGGGAAATTAACAATCCCATGAAATAACCCTACTTTTTATATACTGGAATGTGGGGAAGATGGCAGGAGAAAAAGAGTGCAGGAACATCTCCCCTCTTCTGACGTTCTCCCCAGTGCATCAGAACTAAGAGAATTAGTGGTGCTTGAGCAGCAAAAGTCTCTCAAAGGCTACTGCTATGGGAATATTTCTTGATATACATTTTAAAAATGCATTTTTAAAATATTGGCCCTACCCACTTTTGCCTCTGCCTCACCTGCCACTGGAATGTATCCCAGCGTGCTTGGGTAGATAAATCTTTCACCAAAAGCTCTGTTGTCTACCAAAATGGGAGCCACATGGGCTGATTTCAGAAAAGCCTGCAAAACTGTGTGATTCATTTGATCAGGCAAAGTAATTCAGTCATCGTCACTGGAAACAGCTCATATGCCATCAAGGAGCTGATAGGTGGTCTACTTTATTCATGCCAATAACAGGGTCATGAGATAAACAGAATGCCAGCTCTCGGCTGCACAACTTCATCTTTCCTGGGATAGAGAAAACACCTCAATTTGTGCCGTACTCACCATAGATTTAACTGTGGGAGGAAGCTGCTTTGGGTCTCCAACCAGGACCAGTTTTTTGCAGCCATGAGTGAGCGGGATGAGACTTTCCATCTCACAAGACTGTGCAGCCTTTTAAGAAGAAAAACACACCAGTGTGAAGGGGGTGACAGGAAGAGAGGTATATTCCAGGCAATGACAGAAAAGCCATAGGTATGGATCCTAAGATCTTGCTGCAGGAGCCATCTTGCATCAAATCCTGCTCCCCCTTCCCACCCCCAGCCCCACATCTGCAGCTCATCCACCTGCGACCCCCAGGAGCCAGTTTTCAGGAGGAGAGGGTCTTCAGATAGAAGGGAGGTTCCTGAGGATCTTGCATTAAAAATAATAATCATCCCAAATTCCTAGCCTTCCAACATTTATTTGTCTGCCTCCCATTTAAATGTATTTCTGCTTTCCCTGTATGGTTATTTTGATCTAGTTCAGCTTTCCCTCCCAACCCAGCAAGTGCCCATCAAAGGTTTCGGAACTGCAACTCCTGCCAGCCCCAAATGGGAGCCCTTTCACATAATGCTCAACTGCACAGCTAAATGCTAACATACAAACAAGACTATTTTGTTCTTGGATTACAGCAACTGAATTTTAAAGCGTTGAGGGTTTTTTAAAAAAAATAAATGGTGGTGATGGCTTCTTCAACCTGAGATTGGTGGATAGCCAGTTTGGGGGGAGATTTATCTTGGCATCAAAGTCAAAATGCCCACCCTTCAAAATGTGCAAAGCACTCAAGCCAAGAGGAAAACTCATTTTCAAATCTCAGCACACAGAGAAAATTAACACTCTGCATGTTGTTCTTGCCAGGAGCTGGGGACAGTGTCAGATTTTGCTAAATGGAGTGACAGAGGAGAGTCTGCTCATGGCCCAAGATTGACTGTCTTCAACCAAGCTGTAAGACAGGCAGGTGGCTTGATTGACAGCTTACGTCTATTAATATAATTCTTTAACCTTGCGAAGATATTAATCGGGGTTCTGGGACCAAAAACAAGCTTCGCAACTTGCAGGTCCCCTGCTCTAGGCATCTTTGAGAAAGACTTCGCTGGCAGAAGGTTCAAAGGGGGGGTGCTGCTCTCGGGGATGGAGGAACCACTGGTCTGAGCTGCAAAAGGAAAAACTCCTTACTGCCAGAAGGAAGGCTGTGAAATGTGGTGATCAGGCCCAGGGTCAGAGAAAGAAGAAACAAGTGGCAGTCCTTATAGGCAAAGTATATTTACTGTTGTTGTTACGCTGTAGAGATAAGGTGGTAAGAGAGGCCTGTTTTAAGGCCTCTTGTGGGTAGACAACAAGATGCCCTCCAGAAGGCACATGATTTGCAGAAGGTCCCAGGTTCAATCCTCAGTGGCATCTCCAGGTAGGGCTGGGAGAGACTCTTGCCTGAAACCCTGGAGAGCTGCAGCCAGTCAGGATAGGCAAGACGGGTCAATGGTCTCATTCAATATAAGGCAGCATCCTTCGTTTGCTAACAGGGATACCCAACCTTTTGGAGCTCAGGGGCCTATCTGGAAATCTAAGAAACTTATGGGCTCCACAAAATACCCATTTCATGGAAGAAAAACTGGCAAGGCTCTGACTCACCAGTACCTCCAACAAAAAACCCCAGGCAAGCCACTCATACACATCTCAAAATAGGAAGAAGAAAAAACAGACTATATCTTCAGAATCAATCAATCAATCAATCAATCAATCAATCAATCACATTGAACAAAAAAAGCTGCCTTGAGGGCTTTTAGTGTCAGAAGGTAGTGTCAATGGTGGAAATAAACAATCAAATAAATAGAAAGCCAGCCAAAGTGAACAGGGTTGTTTCTGCGATGCCTAAAAGGTACCAATGACATCCTCCCCTCTGAATACCCCCTTGCTGCCATAGTGCCCACTAACCTCATCCACAATGACACAGCTCAGAGGGTCACAGCCCTGCCGCCGGAATGCTGATGCCAGCATGCTATTCCCACTGGTGCTCAGTGTGCAGCAGATGATGTGCGACTTCAGGATGATGTTCGCTTTCAAATCGCCTTGCGATCGTCCACTATCCTGGAAAATAAGAGCCAGGAATTTCATTTTGAAGAAGACCTAGTTTTCAGACAGAGCCCAGTTTTCTTTCAGCTGCCTGATTTGTTTTTACAATAAGTCCATGCTCGGTGTGTGGTTAAAGATGAATTCAGCTCCTTTTAGAGGAAGAAGTGGCTTAGATGCTAAAATGAAGGGCCATAGCTCTGTGGAGGGGTACCCATTTTGAATGCAGAAGGTGGCAGCTTCATTAGCCAGTATCTTCAGTTAGGGCTTTGGATATCCCCTGCCTGAAATCCTGAACAGCCACTGCCAGTCAGTGCAGACAGTATTGACCTAGACAGACCAATGGTCTCAGTATAACACAGCTTCCCTGTGCTCCTATGACTCATGATGAACACAGCCAATACCTGCTTAGAGTTAAATGAAGGCATATGTGTTCACCAGTGTGGCACTCAGGAGTACAACAGTGCCACTTCTCCCGATGCCCACCAAGCCCCTGAGCCCCACCTTCTGTGCCACAAGGTGGTGAGGAGAGCTAACCCCTGCCTTGGAAAGTGCAAAAGGTTGTATCCAACACAATTAATAACATATTGAGCCCATTAAAATTTAGTTGCATACAACTTGTAGAGCTGAAAGAGGAAGTGGGAGGGAGCGCTACACTTCTAACTTCTTTTTGTTTGATGTGCTTTTCAAGGCTCAAGGCACCTTAATAGCTGAACAGCTGAACAGAAAGCAAGACACTGGACTCGATGATCTCTGAGCCCCCACAAATGCTTATAAGTCTGTGACTGGACTGAGTTTATGGCACATGACTGATGTGCAACAGAGCAGCAGCACCATCAGTGATCTGCGGTAATGAGAGATATATCCTAGCTGGAGCTAACTTGAGATACAAAGACTTTTTTGCATGACGAAATAAAGCAGTTCACTGAGTGAGGTTGTTTTTAAGAGCACCTTAAAGACCAAATGGTTACCTTCTTCAGTTGAACAGTGAGCCTCTTTCTTTCCTCTCCAAGTCTGCAAATCTCCTTGTCTAATAATTGCAGCTAAAAGAAAGGGGGAAAGTTGCACTCTTATTTTTAGCAAGATAAACTTCATTTGCATTAGCCAATGGCCATAGCAACATATATTTTTGAAAAGCATAAACAACCAAGCATGGGGAAGAGCATAGTTCAGCAGCAGAGCATCTGCTTTGGATGCAGAGGGTCCCAGATTCAATCTCCAATGGCATCTCCAGGTAGGGCTAGGCAGGTAACTCTGGCTGAAACCCCAGAGAGCTATTGCCTGTCAGTATTGAGAAAATGAGCTGGATGGATGAAAGATAAGGCAGCTTCCTGAGCTCAGCAGCAGTATCTGCTAAGCATGCAGAAGCTCTCCAGTTCAGTCCTCAATAGCATTTCCAGGGAGGAATATCCATTGTCTGAAACCCTGGAAAGCTGCTGCCTGTCAGTGTAGATCAGGGTAATGAACCTTTTTCAACCTCAGGGCTGCATCCCTTTCTGAGCAAGTTTGCAGGGGTCACATGTCAGTAATGGGTGTTCCCTTTGTACAGCTGACTCAATTCTACACCCCTCTCCCAATCTGCTATCCAGGAAAGCAAAACTCCAAGGACACATTCTAGTGAAGCAAAAAACCTCAAATCACCCTGATGTAAACAATGCTAGAGAGATCAATGGTCTGATTCAGTGAAGAGCAGCTATTAAGTCAGCTTTAATTCAGAACCACGAGGACTGGAACCTTATTTCATTTTAGGGGACAGGCTGCTGTGCAGAGGTAGAGCATCTGCTTTGCACACAGAGGGACCCAGTTCAATCCCCAATGGCATCTCTAGGTAAGTTTGGGAGAGACCCTTGCCAGAAACCCTTGGACAGTGACTGCCAGTTAGAGCAGACAATGCTGAGCTAGATGGACCAACGCTCTAACTCAACAAATCTCACTAAAAACATTTTGTTCTTGCTACCTGAGCCCCCTATTTCTGGAGGCTGCGTCCTTGAACAAGTGAAACACGACACCACCATGTTTTGGCCCCTCCCTCATGCCTTGACACGTTTAACTGCAAAGCAGGTCTAAACAAGTTTCGGAATGCCAGCCTACTCAACAGCCTGATTTGGACGTGCTAATCCTAGTCCAATTACTCATGCTAACAAACAAGTACCTGGGCAGCGCTTTGGGTTTTTGCTATAGCACGCTGGCGACAAATAATGTCCAGCTGTCGATCCAGGTCTTCTTTTCGTTTGCAGATATCTTGATGTCTGCCAAGGGCTGCTTTGCCTAAGGAATTCAACCAAGTGCTTTTAGTTTAGTCATTTATATTCCACTTTTGAAACAGAATGTTGGTCACTTACCAAGATGCTTTCTCTCACACACTGAAATTCAATGCTTGCTTTACTGGCCGAGGGAGCCGGCATACAGCTTCCGGGTCATGTGGCCCGCATGACTAAGCTGCTTCTGGCGAACCAGAGCAGCGCATGGAAATGCCGTTTACCTTCCTGCCAGAGCGGTACCTATTTATCTACTTGCACTTTGATGTGCTTTCGAAAACAAGTAGTTCCTAACAAACCATTTACAAGAAACACATTGTGTTTGCTAAGCAGAACCTGCACGTATAAATTTATTTAATTAAACAATCTCCGGCTACAGACCTGGATAGGATGGGAGGGATAGGATGATGTTACAGGATTTCATCCCCTCAGCTAATCCCTGCTCTGGGCTTATGATCTGGGAAGACTATTTCAGATAGAACAGAGGCCAACTTTTGGACCTCACTATTAAAACAACTAATCAAGAGACAATTGACCATGGAGAAAAACCAACTGATAGATGAGGAAGACAAATTTTACATGTATGATGCTCTAAGAGAAAAATACCATCTGTCAGAGGTGGCCCAATGGCAATACTTGCAGCAACAACATCTTTGGTCCAGCAGCCTTCACAACATATGACACACCAGAGATTTTGGAGCAATTGGATAATTCATTCGAAACTAAAAAGGCAGGATTACTTTTTATAGTTATTTACTATCAACAAATAAGTTTGATAAAGTTTAATTTCTTAAACTCTAAGAAATTATTGGAATAAAGATTTGGAATGCTTACTGTTTCCTAGACAGAAGGAAAATATCATAGCTTCAGTATCAGATGCATCAATGGATCTTATACAAACATAAGGGAGTCCAGTAGATTCTAAGTATTATTTTCTACTGGACTCCCTTATGTTTGTATAAGAAAGGACTATCTAATGTAGCTCTTTGTTGGAGCTGTAATATAGACAGTGCTTCCTTGAAACATATGTTTTTACTGTGTCCCAACTTACTAAGTTTTGGGGAGGCAGTGCTGAACTATATAAACAAAGACCCTACGGAAAAAAATAAGATTTTCAGGGGTGAATGTGCTCTTGAGCTATATACCCATTGTATGGAAATTGACAAAAGGACAGCAAATATGGAATCTACATGCCCTAATGGTGGCCAAGAGACTGATACTGATGAATTGGAAGAACAGAGACACGATTCCCCTTAATCAATGGCTTAACATATGATTGGACAGCTTATGGACACAGACTTTCTTCGGATATATACAATAATATTTGGAATGAGTTTACACAGAATAAACTACTACTGACAATTATATGTGTATTAGAATAATAAGAATATACACATCTGGATATTTATGTATGGTAATGTAAAAGAATTTTCTATTTTTCATTCTCACTCATTTTCTTTCTCTTTTCTCACGCTCTTTTACAAATGAAATGCTTCTAATAAAATATTTGGGGGGGGGGACCGTGAAAAAAACCCTTTATAAGATACTCACTTATTTCATGGTCGACCTGGGCATCTAGACTAAACTTCCAGACGTCCCTGCTGATGGAGCTTTCTTGTCCCAGTCTCACCAAGTTGATGTCACCACAGTTTCCTGGATGTAAAACAGATACTCAGTGCCTTGCTACATTACAGTTAGTTTTTTGAAAAAGAAAGAAAAGCATTTCACAAACAATTTTGATCTGCTTAGCAAATCCTGAAATCTGCATCTTGCACATTAAGAGTTAAGAGTTGGAAAATGTTCAGGAAAGGGCAACTAAATGATCAAGGGGATAGAGCAACTCTCCTACAAGGAAAGGCTGCAGCATTTAGGTTTTTGGGTGTTCACTATGAGAACTGGAAGAGGGCTATGTGGACCACTGGCCTGATCCTGCAGGCTCTTCTTAGGTACTTAACGTTCTTTTGCTGAAAACACCCATAGGATGGTTTACAAAAAAAATAATACAAATAACAATTTTTTAAAACCACGAAAACTAGCAAAAAGAAATGAAGCAAACCTTTCAGTAGACAAGTGCAGCATTAAAAATATCTCAAAGGACCCTAAATATCCTTTAAAAAGCGTAAGGATGTACAGGAAAGACCATGCTTGGACTCTAAAAGATAAACAGAGATGGCACCAGGCCCCATTTGGAATGACTTTTCTGCAAGAACATATGCTACAGTAAGCGTAATTACTGCTAACTACACTGAAAGGGTGGGAGCACAGTCCTAAGTGACTTAAACCCTGAATAAGTCTTAGCATTTAGCTATAACCAAGCCAATTGCTCCCACCAAACCATGACTTCCACAGATGAGAACTGGGCAAGAACTCAATGTACCCAAAGGACTGCTACTGTCCTGGCATTTTCCCTTGAACATAAGAATTATTTTTTTCATCAGGTCGTCGACAGCAGCGTTGGATGGGGCACACAGCAGCACACGGTTCTTGATTTTGCTTTGCACAGAATTTTCTTTTCCTGGTCTCTGGAGATTAAAAAAGGGGGAGGAGAGAAGTTGTAAGTTACACCCAGAGTAACACAATTGAAACAACTGAATCCTATACAGTGGTACCTCGGGTTAAGTACTTAATTCGTTCCGGAGGTCCGTACTTAACCTGAAACTGTTCTTAACCTGAGGTACCACTTTAGCTAAAGGGGCCTCCTGCTGCCGCCATGCCACCGGAGCACGATAGCCCAAGGTACTATTTCTGGGTTAGCGGAGTCTGTAACCTGAAGCGTATGTAACCCAAGGTACCACTGTAAGTAGTCATGTCCAGTCTAGGAATGCATAACAATCCACACAGGAAGAACAAGGATATAGTTTGAATGCTTCACCTGTAGATTTACAAATAATTTAATGTGTCAATATGAATGGAAGTAGTTAAAAGTGCAGTTGTTGTTTAAGGGATTGTTATTTTGACTGGAGTGTAATTGAAATTAATAAGATTCTGGAATGCAGAAATAAAGTAAATCATCAAACCATCAATTCTAGCACATGGGGGGACGGACGGACCAAAATTATATAATTTGGCATCTAAATGATTAGTATTAATAATTGTATTATAATTTGGCATTGTTATAATGAGGCTATTATTGGATTATTGTAAAGGAAAACTAATAAAAATGATAAAAAGAGGAATGCATAACAATCCTTGAAGGGTCTTTCAAACAGCATCTAGTCCAACTCCCTGCTGGACAAAGGGTCTACCCTGCAACCTCAACATCCTTGAAAAAAATGCTGTGGGTAAAGGACCTCCTGCAACAGAAAGGCCACCCCCACCCCCGAGATAGTCTCATTTGAAAAGCTCCTACCTCTATGAAGTGCCCTCTAATATTTAGCCAAATAAGTGACTCCCTGGCAGTTCTCTCAGGGCACAAAGGGGATGGAGAAAAATGTAAATGCAATAATGTAGGGCAGTCTTGCACCCTTTCAGATCAAGGTCCCTTTTTAAAGCGCAATGGTTGTATCCAACATAATTTTACTCATAGAGTAGACCCTTAAATTTATGAGGCCTGTGTTAATCGTGCACAGCAACTGCAAAGAGTCTATTCCAAGTACAACTAAGAAGAGCCTGCTGGATCAGGCCAATGATCCATCTAGTCCAGCATCCTGTTCTCACAGAGGCCAGCCAGACGCTTGTGGAAAACTAGCAAGCAGGATCTGAGCACAAGTGCACTCATCCCTCTGGGGGCGTAGCCAGCTGCTCCGGCATTCGGAGTGGTGGGGGCGGAGCGATCCGCCCACAGGGGCACCACAGTGAGCTGCCCACAGAGTCCACCCAGTGGATGGAAGCCCCACGCTGCTGTTTCAGGCAGTGCCATTTTGTCACCCCCCTCCAGAATGACACTCAGGGCGGACCACATCCCCCGCACCTCGCTTCCTACGCCCCTGCTTCCCTCCTGAGGTTTCCAGCAACTGATATTCAGAAGCATTGATGCCTCTGATTGTGGCTAGAAGCCATTGATAGTCTTATTCTCCATAAATTTATCCAGTCCTCTTTTACGCACTGCCTGCTATCAACTAGCAGTGGATTCAACGAATTGTGTACTCTGGATTTTATTTTTAAAGAAAAATCATATGAAGAATATGAGTCTTTAACCATTCAGAGTTATCTATATACATTTTTTTTCTTTACCAGTCCCTCCTCTTACATCTGTGTCTTTAAGAGCAACCCAATACATAGAAATTTATAAGACCTTCATCTTTTCTGATTTTTTTTTAATTAAACAAGATTTATATGCTGCTTAATTTAAAAAAAATAAGTGGTTTAATAAAGTTAAAGAAAAAACAGAAAAATAGCAAATACTGTAATCAGACATATAAAATGATGAAAATAAGAGATAAAAATAAACTTTTAAAATAATACAAAACCAGATGTACATAATAAAATTATACGTCTGGATAGGTAAAGGTAAAGGGACCCCTGACCGTTAGGTCCAGTCGTGGACGACTCTGGGGTTGCAGTGCTCATCTCACTTTACTGGCTGAGGGAGCCAGCGTACAGCTTCCGGGTCATGTGGCCAGCAAGACTAAGCTGCTTCTGGTGAACCAGAGCAGCACACAGAAACGCCGTTTATCTTTCCACCGAAGCGGTACCTATTTATCTACTTGCACTCTGATGTGCTTTCGAACTGCTAGGTTGGCAGGAGCAGGGACCGAGCTACAGGAGCTCACCCTGTTGCAGGGATTTGAACCGCTGACCTTCTGATCAGCAAGCCCTAGGCTCTGTTGTTTAGACCACAGTCTGGATAGGCTTGTCTAAATGAAAAGGTTTTGAGCAGAAACAGTACAAGGAATATGCTTGCCTAATTTCAATGGGCAGGGAGTTCCAGAGAATAAGTGCTGCCTCAATTGACTTGGACAAGAATTGATCAAATATGGATTACTAGTGGAATGGCTCCAAGGATAAAAAAGGTGGAAATCTGCCCAAAGACATGCTCCAACCATAATGCAGTGAAGATGGAAATGAAACTAACAACAGCTGGATCTTTCAGATGGAGAATGAATGACACCCTATTCAGAGAGGTGGAGATTTACAAAAAGGCCCAAAAAACTTTGAAGGACTACTTTGAGATAAATCTGAGGACAGAAGTCGAGAAAAGAGTGACTTGGGACGCAAGTAAGGCCATGATGCGAGGTTTTCTGATACAACAGAACGCTTTAAAGAGAAAGAAACAAAATGAAAGGAAGGATAAGATTCTGGAAAAAATAAAAGAAGGAGAAAAGAAACTGAGGTCTAAACCAAAGTCTCATGAAATCCTGAGAGAAATTAAGTTCTATCAAATGCAATACATGGAATTGATGAATCAGGAGATAGAATGGAAAATTAAGCAAATGAGACAGAGGACATTTGAATCAGTGGATAAATGTGGGAAACTTCTAGCATGGCAATTGAAGAAGAGACAGAAATTAAATACAATCACAAGTTTGGAGGTGGATGGAAAGAACATTTTTATATCAAATGAGATTAGTAATTGCTTTCAGAGTTATTTCAGGAGATTATATTCACAAGGGCCGGAAAATGAAGGAGACATGGAAGATTTTCTTAAGAAATATGGATTACAAAAAATTTCGCAACAAAGTATGTTGATTTTAAATGAGAAAATAACAGACCAAGAAGTGGAGGGTGCCATTCAAAACATGCAACTAGGGAAATCTCCAGGACCAGATGGACTAACCTCCAGATATTATAAAGCATTGAAAGAATGGTTAGTACAGCCGCTTAAGGAGGTTTGTAATGAAATATTAGAGGGGGGAAAGGCACCTGAATCGTGGAAAGAAGCCTTCATCACACTTATACCAAAGACTGAAACTGAAAAAAACCAGATTAAGAACTACCGCCCTATATCACTACTTAATGTGGATTATAAAATATTTGCTGACATTTTAGGCAAAAAGACTGAAGAGGGTGTTAATGGAGGAGATTCATAAGGACCAGGCAGGCTTTCTCCCAGGAAGACACTTATCAGATAATGTAAGGAACATAATTGATATTATGGAACTGCTAACTGTAAATATTAATACGAAGGCAGTCCTAATCTTTGTGGACGCGGAGAAAGCCTTTGATAATATCTCTTGGAAGTTCATGAAGAAGAATCTCCATGGGATGGGGGTAGGCCAAAGGTTTGAAAATGGTATAAGTGCAATATATTCTGAACAAAAGGCTAAGTTAATTGTAAATAATGTGGTCACTGATGAACTATCCATAGAAAAAGGGACACGGCAGGGGTGCCCAATATCCCCATTACTTTTTATATCTGTCCTGGAGGTTTTGTTGAACATGATCAGGGGAGACCAGCTGGTAAAAGGAGTTCAGGTCGGAGCTAAACACTATAAATTGAAGGCATTTGCAGATGACCTAGTATTGACGTTACAAGAGCCAGACACTAGTACAAAAAGAGTTTTAGAGTTAATTCAATTCTTTGGCCAGGTGGCAGGATTCAAGTTGAACAAACAAAAAACTAAAGTTCTGGAAAAAAACTTAACAAATGTTGAAAGAGAGAGATTCCAAAATGAAACTGGGTTAATGGTGGCAAAGAAAGTAAAATATTTGGGGATTAACATGACATCTAAAAATGTGAACTTATTTAAAGACAATTATGACAAATGTTGGACAGAGGTAAAGAAAGATCTAGAAATATGGTCGAATTTGAAGCTTTCCTTGTTAGGCCGAATTGCAGTGATTAAAATGAATGTATTGCCTAGAATGTTATTTTTGTTTCAGACATTACAAATTGTGGATAAACTGGATTGTTTCAAGAAGTGGCAGAAAGATATATCTAAATTTATCTGGCAGGGCAAAAAGCCCAGAATAAAATTTAAGATACTTACTGATGTAAAAGAAAGAGGGGGGTTTGCCCTGCCGGATTTGAGACTGTACTATGAATCGGCAGCTTTCTGCTGGTTGAAAGATTGGCTACTTCTTGGGAATGCAGATATTCTGGATTTGGAAGGATTTGATAATAGGTTTGGTTGGCATGCATATTTATGGTATGACAAGGTTAAAGTTCATAAGGGTTTTAAAAACCATATTGTTAGGAAAGCATTATATAATGTTTGGATTCGGTACAAGGATTTGTTGGAAAATAAAACTCCTAGGTGGTTATCACCTATGGAGGCTAAGGAGGTGAAGAAACTTAATATGGAATCCAAATGGCCAAAATACTCTGAAATCTTAGAACAAGAAAGCGGTGAATTCAAACTACAGAGTTTTGAGAAATTAAAGCCCAAAGTGCGAGATTGGCTTCATTATTACCAAATAATGGAAACTTTTAAACAAGACAGGAAAATTGGCTTCCAGGTGGAGAAATCGAAATTGGAAACAGAATTGCTAGAACCCAATACTAAGAATGTATCAAGAATGTACAATTTGTTGCTGAAGTGGAATACAATAGATGAGACAGTTAAATCAGCCATGATTAAATGGGCACAGGACGTTGGACATGACATTATGTTTGCTGACTGGGAACAGTTATGGACCACCGGTATTAAATTTACGGCATGTAATGCCCTAAGAGAAAATATTATGAAAATGATTTACAGGTGGTACATGACCCCAGTTAAGCTTGCGAAGATTTATCATCTGCCCAATAATAAATGTTGGAAATGTAATGAGACTGAAGGTACCTTCTTTCACCTTTGGTGGACCTGCCCAAAGATTAAAGCCTTTTGGGAAATGATTTATAATGAAATTAAGAAGGTACTTAAATGTACTTTTCACAAGAAACCAGAGGCATTCCTCTTGGGCATGGTAGGCCAATTGGTGTTAAGGAAGGATAGGACTTTTTTTATGTACGCCACTACAGCAGCAAGGATTCTTCTAGCAAAGTACTGGAAGACACAAGAACTCCCCACGCTGGAAGAATGGCAGACGAAAGTGATTGACTTTATGGGATTGGCAGAAATGACCGGCAGAATCCGTGACCAAGAGAAGGAGACGGTGGAGGAAGACTGGAAGAAGTTCAAAGCTTATCTTAAGAACTGTCACAATATTGATGAGTGCTAAAATGTCAAAGGGAAGGAAGATGCAGAATTGCAGCTGAAAATGTTTGAGGATTTAAGGTGAAATTGAGAAAGATAATAAACTTAAATTTAATTGGCTAAAAGGGTTGCTGAAAAACTGTAAAATAAGGATGCAAAAAGGGTGAGGTATGGGGAAGTCCGAGAAAGGAGGCTTATGAAAATGAGGTTAAGAATTTATATTTGTGTGTTTGTCTGTATTGGTTGATGTTTTTATGTTCTTGTTGTTGTTTTGTTTTAAAATTGGAAAACTAATAAAAATTATTATATATAAAAAAAAGAGAATAAGTGCTGCCTCACTGAAAGCTCAATTCCTTGCACACACAGAATGGACGTTATGTAAAGGGACAAGAACAGGTCCAATAAAAAAAGAGAAGAAAGCAACCCTACTTTTTTTTAAAGCACCAGGCTAAAACCAGTAAACAATAAGAGGGACCACTATTTATTTATCTAACAAGATTTATATGGGAACATAGGAAGCTTCCTTATATTGGCCCATCTCCCTCAGTAGGGTGCATGGACTGACATCAGTTGTCTCCAAGGTTTCAGGCGGGTACTCTTTCCTAGCTATACCTGGAAATGCCAGGGATCAATTATGGGACCTTTTCTGTATGCCGAGCAAATAAACTACCATTATAGCTATGACGTTAAAACCCTAGGTGTTTTACATAAAGCAATATAAAATATTGTGTCTTGTAATTTGCCACCAGAATAGGAGAGCTGGGGATGCCATTTGTTGTTAAGCCTATTAGCTACTCTCGTGCATTTCACAAGGACTGGCACATGCAGGGTGTTATCGACCTAACCCACCTCGATGAAAATGCAGTAAAGGAGTCCAAGGATAGTCTTAGATTTCCCAGATCCAGGTGGCCCATGGATCAAGCAAATTTTGGGCAGCGAAGGAGACTGTGTCACGAGGGCATAAGCTGTTTCAATAGCTGTCCTTTGATCTTCATTAAATTCTCTCATGTATGAAGACTGTGGAGTAGGAGAGAGGACAAAGGCATGTCATTCACAAGACCTTTCTATTCCCTGTGATTTCTGTGACTTGGTTTACACTGCTGCTATGCCAAACCATGGCTTAGTGTGAGCATGTGGGTTCCTGGGACGGGAACCTTGCTAATTCTCCTGCTTTGAGCTAGGCCATAGTTCATAAAGGTAAAGGTAAATGGACCCCTGACCATTAGGTCCAGTCGTTGTCGACTCTGGGGTTGCGGCGCTCATCTCACTTTATTGACAGCTTCCGGGTCATGTGGCCAGCATGACTAAGCCGCTTCTGGCGAACCAGAGCAGTGCACAGAAACGCCATTTACCTTCCCGCCGGAGCAGTAACTATTTATCTACTTGCAATGTGTGCTTTCGAACTGCTAGGTTGGAAGGAGCTGGGACCGAACAACAGCTCACCCCGATCGGCAAGTCCTAGGCTCTGTGGTTTAACCCACTGCGCCACCCGCATCCCTCCATGGTTCATGCATTGCTACTATTTCTATATGAGTGATTAAATTTGTCTACCGTCCTTCATCCGAAGCTCATAGGGAGGGTCACAACATAAAAATACAAAATGAGAGCACAAAATGCATAATAAAAAGGAGACATAAAGGAGTAGGAAGAATTACACTTGGGTGGAGACAACATTCCTTCTTGAGCAACCTTCTAAGGCCACATGCCAGGGATGAATATGGGCAGAACAACATAGTACATTTTACCTTTGTACAGTTGCTTCTTCACACTGAAGACACCACTTTATCTCATCCCAAATTCAGGTAAGCAAGAGGCTTGATCAGAGCTCAAGTACACATCACAGCCAGGCAAAAAACAAAACAAAACCATTCAAGGAAGGTGCAAAGCAAGGCTGGTGAGGGACATAGCCTGGGGAGTGTTGCAAGGGCCGGACAGAGGCTTGGAGGGTGGAATTTGGCCCCTGGATCTGAAGTTCCTCACCCCTTTAAGACATCTAAAAGACCATTCCCTGTTCCCAAGGTCTACTGATTTGTAGCCATGTTATGGGCACCATGCAGAAAGCAGCACTTTGTGAACCATAATTCTGAAGGTTTCCTTGGAGATGGCAGAAGGAAAGAGAGCTTCCATTTGTTGCTAATCTTACCATTTAACTGTCACTTCAGTTCTTCCCTCTCCCCAACCCATTAAGGAAAGTTGGCTGCTGGAGTAGAAATAAATAGATATCATCTCCCCTCTCTCTGGCCTTCTCTACCCATCTCTGAGGAAATTTCAGCTTAAAACCTGGCTCATTGGCATACAGTTTGGTAATGGGTAGCAAGGATATTATACTTCCCTAAATCAGGACTGGGACATATCTTTAGCCCATTTAAAACCAATTCAAACACTTACAGAATTCTCAGAGTCCACATTTGAGCCCATGAGAGAGAAGTCAGAATATTCTGTGCTGATTATGGCTTTGGCTAGAGGGCTTCGGTTAAGCAGAAGAAGGGCCTTAAACATTCGCTGCATGGTGGCCAATGAACAAATGGTGAGGCACATTACTTTCTTCTCGATACGGGACAAATTCCCTTGTGTCTTGACAGACAGATTAACGACATCCTGCTCTTTGTATTCTGTTTATTTTTTTAAAAGAAAAGACACATACACAGGAATAAAATTCAGAAATAATACTACATGCATTCATCATCATTTAGAACCCAAACCATAGTTTGAGAGCATTTCCAATATATATAAAGGTAAAGGTAAAGGTAAAGGGACCCCTGACAGTTAAGTCCAGTCGCGAACGACTCTGGGGTTGCGGCGCTCATTTTGCTTTACAAGCCGAGGGAACCGGCATTTGTCTGCTTCCACCAACAGTTTTTCCATGTCGTGACCAGCATGACTAAGCCGCTTCTAGCAAAGCCAGAGCAGTGCACAGAAACACTATTGACCTTCCCACCAGAGCAGTACCTATTTATCTATTTGCAATGTGTGCTTTCAAACTGCTAGGTTGGAAGGAGCTGGGACCGAACAACAGGAGCTCACCCTGTCACAGGGCCTCGAACCACTACATCCCAAATCAAAAGAATTAATGACACAAATGGTTGGCTAAGGTAATTCTTTTCCCCACTGACAAGTTAGTTTTAAAAAACTTACTAAAATAAAACCGAGTGACACAACCGACGTGGCACACTGGGCGGCTTTCTGCCTCACGAGCGTTGCTATGAAAGGCTTGCTTTTCATACACTGTTAAGACCACAAAGTCATCTTGCTTTGGGTACTGTCTCCCCAAATTGCTCTCCGAGAGGTTAGCTGGAAAAATAATTTGAACACAGAATAAAAATATGCAAGCATCTAGCCACATATGGATATGGCTTTAATGTTACCAAACCCTCAGTAAAAAGATACATGTCAACCACAAGTTGCTGAAGCTCAGCTTTGAATTTCAGGTGTTTTCAGTTACACCTGTGACCCAGCCTAATAAATCTTTCGTCAATTTAGTTGTATGAGGTTTTTCTCTCTCTTCATTTGTATGACCTGATAAGAACAGTTTTGGAGACATAAAGCAATCTAGGTGTTGAGATAAAACAGGTATATCACTCCTCAAACCCTGTTTTGTTTTGGGGTTTTTTATGAAATAGCATTAGTTTTTTATTTATTTAATCCTTTACAGCACCTGGAGTTCAGTTTGCTTGGGTCATGGGCATGGGATATTGGTTTATTTTATTTCCCAAAATTTATACGCACCCACCTCAAGGTTTAATACTTCTTTTATACACGAGATATAAAACAATAAAATTATTGGTATAAACCTTTCTTTTTTTAAAATTCAGATCAGTGCAAAACTGAAAATGGTCTAAAACACCCATCAACATGTGTGGGCAAAAAAGCAAAAATTATGCAGACAGAAAGAAGTATAATAGCACTTGTCTGCTTACCCCAGCAATCTCACCTTAACACAAGCATTTGCTATCTACTTCAACCACTACTGAAAACAGAACCGAATTTTTACTGCCTGTTTGTTTATATGCAGTGAAATTCTCACCTACCTGTAAAATCTGCTTCATTTGTGTCCAGACTGAAGTTCAGCAAAGTTAAATGGAAATTCCTTTTGTCTTTCCATTTCTGGTTCTCTATCCAATCTTGTGCCACCTACAAGAAAAAGCAAACTTTGGCTTAACAGCAGCTATGAAGAGTGCTCTTCCATCCACTAGACTTTACAAAGGGGTGATCCAGACATCAATGCTTTGTGTAAGTGAAAAATTAATTCTTGGGCTCTTCCACCCTGAGGAGTTGTGTCCCCACTCAACACCACCATGAAGGCCTTTTGGTCTCAATGGAAGAGTCTAGAGCTCACGGATGACATACTATACAGATAATGGGTAGAAACCACTGGGGCTGGGCAAGGTGGCAGCTAGTTGTGTCACAGAATCATAGAGCTGGAAGGGACCCTGAGGATCATCTAGTCCAAACTCCTGCAAATGTAGGAATATGCAGGTGTCCCATATGGAGATCAAACCTGCAACCCTGGCATTATCAGCACCATACTCTAACAAAGCTAAAGAAGCTGGGACACTCTGGTGTAGCAAAGACCCTTGGGTAGAATAAGGGAGAAATTCTAATTGGTCAGGGGCAGGCAGGCTGTAGAGAATTGGTTCCAAAGGTGTGGTGCCTGCATCAACCACCAGTGGAGTCAGGCCCTGGACTCCACCACTGTAGCAAACATAACCACCTGGAGTTCAGCAGAGCTAGAAGAGAGGGTTTATACTACATGGAAGAACCTGGAGGCACAGGAATGTACCCTGGAGAATAAACCTCTGAATTTGTTGTAAAATGAGATTTATGAGGGATTTATTAAATATGATCGAAAGTCGTCACACCAGTGGCTGTTAAAGGATTAAGATTGGAATTGTGGAACTGGGCTAATTAAGAGAATTGGTGCAGGACCAAGGAATGACATCAACTCCTGATAGCCGGAACATGGGAAGTCATTCAAAAATGTTTAATTTGGAACTGATTAATTGGCTCTTTTGATTGTATTGTGATTTGGCGTGATTTGGTATTGTATTAATGTGGCCTACATTGGATTGTTATTAAAAATTAATTTTAAAAAATTAATTAAAAAAAAGTAGTATGATGCTGATTTAAATGTATGGTGAAGATGTAGCCTAAGTGGAATTGCAGTGGAGGTAGGAAGGGAAAAGGAGAGGAAAGAGAAAAATGGGGCATTCTGTTGCCAACTCTGGTCCTGTCCACTGCTGGCATGCAGCAGCTCCCAACCACCTCCAATGCACTTCCTGAAGGGTCCACCAACTAAGGTATGTATTCTCCTTACAAGTGTGTCTTCTTAAAAAGACTTAATTCTTTGTACAGAAAATGCTGAATATAAAGCTATGGAACTCTAGACTGTCCAACCTGTATTTGCACATGCCCAAGAATGCACTTTAAAATAGCACACCAGTGGCACTGTGCACCAGCACAATTATCCCACATTACTTCTACTATAGCATGGAACAGTTGGCAGGACTGTGGGAACAAAGGGACATTTTCCACCTTTGGTGGGAATGCCCACAAATCATTCTGGTCTGGGATCAAGAAATACCTGTTTAAATTTTTGCCCAGCTTTCTTTGATAAATATGTGGGCAGAAATGATGAAGACTTTTCGCTCAAAGGAACGTTAAACATGGGTGCTGGCAGCAGCCTAAATTTCCGTAGTTCCAACAATGGAAAACATTACAGAGCTTGAATATTTCTCCATGGTGTAAAAAACCTAAATTATGGGTCTGCAAGGGGAAGGAGGACCCTGAACATTTTTACTCCGTTCAAAGATGGACATGGAATGATCTTTCCTTACACCAGAGAAATATGTCATGATTTAAAGTTGGGTGTCATAATTTCTTATGGTGGTTCTTCTATCTGCCTTGACTTGTTTTAGATATGTCAGGTTATTATTATATTATTGTCGTTATTGTTCACTTGTTCTGCTTACATAACGGTCTGAAAATCAATTAAAAATGTGTTTCTTTAAGCCAGGTAGGCCTCCCTGAAACTAGCCAAAAGACTCCAGTTAAAAGTGGCCACCAGACTACAAAGAGCTGAGGGAGACTTTACTTACTGTTTCAAAGGTATTTAGCATCATTAAGGGGAAGAAAGTATTGAAGTAGTCATTGTAATTGTTAAAAGTGGCTGGAACAGAAGTCATAACAGACTGTAGGAGGTAAGCTGGTGGCCCAAACTGACTGAACTGTGCAAACATGTCATAGTTCCACTTCAGGATTTCTCTACTAAATATGGCAGGACTTCTCTGCTGGGCATTCACGCTGTTTGCTTGTGTGAAGCGTGGATTCATTTCATGCCAGGAAACAGGTCTGGAGGCAGGCAGCGCCCCACCAGTATACACATTAGAGTTATTTTGCACATTTAGCAACTGAGGGACGTTGTTCGAATTCTGTGGTTGGAGAATGCTGTTCGGCATAGGGATTTGGGACTGCAATCCATTCCCCTTTGAGGTGGGGGGCATGAAGGAATATGATTTGCTCTTTGGAACTGCTGGGGGCTTTGGGATGCTCTCGAGCTCCTTGGTGAGGTTTGCGTTCCGGGAAGAAACGCTGAAGATTTTCATCGTGGAGAGCCTAGGGGGTGCAAAAGTCTTGGCAGACGCATTGTCTTGTGGGCCACCAGCAGAACAGCTTGCGCCGTGAGCCTCTGCTTCAGCTGCTCTTTTAGAACCTGCTTCCTTGCATATCTCATTAGCATCCTGTAGTGGGCTTGCAGATACATTGACTTCTATGTGTGTGGGGTTACTGCCACTTTCTATTTGTGAACACAGCTCCATGTCCACTGGATCGGACTGTGTAAGAAACAAGTTGTCATCTTCAATGTTCTCATTCAATTGTGGCTCTCCCTCTTTCAAAGCCACATCCTCATCACAAGAGCTAGAGGAGGAATCGGTAGAGTTCAAGGGATTGGTTTTACTAGCTGTAGCTTCAAGGACTGAGGAACTTGGGTTTCCTCTTTGAGTGTGCTGACCCTTCTCTCTCTCTTTAGGCCTTGTCTGCCTATAGAACTGAAGTTCTTGGCAAGAAAGCATTTTTCTATTTTTAGTAGTTAGGTGTGAAGCATTTATTAGTTGTGATGTTCTTTTCTGTGCAACATCTACTCTGCCAGCAATTTCGCCATGACGACGCAACTCAGCAAGACTGTCCTGTGTGCGCTGAGATAGTTCAGCTGCTCTACGGACTTTCTTTGACAGGCCAAGATTCTCTGTCAGTGAGGTTGGGGGTGGAAAATGGTGGACTTTGGCAGGTGGGACCACAGTAGGAGTAGATCTTGCTGGTTCTGCCTGTGGTGGTGCCTTCTTTGGCTGAATAGTAGATTCTTTGACAGCAGATGCTGACTCTGAAGGAGCAGTAGGTGCTGATGGATCTATGTGTCTGGAACACCCTACATCCATCCCTGTGGAAGTCGAGCAACACATTGCATTTCTGCTGCTAATGTTGACCTTCTGAGCCGGTGTATGTGGCTTTGTTTTAGTTTCACTGTTTTGCACAGGGTCCTCTTTTGCTTCTTCAGTGGCATTAAACCAATGAGGGTTTGACTCATAACCCCAGTAATTTATTTCCAAGTCAGTGGCTCTCTGGCCATTGTCTGTCTCCACTAAAAGGTTCTCCTCCTCTGTCGTTTCCTCATTAGTTTGGCTGTCCTGCCATTCTGAGTAAATTTCAGCTTCTGATTCGAACTCAAACAACTGTGATTCATGTTCCGCATTTGTTGGCGAGGAATTCATTGGCTCTTGCCCCTGTGCACTGGATTGCTTCTCATGGCGCACACATGTTGTATCTTTTCTGCTCTCTCTGCTAGTGTTCCCTTGGTTTTCATCCTCTTCTGAAGAGTCAGAAATAATAATTGTTTGGATTGGTCCCTTTGCTGCCTTAGAAGGGTGGTCTTCACTGATAGACTGAGATTGAACAGAGCCCATAACTTTCTTGCTGCTTTCCTGCCTAGAGTCAACGGGTGTTTCTTTGGTGTAAGCAATGAAGGTGCCTTTATTGAAGACTATGTTAATTTGGGAATCTGTTGCTGTGCTAGTTGAAGTGACAGAATCTGACTGTCCTGTTTCAAAACTCACCAGTGTGTCCTGGCATTTATTTTTCATACAGGCAGACAGACTAAGGAAAGACTTGCTTGAGCTTGCCCCCGATTTGCAGAGCAATGGATCTGATGTGTTGCCAGCGCTACCTGCAACAATATCACTCTTCGGCCCTTCCTGGCTTTTCCCTTGGTCTCTAACTGACTGCTCCTTCTTTCTTTTGGACTCCAGCATGGTGTTGCTTCTATACTTATTAAGCACTTGTCTCAACTTCGCCTTGAAGCTGGGGCTCAGAGGTCTCAGAGGTTTCCTTTGGCTTGTAAGGTCATTCTGATCAACACTTTTCTCCAAAGCATCACTGCTGTCATCATTCTTTGTCATCAGAGGACTGGAAGCTCTGGGTCTCTCCACCCCTGACCAGATGTTCTCAACCTTTATGTCTATCCCTAGTATCTGGTGACAGCTCGTGGTTTTTTGAACATACATGTATCTTTTTGCTAACATGGAGCCCTCTTGTACTTGGCCTTCTTGGCAGACTTCATCCTTCCTTGCTGCTGACAAGTGAGGTGGGTGCTCATTGCACATATTCACTGGATGCATGTCTTCTTGCCTTTCATTTACACCAATGGGAAAGCTCTCCACGATGGGGGAAGAAGGTCCTGATTTCACCCACATGGTCCTTATGATATGCTTCAGAGTACTCTGCAATTCTTGAGTCTGCTTGGGACTCAGCTCCAAGTTCATGCGGTTACGGAGAAGCAAGTTGAGTTCAAGAAAGAACTGCTTACACACGGGAGTCTTCACATCATGTAAGCCTTCCTTCAGGATATTACGAATCAGTTTCATGCAGAAAGACTGCACAGACTCTGTTTCCAGAGATGGTGATGTAGCTGTGCTTATTAAGCAGCTCCTGGCCGCTCTTCTCTCGATGCCAGCCATGAACACTGCACGTGGAAGCTTGGCCCATGCTACCACTGTCCGCACCCATTTTTCCGCGCTGACCCACAGAGAACTCAGGCACTTTTTCTTAAGGTGGAGTTGAATCACGATCACCAGGACCCAAATAAAGAACTGAGATACTTTGTCATAAGATTCAGCGGAGTTCTCAGAGACATCCGTTTTTAAACACAGGTGGCTCATAACCTGTACGCTGTAGCCAATCCCCAGCTCCCTGAGGCCCATAAGGGAGTGGATGAAAGGAATAAGCCATAGAAAAGTGCTGCTGTGCAACTGTATGTCTTGGCCAAAGTCAGCCTGGAATGCATCAATTAATGTTTTCATATCTTCATACAAGTCAGGGAAGTAATTAGGACAAGCAGCAGATTTCTGCCTGGTAACCTGAAACAAGAAGTCAATGTTTTAACAGCATGTTCTTCATTCCGCTGCTGCCACCCCACCCCACCCGCCGCATATACAGATGCCATCCTCACACGATTTTACTATGACAGGAAAGGGGGTTTGTTGCGCTTCAGATGTTGCTGGACTCAAAATTCCATCAGCCTCAGCCAGCATGGCCAATGATCAGAGACGATGGGAGTTGTAGCCTAGCATCATCCAGAGTGCAACAGGTCTACATTGTTTTAATGAAAAAAAACAAAGTTTTCAGGAGGCTGAATTCTGTTGCCAGTAAGAAACCACCCTTCAAACGAACACCAGGATCCAGCCTTTGAAAATGAAAAGTGTTTGTTCTAGAGGACAGATGTGGTTTGATTCTTCTCTCCAGCTATACTCTGCAGCTGCCCCCATAACCATATTTCAACCATGGAACGAGACAATAAATTAGATCAACATGCAAGGTACCTTCTGTGGCTTTTCTAGGCGGTAGTCATACACCAGTTGGCTGCAGGTGACCATTTCTTCTTCACAATCTGATAGCGGCACAGATCTAGTCCTTTGAAAACATTAAGAAAGCAAAGCATTTAAACCAAAAGCTATTTATTTAAATGTGTAGTTTACATCATTCTTAAAGCTCACGACTGCTGGGGGGTGGGGAGAGAACAGAACAGAAGAATATGTAATCAAGGTCAATGTTATTTCCTCCTCTGACCCTGAGTCCCAAAGACTATGCAAATAATTATAGCGTTACATTTGTCATAAAGAATACTTAAATTGCTCTCAGACTTAAACTAACTGCCTTAGTGAAAGCTAATTCACTTAGGCCAGAGGATTTCACTCAAACTTAACTCTAAACCACAGATGGTTGCAAAGAAGAAATCTCCATTTTTCATCATCTTGTTTGGATCCACTTTGAGCCTTTAGGACTCCATATTATGTATCCCGCATATGTGTATGAAGATTAACTAAGCTCTTCTAGTAAGGAAAAAAACATTGTATTTAACTAACAGGTTATGTGCACCTGGTACAATGAGGGAACGAACTCTGAAGGACAGTAAGCAGATAATCAGTATGGCAATAGTGAAAGGACTGCTAAGCATAGCAGCACTTATATTTAACCTGATAAATGAATCACAGATAATGGAAAACAGATTTTGATAAACAGCTAATAAGAGAAATTAATCAAAAACACCCTTAAAAAAAGGTTACCCTTTAAAAAATGTATAATAAGATGAGGAGGTTGAGATGGGCTAGACAGAAGAGCAAAAGGATCTCTGGTTGGTCTAGAATGGTGTCAATGAGTTGTAACTTTGATGGGAAAGTCTGATGTAATCCTATGACTGGTGAAGTAGAAATAACATTTGAAAGCCCCAAAACGCAGTCTTCTCCAGTATTTTTGACAAGACTGATCCTATGTACATTTGTACTAATAAAGGCCTACTTTTCAACTGAAGCCTGTGTCTTTGGGGAGTTCAGTGGAGGGCAACCTCTGGTCAAACTCCTCTACTAATTTCTTTCCAGAGTTGGAACCCAGCTCAGCTGACTCACTACAGCTTGCTTTGGTTGATTCCAATCTGGCACTAAAATTTCTTGTAGGTTTATGAAACATGGCTTGTTTTAAGCTCTGTAGGAAGAAACTGGTTTGCTTGCTCATCTGTGAGACAACCTAAGGCACATTGGAACAAACCATAGTTCACATACACACCATAGATGCACCATGATTTGTAAATGCAGGAAAGACAACCTCACTAAGTCATAGGCTCCTTAGGTGGCTTTGGAAGAAATACCACAACATCCACAAAATGGGCATGAGCAACATAGCTCATCCAATGATGTTAGATGGAAACTGTTCCACTGACATATTTTCTGCAGGAACCACATTTCATAAAATTAGAAAGTGTCACAATACATGAACACAACACAAATCCAATCAAGAAACTCATGGTTAAAATCAATGCAGTAGTTAACTTTTTACAGATAACCATCCCTACAAAACACAATATATTTATAAAAACTAGTATTAGAACTAAAACAAAAAACAAATTACAATTTAAACAGTGAATGAGTTTTATTGGTAGGTATTTTAACTGGAACACTTGAAAATATTTTAAGCAAAGCCTTTAACTGATTTGCAGATAACATTTAAACTATATCAAATATGTTTAATCTTAATCCAGTGGTAACTAATATATATATCAATGCAGTAGTTAACTTTTTACAGATAACCATCCCTACAAAACACAATATATTTATAAAAACTAGTATTAGAACTAAAACAAAAAACAAATTACAATTTAAACAGTGAATGAGTTTTATTGGTAGGTATTTTAACTGGAACACTTGAAAATATTTTAAGCAAAGCCTTTAACTGATTTGCAGATAAGATTTAAACTATATCAAATATGTTTAATCTTAATCCAGTGGTAACTAATATAGTTACATGTTGATGCACAATTCCCATCAGCCCCAGCCAGAACGGCCAATTGCTCAGCAAGAATTGAAGGATATCACACTGGCTTCCAAAATGCTGTATTATAAAAACTGTAATAAAAGGATAAAGGACTGACCTCTTGCACCTTTGGCGAATATTCTCTATTTCTTTATTATAACTCACGCTGTTGTTAATAGTTTGAAATGCCTCACTTGGATCAATGTGCTGCCCCCACACTTTGGACCCAAGCTTATCCAGGATCACCATGAAGCAGTGGAGTGCAGGCCAGAAGGGACTGTTACTTTCATCTGAAACAGACAAGTCAAAACATGCTGAGATGGGAAATAATATTTAGTCAATGAAAACACGCAAATTAAAAAATGAAAATGTTGAGTACATGGGGGGGGGGGAATAAAAACCCAGTATCAAGCAATACTGGAATTGCCATAAAATCAGTGAGCAAATTTGTATTCAAATTATGTTTTACTCAGAGTAAACTTCAAATGAAATGAATGAACCTGGCTAAATTAAGGAACTGGCTTGATGCTGAATCCATGGGCAACCTGTAGTCCCTGCAAGTATTTCATGCTGCCTGCTGCAGCTGATCAACTGTCCTCTGGCAGCAAAATTTTGCTGCCTAGGGAGGTGGAATGCCCACATGTTTGGAGCAGGAGAGTACTACTGTATTAAACTGAACTGAGGAGAGAGTGTTTCAACACCAAACTAGAACGTATTCAATTAGAGAAAATACTAAAAAGCAGTGTATGCGTGCAACCACACAGCCAATTATGCAAACTACCCAGGGTGCATAGGATCCCCTCCACCCCCTGCAGAAACTGGACCTTCACTGGTGGGTGCTCCAATGTCACATTTCCATGCCCGGGGGGTGGGGATCCTCGGATAGGATGTACCAAAGCTGCTCGAACATCCCTCAGGTTCATTCCCAGGTAAGGAACTCAATCAATCAATACCCCGCCCATCTGGCTGGGCTTTCCCAGCCACTCTGGGCAGCTCCCAACAGAATATTAAAAATAAAACAAAACACCAAACATTTAAAACTTCCCTAAACAGGGCTGCCTTCAGATGTCTTCTAAAGGTTGGAAAGTTGTTTATTCCCTTGACATCTGATGGGAGAGCATTCCACAGGGTGGGTTCCACTACTGAGAAGGCCCTCTGCCTGGTTCCCTATAACCTCAATTCTCACAGTGAGGGAACTGCCAGAAGGCCCTCAGAGCTGGACCTCAGTGAACGAATTCCAGCAAGACAATACTTTTTATTAAATTTGCTGCAGTAAAGGACAATCCCATAGAATAGTGGGTACTGTGCTAATCACAGGTTTCAAGACAGCTTTTATACTTCTCCATACACTGCTTACATGGCGCTAAGTATATAAGCAGTTCCACATGGTCCATTCTACATCAGCCATGACATGACATGCTGGTCAAGATTCTCCTACAGGTCATTTTACATAACCTTTTTTATATATATATACATATCTAACCTTCCATCAGGACAGTAACATCAGGTTAATCTCTAAGCTAATCAAAGAGACATTCTTTCAATATTCCAAATTTTGATCTATATAGTTTTCTAATCTAAGCATGTTCAAGCTAACTAATACTTTCCAAATAAGGATATGCACTGACTTATTCTACTAACATCCTTAATATCTTTTTTTGCCAATCCTCCCTGGTGGATGCACCTAATACATGTTCTTCAGTGATAGATGCAAGGTAGTTCTCCACCCAGTTGAACAATGTGTCACTTGCTGCATCAGTGTCTGAGAGATGTGCCTGTTCACCCTCTTCAAATTCAATATGGCCCTGAAATCTTCCTCCTCCTCCTTTGGGACTATGAAGATTATCGAGTAGCAGGGCATGGGCTCTATGGCATCGATGGATTATCAGCTGAATGGCTGCTAGGACCACATAGCGTTTTCTCCTTTTTGGACATGGGAGAAATGACAAAGTGGTTGTGAGGTAAGTGGGCAAAGTCCTGAATATCCCCTTCCCTCGTGGTTTGTAGAACCCACTGATCTGTTGTCATCTCCTTGCAGCAGGAGAAGAACTGTTACAGATGAACTAAACTGGAAGCTTAGGGAGTCAGGAGTAGAGATGGGAAGGCCTGGGGGCGGTGGAAATTGGGGAGGAAACCCCAGTGTCCGTCCCCCCACTTTTTTCTGAAGCTGTTTTTTTCTAGAAAAATTGGGGAAAAAAGTTTGATATAGTTTGAATATTCCACACACCTTTTTTGTTTTTTAAAAAAGCACTACTCAAAGGGTAGATCTTCTATGGAGCTTAAATATTGAAGTGGATCTTAACTTTATTTGCTGTTGGTGTTAAGGGGAAAATCTGATTATTTTTTATATTGATGGTTTCTTGCTTTTTTTTGTTGCTTTTGGGGGAAAGGGGGTGGTTACATGTTTTATTGCAAGCACAATACTTTTACCTACACTGTGTTTCACACAATTTGTAAAACTACTCCACATTGAACTTTTAATTTTTTCCCCCAAAACTTCATTTTTTTTCTGGGGAAAAAGAGGAAAAAACATTTTTTCCCCTCATGGCTTCAAAATTTCTGGAAATTTTACATCTCTAGTCAGGACTAAGTTAACTTCTTGCCTCCCTGCTGATTCTGTCCAGTCTCTCTAGAACTGGGTGAGAACTGCTTCTGCTATTTGCCAGGGCTGGAATCTCTGCCCATCTCACTGGTACCGCTAGCTTCTACTGTCTCCGGGGCCATAGGCACCACGGAAGGTCAAATGAAGTCTTATTATCATCTGAATTCTAGGAAATTCATCTGTGTCCTTGGCTGTCATTGTACCCACTGTATCGAACATACAGAGGTACGGTGGGGAACTCAGCATTTAGTCATAGTCTCAGGTTGAAAGGTATAAAACCTTTTAGGACCTGGGCCTACCTGGGCCTGAGGAGTGACTATCCCCAGGTACTGAGAACAGATGGCAAAGGTTGCCAAAGGGTTGAAGGACTGGAACAGTCCTTACTTTGGACACTCCCTTTGCCGCTGCCACCACCACCACCAGCTTCTGTGTTCTTGGGCACAGTTATCTATCTTTAGGATCTTCAACAGGTGGGCAAAACTCTCAGCAGAAAACAAGCGTGAGGCCCTATTTCCTGCCAAAACCTGAGATACCTTGGGCACTGGAGGGCCAAGAAATGCCATCTGAGGGACTGGGACTAAACCAGCTCCTGCACCCTGGGCCAATGCCTGCCGGATTCACTAACAGAACTCAGTGTGGAGTGTTGTGCTGTCAATCACTAAATGATGGGGTGATGCAAGGCCCAGCAGCTGCTACAAAGCCTCAGCTTTCTCTGCTAGCTGTTCCTCTGCAGCCTCTGCTGGCTCCTGGGATGCAGTTCTTGGCAAGCTTGAGGGTACACCAAGGGAAACCACCCCACTGCTGTGGGTAGCCTCTGCTCCTCCGGCCTCCTCATCTGAGAAATTGGCCAAAAAATGGAGGCTGCGAGCTCTCAGAGACGACTCATACCTTTTTGTTGTTGAATTCTGTAATTAAATGTGCCTCAAGGAAAGGAAAGCTTCTCCTCAAGCAGCAAACGGCAGTAGTGTAGAGCTTTGACCTGGGCCTGCACAGCAGCGAGGCAGGAAGGAAAGAAGGCAATGCTGTCCCACTGAGGTAAGATCTGTCTAATCTACATATTCCTGCCTGTGGAGCAAGTGTGGAATGGGGGGGACAATCCATGTGAGGATTCCCTCTCTGCTGCAGGAAAATGCCAATCAACACCACAGCGCTTATCAGCAAACAACAGTAAGAATAAAAGTCTGCAAACCTAATGACTATCAACTGTGCTGAAATAAGATATTACACTGCAGGTAAATATGAGCCAAAGCACATGGGGGGGGGTGTAATTTTTTAAAACTGAATTTCTCATGTAGCAACCAAAACAGAAGTATTATGGATAAAGGAAGGCAAGTTACAGATATCAATTTATGCAATTTCAGTTAGATATAAGGTGCATCCAAAACAGATTTCTGTTCCTCCTCAGAAGAAATGACACCTAATTCTCCAAAAAGAAACCCCCTAAAACCCTTTTGGTGATATCAAACTTCAGTTAATAATCTAGACACCAATGAAATCAATGAACTTTCATTAACCAATGTGTCTAAACTATGACTTAGTTAGATCTCACCTAATAACTGCAAAACACATAAGAAAAACAAAACTTCAATGACATTTGAGGTCTGTTTTTTATAAGCATAGAAACTAGTGATCAGCCATCATGCACTATAGCATTTGAACATTAAATAATTTGACATACAAGTTTTATGGCTATTCAGACTATTTTTAATTTACTTTTATCACTGCCCTAAAAGATTATTAATTACCATCCGAGTCTTTCTTAAGGGTGTTTATTATGCATTGCATAAAGTCGTTCTGTTTGTTTGGGCCAAGCAACAATGAATCCATGGCTTGCTCATCCAGCACCAGCAGCACCATACATATACCTACAACAATGAAAATTAGAAAGTTCAGAAACTGTCACTGGGCATTGCCTTAACTCCCAATCTTAATCCATAACCAAACTAAAACCTACTTAATGTAATTGCGCCTGCTTGCAGTCCTCTCAAACTTTAGACTGTGTCCTCCAGAGTTTGGGAGCACACCATCCCTGGCAATAGGCCATATTGACTGGGGCTTAAGGTGGTGGAGTCCAGCAACGTATGAGGAGCACCATGTTAGCTACCCCTGCTTTACATTACACATCCCTTGGGACAGGAACCTTTATTTTAGAATTTAGCTAGGTTACACATACATGGATGGGATGGTTTAATTAAAACATAATGATATATACAACTGTTAAGCGCCACAAAGTCAATGATAAGGAAGCAAAGTTTTAATTCTAAATGGAACAGGAGGAAAAGGAGCCTGGTGACACCTTAAAGGGGGGTGGGCAAACCTGTGGCCCTTCACGTGTTATTGGTATACAACTTGCATCAGCCCCAGCTGGCATGTCCAAAAATAAGAGGATGAGAAACATACTCCAGAAACATCTGGAAGGCCAGAGATGAGCTGGGTGTGGGGAGAGAAGGCTAATAGGTTTATTGTGGCACCTGATTTCATGGATGAAGGCTGGAATACACCCCCTGGAGAGAGATGCTGCCCCAGTCAATGTGAACTATTAGCTGGATAGACCAATGGTCAGTCAGCATAAGGTAGCTTCGTGTGTGTGTGTGTGTGTGTGTGTGTGTGTTAGGGAGGGACGGAGGCAGAGGCTGTGTGTATGGTGGTCGCATCCACTTTCACCCCGTACCCGTTTTGGGAGCACTGCTGGCATGAGGTCCTCCGAGCATTTGTTATGAGCCAATGTGGCTCTTACCAAAAGGAGGGAAAAAAGTTTAGCTATTCCTGCTGTACCACAATGCTACCATGCCCAGTGGAATGGGGCATGCCAAATCCCTTTACCCTTCAGACCATCTCAGCTGCTTCTACTCACCTAGCCAGTAGTTTTTGTAACTGGTAATATCGTACAGGTGGTCAGGCAACAAGATGAGATTACCCTTCTCAACTGTTGTGGGGTTATAAACATAAGCGTTTTCAAAGAGGTTCAGTTCTATAACTCTGAGCAAGCAATTTAGCACTTCCTGTATGTCATAGTAATCATCCCTGTCCACCTTTCCCAGACTCTTGGCTGTCATAATGGCCCATCGACGGATCTGTGGGTTTGAAGGGACATTCTTAATTACTATGGTAAGGAATCAGAGCAGTCATTATTATGGAAAGTGGAGCAGAACCCAAGTTGGTGTGAAAGACAACTGTTACCAAGTCCAACCTAAAGGTTCACATTCCAAACCAGACGGTGTAGATATGTTTCAGGGAAAACTTACTTGAAGGCCGTGGACTTCTCCACAGCCTCCTCACTTACCAATCATCCCAGAAAATGAGGGACAGGGATATTTTAACAACCACCTATCAAAAACAAATAAAAAACCTGGGTGGAATCACTAAAAATAGAACTGTGTTAATAACAGTGTAGAACAACTAGGATGTTACTTTAGGTTGAATCCAGTGTCAGTCCTATGCAGAGTAGGGCCCATTGAAATTGATGGGCATGACTAACGTAGACTGTTAACATCAATGAATCTCTTCTAAGTAGAAGTTAGATACAAGTCTTTTTATATACCTCACCCTTTAGCCAAAAGAGAATTCAGAGATACTTACAAAAGTTAAGTTTGTTTATTTCTTCTCACACAGGGTAGCCCCCCAAGGGTCTTAACCAGGCAAAGATTTCTGTTGCCAGGCCCTCAGCCTGATGAAAAGAACAAGCTTCCTATAAAGGTTTGGCTGCCTCAGTATTGCGTTAATGCAATGTGTGTCAGGCTTTCCTTGTGCTGCTGTTAGTGCAGAATGGTGCATCATGGCTGCTGACAGGTGTGAGACCTTGTCAGCATATAACACACATGCTCACAGACCAACCTGTTGGTTTGTTACCAGGCCAAGTTCAAGGTGTTTCTATTAATATATAAAACACAAAACAGCTTGTTTGTTATTTCCTGGAACTATGAAGGAATGCATTGTTGGAACTGTTGTTTTCTCAAACTTGTTAATGTAATTTGAAAAATACACATTTGTGTCAGGCTTCTGACAAAGTCTCCCATTATATACTTGTGAAGAAGCTGATAAAATGTGGGCTGGACAAGGTAACAGTTAGGTGGATTTGCAGCAGGCCGAATAACTGAACTCAAAGAGTGCTCAATAATGGTTCCTCATCATCCTGGAAAGAAGTGACAAATAGGGTGTCACAGAGTTCTGTCCTGGGCTTGTTGTTCAATGTCTTTATAAATGAATTGGAAGAAAGAATTGAGGGTCTGCTCATCCAATTTGCAGATGACACCAAACTGGGAGGGGTAGTTAATGCCACTTAAAAAAGAATCAAAATTCAAGAGGACCTTAACAGATTGGAGAACTGGGTCCAAACTTCCAAAATGAATTTCAGTAGGGACAAGTGTAAGGTTCTGCACTTTAGGTAGGAAGAACCAGCTGCACAAATATATGATGGAAGGACACCTGGCTTGCCAGTGGTACATATCTAGGGGTCTTAGTAGACCACGAGTTTAACATGAGTCAGTACTGTGATTCAGCAGAACAAAGAGGGAATACTGTTCTAGACTACATCAACAGAAGTGTAGTGTTCAATTCAAGGGAAGTACAGGCACAACTCTATTCTCTCTTAGTTAGACTACAACTGGAATATTGTGTCCAGTTCTGGGCACCACAATTTAAAAAGGATATTGACAAGCTGAAATGTATACAGTGGGCAACCAAGATGATCAAGGGTCTGGAAACCAAGCCTTATAAGGAGTGGTTGAAGCTGGGTATGTTTAGCTTGGACAAGAGGAGACAGGAGAGATGATAGTCATCTTCAAATATCCTAGGGGCTGTCATGTGGGAGCCGGAGCAAGCTTGTTTTCTCCTGCTTGGAGAACTTGTACCAATGACTTCAATTTACAAGAAATGAGATTCTGACTAAACATAAGGAAGAACTTTCTAGCAGTGAGAGCTGTTTGACAGTGGAAGAGACTCCCTTGGGAGTTGGTGGACTCTCCTTCCTTTGAGGTTTTTAAACAGATTGGATGTCCACCTGTCATGGATGCTTTCGCTGAAATTGCTGCATTGCTGGGGGTTGGATTAGGTGACGCTTGGAGTCCCTTCCAACTCTACAGTTCTATTCATAAGGACTTTCTTTCATTTGACCAATGGTTAAGGCAGCTTAATCCTACACTTAAGCCTGGGAAGCAAAACTGAAAATGTAGAAGAAAATTAAAGCAGCTCACCGTTTCATTGGGGTGTACCATGAGCAAATAGACCCCTGGGTGTTTCCCAAGCACCTGGCAGGGGTAGTTGATTGCCTCCATTTTGCAAATAGCATCCACAAACAGCATGCCTACAATTCAAAAAAAGAGAACACAAAGTGTTAGGGCTGCTGGAATAACCATAATTTGAAGGGAAATGATCCTTGCATTTTCAAAGATTCATAGAACAGGAATGGACTCTGTGGAACCCTCTGCATAGTGTTCAGATCAACACTATGCAGAGGGTTTTATCCTATAAAGCTTCTTAAGGGAGATACCTGTCTGGCATTTTCATGAAACACGCCCCCCCACACACACACATACAAAGGAGAGATTTGGTAAACCTTCCCTAGGCACCTTGTTACTATATGGCTGGGCCAAAACAAACCCACAGCTTGTCCTTCCAGCAAAGTTAATAAACAGGTTCCTGCAACAAAAAGAATTCTACCCTCCTGTTCTTAGTAAACAGCAGGGATGCATGTCTTGAGGAAGTCAAGTGAGCAACACCACCCAGGCCACAATTTCTGATCACTTGTGATGGCAACAGAATATACATAATATAGTAATAAGAATTTTGTGTACAAGATTTTCTGAGGAGAGAAATAGTACAAAAAAGCCCAATCAACATACCACCTCCTGGCGTATCCTGAGAATGCAACCACTAAGTGATTTGTCACAACCTGTTTCAGTAGCTGCTTTCAAAAACTGTAGCTACTATGCAAGGGAGAACCAGATCAAGTTCAGGTGCCTCAAGATACTCACTGAGGTGTTTATGAAGCAACAGGTAGGGGTATTTCAGTATTTCCAACAATGGCACTCTAAGTTTTTTCTCGATGTCAGAATCCAGGCATTGCACCTTTCCCCCCTCATCACAGTCCAGCGAATTGCTGTCATCCTCTTCCTTCGGCAATATTTTCTCAAAATGGGCAATAAGACGAGTGGTTTCAAGATTCCACAGGACCTGTAATTAGAAAATAAATTAACTACAGAATTCTAGAACAGAGATTGCAGTAACTAACTCTGCTGCCCTAAAAAGATGCTAGCTGAAAATAGAATCTACATATTATTATTTATTTTAAAACATTCCCACTCTTCATCCCAAAAGGGTCCCAGATCACCAGACATGGATGCAATGAAACACTTAAAAGATCTAAAAACAATTCCAAAGGAGAAACAGACTGGGAAAGATCTCTATTTAAAAGGCTTAAATGGGCAAGTAGTAGCAACCGGAAAGGATTTTATTTTTTTTAATGTATCACAAACAATGACTGCATTCCAGGATATGGAAATATAACTCACAATGATATAGCATAAATGAAATCAAAACTACATTATGTAAAATTACATATTCTTGAGACAATTCTGCCCCTTGTCTTTCCAAGTAATGGAGAAAAAGAAAAAAATTACAGTTACCTATTCATAACAGGAGTTCAAGAAATAGATTTGTACAATCTCAGGTGTAAATTAGCATAAATCAGTCCAGTGTAGGAAACCCAGGAAAAATTAATCGGGTGAAAAACAGTAACTAAAAGTTAAAATATTTTTGTTTGAGCTTCACCAGAGAACAAAGGAAATAAAATGGAGAAGATGGCAATGGGCAAAGCTACTTGTCCTTGAGCTCTGTGGTCTGTTTTAATTGGTTTTTATTTTGAGCAGTTTTGAAGCCAGTTAGCCCAGCTGTTAATGCTAATAGCAACATACAGGCAAGGAATGTATCTGCACAGGCTGCAAAAAAGAAGAAGATAAAATTGCTATAAATTGTTGTGATTTGGACGTTTAATTTGAAATTAAGCTGGAATTTAGTTTGTTGGTGTCTCTGGCAACTTCTTTCTGACATGGATGTTAGCTCATATAAATTCAAAAGGTCAAAAGTTAAGTGAGTTTCAATGCAGGAGCACAACCTATTTTTTATTCCCCAGCAACCCAAAAACACATTTGTTCTCTATAACCTCAAATTCCTGACTGTCTAAAGACTGTCTCAAGATTTCCTATGTATTTTGAGGAGACTGGTGATGCTTAACAGGAATCACCTCAGCCATGTATCTTCTTGACACTGGGCTATTATTCCATAGCTGGTTCCATAGGTAAAGGTAAAGGTACCCCTGCCCGTACGGGCCAGTCGTGTCCAACTCTAGGGTTGTGCGCCCATCTCACTCTATAGGCCGGGGGCCAGCGCTGTCCAGAGACACTTCCGGGTCACGTGGCCAGCGTGACGAAGCTGCTCTGGCGAGCCGGCACCAGCGCAGCACACGGAAACGCCGTTTACCTTCCCGCTATAAAGCGGTACCTATTTATCTACTTAGGTGTGCTTTCGAACTGCTAGGTGGGCAGGAGCTGGGACTGAAAGACAGGAGCTCACCCCGCCGCGGGGATTCGAACCGCCGACCATGCGATCGGCAAGTCCTAGGCACTGAGGTTTTACCCACAGCGCCACCCGCGTCCCTAGCTGGTTCCATAGCTGGGCCAAAAGCCTAGCCCCCCTATCCTGTATTTTCCCACATCTGAAAACTGAGGCTGAGAGAAATCAGGAGGGACAGCGCTGTATGTAAACCAAGTTTCTAAACTCAGCTTTTGCCCATTCCTACCATGTGTCTCCATGTTTCCTTATAAACCTTTGCTTCCCTCACCCCCAAATACATGTGGCTTCTACCCCAAAGAGGTCCAGACTGAGGGCCTGCAGCCCAGGGCTAGAGCAGCTGCTTTGCATGCGGAAGGTTCCAGGTTCAGTCCCCGGTGGCATCTCCAGACAGGGCTGGGAGAAACTCCCTGTCTCAAACCCTGGAGAGCAGCTGCTGGTTGGTGTACACAATACTGAGCTACAGAGACCAGTGATCCAACTGGTAGCTGCAGGGGAGATTTTTTAATTAAGAAAATAGATTTAAAAGTTATGGGAGCACAGAAATGTTGCAAATGGAGGGGTCAAAGCAGGATGGAGCTCAGGATTAGCAAATAGTGTTGTACATTGATTGCATTCAGGAGCCAGCCAAAACATATCCTTGGCCATTTTTAGTTTTCAGCCACACTTGAATTATCAATGACTGTTTATATTTCTCCACTGTGCTGTGCCAGTTTTCAGAAAAGATTATATGGCCCTGTTTCTGGAAGGTCAGGGCAAAAGATAACAGGTCATTGTATAAGTTGGGGCCACTGAGAAGGCTAAGTAATGATGAAAGGATGTGTAAGTTTTAAGTCACGCAGAAAAGGAAGCAATACAACAGAAATGCTAAACGCTGGCAGATACAAGAAATACAAAAACTGCATCAATAACCCTCAATGCCTTATGGCACCTAAAGACCAAGAAATTTGTTGTTTAAAAAAGGTAAAGGTACCCCTGCCCGTATGGGCCAGTCGTGTCCAACTCTAGGGTTGCGCGCTCATCTCTCTTAAGAGGCCAGAAGCCGGCGCCGTCCGAAGACACTTCCGGGTCACATGGCCAGCATGACGAAGCTGCAGCTGGCGAGCCAGCACCAGCGCAGCACACGGAAACGCCGTTTACCTTCCCGCTATAAAGTGGTACCTATTTATCTACTTGCACTTAGGGGTGCTTTCGAACTGCTAGGTGGGCAGGAGCTGGGACCGAATGACGGGAGTTCACCCCGCCGCGGGGATTCAAACCGCCGACCTTACGATCAGCAAGTCCTAGGCACTGAGGTTTTACCCACAGCGCCACCCGCGTCCCTTGAATTTGTTGTTTAGGCTGCAATAAATTAATATGGCAACCTCTGTGGAAATCGTCCATTACATGAGAAAGAAAAATCCTAGTACATAAAAACAAATCTACAGTGCAACCACATTTGGGATACTGTGCACAGTTCTGGTTGTCTTAGCTCAAATTCTCATACTGCGGCGTTGGAAAATGCTCAGACAATGACAACTAAAGTGATCAAGGTGATGGAGCAATTCCCTTATGAAGAAAGGATGCAAAATTTGGGACTTTTTAGTTTAGAGAAAAGATGGCAGAAGTATATAAAATTATGCATTTTATAAAGGGGGGGGGGAATGCAAGAAGAGAGCTGAAGCCCCAGATAGGAAAAGAGGTGGTAAAAGAACACCTAGCTACTTTAAATGAATTCAGACTCCCAGGGCCCAATGAGCTGCACCCACGGTGGAGGAGGGCAAATATTGTCACCATCTTCAAAAAGGGAAAAAAATACTGACCAGTCAGTAACTACCAACCAGACAGCTTGACAGTGATTCCAAGAAAGGCCTTTGAACAGATAATTAAACAGCCAGTCTGTGAACAGTTAAAAAAGAATGCTGTGATTACCAAGACCAGTGTTAGTTTCTTAAGAACAAGTCATGCCAGACGAATCTCTCTCTTATTTTAATAGAGGTACAAGCTTGGAGGATCAATAGAATGCTCTCGATGTAGTGTATCTTGCTTTCTGTAAGGATTTTGACAAAGTGTCACATAATATTATTGTGGAGAAGCTCGTAAAATGTGGGGTAGATGGGGTAACTGTTAGGTGGATTTGTAGCTGATTAAGTGACCAAACCCAAAGAGTGCTTACTCAAGGTTCCTTCTCTTCCTGGAAAAAAGTGACAAGTAGGGTGCCGAAGGGTTCTGTCCTGGGACAGTTGCTCAATATATTTATAAATGGCTTGAATTGAGGGCATGCTTATTCAATTTTCAGGTGACACCAAACTGGGAGGGGTAGCTAATGCCTCAAAAGACAGAATCATGCTGCCACCCTCTGGAATCATAGTCAAAACACCTCCTCAGAGTAATTTAACAAAAGAGATGAGAAATAAGCTCACTGGAAATAGTAGTACACTGGTCAACCTCTTATACATGAAACAATACTTTTATGAATATGGAGGGAAGACTAGACTTTCAGCGAACAGACTTAAAAAGAAATAAATTATGTCAGGAGTACACAGTATTTAAAAAGGCACTAAAACAATCTCTTTTAAAGGCATCTACCCCCTCCTCTTATTCTAAATTATATACCACATAATCCCCCCTCAAAAGATATCCACAATTATTAGAAGACTTACCTATACCCTCACTAACTCATGAGAAAACCTTTTTTAGATAGCCCCATCTCCCTAGAAGAAATTGACAATGATCTTAAAAAACTGAAACCACATAAAGCCCCAGGACCTGGTGGCTTCACTTCTGAGCTTTATAAACAATTCAAAGAAACATTATCATCATATATGGTCCTCTTATTTAATGACCTAATGAAAGGAGCATCTATCACCAAAATATGGTACCACACCAAAATTATAGCTATCCCAAAACCATTTAAAAACCACCAAATAGTAGAATCTTTCTAGCCAATCTTTCTGATTATGAAATTTTTACATGAGTGCTAGTCAACAGGATTAAGACATTGTTACACAAACTAACAGCCCCAGACTAAGCCCGAGACCAAGCTGGTTTTGTCCTCCATTGAAACATCACCGGACCTATCAAAAAGCTGTCTACATAGTAGACAGACAACCTTCCCACTGGTAGTCATGGCATTAGACATCCTCAAGGCCTTTGAATGTCTGAAATGTGACTACTTGCAGGCAGTCCTTTCTAAAATGCAATTTGGCCCCAAATTCATACAAATTTTGAAACAAATACACTCTGAAGCTTCCACTACAGTAGAAATAAATAATATAAATTCATCCTTAGTGGGGATTCAAAGAACAATGCAAGGCTGTCCAATCTCTCCCTTTTTTGTTCATCCTAGCTTTAGAACCATTAGCTATATACTTCAGAACAACACCAGGTGTCAAGGAAGTCCTAATTGGAAAACAAAACTACATGACTGGACTATTTGCTGATGATTTAATGATAATGATACCTGACCTTGAACACAGGAGCAGCAATATTTTGAAAGCTTCACAGCTTTGCAACACAATCAGGTCTGCATGTTAAATTCTCAAAATCTGAAGATTTATGCTTCAGTGTACCACCCAATCAAAAAGCTTTCACAAAACTCACAGGCATTAGACTCTCTCACACAAAGCTTAGCTATTTAGGAATAATTATAACAAGAAACCTTAACACTCTATTGACAAAATATCCTCCTGTGGATATCTGTGGACAATTCAGAATTTGACAAAAAAACACACAATAGAACAAACCCCATTTTATCCTAGACAAATTAGCAATGGTAAAAATGGTGATTCTACCAAAACTGCCATTTCTATTCCAATCACTAACCCACTTGGATCTCACTCAACAAAAGTGGGGAAAAAAACACCAAACCAGAATAAATGCCAAACTCCCAGTAGAAGGAGGCAGGGGCATCCCAAACTTGATACTATATTTTATTGCTAGCCATGTAAAACATGCCATCCCTTTTATTATTTTATTTTATTTAGAAATACAGACTAAATAAGTACACTTACAATTTAAATTTAAATGTAATCATCTTCACTTTGAACTCCCCCTCCCAAATTCGTCAATACAGTCATACCTCGGATTGAATGTGCTTCAGGTTGAGTGCTTTCGGGTTGCGCTCCGCGTTACGGAGCGCGTTACTTCCGGGTTTCACCGCTCATGCAAGCGCAGATGCTCAAAATGACATCACACACATCCTCAAAAGCAGCAAAACGTGACCTGCGCAGACGCGCTATCACGTGTTACGCTCTGTTCAGGATGCGAACGGGGCTCCAGAACGGATCCCGTTCGCATCCTGAGGTACCACTGTACACCAAAACTTTTTATTGTTTCATTGATAATGTAAAAGAAGCATGATACTTACCGTTTTTTTCCGCTCCATAAGACACACTTTTTCCCTCCTAAAAAGTAAGGGGAAATGTGTGTGCGCCTTATGGAGCGCATGCAGGTAGGAGGCTCTGCTCAGTGCTCCCTTTAAAGAGCCGCACAGAGCATGTGTGCAGCTTTTGGGGGCTTTTCCCCGAGGAGGGAGAAGGGACTGACGGGCTGCCCTCTGTCCCTTCCCACACCTCCTGGAAAAGCCAGGCTCTGCTCAACGCTCCCTTGTAAGGGCTCCCTTTCGTCCCTCATCCCGCTTTGCTGGGAAGCCAGCAGAACAAGAGGCGCTGCGCAGCTATCACTCTTGCTCTGCTGGCTTCAGCGATACCTGCGCAGCTTGCTCTGCTGGCTTCTCAGCGAAGCGGGAGGAGGGACAGAAGGGTTTAAAGCAAGAAAAGCGAGAGCCGCTTACATGCTCTGCGCAGAATATTTTTTTCCTTGCTTTTCCCCTCTAAAAACTAGGTGCGTCTTATGGTCAGGAGCGTCTTATGGAGCGAAAAATACGGTGACCTAAGCACAACCGCAAGGGCTCCTGACTGGATGTTTGGCAATACAATGTTAAATATTTTTTAACTCTGTACCGTTTCCCCTTTGCTTTTGTTTTAACCAATTCACGAACCAAGAAACTATACACTGACCACTAATGATGAATCATATGTTGTAGATATTACTGCACCTTATGCCATTTTTGTGATAAACAAATGACATGTCATGACTTTGTTTATTTATATGCATCATGTATTATTCCAAAGCCTAGTAAAAAGTTATTCAAAAAAGAGCAAAAAAGAGAGTGACATGTCAGAATGTAATGAGCAAAAACTCTTCCTAAGGGTTCAATATGTGGGATGTTAGGATCCAAAATGCATATGTAAAGGGTTAATTGCAAGAGCTGTAGAACTCTATGACAGTTAGTAGAACAGTCTTAACTGTTACAGCATCAGGTATGTTATGTTGTGCTACTGTCTGCCTTGATTAGTTAGTCTGTGGCAGTGTAACCTATGTAAGCCGTATTAGCAATTTAAGAAACATCCACCTGCATTGTATATTTTAATCTGCAACGGCAAGTACACTAAAGTAAAAATTATTTGTTATTTAAACTTTAAAAGAAAGCATCTTGCATAGTTTTTATAGGAGAGAAAAGAGAACTAATTAAAGGGTCAAAAGACCCAGGGCTGTCTTCCATATATACCATAAATGGGAACTAGAGTTTAATTACAACAGGATACAAAAGTATAAAACAGAAGGACACGACAGAGGTAAGAAAAAATCTGGGTGGGGGGTGTACCCTCCAAAGTCTGCAGCTGGTAAAAACACTTGTATAGACTTTGTTAGATCATTCTCTGTGCAATTCAGATTTTGAGTTACACCAAAGGAAAGAGACAAAACAAGCAGTGAACACCACTTGAAAGTCTAAACAGCAACGGTTAATCTGAAATTTGTTTTCAGAACTAGAGGAACAAAGGACTTTATTTTTAAGGACATAGAAACAGAGCAACAAGGCAAAGAAAAGGATTTGCAGACCACTTTTTTATTTTACACAAAGAAAGACTCAGTTTCAAAGTAAATCAACTGCAGATAATTTACTTTCATAGTTGCTGCAGCCACCTTGTGAATTCAACTTCAAAACCCCTACAGTGGATTGTATTCGATCTGAGCTGGTCCCCGTTAAATTAATGGGCATGAGTGACTAACTTAGAGCTGAAAGCAGTGTTCAGCATTAGGAAGATAGAGATTTGTTTGACACCCCCAACATTTTGTTGTTGGGGCTTTAAAGTGCTGCTCATCACATAGGGCAGGGGAAAATGAGTCACCTGACAACATCACCGCCCATCTCTCCCACCAGGTGAATTGTGCTCCCCATCTCTAAACCAATAACTACTGGTCTTCTGCCTACCTAAATCTGCTTTGACTGTCTCTGTCATCTGTTAACCCCAACAGCGCCAGGACATGGTGGCCTATAAATGAAAGCAAATCACCTCATGTAAGTATGACAACTCATCCTTCACTTTATGATACTCATCCACACACTCCAAACAGTAACAAAGGTCTTCGTTGGCTGCAGCAAATCTTTCTGGAGACATTAAAGAAGAGGCATAGTTCTTTAAGGTGGTGATAACCGAATCAGTAGGGGTGCACCAACAGCACGTCTCCATTCTGCAGATAAACACAAAAATAAGAGAAATTATTGTTTTAATTATTTAAAAACATGAACACAGAAATGACCTGAGCCAAGTTCAGTAACACAGAAAGTTGCCTTATACCAAGCCTGGCATAAGAACATAAATGAGCTTGCCAAATCAGCCCAACAGGGGGCAATTCCTACTTGGAGATGCTGGGGACTGAACCTTGTACTGTCTGCATGCAAAGTGGGTGCAGCTCCATCACTGAGCTACAGCCCCTCCTGAGTTACCTCAGGGGGAAGCTCCCCTATACAGGTTCACATCTGTACATACAATAACTATCAATATTTTGTGACCAAATGACTTAATGTGTCAATGTAACTTTTACCAACACACACTCCCCACATACATCCATCTCCCAGCTTCCTGCCTGACAAGGCAGCACAACATAGGTTGTGTTAAAGCATAAACATTTGCCAAAAAGAGATGGCTCCCTGCGAGTTGTGGTTGGTTTTCAGAACTGGGGAAGAGATAAGCACTCTAGTGACCATCACGGTGGCCCTGAACTAAAGATGTTTAAGACTGGTACATCAGCTGTTTATTTTGCCAAACATTAAGATGTAAATTGATTTGATGGTATTCATTCAGTTATGACCATTATGCGCGCACCCCCCCCCAAAAAAAACCCCATCCAGGGCCAAAATGAGCAAGGAATCTGCCAACACTTGAAAAGAAATGCACAACTCTGTGCTGGCAACCTATTGTGCTTCCAGGACAAGCCAGGCAGTCTCACACCCTAGTTTGCGCTCAGGAAGAATATTAACACTTTTATTAATATTTGCCAAGGCCTTTGCAATGCAATTTAAGGAGGTTTTACAATGAATATTAACTGCTATTATGCCCAGTAGTTTGGTTAATGTTTTAGCTCCAAAGCTTCCTTTTGGGGAGGAGAAGCAGCTTATAAATTTGGAGCGATAAATCAACTGCACAAGATCACAAGTGAAGGGGTGCCCAAACTTCAGCTTTAGTTATGGAACCTTAATACACAAACTGTTCACTGCTTCTTGGATAATCTTAAAGGTAAAGGTACCCCTGCCCGTACGGGCCAGTCGTGTCCGACTCTAGGGTTGCGTGCTCATCTCGCTTAAGAGGCCGGGAGCCGGCGCCGTCCGAAGACACTTCTGGGTCACGTGGCCAGCGTGACAAAGCTGCTCTGGCAAGCCAGCACCAGCGCAGCACACGGAAACGCTGTTTACCTTTCCGCTATAAAGTGGTACCTATTTATCTGCTTGCACTTAGGGGTGCTTTCGAACTGCTAGGTGGGCAGGAGCTGGGACCGAACGACAGGAGCTCACCCCACCGCGGGGATTCGAACCGCCGACCTTACGATCAGCAAGTCCTAAGCACTGAGGTTTTACTCACAGCGCCACCCGCGTCCCTTTGGATAATCTTGCTTTAAGGCAATTAAAATTTCCCCACAATAAAATATAAATGTCTACCCCAAATACACATTAAAGCAGATGAGCCAAATTTGTTACTTTGGTTTCTTCCCATTTGCTTTCACTCTGCCAAATTCATTTTTTTCTTTGCTTACTCACAGATTACTTCCTAATACTACTGTCCCTGACTCACTTCTTTCTTGTTCTTTGTAACCTGCTACCTCCCAATGCCAACAAAGGTCCGTATAGTTAAAGCTATGGTTTTCCCAGTAGTAATGTATGGAAGTGAGAGCTGGACCATAAAGAAGGCTGATCGCCGAAGAATTGATGCTTTTGAATTATGGTGCTGGAGGAGACTCTTGAGAGTCCCATGGACTGCAAGAAGATCAAACCTCTCCATTCTGAAGGAAATCAGCCCTGAGTGCTCACTGGAAGGACAGATTGTGAAGCTGAGGCTCCAATACTTTGGCCACCTCATGAGAAGAGAAGACTCCCTGGAGAAGACCCTGATGTTGGGAAAGATGGAGGGCACAAGGAGAAGGGGGCGACAGAGGATGAGATGGTTGGATAGTGTTTTCGAGGTTACCAGCATGAGTCTGACCAAGCTGCGGGGGGCAGTGGAGGACAGGAGTGCCTGGCGTTCTCTGGTCCATGGGGTCACGAAGAGTCGGACACGACTAAACGACTAAACAACAACAACAACAAACCTCCCAATGCATTTATTTTACAGGCATACTGCACAAATCAACAAGGTGACAGTCACATCTGTAAAACAGCATAAAAGCAAGCACCTGTACAGTGATATGCTGTAACAAAGGAACTGAGTGATAAAATTATGAATTTGGCTATGTTCAGTGCAGGCATTTGAAACAAAGTGCTGATGGTGCATCCTGAATATTACCAGGGAATTCCACAGCCTAGGTGCAGGGACACTACAACTACACCTTTCATGCATTAACATTATTTAAACAACAGAATTCTTATCTCTGTATCTGCATCTTCTTTTGACTTCCTAACTCTTCCTTATGGGTAGGTATTTTTTAAGACTAAGTGTATGGGCATGGTTCGTTCTTTTTAATCTATGGTTACCAGATTTTTTTCAGTGAATCCGGGGACATTTTTTTGAAGCTGAGTAGCAACAGAGAGTCAGTACTGGGGATGGTGAGGCAAAAGACCCTGGGCCCAAGCACACATGCATATTGTATAAAGGAGCAAAGCCTTTCTTTTGCACCTTGTGAAACATAAACGTGCAGTTTTTTTAAAAAAACTGGGCAACAGCGCGCCACCTGTAAAACAGCCTTCCTTGATCTCCTGCCCCTTTCCCCCTTTGTTTGGGGGAGGCTCAGGAGTCATGGGCGGGCAGCTGTTGCCCAGGAGGGGCACAAGGCACATGGTTTCCCTGCCAGGCAAGGTGCAAAGCCCTTGTTTCGCACCCTGTGAAACATAAATTTGGAGTTTTTTTAAAAAAAAAACTGGGCAATGGCCAGCCGCCCGTGACTCCCCCGATCTGTCAAAACAAAGGGGGCAGGGGATCTGTACCACCGGACGTCCCTGGTTCCCCTTTGGCAGTGGCGGCGGCAGCCTCAGCAGACCAGAGCCAGTCTGGTAGTGCAGTTGGCTCTGGTTGGCTTCAGGAGCTGCTTGCTGCCCGCTGCCATGGCGCCCACCATTTTCCTCTCCGGAAGTCCCCATATGATGTGTTGCGCACAATACACATCATATGGGGACTTCCAGCGGGGAAAAATGGTGGGCGCCATGGTAGCGGGCAGCGAGCAGCTCCTGAAGCCAACCAGAGCCAACTGCACTACCAGACTGGCTTCAGGCTGCTGAGGCTGCTGCTGCCACGTTTTCCGGGGACAGATTTGCAAATCTGGGGACATTCCGGGGATGGAATTTGTCTGGGGACAGATTTGAAAATCCGGGGACTGTCCCCAGAAACAGGGGACATGTGGTAACCCTATTTTAATCATCATCCAATGTTTAGATTTTAGGCACTTTATGAATCATTATGAAGTTATAATTGATAGATAAACTCATCTTTTGCTGAACACATCAGCATAGGAGCATAGAAACCTGCCACATACCATGACAAGACTATTGGTCCATCAGCAGCAACACACCAAGGTTTCAGACAGGGCACTTCCCCAGCTTTACCTGGGGATGCTGAGGATTGAACCCGGGACCTTCTGAATGCAAAGCAGTTGCTCTGCCACAGTGCTACTGTACTGGCAAACTGGCCAAGGTTTTCTTGATTCAAGTAAGCAAAAAAGGACACCAAGCTTGTTTCTTAAATGGATTTTATTCAGAGAATGAGGAAGGTAAAGAGCAAAGGAAAGCAGATAAACTCTTTCAGTAGCCTGAGAATCCCCTCTGGATGGCAAAATGGTCAGATCCTGTCAGCAGAGGTGCAGCACTTGGACACACTACAGCTGAAATTTTCTGTGGATTTTCTGCAAGGACAGAACTCTTGTCTCACCCCATCCCCATTCTTGGAACACATTAATTGCCTGTTCCTTGTGTTAATCCTCCCATGGCCTTGACAATATTTCTGCTGTCTTACAAAGCAGGCAGTGATAATATCTGCGTGACTAGATACCCCACTACCCATGTATATGGGGAGGCACCCACTGCCAGATGGTTCTGTTGAGAGATTCAGCATAGGCTTACCTAAGAAGTCAACAGCTCAACATTCTCAGGCAGTACCCAACAAAACAACAAGAACCCACCAACAACATTTGAATCAATATGGCTAACAACCCAACAATTCCCCCCCCCATGCCCACAGGCAAACAAATCTCACTGCAGCCCGCTAAAGACAACCAGCCATGCCTGCCCTCCACCTCTCTCAGTACCAAGGAAATTAAATGGATAGAAAGGGAAACGACCCAAGCGACGCTGACATAAAAACCACACACAAAGACCAAGCATTGCCACCCCAACCCACCCCACTCCCCCCTCTTCTTCCCCAACTTTATTCTGCATGCAACATTAATGTCTCACTTCAAATGTAAAAAAGCCTACAACCTGAAAAAGAGACAATGCATGTACTTTTGCAAACCAGAACAATATTTAGCTTTTAAAAAATGTTATTTAAAGACCATTAGACTGTACTAAACTGTACCGTTGACATAGAATTGCTACAAATTGCTACAAAGAACAACGCAACAAATGTATAATGTGCATCTCTTCAGGGGCTAAAGTTACTTCACGTATAAGGAAAGAGGGGCTACATACAGCTACACAAGTAACTCCGGAAACCCACCGCGTCTTCTTCCAAAGCCCGGTAAGCAGCCCTCCACCTTGCCGTCTGCGCAGCGGCAGCGACCCCAAGAATTCCCGTCTTTTAGAGACTTCGCGGAAACGCGAGAAAGCCCCCGGAACCGACCCTAAGTGTAACATGCGAATTACACGCACATTTCACGGGGACACTCCCCTGAAAGTGGGGAGAAAGGGGTGCAGCAAAGGCACTTCTCTAACATGCAGAACTGGAGGGAGAGAGAGATGTTGCGGGGGGTACCTGAAGCGGGGAATAGCCGTGCCAGTCCCGCAACCATAAGCAACTGTTGAGTTGCTGTATTAATCCTTGCCCTCCTCCCCACACCTTCGCCGCAGCCCCTCATAAGCCTCCCACACACCGCCAGCCCCTCGCCTCCCTCACCTACTGCTCCGGACAGGTGCCCGTGAGGCAAGGTGGTTGCCACAGCCGGCCCGTAGGCGCGGACAACCTTGCTGCCTCCGGCTCTCGCTCTCTCGTTCTCTCCGCTCGCTCAAGCTGTTCCGCCAGGCACTGACCCCGCCCACCACGCGACGGAAGCCTCTCGCTCCAGCGAAGAGACCGAGCCGGCATCAGGGGTTCCTTTTTCTAGACTCTTGGCCCCGCCTCCCTGGCTCCGCCCACAGTGGTAGATAAGTAAATGAGGCAAGCGCACAAACGCGCGTGCTCAAAAAGCCTTCTCCCCGCTCTGCCGCCACCCTAGAGTTAGGAAAATATAGAGTCGCCTCAGGCTCTGTTTGCCGCTCTTCTCCCCTCCCGCCACCCTAGAGTTAGGAAAAACAGTAGAGCCGCCTCAGACTCGGCTTACTGCTCTTCTGCCTCATTACTCATTTTGCATAGACTGATAAAACAGTAGGCGGGTCATTCTCACTGCCGGAGACGATGCGTCCGATATAGATATACACATATATAGTTAGCACACACATACAAAAACTCTTCGCTCGCCTCCGCCCGCACGGCGCCTGCGCGCCCTGCGAAGGTTGCGTCAAATGAAAGGGAGGAGGGAACGCAGGCGCTGATTGGACGGCAGAGTTTCTCGCGTCACCAGGGGAAAAGGAAAACAAAACTCCACGTGCTGCCTTGAACTCACAGCGAAATTCTAGTTGCGCCTGTATTTTTTAAATTGTTTCTGATCGCTCATTGATTTGGCTGCACTCTTCGTTTTAAAAGGGCGCAGTTCGTTTGCATGTGCTTTATTGTGCTTATTTTTCTCTGCTGTGTAACGCTATTACAGAGACAGACGCAACAACAACCCTGTGAAGTGGGCTTAGGCTTCGAGAAAGAGAAACTAACCGGCTCAAAAACTACACGCAGTGATCACCGTAGCTTAGCAGATGCTTGAGCCTTGGCCTCTTACCTGGGTCCGCTTTCTAACATCACCCTTTATCTAAAGAGCTCTGGGTATGTCACACACATCGCTCTGCTTAAAATAGCCGCTCAGAACCCAATCCAACCCACCCATGTTTAGCACAAGCTCCTGGCCTCCCGAAAAGACGCGTCCCGCCTCTCCTCTCGGGAGATGTTTATTCCTCTCTCCAACCAACTCGCAGGGGCGGGGATGGAACGTATTTCGAAAGTTCGGCCGAGGCGCTCTAGCCTTTCCAAGTCAACACGCTCCTTCCGCTGAGGGGAGGAAACGGTGAAAACAACCGGAAGTGGAGCCCGTGGCGCGTGTGCTGGACCGCTTTGCCTCGGTCTGTTACCGAAGAAGAAGCAGATGCATCAGGTATATTTTCGTATGTTTATCTCGCATTACAGTAGCCTGGCCAGTTCGTAAAGATGAATTAGGGTTCTCGGAATGCTGTTTTCGAAGCAGGAAGGGATGCTTAATTGCTTTGGAGAGCCAGTGTGGTGTAGTGGTTAAGAGCGGTGGACTCTTAATCTGGTGAACTGGGTTCACTTCCCCACTCCTCCACATGCAGCTGCTGCGTGACCTTGGGCTAGTCACACTTCTCTGAAGTCTCTCAGCCCCACTCACCTCACAGAGTGTTTGTTGTGGGGGAGGAAGGGAAAGGAGAATGTTAGCCGCTTTGAGGCTCCTTCGGGTTATGATGAAGCGGGGTATCAAATCCAAACTCTTCTTCTTCTTTACAGTATTTAATATTATAGGTGCCTAAAGCGCTTCCACGTGGGTTACTCCTTTGTTTACTGCATTTATTCATATCGCACGCTTGCTCTAACCAGTTTATCGCTGATTGTTGGTCACGCTTGCCGGGGCCAATTTATCTGTTTTTATTTATTAAATTTTCATCTCATCCATCCCAAAGGAGCCCAAGGTGGGAAACCCATCCACAGTTTTAAAAAAGCAAACTCTTAAAACAGTTCTAAAATGGCATTTCATCCACCGTTTTCAGGACTGCCAGGATCAGTGGTTTTCAGCCACCAAATATCTGGGTAAGCTTGACAATTTCAAATTCCTCCTGAAAGTTAATAACGTTGGAGACAGACTAGCCTCACTAGAGAAGGGATATGACAAACCTGAAACCACCACTGATAAGGCCCTGTCTTGAGTCAGGACCAACCAGACAACCCTCAATGGTGGCACCACCAGCAAGGCCTCATCTGTGTGTGAGATGTTTGATATTAGTATTGTAGTGGGGGAAATGGGATTGGCTTTTGCTGCCCAATTCCCCAACAGACTCTGAGTCCCCTAAGTCCATGATCAGAGAGAGAAGAATGGATGGAGCCAAGATCCAGTGAAAGCAAGGCAGATCTTTAATTTTCTGTTGTGTGACAGAGTTCCCCCCTCCTTGCAAGGAGATGAGAGGCTCAGAGCAAAGGTTTGTAAGCTGCTTTAAAGACTTTCAACAATGCTCAGCCCCTTAGCCAAAGACCACCCAGAAAAATATCACAGAAAGAGGCAGTCTGCCACAGACATTTGAGAGTGTGGCTTCTCTCCTATCTGCCAGGATACCTGATAATGTTTTACTGCAGGGGTCAGCAAACTTTTTCAGCAGGGGGCCGTTCCACTGTCCCTCAGACCTTGTGGGGGGGGGGGCGCGGACTATATTTTGAAGAAGAAGAAAAAATGAACCAATTCCTATGACCCACAAATAACCCAGAGGTGCATTTTAAATAAAAGCACACATTCTACTCATATAAAAACACGCTGATTCCCGGACCATCTGCAGGCCAGATTTAGAAGGTGATTGGACTGGATCTGCCTGCCCCCCCCCCAGGCCTTAGTTTGCCTTCCCATGTTTTACTGGTTGCATTACCTGGGCAGTCTGGCTATTCTTTTGAAGTAAATACTTTAGTTCTTGAGTCCAGGTCACAGGTCCACCCTATTCATACACAAAGTATGCCCTTAAGACAGGATTTGGAAGTGAAAGAACTAATGTATCAAGAAAGGCTTCTCTTTAGGTCATTAGGAGAGCCAAGATGGTTTTTTAGGATTGTTCTGTTTTCTCAGGGAATATTTCCTAAATTTTGATGATGGAAGGATTGGTTTTCTGTTGAGTGTATGTCTGCTGTGTGTGTGCATCCTAACATTTTATAACCATAGGTAGGATATACTACTTGCTGACTACCAGAGAAGGAGGGAGTGCTGGTGACCTCAATTTCTGCTTGGTGGTTACGTGGACCATTAGCCTGATCCAGAAGAACTCTTCTTATGTTCTTATGATTAGGGCTGCAGGTCAGTGGTAGAGCATCTGCCTTGAATGCAGAAGGTCCCAGCTTTTTCAGATAGGGCTGGGAATGATTCATACTTGAAACCCTGAAGAGCCAACCAGTGTAGACAGTACTGAACTAGATGGACCAATGGTCTAACTTGGTATAAGGCAGCTTGTTATGAAAGTTTGGAGGGCACTATGTTGACTTCATCTCCTGTAGTACAGAAGCTTTTGTGCACTGGTCCCATTTTGTCAGATGCCTTAAAGTGTTTCCCTTAGGTGCATGATGTAACAGCTGTTTTGGATGATCTCATCTCAAAAGCACAAAAGTTTCAAACAAACATTATTCACAGAACTGCAGCCCAAGAAAATGTGTCATGCAACTGATGAAGTTAGTCTTTAAATTGCAAAACAAAAAACAACCAAAAAACTCAAAATCCAGACAGCAGCCCTGAAACCAATGCAGAGGTGCTGGGGGAAAATACAGGTTTTACTTTCAAATCTACCCAGTGAGTTTAAAGGCCTTCTTCGGGAACTAAACTGAAAAACAGCCTGCAGAGAGATCTGTGGGCTATATCTTCCAATACCAATATATTGCAGAGTAGTGTAACAGTTAAGAGTGCTGGACGTGGGTTAAATTCATATTGAATCATGACGCTTACTGGGTGACCTTGGTCCAGTCAACCCATCTCTCAGACTAACCTGTCTAGCAAGTTTGCTATGAGGATAGAATGGGGAGATGAGAACTACGTACACCACATTGAGCTCCTTGCATGAAAAGGCAGGATGCGAATATAATAAATAAATAACTGGAAACTAGCACTGAAGTGCCGCAGTACTGGGCCTGACGGTGCCTAAATACTCTTAAGACTGAGTTTTAAATGCTGTAGGATGTTTTTAATATTAGGTTGGGAGCTGCCTGGAGTGGCTGGGGAAACCCAGCCAGATGGGCGGGGTATAAATAATTTATTATTATTATTATTATTATTATTATTATTATTATTATTTAATTATTTGCCACTTCTCCTTTGCTTTTTAAAGGAAACTATGCACAGAGCTGATGCATCATCAGCCTCAAATGGCTTTCATTTCCCAGAGTTGGTGAAGAAGAAGAAGAAGAAGAAAAAGAAGAGGAAGGAGGGCCTTAATGGACAGGGGGACGACCAACCCGTGGAGGCTGCCCCTTGCTCGCCTCCATCTTCCGGATTTTCCTCAATTTTTCCTTGGCTCGTTGAGGATACAGAAGCTACTGGGGCCTGGAGAAAAAAAACAAAGAACATAAAAGCTGGGAAAGAGATTCCAGACTCTGAGTCAGATGCTACTTGGATCCCAACAGACAGTGAGCTGAATAGCAAGTCTGGAACAGATACTCGCGTATGTAATAAGAAAAAGAGGAAGTATCAACATAGTGAACAAGAGGGTGGCAGAGACTTTTGCATTCCTGAGACTCCAGAAAAGGCCAGCAGCCTGCAGCCTCTGGTACCTTTAATGCAGTGCTTAGATCTTTCCCTGCAGGAGAAAAAGCAGACACCTCAGTCGGACAAAACAGCAGAATTTTGTAGTCCCATTGCACGGAAGAAGAAGAAAAAGCGTAAAAAAGCTGAAAGTCCAGAAGAGGCCAGCAGCCAGCTTGAAGCCAGTGACTTGGAAAATGCAGGTTATGTCTCTGAATCCACACCTGTTCAGAAGAAGAAGAAGGCAAAAGTGCTCTTGTTAACAGAACAGGCCGAGGCAAATGGAGCTTCTGACAGGCTCACAGATATTAGGGCTCACCCTCTGAATTTGCACAAGCACAATAGAACAGACTGCAGTGACACAGAGGACACACAAAAGGACCTCTTTGCACCTTCACCTCCTGCAGTACTCGTAACACAGCACTCAGACCTTTCCCAGGAGGAGAGAAAAGAGGCAACTGAGTCAGACAAAACTGTGGAGTTCTGTAGTCCCATTGCACGGAAGAAGAAAAAGCGTAAAAAACCTGAAACTCCAGAAGAAGCCAGCAGCCAGCTTGATGCCAGTGACTTGGAAAATGCAGGATTGCACAAGCAAAATACAACCAACTGCAGTGACACAGAGGACGTAAAGGAGGACTTCTTTACACCTTTGCCTCCTCCTGTACCCTTAACACAGCCCTCAGACCTTTCCCAAGAGGAGAACAATGAGGTGAATAAGTTGGACAGAACTGTGAACTTCAGCAGCCCTGCCACACAAAAGAAATCACATAAGCGTAAAAATGCTCCCAGCACGAATGCTTTTGATGGTGGGTAAGTACCTTACCCATGGATGGGCTTTCTTGGCAGGTGTGAGGAAAACATGAACTGCTTTAGTATTTAAATTGATGTTTAGCAAAAGGGTGAAGGGCTTCATGCACAGGCTCAAGGCTAAAACAAGTTTGTTGGCACAGATCTCTTGTGTGTCTCGACCCAGATCTGTCCCAGATGTGTAGAAGTGGGAGTCTGGGATTCAGAAGATGCACTAGAGAGAGGGTGGAGCTTAGGAGTGTTGAAGCCTGCCTTCCTTTTCCACTTCAGCTGAAAAAGGCACTCCAGGCAGCTTACAGGTATCAGAAATAGTTGCTTCTCACTGGCTTACAATCTAGAAACACAGCCAATCAGATTCAGGTAGGTAGCCGTGTTGGTCTGACACAGCGCACCTTAGAGACCAACTAAGTTTGTTCTGGGTATAAGCTTTTGTGTGCATGCACACTTCTTCATAATAATAATAATAATTGGCTGTATTAATTCCCCCCAAATTGTAAAACGTTTCCATGGTTGGAGTGCCGGAGTGTACTAAAAAGACTGTGTTTCAGCTGCCAGCCACCACTTGTATTCGTTATCCAAGCTTGTGTGCATAGTAAATTGTTTCAATATACACATCACATTCCAAGAGTCTTACACTCAAGCATTAGATATGCTATTCCAACACTGCATAGGCATCACTGGGCTGGTTGATCAGGTCACCTAGTAAGTAATCTTTCCAAGACAGGTGTCTTGGTGAGGTGTGGCTTTTGTCAATAGCATGTGTCTCACAAGCTAATGCCGGGGTTTTTCCTGGCATCCCAAAGTGATTTTCAGTGCCAACAAGTGCCAGTAATAGTATGCAGGCCTCACGTTTTGCTCTCCTAACAGGCCACAGAAATCTCCAACTCCTGTCCATTCAGACGCTGAGGAATCATCTTCCAGCAAGTTTTCCCTTGTGGACAATGAGTTTGTAGAATTTTCTCAGCTTTCAATGAAAGATCTGGACTCTGCCACCAAGGAGCTGGAAGAGTTCATTCCTCACATCAGGACCCTGAGTGATTCAGCGATCAGACAGCTGGCTGGTCGGGACCTGGTCAGGTTTAGAAATTTTAAGAAAAAAGGTGTGTACAGTCCTGAGTGAGAACACCTTTCACTTGGGTAGGCTCTTCAGTAAATCAAAGGTCATGGCAATTTCTTTGCATAATCTCCAAAGTGTTATGTACAGGTGATTAATACTCAAATAATGAAAATGCAGAGGGGGAGGAAAGTGTACACTACCCTTTCATCCTGGGAGGAAAGGTGGAATACAAATGTTGTTATATGTATTCATTGAAAGAAAGGGTGTGTATTTGTGTATATATATGTATATTTATTCAGACCACATGTACCCTGTTCTTCAACCAAAAGAGGCTCTGAGTGGCTTACATACAATCCCTTAAAACAAAGCAGTCGCTTCTTATGGGCCCACAATTATAAAAGACAGCACATAAGGAAAGGAGGACATGGCAGGCAGAGGAAAACACAAACTCAGGCATCAAAAGGGGCTTTAATAACCAGCTGACACAGAAACAGTTTAGGGGTAGGAGGTTTCTCTTGCAGCTGGTATTCTGGCAGAACTGGTAGATAACCTGATGGAATGGTAGGTTTTACACATACACACATGTGCTCTTTGCAAGGGGCATAACAGTGGTGAGTAACCGGTAGTTCTCTAGATGTTGCTTATTTTGTGGGGAAAAGGTTGGGACACCACATTTCTTGTCTCCCAATTCAGAAAATCAAAGAGCATGGTCTGCCCTCATATATGTCGCTTGTGCGTGTGTAGGTGTGTACATGCTCAGCAGGGGTGGGAAACTTGTGACCCCCCAAATGTTGTTGGACTCTTAACTCCTGTATGCCCCAGACCACATTGCTAATGGTCAAGGATGGTGGGAGATAAAAGTCCAGCAACCATGTGGAGGGTCACAATGTTTCCCACCTCTGGCTTTGAGATGGCAAACATTTGGTGTTTGTCCTGATAACCAAGACCCAAACCCACATCTACAGCTAGCTTATCATTTTATGGTAGGTGTAGAGAAGCTATGGCCATCTAGAGGTTGCTGAGCTTCCAACTCCCATCATACCTCGCCATTGGCTAAACGCGATGGGGCCGTTGGGAGCTGGAGTTCAGCAATACAGTGGTACCTCGGGTTACCTAGGCTTCAGGTTAAAGACGCTTCAGGATACAGACTCCGCTAATCCAGAAATAGTACCTTGGGTTAAGTAAGAACTTTTCTTCAGAATGAGAACAGAAATCGTGTGGCAACGATGCAGTAGCAGTGGGAGGCCCTATTAGCTAAAGTGGGGTTAAGAATAGTTTCAGGTTAAGAGCAGACCTCCTGAACAAATTAAGTTCTTAACCCAAGGTACCACTGTATCTAGAGACCCAAAGGTTATTGCACCTGTTTTATGGGAGCACCAAGCACAATTTAGGAGTCCTGGGTCCTGAAAAATGGCCAGTTTCACAAAAGCTGACAGTAGACAAGTTATCCATGAGGCTCATGTTGCAACACTGCAAGGTATACGTGGCCCTGTGGCCCTGAAAACTACTCAGCGTTATTAATGAGTGATTAACGCTGAAGGGCAAGGTCTGAAATCTGAAACTTTCCTATTCTCCCTTGGAAATGATGTAGGCGTTGCTGTGCGGTTTGGCAAATTTTCCAAGAAAGAAAACAATCAGCTGCGGCACAATGTTGAGGCCTTCTTGAAAGACACTGGGATAGAGTCTGCAGAAAAACTCCTCTTTGCTCACAGGTTCCCCCAAGAGAGAGAATCCATCAACAAACTGAAAACTAAAAACTTGTTTGGTGCAAAGATTGGTGAGTATTTGACTGGGTGGCTTTTGTGGGTGACTTGGTAGTGAGGGGGTAGTCTTGCTAAAAGATTTGCCTCTCTAGTACATTTGTGAAGCTGTCCAAATTCCCTCCTTTGTCCGAATCAAACCATAATCTATTACATATATGGGAAAGTTGTTTGTTTTACCATGTGTATGGACACTTGTTAAGATACCATAGCCAAATTTAGCATGATGGTTCCTGAGATCGTGGAGCAGGTATTTAGGTTTGTTTGGATACCATTGGATGCCATTTTGAATCAAGATGGCGAACTGAAATCTTACAAAACTCTCCTGGGTTTCTTCATTTCTTGGATTCCCAAGCAATTCTGGGCACAGGCTAGCTAGTTATATACAAGATAGTCAGGGATGGAGAACCTTTGGTTCTGTAGATATTACTGCACAAAACCATCAGGAAGAACTTTCTGACAGTAAGAGTAGTTTGACAGTGGAACAGACGCCCTTGGGAGACTGTGAACTCTGCTTTGATGGAGGTTTTTAAGCAGAGATTGGATGGCCATCTGTTAGGGATGCTTAGTTGAGATTCCCGCATTGCAGGGGGTTGGACTAGATGACCCTTGGGGTACTTTCCAATTCTATGAACTCCCATCACCATTGACCGTGATGATTGGGACTAATGGGTGTCCAGCAACATCAGGGAGGGAAGGGCGGAAATGAAACTGAGGTCCCTTTAAACAGCTGTTCTCACACTTACCAGCTTGCATACTTCAGGAGTCAAAGGCTCTGATGGAGCTGGTCTTTCGGCCAAGCTGATGGCCTTCGGCTTCCTCTCTCTCCCATGCTGAGGCAGCCTGATGGAATGGCTGCTCACAGATGACAGTTTAGGGAGATGATGCATGATGGAGCTCATGTGGTCAAAGCAGGGCTGATGGAGTGAATTTAATTTTTAACCTCTCAGAAAGAGGGAAAGCCCCTAAAGAAAAAGATCAACCACAGTCATTAAGAAATCAAAAGTTCCATGTTTTTTCTAGTGTGATGTACCGTTTTCCTTAGGTGGCCTCTGAGAACATTTCCCAGAGAGAACAAGGTTTATAACGAATAAATGCTGCTCTGGGCTTATTATATAAATTGAATAAAGGGTGGTAATATTTTGGTGTATAAAAAACACAATCATAACATAACTGCTGCAAAATCAGCAACCCATAATCCAATTAGCTCCTTAATGTAGATTGTCTTTAATCACAAAATGTCGATTTTAATGCATCTTTATCGATTTTTCTGAAGCTCAGGGAATTCCAAGGCCTTGGAGGCTAGTATATTACCGAGCAAGAAAAATGTACGATCCCAAGAATTATAATGGAAGGTAAGAAAGGCAACTGGGCTTCTCTGGCGTTTTTTGCTGTTGTCATGGAGGCATCCCAGAATACTTGGCCACCAAGCCTAACAGGACAGGGTTCTGGAGTTCCTACTCGGAAAGTTTTTCTCTCTGCCTGAACTCCAAAAGACTCACGTTTTAGCTCCAGATTTCTGATTTCACTAAAGCTTTAACTTTTGTCCTTTGTCACTTCCAGTTCAATGCATACTTGTGGGGGTTATTGGCTCCTGGTCTCAAGGAAGCAAGTCATGGAAGCAATAGAGACAGCCACTGTCTGATGTGTAGCATGAGGGAGTTCCAAATCTAGCATGCCACTACACAAAAGGGACGATTCCTACATCATAGCAAATGGACCTCCCAATAATATGGTATCTCCTGAAGGCCAGCTCCTACAGAGTGAAGTCAGAGCATAAGAGCCTGCTGGATCAGGCCAATGGCCCACCTAGTCCAGCATCATCTTCTCACAGTGGCCATCCACATGTCTGTGGGAAAGCAGCAAGCAGGACCCTGAGCACAAGAGCCCTCTCTCCTCTTGTGGTTTCCAGCAACTGGTCTTTAGGATCATTGCTGCTGCTGGCCATGGAAGCAGAGCACAGTCATCATTGCTAGTAGACACTGATAGCCCTCTCCCTGTGAATTTTATCTAATCTTCTTTTAAAACAATCTAGATTGGTGGCCATCACTTCCTTCTGTGGGAGAATCCTCCATATTTTAACTCTGGTGCATAAAGAAGTCCCTTTTTTATTTTTCCTTTATCTTCCAAAATTCAGCTTAATTGGATGTCCATGAGTTCAAATGTTATGAGAGGGATAAAACTTCTTTCCCTCCACTTTCTCCAAGCCATGCATAAGCTTAGAAACTTCTATCATGTCACCAAGTAATTGCCTTCTCTCTATGTGGAAAAGTCCACAATGCTTCAACCTTTCTTCATAAAGCAGTCACTCCATCTCCTTGATTATTTTGGTTGCCCATTTCTAAAGCTTTTCCAAATCTGCAATAGCCTTTCTGAGGTGAGGCAACCAGAACTGTACAGTCTTCCAAATGCGGTCGCACCATAGATCCATATGAGGGCATTATAATATTGATTCCATTGGTGCTTCGTTGGGTATGTACTGGGTGAGAATGTAAAATGTATTTTGCATTGAGCAATTTCTTTCCAAAATGTTCATTTACCAAAGGTTGCTCTTGGATCCAGTCATAAGCATTATTATTATTATTATGTTTATGTTTATTATGTTTATTACATTTATAACCTTCCCTCAAGGAGCTCCTCCTCCTCATCTTATCCTCACAGTAACCCTGTGAGGTAGGTTGGTTTGAGTGACTGCAGCTGGCTCATGAACTTCATGGCTGAATGGGAATTTGAACCCTAGTCTACTATGTCTTAGTCATAGGAATGGTGCACCCAGAATACTATGCAAAGAGTTAATGCTGTAGCATAGAATCTGTAGCAAGTATATTGTGTTGTACTGCTGTCTGCCTCATAGTCAGTCTGTAAATATTAGTCAGTCTCAGACACAAGTTCATGTAAATATGTTTCAGTAGTATACCGTATTTTTCGCCTTATAGGACTCACCGTCCCATAAGGCGCACCTAGTTTTTTTGGGGGGGGGAAATAAAGGAGAAAAAATTATTTTCCCCCCAGGCATGGGGCTGGGGCGGGGGAGGCCCCAGCTTCCCCCAACCCCAGCCCCCAAACAGGCAGCTCTCTGCAAGCCATGGGAGCCCAGCGCTGGCTCCCGCTGCTTGCGGAGAGGTCCGCGAAGCCTGGACGCGCTGATCTCAGCATGCGCAGGTTTTGGCATGCAGTGGGAGCGTTCCCACTGCTTGTGGAGAGGTCCGTGAAGCGCACCGACACCTCTCGCTCTTCAGGCTTCAGCGAAAGCCTGCATTCACCCCATAGGACGCACACACATTTCCCCTTCATTTTTGGAGGGGAAAAAGTGCGTCCTATAGGGCGAAAAATGCGGTAAGTATTACCTGCCTTTCTTGTTCATTCAATCTGACAAGAGCAAGCACACCTAGTAAAAGCCATATGTTATTTTTAAACTTTAAAGCAAGTGTTGCATAGTTGTTGTTTTTTCTGGGAGAAAAAGAGAACTATTAAAAAGGGCCTAACAACTTGGGGCAACCTCCGCACAACTCTGTAAAGTATAAATTGCCACAAGTCTGACACACTAACCCACTACCAGTGCAACTAGCTCATTGAGAACAGCAACCCCTTTTCTCCCTAGGTATTCTGAGTTGGAGAAAAAGAAGCTCAAGAAGTATCAAGCCATGTATGGCAACAACTGGAAAAAGATCTCGGACCTGATGTCTCGCAGCAGCCATTCAGTTGAAACAAAATTTTCTGAGATCAAATGTGGTATATTAACACTCCTGCTCTTCCCCCCACCCCACCCCAACCCTGGCCTAATCCTTCCTCAAACCAGGGCTCAGGGCTTTTAAAATGATTATTTAAAAATTTCACCAAAAAAAGCAGAGTTATGGAAATTGGGCGTGCTGGTGTATCTTTTTTGGATCATTTATTCTATGGTACTTTCTTACCTCTGTCATTCAAATTCGGCAACTTGAGGGTAAGGGAGCCAAGGGGACGGAGGCCCAAAAACGTTTGGGAACTACTGAGCTAGGTTGAATGGAGAACTGTTGCTATCTGTTTAAACCAGCAATCCAGTTTGTCATTCTTGTTACTGATGCTGGCCAGCCAAGACCTTCCCCTGCATAAGCCCTTGCAAGATGTCTAGAGCTGATAATGAATTAAATCAGTATTTCCCCCTTTTAAATGAATTCAGCGTATAACTCCGGTCCTTGGGGTTCTGAAGAGACAAGGAAGCTAGTTCAAGCCATCAAGGAGACGCTGCTGTCCAAAATGAGAGACTCAGACCCTGCTTCAGAGAAAGAGGATGAGGATGGAGCACTCATGGTCACGTATGAGAATCTCTGGAAGGGCATCTCGTGGTCCAAAGTGGAAGCCAAAGTGGGCACCAGGCACTGGAGGCAGTGTAAACAGAAGTGGTAAGAGTGGTCAGGGAACCTTTGTCTCCCTCTAGACATTGTGACAACTCTCATCAGCCACTGGCAACATGCATGCGAAAAGGTCCCATCCATGACACCTCTAGTTAGGTCTGCAGAATGATCCTTTCAAGAAACCCCTGCCAGCTGTCCTCAGGCAAGTTGTTCCTCCCTTTTCTTCCTGACCTGGCCACAGTGATCCATGCGACAGTCACCTCCACGCTTGACTACTGTAATTCACTCTACGCAGGGCTGCCCTTGAACCCGTCCCAGAAACTCCAGCGGGTGCAGAATGCTGCAGCGAGGCTCCTCACGGGGTCTCTGCCATGGGAGCATATTCACCCAGTGCTTTTCCAGCTGCACCGGCTCCCGGTGGAGTACAGGGTCAGATTTAAGGTGCTGCTTTTGACCTTTAAAGCCCTTCACGGCCTAGGACCCTCGTACCTATGGGACCGCCTCTCCCGGTATGCCCCACGGAGAGCCTCAAGGTCCATAAATAGCAACACCCTAGTGGTCCCGGGCCCTAAGGAAGTTAGATTAGCCTCAACCAGAGCCAGGGCCTTTTCAACACTGGCTCCGGCCTGGTGGAACACTCTGCCTCATGAGACCAGGGCTCTGCAGGACTTGATTTCTTTCTGCAGGGCCTGTAAGACAGAGTTGTTCCACGTGGCCTTTGGCTTGGAGACAATTTGATTCCCTCCCCCTCTTTCTTTTTTCTTTTTCCTTTCTGCTCCTGTGATGAGGCTGCATTTTAATATTTCAATGTTTCAGTATTTTAATCTTGTTTTTAAGTTGTATTCATTCAACTTGTTTTTATTATTGCTTGTTAGCTGCCCTGAGCCCAGCCTTGGCTGGGGAGGGCGGGGTATAAATAAAAATTATTATTATTATTATTATTATTATTATTACTAGGTGGGGCTATTCAAATTTGTTGCTCATTCCCCCCTTTTAATTATTGCTTTTTTATTTTATTTTATTTCATTATACAATTACAAATTCACACACATATTTTCACTTATATTTAAGGTATAACAATCCATATTGTGATTACCTCTCCCCTCCCCCCCCCGTGATTTCCCACTACCACATTGCAGCTTCTTCTATTGACATTTCATTTTCTTTTTTCTTTTTTTTGTATATCTTGTTATCATTTTTGCATGAAATAAATGACTTATCTATCTGGATATTTACTTATCCCAAACTTCAATATCTAAAATGTCCGTATTTCCCAAAATCATCTCTCTTAACCAGCATAAACATGTGGCTTTATAATAGAGTTTTAAATCTGGCAGAGCGAAGCCTCCTTTCTTTTTTATCCATTAGTAATTTGTACTTGGACTGATGCGGGTGGTGCTGTGGTCTAAACCACAGAACCTAGGGCTTGCCAATCAGAAGGTCGACAGCTCAAATCCCTGTGATGGGTGAGCTCCCATTGCTTGGTCGCTGCTTCTGCCAACTTAGCAGTTCGAAAGCACGTCAAGTGCAAGTAGATAAATAGGTACCGCTCCGGCAGGAAGGTAAATGGCGTTTCCGTGCGCTGCTCTGGTTTGCCAGAAGCGGCTTAGTCATGCTGGCCACATGACCCGGAAGCTGTCTGCGGACAAATGCCGGCTCCCTCGGCCTATAGAGCGAGATGAGCGTGCAACCCCAGAGTCATCCGTGACTGGACCTAATGGTCAGGGGTACCTTTGCCTGTAATTTATACTTGATGCGTGGTTTCTTGCCCTGCCAAATAAACTTCGATATGCCCCTCTCCGGATTTTAAAACACTCCATTTCCCTATAATTGGGATCATTTGAAAAAGAAATAATATTTTGGGTAAAACATTGATTTTGATAGTCGAAATTCTTCCCCATAATGTCAAATTTAATCTATTCCAGATTTCCATACCTTTTTTTATTTCTTTCCATACTTTATTATACATGGTTACCCCAATTCCTAAATATTTGACTTTCTTTGCTATTGACAGACCAGATTTTTTTTGTAACTCATTTTTCTCTTGTTCACCCATATTTTTAACCATTAATTTCATTTTAAATTTATTCAATTTAAATTCTGAAACTTTACTGAATATACTCATTTTTTCCAGCGTTTTCAAGATACTTTCCTGTGCATTTTCCACCATTATTACTAAGTCACCTGCAAATGCCTTCAATTTACTGAATAAACAATTGTAATCAGCTTTCTTTTTCTTCTTAAGGATTAATATTGTAACCAAGAAGTTTATGGGTAAGCGGACGAAAAGGAGCAGACTTGAACACCTGCGGATAAACATTGCCCTCATTGAAAGGTATTAGCAAAATTTATTGTTTGTTTAATAAAAATTATATACAATGGACGACAGAAACAAACTCGTGGTTTTCAAAAGGAATAAGACAATAAAACTCTGGTATTTATATGCATGAAATTTTCCCCAGGTTGTTAGACCCATTTAAAAATATAGTTCTCTTTTTCTTTCCTATAAAAGACTGTACAATCTTCTCTGTTTAGAGTTTAAACTTAACACATTACTTTACTTGGTATACTAAAACATATTTACACATGTGTGTGTATGTGTGCTCTCTCACTCTCACTCTACAGTTGATAATAGATCTAACTGAAAAAACTGTCAGTTTGCATTTTTTGGTGCAGAGGGTATTTGATGTGCAGAGATCTTTCCTTTTGATGTGCAGAGATCTTTCCTATTCTAATTGATTCAAGTAGGGTTCTGGAAGCTTTTTCTGTGTGATACAAGCTGGTGCCAGGCGAAAGTTTCTAGCTAAAAAACAAGTCTCTCTTCTTCTTAGAAATAAGTAGAAGGCTCTTGATGTTTAGGTTATAATTTCAAAGAAGCTGAATAGCTTGTTCAAACTCATTATGTTATCTCTTTCTATCAAGGTCATGCTGACTGTAATAATAGGCCAGAAGGAGCCTGATTCTGGTGTGGTGTTCTGTACAGAGTACAGTCATACCTCGGGTTGAAGTAGCTTCAGGATGAGTATTTTCAGGTTGCGCTCCGCAGTGACCCGGAAGTAATGGAGCGCGTTACTTCCGGGTTTTGCCACTCACGCATGTGCAGACGCTCAAAATGACTTCACGTGCATGCACTGGAGCGGCCAATCGCCAGACTCATGGACGCGGGTTGCGTTCGCTTCAGGATGCGAATGGGGCTCCGGAATGGATCCTGTTCACATCCAGAGGTACCACTGTATGCTTAGTCTTTAGGTTTCAGTATATTGTAAGTTTAAGTTAAGTCTACCGCAACTGGATTTCTTGTGGATTGTGCTGATCTTGAAGATATTGGATTCAAAACTCTTAAGCTCATTTGTCTACTGTAGTAAGAGCTCTGCTGGATGTAGCTAATTGCCTCTGGTGTATTTTTGGGGGACCCTGCAAAGTATTTAAGCTTTTACTCAGCTAACTATATGTTGGGATCTACTTTGGATCAATATTGAGGCAGAATTCATGACAAAAACTGCCTACTATGGTGATGTTATAGGATTCTATATTACATTGACTCTTTCCACAGCATTTTGGATGCAGCACTCCCACAAAAACTACCAATAAAAACAGTTTAAAACTATTTTAAAGCATTCAGTAATAACTACAATCAACAATAAACTAAAAACCAGATCAAAACACATGTCTGGGTAGGCTTGCCTAAACAGAAATGTTTTTAGCAGGTGCTGAGAAGCATATAGGCAGGGGGTTTCAAAGCATAGGTGTTGCTATGCTAAAAGATTGATTCCTTATAATGCAGAATGAGAATTATGTGGCATCTGTAACAGTGCCAGTTCCGCAGATCAAAGCGGTTGAGTGAGTGTATAAGCTCTGCCCAGGTTCCTTACAAGTACCTGGAATCAGTCTCATTATACAGCAGAACATAAGAAGATAAGCAACAACAACCAAAAGACAGGTCTCCTTTCTAAAGAGCACATTTAATTTTATCAGTAACATAGGGCTGTAGCTAACTAAATTACAGTCAGAATAAACCAACTGAAATTTTAAGTTTTCTGCCCACTGTTTTTAGTTGATCTACAAACCTGCCCGAGCTCTGAGATCATCAGGGAAGGCCCTTCTTTCAGTCCTACCACCCTCACAGACATGTCTGGTGAGGATGCGAGAGAGGGCCTTCTTAGTGGCTGCTCCTAGACTTTGAAACTCCCTTATTAGGGAAGCTAGACTGGCTCCTTCCTTGTTGTCCTTCCGCAAGCTGGCGAAGACTGTTTTATTCCAACAAACCTTTGCAACTGGCTGCTTTTAAGGAAAGGGCTTTTAACGGTGTGCTGTTTTCACCTGCTGCATTTTAATAAATTGTATTATACATCAATCATTCTAATTCTATTATACTTTTAAACTTTTATATGTTTTTAGCGTTCCATGTTTTACCCATGTTTAATTTTTGTGTGTGAGCTGCCTTTAGTTCAGTTTCTGGGGAAAAGGTGGGACAACACTAAAAAGATAATAATAAAGATAATAATAGATAATGAGAAAATCACCCAGATTTCTTCTGTATTTCAGGTTGTATGAAGTGGACGCTGATGACGTGGAAGAAGTTGATTGGGAAGAGATAGCCAGTGCTATAGGGTACATTAAAAATATTAGTAACATGGGGGAAGTGCCTACAATTCTGTGTCCTTTTTGTCAAGTTCTTAATGTACTGCTGGTCTGTATAATGCAGGGATTCGGAACCTGTGGCCCTCCAGATGTTGCTGGACTCTCATCAGCTCCTAGACAGCATGGCAAATACTCAGGGATGATAGGCGTTGGAGTCTCAACAACCTCTGGAAGGCCACAGATTTTCCCACCTCTGATCCAAGAAGAAGGATTCCCTACGGAATGTAAGAGAAGGAAGAATGCCTCTAGAAGAGGTGATCCTCTCATGAAAGAGAAGGATTCTGCTTCTTAGATCAGGGCTGGAGAACCTGTGCCCCTCTACATAGTTGCAAGATCAATGGTCAGGAGATGATGGGAGTTGTAGTCCAACATCATGTGGAGGGTCATAAGCCTCCCATCCCAGGTGTATGGAAAGGAGAATGTAATGATTCTGAACATGTCTTTTTGAAGCGTTTTGGCAAGTATCCATAGCAAAGAAAAAGACAGTTAAGAACTGTCTCCTGGATCAGGACAATGGCGAGCTCCATGGACCATAGATGTTTACTGGTTTGTTTACAGCAGAACCATTCATAGGAGCAATCTTTCAATTTTCATTAAACACATGCATACATAATTTTATATGTATGCCACCTTTCCACTTTTCAGACCATGCTCAAAGCAACTTACAGATAAAAAATGCATAACTACAACATAACAAAAGTAGTCAATAAATTCAATAAATAAAACAAAAAATAAACAACCAAACTGAACAATTTCCACATAAATCACAAGATTTAAAATAAAGATACAAAAAACCAACAGCAAGAAACCTCCCCCCCCCCCCCCGCATGTGAGCAACTAAATGTTGGTTGCTCACTTTTTCATTCTCTCGTGCAAGCACTATTGCAAAATAATTTCTCTTTTTATATACCCCCTTCTCTGCCGCACAGGAATGTCCCTCCATATTATATTCGGAGCAGATTTTACAGAACCAAGGCTTACCGTGTCCCTCATTGGAATAACAGAAGCTTCATGGGTGAGTTTGCTGGTCTTTCCTCTTGCTTGGGGACAGGAAACCTGTGGCCCCACTCAGAAATTGTTGAGAATACAACTCCCATGATCCCCTGACCAATAGCCATGTTGGCTGAGGCTAATGGGAATTGGAAACCAACAACATCTGGAGGGCCATCGGATCCCAATTCCTCATCCAGCTTGTGTCTGTTTTTTAATCCCATGTATTGAACATATGAATCTTTTTCTAATGTACTCGGGGCGGGGGGAACCTCAGCTCTGGGGGCTGAATGTGGCCCTTTAAGACTTTCTCTGGCACTCAGCACTCTCATGCCCCTTACTTGCCCTGCTCCAACCCCTTACTTGAATGTCCCTCCATATTATATGAATGCTTTTGCTTGAATGCAATTATACTTGAATGCTTTTGCTTGGCTGGAATGTGTCATTGAACGCTGATAGTGCCTCTTGCTTGCTTGAATGGAGGATAGAGAAGGGTTTGTGTGACTGGAAACCAGACTTCTGTAGGAAAGCATCCATTTTTCTGCACGCTTTTGCCCTCACCCCACCCACCACTGGCATGTGGCTCCTGTAAAGTTGCCTGAGAAGGAATGTGACTCTTGGGCTAAGAAAGGTTCCCTCTCCTGGAACTGTGCACTGTGTGAAGAAGTGCTATCCTTTGTGTGGAGGGCACCACATTGGCTAATGCAGCTTTAGCCTAAAGCCACCCCATGTTTCCAGTTGCCTTATCGCACTTGTCACATGCCTCTGAGCTGCATTCATGCTCTTTCTAGGTGTGTGAGTGTGGATGTTGTGGTAAGAATTTACTTCTACGTACGTATCTGTATTGTGATAAGGTTAGAGTACACAGGGGGTTCTTAAAGCACATAATTTGAAGAAGTCTATATGGGGTTTGGAATAGGTATAAAGACCTCTTAGAAATGAAAACGCCAAACTAGATAGCACCCATAGAAGCAGTGTCAGTGAAAAAGACAAACGTGAAAGAAAATTGGGGTACTTATAAAGATATAATTCAAAGAAGGCCAACCAATATTAAAAAAGAGAAAAGATATACAGTGGTACCTCGGGTTAAGAACTTAATTCATTCTGGAGGTCCATTCTTAACCTGAAACTGTTCTTAACCTGAAGCACCACTTTGGCTAATGGGGCCTCCTGCTTCTGCCGCGCTGCCGGAGCCCGATTTCTGTTCTCATCCTGAAGCAAAGTTCTTAACCCGAGGTACTATTTCTGGGTTAGCGGAGTCTGTAACCTGAAGAGTCTGTAACCTGAAGCGTCCGTAACCCGAGGTACCACTGTACAAGACCGTATCAATGACTGGTTTCAGTACCATCAAGTAAATGAGATATTTTAAAAGATAAAGGAAAAAGGATTTAGTAAGAAAAGCTTGGAGTGTGAAAAAGTTATAATGGTTAACAGAGAAAAACTAACTTCCACAATTTATAATTTTTTGTTAGAATGGGAGAGTAAGGAAGAAACAACAAAGGCAGCAATGATCCCATGGGCAATTGATTTGGGACATAACATAGACATGATATCCTGGGAGAGGCTGTGGAAAAAGCATTAAGCTTTTCAGTATGTCACACCCTAAAGGAAAACCTACAAAAGATGGTACCTCACCCTGACTAAATTGGTCAAAATGTATAAAAGGGGATCTAAGATGTGTTGGAAATGAGAAGAAATAGAGGGGACGTGTTGGGGATGTAAGAAAGTTAAGGAATATTAGATGATATAGACAGAAATAAAAAAAGATGTTAAGGCTGACATTTCCCCCCAAAATGGAGATGTTCCTTTTGGGTATAGCAGAGGGTGAGATACCTAAGAATGTTTTAAATCTTTTTCTTTATGCAACTGGTACGGCCAGAGTAGCATATGCACAAATGTTGAAGGACAAAAGCAGCCCAACAAAAGAGGGTTGGAAGAATAAGTTAAAAGAATACGTTAGCAATCCTGACTATAAAGATAAGAAACCAGGATGTACATACCTTGAGAGAGGAGTGGGAGAATAAAGAATAACGTAAATCTCCAAGTAGGACTAGATATGAACAGCAGCTGAATTAATTGGAAGGTATAGGAAGATTTGTAGCACATCTAAGATTAAAAAGGAACCCATGGAGGGAGGTGTGGGGAAGACAGAACAAGGCAGACGGATAATGAAATGAATGTGCCAATTTACTGTAAAAGCATAAAGAATTTTTTTTTAATTACTTCTACACCACCTTGTTCATTACCCTGGTGGGGGAACACATCTTAAAAAAACACCACACAAACCAAGGAAATAAAACAAATCCATCATCCAGGAGGGACCCAGCATTTATTAAAACTCTTGCAGTGGGATAGCCTTGCCAACCAGCTGCTCAGATGCTAGTTAGGAGGATTGCCAACTGATGAGAGGCAAATCAGAACAAAGCTTATACAGTAGTTCAGACACATCAAACAAAGAGTACTAAGCATCTAAACATTCTTAAACATACATCAGAAAAGCTTATAGGTCATGAGAAGTAAAACACGCATGGCTCCATATTGGTATCCCCACAATCACCTTAGAGCGCCCCAAGTATACCCATGCTATTTGACCATTTTAGGTATGGGGTGTCATATGTTGCCCTGGTAGCCAAGCCTGTGAACAGAGCTTATTGACATTCCTCTCTCTTATCTCACTCCCTTACCTCTTCCATTCCATTCCATTCCCGCCCCACCCTGGCCACAGTGATCCATGCCACGGTCACCTCCAGGCTTGACTACTGTAATTCGCTCTACGCGGGGCTGCCCTTGAAGCTGTCCCAGAAACTCCAGTGGGTGCAGAATGCTGCAGTGAGGCTCCTCACAGGGTCCCTGACATGGGAGCATATTCACCCAGTGCTTTTCCAGCTGCACCGGCTCCCAGTGGAGTACAGGGTCAGATTTGAGGTGCTGCTTTTGACCTTTAAAGCCCTTGACGGCCTAGGACCCTTGTACCTACGGGACCGCCTCAACTGGTATGCCCCACAGAGAGCCTCAAGGTCCATAAATAGCAACACCCTAGTGGTCCCGGGCCCTAAGGAAGTTAGATTAGCCTCAACCAGAGCCAGGGCCTTTTCAACACTGGCTCCGGCCTGGTGGAACGCTCTGCCTCATGAGACCAGGGCTCTGCAGGACTTGATTTCTTTCTGCAGGGCCTGTAAGACAGAGTTGTTCCACGTGGCCTTTGGCTTGGAGACAATTTGATTCCCTCCCCCTCTTTCTTTTTTCTTTTTCCTTTCTGCTCCTGTGATGAGGCTGCATTTTAATATTTCAATGTTTCAGTATTTTAATCTTGTTTTTAAGTTGTATTCATTCAACTTGTTTTTATTATTGCTTGTTAGCCGCCCTGAGACCGGCCTTGGCTGGGGAGGGCAGGGTATAAATAAAAATTATTATTATTATTAGTCCCTGAGCCTCTCAGGAAGCCTCAAGGATTTCTGATTAGCTCTCTGGTGCTGACTCATGATAGCCATCCTGGAGGGCCATTTGTGCCATTTTCAGGGTTTTTCATTTACAGCCTAGAGAGCATACAGTTGTAAAATGCAGGCCCTCAAGATCCTTGTACAGAAAACAAGCCTTTCCCTTCATGCAATTAAAAGCAAAACATTGAAGAATTATTAAAATAAAAAATACACACCTTGGTTCTCTTAATTTTTACATCAGTGTCACTCAGGACAAGGCAGCTTCCAAAGTTGTGGAAGGTGAACCAGGAACTCTTTCATGCTATCTCTCTTTGATTCCTTGGATGTTCCACCTGAACGGAAAATGGCAAGGCAGTAGGAGCGGTGCGGGGCCCCTTTACAACTGTGCAACCTTGCCACCATCTGCAAGGTTCTCCATAAGAGATGCTAGTTTTGGCTTCTTTATAAGGTTCTTGACCCTTACCAATCTATCAGTAGGTATTACCTTGTTCTGTGGGTTCAAGGAGGCAGGGCAAACCAACTATTGAAAATCCAGCAAGATCAGAGCATAATAAGAGCCCTGCAGAATCAGGCCAAAGGTCCATCTGCCCCGCTTCCTAATCTTACATTGGCCAACCAGATGCCCGTTAATTATGGGAACCATGCAAGCAGCGCTCCCCGCCCCCCACTTGTGATTCCCAGCAACTGGCATGTTGCTTCCAGCAGTGGAAGGAGAACATAGCCATTGTGGCTCATTGAGATTTCGTATTTGTTTGTGTCTTTTTAAGAAATCATGACTCATCTGTATGAAGTGACACTTCCAATGTTAAAGAAACAACAGGCAGAGCTAATGGCAAGAAAGAATATAACTGTGGAGCCCCAGCAAGCTGAAGACCACAGTTGGAAAAGAGTTTTCAAGTTCAGCGACATCTTTCATGACAGCGACTATATCTCTGATGATGACTCGGACGATGATCAGGAGAATTAGGACCTGGAGCTTCCAATGCTAAGAGCCAGCAGAACTCTCTGAGTTCATAACAGACAGACAGTAATTCCACTGATAAAAAGAAAGAATATAAATTTTTTTTCTTCACTTTATAAAAAGATAAATAAAGTTTTATTTAATTTTAGAGGATTGTACTTAATTTTTTATTACTACTTTGTATTTGAAGGAGCAACAGACACATTGTCCATCAAAAGAATTATGGGAGAGGCTTTGAATCCACTGGGGTCCAGGAAGCTACCCCCAGAAATTCCAATCCAAGATATGTTCATGCTCGTATCTCTGCTAGGTTATTTTGGGGAAGGTGTATATTAATTTGGTGACCAGTGACATTTATTATTTGGTCTGATATAAAGGTGCAACATTCAGTTCCCACTAAAGTACAGACTCCTTGTTTATCTAAGAGGTAAAATAGGCAAAGTATTCTCTAAATTTTTTTCCTTGGTTATATGTATTTTCTTTTTCCTTTGTATTTTCTTTTGTTGTAAATATGTATGTTTTCTAATTTGTACTTAATAAAAATTATTTTTAAAAAGAGGTAAAAGAGAGCACACCTCAAGAAACCCTCCCTGGATTCAGAAACATCTGTCCAGTTGCCACTGTCCCCTTCTTGGGCAAGATTTTTGAGCAGGTGGAGTTTAGGACAAGTTTTAAAACAGAAACTGCTTTGGTCACCTTGTATGATGGATGATGCAAGGTTCAAGAATGGCTAAAAGAAAACAACGCACACAATTGCAACAACTTTCTCACTAAAAGAGCTTCTCTAGCTACAGCAGATTAGCAAGGGGAAACCCAAGCAACCATATGGCTGCATTTAAACACCTGAAATAACATCAGATAAGCAAGACAAATACTTGAAAACAAAGGAGAGCCCCTTTAGCAGTTTAAAAAGTGGGTCCCTGTACCAGAAAATAAATATGGATTTTCTGACTGTCTCAGGTTCCTGCTTCTCAGCCAGCATCAAGCATCCTTTATTCTGCCTAAAAGTGTTTGAGACCCTGAGTTCATAATGGTGATGGTTCCTTTTACATTGGTTCACACATCTGGGGGCATCATGTTGGCTAGGTCTATTAGCATCCATGTAGAAGTTAGTCAGACCCGCCAGATGTTGCTGAACTGTAACTCCCACCAGTCCTAGCAAACATCTGGCCATTGGCCAAGGATGATATAAGTTGTAGTTCAGGTGCACCAAAGATTCCTCATGCCTGCCTTATAGCTTAAGCCATGGGTAGGCAAACTAAGGCCCAGGAGCCAGATCTGGCCCAATTGCCTTCTAAATCTGGCCCACGGATGGTCCAGGAATCGGCGTGTTTTTACATTAGTGGAATGTGCCCTTTTATTTAAAATGCATCTCTTGAGTTATTTGTGGGGCATAGGAAGTTGTTCATTCCCCCCCCCAAAAAAAAATAGTCCGGCCCCCACAAGGTCTGAGGGAAAGTGAACCGGCTTCCTGCTGAAAAAGTTTGCTGACCCCTGGCTTAAGCCAAGCAGGGTTAACAGCAATTGGTGTGGGCTTTGCTGCCTCCTGAGCACATCAGTTGCCTCTTGGGCAAGTTTTATGGCTCTCTTGTTCACACATGCAGCTTCACAGTAAGGCCATGAAACTCCTTTGTTATCTCTGAAGCCCATCAACCTGTGGCCCTCTGTTCTGAACCGTAGACCCAAAGGAGGGCTCGTGGGAGTGGATGGGTGCAGGGATACCACTAGAGTGCTTTATTAAAAGAAAGTTGTAAACCTGCAGCAAATCAACCTGCCAAGTCTTACAGCCTTTATAGGCATGTGATGGGCACCACAGGAAGAGATGGCTTGTCCGAGCCCAAGCAAACATTCATGCATTCTTTATACACAAAGCAGCTTAAGTCACTTAGGCCAGCACTTCCCTTCACTTCATCTGATTAGATGAGGGCACAGGTGGTAAATAGCCAAATCTTACAAATAGTTCCCATTCCTGGGCTCAGAGCCCAGCACTCTTAAGCCCACAATTAAGGATAACACCAAGAAAACCAATTAGCTTATATCAAAGCAAGTTAATACAAACATTCGAGCTCAGTGCTATAACTACCAATTAATTGTGGGGTCATCTTGACTACCAAGGTTGTATATGCAGAGCTTCCAGAACAGTTCACGTGGGGTTCAACATACTCTCTTCATATTGTTAGACTTCTCCCTTTGGCCTCAGTGTGTAGAATCAAACAATTTAAAATGTCATGGAAGGCCTGTGAACACCATGTTGGACTAATTGTTATTCACTGAGCTTGCATACGTTTATCCACTTGCTTTGATTTATGCTTATTGGTTTGCTTTGATGCTATGCTTATCTCTTGGCTTGGGACACTTGGCTAGGGAGGGAAGTTATAAGTTCAGCTTGGAGGCCTGCTACCTAGGTCTTCACAGACAGGTGGCCTTAATTGGCTAGCTGGAATGCAATGTCTTTTGTGTAAGCAATAAAACAAAATGCTTGCCTGGGTGCAGACAGTCATGATGAACACTTACTCTCTTGTTTTTTGCCCTAGGTCAAGGCAGCAAGACTCTGCAGGCTTTTGTACATTTGCCCTTTCTTATAAGGAAGCACTGTGACTTGACCAGGCTGGTGTTTCAGCATCCTTTAGCATCAAACCACTCGTACAGGGCCTCCTTTGGATCAGGACACTCACCCTACATAGCCAATGGTCAGGGGATGATAGGAATTGTAGTCAGAACATCTTGCAAGGCATCAAATTGCCTTAAGTTTCTGTTGCATTTGAATTGTAGTCCCCACCCTAGTAAGTCAGCATAGTGCTCTTCAGTCTTGGGTTCCACAGATACTGCCTGGATTCTCATCAGCCCTGACTGTTGGCCATGTCTCCTGGGACTGATGGGGGTTGCAGTCCAGCGACATCAGGGGACACAATAGTAACGTAAGACCAGAGCACACCAAGCACTCCTGTCTTCCACTGCCTTCCGCATTTTGGTCAAACTCATGCTGGTAGCTTCGAGAACAGTATTCAACCATCTCGTCCTCTGTCGTCCCCTTCTCCTTGTGCCCTCCATCTTTCCCAACATCAGGATCTTTTCCAGGAAGTCTTCTCTTCTCATGAGGTGGCCAAAGTATTGGAGCCTCAGCTTCAGGATCTGTCCTTCCAGTGAGCACTCAGGGCTGATTTCATGAAGAATGGAGAGGTTTGATCTTCTTGCAGTCCATGGGACTTTCAAGGGTCTCCTCCAGCACCATAATTCAAAAGCATCAATTCTTTGGCGATCAGCCTTCTTTATGATCCAGCTCTCACTTCCATACATCACTACTGGGAAAACCATAGCTTTAACTATACGGACCTTTGTTGGCAAGGTGATGTCTCTGCTTTTTAAGATGCTGTCTAGGTTTGTCATTGCTTTTCTCCCAAGAAGCAGGCGTCTTTTAATTTCGTGGCTGCTGTCACCATCTGCAGTGATCATGGAGCCCAAGAAAGTAAAATGTCTCACTGCCTCCATTTCTTTCCCTTCTATTTGCCAGGAGGTGATGGGACCAGTGGCCATGATCTTCGTTTTTTTGATGTTGAGCTTCAAACCATATTTTGCGCTCTCCTCTTTCACCCTCATTAAAAGGTTCTTTAATTTCTCCTTACTTTCTGCCATCAATGTTGTGTCATCTGCATATCTGAGGTTGTTGAGATTTTTCCCGGCAATCTTAATTCCGGCTAGGGATTCACCCAGCCCAGCCTTTCGCATGATGAATTCTGCATATACCGTATTTTTTGCACCACAACACTCACTTTTTTCCTCCTAGAAAGTAAGGGGAAATGTCTGTGCGTGTTATAGAGGGAATGCCTATGGATGGCGGGGGGATCTACTGCAGTCGTGAGCAGAGGATCCATGGTTCCCCTTCCTTCCCTCCTCCGTGGCTCGCTTTGAAACAGCAAAGCGGGAGAAGAGCCGCTGAGTGGGGAGGAGAGAGGGACAGAGAGCCTGCTTCTTTAAAGAAGCAAAGCGGGAGAGGAGAGGAGTCTTCTTCCCTTATACCCCTCTTCTTAGTAGCATGCTTCTCCACCCACCCCACGCGTGCTTCTTCTCCCCTCAAAACCCCTCTCCTGCATTATTAGCAGCATGCTTCTCCACACACCCCACGTGTTCCTTCTCCCCTTAAACCCCTCTCCTGCATTATTAGCAGCATCCTTCTCCACACACCCCACATGTACTCCTTGTCCCTTGAGTGCTTTTCCTTCTCTCCCCACTTAAAACGTGGTTACAAAGCACAGATCCACATGGATCCTCGGGATTTTTGCACTGGGTCACCCCAAATTCACCATCAGATCACATAGCATTTCCATGGCTACATCTTGCACCAAAAAAATCACGCACCCACTTGCCTAGGGTCACAGTGGTGCAAAAACGTGGTTACAAAGCATGGATCCACATGGATCCTCAGGATTTTTGCATTGGGCTACTCCAAACTCACAGTCAGATCACATGTCTGTGGCCACAGCATGAACCACAAAAATCATACATCCACTGTTTCATTTAGAATATTTTTTTTTCTTGTTTTCCTCCTCTAAAAACTATGTGCGTGTTATGGTCGGGTGCGTGTTATAGAACGAAAAATACGGTAAGTTAAATAAGCAGGGAGACAATATACAGCCTTGTCGTACTCCTTTCCCAATTTTGAACCAGTAAGTTGTTCCATATCCAGTTCTAACTGTAGCTTCTTGTTCCACATAGAGATTTCTCAGGAGACACACACACAGTGGTACCTCGGGTTAAGTACTTAATTCGTTCCGGAGGTCCGTTCTTAATCTGAAACTGTTCTTAACCTGAAGCACCACTTTAGCTAATGGGGCCTCCTGCTGCCGCCGCGCCGCCAGAGCACGATTTCTGTTCTCATCCTGAAGCAAAGTTCTTAACCTGAAGCACTATTTCTGGGTTAGCGGAGTCTGTAACCTGAAGCGTATGTAACCTGAAGCATATGTAATCCGAGGTACTACTGTATATTAAATGTTCATAAATGTACCAAGCAAGCACATACATAAAATGTATAGACCACATGTCTGAGACTCACAGAAAAAGTCCTGAAACCATTTGTCTCTTCCAAATTGATCTCAAATATTTCTCTGCAAGATCAAAGGAAACGGAGAGCCTCCCCACTGTCTCTTTGCTCACAAATCCTGTCTCAAGGGCACAGTTAAGATGTGAATAGGGTGAGCCTGTGACCTCGATTCAGGAAAACAAAAGAGTGGCCAGGATGCCCAGGTAATCCAATCAAGTAACCTAGCAGACAGGAGAAAAAACAACGCACTCAGATTTCTGTTGTAGTTTGCCTGCCCCTGTATGTATGATGTATTGGGGGTGGTCTTGGGCTACACCCCTTCTGTGGTGCATGTATGAAGTTTTTGGTGGTGGTCTTGGACTCCAGGGCGGGCAATTTAAAATGTCTATATAAGGGCTTGCACACATGGCTCGGGGTCCTCTTCCTCTCTCCTGCATGTGAGGGGAGAACCCTGTTGCAATAGTTAATAAAAGATCAGGCTTACTAGCTGCTTTGCTTCTCAATATTCTCTGGTTGGTCTCTGTTATTTTATCCTATCAACAGAGAACCTACAAAAGGACTTTATATGGGCTCTTGGGTAGCCCATAAGGGAAAAGGAGCAGTTTTTTTTTTCTTATATCTTGATCATGGATGGAGGACTTGACCTGGCATGTGTAACAGAGACTTGGTTGGATGAAGCAGATGGCCCATCCTTGCCGCTGCTTGTCCACCAGGTTTGTCTTACACACAGCCTTGTGGGCGGGGAGGGGGGTTGCAGTGATTTTTAGGAAGTCATTTGTTTGCACCAGGCATCCTATTGGGAAGACCCAGTTCTCTGAGTGCATGTTCTGGAAGTTGGGCAATAGGGGCAGAACAGGATTCCTTTTGGTGTATCGACCTCCCCGCTGCACCAAGGATTCCCTGCCCGAGCTGCTTCAGGTCATGGCGGATGGTCTCCTGGAGACACCTAGCTTGGTTGTCCTGGGGGATTTTAACATCCACGCCAACACGACCTTACAAGGGGCCGCTCGGGACTTCGTGGAAAGCATGGCCTCCATGGGGCTGTCCCTGAATAAGTCTGACCCAACTCATAGCCACGGACATGCCTTAGACCTGGTGTTCACCTCTATGGATGTTGGTGATCTGACACTAAGTAAAAGCGAAACTAAAGAAGTGCCATGGTCAGACCACTTCCTGGTGCAACTTGACTTCTCCGCGACCCTTGCCCTTTGCAGAGAGGTGGGACCGATTCAGATAGTCCGCCCCCACCACTTAATGGATCCAAATGGTTTCCAGAGAGTGGTAGAGGATGTTTTATCCCCTGCTGATGGCCCTTCAGCTGATTCCCTGGTGGCCCGCTGGAATGTGGAGTTAACCAGGGCTATTGACTGTTTGGCTCCGAAGCACCCTCTCCGATTGCATGGAGCCCGGACAGCCCTGTGGTTTTCCATGGATCTGAGGGCAATGAAACGATCGCTGAAACTGCTAGAGCGCCGGTGGCAGATAACTCATTCTGAATCTGACTGGACACGGGTTAGAGCTCAATGTCGAGCCTACCAAGTGGCAATAGCGACGGCGAAGAAGACTTTCTTCACCGCCTCTATTGCATTTGCAGAAAACAGCATCAGGAGACTCTTTCAGGTGGTTCTCAATTTAGCAAAATCACCTGCTACATCAGGGCCCAGTACTGGCCACATGATCTCCTGCAATGATTTTGCAAAGTTTTTTGCAGATAAAGTCACTCAGATTTGGGAAGAGGTAGACTCCACCTTGGGAGCAGGGCCGGAGTGGGAGAGTGCTAGAGTCCTGTCTTGTTAAGTTGCGTGGGATCAATTCCAATCTGTTACCTCCAAGGATGTGAACAGGCTGCTTGGATGAGTGAAACCAACCACCTGTTTCCTTGATCCTTGCCCATCCTGGCTTATAAAAGCTAGCCGGGAAGGGCTGGGTGATGGGCTTCGTGGGGTGGTGAATGCTTCCCTCCATGAGGGAGCCTTCCCGGACTCGCTGAAAGAGGCGGTTATTAAACCGCTTCTTAAAAAAACATCTTTAGATGTGGCCACAATGGTCAACTATCGCCCAGTCTCAAATCTTCCATTCTTGGGCAAGGTGATTGAGCGAGTGGTTGCTGAACAACTCCAGGCACGCCTGGAAGAAGCGGACATTTGGATCCCTTTCAGTCGCACTGGTTGATGATCTCTGGTGGGCTAGGGGCAAAGGTGAGAGCTGTTTCCTAGTTCTGCTGGATCTCTCAGCGTCGTTTGATACCATTGACCATAACATCCTTCTGGACCGTCTTGAGGGCCTGGGAGCTGGGGGCACTGTCATACAGTGGTTCCGCTCCTTCCTCCTGGGCCGTGTTCAGAAAGTGGTGGGGGGGGATGAGTGTTCAGAACCCTGGGCTCTCACTTTTGGGGTGCCTCAGGGTTTTGTCCTTTCCCCCATGCTTGAGAGCAGTACATGTGAAAAGGATCTAGGAGTCTTGGTTGACCACAAACTTGACATGAGCCAACAGTGTGACGCGGCAGCTAAAAAAGCCAATGCAATTCTGGGCTGCATCAATAGGAGTATAGCATCTAGATCAAGGGAAGTAATAGTGCCACTGTATTCTGCTCTGGTCAGACCTCACCTGGAGTACTGTGTCCAGTTCTGGGCACCACAGTTCAAGAAGGACACTGACAAACTGGAACGTGTCCAGAGGAGGGCAACCAAAATGGTCAAAGGCCTGGAAACGATGCCTTATGAGGAACGGCTAAGGGAGCTGGGCATGTTTAGCCTGGAGAAGAGGAGGTTAAGGGGTGATATGATAGCCATGTTCAAATATATAAAAGGATGTCACATAGAGGAGGAAGAAAGGTTGTTTTCTGCTGCTCCAGAGAAGCGGACACGGAGCAATGGTTCCAAACTACAAGAAAAAAGATTCCACCTAAACATTAGGAAGAACTTCCTGACAGTAAGAGCTGTTCGACAGTGGAATTTGCTGCCAAGGTGTGTGGTGGAGTCTCCTTCTTTGGAGGTCTTTAAGCAGAGGCTTGACAACCATATGTCAGGAGTGTTCTGATGGTGTTTCCTGCTTGGCAGGGGGTTGGACTCGATGGCCCTTGTGGTCTCTTCCAACTCTATGATTCTATGATTCTATGCTTTTCAACATCTACATGCAGCCGCTGGGAGAGATCATCAGGGGGTTTGGGCTGGGTGATCATCAGTATGCAGATGATACCCAGCTCTACCTCTCTTTCAAATCAGAACCAGTGAAGGCGGTGGAGGTCCTGTTTGAGTGTCTGGAGGCTGTTGGAGATGGATGGTGGCTAACAGATCGAGGCTGAATCCTAACAAGACAAAAGTACTGTTTTGGGGGGACAGGAGGCGGGCAGATGTGGAGGACTCCCTGGTCCTGAATGGGGTAACTGTGCCCCTAAAGGACCAGGTGTGCAGCCTGGGAGTCATTTTGGACTCACAGCTGTCCATGGAGGCACAGGTCAAATCTGTGTCCAGGGCATCTGTTTACCAGCTCCATCTGGTACGCAGGCTGAGACCCTATCTGCCTGCGGACTGCCTTGCCAGAGTGGTGTATGCTCTGGTTATCTCCCGCTTGGACTTCTGCAATGCGCTCTACGTGGGGCTACCTTTGAAGGTGACCCGGAAACTACAACTAATCCAGAATGCAGCAGCTGGACTGGTGACTGGGAGCGGCCGCCAAGACCACATAACACCAGTCTTGAAAGATCTACATTGGCTCCCAGTACATTTCCGAGCACAATTCAAAGTGTTGGTGCTGACCTTTAAAGCCCTAAACAACCTCTGTCCAGTATACCTGGAGGAGCGTCTCCACCTCCATCATTCTGCCCGGACACTGAGGTCCAGTACCGAGGGCCTTCTGGTGGTTCCCTCACTGCGAGAAGCCAAGTTACAGGGAACCAGGCAGAGGGCCTTCTCGGTAGTGGCGCCCTCCCTGTGGAACGCCCTCCCACCAGATGTGAAAGAGAACAACGACTATCAGACTTTTAGAAGACATCTGAAGGCAGCCCTGTTTAGGGAAGCTTTTAATATTTGATATATTACAGTATTTTAATATTTTTTTGGAAGCTGCCCAGAGTGGGTGGGGTATAAATAAATTATTATTATTATTATTATTATTATTATTATTATTATTATATCAAAGCCCAGTCAAGACAAAGGGGGGTATTTCACTTGACTCAGGGACCTGGAAACTATAAATACTGTCCTTTGTACTGTGATGGAGTAAGTATGAAAGATTATATTTGAGTGACCAGCATACCTGGATCTCAGGTTCTACCTGAGACCACACCTTTTCTGCGACATATCTATGATGTCTTGATGATGCATCCTGAGATGTATTATGGGAAACTTTGAAATATGGATGTAACCCATTGATCAGGCTAATAGCCGCTTTGCTTTCGTATATCCTGGTCTGGTCTCTGTTCATTTCCCGACTGGTTTGAGCCTTAAAAGTTACACTCTCTTGGAAGGTCCAGTCTTCCTTAAGAAGCTGAACCCCTTGAAGGGACCCCTCAATATTCTTGTTTCAATTGTATATTTAAAGCACTATGCTATCACTTTAAACAGTCACAGCTTCCCAAAAAAAGATTTCTGGGAGCTATAGTTTGTTAGGGGTGCTGAGAGTTGTTAAGAGGTTCCTGTTCCACTCACAGAGCTGCAATTTACAGAGGTTTAACAATCCCACTTCATAAGGAACTGTGGTAACAGCTGTGAGTGAAATACTTCCTTGGCTTTTTAAATCTTTGTATTTTCAAACATTTTCAAAGATGAGCTGGCTTTGAAAATAAGACTAGCACCCTTACTGAAAGGAAATTGAACTGATAAGACTTCTTAGTAAATGTTTATGATGCTGCAGTAATTAAGGTACACTTCACATGTGCAGGATGTTTTGATGGAAAACTTATTTTGGCTTGTATATAAGAGTTGTGGGGTGATAACATGTATGGGAAAGGTCTGTAATCAACAGGGAAACTGTTCTCATGGGAAATAGCCATTGTTGTCACTTGTGCTGGTATTCTGATGTCGGAAATTAATCTAAGATGTCAAAATGGCACAACAAGTGGGCCAGTGCTATGCACCAACAGTGTGAGAAAGCAATGATAATTAATCAGGTGGTGATTTATCTTTATCAAATAATGGGTTTTTGTGGTGCAAAGTGTTTGTAATGGGGGCAGTCCTGAGTGTGGCCTATGTATTATCCTAATGCAACCTTAATCGCTAAACAGAATCAATGCCTCTTCCATGTACATCAAGTTAAAAGAGACTTTTCTATGTACTGTAAATAATCTGCTCATTTTGCGGATATGAATATTTACGCTCTGTCTACCAAACATAGGCATTTCATTTTCACCTGATGAAAATAAACTGCTCTGATATGCTCAGCAGCTACTGGACCTTGCAATTTTTTGCTTGCTACTTCATATTTGTGAGGGTGGGGCTATTCTGGCGCAAAGGGGAGTAGAAAAGTACATCACAGGAGAGAAATACAAGATGACCAATTTGTCTACTGCATTCATACCTTAATTCCACTCACACACACACACCCGCTCACACATCCAGTTTATTCTAAGATGAAAAAGGAAGGGAGTATCTCCTTTCTTCAAAATAGCAGTTGATTGCCAAGACTGCTGCCAAGTGATTTTTCAGCCTAGCTACTGCTTGGAGCAGGTGCTTGGATTCTCCCTTCCTCCCCAACTTCCATTCTGTGACCCCAAGAAGCAATTTTGCTGAGAGATAAAAGTTTTCTCAAAGGCCACACTAAGTTCAGTTTGGGAGGAGCGGAGAGCTCTAGTACTGTACTTTCTTTGGGAGGAAGTGTGGAGGAGTAGAGTCTTTTGTATACTTTATGTTTGAATTTCTTCATTAATGCTTTATTCTGGATTGTTTTATTTCATATTTTAATGTGTGGTAAACCGCTTTGAGATTTCTTCTTAAAAATATAAAGTGGTATAGAAAGGAAATGAATACAGTGGTACCTCGGGTTAAGTACTTAATTCGTTCTGGAGGTCCGTACTTAACCTGAAACTGTTCTTAACCTGAAGCACCACTTTAGCTAATGGGGCCTTCTGCTGCCGCCGCGCCACCGGAAAACGATTTCTGTTCTTATCCTGAAGCAAAGTTCTTAACCTGAAGCACTATTTCTGGGTTAGCAGAATCTGTAACCTGAAGCGTATGTAACCTGAAGCGTATGTAACCCGAGGTACCACTGTAATAATTGTAGTTCTGTAAGGGGAACAGGGGCCTCTTAACAACTCTCAGCACCTTTAACAAACTACATCTCCCATAATTCTTTGTTGGAAGTCATGTTTGTTTAAAGTGGTAGCTTTTAATATGGCCTTCCTCTGTCTTCTGGCTGTGATGGGGTGTGTGTGTGTGTTTAGAGCATTCTAGTTGCAAAGCAACTCCCCATAGTGACACTTTTGCCAAATAAATACATAACTACATACATACATACATACATACACACACACACACACAACACATCTCGGCAGCTTTGTCCGGGTCTCCCCCCACCACACTTTTTAAAAGGACAACTTTTAATCTCCAAAGAACCTTGTTGTTGTTTTTAATGTAACTAATCTAATTTAAAAGCTGTGTCAAGATATTTCTAATAATGAATGCAAAGTTGCATTTGTATACTATTTTTGATTTAAATGTTCTACTTTTCATTTTAAAAGTATTTTTACTCCATTTGTTTATTGCACACATTTTTCTCCAAGGAGCTCAAGGTAGCGTACGTGGTTCACACCTCACTCAGTCCCCATAACAGCCCTGTGAGGTAGGTCAGGCAGAGAGGCAGTGACCGGCCCAAGGTCAGCAGGAGACATTCATGGCAGAGTAAGGATTCAAATCCTGGTCTCTCCCAGGCCCAGCACTCCAACCACTTAACTGAGCTTTTCCTGACCAACTGTGAATGTTGTTTCCTTTCTTGAGCACTAGAGCTTGAATAGCTGTTTATGTGTTTTGATTATGATTTGCCCAGAACACAGGCATTAATTCTCCAGATTATTGAGGGGCGCTGATGCGATGTTGCGCGACATCCTGACGTCGCATGTATGACATCGCAAGGAACCAGGGGGTGGAGCTGAACACCCTCTGAACATTGAGGTAGCCTGGCTCCCTCAAAAAATACATTGGGGGGGGGGGGACTGCCTCATTTACTCCCTTTAGGAGTTGGCACCTATGGCCCTGAAAGTTCATGGCAGATTTGACAATGCATAAACTGGCACATGCTCCTAAGTGCAGAGTTGGCCTGGGACTTCACGACTGCTGGCCCATCTTATCAGCCAGAGGGTTTTACAGTTTGATATGTGTGTGTGTGCTTTCTTGCACTCGGTTGTTTAGCAACCCCTTGTGCTGGTGTGGTGTTGCTGCGCCCTACCCTGCTGTTGGCTATTGTTTTATAAACACGGTTAGCGTCCCCTGTTGCCACGACAACCAGCCTCACCATTCCCCAGAGAGGAGAAGGAGAGAGTGTATGTGTACGTTTGGCTCCTCAGGATTTCTTTTCCTTCTTTTCAAGGCCTTGACGTAACCCAGAGGGGCATCTCTCTACTCAACTTGCCTCTGTATCCATTCTCTCCCCTCCAACGTGGTGCAGCCCAAGAAGAGCCGGGAGCCGCTGCAAGATCCCTCTTATTCCAGAGCAGCAGCGGGCATCTCAAGTGTGGCACCAGTGGGCAGCCATGGCAGCAGCCATCCCTGAGCAGAAGACCGCCCAGAAGGTGCGCCTGCCCCGGCGCCGCAGCGTCAGCCAGATCTGTCCCCCGCCACGGAGGCCAATGACTTTGGCAGAGTTGCACCCAGGCTGTGAGAACGAGCGGCTAGGAGTGGCCCGTGAGAGCATGCTCCAGAACCATCTCATCGCTAAGGTGAGGAGGCTATGGCGTGGGGCTGGAGGGAGGGAGGTCCCCAGGCCGCTTTTGGGGACCTCTTGGGATTTGTGTCTGTGGCATTTTCACAAGTTGATGGGACGGTCAGCAAAGTGACCTCTGACAGACTTCGCACCCCCACCCTAGCTGCTTTGGGACATAGAGAGTCAGAGCATTGGTCCATCAGGCTCAGTGCTGTCTACACTGACTGGCAGAAGCTCTCAAGGGTTTTATGGAGTAATTTCCCCCAGCTCTACCTGGAGGCACCAGGGACTGCCACTGAGCTGTAGCACTAAAAACAAAGCAAGTTTCCAGTCCTCATTGTGTTTTAAAGGCTGATTAAAATAGGAACACAGGGAGCTGCCATAAAACTAAGTCAGGCCCACTGGCTCATCTGGTTCAGTATTGTCCACACTGACTAGCAGCAGCTCTTCAGGGTTTTGGACAGGGGCCTTACCAAACCCTAGCAAGTTGAACTTGGGACTTCCTGACTGCAAAGCAGAGGTTCTACCACTAAGCTACAACTCTTTCCCCTCCATTGGGCCTGGCTGTAGCAGTAGCCATTTTCTATTTTGCTCTCTGGCAACCATGGCAACCTGTTTTCATATTAAGTTACTCTGGTTTCTCTTCAGATCGTATAAATCTTTCGCCTTTTACTAAAGTTATGCCAGTCTTTAATCTACAGTAATAAACTGTAGAAAAAGTTAAGATCGACACACACCGATTCACAGCTTCTCACTGAGGGAATTTTACTTTCCTACAGTGATACGGAGTGGTGGATGTTCAAAATGGCTGCTTTCACACCCAGCTTCATGGTGCAGGGGCTCACATGGAAGCCACATGATGGTGGTCTTGGGAGGGTGCGAGGTCTCCAGCAGCTGCCTGGGGCGGGCAGATAGGTTGATAAGGACTGCCCCTTAAATTGTGGATGCCAAGCACATTTACATACATGCTGTCCAGTATTATTTGTTTAGATCCGACCTTTTCATTTTATGAGTGTGTGTGTGTGTGTGTGTGTGTGTGTGTGTGTTTTCCTGTCTTCTCGCTACACTGGATTGGAATAACAATTTTAAGGTGCTTCAAGGCTGCCTTACAGGGAACATACATTTTGCCACCAATTTTCTTCTATATGTTAGAAAAGGAACACAAATAAATGCTTTTATTTGTTTGTTTGTTTATATTAAATAAATGTCTATACTTCCCATCATCCAAGGATCACAGGGAGTTTAAAATACAAAAACACAAAAATACATAACATAGTAACAAACACAAACAATACCGTGCCCCATATACAGTTTCATTAGCCAAAGGCCTGGATGAAGATTAATAATAATAATAATAATTTATTATTTATACCCCGCCCATCTGGCTGGGTTTCCCCAGCCACTCTGGGCGGCTTCCACAGAAACCAAAAATACACTAAAATATAACACATTAAAAACTTCCCTGAACAGGGATGCCTTAAGATGTCTTCTGAATGTCAGGTAGTTGTTTATCACTTTGACATCTGATGGGAGGGCATTCCACAGGGCGCCACTACCGAGAAGGCCCTCTGCCTGGTTCCCTGTAGCTTTGCTTCTTGCAATGAGGGAACCGCCAGAAGGCCCTCAGCAGTGGACCTCAGCGTCTGGGCAGAACGATGGGGGTGGAGACGCTCCTTCAGGTATACTGGGCCGAGGCCATTTAGGGCTTTAAAGGTCAACACCAGGACTTTGAATTGTGCTCGGAAACATACTGAGAGCCAATGTAGGTCTTTCAAGACCGGTGTTATGTGGTCTCGGCAGCCACCCCTAGTCACCAGTCTAAGTTGCCGCATTCTGGATTAGTTGTAGTTTCCGGGTCACCTTCAAAGGTAGCCCTACGTAGAGCGCATTGCAGTAGTCCAAGCGGGAGATAACTAGAGCATGCACCACTCTGGCGAGGCAGTCCGCGGTCAGGTAGGGTCTCAGCCTGCGTACCAGGTGGAGTTGGTAGACAGCTGCCCTGGATACAGAACTGACCTGCGCCTCCATGGACAGCTGTGAGTCCAATATGACTCCCAGGCTGCGCACCTGTTTCTTCAGGGGCACAGTTACCCCATTCAGGACCAGGGAGTCCTCCACACCAGCCCGCCTCCTGTCCCCCCAAAACAGTACTTCTGTCTTGATAGGATTCAACCTCAATCCATTAGCTGCCATCCATCCTCCAACCGCCTCCAGGCACTCACACAGGACCTTCACCGCCTTCACTGGTTCTAATTTGAAAGAGAGGTAGAGCTGGGTATCATCTACATATTGATGGACACCCAGTCCAAACCCCCTGATGATCTCTCCCAGCGGCTGCATGTAGATGTTAAAAAGCATGGGGGAGAGGACGGAATCCTGAGGCACTCCACAAGTGAGAGCCCAGGGTTCTGAACACTCATCCCCCACCACCACTTTCTGAACACAGCCCAGGAAGAAGGAGCTAAACTACTGTATAACAATGCCCCCAGCTCTAGACGGTCCAGAAGGATGTTATGGTCGATTGTATCAAAGGCCACTGAGAGATCCAGAATGCTTTTGCCTGGTGCCCAGAGATATGTAATGAAGGCACTGGGCAAGCCTCCCTGGGGAGACCATCCCACAAACAGGAAGCCACCACAGAAAAGTCTCCCTCTCCTGTTGCCACCCTTCAGAGATGAGTGCAGGGTCTGGGATGGTTGTTAGCAAATGGCAGACATCAGGATTTGCTCACTAATAAGATAAACTGGTCAGCATGGAAGGGAATGCAGGTTGACTACTTTTAGTAAGCAGCAAAGTTCCAGTGGCCTTGAATATTGATGATAACACAGAATTGGAAGTGCGGGTGCCTGCAGGTGCCAGATTAAACACTAGAGGGAAGCACGTGATCAATAGTTTAAGGATGAGCTGAGATTCTGTTTCCTTTGCACAGTTGTTTGTTGTATTCATATCCCACTTTTTGCTCCTGGTTCTTCTCCCCATCCTCATTTAACCCTCACAAAAACCCTGTGTAGCTGGCTAGGCTGAGAGGCAGTACCTGGCCCAAGGTCACCCATTGAGCTTTCATGGCCAACTGGGGATTTGAACTCTGGTCTCCCAGGTATGGAGTATGGCACTGTAACTGTCAGTTTGCATTTCTTAGTGCAGAATGTATTGATATGATGTGTAAAGATCTTTCCTATTCTAAGTAACTCAAGAGGGTTATGGAACACCCACCCACCCCCCTCACACACAAAAACAAAGATCACCACAGCCAATCACAAACAAACAACCCCAACTTCTCTCACCACCAAAGGAACACAAGTGAACAGCAGAGAACCTGCACAAGCAACGCTAACACCAAACCTTACATACATTAAGTAAAATAGAAACATCCTCACCCATCTTTCCCCCCTCCACCTCTTTCCCCCTTTTCTTCCTAATGTCTCAACAAATGAAACTGATTTGTAAAAATTTTACATGGTAAAAATACAAGAGAGCGACATTATACATACTTTTGTAAATCAATAATTTTTTTAAATAAAAATACATTATTAAAAAAAGAGGGTTATGAAAGCTTCTCTGTGTGGAAGAAAAAGCAGAAGGTTCATTATGTTTGGGTTGAGTACAGCTGGCTTAAACTGGCTCTGCTGTCCCTTTCAGTCAAGGCCATGCTGAGTATAAAAATAAGGCCAGAAGGAGCGTGGGTTTAACTTTATCTTTCTATCTCTTTTGCTTTGGTGTTCTGTACAGTAAACGCTCGGGTTGCGAACATGATCTGTGCGGGAGGCATGTTTGCAACCTGCAGCGTTCGCAACCCGCAGCGCCATGTCTGCTCACGCACACACGGGTAACGATTTGGCACTTCTGTGCATGCGCAAAGCGCGATTTAGTGCTTCTGCCCATGCACAAGTGCCGAAACCCGGAAGTAACCTGTTCCGGTACTTCCAGGTTTCAGCGCATCCGTAACCCGAAAATGCGCAACCTGAAGCATCTGTAACCTGAGGTATGACTGTATATAGTGTTAAGGTTTAGTCTTATTATAAGTTGTTGTAAGTTTAAATTAAGTCTGCTGCAACTGGATTTCTTATGGGCAGTGCCAATCCTGAATGGATTTGTGACCATTATGCTCATTTGCCTTCAGTAGCAGAAAAGCTCTGCTGGATGAAATTCAATTGCCTCTGGTCTATTTTTTGGGAATCCTGCAACATATTTAAGTTTTTACTCTGCTAACTATACGTTGGAATCAGCTCTGGATCAATATTGAGTAGAATTTCATGACAGTAACCACTACACTATGCTGGTTCCAACAGAGTATGGAACAGAAATCTCTAGGCCTAGTGATAGCAATATATATTATAGCAATGTATATTATTATAACACCTCTACAAAGAGATCTGGTTGCCTGTTTGTTAGTGGGCCAAGTTTAAGGCATTGCCCTTAACAACTTGGGACCAGTTTACTTTTGGGATTGCTTTAACCCATACATGCCCACTCAACTGCATTGATCCGCAGAACTGGCATAAGAACGTAAGGTGATCCTGCTGGATCAGGCCAATGGCCCAACTTGTTCAGCATCTTGTTCTTACAGTGGCCAACAAGATGGCCCTATGGGAAGCCCATAAGCAAGACCTGAGTGCAACAGCATTCTCCCTTCCTGTGGTTCCCAACAACTGGTATTTGGAATTATTGCTGCCTCCACCTTTGGAGACAGATCATACCCATTGTGGCTAGTAGCCACTGATAGCCTTCTCCTGCTCCATGAATTTGTCTAATCCTCTTTTAAAGTTGTCTATGTTGGTGGTTAGGGACATGGGTGGTGCTGCGGTCTAAACCACAGAGACTAGGGCTTGCCGGTCAGAAGGTCGGAGGTTCAAATCCCCGCAACGGGGTGAGCTCCCGTTGCTCGGTCCCTGCTCCTGCCAACCTAGCAGTTCAAAAGCACGTCAAGTGCAAGTAGATAAATAGGTACTGCTCCGGTGGGAAGGTAAACAGCGTTTCCGTGCGCTGCTCTGGTTCACCAAAAGCGGCTTAGTCATGCTGGCCACATGACCTGGAAGGTGCACGCCGGCTCCCTCAGCCAATAAAGCGAAATGAGCGCTGCGACCCCAGAGTTGGTCACGACTGGACCTAATGGTCAGGGGTCCCTTTACCTTTATGTTGGTAGTTATAACTGTCATCACTGGAGCGAGTTCTATAGTTTGACTATGCACTGTGTGAAGAAGTACTTTTGGTCCTAACGTTCAGGAGTTCTAGTGTTTGGAGAGAGGGAGAAAGGCTTTTCTTTTTCTTATCCACTTTCTCTATGCCAGGCATAATTTTATAAGCATCCATCATGTTGCCTCTTACCTTTTCTCTAAACTAAAAAGTCCCAAATGCTGAAACCTTTCTTTATAGGGGAGTTGATTGTTTCGGCGCTGTTTCAGGTGTCACACAATACTTGTTACACACTTTTAACAAATCAGCCTCTTAATGCAGTAGTACCTATACTTTGGAACTCCCTGCCTATTGACATCTGGCAGGCACTTTCACTGTGCTCTCCTGTTTGGTTAGGCAGACCTCCCCAGAATGTAGAATGTTGATGGGTGTTTTATTTCTTTTTAGCTATTTATTTATTTATTTCTTTATCTATTTATTTCTTTTTCTTTTATTTTAATCATCTTTAAAAACATTGAAAGTACCTGTTTAACTGTTTTTTATTTATAATTTTAATGTTTTTTTATTTTTGTAAACCTGCTTAAAGGTTTTCTGTATACATTTTGTTAAATAACATCTGAAAGATTAATGACCAGGAGTGTTATTAGATAACATGACTATTCTATTCTATTATTTTTATTGCCTTCCTATCTCACCTTTTCTCGGTGATTGGCCTAAGTGATACCCAGCAGGCTTCATGGCTGAGTGAAAGACTTGAACCCTGGTCTCCCAGGCACCGTTGTCTGATACTCTAACCACTACACCGTACAATATGTGCAAGCCTGCAGCTTCCATTCATAGCCCATACTGAGGATGTGTCCTGTTAGCTGCCCAAGGGTACCAACTGGTGAAGCCAAGCCTGTTAGTCATCATCACCATCCGATTGCACTTTCCACATACAAATTGTGTAACAAGATTACAATTTAGAAGTTAAAACAAGGCTGAAACCCGCCAAACACTGCTCTCTTGAAACTTAACCCCATCAAAATTTAGCAGGACTCACTGCAGGAAATGTGTTTCAACATCAGAGCATATCCAGTTACCTCCTTTTTAGAAATCTAGTCTGTGGGATGATGCCTCACTGTCCTCAAAAATTCACTTTGCCTCTTCTGTTCATCCCTCCAAAATAAATATATTTATGGCAATGCTGCCACCCTCTGTTTTAGCAACACCAAGCGTGCCTTTTCTGCAGCACCTACTTTCTTCTTCCTCCTCTAGGTGGCAACCTCTCATAAGTTTCCTTATTTCACTGCCTTTATCCATAGCATAAGATGCTGTTTTTTAAAAAAGAGAAAAGTTTGCTTATAACAGGACTGGAAGAAACTGTGTCCCTCCAGATGGTGGTGTGTTTTTTTTTGTGTTTTTTTTTTTACTACAACACCTATCAGTCCCAGGCCACATAGCCAATGGTCTGGGATGATGGGAGTTGTAGTCCAACCACACCTGAAAAGGCATAGATTCCCTGTCCTTGCTTTTACATATATTTACATCCTGGGGGCAAGGTGGGGGATTGGCTTGATCATAAAATGAAAGAATTTGGAAAGGGTTGCTTAAAACTGTAACATGACTGCAGTTCTGAGTGGTACATCCATCCTCAGATATATAAAATAAGAAACAGACCTAGGTAATATTATGGGAGCCTTTTTCTACCCCAGACTAAATTATCAGGGTAGTGTAATGTCCCAAAGCAAAGCCATATGCAGTTATATCAAGAGAAGAGCCTCTTATGTGCTGCACTTGAGAAAGTGGATGGGATGTTTAAAAGGGGGGATGGGGGACAGAGAAGAGCCATTGAAATAATGGAGCCATTGAAATTAATGAACATGACTAATATAGGCCCATTAGTTCCAGTAGGTCTACTCTGAGAAGGACTTAAGTTGGGGGCAACCCTTTATACTTAAATTTGCACAGCATGCTAACAATCACACTGCATCGTTTTCTAGCTTTGTCTATGATTTGTTTTATTTTCCTAATCCAGTCAGATGCAGTGAAAATCGGGATATAAACTTTTTAAAAACAAATAAATTGCCATTAAAAAAATTCCCAGAACCTGGTGGGGATCCAACTGAGTCAGGATCCTGGCAGCTGCTGGACTCTGGGGTCATGGTAGTACCCTAGACAAGAATGTCCGTTTCCCTCTCTCCAATAAGAATGAACAGGAAATACCCAGTGATCTGCCCAGTGTACAGATGGACAGCAATCAAAGCAGTTTTATCTAGAGATGTAACATTTCTGGAAATGCTGATATTTCGAAGAGTGAAAACCCTCCACATTACAGTGGTACCTCGGTTTACAGACGCTTCAGGTTACAGACTCCGCTAACCCAGAAATAGTACCTCGGGTTAAGAACTTTGCTTCAGGATGAGAACAGAAATCACACAGCAGCGGTGTGGTGGCAGCGGGAGGCCCCATTAGCTGAAGTGGTGCCTCAGGTTACGAACAGTTTCAGGTTAATAACGGACCTCCAGAATGAATTAAGTTCTTAATGCGAGGTACCACTGTATTTCTATATATTAAAAAAGCATAGTTCATCCTCAAAACACCCTGAAATATTAAAGGAAACCACTGAAATATTCACAGTGTTTTCTTGGATGCCTTGCACAAAGTTAGATTCTGTCCTTTGGGTTCAGAATCAAAAGGTAAGGCAGATTTCACCAATCTGGTGCCTCCACTTCCTTGGGACTGAAACTGACATCCGCCTTAGCCAAACTAAAAATGGTTCCTCGCCCCTGTCTTAATGCGAAGAGCTATTCAATAGTGGAACAACATGGAAGTAGTTTAGCAGAGGTTGAATACCCACCTGGTGGGGTTGTGGCAGTTGCACTGAGCAAAGGGTTAGACTAATTGACCACCAGGGTGCCGCCTTCTTCAGTGATACAGAAGCAGTGAGCAAACTGGAGCTGCCTGTGCTATTGTTGTTTAGCTGGCCTCGCCCCTTGAAAGTTGTCCTTTCCATAAGGCCCTGCCTCATGTGGCAGCTGCTGAATGGTGCTGAATGGACAGAGCTCTGTGTCTGTGTTCATGTGCCTTGCAGCCGGTTGCACAGCCTCTAATCCAGTGGTGGCTTGTGGCCATTACAACTGGTGGGGCAGAAGGCAGGGAGCCTACCAATAGATGGTGCCAGAGAGCCAATGACAGGCAGAACCAATTAATTCAATTTCGTCTCCATCTTCCTTCCTGATGAGTTATATAAAGGACAAAAAGAAGACCATCATATGTATAAAGCTCCATGATACCATGGTGAACAGACATGGCTTTCCCTAGAGAATTCTGGGAGCTGTAGTTTGGGAAGAGTGCTGAGAGCTGCTTGGAGGCCCCTATTCCCCTCACAGAGTTACAATTCCCAGAGCGGTTTAGCAATCAGTGACTCTTCCTTGAGAACTCTTGAGAAATATAGCTCTGGGGAGGAAATAAAGTAAAGGACCCCTGACAGTTAAGTCCAGTCACGAATGACTCTGGGGTTGCGGCTCTCATCTCGCTTTAATGGCTGAGGGAGCCGACGTTTGTCCGCAGACAGTTTTTCCAGGTCATGTGGCCAGCATGACTAAGCCGCTTCTGGCGAAACCAGAGCAGCACATGGAAACGCTGTTTACCTTCCCGCTGGAGCGGTACCTATTTATCTACTTGCACTTTGACATGCTTTCGAACTGCTAGGTTGCTGGGACCGAGCAACAGGAGCTCACCCCAATGCAGGGATTCGAACTGCCAACCTTCCAATCGGCAAACCCTAGGCTCAGTGGTTTAGACCACAGCCTCCTAACAACTCTCGGCACCCTTCACAAACTACAGCTCCCAGAATTCTCTGGACGAAACCATGACCGTTTTAAAGTGGTATCATAGTGCTTTAAATGTTTAGTGTGAGTGTGGCCTAAAACTAAGGATGAAGCTGAGAGCCAGTGCTTCCCCCCTGGACTGTTTTTAAGTAAGGTAGGCAGGTGAGGGCAGACTGAATTTGGTGGAGCAGTGTCCCATATACCCTAACATATGAGCTTCCACTACCCTAAGCAAGCCTGAATCCTTCAGGTGCGATGGAGGATGCTGAAGGAAGATTCAACAGCTAGTGTGGTCAGTTTTTGCACATAGAAATGGAGAGAGGGGAGGAATAAGTCATCTTGTCCTTTGTCTCAAACTGCAAAATGTTTTGGAATATTCTTGCAGAGTTGTCTTTGTTATGCAATGAATTTATGTGCTCCACTGTAACGAGTGTAAGTTATTTTAATCTGGGAGTCCCTTCTATGTGGTTTCAAGACCGGCTGAAATGACAGGATAATGGCCACACATTATGATGCCTTAAAGCACAGATATGCACTGAAATACAATTCCCTCCCTCTTGTGTCTGAGGGCCATCAAAGAGTTCTCGCTGCGTACACACCTACATTGAATGCGTATGACTACCTCAAAGAATCCTGGGAACTATGGGTTGCTGCACATAGAGCTACAATTTCAAGCACCCTTGATAAGCTACAATTCCCAGTGTTCTTTGAGGGAAGGCACATGCTTTGAATGTCTAGGGTAGCATTTGGCCACATCCTACTCAGAGCAGGCCCACTGAAATTAACAAATTTGAAGATGACACCAAACTGGGAGGGGTGGCTAATGCCACAAAAGACAGAATTGGGATTCAATATTACCTTAACAGATTGGAGTACTGGGCCAAAACTAACACAATACAGTGGTACCTCGGGTTACAGACACTTCAGATTACAGACTCCGCTAACCCAGAAATAGTACCTCGGGTTAAGAACTTTACCTCAGGATGAGAATAGAAATCGCACGGTGGCGGTGAGGCAGCAGTAGGAGGCCCCATTAGCTAAAGTGGTACCTCAGGTTAAGAACGGTTTCAGGTTAAGAACGGACCTCCAGAACGAATTAAGTTCTTAACCCGAGGTACCACTGTAAATTTCAACAGGGAAAAATGTAAGATTGTGCACTTAGTAGTACAAGTGAAATGGATTTAGGGGTCAAATTGGCTCCAAGCCAAAGGCCAGGCGGAACAACTCTGTCTTACAGGCCCTGTGGAAAGAAATCAGATCCTGCAGGGCCCTGGTCTCGTGAGGCAGAGCGTTCCACCAGGCCGGAGCCAGAGTTGAAAAGGCCCTGGCTCTGGTTGAAGCCAATCTAACTTCCTTAGGGCCAGAGACCACTAGGGTGTTGCTATTTATGGACCTTGAGGCTCTCCGTGGGGCATACCAGGAGAGGCGGTCCTGTAGGTTCGAGGGTCCTAGGCCGTGAAGGGCTTTAAAGGTCAAAAGCAGCACCTTAAATCTGACCCTGTACTCCACCGGGAGCCAGTGCAGCTTGAAAAGCACTGGGTGAATATGCTCCCATGGCAGAGACCCCGTGAGGAGCCTTGCTGCAGCATTCTGTACCCGCTGGAGTTTCTGGGACAGCTTCAAGGGCAACCCCGCGTAGAGCGAATTACAGTAGTCAAGCCTGGAGATGACCGTCGCATGGATCACTGTGGCCAAGTCGGGGCGGGAAGGGTAAGGGACCAACTGCTTGATGCGGCGAAGGTGGAAAAATGTCGCCTTAGCTGTTGCTGTAACCTGCGCCTCCATTGAAAGGGAGGCGTCAAGGATTAAACCCAAACTCTTAACGGAAGGCAATAGCACTAATTGGGCCCCCGCAAGAGAAGGCAGTTGGTCCCTCATCCCCATACCATCCCGACCTAGCCATAGGACCTCTGTCTTCGAAGGATTTAGTTTCAATCGGCTCCCACGAAACCATCCAGCCACAGCTTCCAAGCATCTGGTCAGTGTGTTCGGGGTCGAGTCGGTGTGGCCATCCATCAGCAGATAGAGCTGAGTGTCATCAGCATATTGGTGACAGCCCAGCCCAAAACTCTGTATAATCTGGGCAAGGGGGCACATAAAGATGTTAAAAAGCATCGGGGAGAGAATTGCACCCTGTGGCACTCCACACACCAAGGAGTGGCGCAACGACATTTCCCTCCCTAGTGCCACCCTCTGTCCCCGACCAAAGATAAAAGAGCACAACCAGTCACGGGCTATGCCCTGTATCCCCACGTCTGCGAGGCGGTGCTCCAGAAGATCATGATCGACCATGTCAAAGGCTGCTGACAAATCTAAAAGGATCAGCAGTCCTGACCCGCCTCGATCCAGTTGTCTACGGAGATCATCTGTTAGGGCAACCAGAGCCGTCTCCGTCCCAAAACCAGGACGGAAACCGGACTGAAATGGATCTAATGCCGATGTTTCCTCCAGAAACCTACCAAGCTGTTCAGGAACCGCTCTCTCAATTACCTTACCCAGGTATGGAAGATTTGAAACTGGGCGGTAATTGGATAGGTCTAAGGGATCTAATGAAGTTTTTAGATGACCCTCAGGGTCCTTTCCAACTCTACAAGTTTGTGATTCTATAAGTTATCCATGACCATTAACTTCAGTGGGTCTACTCTGATTAGGTCTCATGTTGAATACTTAATAGTCAAATTTCCATAATATAATGAATTCTTATATGTCATTTTCACTAATATATGAATTTTTATGCATACTTTATTCTGGGATTTGCACTTTTGTAAGCATTACTTGGCTGAGCAGCTGCATTGCAAAATTTGGAGAAGTGTGAACTTTGAAAGATGGCCGCATTTTGGCTCGCATATAGTTTTGGAAATGGCGAAGTTGGTAGGTTGGCCTTTAAATGTGAACTGAAACACATACTCCCCCATCTCTAGAGAGCTTGGAGGTTGTGGCATAATAAGGGTGGTAGCTTGGGGCAGAAGCCTAGAGCCCCACTTGGGTCTCCAAACACAACAGGGCTGGCTTATTACCTTTGAAAATTTAGCATCTAAACAGGGAACCATTAAGTCAAGAGTCTTCACCACATGACTCTTAACGCAAAGATCCTGTACTCTGCTATATCAGTGAATGGGGCAGACCTGAGTTTAGACACAGATGCCTGCCCCCAAACCATGTGCAGTTTGTCCTTGAATTATGGCTTAAAAGAAGAAACATCCCCACTCCAAGAACTAGGTGTTGTCAACTTTTGCACTTGGGTTACCTGAAGGAAATTGTGTGCCCCAGGCAACCATACAAAGTGAGTGGCTCTTTCCAAGCCAGAATTAAAACTCTCTTTTTTTGGCCCCCAAATTGAGGACAGTATTTTATCAGGATCAGGTACAAGAAGAGGGGACGACGACGAAACAAACAGGACCTTCCCTGGGAAATGGGGACAGTTGGAGCGTATGAATCGAGAGGATAAAATAGTTATTATCAGATTAGCCTCCGCCATGAAAAGCACAGTCCCACATCCCTCTCCTAGTTAGTTAGCATTTAGATAGGATGGCACCACGGCTACACAATAGACATCAAAGCCTGAACTCTTGGGCTCAGCAAGAGGGATTAATTTCTTTAACCAACACGCCTGCTTTGGCCTCTTCTCATTACCCCTGCCTTGTCATCCTCAATGTTAGATTTGATTGAAGATTATACCATTTAGGCCTTTCCCCCTCTTTGCCACTGAAAAGGGGAGAGAGGAGGAAAAAAAAATCCCTCCCAGCCCTATTGAATTGTACATTCTTCAGCTGGGCCGACGTCAATACTCGTCCACCCCCGCTTCCTAATTCTGCTTCATTTAAACTTCATCAACTTTTTCAATCAAGTGGAAAGATCTTGAAATGGGGTCCATAAGCAGAAAGCCAAAAGCCTTCTCTTTTTGTCAGATAATTTATGCGGTTTTCTTCCCCCCCAAAGACACCACCCGCCCTGCTCACTCTTTTCTCTGGTCTCCTCCCCCCTCCTTTTCCCTTTCTAATTCCTTCTCCTTTTCGCTCCCTTTCCTTGATGCTGCAAATGAGATTACAGTATTTAAATGACTATGATAATCAATCCGGGGACCTTGAGCCAAGATTGAGGTTAATTTTTCTTAGCAGAACAAAGAAAGCATGATGTCTCAAGGGAGATCTGGAGGTGCAATCTGTGTTTGTCAATCTCCCCCACCCCACTCCCCACTCCCTGAAAATCCAGCTTTTGGAAGCTTTCCTTGTGACTAACTAGGAGGGCTGTTGACGATGTTTTCCCCGTTTTCCAACCAACAGGGCCCTAAGAGAGAAGAAATGTAATTTAGAGCTGATAAACAGCTAACCACCTTCAATCAACAATTTTAATAGGGAAAGAAGTCGCTTAGATGGTGTGATGGGCGATATAATGAAACAGCTATCATTTACCGTGGTTATATTTAAGCACACCTTTGAATCACTTCTCTGCGCCCGCCCCATAAGAGCGGGGGGGGGGGGAGTGTGAGTATTCTATTGCTGAAAACTTTTGGAAAGAGCAAAACTAGAACAATCTATACAGATCTTAGGCAACTAAAGCTTTTTCTTATGGTTTCACAAACTACAATTTCTGAGTGGTAAGCAACTCCAGGGGTTCCAATGCTTACCCAGAGTTCAGTTCAAGGTGGCTTACATGGTTGTCCACCACCCCCCCTTTAATCTCCACAACAAATCTGTAAAGTGGGTTAGGCTGAAAGGCAGTGACTGGTTCAAGGTCACCCAGAGAAGTTCCGAGACTCAGTGGGGATTTGAAACCTGGTCTCCCAGGTCCTAGTCTGGCATCCTAACTGCTGCACCACACTGGCTCTGATTTCCTTGGAGAGAAGGTCAGTGGAGCCTGTGGTGTCTTTGGGGTGTGTGGCTTTATTTACGTATATATACAACACTTGATCTTAGCCAAAAGGCCGAGAAGCGACCCATAGCTTTGGGGTCCAGCATAGAGCAAGTCTCTGTTTCTTCAGCTTCCAGCATCAGCCAAAATTCACACAGCCCCCCTTCGCATGTAGGTCTTCAGGCTTTGATGGCATGGCATTGAGCCAGGTGAGGTAGGATAAGGCCCACCTATTTATCTTGATAGGGATGTTGGTGACGCTGTGGTCTAAACCACAGAGCCTAGGGCTTGCCGATCAGAAGGTTGGCGGTTTGAATCCCCATGACCATTGTTCAGTCCCAGCTCCTGCCTACCTAGCAGTTTGAAACCACATCAAAGTGCAAGTAGATAAATAGGTACCGCTCCATCAGGAAGGTAAATGGCATTTCCGTGCGCTGTTCTGGTTTGCCAGAAGCAGCTTAGCCATGCTGGCCACATGACCAGGAAGCTGTCTGCGGACAAACGCCAGCTGCCTCGGCCTGTAGAGCGAGATGAGCGCGTAACCCCAGAGTTGTCCGTGACTGAACCTAACGGCCAGGAGTACCTTTACGTTTACCTTTATTTATCTTGATGACAACAGGCAACTTTTTAGACATGTACATGGCAGCACTGAACTTCCATGGAAATTGGTCTGACTGGTTTAGCATGTTTCCTCTTATAGATACTGACCTGTGATCACATGTGCATTATCTGGACTGACCTCCACAAACCTGTAACACTATCTAAGGTGAGAAAATGCACCATTGAGGAGAGGAGGGTCATATCCGGAGCCCACACCCCAACACCCATGCATTCAGAAGGCTGCATGAACAGACTCCCATGCACATATGCTTGTGCAGGTTTTCAGGGGCAGGGTAGGCAAAGATACTGTCCTTTGATGGGTCATAAAATCATTGAATTGTAGAGTTGGAAGGGGTTATAAGGGTCATCTAATCCAACCCCCTGCAATGCAGGAATCTTTTCACCTGATGTGAGGCTTGAACCCATGACCCTGAGATTAAGAGTCTTATGGTCTACCAACTGAGCTATGCTAATAGGGTCCTAATGGGTGGACAATGGTCCGAGAAGCACCAGGTGCCTGATTCTAGCTGCCATTTACATTCCTTATAAGCAGGCCTGGCTCCAGCAGTTAGCCAAACTGGGCACTGGTCGAGGGTCCCAAGGGTTTGGAAGGCCCATCCCCACCACACCACCATTCACACCCTCCAGACCACCATCGATTATGAGGGCCTGGACTGCAGCTTGCTCAGCCCATATGTAAATCTGGTACTGCCCACACCACACATCAAATCAATCTGCACTCTATCCAAGCCCCCCAAAACTATGCACATTCAATGCCTGCTTTGTGTGCTGGAGACACCATGTTCAGTCTCTGGCATCTCCAGCTATGGCTTTGAGGGACTCCTTATCTTAAAGTGCAGAGAGCTGCTTCCAGTTGGTGTAGATAATACTGAGCTAGGTGGAACAGTTCAGTATTAGGCAGCTTCCTATGTACTATGATTTTATAACAGTTACACAAGTGCATACTTTAGTAAAGTTCATGGAGGTTTTAAAGCTACTCAGAATCAAATGATAAAACAATACAAGTGTTCAGATCACTTGTGTCCATCATTATAGCGTGCATTTTGAGAACCAGTGAGGATTCTTTTATATCATTGTGAATAACAATATTATTTTTGACTTTTTATGAAAATAATAATGAGTAAGCAATATGAAAGTGGTGCTAGTAAATGAAAGTGACCCAAAAACCCCCAAACCCAAACAGAAGGAAATATTCAATGGCTTTGCACAGCCGGCAAAAACAGCCCTACATAATCTCTTGGATACAGAACATTCATGTTTACAAATAGAAGAAAATCAAGTAGACGAAACAGAGCAGTCTGAGCAGACTGACAAACAACCAGTTTATATCAAAGCACAGCCTCCCAAGAACTTTGATGAGAACTCTTGTCAGTAACTACCACTACAATAACAGAAATTTCTAAGGAGAGTGACAATGAAGTGGCAAGACCTACAGACAAATAATTAATACAAGGCGCAGAAGGAACACGGCACGAGATAGTTACACCAAAAGAAGTAGTTCAAGCTCATTACCGTTTTACATTATTTGGAAACAAAGCAAATCATCTCAGTGGAAACCCTAACACTGCAGACACAAAAATACCAACTGTTCATGCTACTAGTGATTTCAGAGACAATAAAGACGTAGGTTTATGGACCACATTAAATAACGAGAAATACATACTCGACTGAGAAAGGTCCATCATAATGTCAGCACTGGGATAGACCATTTACTACTCTGAAGCAAGCCATGCCCTAGAATCATAGAATCATAGAGTTGGAAGAGACCACAAGGGCCATTGAGTCCAACCCCCTGCCAAGCAGGAAACACCATTAGAGCACTCCTGACATATGGTTGTCAAGCCTCTGCTTAAAGACCTCCAAAGAAGGAGACTCCACCACACTCCTTAGCAGCAAATTCCACTGTTGAACAGCTCTTACTGTCAGGAAGTTCTTCCTAATGTTTAAGCAATATGAAAGTGGTGCTAGTAAATGAATGTGACCCAAAAACCCCCAAACCCAAACAGAAGGAAATATTCAATGGCTTTGCACAGCTGGCAAAAACAGCCCTACATAATCTCTTGGATACAGAACATTCATGTTCTGCTCTTCTGCTCAAATAATTTATTCTATTCCACCAAAGTAAATGGAGAAACCTACCCTCAAGAATGGCTAGTGTATTCTCCCACAAAAGGAAAAGTCTACTTTTTTGCAAACTTTTTTTGTAACCAGACTACCTCAACTGTAGCTTTAGCTTCTACTGGATTCATCAAACCCAGAGAAACTCAGAAAATATGAACTCTACGCTAACATACTTAACAAGAAAGCATGGTCAGATGCTCACATCAAAACTCGAAGAGCAAATCAAAGCAGAGCAGGATTACTGGAGGCACGTACTTCAGTGAGTTATTGCAGAGATTTCTCTTTTGGCAGAACGTAGCCACTTCAGGGGAAATTATTTTCTCCAAATAATGGTAAATTTCTGGAATTGCTTAAATTAGTTGCCAGATTTGATCCTTTTCTGTGTGATCTCATAAATCAGTATGGAGGTAAAGGCTTTGGTCACTCATCATACTTATCCAAAGCCATATGCGAAGAGATTATCCAGGTGATGGCTAATACAGTTCAAGAAGCAATACCGAGCGACTTCAAACTGGCAGGTTATTTTTGTTTATTAGTCAATTCAACACCTGATGTTTCCCATGTTTTTCAATTTACTGTTATTGTTAAATATGTTTCTCTTCATGGTGGATTATGAGCTCAACACTTTCTGAGTTTTTTGAGCTGAAAGATCACACCAGTGAAAGTATGGCTGAGCTGATACTGAGCTTGAAATAGATTCCAGCAAATGTAGAGGACAGTCATATGACAATGCAGCCAATATGGCTGGCAAGGATAACAGAGTTCAACAAAATGTTCTGGAAAGAAACAAGTTTGCAAGGTTTATTTTACTTCTCAACTTCTACAAAAAGATGGGCGATGATAAAAAAAAATATTGCTTCTTGAGTCAAAAGTCCCTAAACATTTATCAGACACAAGATGAGAGGCTCATGCCAAAGCTACTGCAGCTATTAGCAAAAGTTATGCTAACAATGTTGAATCGCTCAATCATATTTACAGGAAAATCCAGACATATGACAGGAGATACAGTGGTACCTTGGGTTAATTTGTTCCGGAGGTCTGTTGTTAACCTGAAACTGTTCTTAATCTGAGGTACCACTTTAGCTAATGGGGCCTCCTGCTGCCACCGTGCGATTTCTGTTGTCATCCTGAGGTAAAGTTCTTAACCCGAGGTACTATTTCTGGGTTAGCGGAGTCTGTAACCCAAAGTGTTTGTCACATGAGGTGTTTGTAACCCAAGGTACCACTGTACTATGTAGATGACAGGCTGAAACTTTTCTGCAGAAAATTGAATAATTTGAATTCATGCTTCACCTTTGGACCAATTTCATAAAGTTAACAAGGCACTCACAAATTTCACAAATTTTGTTGAGCAAATATTTACAGCTCACTATTGCAGCTCACTATCTAACATTCAAGCTAATTTTGATGAAATTGAACGGCAAACAAAATTTACTCTACCAGATGTAGAGTAGACAAAACTGTCAAAGAAAGCAGAGATTCTAGGGGTGTGGGGAAATTGTGAGATAGCACCTGAAAACTTAAATGAACTTTCTCCAAAAGACAAGCTTAAGGAAAATTAATTATCCCTGTCATGGATGCTCTTGAAGCCAACCTAAACAGAAGGGCAACAGTATATACAACTGTAGCTGACAATTTTTCATTTGTGCTGAACCTTCAAGCAACCAAGGAACATATTCACAATGGCATTGTGATTTTGGTTCAAAGTATCCAAAGGATGTTGACCTTAGTCTAGTCAACAAACTCTTGCACTTCTACCTGTACATCAATCAGCTCACCCTGAAAAAGAAAATTTCACCCACCAAGATATGTATCAAGTAATATTTCAGAAGAAAATTCAGACAGCTTTTCCAACTATGTTTAATTGGTTACAAAACGTACCTGCAAAATATCATTTTTTAGTCTAAAAAGGATAAGAATCTACAGTCAACAATGTTCCAAGATTGATTGTGTGATCTAAGCATTCTCTGCATAGAAATGATAAAATGTGACTTAATGAAATAATTGATGTCTTCATCCCAAAGAGCTCGAAAGAAGCTGCTCTGACTTTGTATATAGCATAGTTATAACATAGCTCTCATTCACCTATGAACGTCTGTGTGAATGTCTTCATTAATTCCATACTATTGTAAAATTATTGAAGGTTATACATTTATAAACATTTTATCAATGCTAAAATATCAGCAATGTTCTACTTTCATTGGGCCTGTGGTGGGGGCAGTGATTTCCAAAACTATGGGCACCTCTAGGCATCCTTTAAAAAGTGCATTAATTAGTGCTCATGCTGATATGGGGGCAGTTATCTGCATTCCCACTTTTACTACTGCTTCTACCTGCAAAGGTTTCAGGATGGACTTCCTGCTTCATTTGCAATCGGTATACATCCTGTAAGTTCCCGATGAAAATCTGTAACTTTTCATACTGCAAATGCTCCAGTTTATTTTATTTTATTTTATTTTATTTTAGTCTCACTTTTATTGTATTGTAGCACAAGAGTTACCGCTCCAGACAATAATGTAGTAACACTGGGGAAATATCCACAGGGCAAACTCATAATACCATCACTAACGTACTATTACTACATGAATGACACATTTCAGAATACACCTGCCAAAAAACCCACTTTGGAGGGGCTTTATGTGTTGTGTTTACAAGGGAACAACCAGTGTCCTCTAAGAATTATTTATCATTTATTTATTGCATTTGTATCCCACCTTCTCCATGGAGCTCAAAGTGGCATACATGGTTCTTCCACTTCTCATCTGAGCCCCATAGCAATCCCGTGAGGTAAGTTAGGGCTGAGAAGCAATGACTGGCCAAAAGTCACCCAGTGAGCTTCAAGGCCATGTGGGAATTTGCACACTGGTCTCTCAGCTCCTGGTCTGACACTCTCACCATTACACCACACTGCCCCCCTTAAATAAATTAAATAGTAAAAGGTGCACACATATGCACCAGGTGCCTAAAGTACCCCACCCACAGGGAAGGCTGCCCCCTGCCACTCTGAGTGACTCACTGCTCTGGCCTATGCACTCTTCAGCGTACACAACACCCTGGTTAATCCTGCCTCTCTTGCCTCCTCAAAGGAAACATGTTCTGCTTCCGTCTCAGTTGCCTTGTTAAATCTGTTTTAAGCTCCGCTACCCAGAGTTATATTTTATTTCTGTCAGGAGAGAGAATCTGTCAGGTTTTGTACGCAACATTCATTCACCAAAGTTAGGGTTGCTGTTTCTCCTCCCCCGCTCCCCTTCCTTCTCCATAGCAATTTTGAGTAGAAAATGAAACCATCTTTCAATGGAATGAGCAACATCACTTTTGGACAGACTTATTATGATCGGGGAGATTGTGAAAGAGGAAGGCTGGGAGAAGGATGGCATCCATCAGTCTCAGAAACAGTGTGCTTACAAAACATGTGAATTCCTGCTTGCGGCCATCATTTCGTTGTACTGTTACAAAATTATAATCAGCCTAAAATGTGATTGTGTCATTAACAAATGGCTCCTCCTGTGTCCGTTGACACAGAATTTGAAAAGATAAATTAGGCGCATTTCTACCACAAATCTCTCTGGTGCACTCCAGCCCCTAAGCACATTTGTGGGAAAACAATGGGTGAATACACTTATTTATCAGTTGGTAACTGGCCATCGTCAGTACATACATGAGGTAAAGTGGTTGTCTGTTGCTCTTTTCTACCATTCTCTCTCCACAAGTTCTCAGAACAGAGAGAAAATGAAACGTACACGGGACACATTCACACCACACATTTAAAGTATAGTGATACTACTTTAAATACCCTTGTCTTCCCCCCCAAAAAAATTCTGGGAGCTCTAGTATGCTAGGAGTGCTGAGAGTTCTTAGGTAAAAGGTAAAGGTACCCCTGCCCGTACGGGCCAGTCTTGACAGACTCTGGGGTTGTGCGCCCATCTCACTTAAGAGGCCAGGGGCCAGCGCTGTCCGGAGACACTTCCGGGTCACGTGGCCAGCGTGACATCGCTGCTCTGGCGAGCCAGAGCCGCACACGGAAACGCCGTTTACCTTCCCGCTGGTAAGCGGTCCCTATTTATCTACTTGCACCCGGAGGTGCTTTCGAACTGCTAGGTTGGCAGGCGCTGGGACCGAGCAGCGGGAGCGCACCCCGCCGCAGGGATTCGAACCGCCGACCTTTCGATCGGCAAGCCCTAGGCGCTGAGGCTTTAACCCACAGCGCCACCTGCGTCCCGCTGAGAGTTCTTAGGAGGCCCCTATTCTCCTCACAGAGCTACAATTCCCAGAGTGGTTTAATGATCAGTCACTCATCACAGGTAACTCTGTGAACTGTAGCTATGTAAGGGAACAGGAGGTCTCCTAACAACTCTCAGCACCCTTCACATACTGCTGAACCCAGGATTCTTTGAGGGAAGCCATGACTGTTTAAAGCTGAATAATAGTACTTTAAATGTATGGTGTGGGTGTGTCCTGAGACCAAGGAGGAGGACAAAGCTGAGAGCCAGTCCCACCCCCTGTAGTGGTTTTAAGAAAGGCAGGCAAGTGAGGACAGACTGGGCTTCATGGGGAAGTGCCCCATTTGCCCGAATGGACCAACCTCCATTGCCCTAAGCTAGCTTGATATCCTTGGGTGCAATAGGGGACACTGACAATGTGTCGGTCAGCTTTTGTACTTGGTAATGGAGAGGACAGAGGGAGGCACCATCTTGTCTTGCCTCAGGCAGCGGAACATCTTGGGCTGGCCTTTCAAAGTTGTCTTTGTTACACAATGAATTGATGTGCTCCACACCATGACAAGTTTAAGCTCTTTTTTAGCTCTGTGAGGGGAATAGGGGGTCTCGTAATGATTTTAAGCACCTTAATAATACCACAACTCCCAGGATTCTTTGGGGGAAGCCATGGCTGTTTGAAGTGACTATTACAGTTTAAGGTGGCTGTATCTCAGTGCTTTAAATATATGGTATCAATGTCACCCTTACAAATTATCCTGGGAACTGTAGTTTGCTAATATAACTTTAAATCTGTGGTGCATATGCAGCCCTTTTCCATGCTACCAGAAATCAAGGTTTTGTTGGCACGGGGGGTGGGGGGGAAGTCCCTCAGTGGCGACGAATCCCATGAAGACAGTCACCACAGGGAGTTGCATAAAACGGCCTTCATCTCTAGAGTCATTTGTATGTATTGTTCCTTCAGTCATTCGATTATTGTGTTTGTTGCAGGGAGGGGAGGGGGAGAGCGAGCGTCTCTTTTGCTGACATTACCCCACTTTAAGTCAATATTGACTCGCCACGGGGAAATTAAAACTCCACTAAGAGCATGAGCAGCCATCCCCATTACCGATGCCAAGTCTGCAATTAATAAGGTTTGTCAGAGGAGGAAGGCATGTGGAAAGAGGAGGAACAAGGCCACCCCCCTCAACAATCATTCCTGAAAATTATACCATCCAAATAAACTAATGAGGTGATAACAGTGATTACGAGCAGAGTGAGAAAATATGGTTTGCCTCGCCTTAAAAAAAGGAAAGAAAGTTAACCCATCAAGATGGCTGGGAATCGTCGTTAAACAAATCAGCATATGGCTACATTAAAATGGGGATGGGGATAGTATTGTAACGGATTAATTATATTTTATGTAAACAGCTGCTCCTCCTAATGGCGACTCCTTTTTTATAGGGCATGGTTGTTTATGGTGCTGTGCTACGATTTTCTTCATCTAGATTTAAAGGGGCCATTTTGAAAGTATTGGAGGGTTTTAAAATAAATAAAGAGTTATTTGTTTAAACCCCTTAAGTTCAGCTGTCAACCAATCAAAAGTTTGCAATAATTGATTTGCTTAAATAGTTGTGAAAGGGTGCTTTGGAAAGTTAGTTTATCTGTTTCATCTGCCTCTTTGGCTTCAGTGTTATGCACAGAAAAATACGGTAGGTTAGCCTTTCGCACATCTCACCTCCCTCCAAGGTATGCATATTTGCATAAAATCTGCATAGGCTAATTTGTATGTACAGGAGCAAATTTAGAAATAATGACTATAATTTAAGTAAAAAATACAACAGATATCACCATGTTGGGGAGAGACAGTGACTACGCCACGCTGGTCTGTGCTCAGATTGCTGTCCAAGGTGCCCACTGTTGATGGTCTGGTCTACTTAACTTGGAGAGCATTAACAAAGCATTAGACAATTCATGGATGATAAGACTATCAGTGGCTATCAGCCACAATGGCTGTGCTCTTCCTCCCCTTTTATAGTCAGCATAACTCTGAATACCAGTTGCTGGAAATTGCAAGTAAGGAGAGAGTTGCTCCTGCATTCAGGTCCTTCTTGTGGGCTTCCCTTTGGGAGAGTTCTGGGGTGCCCTGGGAGAAGAGGATGCTGGACTAGATGTGCCTCCTTTGGCCTCATCCAGCAGGGCTCTTCCTATGTACTTATGAAGGGCTGCCCAGTTTAGGTTTAAACCAAAGAGCTATAAAAAGCACAGCCCCACAAATTCCTTGGAGGACAAGGCTACTGCCTCCTATTAGCATGTAGCCCTCAAAAGACTGCCCAGAAGGGAATGTAGCCCTTAGTCTCGAAAAAGATTCCACATCCCCTAGTTTAGCCTGATGTTTTGTCTTCCAGAGCACGTTTGTGAGCGTGTTTGCGTTGCTTTACAAAATTCATCTCACACTTTTCCCAAAGTAGACAAGGAGGATTGAGGGGGGAGGGACTTTGGTAGCATTTCTGTTTCTTTCCACTTTTCTTTTTATGAATGTTGGATATTTTCAACACAGGGTTCATGAGATAGAAAAATCCAGCTAAGCCAAGGTGGTCCCAGACCATAAACAAACTTAATGAGAAGGAAAAGATTTGGCAAGCATTTCATCTCTCCTACAATGTATCTCCACTCTCTGACTGTTGAAAAACATCCCTTCGCCACCCCTGAAGTCCTACAATGGGGTAAGACCCTGCCACCTGTGAGGAGAAGGGCAGAGAAAAAGATGGATGGCTTAATTCATGAACAGGTTCCCTTGGCTAGAAAGAGGCCTGGCAGGCACAGTTACTTACTAAACTTCATTGGTAGTATTTCTCCCTTAGGGACTATTTTTGAATTGTTTGGCTTGGTTTCTTAAAAGCAATAACTACAACTAAGAACAAAAGACGAGCATGGCTGCTTGATCAGGCAAAAGGGTCCAGCATTGTCCAGCATTCTGTTCTCATAGCTCCCAAACAGATATGTATGGGAAACCCACCAGCAGGATCTGAGTGCAACAGTGTTCTCCCCACTTGTGATCACAAGCCCATGGTATTCAGACGTATACGGGCTATGACAGTGGAGATGGACTATAAGAAGAGTCTGACGAGTGGGTCGGCCCAGTATACCTGAAGGAGCGTCTCCACCCCCATCGTTCTGCCCGGACGCTGAGGTCCAGCGCCGAGGGCCTTCTGGCAGTTCCCTCACTGCGGGAAGCAAAGCTACAGGGAACCAGGCAGAGGGCCTTCTCGGTAGTGGCGCCCGCCCTGTGGAACGCCCTCCCATCAGATGTCAAAGCGATAAACAACTACCTGACATTCAGAAGACATCTTAAGGCAGCCCTGTTCAGGGAAGTTTTTAATGTGTGACATTTTTATGTATTTTTAATCTTTGTTGGAAGCCGCCCAGAGTGGCTGGGGAAACCCAGCCAGATGGGCGGGGTACAAATAAATTATTATTATTATTATTATTATTATTATTAAAGGTCCATCCTGTTCTCACAGTTGTCAGCCAGACGCCTGTGGGACCTGAACCAAAAATAGGACCTGAACACAACAGCATTATGCCTACCTGCATTTCCCAGAAGCTGGTAATCAGAGTGGAGGGAGAGCACAATCTTCTCCTCCATGAATTTGTCTTATCCTCTTTTAAAGCCATTCAAGTTGGTGGCTATCACTGCCTCCTGGGGGAGAAAGTTCCATAGTTTAACTCTGTGCTGCATGAAGTATTGTTGTCTTTCATCTGTCCTCAGTCTTCCAACATTCAGCTTCATAGGTGCCAACTCTCTGGGGCCCTGGGCGCCCGAGCACCCACAAAATTCCCCATGAAGAGTCCGGGCACCAACAAATTTCAGTGCTGGGGCCATGCACAGTGCATGGCACCCATGGCCCTGGGCACCCACAGTTGTGGGCCCAAGTTGGCACTCCTGTTCAGTTTCATTGTATAGCCACAAGTCCTAGAGTTATGTTGGGGAGGGGACTTTTCTGTGTCCACTTTCTGCATTCCATGCATAATTTTATAAACTTCTGTCGCCTCTTACTTCCCATTTTTCTAAAGTAAAATCCGTCTTTTCCTGTAGAGGAATCATTCCACCCCTTTAATCATTTTGCTCTAAATTGGTGGCCATCTACTATTTAAACATGCCTGTTTGTAATGCATGAAGGTACCTTAATGGAATATTCATTGTCGCTTTTTATTTTTTTAAGAACTTTATTTATTTATTACCTTTATTTCCTTCCTAGCTTTTTTCTGTCATGGAACAGGGTGGTGTTCAAGAGGTTCCAAAGTGGTCTCTCATCTAGGCACTGATTCAGAACTAGGACCAAATTGGCCTCATGTGCCATCAGACCACAGCCTTCTAAACCTCCTGCAACAGCCCTCGCTTCCTCCCTGCACTCAAGTGTCAACTTGAGAGGAGGAATTCCACAGCGAAGGGGCTGCCATGGAGAATGCCTTCTCCTGGCACACCTCCACTGCTCCAAGCTTCTGAGGCTGGTGGACCAACCAAAAAGGTCTTCTCTGCCAATCTTAGCACCCAAGAAGCTCTGTAGGGGTGGATGTGCTCTTTCAGGTATTGGGGGCTGGAGTCGTTCAGGGCTTTCAACACCAATGTGAGCACCTTAAATTGGACTCAAACAAACTGGCAACCAGCCCAGCTGTTTTAAAACAGGTGTTGTACGAAATCTAAATGGAACCCTAGCCATTGTACAAGCACATCACTTTCCATTTGTCATAAGCCCAGGCAATTATGAATACTAATGAGGCTTCTAACCCTTTTTGTTTTGGGGGAGCAGCTCTGTCAGCTGGGAGAAACATGCAAACCTCTCTTGCATCTGTGCTGTCTCATGTGTGATTTCTGTTTGATTCACAGCTAATAAAGGGGCCGTCTTGTACTTTTCAGACAAAATAAACAAACGAACTACCAGGTTGCAGTATTTCAGCAGAATAGCAACTCTACAGTAACAAGCTGTCAAGTGCCCTACAATTTTCCTGCACCTTGCATGGCCCATAGATACCTTGTCATGCATGGATCACCCCCATTTTCCTTGAAATATTCTCACTTTTTCATAAATGATGAATGCTTGTGCATAGAAATGCATTTCTCCCTCCCTCTCTTCCCTCTTCTAAGGGGGTTGCCTTGGAGATTCTATTTTCTAGATGTTTTTGCTACAAATCTTCCTCTTTCTTTCCTCTTTTGAAAGAACAGCTTTTGGAAGAACTTTCTCCCCAGCTTGTACCTGTGCACAGATGCCTTTAACTTCTGACCTCCCCCCATCCCCGGTACGGTCCATCTGTTCCAAATGGCTCAGAGTACCACCTGCCTTTAAAAGGGACCACGGAAACTTGACCATAAAACTTCCATCTGTTCCTAGTAGAGACTGTTCAAAGACAGGGGAGATAATGACCAAGTGAACCTCAATCAGATATTCCCCATTTGCCTTACCTCTGAAAGGGTACTGTAGAGCTGAGAAAGGTACAGCCGAAATTATCAGAGGACTGGTGCCTTTTAAAGAGGATTTAGACAAATTCATGGGGGAGAAAGCAATCAATGACTACTACCCATGATGACTATGCTCTGCCTCCACAGTAGGAGGTAGTAACGTTTCGGAATTCCAGCTGCTGAAACCACAGGTGGGGAGAGTGCTCTTGTTCTCGAGTCCTGCTTGTGGGCTTCCCACAGGCATCTGGTTGGCTACAGTGAGGCCAGGATGCTGGACCAGATGTGCTCTTATGTTCTTATGAAGTAGCTGCCCTATGAGGAAAGCTTGTAACATTTGGGGCTTTGCAAGTCTAAAGGAGGCAATGAGTAGGAGGAAACACAAAAGAGGTGTATAAAAAAATTATGCATTGTTGGAGAAAGTGTCTAGAGAAACATCCCCCCCCCCCCCCGGAACTCAGGGATGTCCAATGCAACTCAGGACATGCAAAAGAAAACCCTTCTTCATTCAGCGCAAAATTTAAACTATGGAACTCTCTCCAACAGGAGGCAGAGACGGCCACCAACTTGGGTGCCTTTAAAAGAAGTTTGGACAAATTCATGGAGAAATCTCTGCTATGCTCTGCCTCCACAGTTGGAGGCAATAAGGTTTCTGAATACAAGTTGCTGGAAACCACGGGGTGCAGTGCAGGAGGGAGTGTTCTTGTGCTTGAAGCCTGCTTGCAGGTTTCCAACAGGCAGCTGAGTTGCCACGGTGAGATAAACGTCTATCACAGGGTGGTCCAACAGGAGGCCCTCAAGGCCTTTCTTGGCTGGCCTCAGCAACACCACAGCCCTTGCTCTGCCTTCCCAAAGCCGGGTAAGCAGGGTGCTGGGTTTTGGGAAGGAAGTGTGAGGGCTCTTACAGGGTCCTAGAGTCTTCTGGCCTCCTTTCCAAAGCCTACTTAGTGCTTTCCCAGCTTTATGAAGGAGGTGGAACCTTGTCTAGGTCTAGGTCTAGGACCTTGCCAGAGCCTTGTGCCTCCTTCTCAAAGGCCACCGCCTCACCTAGGTTAGCTGCCTTAGGCAAGGCAGCATGAGGGCTAGTGGTGTTAGCGTTATCAAATTTTGAGCTATCTCTCCCACCCCCTCATCACAAGGCAGTGTGTAGCCTGCGGGCTTCGTATCGAAGTACTCTTGTGGCTCTAAACTAAAAAGACGCATTTTGGTTGGGTCTCAATCACTGCTCAAGAACACGAACAGCTATTACCTAGTTATAATGCTAGCTAAACAGAAGCAGCACATCCAGATTTCAGAACTGGTGACAAGCAGTCATAGTAGGACTACTCTCCCACCACCACCCATCCTACTTCCCTGGATCATCCTTTTGGCCATTGCAGGCAGGTGGGAAAATAAGCTGGAACAGATGTGTTATTGGTTCAATCCAATGCAGCTCTTCTTATCTTATTCCAGTCTTGGATCATTAGTGGAGGTTGGTCCATTAGGGTGAATGAGGCACTGCCTTACTACCCCCCAGTCTCCTCTCAACCAGCACCCCTTACCTGCCCTCTTATTTACAACCACTCTGGGAGGGGGGTGGAACTGCCTGTCCACTTCCTCCTCCTTGGCATTGTCTTTATACAACTCAGCAGGGAGGAGAATAGGAACCAAAGCAGAATTAGTTGGCTCTGCACACCATTGGCTCTGGTGCCACTTACTGTTGGGCTAGCAGCCTTCCACCCTATTAAGTCCTGACCCTCACCACCCACCATCTCCACTGGAATCAATTGGTGTTTAGAATCAAATAATTCTTCCTCCTTGCTGCAACAGTGCAATTGAGAGAGAGGTGTTTTATAGACTACTTCCTAGTTCATCCAGCTCCTCTCTGCTGAATCCTGAATTAACCCACCTACATTTTTGTTTTTCGTATTTATTATTATTTTAAAAACCACACACGCATCTTGCATGCTTGCTAACCACTGCTTTGTAACATCAGTGCTGTGGGAATTGCCTTTAGCAATTTATCCCCAATTCCTTTGGAGTGGTGTCCCTTGGCAGCTTGGAGAAAGCAACGCAGTCGTTTTAATAGATTTGGCTTTTTATTGGCTGGCACGTTTGCGGCAGGAGCGCAATAATAATAAATTATGAAACTAATAAGTACATTGCAAACAAACCCAGACTACAGCCCTTCTGCTTCCTTTCCCCAACTTCAGAAACAGGGTTGGTGGGGGTGAGTAATTTATGGATACAATATTGCACATTTAGGAGAGTAATAAATTACCAGGTTTCATTTTTTCCATCCAATTTGAGGCAGGGCAGCTGTGTTTTTGCAAGCCATAAAGCCTCTTTCGAAGCCTCTGAGCAAATGAAAATCACACACACACATACACACCTTATTGTAGAAAGTGGCACCTAGTTAGTTGTTAGGGTACCTGCTTCAGAAAGATATTTGATCATCAAGATATTGAGCTCTCAGCATACCTTAGAGATGAGCCCATGGCAGGTTTCAAACCAGTGGCTTGAGGGCTTAAGAAGGAGAGTCAGTCTATGAACCACCATCCATTGCTGGCAGAAGCAGTGAACTGCATGGAGCTAACCCAGGCCAGTTAATGAATGAATTAGAGCATTTTACCTTGATCTTCAGCTAAATATGATCCCAGAGTGGTTTACATACCACTCTGAAACAGGGTTGAAACAGGGCAGTCTCTGCCCATAGGCTTACAATCTAAACAAAAATTCTATGACACACAAGGAAAAATGGAGAGGGAAGAAAGCAGGGTAGAATCAAACTCAGGCATGAATTCTTAAACGATTGGATCATTAATCTTATTATTTATTTAGTTCCTAAGATATATATAAAACTTGATTTTTTATATTAAAAAATCTTAATGTTTACAGAACCATCATCATCAGTAAAATGCAGTTAAAAACAACTATTTAAAACATTCAAAATAATAATTAAAATCAACAATAAGCTAAAAACCATATTAAAGCACATGTCAACATTATTCATGTCTGGGAAGCTGTGCCTAAACAATAATGTTTTTAGCAAAAAGGATAAAATGAAGATACCTGCCTGATGTCAATAGGCAAGGAGTTCCAAAGTGTGGGTCCTGCCACATTAAATGCAGAACAAGTATTACGGCACTTGTTTTTTTAAAAAATAATGTTTATTAAAATTTTACAAAATCAAAAATACAAAAATGCATAACAAAACAAAAAACAGAAGAAAACTGTCAAACAAAAATACAAAAAACAAAAAACAAGAAACAAGAAAAATAGAGAAAAAGAAAATAGAAAGTTAAAACAAATCCATTTTTATAGCTTTAAACTCATTAACTTATTTCTTTGACTTCCTCACACCTCCCCTTTTTGTATTCCCATTAAAATATTCAAATCAGCAAATCCTTACCCTCTTTCATTTATCTTAGCTCTAAATCTTCACATATTGTAACCCTATAGTTTCACCAAATTTCTAATTCATTTTTGCATACTCTTTTTAACTTTTGTCACTTATTTTCAGTCCAACATCATTTTAACATTCATTAATTTTACAGTGTTTCTGCAAATAATCTTTAAATTTCTTCCAATCTTCTTCCACCAACTCTTCTCCCAGGTCATTTCCGCTAATTCCATATAGTCCATCACCTTCATCTGCCACTCTTCCAGGGTGGGTAGATCTTGTGTCTTCCAATACTTTGCAATAAGTATTCGTGCTGCCGTTGCTGCACACGTATTATGGCACTTGTAACATAATTAAGGATGGGCCAGAGAAGGTCAATTGATTTTTCCCAGCTCTTTCCTGAAAATTTAAGCTTCCAGCTACTCATTCTGATTTTCTTTTGTACAGACCATCCCTTGACCATAGCACACTTTCTGTTGACGTTAGGCTAGGAGGATTCCCTACTCTCGATTATGTGACTCCTGAAGTGTGTGCTTTCAGGACCCACCCCGTTCTTGTGAATGCAATGTGCTTTAACTGTTTGTGATTATTTTTTGGGTGGTCATAAACCACTCAGGCTCCAAATACCTGAAAGAGCACTTCCTTCCCTACAGATCCTCTCGGGTGCTGAGTTTGTATATAGTATAATGTTATAACAGCTATGATTCCCCTACAAATGCTCTGTGTGAATGTCTTCATTAATTCCACAATTTTGTAAACTTACTAAAGGTTATAAATTTATAAACCACCTTTTTATCAATGCTAAAATGTCAGCAATGTTCTACTTTCATTGACTGGATGAAGAGAACAAGGTTTTGTTTCTAATGATCAAATGCAATTAAACTTGGGCCTCCCAAGGTCTTCTAGCCCTGCGCCTCCAGTTGTTTTAATCTGGCCTTGCTTTTTGTGATCAAAGGGGCTTGAATGCTTCATGCTGCAATATATGCAGACTTATGGGAGAGTAAGCCCCATTAAACTTGCCAACACCTGTGAAATCAAAACCCCAGGGGTTTCAAAGGGAGTTGAGATACGATCCTGCAAGTTTTCACTCAATCCCAATCAGGCTGCAGCCACCTAATTGTATACCCAAGTCTGTAGACTTTGTTCAGGATCATTGGAAGTTCTTTTAATTGAGTTAGGGGGCACCTTCCAAATCAAACATGCTGCATATATTGCAGCATGAAGCGTTCAAGCCCCTTTGATCACAGTAAGCAGGGCTAGATCAGGTGATGTGCCTAACTTCCCTGCATGGACTGATCCTGCTTAAAGGATCCTCCTGCTAAATGCACCTCCATAGAGTTGAAACAGCTGCCAAGTTAAATAACTAAGAAGACCCTATAACTTATTGGTTGTGTTGGGAGCTGTTTGTGGAAGGACACCTGAGGATTCTGTTTGGGCATCTGCCTCATGTCCCTGCATTGTGGCAGGGTTTCCTTTGGAAGGTGTGCCTGGATGATCCCAAATGGGACACCCAAGATCGCAGCCAACAAGGGTCTGGAGGGTCTGGCACCTGAGAGGAGAAGGGCGCAGGGGAGCAATTGCAGCCCTTACAAAAGCCTAAATTGGAGCACAGTAATCAATTAGCACCTTCTCCAATTAACATTTGCTTTAAAAAAATGCTTAATTACTCCGTGGAACATTGGCAAAAGTCCTTATGAGTATGCTTGGTGGGGTTGTTGTTGTTGTTTAGTCATTTAGTCGTGTCCGAATTTTCGTGACCCGATGGACCAGAGCACGCCAGGCACTCCTGTCTTCCGCTGCCTCCCACAGTTTGATCAAACTTAGGTTCATAGCTTTGAGAACACTGTCCAACCATCTCGTCCTCTGTCGTCCCCTTCTCCTTGTGTTCAGGATCTGTCCTTCCAGTGAGCACTCGGGGGGGGGGACTTACTCCTGTGTAAATCTTGATAGGTACCAGCTGCCTGGTATACTGCACAGATCAGGGCTGCCATCCTCAAAGGTCATTTACTCTGAAGCAACACAAGAAAGTTCTCCCATCATCACCCTGCAGAGATGCATTAGGAACTGAGTACATCTCTCTGCAGGAGCAGGAGGAAAAGGAGGAAACATCCCAGCTTCACTCACTGAGTTAGTGGGAGGGCAGGGAACCCAGCACATCAGTGAGATCAAAGGCAACCCTGCTGAACACACTCCCTGGCCAGCAACAATGCCACCTCCTTTTTTTTTTTTTTTGCCATGCCTGCTGTATAAAACTGTGGCAGTTGTGTCTCCTAATCAGCCAAAGCCACCCCTCTCCAGCCTCAGCAAAATGGAGGCCTCATTGTTTTTGCACAGAGCTCTCTCTGTGAAAATGAGGTATTGCTACTCTCCGCACTAGAGGCCACTGTTCAGCAACAACCATGTAAAGCAGCAGTGGCAAGGGGTGGCATTTGGCAGTGAGGCCTATCTTGAGTACTACTCTGAGGTAGCCGCCTCCCCCTGCTCCATGGGCAGGTGGGCTCTGGTTATCTTGCAGCCTGCATTAGGGTATCCCAATGCATTTGGGAAATGAAGAGTTGGCCTGGATCAGCCCCCCCCCCCCCCAGTTCAGCATCATGTTCTCACAGTGGCCAGCCAGGTGCCCCATTTGAAAGCTCACAAGAAGGGGCTAGAGCACAACAGCATGTCCCCTCCAGTGGTTCCTATCAATGGGGCATATTGCTTCAGAGAGCAGAGAGAGAACATAGCCATGGTGGCCGGTAGCTGTTCTCAATGAATTTGTGTTAATCCTCCAAGGTGATGGTCATCAGTAGATCAGCTTATGACCCTATGGGGAGGACATAAATGCAGCTACCTTGGTGACTTGGTTTCTCAAGGGACATTTCAGCTTGCCTCAACCTCTTGCTCCTGCATCCAGATATAAAATCTGGGAATCGTAGGTGTAACCTATGGCATTGGAAACAGGTTTATGAACATAAGAAGAGCCTGGCTAGTAGGTCAGGCAAAACGACCAGCTGGCCCTGCCTCCTGTTCTCCCAGTAGGCAGTGCTTTTTTCTGGGGGGACGCAGGGGGACGCATACCCCTAAACATTTTGTGAATCGTTGTACTTTTGTCCACTGACTGTATTTATTTCCCTCAATTTGAACTATAAAATGGTAATTTTCTTGAGTCAAAATGAGAGTACCCCTAAACATTTTTTAAGGAAAAAAGCACTGCCAGTAGCCAATCAGATGCCTCAATGTTGAGGCAACAAGCAAGAGATGCATGCACCGTGTTCTCCCCACTGGTGATTCCCTGGTATTTAGAGGCAGACTGCCTCTGATACTGGAAGCGGAAAATAGGAAGAGCTCGGTTGCTGAATCAGGCCAAAGGCCCATCCAGTCCAGACTCCTGCTCTCCCAGTGAGCAACCAGATGCCTCTGTGGCAAGCCTGCAAGCAGGATCAGGGCACAACAGCCCTCTCCTGGCACTATGATCTGACAGATTCTGACTCTGGTTAAGGCCTGACATCACTGCTCTGCTATCAGACCAGGCCTGGTGTCTGCCACCTGGTGTCAAGCATGTGGACAAGGCTTTGAAGTATTGGCGATAAGCCACCTTTGGGGCTGAAAAATGTCAACACAAATGTTCTGGTTTAATCACACAGATGCGCCCCCCCCTTCCCATGAACAAGCATGTACACTGTTCAGAATAAGCTCTTCAGATGGATCACACATTTAAAAGAAAAAGAATTAGAGGAGGTTAAAATATAGCTGCCCCTGTTATTATTCCTCCCCCTTCTAATAAAACCACAGCGTGGAGAGGCGCAGTGGTGTCACCATCTAGTTTTTCATCCTCTAGTTTTTCCCTGTTCCTACTGCTTTTCTCCAGCTTTCGGCGTCATCCTTCCCCTCTCGCTTTGATCTATTAGTTTGCCACAGAAATGGGGTTTATAAATCATTCTAATGCAGCCCCAGGAAAGACGGTGCTTAGTGCCGAAAGATATACATCGTGGTTAACAGCCACGGCAGGGAGGAAAACTCCTGCCTCGGAGCTGGGCTTTGGCGACAGGTTACTGATAGTGTTTGTAGTTGCTTGTTTTTTGTTTTTTGTTTAAATGTCTGGCTGTGTGCCACCAGGGGCAGGACCACAGGGAATGTCCCCTGCCCTTCTCCGTAATATTTCAAAACTTCCTCTTCTGCTGGCCCAGGTGAAGCCGCTTGTGATGACTCACAAAGAAAGCAAAGCGGCGTGGGAGGAGGCAGGGGTGTGATGGGACGCCTGCAATGCAGTGGCATAGAAGGAAATGCCACTGGGAATAAACTGGCGATTGCTCTTTTGCAAAATGAAAAGTGCAACGTTTTCGTTCCTTTAATTAAGGGAGTGTGCAGGTTTGACCTTTTTTTTAAAAAAAAAATCTAATTAATCGGCTGTTTTAAGAGTTGCGGTCCTGCCTCTCACAGGAATATTTAGGGCCCTATAATATGGCCTATTATTCATTTAAACTTTAATTTAACCAGATTCCCTCTCTATCCGCCTACCTTGCAGCCCTGTCTTCTTAATTAGTAATTTTCTCTATCATATGCAATTATATGCACACTTTACCTGAGTGTATGCAAAAATAATAATAATGTGCACATATTATTTGGCTGCAGGATTGCATTGCAAAATTCAGAGCAGTACAAATTTTCAGTCTGCCTTTCGGTCTGCATACTATTTTCAGTCTCCATCCCTGCCCTTCAGGTAGGCTTTCCAGAGGCATGTAGCTGGAACACCTACTGGAAAAGGAGTGTGAGAATAGATGGCCTGAAGGTGGCCTGAGACAAAAGGGCTTATCTTAATTTTTAACACAGAAAGCAGTTTTACACTAAGGCAGAGCCATTGGTCCATCTAGCTAGTATTGACTTCACTGACTGGCAGTGCCTCTCTGGGGTAGAGCCCTCCTAGCTTTACCTGGAAATGCCATTGGGGAACGAACCCAGGACCTTCTACATGCAATGTAAATGTTCTCCCACTGAGCTATGGCCCTTCCATTTATGAGTGAACCATACAGATTTTATTAGTGCTCAGGGTCTTGTGGTGGGAAAAGCAGGGAGAGGCGTCCCCTCCATTTTGCTATTGGGTGGTTCTTCCATGATGCTCTCTGTCATGTCTGATCTCTAACAGTATGAGGGAAAAACAAGAATTTTGAAAAACACTGGCTGTGGGTCCTCAGAGTCCTGGGCTGCTAATAAAAAATATTGAAGGTAAGTATTGAATCAGACAAAATGTCTCACTTTGGGCACTGCTGTGCAACCTTCAACAAAGCCTGAACACACTCTCCCCTCACCACCACTGCCTGCCCATGCACAACACACACGCATACACAACCCCATTGCCACCCATCTGTCCATGTTCTTGTTCCTTGTAATTGCCTTGTTATTGTCAATGGCATGGACACACATCAGATGCTCTCCAGAGACACCCAGGGGAACTATTGTTTCTTAGCTAAACCAATAGCTCCTGCAATAACCCCCTGCCATTCCCTTTTTTGTTGAATAAATCTCCCACTTTCCTTTGCTGAACGTACATAAAGACACAACTGAAGTTTTGGATTTATGGCTTTCCTTGGATGAAGGGTATTTGGTTCCCCACCCCCATAACTGTTCAGAGCAAGCTCAACCCAATAGTCAGTGCAAAGCCCTCTCCAGGGCAGACTAATCTAATGTTTTCATTTATTCAAATTACAAGATGATTCTGTCTAAGCATTAGAACTTTCTGGTGGCAAGAACTGTTCAGAAAATGGTGGACTCTCCTTCACTGGAGCTTTTCCAACAGAGGTCAGATGGCCACCTGTCAAGAATTCATTAGCTGTGATTTCTGCATTGCAGGGAGGTTGGGCTAGATCAGGCTTCCTCAACCTTGGCCCTCCAGATGTTTTGAGACTACAATTCCCATCACCCCGACCACTGGTCCTCTAGCTAGGGATCATGGGAGTTGTAGGCCAAAAACATCTGGAGGGCTGAGGTTGAAGAAGCCTGGGCTAGATGATCATTGGGGGGGGGGCACATTCCCAGCTCTATGATTCTGTGAAATAGGGTTGTGCTTTGATTTGAATGTTGTTTCAGAATGTGTGAAATACTATCTATTAAATGCAGTTATTTTTAATTCCTGCCCGATCCTCACCTTGGGCAGATAAACATATTGATCCTACCCTGTTGTTTTTTTCACTGCAAATTGGGAAAAGTGTGCACAGTCTGAACCACATAGCTGCCAAAAGTGGCTCAGACTGCACCCACTACCTCCATACACATCCTTATGCAAAGGTGATCAGTTTGGGATGCCAGGAAGGGAAAGTGGCAAATCAGATGTATGGGGTGCAACCACTAGAGCATTCACTAGTTTCCAGTAAAATCCCTACATAAACACAGTAGGTCACTGTGTTCTGCAATATCGTTTCTCTTGAAGTCCCAAAGATTTCAGAAGCCTACTCCACAGTAACTTGGAGCAGGGCCTTCAGTTTGGTGGCCCCTGTTTTGTAGAAGAGCATTCTCCCCTTTGATACACCTAGAGGGCAGAGGGTTGGCAAAAGATGAACTAAGAAAACAGCAGGATAGATGCTACGTTACATGACCTCACACATAAGAAACACAAGGCCTTATCTCTTGTCTGCCCATCTGTCTTGGGTGCCTTAGTTGAGATTCATGAATTGCAGGGGCCTCGACTAGATGACCCTTGGGGTCCTTTCAACTCTGATTCTATGACTCATTTTTTAATATAGATATCTATAGATATAGATATATAAAACACACACACATATACGCACATATATATGATGTTGTTATTTTGGCCCTCCGTGCCTTTATGCTCAGATGAAAATAAATAAATAAATACAGATCTTCCATTTCCTCCCTAATTTGTAGTCTTCTGGTGTTAGCCGGGCTTATAAGACACATGCTCCCAATTAGCTGCTTCTCTTAATTTAAATGCTTCATAAATTATCTCCTGCGCTGGTGGATTATCACTTCATAATGCGAGTTAGCATTTAAATAAATAGCGGCGATGTAGAAAATTAGAGAGGTTTACAGTCTGGAGGCACCAATGTAATGAAGGGAAACAGCACACCAGCTGAATGAGGCTTTGCGAAGGGTGGAGGTGGGGAAGGCATGTGAAGGAGACGTTTCTTGGCCGCCCAAGCTTCAAGGACCTGAAACTTTAGCAGGGCCAGTGCTGGGTTGCTACAGTGACTGTTAGAATAGGCCTAGCCACAAACTCCCCACATTCTGCTCCGAGGTTACCCTGAGAATTCTGCGCCTGAAATAAGTTAGGCGAGCCGCATGCAATGTTTACTTACACTTTGCTTCGCTAATGAGCTGGTACATAATGTACCAGTGGGATGCCGTTTGCCTAAGCTACCATTCCCAGAGTGGTTTAACTATCAATCCCTCTTCCCAGGAAGTTATGGGAATTGTAGCTCTGTGTGCAGAATAGGTTGCAAAACAACTCTCAGCACCCTTAGCAAACTGCAGTTCCCAGGATACTTTTTTGGGGGAGCCATGACTTTAAAGTGATATGACATTGCTTTAAATGTGTAGTGCAGATGGGTACTTAGTTGGCGACAACCCAATATTCAGTCGCAGCAGTAAAAATTCAGCACTGCTGTTTATCAAGAGCCTGAGCAAAAACTGCATTTCTAAATTGGTACCTAAAACTATGCCAATTAAGAGCCTGGTGAATATGGTTTCATAATGCGGGTGCCACGGCCACAGCGCTGGGTTGCCCCCAAGATTCAGGGGTGCCACAGGCCACACATGTGTGACGTCATATGTGGAGGACCAGTGTGGGCCTGGCATGAGGTTGCACCAACCTGCACAGCAACTCCTGACACCACACAGGCCGGTGCAGCCTTCCATTGATGCTACACCAACCATGCTCGAAGCGATGCTTTGGCCTCCTCCACCCCCCTCAATATTCGTGGGGGAGGCTGAGCCACCTGCTAAGGAATATCGAGGAGGCTGGCATACCTCCACCCCCTAGAATTGGCATGCCTGGCCACAACACAGAAGTCCTTGCTTGTTTATGTGCATGTATGAGTCAAACTAACAAAACGTATTCTCTAAATGTAATCTCTGGTCGCCGTCAGCCTGCAGGTTTAAAATCTGGGACCTTTTCAGTGCAAAGCATGTGCTCTAAAAGTGACCCATTAAAGGGACAAGTATGTATGCTCTGAGTGAGATGCAGAGATGGACAAATATGTACTTTTTGTTTGTTTCTCCCAGTTTCTGTTTTCCCCCAATCTTAAATTAAATCTTCCACATTAAAAAAAACAAAACCTCACGAAAATACATCAGCATTTAAGTATGAATTTCTCCCAACAAACATTCCAGCCTTGGTTGGGGTCCCTTCCACCTCTACTGTGATTCTATTTGAATGCAGTTTTGACCAATATACATGTTGTTGAATTTTTCAAGCCTTGGTATAATTTGATTTGATTTATTACATTTCTATGCCACTTTTTATTCAAATGAATTCCACAGCGGCTTACAAACAATAAATAATGATAACATTATAGAATGTAATAGAACATCACACATACAGCATAAGTCATATAGAATAATTAACAAATCATCAGTGAAACAAATTGTGTCCTCCATCATGGAGAGCACGTGTTGCGGTGAGATCTGCCTCCTTGTTGTGGGGCGGGACCATTTGGATAGCCACAACACCCCACTGGTTGCCCCTGGGTTGCTGGGGCAGAAATTTGGCCTGTTGGGTTGTCTATTGGCTACCGATGGGCTATTTATGTTGCTGCACGTTGCTGGGAGCTTCCTTTTCCTTGCAACAAGCACCGGATCACCTGCCCTCCCTCCCTATATTTAGGGCTGTTCTTTTGGCCTTGCTATGCCTGTCTAGGGGTCATCTGTTTTGGAGCAGGGGCTCAGTAGGAATGTTGTCATTTGGCTGTTTGGCTGTTGCCATCTGGTTTTTGCCTACCATGTAGCAAATCGTCACAACTTTGTAAGGTTGGCGGTTAGGCATTGTTTTCGGAGGGAAAGTGGTTGGCTGTGCCTGCCCCTCCATTTGCTGCTACTAGGGAATTCCATTAAAGGAATCCAGGGGCTCGCCTTGCTTTTGTCCGAACCCTGTCGGGGGGCTAGGGCCATGCCAGAGTCCCTGGGAGCATTTGGGGTGAGCTGGGAGACTGAAGCCAGTTTCGTGCTTCCCCAGAATGCTTTCTCTTACTGACCTCTGGTGGTGCCCAGTTGTCAGTCCTGTTCCTCCCACAGTGCAGGTTCAGGTAGCCTGGAACCATGCCTAAGCAACCACACACATGCTGTAATCAATAAAGTTGTGGCCAAAATTATTGCCAAAACAAACTAAAATTCTGTGTCTATTGTGTATTTATTTGGGGGTGGTTTGGGGGATCTTCACACACAATCACAATGTAGAGGACATTGAAAAATAAGTTAAACATCACAATTAAACCAAAAGTCATATTATATAATTAACAAATCAATACAGCATTTATAATCTATAAAACAATATTAAAAACATTAACAAACTAGCAGCCAAAAATAAACTAAGCACTGTTGAGTTCATACACACACTCTCCACACCCCGTAGCTGTCAACTTTTCCCTTTTTTTGCGAGGAATCCTATTCGGAATAAGGGAATTTCCCTTAAAAAAGGGAAACTTTGACAGCTATGTCACACCCCCATGACTCATAATCTTTCACTGGAGGGTGGGCAGCACAGATTAAAACAACCCACGCCCCATGGTAGCTCCCTTGTGAAGGTGTCTGTGGATGGAGGGTGGAGCAAGGCAGGTGGAAACAGCCATTACTTTCTGACCAACACAGAGTCTTTCTCCTTGAACAATGCCTTTTTGCATGTTATTTCCAACGATATACAGTGGTACCTTGGGTTACAGACACTTCAGGTTACAGACTGCACTAACCTGGAAGTAGTACCTCGGGTTAAGAACTTTACCTCAGGATGTGAACAGAAATCGTGCAGTGGCAGCAGCGGGAGGCCCCATTAGCTAAGGTAGTACCTCAGGTTAAGAACAGTTTCAGGTTAAGAACATACCTCCGGAACGAATTAAGTTTGTAACCAGAGGTACCACTGTATGTATTTTCATGCACACTTTCCCCTAATAAACACATTTTTGGGGGTCCAAGAACTGCTCTGTAAAAATTCAGGGAAGTGCAAATTTCTAAAGATTGCTTCACATATTGGTTCAAGAAGTGTGAATTAGATAGTTCCTCATCAAAATGCAAAAAGAATTTAATTTTTCCTCTGTACCTAGAACTGGCAACCCTAAAACTTCCTAAAATGCAATAAATTTGCCTGTGTCCATTAAATTGAGACTTCCACTTCCCTGGAATACACAGTCTCATTTTCCGCCTATGCTTGCAAAGCCATACCCCACAGCAATGTACTTCAACATGCCAAAATTTCACAGACTGAGCTTGATGGGCAACAGCACACACCCTGCTCATTACACCTTTTTTAGTGATCGTGACATTCTAATATGTCAAACCACTTCGCGGGGAAGTAATGCAACTAATAACTTTTTTATTCATGCCTGAGGGTTGGACTTTGGTTGCAGCTGTCACAGGATGTGTGTGACATTTTTTTCTCTCCATGTTTTTTTAAAAACACACACATGCACACCATGATTTTGACACAACAAGACCTTCTGTTATGCCTGCAAGTTAGGGACTGCGAGATAAAGCAGAGTTCCACGAAGATGTCAGTATTAAACCTTGGGCAAATTTTTAAGTGGTTGTAAGTTGGTTTGCTTTCAGGGAGTCAATTTAATACACACACACATTTTAACACTCAACTACTAAGATTTGCAGCACCAATTGATGGACTGACTGACGCATGGGCCATGAAAGGCCAGTCACTGGGGTAACAAGGAGAGCCCTGTTCCAGATTTGCAGCTACTTCCATTGAAGGTACAAGGTCTACCTCAAATATCACTGGTGGAACTACAACAGGCTTCCCCACTGCTTCAGTCACACAGCCGTAAGAGATGAGCAACTGTTGCCTTGAATCAATTGTGGTCTAAGGCTTTGGCCTACGCCTTTGACTGTGAGATCAGACATCAGAGCCCTCTTCAAGAAGGGTTCATGTCCAGTTTGCAGGCTTCCCACAGGTCAGCCACTGTGAGAACAGAATGATGGGCTAGATGGACCTGTGGCCTGATCCAGCAAGTTCACATGTTTTATCTATGTTTTACTTAAAGGTAAAGGGACCCCTGACCATTAGGTCCAGTCGTGACCAACTCTGGGGTTGCAGCGCTCATCTTGCTTTATTGCAATTTGGATCCCTTCCAGTCGGGATTCAGGCCTCATCATGGGACTGAAACTGCCTTGGTCGCACTGGTTGATGATCTCCGGCGGGCTAGGGACAAAGGTGAGAGCTGTTTCCTAGTTCTGCTGGATCTCTCAGCGGCGTTTGATACCATCGACCATGACATCCTTCTGGACCGTCTTGAGGGGCTGGGAGCTGGGGGCACTGTCATACAGTGGTTCCGCTCCTTCCTCCTGGGCCGTGTTCAGAAAGTGGTGGTGGGGGATGAGTGTTCAGACCCCTGGGCTCTCACTTGTGGGGTGCCTCAGGGTTCTGTCCTCTCCCCCATGCTTTTCAACATCTACATGCAGCCGCTGGGAGGGATCATCAGGAGGTTTGGGCTGGGTGTTCATCAGTATGCAGATGATACCCAGCTCTACCTCTCTTTTAAATCAGAACCAGTGAAGGCGGTAAAGGTCCTGTGTGAGTGTCTGGAAGCGGTTGGAGGATGGATGGCGGCTAACAGATTGAGGTTGAATCCTGACAAGACAGAAGTACTGTTTTTGGGGGACAGGAGGCGGGCAGGTGTGGAGGATTCCCTGGTCCTGAATGGGGTAACTGTGCCCCTGAAGGACCAGGTGCGCAGCCTGGGAGTCATTTTGGACTCACAGCTGTCCATGGAGGCACAGGTCAAATCTGTATCCAGGGCAGCTGTTTACCAGCTCCATCTGGTACGTAGGCTGAGACCCTATCTGCCTGCAGACTGTCTCGCCAGAGTGGTACATGCTCTGGTTATCTCCCGCTTGGACTACTGCAATGCGCTCTACGTGGGGCTACCTTTGAAGGTGACCCGGAAACTACAACTAATCCAGAATGCGGCAGCTAGACTGGTGACTGGGAGCGGCCGCCGAGACCATATAACACCGGTCTTGAAAGACCTACATTGGCTCCCAGTACGTTTCCGAGCACAATTCAAAGTGTTGGTGCTGACCTTTAAAGCCCTAAATGGCCTCGGTCCAGTATATCTGAAGGAGCGTCTCCTCCCCCATCGGTCTGCCCGGACACTGAGGTCCAGCTCCGAGGGCCTTCTGGCGGTTCCCTCACTGCGAGAGGCCAAGTTGCAGGGAACCAGGCAGAGGGCCTTCTCGGTGGTGGCACCCGCCCTGTGGAATGCCCTCCCATCGGATGTCAAGGCGATGGACAACTACCTGACATTCAGAAAACATCTGAAGGCAGCCCTGTTCAGGGAAGTTTTTAATATGTGACATTTTAGTGTATTTTTCATCTCTGTTGGAAGCTGCCCAGAGTGGCTGGGGAAACCCAGCCAGATGGGCGGGGTACAAATAATAAATTATTATTATTATTATTATTATTATTATTATTATTGGCCGAGGGAGCCGGCGTACAGCTTCCAGGTCATGTGGCCAGCATGACTAAGCAGCTTCTGGCAAACTAGAGCAACACACAGAAATGCCGTTTACCTTCCCGCTGGAGCGGTACCTATTTATCTACTTGCACTTTGACGTGCTTTCGAACTGCTAGGTTGGCAGGAGCAGGGACCGAGCAACAGGAGCTCACCCCGTCGCGGGGATTCAAACCACCGACCTTCTGATCAGCAAGTCCTAGGCTCTGTGGTTTAACCCACAGCGCCACCCACGTCCCAAGTTTTACTTAGAGTAGACCAATTTACATTAAGGAACCCAAGCCAGAAGCATGCCTGGGGGTGAAGATTCAAGATGCCACTTTGAAAGGGGCATGTTCCACCCTGCCAAAAAGCAAAATTTAAAAAATCCTAGCGGATGTCTTTCCCCCCATAAAGTCTGCTCTTTCCACACCTTGTATTAGAACAGACAAGGACTGGGCTCATTGCTATACTAGGGTCATCTGTCCCCATGGGACTGCTTGCCTCTCGCTATTCTCGTCCCTGTCCCCACACTGTGGCACAAAATCCAGGGACTTGGCAAGGGGCAGGGCAGGTGGTTTGCACGGAGACAGTGTCTCCCTTTAGCTCTGAGCAAGGCTCCCCAACCTTGGTCTGCCATTCGTTGTCCCCACTTCCCGGAGCCTCTTGCACTGCACAGATGAGACTGTCAAAAGCAGGGAGATATAACCCGCTCCATAACACCTCCCCAAAGGCTTTGGTGTCTATTAATAGTCCAGCCAGAGTCATACAGCTGTCTGGGACTGGACTGGGTACCAGGGGTGCTGAGGAGAAGAAGAGAGAGAACGGATCTCACAAGGACTGGAGAAGAAAATATCTATTTCTCTCACTCACTGATCTTTCCAATCATCTTTCCTTCCATCTGGTTTTTTTTTTTTATAAAAAAAAATACCCCTTTCTTGTAAAAGGATTGCAAGTGAGGCGCATTTGTAAGCTGCATTTTAATAAGTCAATATGAAAGCTCAAAATTATTTAAAGCTTCTTAAATAGGATTATATTTGATTTCTTGTGGGAATTGTGGGGTACAAGGCTGCTGGAGGCGGGGTCCTTCCTCTGCCAGTGTTGTTATGTTAATAAAACACTAACGGTCAGGATCCAAAGACGCACCCATTGGCTGGCCAGCTTGCTACGTGCTCCTTGCTCCCACTAGAGGCAATGATGGCCACCAAATTGGATGTCTTTAAAAGAGGATTAGACAAATTCATGGAGCAGGAGAAGGCTATCAGTGGCTGCTAGTCACAATATCTTTGTTCTCCCTTTCCCTGTCAGAGGCAGTAATGCTTCTGAATTCCAGTTGCTGGAAACCACAGGAAGGGGAGAGGGCTCTTGTGCTTGAGTCCTGCTTGTGGGTTTCCTACAGACTGACTACTGTGGCTACTGTGAGAACAGGATGCAGGACTAGATGGGCTATTGGCCTGATCAAGCAAAGCTCTTCCCATTATATGAAATTTGCTTACCCACTTACCCACCCCTATAGCTGGTGTACTGCCCACCCTGCTGCCCAGACACTTCTCTGACTGACCTGGCAAACACAGTCACAGGTGCAATATCTGGAGCAGTCTGGGTCCAAATGAAAGCAACTGCAGGCCCTGGGCTAGGGGACCTTGGGAGGCCCAAACCTGATAGCATCTGATCATAAGAAACAAAACCACATTCTCTTCTTTATCTATGCAATGAAAATAGAAAATTGCTGAAATTTTAGCATTAATAAAATGATTGTTTATAACCCTTAATAAGTTAACAAAAGTATGGCATTAATGAAGATGTTCACATGGACCACTCACATAGACCATACTCTACATACAGAGTCAGAACAGTTTCTCTCATGCTCTCTTGGATGCAGACTTATCAATTATATCATTAAAATCAGCAAGCCACAATTTATTGTTTTCTATGCAGAGAATGCTTAGATCACACAACAGATCTTGGGACGTTGCTGACCACTGATCACTCTTCATCCTTTTTAGTCTAGAAAGGGATCTTTCGCCAGTACCATTTGTAACCAGTTAAACGCAGCAACAATCTGAAAAGTGTTTCCACATTTGGAAAAGCTGTCAAATTTTCTCCTAGAATATGTCAGGAGTGAGCTGGTAGTAAATTACACCATGCACACTCGACGTTGTCCCACCACCAGTCCCCGGGCTCTAAACCTTTCTCTCTTGGTGGTTCCCCAGCTGGTTCCTTCCACCATTCCTCTGAGCCCAACCAGTCCATGACAATATTATTTGATATATATACTGGTGGCTGAAATGTATTTTTTCTGGTTGAGCTTATTTGATGTACAGGTGGAAGTGCAAGAGGGTAGGTTTCTCCATTTACTTTGGTGGAATATAATAAATTATTTGAGCAGAACTGGGTTTCGTTTCCGTATGTTCACTTCTAGGTAGGAGGTCCATCCCAGTGCTGACATTCCAATGGACCTTTCTCAATTCAGAATATTTCCTTGTTATTCAGTGTTGTCTAGAAACCTATATCATTATTGTCTCCGAAATGTCACTAGTAGCATGAACAGTTGGTATTTTTGTGTCTGCAACATTTGGACTTCCTTTAATTCTTTAAGACGGTAATGAACATGAACTGCTTCTTTTGGTGTAACTATCTTGTAGTATGTTCCTTCTGCACATTGTATTAATTCTTTGACTGTAGGTCAAAGGTCACTTCATTGTCATTTTCTCCTCTCCTGAAGTTTCTGTACCTGTAGTGGTAGTTACTGGCAACAGTTCTCATCGAAGTTCTTGGGAGACTGCATTCTATAAATGGTTGACTGGTTGTTCTTCAGTCTGCTCAGACTGCTCAGTGTAGTCTACTTGATTTTCTTCCGTTTGTAAACATGAGTTTTCCGTATCGGAGGGATTATGTAGGACTGCTTCTGCCTGCTGTACAAAGCCATATGACAGGATTAGCTTTAAACGTTGAAGTATTTCCTGCTGCTCTTTTTGCCGCTTTTGTTTACTAGCACCACTTGCATATCCCTTACTCATTATTTTTACAAAAAGTAAGGATTAAATATTATTGTGATTCACAATGTTATAAAAGCCTCACTTGTTCTCGAAACACAATGATAGACAGTGATCTCTAATGATAGATTGCTACACAGGTGGCTTTATCATCATTTGGTTCTGAGTAGCTTTAAGGCCTCCACAAACTTTATTGAACAGCAAGTATGCACTTGTGCAACTGTTATACCATCATAGACTTGTACATCACGTGTTTAAAGTTACTAAGCAACTGGGCCTAGATAGTAAAGTCTTGCTGTCAATTTCCGGTGCACAGACCTTGCCAGTTGCCAGTGCACAACACTAGGCGTACAAAAATATTTTTAAAAAGTTATTTCTGCTTAGAAACACCCTGTTTTCAAGTAGGAAGTTAAAGTCTTACCAATCCCCTCTCCTATTCACACACATACACACAAACACAGAGAAAGAACCTGTTCTTAAGTGCTTTTCTGTCTTGCTGGCCCTTTAAAACCGAATTCCTAAGAGTTCATTTGCATTTAGATCTCCTTTGGTTCCTTCTCATCTGAAGACAAATCCTCACAAAGGCTGCTTAATTAGACCAAATTAGATTTCCACCCAGTAGCTTGTCATTCATTAGAAAAACCCGCTGTTCTTTTTCACTCTTCTCTCCTCCCCCCCTCCGCCACCCCCCCCTCAGTAATTACAGCCTGGTCTAGTCATTCCCACCCAACCCCATCTCAAAATGTTCACTTCAGATTCAAGAGCTTGTGCTCAGTGTGATATAGACAAGAGGCAAGATTCAGCCAGCCCGCAATAAGCCTGCCAGTTTTGAGAGTCGGATACAGGGGGATGCAACAAGCGTTCTTTTAGCCATAATGGGCTATTCTGTTTTTGTAAGCCCTCAGCAATTAAGTCTGTGATCCTCTAGGCAGTCTCTCCAATGGCAGTGAGGCTACTCCTCAGCCAAGGCAGCCTTTTAGTAATTTCACTTCATTAAGGCAGCGGATCTTTTGGTAATTTGGCAGCCTCGGAGCTAAATTCCAACTATTTTCTTCTGACACAATCGAATATGGACGATGATTGTTCATCTGCCATCTGCTGCATCAGGCCATTAGCCCCATCTAGTCCCCACAGTGGCCAGTCAGATGCCCTAATGGGAGGCTGGCAAGTAGAACAGGAGCACAACAGCATTCTTCCTGCTTGCAATTCCCAACAGTGGAGGGAGAACATAGCCATTGCAGCTAGTAGTACATTACTAGTAACCATTGATAGCCTTTTCCTCCATGAATTTGTCTAATCCTCATTTAAAGCTATCCAAGTTGGTGGCCATCATTACATATTGTGGGAATGAGTTCCATAGTTTAACTACGCACTGTGTAAAGTACTGTCTTTTGCCTGTCCTGAATCTTCCAATGTTCTTGTTCATTGCATGCCTTTGGGTTCTAGAAGCTTATCTCTATTCAGCTTCTTCAGACTATGAATAAATGTTATACACTTCTATTATGTCCTGCCTTATTTACCTTTTCTCTTTTCCCAAACTCAGATGTTGTAGATTTTCCTCAAAGGGGGACAGTTGCTCCAACCCCTTGCTAATCATAGTTGCATTTTTCTCAGCATTTCCCAAACCTACAGTATCCCTTTTGAGAAGAGGCAACCAGAACTGTTCGCAGTATTCCAAGTATACTTGGACTACATATTTGTACTGGTTGGCATCCGCCTGTCTCAGGAGACAATAAGAGTGTACCTTTGGGTGTGAAGTCAAACCGTTAGAGAGTTGCAGTACATACTATGACTGTAGAGACTGATACAGGAGATATGCGTTTTGTTGCAGCTGGGGCAAATGAAGGTGTCTGGTTGTGCTGATGCAGGTGTACCATGGCATTTCTTCTTTCTGCGCTCCTCCCAGTCATTCCTCCTTTGGTCACTGCTGTGGATACATGACCTGACTGCCTGTCTCCAGGCACTGTGGTTGCCTACAAGGGATTCCCACACGGTGGGGTTAATGTTGCCAGCCTTCATGTCCTGTTTGCAGACATCTTTGTGAAAACAATGCATATAAAATTTCATTATAATATGGGGGGAATACTCACAAAAATGTGTATTCTAAGAGGGCATCACTAAAATGTCGGTGCATTTTCACCAGAGCTTTCTAAAATAATAATGATTAGAAGCCAAGGTGAAAACATGGCAAAGTGAACTCATGAGAAAATGAGGAAAACCAATATTGAGAGATCTGTCCCTCCCTAATACAAGGATATATTAGCAGCAGTAATAAAGAACTGATTCTTTTAAACAACACACAACATGCGGTGGCGGACACACACACACACACACACACTCTCTCCCTTTTTATGCCCGCATATTTGATAAAACGACCGTCCCCTTCCAAACCATGAAACCTTTCCTTCTTCATCATCTAACTAAACCCGATGTGCCGTGTTACAGTTCCCTCAGGGACGCTCTCCAACACATGCCTCTCCACACCCCCACACTTTGTAGCTCTCCGCCTTCTCCAAGTGTAATCAAACATCAAGCTAAGTAGCAAATAAATCTCTCCATCTCATAAGCTGCGCAGCGAGATCATGTAAATGCAAATGAACGGCTTGATTTCAAGCTGTTGTGGAGGAAAGGAGGCGGGGTGGGTGGGGGAAGACTTCGGGCCTTTGCTCCGCCTGGCATGGACCCGTAAATCAGAAATAATAATCGTAATGGGAGCATGATGAGGAGTTTGACTATGCAAGGGAGTGTAATGAAATAATAAAAACACACCCGAAGCAGAGCAGAAGGGAAGGAAACAAGCAGGGTTCTTGAACAGGTTAAGGAATGGTGTGACCTCATGGCTTGCAGAAGCTTCTGATGAGGGACAGACCCATTTAGGAGTGAAGAAAGACGTCATATTTAAAGAGATGTTGGAGCAGTTTCTTTACCCACGCTGTGAGCATGGCTGCCTCCTGACTTCGTAACATGTATGGCAGATAGGCTTTCCATCACTCTGAGCGCTAGGGGCTGTATCCAATGCTAGTCCTACTCAGATTAGACCCATTGAAATCCATGGATTTCAAAATTAGCCAGCCCCATGAATTTCAATGGGTCTGTTACCATCAGACACAGCAACCCTAAGTCAGTTGTCAGTCTCATGCACCCTAACCCCATACTTCAGGTAGGCTGCTTGCATTTTTAAGAATAAATAAATAAATGTTAACACTCCACATTCATCATGTGCATTTATCAGTTTATAGTTTCATCATTTGCCTCTTCTTTTTTTTAAAAAAAAAACATTTTAAAAATAATGACAACAATGTTCTGGGGATTAGTGGAAAGTGAATTGGTGATGTAAGGGGCACTAGCCAGCTCACACCAACCACTAGCTTCTGGCCATTGCTGAAAACATGCAGAACATGTTTTCCTCACTACCACCACAAATCTCAACCCTGGTATCCTTCTCCCAGACAGTACATGCAGACAAAGGCTCTGCCTTGTAAGTAAGAAAGAGATACGTATTCAGTCAGATGATGGTGCAGGCTCAGCAGCAGACACAGTGCTCAGAAGTTACACTTCAGCAGCAAGGCAAGAAGTGGATGGAAGCAATTAAGATGTCCCAACAAGTTTCGGCACCCACCTGCGACACTTTTAAATACAAGGTGGGGCACACACATTGGAAATGGTGTTGGGACTGCGAACGTGAGCTCTGTCAGAGAGGGTGGGTCTGCTTCCCTCTGCGAAGGCGTTGTCTGGTTTTAGTTGACAAGGTGTTCAACTGCTGTCACCATCTCCTATTCAGACTCCCCCCATAGCTGTTCTGAGCCCTCCTGAGCCTTCATTGAGGCCTTCTCTGCAGAAAGAATGTCCTGAGCTTGGCTGGATCAGGCCAATGGCCCATCTAGTCCAGCATCCTATTCTCACAGTAGCAATGCAGATGCCTTCAAGAAACTTGCCAGCAAGATTTGAGTACAAGAGCACTCTCCCTTTCTGGGGCATCCAACAACTATTTTTTTTATTTCGAAATATATTTTATTGAATTTTAATAACAGGTTACAGAAAAAGGAAATGAAAGAAAAATAGTTTAGGAATATTAAGTTGATATGATTGCCAATAAGTGAATATAGGACACAGCTCTGTGATTTACTGAGTTTATAGTAAAACATCCCAGAAGGAAAAGAATGTGCAATTTGTGATTACAAAAGGTTCCATGGTAGAAATCAAAACAATTACAACTATTGATTTCAAAAAAAGATGAAAAGTAACCTTAATGCATATTAAATCATTTTACTTTGAAAACAAACAAACACGTTTAACCAAGTTTAATTGTGAGCAGCATAAAGGACTTCTTAAAATGTGTCCTGAATCTGCCAACATTCAGCTTCATTGGATGCCCACCAATTCTAATACAGTCATATCTCCATGAACATCCGCCCCCTCGATCATCCATTTCGGCAGACGTCCATGGCAAACCTGGAAGTACTGGAACAGGTTACTTCTGGGTTTGCTGCTTTGCGCAGAAGTGCAAAACTGCTCCATGGGCACGCACAGAGCGACGTTTTGTCGAGCATCTCTTTCATCGAGCGTCCGGGGCTCCGGAATGGATCCCGGATACTTGACGAGGTACCACTGCACAGTGGTACCTCGGGTTACAAACACATTGGGTTACAAACACCTCGGGCTACAAACACTTCGGGTTACAGACTCCGCTAACCTGGAAGTAGTACATCGGGTTAAGAGCTTTACCTCAGGATAAGAACAGAAATCGCACACTGGCAGCACGGCAGCAGTGGGAGGCCCCATTAGCTAAAGTGGTACCTCAGGTTAAGAACGGTTTCAGGTTAAGAACGGACCTCCAGAACAAATTAAGTTTGTAACCAAAGGTACCACTGTTTTATGAGAGAGGAAGATAAACTTTTCTCTATCCACTTTCTCCATACCATGCACAACCTCTCACTCACCTTTCCTAAAAGTCCCAAACACTGCAACCTTTCATCATAGAGGGATCACCGCACCCGTTTTCTGAACATCCAACCGCACAAGTACACAAGGTCGCTTTTCAAGGAAGCAGTAGTGGTTGCAGCAGCCTACAGGACACATTTGGATGGGTTATGGGGTTTGTTTTGTTTTTCCCCTTGTTTTATTATGTATTTTGTGTTTTTATTTTGTGCTTTTATGCTATGAACTGCCCTCAAATCTTCAGATGAAGGGTGGTTTTTACAAATAATAAATAAATATATATATAAATTTGAAATCCTGGACCCGCTTGATTTCATTTGCTTTTATTTCATTCGTTTGTTCATGTTTTTTATTTCCCTCCAAATATTAACCCCTAATTTTGTAGCAGCTACAAAATAGTGCTGCAGAGAGCTGTTAGTCTGGTGGCACTCACTGCAAATCTAGAAACAGCCTTTTTGAGGATTTCCTCACATGCACACATTTTGCCTACAACACAAATCTTTTGCGAAGTCATTTTCTCTTGTTCTGTTTTCTTTTGGTATGTTCCTTTCAAGAATATGTGTGTTTTTAAGGCACACCTCAGTATATGAACTTTTGCACCCATTACTAGGCTGGAGACCTGCATCAAACAATCAAGGAGAGGGAATGGAATGGAATGGACTGGCTGGCATACTCCATACCCCAACATTGTATTGCACTTGTAGATGTAAACGGGCAACTGCAAAGAATTGTATATGCATGCATTAGGATAGGTAGCTGACCCTTGGAGTTTTGCAGGTCCGAGAGCAAGAGAGGTCCTGGGTTCAGTCATCTGTATCTCCAGGTTGGGCTTGGAAAGCCTCTCAGCCCCAAACCCCGAATAGCTGCTGCTAGACAATGCTGAGCCACTTGGACCATTAGTCTGAGTTGGTATAAGGCAGTTTCCTGTGCTCCTGTGTCTTACTGGAAGGTCTGTAGCTAAGAGCACAGGAGGTTCCATGTTCAATTCCTGGCATCTCCAGGTAGCGAGAATAACCCCTGGTCTGAGCAAAACAATCTAAAGCAGCACCCTGTGTTCCTATAATAAACAGTGGAAATCTGGCATTAAATTTTAGGTTCCCTAAAGGTTCTGTCCCCTTCTACATTTGAGGCAGGGTGTCTCCAAATGTGGCCATATAAATAGTGTTTAGGAGGCTCGATTGCCATCATCGAAGCCATAAAGGGAGCAAAGCTTTCAGAAGGTGCCCAGAGAAAATTATTAGGCCCGCCTGGAAGATAGCAAGAAATGGGTTTTAATTACAGCGGAGAGAGTGGAAATAAGGCAGCGAAATTACATCTTAATTAGGTTTAATGAAGTTGTCTGTTGGTGGGGACAGCTGTCAGGAGAAGAAAGCGGGGGAATCTGCATTCTAGCCAAAGCTGGTGAAAAGATGAAGATGAGGCCAGGCTGCTATAGGGGATGAGGTGTGGATGTGGATGGAAGGAAGGCTGCCACCTTGTGTCACATTGCAGTACTTCCCTCTGCCATTCTGCACATATCACTGATGCTAAAGATTAACCCACTAGCTTTTTTGCTAACCGGAAACTGAAATATCACTACATTGTGTGTCTCTTAAAATTCTGCAGTGTTCCTGGGTCACTGTGGATGCTCTCATAATTGATCTGCAATTTGGTTCCTGAACTGCCCTGTATAAAACAAAGTTCCAAGTTTTCCCATTAACAATAACGTGGAATCTAAATGCAGCTGTAATTTTCTTCTGCTTTTGGCCAAAGTGGATGAAATGTACAGGCACATCATGCTCACTGGGTGTGATCTTGAGGCACTGGGTGTGATCTAATTTACCTCACAGGGGGTTAAAAGGGGAGTGAGAGAACCACATATACTACCTTGAGCTCCTGGGAGGAAAAGTATGATATAAATGCAATAAGTAAATAAAATGTGGAATAATAACAACATACAAAAATGCATATTAAAAGAAATTGCTTGCAAAAAATATATATATTTGTCAAAATGGCAAAGTTCTGTTGATTTGAATAAATGCTGCCAAATTTTCATAAGTACTTTTTTTAAAAAAAGCAAATTGCTGCAGAAAGGCGGAGGACTGAATTTAAGACTGGAAAAATGAGACACTAAAACTGACACATCCTTCCATCCCTATTCACGAAACATGGGCCATCCTGAAGGCATTGCCCTTCCAGGCCTCCTGTCAAACCACGCCGCCAAAAGCCTCTGGTCTTGTCTGGCTCTCCCCAGCCCTGCCCTCCCCTTTAAGACAATATGATGTCATCATGAGGGCTAATCTCTGGCTGGCTTCACCATGGAGATCCTGGTCAAGGCACAAAGACGTGATCAGAGGTCAGTTAATCCCACAGACACCACAAAGCCAGGGTACACAGAAGGGAATAAAAGGAGTTAATTTTAAAACTAAATAAAAAGAGGCCAGCTATTGTGTGCCCATTCCCCCCCCCATGCCCTCTTTTGAGCCTTCCTCTGGCCACCCCCATATTGTCCTTCTTCCCCCGCTTCAACTTGTCCATCAGTTGGGATTTTAGTGACCTTTTCTGCCTGAGAAGGGTAGGCCCTTTGTAGGGACTCACACAAATGTTTTCATGGTTCCAGAGCAATTTGGAGGTCTTCTTTGTAGGGTTGTAGCTACAAGGGGAATCTTTGAGTCGGGGTCTAGCTGCTTTGGATCAAGACCAGCCCGGATTTTGTGAGGAGAGGCTGTGTAATGAAGTGGCTAGAGTGTCTGACTAAGACGTAGAAGAGGTCCTGCACTTGGCTGTGAAGCTCACTGGGGTGACTTTGGGCCAACCGCTGCCCAGATCATGGGGGGGGGGGCGGAGGGAGAACCTTGTATACTACCTTGAGTTCCTTGGAGAAAAAAGGGTGGGACATAAATGCAATAAACAAATTTTGCAGATCTTGTGTGGGTTACAGTTTCTCTGGGAATATTTCTTTTAAGGTTTTTCTCTTTTGTCCTAGGGGGAAATGCAGCCACAATACAGATTTTCATCTAAATATTCTCTGCCATATTTTTCTGTGTGGACACCACCATTTCCCATACATATGAACCCATGCACACAAATCTCTCAGGACAACACTAGGTTGATGGAGAGGGAGAGAGTGCAAGAAAGAAAGAGAGAGCTGTTGTGAAATTGTTGCTTCTAATGGTGACCACCAACCCAAAGAAACCCTTGGAGATTTTTTTTCTGCCTCTGTAAAAAAATCAACAAAATATTTTCCAGCTCTGCTAGATCAGGCCAATGGCCCATCTAGTCCATCATAGTGGCCAACTCTTTTAAAGTCATTCAAGTTGGCAGACATCACTGCCTATTGCAGGAGCAAATTCCATATTTAAATCTTGTGCTTTGTGAAAAAGTCCTTTTTGTCTGTCCTGAATCTTCCAACATTCAGCTTTATTCAGATGTCAACTGAGTTCTGGCGTTAATGAGAGGGAGAGAGAAAAAAAATTCTATATCCACTTTCTTCATGCCATGAAATAATATTTGAAAACAGATACAGGGAATGGTTGTAGCTCAGTGGTAGAGAACCTGCTTTACATGCAGAAGGTCCCAAGTCCCAGGTATCTCCAAGCAGGGCTGGGAGACCTGTCTAAAGTCGTAGAGATTCACTGCTGGTCAGGGATAGAGATTGCAGAGGTGGGTTGGAATAAAATGTGTGCTAAAAACCCACTAAAATCAGTATCAACCTGGATATGAGAAAATACATTTAAATTACTACACTGATGGCATTTGACACCATTAAGGTAAAGGTAAAGGTACCCCTGCCCGTACGGGCCAGTCTTGACAGACTCTGGGGTTGTGCGCCCATCTCACTTAAGAGGCCAGGGGCCAGCGCTGTCCGGAGACACTTCCGGGTCACGTGGCCAGCGTGACATCGCTGCTCTGGCCAGAGCCAGAGCCAGAGCCAGAGCCGCACACGGAAACGCCGTTTACCTTCCCGCTGGTAAGCGGTCCCTATTTATCTACTTGCACCCGGAGGTGCTTTCGAACTGCTAGGTTGGCAGGCGCTGGGACCGAGCAGCGGGAGCGCACCCCGCCGCAGGGATTCGAACCGCCGACCTTTCGATCGGCAAGTCCTAGGCGCTGAGGCTTTAACCCACAGCGCCACCTGCGTCCCTTGACACCATTACATAGTATTAATAAAACTATCCCACCATAGTGCTGGAGAGGCTGCAATAGTATAGGTACAACATTTCACACGTGATGGGTGTGTTGAACATATAAAGCCCTCTGGCAGAGGGTGTTTACATAAATGAGGTTTATTATGGGTCAACATGTGGAATGTACTCCAAATCTGGAATTGTTAACTATTTTCAAACAAGGGCAATCTGACCTTTGTTATAATGAACTAATCACTTTTCTTTTAGTAGTGGCACGCCTACTAGTGGCACAGAATTCAAAAGGATGGGAAAATCTGTGTATCTCTCATTGGAAACAGACTGTATGGTCTATTGCTGTATCAGAGGAATTAACAAAGAGATTAAATGCATTGAATGCTACAAATGAAATATGGCATACTTTTATAAAATACTTTACTGATAATCCTGAAGAATGGCAACTGCCAAAATCACAGATTGGACTTTGCGAAACTTTCTAGATTGATCTGTCCTGGGGCGGGGTTGGGCAAGTTGGTCTCAGTGTAAGCCAGCTTCCTCTGTTCCTATTGGAAAGGGGCCATAGTTCAGCAGTTAAGCATCTGCCCAGCATGCAGAAGGTCGCTTGTTCAATCTCCAGCAGCATCTCCAAGAATAGCTGAGAAAGATAGGTATTGCCTGCAATCCTCGAGAGTCACCGCCAGTCAATCTAGACAATACTGAACTATACAGTACTCAATATAAAGCAGTTTCCTATGCTGAATCAGAGCTTTGGCACTAATCAGGCATTTCTACATGTGAATTTACTTTGTGTGATTTATTCTGCTCACAGAAAATGAGGGTTTCATGACTGCAAATAAATAAATTATTTAGCTGGTAGAATATTTAAGATGACTGTTTTTACCTCTCTTTGCAGCCGGAGCTTGGGAAACCCCGCAGAAGTTGCTACACTCTCCCCGGCTATGCTTTCAGCTATGGGTTATATTTGCATGGGCTGGATGGAGGCGTTGCTGAAGGTAGGGCCATAAGGATCCATTTTCCTGTTAATTTCCGCTGATATATTTTCATCTTTCCACACTTTTCGGAGGAAGAAAGTGTGCTGTCTTTTGCATTTTTGTGATTTCCTGAATCTCTCTTTTCATGTGGCATTATCCTGGGCCCCCAAAACATCATTTAAAAATTGTGCATTCATGGATGATATTGAACTTAGAGTGGTGTCTGGGAATGGGGAGGTGTTATACCATCCCATTTTCAATGCTCTACTAAAGTTCAAGGGAGGAAGCACTGCTTCATTCCCAGTCAGTGTACTTTCTGCTGAAATCCTGTAACTTTTTGTACCATAAATGTTTAGGCAGTGGGCGGGGGGCATAGGTAGTACAGTGGTACCTCAGGTTAAGTACTTAATTCGTTCCGGAGGTCCGTACTTAACCTGAAACTGTTCTTAACCTGAAGCACCATTTTAGCTAATGGGGCCTCCTGCTGCTGCCGCGCCGCCGGAGCACGATTTCTGTTCTCATCCTGAAGCAAAGTTCTTAACCTGAAGCACTATTTCTAGGTTAGCAGAGTCTGTAACCTGAAGCGTATGTAACTGAAGCGTATGTAATCCAAGGTACCACTGTAATGTGGTAATGTGGGGAAGTGTTGTAGTACAACTAATGATGTGAAATGATGTCCAGTATGAATCCAGCAGGGGTACGCTATTATTGCATTAATGGTATACTGCAGCAAACACCCATGTAAAAGACCCTAGTTTTGAGAGGCCATTCACTGTGCATGGTATTCCCCATTCTTAGGGCTAAAGTAGAAGGGATGTTATTTATCTATACAGACACTGCATGGATGATTTCTGTCTCGCCCACCCCCACCCCCACCCATATATATATCTCACGCAACACAAATGATGCGACAGTGGGAAACCAGGTCCACCCCTGGGCGGGGCGGAAGCCTCAGGAAGGTTATCTCTAGCTTAGACTTCTCACTGACAACTAGCTTTCTATGTGCTGGAAGTTCTCTCTTTCTCTCTCTCTCTCTCTCTCTCACACACACACACACACCATAAAATTTATATACCACTACATTGTAAAAACAAAAGGGAAAACTTCAAAGTGGCTTATCAGTAGATTAAAACAATGAGATTATCAATTTAGATTATCAAGTTTAAAACAGCTATTTGAAACATTTTTTAAAAAACCGATGCTAAAAACCAGATTAAAACAAGTCAGCATTCTATATATCTGTATTGGCTTGCCCATACAAAAATGTTTTTAGCAGATGCTGAAAAAAGTTCACTCAAGGCACTTGCCTGATGTCAACAGGTAGGGTGTTCAAAAATTCCAAAATATATAAACACAAATACAAACACACAGTCCTCAACCTGAAAGCTATACAGTTCATGAACTGCTTTAACCACAACCACCACCCTGTCTGCCTGGCCACTCTCTGCACAGGAACAGCTTCCACAAATACTCTTCACTACATAACACAAATACAGTCATACCTTGGTTTTCGAACAGCTTAGTTCACGAACAACTTGGAACTTGAACACCGCAAACCCGGAAGTAAACAAACTTTGCCTCGGAAGCTGAACGTCTGGCAGGGCTTCCGCGGCTTCCAATTGGCTGCAGGATGCTCCTGCAGCTCCTGCAGCCAATCAGAAGCTGCGCCTTGGGTTTCAAACGTTTCAGAAGTTGAACGGACTTCCGGAACGCATTGTGTTCAAAAACCAAGGCCTGACTGTACTGTTGTCTCCCCATAGCCATTGGCCACTGGAATTCTATGAAGCCCAAGAGCATTCCGGAGAAGGAGAGGCCCCGCGACCAGAAGGCCTGCAACAGCCGAGCCGTCAAGGCCGGCTTTGTCACAGCACACGAGAGCAACCTGTACCGCAAGCAAAAGGACATCCGCCTCTGCGAGGATGATGAGAGGCGCTTCAAGAAGACGCCTCTGAAAGTACCTGCGGACATGACATATGGGCGGCCAGCACGGTGAGCAGAAGAAAGTGGGGCACCTCCTTGAGGGATTCCACAGAGGTGTAGTGGTGGAGAAACTGATTTTATTCCCCCTGTTATTTACCTCTCTCTTTTTGTATGCTCCAATCTCATATAATAGAGGCTTGGGGGATTGGACAAACCCAGTACAGTGGTACCTCGGGTTAAGACCTTAATTCGTTCCAGAGGTCTGTTCTTAACCTGAAGCACCACTTTACCTAATGGGGCCTCCTGCTGCCGCTGCACCGCCGGATCACGATTTCTGTTCTCATCCTGAAGCAAAGTTCTTAACCCGAGGTAATATTTCTGGGTTAGCGGAGTCTGTAACCTGAAGCGTATGTAACCTGAAGTGTATGTAACCCGAGGTACCACTGTAGTGTCTTCCCAGTACCAGCAAGGCTGCACTCATCAGGATGGGGCAGGGTGAGCCAGAAGTGGTGAGGTCAGGGGAACTCCAGGTTGGGATCTGTTGAGCTCCCACAGGGCTGCTGCAGCACTCCAGAACTCCACTGACATCCCTGCTGACAGAGATTGGTATGAATTCATGGCAAATGGAGTGGAGATATAGTCTGGTAATTCTTCTTGGGGCTGATGGGAGTTGTAGTTCAGCAGCGTCTGGATGGCTAAAGGTTCCCTGCTCTTGGTACAGACAACACAGAGGGAGATGGATCAATGGCCTGACAGATTTCCTGTGTTTATCAGAAGCATCTATAACTCAGTGGAAGAGCTTTGCATGCAGAATGTCCCAGGTTCAATCTCTTACCAGCTACAGGAGGGGAGAGTACTCGGGCTCAGATCCTGATTATGGGTTTCCCACTGAGGCATTTTGTTTGGCCACTGGATACTGGACTAGAAGGGCCATTGGCCTGATCCAGCAGCCAGGCTCTTCTTATATTCTGCATACCTTGTAAAATGTCAGATGGGCGGGTTACAAATACAGGTAATTAAAAACATATTATTATTATTATTATTAATATTATTCCTTGCATGGTGCCGAGTCAGCTGTGATGTTACAGATCTCACGTTTTAAAGGGGGGGAGCAAACTGCTAATAAAGTTGGTTTTTCTATTTAAAAAAGGGAGTAGGTGGGAGGGAGGGGGAGGAAATGGCTGCAAAAGGAAGATGTGATGAACGACAGCAAGTATTTTACCCGATAGCAAATGGGCTGCGCCTATGCAAATTGAATGGATTTTAAAATGGTCTTTAATGACAATTTTCGTTGCAGGCATTAACATTAATTGCAGCCAAATGAAAATGCAGCATTAGGTTGCTGTTAGCAGCAAATGCCCTGGCTATAAAGCTTTATCTTGATCAGAAGCAGCCGTCATGGGGATGACAAGGCCGACCGGTAAATTGCAGGCAGAATAGCTCTTACACCGCACAATGATCCCCCGAAGCAGGCTGGAATCAGCATCAATTTCCCTTTATTTCTTCATAAACGGAGGTTAAATGGCTGCCCGAGAGACCAGCAGGCACGGTTTGAAAGTTTGTCCCCCCCCCCGCCCGCCCTTTTAAAGAATAAATATGGCAAAATCCCAAGTAAGGCCAAAGTGCGGGATCTGACAGAGAAGAGGGGGAGCTATTAATTTAAAGTTATTATGCCCTATCCCGGATCGCCTTTAATAGCTACCTTTTATGCAGGCCAGCTGTATTTATCCCCTCGCTTTAAAAGCATGTTATAGACCAAATCAAATTACTGGCTCATTAGACCCACTTTAGGTTAAAAAGGAAAGAAAACTGGGGTGGGTGGTATTTAACCCATTCCTCTTCTGAGTGGCAGGTTTAAGAGTTACCACCAATGGAGAGAAGTGCCTGCTGGGCCAGATGCCGGTCACATCCTCACCATACATTTAAAAGCACATTTAAAGCATAAGGACATAAGGACACCCCTGCCGGATCAGGACAATGTTTAGTTCAGCACCCTGTCCTCACAGCAGCTGGCCAGAGACCTGTGGGAAACTCACAAGCAGGATTCTAGCCCAAAAGCACTCTCCCCTCCTCTGGTTTTCAGTAAGTGGCATTCAGAAGCATATGCCTTCCCTACAGAGAATCTTGGGAACCATAGTTTACCCGGAAAGAGCTACAGTTCCTGGCACCCTTAATTAAACAACTGTTTTGCACACAATTCTTATTTACTTTATTTGCAGTGGAGGGAAGGGCTGTCTCCCAGAGGCAGAGAATCTGCTTTTCATGCAGAAAGTCTCAGGTTCAATCCCAGTCGGCGTGGGAGTTTCCCTTGCCTGAAACCCTGGAGAGCTGCTGCCAGTCAGTGTAGATAATACTGAGCTTGATGGATTGATAGTTTGACTCAAGGTAGTGTGGCAGTAGAGTATCTGCCGTGCACGTAGAAGCTTCAAGATTCAATAGCTGGCATCTCCAAGTAGACCTGGGAAGTGGAACATCCCACCTGAAACCCTGGAGAGCCACTACCAGTCAGGGCAGACTACGGCTAGCCCTGCAGATTTTGCTGGACTGCAACTCTCACATCCATGACCACAGTGTAAGGCACCACAATGAATACCCCTGAACTAGAGGGATCAGTGATTGGACTCAGTATAAAGCCTCTACCTGTATTTCCAAGAAGGGTCGTAGCTCAGTGGTAGAGTATCTGCTTTCCATTTAGAAGGTCCCAGGTTCAATATCTAGGTAGGGCTGGAAAAGACCCTCATCTGAATCCCTGAAGAGCCACTGCCAGTCAGTGCTGACAGTACTGAGCTAGATGGGCCAATGGACCAACTCTGCATAAGGCAACATGTTCCTGGAAAGGGCCAGTAGCTCAGTAGCATAGCATCTGCTTTGCTTTCAGAAGCTCCCAAATTCAATCCCCAGAATCTTCAGGCTGGGCTAGTAATATCTCCTTTCTGAAACCCTGGAGAGCTGCTACCTGTCAGGGTTGACAGCACTGAGCTAGATAGGCCAATGATCTGACTCAATTTAAGGAATCTTTCTTTGTTCCTATATTCAAAGCAGTTCGGAGCCATAAAACAGTGAACAACATCAGTTTAAAATGTTTAATTGTGTTTCTAGCCTTCTGAGGGCACCTTAATTGTGATAAACATCCCACTGAGACCCAGGATGGTTTAGTGTTTAGAACCAAGACCTGGGAAACCAGGGTTCAAATCCCCATTCAGCCATGAAGCTCAGTGGGTAACCTCGGGCCAGTCACTCACTCTCAGCCTAACCTACTTCACAAAGCTGTGGATATAAAAACGGGAGGAAGAAAACCATGTATAGTATAGCTCTTTGGAGAACAGGTGGAATATAAATGCAAAATGAGGAAAGACTGCAGTATTTGAACATTTTAGTTTAGAGGAAAAGTGAATAAGATGCGACATGGTAGAGTTGATAAAATGATGCATGACATGGAAAAGTGTATAGAGAAAAAATGGGGGGATCTTACATCGAATTTCAGTTTATAGGCATTTCTGATAAGGGTGACCCCTCCTACTGGAAGAAGGCAGAGTCTTAAACTTGCAACTTCCTCTCTAGAGAGGTAGAGTCAGAGTGTCTCTCCAAACTGAGTAGCAGCAGAGCAGAATAACCGTCAAGCAGGCGCCCATACATCAAACAAATCACTGGAGTTCAGTACAAGAAAGGAAGGACACACACACACAAGCAAGCAGTTTGGCAAAAACACAAAAGGCAACACACCAGGGCTCCTCTCCATACCAATCTGCAAACCAACAGCAACCGCCTCTAGTGTTGACAAATGCTGCAATGCGTTGAACCATGATGCGGGCCTTTAACCCTAGCTGAATGTCTCTGAGCTCCAGCACGTTGAAGCTGAGTTGGGTCTCCTGAACCACCAGACACCCTGAACCACATGGGACCCTAGATGTGCCCCACATCTGAACAGGCTTGCATCAGATGTCATGGTCACTACTTGGGGCACCTCCAGACTGACCCCTCTGAAAGACATTGCAGAGGATTCAAGGGGAGGTGTTTGTTTCCCTCTAGCAATCACAGCACCTGACAAGCCTTTCTTAATAAAGGCTGGAAAGCCTTGGCAGAGAGCAACCAAGGTTGGTTCTTAACCTCAGCCACTTCCTCTTCTAAGAGGGGCCTCTCCCTCTTGACCTACCTACCGCCTGAATGGGAGGAACAGACGTTTTAGCCCATTTTTGTGGCAAAGGAGGCCTAACCAGAAAGGAGTCCTGGGACCTCAGGGCTCAGGTGCAAGCAGGAGGAGGAGGAGGGTTATCAAGCCCCGTCTTGTGAATAGATCCACTTTTCCCTATGCCTGCATGTGGACTTGTGTTTACTCTTATGGTGATGAAGTGTATTGAGCAGGTCTGGGTGTAAACCCTACCACCACCACCAAGGAAATCAACCCCATCACCCATGAAAGCAATTTTGGGAATTTTTTTGAATTAAGGAAAGCCTCAGAATCAGAGTGGGGGCTCCCCATACTTACCCCCGCCTGTTCTGGCAAAGAACCTAGAGAATCACCAAAGGCTGCTTGTCTGGAATCTCCAAATGCATAAATCTCCTCTGAGCTGTTGGGAACTTATTTTGCCTGACCAAAGGTGGCAGCCCTAGTGAGGTAGGAATTGCAAGTTCCTGGCCCTGCTGACTTCTCCTATGCCTGCCCGGCAGTTGGGACAGAATCCATCTGCCCCCTACATTTTCCCCTTCCCCAAACAACAGGGGTGGGGGGGGAGAGAGAAAGAGAATGAAGGAGAAGTAGAAATGAAGAAACAGGGAGGCAGGGCAGCCAACAGGAAACACAATGAAAACACCCATTCAAAATGATGATCTAGCAAACAAGAGGAAGGAGAGGACTAGACAAAGAAAAAAATCACAAAAACAAACATGCAATTCCCCCCCCCCCCTTCACATATTTACATGGAGAAACGCAACCATCCCTTGCAGCAGGCAGGGTCAGTCTGGAGAGACAGGGTGACTTCTCCCCTCCAGAGAGGAAGTTGCAAGTTGAAGACCCTGTCTGTCTCCAGTAGGGGAAGTCATCCCTATCTGAAATGGTATCCCTCTCCATCAGCTAAATGTTTTCCCCCCTATCTCATAGCACTAGAACTCAGGGATATCTAATGAAGCTGAATATTGGGAGATTCAGGACAGGTAAAAGAAAGTCCTTCATCACACAGCTCATAGTTAAACTATGGAACTCACTCCTGCAGGAGCCAATGATGACCATTTGAATGGCTTTAAAAGAGCTTTCTCTTTGGGCAGATTCATAGAGGAGAAGGTTATCAATGTCTATTAAGCACAGCAGTTATGCTCTGCCTCCACAGTCAGAGGCAGCAATGCTTCTGAATACCACTTGCTTGACACATCAGGAGAGAGGGCTCTCTTTTGCTTGGATTCTGCTTTTGGATTCCCACCAGGATTTCTGGTTGGCCATGGGACTAGGTGGGCCTTTGGCCTGGTCCATGAGGGCTTTTCATAGGTTCTTAAGAAAAATGGTAAGGCGGCTTTAACTGGCTGTTTACCTTGGAAGGTCATGCACCAGTTTAGGACAAGAGGCATTGCATCATGATTAGAGGAGCTGTTCAACGTGTGTGTGTGTTTTCTCCACCCCCCTCTCCTTCCCCAGGAAACTTGTTTGGCACAGGCCACGTGGCCACCTTTTGTTGCAAAGAGCCATAAAAAGGACATTTTTCATTCCTCTTTTTCCTTCCCCTTCTCTTCATCCCAGACATAGATTTATTCCCTTCCTAAGATCTGTGGTGTGCTAAGCTGGGAGGGGCTTTTCAGGAAGGCGCTGATGGGACAATAATAGATAATATGGCCGCTCCCAGGAGCGTTGTCCAGGACTGTAGCCTATTCATCAGCAGCCGGCACTCCTGCCAAGGTCAGCGCTAACGAGGATGTGGTGGGGTCCCCGGCCGCCCCCATGGGGCATCCTCCAATCAGATCGCTCGGATCCGCACTCCATCCTCTGATTTTTACAAGGGCTGCCTTCTGTGAACCAGGTTATGCCGCAGGGAGGTTGCCCTCAGAGCGCAGAGTGCCTCAGTAACAGATAACTCTGCTATATCCACGCTCTCATGCAAGAGACCCCTGCTCTCATCCTCTGAGCCTTGCTTTCAAGCAAAAGTAGGCGTGTGTGTGTGTGTGTGTGTGTGTGTGTGTGTAAGAGAGAGAGAGAGAGCATGCATTTACACACATACAGCGTGACTTTAATGTTTAGTAAATTGGTTAATGTATCAAACACCATTTTGATTAAAAAGGGCCCAATGATTAATCAGATTTTTTAAAGACTACTGGGTTTGCTCACCTGTCTGTCTGTTTATTGCATTTATATCTGTTTGTTTATTGCATTTATGTCCCACCTTCCCCCACCCCCGCACAAGTGGCATGCATGGTTCTCCCCCCTCATTTCATCCTCAGAGCAACAACCCTATGAGGTAGATTAGGTTGAGAGAGGCAACGACTGGCCCAGAGCTACCCAGTGAGCTTCATGGATGAGAGGGAATTTGAACCCTGGTCTCTCAGGTCTTAGTCCAGCACTCTGACCACTGCATCACACTGTATCCAGTGTTCATCCTGCTCAAAGTAGAACTACTGGAATTAATGGTTATGTATAATTCAGGCTCATTCATTTCAGTGGGTCTACTCCAAGTATAACTTAGTTAGCTACAACCCTACCCAATAGACTGGAGAGTTGTGCCCCTCCTATAAAAGCTAAGGGCCACACGTTTCCCAGCCTTGCTATAGTTGCATCTTATAGGCCAGAGTGGATTGTGTGTTTCTCCCAGACTCCTGTATAAGCTTTCTGGCTCTTCCTTATCTGGAGGACAACAGGTTCCCCAACCCTAAATTACATTGTCCCGTGCTGACAGACAGCTGGAAAACTGGATAGCTTCTGCTTATGCACTTCCAGCAAAGGAAAAGCCACCGCCTCCAAACAGTGGGAGATTTAATGCAGCCAAACATAACTGTGCATAACCACCAGTAAGTAAGGGCCTAAGGACCACAAAACTGTAAATTGCTAGAGAAAGCATGGCCCGGTCATGCTCACTCACCTTGGGGGAGCAAGGAAGTATTGTCTGCCCCGGCCTTTCCTCTTTCTCCCTCTTCTGTTTGAACCATGTAAGCTGAGCAGACATCGGAGGCTGGGACCGCATGTTTGTGACTAACTTCTGTATTTTGCAACCCAAGAATGCCTTACGTCTGTTGTTTTTGCTGTAGCTTTGAGATGCATACATGAGACCAGTGAATACTGTAAGTGAATACTGTAAGTGAATACTGTAAGTAAAGAGTGAGCCAAGCCCTGCATCCTTTTTTGAATTCAGGTAATCAGCCATTTTTTTCTTTTGGTAGTTATTCACACAAGTGGGACTTCAGGATTAACTGGTGTTCCCCAGATATTTCCCTAAACGAATCATAGACAAATCATAGAATCATAGAATCGGAAGGAACCACAAGTGTCTTCTAGTCCAATCTCCTACAATGCAAGAATCCCAACATGTGGTCTCCCATCCACTTTGAAACAATACTGGATCCTGCTTAGCTTTGCAAATATAGCCACATACATATAGCCACCCTATATTTAAAACACTGTGATACCACGTTAAAACAGTCACAGCTTCCCCCAAATAATTCTAGGGGTTCCAGTTGGTTAAAGGTGCTGAGTGTTGCTGGGAGACCCCTATATTCCCCTCACAGACCTACAATTGCCAGATTGGTTTAATAGTCAATCCCTCTTCACAGGGAACTGGAAATTGTAGCTCTGGGGGAATAAATTAGATTATTTAATTTCTATACAGCTTAATATATATAAAAATATCCCTAAATGGATAAAAGAAACAAAGATCATTGAGACAAAACAAAATGACCATCTCAGTTTCTCTCTCTTTTGTGGTTGGCCTTCTTAACTGCATTTTGTTCTGAAATTGTTCTATGGGTCTTTGGACTGCTATAAAGATTTAGTGGTGTATAGAAAACTGAAGCAACAACAGATAAACAAAATATTGCAATAATACACAGTTTCATATAAAAATGTTACATTAATATATATAAATCAATATCAGTTCATTTTCTAGCGACCCTCAGCACTCTTAAAAGACTACAGCTCCCAAGATGCTTTGGGGAAGCCATGGCTGTTTACAAAGTGGTATCATACTTCTTTAAACATATGATGTTAATGTGGCCTATATGTTCTTTACTCAGCTTCCTTGAAAACACCAGCAATTTAGGAACACAGGAAATGGCCTTTTAAAGAGTCAGACCTGCTGGTCCACCTAACTTAGTATTGTTCCTTTCTGGGCAAACTTCAGGGCAGGGTGCGGGGATGGCATGTGCCAGTGATGAACAGGGTCAGAGACAAAAGTGGTCTGGCGCAATGAATGTGAAGTTTATCTTTTACAGTAGGATAGTTTTTCCACATGCACACTTCTCTATCCTCCATGCAGACAAACACTGATCATTTATCAGAGTTTAATGACAAATCCCAGCCTGGCAAAAACACCTAAGGTGGATGTGGAAAAGGGTCAGAAAGGGATGAGGTCTAGGAAGTGTCCCAAGAGACAGATAGTGAGATCTGCAGGGCCACATTTGTCCCCTGGGCTTGAGATTTCCCACCCCTGGTTTACTCTGCCTGTCAGAAGCTCTCAATCATTTCAGAACAGGGAACTTCCCTAGCGCAACCTGGATATGAACAAGATTGAACCTGGGACCTCCTGCATCCCAGGTAGATGCTGCACCACTAAGCTATGACCCTTCCCCTCAAAATAAAGTAAGATTCTAGTCCTCATGATTCTGAATAAACAGCCAATTGACACAGGAAGCTGCCTTGCCCTGAGTCAGCTCAGTACAAGTTCCTGGTCCATCTAACTCAGTACTGTCTACACTGACTGGCAGCATCTCTCCAGGGTTCCAGACAGGGCTCTTCCCAGCCTTACCTGGAGATCTGACTGGGGCTTGAACCTGGGACCTTCCGCTCGGCCCACTGAGCTGCTGCCCTTCCTTCCCCAGACTTCTTTGTACTCTGCTTCAGACACATCTCAGCAAGAGCAAAGCAAATTTGACACACTCATAACTACACACACACATTCCTCTAAGCATGGCAATGAACATCTGATAAATCTTTTTAAGCGTTCTGTTTACAAGAGAATTTATTCTTCTGACGGCATCAGCTCATACGAGCCCTCTGAGTCAAATAACAGATCTTCCGACTCTTAGAAAAAAGCATTTTCCTTATTGGCTGCCCACAGAGAAGTAATTTATATCACTGTTTTCCCCCCCTCCTTTCAATTTACTGGGGGCGGGGGCATGAAGGCGTATGGAAATCTGAGGTCATCTGCAGTTTTTGTGGTGGGCGGAGGGGGAGGGGGGACGGGACCACAGTCACTTTTCCCACCCAAGATAAGGCATTTTAATTTAATTTAGTGTGCTTTAAAATGCATGCAGGCTAACCATTGGTTTGATTGGGTAGTTTTGCTGGCATTCAGGATCCAGATTCCCAAATGTTTTCCACCTACACATTTGGGATTTGTCAGTGGAGAAGGGTCTTCTTTCTTTTTCTGAGGAAGGGAAAATGAGGACAAATGGGGATCATTTTCAAAATGATCCTCCATGCCTCTCAGTGGCTTTATTTCTGGGGTCTGTTTAGAGGCCTATCTGTAAAGCTGTGGGGGGGCTGCATGATACGGCTTCAAGGGACAGCTCCTTTATAGTCCTGCCTTCCTTGTCCGCCTTTCCCCTACTGCCACCTATGACAAAGGCTCTCTCCTGCTACTAATTGAATCTGCCCCTTCTTCGGAAGAGGGGATACTATCAAGCTAACAAACTGTAAATGGGCGTTTACAGCTTGACTTGGAAGCTGAGGCCCTCCGGCCACTTGCATCCACATTCCCTCCCCTGCCATTACTTTTTTATGCTCGCCAGGCCATAAACAATTAAAAAAGATAACCAAATGCCCAGCGGTCCTCTTTCCTAATTAAGGTGTGAGCACCAAGGCTATGGAAAGGAGCTAAGTGCTTCAGTTACCTCCCTCTCCTCTCTTTCTCTGCTTCCCCCTCCCACTCTCTGCAGGCCTTGTTAGATCAGACAGGTCCCTTACCCAAATGGGAACAATTAAAGCCAGCAAGAGAGGGAGGGAGAAAGAAGGAAGGTTCAAGGAACAGCAGGCTCTATCTGCTGCCTAGGAAAGACATGAATCTGTGGATGCATCATTCTCTTTGCTGCTGGGACAAGGAGAGCAGGAGAAATAAGCACGGGGGACTTGGTCAGCTGCTGTTTATCGGTTATCATTTGGGATAGAGGTAGAATGGGGAAAAGGAGCCCCTAGCATTGCACAGCATGGTAACACCGATCAGGGAATGGTGGAACAGCTGACTAGGACTTGGGAGACCAGGGTTCAAATCTCCAAACAACATACAGTGGTACCTCAGGTTAAGAACTTAATTCGTTCTGGAGGTCCGTTCTTAACCTAAAACTGTTCTTAACCTGAGGTACCACTTTAGCTAATGGGGCCTCCCGCTGCTGCCGTGCCGCCGGAGCACGATTTCTGTTCTCATCCTGAAGCAAAGTTCTTAACCCGAGGTACTATTTCTGGGTTAGCGGAGTCTATAACCTGAAGCGTCTGTAACCCAAGGTACCACTGTAAAGCTCATTTAGGTGACCTTGGACCAGTCATTGCCTTTCAGCCTAACCTACCTCACAGGGTGTAATGGGGATTGAATGAGATGGGGGAGTTGTGCATCGCCTTGAGATCATTGGAGAGAAAGGTGGGATATAAATGCAATAAATGAAATGAGAAAAGGTTGCAACATTTGGGGCTTCTCAATTTAGAGAAATCCAAGTAAGAGGCAACATTACAGAAGTTTATGAAACTGCATGCAGGATAGAGAAAGCGGACAAAGGGAAGTTTTTCGCCCACTTTCCTAACACTAGAATTCATGAACATCCAACAAAGCTGAAAGTTGGAAGATTCAGGATGGACAATATAAAGGACTTTTTCATGCAGCATGTAGTTAAACTGTGGAACGGGGTGGAAGAAGTAATAATAATAATAATAATAATAATAATAATAATAATGTACTACAGGAGGTATTGATGTATACTAATGTGGATGGCTTTGAATGAGGATAGGACAAATCCATGGAGAACACGGCCATCAATGGCTACTAGCCATTGGGGAGCAGGTGACGCTGTGGTTTAAACCATTGAGCCTCTGCCCCAGTTCCTGCCAACCTAGCAATTCAAAAGCATACCAGTGCAGGCAGATAAATAGGTAAAACTGCGGCGGGAAGATAAACAGTGTTTCTGTGCACTCCGGCTTCCGTCATGGTGTCCTGTCGCGCCAGAAGCAGCTTAGTCATGCTGACCACTGTGGGATGTAAACACAGGAGCAGTCAATGACAACATTCCTAGAGTGTACATATTAGAACATGGGGAGGGATGTCTGTCTAGTAAGCAGGTAAACTTCCTGGGGACGGACTTCCTCCGCATGTGACCAGAGGTGGGTGTGGCCTCACCTGTGCAGGTAAATGATAAAAGCACAGGGCAGGCAGCCATATCTCTCTCTCTCATCTTCATCTTCTGAAGGAGCAACATGCCCTCTTGGCTCTCAGCCAAGAGAGGACAGTACTATCTTCCTATAAGATAGATTCTAAGTGTATGTAACCTTTTTAAAGCTGTCTGCCTTCTGGGATCATATTGTGAACAGAACATGAGTAAACTCTTTTATACTTTTATGAAGACTGTGTCGTGTCTTGTATTTTAAGAGGGAACAAAAGGGGAAATTACCAGAGTAATTATTATAGAGGTTCTAGCGAACCTGTGCAGACGTTACCGTTTCGAACTAAAAGGGGAATGTCATAAACTCTGCTGATATTTTGGGAACTTGTTAGCACAAGTTGGATTAGGATATAATCTCACAATATATCCTCTCCTGCACCCCAGAACATTCCCACAACCACATGACTCTGAAAACTGTCTGCAGACAAACACTGGCTCCCTTGGCCTGAAGCAAGATGAGCGCCACATCCCATAGTCAAGTTTGACTGGATTTAACCGTCCAAGGGCCCATTACCTTTTTTTACTAGCCATGATGGCTATGCTCTGCCTCCAGAGTTGGAGGCAGCATGCTTCTGAACACAAGTTGCTGGAAACCACAGGAAGGCAGTTCTCTTTTGCTGGGGTCTTGCTTTTGCAGGTTTCTCACAGGCAACTGGTTGGCCTCTGTAACAATAGGATGCTGGGTGAGGTGGGCCATTGGACTGATCCAGCAGGCTCTTCTTGGTTTCTTAGCCATTGGGCATGTTCTTCTTTGGGGCATGAGGCTGCAGCTAAGTGAAAGAACAGGTTCCTAGGTTCAATCCCTAACACATTCAGGCTGGGCTAGGAGAGGGTCCTTTCTTTGAGAAGGGAATGATGGGCAAGATGGGCCATTGACCTAATTCAGCAGGGCTTTCCATATGTTCTTAATGCCCAGAGAAGGTATCAGAGGGTTGTGTTGCATGGGGAGAAGGAAGCAGATTAGAATTTTGTAAGTTTTTCAGAGGGAAAAGTTTTCAGAGGAAACTGACACACCACCCTAGAGTACAGTGTTGTCACTTTGTCCCCAGCTGCCTGCTCACAGGTCGGCGTTGTGCATAGATTTTAATTTTAACAAAACAGCTGTCTCCAGCAAAAGGATCATCAACATCTGAAAAGGTTTTTTTTTTTAATAATAAAAAAAAGAAATTCTCTGTCTTCTGCTGAACAGACTTCGGAGCTGTCATTGATTTTCCAGGAAGTGGGGGGGAAACCCGCCTCTGGCTATTCAACCAAATTAGTAGTCACTGATGACCAATTATTTTGCCCCGCTGTGAACGGGAAGCCGTTACTAAAAATCCAGTTTGTCAGACCCAAGGCTTTTCCCCTGAAACACCTTTCAACCGGTGTGTACTTAAAGTCCCTCAGAAGGTTCTGATGCTTTGGGGAAGTTTAATCCTCCATATAAAAAATAAAATAAAAAGTTTTAATGAGCTGCAGGGATGTGACGGGCCATCATGAGAACAGGCTGTTCTGCTCTCGGTAGAGAACTGTTTCGCCAAATGGGCGAATCACGCCTGTCAGGATTTATACATACCTACAGCCGAAAAATGTCAGCCTTATATTTGCAAATTATAATTATCGTTCCTTGCGTTGACTGTCCTCCCCACCAAATACCTTAGGGTTTTTATTTTTTCAAAAAGAGAAGTCCTGATTTCCTAGTCTCTGTCACAAACATGCCATGGGCTTGTATCCAACAGGGAAGAGTTTGTAGCTCGTTTAAGGCCTACACAGTTTTGATTTTAAAATAGTGTTAATAATTCATTATCCTTTAAAGAAAAAAGGGGGGAAAGATCCAGCCCGCAGAGCCTTAATTAGGCACTCCCAGCCTCCCCATTTGGCACATAAGGCAGTTTTGGCCAAGTCATGCCCACCTGCCACCTTCACACCACACATTTAAAGCACTATGATACCATTTGAAATAGTGGCTTCCCCCAAAGAATTCTGGGAGCTGTGGTTTGTGGATGGGGCTGAGAGGGGAAACTCCCTCTTCCCATTCCGGAGTGGCTTAACAATCAATCCTCCTTCCTAGGGAATTCTGGGAATTGTAGTTCTGTGAGGGGAATAGCGGTCTCCTAACAACCCTCAGCACCCTTAATGAACTACACTTCCCAGGATCCTTTGGGAGAAGCCATGGTTGTTTAAAGTGGTATCACAGTGCTTTAAATGCATCGTGTGAATGTGGTCCAGGGGTCATATATGATGTCAGGTGTGTGACAGTGAAAGATGGGCCTTGATCAAAAGAGGAAAATCAGCTGCTCACCTAATCCTGCAAAGCCCTATGGACAAAAAAAAAACCAAAGAAAGAGTTAAAACTTTTTCACAGCGAAGTATCATATTCTAGTTTGAAGGCAGGTGTGCTTTCCAAGAGAAGCAGCCTAGCGCACATCTTACAATCAAGCTGAACAGGAGCTTGCTTCTCTTTCAAATGAAATATTTCCTGGGTCTTGGAAATCAATTTAGCGTCAGAGTACATAAAAAATCTAGAAAAGTGTGGCAGTTTGGGAGGGAGAGATGTTCCTTTGAAAGTAATGTTTTTGAATAGACGGTGGAATTGGTTTGCAGATATTTAAGGAGAGGCAACGTTAGAAGGAGTTCTGCCAATAATCTCCTAAATGTTTGTGTGTGTGTGTGTGTGTGTGTGTGTGTGCGCACACACACACACACACATATACACCGTACTTTTTGTGTATAAAAATCATATTTAAAAGTGGGGGTTGTCTTATACATGGATAGTGCACAGGGTTGCCATTTGATTGGTAGCTGCCGCAGCTGTCAGCAGCTATTGTGCGTGTTATTGGTTGCTGCATTAATGGGTGGTGTTGATTGGCTGACACTGTGGTAGTTGGCTGGGTGGCAGCTTATGCTGGCGATGGGACAGACGGGAGGTGGATTTTGCGATGTGGGTGGGTGAGCGGTTTTCGGCAATTCCCCCCCCCCAAAAAAAAAAAACTCAACAACTCTGGGCAATCCTCAAAAAAGCTCAACGACCAGAGCCAACAACTCTGTGCCATCTCCCCACATTTTCTTAAATTTGAGTCCCCCAAAATAGGGATAGTCTTATACACAGGGGCATCTTATAGACGGAAAAGTATGGTATTCTGCAACTTTCCTGCATTGCATCTGGGAATTAGATATGCAGGTGAAGAGGAGAGATATGCAAATAGGCTGGCTTGGTTCTCAGTGCCTCCCACCGAGTTCTGTAGCAGGAAGAGAAACCTGACTGAGCATAATGCCCATGCTCTGTCTCCAGAGCTGGAGGTAGTAATGCTTATGAATACCAGTTTCTGGATACCACAGGAGTGGGGAATGCTCTAGTGCTCATATCCTGCTTGCTGACTTCCCAAAGGCACCTGGTTGGCCACTATGAGAACAGGATCTTGGACTAGATGGGCCATTGGCATGATCCAACAAATCTCTTCTTACATTCTTAGTGCTGGTCCCTGACACTGTGGCAGGAGTGGGTGATAATAAGGGCAGGTATAACTCCTCTCTCCAGTAGGGTGCCAAGATGCATCGTTTGCATTCTCTCATATAACTGAATGGTAAGCATTAAGAACATAAGAAGATCCTGGCTGCTGAATCAGGCTGAAGGGGGCCCCTCTAGTCCAGCATCCTGTTCTCACAGTGGCAAACCAAATACCTCAATGGGAAACCCACAATCAGGACATGAGTACAACAGCGGTTTGGGGCAGGCATCAGCTGGCCTATTGCTCCTCGTACCCGATTGTCCCTTCTCCTGACCCCATCCCTGCTATACCTGAAGCAGAAAATCCAAATAGCATCTCCCATCATGCTTAAATTATAAACAGCATTATGCTGCCCTCTGAGATGGGCCATGTCAGCCTATCAAATGGTACAGCTGGCCCCAAATCAGGAATGTGGTGATGTCCATAAGACATAGTCCCTGTGATCTATGACATACCATCCCCTTCAGCCCAGCTCCACACATCCAGAAAGGATGGTCTCTTTATATATGAATGGCCACATTGGGTGTATAGCATTAGATCATGCACATAACACATACCGTCCCCCCCCCAACTGCCCCACTTTAAATGGGACATCCCAAAATTACAGAAGCCATACTGGCTCACCTAAGCCGCCACTTCCCAAAGTTTTTTGTGCAGGGAATGCTCAGGCTTTCAGAACCAAATGTAGGGCCACCAGACATCAGGATTCGTCCCTTGAAAATGGTGTCTGGGCAGAATTTTCAAAAGGCGGCAAAAATGTCCTAGGAAATCTGGGTGTATGGCAGCCCATATCAGAAGTGCTGATTTGTGTGTGTGTGTTCTTTTCTTAAAAAATAAGAACTTCCTTTTTTGAGATTTTGCCTAAACCAAAAGGCCACTTTTCAGTGATGTGCTTTGAAATAATTTCACATCTACCTAGAAAGAAGAGGGGGATTCTCCTCAGAATGGGAAGTGAGAGGGTTTTTTTTTGCTAGGTATATATCTATGGTGCTCAAAGGAGACACACTCTCTTTCTCTCTCCTCTCTAAGGTTGTCTGTGTAGGACTCTCTGGTTTACGTCTATAGTTCTGAAGCCCTGAGTGTTCCCCACCCGAAAGAATTTGGAAAGTAGCAGCTTAGGTGAGCCAGAAGGTGGAGCTGGCTGTGTGGTGGGAGCATTGGGTGGCAGGGAGCAGTGGTGTAGCGTGGGTTGTCTGCACCTGGGGCAAGGCAAGTAATTTGCGCCCCCTAACCCATGGATTTGCGCCCCCTAACCCGTGGATTTGCGCCCCCTAACCCTAACCCCCAGATGTTGTGCCCGGTGCGGCTGGCCCCCCCTGCACCCCCCACGCTACACCACTGGCAGGGAGCAGAAAAGGACAGTCCAAGGATTTAAAGGAGGTGGCAGTTAGGAGGAGTGAGAGGGCAAGATGGGGGAAGCAGTAGTTGTTAACAGGTTTATTAAAAGAGAGAGAGCGCAACATCCACATGCACAGGAGAAGTAGGCTCGTGGGGAAAACCTGGTTGTGCAGGTATGTGTGTGTGCATATGTTGCATTTCCTCCCTTTTCTATTCTAGTTCCCAGAACTGTCTTCTGACTGCATAGTGCAAAAAATGTGTCACTTCCGCTTTTTGCCCCTTCCATTTAAAAATGCACTTGTTTGCTGCTCAATTAAATAGTGGTACTTGCAGGGAAGAAATTTTCCATGAGGTGGAAAATAAATTTTAGGTTTCTTATTTGCTTTGGTTTTGTTGTTCTTTTCTTTTCTTTTCTTGTAAGAGAGTCACCGAGTGCTTTTATATTTAATGAAGTTGACAAAACTGAAAAGCTCTCTGTTGTTTTTGTCTCATGCTTCTGTTAAAAGCAGAAGATGCCATGGAAAACTTTGTGGCTACAACTGCAAACATGTATATGGGGTGGGGATGCTCTCATGCAAGTCAGCTGGCTCCTGCACACATCCCAATTTTCCCTTGCAGAATGTTGGAGGGTATGATAACTGTTGTACTGTATCAATCCATCAACCTCTGATGGATGATTTAGAAGAACTGGGTCCAGCATCACTTTCGCTGATCATGTGTGCCAGTATCCATACTTAGCAGAGTTACATCTCAATGCAGCTCCTTCCTTGGAAGCGTCTTTGGCGTTCAAGGTACACACGGTAGGCAATAAACACTCATGGACGCCATAAAGATTCAGTTAAGTGTAGAGGTTTACTTGACAGGCATAAAAGCATATTGGTAGCAAATATATACAGACATTCACCACTTCCATGGTCAAGGCATGCTTGAGTCCAACAAGAGTCCAAGACTCTCTCTCTGCTTCTCTCACCACAAGGCGCAAGCAAGAGACTCACAAGTTACAGTGTCATACTGTGTGTGTCCAAAGAAGAGTTCCCATAGAAAATGTCCTTGCATAAACAAAACAATCTCAGCCTTCTGCTGCTTCTTGAAACTTCTTCTGTGTTCTTCTCTGTTTCTGGAACAAATGATTCTCACAGACAGAGAGAAAATATCCAACAATAACTTCATTAGCAAAGGCTCCTCTGAAGCCTGCAGTGTGCAATAATTAGTAATAAAATTCACGGTAGGAACAAAATAAATTAGGGGAGGGGGATTTAGGAAGAGTGACCACTTGCATACATGACAGGGAAATGACTGCAACCTCCACCATTTATTTATTTTTAAAGCATTGGCTATGATGAAGAAGGCATTTTATAGCTGCCCAACATTGACTTTAGGTAGGGACCCACTCCTAGTGACTTCTGTATGTTGTTGGACTACAGCTTCCATCAGCCCCAGTCAGCATGGCCGATGGTTAGAGGTGATGGCAATTGTAGTCCAACCACACAATCTACTGGCCTCCCAGTGTTGTGAACTACAACTCCCACCACCATTGACCACTGGCCCAGCTGGGGTTGAATGTAGGGAAATTCAGTTTTGTTTACTTAATTCAGACTTCTCAAATGAAAACAAAGCTGTTATTCAAAATTTACATTTTTCCAAATTTTGGGTTGGAAGTTCTCCATCCAAACAATGTTTATCAAAATGCATACATTATCGGGAAACATGTGAATATATATATATATGCAAATATGATGTAGAAAAGAATGTATTATGTTAGAGGAAATTGCAAAACAGGTGGAGATGTTAGTCAAAAAGTCATATAAAAGGTTGTGTCTGTTAGGCGAAATTCATACTAAAAGGCTGGTGGATTTTCCCAAGAATTTAAGAAATCAATCAATTGAGGTGGAGCTATGGAGAAGTAGCTTCAAAGATTGCAAAAAAATAGGAACTTAGATAGCAGAAATTGATACATCCACCCACCCCTAGGCTGATAGGATGTTGGGAGTCCAGCAATGTCTAGAGGGCACATGTGGGTCTTGATCTGATCCAGTTATATGGCGTTTGATTATTAGAGATTCATTTATAGATTCCTTCTTCCATGAGATCTTACCCTTCCCATTTTTCCCCAGGCCCTCCACGCCATTCTTTGATCTATTGCAGCACAAATACAAAGAGATGTGGATGGACGAGCAGAGAGCCATCATCAAAGCCGAGAAGGCAGAAAAAAAGCAGAAGGTGAGCAGACCTTTGGAGCATAAGAACTTAAGAAGAGCCTGCTGGATCAGGCAAATGGCTCATCTAGTCCAATGTGCTATTCTCACCGTGGCCAACCAGATGCCTGTGGAAGCCTACAAGCAGGACCTGAATGCAACAGCAACTCTCCAATTGTTGCTCCTCATCATCTGGTATTCCGAGATAGATTTTGCTATCATAATAGATCTCCATAAGAAGAGCCTATTGGATCAGGCCAATGGCCCATCTAGTCTAGCATCCTGTTGTGACAGTGCCAACCAGATGCCTCAATTGGAAATCCTTAAGCAGGAGCACATTCTCCTCCTGTGGTTTCCAGCAGCTGGTTGAAGATATGTTGGTTTTGCCAGGCTCCATGATGAAAGATTGGAGGTATGTTGCTTGTTCATTTCCAGGCCCAACTTAAGGAGCTTGTGTTGGTGTTTAAAGTTGTAAACAACTTAGGCCCCAAATATCTGAAAGACCACTTCCTTTCCTACAGACTTCCTTGGGTGTTAGGATCAGCAGAGGGGGCCTTCATGGTAGATCCACCACCTTCAGAATCTCATGGAATAGTGGTGACCCTGGAGAGGGTGGCAGCCTCTAAGTTGTGGAACTCCCTTCCCACAGAGATGGGTCTGTGCCTATATACTTTGGGGGAAAATAAGAAGACTCACCTCTTTACCCTAGCCTTTGATGTATGGGGTGTGTATTTTTAGAACCCCATAAATGGTAGTTTCTTTAAAACTGTTTTTAATGTTGTGTTTAAAATTGCTGTGACCCACACTGGAAAGCTTAGGGTAAAGGGTGACTTCTTCTTCTTCTTCTTCTTCTTCTTCTTCTTCTTCTTCTTCTTCTTCATAGTTAGCTTGGAGAAGAGATGCTTAACATGTGACACCACAAGCATTCGTAATTTCTTTGAAAGCTTGTTTGAAGGAATTGGACTTTACTGTCTTGGACTGCTTCAGTATAATTTTTACCTCTTTTTTAAAAACTTGTTTCCTCATTTGGGGTGTAGGGTTCTTTTGGAGGGTACTCCCAAGGCTCATACTTTACACAAAGAATGAAGCAGATGTGTTTTCTCCAAAGTTCAAAAATAGAACAAAGTTTTCTGGGTGACCTCAGGCCAATTGCTCACTCACAGCCTAACCTACCTCATAGGGTTGTTGTAATGAGAGGGAGGATAGCTAAGTATGCCACCTTTTGCTCCTTGGAGAAAAAGTTGGGATATAAATATTGAAATAAATACATGCGTACATTAGGAGGAACATTAGAAGGTGATGGACTCTCCCTCATCTGAAGGAGGCTGGATGGCCAACTATCAGGAACTCTAGCAGTGGATTCCCTGTTGGAGGTGTTGGACTGACCTTTGAGTTCTCTTCCAGCTGTCTGTTTGCAAGCTTCGGGTGAATATGTCTCTCCTAAAATTGATATTTCAGACAAATTCATTGACTCTAACACTATCAGTCATTTCTGGCCATGATGATGGTGTTCTACCTTCACTGTCTGAGACAATATGCCTCTGTAGACCAGTTGCTGGAAGTCACAAGGGGGGAGAGTTGCTGATGCCCTTAGATGCTGCTTGTAGTTGGATGCTGGACTAAGTGGTCCTTTTAGTGGCCTACTTCAACAGGACTCTTATTATCTTCTGCCTCTCTGCTGCCTCTGAATCCCAGTTGCTAGGAATCACAAATGGAGAGAGCTGTTATGCTCACATCCTGCTTGCAGGTTTCCCATTGGGGCATCTGATTGGCCATTGTGAAAATAAGATGCTAGGCTAGAATTGGCCTTTGACCTGATCCAGCAGCCAGATTCTTCTAATGTTCTCTTAGGCACTTGTCACTTGATGCAGTACCAAGAGAATCTCTGCTGCAGCAACGTTCTGGTTGGCAGCACATTAATCTGTGTGCCGTACTTGTTTTTAGAAACGCAGAGGAAAGACATATGACACACGCACGACGCTGTTCAGGAGATTCCTGCCTCCGATGCAGGCAGATCCTCTTTGGAAAATGCCCCACTTTCAGAAGGTACGTTGGAGATACAAACAGACTTGTCGCCTTGACTCACTTGTGAACATGGCATTGATCACAGAGGTCCTGAAGAGTTGGCTCGCACCTTGACATTACTCAGACCTCTGGAAAGGCCATAGTTCAGGGGCAGAGCATCTGCCTCACATGTAGAGGGTCCCATGTTCAGTCCTCAACATCTCCAGGTGTGGCTGAGAAAGACTCCCTGTCTGAAACCTTGATGAGGCACTGCCAGACAGTGTAGGCAGCACTGGGCTAGAGGGACCAAGGGTCTGACTCAGCATAAGCCACATTCCTCTGTTCCTGTTTAGGAAGTGCTATTGCTCAGTTGTCTGAGCATTTGCCTTGCATGAAGAATGTCCCAGGCTCAATAACCAACATCTTCTGGTAGGGCTGACAAAATAGCACCCAGCAGGATTGAACTCTCATCTTGTCAGCTGATGAGTGGAGACTTCTGCCCTGCTCTCTGCAGGGGCCTGAGGAGGACTTAACCTCTTGCTTATCAGCTGAGAAGTTAGGGCTAAATCCTCCCACTTTAGATGCATGCACCAGTTGCTTGCAGGGAACTGGTAGGTGCAGGCAATATAGAACTGATCCTCGCCTTTCTGCCCATTTCCCAGTGATGCTGCCTGATGGACAGGTTGGCATGGTTTGAGCAAAATATCCTCATGGGCCAAAATGGACCCCTGGCGGGCCACGGTCACCCTTTGGGCTGGAGGTTCCCCTCCCCATTTTGTGTGAAGAGATGCCGGGTCTAAAACTAGTTGAGAGATAAAGAACCAAAAGCAGGAAGAGCCTCGAAATCACACATCAACTATCAGCAGCATCTCAATAGCTGCCTGAGCAGGCACACAGTTTGCCTGCACATCCTCTTTCCTATTCTGGGCAAATGTGTCTGTTGAAATGATAGCCATTTACTTCTACATTTACCTCTACGCCTTGTAAATTAGCACATGCACATTTTTAATGGAAACCTCTGCCCTCATTGTTCTCACTTTTGCTGATGATCAAGTGGCTGTCCCAGGAGTGGGGGTGTCATATATTTGCAATTCCATACACACACATCCCAGCTTCCCATTTAATGCTACTCTCAGGACAGAAAAAAGGGCTTGCGGATTCCTGTAACGGCCACTCCATGCCATCACAAGCACAGTGCTTTGATCAGAAAAGAGTGTGGCTGGGTTTTTTAACTTTCTCTCCCCCCCCCCCCCGCCTTCTTTGCCTCGGCCTTGTTGTACTCCACTTATGCCCCTGCCTTCATCTGCATATCCATTTGCATATGTCAGTAATAATTTATCCAGCTACTTGTTAGTGTGGGGTCTGCCACAGCAGCGTGTGTCAGTGGAAGATCACGACCCAGGGGCTGTTCAAACAGATTGCAATCGCTCACTCACAAGCCGGGGTTGGGAGCCTTTGCTTGCTAACTTCACTCCCTCCGGGCCCTTTGCCAAATCCTCCAAGAGAGGAGAGGAGGCCCAGGTTTTCTTGGAAGACTGATCCCACCGCCCACCTGTTCTTACGCTTGCGGTGGTTTGAGGCAGTATGATACGTTCAACAAAACCAAGCGGTTTAAAGTCTTCACTTGAATTGTGGCCAGTTCAGCCTGGTGGTGGCAGTGTTTACATCAGGGATGGGGAATATCAGGCCTGGGGACCAAATGCTGTCCCTGAAGCCTTTCTACATGGCCCTTGGGCCTCTTCACAGGCCACACGCCTCACCAGCCCTCATTTGCACCCTCCTCAAGAATTATTTTGCCTTTCTGATCAGAGGTAGATTTAGGGGAGTGTGACTGGTTAAGTCACACTGGGTGCAGAGCCTCGGAGGTGCTGTTGGGACACCACAGCTATGATTTACAATGAAGTGCAAGAGGCAGAGGGGCATCAATTTTTGGTGTTGCAGAGGGCACCACTGAAATTTGAAACCTCAAGATCTGCCACTGGTCTGACCATGCCTCCTGCATGCATGGATGGAAGATAGAGAGTGGTGTATGTGTGTAGAAACTAGGTAAAATTTACCTTTGTTGTTGTGCCTACTTTTGCCTCTTATCCAGGCTACCACAGGCATGTGGTCCCCAGAATTGAAGAAGACCCCCCCACACACACACTGCTTGCCTACATCTTTGAACATTCACCTGCTTTTAATACTCCCCACATGCAGAAAGCTAGTACAGCCGTACCTTGGAAGTCGAACAGAATCCGTTCCAGAAGTCCCATTGACTTCCAAAACATTTGGAAACCAAAGCACAGCTTCTAATTGGCTGCAGGAAGATCCTGCAGCCAATCAGAAGCCACGGAAGCCCCATCAAACATTTGGGTTCCAAAGAATGTTCACAAACCAAAACACTCCAGCGTCTGATTACCAAGGCATTCGGGATCCAAGGTAAAACTGTATCGGATCATAGAAATAGCCCTGCTGGATCAGATAAAAATGGCATCTTGTTCACTAGCCTGTTTCTCATAGAGCCAATGAGAGGTCACTGAGAAAGTCACAAAGAGGTCAGAATAGCCCTCTCCTGCTGTTCTTCCCCAGAATGGATGTGGAGGGGAATTTTATTCAGTTTACATTTTGCAATAAATCTACCCGATTCGCTGTTTACCTAAGTGAGATATGAACGGAAATGATGTCATTCCCTGAAATTTACGCTATTTGAATTTTGCAATGCACTTCTCCCGCCAAGTGCATATGGTGCCAGTTAAGCATATGGTGCCAGTTAAGCATGCGTGAGAATGCATATATCTGTGAAAATAACATAAAGATATGCATAATGGAAAATTGCCTTGCAATTATTTGTATATTAGCATACAAAAATGTGTAGATTAAAAAAAAAAGTGCTAAAATACTGGTGAACTTTCATGAGGACTTTTTATTTTTAAAATTATGGGCCTTTTAAAATAAAACCTCTTAATGAACAGATACAATTTTTCTCCTCTTCAAACTTTTTCTAGAGAGACTGAGTAAAGGCCAGATCCCCAGAACATGGAAGACTTCAACTATAATAATATTCCCTAAACCATAGAAAGACCTTGAATGCGTTGACTCACATAGGCCTATTTCTTTGATAAATGCAGATGCTAAATTATTTACAAGTCTTTTAGCTCATAGATCATCTTTGATTTTGCCCAATTACGTTCATCTGGACCAAAAATGAAATGAAATAAATAAAAAATAAAAAATCCACACACTTAATGTGGATAGGTGGAAAACTGAATTTAAGATGGGGGGAAAGAATGAGTAACTGCAACTACAGGTCCTCCCATCCCTATTCCTGGTATTCAGAGATGCACTGCTCTTATTTTATTTTGTTTTTATTTAGACCATTTATATATACCAGTTAACTACAATCATCTCTGAGCAGAGTATGAGATTTAATAAAAAAAATCAATTGAAATAATCAGTTAAAATTAAGATGCCTGCTGAAATAATACTAAAAAAGTCTCAGTAGCTGCTGGAATTTCACTAGGGAGGGGGCCTGTCTGACCTCAACTGGGAGGGAGTTCCATGAGACTGGGCCCACCATACTGAATGCATGGCTCCTGGAGGATATGAGTTGCACGTTCAAGCCATCAGGGACTGCTATCAGTGACTCCCACAAAGATCTCCATGCTCTGTACAGGATATAATGAGTCTGGCAGTCCCTAATAACCATTGATAGCCATAACCTCTATGGCTCCATCTTCCAAAGCCATCCAAGTTGGCAAGGATGCCAACTTGAATAAAATATTGGCGGGCCCAGGTAAGCCCCACCCCGCATAATCAATCATATGACACGGTGCACGCACACCATTCGAATCGCAATGCCCCTCCATTTTGGGAGGGGCCAGCCTCCTCAAATATTTTATTGGGGTGCTGAAGCCCCCTCGGCCCCTAGGGGTTGGCTCCCATGCAAGTTGGTGATTTGTCTTGTTATCTAATCCATAGTTTTGTCTGGGAAAGCCTTAGGCCTTCAAAGCCTTTCTGTGGGGCCCTCAGGTTTCTCTCCACACCACATGGCCACATGCTCCAGACCACCTTCCTTTTTGTGTACTTGAATTTTGAAAATGCTTCTTGCTTCCCTGGATAGAGAGTAGGGTTTAGTGTGTATAGAACCTAGCCCACTGCACAGAGATGACATTTGCATCCATTGCTCTGCCCACATTTGCCTCTGGCCCCACCCACCACTAACACATGCCCCTCCTGCCCATGGAAGGTTGCTCCGAGGGGCATGCAGCCCTTGGGCTGTAAAAGCTTCTGCATTCCTAAGCTATGCACTGTGTGAATAAATACTTCCCTTTGTCTGGGGGGCAGCATCACTCTAGTTGCCTTCACCCATGCCTGGTGTAGTGTTTAGTGTGCTGGACTAGGACTTGGGAGACCAGGGTTCAAATTTGCATTCGACGATGAAGCTCACCGTGTGACGTTGGGCCAGTGACTCACTCCCAGCCTAACTTACCGCACTGGGTTGTTGTGGGGATTAAATGAAGACAAGGATCTGGGAGACTGGGGTTCAAAACACACACACACACATACACACACACACACACACACACATTGCAGTTGGCTATGTAGCTCACTGGGTGTGATGTTGAGCAAGTTACTGCCTCACTCAGCTTACAACCTACCTCACAGGGTTGTTGTGGGGATTAAATCGTGGGGAAGATGAAACATGTGTGCCACCTTGAACTCCTTAGAGGAAAATGTGGGATATAAATGCAATAAACAAACAAACAAACCATTCATTCATCCTCCTGGACCACGCAGAAGGATTTCTCTGCAACGGAAACCCTTCTCCTGCCCCCCACCCCACTGCCCACTTAATTGCTCTCTGTCCACCTTTCCTGCCCTCCGGGCCAAGCCTCTGTGACATTACACAGTCATTCAGTCACTAAAGGCTAGACAAATTGAATATTTTTTCGCATTCGGATGCAGAGTTCAGGCCCCAGTGCCCCAGAATAATGGCACATGCTATTAAGCCAACCGTTTGATTTACAGGATTTTCATGCCGCCGTTCCGATTTGGTTCTTATTTGGACGTCTCTTTGCGGGAAAATAGCCCTAATTTGTGCCTCCTGGGACCCTACGTGGCTTGCTTGTCTCCCCGCCAGTTCACTGACCTAACAGGAACAGGCGGGGGGAAGGTGCACTGGATTAGCAAAAGTTGCTGAACTGTAGTATATCTGCCAGTGCAGACACAGCAGCAATTGCTTAGCATCACATAACTCTTTGGGAATAGGAGAAAATTAGCATCCTGTCCACTCCGGCTAACAACCTCCAAGAAAGAAAGCAAAGCAGCTCTGTGTAACATATTTCTGTAACATACATTTAAAGCACTATTTTACCAGTCATGGCTTCTCCCCAAAGGATCCTGGGAGCTGTAGTCTGTTAAGGGTGTCGAGAGTTGTTAGAAGGCCCTATTCCCCTCAGAAGGTACAGTTCCCAGAGTGGTTTAAGAATCCATCCCTTTTCCTGGTGATCTCTGGCCATTGTAGCTCCGTGAGAGGAAACAAGGCCTCCTAAGATGGACTTCCGGGTTAGTGCCATCGGCGAATGGCGGAGTTCCTCCGATTGGAGGAACGGGCTACGTGGAAATTGGGTCTTCTCACCGCGGCGAAGGTGGGGACCTGCTAGAAATCCCAGGCGGAGGAGCCTGGGAACGTGGGGTTCGGCAGAGCACTAAGAGCACCTCCCCTACTCGTGGGGAAACCCCTTTTTGGGGCTCCGGAGCGAAGTGGGGTGAGCAGCGCGGTGCAGCGAATCGACTGCTACTTTCACGGAGGGAAGCCGCACAGCCATCGCCAGAGAGCGCTGACTTTTTCCTGTTGACATTCGGACTCGCTGTTTTATTTGATTTGTTTTGTTGTGTTGTGTTTCATGATGGGCGTAAAGCCGAATAAACATTTTGAACAAGTACCCGTGAGTAAAAACGGAAAATTGGATCAAGAAATTCTTGAATTAGGCACTGAAGCGGGAAGGTTTAAACAGGAAGTCCGCCTTCTGCTTTTTGTAAATAGACTGAAGCAAAAACCTTACAATCTAAGAGCCTGGAAAGTTGTTTTTAAAGATTGAATCTTCCTGCATTTACAACCAATAAACCCCCCTTGGAAAGCAGGAGAAAGGGGGGGGGAATTGACTGTTTAAGCCTGCAGGAGAGAGAGTAAAGGAATATAAGTTTCCATCGTCTCAAACCTGGGAACGGGGTGTCAGGACAGAAACTGTCGATTGAAAGTGGAGCACTTTGACAGATAGTCAAAAAAAAGAGAGAGAAACAAATTAACTTCAATGCTGCTTTCTGCTTTTTAAAGAAACAAAGTATTTGAAAATTGAAAGTAATTTTCTTTTGTTGGATACGTTTTAAAGATGGATACAAACAGAAATTGTGTCCCCTAGAGGGAGCTTGTCAGACTGTTGCTGCAGTTTATTTGGAGACGTTACAGCTGCGAGATTGGGATCGTGGGACCAGCCGCTTGACCTTGAATAGAAATGTGTTGGGAGGAAATTTTGGTGTCTGCCCTTGACAAGACAAATGCTTTGCTGGAGCAGTTGCAAGAGAGGATGAATTTGATGAATGAGAAGTTGGACTTGATGACTGCCGTAGCCAGTGAATATGAATTAACAGGAAACAAAGATAAAGAAATTATACAGCGACCAACTCAGGAAATTGGTTTGATTGGGCAAGTGCAAGGGCAGAGGAAGATGGAAGAGGTTGTGATCGCACCCCAAGCAACACAAATGGAGAGATCCAAAGTCCTGCAGGAGCAAAAGTGGCTGCATTGGAAGATTGAACTTGGAGTGTACCTGGAAGTGTTTGGAGTTAAGGAAGCTCTTAACTCTGGTGGGACTATGAAACATGTTGACAATTACCTTTTGGACAACCACTTTTTGGAATATAACGATGATGACAGAGAGTGGGACTGTGGGGAATGGGCTGGCTTGAGGAAGGAAAATGGAGATTATTACCGGTTGGAATCCCTCGGAGACCCACTCCCCAAGGAGAAAGGGAAGAAATTAAGAAAGAAACCAACAAAAGACAAGGAAGACTGCAACTACAAACAAGAACAAGAAAATTCGCAGAAGGGGCATAGAAGAGACTTGAGGGCCTTGGATATAAGATCACCAGATTGATGGACTGGATGGAATGTATAGAAAGGACTGACATAACCCGAAACCAGGAAGAAGGGACGTTGGATAATAATTAGGGGAAAATTTCTCTTTTTTTCATTTATGGAATTAGTGTAATATTAATGAAATATCAGGGGAAATGTTGGAAAGGAACTAATTGGCTTTAGTAGAAAGGATTTAAGTAGTCATGTATAAATATGGTTTAAACTCTGAATCTTAAGGTTTTTAAGGTAAGATAAGGTTAAATAAATTAAGGTAAATTGAATAACAGAATATGGTAAAAGATGGAAAGGTTATGTTGAATTAATTAATGAGATAGGTTGTTAAGATAAATTATTTAAATAAAAATTGAGAAATATGGGAAGAATTTGCTGAAACAATGAATTAAGTTAGAATACAAAAAGGGAGGTGCGAGGAGGTCCAAGAAACAGGCAAATGAAAAGATGTAATAAGGGATGTGTATTTTTCTTTTTCTTTTTTTCTTATTTTTTTCTGTTGTATTTTTTCTTTGTTTTTTATTGTATCTATACATTCTGGAAATTTTGAATAAATATCATTAAAAAAAAGGAAACAAGGCCTCCTAAGAACTCTCAGCACCCTAAATAAACTACAGCTCCCATAATTCTTTGGAGGAAGCCATGATTGCTTAAGGTCGTATGATAATGCTTTATTGTTTGTTTGTTTGTTCTTTTAATTTGTATACTGTCCTTCATCCAAATATCACAGGCCAGTTCACAACATAAAAATACAAAACAAGAACACACAATGCATAAGCGCTTACATATAAAGTCCTTTGGCCAATTAAACAAACTATGGGGTATTGTTTTTGTTTTTTATTATGGTATCATAGAATTGTAGAGTTGGAAGGCACCCCAGGGGTCATCCAGTCCAACCCCCTGTGATGCATGGATCTCAACTAAAGCATCCATGACAGATGACAGTATGCATTTTTGTGTTTTTATATAGTAAACCATCCTGTGATCTTCAAATGAAGAGCACTATAGAAATTTTAAAAATTAATGATAACAACTCAATAACCCCCTTCTACAAACACATTTAGACCATAGAATGTTTAATCAGTCAAAGCTGCCTAAAGATACATAATGAAAGCACTGGGCGTACCTCCCTTGAGAGGGTACTCCACAAGTGGGAAGCAACAGCAGAGAAAGCTCATTCACATTCTGCCATCCTCTGCAGCTATCACAGAGGAGATGCACAAAGAAGAGCCTCAGGTGATGATTGCAGGGTCTTGGTTCATTGGCAAGGCAGCTACAGCAGTAACTCGCCTCTCCAAAAGGACATGGGAAAATGTGATGCTAACATCCAGTGAAGGTCTACCAGGCTTACATGTTGAACATGCTGCAGTCTGGTAGTGAGTTTTGGACAACTTACACCTGCCAGGAGTGACACCTCAGCACCTTCTATATTTGCTGTGTCGGGAAGATTTTGGGCATCACATGGCAGGACAGAGTCTTAAATGAAGATGTGTTCTCCCAAGCCCACATTCTCAGCATGTTCACATTCCTGTCTCAGCAACATCTACGTTGGATTGGTCATGTCTGCAGAATGGAAGATGGTGGGATCCCCAACGACGTGCTCTACTGGGAGCTGGCTTCAGGCACCAGGCCTGTTAGCAGACCAACTCTATGTTACAAAGATGTCTGTAAACACGACATGAAGGCTGGCAACATCACACCCTCAATTTGGGAATCCCTTGCAGATGACCGCAATGCCTGGAGGCAGACAGACAGGTTCATACATCCATAGCCGTAGCCAGAGGAGGAATGACCGCTGGGAAGATTTCAGAGAGAAGAAACATCATGGTGCATCTGCAGTAGCACAACCAGGCACCTTCATCTGCCCCAGCTGCAACAAAACATGTGTCACCTGTATCAGTCTCTACAGCCACAGCAGACACTGCAACCTTCCAACAGTTTGACTTCACTCCCAAAGGTCTATTCCACCATTGTCCTCTGAGACCGACAGATGCCAACAACTAGACTGGTTTATATGTGGAGATGTGGTCCTTGAGGTATTGTGATTCTCAGCTGTTTAAGGCTTCATAGGTCAAAACCAGCACTTCAAATTGGACCCAGAAACTAATTGGCAGCCAGTGCAGTCAGGCCAGGATTGCTGTAATATGCTCAAACCTGGATGATGAATTCTGCACCAGCTAAAGTTTCCAGACTGTATTCAGAGTCATATAACACATTGGAGTAATCTAACCTACAAGTGACCAGACCAAAGATGACAGAAGTTAGGCAATCCTTGTCCATTTAGGGGCACAGCAGAAGCTGATGGAAGGCACTCTGCACCACCATGGTGATCCAAGCCTCAAGTGACAGAAGTACCCCCAAGCTACATACCCGCTTGTTCAGAGGGACTGTAACCCCATCAAGAACAGGAAACCTTCCATCCATCCAGTGTAGGGAACCACCCACTAACAGTGCCTTATCTGGATTGAGCTTCAGTTTGTTGGCAGCCCATTGCCAAGACAGGACCACAGTCCAGCACATCCACTGCCTCAGTTGCAGTTGTAAAGGAATAGCACTGTATGTCATCAGCATATTGCTGACAATGTACTCCAAAGCTCCAAATGACCTCACTCACTGGTTTCATGTAGATGTTAAACAGCATATGGGATAAAATTTAACCTAGAGGAACCTCCACATTAAAGGCTCCATGGGACCAAAGAGCATTCCCCAAGCATCACCCTCTAACAGATAGGACTGGAACTGCTGCAAATCAGTGCCACCCACCCACCCACAGCTTGGGTAGTTGCTCCAGAAGGATGCTATGGTTGATGGCATTGAAAGCTGCTAAGAGACAAGGACAATTGATAGTGACACATTTCCCTTGTATCTCTCCTGACTTCATACTGGGTGACCAAAGTGGTTTCTGTGCCAAAATCCGAATTGACGTGTATGTAGAAAATCAGTTTCCTCCAAGAGTGCCTGCATCTGGTCCATGACCACCCACTCAAGAGTTTTGCCCAAGAAAGGGAGATTGTCAGCTGGCTGGTAATTACTTAGATTTTCCAAATCCAGGGAGGGCTTCTTAAGGAGTGGTTTTAACCAGTGCCTCCTTCAAGCAGGCAGGGACCTCTCTGTCTCACAAAGAGGCATTCATCGCCTTCCTGGCTAGCTGTCTCCTCCTGTTTTATCAGCCAAGAGCGGCAAGGGTCCATTGTACATGTGGTTATCTTGACTGATCCAAGTACTTTACCCACATCCTCAAACCTTACCACCTGAAACTCATCCAATTCAACAGGACTAGACAATGTTCTGGACACCCCTTGAGAGTCATTTGCTGTAACATCAGAATCAAGCTCCCAGTGGATACAAGAACCTTTATAGACCACAGCAACTCCCCTTCTTGAACCCTCAAGTTTGCCCTGATGCTGTACTGAGTACCCAGGTGGGCACTGCTGGCTGAGACCAACTCCACGCTGCTCATTCATTCAAGTCTCAGTGATACAGACCAAATCAGCCTCCTCATCCACAATTGGGTCATGGATGAGGGAGGTGGAATCGTCCACTCTATCAACTTTTCCAGAACAATCCTAGTCATCAGAATTTGACACCCACTGCAGGATCTGATACTAACTCACATCTGCATTCTTCTTGAAAACAAACAATGGAGGTTTAACACACACACACACACAGAGAGAGAGAGAGAGAGAGAGAGAGAGAGAGAGAGAATGTATTTTACATTTCCTCAATTTCTCAGAAGGAGGGGTGTGATATTTTAGAACTCAGTCAACAAGCAGAGCTCACACCATCCTCCTGGGCCTGGCATGTCAGGAAATTAAAAGTCTGGGGGTTTTTTTGTTTTAAAATGAGTTGGAGTTGCTACACCGTGGGTCAGTGTAGGTTGTCTTGCTTACTGTTGGAATTTTGCATTTTCTCTTCTTTCTACATGATGGAACTGTTTCAGAAGGGGACTCATTGACAAGCCATCTCATATAAAATGTTCGTAAGGGGAGTTTGTGGATATTGAGGAAACACATGAGGCAGTCAATATGTCCTGTTTGCAGGGACAGGCCTCTTGTTTCAGGGATGAGGAGCCTGTTTCAGCCCAAGGGCGGCATTACCTTCGGGGCAACCTTGCAGGGGCCACATTAGTCATCAATAGCATCATCCTTAATTAATTTGTATAATCTTCTCTTAAAGCCATCCAAACCTGGTGACCATCACTATCTACTGAGGGAGTGAATTCCATAGTATAAGTGTGAACAAGTATTGCCTTTCTTCCACCCAGAAACTTCCAACGTTCAAGTTCTGGCATTATTCACTATTATTTATCTCATAAAATTTAGACAAAAAAAGCAGATTAAATTCACATCAGCTTTCCAAACATCTGAGTCAGTGCGCCATAATGGTTGGCATGTTGGACTAGGACTTGGAATAGCAGGGTTCAAATCCCCATTCACCTTGGGGCAAGTCACTGCGTCTTAGCCTAGCCTACCTCACAGGGTTATTGTGGGGATTAAATGAGGAGGTGCAAACCATGTATTCCACCGTGAACTCATTGGGGGAAGTGGTGGGATATAAATGCAATAGATTATAATAGGCTTGCCTAAACAAAAATGCTTCTATCAGGTGCCAAAAAGGGTACAGTTATGAGAGAGGGACTGACCAACGGTGGCCCTCTGATCACGTGTACTTTTCCTGAGTTTGGTTCTGTTGCAGACAGAGATAACATCAGCTTTTTCAAATATATATATTTTTAAATACCTGCTACCACGCTCTCTGCCACTTGTCACAGCATTTGTTGACAACCCTATTGAAGGTGGCTCTTGGCGTGATGGAGACCGATCTTTCACTCCCAGACAGTTTATGGAAAGGAGGGGGATTTGAAGGGACGGGGGGGGCGGGGTAGAGAAGGCTGAGAACACATCAATACCAAGGATTTTTTTTAAAAGGACCTCCGCAGCCGCCATCAGCTGATGAGGCTCCTCACCTGAGCCCCCCAGCGCACCGCCTCCAATTAAATCAAAATGGTCTGTTTTTAATGGTCTTTTACACTGACAAGTGGGCGATCATTCTGGGCCACGCTAGCTGTCAGGCATCCGAAGCAAAATCTCCGTTGATAATGCCCAATGGTTCCAATTAGGAACCGAGGCCGCGCCTGGCGCGCTAACGATCCCCCAGCTTCCCCCTAGGCCCCTTCGGCACTGGCTGTTGCACGGTACCTCCGCCTCCTCCGCCACAAATTACTGACACAAAACGGAGGCGCCCCGGCGTCTCCTCACCACGCCAGGCCCAGGCTTGTAGGGCTTAATGAGGCGATGGAAGTTTTTTTTTTCCTCCCGCCTTTCCCGCTAAAATCTTTTCTTGTTTGACAGCTGCTCGAGTGTTGACCTTATAAAAGATTTAGTGTTTCTCATTATTTTCTGCCAAGCCTCGCAAGTGATGGCTTTTGCGGATATCATTTGCATCCGTGTGTGTGTGTGTATATATACAGAGAGAGATGTGGTATAGGGTGTGTACCTGAGCACATCTGTGTGTTTCCGGGTTCCAGGGGCGACACTGTTGTTCCCTTCTCCGATAAAGGCCTCGTGTCTTTAAACTCCCCCAGGCCACAAAAATAAGAGATGGGTTTGCCAGGGAAGAAACTCAAATGAGTAGGTGCTTTAACAACAACAGCAACAAAACACTCACAACAAGTGCCAGCCCTATGAGGCCAGAGGCAGAGGGCCTCAAGCACTCTGGAGCAATGTATGCATTCAGGAGGAATGCTCATGGTATGCAGGAGGCAGGGAGTTGTGCATTCCCCGCCACATCAAAACCTCACCGCCCTGGGAAAGCTAGCACGTCACCAAGTCAGGATCTAGCTTGGCTTATCTTCACAATCTGCTACTTTTTCTGTGGATAAGAGAGGTTTGTTTTGTTTAGTTTTGTGGGATGAGGGGCACATCACCATTTCAGTGTTTTCTGTCTGGCTGTGCATCTTCCTCGTGCATTGAGACATCAGAAGGGAATTTGGCACAAAATATTCAGAGCACACCATTCCCAGCTCTCCTGGCTTGGCATGGTCTAGGGAGGGCCAAATCGCACCACTTGCATGTGTGTTTGCCCTTAAGCCTGTCGTAACTGTGATTCCTGGTGCATACTTAAGATCACATTTGCACTTCAGGCTGAGGGGGGCAAGTCAGGTCAATCTGTATAGGAATGATCCAATATAAAAATTCGCAAACCTACCTAGAAGAGCGATTTTCCTAGATTTTGGCATTCCTGTTCCCGGTAAAACGAAAACAAAACACTGCTCCTGGTTTTTGTTTAGGGGGAGATTTTGTTTTCATTCTTACTATGCAGTAGCAGAGTTTATGTATTTATTTAATTTACAGGCGGTGACCATTCTGTGTGTGTCTGTTTGACACGTGACCACTGATGCTCGTATTGTTTTTGGCCCCGGAAGAGGGCAGGGGTGGAATGGGCTTACGCACGACTGCTGACGTGCACAATGAACCAGAACACAACTCCCGCACAAGGAGGGAGTTGCCTGTATTTATTGCATTTACGTCCCACCATTCCACCATGGATCTCAAGGTGATCCACGGTTCTCCCCCTCCTCATTTAATCCCCGCAACAACCCTGTGAGGTAGTTTAGGCTGAGAAACAGTGACTGGCCCAGGATCACCCAGTGAGCTACATGGCCGAGTGGGGATTTGAACCCTGTTCTCCTGGGTCCTAGACCAATACTCAAACTACTAGACCACACTGGCTTCTTAAGTGACTCCCACCCCACCCTGGTGTACAGGTGTTAAATCTCTGATAGGGGTGGGTAAGAGGAGAAGCAGGGGTGTAGGAAGGGGGGCAGTGGGGGCAGTCTGCCCCAGGTGTCATCCATGAGGGGGGTGACAAAAAGGCACACCACAGGGGGCTCGCCCCGCTGACCCCGTGCGTAGCAGCTCGCCCCCCCCCCCAGGTGCACGGCATGGCCCCCACTCCGAGCGCCCATGCAACTAACTCCTCCACTGAGGAGAAGCAGTTGTACTTGGACTCAGTTACATACTAGAATGCCTGATTTTGGGGAGGAGGGGTTGCACCAAATCATGATTAATGTTATACACATTATTTACACACACACACACAAGTTTATTTTCATAATGTACTTGATGAGATTATTTGATTTGGTCTTGAATCATAGAATCAGGTATTGGAGGGGACTCAAAGAGCATTCTAGTCCCAACCCTTGAAATGCGTATGAGAGTGGTTAAAATCCTGCAGAAATTTCATCAGAAATCGAAAGCTCTCCATGTTAGGCACCCTCAAATGTCCTTGTTCCAAAGCCAGCAACAAGTTTAGACTTCCTGAAAAATAAAACCACGAATATTGACTGACGGAGTCTTATCAAACCTGGGATTTGCTTGTTTTATCATTTTAAAGCATTATTTTGCTACAACTGTTACCGTATTTTTTTTTAAGTACAGGGGTGGCTTAGGGATGTGTTTCATGCTCCTGGTACTTTGTTCTGGCCCTAACACCAGGGGTGCCCATAGAATCTAATCTGTTTGTATTCTAATACAAACTGACCCCTTAGAGTCCCAGCCTTACTAGGATCCACAGGACTCCAGGGAACTGGGAACTCTGACGGGCAGCCAATCCTAGCTGGGAACTTCCTACACAACCAGCCTGAGTACAACCTCCACTGCAAAGGAAAGTGGACTTCCTAATATCATGGCAGCCGTCAATGTCATTAACAGGTGATTGACTCTGCCCACCTATGGTCAGTGATCTGGGTGAATTTAACATCCATGCAGAGGCTGTTGCTAGACCAGCTCAGGACTTCACAGTCTTCATGGCAACCATTACACTGTCTCAGATTGTCATCTATCTAAAACACTGTGCCGGGCATGATTTAGTCTCTGCTCAGAGTGATGTGAGGGATGGCTTGAGGGTACAGGATGCTGGTGTCACACTGCTATGGTCTGAGCACCATCTGGCAAAATTTGGATTGGTGATGGCAATCACACCCCTTGTTTGGAAGGTCCATCTCCCAGGAGACTGATGGAACCTGATGGATTCCTGAATGTTCTGTGGGATTTTCCAGTGGTGAAAGCCAACAATCACAGTGAAGCCATGGTCAGAATGATGACAACAATTAATTTATATATCACTTACATGCCAAAAAGGCTTCTAAGAGGTTTAAAAGTGTAAAACCACTGGTAAAAATAAATCTGCAGGTAATTAAAATATACAAGAAAAAAATTCTGTCAGAATGTTTAAAACCTCAAAAATTAAAGTTTACAGTACAACAAACCTTTAAACAGCATAGCAAGACAATGCAACAATTTAAATTATTCAGTGAGGAGGTTCAGGTCAAGTTGGAGGTCGGGGAACAGTTGTCTAAACAGGCATGACTTCAATAGCCAGGGGAATGCCAGTGCTGATGGGGCTCTCCCATTTCTGCAGGGTAGGCATTGCACAACAATGGTGCTATCAGTGAAAAAAGCCCACTTCCACATTCCTGTGTTAAGAAGAGACGGGTGGTTTACACCATTGGCCCTGAGTGTCCACTATCAAAGCAGCCAGAGCTGTGGATTTCAGGATCCCACCAACACATTTGGCAGGGTATATGTGTGTGTGTCACAGCTGGGGAGAGAAGGGTTACAGAGTAAATGTCATTTTATTTTCCAATACAGAGTTTAGAAGCAGAACAAGGGGTGATTAGGGTCTGACAGTTTTAATGCACAATCCTGTCGCTTTCTGCTGTCAGATACAGACCTCTAACCTCAAGTTCCCTTGCTGTGGCTTTAACGACTGACCTGGGATTAATCCATACTTTTCAAGTGCCCCTAATAATGAGAGAAGCTCTCATTTTTTTTCAGAGAAATAAATGAATGGCATTATTCCTCTCTGGTGCTGAGACTAGGAATGTTCGTGCCCAGGCAGGCATTTTGCTCCCAAGAAACAAACCAGATCATACAAATTCAAAGAAAAACTGTCTCTGAGAAATCTCAAACAAGAGTATAATGTGGGAAATACAACTGGACTGATTTGGAGATTATTTGGCAGACTCAGGAGCCAGAGAGTATCTACTACTGAAAGGCTCACAGATACTCACATAAACCTAACCTTTTCAGACCTTATTGTATCAAAACAACAATAGGACTGCTATCTGGTGCTTTCTAATCAGCATGATCTGGCCAGAGTAAAAGAGTTTCCACTTTCTCCCACCACTGCCTCTACAGCAGAGTTTCATGGCTGGATGTGATTCACTGTGTTAGTCTGTATTAGAAGCATTTCACCAGGCCAGCTGCTCATACTAAGCCTGACGGTTGCCTTTTCCATCTATTGCCTTGGAAGCATTTCTCCACATCCACCTCCCTGCCAGTTTCTACAAGGGCCACCCTGATAACTCGTAGACATCCAGCGAGGTTGGACAGATAAAAGGAAGTACTGCTTCACGCAGCACATTTTAAAACTATGGAACTCACACCCACAAGAGGCAGTGATGGCTACCAACCTACACGACTTTAAAAGAGGATTAGACAAGTTCATGGAGGAGAAGGTTTTTGATGGACACTAGCCATGATTGCTATGGTCAGGGGCAGTAATGCTTCTGAGTACTGTTTGCTGGAAATCACAGGAGGGGAGAGTGCTCTTGTGCTTGTGTTCTGGTTGAGGGTTTCGAACTGAGTCATCTTGTTGGCCACTGTGAGTACAAGATGCTGGACTAGATGGGCCATTGGACTGATCCAGCAGAGCTCTCTTGATGTTCTCATGAGAAAAAGGGGGGGGGAGCTGATAGACAAGGGCCACTCCTGGACTAGATGTAAAGAGGCAGGTAGATGAGGACCAGCTGGAGGAGGATGGAGGGGGAGGGAAATGGCTGCACCTGTCATTGGCTCTGACTCCACCTACAGTTGGCCTCCCTACCTTCTTCCCCGCAACTCCCAATTACCCACAACTACTACCTGACTCCTCATATCTTAGCATGCACTGGGTGTGATTCCTGGAAAAAAGGAGCCCAGGCCAGATCAGGGACTCATACAGAGATGCAACAGAGACTTCCCTCTGCGAATGACGCCTTGGGCTTACATTATTCTAATTATTACGGCTCTAACAATGCCTTTTTTTTTAGCATACACAGCAGACAGTTTGGGAATTCGTATTCTGAAAATGACATTGATGCAGAACCTAACAGTGTCTATCTGCTTAGTTCGAAGGGAGCCAAGGGAGATCCACCACCCTCACCCTCAAAAAAAAAAAAAAAAAAAAAAAAGAAAGCAAGAAAGCCTGATTATACAGGAGTCTAATTATGGATTTAGATATCTAACTTGGAAAATGCCAAGTGATCTGCTCTAATGAGATTTGAGGACTTAATACCTGAATGTCCACAATTATCTTTGTAGCTGGAGGTTCGTCTGCCAATCAGAAAATTAGCCTTTGGTATCGGAGTAGTTCATTAAGCCTTGTTGATGATGGTAGGATAAGGTTCTCAAAATGGACCCGAGACAAAGGACTTAATCAACCATTCCCAGAGGGTGGGAAGCCTCATGGGCAGATTGGATAGCTAGAGGCAAGGAAACACCATTGAAAACAGGCAAGAATAGGTCGGCCTCTTAATTCTCCTGGACCTCTCCTAGGGAACTGCCTCAGACCAGGTTGAAAGTTGGTGCATCTAGACCAGTGCTTTCTACTCTGTCTAGCAGCCACCCTCAAGGGACACTGGCAAAAACTATTCTGTTCCATTACCTGCTCCCCATTCTGCCTGACTTAGGAGTGGGGAACATTTTTTAGCCAGAGGGCCATAATCCCTTCTGGGCAAGCTTCCAGGGTCCACGTGCAGGTAGTGGGTGGGCCCAGAGGCAAAAGTGGGTGGAGCAACAAATGTAAATGTTACCTGGCAGCTGTATTAATATTATTATTATTTAATCACTTTTCCCATACAATTAACTCAAAGCAGCTTTCAGTAAGCTCCCACTCATAACCCATCCATTGCTCCACCCACTTTTGTGATGTGGCCCCTTAAAGCATGCTTGAAAGGGAATGTGGCCCTCAGACTGGAAAAGGTTCGCCACCTTGTGCTGTAACAAAGAAGTTAGTAGATACACATCAAAAACCCACCTGAAAAGTTACACAAATATCCTCTTGTCTTCCATGGCTCATTTATGGCCTCTGTCTCCAAGTAGGAAGTCTTAGTCCTGACTTTTTTGTGAATATGGAGGTGCTTTAGATTTTAGCTTTAACTCTGTTTTATGTTGGTTTTAATGAATGTTTGTAAGTCACTTTGAGTTCTTTTGTGTAAGAAAAGAGACTAATAAATAATAATAATAATAATAAGCATAATAATATCATGGCAGCTCGAATAGTAATTGCAACTCAGTGGCAAACAGCCCCAAATCTTACATGGGGCACTTGGTACCATTCATATTGGAATACAACTTATAATGGGGGGAAATTATGTATAATCTGATATTTTGACAGGGACTAGAACCTATCTATATGATTTGGCATTCCTTTATTACATATATAGTGGAAACATCATTTCAAGACAACCTTCAGCAGCAGCCTGGCAAATCTGCAAAATAATAATAATAATAGTAATAATGATGATGATGATGATGTTTAGTCGTTTGGTCGTGTCCGACTCTTTGTGACCCCATGGACCAGAGCACACCAGGCACTCCTGTCTTCCACTGCCTCCCGCAGTTTAGTCAAACTCATATTCGTAGCTTCGAGAACACTGTCCAATCATCTCGTCCTCTGTCATCCCCTTCTCCTTGTGCCCTCCATCTTTCCCAACATCAGGGTCTTTTCCAGGGAGTCTTCTCTTCTCATGAGGTGGCCAAAGTATTGGAGCCTCAGCTTCAGGATCTGTCCTTCCAGTGAGCACTCAGGGCTGATTTCATGAAGAATGGATAGGTATGATCTTCTTGCAGTCCATGGGATTCTCAAGAGTCTCCTCCAGCACCATAATTCAAAAGCATCCATTCTTCAGCGATCAGCCTTCTTTATGGTCCAGCTCTCACTTCCATACATCACTACTGGGAAAACCATAGCTTTAACTATATGGACCTTTGTTGGCAAGGTGATGTCTCTGCTTTTAATAATAATAATAATAATAATAATAATAATAATAATTCTTTATGTGAAGGCAACTTTTATCCTTGCTTTCTTCATTGATGGCTTGGACTTTGTCATTCAACCCATATGCAAGTGTACTTTTTTCTCAGGACCTGCCCACCCATCAGGAGGGGTAAGGAAACCACCTAAGGTAGCAAAAGGCCAAGAGGCAGCAGCCCCATGGGGACCCTGCCCACCCCACCACTGGCAGCAGCAGCATCAGCAGCACTGGCTTCTGGTGAAATCTTGCATGCTCTCAGTGGATGCTACTGCCACCACTTTGCAGGCAAGTGACACACAACCCAGTTAAGTGAGGCAACAGCAAGGCAGCTACATTACCGTTTCATCTCAGGTGATGCGTCCCTTGCTAGAATACTATGTGCTTATTTTATAGTTTTGTTTTTCATCTTTTAATATCCATCATTATAATTGTTTTCTCTGTTTCAGCAACATTATAAAATTAAATTTAAAAAATCATTGCAGCAACAACAATAATTTGACCAATGTCCATCTCATTTCCCTCCAGATATGTCCACACCTCTCCACCTTCCAAGACAAGGAATCGTACCAGAGGGCTCTGAAGGCCTTCCAGTCAGAAATCCCTGTGAGGCTTGGGCCCCTGGCACAGGGCCTTTACACCACCACTGCCTGCTAAGGATCATCCAGAGGAAAAAACCGTGAATAAAAGCTCCAGCTTCTGTACAGCCTGGGCATCATACTATAATCTTCCACTGCATGTTTCAGATTTCAGGTCTATGTTTGTATTTGTGAAGTTGATTAAGCTCATAATTGACTAAGCACCTTCTGTCTCTACATTAAACATTTATTCAGTTAATTCATTTGTCAGTTCATTCACTGGAAGCATTTTTTATTTTATTTTTTTAAAAAAAAAACTCTGCTGTTGACCCAAAAAATGGTACTGTACCAGTAGCTTGCATAAGGTGAGGAATGAACAAGGCAGTCTCTGCCCCAAGCCCCTTACAAATCTAATAGCCCAGAGTTCATACTGCAAATACATTCTGACACTTTTAATGTTTCAGTTTCTTGTTTTTTTCTGTAAGCTGCTTAGAGGTTCTGTTTGCAATCAAGCAGTGTATAATTTTTGTGAAATAAAAGAAGCAGATAACGAAACAACACTATGTCATTTGCAGCAGCTTTTAAAGAAGTGTGCTTAACATGACCATCCCCCCCCCAAAAAAATGTTTATTGGTTTTTCAAAAAGGCAGCATGTGAGTAAAATAAACAATACATGAAACAAGAAAAGCATGTATAGTGGAGCACTTATGCCAGTTGTAGAAATAAAGGTGTGATTCAGTTATGTGTATTACAATAAAGAAGGTTCTGTAGAGGAAGCTGCCTTCAGAGTGCCTCGTACCATAAGAGACAGGGTAAAGTCACATGGAGACCAGATATCCTCTCCATCACAAAGACAATGATATGCTTACAGAACTCGCTCCCACCAGAGGCAGTGATGGCCACCAACCTCAGCAGCTTTAAAATAGGATTAGACAAATTCATGGAGGAGAAGGCTGCTAGCCATGATGGTAACTAACTATGCTCTTCTTCCACAGCTGGAAACCACAGCTGGAAACCACAGGGTGGGAGAGGGCTCTTGCTTGCAGGTTTCTGCTTAGCCACTGTGAGAACAGGATGCTGCACTACATGGCCTGATCCAGCAGGCTCTTACAGCTGTATCAATCAAACATGGGGGATAGTGTGAGGATAAGACTGATAAAATGATCGGGCTGTAACACAGTTGATAATGTGTTCTGCCAGGGGGCTATATAATTCACTGTTTTTATTAATAAAACTCGCTAGGGGGAAACATGCAAACATCAAAATGGTGAAATCTCTTGTGTCCCCTAAGCACCCTGCAATGTGTTCAGCTACTGCAACACCCCACACTCTTGCAAGCCATCTATCACGAGAGGGGCTGGATGGAGACTATGACTGCTTTATTTTTGAAGCAGCACCATCAGCAATGAGATCTTTATCTAAAATGGGGTCAGGAACCCAGACCTGGGGGCCACAGGCAGCCCCCCCTCTCTTTGGCCCTCAGAACTCTTCCTTAGGTCATGCCCTAATAGTGTTCAGAGTTTATATGTATTAGAGGACACTTTGCTTAGCAATAGATCCATCTGGATCACACCTTACCCTGGCTGCCATCACACTGAGTCACGCCTGAGTATGAAAGTAAGAAATTTAAGTTTATTGTAGGAAACGCACACTTGATAGAAAAAGATGCCCAGTTCTATCTAGCTAAGCTGGAGTGCTTGCTCTTTCATCTCTGCAGCGGAGAGAGGCCTAAGAATGGGGTCTCCTCTCCCAAGGTGGAGAGAGCCAGAGGAGAGCAGGTGAGGGGTGAGGAGGAAGAGAAAGTCAAAAGAAATGGGGTGATGGAAGGTGGAGAGGGGTAAGTCCTCTATAGTTTGGAAGGTGTTTGACAGTAGTGTTCTGTTCCTTCTCTGACAGTTCTCTAGATAGGGTGGGAGAGGGATAGAAGAGAGAAAAAGGGCTGACAGAAAGAGAAAGAGGTAGCAGTGAGAAAGAAAAGGAAGAGGAGGCAGCGAGAGAGAGAAAACGGGTGGCAGCAAGAAAGGGAGGGAAATGAGAGGGGAGGGTGGCCCCTGCAGATTACCACCCTGAGAATGTGATGCCCAGACAGAAGAGAGACTCCTCAGCCCTGCCCAAAACCAAGATAATGAGTTGATCCTCTCAAAAGGAAGGCTTGTGTGTAGCTTCTAAGAAATGGAATATTTTCTTAGACATTCAGCAGCAGAGCATCGTCAAAGGTATAGTCTTTCAGTATCACTAGAGTTGTTGCAATTTATTTAAAAAAGAAAATAACCGCAACAGATGATCTCAAAATAAGAACCTAAGAAGAGCCTTCTGGATCAGGCCAATGGCCCATCTCGTCCAGCATCCTGTTGTCACAGGGCCCAAGCAGATGCCCACAGTAAGAACCCAAGAACAAGAGTACTGTACTCTGTGCACCTGTGATTCCCAGCAGCTGTTATTTAGAGGATTTGTCCACACTTCTGCATGTCCCATGCCTAGAAAGCATGAGACCAATGGGTTTTCTGCCCCCTCCTATGCTTTCTAGGCATGAGTATGAACAGGTTTTTTTTAAAAAAAAATTGTCCTGCTGCTATCCCCAGGAAAACCCACTGCTTCCTGCTGAATTGGAACAAACGTCAATCTACAGGAAAGAAACAATTGATGTTCGTTCCGATTCAGAGGGAAACAGCAGGCTTTTCTGGAGGAAAACAGCGTGGTCTAGCCCAGAGGCATACAGCCTCCAGAAGTGGATGTAGAACACTAGAAGAGCCTGACTGCTGAGTCAGGCCAGTAACCCATAGAGTCCAGCCCACAAACAGGACCTAAGTGCAACAAGCAAGCTCCCCACCTGCAACTAGTATTCAGAGGCGTTTTGCCTCTGAACATGGAAGTACTAAGTGGCCATCGCAGTGAATAATAGTATCCTCCAAGAATTTGCCTAATCCTCTTTTTAAAGGACATCCAAATCGGTGGCAGTCACTCCCTCTTGTGGCAACAAAATTCAATAGCTTAGCAATTCTGGCATGTGACTCGCACATACAATTTTTGAAATGCAGTCTACCTGTAAGAGGCAAGTTTTCTGGGAACTCCTCTCCAAACTAAAACTCTTCCCTCTTCCCACTACTGCATTTGCTAACAGCTGCCATGGAGGGATTCCCTGCCTGGGCATTTTGTAATGGAGGTTCTATGTCGCTTGGGCTTCCCTTATGCCTCCCCTTGAAACATCCCACTTCCCAGATCGGATAGTCACTGTTCTTGCTTGCCTCCTATCTTTCAAATCACACACACACACACACACACACACACACACACACACACTCACAGGAATGCCTCCTTGTCCTGTAGTGACACCCACTGGTAACTCCAATGTCATTTCAAACTCCCATCAACCAAGTTTTTTTCTTCCCTTCCTTACATTCTCATCTCTCTTTTCTGGAGGTGAATGACTTATATGGAAAAGCTGGCTCTCCTTTCCTTTTAAAAATCATATTTCTGAGACCCTTTCACCCCTCTTATTGCCATGAACCCTTGACCACATTCATACCATAATGCACTGTGATACCACTTTCAACAGTTATGGCTTCCCCTAAATAATTCTGGGAACTATGGTTTGTCAAGGGTGCTGAGAGTTGTTAAGAGACCCCCCACCCCAATTCCCCTTCTTGAGCTACAAATCCTGGTATGGTTTAACAATCAATCCCTTTTCACAGGAAACTCTGGGAATTAATGGTGGCTCTGTGTATCATTGCAGGTACTAGAACAGGCCAGTGGTGGAGCTTCATGCTCCAGCACCGAGGGGCAGAGAGCAGGCAGGGGAGGGGCATGCCACCTGCGGGGGCGGGGCACCCAGTGCGGGGGGGGGCAGCTGCCATGGCACCCTGCCAGGATGGTGCTGCTGGGGGCAGTGCGCTCCCCCCCCCCCCGCACTCCTCTTCCACCAGTGGAACAGGCATAGGCAAACTAGGCCCTCCAGATGTTTTGGGACTACAACTCCCATCATCCCTAGCTAACAGGACTAGTGGTCAGGGATGATGGGAATTGTAGTCTCAAAACATCTGGAGGGCCAAGTTTGCCTATGCTTGTACTAGAACATAAGAACCTGAGAAGAGGCTGCTGGGTCAGGCCAATAATGCATCTGGTCCAGCATCCTATTATCACAGTGGTTACAAACCTGGAGATGCCAGGGACTGAACCTGGGACCTTTGGAATGCAAAGCAGATGCTTTACCACTGAGCTACAGCCTCACAGCCCATCTATCTGGATGGGGAGGTGTGTAGAAATTTCTGGTTTTTGTGTGGCTGGAAAATACTCTACCATGAGAGTCACAACCAGTGCCCCACCCACTCTTGCCTCTGGCCCCACCCACCAGTGACCAACAGACCCTGGAAGGCAAGTCATTTCAAGACTGATGACATCATATTCTGGATGGCTATTTGACTATCCTCCAGATGCCAAAGAAATAAGCTTTTTACAGGGGGGGCCCCTCAAGAGGACTCTGAGCAGAGCATGAAGTACATTAGCATGCAAATATCAACAGAAGTATAGTGTCCTGATCAAGGAAAGTAATAGTACTGCTCTATTCTGCCTTGGTCAGACCCCACCTGGAGTCCTGTGTCCAGTTCTGGGCACCTCAATTTAAGGATATTGACAAGCAGGAATGTTTGCAGAGGAGGGTGACCAAGGTGATCAAGGGTCTGGAAACCAAGCCTTATGGGCAACAGTTGAAGGAGCAGGGTCTGTTTTGCCTGGAAAAGAAGAGACTGAGAGGCGATATGATAGCCATCTTCAAATGTCTAAAGGAAGGTGGAGCAAGCTTGTTTTCTCCTGCTCTGGAGGGTAGGACTCGAACCAATGACTTCACGCTCAAAGAAAGGAGATTCTGACTAAACATCAGGAAAAACTTTCTGACAGTGAGCTGTTCAACAGTGGAATGGTCTCCCTCTGGAGGTGGTGGATTCTCCTTTGTGGAGGTTTTGAAGCAGAGGTTGGACGGCCAACTGTCATGGATGTTTTAGCTCAGTTTCCTACATTGCGGGGGGGGGGGTGTGAACTAGATGACCCTTCCAACTCTACATTTCTATGATTCTATACCTGGCTAAGGGTTCAAATGGAGATATATATATATATATGGATATATATATGGATATATATATTCCAGTCAACCAAAAAAGGCCTGAGACTTCTTGGTTAGTGACCCAGCTGCTGGTAAAGAAACATTATCAGTAATCAACAACCCTGTAAGGTGGGGTGCTACTGTTACAACCATACTGCAGGTAAGAAAGGTAAGGCAAGTGCAGAGATTGAGCAAACACCATTTTCAAAGCTCATTCCTCCGTCCCTTGGTCACTGTGCTACACAAGCTTCTTAAACCAAGATGATGAAAAGGATTGAAGTCACTCCCACATCAGGAAAAGTTAAATCCACCCCACTTGACCAGAATCTGCTTCTCAGAGGTACCTTGCCACTGAATATGGAAGTCTCAGTCAATGATCCCAGGCTAATAGAAATATATAGATCAATCTTCCATTAATATATGTGATTTAAAAAAAAAAAATCTATCAGCTGTGGCTGTCTTGTGGGAATGAATTCCATAAGCTGATTATGAATTTGTCTGTTCTGAACCTACTGAAACACAACGTAACATAGTCTACATTTGTAGTCCCTGAAACCTTACATGCCTTAATAAATGTGTTAATCTTTCAGGAGTCACAAGACATCCCCCCCCCACACACACTTTTTTTTTTTGCAACCCCTCTGGAAATAACACAGTCTGATAATGCTACAATAAAATAAAAACATATTTTTAGCTTTGAAAAACAACTCTTCCACTCTCACTCTCTCACACGCAGAAATTGTGAGAGGGAGGTTTTATATATATATATATATATATATATATATATATATATATATGCAGCACTTCAGATATGGTGGCACTTTGGCTAATATGCCCTTTGATTCACATCACAGCAGCTGAAGATGGAAACCAAAAATGTTTTGTTTTTAGGATATTGTGCTGGTCTGTTATAACAGTCATTGCAATGTTAGTCCCTGTTATGTTAGTCACTATAATAAATATATGTTTTCTGGTCATTAATTGCTTCCTTCCAAGATCTAGAACACACTTGTCAGAAGTGCTGTTTAATGCTTCAGAAATTAGATAGAGAGACAAACAGAGAGGAGAGATTTAAATCATGGTTTTTGATGGTGGATAATATACCATAGTCTTTATTAGTTATTATTATAATATCTTTATTTATTTATACCCTGTCTTTTCCTGTTATGATACTCAATGCTGCCTATAGATGCAAGAACTGCCAAAAACAAAGAATTATTATTTTTTTAAAACTAAGAACACCTCATTCCCACAAGAGGCAGTGATGGCCACCAACTTGGATGGCTTTCAATGGCTGCTAGTTACCCTGATGGCTATGCTCTGCCTTTACTGCTGGAGGCAGTAAATGCTTTAATGTTCTTTTGCTCAGATCCTACTTACCAAGCTTTACATTAGGGCAGTGATGGCCAAACTTGACCCTCCAGCTGTTTTGGGACTACAGTTCCCATCATACATGACCATTGGTCCTTTTAGCTAGGGATGATGGGAGTTGTAGTCCCAAAACAGCTGGAGGGCAGTATTGGTCTGACTCAGCAGCATCTTCTCAGGTTCTTATGTTTTAGTACAGGCATAGGCAAACTTGGCCCTCCAGATGTTTTGAGACTACAATTCCCATCATCCCTGACCACTGGTCCTGTTAGCTAGGGATGGTGGGAGTTGTAGTCCCAAAACACCTGGAGGGCATTATTGGCCTGACCCAGCAGCCTCTTCTCAGGTTCTTGTTTTAGTACAGGCATAGGCAAACTTGGCCCTCCAGATGTTTTTGAGACTACAATTCCCATCATCCCTGACCACTAGTCCTGTTAGCTAGGGATGATGGGAGTTGTCGTCCCAAAACACCTGGAGGGCCAAGTTTGGCCACCACTGTGTTAGGGCATCTGCTTGACCACTGTGAAAACAGAATGTTGGGCAAGGTGGGCAATTGGCCTCATCCAGCAGAGCATTTCTTATGTTCTTAGATGACACTGAACTAGATGCACCAGTAGTCTGACTTGTAATAAGGCACCTTCCTAATTTCCTATGGGTGGTGCCTTGTGTGCATTTGTGAATACAGTCCAGTCCCTCCCAAAACCCAGGGGTCTTCAAAACTCTCTACTTGCAGGGAAAGTGACTGTGTAAGGTTGTCCCTGAACTTTCCCACCACTGGGAGAACTGGAGGCTACAAAAACAATGACTTGAGTTATGATGAGCATTCTTAGATCAGATATTTAACAGTGATTTCAAATCTGACCATGCCATTCTATACAGAAGTCAGTCCCAATAAGTGTCAGGGAAGTGGCTCTCGGGTTGCAGCTTAAAAGTTTTTAAGACTCAGAGAGACACTGGAGTGGGACACTGAGAACTAGCGCCATGAGTAGTTTGCTCAGTCCCAAGCAGCTTCCCTTCCCTGCTCCCTTCCTTTTTCTTTCTTCCCTCACTTCTTTACTCTTCCTCCTCTTCCTCCTCCCGCCTTCTCCCTCCCTTCTGTTTCCCCGTTTTCTTTCTTCTCCTCTCCCCTACTTTTCAACTTCTGCTTCTTTTGTTGTTTCTCCTCTTCATACAAGAAGGTAAGGAAGTTGCCTTCTATCGCGTCAGACCATTCCTCTATCTAACTCGGTGTGTCTACACTGACTGGCAACGGTCAGGGGACAAGCTGGGACCTTCTGCATAGAAAGCAGGTGCTCTACTACTGACCTATGGTCCTCTCCACTTTAAGAAGCAAGCATCTTCCTTTGGAATAACAACATCCGAAGCAGCTCTCGGTCTGTTGGGATCCTGGCGCTGTCCACTCCAGGCAAGTAGAACTTCTTTTCGAGAAGTCCTTGACTTGGTCGTTCCCAGTTAAAAAGAAAAATCTTTCCACCAGGAGTGCAGAGCTTTAGCCTAGCTGGCCTCCTGTCTAGCCTAGAAAGGGGGGGGGGCGCCTTCTCATTCATGCCCTGACTGGAACAAATTTATAATCACTAACATGACTCCTCCACACATCGGAGAAGTCTTGGCACTGGACCAAATGTCGTGATATATTTTCATTTACTATACATTTGAGATTTGTGTTTGCAGGGCTCACACCTTATACCTGTGATTGTAATCTGTTTTAATTGTTTTTAATTTTTTAATTTTAAATTGTTGTAACCACTCCTGGAACCTGCTAAAGGGCAAGTAATAAACGTAATAATGATGAAAATATTGATAATGATAAACTTGTAATATACACCTATTTAATAGCCAGTCTATAAGGCTTCACAAAAAGATAACTCTCTACCCTCCCCCCACAATAGAATCCCATTCTGCTAATTACCCAGTCTGTATATTAGTACTATAATACCATATATACCGGATGCGTATTACTCAGAAGTAAGACCCACTAAGAGGAATATTATGTGCAGTAAGTAAAAAGAGGTAGTTTATGAAACGCTAACAACTTATTACCCTGTTTAAAGCCATTTAGAGACTTGTTTGAGCACTAAGCGGTATATAAGAATAGGCAGGGGGAAGCGTGAGGTGCAGGAACGGTCACTAACCTGAAGAGTTTTGCAGTTCAGTTAGACTCTGAGGTTACAGTCCTAAATATACCCACGTACTCCGGGAGTAAGCCCCATTGAATTCAATGGGGCTTACTTCTAATTAGAAGCGCCTAGAATTGCAAACTCCTGCCGTCGGAAAAGTTCCTTAACCTGAACTGCCACTTGGGGAGACAGCGTTGTGCTGCCTAATGACATTTGGGGTGGAAGAGGATTTCCAAAAAATTAAAAAAAATACTTTATTAAAAAAAAACACTTCACGTATAAGTCCAAAGGACTGAAATATGCTAAATCAACGGAAAATATTTGCTTTTATTTGGTGCGTATAAGGGAATTGAAGGGAATTTTGGCACACGCACCCTCTTTATAAAAACAAATCTATTATTATTATTATTATTATTATCGCAAGTGCCTTGAAGACGGTTGAGTCCCGAGCTGGCTGGGGAACGTCTTGTTCACGTTCCCTTTTTTCTTTGGGGAGAACAAAAACTGAAATGGATTACACTTTTATTTCCTCACGAAACTTACAGTCCAGGCCACAACTTAACTTGCTTTCCTTGAAGAGGAAAGTCCCTAAGAAAAGAGTCTCATTTACGGGACAACAGCGGAGCCAAGCATCCGAAGTGCAGGATTATAAATAGGAACATAGGAAGAAGCTGGCCGAGTGCCACAATTGGTCCATCTAGCTCAGTATTCCGAGCAGGATCCCTCCCAGCCCTACCTAGAGACGGCTCTAAGGATTAGAACCTGGGACCTTCCGTCTCCAAGGCAGGTGCTCTGCCACTGAGCTACGGTGGTTTCTGCTCAGATCCTGTTCCTCGGGCTGAGTCTCATCCTGCCCTCCCGAGCGGCTCATGTGATCCACTTTCAACCAGCAAGGATACAGGAGAGAGAGAGAGAGAGAGAGAGAGAGAGAGAGAGAGAGAGAGAGAGAGTGTGTGTAAGAGCGGGGTGGGGACGACGACGATTAAATGCAGCCATCAAGAAAAGCTTAGGTTACAGCTTTGAAATTTATTAAAACCTTGTCAGTTTCAAAGGCGTGGCTTTGTGGATTTTACTGCGTTGTGGATCAAGGGGGAGCTGAAAAGCGGAGGTCGTGATTCAGCTGGGAGGGCAGATCCAGAATGTAGGAATACACACACACACACACACACCCCTCCACAAGACAAGGAAGGATCAACACACACCCGCGCGCTTTTTCCTATTGTGTTAAGGGGTTATGGATGGAGGGTCTGTCTGCAGGAACAAAAAAGTCTGAGCAGAAACTTCCAACAGCCCGTCAGTTGGTGCCGGGCTCCCCCCCTTCCTCCCCTCCTTCTCCTCCCCACGCCCTCCGACAGCTTGCAACCGTCCTAGGGCCCCCCCTCTAGGGAAAGAGTTCAACTCCCGCAGAGAGAGCGCCTCCCCGGCCGCTCCAGCGGCCGCTCGCAAGCTGCTGAGTCGAAAGGGACCGTCTCGGAGAGGCGGAGAGTCCAGAGGAAAAGAGGGAGAAAGAAGGGGAAGATAAATTGAGAGGAGAGGAAGAAAGGAAATGTTTAAAAAAAAAAAAAAAGATAAATTGAGAATTGGGCGGTGGGGGGTGGGGACCGAAATAAAATAACAGCCTGGGGATTAATGCCAAATAGAAATGTCATAGCAGAGGATCAGGTCCAGGGCTGTAGTTCTAAGCACTTGTTAGTACGTCTCAGCGAGGCCTTGCAGCGCAATCCTAACCACGTATACTCAAAAGTAAGTCTGACAGAATGCAATGGGTCTTACTCTCAGGTAAGTGGGGTTAGGATTGCTGACTTTAAAAAAAAAACTCCCTAAGTTCTAGTGGGGAGCATGGCCCTTGGGATCAATGGAGCTTACTTCCTTGTAAACACTATTAAGAACCAGGAAGGTTTAGGGTTCAATGATATTCTGCACGTCAACTCAGGAGGCTTTAACGCCGCCATGATCCCATTGAATTTAGCGAGACTTACTCCTTGGGAAAACATTGCTCGGATTGGCCTGTGGGCAGGAAACATCAACACAAATCACCCTTTTTTATGTAGAGAGGGAGACTGCTTTAGGACTCATTCCTTCTGGAATCTGGTCAGTTTCAGGGGGGTTGGTGTTCATTTCGATGTGTATTTTACAACCCTAGAGACATAAAAGCTGTACCGTGGATTATTGTTGTTTGTTAGTTTGTTTATTTGTTCGTTTTAACAATCCAGGTCCTCCCAAAAACATGCCCTTTTCCTCTCATGCCTTTACTGTTCTTTTCCATCCCCTTTAAAAATGCGTTGGAATCTCTATGCGTGTGAACTTTCCTGGGAGAATCCGGTAGGTCTTTTATCAGGCCAGAGAAGGCCGGTCTGATGTCTCTTTCCTGAGAGGATATTATTCGGGGGCGGACACGGGGGTGGGGAGATCACACTAAATCATGCAAAGGCTCTTTTGGACTTTAATGTAGCCATATTTTTCGTTGACTTCGAGCTGTCTTCCAGAGAGGTTGAGCGACGTGGCGGCGTCTCTGGCGCGCCTTCTGAAGTGGAGTTGAGAGGAAAGCGCCCCGGAACGTAGTCGGTTCCAAGGCTGTAAAAAAAGGGGTGGCGGTAGTTAAGGTTGGTGGTGTATAACCGGTATCTCAAAACGTGGAAGAAAGCGATGATCTGAATGGAAGTGGTCCTCCTCCAATCTTAAATTCAGTTTAAGACATCTAAAAATTACAGTAAAAGACGCCACAGATCTTTTTATTTTCTGTCGACGCAACTGGATCTTTTCTAGTCCCTTAGTAAAGCCTTCTTGGTTTCAAATGAACGGGCATCTCGTTAAGAATCCTGAACTGAGAATTCACCACCAGAGTGTCAATAACTTCAACAAACTAGGTTGGAAATTTTCCCGATTATTATTTTTTTTTTAACAAGTTCCCTTGACATTCTTGGGACTTTTTATCTTTTCCAAACCGACCGTGTGTTTGTTATTGGTGTGTGATTGATGCCACTCTGGGTTCAACAGAACATCTGTGCAAATGAAATGTGTGGATACAAAAATAAATAACTAAATAAATACAGTTACTTGTCGGAGAATGCTTCATTCCTAAGTTCAAATTTAGGACCAAAATCTTGGATTTTTCCTCAAGTATTATTACCACCGTATGAACCAGCCACTGCCAATAAACACAGCCAAATCGTATGCATTTACTTGGAAACAAGACTCACTGAGTCCAGTGGGATTTACTCCCAGGTAGTTATACGCGTAGCTTTAATTCTTACACAAACCACGAAGCATCTACCATCCGTTTACAAAACACCAGCTAAGGCTGGAATCCAAAGCGACTTAGTCGGGGCCAACCCCAGTCCGGGGGATTTTCTTTCGAGTAACAATACATAGAGCTGCGAAATTCAACGCTCGCTCGCTCTTTTAAGAATACAATAATCAATAGGATTCTTCTTAATCTTTCCAATTTAGGCCAGATAGAGTGTCGCCGATTATAGAAAATGTTTTGCTGAGGAAAAGGTAAGGGCGCCAAATGGAATTTTTTTTGGCGGGGGTGGGGGGGAATGTTAGAACAATTTCAAAGAGCTTAAGTTTGTTTTTTTAAAAAAATTTAAAAATCGCTTGCCTGGCTTTTGCTGAGTCCTTATATAATTATCCTTTTTCTGTGAAAACGCGCACACGCTAATATTTTTTTTTAAAAAAAACTTTCATCAGCACGCATAAAGGGAGACAATGATTCAGCTAATTGTGAACCTAAAATAAGCAGTTTTTAAAATGCACCCAACTTCACCCCCCCCCCCACACACACACTAGATCTCCCCCGCACGCACACACACCGCATTGCTAATAACCCTATTTAGAACTTCATCAGTGGCGTAATGATAGGAAACAGGGTGGAAATTGCCGGTTAACAGTTGGATCTGGGCTGTAATTAATTCAGTGTCTCTTTTAATCAAACCGAGGAGCGATCAAGTTTCCTTGGTGTGTGGCATGTGTGTGACATCACCCTAAAAGCTGGCCAGCCAATCAGGAGAGAGGCAGTGAGGCACGTGAACTTGGGTTCTTGGTTTAAAAAAAAAAAGTAGAGGAGGAGGAAGAAGGAGAAGAAGAATTCCAAACTAAACCCAGCAAGTTGAGAGGTGTGAGCGCTGATTAAAAAGGGAAGCACTTTCCGCGGGGCGGAGCTGAGCTGTCCTTGGTCCTGAAAGCAACGCGGCGTTCCTACTTCGCCTCCAACATCAGGGACTTTTGCAGGCAAGGCGGCTTCGGAAGGCGATCATGGGAGGCGGTGGCGCGGCCGTGGTCCTGACCCTCCAGTCTAGGCGCTTTCAAAGGTGCTGAAACGTCCTTCCAACCTGCCGTTTTTGGCGCGTTCGCCTTCTTGAGCAGAGACGGACCTCGAACAGAGATCGCCTGCGCTGTCCGCGGTCCTGAAACCTCCCTTTCCTTAGGCGCTGGTACGAAAAGGAGACCTCGCTCTTCATTCTGTAGTCCGTGCTTCTCGCTTGCCTCATTCACTGCTCTTTAAAAAAAGAAAATCTTGTTATGGACTCTTTAAAAGTTCATTGTTTGGTTAAGTCATTTCCTATAATTTAGGGCTGATGGATCTATGGTTAGCGGTGGCGATTGCGAATAGTTCAGATTAGGGATCTTTCTCCCTACAAGCAAAGTTTCACTTTCGCCACCCCTACTCTGGTTCCTGTCTTCCCTTCCCCTCTTTCTCTCCCTTGTCTCCTTCCCCTCATCTCTGCAGCTAGCTTGAGCAGGTTTCCAAGAGGGACAGCGCCTTGGATCGTAATAGGACCGGCGATTGTTGCTGCACTAACTTTGGATCCGAAGTCCCGCAGTTGCAAGGTCGCTCTCCTTCTTCTCGAGCCTAATCCGGACACCGGCTGGTCAATGTCACCCTGAAAGGCATGGAAGGTGCCAACGGATTTGGGATCGATTCTATCCTGTCCCACCGAGCCGGGAGCCCCGCCGTGCCCAAAGGGGAACCGCTCATGGGGGAAGGACGCTCCCCCTTGGAACTTAGTCCCCGCTCCGAAATCAGCAGCGGCTGCCCGTCGCCCCACTCTCCCGGGAGGGAGTGCTTGGAAGCAGTAGCCCAGAGACAAAGTGTGGCAGTGGGGCTGGAGTCTCACCTCCAAGCGGGGCAAATCTTGGCCCCTTCACAATCCAGAACAGTGACCTCCTCCTTCTTAATCAGGGACATCTTGGCCGATTGCAAGCCTTTGGCAGCCTGCGCCCCATATTCCAGCAGCAATGGACAGAGCGCGCAGGAGGCACCGGTTCGGATTCCCCCCAAATCCGGAGAGGACTTCCGGGAGAAGATGGACAAGAACAACAGCAGCAACTCCTCTTCGGACACAGAATACAAAGGTAAGGAGAGTTTCTCCTAACTCCATACCAGCGCCTGCTGATTTCTGAACGCGTAACACTCGCGCACACATACAAATAGAGTTTTCCCTTCCCGTTGGGGTATCTCCTAAGAACCAAAGCTGGTCGATCTAGCTCACCAGCGGCTTCCGGACAGCAAACCCGCGTGTTGCTAGTCCTCGGGATCTGGTATTCAGAGGTGCATGTGGACATGCAAGTTCTTCTTAACCCCACTACCCCTCTCTTTCTCTCTCGGAAGGTTCGAGGATGAAGGACAGGATAACATTCGGTTGGCCTGATTTGGGGTATTTCCTCTTGTTCTGTTTGTTTCTGTCGTCAGTTCAATCTGTAAAGTTCCGAATTCTGCTAAAAATATTATATTTGGAGGGAAGGAAGCTAATATGAGAACCTGGCGGAGATAAATACGAAACTTCTTTATTTGCGCATTTAACTCCGCATAACCCAACCACTTGCCTGTTTCGATTGTTATTTCCATCTTATTTGCGGCAGCGATCCTCCTCCATGCCTCCTCAGAACCAAAATCCATTGAGCTCAATTGGATATACTCTCAGGAAAGTGGGTATAAGGGTTGCAGCCCGAGTGTTTCTATAGTCACCAGGATATTCTGGTCTGCATTCTGATTTAAAGTTGATTCTACTCTGGAGAAAGGGCATTCCGACCCCACCCCATATAAACTGGATTTACTGAAATGAGATGGACGGGGTACCAATATTATCAAATTCGTTAAGTTGCGACACGAATGATTTTTGACACACAGATCAATACAAGTTGTCAGGGCAGATAAGAAAGAAGGCCAAACTTCAGTACAGAAGCTTCGCCTCTTCGCCTCTATCTGATTTCCTATCATTCGTAATCATCCCTTGAATGATCGGTGGTTCCCCTTGAGTCTGCTCCCCCTCCCCTAGAAAACTTTTCGACGAGAGAACGCGTAATAACGCAGTGGCGACCTTCAAGCTCCTCGTTCACTGGGCGGAGGAGGCTTTGAATGGCGCCAGTCCCGTTAAACAAATGACAACTTTTGAGAAAAATCTGCTAAGGGAAATAGCTCGAAATTAAATACATTGGTGTTTGCAGAGACGTCGAAAGCAAAAGCAGGTCTTCAGTTTAACAATTGGTGGGGGTGCTCGCCAGAGAATGACTTTCCTTCTGATAATAATTATTTTTACTTTCTTTGACAAATACGGCTTTTTCTAACCGCAAAAGCCACCCGGTCCAGGTCATTTCCTCCCGCCATTTGCCCCACCTCGCCATGAGAAGTAACACCCTCAAGAGATTTAATGCCTCATTCCTCTTCAGGTTTACTTGGAAGCAAACCCCCATGACGTCAATGAGTTCAATTTCCACTCCGTAAGACTTTAGTTCCGCGTGGTTACTCGCGTGTAAGTCCAACTGAAATCCAGGGCGGTGGAGAATAATTTACCAGTGAAACAGCCGTAAGATTGGACTGAGTTGGAGTTTAATGACAGCACAAACCTAACTACGCCAACTCAGAAGTAAGATCCTACTGAGTTGCGCGGGCGAGGGGGGGGTGGGGATTACTCTCAAGCATTGCGGTTTGGCTTGTCGCCTTAGACAGAAGTCACTGAAAGCAGGAAGAAAGCCTGTTCCGAGATATAGATATATATACAGAAATGCCGGATAGGAACCGAAACAAACATAGTTGCGTGGAACGGAAAAAGGCGCAGCTTTATTCTGGAGCAAATCTCACTGAAATCTAGGAGGCTTGATGCAGAGTAAACAACGCGGCCCAGGATGAAACTTCCAAACGGAAGCTCTTTTTTCCTCCAGGCCAGAATAGGATCTGCAACGAGCTAGACCTCTGCAGTTCCTGGTGGGTTTTATGTTTCCTTTGGAAGGAGAAACTGACAGAATGGAAAAGGTAAAGATCAGGTCGTTGGATCGAGGGAGGCCATCCCTTTCAACAGCGATTTTCCTGTAGCTCTGAATAGTGCGATTACTCCTGTGTTGCAAGTTAGTGGGGCTGGCTCCCAAGCATGGCTGCGATCCAGATACCCCTTTACCCTATTGAACTCAAGCGGACTCACTTCTGCGCGGACGCGGTCAAAACTTCCGACTTGCAGCCCCATCCGAAGCTGGTTTACTCGGAAGCAACTCCCGCACGCGAGGTTCAATGCGTAGCTTCCTTGCTCGTAAACATGCTCAGTAAATGCAGCTTTAATTTAAATAAAATAAAACCAATAACATTTTTTTAAAAAAAAATATAAAAAGTAAAATTCCATCTTCGGCCTGTTTATACGAAAGGCCCGGATCTTGGCCACGCGCTCCTCCTCCTTTTCCAATTTTGTGGGCACATCCAGGATTAACAGCTGGGCTTGTAGAAAAAGGCAGGTGGTATTCTGGACCCAGGCACGGTCCCCCACTGGGGAATTCCTGCCCTTAAGTCCAGGTCTTTTCTGTTTCCAACCCCCCCCCCCATCCCACCCCCATTAACCAATTAAAATTTCAGTTGCTAAGAAAGAGAGACGGAAATTCTTTTTAAAACCTTCTTCATTTTTTCCTCGCCCCGGCGGTAAATTGTGTTGGATTTCAGCCACAAACATATACCCCCCCCAAAAAAAAAGCATTTTACATCACCATTAAACATTTTTTTTGCTCTTTACTTGCTGTTTTTAAAGGCCGAGTTGCTACAGTGAGAGCCACATCAAGGATACATTTAGAAGCGTGGAACTATAACATTAAGAGGTGTCTCCTTCTTCACATTTATTTTACTTCTCCTTTTCTTCCTTTTCTCTTCCCCCTTTCCTCCACTTTCCCCTCCTTCTTTTCCCTCCTTCCTTTATCTCTGTCTTTATTTTCCCTTTCTTTCCCCCTTCTTTCTCCCTTTCTCCTCTCTCTCTCTCTCTCTCTCTCTCATTCCCTCCTTTTTCTCTCCCTCTTCCTCAGAGAAACTTCCCTGAACTTCAAACCCCTCTCTCCACTTTCTCAATCTCTCCCTTCTTCTCCCTTCTTCCCACCTCATCACAACTCCAGAATCAGGTTCTCTGCCAACAGCATCACCCTTAAAAACATAGGTTCTTCCTCCTAAGCTCACAGTTCTTTGCAGTTCTGACTGGCAGCGCCTCTCCAGGGTTTCAGACACGAGATAATTCGCAGCCCTCCATGGAGAGGTGCCAGGAATTGAGCGAGGCGGGTGCTTAACCGCTGAGCGACGGCCCTACCCTTAACGCCCCCACCTTCCCCTCAGGTACACAGCGCCAACTTTCTCTCTGTCCTAGTTAGTCTAAGCTGAACATCAAAGCCTAAAGAGGGGTCTATTTTGAGAGAGGGGGGAATGATTTCTTATTTAGCTTTTCAAATATCAAATTCATTTATTTGCCGCCCGCCCGCCCCCGCCCCCACAGTAAACATTCGGTAGAGGTCAGTGCCACTGATTCCAGGACACCCCCTTTATTTCTTATAAAGAGAGGAGGGGTGAGGAGAAGAAACAGACTTGTTTGCGCCTTCCATCCATCAATGAAAGAGCATCTCATGTTTAAGAGATATTCATGCCTATCTGGACTCGGTTTCTGGTTGAAGGGTTTCCCATATCCCTGGTGGCTCAATTAAGTGGATTATTGTCTTCCTACAGAGAGAAATCAACGCGCGTGGAGGCTGAGCTTTGTCGCTCCTAAACCCTGCCACAATGAAATTTACCATAAACCCCTGTAAAAAAGCTAATGCGGCCAATTTATATAAACCGGAGCCAGCTTCCCCCCACCCTATAGATAAACATAATCTCTTTAAGAACAGACATAAAGGGGGTGGGCGAGAGAAAGGGGGGAGGAACTGCATGCCGTAGCCATTTCTTTCAGAGTTACCAGCTTTCACCCTTTATTTTTGTTTTCCATCAATCCGAAATGCCCTTTTTATCGAAAGGGATATGTCTTGCACCATGGGGGGTGGGGGGAATCGGTTTCAATCCAGATTGAACAGGAGTGACTCCCGTGCGATCTGGGGGGAAAGTAAATCTGTGTTCAAGGGAAGGAAGGAGAGGGGGGCGCTAATGATTTCTGGCAATATCTAGTACCCCCTTCCAATGGCTCAGTGTGAAACCACTTTAAATTCGCTGTTGTTTAACGTAGAAAGAAAGGGATAATGGGGGGGGGTATCAGAGCTGAGGGGAGAAGGCAGAAGTTTGACCTCCCTTGCTACTTTTATTTGACAACTGCCCTTATTGGGTTCAGTTGCCCGTTCAAACACCAGGCTCCCTGCCTACTCCGAATATATACAAAATGTATTGTGAATCAATCAGAGAGATGGGCTGCCCTCCAATTGTGACCTAGCTCTACCGAACGCCTTCTTTTCGGGCAAGAAAGTTGAGGCAGTTTTCTTTTCCTTTATGTGCCTTGAGAGAGGGAGGGGGTTGCTGTTTGGGGTGGGGGGAAGGGGAAAGTCTGCACCTCTCAATATATATAAAATATCTGGAGAGAGAAAGGGGGGAAGGGAGTCGTTTGTTCTTTTTCCTTGGATAGATAGCGATCCTTTGTTTTTGTTTTTGTTTTTGTTTTGTTTTGGGATGGAAAGCCTCAGGAACGCCTACTTTGGGGTGGTCTTTAGCGGGCTGCTGTGGTTCGAATCCTCAGTCAGGCCTCTGTGGTAGGACTTGAGTCAAGCCTTCTTCGCAGGACGATGTGAGGATAAGTTGGGTACCACACGCAACTCTTCGGAGCGAGGGCGGGCTTCAAATGTGGTGATGACGGCGGCAATAATACATGGATTAATGCCAGTTTTATCCCAAAACTAACAACAACAACAACTGTAATACCATTTCTTTTGGAAGTTTCTCTAGGAATTTGAGGAAGCTGATCAGCCCCGATTTCTTTCAGAGTTAATCCCTGAAGCAACAAAATCTGGGTGCTGTCATAATTATCCACATTTAAAACCGCGATCCGACATCACTTACCTGGGCGTCAGCTCCATTGAACTCAGTGGGTTTACTTCTGAGTAAACCCAGGTAGGGTGGCATAGCTTTCTGTTCAGGGATGGAAACTTTATTGTCAGCGGAGGTGAGAAAGTCTGGGGAGGGGGCGCGGAACCCAATCAATAAAACCATGGAGGAAAATAAGGATTTTGTGGGGGAAACGGGGAAATTTGAATTTTAAGAAAAGTCAGAGACCCAAAGCACACTGATAGAGGCATAAATCCCTTAGAACTCGCTGGGACATTTCTCAAGCAACTAAAATGACGCACGTTTAGGCTGCAGTCTTCTACCCATTTACCTGGGAGGAACTCTCCTGGAATTCAGTGAGGGTTATTTCTTCTGACAAGGCATTTTAGGGGTGCAGTAAATATTGGGGAGGGGGTTTAGGCTGCGTCCTATCCTGGCGTTTACTTCGAGATAAGCTTGACAGATTTCGGTGGGATTTGCTCCCAAATAAACGTGCACAGAATCGGGGCCGTACAGCACGTGCTTCGCTCTGGTTTGAAATCAGTGGGAGGCGGGCAGTGTGTTCACCGGGAAGAAAGCACCATTGACTTCACTGAGACTTACTCCCGGGTAGAAGTGCATAACCTGGCTGGCGCCCTTGAAAGTGCTCAGTTTTGTCCGCATTGCGTCTTCAGAAGGACAACGCGGGTACCCTCAAACCAAGATTAAAATGTCAATTTTAAAATTCAATTCAATTTGACTTGTTTGGTTTATTCCTCTGCTTTTAACCCCGCAAAAGGAAGACTCGTTTGCCTCAGATACCGAAATTTCTCTGGATTGTATGCAAAGGTAGTGCTGCTCAGAGTTGACCTATTGAAAATAATTAGTTTAAATGGGTCTACTCTGAGTAGAATTTAGCTGGCTGAAACCCAAAGGCTTTGTTGAATCTGTATGGATTTAGGGTGGTGTGTTACTTACTTTAGCATTCATTAATTCAGATTATCCCTAATTCCAGTTGCAAAAACCTCGGATTTATTTCCATTGTAGAGAACAAAATCAGAGCTGTCTCCAATTAGTTTTTACTCTGAGTAGCCTCACCGAAATCAAAGGATCTAGTCACTCTCATTAATTTCAATGGGTCCCGCCTGAGTACTGTAATGGGTAACATTGACTACAGATCACAGTTAAAACGAATTAAAGTACTGTACCTGTAGTTTAAACCAGAGTGCAAATCCGGCATCCCATAATTTTTGACACTCTTTGTTAGGAATAAGATATTTTCTAAAATTTCCAGGTTCGTTTCGTATAGCCCGACCCTAGGCATGTTTTACAACTCCCATTGGGTTGAGTGGCGTTTCCTTGCCTATCGTCTTCCCTGTTACTTGTGAGTAAATTGTACGGATCGTGTTGAAACTCCATCTCAAGCCCATATGTTTATTTCTGTTTATCTAGTTGACTGGACTTCTTTAAAAAAAAAAATCCGTTTGCCCGAAGGATGCAATCTATATTTTGTGAAAAAAACTAACTTCAGTAGTAGTTTCCTGGCATTTCTGATGCGCATCTCGATCCTACCCGTGTTTACCTGGAAGTAACAGTGCAATCTATTCCAGAATGACACAATGAACACCGAGTTTATTTTATTTAAGCGGGGGTGGTGATAGTTTGTATGAATGTCTTCCCAGGCTGGATCTTTCCTTTAAGATCAATATTTATATATTATTCAGTGAAGAACATTTTGGGCAGCACCTAAAGTTAAGCTGTGACATCCCCTTAATTTCAGGGTTTGCACTAAAAGGCTTGGGGACTAGAAATATGTTTGAATAAATAAGTAATTTTAAGGGGAAATGTTTCAAGGGCTTGCTTAACTCAGGCTGAACTGGATCGCTGACGCCGACGACTGTGAACCCAGCCCTGAGGTCGATATGATATTGGGCGGGCTATAAATAATTTTAATAATAAAATAAATAATGTGTACGCATGCATATAGATATTTGTGTGTGTGGTTAAATTTACTGTCCTCTTGGTATATATTGATACCGGTATATCTCTCCCTCCTCAGTATCTCAGGTCGAGGGTATCTCAAAATTAAGTGACTAGTTCTCATGAAAATCAAGTACCTTCGGTTTAGAATACAGTTACGCTGTTCCTAATTGGGCTCACGAACGGACTTCTTTGACTTATCAATGGGCCTTACTTCTGAGTAAACATACCTAAAAGAAGGATCTTAAGGCTGCAACCTTATCCACTTTTCACTGACGAGGAAGCCCCATAGAAAGCTATGGAAGTTACCTCCGAGTAAACAGGCATAGGGATATCATAGAAAGGGGCGCGGACCTGCGCAAGAGAAACGAGCAGCGGCCCGCGCCCCTTGCCGAGGCGTCTCGTCTTGGTCTCTTCACTTGTTTTCCCTCCCGCGTTTGATAAGGGGACTTTCCCTTCTAATCTGTCTGCACTGATTGTGGCAACGCCTTTTCTCTTCCGCCCCCCTTCCCCCCGCTCAGTGAAAGAAGAAGGGGACAGAGAGATCTCCAGTTCCAGAGAGAGCCCCCCAGTGAGGCTGAAAAAGCCGCGCAAGGCCCGCACAGCCTTCACGGATCACCAGCTGGCCCAACTGGAGCGGAGTTTCGAGCGGCAGAAATACTTGAGCGTGCAGGACAGAATGGAGCTGGCTGCGTCCCTCAACCTCACAGACACCCAAGTAAAGACCTGGTACCAGAACAGAAGGTAAAAAGAGAGCAGGGGAGAGAGCGGGGGTGGGTGGGTGGCAAGGCAAGGCAAGGAGGAGAAGGAGGCGGGGCATCTTTCACCTCCCTTACTTCGGATTAGTTACCCTGGGAAAGTGTATTGTTCCTCCCACTCTGGTTTTCGAAGACCGCAGTTCTATGCAAGTTTATGCTCGAAAATTAAATCCTGTCGCTTGCAGGAAAGTTTGTTTTGGATGACATCCTAAATCTTTGGGTGAAGGTTGGGGGGAGAGCCTACTTCAGGGGTTGCAAAAAGCAAAGGAAAGGGTGTGGTTACTCTTAATAATAATAATAATAATAATAATAATAATAAATGTCATCCTTTACTTTAAACTTCTTTGGCAAAATGTTGTGCCTCCCCAACGTTGGACGGGAAAAATCAAATCCACAAACTCGAGCTGTTACGAAAGTAATTAACACAGAGAGAAAAAAATTATGTTTCTGCTTCAGTTTAGTTGAAGGAATCTAGTTTTGAAAGATGCATGTATATATATATATTTAACGCATTTGGGTGAGTTAACCCCACCCCCCTTGTACTCCAACTCTAACTCCCATCATCTCTGTCCATTGACCGTGATGGCTGGCGCTGATGGGAATCAGAGTCCAACTGCATCTAAAGGACCAGGTTCCCCTCCCCTGACCTAATAAAATATTATTTTTAATATAGTTAGCTTCAATGCCGCAGTGACACTTGCAACACTTTTAAGTTACACAGAGCTCTTCCAAGGTACCACAGTAAAGGCGTGCAAGGTTTTTTGGTTACACAAGACTCTTGGTCAGATTATTAGGCGAAAGTATTTGAATGCCCAAAGAGTTGGTTTACTAATTTTCTTAAAGGTCTTCTTAAATAAATAAATAAATAAATAAAATAAAGGAAAAGGGTTCTAGGTGTCCTGGAAGAGATTCAGATATACAAACATTTTAAAAGCGCTATATGAATGGTAAGTTTGATGATCAGCTGTATTTCAAGCGAAATATTAGTTGCGTGCGTGCATGGACAGAGCAAAGTTGGCTACAAGTCTTTTTCGGAGCGCGGGGGGTGATCTAGGAACGTAAAGGGGGTCTTTCCCCACGTTTGTGCAAAGGTAAACCAGCCTGTACGTTCCAAGGGCATGTAAAATACTTCACGCTTACATTTTAGTGTGGCGTCGCTTACTTTGTATTTTAATTAAAATCCTTGAGGGCAACGATCTCCATCTCTCTCTCCCCCCGGGGGGACAGAGGGCTGTTTAACCCTTTCCTCCTCCTCAACATTCTAGATCAAACTCCCAGAAGGGCGAACGGGAAGGAACCGGGGAGGGTGAAATTAGCAGAGCTACCTATATCCTGTTTTGTCTAGTAACCAGGTAAACCACAAACACCCACAGATCTGAAACTGCTGGGCCCCGATGCAAAACGCGCTTTTCCTGATATCTACCTGTGCAGCCCTGACACGTTCAAAGAAAGTTTGTCAATATCTGGGTCTCCTGATTGTGTTGGTTGCTTTAAAAGACCAAACACGCGTCCTCGATCTCTTCGTTCGCCCGCGCACAGACACCAGCACGCACAGTCCCCGGATTATTTTGCCTTCGCTGACTTGCACCTGAACGTGTGAATGGTTTCTGCCAACTCTAATGGAGTCGGAGGTGATTCTGAGGTCCCCTCATGGTTTTGGATCCTCATTGGCTGGCCGAATGCTGCAGCGATGACCATGCATATTGGTAACTTTGGGTGTCTAAAGTTTGACACAAAATCTTCACTTTTGCTCAGAACTTGAACGGTCATGACTCCCGTAGGCCCGTCACTGTCAGTGGGTCTACTCTGAGTAAAGGTTAGTGGAATACAACGCAAAAAGTCGTTCCACACATTACTTTCCAGCAACCCCGAGTTTGGGCAAGGAACAGCAGCCAGTTCTGTGTTTCTGCATGGTAATTCGCCCCCCCCCCAAAAAAAACCCCACCCCATACAGCTCTGCTTCAGTCATATATCATATATCACATTGGCTACTTGTCCTGGGATGATGGGAGTTGGAGTCCAGCAACGTCTGGAGAACCAAAGCTTCCCTATAAAGGTAAAGGTAAAGGTACCCCTGCCCGTACGGGCCAGTCTTGACAGACTCTGGGGTTGTGCGCCCATCTCACTTAAGAGGCCAGGGGCCAGCGCTGTCCGGAGACACTTCCGGGTCACGTGGCCAGCGTGACATCGTTGCTCTGGCGAGCCAGAGCAGCACACGGAAACGCCGTTTACCTTCCCGCTGGTAAGCGGTCCCTATTTATCTACTTGCACCCGGAGGTGCTTTCGAACTGCTAGGTTGGCAGGCGCTGGGACCGAGCAGCGGGAGCGCACCCCGCCGCAGGGATTCGAACCGCCGACCTTTCGATCGGCAAGTCCTAGGCGCTGAGGCTTTAACCCACAGCGCCACCTGCGTCCCAAGCTTCCCTATACTTGCCCCTTAAAACATAACGCCTCTCTCTCCCCACAGTTTGGGTGTTTGTAAACAGTCAGGATCCGATCCCGAAAATAAATGTAAAATTCATTCACAGGCGCAAGCAAATCATCCCACGCTTTAGTCCCATCTCTTTCCCTAGCCGGCACCAACTTGCGTGTTATTAAATCCAGACGTGCTGAAATGAAATAGCGCCTGGTTTCAAAATGAGCGAGATTTCCCCATTTGGAAATTAGCACTTTAACAACTGGCTCAGATTGTTGCCAAGCGCACCTTTTGCTAGCCAGAGGTTCAAACCAGCACTTAGCAAATTTGAAGGTGCGTTCCTCTTATTATTATGTAGATTTTTAAAAAAGAGTTAATTGCATTCTTTGGTTAGAACTGTCCTTTTCTTTGCACATATCGGAGGCTATATTTCAGCTGTACCACGTTCTGATTTTGGGGGACATAAACACAACTTGTTTATTGATTTGTTTGCAGGGAGATTAGACGAGGTCGCCTGTTTTTAATGAACATTAATTCTGATTTGTTTGCACGGCGGTGAGACGACGTTGCGCCAAAGCAAGTCTCATTCACACGATTTTCAGCTCACTTCCCCTACTTTCCTCATCCCAAAAAGTCATACATTTCGCGGGAAGTGGTTCAGCTATAATTGTGTGCCTGACTTGAACTGGCTAGTAGGTAGCTGAATTTCCACCTGAAAATAGCTACAACCTCTCTCTCCTCATACGAACGTCCTCACCGTTCATCTTAAATACCTTTCCTTCCCATTCCTCAACGCTGAGCTCCTTTGCAGGAATATTCATTCTGCAGGGAGTGTGAGAACACCCATACAGGGTTGCTAACTTTTCTTTATTAGAGCTGCTCTCGTGCTTTTCAGGACCCAGCCGGAGGAAGCTTTTTCCACCAGCCATCACCCTTCCAGGGAAAGGTATACGTACCTAAGTTGTGTTTGGGAGTTAGCTTGATGCCAAAGGGCAGAGGAGCAGGGGTGTCCGAGAAAAGGTGGCAACTCCTTACATGGAATCATGGGCACGCAGTGCGAGGCTAGATATGGTTTACTCAGAAGGAAGTCTCATTTTGTTCCAGTTTTAATTTGAGTCAATGGGCTGTTTCAGCTTCGGTCATACCCGGAGCAGACCCATTGAAATTAATGACCAACTTAGGTCCATTAATTTAAGTGGGTCCACCTTGAGTATAACTCAGCAGGATACTATCCAATATTTTCAGGAATACTGCTGAATGCAGAAGCAATTTATAAAAGAGGAATGGCAGGCGAGGGCGCCTCTGAGCATGTAAGATGTGCTCTTCTCGAAGGTAAGAGAACACCCACATCTGCTTCAGGAATAAAGTCGTTTAAATCAAAGTATATCAGTCAAAGAACACTTAAATCAAGGTCAAACTTAAATTTTCACTGTTCACAATGGATATCTGACTCCGTCGAGTTTCCTCTTCCAATAGGACTTCTTAACACGCTCGGAAACTAAGTCTAAAAATTAGAGATTGATAAAGTAAGAGATTTTAGGCAGTGGCAGGCGAGAAAAGCACTGCATTGTTATAGCGCTTGGCTTCCACCAAACGAATACTGGGAACTATAGTTTACCCCGCCACGGTGCTACACTTCCTAGCACAATTAACAATCAGCAGTTCCCAGTTTCTTTAAACGTATGGTATGCAGGCAGTCAGAAAAAGAGACCTTCTGGCGGATTTGCGGGGCAGTTCCAACTCGGTTTATTAAAAAATAAGTCCCATTGAGTTCCATGTGAAAACGGGCATATGGCTGCAGCCAACGCTGCGGTTCTTTTTATTGAGGTCGCCTTCTCGCTAACCAAGACTGGAGAACACGGATTCCCAGTCCAGTATTAACCGCACGGCAAACCATAAATGGAACTCCAACAAAAGGAAATAAAGGCCTTTATAGAAAGCGTGTAGAATGCTGCGATATGGAAAAGGAAATGTCCGTTGACATGTGCACATGCATCACTCGATGAGCAGATAGCAAGTTAAACGTGTGAACGGTCTCTCCACGGGAGCTGACACGGGAGTTAAATCTCATTGGCAAACAACGAGGCTTCTTTCCGAGTAAGCCTGCCTAGGAGCACAATTGCCTCCCTTCCTCAAAAATGCCCCTTTTCCTGAGAGACCTGTGGCTTTAACCCTTTAGTCTTCAACCCCTATGAAAAGAAACTAGTTTACACATAATTTGCATTTACCAATATTTCTCTCTTAACCGGCTCGGGCCTTTCCCCAGTGGCTAAATGCTGACTGTAAGCTCTTGAGGGGCGAGACCTGTTACATTTCTTTGTGACTCTCAGAGGAGGGGTGTGGGATATACACTGATGGTGCTATATAAATAAATAATCATTATTATTTAAATTATTTATTGCCCACTTTCCTCCCTAACCTCTTCATTAAAAAATCCCAATAATGGGATATCTACTCCTTTTCAGAGTAGACCCTGTTGAAATGGCTGTAGCTAAATTAGTCAAGTCCATCAATTTAAATAGACCTGCAGTTGTTTAGAAGGCATAATAATAATAATAATAATAATAATAATGTATCCATTGCTAGTCCCACTCAGAGTAGATCCACAAAAAATAATGGACATGACTAATTTAAATCCAATAATTTCACTGTGCGTGCTCTGAGTAGAACCCAGCAATAATAGTTACTATTATTTTTATTGTTATTTGGCATATGGAGAAAAGAAGAAGTTGAATACTCAGCCTCGTGCACGTACCCATTTCCCACATTACAGACAGGTCTCAAGACTCAACACGTGTGTTTTTCTCAATCCTCCACCAGTTTCTGTTTCTGGTTTTTTTAAGATTCGATTTTGTTATATGAAGCCTGTTTTTGTAAATAAATCTCTTCCCACCAATCGCAATTATTTAATGCCCGCTGTTTACCTCCCACCCACCCCCAGTCTTCCCATCCCCGCATTTCCCCTAGAAGCAGAAACTATTTCACAGCCGAGACTAGTCGTTTAATTCGGGAGGGCAGAGAAAATAAGAGCGACGCGAGTGGGTGGGTGAGAGAGCAAAACTCTCCCGGTTGTTTTTTTTTTTTTTTTAAGCTAAACACACACAACATTGCACATAACACACTGGCCCATTAATAATAAATACCAATTACTGCTTTGGGCATCAATAATTAAGAGCAGTTACAGTAATTACACAATTATTATGATGATGAATAATTTACTCAGGAAAATAGGTCTGAAAGCGCTTCTTCCGCAGCAAAACGGCGAGAGAAAGGGATTGTGGAGGCGGCTTTTGATGTGAGGCGGCGGCTCCCGAGCTCCTAGTCATCGTCCGGCCTGCGCTCGGCGCAGCCCCATTTAGTAAAAGAATAAGAGTTTTCCCATTTTGGCACCGCCGCATCTCAATGCGTGGGATACACAGACAGGGCAACAGATACTCCGGAAGATACCGGTCAGTTTCACCATTGGGTTGCAACTCTGGTCCATTTCATCTATCGTTTTGTGAGCGTTCCAGCCCCTCTATAAGCGACGAACACAAGCGATTTATTTGTTCCGCTCCCCACCCCCTTTCCTCTCAGACGCACAGATTTCTCTGTGTCTCGTTCACACGATTTCCTGCTTCTTTGCTTTTTCTGCGCCACCTCCCCCCCCTCATTGATCGGAGTTCCGTTTTTCTTTTTCTTTTGCAACTGACAATAATAGCGCATTGGCGATGGATTTATACCGGGCCATCTGAAGGTCACGACTTCATTAGTTGTTCCACGGTTGTTTTCCCAGTGCCATTGCGTCACAGTTGTGCTGGAGAGGCACTCTTGCCATATAGCACTGCAAAAGCAGAACCGAAACGAAACAAAATAAAGCAGAGTATTTGTGGTATGAAGAAAGTCAAAGGATTTCACCCGGAAGCTACATGCATAGACGGGAAACAAATCAGTATGTCCACCCCCAAACTTTTGTAGGTACAAGCGGTATTGAAAGCTCAGTTGTGCATAACCACCCTGATGAGGGAACTCATTTGTGCTCATGAGCACAAATAATTGTGTATGCACAATAAAGAAGATGTCCAAATGGTCCTTCTCTCACATACAAAAGTTGTTGTTGTTGTTGTTGTTGTTGTTGTTGTTGTTGTTTATTATCCACCCTTCACCCTAAGGTCCCAGAGTGGATAACAGCATAAAAACACAATACTAAAACCAGTTTAGAACAACCTACAATCACATAAATAAGTTAGGTCCTAAAAATATGCACCTCAAGTGTCAAAATCTGGGGTGAAGGGGTACGCCTTCAGCATTCACAGGGGAGTTACACAGGTTGGGGGTCACCACAAAGAAGGCCCTCTCCTGGACTGCCACCTTCCTGCCCCCAGCCTCTGAGGGCAGAGGAACTAACAAAAGGGCTCCCCCTGCCCATCTCAGCCCTTAGAGGGTCTCTAGGGAAGGAGGCAGACTTCCAGATATTTGGTACCTGAAACATTTAGGACTGTGAGCACCTTGAATTGGGCCCGGAAATGAGCAGCAACCAGTTTAGCTGTTTTAAAACAGGAGTTATGTGATGTCTAAATGGAACCACAGCCGTAATCTGGCTGTTGCATTTTGGACGCAGTGAAGTTTCCAAGTTGTTTTCAAGGGCAGCCCCACATAGCGCACGTTGCAATAATCCAGTCTAGAAGTTACCAGAGCATGGCATACAGTGGCCAAATCATTTCTGTTCAAAAGGGGTCGTAGCTGGCAATGTGTGTGTGATTCACACATACACATTTCTCTTTGTTGTTTAGTATGCCTCTGAAAACTGGTTGATGATTCGCAACTGAAGAGTGCTGCTTTCGCACTCAGGTCCTGCTTGTGGGCTTCCCGTGGGAGCATCTGGCTGGCCACTGTGAGAACAGGATGCTGGACTGGATGGGCCATGGCCCTGATCCAGCAGGCAGGCTCTTCTTACGTTCTTACATTATCAGAGCCAAGCTTAATGTAGTGGCAAGACTGCAGATTTAGATTTCTTTCTTCTCTCGGTGGTGTAGTGGTTACAGAGTGTCAGAGTAGGACCAAGGGGTCCAGGGTTCAAATTCTCCAGTCATGGAGTTCACTGGATGGCTTTGGACCGGTCACCAACCCTCAGTCTAACCCATGCGTAGGTAACCTAAGGCCGGGGGGCTGGATCTGGCCCAATCGCCTTCTAAATCTGGTCCGCTGATGGTCCAGGAATCAGCGTGTTTTTACATGAGTAGAATGCATCCTTTTATTTAAAATGCATCTCTGGGTTATTTGTGGGGCCTGCCTAGTGTTTTTACATGAGTAGAATGTGTGCTTTTATTTAAAATGCATCTCTGGGTTATTTGTGGGGCATAGGAATTCGTTCATTTATTTTTTAAAAAAATCTAGTCCAGCCCCCTACAAGGTCTGAGGGACAGTGGATTGGCCCCTGCTGAAAACGTTTTCTGACCAACCTATATCATGCAGTTGTTGTGAGGCTGTGGAGGAGGAGAATCATGTGCGCACATACCCCCCAAGCATCTTTGGGGATAAGGTGGGATAGAAACGCAATAAAGATATCGTGCCAACCTATCCATGCAGGAAGCAAAACAAACGAATAACAGAAAGTCAATCACAGGCTCCACCCATTAGGTATTTATCCAGAACTTGTGCAGATTTCCTCAGAACTAAACCCCATTAAGTCCAACAGGAGTTAGCTGCAATTCTAAACCCACTTACCTGTATGCTTGACTGAATTCAATTGGACTTAGTTCTGAGTATAAAACATTAGGGTTGCTGTGTTAGAATGTAGTGTGCTGCTTTTTTGTTGAGTTAGGCCCTTGGTCTACACTGACTGGCAATGGCTCTCTAGGCCTTCAGACAGGAACTCTGTCCCAGCCCTACCTGGAGATGTTGTGAATTGAACCTGTGACTTTCTGCATGCAGGGCAGGTGCTCAGCCACTGAGCTACCGCCTTCGTACAAGTGTGGAATGCCTACAATTTGTAACCCTAGTTTGTTCTCCTTGTGTGTTCTTTCGATTCATCACTCTGCTTCTCCAATGTGGTTCTGCTGTGCAGCAAAGGTGCATATATTTGCTCTGAATGGAATCCCAATGGACAAAGTGGAGTTTATGTCCCAGCCGGCAAGTATCAGATCAGATTACAAATTAATCAGAATGTTTGATGGGATAAAGTGATCTGTTGGGGGGCTTTGGGCTGAGGAGAGGTCAGAGGGTTCTGATGACCCCCAAATAGGAACTCTGCAAAGAATAAATTCAAACAAAAATAATTTGCTATGCTTTTTTGAGTGAGAAACTAAAGATGGGTCAGTTAAGCTGCTTCCTCCTTTGGATATCAATTCCTCTCTTTCTGTGTGGACATGTGTGTGTACAGTGTTTATTTTGAATTTCCTATAGATTGAACCTGACAGCCACATAAATGCAGTTTGCTGCCTGTAGGCATTTTTGTTAAAAAAAGTTACATTAAAATGGAACAAAAAATAGATTCCAGTTCCACTGTCCCATCAAAACTCCTTACAAATTGTATGAGCTGGTTTCCATCTCACTCAGTTGTGTCTTGAACTCAGAACAATTGTTACAACTATTTTAATTTGGTTTCGCTTCTTCGAACCAGACTTTTATGTCTAAATTGAAACATAACAACATATTTCCCACCCTACCAGCATTTTATTAAAACAGGAGGCCAGAGGCATCTGAGAAGGCAAAAAAACCCCTCCTCTTATTTTTGTTCCTAACATCTGATATTATGAAGTAGACTGCCTCTGGATGTGGAAGTTCTACCTGAATTAGCACATACCTAATAACTATTGCTCAACCCATGCTGATTTTTCCTTTAATTATTTTTTTTAAGCCCACTTAGGTTAGTGGCTATTATCACTTCTCCTGCTTCAAATTTCAATTAATTAATTCTGCCTTGTACTTTTATTTTGGCTGGCCTGTAAGAACTCCCTTTTCAGTATGCCAGTTGTGTAATTTTAGACTCCAACTTAATTGACTTGTGGAGCCCCTCTCTTTTAGATGGTAATGCATATAATTTAATTTGCTTCAAAATGCACTGCTGCATTTCCACCCCACCCCCAGCTCCTCCCACTGAACGGGGACCATAAAGACCAACCTTGCTGGGGCCACAATCTCCATCAATTTCATTGGCTAACCTCAAAGTCTGTTTGGGGTTCTGGTATGCCTCCATTCTCTGTAAGTTATCTCTCTGTGTTGGCTCAACCTCCAAAGCCTCCAGTCCTTTGCTCTGTAGCAAAGTGCTGCAGAAGAGTGCTCCCCATCTTGACCCAACATACTGGGACAGAAATTAACCCAATTTCCATGCCATGGATAGCTTGATACCATGTTCTCTTTCATCCAATGTTCGCCCTAATAAAAGATGACCCATTGAAATTAATGGACTTGACAAATTTAGGGCCATTAATTACAATGGGTCTACTCTGGGTGCATGGGGTGTTAGGGGTGGGGGGCAATTCATGTTCCTTCTGGGGTAGTCCACCTTTAGACCCCACCCTGCACTCAGTTTTCACCTGTGGCTTCTAGAAGCTGTCAGCAAGCAACAGTGGCTATACCCCAGATACATATTTGACTGGCCAGCTAAACCAGGTGAGGGTAGCCAAAGGTCTCAAATCTTTGGTGCATTAGGGACTTCCCCTGCACGTGAAGACAGTCTCTGATGGATAAAGCTGACAAGGCCAATAGTGGGCCCAATGGTCAAGAAGGCAGTTTCTACAGAAGCTGCAGAGGGAAGTGAGAGCCAGATGGGGCTTGTCAACCTGGTAAGGTAGCCCATCTAGCAGAAGTAAACTCTACTAGACTCATTCATGAGAAAGGCTTCAGGAGTAAACTCTGGAGGGAAATCCGTACCCCTGCCTTGTGGGACATCTTTTCAAGAGAAGAAAAGGCTAAGGAGTAAACCCTAAACAAATTTGGAGTTGAGTCCCTAAGATGGTTGGATGGTGTCTTGTCCACCTCCTTTTGGCAGCTCCTGCAGCCAAGCTGGTGGTGCATTGTTCTGTTTTTCTTTGGACCACATCAGTGAAGCTAAGAGGAAGTCTTTTTCTCTTGGTCACCCAGGACCTCTATACACCCTGCCTGGGTGTGTGCCTAGGAGAGGTCAATTTGGTGCTGTTATCACAGCAAAAACAATGAGGGAGGCAGCAGTTATGAGCTACCACTCTTTGCATGCCACAGCGAGTACTGTGATTCTTCAGAAGTTTGACTTCACCCCTGGAAGCGCACTCCATTTGTGCCTATAAAGCCATTTTTGGTCCCATGTTATGATCTAGGAAGAATGTTGGAAGGGCATCAGTAACCCATGCAGATCATACACATTCAAAAATAGGAGCTTTGCTGCGGTTCTCTTGGGGAAATATGTTTATTTTAAAATTTCAAACTTGAATTTCAGAGCTCTTGTAAATGCTGTTCTCGATCTCTTTCTGAAGTATTATGAACAGTTGAAAAACCTACACAACTCTTCAGAAGTACTGTTGCTTGTGCAAAGTTTACTCATGAGTAAATGCCATTAAGTTCAATGAAACATACCTCCAGGTGAATATGCATTCCATTGCAGTCCAAAGTGTGACATATCTTTAACATTCTAAGTATGTGGCTGTTTCATAAAGGAGCATAGGAAGCTTCTTCTACCAAATCAGACCATTGGCTCATCTAGCTCAGTACTGTCTGCACAGACTGACAGCTGCTTTCTAGGATTTCAAGCAGGAAACATTCCCAGCCCTAACTAGAGATGTTTCTGGGGATTGAACCTGGAACCTTCTACATGCAGAGCAGATGTTCCACAGATAGACAGACAGACAGACAACTGGCTTTAGTTGCTTTTGCTGCCAAAGATTTAACAGGTCTTCTCTCCAGGAAAATGTCTATTCAATCTCTGTCTCTTGGTCACAGTAGAACGTGACAGAATGCTTGGAACAGGCTTTTACAACTAGTGAAATGGACTGATTCTCTCATTCCATGGATACATAGGATTATAACTATACGGATCTGAGAGCTCCCAAAGTTTGATCCTGCCACAATAAAAAGTGTTTTTTTAAGGAAAGATTTAAGTCCATACTTAAGGCTGAAATCTCCTACATATGCTCAGAACTCAGTAGGGCTTACTTCTGAGTAAACATGCAAGTTGCATGGTTCCAAAACTGAAAGCAATGGGTCTGAAAGCTGCAGACTCAGGCACAATTACCCAAGAGCAGTGCTTTTTTCTGGGGGTACTCAAGGGTACACCATACTGGTACATCTGAGGATGGATCATTTCCTACTGAAATCAGAAGTATTTTGCCTGGATCCTGTCCACAGCTATTGGTTGCTTACGTGGGTGGGGCTGAAGGCAGCAGTGGGAGAGGACACCCCTTTCCCCTCTCTGCCAGCCCATTTCTCTTTCTGCCCGTCTTTCCTTCCTGTCAGAGTTCTGAGTGACAGCTTGCAGGAGGCTTTGGAAATCAAGCTGGGGGCCCCAATATGTAATATACAAAGCCTTTCTCCATGCACTCTGCCATTGTCAACTCACTGTCAATTCTAAAAGGGGCAAATCTGAGACTAAGAAGCTGGCAGCCAGGGCAACTCCCTGGACTGGGTGTAAGCAAGAAGGCAGGCAGGTGGGGGCAGAGGGAGGTAAGCAGGGCAATGTCCCATCTGCCCAAACAGATCAACCTCCTTTGCAGCTACACTGAATGTGTGCATCACACAAGCACCTGCCAGTACGTAATAAAAATAACAACAATTTGCGATCATTATGTTCAACGGCAAATCCTTGTGTGTGGAGCCACAAGGCTCATGTTACATTGATGACAATCCTCGGTTGACATGGCACCTCCTGTCATGTCCTACACAGACAAGGAAGTCACTTACACTTGTCTGTTTATGCCTCACTTCCCCAGACTTAAGATTGAACTTCTCAAAGGTAATGTGTAGGCTTTTATCGGGCAGAGGCAGCCTTTACAGCAGAGGCTATGGAGCACAGTCTATCCCTGAAGGGAAGTTTTCAATTGGTATTAGCTGCTCCTCACAAGTAAGAATGTGGCTCTGTCGATGCTGGTTGCATTGATCGTGCTTTGGGCGGCATCAATGTTAGATAGTGGGGATCTTTTAATTGGAAGGCCAGCACTCTTTTACAGCGTGGAAGGGGGACATGCGTTGACCTCCTAATGCTGCAGATTTCGACTCCCATCAGCCTCAGCCAGCATGCTCAAGGCTTAAGGATGATGCTGATGACCATGATGATGATTGAAGCGGAATGTTGGAATATTCAGGGCAAATAAAGGATAGTTTAGAGACAAGGAGAGTAAGAGGTGATATGATAGACATTTATAAAATTACGCATAAGACTAGAACTTGTGGACATTCAATGAAGCTGAATGTTGAAAGACCAAGGACAGATAACAGAAAGCCCTTCTTCACACAGAACAAACTATAGAATAAGAGGCAGTGATGGCCAACAACTAGGATGGCTTTAAAAGAGGATTAGACAGAGGGCTACTAGTCACAATTGTTATCATCTGTCTCCACAGTCAATGGCAGAAATGCTTCTGAATCCCAGTTGCTGGAAACTATAGGAGCGGAGGGGGCTCTTGTGCTCATGTCTTGGCTCCAGGTTTCTAGAGGGTCCCTGTAAGAACTGGATGCTGGAGCCTGAACTAGGTGGGCAATTGGCCTGATCAAGCAGGCACTTCTTACGATGACGAGAGTTGTAATCCAGCGACATCTGGAGGGCCACACGTTCTCCACTATGGACTTTGGGGAAGGGCCCCTGTAGCTCAATAGTGGAATACCTGCTCTATATAAACCAGGTTGCAGGGTCAATCTCCAACAGCATCTCCAGGTAGAGGTGGGAAAGCTTCCCTTGTTTGCAGCCCTGTAGAGCAGATGCCAATCAGTGTAGACAATAGAAAGTTAGATGGACCAATGATCTAACTCAACATAAACCAGCTTACTATGTTCCTTTGTTCCTAGTAGTGTGTTGTGGCCAAGGCTGAACATTGTACAGATGTTGCGCCTACATCTTGTTTGATTTCTGACTACTTGATCCTCTGCAAACTGAATGTGTTGGTTCAACGCTCGTCCATATTGCATTGTTCACACGGCTATGTTCGAAGCAAAAGGAAAAACCGAGGAAGTAATAGGTCCTCTGCATGGAGAAGACAGAGAAATGCTGTTGGGTAAGAGAGAAAAGGTGGGACTGCTCAACACCTACTTTGCCTCTGTCTTCACCCAAAAGGAAAGCAGTGCCCAACCTGGTGATAACAGAATAAACAATGCAAGAAGGAAGCTGCAGCCCAAGATAGGAAAAGAGGTGGTATGGGAACACTGAGTTGCTCTAAATGAATTCAAATCTCCAGGGCCTGATAAGCTGCACCCAAGGGTACTAAAGGAGCTTGCTGATGTACTCTCAGAGCCTCTGTTTATAATCTTTGGAGAATTCTTGGAGAACAGGCAAATGTTGTTCTCATCTTCAAAAAAGGGAAAAAAGAAGACCCAGGTAACGACCAACTGGTGTGCTTGATATCGATACCAGGAAATGTCCTAGAACAGATCATTATACAGTTGGTCTGTAAGCACTTAGAAAAGGATGCTGTGGATATTAAGGTCCAGTATGGGTTTCTCAAAAACAAGTCATGCCAGACAAATCTCTCTCTGTCTTTTTAGTAAACCTACAAGTTTGGTGGATCAGGGGAATGCTGTGGTTGTATGGTATCTTGTTTTCAATATGGCTTTTGACAAAGTCCCCCATGATATTCTTGCAGAATGCTGGTAAAATGTGGGTTGGATGAGGTAACTGTTAGGTAGATTTGTAGCTGGTTGACTGACCAAACCCGAGGAGTGCTCACTAATGGTTCCTGTCATCCTGTAAAAAAGTGACAAGTGGGGTGCCACAGAGTTCTGTCTTGGGCCAGTTGTTGTTTAGCAGCTTTATAAATGACTTGGGGATGCTTATCCTATTTGCAGATGACACCAAACTGGGAGGGGTAGCTAATGCCACGGAAGACAGAATTGGGATTCAAGATGACTTTAATAGATTGGAGAACTGCGCCCAAACTAACAAAATTATTTTCAGTAGGGACAAATGTGAGGTTCTACACTTAGGCAGGAGTAACCAGTTGCACAAATATAAGATGGGGAACACCTGCCTTGCCAGTGGTACATGTGGAAAGGATCTTGGGGTCTTAGTAGAACACAAGCTTAACATAAGTCAATAGTGTGATGCAGCAGCAAAAAAAGCTAATGCTATTCTAGGTTACATCGTGTGCAGAGGAAGGCAACTAGGATGGGCAAGGGTCTAGAAGCCAAGCCTTATGAGCAATGGTTGAAGGAGCTGGGTATGTTTAGCCTGGAAAAGAGGAGACTGAGAGGTGATTCTGACTAAACATCAGGAATAACTTTCTGATAGTTCAACAGTGGAACAGACTCCCTCAGAAAGTTCTGGACTCTCCTTTGGAGGTTTTTAAGCAGAGATATAATGGTCATCTGTCAGGGATGCATTAGTTGAGATTCCTGCATTGTAGGGGGTTGGACTAGACTAGATGATGCTTGGGGTGCCTTCTAATTCTATGATTCTATGTGTGGCCGCCAAATTTGAGTGCCTCAGATTTAGCTGGAGGAGAAGAAGCACGATAGGAAAGTTGTGGTGTCAGATCTGTGATTAACACTTCATATGTGCAAGTAAGCAGCCTGTTACAATTCTTTCAGTTAATGTGAACATGAGCATGATTTTGTCCTCCTAAATTATGCTTCTCCTCTGTGCTGGGTCTTTTAATCCCTGCTTAATCCCCACATGCTGAGCAGGTCCTCAGTTGCCTGTTCATCAGGTGGTGACTTGAATGTGTGAATCCACCACCACAGATCTAACATCCCAGGCAGACACTCTGATGACCACTTAGAACACAGTGGTTTTTGTTTTGTTTTCCCCTGATGCAATCAGCCAACAAGGTTCCTCCATTCAGTGATATTCTGTTCTTCTATTCTTGAAAGTTAGTGAAGCAAATGGCCCTTGAAGGTTGAATATTATGCTAAATACAAGAGTCTTAATCCTATTTGTAGAATATATTGTGCTTTAAAGAAATATACTTTGAATCATGAAAAGGGGGCGTGTTAATTATATTTATTCTTTAAACAGTATTACTTTTGTAATACAGTCTGGTATGGGAACAAATAAAAAAATGGTATTATCATTTAGTACGATGATTAATAACACTTAAAAACACCAGCTTTTCCAAGAGGGTCCGTTCCCAGGTGCAGCTGTACACACAGGTGCAGAGACTATGCAAGTGCACGTGTGGAACTCCCGCCCCAAAGAGAGCAATCCCTTTGTCGAACGCAGACACATGAGATGGATTTTCTTAAAACGGTCAATAAAAGTGATCCAAGTGTCTTGACCCCCGAAACTTTTTTTCCCCTTACCCCAGGACCAAATGGAAAAGGCAGACCGCGGTGGGCCTGGAGCTGCTGGCCGAAGCCGGGAACTACTCGGCGCTGCAGAGGATGTTCCCGTCGCCTTATTTCTACCCGCAGAGTCTGGTGTCCAACCTGGATCCGGGCGCTGCCCTCTATCTCTACCGCGGGCCCAGCGCCCCGCCGCCGGCCCTGCAGAGGCCGCTGGTCCCCCGGATCCTCATCCACGGACTTCAAGGGGGCAGCGAGCCCCCGCCGCCCTTGCCCCCCCTGGCCGGAGTCCTTCCCCGGGCGGCTCAGCCGCGGTGAGGCGAGGAGGAGGGACCGGGCGCAGCTTCTGGAAGAGACAACGTGGGAACGCCGGGGGGTGGGTGGGAAATCCCTCTTTTGAACGGGCGTTGCTTTGCTCAAACACACACACGCACGCACGCACGCACACGCACCATCAACCACACATGCAAGCGAACAAATTTGGTCCAGTTTGACTCTTGAAAACGGGAGGGAAAATCAGAGCCTATTTGGGGGATATACCACGATGCACGCGTTTTAGTGCTTCCTTCCAGAGGCGTACCTAGGCTCCCTTGCGCCCTTGGCAAGGAGCGGTATCGGCGCGCCCCCTCCCTCCCCCCCGCATCTCCAGCAAAAAAAATATTTTAAAAAATTGGCCTAATTCAATCGTCACAAATTACTCTTAAACTGGGCGTTTAACAGCCCAATCCTATAAATGTCTAATCAAAAGTAAATCCCACCGAGTTCAATGGGGCTTACTCCCAGGAAAGTGGGTACACCGGCCTGCAGCCTAAAGGTGACAAGTCAGAGGCAGCAACTTCTGACAATACCTCGCTTGCCTTTTTGTTTCTTACGGCACCACTTGGAGGTTGCGCCCTAAGTGCACACTTTACTCGGAACTAAGCCCCGTCGATGGCCCTTGCTCTCAGGGGTAAACATGCAGCGGCGCGGGCTGGAAATTGGTCAAAGCGGGAAGGAAACCAGGGGAAAGTGACTCGGCTTTGCAAAATTAAGAGCCTCGCCTGACGTTTGGCGTCGTCGGCGTCCTCACGGGGAGCTCCGCTGCACAAACTAACCGGCAGCACTGCCGGCTCTCTGGGGAGGGGGCTCTGCAGGGCTGCTGCGACAGCCCATGCCTCCACGCCGCGCCGAAAGAGGGGCACTATTTTCGCGCCTCCGCCCCACGGCCTGCTCCTTTGGCGGGGGCCAACATGGCTGACCCCTAAGTACGCCTCTGCCTCCTTCACACGACCTATGGGACGGTGCTTTGTTCCCTCTACAATCCGAGCAGCAGCAAATAGACAAAATATTATCAATAAATTTATTTCAAATAGGAAAAAAAAGTTTTAAAACAGTTAAATCAGATTACAGCCACAGGAGTAGGAAGGGCCCTGTGAAAATAATAATAATAAACCCCTACAAAAGACAGTCTCTCCCATGCTGCCTCTTGTTTGCATGGGGTTTCCTGCTCTTCAGACCCATTGCCTTTCATAAACTCTGTTTACCCATGTGCACAAGTGTTTATGCCTGGGCCTGACACAGTCCTTTCCAGCAGAACAAGGAGGGTCATGCCTCTTTCCTGAAGTTGCCAACCTCCCCACCCCTTCCCAGAGTTCCTTCAATTTTTTAAATAGGTAGAGATTCAGCAGATGCAGTTCCCCCTCCCCCAGATTGCAGGGAGAACTTCTCCCGATTTGATATTGCAGCGGAGCATTCAGCACCCTTCTAAGTGGGCAAAGATGGACTTATATTCTCTCCCCCACCTGTTTGATAGCACCCCCTTTCCTAATAAACTTTTTTTTTTCCAGCTGAGGGCCACTTGTCCTCATAAGCAACCTTCTGGGGGACGCATGGCAGTGATGGGCAGGGCCAGGGGCCCTCACCTTTGTACCACAGGGGTGCTGCAAACCCCAGAGGTTTCTACGCACATGTGGACATCTGTACTCCAGCCAGGTAAGCAAGAGTTCAGGGACTCATTCCAGCCAGGTAAAAGCATCTAAGAAAGGTGCAGAGCCAGGCCTGTGAAGGGCATGGCCTGGGGATAATTTTGAGGGCCACGTAGACAGGTCTGGAGGGCCGCATGTGAAGAGCCTGACCCTTGCTTTGCATACAGGCCCAAACACCCTTTACACGCATGGCTTCATGGACACATGCAGCCCACCAGAGAATACAGTGTATCATCTCACACGCACACATCATAACACATTGACAGGGCCCTTCTGTACTATTGCATCATTGCTTGATTTCCTTTGCATGGTCTGGCAAAGTTAAGCAGCTTTTAAACATAATAATAATAATAAATGCCCCTTTGTTTTCAGATGGAGTGAATAGAGTCAAGCAGGCAGCTTCCCCCAAAGAATCCTGGGAAATGTAGTTCCCTCACAGGGCTACAATTCCCAGCACCCCATAACAAACTACAGCTCCTAGGATTCTTTTGAGGAAAAACATGCTTTTCATGCATCCGCCCGCAGAGCAGCCCAGCCTTCTGCCTGTCATTTCCTGGAGGGCGCTTCCTGTTCAAGAGGGGCTAAGCCCAGGGCAGTAATTGATACAGACATACCACAGGCAACCTTCTCAATGAGTTTGGCTTTTCAGTTACTTAATATATATGATATTCTTCATGGCACTCTAACATACCCCAGCCCCTCTACCACTTTGAGACGGAGGTCACATCCACACCAATAAGCAAATTGTTTGGGAGGTGTCCTCAGAGGCAAGACAAGAATAAGAGAATTTTTCACACCTTGGCAGCCCTGCCGCCCCAGCCACAAAACCAGCAGCAGACATATCTGATCTGGGTTATTGATGGCTATTTATTTTTACACACACACACACACACACATTTACAGTTTGTTCTCCTACCCGGTCCAGCCACACCAAGAAAACATGCTGGACGTTACATGCTGACTCGTCCTTTTCTCTCACTGCAGGAAAAGGGATAGAGTGAGCTCGTAAAGGGGAAAGAGATGTCTGTATGTAAGTTACACTCAGAGCAGACACACTGAAATCAATGCACACGAGGTCCATGAACTTAGTGAACACAGGTCCATTTGTTTCAACTTATTTTATTCTGTTCAGCAGGATTAACATACAAATCTCTAAGTGGTTTACATCATTTCAGTTGGCCTTCTCTTGGTTTTATACAACTCTATATATCTGTGTTTTACTTCTTTTGATTCTTAAAATCATTTAAGAAATATATATTTAAATGGAGATGAGACCTGGCTCAGTGGTACAGCAGTTCCCAGGTTTAATCCTTCAACAGCATAGCCATGTAGGAATGTGAATGTTTTCTCTTTGAAACCCTGCCAGTCAGTGTAGACATTACTGAGCTAAGAAGACCAATGGTCTGACTTAGTATTTCTGTATTCCTGGTATGTGAAACACTTACCAGCCCAATTTTGGGAAGGTACGTAAAGATTTTTAAAAAGCATTCATTTTATAGTGTATATAAAACAGAGAGAACAGTTACATCAGGTAAAAAAACTAAACAATAGGCATGTTGAATGGGTTAAAATAACAGAATCCAATTTGATTTCAGCAGATGAGACTAGGCTTGCAAACTTACCTGTGAGAAAGCCCCACTAAACCCAGCAGGGATTACTTCTGTTTTAGGCCTTCCAATTTTGGAAATTAGTTGCTGGCGGACCACCAGCCTGGCTCGAGGTACACAAAGGTGTAGATTGCTCCCTCCAATACACACACACACACACACACACACACACACACACACACACAGAGCAAAAGAAATAACTATGTTTTATCTCCCTGTAGCACAAGAGGACTCCTTTTATGCTAGACCAAGAATTTTCAAAAAGTATGTAACTTTAATTTTTTTTTCTTTTTGTAAATAACTTTGGTGCACAAATGTATATGAATTATTTATTGGTGAACCCAGAGGTCGTATTTGTGTAAGTGAGTCTCGTAAGTCTGTATATCTGTAGGATTCTCTTTTCCGGACTTTGTAATGAGGAAGAAGAAAAGGAGGATTCTTGCTTTAGAAGAGATCGGGGGAGGGGAAAGCTTCCTCTCTTGCTTTCGCTCTCTTTCCCTCTCCCTCTCTCTTTTTTTAAATGTGGAAATAAACTTCTTTACAAACAGATTGAGTCATTTCCTAGCCTTCTTCACCCACCCCACTTCGCTACAGAGACATCAAAACATGCTGGAAAGCAATGAGAGAGAAGAAGCAAGAGGAAGCCCCTAAAATTCTCGCTGGAGGGAAAAATAATTCTGGTTATGTGGATAAGGAATCAGTTTAATGTCTCTACCCTGCTTTTCAGCCCAGAAGGATGCTTTTGGTGGCTTAAGAATTGGATCTGGCCAATGGCCCACCTAGTCCAGCATCCTGTTCTCACAGTGGCTAACTAGATGCCTGTGGGAAACCTGAAAGCAGGACTCAAGCACAAGAGCCCTCTCCCCTCGTGTGGATTCCAGCAACTGGTATTCAGAAGCATTGCTGACTCGTGGTTAGTAGCCCTTTATAGCCCTCTCCCCCATGACTTTGCCTAATCCTCTTTTAAAGCCATCTAGGTTGGTGGCCATCACTGCTTCCAGCAGGAGGAAGTTCCGTCGTTGAACTATGCGCTGTGTATATCTGATCTTAGCCTATCAACATTTTACATTTGTGTAAAATAAAAGTAAACCAAAGCAGCTCGGGTAAGCCTTCCGATATGTTGCTGGTTTCCATCATACGGTGACCCATCAATTTGCAGGCAAGTATGCAGAAGAAATTCGATCCTGGTTTTATTTACAGGTGGAACTTAGCTAATTCACTGTTTCTGAAATTCCATCTTCGACGGATTTAGAAGAGGATTAGACAAATTCATGGAGGAGAAGCCTATCCATGGGCTACTAGCCATGTGGCTATGCTCTGTTCCCAAAGAAAACCCAAACAAACTGAAAGCATGGACATTGCAGTCAAACCATTTGCTGCGGTAAAAGGTGGCAGTGCTTAGCTGTGGCAAAAGCCTTTGATAGTGGTTATCCTGAGGTTATGTAGATTTAGTACCAGGAAGTGCATGCTATCCAGCAGTGGGTGGTGTGCTCTGGGAGTAGGAGCACAGAAGGCAAGGAGTCCATGAGTAGGCAGAGCCAGGTCAACAAGGGGCAACACTGAGGTGAAGGAATAAGAAGCGGACAGGCAGGACTACTCCTTGGACTGGATATAAGGAAGGAAGGAAAGGGCAGGCTGGAGAAGGATGGAGAAGAAAACTTGAATTAGTTGGCTCTGCCTGTTGGCCACCCTGCCTTCCGCATGATCATTCTGAATAGGCACCAGCCACCATGGCCTGGCTCTTCACATCTGAACATGTGCCTCCCTACAGAAAGCAGCCTAGGCCAGACCAGTGACTCACGCAGAACTGCGAGAGAGGCTCTCCTCTGTGGGTGGTGCTTGGGGCTCATGTTATTCTACAAGGGACAATACTAAGGCGGAGGAAGCTGGCAGCCGGAGCCGCCGCCACCCTTTGAATGATTGCATGTAAAAAGCAGGCAGGGAGTGGCTGAGAACGGGCTGACAGTTAATAGGGCACATGGACCAGCCTCCACCGGTGGGGCTTATTTTTGTTGTTTCTCTGCCCTCTGTACCTTCTGAAAGCAGAGTCAGAGAGCTGGAGAGGGTCAGGGAGGTGGGGGCCTTGCCAGCGACAGTGAATTATTAACGCTCATCTTGCAAACAGATAATGGCCTTAAATGATCGCTTTGGTGAAAAAACAAAAAAGAGTGCCTTCCACCCTCCAGCAATAATGAAAAGGGGAAAGGGGAGGAACAAGAGAAGGAAAGGACTTAAGTTGCTCATCTGCCTTTGGCCTGCATCTCCCCCAGCAGCTGGTCACCGGGACAAGCCTGGGAGCTGCTCTCTGTCTTGGGAAGCTGACAGATGGGTTGCGAGGCTTAGCTCTTTACACAGAACCAGGCCTCCTCTGCCAGACCAACGTCACCCACCCCCCTTTGCACACACAAACACACACACACACAGATCTCCTCCCCAACCTGCAGGCCAGACTGCAAAAATATATGCATGCAGGTCAGACACTCAAGAGGAGGGACAACAAATGGCGATAAATGAAAGAGCTATGCAGAGATCCTCAGCAGGGAGGAGAGAAGGAGGGCCCTAGGGTTGAAAATAGACAGGCGTAGAAATGATCTAAGGAGCTGCAGAAAATGTTTGCTTCGCTAGGGATGGGAGAATTTGCCAATTTTGTTTTCCTATTTCCATTTCTTGTCTTACTGTCCACTGTCCATTTTTTTTAAAGTTCTCATGAAAACTTCCTCAGTCTTTACCACGAGTGTCCACTTGTTAGGGTTTCAGTCTTGTTTTTAATGTATCAGTTGTTTTAGTTTAACTGTTCTTAGACATCTGATGTATAAATCTCCTGGAGGCAGTGGTTTAGAAGGCAGTGAATAATCTGTGATGTTGATGATAATATTCATCAGCATTTTAAGTGTGAATTTCTCCTAATAGACTCATCTTTGTAGGCAGTTTTGCCTAACATACACATTTTTTTGCAAGCCATATCCCCCAGTGTGATACATTTGTGTATGCCATTTTCATTGTTATATGCATTTTTATGCACACTTTGCCCCAGTACATGCATTTCTGTACCTGCAGGCTGGAGAATTGTGATGCAAAATGTGAACACCATGACTTCCCCAAATAATTCAGTAGTTTCATAAAGGTGCTGACAGTTGTTAAAAGAGACCCCTGCATTCCCTTCACAGAGCTACGATTCCCAGAGTGTTTTAGCAGTCAATTTGTCTTCATGGGGAATTCTGGAAATTGTAGCTCTGAGGGGTAATGGGCGGGGAAGTCGTTCCTGAGAACTCTCAGCACCCTTAACAAACTACAACTCCCATAAATTTTTTTTGAGGGGGGAAGACTTGACTACTTAAAGTGGCATCATAGTGCTTTACATGTATGGTGTGAATGTGGTCTCTGTCTTCACTCTTACTCAGGGCTGGGAAGTCTGCAGCCCTTCAGATGTTGCATGACTCCAGCACCCATCCTGGAGCAACTCTCCTATGAGGAAAGGCTGCAGTATTTTTGCCTTTTTCATTGGGAAAAAAGGCAAGTAAGAAGCGATGCAGTAGAAATTTATAAAATTATGCATGGATTGGAGACACTGGATGCATTTCCCCCATCCTTCTTTCATAACACTAGATCCTTGCAGAAATCCAATGAAGCTGAATGTTTGAAGATTCAGGACAGATAAAAGAAAGGCGTTCACACAGTAGTGTGTAGTTAAACTATGGAACTCTCTCCCATAGGAGACAGTTATAGCCACCACCTATGATGTCTTTCATCATAGGGACGTGGGTGGCGCTGTGGTCTAAACCACTGAGCCCTGGGCTTGCCGATTGGAAGGTTGGCGGTTCGAATCCCCATGACGGGGTGAGCTCCTGTTGCTCGGTCTCAGCTGCCAACCTAGCAGTTCGAAAGCATGTCCAAGTGCAAGTAGATAAATAGGTACCGCTCCTGCAGGAAGGTAAACGGCGTTTCCATGCGCTGCTCTGGTTTGCCAGAAGCGGCTTAGTCATGCTGGCCACATGACCTGGAAGCTGTGCGCCGGCTCCCTCGGCCTGTAAAGCGAGATGAGCGCCGCAACCCCAGAGTCATTTGCGACGACCTAACTGTCAGGAGTCCTTTACCTTTTTTAAAAATGATGTCTTTAAAAGAGGATTGGACAAATTCATGGAGATAAAGGCTATCAGTGGCTAGTAGGCAGACCCAGATGAAAGCAACTTGAGGTGCCGGGCCAGGAGATCTTGAGACGCCCAAACTGAATAGCATCTGATCATGAGAAACAAAACCTCGTTCTCTTCTTTATCAACTCAATGAAAGTAGAACATTGCTGAAATTTTAGCACTGATTAAGAGATTGTTTATAAATTTATGGAATTAATGAAGACATCCACACAGAACCTTCATAGGGGAAATTATAGCAAAGTTACAACATTGCACTATATACAAGGTCAGAACAGTTTCTTTCAAGGTCTTTTGGGTGCAAACTTAATTATATCACAGTTTATCATTTTATATGCAGAGAATGCTTAGATCACACAATCATTCTTGGGACATTGTTGAGCGTAGATTATTCTGTATCCTTTTTAGTCTATAAAATGATGTTTCACTAGTACAGTTTGTAACCATTAAACACAGGAACAATCTGAAAATTGTTTCCACATTTGGAAAAGCTGTCTGAAATTTTCCTGGAATATTACTTGATACATATCTTGGTGGGTGAAATTTTCTTTTTCAGGGTGAGCTGGTTTGACATACAGGTAGAAGTGCAAGAATTCATTGACTAGACTAAGGTCAACATCCTTTGGATACTTTGCACCAAAATCACAATGCCATTGTGAATATGTTCCTTGGTTGCTTGAAGGTTCGCCACAAAAGAAAAATTGCCAGCTCCTATACACTGTTGCCCTTCTGTTTAGGTTGGCCTTAAGAGTGTCCATGACAGGTATAAATGAATTTACCCTTAACTCTTTGAGAAAGTTTTTTTAAGGTTTCAGGTGCTGTCCCATCATCCCCCCCCCCCCCGGTACCTTCTTTTGACAGTTTTGTACTCTACCTCTGGTAAAGTAAATTCTTCTTGCTGTTCAGTTTCATCAAACTTAGCCTGGTTGTTTGATACAAACTATAATAGTGAGCTGTAAATATTTACACATGTGCTCAATAAAATTTGCAAGCTTGGGAGTGCCTTGCTAACTTTAGCAAAACTGTCCAAAGGTGGAACATAAGCATGAATTCAAATCCTTCCATTTTCTGCAGAAGATTTACAGCTTGTTGTCTAGTATCTCCTTTTTCGGTTTCACCACAGTAAATATGACTGAGGAATTCAACAATGTAAGTATAACTTTCGCTAATAGCTGCAGTAGCTTTGCCATGACCCTCTCTTATTGTGTCAGATAAATGTTTAGGAACTTTTGACCCAAAAGCAAGAATTCTTTTAGCACTGCCCATCTTTCTGAACTAGCTGAGAAAAAACAATAACGTTAATCTATTGTGGTAAAAAATCACTGCAACTAGGCATGAGTAAACTGCAGTTCAGCCAAAGAGATTTAGGGAATGTCCAGTGAATGGAATAATCTTTGCCAACTTGTTCCTTTCCAGCATTTTTGGTTGAATGCCGTTATAGTTTTCAGCCATATTGGCTGCATTGTCATATGACTTTCCTCTATATTTGCTGAAATCTATTTCAAGTTCTGTATCAGCTCAGCCATACTTTCACTGGCGTGATCTTTCAGTTCAAAAAGACTCAGAAAGTATTGAGCTCGTAATCCATCGTGGGGAGAAACCTATCTAACAATGACAGTAAGCTGATAAACATGGGAAACATCAGGGGTTGAATTGACTGATAAACTAAAATAACCTGCCTATTTGAAGTCACTTGGTATTGCTTCTTGAACTGTATTAGCCATCACCTGGATAACCTCGTCGCATATGGCTTTGGATAAGTAAGGGTTACCAAAGCCTTTACCTCCATACCGATTTATGTGAGCACACAGGAAGGGATCAAATTTGGCAATTAATTCAAGCAATTCCAGAAAGCTACCATTATTTGGTGAACCGAATTCCTGAATTTCATCATTTCCCCTAAATGCCAAGCCATGTTCTGCCAAAAGAGACATCAGTGCAATAACTCACTGAAGTACGTGCCTCCAGTAATCCTGCTCATTTTGATGTGAACATGTGACCATGCTTTCTTGTTAAGCATGTTAGCATAGGGTTAATATGATTTTTAGAGTTTTTGTGGGTTCAAACAAGATAAGTGTGATGCTAATAATCAAAGTCATTAGAAGCTAAAGCTGTAGTTCAGGTAGTTAGGTTAGAGAAAAATTTGCGCACAAAACAGTAGACTTTTCCTGTTGTGGGAGAATACATTAGCCATTCCTGAGGGTCGGTTTTTCAATTTACTTTTGGTGGAATAGAATCAATCCAGAATATTTCCTCGTTATTCAACATGGTCCATAAACCTACATCATTATTGTCTCTGAAATAACTAGTTAGTAATTTTGTGTCTGCGGTGCTGGGGTTTTCGCTGAGATCATTTGCTTTGTTTTCCAATTCTTTAAGATTGCATTGAGCTTGAACTGCTTCTTTTGGTGTAACTATCTCGTGGCATGTTCCTTCTGCGCCTTCAGTGGCGGACCATGGGGTCTCAAATTTCAGAGGTGCCCTGTGCAACACCAAGATTTGGTGCTCCCCACCCATCTTGCTCCATTCTACACCATAATTGCAGCATCTCTTGTGGTGCCCTCAAGGCTCTGCGTCCAGTGTGACCAAACCAGTTGCACTCCCCTAAATCTGCCTCTGGTACCTTGTGTTAGTCTTTGTAGGTCACTTCATTGCCACTTTCCTTAGAATTTTCTGTACTTGTGGCTGTAGTCACTGAAAACAGTTCTCAAAGTTCTTGGGAGGCTGCGCTCTGTATATAAACTGGTTGTTCTGCTCAAACTGCTTAGTGTCGTCTACTTGATTTTCTTCTATTTGTAAACACGAACGTTCTGTATCTGAGGGATTATGTAGGGCTGTTTTTGCCGGCTGTACAAAGCCGTATGACGTGATTGGCTTTAAATGTTGGGAGTACTTCCTTCTCTTCTTTTCGTCGCTTTCATTTACTAGCACCACTTTCATATTGCTTGCTCATTATTATTTTCACAAAAAGGTGATTCACAGTGATATAAAAGGATCCTCACTTGTTCTTAAAACACACACTGTAACGATAGACAGTGATCTGAACACTTGCATTGCTTCGTAGTGGACGATATTAATTGATTCTGAGTAGCTTTAAAGTCTCCACGAATTTACTAAACAATAAGTATTCACTTGTCATAGACTCGTGTGTCACATGTTTAATGTTACTAAGGAACTGGGCCTAGATTATAAAATTTGCCTGTTTTTTTAGAATGGGGGGGGGGGGGCAAGAGGCCAAGGCCCTCCTAGATTATGAGGCCCTGGGATGCAGCCTTTTCAGTCTGTATGTAAATGTAGCCAGTAGTATTTTTCTAGGAAAAAAAGGTGCCAGAACTCACTATGAACGCCTCCCTCAGTCTCTTAGAATGGCAGTGGCACCCACCTGAGAGGTGCCAGAACCCACCTGAGAGCAGATCCTCCAAGTGTCCCTATTTTCCAGGGATGTCCCTGATTTTGAGAAGCTGTCAGGGACAGTATGTCCCACTTTTCCTTAGGACGTCCCTATTTTCATTGAAGAAATGTTGGAGGGTATGGAGTTATCTGGCTTCCGAGCCGTCTGAAGGCAATCCTGTATAGGGAAGTTTTTAAAAATGTTTCATTTTTCATTATGTTTTTATATATGTTGGAAGCTGCCCAGAGTGGCTGGGGCAACCCAGTAAGATGTGTGCGGTATATATAGTAGAATAATCATTATGGAATGGGACAAGGACATTGGAGAAATGTTGGAGGTATGCCTAAGAGGTGCCGGAACCAGGTTCCTGTGAGTTCCCCCTGAAAAAAAAGGCCCTGAATTTAGTACTGCTACAAGCCATGGTGGCTGCACCCCTGTGGCAGCATCCCATGGAATACCAGTTGCTGGAAACTGCAGGAAGGGAGAGTTCTCCTGTGCTCTAGTCCTGCTAGTGGGTTTCCCACTGAAGCATTTGGTTGGCCATGGTGAGAACAAGATGCTGGACTAGATGGGCCCCCTTTGGCCTGATCTTATAGGACTCCAGCACTTTCTGGAGGTTGCCCACCCCTCTTGTTGCTGGTTGAAAGTAATACCTCAGCTCCACCACTGTCCCTTTTGGTCAGAGCCATTCACTCTTGGGAAACATCAGAAGAGGCTAAACTGTGGCCCTCTGGCTGTTGCTATGTGACAACTCCAATAACCCCTGGCAGATGGAGGTGCTGTTTCATCAGTCTGCCTCAGGGACTAGGGCCTGGCCTGCTGTGGAAAGGGTTGTACTCCCCTTGAGCCTTGCCATTTAGTGTACCAGGCCATTTAGTGTACCAGGCCATTTAGTGTACCAACCATCACATCTCTTGAGTCAGTCTGATTTAGCACTAGTTACCCATGCCTTCACTGCACTGCTGTTCAGATTACTGCAAACTGAGTTACATGGAGCTACCCTAGAAGACTGTCCGGTCAGTGCAGCGCTTCAAATGATGCAAAATGTAATGGCCAAGCAATTGTTCCCCAGGCTCAGGAGAAGATGTTTAAAGCCCTAAGCGGCTTAGTTCCTCTGAGGCTGCATGCCTCATTATGAACCTGCCCCCTTGTTAAGAGCGCAGGAGAGACCCTTATGAAGATATGACTGCCAGCAGAGGCCCACTTGACAGGCATGTGGGGGAGAGCTTTTTCCTCCATCACCCCCAGATGAAGGAGTGCAATCACACCCACCCACGTCTCTGTTGTTAGGAAAGGTATCAAGGCACAGTTAAAACAAAAACAAAAAACCAAGCAGTTTTCTATAGACTCGAGATTTTAATGTAAAGAGCCCCCCCCCCCCACACATAAAGAGCAGATTTTGGCTAACATTCCCAATGTAACATGGTCATGGTCTAATTTTAATCAATTGTTTTTCTTTCTGTTAAAACCATGTATAGCCATTCAAGCAGACCGAGAGTTGACTGCTTTTGAACAACTTATGGTCAATGTTCCTGCTACAGAGAACAATCAAAGAAAAATCTTTGTTGACATTTATTAAGGACTGGAAACTTCTTATGGACTTTTTGCGTGAAAGAGAAAATGAACTTGTAATATCTGGATTTGAAGATTGAGAAAATGTTGGCTTATAGAAAATAGAATAGTTGGATGTCAATTTCAGTGAATACTTTGAACTAGTTGCTATATTTAGCTGCCAAGAGAATCAGAAGTCTTTTAATCTTTTTCTATTTTTTCCTTTTTAAATTTTCTTTTTATTTCTTATTTCCTTCTCCCTTCTCTTTGCTCCTGTTTTTTTAAAAATTAGATTTTAAAAATATTTCTTTTATTCTGGTATATAACAAAAAGATGCTTTGTAGTAGGTATAAACTTTTTGTACATCTTTTGATGAGTATCGATTAAAATAAAATGTGTGGAGAAAAAATTGTTCCTGCTACATCAGTGGGTGAAGTACCAACCATATACAAAATATTAACTGAGGTAGAATTTGGCCATCTTATGACCATAAAAATTCCCTGGGAAATGGACCTTGAAGTAATAATCTCTAATGAAAAACGGAAAACACTTTGAGTTGGGGGGGCAGAGGATTATTTTAAAACAGTTTCGGACCAATTAATGGAATTCTCTTTGAAATGCATACATAGGTGATATATTTTCCGCTTGCAAATATCCCACAAGATACCAGGGGCAACATCAACCTGTTGGAAGGGATGTGGGGAGACTGGATCTTACATGCATATGGATGGTTTTGCAAATCTGTTTACCCATTTGGGTTTTGATATTTTAAAAAATAAGTTTAATATTCAAAGTGGACCTACAACCTTACCCTCTAACTTGCTTTACTTTGAATAAAGGACATATCTACTCCACCAATTGCTCATGAAGAACTTTTACTGTTCCTCCTCACAGTGGAAAACATGGAAATAGCCATGCTCTTGGGCCTGAAAACAATAGCCCTGGCTGAAAAGCTTACAAAATATTTGCAGACGTTTTGGCAAGTAGACTAAAAAAAGTATTAAATGAAGTAATTCATAAAGACCAGGCAGGCTTTCTCCCAGGTAGACACTTGTTTGCTAACACAAGGAATATCATTGACATCTTGGAACTTTTGCAAACAGACATAAATACAAAAGCAGTGTTAATTTTTATAGATGCGGAGAAGGCCTTTGACAATATCTCTTGGAAATTTATGAAGGGAAATTTAAAAGAAATGGGAGTGGGACGGGGTTTTGAGAATGGGATTGATGCAATATATTCAGAACAAAAAGCTAAATTGATAGTTAACAATGTGGTTACAGAAGAGTTTAAAATTGAAAAAGGAACACGACAAGGCTGCCCCATTTCCCCTTTGCTATTTATTTCGGTTCTGGAGGTGCTCTTGAACATGATCAGAGGGGACCGGTTGGTGGAAGGAATCCAGGTCGGAGCGAAACAATATAAACTTAAAGCTTTTGCAGATGACCTAGTTTTGACCCTGCAGGAGCCAGAATCTAGTACGAAAAGAGTGTTACAATTGATTCAAGACTTTGGTCGGGTGGCGGGATTCAAATTAAACAAACAGAAAACTAAGGTGCTGGGAAAAAATTTGACAGATACAGAGTCAGAACGGTTTCAGAGAGAGACAGAACTGTGGTTAAAAAAGTAAAGTACCTAGGGGTAAACATAACAGCAAAAAATCTGAGTCTTTTTAAGGATAACTATGAAAAATGTTGGTCTGAAATTAAAAGAGACTTAGACAGTTGGACAAAATTGAAACTTTCTTTGTTAGGCCGAATTGCTGCTATTAAGATGAATGTATTGCCAAAAATGTTGTTTTTGTTTCAAACACTACAGACTGTGGACAAGACGGAGTGCTTCCGGAAGTGGCAGAGAGACATTTCTAAGTTTGTCTGGCAGGGCAAAAAGCCCAGAATTAAGTTTAAGATATTAACTGATGCGAAAGAAAGAGGGGGCTTTGACTTAAAGTTGTACTATGAGGCCGCAGCTTTCTGCTGGCTAAACGACTGGCTACTTCTCGAAGACACTGATGTATTGGATTTGGAAGGTTTTAACAATGCTTTTGGTTGGCATGCATATTTATGGTATGATAAGGTTAAAATCAATAAGGCCTTTAAAAACCATATTGTCAGAAAAGCAGTGATTAATGTCTGGACAAAATATAAAGACTTATTGGAGAATAAAACTCCAAGGTGGCTTTCACCGCTGGAAGCTAAGGCCCGAAAAAACCCCAATATGGAGGTCAAATGACCAAAATATTGGGAAATATTAGAAAAAGATGGAGACAATTGGAAATTGCAGAGTTTGGAGAAAATGAAGGATAAAGTGCGAGACTGGTTACATTACGCTCAGATTAAAGAAGTTTTTAAAATTGACAAAAAGGTAGGGTTCCAGGTGGAGAAATCGAAGGTGGAAACAGAATTGTTAGAACCAAAGACTAAGGTATTATCAAGAATGTATAACTTGCTGTTAAAATGGAATACACAAGACGAAATGGTTAAATCGGTTATGATAAAATGGGCTCAGGACATTGGGCATAATATTATGTTTGAGGACTGGGAAAGGTTGTGGACCACTGGGCTGAACTTCACTGCATGTAATGCTCTGAAGGAAAATGTAATGAAAATGATATACAGATGGTACATGACCCCAGTTAAACTCGCCAAAATATACCATTTGTCTGATAATAAATGTTGGAAATGTAAAGAACATGAAGGTACATTCTTTCACCTCTGGTGGACTTGCCCTAAAGTGAAGGCCTTCTGGGAAATGATATATAATGAGTTGAAAAAGGTATTTAAGTATACCTTCACTAAGAAACCAGAGGCCTTCCTTCTGGGTATTGTCGGCCAGAAGGTGTTAAAGAAGGACCGAACATTTTTTATGTATGCAACAACGGCAGCAAGGATACTCATCGCTAAGAGTTGGAAAACTCAAGATCTACCCACACTGGAAGAGTGGCAGATGCAGCTGATGGACTATATGCAACTGGCCGAGATGACTGGTAGAATCCGAGACCTGGGAGAGGAGAGGATTGAGGAGGACTGGAGGAAATTTAAGATTTATTTACAAAAATATTGTAATTTGGTTGAATGTTAAGAAGGATGCTAGATCATAAATAATGGCCTACCACTGAATTAGATCTGATTTTGACGATAAGTGAGATTAAGGAAAATATAAATTTATTGGAGAATTGTTAGATTTTATTTAAATGAGCGGAGATAAGATTGTAAACAAGTGGGTAATTTGCTTGGAAAATTTTTTTTTTTCTGTAACGATGTAAGTGCGAGCGGGAGACGCGGGGGAGTCCAAAGAAGTGAAACTATGTTATAATATAAGTAATGTTGTTTATTTATGCATTTTTATTCAAAAACTTTAATAAATATGTATTAAAAAAAAATGAAAAGCTGATAAGCCAGATTTGTGCTACCAAAGGGAATTCTAACCAACAGCTTTTCTATATTGTGTGGCAACCGTTTTTGGATGATATGGGTTAAGAAGACTGAGTTCTCATGGTAATATATGGAAAGATTTCTTGGAGTGATTTGTAATAATTTTATTTGATATTTTTAAGCAGCGTGGTTGATGTGTGACGTGAAGAATGAAAATGAATAAACATTATTTTAAAAACCTGAGTTTTTAACATTTGCAATGTTTTATTTTTTATTAGTTCATATTATGGTTTGTTCTTAGGTTTTGATTTGTTATACACCACCATACTGATTTTCATAAAGGCTGTGTAAAAGAATAATAAAATCAATGGATAACTTAATTTAAAATGAAGCCCAGCCTTTCTCCTGTTGCAGCCAGACAAGATGTATCTGGTTGCTCACAGAACAAAACACCTCCCATGGCTTATTCCTGAGAATTTAGGGGTCTCAGGTAGACAGTCTCTGCATATAAATGTTCCATTTAACTGCTGCTGCAAACAACTGTTGCCTGGCCCATCTTCCATGACTTTGCCTATCTGTTTTGTATAAGAATACAAAATGGGGCCTGCAACAGGTGTGGAGTGTTGGTGGTGGCTGGTGGCCCTTGGGACTGGTGAGGCAGAAGGCAAGGAGACCAACTGTAGGCAGAGCCAGAGCCAATGGCAGGCAGAGGCAACTCATTCAAGTTTTATGCCCACCCTCCTCCTCCTTGCAAAGTTCTGCAACAGCGAAACTTAGACTGACTGGAGGAAGCTAACAGGCAGTGCCACCCCCTGGACTAATTATGTTATAATTAAGGAAGGAAGCCATCAAATCTAACACATGAGGGGCCCCACTTTAACTAAACTGTATAATTTAGTATTTAAATAATCAGTATTAATAATTGTATTAATTGGATAAAACTGGCATTGTTTTAATGAGGCTGTTATTGGAATTATATTGGAAAAACTGATCTCATATGAAATATATAATTAGTTATAATTATTTGTTGTTATTATTATGACATTTCTATCCCAGCTTCCATCCAAGGAGCTCAAAATGAGAGTTGTTAGGAGATTCTCATTCCCCACAGAACTACAGTTCCCAGAACGGTTTAACAACCAATGCCTCTTCCCAGGGAATATTGGGAACTGTAGCTCTGTGAGAAGTAAGGGGTCTCCTAACAATTCTCAGCACTCTGAATAAACTACAGTTCCCAGGGGTTTTGTGGGGGAGGAAAGTAATGCCTGTTTAAAATGGTATAATGGTGTTTCAAATACATGGTGCATATGCAGCCTTAGATTACCATTAAAAGTTCCCCTGTCGTTTTTTTCTTTTAAGAATGGAGTTTTCTGGTGCTCTACTTGGTGGATTCTTGCCTTTTTTGTTTTTTTTAAAAACCCCACAAAACATCAAGGAAGCAGAAGCAGCTCATTAAGTCAAACATCTCCCTTTTGAAAGGTGTTGATTTTACATGAGAAAGGAAGCCCAGAAGCCCAGGTCAGGGGCTGAATTTGGTAAATCCCTAGGGTTTCTTTTTCTGTGTGTGAGTGTGTATGTGTATAAGAAGGGTGTGAGAGGGCGGAGGAGGGGATTGTCCCCAGCTCTGGGGTTAATAAAGTGGGAAAAGAGTCTCTTTCAGAGGCATTGCAAACAAAGTCCCCCCTCCCCTAAAAGAAGCCCTCTGTCCAAAGGCCTACATGGATTGACTTAAACCCAGGGGATAAGTGCTTTAAATTAATCTCATTGCCTAAGAATGAGGCCAAACAAAACTCTTTTAAAATCATATTAAAAATCTATCAAAGGAACAACTTGCGCTTTTCATAGATAGAGAGAGAGAGAGAGAGAAAGAATAATCCAGCAACGGCCTTCCTTACATTTACACAGCCCAGAAATGCAAATCAAAGACGTTCTGTGCTATTTAATTGCCCTTGTAGCTCCCAGCCGATGCCATCTCGCACGTTAATGAACGACAACCCTTTCTAACACGACAGGAAAATGGCAAGATTGAAATTTGTCCTCGCCAAGACACATTTGGAAATGAGTTGAAAGGTTTCACTTCGGCAAAGGGATTAAAAAAAAAGAAATCAATTTGAAATATAGTAGGTGAAAGCATACAACCCTAGAAAAAAAAAGGTTACAGACCAAAGCTGCTGGTGTAAATCAAAATATGAACTTGAAGGTAATAGGAATTGATAAAATAGTCTAAGGCTGAAATGCTCAATGGGACTTACTATTTCTGTGTAGATATGTAGCAAATAGCATTGGATGAACACATGTCCTGTGATAAAGAGTTTGGAGGCTAACAGGACAGTTGCAAATAACATGGGACAGAAATTCCAGAACTATTGAGCCACAAGAAATAAATGGATTTGAAAAATCATGGAAACACAAAAGCAAGCACATGGAGGATGCTGTCAGTTGCATCTCTGTTTAACTCACTGTTCTTGGAGAAGGCCCTAGCTCAGTGGTGAAGATTCTGCTTTGCGTGTAACATCCTGGAAAGCCACTGCCAGTCAGTGTAGACAATGCTGAACTGGGTGGGCTAATGGTCTGACTCAGTATAAGGCCCTTTAACTTGCCTCTGCTAGGATAGTTCTGTTGTGTATCTGTATACCTGAATCACTCAAATCACCCTCAAAGATGCAAAGAATAATCTGTCCTCTGAGGAGGCTTCATGGTGTATCTCTGTATGACTGGCTACAGTACCCTGACTGGGGCGGGGTGTGTGTGTCACAGTCTCTGCTGAAAAACCTCTAGCCAAGAAGAGCCCACCATCTTCAAGGCACTCTGTGTCACAGTTGGACAGCCCATCCTTCTGATAAATAAACATCCTTCTGCCCTCTGATATTTTTGATGGTTTTTCCTCATCTTTTCAAGCTCTATAAACAGCGGCATGGAAAGGTTTTCATTGCCAGAAGACCACACTCCCCTTGTGGCATACCAGTACAGTGGTACCTCAGGTTACAAACACCTCAGGTTACAAACACTTCAGGTTACAGACTTCACTAACCCGGAAGTAGTACCTTGGGTTAAGAACTTTGCTCCAGGATGAGAACAGAAATCGCACAGCAGCAGTGAGAGGCCCCATTAACTAAAGTGGTGCCTCAGGTTAAGAACAGTTTCAGGTTAAGGACGGACCTCCAGAACGAATTAAGTTCGTAAGTTCAGACGTTCCCCTGTAATGGGCATGGGCAGAGCAATGGGTGCAACCCTTATCTTTGTACAATGAATGGGGAACCATTGGCCTATGCTGGTTGGAGCTGATAGGAGCTGGAGTCTGCCATCCATCCTTTGTAAAGCAGACTGAAGAAGTCAAAGAGGTTTACACATATGTGTGCGCGCGCACACACTTTTCCATTTATTCATTCATTCAATATATTTCTACAGCATCCTTCAAGAATAAAGTTCTTCCTAAGGCAGCTCATGTAAGGTAAATATATTAAAAAATTACAATGAGTATAATTAGAAGGGTCACCGCTTTCACCATTCCCACTGTTTCAGGGGTTGCAGGCTCCACTCTGCATTCATAACCCCACTCCCCAAAAAAGAAAGTTTTGGTTAGAAGCTGTTACAACCACCACACCTTAAATTTCATACAGGACAATGCTGTTCTGAATTTTGCTTTCCCTTCCCCTGGAGCAGGCTTTGAAAAAGGGGTTGTGGGGGAAGAAGCACCTCAATTTTTGGTGATACTCCCAGATTGCAGCTACCTCTCAGCTGTCTTGGGAGAGGCTGATAATTTCTGGCTCATCTTTCAGTTCCCAGGCTGGCCAGCTTTTTCTTCCTCTTGACCTTAGATGCAACCATGTCCAAGCCACTCGAGTATTCAGACTGCAAGATTTCAGCCAGACGGCGCTTGCCCCGAGTTTTCTTGAGAAGAAACTCACGCCTAGGCAAAAGAAAGGAGAGAGATAAGGAAGGAGAAAACTGTTTTTAAAGGATTTGGTTTTACAAGGAGATACTGTTGGATTTAAAATTTTTAGTGTGCACTCAACGTTCCTACTTTGACGAAAGTCTCACCAAACTTAGTGGAATTTTGGGCCAAACAAGATGTGCCATTCATTACATGATTAACATATCCAAGTTTGTTTGTTTTTCTAAAATTAAAAAGCAGTTGTGGGGATGGGGGAAGATCAGGACTTTGGCAGTGCATGCAGAAGATCCCAGAATCATGAAGGCTGGAACATTACTTTATTTTTAGATGTAGAACAATAATGTGGTGACAGAACACATGCTTTGCAAGCAGAAAGTCCCAGATTCAATCCCCAGAATCTCCAGGCAGGGAGATGGCCAAGGTTGGAATAAGGTTGGTGCGGGGAAAAGAGCTCCATACATCCTGACGGATTGGACTCCACTGGCTGAGTCTCCTTCCTTGAGTTCTTACCTTGAAAATCCATCTCCTGAGTAGTCATACACTTAAGGTCAACAGAATCCTAATCTCTCTCTCTCTCTCTCTCTCTCTCTCTCTCTCTCTCTCAAAAGAGATGGTAAGATACAGCTCCCTCTTTCAAAAGCAAGCCTTATTGCAGACACCCTTGAGGTGTGAATGCACAACAGGTGTGCAGGTGAAAGAGAACAGAGGTCATACATGAGGAAAAAGCAAAGCACAGCTGAACCATGGAGACATTTCATATCTTCGCTCAACTCTCATGTTTTAAAAAAGAGCTCTCTTGTTCAGGAACTGTTATATATTGTAGGATTCCGTCACAAGAGAGGTCAAACTGGCTCCCTCTTTGCTTTCCTTCTGCTGGCAGGCAAAGACCTTCCTGTCCAAATGAGCCTTTGAAAACCAAGGTGCAGGCGATGCTGATCATTGGGCTACGGTCGGGGCAAAGTGGGTTTGAATGGCTGGCTCTAAATGTGCTATTGTTATTAACTAGTTTCTTTTTATCACTTTGCATTTCATAGTGATGTTTTTAAATGTTGGAAGCTGCCTTGATTCCATCTTGGAAGAAACACGAGTATATAAATACAACAACAACAAACAATGTAAAATGGATTTTTCAGCTTTCTCAAAATGGCAGGACCAATATTTTTGCCTCCCTAGAACAACTGTTCTTCCAGTGATGAAGAGAAGAAGGGACAGCCAAAGTGCTGCCTCAAGGTGTTGCTGGACTACATATCCCATCATCCCCAACTGTTGGCCATGCTGGATGCTAGGGCTGATGGGAGCTGGGAGTCCAACAACATCTGGAGGACCAGTTGTTCCTCCATCTGTGCTGTGGAGCAGCACTACACTGAGGAGAGGGTGCGATATGAAAATGGGAAGTCAGATCTTGCATGGAGTGCCTAGCTGAATTTTCTTTAAATAGGCTTAGAGAGGGGTCTTGGCTATTGCCCAGGAATGGCAGGCATGGGTGCTACACCTGCCTCAGCCTACCCCACATGCTTGTTTTGGGGAGAAGATGGAGGCAACACGCATGAAAGCCAGTGGTTAGGGTGTTGGGCTAGGACCCAGGAAACCAGGATCTGAATCCCTGCTTAGCCATGAAACTTGCTGGGTAAAAAGACCCAAGGTTTAACGTACCTCACAGGGTTGTTGTGAGGATGAGATGGGGTGAGAGAGAACCTTGCATGCCACCTTGAGCTCCTTGGAGGAAAGCTGGGATGTAAATGTAATAAATAAACATACACCACTGCAATCTCTTCCTAGCAGATTTTAGAGTGAGACCCTCAGCAGGCTGCAGGGTCTTTTCAGTCGCATCCCCTCTTGCTTTGGAACTCCCCCAGGAGGCCTGAATGACCTTCCCTTCCCTCTCTGCTGCCCTATCAAAAGGCAGGTCAAGACCATTATTTCCCAAGTAGCTTTTGAGTTGGCTGGGATATTAATTCTGATGCTTTCGAGTTGTCATTTATTTTTACGTGGATTTACAGGGTTGCATTCAAGTTAAATTCTACCCAGAGTAGATCTACTGAAATTAATTTACCCAGGTTAGTTGATGGGTCTGCTCTAAGTCTAACATCACATACTACTGATGGTCTTTAAATGTAGTTTTGTACACTACTTTGGCAGATATTAGCTACTGAATGCAAGAGAATGGCTTTAAAAACAAAACAAAAACAGACTGCCCAAATAAGGGTGGGAAGAGACAACAGCCCTGTGGTGGGCTCAAATGCTCTTTTTGCTGATGCACATGCAACACAGCCAGCCCTGAATTGCCAAAAACTCATCACAGTGGTGACACTCGCCCCTCTTGGACCCATGGTGCGTCTCTGGAGAAGAGGCCGCCATTTATCAGGGACTGTTTTCAACACGGATCATGCCGTCAATCCATTTGACGGAGGTTCCTCACTGCTTGCCCCATCCGGTGGCTGGCAGTGCCAAGCAATGAGGCTTGGATACCTCTGGCTTAATGCTATCTGAACACCTGCTTTTCTACCCACTGAGTCAAATGAGCCATCTGTGGCTGATGTGTGCTGTGAAGGGGGTGGGGGTGGGAGTGTCTTATGGGGAGGGTTGGTGGCAGTAGTGTAGGAGTGGGGCATAGCATCTATCAACTGAGATATGCTCCTTCAGACAACCTAGCAGATGTCTCCACTACATGGCAACGCTGGCTGATGCTGAAAGGCATATCTCGGAAATATTTTTTTTAAAAAAACTATGATCTCATCAAATCAGGACATAGCATCAACACACTGGTGGAGGCGAAAGGGGCAGCCAGCAGGGCAAAAGGTCCAGTAATGCTGCAATCTGCAACCCTTTCCTAGGGTCAGGGGTGGGGAACCTCTGGCCCATGGGCCAAACTTGGCCTGAGAGTCTGTTTCCTCACAAACCTGATGCCGTACGGTTGGAGGGTGTTTTGTGACTCTGGGAATTAGATGAAGAACATGTTCTCAGAAGCAGAGACATACTTAGGCTCCCATGCGCCCTTCACAAGGAGCTGTATCAGTGCATCCCCTTCCCATCCACTGCGCCTTGGCAAGGACATGTTGGCTGCCCAGAGCAGCGCAGGGAGTGCACGGGTGGGGAAGTGGGCTCCTAGCCACTCCGAGCCAGGGTGAAGAAGCACATTTTTCCCACACACACCCTGGGCCTGGGCCCTTGGTGAGGACCAACCTGGTCAACGCCCAGGTATGCTCTAAGGGGCTGTGCACCGTTTTGAAGGGGGAAACTATATAGTCTGGGTGTGCTCCTAGATGACATCTTGTCGCTGGAGTCTTGTGACTTCTGTAAATAGGGGTGTTTATGCCCAGTTTAGGCCACTCCTGAACTGGGATCGCCTGGCCTCAGAGGCCCATGCTGAACTCCAGCACCCCTAATCCCCGGCTACTGGCCATGCTCTTTGGCAGGGTTTAGGGGCTGACTGGAGTTGGAATCCAACAACATCTGAAGGGCACAAGCAGAGGTGCAGTCTAGGGAAAAAATAATGGATACAGAGTTGAGAACATTACATAGGGAACCTGTGGCCCAATCCTGGTGTTGTACTCCAAATCCCTTCAGCCCCAGGCCAACAGTCAAGGATGATGGTGGGAGTTTTGGGACTGAAAATTTGGACTGCCCATGATGTAGACACCTGCAGATTCCTCATCCAGGTTGAAAAGGGTGAAGAAAGGGGAAAATATGAAGCAGAACGTTTAGGCAGGAAGCAATGCGCTGATGAAAAAGAGCTGTGGGTCCCCTACTGAGGCTCAGCGGTGTAGCTAGCCGCTTGGCCGCCTGGGGTGGCATGCACCCTGCACCCGGGGGCGGGGCAGGCCACTCATAGGGCGGGGCATGCCGCGGAGCCTCCAAGGAGCTGAGCGGGAGGCAACGGGCAGACGCAAGCCCCACACTGCCCTTTTGGGCATGGCAGAGCCTGCAGGCACCCAAGCCACTGTGTCACTCCCAGGAGAGACGTGTGGCTTGCGTGCGCTGCAGGCCCCGCGGTAAGTGTTGCCCCATGCAGTGTGGCACCATGTTCGCCCCCCTAACTACACCTCTGTCTCAAACTACCCATCAAGTCTCTTATATCGTAAGAACATGAGAAGAGCCTGATGGACCAGGCCAATGGCCCATCTAGTTCAGGATCCTGTTCTTATATTGGCTAACTACAAGCCTGTGGGAAACCAACAAGTAGGACCCCAGCACAAGAACACTTTCTCCTTAAGCAGTTTCCAGCAATTGGCATTCAGAAGCATTGCTGCCCCCAACTGTGGGGGAACAGCATAGCTACCGTGATTGGTTTGATAGCCCTCTCCCTCCATGATACCAGCCTCTCCCTTGCAAAACGAACCCCTTTCTTGATCTTGCACTTGGCCCAACTCTTCTCTACCCTCATAGCTCCCCCCACCCGCCGGACTCTATTTATTTCCGCAGCAGAGCACCATCCAGAGGAGGGAAAAAATCGCCCCAAATTCCTCCCTGGGCCAGGCTCCAAGCTTTCCCTGCCACTAATTAAGTGATATTAAGGAAGCAGCAAATGCCACAAGGAAATTGGCAGCTGAAAAAGGACTCCAATCTGACGACAAGGAGATTGCTTTGCAGGGAGAAAGCTCTGCAGCTGCAGCTTGGCCTGGGAGGGCTTATTTGCCTGAGAGAGCCCGTCCTCTAAGGGGGCTGTGCCGGCCTCCCCCACCCCCCAAAAAAAATCTGGCCAAAGAGAGAAGTTCAAAGAGTGTTAGGATGTTAGGTCTGCTCATGGAATGTACTTCTCTTTCTCTCTCACAACCCTCTTCCACAGGTTTGTCCCCGACAAGGGCCAACTTCTCTCTCATTACTCGAAAAGCAATGCAGAAGAGGCTGTGTGTGACTTCCGTTTAATTAGACCTGATCGTTCTGTATTGGGGGCAATAGGGAGTAATATGCAAAAGCTAAAATTTGAGGCCTGCTCTCATTTCGATCATGCAAGCTGAAGGACTATAAACCCATAGTTGTTGGTTTTGTTTTGTTTTTTAAAAAACAATTTGAGAAGAAATATTGAGTTGTATAGAGTGTTAGTTATACTCAGTGTAGACCAGTTGAAATTAATAGACATGGCTGACTTAGGCTCATTAACTTTAATGGGTCTACTCTGAGTATGTTAACTGGAGACAAACCACTGTTTTTGTATTTGTGGAATATGCCTAGCCTTGGACATATTTCTTCTTTTTTAAAAATAAGAATAATCAGGCAAAATTTAAGGGCCAGGTTTCAGATATAGAAATGGACTCTGTACTACACGGATCATGCCTTTCTGAGGTATTGATTCTTAACACAGGCAGAAAAATTACACATTCCACAGCTGTGCCAACTCCACACAGGCTTACCTGTGCAGACACCAACACCAACACCACAGAATATGGTTTTGGGTGCAGGATGCAGCTTCTGAAGAATACCTGCTTTCATTAAAACAATTAAAAATAATAAAAACTGAACAAGTTTCTAGTCCTTACGGAGGCCAAACTATTTGTTATTTGTGTGAGAGAGAGTGATGTAGAACTTTGCTCTGTTTTTTAATCTAGTTTTTAGGATTTTTTACTAAATGTTATTGGGTATATTTTTATGCAAACCGCATAGAGACTTATTATATTAAGCAGTATTAAAATTTTATGACTGGCTGAATGAATGAATAAATAAAATTACCTAAATAATAAAATAAATTAGGCATACTTCCAAACCTGTGAGCAATATGTAGGAAGATCTGGGAAGCTGGGATATATAGTCAGCTAGATAGGGGGACTGAATATGTTTTCAGAGTGTGGGGTTTCATGCCTCTGACTAGTTTCTCTCCCCACCCCCACCCTGTGCCCAGGCAAGCCAGAATAAATTATGCAAAGCAGCAAAAGTTTCAGAATATAAAATCCTGTAAAAATAACAAAAACAGCAGGCAACAGGGTTTTTTTTTTTTACCAGACCTTTCAGCTTCGAATTATACCCTCCAGAAATTCTTTTTAAAATAATGGTACTGTTACCCACTTAAAAGAAATTTTAGATCAATTAATCACAAGTCTTAGACTGTCTATCTATTAACAATTCAATTAAAACCTGCATCTACTTGAATATGAATTAAAAAATGAAAATCTACTCATGGGGTGGAAGGGGAAGCATAGTTCCATAATACTTAACAGGTGACACAACCAGATCCACATCATATGTTTAAAGTGCATAGCTTCCCCCAAAGAATCCTGGGAACTGCAGTCCGACCACAGAATACAATTCATAGCATTCTTAAACTACAGTTCCCAGGATCCTCTGGGGGAAATAATGTGCCTTAAATGCACACTGGATGTGCTTCAAATGTATGAGGTGGATCTATCAGTACCTGGTATTCTGACAGTGACAGGCAGAGAGGCGGGGGGACCCCCTTAGGTCAGGGGTGTGGAACCACCTGCAATGTCAGGGCTGTATTAAACCCAATCAACCTTTCGGGGGGGGGTGCATTCCAAGGAAGGGTGTGGTCAGAGGCAAAATTCATCAGGATTAAAAGCTTTCTTTTACTTAAACTGCTTGGAGGGTTTTGTTGATTAAGTGGTATATAAATCATGCTGCATATCTTTTTAAGCAGCCCAGCGCCCTCACCCCCAAAGCAAAGGAATAGATCTAATGTAAGCCCTCCTCAAGAGTAACACCCCTTGAAACTGATTGGCACGACCATCTTATGTACATTAATTTCAGTGGGTCTACTTTGAATAAAATAAGACTGGATATAATCCCATAATCCATTAGACCCATTGCTATTAATGTTTTACCCTGTTTATTTATTTATTTTTTTTTAAGAAAATAAATGTACTGAGCCCTAGCGAAAGCACTAAAAAGATCAATCTGGAAACACCTCTGATCAAAAGTACACATCCCTCATGAATCTACAGTGGTACCTCGGGTTACATATGCTTCAGGTTACAGACTAAGCTAACCCAGAAATATTACCTTGGGTTAAGAACTTTGCTTCAGGATTAGAACAGAAATCGTGCTCCAGCAGCGCGGCAGCAGCAGGAGGCCCCATTAGCTAAAGTGGTGCTTCAGGTTAAGAACAGTTTCAGGTTAAGAACGGACCTTCGGAACGAATTAAGTACTTAACCTGAGGTACCACTGTACTATATTCCTGTAGGGAGAATGACAGTACTTCCATGAATGTCTCTCCCAGTGGGACGAAACAGCAGCTTGGAGAAGGGGGATGGGGCATAATAACGCTACTCCTAATTTTTATCCTGCTCTTTGCCCAAAGAGCTCAGGAATGTTGAGTTGCTTCTCCCACCTTTAATCTTCACAGCCACCCTGTGAGGTAGGATAGGCAGATCAGGGGAGTATAACAGGCATGGCTTTCTTTTTGGCCAGAAACTCACTAGAGCTCTGTCCCGGCACCTCTTGGGTGGGTGTCACTGCCATTCTAAGAGAACGAGGTAGGCGTTCAGGGTGAGTTCCGGTACCTCTTTTTCTAGAAAAATAGCACTGGTTATAGGGATCTGAACTTGGTGGGTCTCTTTGTTCCAAGATGCCACCCACTGGCTCTCTTTAGATCAGGAAGGGGGTTGGTTGGAAACATTAATCACCCCTCATCTCTCCTGATGGCTCCCCAGCTGCTGTCCAGTTTTTGCTCTCTGCTAAGTTTGTGGAAATGGCAATGCAAGCTTTTCTCTCCCCCCCCCCCCACAACTGGGAGGGATGGAAAGGGCCCCCTAACACGCAACCTCTGGAAAAGAAGTGGGGGGGGATAGCTTTAACAGAGAAACAACATCTCAGGAACAGAGGGAGACATTGTCCCCACCTGCTGTAATCCAGTGAGACTGCTGGTGTCAGTCATCACCCCGTTCCCTGCTGGGCTAAGGAGACATCAAAGCCTGCCCCATACCATCTTACATGCTCTTTATCAGCTAATCAGGCTATTCTTAGCTAAATAAAGCTCCGTTAAATCCCCTGCTCGCTGGGGCATTCCTGTCCTGCTGCCCATCTGCTGGTGAGGGTGAGCAGAAGCAGTCCGCAGGGAGAAAAAAGGCAGGGGCAATGCGGTTCGTCCTGAATCCCCTCCCAACAACTGCTCTGTGGGTCCCGTCCCCCACCCAGTCCTTCTGCACCCCCCCAAAAAACATACTTTGTTTCTTTAATTTTGCTTTTCGGATGGCCCGAGCTAAAGATGTCAGCGGCCCCAGCAAATCGTGACATGGATTAAGGGGGCCTTTATAATTGAACAGCCGACGCTTTGCGCAGATTGGAGCGTTGTTGTTTTTTTGAAACAATTTTTCAGCAATGGAGTATATACAAAAAAAGAGAGGGACCCAAGGAAAGAAATAAAAGGAAAAACTGAGAAAAGCAACACAGATATTTGCAAAAAGGAAGGCGGGCTTGGGAGAAAAGGACAAGAATGAAACAGCAAAGAAAGAGAAAGGGAAGAAATTGAAAGAAGGTGAAGGAAGAGAAGAAGAAGAAGAAGAAGAAGAAGAAGAAGAAGAAGAAGAAGAAGAAAGTAGTTTGGGAGTTGTTTCTTACCATGGTTTTCTTTGAATTAAAGCAAAGGTGGTTTAGAGAGCAGTATATATGCATGGATTAAAAAGCATGATTTAGAAAAAGAAAAGACCACTTGAAAAGAACACCCCACAGTTGAATATTTTTTAAAAAAGAGTAATCTGATAGGCTCTCTTATCTAAACAGGAACGCTAAAAGAGGAGAGCATTCATGGCTTGGGAATAAATAAATGTGTTGGCAAAGTGGGGAGGATTCAGAAAGGTGCAGAAAGACTGCATTCCTCACACTCTAAAATGATGATGATGATGATGACAAACAGCAGGTTCCAGGGCAGGCTGCAACACTTTAAAATTCAGGATTCAAAAGTTTAAAACAGATTACGGTCACAGGAATGGCAGGGCCCTGAAAAGGCAGATCGCAGGTGTCTCAGGGTAAAGAGATTTATCTTCAGCATTCGCCTGTAGAGTGAAGAAGCCAGACTCACCCCTTTGCGGAGGGAGTTCCACAGCTTAGGGTCTGTTACAGACAAGCAAGGCCCTCTCCTTGGCTGCCACCCGTCACAACTTGGTGGTGTAACTACCAAGAGCGTCCCCTCTGCCAATGTCAGCACCCAAGAGGGTCTGTATGGAAGAAGGCAGTCCCTCAGATATTTTTGGCCTAAGTTATTTAGGATTTTATCCACTGGATGGCAGAGTCTGAGGTGACCCAATGACACTGACAGGCAGCAGGTCAAGGAGAGGCAGACACATCACTCTGGACCATTGGACATCTTGGCTGGGGGCTGATGGGTGCTGACATCCAAAACTGCTGAAGCGCACCACACTTAGGGCTACCCCTGGTAGACAATACACAGCTAGAGGGACCAATGGTCTGAGTATGAGGCAGCTTCCTGAACTCCTAACTCTGGCAAAGACCTCCTCCTGGTGGCGGAAGAGAGGAGTGCATGAGTCTGGCATTGAGTGTGGGGTCCTTTCTGCTCATGCACCAATCATGCCGTATGCAAGCACACAAAACAAGTGTTAACACAGAAAGGCTTCCTTTGGGTAGATGTACATTGCTGTATTGAGAGGAGGAACAGCTGGAACGGGGAAGGGTCTTGCCCAGGCCACCCTATGGCTCTACAGGTTAAAGCAGAACTGGGGAATCTCTAGAATATATTGAAGCTCCTATTCTCCCCTGGCCATTGGGCCATGCTAGCTGGTACAGTTAGGACTGTACCAGTCCAGCCACATCTAGAGGGGCTGCAGGTTCCTCACCCCAAATTGAAGAAGAGGTATCCCCCCTTTTTCCTGAAGGATTGTCTCTTCTAAACAGAGGCATCCCTCCATTCGCTGTATGCAGTAGGCAATATTGCTGCTTCAATTTGGAATGGAGGAGACTGTGACCCTCCACAGGCTCCTGCGTTTCAGCTTCCATTCTCCCCTGCGGCTCGTCATGTTACCTACAAGGGCTGATGCGAATTATTCCATTATTATTTCCCATTATTCCAATGTCAAACCCGCACACTGAGTTGGAAAGCAAAGCCTTTACCTTTTCTGCTTCTGGTTCTTTGCTTGCTTTGGAAAGGCAGAGGTGGCACTGAGATTCTTAGGGGCGTCCCGGAGCCCAAAGCTCTTTGCCACGTGGCCCAGATGGAGAGATTTGATGTGGAAGATGTGCTTGAGGCTGGCTGGGTAGGTTGCATACGACCGGATGAAAGACTGCAGAGCTGGAGGGAAAAGGGAGGAAGAAAAATGAATGTGGCCGTTGGGAATTTTCCTTTGCAAAAAGGGATTACGTGCCATCACCTCTCAGGTGAGATTATCTCCCTGTTGGGACACTCTTCATTTGAGCTCAAGCTCACCTCCAAAACAGATGCAATGTCCACTAAGCATATGCAGAAAGCCAGTCACATACCATCAAATTACCAAAATAAATCCCCTGCACTGGGCAACATTTGTGTATCACAACAGCAGTTAAAACATGGGTGGTTTTCAGAACTTGAGTCTGCAATTCTACATTAATATACCAGGGAAAGAGTCCCTTTGAACTCAACGGGGCTTATTTCTGGGTAGACATATAAAGGATCACATTTTTATTGCTATAAAAAACCCCCACAGGTGCGTAAGATGTGATTTGATGTTTTTTTCCTGATTGGCATGGCTTAGGGACTAATTTTATTACAGAAGCTTCCCTGCCCATGAGCTGTGCAAGCTCTGCTGTCCATCCAGCTCACATGTGCAAGCCGGAGGGGCAGCAGAGCTTGCACATCTGAGGTGCAGGGAAGTGGCTGCTGCTTCGCTACCCTGCACGTCAGCTGCTAGGCGGGGAGGCATCCTGCTCACGAGGAGACCCTCCCCAAAGCTTGAAGAGAATGTCCTCTCCAGGCTCCCTGCAAGTCAGGAAGACTCTCCAGGATGCTCCCCATTTCCGGGATCCACTTCTGAGTTCCCAGAATTGCATGTGTGCATGTTCCCACACAAATACAGTGGTACCTCGGGTTACAGACACTTCAGGTTACATACGCTTCAGGTTACATACACCGCTAACCCAGAAATAGTACCTCGGGTTAAAAACTTTGCTTCAGGATGAGAACAGAAATTGCGTGGCGGCAGCAGGAGGCCCCATTAGCTAAAGTAGTGCTTCAGGTTAAGAACAGTTTCAGGTTAAGAACGGACCTCCGGAACGAATTAAGTACTTAACCCGAGGTACCACTGTACAGCATGCACATATGGGAAATTGTTTGTATTCATATACATATATGTGTGTGTGTGTGTGTGTGAGAGAGAGAGAGAGAGAGAGAGAGAGAGAGAGAGAGCTGTCTCAAATAATTCGTGATAGCAGGTTGTCACCCATATTAGTCCTACTCAGAGTAGGCCCACTGAAATCGAAAGACATGACCAACTTAAGGTGTTCATTTTAATGGGTCTACTCAAGAGTAAAATTTAGCCCTATGCATATTATCCACAATCTGTATTATGAATTGTTTATTTGTAATGCTTGAATTATCATTTGTCATTTTCCCGTCGTAAGGTATTGGGCAGCTTACTACTTTTATTAAAGTCCCTTGTATCAGTAGCTCCCAAATTCACCCCACCCAACTTGAAGATCGCTGAAGGTCTTGGCAGGTGACTTAATAATTTTTCTGCCTGTTGTAGCAATTGCAAAGCGGTGTGCTAGAGCTTGTATGGCTTTCAACTGTATTCTTATTGCTCCTTTTGTTTCTTCTATATTGAATTCTATTGTGTTATGATTTGCATCCCACAGAACCCAGACAATTCCAAACTGTGATTTGATAAAATACAAAAAGAAATAAAAGGAGAAATAAAAATGCAACTAAAAATCAATACAAATGTTCAATGTGATGGAAGGTCCGCCTAATGTCTTCAACCAGAGATCCGCAGATCTCAAGGACATAGTTTGGGAATCCTTGCCTTACAGTTTTCAGTGTCATTCTGAGGCTTGCCCCTCCCTCTCTGTTGACCCCAGATGGAGAAAAAGCAGCTGTAAAGCAGCACAAACACTTCTTTTAAAAAGTTTTAAAAAACCAAACAAATGCCTTGTGTGACTCTTGCAGGCCACCATAGGGACAGCTACTGCAATGTCCACTGAGCACTTCTAAACTATTGGCTATGAGTCCTGGAAGACTTGCACACCATTTTCCTCCTGGCCTGGGGGTATAGCCCAACTCCAGATAAGATACAGGGGCTGAGGCTGCTTAACAGATTCCTGGCCTGGAGTGTTTTGGGGGGCTGTCGCTGTTGAGGTTTTTTTTTTAAAAAAATTATTTTAGATCTTGTAATTTATGTGGAAATTGTTCAGTCCGGTTGTGTATTTTAAAAAATGTTTTATTTATTGTTCACAACTACTTCTGCTATGTTGTAGTTATGAATTCTTTTCATGCTGTAAGGCGCCTTGAGCGTGGTTTGAACTGTAGAAAGCTGGCATACAAATAAAACTATGTAGGTACATAGACAGTGGTACCTCTGGTTGCGAACGGGATCCGTTCCGGAGGCCCGTTCGCAACATGAAAAGAACGCAACCCACAGCGGCACATCTGCACACGCACGGGCTGCGATTCGCCGCTTCTGTGCATGCACGTGACATCATTTTGCGCGTCTGCACATGCACAAGCGGCGAAACCCGGAAGTAACCCTTTCCGGTACTTCCGGGTCACCGCAGGACGTAACCTGAAAGAATGTAACATGAAGCGGATGTAACATGAGGTATGGCTGTATTTGCAAAGGAGACCACTAAAGATTTCATGCTTTGCAGGGTTAGCCCCCAGTTCTCGTTCCCCTCCGATTCTCACCCCAGAATTCTCACATTTCTGGTTTTCAAATAAATCCCAGCGATGCGGCTTAGGACCCCTCCCCACTTTCTCTCCCTACCCTCATCTCAGACTCCTGCCTCCCCACCCCAGTCCCTTAACTGCATCGAAACCTAACACTGCTCCCCCACCAGTCTCTTTTGCCCTTCCTCACTGAGTCAGTAGACCAGCACGTTTGCCCACAGCTTAAGCCTAATCTCTCAGGGGTGGCAGGAGATTGGGGTTTACGAACAGTAATAAAAATGTCATTTTAGCGAGATCAGTTCCTGGAAGGACTCTGGGAATCCATCAAAGCTCTGTTTGCCAAGCAAAGCGAACACCATTTCCCAATCAATGAGGGAGTAACGAAGGAGAGAGCGTTGCAACCCCTTCTTCTCATTTCACATCATCAATTTTTTAGAGACCCGTCTGGCGGGGGAGGGGGAACACAGGAAGAAAGAGAGGGGGAAATACCGGCGGGGGCGGGGGAGGTGAGTTGCCAACCTTTCTAAAGGTAATGTTTGATATTTTAAGATGTTCAGTCACGACTTCAGGCCCAACTTCATCATACAGGTGGTTCAAAAGCCACATGGACAAGAGTTGCTCGGTTCAAAGCACAGAAAGGCTGGCCTACATGTCTCTGCTTCTTTCCCGTTCCACCACACAAAGCAAGTTCCTAGTCCATATTGGGCAGGGAGGAGGGAAAAAACTGGAAGCACAAGTCAGAGTCTGCCATTTTTGTGGGTATGCACACCTGTGTTTTCCCCTCCTGAGCTGAAGGCGAATGACCACAATACAGAAAACATCAGGGAAACCTTTATCTAAAACCTTATTTAAAAAGGCAGAGGCAGAGGACTATGAAAAAAGCAGCCAGCAGGTTCAGTACCACTGTCTCCTCTACTCAACAGCCTGACCGTAGATGGTCACAAGAGGCTTACAGAGAAATCAATAAAACAATTAATCAATCAGATTAATATGGCATTAAAAAACAACAACCCAAGTTCATAGGTAATCCCCACCCCATAAAAAGGCACAACACAACTCTGAATAGAAACGTCTACATTAAATGTCTGAGGTTCGGCAGGGAGGCGGGGGGGGGGGGCTCTCTGATCTCAGCTGGAAGGGGGATTTACAATAATGAAGGCACAGTTCCTAGTGCACATGAGCTATGTGGTAACTACCAAAAGAGACTCTCACCCGAATAGCAAGGAAGCTACATGGCTGGCAAACCTCCTTTAGGAGGTTATTCTGAAGCCACGACTGAAATGGTCCCCCCTTTCTCATTGCACCCAGTTTGAATGTGCATCCCACCAGAACACAGAATTGAGCATGCCATGGTCAACCTTTGCAAGGAGAGTAGCAACTACTAATGGTAGCTAATATGACAGGTCCCATGAATTGCAGGGTGAGGGAGGGGTATCCAATGTTAATCCTACTCAGAGTAGCCCCTTTGAAACTAAAGGACATGGCTCACTTAGGTCCATGAACTTTAATAGGGCCACTCTCAGTGGAACTTGGTTATATGCAATTCAAAGTAACTTCACCTCTGTCAGATTGGTTCTGTGGGATCTGGAGTATAGCTATACAGTGGTACCTCAGATTACAGACACTTCAGGTTACAGACTCCGCTAACCCAGAAATAGTACCTCGGGTTAAGAACTTTGCTTCAGGTCGAGAACAGAAATCGTGCGGCGGCAACAGGAGGCCCCATTAGCTAAAGTGGTGCTTCAGGTTAAGAACAGTTTCAGGTTAAGAATGAACCTCCAGAACAAATTAAGCTCTTAACCTGAGGTACCACTGTAATGCATAACTTTGCATATTATCTTTGGGCACGTAAAAATCAAATGTATGAAAACCAGTTGAAATTGTCAATTTGTCACCAAGGTTTGGAGTAAGTTTGTTGATTTTGCACATTCCCAATCCATGCTAAAACGAGTATAATCAATCTCTTTCAGATTTTGGGGTTTCTTTTTCTTCTTCTTCTTCTTCTTCTTCTTCTTCTTCTTCTTCTTCTTCTTCTTCCCATTTTTACTTGTTGGCATCCATCTGTCTTGAAAGACAATGGAGTGCGCCTCTGGGGGTGAAGTCAAACCGCTGGGAGAATCACAGTGCCTACCATTTTAAATCTGCCCCCACAATTCCCAGTGCTTTATACGGAGTCAGCCCATTGGTTCATACAGCCCAGTGTTGTCTACACTGACCGGCAGCAGCTCTCCAGCAACTCTCAAACAGGAGGTTTCACCCAGTCCTACCTGGATTGAAACCAGGACCTTCTGCATGCAAAGCAGGTGCTCTGCAATGAAGCCGTGGTGCTTCAAACAGCAATGTAGGAAGGTCCTTCACAGTCAGGCCACTAGTCCATCTAGCTCAGCACTGTCTACACTGACCGGCAGCAGCTCCTCAAGATTTCAGACAAGAAACCATCTGGAGATGCTGGTGATTGAACTCTGGGGCCTTCTGTGGGCAAAGCAGATGCTCTAAAAAGTACCCTGACAGTTAAGTCCAGTCGCAGATGCCTCTGGAGTTGCGGCGCTCATCTAGCTTTACAGGCTGAGGGAGCCGGTGTTTGTCCGTAGACAGTTTTTCCGGATCATGTGGCCAGCATGACTAATCCGCTTCTGGCACAACGGAATACCGAAACCAGAGCAGCACACAGAAACGCAGTTTACCTTCCCACCGGAGTGGTACCTATTTATCTACTTGCACTTTTTGGCATGCTTTGAGCTCACCCCATTGCGTGGATTTGAACCACCGGCCTTCCGATTGGCAAGCCCAAGAGGCTCAGTGGTTTAGATCACAGCACCACCCGTGTCCCCCACAGCCACAAAGGAAAGAGTTAGGAAAACTGTGGTGGTCAAGTCTCCACACGGTCCCCAAAAAGTTCTACAGGAGGAAACACGGCCCTTGGACTGCAAGAAGGGTTTCCATCCTTGCTCTAGCCACTGAGCTATGGGCCCTTCCTAAAGAACAGAGTGAGGATGAACAGCCAGATATTTTTAAAAAGTAGCTGCTCCTTTGGGAAGGGGTTCTGTGAGGCAACGCTGGCTACCAACAACATCGACCAGGTCAAAACATAAATTGAAGCGAAGAGCTTGGGGTGGGGAGAGAAGGCTAAGAAAGAGAGAGAGAGAACTGTGCATTTGGCATCGTTTCCGTTTGATTTCCTGCCATAAACAGGAGAGCCAGCTGCCGCGTTAATTATTCACCATCCTTGGCTTCAACAGCGGAGGAAGAATGGAGGGAGGTTTATGGAAGCCAGCCGGCATTTGGAAATCCTGCATATGCAGACAGCAAGAAAGATGGGGCGATGGAGGAAGGGCAAGGAGGAGCCACCTTTGCATGGGACGCAAAACTGGGAAAACACAGAGGGCGAGGGAGAGAGAAAGGGAAGCGTTTAAGATATTCATGGGAAATGCAGGGCTGGTATCTCTCCCTCTGCAGTCATCCAGCGTTGCATAAAGGTTCAGGCTCTGGCACGGAAGAAGAGAATCGCATCTGCCTTTATGGAGCTCTCAACTGCATAAACTGCAAGCACCAATATGGGTTTGGTAATGTAAGAGCCTCTCCCCTCCCCCACCCTTGATATCTTGTGCCACTGTTGATGGTGTAGAACACAGCCAAGAAGATGCCTGCCAGTCAATTATGCCCAGTCCCACCAAGCAAATCCTGAAGACTGCAGAATTCGGAGGGTCACTGCTTCCTTGTCCGTAAAATGGGATGTGAGGGGAGAAATCATATTCCATATTGGTTGTGTGCCAATGGTTCCACAGCAGAATAGAAAAAGGAAAAGGGGGGGGGGGAGTGGCCTTGGGATCAAACTTTAGAAGGTTTCTTTCTGGCTCCTCCTGCTGCTGAAAATGGGCCTGAAAGCAGTGTTCTCTTGCAGCCAATAGAATATGTTGCTTTTTGTGACTGGTAGTTGTGTTTGCAAATTGTGACTGTGATGTTTGCAAATTCACTCTTGGGCTCAAAAAGTTCAGCTACCCCCATGCTGAACCATAGTAGCAGGATGGAAAGATGTTTCCGAGATGCCCAGGAAAATATGATTTTGCTTCTGATTTCAACTAACCATAGTTTAGTTGCAGTGTTCAGCTTAACTGTGGTTAAAGCAAGAGGGTGGAATTCATTCTCGTGCCGAGGAAAGGAGGGTGTACATCTAGGAACATGAAGCTGCCTTATACAGGGTCAGACCGTTGGTCCATGAAGCTAGGCGTTCTCTGCATTGACTGGAAGTGGCTTTCCAGGATTTCAGAGATATGGCTCTCTCAGCCCTACCTGGAGATGCTGAGGGCTGCACCTGAGACCTTCTGCATCCAAAGAAGATGCTCTACCATTGAGCTTTGGTCCTTGCCCTATATAGGGTTGGCTGCTGAAAGCTGAACTTGGTTATGACAGAGTTAGCACAATGGCATTTCACCTAAACCTATTAGAAGGTTTTAGCTGGTTTTAGAAGGTTGTTTCTAAACAGTTTTTGTGAGTTTTAATTGTGTTCTGTTACCCTGCTTGCTGCCCTGGGCTCCTTCAGAAGGAAGGATGGAATATAAAATATAATAATATTTTAAGAAACACCACTTAATGATGCAATAGTAAAAAAATGTTTTTCACCACCCCCTCTTCTCCTGCTAAAACTAAAAAAAAAAAGGATTACATTCTAAGATTATCAAAAACAAAAAGACTCCTAACCTTTTTTGGCCCGCTGAACAGTTTCTGCATTAGAGTGGACGTAATTCTCGAATTCAGTCTGCAAGATGGTGGCTCTGCGTCGCACTTCCTGGGGGTCATCGCTGTGGAACTTCTATAGCCGACGAAGAAAGTGGGGGCAGGGGAAGAAAAAAGAATGAAGCAGTTTTGAAAGAAATTTTATACCCAGTTCCTCAGTTCTGTTTATTCAGCTTATGAATCGCTCTGTCATGGGGACAGAGATATGGGAAATGCACAGTAAAAACCATTGAAACGAAACATCTATTAAAACAGATCAAATGTACCAAAAGTGTTTGCCAATTAAGGAAGTCACATATTAAATGTCCCAAGCAGAGGCCACCCTTTCCAGGTTACCAGACTTCCAGGGAAAAAACAGATCAGTTATTTAGTATTTAAAAAGCTTTATGAGCTGGCTGCCTTTCCAATCAATTTTTATCATTATCAGCCCAAGCTGAAGAAGGTGGTGGGACAAATAAAGAGGTTCCCCTCTGCTGATCTTAATGCCTGAAAGTATCAGTAGGGAAGAATATCTTTCAGATATTTGAGGCCAGGGAGGCGAGGGGTGGCCTGGGGAGATTCCTGAGGGCCAGAGAGGGACCCAGAGGGCCACATTCAGGGCCTGTGCTCTTATCCTTGAGTTTGCACTGATAGCCCCCAAGCTCTCTGGGGTTGCAACTCCCCTCCCCTTCCTGAGATGTGAATGAAGCTAGCCAAATTCAACCATACAGCAAAAATGTCTAAAACAAAGAGCCCCTTCCCCAAAAACCTGCTGGATATTCAGAGGAACACCATGAAGGTTGGACAGAGCCATCATGGTCTGTATGATTGGCAGGTGAGATGATGTTACTGCTGCTGCCACTAGGGGCTGCTTGGTTAGCGGTGACCTGTGTCAGGCCCTTCTCAGTGGCTGCTCCCTATTTGTGGAATGCCCTCCCTGTTAAGATGTGCCTGTCTCCATCAGAACAAGGAGGAATCTAAATGCATTCCTGTATCACCCAGACATTCAGTGGCTGAAATACACTGCTCCTGGAGTCATGTGACCACTGTTAACTGTTTTTAGAACGCTTAAAAAATTATATTATTGACGCGTTTGCTGCTCTGGGCTCCTTCAGGAGGAAGGGTGGGATACCAATTGAATCAATTAAAAATAATATATTACACACACACACACACTCTTACACTCTTCTCCTGAGCTCATCCTAGGGGCAGAACTGACAATCTTCGAGATGCACACCTTCCAACATATTTCTTCTTTTCCAGAGCAAAACCCCCTCACAGATCACCTTCCACCTTTCCAAAATAACTTACATGGCCTTCAGCATCCCTAACCATATCTATGGTGCAATTTTACATAACATAGCAACCTGTCAGCATCTTTGAAGCCAATCTACCAAAGACGGTAGCCTCCCCCCCCCCATCTTCCAGTCCTTTGCTAAATAAGCATTTATGCCATTATTAACATATTCCCTGTTAAATCTGTGTCTCTCCCATGCCCCCCACAACACCATTTTTTGGCATGCAACTGCCAGTATTGTTAAGAGGAATGGAAAGATAAAAACCTTACGGAAGTAGAAAGAGGAAAAGGAAAAGAACATATCCAACTGAGGTTTTGCTCAGAACAGACTCACTGAAATTAAAGCACCTAAATTAGTGATGGCTGTTCATTTCTGTGGGTCTGCTCTGAAGTGGCCTAGTGGATTGGGCAGCTTGAAGAGGATGGTACAGATTTATGGAGGAGAAAGCTATCAATGGCTTCTAGCCACAGTGGCCATGCTCTGCCTCCAGTTGGAGGCGGCAATGCTTCTGAACACCAGTTGCTAGAAAACCACAGGAGGGGAGAGAGCTACTATGCTCAGCTCCTGCTTCCAGGCTTCTCACATCTGTGTGGCCACTGTTTGAGCAGGATGCTGGACTGAATGGGACCCCTTTTGGCGTGGTTTAGAAAGGCTCTTTCCATGTTCTTCCTCCACCATTGGTGGCAGTTTGCTTCTGGATGCCAGTTGCTGGAAACCGCAGGAGGACGAGTCCTTTGCGCTTGTGGGTTTCCAACAGGCATCTGGTCAGCCACTGGCCTGATCCAGCAGGCTCTTCTCATGCTCTTATACATCCCTATGTAAACAAGTGCAAGGAAGGTTTAGCTAAGGGTTTTGCAGTCTAATTGTTAAGCAGTTTCCATTTTGTCTGAATGGTTTTCTTACATAAGCATTTAATAAAATGCTAGTGTTTTTGGAGAAGGAAAACTCTGTTCCTAAACCTCCGCTGCCTTGCAACTACAGTGGTGCCTCGCAAGACGAAATTAATCCGTTCCGTGAGGCTCTTCGTATAGTGGTTTTTTCGTCTTGCGAAGCAAGCCCATTGACAGCTTAGCGGATTAGCGCTATTAGCGGTTTAGCGGCTTTTAGCGGCTCAGCTTATAAGCGGCTTATCAGCGGATCAGCTGATAAGCGGCTTAGGGCTTAGGAAAAGGGGGGGGGGAGGGAAAAAACCCCGCAGGAACTCGCAAGACATTTCCGTCTTGCGAAGCAAGCCCATAGGGAAATTCGTTTTGCGAAGCGCCTCCAAAACGGAAAACCCTTTCGTCTAGCGGGTTTTCCGTCTTGCAAGGCGTTCGTCTTGCGGGGCACCATTGTACGCTTGTTCATGAGAAAGACTTTGAGAGGAAACCCTGAGGAACAATCTGTACCTGCTGCCCTGTGGGACATCTTCAGGAGAAGGAAAGGTTAAGGAGGAAACCCTACACAAATCTGGAGTTGAGTCCCTAAGACAGTTGGATGGTGTCTTGTATGCCTCCTCCCGGCAACTCCTGCAGCTAAGCTGGTGCAAAATGTATTGCTCCGCTTTCCTTTGGACAACATCAGTGAGGCTGAGAGGGGGTAATTGTCATCTGGACAACCCAGGACCTCTACACACACTGCCCAGGCTTGCACCCCAGAGAGTCACTTCATTACTGCTACAGCTGCAGAAATAATGTGTGAGGCAGCAATTATGAGCTACCGGGCTCTGCAGCCACAGCAGGTGCTATGATTCTCCAGCAGTTTGACCCTCAGAGGTGCAATCCGTGGTCCCTCATGATAGACAGAAGTGTGTGTCACTCACAATATAGCTGCGGAGCGACAGACAATATTTTGGACTTCATCTCCCAGGACCCCCAGCAGATGGCATGGCCACTGACCAGGGGGATGAAGGAGGTTGAAGTTGAGCAAAAGACAGTGGGCTACTCCTGTAGGAAGGCACGCTTCAACCAAAGCTGAACACAATTTTAACAGTTCACATTGAGTGCAATGGGGAATGGCCAAGTAGGAGCTTAACAGTTCAAAGGTCGTAGCTTGGTGGTAGAACATTGTGCTTTGCATGCAGACAGTTCCAGGTTCACTCCCAGCATTTCAAGGTAGGGATGGAAATGCCCCCTGCCTGAAACCCTGGAGAGCTGCTACTGGTAAGTGTAGGCAATACTGAGCTAGATGGACTAATATTCTGATGCCATATAAGGCAGATTCCGATGTACATGTCTCCAAAAGTAAGTCCCACTGAGTTTAGTGGGGTTTATTTCCAGGTAAACTAGTATAGGATTGCAACCCAAATCCTACTGATTTATCAGGAGGACTTTGAAGTACATGATTATTGGCTGCATTTTGCCTGAACTAAGCATAAATTTCTACTCAGGAGGGAGTGCATATTTCTGAGCCTAGATCGGGATTTGCAAACCATCGTTTGTGAGGAGGCTGCATTAACTGTGCCAACTAAATCTAGATTGCTGGCTGGTCTCACCAAAAGTGGAAAAATCTTTACGCTCTCTGGCACTTCCAATTCCATATATTCCAAAAAGCATATTCTGTGGCAATGGCTCGAGGAGTATGCTTTTAAATGGGCAATTTCTGTGTGGCGTTTACTTTGTTTACAATGCAATGCTGAAAACCAATTCAGATTTCAAACACCTAAGGGTGCTTGGTTACATTGTTTAGCAATGAGAAAAAGTCTTGCAATATATACCAAAATATGGAGTTAAAGGGGTGGAAGTGTTAGATGTGCTGCTGCTGCTGTTGTGGTGTGTGTGTGTGTGTGTGTGTGTGTGTAATTAAAAACAGAATGTGACAGTTCATGAGCAGAATAAATGTACAAAGGGACCTCCTCTTGGGCAGTGCCCCATATGTGGAATTATCTGCCCTGTTCAAATTAGTGGTGACAAACCTGTGGCAGCTGGTGCCTATTGGAACTGGCAGGGCAGAAAGCCCAATAGTAGAAGGAACCAGAGGCAATGAGAAGCAGGGTCAGCCCCATCCTCTCCTCCTTGCTGAATTCTACAAGGGGCCACACTGAGGCTAAGGAGGAAGAAGCTGACAGGCAGAAGTACCACCAGCACTGGAAGTAAGAAGGCAGGCAAGCAGGTAGGGGCTGTTGGAGGGAAGTCTGAGGTTGGCGTGGCAATGCCTCATTTGCCCTAATGGACCAGCCTTCTTTTCTACGTCCCTACAGGTGCTGGACTCAAACTCTCATCAGCCCCAGCCTGTATGGTCAACGGTCAGAGATGATGTGATTTATAGTCCAACAACTACTAGAAGGCCACAATCTTCCCATCCTTAGTTCAGATAATTTACCCCTTCTGGCATGTGACCTGTTGAGGGTGCTTTTTTCCAGCAAACCTTTGTTTTTAACAGCTGTTTAAAGTTATGATGTGTTAGTCCTGACTTTTTAAAAAAAATGTTTTTACTATTAATGTTACCGTTATGCCTTTATCTGCATACACACAATGGGTTGTCTCCAACTAAGTTCCACTCAGAGCAGACTCACTGAAAATAACGAGCCTACATTTCATAGGATTCCCAGACCTCCTGACGGCAACAAAACCACAACATGGTTTGCTTGTTTAGTGGATATATATCCCACCATTTCCGCCCTCCAAGGACCTTAAGGTGACGTACATGGTTCTCCCCCAACCTCATTTAATCCCCACAACAACCCTGGGAGATAGACAGGTCATGGGCCAAAGGGCAGGGACAGTGACCTAAAGTCAGGCAGTGTGAGCTTCATGGCCAAGTGATGATCCAAACCCAGGTCCTAGTCCAAAACTCTACCTGCACTGCACCACACTGGTTTTTACAAAAAGTCATGCATATTGATTTCAGTGGGTCTACTTTGAGTAGGACCAGTTGCAACCCAATGTTCTTTTATTTATATATATGAATATATGTCCATTTATGTACTTCCTTGTGCATTCTGGTGGACAAGCGACATACAATTATTATTTTTAAAGCGAGTCAAGTCTCAGCTGTTGTGAAACACCAAAAACTTCCTTTCCTTCTCTCCCCCTGCTCCCCCCTCGCTCTTCGCGCACACCACCCCGATCCACCTTTTTTCTTTCCTTAAGCCTCCTGGGTGGCGAGAGAGTGTCACCCTCCTGCCATCTTTTTAATATGAATGTGAAATTAAGCGAGTTGCCCTTTCCCCCGGTGGACAGAATCCTCTGTTATTAAAAAGTAAAGCACTTTAATAATGAAAAACTTTCCCCCCTCCCCTCTCACCCCCCTCCCGGTGTTTTAACTGTTTAAAATTAATGAGAAGGGCAGAACGGTTGTCAAAAGCGTTATTGAAAGCGGGCAGCGAGGACGGCATAAACCCCGAAAATCCCTCCAGAGTGTTAAATAAACAGCGCTTCAGCCCTCTCCAAATCCCTCTTATGGTTATTGTATACATTCTGTATCTGAGCTCAGAATAGATCTGAGCACCAGGGAAGGCAGGAAAGGTTCCCGAATTCCAATAAAGGCCTCAAATTAAAGACAGCCCGGCGCGAATTCCAGGAGAAAATTAAAGAGACCTCAAACTTAAGTGACAGGTGACTTGCTTCTATGCCACAACTGTCTGGGGATTTAGTGATAATATGGCAATATATTACAAAGGACTCCTCATTCTCTCTCTCTCTCTCCTTCCACACCATTCCTCTCCCTCTCCCCCCCACCAAAAAAATCTTCCCACCTTTTAGGTTTCAGAATGAGGCATCTCTCCTTTTTCCAGAAAAGGAAGGGAGGAATACTTGTTTATATATATCTATTTAAAAAACAATTTCATCAAGGGTGTATACACACACACACAAACCCCTATGTACAAGCAGGTAGAGAAGCAAGTTTGGGGGTCAGAGAGAGACAAACAAACAGGAAAAAAAGAAAAGAGAAGGAAATAGTGCGGGGGGAGATACAACACATTAAAAAAAGAAACCCACGCCACTAGCATCAACCCCCCGCCAACACACAGTTCCACCATTCTCTTTATACATCTTCTCATCCCCCCCCCCCCGAGCGATTTTATTTTTAAAAACTGCACTCTAATGGGCATGTTTTGATTTCTGCCTTCCAGGGTGGCTGGTCCGGGGAAAGGAAGAAAAATCTAAAATTAAAAACTGACTCAGAGCTGAAAAGGGAAAATATGCAGGACACAGACACACAAAGTACTACCTGCCACCCTGGAAATAGGGTAGAGTTGTAGCCAATGACCACACCTGTAACCCTCCCCCTAAAAAATCCCCCCCCCCCACGTTTGCTGCATTCGCACTTGACCTCAAACTTCCAGGTATATGCTTGACACATCATAGGCGCACACCTAAAGAAATACTGGCTAAAGCTGCACTTAACACTGCAGGAAAAATAAACACAAGCACCAAGTATTCACATTATGGTATGAACCTCTACAATAGGGACCAGGAACCTGCAGTTTAGGGGAAGGGCCACAGCTTCATGGCAGAACATTTGCCTTGCAAGTAGAATGTCCCAAGTTCAATCCCCGATATCTCTGAAATCCTGAAGAATTGCTGCCGGTCCACATATACAATACCGAACTAGATGTTCAGTTGGTTCTGACTCAAATTAAAACAGCCTTTAATTCAGAAACATGAGGACTAGAAGCTTAGTTCAGGGAGCACCATAGCTCAGTGGTAGAGCACCTACTTTGCATGCAGAAGGGGCCCAGGTACAATCCCCAATGGTGTTGCAAGCTAGGGCTGGGAGAGACTACCAGAAACCCCAAAGGCGCTGGCAGCCCATGTATCCAACACTGAACAAGATGGACCAAGGGTTTCACTCAATATAAGGTAGCTTTATATATCCTAAGGGGGAGAGAGGCCACAAAGCAATGGGAGAGCAACTGCTTTGCATACAGACGGTCCTGGGTTCAATCCTTGGCAATCTCCAGGTAGGGCTGGGAGAGACTCCGTGTCTGAAACCCTGGAGAGATGCTGCCAGTCAATGCAGACAACACTGAATGGGATGGACCCATGGTCTGACTCAGTATAAAGGCAACTTCAGATGTTGCAGGGAGGCCTGGCCAGTGGTCCAGGATGGTGGGAGCTGTGGAGCAACCTCAGTCTGGGAGGAGCCTCGGTTCCCCATCCCCAGTTTAAAATCATATGTCAGGAAGCTGCAGTTCAGGAATGGGAAACCAGTTATGGCCTGAGGACCACTCTTCCTTCTGGGCAACCCTCTAAGGGCCACATGCTAGTGGTGGGCCGGGTCAGATGCAAAAGTGGGGAGAGCAACGAATGTAGAATTTACCTTTCTACAGCAGGCTAGTTTTTGCACACTCACCCATCTGTCCTTCGTCTAGGTAGACTGAAGAGGGACTGTCAAGGAACTAGGTCACATCACAGGACACAGCCAGGCAAAAACACCTGATGCAGGTCCAGTAAGGAGTGTAGCTTGGCCCCTGGACCTGAGTCTCCCCACCCCTGCTGTAGCTGGACCCTGCATTCATACCCTGCTGTGATCCGTAAGTTAGGATAAATGCCTGTTTAGATACAGCCTCCCACTGGAAAGACTCCAAAGGACCATCTCTGATGGCATTTGGGGTTCAGCTGTTTCTGAGCACCTAATGCAACACAGGAGGGTTGGCAGAGGTCAAAATAAATACATTTACTCTGAGAAGAAGAAAAAGAAGAGGAGGAGGAGTAGTTTGGATTTGATATCCCGCTTTATCACTACCAGAAGGAGTCTCAAAGCGGCTAACAATCTTCTTTCCCTTCCTCCCCCACAACAAACACTCTGTGAGGTGAGTGGGGCTGAGAGACTTCAGGGAAGTGTGACTAGCCCAAGGTCACCCAGCAGCTGCATGTGGAGGAGCAGGGACGTGAACCCAGTTCACCAGATAACAGGTCCACCGCTCTTAACCACTACACCACACTGGCTCACATAATAATATAGCTATATATATCATGATAAGGTGTGGTCCCTGTATATCAGCTAAGTAAACAGACATGACATTAAATGTAAAACCTCCAGCCATTCATGCTTACATTCAATGATTCAGTTATTGGATTAAGAGTCCCTACTCAACTTTTCTTTTTAGATGCGACTGAAGTAAGCATGTAACCATGTACAGGTTTTGTTGACGCTATTTTATTAAAAAGTCCTCTACTATAAATTTGTCTAATCCTCTTTTAAAGCCTTCCAAGTTGGTGGCCATAGTTTAACTATGCGCTGCATGAAGGACTTTATTTGTCCTGACTATAAAAGGGAGGCATCTTCCTTCCAGTTGGTGGTGGGCAGGAAGCAAGGTGAGAACTGCAATGCCTTCTCTCTTGATTTTTTGTTTTTTAAAGGGATACATACAAAACGAAGATTTTTGTTTTTAGCAACTTTTTGCCCTGCACCTTCCAAACCTCTCTCTCACACACAGAGCATGCCCCCCACTCGGAGCCTCCCCCAGCCTGGCAGAAAAAGTGCAGGCAGATCAAATGTATTCTCTTTGTAGGCCGGTGAACATTCACACACCCAGACGCGGCCACATATATATTTCATGTGCCTAAAGATAAAAAATACATTTTACAGGTGCTTTCGGCATCTTTTCCTCCATCAGCTCCTCAGAGAAGTCCAAACACACACACACACACACACACACACACACACACACACTCTAAAGGGGTATTTATAATGGACATCAGTGAAGACTTCTGCAAGGAGAGAAAGCTATGATGAGGTTCATTTGGTAAAGCCTTATACACTGAAAAAACTGGAAGCACAAAAAGAACTGGAAGAAGGCAGAACACTCAGTTTCCAAGTTGATCAGCTCTAATCAGCACAAAGGGCCAGGAAACTTATTCTCAGTGGCTAAAAAAGGTCCCTTTCCATGCTGACTGGGTGGCTCTAGGATACCAGGGACAGGGACCCTTGCGCAGAAATAATAAGTTTCTGATCTGCTGCAAGGTCAAGGTCAACTTTGGAACACAGCTCTTCAAGGCAATCCCCAGTAGCTAACAATGGACAACGTGTATCGATGCTAGTCATTTGGGCCAAAAATAAAAAAGCCACTTTTGCAATGCCTTCCAAGCCTCATCTCCTAAACGGAGTTTCTGACTCACCACAGATGAGCAAGCAAATAGTTTGCTTTACACCAAGGTTGGGGAACCCTTTTCATCCTAAGTGCTATATTCCATTCTAGGCAACCTTCTAGCAGCCCCTTGCCAGCAGTAAGCAGAGGGAGAAGCAAAAGTGGGTGCAGGAACAAATGATAATTCTCTCTCTCTCTCTCTCTCTCTCTCTCTCTCTCTCTCACACACACACACACACACACACAAAATCCTCCATCCAGGCAAGCTAAAGGCATTACCAGAGTCCATGGACACATTCCAGCCAGGTAGAAACACTTAAGGAAGGTGTGTAGCAGGGAAGACATTTACTAATCTTTCCCACTATACCTTCCTCAAACACTACCATCCTCAGGTGATGAAATGTCAAATTTAGATCCCACTCTTCACCATTAACTGATTGCAGAGGACTTTTTCTGTGGAATCTCCTCACCACAGACGTGTGGCTGCCACCTTCCCATACAGCTTTCAGTGAATGCTGAAGATGCACCTCTTTGCCAGGCCTTTGACACCTGAAAAGTGTGTGCTTTCAGGGCCCACCTTATTCCTGGGACTGCAATTCATTTTAGACTGTTTTAAATTTTGAATTTTGAATTGCTGTAACCAGCCCCAGGATCTGCTGGTAAAGGACAGGTAATAAGTTTAACAACAGGAAGACGAGGAGGAGGAGAACCCCCAGACTGTGAACCTGGTCCTTCAGAGGCCCATCTCCCTCCAGAACAGGTCATTCACCTAATCCTCAAACCCAGGTTTAAGTGAAGAGTTATAAGAGCAGAGCTGGTGGACCAAATGTTAGGTCCATTCTCATCGAGCATCCCAGGAAGTAATGCCTCTTGTGACTAGGCGAAAGGACTGCAAACCTTTTAACTTTCCTCCCTAGAAAGGAAGGAAACATGGAGGGAGAGAGGGGTTCCCTCTTCCATAAGAACTCACCTTATTTCCCCTCTGGCTGCCCTTGAAACGGTCATCTTTCATCAAGCTGGACAGGACAGATTCCATCTTCATCTCTGAAACACTGGAAGGCGAAAAACAAGGGATGGAAAGATCACTCATGTTTTGTTTTTTAGCGCATATTTTATTAAATCATGGCTGGAAATGGCACTTTAAAAATAAAATAAAATAGTGCTACATCAAGGGTAGCCCAAGGTAATGTCATTCGGGTTCTGCTGTGCTATAATGAAGGTGTGTAGCTTCATTTTTCAGCCTGAGAGCCACATTTCCCTTCTGGGAAACCTTCTGAGGGCCACATGCCAGTGGTGGGCGGAGCCATGAGTAAGAAAGCAATAAATATAAACATTACCTTTCTACAGTATGCTAGTTTCTATAGAAATACACTCTTTCTTTATCCTCCATCCAGGTATTTCACACAAAATAGGTAAAGGTACCCCTGCCCGTACGGGCCAGTCGTGTCCGACTCTAGGGTTGTGCGCCCATCCCACTTAAGAGGCCGGGGGCCAGCGCTGTCCGGAGACACTTCCAGGTCACGTGGCCAGCATGACGAAGCTGCTCTGGCGAGCCGGCACCAGCGCAGCACACGGAAACGCCATTTACCTTCCCGCTAGAAAACGGTACCTATTTATCTACTTGCACTTTAGAGGTGCTTTCGAACTGCTAGGTGGGCAGGAGCTGGGACCGAAAGACGGGAGCTCAACCTGCCGCGGGGATTCGAACCACCGACCATGCGATCGGCAAGCCCTAGGCGCTGAGGTTTTACCCACAGCGCCACAAAATACCAGGTGCTTAATCTATCTATTATCACAGGGCGGTTTACAACATAAAAACACATTACATAATGGGGGGTGGGGTGGGGACAAATAGCTTACTCTCTCACACACACCAGACACATTTAAGAGGGCATAGATTGTTTCATCAGCCAAAGGATTGGGAGAAGAGGAATGTTTTTGCCTGGTGATGTAGGTTATTTAATGAAGGTGCCAGATGAGCTTCCCTGGGGAGAGACTTCCACAAATGGGGAGCCACCACAGAAAAGGCCTGTTATCATGTTGTCGCCCTCTGGGCCCCTCATGGGGGTTGGGCACAAGGAAAGGGCCTCAGATGATGATCACGGGGTCCAGGCCAGTTCATATGGGGAGAGGCAGTCCTTGAGGTATTGAGCTCCTGAGCTGTTTTAAGGCTTTATAGGTCAAAACCAGCACTTTGACTTGGGCTCAGAAACTAATTGGCAGCCATTACAGTCAGGTCAGGATTGGCATTATATGATCAAACCATCTTGCCCTGGTGTTCATGTGTTCACACACACACACACTCAATCCAAAATGCCCACGAGCCTGTAAGGCACACCAATATTGTCATCTCCCTATTGCAGATGGGAAGGACCAAGAGAGAAGTGTAGGGAAAGTAGCTACAGTCCTTCCTCACAAATGAGGCCAAAATGTTTACCTATGGTTTCTGAATATTTCCCTTTTTGTGAGGTAGGAGGGATGGAATGTCTTTGAAATGTGGCTATTGTTGAGGGTTGCTAGCACTGAATCCCACAACTCCTGCTTTAAGTTCAGGCTAGCCACCAAGACATCCCCTCTCTTCCCTTCCTCCTTCCAGCAATCCTTCTGAGGACAGACCCTGCATCCATTTTACAGAGGGCTAAGAACCACCACTGATGGCAGCTTGGTCGGTTTGCTGCTCATCAATGACGGCAGGCGCACCTGCAGGCTTAAAAAAATTACAGATTCATAATACAGTGGTACCTCGGGTTACAGACGCTTCAGGTTACAGACTCCGCTAACCCAGAAATAGTACCTTGGGTTAAGAACTTTGCTTCAGGATGAGAACAGAAATCGTGCTCCGGCAGAGCAGCAGCAGCAGGAGGCCCCATTAGCTAAAGTAGTACCTCCAGTTAAGAACAGTTTCAGGTTAAGAACGGACCTCCAGAACGAATTAAGTTCTTAACCCGAGGTAGGTACCACTGTAATTCCTTTTTAATATTATGAGAGGCAAATGACGTGTGAAAAACAAAATTGTTCACAATTCCATATAGTCAATAATCATTTAAGTTTTTTTATTATTTACTCATTTCCTATCTCACCCTTCCTCCCTAAAGAGCCCAGAGCAGCAAACAAGAGACCAATCCATAAAACCCTCACCCAGTTTTGTGGGTATCAACTCAGTGCAACTGGGTTTTGTAGTTGTTATCTGAACCTTGGATTATCTTCCATTAACCTTTTCCATAAGACCATGACAGCATTTTGTACAATCCTGCCTCTCCCCCCCCCGCCCCCCAATTTCTCATACACACACACACACCTTTAAAATTTAGCTTCCTTTTGCATCCACATGGAATGAAACTGACATTTCAAAGGAGAAATAGACAAGGAAAGTGGAGGGGAAGTCAGCACTAAAGTGTAATTTTTCTTTTGCTGTGTGTGTGTTTGCTTATGTCTCTCTTGGTTCCTTCGATTGAGACTTGCAGTTGTTTGGGGGTTGTGGGGGAGACGGGTTGAAAAGGATTGCATTGTTGTAAGAACAGCACAGGGGCTTCCTCGCTGACAGCTCATCAGACAATTGCTTTATTTCCTAACAGCTGCCTAACGAAGTTTATAAAAGAAAGCGGATCCCCATGAAGGCATGAAGCCGCACGCGCGCACACACACACACACACACCAGCTTCAGCCCCTTTTTCTGTGACGTGCTCCCTGCTGAGTGAACGAAGTTCGCTTATATGCAAGGTTGCAAGCTGGCAGCATGCCAAGCGTGAGGAGAGAAATGGCAGGGGTAGCAGGAGTAATTTTGGGGGAGGGGTGTTATCTTTATATCTCCAGGAAATCACTGTCAAGTGGGGAGGTGGGGGGAAGGCTTTGACATTTTCATTCACAAATGTGTCAGAGCAGTGGGGAAAACACCACTTCTTCTTCTTCTTCTTCTTCTTTTTAAAAAAAGAAAAGCGCTCTGCCATTCATATCTTAATTTTATGACTTAATATAATCAAGAAGAACCAAAAGGGGGTTATTGAGATCTAGCGCAGTGGTGAGGAATGATGGATCTGGACCATGTTTCCTCAGAGGGCAGTCCTGCCAGGTTTGGTGGGCCTTACTTACCCATATTAGCCTGTGCCATGAATCACAAAGTTGTTGGTTTGTCTCTTGCCTCTGCTATGAACTCCTAAGAATATAAGGAGGGCCCTGCGAGATGAAACCCAATCGTCTGTTCAGTTCAGCACTGTCTTTCCACAACGGCAATCAGATGCCTCTGGGAAGCCCACAAGCAAGGGCATAAGGGCACCAGCCCTTTTCTCACTCCTGATTCCCAGGAACTGAGCTAGATGAACCAAAGGTATGGTTCAGTGTAATGCAGCTTCCCATGTTCCTATTTAATGCAGCCCTTTATAAGGACTATTGTGTGGGGAAGGGCTGCACCTCAGTGGTAGAGCACCCGCTTTGCATGCAGAAGGTCCCAGGTTCAATCCCCAACATCTCCAGGTGGGAGAAATACTCCTTGTCTGAACTCCTAAAGAGCTGCTGTCAGCTAGCACAGGTCCTCAACGCAGGGTTGTCCACACAGACAGAGTCTCTCTTCGTAATGTACTTTGCTGTACCGTCCATCCAACACTGCCAAGGGCATCGGTTGGAATCGTAGTTCTGTAAAAGCGATTCTTAGTACGGCAAGTGGGAGCTTTGTCAGGTATCTGGCTCAGGCATGCTCCATTTTGATAAGTGGGAACCATGGTGAGCTCTTGGTAAAAGCAATCACGGTTAGATCCCTTTCTGCATCGGACCTAAAGAGACAGTCTCTTAAGTGCCTCTTACCCATCTTCATGGTCACCTGAAGACCTTGTAATTGATATTGGGACAAGAGGCGTTGGGTGCCACTGTCAGCTAGCGTAGACAAAAGTGAGCCAGAGGGAGGAGCAAGGGTCTGACTCAGTACAGTGGTACCTCAGGTTACATACGCTTCAGGTTACATACGCTTCAGGTTACAGATTCCGCTAACGCAGAAATATTAGCTCAGGTTAAGAACTTTGCTTCAGGATAACAACAGAAATCGTGCAGCGGCGGCACAGCGGCAGCAGGAGGCCCCATTAGCTAAAATGGTGCTTCAAGTTAAAAACGGACCTCCAGAACAAATTAATTTCTTAACCTGAGGTACCACTGTATAGCAGTTTCCTAGCTAACATTTCGTCCTGCAAGAACATTCTGCTGCTAGAAGCCAGTCTTGAACAAGATAAAGGGGAGGGGGGTTTCCCGTGTGAAACTGCTGAATTACAGCTTATCAAGAAGTTCAGTTCCATCACCTGTGGCCTGAATCTGTTTTTAAATCCTGCTATAGGTATTCATTGGTTTACCAATGTCTGTATGTAAGCGACGATGCTGCTTTCTGAGCAATGACTGTATATAATTTTACCGAAAATGTACTAGAAAGAAAGAAAGAAAGAGAGAGAGAGAGAGAGAGAGAGAGAGAGAAAGAAAGAAAGAAAGAAAGAAAGAAAGAACTTATTCATGCAGCTCATAGTTAAACTATGGAATTACTCCTGCAGAAGGGAATGGTGGCCACCAACTTGGATGGCTTTAAAAAAGCATTGGGCAAATTCATAGAGAAGAATATTGACAGCTATTAACCAAGACAGCTATGCTCTGCCTCTGCAGCTGGAGGCAGCAATGCTTCTGAGTATCAGTTGCTGGAAACCACATGGAGAGAAAGTGTTCTTCTATCCAGGTCCTGCTTTCTGGTTTCCCACAGGCAACTTGTTAGCCCCTGCAAGAACAGGATGCTGGACTAGATGGGTCATTGGCCTGATCCAGTAGAGCTCATTCTATGTTCTTATGTACATTTAAGCTTTATCACAGTCTGTGGGTTGCATTACTCAGAGCAAACTCACTGAAGTTAGTCACGTCCATCAATTTCAGTGGGCCTACTCTGAGCAGAACGAGCACTTACGACAGTCTTGTGTTTCCTATATTGTATAATATATCCATATGATAACACTGCTAACATCTTCTCTCCCTCCATCCACGTCAATGTATCTGTCAATATAATAATAGTATTTCATGCATCCAATGAAGTGGGCTCTGGTCCACAAAAGTGGTACCTAAATTTGCTTTTTTCCTCTTCCCTCTCCATCACCTTTTCCTTTTGTGTTGCATCTTTTAGATTTTAAATCTTTGCGAGGGAATGGTCATATTTTAGTTGATTATATGTAAATCGTGCTGGGACTCTTTTCACCTGAAGAGCAGGACACAAATGCTCTAAATAAATAAAAAGACTAACAAATTTATTACAGCATAAGCTTTCATGGACTTAGAGACCACCTTGTCAGACACATAAAGCAATTTGTTCGCGTTAGTTAGCTCAGAGCAAATTGCTATCCGCCATGAATATGCCCAAATCGTATTATTACTGTTGTCAGTTACATCAGTTCATTAAGCTTATTAGTTTAAAAAGAGACAAGAGGCAGGCGAAAAAAGAGACACGAGGCAGGCGATCAACCTTTCAGAAGGTGGCGGAACAGCTTTGCTTTCAAAGCACAATAGTTTATGCGCCAGACCAGCACATGGCCATTCTTCTGCCTCGTTTCCCACACTGAAATTGTCAGGATAAATTTCCACCAGGCTCCATTTATGAACGGAAAGGGCAATTAGATTTGATGCCACGTGTTGCCCTGGGCTTGGAACTGTCTATCCGGATCTGATCTGTAATCCATTAAGCCCACAGCCTGCTATCAGTCCCTTCTTACTTACACACAGGGATAATCCAGTTCCACATAGATAACTATCACACAGTAAGAAGCACCTACCTATCCTAATTAGGCTCATAGATTCTGAAATGAGGACTTTATAAACACTCCACTAACCCAAGGTCCTGTCCCACAACAAAGAGGTCCTGACTCTTGTCCGCTTAAGATTTCCCCCCAGTCCTCCTGGGAGATACTGGGAGCCTTTTCTAACTGGGGTGGGGAATTTTTTTACAGCTCAAGGGCACATTCAATTCTGGGCAACTTCTCAGAGGCCTCATGCCTTCTCAGAGGCCTCAAACAGGGCTAGAGGCAAAAGTGGGAGGAACAACAAATGCAAAAATTCACCTTTGTACAACAGGCTAGCTCACACACTCTTGCTCACCCCTCTCTATTACTATTGCTGCCATTGATAGTAATGAAATCCCAGCATTATCTATAGAAATTGTGGAACACTTTAAAGCTACTGAACCACCTAATCCTATACACTATACAGCAAATTGATTATCCTAGGCCAGTTTATCGAGCCAAACAGCACCATCTATGAAGAAGAGTGAAGTAGCAGCAGGCTTGGTGAGATCTCAAGACTTGCAGGAGTACAATAAATATTTAAGAAGAACCCCCCCCCCACCTCTAAACACACACAGGGGGCAGGGAATTGTGGCGACTGACTCCTGGTGGGAAATGGTGGGGAACTGAGACCGAGTGGGGAGATGGAATGGATTATAGTGGTAGAGGACATGGCTGACTGGCTGGCACCCTGAACAGGAAATCACCGCACTGCAACTTTTTGTTGCAGGTTTCACTTATATGGGGAAAAAGTTACTGCATCAGCAAAGATGGGGCCTCCCATCAACAGAAAAGCTTTACACATACAAATCCAGAAGGCATAACCCAACAAGTCTCCTCCTCTACCACATGTTGTAACTACTGAGTACTCTTTTCACTTTTTACTCAGTTATGAGGCCACCTCCTATTCTGTTTTTCTTCCTATTCTGCAGCCTCTCTCATACCTCCATGTTCATCTTTGTCCCCATATGCACGCCTCCCCTGCTGTCCTTTTCTGCATCTCCTCCTTTGCACTCCCCCGTTTTCATCTGCACCTTCTCCCCCTCCTCTTTGCCTCCTTTTACCCCTTGCAAACAGACCACCACCGTTTCCACACCACCTCCTCCCTATTCTCCTACATCTGCAGATTTATGTTCCTACAAGTTTAAGATGAATAGCATCTTAAAAGCAAGCTCGTTCAGTTAGAGAAGGCTAAGTGATGGATGGTGTACATACATGAGTGTTTGCTTGTTAATAAAATACTTGCTGTAAATTACTACATTCTATTTGGAACTTCATCTTGAAGGCAACATTTGCTACCAGGAGTGAAGTAATATTTTAGCACTACTTTATCACTCACCCATGCAGCAGCTGAGGAAAGCAAGAGGGGGAGCTTTGAGTAAAGCAGGGACGGAAGGACAATGAGAAGGGAAAAGTTGCAGTACAGTGGTACTTCTGGATGTGAACGGGATCCGTTCCGGAGCCCCATTCGCATCCTGAAGCGAATGCAACCTGCGTCTGCACGTGTCGCCACTTCCGCGCATGATGTCATTTTGAGCATCTGTGCATGCGCGAGCGGCAAAACCCGGAAGTAACACGCTCTGTTACTTCCGGGTCGCCGCAGAGCGCAACTCAAAAATGCTCAACCTGAAGCTACTTCAACCCGAGGTATGACTGTTTAAAACAACGGCAGAGGTTTTAATAAGGCATGGATAGAAAAACACTGAGAGGAATAAAGTGGTGGTCTTAAGCAAGATTTCAGCCCAGCTAGAAGGGAACTGAGAACAGCTTTGTTGTGTGAGCTTTTTGGTGTTGGTTTCTGTGTTGTACCCATCTCCACTATATCTCCTTGTTAAAACATTAAAAAAATAAATCAGTATTTCTTCCTCCCCGATCTATTCAAACCTCTCCTGTTGTTTTAAACCTTATCGCTTCCATGCAATGGTCTCTATTAATGGGCTTTTAATAACAATAACAATTAATTATTATAAGTAATCGGTTGTGTCTAACTAAGTTCTACTCTGCATTGCCCCACTGAAATTAATGGGCCCACATTAGTCATGTCCACCAATTTCAGTGGGTCTACTGTGAGTAGGACTAGCACTGGTTTCATCATTATCATCATCATCATATCATCATCATCATTTCTCCCGTATCAGTCTCTACAGCCACAGCAGGCGCTGCAACCTTCCATTTGCTTGCCTTTACCCCCAAAGGCACACTCCTCCATTGTCTCCCGAGACACAAAGATGTCAACCAACTGAGAATTTCATTAATTCTTTTTTTGTAATGAATTTTTTTTTTTAAAAAAAATCTCTTTGAGAATCATACTTCGGCTGTCATTAAAAACATCCTGCTAAAAAGAAGGTAGCAACTACCATCCATTTGTAATGAGACACAGCAGTGCAGATACCTTATTATTGGTTTAGCTAGGAAGTTTGGTTGGAGAGGAGAGGAGTGCGGGAGGGGGGGGGGAAGTTTGTGACTCACTTAATCTTGCAAGAAGCCAAGAAGTTGACATATTCCGCCTCTGAAGGTGCAAGGATGAGCAGGCTGTTCCCGTGACTGCCAATCCGAGCTGTCCTCCCAACACGGTGGACGTATTCAGCAAGCGAAGCTGGAGGATTATACTTTAAAAAAGAAAAAGAAAAAGAAAAAATAATGTGCGAGAGAGAGAGAGAGAGAGAGAGAGGAAGTTTGGAGAGTGGAGGGGAAGAGAAGGAATTAGCAGATTGCATGGGTGGTTAATTATCAGAGAGAGTGCTGTGTCTGAGGTCATTTAGAAAAATAAATCCCAGGTCATATCAGATTCCTTTTCCAAGGAAAGAAATGGCTTATCAGAACCCATCATCCTCATATCCCCGCAACCATCATTCACAGCTACAGTGGTAACAAGGGTTTTTTTGACATATGAATATGACACATTGGCCAAGCTGTCTTCTCACCAATTTTTTTAAAAAACAAAATTTGTTTCTATGCGGGGAGGTGGGGGCATCAGTGACCTATTTGCTTCCTTTCTTAATATGCATCAGCTGCTTGCCATAGGTGTGAGACAAATAAACCCAGAGAGCGCACCTGAGTTGGTTCCCCTTAAAATTATATTGGCTTAAGTATACAGTAATTGGCTTGCTTAAAGCTTTCCGAGACCTGCTACTCAGCAGAGAGATGCATTTACATAGGCTTAGCTTTACAGTGTCATGGCATTTGATGGCTGATTCACACATTACACTGCTACCGTATATGTACCGTACACTGAGTGCACGCTTCAAAAATGTTAAAAAATGACAAACAGTGGGGGAAGCTGCATTCCATACACTTGCAGGACTGCTTCACACATGCAAGGTCAATTCCTTAGGATGGACTACAACACGGGGCAATCACTCAGATGTGCGGATCGGGTTTTGCAGACCAACTGATCGGGTTGCCCCCCCCCGCCCCTAAATCATTTCAAAACACGCATCTTCTTTTTTGCAACAGGTTCCAGTTTATGCTTTTAATCAGCAAGCAAAGGAATCAAGGGCAGAGAACTCAAATGACACCTGAAGGTGAGTGTCATATTGCAGCGGCACCATATTTATTAAATTAATTTCTGAACTGACTTCTTTTGGAGGGGTGGGAACTGTATGTATCTGAGTGCCAGAGAATCTGCTCTGCACACAGAAACTTCCAAGTTCAATCCTTGCAATCTCCTAGCAGGGCTGGGAGATATCCCAGTCTGAGGGGAGAGGAGATAGCCATCTTCAAATATCTAACGGGCAGTCACATGGAAGATGGAGGCTTGTTTTCTCCTGCTCTGGAGGCTAGAACCTGAACAAATAGATTCAAGTTTCAAGAAAGGACATTCCGACTAAACACCAGGAAGAACTTTCTGACAGTAAGAGCTGTTCAACAGTGGAATGGACTCCCTTGGAAGGTGGTGGACTCTCCTTCACTTGAGGTTTTCAAGCAGAGGTCGGACAGCCATCTGCCATGGATGCTTTAGCTGAGATTCCTGCATTGGAATCTAGACGACCTGCAGGGTCCCTCTCCAACTCAATGATTTTATGATTGAATGAAAACCTGGAAAGCTGCTGCTGGTCAGTACAGGCAACACTGCACTAGATAGATCAAGGGTCTCACTCCATATAAGGCAGCTTCCTATGTTCCTGGTGCTTTGCATGCAGAAGGTCCCAGGTTCAATCCCCAACGGCATCTCCAGCTAGAGTTGGGAGAGACCTCTTGCTTGAAACTCTGAAGTGTTGCTGCCAGTCAGTGTAAACAGTACTTAGCTAGACCAAGGGCCTGAGTTAGAATAAGGCAGATTCTCATGTTCCTATCTAGTACAGTCATACCTCGGGTTGAAGTAGCTTCGGAATAAGTATTTTCGGGCTGCACGCTGCAGCGACCCAGAAGTAACAGAGCGCGTTACTTCCAGGTTTTGCCACTCGCGCTTGCGGTCAAAGTGACGTCACGCGAGTGTGCAAAAGCAGGTTGCGTTCGCTTCTGGATGAGAATGGGGCTCTGGAACGGATCCCGTTCGCATCCAGAGGTACCACTGTATGAGCTTACTCTGCCGTTTCCTTATTCCCTCATCAGAAACCTAAAGACCGATCAGCGACAGCCCCGTTCCATCATTTTTCCCTGTGCCCTCTGGCATGCCTTCGACAGGCTGCAGGGCCACCCAAGACACACACAGAGTAATCTAATTGCTTCCCATAGGTCTCTCCTCGAGCTTATCCGGATGACCGAGCCAAGCCTTCTGGACAAGCAGCAACTTCCCCAGGGTCTCCAACACACTGTCATCTAATATGGGGGGGGGGTCAACCTGCAAGCCAATCCTGCACCTGAAAAGAGGCATGACCATTCGGGAAGGAGGCAGCATTTATTTTATTTATTTATTAAATTTCTAAACCACCCTCTCTTATTTACAGGCCAGTGGAACACCTGCTGTTAGAACTGGCGAAAGCATTTATATTTAGAGGAGTATGTTGGTGAGATGTGCATGCTCATACATGGGGGCAAGTGTGTGCTTGTATGCCAGAGGTAGGGAAGCTGAATGCAGCCTCCCAGGCCTCTCTGCCCTTGGACACTCCTCAGACTACACCCCTCACTTGCCCTGATTTGAGCGGTTTTGCCTGGCTGGGATATGTCCTTGCTCTGATGCGTAGCATAGGAAACTGCCTTACACTGAGTCAGAGCATTCGGTCCACCTAGCTGGTGACTGGCAGCACATCTACAGGATTTCAGGATTTCATTCCCCCCCCCCCGCCCCCAATACACTGCCTTGGGAAGGATGTGTAGCTCAATCACAGAGCACTTGCTTTGCATGCAGAAAGTCCTAGGCTCAATTTTCCAGTTTCTCCTGTTAAGAACCATCCTGCACAGCAAATGACCTTTGGGAAAGAATTATGCCAGAGGCTGATTCTGGTTTTTAGATCTTGAGAGGTCTAGCTAAAAACCTAAGTAGAATCAACAAGCCTGATGCCTGCCCACTGTCCACTCCTGATGCACAACCTAGAGTTCTGCACCAGGTTTCCGTGATGTTGAAGATTGATCCCTCCACCCATCAATCACACAACACACACATGCACAGGAAAAAAAGGAAAGAAAAATTTACCTGTACAATCCAGGTAACCTGTGGCAGGTCTAATCCACGAGCAGCAACATCCTTTGAAAAGGAAGTATAATGAGCTCAGTTTTTATAAAGGTTTACGTTCACTACATTTATTATGGTTTATCCTGTCATTCATCCAAGATGTTCAGGAGCAAATTACAATCAATCAACGGTGGAGATGTTACACTAAATTGGGGTTTGACACTCTATGGGAAATTGGGGTGGGGGTGTAGAGAAAGGGGAGAACCTTAACCTCCAAAAAGCTATTGCAACAAAGAAGGAAACAATTCTAAACTCAAATAAGAACATCCTCTATAGACCCACAAAATGGAAGAGCTAAACCTAAATGCTAGCAAGGGCCCGTGAACAACAATTCCCAATAAGTTGGATAATTAAATCAAATAAATATATGCATGACCATATGTTCATAAGTTGTTATATAAAAAGATATTTCAACCCAATGCACTATGAAGAATGCATATCCACAGCCCTTTAAATAACACTTCAGGAAAAATACGAAAAAAGTGCAATATTAAGAATGAGTCCTATGCTCATTAACTCCCTTCTCCACCTACATGCTTGATTTCAACAAATGACACAGTACATCTGAACCGGCAGCTATGGTTTGCATTTTGTTTCTGAAGACTAACTTAAAGCAGATTTTGAAAGGCAATGTGCAAACCATTGTTTACTAGGAATTAACTCTCTTGAAGCCAAGCAGGAAAGGGGAAGTGTGTGCAAGCAAAGGAATTGTTCCCAGAGTAACAAAAGTTTACACCTGAACCAAGCCAGAGGTGCGAGTCCTAACCTCTATCTGTCCCTTTGACCTCTGTGCTGAAGCCAAAGTTGTATGAGTTACATTGCACCCTCTTCCACTTTCTCTTGGACCTCTAGCTGTGAAGTCTACCTGGATACACCTTCTTGAGGGGCAAACTGGCTCATTTGTTTCTCCTGATTAGTTAGCTAGCACCAGAGACTTCCTATCAAAAAATGGACTTACTTTAATAAACAGAAGCTTTCTTATTTCATACTGAGTCTCAGCCTGAACACTGTCTGTTTAAAAGTTTGCTCCAGCCATATGCCAACAAAACTTGGGATCTTAACAGCTGCAGAATCTGGGGCTCATGCATTCCTCAGCATGAAAACCTATACTGGCGGGTGAAAAATCCCTAACGCCAAATAAGAACACAAGAAAAGTCCTGCTGGATCAAGCCAATGGCCCATCTAGACCAGCCTCAAGTTCTCACATGGCCAACCAGATGCTTCTAGCAAACCCGCAAGCAGAATCCAACCACAAAAGCCCTCTCCAAGTGGAACTGCAATTAGCAATCACAAGTGTTGGAAGAGGATTTCCAATTTTTGATTTTATATATATAAAAAAGCGTAACTACAAAATAACACTTTCAATCCAGGTCCAACCCAACCCTAGTTGAGCTTTCCTTTCGTAGCACCAAAAAAAAGGGGGGGGTGGGTTAAGGGATTTAAATTGGATTTGACCGATCGCTTCAGCTTATTAGATGCCATTATGCCAAGATATTGGATTTAGTTTTAAGGAGCTGCCAAGTTAAGAAGGGGGATTTATTACACCCAGCCGCGACCGGCGTCGAGTCGCCGCCTGTTCCCAGTCCACTTGATGAAGCAGATACACTGCCAAAAGAGGTTATTAGTTTAAGCAGATCAAGGCACAACACCATGCAAAGCCGTAATGAGTATGCAAATATATCATCTCTGGTTACAGCTCTTCGCCAGCATGGTTTTCGCTCTCTTCTCCTGCAATTAAAACCAGCTGCCTCCCAACACAAATCGCACTTGCATTCACTCACACCCCTCACACACGGTCATTCTGATTCTGCAGGTGCAACTAGAGCCACATCTGCACCACACATTTAAAGCACTATGATACCACTTTAGACAGCCATGACCTTCCCCAAAGAAGCCTGGGATCCGTTTGTTGTTAAGGGTCCTGAGAGTTGTTATGAAAACCCTATTCCCCCTACCAGAGAGAAGTTTAACAATCAATTCCTCTTCCCAGGGCTTTCAGGCAAAGGCAATTTTTTGTACTCCTTGTCTGCCCAACACTGGCACAAGGCCCCTGAACATTTGTCCAGAAGAGAAAGTGGCCCTTGGGTTCCTGTCCCTGGTTTGGTGCAACAAGACAAGGAATCTTGAATGAGCATTGAAGCAGCTAGATCCCGTTGTCTCACACACCACCCTTTAGGAACTGGCTTCTAAAATGAGACACAATCTATTCATTCCTTGTCAAAATGGCACGCTCAGTGGTCCTGGAAGCTGCATCCTCCTCTTAAACAAAAGTTCAGGTGGGGGGGGGCAGTCTCAGCAGTGAGTGTAATGCTGGAGAGAGAGGAAGAGGGTTCAGCCAGTAAACTCATGCCATGGACTATGTGCCCTGGGGCTTCAGAGTCCTCATCAGGCATAGAAGGGAATAGCAGCCTACAACTCCAGCTCCTACCACTGGCTAGCCGTTTGAAGCATCTAGATCGGTCAGGCCCACTATCAGTGCCCTAATTGGTGTGTTAGGGGAGGAGGTTAATTGAGAAGCACCTTCTACCCCAGGCTGGCAGAATGTATCCTCTGAGTTGGCTGGACTGGTATATTCTGCCTTTGCCTGGTTGAGGGAATGGGGCCCTCATGGCCTGTTTCAGATTTCATTTCAAGGCCTCACTCAGGCTTCGTCCTCCTTTGTGGTTTTGTGCCTGTTTTGAAGGGTGGTAGGACAGAGATCTTGATTACTTGGAATGCTCATTTAACCCAAGTTCTCGCCACCAGTGTCCAGCCACCTTCTCTTCTCCTGGGAACCTTAGCCAAATGAAATGATTCAGTTGGTGTGTGATATCACATACACACACCATTAAGTTAAAGTCTCATAACATTTTATGGGAGTGCTGTTGCTGTTCACAGACAATGTGGCCCCATCTACACTATACACTTAAGCAACTTAATACCACTTGAAACAGTGAAGCCCTCCCCCAAAGGACTGGGGGACCTGTCACTTGTTAAAGGTACTGAGAATTGTTAGGGAACACCCACCCACCCACCAATTCCCCTACCAAACTTAAAATTCCCAGCATGTGTTAGCAATCAGTCCCTTTTCCTAGGGAACTCTGGGAACTGTAGCACCAGGAGGGAAATATGACTCTCTGGAAACCTCTCAGCACCCTTAAAGCATGATGAAAACTCTAGTTTGTTACGGGTGCTGAGAATTTAAAGAGATACCCTTCTGGAGCTACTATTGTACAGCTGGCTAATTTCTAAACATACATACTTCTCTTTATTATCCTCCATCCAGAAAAGCAAAGGTATTACAAGTGGTACCTCGGGTTACATACGCATCAGGTTACATACGCTTCAGGTTACAGACTCCGCTAACCCAGAAATAGTACCTCAGGTTAAGAACTTTGCTTCAGGATGAGAACAGAAATTGTGCTCCGGCGGCACGGCAGCAGCAGGAGGCCCCATTAGCTAAAGTGGTGCTTCAGGTTAAGTACGGACCTCTGGAACGAATTAAGTACTTAACCCGAGGTACCACTGTATTAGAGTTCAAAGACACATCTCTGCCAAGTGAAAAACACTGGAGAAGGATTTGAAGCAAGGTTGCTGAGAGGGCGTGGCCTGCAGAAAAAGAGGGTGGGGCTTGTGAAGGGGTGGGACCTGGGGAGACTAGTAGGCTGGAGTTTTCGCACAAGAAGTAAAATAAAAATCAGTGAGCCTGGTGGCTTAAGAGGCCACAAAATTTGTTATCAGCAACCTTGCAATCAAAAAGGTCCCTTGTGAGCAAAGACTGGGGGTCTACATGCAATGACTGGGACTATGTGCACATAAAGCCCCCATTAGAGAAAGGAACAGCAGCACCCATGTCTTACCAGTAGTATGAGTCTCTAGATTGGCCTGGTATAAATACCATGAATGGCAAGGGCTCAAAGTTAGTTTTCTGTCTTTGCTGCACTTCCATCTCCACCGCTGGAGCTCTGGAGTTGAGGCAGGGGTGTTTTAAAAATCTTTCCAAATTTGGATCCTGTGTACAACCCCAATGTTCAGGACCCACCAACACCCCCCAAGATTTAGGGACAGAAGAGAGAGAAAGAAATCTGATGAAGTCGTTCCTGAAAGGGCACTCAGTGGTGAGGCCTTGAAGGCCTTAGTCTTGACAATTGGCAGCCTCCGCAAGGCCTAGAAGGTGCAGATGGAAGGCAGCTCGTTCAGGTGCCAGGCTGTCAGTTGGATTAAAATGACTCATTTATTTACCAAAAAGAGGCACACACAAAGCGCTTTAGCTAAAACAGGGGGAAGCGAGAAAGAGAGGCAGAGTCGGGGGGTGGGGAGAGAGAGGGCCAAGCGGAAGGTAGGAGCTCTCATGACTTCCCAGCCTGCCAAGAGTCATTACAGCTGAGTGTCGAAAGCCATCAGCGGGGAAGGGACCCCCGTCGGCCAAGTGACAGATTGGGCTGCATGATCGGAGGAGGAAGGAGAGGGGGAGAGCGCAGAAAGCTGTCAGAGGGCGAAAGCGTTTGGCCGCGCCCGCCAGAAAACTGGCAGGATGAGTTAGCGTGATGGAGTTAACAGGCAAACAAATCTCCAAAATGATCTTCCTCTCACTGAACTTGCTCCCCCCCCCTTAAAAAAGCAGAGGCACCTCCCTGAGAAAGGCAAGCAAAGAACTTCAGTGAAGGAGAAAGCACAGACATTTCACAAGAGAAGCCCTGGTCTGTTTTTCAAACGTTAATTGGCGTGTTTAGGGGAAAAAATTACAATTACTGCATAGGAACAGCATAGGAAGCTCTGGTGAGCCATCTAGCTCAGTATTGTCTACACCAGGGGTTATCAACCTCGAAGGTTTTCAGGGCTGCCTCTTGCAAGGTGCCCCAGACTGATTTTTCATTATTATTACAAAAAGCAAGTCTCTAGCCCTTCTAGAAAGAAAGTTATACGGCAAAATGTGCAGGCACACACTAAGCGATTTCTGTGTGGCTACCTCCTATATTTTTCCTCATACTGAGGAATGCTCCTTGTTATTAGACAGCAACAGTGTGTGTGTGTGTGTGTGTGTGTCTGTGTGATGTCCATAATCAGGACCAACAGGGCATAGCTGACTTCCCATGGTAAGCATAGTTGTTGTGGTGGTTCATTATTCAATTCTGTGTTATGCTGTGCTCCACAGAAGTCATTTTTGTGTCATGACATGCCCACTCCATGGCAGCCATTTTTTAACTGGCACCCCCAACACTCTCAAAATGCCCACTAGTCAAATAAAGTTTGGCTTTTACTATTAATTCCATAGTTTTGGAGGGGTGTGATTGCCATTATTGTTTTTGTGCCATAGAAACTGGCACAGGAAAATAAACAGGAGATCCAGGGGAAACATACTGGTTAGGACGGCAAAAGGCAAACACAAGCTCATGGGACTCACACACTCTAGAGAAAGTCTGAAGCATAGGCTTTATACTCCTCAGGAGAAGATAATTTTGGGACCTGAAGGCAGAAAATCCAAGCAGCTTTACTTACTACTCAGATAGTAGGAATTCAAAATCAAAACAAAAAAACACACATAAAAAGTCTTTCATTGGAGGTAGACTGCTGTAGCTGCACCAAACGATCCCAGACAGTATGGCTGGCCAATCCTGCTTGTTCAAATAAAGGGAGGCCAGGTTACTCCAGCATTCCGTTCTCACAGTGGCCAACCAGATGTCCCAATGGGAAGCCCAAAAACAGGACCTCAACTATGGCAACTGGAAATCCATAAGGACTAGCCACATTACAGCTCTGGCAATTGGAAATACAGCTGCTATACCCAAGGGCAGTCTGCTGCTAAATATGGATGCTGAGGACAGACAAGAAGAGAAGGCTACACTCTTCCTTCTTGGTTAGTGAGCAAGTAAAGACACTGGAAATTATCAGCAGTGGGAGGGAATTAGCTGCTGGACCTTTGAGCCTGATCCAGTAGGACTCTTTGATGCCCACCTTGCTCCTATTCCCAAAACTTGCAACCATTTTCCAATTAAAAAAATAAATCATCAAGCAAAGCCACGTTATGGCAACCCAGAACGTCAGAGGTGGCCAGAACTTTTCAGCTCCAACGGCTCCTGATTGCTGTTAATTTACACATTTATGGTAGGTAGCCATCACTGAGACACACAGATTTCCCAGGCTTAACAGCTGCCATGGCTAAGTGAGCAAATTGTGTAGTGATGCAGCAGTCTGAAGCAGTAGAGAGAAAGATTACTAGCATCCCACAAGCAGTGATGGTCTTCTATCCGCCCTTGAAGCAAGTTTGAGTTTATAATCAAACAGGTTATTGTGCTTTGATCTCAGTATTCTTAGTTTTCTAAGTTAATCAGGACTAGACAGACAACAGACATGGCAACTGGAAATCCACTGGGCATGCAGTCCTCACTCCTTTATTTTGGACTCCTCTTACCCTGAATTCATTCCATGCCTTTCCCTGCCAGATGACAAGATAAACTGCGTGTCAATTATACTTGCTCATATTCAAAGCTATGCCAGGGACTGGTTGGATGCTAAAGAATGGTGGGAGGAACCAGCTGGGGAAACCCCAAGGGGAGAAGACTCAGAGCTGTGATAGTGGGGGATGAATGATGATGAGCGGTCAGAGAGAGAAGAGGAAGGAGGAGGAGGTGCCAGAAGCTGAAGAGGTAACAGGGCTTAGGGAGCGGGGAGACTCTGTGACAGACAGCAGACCAGAATCAGAGGTAGAAGCTGAAGTAGAAAAGGAGGGAAGCAAAGAAGCGGAGGTGAGTCAGGCTTATGAAGAGGTATGAGTGTCTCCCCCTCCTGCTGCGATAAGTTCCCTCCCCCCCCCCCCCGGTCTCCCAGAACCAGGAGAGGCATCAAGTGGGAGAAGCAAAGACAGGCACGCAGGCACAGTCTCTGACTGCTTGGGAAAAAACCCTGCAGAGGAGGAGACATAACCGGCTGTGGAGAGGCAGGACTTTTAGTCTCAGCAACTGCCTCATGGGGACAAGACCTGAGTTGGAGTGCTCATCAGACATGACACTCCTGTGCAGATCCTGTTTTGCTAATGTAGAGTTAACTCCAGCTTACTTGGTGTGATACACTGCTCAACCGCTCCTGTCAACTTATTATCCAGTAACTTACTGTGCAGAGTAAAATGCTCGTCTTTGATTGCAAGAAGTCCTGGAAGACAGACGTCCTCTCCTAAAAGAAATGAAGGGATTTATGAAGCAAGCATCCATGTGCTTCGTGAGCAAAATTAATCCTGTAGATGGGCAGGACATGGATCACGAAAGGTTACAAAGGATTTGGGGGTTTGGATAGTGCCTATGAGACCTGTCAATGTGAGAGGCTGAGGGAAAAAAGATTATGTAAACTAATTATAAATAACCAAATATGATGCATGTTTAATTGGTTTTTAAATTATTTATACTGTAAGCTCCTTGCAGCAGGGACCTATCTTATACTGCTCTAACAAAAATGTGCTTGGATAGTGCTACACAAATAAGTAGATTAATTAAAGCCATTTAATTGCTTAATCATTGGGGGGGATTTCAACACAAGGGGCTGGGCAATGGGAAAACTTGTTGGTTAGATACTATCTTAGTTCTGCAACGGGGATGAAAGAAGAACTCTCAGACATGGCTTTCCCCTCTAATAGTGACTGGTAGATTTTAAATTAACTAATTTACTGTCACACTAGCCTTCAAGGGCTAGTATGGGCTCTGGCTACAAATCCACCTAACAAGTTACCTCATTCAACTCACATCTTACCACCTTCTTTGCAGGAATATCATGGGGGATTTTATCAAAAACCTTACTGAAATCAAGATATACTATGTCCACAGAATTCCACCAAGCTGGTAACTCCATCAAAAAAAGAAATAAGATTTGTCTGGCGTAACTTGTTTTTGAGAAATCTGTGCCGGGTCTTAGTATTCACAATATCCTTTTCTAAGTGCTCACAGACCGACTGTTCTAGGACCTTTCCTGGTATTGATGTCAAGTTCAAAAGTCAGTAGGTACCTGGGTCTTCTCTCCCCCCCCCCTTTTTTTTTTAAGATGGGAACATTTGGCTACCTCCAGTCTGCAGAGACCTCACCTGTTCTTGTTTACTTAATGCTGTCCATTGGCAGTAACAATAAAGCCTTGACAGACCAATGGTGTCACTCAATATATTATAAGGCAATTTCCTAAGAGCTAAATCTGCATATCATATTAAAAGCACTTTTGCACCTAAAGTGCAGAGGTTTTAAAAATAAATAAACTCTGTCAGCTGGGGTGGGGGCTGATAATTAAGGAGAGCAGAACAGGCAAGGAAGAGGATAGAACTAGATGCACCAGTGTGCGCCAAAGAAAACAACTAGGCCAAGCTGCCCTCAAACCCCAAGCAAAGGAACTTGTAGTGATGTGCCCAGCAGTGCTGTATGGGAGGCACAATTTAGCTCCATTAATGCCCTTAGTTTGAAGATATGGAGGGCTAATTGCACATTGGGCCCTAAAAGACAGGATCTGCCCTCTGCTGCTGGCTTTGGAATGGTATGTTGGTTGTCTTAACAGCTGGGGTTTGCATCAGGCTAGGTGAAGCCCACTCTGCCTCTCTCGGGTTGGAGAGAGGTGAGGAATTCCAAGGGCAAGAAAAGCATATTTCCAGGTGCCACGGGGAAGGAGAAGACGAGGACATAACTGCAGCTTCTTTATTTCTCAAGGTGTAGCAGTTGCAACACAACTTGGAAATGTGACAGAGCCTCTTCCTGTTTAGGCATCCCACTGAGGCCCCCCAAGTCCTTTCAAAAACCAAAGTTGTCCAATGACAACTTCATAGATGAGTGAGGATTTGAACCCCAGTGTCTCCTTAGCCCTAGCTTGACTCTCTAACCAGTACCCAACAGCTCTCACATTTCCTCCTTCTCTCACACACAAGAAGCAGCACAGCTCAGTGGCAGAGCAGCTGCTTTGCATGCAGAGAGTCCTAAGGGACCATCAGGTAGGGCTGGGAAATGTGCCCTGTATGAAATCCTGGAGAGCTGCTGCCAGTCAGTTAATACTGAAGCCAGGTAGACCAGTTACTCACTATTAGGCTGTGAATAGTATCCGAGAATAGACCCACTGAAAGAATAGACCTAATTTAGTCAGGGCTATCCGTTACTTTACTCTGAGTAGGACTAAGCCCCATTTCTTTTTGAAGAACAATTTGCCAAAAATGGCACGTGGAAAAAGCAGGATTCCTGATTGCCTTTGAAAACCTTCAGCCAATTTTGACCGGCTCCTGAATAGGGGTGTTGGGAGAGTGGGCAGTTCACCTCTTGTTTCATGTCACCATGCAAGCGTGCGAACGTCAAGGGCGAAGGAGGAAGCCACGGCTGCTCAAGGTCCGCAGCCAAGACTTTGTGGAAGAGGGTGTGGTGAAACTCCACCTGCTCACAGCTGGAGAAGAAGACAATCATCTTGTTGCATTTTTCAAACTGTGGGAATAAGAACAGACACAAATCAAGGGCTGAGCGTACTGTGGAATTGACAGAAGATAAAGCTATTGGTGGCTACTAAGGTAAAGGTAAAGGTACCCCTGCCCGTACGGGCCAGTCTTGACAGACTCTGGGGTTGTGCGCCCATCTCACTCAAGAGGCCAGGGGCCAGCGCTGTCCGGAGACACTTCCGGGTCACGTGGCCAGCGTGACAAAGCTGCATCTGGCGAGCCAGAGCCGCACACGGAAACGCCGTTTACCTTCCCGCTGGTAAGCGGTCCCTATTTATCTACTTGCACCCGGAGGTGCTTTCGAACTGCTAGGTTGGCAGGCGCTGGGATCGAGCAGCGGGAGCGCACCCCGCCGCAGGGATTCGAACCGCCGACCTTTCGATCGGCAAGTCCTAGGCGCTGAGGCTTTAACCCACAGCGCCACCAAATACCAACTGCAGGGAACTGCAGGTCCTTCTAGTGGGCTTCCCCATAATGGGTATCTGGATGGCCACTGTGAGAAGAGGATGCTGGACTAGATGGGCCACAGGGCTGATCCAAGCTGGATTGAAGTGAAGTGGAAAAAGACACACATCCCCCACATACAGTGGTACCTCAGATTAAGAACTTAATTCATTCTGGAGGTCCATTCTTAACCTGAAACTGTTCTTAACCTGAGGTACCACTTTAGTTAATGGGGGCCTTCCGCAAAGTTCTTAACCTAAGGTACTATTTCTGGGTTAGCGGAGTCTGTAACCTGAAGCGTCTGGAACTCAAGGTACCACTGTAATACTAAAATTAAAGGACATCCAATGAAATTGATGTTGGGAGATTCAGGGCAGATGAAAGAAAGGACTGCTTTGCACAGTGCTCTAATTATGGAGTTTTCTCTCACAAGATGTAACAATGGCCACCAGCTGGGGTAGTTTTCAGAGAGGAGGAGACAAATTTATGGAGGACAAGGTTATTATTGGTGGCTACGAATCACAATGCAGCCAAAGATGGAGAAGCTCTATACAGTCAGCAAAAGCTCTATACAGTCAGCAAAAACAAGACCTGGAGCTGACTGTGGCTCAGATCATCAGCTTCTTATAGCAAAATTCAAGCTTAAACTGAAGAAAGTAGGAAAATCCACTGGGCCGGTAAGATACAATCTAAGTCAAATCCCTTATGAATACACAGTGGAAGTGAGGAACAGGTTTAAGGATTTAGATTTGGTGGACAGAGTGCCTGAAGAACTATGGATGGAGGCTCGTAACATTATACAGGAGGCAGCAACGAAAACCATCCCAATGAAAAGGAAATGCAAGAAAGCAAAGTGGCTGTCCAATGAGGCCTTACAAATAGTGGGGGAGAGAAGGCAAGCAAAATGCAAGGGAGATCGTGAAACATACAGGAAATTGAATGCAGATTTCCAAAGAATAGCAAGGAGAGACAAGAAGACCTTCTTAAACAAGCAATGCAAAGAAATAGAGGAAAGCAATAGAATGGGAAGAACCAGAGATCTGTTCAAGAAAATTGGAGATATGAAAGGAACATTTCGTACAAAGATTTCCATAATAAAGGACAAAAGTGGAAAGGACCTAACAGAAGCAGAAGACATCAAGAAGAGGTGGCAAGAATACACAGAGGAATTATACCAGAAAGAAACGGATGTCTCATATACCCCAGGTAGTGTGGTTGCTGACCTTGAGCCAGACATCCTGGAGAGTGAAGTCAAATGGGCCTTAGAAAGCACTGCAAATAACAAGGCCAGTGGAAGTGATGGTATTCCAGCTGAACTATTTAAAATTTTAAAAGATGATGCTGTTAAGGTGCTACACTCAATATGCCAGCAAGTTTGGAAAACTCAGCAGTGGCCAGAAGATTGGAGAAGATCAGTCTACATCCCAATCCCAAAGAAGGGCAGTGCCAAAGAATGCTCCAACTATCGCACAATTGCACTAATTTCTCACGCTAGCAAGGTTATGCTTAAAATTCTACAAGGAAGGCTCAAGCAGTATGTGGACCGAGAACTCCCAGAAGTGCAAGCTGGATTTAGAAGAGGCAGAGGAACCAGAGACCAAATTGCAAACATGCGCTGGATTATGGAGAAAGCTAGAGAGTTCCAAAAAGACATTTACTTCTGCTTCATTGACTATGCAAAAGCCTTTGACTGTGTCGACCATGGCAAACTATGGCAAGTTCTTAAAGAAATGGGAGTGCCTGATCACCTCATCTGTCTCCTGAGAAATCTCTATGTGGGACAAGAAGCTACAGTTAGAACTGGATATGGAACAACTGACTGGTTCAAAATTGGGAAAGGAGTACGACAAGGCTGCATTTTGTCTCCCTGCTTATTTAACTTATATGCAGAATTCATCATGCGAAAGGCTGGGCTGGATAAATCCCTAGCCGGAATTAAGATTGCCGGAAGAAATATCAACAACCTCAGATATGCAGATGACACAACCTTGATGGCAGAAAGTGAGGAGGAATTAAAGAACCTTTTATTGAGGGTGAAAGAGGAGAGTGCAAAATATGGTCTGAAGCTCAACATCAAAAAAACGAAGATCATGGCTACTGGTCCCATCACCTCCTGGCAAATAGAAGGGGAAGAAATGGAGGCAGTGAGAGATTTTACTTTCTTGGGCTCCATGATCACTGCAGATGGTGACAGCAGCCACGAAATTAAAAGACGCCTGCTTCTTGGGAGAAGGGCAATGACAGGCCTAGACAGCATCTTGAGAAGTAGAGACATCACCTTGCCAACAAAGGTCCGTATAGTTAAAGCTATGGTTTTCCCAGTAGTGATGTATGGAAGTGAGAGCTGGACCATAAAGAAGGCTGATCGCCGAAGAATTGATGCTTTTGAATTATGGTGCTGGAGGAGACTCTTGAGAGTCCCATGGACTGCAAGAAGATCAAACCTCTCCATTCTGAAGGAAATCAGCCCTGAGTGCTCACTGGAAGGACAGATTGTGAAGCTGAGGCTCCAGTACTTTGGCCACCTCATGAGAAGAGAAGACTCCCTGGAGAAGACCCTGATGTTGGGAAAGATGGAGGGCACAAGGAGAAGGGGGCGACAGAGGACGAGATGGTTGGATAGTGTTTTCGAGGTTACCAGCATGAGTCTGACCAAGCTGCGGGGGGCAGTGGAGGACAGGAGTGCCTGGCGTTCTCTGGTCCATGGGGTCACGAAGAGTCGGACACGACTAAACGACTAAACAACAACAACATGAATCACAATGACCATGTTTGGCCTCCATGGTCAGAGGCAGTAATGCTTTTGGATACTGGTCGATAGAAGCCACAGGATGGACTTCTCCTTGTGCTTGGGTCCTGCTCACAGGAGGTCCTTTCTCACTGGTAGCACCTCATTTTTGTCCACCATGAGAACAGGATGCTGGCTAGATGGGTCACTAGCTTGATCCATCAGGCACTTCTTATGTTATTACATTCTAAACAACAAACCCTTAAGAGAGGGATCATGTTAAGTCTACTGTAGGAAAAGATATGGAGAAGGCCCACCCATTAACCTGTCAGCCAACAGAACTAGAGCCTCACCTTCAACTTCCCAAGGATAAATGCTGCCAGCGTCACAAGCCTTAGCTTGCTTGGGACAACCACAACATTCTGCTGGAGGTTTTCCGGTACAGCAAATCCTCTTTGTTCCAGGCTCACTGGAGCGACACCGGCATCCTCCTTAGCACACGCTTCTGCCTTGGAAGTGTTTGACCCCAGTGATCCTTCCGCAATGGAAATGTAAACAGGATCTTGCAAGCTGATGTCAGCTAACCTCGAGACTCCTGTTTCAGGCAGGGGAGGAATATTTATTTAGTATCACTTTTTCTTTATCCTCTTCTTCAACATGAAATGGCTCCCAGAGGAGCTTGCAAATATTAATGAGATACTGGTTGAAAACTGTATCTCAGGGGTGGGGAACCTCAGGGCCAGGAACAAATGTGGCCCTCTAGGCCTCTGTCTGGTCCTTGGAACTCTCCCCAGACCACAGCCTTCCCTGGCTCTGCTCCATACCCTTCTTGAGTGCTTTAGCCTGGCTGGGATGTATCCTTGAACTCTGATCATGTGTGTGTGTAGAAGCTAGTGTATTCTAAAAAGGTAAAATTTACATTTGCGCTCAGCCCATACTTTGCCTCTGGCTCCACCCACCACTAGCATGTCGCCCCTAGAAAGCTGCCCAGAAAGGAATTCAGTCCTTGGGCTGAAAGAAGTTCCCTCACCCTTGCCAGAGCTGCTGGGGGCCCACTTAGGTCTCTTGTGTGGGTGCAGGTAGGGCTGGGGGAAGAAGTTCCCTGCAACTAATGACTTTCTGGTCAACTTCCCCATCTGCCCCTTCTCCCACAGTGGCTGCTGCAATGTAAATATGAGCCCCAATGTAGCACTTACCTTCTGTAAGCGTCGCCGACAAAAGAACGTTTTGCCGCTTCTCACTGTCAGCATTTATGGCATTCAGTATTGCAGTGACTGCCTTCTCAAAACCCAGATCCAGGATCCTGAAACACAGGTGAGAGATAAGGGGGGGAAAGGAACAGCACGAGGATAAGCAACAGATCCAACTTTCCTGGTTCATGGTGGCAACCTGGCATTATGGGAGCTCAGTAGCAGAGCATCCTCAGAAGGCCCCTGGCTCGGTCCCTTCCATCTCCTGCCAGGAAGGGCTGGGGGAAACCCTGGAGAGCCACCCCCCCCCTTAGTGTAGACAGTGCTGAGCTAGACAGACTCAATATAAGGTAGCTTCCAATGTTCTTACCTGCTGTGTGTTGTCTCAAAGATCCCACCTCCCTCATGGGCAGCTACTTCCAACAACTGAGGATGCAGCCAGAACTGCTTACCTGTCTGCCTCATCCAGGATCAGCCACTGGATGTGGCGGAAGTGAATGCATTTGGTGGAGTTGATATGGTCCACCAGGCGGCCAGGAGTGGCAATTAGGATGTTTATTCCTTTGCGTAATCTATTTTAAATTAAAAAAAAAAAATCAGAAGAAGAGTGATTGAACACATGGGTAAAACAGACTAACTGTTAACAAAAGATCACACCTCGTTCATAAGCTCCCCCCTCCCTTTGTGATCTCTAATCCTGACACATACAAAACACTGAACCTCTTTGTTTGCCAAGGTTCATGGATTTCGTATCACAGGTGAGTCAAGCCAGCTTCAGTTCTGCTTCCAAACCAGAATCCTTGAGGTATCCTGGACCCAAGTTGTTCAGGACTTTGTAAATCAAAACAGGAACCTTGATCCTGGCTCAGTAGCAGGTAGGCAGCCCGTGCAGCTTTTTTAATACTAGTGTCACATGTTCTTGACACTAAACTCCCACCAGCAATGTGGCTGCAGCATTCAGCAGCAGATGAAGCTACCAAATCAGATCCAAGAGCAACCCCACAAAGAATGCATTACAGTAATCTAGGTTCAAGGTTCCTGGTGCACGGACTATAGCGGTGAGGCTACCCCAGTCCAAACCATGAACTTAGTCCTTCAGAGGGAGCACAACCTCATCCAGAACAGGTAACTCTCCCATTTTCCAAACATGGGAACCCCCCACCCAAAGAGCCTCTAAGTAGAACACAGCATAAAGATAGCAAACATCATGGTTGAAAGAAAAAATTGACATAAATCAGTAAAACAGTCGCATGAAAGCATGTAAAAACAAATTTAAAAATAAGGAACTCAAGATAAACTTCAAAGGGGTCCAATATTATGGGTCAGGATATAGATTAGTCTTCACAAGATGTCTGAAGCAGCTCATGGCTGTTGCTTCACAAATGGCAGAGGGAAGGGTGTCTGTACAGGGGTGGCTGCTTCTTGTTCAGCGCCCTGTGATATTCATAGAATTCTGCACAAGCAGAATTTCCCCAGAAGATCTAAGGCAAGGATACCCAACATGGTAATCCCCTGGATGTTGCTGTGCAAGAGCTCCTGTCATCCTTGACCATTAGTCATGCTTGAAGGGCCCAATGGGAGTGGAATCCCAAGGTAGTTCCAGACACATAATCTACGCTGCCCTTTTCTGACCCTTAAGAACACACACACACTTTCTTACTGCAAAATGGCAACATAGGAAGCTGCCTTATACAGAGGTCAAATCACTGGTTCAAGCACAGTATTGTCTTTGTTGACTGGCAGCAGTTCTCAAAAATTTCAAGCAGGGGTCATCCCCAAACCCATCTGGATTGAACCTGGGACCTTCTGCATGCAAATAGATGCTCTAGCACTGTTGGTGCAGTCCTTCCCTCTTAAAAAAGCATGACATGGTTCCAAACAAATAGGAAGCTGTGTTATACCTAGTCAGACCATTGGTCCTTCTAGCTGAGCATCATCTAGAGTTTCAGGCAGGGCACATTCCCAACCATACCTGGAGATGCTAGGGAATGAATGGGGGACTTCCTGTATGCAAAACAGATGCTCTACCACTGAGCCATAGTCCTTGCCTCTAAAAAAATAACTTCCAAGATTCCAGTTCTTGTCATAAGAAGTTGCCTTATATCGAGTCAGACAACTGGGTTCATCTAGCTCAGTATCAGACACTGAGAACATTCCCAGTCCAACCTGCAGACTGAACAAAGGACCTTCTGCATGCCATACAGATTCTCTGCCACTGAGCTATGGTCCTTCCCTGTCCCATCAGTTGAGCAAACAGAAGAGCTTGCAAGAGACCTGGGTGGAACAGCAGATCTTTTTTGGGGGTGAGGGGAACGGAGAAGAGTAGAGAAAGAATCTTACACACACCGACAGGGATCACAGGCTAAAGAAGCTCATCAACATTTTAGAACCAGAGAGAGAAAGATGAACACACTTCCTGCTGGCTCAGCTGTCCGTTTTTTGTAAGATCCACAGTGGGGGGTACTCACAGCCTGATCCAAAGTCACTCTCTCCCCACTAATAAAAAAAAGGCACCCTGGGAGAGAGAGAGTGACAGATGAAAGGGACTGGAGGAGAAAGAGTGAACTAAAAAAATAATAACTCCTACAGGTTTTATGAAAGTGATGTCCTACCTGGCTTTCTCAGACTTTTTCTTCTCTCCTCCCATCAACACGCCAGGAACAATCCAGGTAAAGGGCTAAATGGAGGAGGGGGAAGGAAGGAAGGAAGAGTGGTGGATAACTGAGAAAGTGGGGCACTCACATTTCAAACCAAGTTGCAAAGGCAGGGAGTTTGACAATGAGCGACAGGAAGCAGACAGGCTTTCCTTCAAAAACAAAAACAGCCCAGCAACACCCCAGTGATCTTCTTGCACTGATTCCTGCATTGACCAGAAGACCAGATGATCTCTGAAGTTCCTTTTGATTCTATTATCAGGTGTGGGGAACCTTTGGCCCTCCTGCTGCTGCTGAACTACAACTCCCATCAGCCCCAGCAAGCCTGGCCAAAGATAATGGGGGCTGTAGTACAGGAACATCTGGAGGGTCAAAAACCCCCAACCCAACTTGCTCTCTATATATGATCCACATGCCAACTTCAAAGCTCAGGGGACAGTTGGATATGTTCTAGCAAGCCCCCTCAGTTCACACAGCTTAAGATAGAAGGGGCACAGACCAGGACGTGAATCAAGTGGGTGCCCTAGAACGTGCTCCAGAATCCTCAGGGGTTATTTCAAAGCAGTGGAGACTGGCCCATTAGGATGAATGGGGCAATGCCTCACTAACCTCAGTCTGCTCCCAGACAGTCCACCCCTGCTTGCCTTCTCCCTTACAACCCGTCCAGGGGTGGTGGCCCTGGCTGTCAGCTTCTGCCTCTAGTGAGGCCCCTTGTAGAATAACGTAAGCGCAAGGCACTTATCCACAGTGGAGTGTCTCTGCTGCATCTCTGTATGTCACTGATCTAACATGTGCTCCTTCCTATCAGGAGGCATGGGCAGTACACACAGAGACATAAAGAGCCAGGCAGTGGTGGCTGATGGGAATGGTAGGGTGGAAGACAGGGAGACCAACTCTAGGCAGAGACAGAGCCTAAGACAGGCAGAGCCAACTAATTCAAGCCCCACCTCTGCAATCTTCCTCCTGCCAGCCCTCACTGCTTGCCTTCTTACTTTCATCTAGCCTGTCAGCTTCTTCCTCCTGGGTCTTAGTTTTGCCCTTTCAGAACTTAGCAGGGAGAAGGATAGCATCAAAACTAGAATGAGTTGGCTCTGCCTCCACATACTGTTTGGGATCCCTGCCTTCTGTCCCACTAGTCCCAATGGGCACCAGTCACCATTATTTAGCGGACAAGTCAATGCAGACAGGATCCCACCTTTGTCCATGATGTTGGTCTTGTAAGGAAGTAATGCTAAACAATGGCTTAATGTTACATAAACACGCACCCCTTGCCCCCAAATAGCACAGCTGATCACCTATGGTGAGCATGCATTTGCCTCCAAGTGACCAGGGAACTATTGTAGGTACAGAGAGACACATGCACCCCCGTTATAGTATACATTAATACAGTGCTATACAGAGGCTGTGCAATATCAGAACCATTGCTAAACTTTACATTCTGTTGGGCAAGCATGGCCAACGTATGCTGAATTTGACCATTCAGAAGCCCCCATCCCAAGGCAGAAGGAGAAAGCTGAAGAGGATTGAGGAACCTCTGGCTACCTCTCTGCACCCCAAGCTTCTCTCCAATTATCTCGTATCTCCTTCTCTAAACAGTATCTTCAACCATGGGTCTCATGACACCTGTGGACCACAACTTCCATCATCCCTGAATACTGGGCTAAGCTGGGTGGAGATGATGGGAGTTACAGTCCAACAACATCAGGAAATCAGAAGTTGAACAACACAGAACTTAAAATGACTCCTACTTCCCCAAAAGTAAATATTTACCTTTAACAGTTTCTGGACAGTTTCAAAGCTCTGTAGAGCTAGCTGGAGAAAAGAAGGGATTAAACCAAATTAACAGACATTCACTCAAAATTTGCATTAAAACATCATTCTCCTTTAACCAGTGTGCTGTGGCACCCTGGGGTGCTTTGAATAATGCTCAGGGGTGTCACAGGCAACATTGGCCTCTGTCCCTCTTTCCTTCCCTCCCTCCCTTGATGCCCTCTCATCTCTGCCTTCCACAGCTGTTTGTTGCAGCAGCCCTGGCTACAAGCTCCCCAGGCGAATGGTGGCTCTGGGCTGACCAAGGGGTGCTGATTGCCAGGAGCTGAGGAGGCCTCAGAGTAAGCAAGTGGGTGAGGGAACCCAGCCAGCCACCAGCCTTGCTGTTGGGAATGAACAGACAAGTGGGAGGCTGGGCAAGCAGGCAGGCAGGTGCTGCGCTGGCCTTTATTGTGCTTGCTGTGTGCATGGCCTGCCTGGTAGCTGAGTGCCTGGTGCTGCAGGTGAGCCTTTCCGCCAGGCCCATCAGCACCCACTGCTGCCACCCAAGGTAAGGTGCTGACCCCATGTTAACCTTTGGTCAATCTCTGATGGGCCACTAAGGCTGTGAGCATCCTCTTCCCAGGCCCTTGTGGGGTAGTGTGAGGAGGCACCTCTCCTTGGGGTGGGCAGCTCAGAGAGCAAGGGCGGTAAAAGTAGTTGCCCGGAGGACTCCCGAGAACAGAGAGGAAAAGGGCTAAGGGGGGAACACTCCACAAAGGAGGGTGTTCGAAAAAGGGTGAGAGGCTGACAGCTCTGAACGCAAGGGGTGACATAACTGGGCTCCTGACCCGCGCAGGGTGCCACAGAAGGAATGGAGTTGGTCAAGGCAGCCATGGACTCAAAAAGCTTGAAAGCCATTGGCTCTCTTGCTATTGTTGTTGTTTGCATTTGTCTGTCTCAAGAGACAATGGAAGAATGTGCCATAGGGGGTAAAGTCAAACCATTGGAGAGTTACGGCGCCTGCTATGGCTGTAGAGGCCAATATGAGAGAGACATGTTCTACTGCAGGTGGGGCCGCTGAAGGTGTCCAGTTTCACTAGTGCAGATGCACCACAGAATTTCTTCTTTCTGCACTCCTTCCAGTGGTATACCCAGTCAGGCCAGTGGGTCCAGCTAGCTCAACACTGTCTACACTGGCTGGCAGCAGCTCCTCAGGGTTTCAGGCAGAGAATCCTTCCCAGTCCTACCAGGACCTGTTGGGTATGGAACCTGAGATCTTCTGCATGCAGAGCAAGCGCTCTCTCTACCACCCCTTCTTTCTCTCTCCTCCCCTTCTCACCACCCCTTCTCTCTCCCTCCTTCCCCCTTTCAACCACCCCTTCCCTCTCTCTGTGCCTCTCTCCTTGTTACCCACATGCAATTAGGTTGAAGGCTGCCTGCTGCCCCCCTAGCAACATTACTAACCATGAAACCGGTGTGGTTAGGAGTTAACCACAAATGCCCAGCTACTTACCTCCCTGGTTGGGACCAGTACGAGAGCATACGGACCATCACTACGCTATGGAAACAAGAGGCATAGGGTAAGTGGCAACATTGGACACAGAGGAACGCGAGAGAGAAGGGAAAGAGCCCTTGTCATCTTCGACCAACCCAGCATGCCACAATTCCCTGCAGTGCCAGAGTCTGCTTGGATCACTCTCTTTTTTCACATGGTGCTTCCAGAAGAGCTTTTTTAGGGACTATCAGAAAATCTCTGAGGGAGCCACAAGTCATGCCAACGAACTCAACCTTCATAGTCATTTTTAAAACAGCAAGCATCCTCCCATAAATGAAAGGTGCAAGAACAGCAGTCCTTGGTCCTGGTGGGGGGGATGCTCTCTGCCTTAAAGACATCATCCAAGGTTGTTGTGAGAATTACTGATAAATATGAAGTGGTTGAGAAAACCGGCTATTCTTTTTTACAAGGTGGAGAGAGAGAAAGCCCATTTCAACACACCCACCTTTATTTTCGGCTCTGCTCTTTGCAAGGCCTGTACTAGAGGGATTCCGTAGGCCAGAGTTTTACCTTCAAGAGAAAAGATATTAGATTTTAACAGTCATAAGCAAAACTGTGTGTGGAGTAAGGCACAGTTGCCTTCTACACCCAGAGCATAGGCCTTTATAAAAGACCAATTTCACATATCTCCTCATTCTTCAGATTAGGAGTGGGGAACCCTTTGGATATTGCCAGACTACAGTTCCCATCATCCTCAGTCTGTTGGCCATCCTGGCTGGGGCTGATGGGAGTTGGGATTCCAACAATGCATAGAGGGAAACAGGTTCCACAGCCTCCCTCCATTTCTCTCTGTCTCTCTTGGGAATGTCTCTTCTAAATAAGAGGCATTCTTCTATCTTTTGCATCCATCTATCTCTCAGGAGGTGCCACCACACAACAAGATTGATTCCTTACAAGTGCAGAACAAGTATTTTGTGGCACCTGTAACATTGCCAGTTCCAGTGATTGAAGTGGTTGAGTGGGAACATATGGGGTTGACTCAATAGAACTACAGATGTTGTTGAACTCTAGCTTCCATCTTCCCTGGCCATGCTGCCTAGAACTGACAGGAGCAGCGACTTCCCTGTCCCTGCACCAGACATTTAGCCATTGACACGCTATGTCAAAGGTGGCTTCCCAAATCTAGCACAGAGCTTGCTCGCTTGCTAATGACATCACCACTGTTCTTTCCCCTACTTCTGTTAGATCCCTGAGACAACAGAGTGCCCACACAACTGACCATCACACAATGCAGTACAACCAAAGGGTCACTTTACACCAGGTGGAGGGAATCTTTGACCCCTCCACGTGTTGCTGAAAGACAACTCTAATAGTCCCTGTCTAGTATCTGGAGGGTCAAAGGTCACCTATTACTCATTTATACTATACAGTGGATGCTCGAGTTGCGAACGTGATCAGTGTGGGATGCACGTTCACAACCCACAGCGTTCGCAACCCGCGTCTGCGCATGCGCGGGTTGCAATTCGGCGCTTCTGCACATGCGCAAAGCGCGATTTAGCGCTTCTGTGCATGTGCGACTTCCGAAACCCAGAAGTAACCCATTCTGGTACTTCTGGGTTTCGGCAGTCCACAACCCGAAAAAAACGCAACCTAAAGCGGCTGTAACCCGAGGTATGACTGTATTTAAAATTATTTGTAGGCCCCCTTTTAAAGCAAAGCCCAAACAAACAGCCTACATATACACACACAACCCCTCCCCCACACTTACCAGAACCTGTCTGCGATCTCACCAGTGCATCTTTTCCTTGCAATAGTATGGGAATAGTTTGCTTCTGAACACTTTTGCAACAAAAGGAGAAGTTAAGAAAATACAAGACACGTTCTATTTTAGGTTGAAGTATTAAGAATGTAACAGTTGCTAGTTCATCTAACAGTGCTGGCTGGTCATTAGTGTAAGCTAGAAAGATGCTGGTTCAGTCTGTTAGGTGATAGCTAATTAATAGTTAGATAATAGTCAATGAGATAATAGTCAGTCTGTTAAGTAATTGTCAGTTAATAGTTAAATAATAAAATCCTAGAACTGTACAGCTGTAAGGGACCACAAAATCCATCTAGGCCAAGCATAGGCAAACTCAGGCCTCCATATGTTTTGAGACTACAATTCCCATCATCCCTGACCACTGGTCCTGTTAGCTAGGGATGATGGGAATTGTAGTCCGAAAACATCTGGAGGGTTCAGTTTGCCCATGTCTGATCTAGTCTAATCCCTCACAATACATAATAGTTGGTTAAGTAACTAATATCTGTTAAGATAATAATAGGTTAACTAAATACTGTGGTGCAGCAGTGGGAACCTCCAGTCCGGAAATTAGAAAGGGTCCCAATTGCTGTGACTAAGCTGTTGATGGGTAGCATGCAACTCCCTTATGGAAACAGCTAAACTGGCTTCCTGTTTGCTTCCTACACCAACCCAAAGTGCTGGTGATGACTTCTAAAGGTCCGTTATTGTTTGTAACTGGGATGTCCAAAGGGATGTCCTGTGTGTTCCAACATCCCCAGGAACACACCCTGTTGGGAACTAGGACAAGACCTTCTCAGTGCTGTAACCAGGCTTTGGGTCTCAATCTTAAGAAGAGTTTGCCAGCCATCCAAAATTAACATTCACTGGATATCCCAGACTTCTAGTATCATGAGATTCACTTCCTCCACACCATGTAGAATTACATATTTATCATGTCTCTTCCAATCTGCCTTTTCTCCAAACAAAAATGAATTTGATTAATTGATTTGTTAAGTCATCAAACCCAGGACAGTCTCTAGGCAACTTACAATAAAAACTTCTATTCATGCAATAATTACACACACTTACCTGGTCATGCTAGATATTTTTAAGACAGAGATTAGGGTTGAAACCTGGTGGGGAGGTAGAGACAAAAATAAAACATTTAGGGCATAACATGTTTGATCCTAGAATAGGACAGAAATAGCCAAACCAGTATCATGTCAAAAATGTTAAAACAGAGAGGAGAAGGAAGAAAAAGCAACAAGTATTTTAATGGGAACAGTCAACATTAAGGGAAAACTCAAGCATGGGTAGGCAAACTAAGGCCCGGGGGTCGGATCCCACCAAATCGCCTTCTAAATCTGGCCCATGGACGGTATAGGAATCAGCATGTTTTTACATGAGTAGAATGTGCCGTTTTATTTAAAATGCATCCCTGGGTTATTTGTGGGGCATAGGAATTCGTATATTTTTTCCAAAATATAGTCTGGTCCCCCACAAGGTCTGAGGGACAGTGGACCAGTCCCCTACAGAAAAAGTCTGCTGACTCCTGAGTGTAATAGCTGTTTAAGAAAAGACTCCCTCAGGAGGTTGTGGGCTCTCATTTGCTGGATATATATAATCAGAAGCTGGATGGCCATCTCTCCAGGAAGAGGGAAACTTTTAGGCCTACAGGACCAGATATTTTGACTGCCTCCACATCTGTGGGCCAACTATGGCAGGTGAGTGGGAGCCTTAAAAAATGCTTCTTTGCCCAATCGACACCAATGCGCTGCCCCACAGCCTCTGACACAAAGCGATGAGCTGCATGCAGCCTGAAGCCTCCGACACAGCTGCCAGTACGCTACAAAGAGGTGGCAGAACTCAGCTCCAGTGAGTTACAGCCCCCCCAAACCCTAGTAACTTCAGATGATTGACGGGGGGGCCGGGGGGCGGCATCCCATCTACCTGCCAAAGTTTTCATAGAAGGCATTGTTAAAAATGAGCTTAGTACCCCTTTTTGTTTTAGCTGCAGTTTCAATGCAAGCCACTTTGTACTAAAGGAGTAACATATGGGAAAATTTGGCCCATGGGACAAAAGCTCCCCACTTCTGCTGTAGATACTGCATCCTGCAATTCCAATCCTGCATTAAGCAAAGAGTTAGAGTAGATCTCCAAGGTCCCTTCTAATTCGATGATGAGAATGATCTAATTCTGGGGAACAGAGGAGGGGAAAGGTCCAGCTAACCCACCCCACAGGGTAAAGTGTGATACAGCTGGGGAATCTGTGGCTCCTCATATATTTAGTGGATTCCAACTCCCTTCAGCCACAGTCAGCAGAGCCAATGGTCAGAGATTGTGGGAGCGCAGCAACCTCTGGAGGACTTAAGATTCCCCATCCCTGGACCAGATAAAACATAGTATCCACCTCTGATCTTCAGATACAGGTACAGCTGTCAACTTTTCCCTTTTCTTGCAAGGAATCCTACTCAGAATAAGGGAATTCCCCTTTTAAAAAGGGAAACGTTGACAGCTATGGATACAGGGTGGTATAAAAATTTAATTTAACACAACAACAACAATTCCAAATGAGGCAGCTGGCCCCTCTGCACACCAAAATAGTATTGTGGACATTGTAAATAATGCTTTAGTGCTGTATGCTGGGAACTGAACAGGAACTTTTGTAAAGTTGCATTGGATCTTTGAGGAAAGGCATTTAATAAATATCATTAACTACTCCTACACCTACTGAGACATAGCACAAAGAAATAAAGTACCCACCAAATGGGGATGGAGGCCCAGCTGATCAAAGGAGTCTGAAGTGAAAACTTTCTCCTGCACTTGCTTCACTGATGTTCTGTAGAAGGAATTAATTTATTAAGTTGCAACCTTGAAACATGGCTAGAAAGGATGGTTCCAACTTTGTAGAAGGGAGAGTGCTTCCAGTGTGCTAGAGGAACACCAAACCTGAGACAAACATGCATTTGTGGCAAGGGCCACAGGCACTTTGGTAGGGCAGGGTCAGAGGCAAAAGTAGGCAGAGCAATTCATGTATTATTATTATTACTGTTGTTGTTGTTTTGTTAACCTTTGTAGGCTACTTCTAAACACACTCACACATCCCTCTCTATCCAGACAAGCAAGAGTCTTTAGCACAATCAAGACTGGCAAAAGCATCAAAGGGGGCTGTGAAGAAAGACTAGTTAAGGGTGTGGCCTAAGAAAAGAGGGTGTGGCTGGGGAAGGTGGTCTACATGAAACTCCTAGGGCCAGACAGACAGGCCTGGAGGGCCACATTTTGCACCTAGGCATGAAGTTTTTCCTCCCTTTGGTTACCCACATTTTATCAGAAAAGCGGGATTAAAAATAAGTACCTCTGAATGTCTGGAATTTCAGGGTTGTTTTTGAAGAGGCAGGAAGTCTTAAAAGGTCTGTTGCCGCTGGCGTCACTGTCCTTTGCATCAGTTAAAGGCTTCTGTGAAGGAAACTTTGGCAACCCTGCTTCTCTGATGCCACTTTTAGCTTTCTTCTGTGGTCTCCTGGTTTGGGGCGAAGGTGGAGCTGGCTTCCGCTTTAGTGGATTCCCTTCCTGGGGGCATTCAAATTTTATTTGCCCAGACTTAAGGAAGAAAAACAAGATGAAACAGGGGGACAGATTCAGCAACGAATGTCAGAATTAGCCTAGGCTTATGTGGTTCCCACCTCCCACGTGGCTAGGACTTGGCGTTCAGAAGATTTTGCTTAACCATATTTGTTCTGGCATTTGGACTGACAAACCATGGTTCATGGAAAGTATGGTTAGTTTCAAACCAACAACTTCAAACCATTGTCTGAGACAATATACTTCTAAATACCAGTTGCTGGGAATCACAAGTAGGGAAAGTGTTGCTCATGGGTAGGCAAACTAAGGGCCAGGGGCCGGATCCGGCTCATTCGCCTTCTAAATCTGGCCCGCAGACGGTCCGGGAATCAGCATGTTTTTACATGAGTAAAATGTGTGCTTTTATTTCAAATGCATCTCTGGGTTATTTGTGGGGCATAGGAATTCATATATTTTCCCCAAAATATAGTCCGGCCCCCCAGAAGGTCTGAGGGACAGTGGACCAGCCCCCTGCTGAAAAAGTTTGCTGTCCCCTGGTGTTGCTGTTTGTGCTCAGGCCCAGCTTGCAGGCTTTCCATTGGGGTGTCTTGGTAGGCCACTGTGAGAATAGGATGCTGGACTACCCTGATTGAGCACAGCTCTTCTACTGTTAGAGATACTGAATCTGGCTCTCTTAAACCAAGGGTGGGCAGACTTCTGCAGGGATTTTTTTTTTTTTTAATGCAAACCCTGAAATTCACCAACCAGAGCCTGATACAAAAGGCATAAAATTAATTTTGTGCTCAGGAATTTGTCTTAAGTACCGGAACTTAAACTAACTTCACAATCCTGCCACATAAAAATCCATGCCCCCACTCCCTAAAAATCTTAATTATATTTCAGCAGTATAATGGAGAGGGAAAATTTATTCATTATGTTATTGCCACTCAGAGCTCTCCTAGTTTTGGGGCATTGCAATGACCTATCAGAGGATAGAAAAGCCTCACATTACTTCTAGCTTTTCAGGCACCACGTTATAATAAACATGGCCACAAAAGGATTATGACATATGCAAACAAAATCTTTTTAATTTGGCACATGCTTTTCTAGTCTTTTTCTGTGCTATGAAATCATTTTTGATGAAAAAAAGCTTAGTTTCATGCAACATCACTGTTGATATTAGGTACAGAACAAAATCTTGCACTGCAGGATGTTGAACCAGATGACCCTTGAACTCCCCACTATGATTCTATGACCCTAGGTTCTATATCAGTTAACAAAACTTGTGCATATTTTACAAAATCACGTCTCTTATTTGCTTAGATTTGCAGCTATAAGATGAGTGTGTCACAATTTATTTGCTGCATTTATATCCTATCTTTTTTCTCCAAGGTGGTGTACATGATTCTCTCCCTCCTTGTTTAATCCCCACAACTATGCTGTGAGGTAGGTTAGTTAGGCCAAGAGGCAGTGACTGGTTCCCAAGACATAGCAGAGAAGAGATTTGAACCTGGTCTTCCAGGTCCTAGTCCAACACCTCTAAGCACCACACTGGCTCTCCAATATGATCTAATTCATATTGAGGAACTTTTCAAATTCTCCAAAAAACCAAGTGTCATAATGAGAGCCCCCCCCCCCATTGAGATTGGGGCCCCAGGGCCAGATCACTGCCCTGACCACCACCACTGTACAACTTCTTTCGGTCTGCCCTGAATCTCCCACCTTTCTGCTACTTTGGATGACCTCAGGTTCTAGTTTTATGAGAAGGGGAGATAAACCCATTCTCCACACCATGCATAATTGTATACACATCTACCATGTCCTCCCTTACTCAGCCTTTTCCCTTAAATAAATTAGCCTCAAATGTTGCAGCCTTTCAACTCTACGAACTTAAATCAAAGACACTGTATGTACTTTTGTAACACAGTAAAATCTTTAAAAAAACCATTTAAACATGTTGCAGCCTTTTCTAATACTAGGGGAATTCCTCCAGCTCCTTGATCATATATATATTTTTAAACATCTCACTCACCCACATCCTTACTCAACTCCCAACCTAAACCAAAACGCCCCAACTGAGGTAGGTGCAGGAGCTGCTCCAACTCCGTTCACTCTGGCGGCCCCCTTTCCCCCAAAACGCTTTCTCCCTCACCAGCAACCTCAGACAAGCATACCTTTTTTGCCTTGCCATGCTGTGGCTTTGAGGCTGTCCTCTGCTGAGTGCGGGGCTGCAAACCTGAAGGACGCTGGCAGACGTTGATGAACAGCCCCTCATCGCAATCCATGGCTGGTTGAAACGAAGCACTTCTGACAGGGAGTTGGGGGACCCAGAAATCGATTTAATACCAGGCTTTTAGGGGAACAGCAGCAGTAACTCCCAATACAGACTCCCAGAGTTTTGCACACTTGAGTCATTACCCCACCAGCACCCACGTGCGTATGTTGGAAGGAGAAGGACCCCAAACATAGGTGTCTAATAAGATCCCTTGCAGAAAAGCAGAAGTGTAGTGGATTCTGTGTTAGGAAAAGTTATACATAATCGCGAGTGTTTTAGTCTTTAAGGTGCCGCAGGGCCGTTTTTCCTGTTTGATTCGAGTTACTTTTGTTGCGGACACTCACAACACACACACACAAACAAACATGATAATAGGAGCTGTGGTCTTTATTCCCCTCCGCGCTTTATTGAAAGGTGTATTTTTAGGACCCATCTTATGTGACTCCAAGTCGTTTTTAACATAGTGTTTTAATTGTTATAACCTGTCCTAGAACCTGAGGCTGGTGGTCTCATAACTGATAATTTTAATAATAGAGTCAGTGTGCTGTAGTGGATCTAGTGTCGGACTAGGACCTTGGGAGACCAGGGTTCAAATCTCTCCACTCGGCCATGGAGGTCACTGGGTGACTTTGGGTCAGCCACTCTCAGCCTAACTAACCTACCTCGGAGGGTTGTTGTGAGGGCAAAACGGGGAGAAGTAAAAATAGGTGAGGTATAAATAAAAGCAACATAAAATAATAGCGTAACCTAGCAACGCCTGGATAGCCACTCCTTTTGTTCTCTACTTTTTTTACGCTAGTTTGAATGTATGTACATCGCTTTGAGTTGCCCTGGTAAAAAAAAAAAGTGAGTAACAATAACAAAAATTTAAACTAATGCTTGGTTAAAGCCCCCCAGGGATACTAAACAAAATAAAATAAAATACCGTAATTGCCTTCCTCTGCTAAGACCAAAAAACACCCGCACTCTCAAAAATCCAAATTCCTTTTCTCAGGCACTTAATTAGACACCCCTCGAACGGATTCTCCCTCCCCACCATACACGCGAGAGATAAACTAAGGTCCTAAGGTCCTCGCAGGCCCCACTAAGCGCGGCGGCGCATGGGCTCTCTGTGCTCGGGTGGTGGGCAGTGGCGGTTGGCGGCGGTGGAGCGTCGCGGGGGTGGAGGGGAGGGTCGCGCGGCCTTTAAGGCGGCGATAAGATGGCGATGGCGGCGGCTGAGGGAAACCCAGCAGTGGAGCCGGCAGCGTCGCCGCTGACGGAGGGGAACGACGACGACGAGGAGGCTGAGCCGCCTCAAGAAGAGGAAGAGGAGGAAGACGACGAGGCGGCGGCGGCGGCGGGACCGAGCAGCGGCAGCGGCAGCGCGGGGTTCCGCTTGACGGCGGTGCGTCGCGAGCCGGCAGTGCGGCTGCAGCACGGCGTGAGCGGTGTGGAGCCGCTGGCTTGGTCCGAGGACCACCGCGTGTCGGTCTGCACAGCCCGCAGCATCGCTGTCCTGGAGCAGCTCAGCGACGTCCAAGGCGGCGGAGGAGGAGGAGGAGGTGGAAGCAGCGGCGCTGACCTCGTCATCCACCGCACGGCCGTGCCGGCCCCCGCCGCCGCCTGTCACCTCAAGGTGGGCAATGGATGGCGACCGCTGCAGGGTGGGATGGGCGTCCGCGTCTAGGCATGCGCGGCGTGTGCATGATCAACCAGCGGAACCCACCGCCACAGGATGCGGAGGTGTGTCTGTTTTAAAGGAGTTCACTCTCAGTAGGACTAACGTTAAGCGCAGCCTGTGCTCTCAAATGGCATAGAGTTGGAAGGACCCCCCCCCCATCATGTAGTCCAACCCCCTGCAGTGCAGGAATCGCATGCAGACCTTGCTTTTTCTGCAAGGGGAGCAAAGTAGCTTAACATGGTTCTTCCACTCTCTGCTTAATGAAGTAAGCGATCCTTATTCTCACAGTAATCCAGCATGTTAGGTTAGGCAAAGAGAAACAGAGGCTGGCCCAAGGTCACCTAATGAGCTTTATGTGGCTGAGTGGTGATTTGAGTCTTACAGATCCTAGTCTAGGGTTAGGAGACCTCAGGAGCATGAATGTGGCCCCAGGCCCCACTCAATCTGGCCCTTGGAACTCTCCCTAGACCACACCCCCTATTCAGGCCACACACCCTCAGATATCCTGCTCCACACCATTTTTTTGCCTCACTGAAATGTGCCTTCAAACTGTCTCTTTCTTGCCTAGGTAGAAAAGTCAGATGGTTGAAACCTCTGATATTTGAATGACTGGAACGTGCAAAAGTTTTGTTGTTGCTGCTCTGCCCACTTGTCCTCTGGCCCCATCTACCACTGTCATATCCTCCCTATGAAGGGATGAAAAGGGTTTCCTGCACCTCTTCCATAGTCCAACACCAACCACTATACCACATGGTAGATCTCCTGGTAGATAATAATAATAATGATAATAATAATAATAATTTATTGTTTATATCCTGCGCATCTGGCTGAGTTTCCCCAGCCACTCTGGGCAGCTCCCAATCAAATGTTAAAAACAGTACAGCATTAAGTATTAAAAGCTTCCCTAAACAGGGCTGCCTTCAGATGTCTTTTAAAGATAGGATAGCTGCTTATTTCCTTCACATCTGAAGGGAGGGTGTTCCACAGGGTGGGTGCCACTACCGAGAAGGCCCTCTGTCTGGTTCCCTGCAACCTCACTTCTCGCAATGAGGGAACTGCCAGGAGGCCCTTGGCGCTGGATCTCAGTGTCCAGGCTGAAAGATAGCGGTGGAGACGCTCCTACAGGTATACAGGATCGAGGCTGTTTAGGGCTTTAAAGGTCAGCACCAACACTTTGAATTGTGCTCGGAAACATACTGGGAGCCAATGCAGATCTCTCAGGACCAGTGTTATGTGGTCCCGGTGGCCACTCCCAGTCAGCAGTCTAGCTGTCGCATTCTGGATTAATTGCAGTTTCCGGGTCACTTTCAAAGGTAGCCCCACATAGAGCGCGTTGCAGTAGTCCAAGCGGGAGATAACTAGAGCATGCACCACTCTGGCGAGACAGTCCGTGGGCAGGTAGGGTCTTAGCCTGCGTACCAGGTGGAACCACCAGATCTCTGGGTGGTTTGCAATAATTCAGGAAGGAGTTCAGGTGTTTTAACAGCAGCAGTGAAATGAGTCCCACCCTTTGCTACTACTGAAACAAAGAAAACTTTGGGTAATCAGAAGTGAATTTTGGGGTGAAAATTTAGGAATTCTTTTCATTTCCAGGCTCAGATTTTCTTGTGCTTGTCTTCCACATCATAGCTGTTTGGTTTATTAACTCAGAGTTCTATTTTTTTTAAAAAAAACTAAAACAAAGTAGATCCCACAAACCTGAAGTCTGTGCACCTCCATGCTTTACATATCTAGAACAAGGCATGGCCAGCATGTGGAACTTACTGCTGCAAGATGTGGGCTTGACTGCAAGTCTCATTCATGAACGATTGGGCATGGGGAGAGATGGTAAGAGGGCTCTTAAATGAAAGACACAGTCCCTCCCTCCTGCTCATGTCAAATGACTTTTAGTCAAATCAAGAATGGGAAACTTACTTCTCTCCAGATTTTGCTGGACTAGAGCTCCCATCATCCCTGACCATTTTCCAGTGTGGCTGGGACTGATGGTGATAGGAATGCAGTGGCTTCTGTTTCCAGGCCCTCTTCAAGGGGGCCAGGATATCTGAAAGACTTCTTCCTCTCATTTGCAATGGCTCATAGGTTACAATCACCTTCTGAACAGGTTTTGGTGGTTGGGAATACCAGGCAGGGCCTTTTCTTCAGCAGCTCACTGGCCGTAGAATTCTCTCCCCAAATAGGATTAGATTGGACCAATCCCAGTTGACTTTTGGGCAGGCAGCTAGAAATGTTTTTATTTCATCTGATGTTCAGCAATGGCTGATTGGGCGGTTGATATTCTCATTCCATTCTCCTTGCTTTTTTAGTATCTGAATGATTCTGTTAACAGTGTTTTAGTTGTTGTACTGATTTTCAGTGTGTCACAAATTGCTTTGGTCTAAAAGGTGGCATAAAAATGTTTTTTTATGAAAAAAGATAAGTAAAATAAAATAAATTTGGGTTGACAGGAAGCTTGACTCCATAGACTTTTAGTTCAATCCTGCTGACACTGTCTTACTTTCTGACCAGGACTGGACAGATTTATGGAGGATAGGGCTATGGGGTCATGATAACTGCCTCTAAGTATCGGGTGTTAAGGACAAACAAGAATGTGATTGTCTTCATATCCTCCTTCTGAGTGTCCTTGGCTTGCTTGCAGCAAGAAACAGAGGAATGTATCCAACTTAGTTCTACTTAAAGTAGATCCCCTAAAATGAATGTATTTTAGTCCTCTCTGCTTTTAGGGTTTTGTTTTTTTAAAAAGCAATCAAGCAGTGTATTAATTTTATGAGATAAATAAAATATGAAATAAATATAGCAGTTTCAGTGAGTATTCTGAGTAGAACTAAGTTGTAATACAATCCAGAATGCTGAATTGCATGGCATTGGGTCTGATCCAGGAGGGCTATTGCTCTGTTCTTACAAAGCCAGAAGGAAATGTGCTAAATATAACAGTTTGTATTTCTATAATTTCTATTACTTTGATCATTGTTAACTGCCTTTGCCTCTTTATGGAGCAAAGGTGGGCAATAAGAATAAGTTATAATAATATTCTCCTTTTCTCATAAGAATAGAACCCAATGGGGTCATGCAATAAAGCAGAATGGTGAGAGACTCAGGACAGACAAAAAGAGGGACTTCTTGGTGCAGCATGTACTTAAACTATGGAATCTGCTGTCACATGGTGTAGTGATGGCCACTGACTTGGACTGATTTTAAAGGAGATTAGTCAACTTCATGGAGAATAAGGCTATCAGTCACTACTTGTCATGATGGTTATGTTACCTCCAGGCTCAGAGGCTTCTGAATACTGCACCGTTTGCAGGGGAACAATGACAGCAGGTGGCTGTTGTGCCAGAGTGGTCCAACATGCAGCCCAAGGGCCACATGCAGTGTGCTGCTCACAGTTTCCATGTCAAACTACTACAGCCGCCCACTTGGTATAAAAATTTGGACCTCCCTAAGATAGGTCTTCAGTCTGATCTTACTGGGCTGCTCTTACGGTATTTAATGCTAGAGTGTTCAAAGTTGTGGCAAGAGCTTGCTTGATCAGATGTTTTCACCAGTATTGCACCAGGCTTTTGCTAAAAGTAGCTCATTTATATACCTTTAAGCTGCTACACCAGCCTTCATTTTGAACAAGCTAGTAAAATGTTTAATTGTTATTTTTTTTTAAACACGCTTATTCTTTTTCAGGTTGGTTCCAAAAAGGAAGCTGCTGAATGTAAGGAAAAGTTTGCCAGTTCTAAGGATCCAACCGTGAGCCAGACGTTAATGTTGGACAGGGTGTTTAACCCCGAAGGGAAGTCGCTGCCGTCCATGCGAGGCTTCAGATACTCCAGTTGGTCTCCGCTGGGCTGTGATGCAAACAGCAGGTGCCTCCTGGCAGCATTAACCATGGACAACAGGTTGACCATCCACGCTAACCTTGACAGACTTCAGTGGGTGCAGTTGGTTGACCTGACTGAGCTCTATGGAGAGCGCCTGTTTGAGAACGGCTACCGGCTTTGTAAGGGTGAGGGTCCCAGGGTGGATTTAGGGGACTTCTCAGAATTCCAGAGAAGGCACAGCATGCAGACCCTGGTGCGCATGGAATGGTCTGGAATCTGTACCACCCAGCAGGTGAAGCATAATAATGAGTGTCGGGATGTGGGCAGCGTGCTGCTAGCCGGAATCTTTGACAATGGCAATATTGCCATCTGGCAGTTCCAGCTCCCATTTATGGGCAAGGAATCAATTACCTCTTGCAATACTATTGAATCAGGAATCACTTCCCCCAGCGTATTGTCATGGTGGGAATATGAGCACAATAATAGGAAGATGAGTGGTCTCATTGTTGGGAGTGCTTTTGGACCCATTAAAATCCTCCCCGTCAACCTTAAAGCAGTCAAGGGCTATTTCACCCTGAGGCAACCGGTGGTTTTGTGGCAAGAGATGGACCAGTTGCCTGTACACAGCATCAAGAGCATTTCTCTCTACCACCCATATCAGAAATGCAGCTGTAGCTTAGTGGTGGCCGCAAGAGGATGCTATGTGTTCTGGTGTCTTCTTTTAATCTCCAAAGCAGGTTTAAATGTTCATAATTCACATGTTACAGGGCTCCACTCTCTCCCAATCATTTCCATGACAACAGACAAACAGAATGGGACCGTCTACACATGCTCTATTGATGGGAAGGTCAGGCAGCTGATTCCCATCTTCACGGATGTTGCATTGAAATTTGAGCACCAGCTGATAAAGTTGTCTGAAGTGCTTGGCTCTGTGCGGACTCACGGGATCGCAGTGAGCCCATGTGGGGTGTACCTGGCGGTAGTGACCACAGAAGGCATGACCAATGGCCTCCACCCTATCACCAAGAGCTACCAGGTCCAGTTTGTGACTCTTAAAACATTTGAGGAGGCAGCAGCCCAGCTTCTAGAATCATCTGTCCAAAACCTTTTCAAGCAGGTTGACCTCACGGATCTTGTCCGCTGGAAGATCTTGAAAGATAAGCACATTCCACAATTCCTACAGGAAGCCTTGGAGAAAAAGATTGAGAGCTTTGGGTCCACTTATTTTTGGCGCTTTAAACTGTTTCTCTTGCGGATTTTGTACCAGTCACTGCAGAAGGCTCCCTCTGAGGCCCTGTGGAAGCCAACCCATGAGGACACAAAAGTCTTAATAGCACATTCCCCTGGGATGGGCACCAGTGAAGAGCATCAACAAGACAAAGGCACTTCAAAACAGGGCAGCAAGCAGAATCCAAGCGACATAATCCGAGGAGCAGATGTGGATGATCTGGCAGATGACTCTCTTGTCTACTCCAGTGACATAGGAGGACGGGAGCCAATGGAAGATAAGCTTCTTGAAATCCAAGCTCAGATTGAAGCAGTAGAAATGCATTTGACACGGGAACATATGAAGCAAGTGTTGGGCGAAGTCTATCTGCACACATGGATTACGGAGAACACCAGCATTCCCACGAGGGGAGTCTGCGACTTCTTAATGTCTGATGAAAGTTATGATGACAGGACAGCAAGGGTAAGTGCATCCCAGCATAAAAGCTGTTGGGTTGCAGTAGGATAGCATGGCTTAGTTTGCCCTATCAAATCTTGGCTTAAAAAACCAGGATATGCACCAGCTTCATGTATGCACATACAGCCCCATTTCTCTCACTTTGCTCCTCTCTTTGTGCAATCAGCGAAGCAACCATAGTTTCTTGTTATGTGTGACAAACAAACCACAATTCAAAAGCCAACTGTAAACCTTGGTGCATATTAAAATTTTAAAATGATAGTCTCTAATCTGGAAAAGTAAAAGGCTACTGTGTCTAGGTCATTGGTGCAGGCTTCTGATGCCCTTCAGTGTTTATCTGTCCTTATTCACTAGGCAGATCTGATAGCACTGACTGTGCTCCTGGCAAAGAAAGCAGGTCCCACCTGCCCATATTAGCAAGTTATAGTTTGGATTCCTAATAGTTCTTGAGGGTCTGCCAGAGGATCACAACTTCTGTTACTGGCTTCTGTAAATATCATGGACTTGTTGATCTGATCTGATCTAATGCCAGATCTCATCAGGGAGCAAAGGGGAGGTGCTTTTGGCTAAGGCAAGAACTACCACAGTCAACTCTGCGTCACTCCCCTTCTGTGACGATTCTAACTACCATCAAATCACCTGTCTAAGGAAAGAACTGTGTGGCAGGAGCTGCCTTGTCCTCCTGGCCTGGGCATTATCTGAAACTGAATTTGGTCGGGCGGGGTTGGGTGGGAAAGGGTTGCTGGTCCCCCCAAGACAAGTGGCACCTGTATAGACAGTCTGTAAGGCAGAGGAGACTGCTTACTTATGCGAAATTGGACTGCAAGCAACTTTCTTGAAACCTACTTGTAAGCCACTTTTTCACAAATAAACTGCTTTCAAAACTTGTGAGTTACCCAGTGGTATATTAATATCCTAAATAAAATCAGTAAATATTTGTAGAAGTCTAAACATCACACTTTTCAGGAGGGCCTTCCCCTGCTGCCTCTCCAGTTGACATATGAATTGTAAGATCCTTGGGGCAGGGGACCTGACCTTTTGCTTATGTCTTATTTATTTACTTTCATTAATGTATTTATATACAGTCCTTCACAATATTCAGCTTTGGGTACTTACAGTACAGTTTAAAACATAACAGTAATAAAATATGCATTAAAACTAAATGAAGGTAACAAATAACATAATTAGCACAATACTGGCAGCCCCCCATTTATGCAGAGTTATGTTCTGAGGCACTGCATACGTTGGTGAAATGGGGTGTAATTGAAACCCATCGAAAAAGCCTGCAAACACCATGTTCCACCCCTGCTCTGCCCACATCCCACCCTTTTAGTGATGTTTTTATGACCTTTCCAAGTCACTTCCAGGTTCGGTGCGATTCGCATATACATGAGCAGACATACTGAATGTGCATAGAACGGGGGGCTGCCTGTACACAAAATAGCAATTAAACTGGAAAGTAAAAACAAAACAAAACCCAACTTCAATTCCAGTGGTTTTAAAATGTATATTCCTTCCATTGTGATCTTAAAGTACAAACCATTACAGTGTCTGAGAGAATAAAAATGTATGAAGCTGATGCCACCTAGATAATAAAGTGGGGGCCAGGTTAGCTCCCTTGAGGCTGGAGCAGTCAGCAAGGCTTACTTGGATTCCCAACACCGAGATCGTTGCCAGGTACCAGGGGAAGGGTGCAGGTGGCCAGGAGGTTGGCATTGGGAGGGTGCAACCAGTCTGATGCCTGCACCATGCCAATCTCCCTTATTCCTCTTGTTAACTAGCAGCAATCTTGGAATTGGGAAGCCAGGTAAGCACTACCACCCTGCCCTACTGACCACTCCTGATTTCAGGAGAGTTCCCCAGCTTGGGATACCCTATATGAAGAAGCCTTCTCTTTTGTTTCCTTTTTAATCTGTGATGATTGCAAAACTCTTAAGAGCCACAGCAAAAGATCTTTCTGCTTGGTTGATGTGGGAGCAGGTGGTCCATAGAGACCTGCCTCCATTGATGGTTCTACAGTACATAAATAACAATTGTGCAGTTCCGTGGTTGCCACAATCCTGTATTTTTCTGCAGCTTCCTAAGTAGCTAAGACTTGAAACTCTGCTGACATAAGAAAGAGTGTTCAAAAATATTTTATCATGTTCTCTTGAGTGGTAACATGCGCTTTGAGGCAAAGCTCCTCTCTTTTCGATTTACCTTCAACCATCAGTTTTCTTCCGAAATGCGTGGGGGGTTAGGGCAATTAAGTTCCTCAGACTACCTGAGCGGCATGCGGAGAAGTCATTCACTCTGCATTTTGCATGCCTGAGATGCCTTTGTTGCTTTTTCATTCTGTTGTATTCTGTTTTAAGCAGGGCTTGGGCTTTTGCATCTTGTGTTCTTCAGAAATCCCGCCTCACAACTCCTGTGAGATTTCCCCACCTTTCAGCAGGCAGCTGTCTCTTCCTATAAGTGCTGCTACTGACTGCTGCTGCTGTGTGTTCCCAGGTGCTGATTGGGCATATCTTAAAGAAAATGAACAAACAGACTTTCCCAGAGCACTGCAGCTTGTGCAAAGAGATCCTGCCGTTCACAGATCGCAAGCAGGCAGTTTGCTCCAACGGACACATTTGGCTCAGGTAAGCCCAACTTCAAGCAAGCGCTGTCAGGTTCCCTTCTTTCTGATTTAGCCAAGTGGAGGGAGGGGGCAGGTGTTTATCAGTGGCTGTGAAATGCCTTTCTGCATGCCGAGGGGAGCAGAGAGTTAGAATCATGTTGATCTCTGCTTGCCTGAGAAAGTCTGCAAACAGGCAGGGTGCTTGCTTGCAAGGGCTGGAGAAGTATGGCTGTTAGGCAGACAGTTTGAAATTCCTTTTCAATGCTATTTCAGCCAGTTGGCAGTTGTGTGCCTGAGTGCCTAACTTTTGCCACTTCCCTCATTGCCATCTTGTTCACAACAGACACCGGAATGTGGTGTACAGTGGTACCTCAGGTTACATACGCTTCAGGTTACAGACTCCGCTAACCCAGAAATAGTACCTCGGGTTAAGAACTTTGCTTCAGGATGAGAACAGAAATCATGTTCTAGCGGCGCAGCAGCAGCAGGAGGCCCCATTAACTAAAGTGGTGCTTCAGGTTAAGAACAGTTCCAGGTTAAGAATGGACCTCCAAAACAAATTAAGTTCTTAACCCGAGGTACCACTGTATCGCTTTTGAGGTTCCTGGGAGGCAAGTGGGCATTCAACACCTGGAGGTGTTTCCCAGCCTGTGCTATTTTGGACAGACCTGTAAATCTGCACCCCCCCCCCCAAACTATCTTTAAAATTGTGTCAACTTAAAATGGTTTTAACTTTGTACTTGTTTCTTGGTGTGTGTGAAATGTGTTTTATCCCAAGAAGCTGCCTTGGCAGCCTAAGATGGGCTGAAACGAAAGGTATAGATTCATTAAATTGAAAGAAATTAGCCAAAGGGATAGGAATCGGAATCTGACCATGAAACTACAAGTGCTGAAGCTGAATATTGAGCCTATTTGGAGTATGTTACCTGCCTGTGCTCAAGTTCTCTATTGGAGAATTGTTTGTTGCTGCCAGATTGATTTGAAACCTGTGGTAGATCTGACCAAATGGATTCTGTTCCACCAAAGTTTCTGTCATTATAGACTTGTAAGCCTTTGAATGTGCTGTTGACTCTTGGCTGTTCTGATTTGAAACTAGTGTTTCCCGATTGCCTCCCTGACAGTGATGTAGTATTTTTTGATACAGTTTCCCAGTATTTTCAAATGTACTCATTTTAAAACCTTTTGTATACCCCTAAAAACATGTATGTAAACCAACAATGTGGTAGTCTCAAATACTGGTAGGTGGGCAACGTGGCCAGCTAGTTTTAGTAAGGTGGGTAACTGGCATCACTACCTCAGATTATGCAGGATAGTTCTACCATGCCAACAATGTTTGAAAAATAATGTCATCTGAATCATTATTTTGAGTGTATTTGCTAAAAGATGCTAACATTCTGTGCCCAGGCCATCAAAACTGATCTTGAAGCCTCAGGGCAGAACTAGTGGAAATTTTGCTTGACAAAATTTTGAGAGTTGGAGGCAAGCCTATCATTGTAGCTACAGTGGTTAAATGTGTTCTTTTCCCACTTTATAGAAGAGATGAATTATGTGACTCACCTGCTTTCCTGCCCAGTCAAGAAATTCATATTTTTCCTGTACTAGTCTTGGATAATCTGATTTGCTTTCATTAGTTGTATTCTACATTTACATCCAACTGGTGATTTCTGTTTAGAGGAGTTTGGATCTAGACTAAGTTAGTTCATCTTAGGCCCCACTGAAATTATTGGGCAAGTTACTCATTACTTGTCCTGTTTTTTCCCCTGGTAGCAGAATTCAATTCATTTCATCCAGTCCAGTATTTCCTTTCTTGGTATCATTTGAAACAGGGCTAGGGAACCTGCGGAGTTCTACAGAACTCCAGCTCCCAACAACGCTGACAGTTGGCTCTACAGGCTGGGACTGATGGGAGTTGGAGTCCAATAGCATCTGGAGGGCTGCATGTCCTCCAGCTATGATCCGAAGGGTGCCACAGATGGCATTCTGAGAAGCATCTGATCCTTTTAACCACAAAGGCCTTTCCATAATTCTTTCCCCACTTCTTCCACTTCTGCAGGTGCTTCCTTACCTATCAAGCCTGCCAAAGCCTGGTGTACAGAAGATGCTTGCTTCGTGACAGCATCGCCCGGAATCCAACCCCAGAAGGTGAGCTCTTTCTTTTAGACCTAGGAGTGGATGATGCGGCAGAGTCTGGCTGAGTTTCTGATCTGGGCAAAGATGCAGGCTCTGCATTGATCCACCCTAGGCACCTGTCAAGCATTCCTATCAGCTGGGTGAGGCCTAAACACCCCAGATATTGATTTACCTTAACCTTTTTGTTAGGTCATAGATTCTCATTTCTCCATTTCAAAATCCACTTGAGATTTCATTCCAGAAGTTGCACTTCTTGGAATGGGGAGTCATCCTCTTTTGTGTATCATAATGAGACTGAAGTCATCCATGAAAGAAAAGGCAAGAAGATCCCAAGTTGCACATAATGCTGTTTCTTTGGTCCAATATGTTTTGAAGCAAATCTGTGCTCCCCAATAACTGTTTGCAAATAATTACATTTGTGAAGAATATTTGTGACCACAGAACAATGTGCTTTGTGGAGCCTCCCACCACCCTAACCCCCAGATTATTTTCTTCAAAACACTTTAGACATATTTATCTGTGTATAACATGCCCCCATGTATAAGACTCAAAATTAAGAAAATGGGGGGGGGGGTTGCCCCCGTGTATAAGACTATCCCCCTTTTTAACATTCTTATTTAAAAAACCTAGTCTTACATGCAGAAAAGTATGGTAGTACTGTATTCTGTGTGCTGTACTGTGAGGCATTTCCCCCTATTGTCTCATGATTGGCCTTCTCTTTTGTTATCGCCTTTCCTCATTAGTTCTCCAACAACCTGTTTTCTTATTTTCAGATCCTGATTGGATCAAGAGGTTGCTGCAGGGACCTTGCAGTTTTTGTGACTCTCCTGTTTTCTAAAGAACAAGATTGAGAGCCTGATGTATGTTTTTCCAGCGCACAAAGCACCACTCTAACCCTGGAAACTGCCTGAAGGTGCAAGCATGTAAATTACCCAGAAAGGAACTTTTGAGTAGAAGACAGTGAGCTGGACATGCTTAGTGGTCCAGCATCCCATTTCAAACCTGAGAGGAAGCAGAAAAGCCTTCTGTTGGGAAAACTTCAGCACAGACACTTTGGAAACAGCCCTGATCCATCCCAGTTAAGCATTGGTACTTGACGCCTTTCTTTTCTTGTCAAGTAGGGTCTGGAATTGGAGAAATGCACCGGGGCTGACTTCACACCACCCTCCAGCCTGCTTCATTTGGCAATGGGATGCTTTTCGTGCAAAGATCCCAGCAGTGGGGGATACCGCTGCTGCTGCTGCTGCTGCTGCTACTACTACTACTACTACTTCATAGGACTTCATAGAAATTCATAGGACTTCATAGGAATTCATAGGACAGCAGGATTTGAGCCTGCTTTTTGCTCTTTCATTTATTTTTCAATAAATGTTTTGAACAAATGGTGCTCACTGTGCCAGAGACAATTAAATATTTAGAAATAACATGAGGGTTTAAGAATATTTTTAAAAATGTCCTGCATGCCCATTACATGAGGGTGAAAATCCTGACCATTTCACTCCTACAGAGGTTGGCAATCAAGTCCAGTGGCTTCTTATAGGAAACGTTAATTCCTCTGTGCCAAATGTGGGAGAGTAAGTTTTGAAAGGCTAATCAAGCTATTTCAGCAATGGAGCATGTCACACAGGGCCTCTTTTCTAAAAGTCTGAGCATCAGCATTTTTTATCAAACTCTTCCTGCCAGTGAATTTTTACCCCCTTGCTGCCCAGTTCCCCCTTCTAATTGCATAATCCCCTCCCAAATTTTTGCCAGTGCCTTTTATTTTTTTTAGCAACAATTAACGCTTGCCAGGAATTCTTCTTCCTCCCATTATAGATGGATACATTATTTGTAGCTGTTGGCTTTGGCAGTCAATATGTTAGAAAATGCAACCAGGCAAATGTCTAACTTTCCCACCAAAGTTCTGTGGCCATTCACTCTTGTCTTATGAAATGAAGCTATCCAGCCAGAGAACTAACACTTGTAAAAATCAATTTCTTTTTCAGTTTAGCTGCTATGGGCTCTGCTTGCAGAGAGGTGGGGTGTAAATGTTTTAAATAAAATTAAAACATTTACAGCTTGCTGTGGCAGAATCTACAGCTGGATCCCTCCCACAGGAGGTGGTGATGGTAACCAACTTGCAGAGCTTTATAAGAGGATTAGACAGATGGATAAGGCTGTGTTCTCGCTCTGCTGTCAAAGGTGGTATGCCTCTGAATACCAGTGGTTGGAAACCAGAGGGAAGGGGAGACAGAGGCGCCAGCTTCTGAAGGTGAATGGGGGAGTGTGTCGTGGTACATGATGTCAGGATGTCGGAGGAGCTGGGGGCAGAGCCGAACGTGGCAGCAGTGCAGTGGCAGCCCAGCTTCAATGGCCGTGTCTCCTGCTGCTGCTGCTGCTGCTGCTGCTGCTGCTGCTGCTGCTGCTGCTGCTGCTGTTTCCACCATCAGGGTCTGTTTCCCTGCTCCTTCCGCTCCATGACTGGAGGAGGAGAAGCCAGCTACTGAAGCCACGCCACGCTTGGCTGCCTCTGCTGCTTTTGGACTTGGGGGCCCTCCCCCCAAAATTGGGAGGGCAAAAGGGCTCAGCTCCTAGAAGATGGCACCCCTGAGGGGAGAGTATTCTTGTACTCAGGTCCTGCTTATGGGCATCCCAGAAGGGGCTGTGCCACTGTGAGAACAGGATGCTGGACTAGATGGGTCATTGGCCTCATCCAGCAGGGCTCTTCTTAGGTTCTTACAAGCTGCAGCAGAATAAATCAGAGGTCCTCAGAAGTACTTCAGACTGTGGAGTGGGGAGCACATTTGTAGCACTTATCTCTGTAAATAATAAAGTCACCAGTAAAGAGTTCCTGCAGGTTAAAATCAAGTATTCTTCTGCATATTTAGGCTAAGCCCTCTGAGGACATGCCCTTCATGGGAGTGAGCAGGAATTCTCTAGGACTCCGTTCATAGGCTGTAGGTACACTTTTTAGTTGTCCTTGACCAAAATACTGCACTTTAAAAGGTGGAGGTCAATTTGGATTGATCAACCAGTTCATGGAAATAGGAATTTATTGGCAAGGTGAACCGAAAGGGATCATAAAATGTTGTTGGTTATGTTAATCATTTTGTGCTTTGGGGCTGATGTTTTTAGTGCCTCTGATGACTTTGTTCTAATGCTTTCTCTACTGCTCCCCTTGTACTTTCCAAGGAGGTCTTTCACACTATGGGTATGAAAGATCCATGTAAGCAGGTCAAGATGATAGTCCTCACCCTACAACTCCAGCATGAAGGTCTCCTCCAGTTTAAAAGGATCTTGAATAGAACAGTGAGTGCAGTCTTGAGAGTAACTACAAATCAGTGTAGACAACACTGGGCTCAATAGGTTGGTGGCAAAGTGATCTACTTTTTGTTTTGTTTTTTTATTCTGGAGATGAGTAGACCCTGCTGGAGGAGGCAGTGCTATTTCCCAGCGATCACTCCCCACCCCCCACCCCTAGCCTGTTGGAGCCCATTCTCAGCCTATTGAGAGGACCTAAATAGTACGCATTAGGCAGTATGCTGGGTTAATTGGATTAAAACAGTGTAAAAGGCTAATTAAATATTGAACAATGTATTCTTGCTATGGTAAGCTGAGCAAGAGAGTGGAGTGTATGGAGCTGAATTCTTACCAATCAGCACTACTGAAGAACTCCACAAACTGCTGTAATAGATTTGGTGTTGTGTGGGAGGTTATATGCGGGCAAAATACAGCACCTGTACTTCTACTAGATGGACTTCAATTCTTTCCTGTATCGACTTTCTACTTCCTTCCTTCCTTCCAAAGGTCCAGTATCTTTAGTTGCAAAGAGATTTAACAATGGGAGGAACCCACTGAACCCTCAGAAGCACATGAGAGCTGAGTTCAGACTCAGTTCTGTTTTTCAAGTGTCTTGACTGTGACAAAACATGTCATGTGGCTGACTCAAGCCCATGGCAGTTGAAGGGGCCAATTTTTGATGAAGGAACATTGTAGAATAAAAATGGAGGAGCACCAGTCTGCTGCTGACAAAATGGGTTTACAACTTAGCAAAGTCTTCTGTCTTGTGACTTATTCCTGACTGCTGCCCTCATAACCAAACGACTCCCACTTCTGCTGTGTGTTTGTGTGTGTTTAAAAACTCCCCCACACATTGAATGTAGGAGGAGCTTATCCATCCCACTTTAGTTTTATATATATATATAAATAATTTTTATTAAAGATTTTCCTCGTTTACAAAAGCACATGCATTGTCTCTTTCTTCAGGTTGTGTTTTCTACAGATCAAGTTACATTTGTTGTGAGACATTGGTGTTATATGCAGTATAGAGTTGGGAAGAAAAGAGGGAGATGGGAGAGGGGGTGGGGGTGGGGGTGGGGGTGGGGTGGTAAAGCTTATGTTCTTTTACTTAGTGTATGCACTGGGCTTTTGTGTCAGTGTCACTTGGGTAGGTTCTCTAGGTTTCTATTTACTTGTTATGTTTCCTTGGTGGTGAGAGAGGCTGGGGTGGCGTAGGGACAACAGTCATACAAGAAATAAGCAAAATAACTAAACAGGTACTAGAAGTCACCCCAGAACTGGCCCTACTGAACATCTTCCAAGATAACAATGCCCACTCACACTATAAAGAGCTCCTAACCCCCTCAGCAGCCAGAAACATCATAGCCAGACACTGGAAGGACCTGTCAGGAATAAACATGGAACACTGGTATCAAGTACATACTTGAGCAAATTAATTGAAACAAAGCATGTTTTCTATCTTACTCATAATCCTGTACCCAAAACAAACACGAAAATTCAGTTGATCATTATGGTGTTGGAAGCCTGCAGTCAATAGAAGAAGTGATGCGCTCACCACAATATGTTGAGGTTCTATGAAAGAGAGTTATTCCAGAGCCGGAAAAGAGGTATCCGGACAGTACTGGGATATTGTAGCAGGACCTAGCCCCCTGTCACACATCAAAAGTGGTGAAGAAATTCATGACAGAGCAGCAAATACAGGTACAGTGGTGCCTCGCAAGAGGAAAAGAATCCGTTCCACGATTCTCTTCGTCTAGCGGTTTCTTCGTCTTGCGAAGCAAGCCCATTGACGGCTTAGCAGATTAGCGCTATTAGCGGTTTAGCCGCTTTTAGCAGCTTTAAGCGGCTTATCAGCTTAGTGGATAAGCGGCTTAGCGGCTTAGAAAAAGGGGGGGAGGGGAAAAAAGTCGGAAAAACTCGCAAGACATTTCATCTTGCGAAGCAAGCCCATAGGGAAATTTGTTTTGCGAAGCGCCTCCAAAACAGAAAACCCTTTCATCTAGCGGGTTTTTCGTCTTGCGAGGCATTCGTCTTGCAGGGCACCACTGTACTTGATTGGCCAGGGAATTCCCCAGACATACATCCCATTGACAATTGGTGGGCTATATTCATAAGTTGCCTCCGTGCTGTAGACTACGACTATGGAGAAGCTCATTCAGGCGCTGATTCAAGTGTGGTACAGGGATCCGAAAATCAACAGTGACTGTTCAAAAGTAGTAGACTCCATGCCAAACCGTGTTCAAATGCTGCTTAAAAATAGTGGAGGTCATATCCGTTACTAATGTACATATATGTGAGTTTTGTACATGTATATGTGAGTTTTGTACTGTACAATAAACTACTTAAATTCATTGTTTGTTTCAATTAATCTGCACAAGGGTGTAGTATGGGAAACAGCCTTACTAGAAAAGCTAACCAATAGACAAATGGAAGAGGATGCCTTTACTGCTCCCTTTTATCACATCCCACTTAAGTTGAAGATGAAATTGGGGCAGATCACAACCTTTCTTCCAAGGCTCAGAGTGAAAATGAAAACCATCCTTTCCATTACTTTTTCCTCTTGCTCACAGAGGACAGATGGGACCAACCTCCAATAACAGTTATTTGGAGTTTCAGTCTTTTAAAAATCCAGAAACTAGAAGCAAGAGATGAGAATACTAAATGATGTTAATGCTTGAACAAGCCAGTGGTCCCTCTGGTCTGACAACAGTTGGCTAGGCATCAGGAAGCTCTCATACAGATAGCAGTAATGAGCCCAAAAGGCTCTAGGGCAGTGCTGTCCAAACTTCTTTCAAAAAGGGCCAGATTTGATGAAGTGAAGGGCCGTGACCTTTTTTTTTAGGATTGAAGTTCTTGATCTTTTTTTATTATTTTACCCAAAGTGAATTGAAGTTGTTGAGCTTTCTTTATGGTTGGAGTTGTTGAGCTTCTTATAGGATTGAAGTTGCTGAGGTTTTTTTAGGATCTTACCCCAGGAAATAAACTGCCACAGGGGCCGGATTATACCAACCGGCAGGCCGGATTAGGCCCCCAATATGGACTTTGGACATGAATGCTCTAGGGCAAGTGTGACTAACTTGTGGACCTCAAGATGTTGGATTCCCAACTCCCATCAGCCCCACTCAGCATGGCCAGTGTTCAGGGGTGATGGGAATTGGAGTCCAGCAGCAACATGGAGGTCCAGTGGTTTGCCCCCCCTTCTCTAGGAATATCTGACTGATCCAACCTGTAATCTTGGAATGGGTTTCCTGTTTTCTTTCCAGCTACATTCAAAAGCTTGAATAGATTTCTTTTGACTCATACACTTCATTTGAAACAGGTGAATACAGAACTTTGTGCCTATTGAATTAATACCAGTGTGGCTGTGCTCCCAGTACTTTCTCTGAACACTAGTTGTTGGCTCAAGATTTAATGAAGGCCAGCACAGCTTGAATGTCTAGACAAAAGTCAGGCTGCTCTTCCTTAAAGAACTGAGTTTCTTGCAAGAATTAGGGCAGATATTTCTGAAAGGCAATATGGAGTTCATAAACCTGCCCAGTCACCTTGGGGTGAGGTGTTTTAATCACAGAGGTGACTATTATGTTGTATTCAGCTCCAAAAAGTAGCAAATTCTCAACTAGCTTAACATTTGATCTCCTTTATTAAAGGACAGGGGTGGGGAATGCTTCATTGTTATTTTTATGAAGTAGAAACCAATGCCTGTCAGTCTGATGGATAGCGTGGTCTGGAGATAGGGCTTCTGTCTGCCAAGGATGCTGTAACACAAGGTTGGCAAGGGCCACATTCACTCAGTGGGTGCAACCACTCCTCGCCCCTCTTCTCTCTTGTGCTTTTCCTCCCCTCTCTGTAAGGTTTCTGGGGGACAACAACACAGGTCACTCTTGCCAGTAATAAGCACTCATTTCAGGGGCGCTGCATGAAATTAGGCTAAGGGATGCAAGTTGCCTACCCATAGAACCATGGAAAGGAAGAGTTGGGAGGGATCCCAAGTTTCATCTAGTCCAACCTCCTGCTATGCAGGAATCTCAACTAAAGCATTTGTGACAGATGCTCTCCAATCTATGCTTAAAAAGCTCCAATGAAGGTTGGAGTGTGAGACGTATCTCCTAATATTGGGGTGAAGTGCAGCTTTGTCTTTACTGCAGGTTTTCCCCAAAACAAAGATTTGCTTTTCTCCATGGGTGTAAATGGCTCCAGAGGCTTGTGAGGGAGCCTTAATCTGGTCCCAGCCCCTGGTGGTCCCATTAAAGTGTGAACCTGAAGTTCATTTAGAATCAGAATTGTAGAATTGTTGGAAGGGATTGTGAGAGTCATCTAGTCCAGCCCCCAGTGATACAGAAATCTCAACTAGATCATACAAACCTCCAGGGAAGAAGAGTCCACTACCTGCCGAGGGGAGTTTGTTCCACTGCTGAACAGTTCTTACCGTCAGAAAGTTATTCCTGGTGTTTAGTCAGAATCTCCTTTCTTGTAACTTGAATCCATTGGTTCAGGTCCTACTCTCTGAAGCAAGTCCTACTCTCTCCACAATCCATGTGACAGCCTTTTAGGTATTTGAAAATAGCTACCATATCTCCGCTCAGTCTCCTCTTTCCATGCTAAACATACCCAACTTCCTCAACCGTTCCTCATAAGGCTTGCTTTCCAGACCCTTTATCATCTTGGTTGCCCTCCTCTGCACACGTTAAATTATGGCACACAGAATTGGGCACAGTATTCCAAGTGTGGTTTGACCAAGGCAGAATAGAGGGGGGCTATTACTTCCCTTGATCTGGACACTATACTTCTGTTGATGCAGCCTCAATGAGCTTATGATCATTGCCCAGCCCAACCCAAATTCGTAACATAAGGAAAGATCAATATATAGTCAGCATTTTTTTAATTTATTAGTTACCATTACTGGGAGTCAGAGCATGTAAAAATAAGGAAGTGAAACAAGCAGAAATAATGTTACCAGAGGTTCCTCATTGGTGAGAAGGGGTGCACTCTGCACATGCCCACATCCTCTATTTCTGAGACTCAACAGTTCCTAATTAGATTTTTCACACTATACCCCACAGGCTTCTTTACAACCCCCAGGCTTTGACCATCTTTCAACTGCTTATTCAGCCACTGCACAGTCCCATTGACCATGTTTGTGAATATTGAAATATTGACCACTTTGGGAGATCCTGCTATAGTGGGACAGAGCAACCTTGGGAACTACCCATTACAGATACAGTTAACCCTTAACAGCATATTTCATATGGCAAAAGAACAGTTCCTTCTGTTTCAAGGCACTTCATGCAAGTTTTTGCCAGAGAAGGTGGTGGGGTCTCTGCAATACAGAAATAACTGTCTTGAAGGAACCCTTCACCCCAAAACACTATATCCCTCCAACCCTCCTTGGTGGTATGTGGGATGCTGGGTCTGATGACCCTACAAGATGGAGCCAGAAGAGAAAATGTTTTCTGTGTTGCTGTTCTGCGGAAATGGGGTGAGGAGGAACACTAGCCAACCCTCGTGATATCGGTCCCAAATAAAAGTGGGCTGAGATTTCCTTTTGAATTAGATTCTGGTTGGAAAAGTTCACCTCCTTTTCTGGCTCGGTTTTACAAAAGTTAAATAGTAGCACATCCAGAGGTCTGACACACCAAACCATCAATTCCGAGGAGAAAAGCCATCAAAAATTATAGTCATTTGTAAAGACATTAATTATCCACCCACTCAGCATAAATATAAAATATGTGTTATGTCTATGCGTTGTTGATTTCTTAAAATGCTATGGTGCAATAAGGGAGTCTGATTAAGGGTTCATTCCTTAATCCAGTTAGGGCTTTTGCATCTTGGCTTTTAAATAAAAAACAAAACCAATGTGTTGTAGAAAAGAAATGTTAATCAACTAGCTGGTTCTTGTGTTACCAAGCTGACCGCATTAAGACTGTGTTATGAAAATGCTCTGGTTCCCTAGAGGACGGTACATTACTGTGAATATTAATGCTGTATATATGGTTGACTTCTTTTGTAAATGTGAAACAGAATCTGGAGAATGTGTTTTGTATACTGCAACAATAGCACTGTTACATGAATCGCTTTCTAAATAAAGAAACACACAACTTGTGTATTGTGTTTAAATAGGTGCCTTGGCAAAGTGAAGGAGAATGGGTGATCAGACATTGGATTCTTGGCCGATAAAGCATTATGCTGATTTCTTGACCAATTTTTATTGCTTTAAAAGAGAACGGGACAAATTCAAGGAGGAGAAGGCTATCAACATCTACTAGCCATGATGGCTATGATCTACCTCAGGCTTCCTCAACCTCAGCCCTCCAGATGATTTTGGCCTACAACTCCCATGATCCCTAGCTAGCAGGACCAGTGGTCAGGGATGATGGGAATTGCAGTCTCAACACATCTGGAGGGCTGAGGTTGAGGAAGCCTGATCTACCTGCATGGTTCGGGGCGTTAAAGCTTCTCAATACTAGTTGCTGGAAACCTCAGGCGGGGAGAATGCTGTTGCAATCAGGTCCTGCTTGTGGGTTTCCCACAAGCATCCAGCTGGTCATTGTGAAAACAGGATGCTGGACTAGATAGAACATTGCCCTGATCCATCAGTTTTTCTCATATTATGACAATTAGCCCAACAGAAGGGACAGCAAGCCTGACTATATGTTACTTCCATCCTATGTGCAGTAGTCATGGGTAAGCCAGGGGCTGAAGAGACGGAGGATTCTGAAGGGGCTCCCAGAGCCAAAACAGAGAAAGCTGGAGGGGACAGTAGTAGCACTTTCGGCCACCCTTCTTTGTGCCTTATTCTCCTTTCAGCTACTAGATAGAGGTCCTTCTTGCTTCTCAGCATGCAGAAATTCCATCAAATAAGCCCCAAATTTTGAATTAAGCTGTAACTCTAGTAGCAAGGACTCCAGGAAAGCCAGACAACTAAGAGTCTTACTGAGCTGAAAGCAGTACTTTAATGGCCACTTTAAGAACCAGAGGAAGAATGTTTAAGGAATGAACACTCAGCCCCACCCCATCAGTATCTATCCCATCTTATTCCATCCCTGTTAAATGACTTGCTTGAGTCATTGCATGGCTTGGTCAAGTGGAGATTCTTCCCTGACCTGGCATGTAAGCCACTGCCATTTACCAGGAGGTGTGTAGTAACATTGGTGTGAACACGCCAATCTGGTTCAATCTGATGACTGAACCTCATGCACAGCGTGACTGGGGAGTTATGTGCAGGACCGGGTGTTGTCCTATGCACACTGAGCCTAGGCAGTTTTGGTATCATGACGGCTTGTGCTGTGAGCATATTGCATATTGTCACAAGACTAGAGTTGAGTAACCATGGTTGCCTTGCTTTGCAAGGGAAGTCCTTGACACAGCTAATCCTCTATTGAAAGCCTTTTTCTCCTCCCCACTCTCTTCAGCAGGAATTCCCACCAGAATTCTGGGACATGATTGCAAAGGGTAATAAATTCTATGACTGCAGGTTCCCGTGAACCCAAAACTCTCACCGACACAGAGGAGTCTGCCTGCTGCATCTCTGAATGACTTTGCTCGGTCCTTGTCCCTGCTGCATAAAGGATTCTGCTATGTCTCTGCCTTGGGCATGATGAGATCAGTTCAGCCCTCATAATGCAGGCATGTAAGCAAATTGGCTGCCTCTTCAGCCTCTGCCTGGGGCCATTCTGTTTGGCATTCCTCTATCCAGTCAGGAGGCACACTCACAAACAGTGATGCGTTTTTGCACAGGGCAAAAACAGGTTGCCTCCTTCTGAAGTCAGATTATTTCTTGCCCATTTTTGTGCATGGCATGCGCTTCCAGTTCCAAATCAGACAGGAAGATGTGTGCCTGCTAGCAGAATCTGGGAAACATTTCTCTTGAGAATGTAGCAAGTTGGTGGATGGGACAAGAGTTGCATGTTTTAGGGGCCACACAAACATCCAAGGACTAGTTGTTGTCACCTGATGCACTCCTAGCTTGCTTTCTTGTGCTTGTGCTCTCCTTGCCAAATGTTTATTTGGCTGGAATCAGATGCTAATCAAATCCAGCCCAGCTCCCAAATTGGTTTTGAAGCATCGTCTTCCAATTATAAAAGTAATTCCTCCTCTCACCCGCTGAACCTTTTGTAGCATTAACAGGGCCTCTTACTATGCAAAGTGGATGCAAAGGCCTCTTTCGTTTCCCCAGTAATTAAATGAATGTCAATTGTTTTAGTTGTTTCTGAGGGAGAGTCCTACAAGAGTATTAGCATGTTCTGCTAACCCAGACGGCCTGCACTCCAGGCCTGGCGGAAGCCCTTGGGGGGTTGACCACTGACCCGAAAACTCTCTGGGCGGACACACAGGCTGCATCTCAATGAGCCGGCCTCATTCGGTTTCTCTGCGACTGGCTGAGCGGAACTAATATTGCCGACGCATATAGATGAAAGAAGGGGGGGGGAGGGAATAGCTTTATGGCTAAATTAATTAAGCAGATGTACCTGTCTAATTAAAGAGCCACTGTCCCCTTTGTACCCTCACTTGCACGGCAAACAGTATTTAAATGCGCGGCCGAGCCGTTTCGCCTATCAATATTTAGTAGGAACACTCTGATGGAGGTGATATTAGCAAGATGTACTCTCCATTTATTATTAATAGCCGCCATTCCAATTTATGCACGGGAGCGGCAGTGTAGCTTTACAAGCATTGGGCCAGGGCCTGGGGTTGGACAGGAGGCAGCTGCTGAGGTAAGCAGCCACGCATCCCACCGGTAAGGGGAAACCCGTCAGAAATACCCCAGGGTCGAGCCACTGCAGCCCTTTCACAGGTGCCTGCTGACGTCATGCTGCTGAGCTCCAGCAATCCAAAGGTTGCCCTTGGTCTGATGTCACAGCCAGAAGCAAGAGGTGAGCAGGGGCTAGTGGGCCACAGGGATTGCTAGGTGACACCCCCCACATCTACACCCGTTGGGCTGGGGAGGACAAGGAAAGAAGACCTTGACTACTGCTGATCTGGAGCCTGGCCTCCTTGCCAGAGATTGCAACCACGTCCACAGCAAAATGGCAAAGGGGGAGCCAGGTGGCAGTGGCTGGAGCTGCAGTCGAAAGCCCATGCACAGAGGCATGGCAATGGGCTGAAGCCAGAGTAACCAGCCTGGGAGGGTAAGAATGTAAAGCAGCATATTGAGCTTTGTCAGATCTGCTTCCTGTGAGGTTGGGGGCAAAGATGGTCCTTCAGGAAACATGAAGAGGACTTTGAGTCATTGAGGCCTGAGCTGGAAGCACATATAAGAAAGAGCCGGGGGCTATAATAGGAGGTAGGGAACCTCAGGCCCAGGGGTCAGATGTGGTCCTCCAGACCACACCCACTGTCCCCTTCACTGACCCTACTTCTCCCCCCTGAATGCTTTTGCCTGGCTGGGGTGTATCCTTGAATTCTACTAATGCTTCTTTCCTGCATGGATGGAGCACAGAGAGGGGTGTGTGTAGAAACTGGCCTACTGGACATAGTGTAAAATCCACATTTGCCTCTGACTCTGCCCACCACTAGCACATGGTGCTCAGCAAGTTGCCCTGAAGGGAGTGTGGCCCTCGGGCTGAAAAAGACAGCCAACCGTGGACTATAGAGAAAGATGGACCTATTGGGGGCCTTTTAGTGCAGACGCTGCCTGGGCCTGCATGGTTCAATTCATGCTCTCCATTCCTTTGGTCAGAAGCGATGTGGCAGTGTGTAGATAAATTCCTTAGGTCATTGGCTAAGGAGAGGCGACCTGCTGGAAAGAAAAGGGGACTTCTAGCTCAAACAGACAGTTCATGGGTTCTCTGGAGTCCCACTCAAACACCTGCTGACTCAGCAGGATCCTGGCCCCCTCCACCAAAGACGACGCCTGGTGTCACCAAAAGGGCACAACTGGAGTCCATCAGCCATCTGCTATGAGATGCACAGACCCTTCCCCCAAATATGTCTGGCTCTGAGACAGGATTATGGCCCCATTGTTTGTTTCCATTATTATTTATCATTTCCTTTATAAAAGGCTTTTATGTTCTGTTTTCCTCCTTCCCCCAACATTTCAATGGCACCTTTTAATTTTTTTTCTTCCAGCGCACGTCGGCCAACATCACACAATAAGGAGGCTGGAACGTAAGTTCAGAGAGCTTTTAATAGTCTGTTCTACAATCTTCTGACCCAAGAACACATCAGGCAAAATTTGGGAGGAATTAGATTTACAGCTTGCCTTGAACAATCATCCATATAGGAAAGGACAGGATGGGGTGGGGGAGAGGTTTTTCTTCTGTCGCTGAACCATGGGAATTAGCAGGACACAAAAATCCAAAAAAAGAAAAGAGAAAAATCCTGTTTGGTTGATAATCAAGAATGTTACCACCCCCTTAATTTCTCTTGGGAAAACAAAACATCAAATTTACAGGAGGAGGTGGGGGTTTCTAGTCCAACTGGATGCTCTCAGGTCTAACTCTCAACATACTAGCAGTCTGCCGCCGCCTATTTTAGGTCAGGTTTGAGGAACCTGCAGCATTCCAGATGTTATGCACCCAACTCCAACAACATCTGGAGGGTCACACGTCCCCCATTCCTGATCTAAGGAGCAGCATTCCCTAGTGCATGCAGAGAGGGGAGGAATGTCTCTATTTAGAAGAGGCATTCCATGTGAGAGACAATGCCTCTTCTTAGATCAAAGTGGGACTCCCAACTCCTATCAGCCTCAGCCAGCAGGGCAATGGTTGGGATGGAGAGCTACAGATTCCCCACCCTCTTGTAAGAAGCAGGGCTGTTTGCAGCAACACTTAAATCTAGATCAGGAAGGTGCCTTATCTCTAGCCCTGAGATTGGTGACCTGAGTAGGTGGAGCCAAAAGACCCTGCCAAAGGCAGGAGGAAGCACTCACAGTTCTGCTATATATACCAGGCCCAGGGGATCCTGAAAGTTTATGATACCCAAGTCAGTGGTGAGGAAACTGGCCCTCCAGATATTGTTTGACTCCAACTCCCATCAGCCCCACACCAGCAGCCTGACCAATCTGGAGGGCCCCAAGTTCCCCGCTCTTATTATAAGGAATCCATTGAGGGCTTTGTAGGCTGTGGGGAACTGGTGTTTCCTGGCCCCGTTGAGTGTCTGCAACCTCCTGGGTGGAGGGGGTGGGGTAGCTTAAAGCAAAGGTTAGTGCAGGATTGATGTAAAACATGTAATTAAAATTTTGAAATAAGGAACAGTTAAGGATGGTAATTATATATATATAATGCATGGGATATATACACATATATATCCCTTTTGTGGAGATATATATGCAGGGTGTGGGTGGGTGTAAAATGTAGGGGATACGCACACACACACACATATGGATATATATATCTATCCCCTTTTGTGGATCCATATATATATATATATATATATATGGATCCACAAAAGGGGATAGATAGATAGATAGATAGATAGACAGACAGACAGACAGACAGACAGACAGACAGATGGATATAGATATAAAGATAGATAGATATTTCCCCCCTGCATCTTCTTGTATATATATATGGATCCACAAAAGGGGGGAGGGAAGTCCAATGGGATATGTGTACTGTTTTGTTTTTCTTTTTAATTGTTGTTTGCAAAATTTGAAAATATTTTTAAAAATTATTTTTAAAAAGTAAAGGAAAACAACGTAAAACAAAGCCAAGCCAAGCACTTGCCTAATCATTTTCAAGAAGACACTTCAAGCCATTTGTAGTGGGAAGCCTAGGGTGGTGGGTCGGGGATTGACAATGTAGCTTTCGATGTACTCAAATACTGTCTGAGGGGCTTGGTCGCCATTGATGAAAATGGCATCTTCGAATACAGTCTCCAAGCCTTCGGCGATCCTCAAGTAAGCGTCCACTTTGAGTTTCACAGCCTCTTCCAAGTCCCTCGGATGTATCAGGAGGCGTTCACTGGCTTCCTTGGAGGCTGCCGGTTGGTACAGTGTGTGGTACCTGGAAATGGGGCAGAACAGTAAAAAGCTCAGAGACGAAGCCCTACCCTACCTTTTTAAGAGTATTCTGGTGACAGCAGGAATGGGGAACCTGTGGCCTTCCAGCCCCTGTAGCCACAACAGCCAATGGTCCAGGGATGAAGGGAGTTGAAGTACAACAACATCTGGAAGGCCACGGAGTCCATCACACCTGTTTTAATAAACAGCATTCCCTACTGCATGTAATACATGAAAGGATGCTTCTCTTTAGAAGAGCAGTCTCTCATTTGAGAGAGGAGAGTGCCTCTTCTTCGATCAGCAACTGTGTAGCCCTCCATATATTGTGGGACTCCCAACAGCTCCAGCCAGCATGGCCAATGGTCAGGGGATGCTGGGAGTTGGAGTCCAGCAACATCTGGAGAGTCACAGGTCCCCCAATGCTGACATAACAATATATAGCCATAATTCAGAAAAAATACTCTTTAAAAACACAGGAAAATTGTTGGCAAAAGTGCTCACAATTAAACCAACCAAAGCTGGGGAGGCTTGGCCTACAGTTTTCTGGCCCCTGAACAAAGATTTTTTTGTTTTTAAATGGCAAGTCTTGGATTCAAATTTACAGTCTAACCCCAAAGGTAAATTCCCTTTCTCTTGCTTGTCTGGATGGAGGACAGAGCAGTGTGTGTGAGCGTGTGATGAAACCAGCTTACTGTGTAAATGCGAAAACTGACACTGGTTGATCTGCCCACATTTGCCTCTGGCTCTTCCCATCACTGGCATGCAGCCCTTGCAAGGTTGTCTAGAAGGGAAGGCAGATTTTCAGCTTAAGAAGGGTGACCCACCCCTGGAGTAAATGCAAATGCAGACACGGTTACTGTCATTCCAATGGAAAATCATCTCGCCCTAGTGGCGAAGGCTGTGACTAGGTGCATATGCCTGCTCAGTCTGCTGTCCAGGTGAGGCTGTCTGTTGAGAAGGGTAACTCAGGGCTGTCTTTAAATTGCATTTGGACCAGACATCCCTTCAAAAAGTGAACTGTATTCTGCAAAACAAAAACAACCCCCCCCCCCCTAGATTTGGATAAATTTTCCAAAGCAGGGAAACTATCCCCAGCACACTTGCATTGGTGCTACTAACCTTTCTCCAGTGACTGGGTCAAGCATACGGTAACACAGGCGCTCCAGAATGGACTCAGGTGTGATGTGCAGGAAAAACACCCTATGAAGAGAGTGGAGAGGGGGAAATGTTCAGTTAATGCCACTAGCAATAGCACACTGACTGTTTTTTGAGAACAGCTGAATTCTTCCTATACGGTAGGCCCGCAACTTATTCCAGGGATCAAGCCTAACGCCAAAATCACGTATAGTCAAAACTCATTGGGTTCTGTGGCAGGTGGGACTGCCAAAGTCATTTGCACCCGTTTCTGCCCCCTTTTTGATTTTTAATAGGGTTTTGTTGTTGTTGTTGTTGTTTGCCATGCACACAAATTAAATGCACCCAAGTTGCGGGCTTGCTGTATCCTAAATAATAATGATCTTTGATTAACAATACAAGAAGCTGCCTCAGTCCAAAGCCAGGGTCTGTTCCCGTCACCTGCCTGTACTTGGTCCTCTAACCTGCAGAAGCCTTTTGGATGCTGCGGTCCCTCTCAATCAGCCTCCAAGTTAAGAGAGAGGATTTCTCTTCCATCAAAGGGACCCTTGTGGTGCTATCTGGCTGGAATGTTCCCAGCAGCACCAAAGTTCTGTGTCTAGGTGCCATTTTAATTTCCCACATTGCCCTCATTGGAGCATCATTAAAATGGTGGCCTTCAAGGCAAACTGGAGTGTCACAGCTTTGAAAAAGGTGAATTCCATGCTAAGGATCATTAGGAAAGGAACTGAAACTAAGAGTTAAACTGGGGAACTTGCTCCCACAGGAGGCAGTTATGGCCACCAACTTGGACGGCTTTAAAAGAGGATCAGGCAGGTTAATTGAGGAAAGGGCTATCAATGTCTACTAGCCACGATGGCTGTGTGCTACCTCCACTCTCAGAGGCAGTGATGTCTCTGAATGCCAGCTGCTGGAGATCACAAGTGCTTGCTGGCTTCCCATTCGGGCATCTGTTCAGCCCCTGTGAGAACAGGACGATGGACTAGATGGGATCATTGGCCTGATGCAAAAGGGCTGCTCTTATGTTGGGCTATTATCCTTCTTTAGGCATTACCAGTAAGCCCTCATGGAGCCCAGGTAGCTCAGTCCATTTGAACCTGGGGTTTCAAATGCAGGAGACCTCTCCACAGAGGATGTGCCAGAGTTCCTTCCTGTGCTGGCTCTTTCCCTAGATTTTGTTTCTGAGCATGTCTTAAAGTCTAATCTACACAGAGGGATGAGCTGGAAGAAATCTGGCCTGTATCATTGCCAGTTGAGGGAGATACGGTACACATTTCTAAATGCACCCCAATATTAAAAAACGCCCTGCCACACATAAATATTGTTTATTTATTTAAAATGAGCACAACGAAGGCCATGATTGAACTTTTGTCCTTGATCTCCTAGTTTTCTCTTTGCATGGTGTGTAAGCGAAAAAACTGAGAGGAGCATTTGAATCTGGAACTGCCCCACCCGCAGGCTGAAGAGGGGCAATCTGTTCCACCACTCATTCATCATGTATATCATTTTGACCCTTGGGAGAAAAGCACCAAGACTTACACTCCTGGGCTATCCCAACTGACTGTGTGTGCTCCTATTTTCAGATGCTCCCCTGAGCCCAAAGCCCCCCCCCCCCCCCCGTGTGTAGTAGGCCAGCACTTGAGGGAGATGACTATGTTAACCCTCTCTCACTTCTTTACTATACGAAGGGGAATTTTTTTATGCTCATTCATTACTACAGCCACCACTTTCCAACCCTGAAGTATGAAGTGCATCCCAGGATTTCTCATGCCTCAAACTTCATAATGCAGGAAATATCTTTACCGAAAGGATATTGGAAGAGGTAACTTGGAAGAGGGGGAAATCTCCTGTTTATTATTTAGCTTTCTGTCTTTCTCCTGTTCCCTAATCCACTCCAAATTCTTTGTAGAAATGAACTTTTATTTTATTCTGGGCGGTGGGGAATAGGATATTTTGCTGGCTTTCCTCAGAATGCAATTTCTCCCTGCGGCTGGCTTCAAGGCTATACTGCTTAGTTTTTATATTTCATTTCAATTCATTTGGGAGGGGTGCATGCACATGCCTCTCAGACCGGTTAGTGTAAGCTTTAGACATTCACCAAAGGGAACATTTTATCCTTACTGGGGAGAATCAGATCAGATGAAAGCCGGAGGGTTCTATCACCGTGGCATGCACGTAGCAAGATTATTTGGCTCCTTTGTAGAACTTAAAGTTATGAAAATCATCTCGCTGGCTCTTCAAATGTTTACAGATAATGACTTCCACTTGCATTGAGTTAAAAAAAACACACACAAAAAAAACACACACCTCAGCCCAGCATTAAAAATAAAAAAAGCAGAAGATCTCAATGATTCCAAAGACAGGAGGAGAATATAACAGTTTTCAACAGTCTTTTATCCTTTACACTCCAAACATTTTGTTTCTGCTTTGTTTCTGTTGCCCAACAACCGTCTAGAATTGTGATTGTCACAACGGGTAACTAGTGATAAAGTGTATTGAGATGAATATTCTAGCAGAAGGCAGGGAAAGGCACACGCGAGGGGGGGGGGCAACAATGTCTGCTTATACAGTCCTGATAATTGATACGGCTCCCCCTATTATTTTCCAAAATAAACAAAACAAAACAAAAAAAGAAGGAAAGGATTATAACCTGCCATATCAAGGAGCCTTGTCGCTACTCATAGTCACTAAGTTGAGAAAAAGAGAAATGTAGCAGGAAACTGAGAAGGAAAAGCCAAAGACCCACCCCTCGTAAGAAGCTGCCAGGAAGATGAACAGTGGAAGAGCCTTGTCGGAAATACACATTTTGTGTGTGGAGAAAGTGTGTCTTATTATTCAGTCTGGTGTCAGCAATAAAGACAAGCAGAGGGAAGGGGGGGGATGTTGTAGGGAGTCAGGTGGGTAATTCCTGACTCAGACGTGTTCATTGCCTAAATCAGCCATAGGGGAACGTTTGGCCTTCCGGGTTTTGCTGAACAACAGCTTCCATCAGCCCCAGGAAGCATGGCCAATGGCCTGAGATCATGGGCGCTGTAGTCTAGTAACTCCTGGAGGGTCAATGGAACAAGCAAGGGACAAGCCATCACCAAGCCCCTACTACAGGCTTCCTCAAACTCGGCGCTCCAGATGCTTTGAGACTACAATTCCCATCATCCCTGACCACTGGTCCTGCTAGCTAGGGATCATGGTAGTTGTAGGCCAAAAAGATCTGGAGGGCTGAGGTTGAGGAAGCCTGCCCTACTATATCCTGGCATCACCCAGCAGTTGAAGGAGGCCATTTAAATGTGTCTGTGGGAGAGGGGTTATTGGTTTGTTCACTTTTGTTTTCGTTTTATTATATGTTTCGGGCTTTCATTTTGTGTTTTTATGTTGTGAACTACCCTGTGATCTTTGGATGAGGCGCAGTATACAAATTTAATAAACAAACAAACAAACACATTCTGAAGAGGATTACAAGGCATCTTTCCATGCTGCCAGAACTGCACAGCCCATCCTATTTATTGGTCTCCAGGGATAATCAGTTTGGTTTCCTGAGCAGAAGATTCGGAGCTAGAGAACAGAGGATAGCTCCAGCCCCACTATTAGGAAGAGCAGCAGGTGCTTGCGGGGGGGGGGGGGGAGCATACGGATGTAAGCAGGCAGCAATTTCCATCCAGTCCTCCGTTCATCACAATCAGCACTGTTTCCATTCTGCTAGGGTTCAGCTTCCACTAAACCTACATTATTACTCCCACTGTCTGCTAAAAATTAATTACAAAGAGTTGTATCCAACTAAGTTTTGCTCTACCACTGAACTATAGCCCTTCCCCAATTGTTTTAGCTTTTATAGATTACATTAGTATTTTTACTGTTTAAAATTTTTGAACCAGCCCCAGCGGGCATGGTTAATAAGTGCCCTATAAATGCCCTCCCTCCAAAAAATGTATAGTGTTCTTTCTACGTGTGTAGAGCAGGTATCCGCATAGATATCAGGAGTGGATGCAATCAGACTGGGATGCTTAATGTTGATTTGGGCCCTGGGGTGGACAATGGAAATCTGTTGGATGTGGACCAGATGGAACGGGAACATTCTTGTGGGCACAAGTTGGAACTCCTGGGTGCTAAACTATGGAACTCATTTCAACAGGAAGTGAGTTGGTGACGGCCACCAACTTGGATGGCTTTAGAAGAGGACTGGACAAATTCATGGAGGAAGATAATGGCTACGAGTCATTCTGGCTAAACTGCCTCCAGTTGGAGGCAGTAATGCTTCTGAATACTAGGAGGGGAGATAGCTGTTATTCTTGGGTCCTGGGAGAACAGGATGTTGGACTAGATGGACCACTGGCCTCATCCAGCAAGGCTCTTCTCATGTTTTTAGTGGTGGTTGTTGCCCATTGGACCTTGTAGGGCAGAAGGCAGTGAGTGACCCTGCCAGTAGACAGAGACAGAGCCAATGACAGGTGAGGCTGGAAGCAATCAGAGGTGGGGCCAACTCATTCTAGTTCTGTCCCCATCCTACTCCCTGATGAGTTCTACAAGGGCAGCACTGAAACCATGGAGGAAGAAGCTGGCTGGCAGAGCCAACCCCTAAAGAGAAAAAGCAGGCAGGTGGGGTAGAGGGGCACAGGCAGGCTGTGGTTGGTGGGGCAGTGCCCCTATATGCCCTAATGGACCAGCCTCCTCTGATTAAAAGCTACTTTTAAACTTCTGCTTTTATTGTGAGACAGCAACTTTCAAAAATAGAAGGCCATTCATCTTGTTCTCAATTTGCTAAAATAGCCTATACATCTTCCCCTTGGTAAGCAGGGACCAGCTGCCTGCTTTCCATTCTGCATGCTCTGCACTGGGGGGCGGGGGCCACTGGCTGATCCTTGCTTAAAATGGGAGCATAACTGATAATGCCACAACTTCCCCCAGCTGTGCCTAAACCTGAGAAGGAGAGGGAGAGAGATTACTGCTGTTAACTATTCAATTGCCAAATGTTCCAGGCCTGCCTTGCCATGGCCCCAGAACAATATATATCCACAGAGAGGAAAGAGGTGGTGAAATCCAGTCTTCCTTCTTAGCCGTGTAAGGCTGTCATCTAGGGCAGGTGCAGGGAATCTTTGGTGTTCCAGATGTTGCTAGACTACAATCCCCATCAGCCTTAGCCAGGAAGGCCTGGGATGATGACAACAGTTCAGGAATATCTGGAGGGCCAAGGGCTTCCTCCCCCTTGATCTACGGTGACACTGCAGAGTGAATAGCTTAAGAGGTTCCCACAGACACACTTCCTGCTCTGCCTTGCCCCTTCTGCTTCTAATTAGGAAGGAAGGATTTGATGCAGTTCACGTTCAAATCCACACTTTGTGATACAATACATAAACTGTAACACAGCCCTCCTTCAAAATTCACACCTCCAAATTTTGCAATGCAGTCCTCTCTAGCCAAGTGATGTATACAAAAATGCAAGGAGAATCTGCTTCAGCTTTTAAACTAACCACAGTTCTCAATGGGAACTTGGTAACTGTGGTTACAGCCAAACTACAGTTTAGTGTTACAAGGCTCTCCTCTTTGCTGAGTCTGATGACTGGCAAACTGAAGAAGGGGGAAAGAGCCTATTCAGAACATCACAGTCTGCCCAACTGATTCACAGCTTTTTGTACTTCAAAGCGGAAAAACTGACATGGCCTTCATGCAGGAGAAGTCTCTCTCTCATCTTACCAAATCCTGAACATATACAACTTTGTTCTGATAATATTATATAGGGGATCAATCAGCTTCAGGGCAAACATGTCCAGTCTAATCCTCCTCCCCACCCCGTTCCGGTCACCAAATCTGCTAGGAATCAGGAATATCTGGTTGTAGCCAATGAGCAAACCCACTGAAATTACCAGATCTAAGTTAACCATATCCACTAATTTGATAAGTCTGCTCTGCATAAAGCACTGAATACAACCCATCATCCACTGAGGGGGTGTTATATAAGCATACGGGGGGAGGGGAAGCACAGGCAATGCAAACATTTTAAAGGCTTTTCAAGATGTCCATAAAGTTTCTATAGAGAAATTGCTCATAATGCCCCACTTTTAAAAAAAGAAAGAGGCTAGGAACTGGTGGTATCAGCAACTGCTCCTGAAATGACATCACATCTCTTCATGCAAACACACACACACACACACCACCTCTCTCATTTTTATTCTCTGCCTCCTCCTCCCTCTCGTTTGTTATTCCATCATTGTCAGATTCCCCCCAGAGTTTGCTCCAATGGCACTTCACAGATCAGGAATAAAGATGGCAGCAGCAGGGAGCTCCTTCGGTGGACAACTGAGCTGGCCCCATTTCCCCTAATTGTGAGCTTAATCGCAGCTCGTCTCGGCAAGGAGGGAGCTTCTGTGGCTTGGAAGGGAGCAGAGAAGACAGAGCCTTTTGCTGTTGGAGCCACAGGCATAATCAGGATCCCGTACAATGCCGGGAAAGAACTTTTGTGATGCTGCAAATGATTCTGAACACATACAGGGAAGGGATGTACCTCATCTCAATATCTCCAGGTAGAGCTGGGAGACTCCTTGCCTAAAACCCTGGAGAGCTGCTTCCAGTAAGTGTAGACAGCACTGAGATAGAAGGACCAAATCTCTGGCTCACTATGGCAGCTTCTTATGTTCCCCTTGGGCTGCCCAGCAGACTTTCTACTCTGCAGTTGGGGCTGCTACTGAATTGTCAGCTGGCTTGCTTGCTTCCCTACCTGCCTGGCTCTCGGTTGGCAGCCCCAACAGACGCCTTCCAAGCCTACCATGCTGTCTGAAGAGGCCTGACTGCTTAAGTTTGGTCAAGGACAAATATGATGACATCACACAAGGGCCAGTAGACAACCTCTCATTGCTACAGCCATAAGGTGAGAGAAAAGCAGGTCAAGACAACCGAACAGCATCAGAACGCAGATGTTTGTTTTGGCTACATCACCTGTGCCAATTTTCTACATTAACATCAAAATAAGATGATAATTGGCACAGCTGAAATGCAAGCTGAGAAGTCCCAGGTTCAGGTGTCATCTCGGCCACAACCTCATCCACTGGCCTTGGTAAGCCACTGCTTTGGCCCATCACTTTCCTGGGCCATCAGCCATGCTTAGTGAGAGCTGATGTGAGTTGTAATTCAGCAGCATTCAGATAGCAACGCCCCCCCCCTGCTTTAAATACCTGAAAAATGCTATTTAAATTGCCAAGTATTAGCATAAAGAAATAGCGTGTTTTAACACTGTCTGTGTCCACAAAGCAAAGTTAATCCCTTTGGCCAAACGATAGTGGCAGAAACTTTTCCAGGGGCAAGATCTATGCCCTTGAATAGTCTTAATTTTTTGAAGAAGAAAAGGAAACACATTGCAAATGCAAAAGAGGGAGGGGGGGAGGAAAAGAGCCGATGATGTGTCACTTTACACACGTGTCAAGAGTAACCAATTTCCTAATAGGGAATAAATTTCCCCCATTTAAATACTGTCAAACAGAACCTCTCCAGCCTAATAGGGTTCGCTTCTGGGGAAAACGCAAAATAAATCGGATTAAATATTTATATTTCATAGTATTAATTAAGAGGCAGGAGGGAGGGAAAGAGTGGGGAGGAAAGCAGTCCATCAAGAGAACCCCAATATGTTCAGCGCGTCCCCAGGAAGCCAGAGAAAAGGAAATTTCACAATCAAGTGTGTAAGTGTTCCAAAAAAGGGTGCTGAATATTTTATGAATATTTGTCATAAGACAGAAATAATAACCACCGTGCAGAGCTATTAGAATTAATATTTATGCTGCCCACCATGAAATATTCATGGGGACAGAGAAACGGGGGGGGGGGGGAGACGGGCGCCCGTTAAGACAAGAAATAATTTACATTGGGTTCGGTTTACCCGCCGGCTTGATGTTTAAAGACGGGTTGACAAGGCTCCGTATGAATCCGTCAGTCACTTCCAGCCAGTGGGTGGGGTGAAGAAGGGAGGGATGGCAGAAGCAAAAGTGGGGAGTGGTGCCAGGGGGAGAAAGGGTCCAGGCTGCTGACAGCTCACAGATTGAGTTTCTGACAGCCCTTTAAAAAAAAAGGGAAAAAAGACCCTAAACGGCCCCCCCCTTCTTCCATTGCCGGAGGCGGTCGGTATTTTGCCACACCGTACATCGGGCGCTCTCCCCTTCCATCTGCTGAAATTAACGAATTAATGAGTGCGATCCATTTTACAGTGGGGCCCCAGGAATGTTTACTGGTGATTAAATTATAATGCAGGAGGAGCTGTATAATTCATGAACCAATTAAAGGAAGTGTTAGTTGATTTGATGGGAAGCGCAAATACAAAAAGCATTTAACTAATAGGGAACCGCGGGCCGCCCACCCGCCTCAGCTCTCTCGGATTACGCGGCTAATTGCTCTGCTTTATAGGGCTGTCACAGATAGCCATGCATATTTCATTGTTCTCAAAGACTTCAATTGTTTGCATGCGTGTCTCTACTGTAAGATGCAGAAGCCCGGCCAAATTTCGGTGTAGTTAAGGCACTCCCCCGCTTCAAAGGCCAAAGTGGAGGATGTGGGGGTGAACCAGGTAGAGAGGAGCGGGTGCCCGATGCTTGGGGGGGGGGGGAGAGAAACTTAAGGCCACCGAATTGAATGTCACTCAGCAATTACGTGATTAAAAAAGTGTGGCGTACACACACAGCCATCTTTTCCGTTGTGGCCTTTTCTAGATGCTTGTTTGCAAGGCTCTCTCTCCAAATTTATTACTGTGTTTGCTAAATGCTCCCATTTCCTCCACCCCTTTTTAAAAAAATAAATAACAGAGATTGGGCGGCGAGGGGCACGGGGAAAGGTATGAAAAACTGGGGATTCAAATCACTCCAGAAAGCACAGCCTTCTGTGGCTTACACTGATGGCCACCAACTTAGATGGGTTTGAAAGAGGATTAGCCAAATACTTGGAGGAGGAGAGGGCTATCGGGGGCTATTAGTCACAATGGCTGTGCTCTGCCCCTGCAGTTGGGGGCAGCATTTCTTCTGAATACCTGTTGTTGCAAACAACAGAAGGGGAGACTGTTCTTGTGCTTGAATCCTGCTTGTGGGTTTCCCACAGGTATCTGGTTGGCCACTGTGAGAACAGGATACTGGACTAGATGGTCCACTGGCCTGAACCAGCAGTCTCTTCTTAGGTTCTTTGGGCTCCTGGCCAAAATGACCAGCCAGATTGGGTGGTGAGTACTAGCTGCCCATTGAGGCAGAGGCCTAATGCCCCACTTGTACAGTAATAATTGTACTGGCCTTGAAACCTGGAAAGCGTTGGAAATTAGGTAAATAAATATTAAATAGATTATCCCCTGGCATCTTAGATTGGGAGAAACAATACAATGTGATAATCATTTCATATTTTAAATTAACAGCATTCTTTGGGGGTTTAAGACTGAGACTAGGAAGAGGGTAAGGCTATTGATGGCTACTGCTCATTCTAACTATACACTGCCTCTGGTCCTGCTTGGCTGCTATGAGAACAGGCTACAGGAGTAGGTGGCCTGATCCAGCAGGCCCTTCTTATCTTTTCATGTCTGATGTCTTGGGCCAATGCTTGAGCTAATAGCTCTGCAAAGTGGACATGCAGTGGACTGGCAAAGGAATTGCTATATTGGCTGGTTTAGGAGGCATGTTTCTCACTCACGCCTCTTTGTACTGACAGGGCACTTGGCAAAACGAGTCTGCCATCTTGGCTCAAGCTGACCAGCCACAGCCCCTAGAAGCTTAAGAGAATGAAAAGAATGTCGCTTTTCACACAAAATGTTGTGGTGTGAAAAACAGCCAAGAAGATTTGAGCTGAATGATAAAATGATGAGTGGAATTTTAGTACTGCTCTCCTGAGAGGCAATGACGAGATGCATCAGGAGTTTATGCTCTCGGAAGAAACCTATGCATTTCTTCTATAACTTCTGGATTTTGCTCTCCTCTAATAGAGCTGGCCCCAATGCCTGCTGGTTTGAATTTAAAGCAAAAACTACTTGATATTTTTGTGGGGTAGGAATTTCTCTGGGGGCAGGGGCAATAGGTTGTGCAAAGAGTCCTTCTTTTGATGACACTGGAAAGTACCACCATTTTCTCCTGACGTGCTATTTAGTGATACTCCAATTTCAGTGGGGGGGGAGGTACAGTTGGAGGGTCTGACTTCCATCTGGGATGCAGACCTAGATGTTTAGTCTCTGCTCCTTGTTCTAGCCTTCTCACTCCTCTAGAAGGTACTGTTAGCATATCCACTGAGCAATCTGGTTTGGTGCTGCTGTTGCTAAATGCCAGATCAATCCATAATAAGACCATGCTTATCCATAACTTGATCATGGATGAACAGGCTGATTTAGTCTGCATTAGTGTGACTTAGATCAGTGTTTCCCAACCTTGTGCCTCCAGCTGTTTTTGGACTACAATTCCCATAATCCCTTGCCACTGGTCTTGCTAGTCAGGGATGATGGGAGTTGTTGTTCAAAAACAGCTGAAGGCACAAGGTTGGGAAACACTGACTTAGATAAGTGAACTGGGTTGTCTTGCTTTATGCAGCTGTGTCCACCTGGGTACTCAGTACAGCACTAGGCTAGGCTAGAATTGGGGGGGGGGACTTGGAGGGAGGTGTGCTATTGTCCATCAAAGCACTACCCCCTTGACCAGAAAGCATCTTGATCTTGGGACACGGTTGGAGGATCTGCACTTGGAAGCCAAGCCATAGAGAGAGATTGGGGATGCTGCTGGTTTACTGACCATCCTGTTGCCCAGAAGCATCCCTGAGAATCCCTGGCCAAAGTGGCCTCTAGGGTATTGTTGGAGGACCCCAGGATGATAGTCCCGGGTGACTCCAATATCCATGTGGAGGCTACCACTGGGTAAGCTCGGGACTTCATGCCCTCCATGACAACCAGGGGTCTCTCTCAAATGGTTCAGCACATCAGGCACTGCACACTCTTGATATAGTCTTTGCCCCTGTACAAAGGGGTATAGGATGTTAGTCAGCCAAAGGCCTGGTTGAAAAGGAATGTTTGCACCTGACACCTAAAGGTATATTATGAAGGCTCTATCTGATTCTCCCTGGGGAGAGCAATCCACAAATGGGAAACCGCTGCAGAAAAGGCCCGTTCTCGTGTTGCCACTCTCTGGATTTCTCTTGGAGGAAGCACACCAAGAAGGGCTTCAGATGATGAACACAGGGCCCAAGTTGGTTCATGTGGGGAGAGGTGGTTCTTGTGGTCCTGAACCATTTAAGGCTTTATAGGTCAAAACCAGCACTTTGAATTGGGGATGGAAACTAATCAACCACTGCAGTCAGACCTATAAGTTACCAGAGCATAGGCAACACTAGTTAGGCTACTCCTGTCCAGATAGGGGGAAGCTGGGCCACCAGATGACATATTGAGGATGCAATGGAGGCAGCAAAGTATGCCTCTTTTACTGCCTTCATTGCCACTAGGTAGGCTCGATGATGAGCTCTCACCAGTGTTCACTTGCATTTGATCAGATCTTTCCTCCATTCACATTCGAGTCTGATCCATTTGGATGATCCATTCAGATGTTCCAGAGGTCAGCTAGGGATTTGACAGGAGTGTCAGTCATATCAGCCAGAAAATCTCCCAAAGCGATCTGGAAATCCATTGGATCCATCAGCCTCCAAGGACGGGCCATCCATTCTGCAGAGAGGGAAAGGTGCTGAAAGCCTAAATGTCAACAGGAAGTGATCTGACCTTGACAAGCTGAGAAAACAAGGTCCAGAGTGTGGCCTGGCACAGTTTTGGGCCACTGACATGTTGGGATAGTCCCATGCTTATCTTCGCAGCCATGAAGTCCTGAGGCACCCTAGAGCCAGTCACCTCAGTATGGATGTTGACGATCACCCAGAACCAACAGTCTGGGAGGCCTCAACACCACCTCTGAGACCAGCTCTGTCAGCTCAGACAGGGAGACAGCTGAGCAGCAAGGCAGGTGGTAAAGCAGCAGAATCCCTAATCTGTCCATGTTTCCCAATACCAGGAACATACACTCTAGTTCCCTCTAACTGGACAGAGATCCTGGAAAGAGAGATGAAATCAGCAAGTCCCCCTTCCCACCCTTCAAATCTGCTCTGCTGCTGTACTGAGTGCCAGGTGGTGGGCACAGCTGGCTCCACCCTGCTCACCTACCCAGGCCTCAGTGATGCAGAACAGATTGGCCTCCTCATTCACAATCAGATCATGGATGAGGGAGGTCTTACTCCAAGCCCACCTGGCATTCAACAACAGCAGCCACAGAGCCAAGTGCTGGCTGATAAGATAAACCCAATTCCCCAGATTGGAGGAGGGGGTAAAAGGTAAAGGTACCCCTTCCCGTACGGGCCAGTCTTGACAGACTCTGGGGTTGTGCGCCCATCTCACTCAAGAGGCCAGGGGCCAGTGCTGTCCGGAGACACTTCCGGGTCACGTGGCCAGCGTGACATCGCTGCTCTGGCGAGCCAGAGCCGCACACGGAAACGCCGTTTACCTTCCCGCTAGTAAGCGGTCCCTATTTATCTACTTGCACCCGGAGGTGCTTTCGAACTGCTAGGTTGGCAGGCGCTGGGACCGAGCAGCGGGAGCGCACCCCGCCGCAGGGATTCGAACCGCCGACCTTTCGATCGGCAAGCCCTAGGCGCTGAGGCTTTTAACCCACAGCGCCACCTGCGTCCCAGAGGAGGGGGTAGAACATGGCAAAGTCACTGGCTGCCTGTGCTGTGTGTCCCTTACCCAGCCTGCTCAAACCCCCGCCCCATATTATACCTCCCCCTGCTCTGAACCACAGTGACTGGGACGGAGGAGCTGCTCTCCCCAGCTCCTCTCTTCCCATGCACATCCCACAAAAAATAATAATTTAAAAACATACAAGATAGAAACGGTTAAAAACAATTTAAAACAATTTAGACAACTGGGGCAATAATAACAAAATCGAAACCAGCTAAACAATACCCTAACCCAAATGTCCTGATTGCTGACAATCTTAGTCTCCCTTTGGAACGGTGCAATATAGAACAGCACAATGAAGCAGGAGGCTGACATTATCATTCCTGGGCATCTCCCCCCATTCCACATTTGCAAAAAATCAATATTTTAGTGTGACAGAGCCTACACTTTGGAACTCCTGCCTATTGTGTCTCTGCTGTACCTTTTTTAGCACCTGCTAAAAACATTTATGTTTAGACAAGTCTACCCAGGTTTGGGTTTTTTTTACAATCAAGTGGTATATACATTTCATTAAGTAAAATAAAATACATATCCCTACTCCCACCCCTCTTCGTATATCAAATGAACCATCCCATCCCATCAGGGTGCAGGATGCAACCTAACATGTGGCATGAATATGTCACTGGACAGCAGTTAAAGCTTCCTATCAATTGGATTCGACTTTGTGATGACATAACTGAGAGCATGTGAGAGCCCCTGACAGCGGCAATTTAAACAGCTGCAAGCGTGCGTGCATGTGTGCATTTATCCAAGGAGAGCCAAAAAAATTATATATATATATATATATAACATTGCAAGAGAACAAATAAATAAATAAGACACTGTTCTAGAGAGATTGCACTCTTCGTAAATACTCGAAACTCTCTGCAAATGCTGAAAACCATGCACATGTATTATCTCTGTAGTTCTTCAAAGACCTTTCATATAAAATATCTCCTATTTGCTTGTAATATTTCCATTTCCTTCTGGACTGTGGACATACCAAGCATCTGCAGCATGTGACTTCCTCCAAAGAATCCTGGGATCTGTAGTCTGTTAAGAGTACTGGGAACTGTAGCTCTATGTGTGGGGTAAACTACAGTTCCCAGGATTCCTTGGGAGAAGTAGTGTGCTTTTTAGTTGTACTTTACATGTATGCCATGTATACAGCTCAAACATTTCTGAATGGCTGTGTTTTCAAATGAGCTCATTTGGCATTCAAATGACAAAACTGGACCAAGTTGTCTCTCTTTGCCCATTGAACAGGGGCATTATCAAGAGACCCTCCAAGAGGTTACTAGAGGTTTATCCCCCCCCCTTTTGAGATGAATTTTTCATCTTGAAAGGTCAAACTTCCAGCTCCTTTGATTCCAGCTAGCTGCATTTCTCTGCTCTCAGCTTCATGGTTCCCAAGACACAATCAAGATGGGGAGGAAGCAAGGCATTTTGGCGACCAAGTCAGAAAATCCAAATGGCACTTAAATAATTTACAGAATTATCAGGGGGCACCACCAGACGGCTGGAACTAACATCACTGAAATGACCAGGGGCTTCTTTCAAAAGAATTGCAGTGCTCCTGAACAGGTCTCATTCACTTCGGTGGATGTGTGTGTGTGTGCAGGAGATGGTATCCACTGGGTTTTCCACTGAATGGTATCAAGGGGTGTAAGAAAGCATTGGTTTCTATTCTTCCTTGTATTCGTCACCTGCAGCCCTGTTTCCATTCTGATGCAGAAAGCCACATCAACTGTCTGTCTGCTCTGGTGAGATTACATAATTTATGCAATTAATTGTGTAAACTTCACTGCTATTACTTTATCTCACCCTATTGATTTAAATGCAAAAGAAACACAAGGAAAATGGGGTGTGTAATTAACATTGATATCCCACCTTTCCCCCAAGGAACTCAAGGTGGAGTACACAGTTCTTCCCCTCCTTTATTCCTCAAAACAACCCTGTGAGATTAGCCTAAGAGACTGTAACTGGCCCAAGATCACCTTGTGCACCTTGTGTGTTGAGCTGGGGATTTGAACACTGGTCTCCCAGGTTCTAGCCCAATGCTCTAACCACTGAACCACACTGGCTCTCATTGTAGCTAGCAGCCACTGATAGTGAATTTGTCTGATCCCCTTTTGAAGCCGCCTAAATTGGTGGCCATCGACACCTCTTGCAGGTGCAAATTTTGTCATTTAGTTGTGTGAAGAAGTGCTTATAGTGGAAGAGAGAAGGAGAAGGAGAAGGAGAAGGAGAGAGCAAGAGGGGGAGAAAATACTGATTTTCCCACTGGTCCATTAGCCTACTTTACTGTTCTGGTTTGGCAGTATCTGTTCTATTGCATCTCTCTAGCCGCTGTCTCTCACCGGACCCTCCCACACAGTCAACCTCACTGGCTGCTTGCCGACGATGGACTGTGAGGAGTGTTATTTCCACCCAAACACATCCAATATGTCTCATTTCTGAACTGAAACCTTTTTGTCTTTTCATCGCCATCTTTCAGGACGCTCCTCTAGTGCCAAAGGGTTGCACTTCTGGTAACAGTTGCTTGTGTATTGTGCAGGCTTGGGACACTCAGGAGAAAAAGAGGCTCGTCATCCTGGTGCAGTCTCTAGTGCAGTACAAGATGTGAAGCTAGGAGGCTTTGATGGAACTTGGGGTTTGCCAACTGTCCTTGGTTTGGGGAAGAAAGCCAGAAAAACTGTCCAAGAAGAAGCTTTTTTTGGTGCCAGGCACGTGTCTTGCAATCTTTATATGGCTGAGTGAAGACTGAAACCTGTTTGCTGGGTCAGCACTTGGGGGTGGGGCAGATCTCCATCCCAATTTGGGCAGGGATCTGGGTCATCATCATCAGCCCCTCATAGGGATAGGAGCCTTAGAATGGGAGTGAGGTTACGTGCCAGTGGTGGGTAAAAGTGAGTAGAGCAATTCATGTGAATTTTACCTTTTTACAGAAAGCTACATTCCAAGCATGAAAACATCCAAGCTTCTCCTTCTTCATCTTTCATCCAGGAAAGTGAGAGGTATTGCTCACATGCTGTGTGGCCTGGGGAGAGTCGCAGGGACTCCTAGAGGGCTGTATTTAGTTCCCAGGCCTGAGGTTCCTTATGCCAAGAATATTTCAGCCCCTCTCTACCCCCCAAGACTGCATGGCCAGAAGCCTTTAATACAGTGCTGGGGGAGGAATGTCTGAGAATTGCATCAGAAACAGAAATGGGAGTGAAAATTCCTACAATTTGCACATTCATACAAGGTCAGGAACAGAAATCAGGCAAGTGAGTATGAGTGGTATTGGCTATTTGTTTTTAGTCTGCAAATGATAGGTAGACAATCATGCTGCTTACTGTATTGTTTTTGACGTTTCCTTTCCATTGAAATACATGGAAGTTCATTATGTAACTCGTTAAGTTACAACCACAGCGTGCATTGGGGACAAATAACATCAGTTAAAGTGGAGGCTAAAGTAGAGCAGAACAAAAACAGCACTGGTTGGTGCAAAGTCAAGATAGGATGGTAAATGCTGTCTCCTTACATCGCTATGTACATATGCACGATGGCCAATTCACGCTCCTCATCATTGTACATGCCTAATTACATCTCTAGATAAAAAGGCCCTCGGTGGAGATACACCATACATTTAAAGTACACCCTCTCTACTCAAGAATCCCAGGAAGTGTAGTTTACCTCCCATGGAGCTACAATTCCCAACACTCTTAGCAAACTACAGTTCCCAGAAGTAAGGGGTGCTTTAAGTGTAAAGCGTGTTTGCAGCCTTTATTTTGCAAAACATCATTAACAATACCTAATTCAAGTCTGGTCAGATTTTAATTTTCATGGGTCATTGAATTGCCCAGATCAAAAACCAAGAGCAAAAGTTATCTGAAAGCTAACATCCCTCCATTTTGATGGGTCCAAACACAGGCAGTACAGCGGCATTAGGAAAAAGCTCTGCAACTCATTGCCTTGGTTGTATATATATTAAAAAACAAACAACCTTTTTCTCAATCCTCCTATCACTACAGCAACATATATATAACCCATCAAGATTAGTACCCTGAGACTCCCACTCATCTGATTTCCTCTGATCTGCTTATTACTCAACAACTAAATGTTTCACAAAGCCATTTCCCAGAGAAATATTTATGGCTCCCCAATGTTTATTGAACCCTCCATCATGATCAAGGTTTTATGAGCACTCTGTACACAACTCTGAATTAAAAAACATAATTCTTGCTCCATCAAACCTCAGCTTGATGTGGCATTTCTCTCCCTTTATACAAGTCAGCTTCAGAACCCCTTACAGGAGAATTTGTTCGTAGACAAGGAATATTTCTCAGCCAGAGATGGTGGCTGTGAGGCGCTCTAGTAGCATAAACACAATGCGATACAGCGAGAGCCAAGCCTGAAATTGATTTTCTTGGAGGATAAGGTTATTGATGGCTACTGTGCTCTGCCTCCACAGCTGGAGGGAGGAATGCTTCTGAGAACCAGCTACCCAAAACTCCAGGAGGGGAAAAAGCTCTTCTGCTCAGGTGCTGCTTGAGGGTTTCCCACAGGCGTCTGGTTGGACACTGTGAGAATAGGATACTGTTTGACAGTCTATTGGTCTGATCCAGAAGGGTTCTTCTTATCTTATGATTTTTCTGCTTCTGGTACAGAGGTTAAAGCAGCCTTCATCAACATGGAGCCCTCCGGATGTTTTGGACTAGAACTCTCATCAGCCCCAGCTAAATGGTTGGCTACAGCCCAACTATTATTATTATAGCCTTGTAACTGAAATATAAAAGTTGGGTTCTGGTAGTTGGTCACCCCTCCTCCTCTTTGCTATGTCCTCCAAGGGGCAACACTGAGACTAAGGAGAAGGAGGAAGCTGCTGGGCAGTGCCACCCCCTGGGCTGGTTGTAAGAAGGCAAGCAAGTGGGGTCCAGCTGAGTGCAGACTGAGGTTAGTGGGGCAGTGCCCCCCCCACTCCAGTGTGCAAGCCTCCACTGCTGGAGCTGGACTGCAAAATAATGTTGGTGGTGGTGTGTGTGTACTGTAGTGTGTGTGTGTATCTTCCTATATACATAAAAGTGTAAGGCTGTTGTCATTATGTGGTTTGCATAGCCATGAACAATAGGCAGGCAGGTGAGGAAACAGCATGGGTGGCAGGTGGTCCAAGCAAGAACCCCTCTTTTAACTGTCCCCCCATTAAACTTTCTGAAGTGCCTCCCGCACCTTTTGAAAGGGGTTGGGACAAATTGTGAGGGAGTAGGGGAAGTGTAAAGGGAGGGGGTTGGCAAGGTGTAAAGGGAGGAGGGGTTGGGAAGGGGTGGAGGAAGGGAGTGGAAAAAAGCTCGGAAGGTAAGTGGGGTTGGAAGTGGAGTGAACAGAGGTGGCAGCCCCATGGGCAGGGGAGAGAAGTGGGGGAGAGGGAGAGAACGTGTGGGTAAAACGTTGCTCTTTCCTGGCTCATTCTTAGGGATTTCAGAGATCCCTGTATCCAAGTCCTATTGCTCTTGCAACATCTGTGATGACTATATTGCTTGTGGCACAGTGTCTCGCTCTCCCCCCTCCCCCCCTCTATCTGACCCCCACTATAGATCTCAACGGTTGTTTTACCTTGTCAATGTTTTGTCTATATTTGCTTTAACCCAGATGCCCCCGCTTTGCTGGCAGCTGTGGGACTTGGTCCCCTCTCTCCTATCAACAATAATTAGGCCTTGTAAGACTAATGGAAGAAATCGTGTCTAATTACCTTGCTGAAGACCCAATTATACTATTAACATTCACAGGCTAGAAGCTAATGATGAGGAGAGCCTTTCATTTGCATAGCATTAAGTTAATTGAGCTGGAAGCTATAGGGCAAAGAGTAGTGGGGGGGGGCAGGGAGTGATGCTGGCAAGGTAGAATTACAGAATGGATAAGGATGTCCAGACCGGGACAATTAATCTGACAGTTTTATTAATTAACGGCTATCTGACTACCTAGAAGGAATAGCATTTGGCAGCCTTTGTGTGTGTGGGCGGGGGGGACAGCTCACCTCCTTCTTCCTACCCAATGTTAAGAGCCTGCCCTACTGCTGATTATGTATTATGGTGCAATTTGTGGATAGTAACAGCGCTGTCTCTTTGAAAAAGACTAGTCTGCAAACTTTGAAGCATACAGGGAACAGCCATGGAGGCAGAAGCTCCCAGGTTCACTCCTCAGCATCTCCTATTCAGAATCATGAGAACTGAAGTCTTATTTTATTTTCAGATTAAAGATTAAAGACTCAAAGATATAGCACATGTTCTGAATGCAGAAGGTCTCAGCTTCAATCCCCAACTGACCTGCTGTCAGCAAGTGTATTGAGTTTGACAGCGCAAGGGCCTAACTCTGCATAAGACAGTTTCCTATGTTCCTAATTTTACAACACTTGCATACAGCCAGAGAAAGGATTCCTAGTTCACAACTCGAGTAGCTGCCTTATCCAGGCAAAGTCCCATCTGTTCTAAAAGAACTTCCCCAAGTTAAGGTTCCCACTTAGCCAACAGAATCTGGCTTTCTGCTTTTATTCCCAAAGTTCCTGGGAGCTGGCCAGGTTCAAAGGTAATTTACATTTTTGAGGTAGCTGCTTCAAAAGTTAATTGCCCCACAGCTCTCAAAAGGCAGATAGCAAACCTAGTAACAGACTTCCTTAAACTAAGTTTTAACCCTTCAAGAAGCAAGAACGACCTTTCCACATTTACTCAGAATAATAATATTCATCAGTTCCCCTCCCCGCCCTCCAGCACAAGCACAAACAGTGGAAATAAATAGTCAAATGTCAACAGCTTAGAAATAACAGGACAGCTTCATTTCCCTCTCATATATTTCTTTTTCCTCTCTCATTTACAATGTGCCGCTGTCCTACAACGTGTGAAAAAGACCCTGACCTTCCCAGTCTGAGTTTTAAACCCCCAAAGGATGCTGTTAATTTAAAATATGAAATTATTATCACATTATATTGTTTCTCTCAATCTAAGGTGCCAGGGAATAATATATTTAATATTTCTTTACCCAATTTCCAATGCTTTCCAGGTTTCAATTTCCACATCCTGCAAGGCCGGTAAAAGTGTTGTACAAGTGGGGCATTAGGCCTCTGCCTCAATGGGCAGCTGGCCCTCACCACCCAATCTGGCTGATCATTTTGGCTGGCAGCCCAGAGCACATAAGAAGAGACTGATAGATCAGGTCATTGGTCCTTCTAGTTTAGCATCCTGTTCTCACAGCAGCCAACCAGATGCCTGTGGGAAACCCACAAGCAGGATTGGAGCACAAGAGCACCCCCCTCCTGTGGATTCCAACAACAGGTACTCAGAAGCAATGCTGCCTCAAACTGCAGCAGCAGAGACGAGCCATCATGGCTAATAGCCCTTGATAGCCCTCCTTTCCTCCTCTTCTTCCTCCTCCTCTTCCTCCTCCATGAACTTGTCTAATCCTATTTTAAAGCAATCTAGGTTGTTGACCATCACTGCCTCCTGCAGGAGGGAGTTCCACAGTTTGCACTGCATGAATAAGTCCCTCCTTTTTTCTGCCCTGAACATTCAACTTCCCTGGATATCCACAAGTTCTAGTGTTACAAGGGAAAGAAAAACTGTTATCCACCTACTTTCTCCAGGCCATGCTGGTTATAAAATTCTATTGTGTCACTTCTTACGTTTTATCTAAACTAAAAACTCCTAAACACTGCAACTTTCACAGGGGGTCACTTGATCCTCTCGATCATTTTCGTTGTCCTTTTCTGAACCGCAATATTGGATAATGCTCTGACCTTCAGAAGCAGCTTTCTTGGGGCTCAAGGGGCTGTAATGGGAAGCCCCCTGCCCTCCCCATAAACACTCGGTGCCTGTCCAGGAGGAACACTACAAATAGTCCTTTGGATCTTAGCCTTTCACATTATTGCTAAAGATGAAAACAGAGTTGTAAATTGCAAGGCAACCACGGGGTCCATGTCCCAGTCACTGAATTGTCCTGGGCTTGCTTGATGATTACTGTAGCAGTGGCAGCAGAAACACCTCCTGCCAGAACCTCCCTATGCTGCTACTGATTTGGTGGGCAGAAAACATCAGCTCTCAGGCATGATGAGCAAAAAGATCCAACAACTGAGAATAATCCTGGCAGCTAGTTTTGGAGAGTGTCTAGTCCCCCACTGTCACTCCAGCAAGACCAGCAGAAGATCTGGGGAGATGATTTGATCCACTGTGCCCTCCCGCCCCCAAGAAAACCACCATTTCCCCTGAGAGTTTGAAAAACTGGGCATCTTTTGACTTCTGGGGAGAAGGAATGGCAGATGACTGTCTCTCTGTTAGCTCTCTGCCGACAGAAGATAATTATGTGGTGGTTGATGACAGTCAGACAGATGGTCTGACTATTATAAACCACTCTAGAGATAAGAGTGATCCAGGTAGATAGAACCTCAAACGCTTTGATCAAGGTCATTTTTTGGAGTCTGCACCTGGGAGCTTGGATGGGGGCTAGAACGAGCTGGCAAGCTGAGGAGTCAACATCATGCCCAAATGCCACGTAACAAGCCTTTGTGGGTATGAAGACCCACATCCTCTCTTTCTTAAATAAAAGAAAAACTGTAAAGTGGAGAGATTTCTTTGATATTGGTGAAAAATTACAATCAGAAAACATTTCTTCTTGTTTCATTTCTTTCTTTTTCAGTAGTAGACAAGAGAGGGAGCCCTTTCTGTGGCTATTCTCATATTGTGGGATTCTCTCCCAAAAGAGGTCAGTCAGACTGGCTCCCTCTTTGCTTTCCTTCTGCTGGCAGGCAAAGATCTACCTGTTGAGACCAGCCTTTGGAAGAAACTAAGGTGCAGGTGATGCTGATCACTGGATTTGAATGGCTGGCTCTAAATGTATTCACATGTATTTTAACTATTGTTATTAACTACGGTAGTTTCTTTTTATTACTTTGTATTTTATAAGGTTGTTTTTTAAATATTGGATGCAGCCTTGAATCCCATCTGGAGAGAAAGGCAGGATAATTAATAATAATAATAATAATAATAATAATAATAATGGAAGATTATGGAATGCCTTCCCTAATGAGGTGTGCATGTGTCCATTATTAGTAACTTTTCAGGAAGAATGTGAAAACATTCCCATTTAGCTAGGGATTGAGTGGCTGAAGAATACTGGTCCTGGAAACCATGAGGTCATAGGATGGAAGAACGTTTTTAACTGAAATTGCTTTTACAATGTTTTTTTAAAAAACGCCAACTGCTTTTAGATGCTTTTGATTGCAACTGTTTTTAGAATGTTTAAATCTGTTTTATAATTTATTTCATTTTCATCTTTAAAAATTGTATCTCCATTAACTGCCCTACAATCCTTGAGGAGGAAGGTCAGGTTACAAACTCAGTAAATTATAAAATTAATGATTTCTCATCTTCTTTTCTTCATTGTGGTGCCATTTTGCAAAGCAAGCGTACAGCATGGGATAAGAGCCCAGTGTTTTAAATTTATTCAAGTGTTGATTAATCCAGCCATCAAAAATAATCTCTCTCTCTCTCTTTCTCTTTCTCTTTCACATACACACGAGCACTTTTGACTCTGGACTCCAAAAACTTCCCTCATTAACTTGTTGGGATCTTAATTAAGTCACGTACCTTCATCTCTCCACTTTTTTTTATTATTTCGATTGGCCACGGAAAGCAGCAGGTAAATGTTAAGAGGAGGAAAGAACAGAAGATTTGAAGTTAGGTGATCTTTAACCAAAATCTTTCTTCCAACTGAAACGGGAGCATCCGCAGAATACATATTCAGCTATAAGTATTCCTGCCCACGTCTGGCAAACTCACGGATAATGGCACCATGTGAAGGTCACTGGGGTTCTATTAGCTCAATTAATAGAGGAGTAAGATAGGGCTAATACCTAGCTCTTCAAACGGCTAAAGAATAGAGCTGGTAGTAATAGAGTTATTAACCTCTCTCAGCCATTGAATTTTGCTGCTGGTTCAAACTCCATCTCCTAGTTCAGGCCTCCATTAATAGGCTGTTTATTATCCCTAATCCAACCTGAAAATCAGATGCTGGAAGATGAAGGCCTAAATAATGACCAAAAGAAAAAATGCAGGGAGAATCATCCAAATTCCCACTCTTCCCTCACCACTTAAAATTTGTTCTTAAAATTTAAAACACTCATCCTATATCTGGTTTTGGGAAAGTGGAACATATTACCAACAAAGCAGAAATGCTGGGGGTTAGGGGAGTGATCCAATTAGAGAGACCCACCAGAATTGGAATTGGGCCTGGAGCCTTTTGCCAGCCCATTTGGGCACTTGCTGAGTGCCCCCAAGAGCTTGGAAGGGTCCCTCACTGGCTGCACTGCCATTCTCCACTGGTCCCTCTCATGCTTTTTAGTGGCAGTGCCGCTTTTCTATATGAGCCAAATTCATCTCCTATCCAAGCATAGGTGCCATCAGCCCCCTCAATATTTGTAGCAGGGGACGAAGCCCCAGCAATGTTGAGGGGATGGACGAGGCCTCCTTCCAATGATGTGCGCCTCATCCTGACAATGCATGTGCTGCGTGGCATGCCCTGCCGCCATCACCCCCTACCTACGAATGTGGCTCAGACTGCCCCAAACTGATGCCACCACCTGCCCACCCAGCACCTTCCCTCTGCTGGCTCTCTGCCACCATCACAGCAACTAGACCAAGGTCTCCACTGCCACTTTGAAGCGTCCACTGAAGCCAGCTCCAGCTGCAGACATGCTTCCAAAAACCAGGTCACACTTCCAGAAGTATGTCTGCAGCTGCACACATTACCTGGCCAGAGTACTGAACTTTGGAAATTTTGAGAAGTGTGAATCCCGAAGGATAGCTCTGTATCGGTTCAAGTTTCATTTTGGGAAGTGAGAATTTGGTAAGACCGCCTTTAAATGCAAACTGAATCATATTCCTCCTCCAGTACCATTCAGTGGAATAGTACTTCCTTATAGGGATGCTCCATTTTGTTATTATGCTTGATAGACTGGTCCTCTAGGTGTCTATATAATCGTTGTTATAAACCCTTGGGGCAGGAGGCCATCACCAGGTATTGCAGTGAATTCCATAATTTAAAAATTACATTGCTGTGTGAAGAAGTACTTCCCTGATTGTCTGTCAGTACAGCCAACTCCTGTTTTGCGCATGTTCAAAAACGGGTGACAATATATGCGCGAGCTGTTTTCGGACCAGAAGGAGGATGTGAGAAGGGCATAACAGGGCATAACGGGGGCAAGGGAGGGCTTATGCATGCTCCATCGAGGTGCAAAATGACCTGGAATGTAACCCTCGTGCAAAATGTGGGTTGCCTGCATGTCCTTTGTGAGCCTGCCGCTGTTCATCTTGCTTTGGGGGCCAACGCTGATTTAAACAAAATTTAATACCTTCTCTGTTGGCAGTGTGAAATACATTATTTCCTTCTTTGCTTAAAGGGCAGATCTCAGGGTGCTGTTCTTGAGGTTGCAAGAGATCTCTCTTTTTTATTATTACATATTAAGGAACTTTATAGTCCAATTTGCTCCTTGTAGTTTGGGGGGTGGGGGTGTTCCTCCCCACCCTCTCAAATAACTTGATTTTTCATTCTTCCCTGCCATCAATTACTGAGTTTCTTTCCTCTACTCTTCCATAAGACGGGAGAGCCAAGAGACTGATACTGCTCAAAGGTATATAATTCAGTATTATTTGCACCAGGTTTATGAGATGGAAGTCAGATAAAACATCGTAGTTGAACACTAAACCATTTATTACTTCTAAGAAACAGACTCACAAGTTTATGTTCCAACAATAATTCTGCCTTTTGATCAACCAGAGAGGTCTACTCGGAGTTCCCAGCACAGAGTAACGGACCTTTCCACCAATAACTTTGTTTACTGATGTGACGGGGTTTTAATAATAAAACTTGATATATATGTAAATTTATTTTAATCTAATTTCATCAACCTGAGCCCACCTAAAAATGAGGAGGCAGAAGGGGAGATGCAATTGGTTCAGGCTGTGATTTATACCTTTCCACTTCCATTCCCAGATTGATTTCCAAGCACTAATTCTATCTAGGTTTCCCGCAGCCCCTCCCCTGCTGAATTCACACTCCATTGCAGACAGTGTGTTTTATAACCTGTGCCAGAAGCAACTGATTTACAGCCCAGCTTCCACCAGGCCGCTAGCTGTGCTTCCACCGATTGTTTCTCTCTCGCCCAGTGCTTGTCAACAGCTTTGCGTGTGTATGTGGAAGGCATCAGTCTCAGAATCAAATCAGTTTCTCCGTCACCTAATAAAACACATACACCCCTCCCATCATACTCAGTTAGGAATTTCCACACTCATTCAGAAGTGCAGGGACCTTTTGTGGGAGTCGTAGCCACACCCCTTTCTAAGATTATACAACCTTCTGAGATGATGCAATAATCTTATAACTGCACAACAATAATTGCAGATGCATTGCAACAACAAATGCAGGTTTCCATGTGCTGCTTTTCAGCCAGATCTGCTATTTTCTGCGAACGTACATAGCCAAATGATTTGGTGTGCTCAGCTTATTTTCTACCAGAGTGGCTTAAGATCTGTTTCCCTTGAAGTTCTAGTCTATGTAACAGAACTTGCACTCCATTCTCTGGAAACTTAAGCCCTTTGTATTTTCAGTACTCTTAAATGCTTAGTTTTGGAGCTCACAGTGGCTAATGGGGTGGCTCTAGGATGCTAGAGGCAGGCATCATGCTCTGGAAATAGTAACAGGCCTTTGAAATCCCTGCCCCCACTGACCCCACAGCATTACACCACTGCATTCACATCAATAATCCCTACCTGTGGCAAAAGGTGCCCCCTACAACTAGAGGCACATCCAGACTGCTGTAATTTAAGGGTCTAGATGTCCCATTTCTGCACATGCAAGGCTTATTCTCCTGAGGCTTCACAGGTCTATACACGAATGACAGCTTGGAGAATGGCCTGGGTGCCTTTTTCAGTCTACACTCCTTCATGGGCAAGCTCCCAGGGGCCACATGTCAGTGGTTGGTGGGGCCACAGGTGAAAGCAGACAGATGAACAGTTGCCGCTCATACATCCTGTACCATGGTTGACATTCCAGCCAATCAGAATCCAGAGGTTTCCACCCCACCAGCACCACCCCACATCTCCATTCTCCACACAGGTAAGCGAGAGCTATGGTCACAGTTCAGAGACAGAGCAATGCTGGGGAGGAGCATGGCCTGTGGAGGGCCATGGCTTATGGAGGGTTGTCATGGGCAGGGAAGAAGTGTGGGGATAACAGAGGGTATTCACATAGAGATTTGGGGGCAGGGCAGGAGGGAAGATTCAGGACAAGAAGTAGTGATGGTCAACAACCTAGGTGTATTTAGAAGAGGATTGGACCATGGAGGAGACAGCTAATGATGGCTACGCTCTGCCTCCACTGTCAGAGGCATTATGTCTCTGAATACCAGCTGCTGGAAACCACAGGACAGGTTGCATGTGTGCTCAGGTCCTGCTTACAGGTTCCCTACAGGCATCTGGTTGGCCACTGTAAGAAACAGGATGGTGGACTAGATGGGTCACTGGCCTGAACCAGCAGGCTCTTCTTATGTTCTTATGGGAGCACAAATACCCACCACTGCCTCAGGGCAGGCTGTGAAGGAAAGATCACTGCTCTGCCTCTGAGTTACTCACACACAGAAGGTCCCTGAAGAAAAGTTTCTTTGTTACCTGTTTGGATTAATATTTGCACGCTGCATCAGCTTTGCCTGGTCCTCATCCCGAGGGAATCCATGGAGCACCCAGCCTCGGATGTGGCAGTCCAGCCTGTTCAAACGCTCTGACAGCATCTTTACAACAATGTTGTCTGCAACTGGATGGAAAGATTTGGGGAGAACATGCTGGAAATTGACATCATGGAAATGAAAGCACAGGAGAGTTAATTAAGGGTCCTAGCTAAGCACCTTATGTTGATAAAAGAGAAGCTGAATTAGGTGGGATCCTTCCCCGGACCGATGAAAGCAAAGAAGAGACCAATGTTCTAACTAAAGCCCTTGCTTTGGAGTTACTAGAATTTGCTTGAGCCTTACCTGGCTAGATATCAGAGGAGGTAATGAATTTATACACAAGCTAAGTGAGCTACAGTTTAGGGGCTTGAATTGTGAGAAGCCTATAAACACAAATAAATGGCTAAATATCAAGTTTTATATACAGTGGTACCTCGGGTTAAGTACTTAATTTGTTCTGGAGGTCCGTACTTAAGCTGAAACTGTTCTTAACCTGAAGCACCACTTTAGCTAATGGGGCCTCCTGCTGCTGCCGCACTGCTGCCACACGATTTCTGTTCTCATCCTGAAGCAAAGTTCTTAACCTGAAGCACTATTTCTGGGTTAGCGGAGTCTGTAACCTGAAGCGTATGTAACCTGAAGCATATGTAACCCAAGGTACGACTGTAGCTGGTTAAAAAATAAAGGAAATGGGAAAACAGACCCTAAAGCAGTCATTAGTGTTCTGATATTACAAAAATATTCTTAGTGGTTATATTCTTGTCATACTGTGTTTATAAACCTGTGCAGAAATACCTGTACCAAATTTTCATCAGGCCAGGTGTCCATAATGTGTCAAACCATACTAGTGCCAGGTGAGGGCTGGGTCAGTCCTCAACATATCTTAATCTGTCCCTGACCAGAGCCTGGAAATAGCTTGCTATTTTGGAATCATCATCATCATCAGTGGAGCAAACTGCCAGGCTAGCATTTATTTTTTATCCCCACACTGTACAAGGGGACAAGGAACTGAACCCAGAAGACTAGGCTTGCGTTGGTGACTGGAATGAGATCTGAACTTTCCTGGGGTGAGAGTCAAACCCGGGGGGAAAACTCACACTCTTGGACACAATGCTTCACCAGCACTCAGGATCATGTGATAAGATGGCAGGTGACTAGATGCTTTTTAATGATAGTCTCCTTACTTGTGGAAACAAGGTCTCCTTTTAGCATTAAGGTCCTGCTTGAAGGCTTCCCATCAGTCAATAGAATTCATTTTCTTATGTTAGTTTCACTAATATACATATTTGTTCATGCACACATTCCCCAAATATATTCATTTTCGTGCACATTACTTGGTCAGAGAATTGTAAAAATTCAGAGAAGTGTACGTTTTGAAGAACAGTCGTGTTTTGGAAAGTGCAGATTCATAGGTGCAATTTAAATGTGAACCAAATCAAATTTCTTCTTCCCACCCACTCTCCCCCTTGCCCTGCCGTCCACAAAATAAATAAATACTAGCCTAGCTTAAAACGCTGTTATAAGGCTTGCTAAAGAAATGAGATAGTACCCCAAATAAAACAGAAACATAAAAACCCCAGAATCCACTTTCAGAGGGGAACAAATCTTTTGAGAATTTGGAGAACTGCACTACTTAGAACAGCTGCATTAAAGAAAACATCTTAGCAGGTTTTCAAAAGGCCAGGATGAAGAAGAGATGAAATCTACATCACTTCTATTTCCCTGTGATTAAAACAAATGAGGAGGCAGTAATGTATGGTAGATCTTCTCACATGGGGCTTCCTTGAGGTTGTCGGGAAAATTGGCTAGTCTCTGTAATTGCCATTAGGGTAAGACTAAAAAGCTAGCCCTAGATCTCTCAGCCTCAAGTGTACCACTAGCTAGCAAAGTTGAGTTCACAATCCTTCTGATGAAGTCATCAATCCGCCTGCTTTAAGGGGATTATGATGCATGAGAATTTCAAACCATCAGTTCTCTTTCATCCTAAATGTGTGCGAGTCTTCAGCCTCTGTCTTGGAGCTAGAGGGGTTGTGTGTGTAAGGGAATCTCTACAGACAGAGGTTTTTGGTCTTTGGAGACGTCCAAAGGTAGATTTCTAGTGGAAAGGGCCCAATGGCTGGCAATGTTTGGTTAAAAAAATAAAAAGAGAGTATTCATCAGGGGTGATCTTAAAGGAGTTTGTGCACAGGAGATGAGCCAAACTGAAGAATAGGATCCTGGCTTGTAGGAATCCCCAAAATGCTTGATTCTTACCATGCAAAGAAGCTGCCCAATCAGCTCACTTGTGGTGAAAGCAAGCCAATTGGGATTGGCTGCAGCTCCCAGGGAGCATGAAGCCAGCACCTGTAGTGCAGCCAATCCCAGCAGGCTTGCTCTCCCCACCAATCAGCTGATTGGCAGTGACTGTAAACCTTCCGACTAGATGTCATGTCTCCACCTGCCCCTCACCTGATGCCACATATGATGTCACGTGTGGGGCAGGTGGGCATGGGTTTTGGGAAAATGGCCTCGGCCACACTGGGATCTCTGCAAGTCCTAATGAGGCCTGCAGTCTGGAGATTCCCTACTCCTGGGTTATTGGACTAGGACCCAGAAGACCAGGGTTCAAATTCCCCACTCAGCTATGAAGTCACTTCCTCTAACCTACCCAACAGGGTTGTTGTGCGGATAAAATAGGGAGGGAACAGAAGCATGTATGCCATACTTTGAGCTCCCTGAAGGAAAGGTGGAATATAAATCAATGTAGTAACAACAATAATTTCTGAAGAATACCACTTAAGCTCTTGCCAAATTCTCTTTACTCTATAAGCCAGCTACCTAGATCTATTATCTCTGTATGCTCCTTCTATTAATTAACTAATCAATTCCTTTCTCTTTTTCTTCCTCAAACAGAGCACCTAGTGGCTAATAATAAGGATGAAATAGGACGCTAAAAAAGAAAGTTAAAATAGAACCCACTGTAAACAAGAAGCATAAAATACTTGGATAAACAAATAGGGCTACCTGTCAAGTTGCGAATGCCCTGCAGAAATGGGAGGGATCTCAGCTGTGTGACCTGAACAAATATAAAGTGGCAACAAAATTGGCCAGAAAAAAACCAACCTCCCAGAGCAGCTTGTTTTGTCCTGGTGCCCTCCAGATGTTCAAGACTATGTAAGATCAGAAAGAAGAGCCTGGCTGCTGGATCAGGTCCCACAGGCCCACATAGTCCAGCATTCATTTCTCACAGCAGCCAAGCAAGTGCCCATTATGGGAAGTCGAAAGGTAGAACCTGAGCACAACAGTGTTCTCCCTTCTTGGGATTGCCAGCATCTGAGAGGCATACTGCTTCCAGCAATTGAGGGAGATCATACTAGTCATTGTAGCCAGTAGCCACTGATAGCTTAATCCTCCATTAATTTGTCTAATCCACTTAAAAAGTCATCCACATTGGTGGTCATCACTACATCTTGAAAATGGATGGGGGGGGGATATTAATCCCCACAATAAACCTGTGAGGTAGGTTAGGCTGAGAGGTAGTAACTGGCCCAAGGTCAGCCAATGGGTTTCATGGCTGAGTGGCATATTTGAACCCTAGTCTCCTCTGGGTCCCTGTCTGTTGCTTTAACCATTACACCCCACTGGATTTACCCTAATATATTTTCCTGCATAAGAAGGAGAAAGCAAAGAAGCAACCTGACATTTCTTGACCTACACTCTAAACCCATAAATCCTTGATAATCCAAGAACCATACAACAATGTTTTTGGGATGCAAAAGTTCTAAAATTCACATGCATTCATATGTGAAGCTTTCCTAACCCAATATCTTTGCCTCCTTTAGAAAAAAAAATGAAAAGGTTTCTGACATATATTGACCTACACTCTAAACCTATAAATCCTTAATATCCAAGAGACACATAACTACGTTCTTGGGGTGGAGGTCCAGGGAGCTCTCCATTCTAAGCAGGTGAAAGTTAGAAGCTTCTTTGATAGTGCTGTCCACTTACCCTTTTCCCTCCTCTTAGATATTTTCTCCCTCCTTCCCCCATTAGGTCTAAAGCCTTCCAACATTAATTCAGATGCCTGAGGGTTGATCTCAGGGTTTGACAGTTAACATCTTGCCCTGAATACCAGCTACCGCCAACGGCTACTTTCCCTGGATCGGCCTGTCATCCCTAAATTCAGCAAAGTGTGAGAGCAGAATACCTTATTATTCCACAAAGGTCAAATTGGTTTAATATTATTTGAGTCCTCCAGGGAAATCCCCAGTTTTCCTGCTGACCATGAAGTTCGCAGGAGTTATTTCTTTTTGTTAACAAATGGTTTCAGGAAGGGATAGTCTATTGGTTACAGTATGTGGCCAGCCAAGAGCGACAAAACTAGACAAGACCTGGGTTCCGACCTTTGCTGAAGCAACACCTGTTACCCCTGGGAGCTATCCTAGGTCCTGAATAACCTGGTTCTGACCTGTTGCATAGAAATCTTTCTGCTACCAGGTAAGCATGATGGTGATGTTGCAAGTTCCTAGATACCAGTTGCTGGAAACCTCAGGAAGGGAGAGTGCTTTTGCACTTGGGTCCTGCTTGGGGGCTTCCCCTTGGGGCATTTGGTTGGTCACTGTGAGAACAGGATGCTGGACTAGATGGGCCATTGGCCTGATCCAGAAAGCTATTCATAGGTTTTTAGATAACTGCTGCTGTCTTCCAAGTCTAGCACCCTCAGACTTTGCCCAGCACCCTGTAAACACTTGGCCTAATCTAAAGTAGGCACAGCATGGGAGCAGACAATTGGATACCTCTCCATTGCTGCACCACATGAGATTCAGCTTTTGGAATAATGATACAGACGCTCACTAAGCAAAACTTATTAACAGCCTGAATATCACATTTGGCAGAAGCTATTACTGGCTAGTGGTCCACAAACTGGTGAGTGTGCAATTTCCCATTGGCTCTCATGACCCAGACTCTGGTGGCCATTCAGGAGTATGCTCATTCTAAGGCTCTCTGCTAGAGGAAGCATAAGCCCAGCCCTCTTGGATCAGTCCAAGTATATCTGATTAGGACTGGGAGAGAGACCCCTGTCTGAAACCCAGGACAGCTACTGCCAGTCAGGATAGACAATACTGAGCATATGGATCCATGGCTTGACTCAGTATAAGGCAGCTTCCAATGTTCCCAGTGAGCTTCCTAAGCTCAGGTCTCCATTTCAACCATTCAATCCATTTCAACACAATGGGGATCTTCAGAGAAAAGGCTTATAGGGTCTTCTTAGGGAGGCCAGCCTCATACTTGCAGAAGCCTTGAGGCAGACCACTGGTCTTCCTAATTTTATAACCCTAATGTGCAACAGGAGACTGAGTTACTCTTTCTGTCTATCTTTCTCTCTTTTCTCTCTTCCTCCATTGCCCTCCTCTTAAAAATAAATAAATGAACATATATATATATATATATATATATATGCCAGTGGTGATGTTGCTTGTGCAATGCAGGGCTCATTTATGGGCCCTGACACACCAGTGGATATCAAATGGCCAAACTCTGTTCTTGTTATGAGTCTTTGGGCTGGAACATTCCATGGAAGCCAACGATCTGGGAAGATTGGCTCAGGAGGATATGCAGTGTCACGCCCCAACAGCTTCTTGCAGCAGAGCCAGAATCAGACAAGGCCTCCTCAGAGAAGGAAGATCCCATTGCTGGTTCTTAGCACATAAGGGGCTCAAAGAGGAGACAGTGGAAACTGAAAACCCCTCTGAACTTACTATCCAGGAAGATGCCCCACTCAGGGATGTGACAAATCCAGGGAATCCAACGTGCTAACTGGTGTGTCCCCTTCCAGCTGTAGAAACTGTAACGTCACTGCCAGGAGCAAAAATGGTGGCACAGCACCAATTTAATGGTAGCATGAGGCCATCCTTCTAGTCCTGCTTCAGAGGAAGCCAGAATGAAACCTACTCTTGAGTACAGCTGTTGTGATGCACCAGGAAAGAATGAGGCACCAGGGGCAGCTATAAAGCCTCCTGGTTGGTGCCTAGCCATTGCAACACATCAATTAGCTTAGCTGCCTATCGTTGGACAGTTGGGCCAATCTCCATTCTTGTGGTTAGGAGGAAAATCTAAGTCAGGGGAGGTCAACATGGCATAGACTACTACTCCCATATAGTCCCTGACCATTAGCCATGCTGGTTGGAGCCAACGGGAGTTGAGATCCATGTGGGCACCACAATTTAAGCCACACAGCTGTGGTGGTGGGAACAGGCAGTTATAGTCAGTTTGGGAGCTAGGGCTGAAAAATAGAGTTGCATGGCACATCTGTCCACAGATAGATGAATAGGGGCCCTCTTGGCTTTCCAGAATGTGCATGAGATCACCACGGAAGTGTGTGTGTGTGTGTGTGTGTGAGAGAGAGAGAGAGAGAGAGAGATGGAAAATTTACTGAAGTTATTAGACCTTGACTTCCAGGGGAGGAACATGGTGGACTGAACATCTTCTGTCAGCAGGCTGCAAAGGAGACAACTCCTAGGGGCCAGTGGGGCATTCCCATTCATATGGTGTATGGACTGTGTCATGTGATCAGTTATGTGGGAAGGGGCTTGCCTGGGCCCCAACAATATTTTGTTCACGTTGGCACATCTGGCAGGTTTCCAACAGAAATAACTACATGGTGATTAATGATACCCATGACATAAATCTTGGCTATCAAATTCACTCTACAGAAAAGTGTGAACAGGGAAATAACCTCTGACACTCTGAAAAAGCCATTTTCTAAACTGAGAGACTGAGAAGCTGTCAGCTCCTGGGAACCCAGATGGGGGTGAGTGACTTAAAGCGCAGGAATAAACATTGTACCCAAAAGCCATGTAGCAGCCCTGAAGGGCATAGGGTCTGCAGAAGCCTCCATTTCTCTAATTATCTTTGAGAAGTTTATAATTTACCACTGAGGACTCAGCTACATTCATAAAGATAAAATGCTTTATATGTTTTATAACACTGTGACACCACATGACGCTATGGAGTCCCATCTTTTGCCAACAAGATTTCCCTGCATGAAGTTTACAACAGGTTTAACTGAATCACCTTTTTGGTGTGTCTAGATCCTGCCTGAGAGAGGTTTCTCTGTCTGCCAGTTGAAATTTACAACTGTTGTATGAGCTACTTTCTGGCATTAAGAAAAATTTATCATTAAAGGGCTGAAGCCAGAACAAAAAGCATGCTCCGTTTGAACCAAGTAAGTTTTAAACGATCAAGGGAGTTTTGAATGCTAATAATTTTTATTTTCTTTAAATCTGTTTTCTCAGTGAAAGTGTTGCCTTGAAATCAAAACTAATGTTGCTACTTCTTTTTTCCTTTGTAGAAATGTGGTTTGATAGCAGATAATGTTACATAGATCTTAAGGTGGATTGAAGACAGGAGACTGTGAAGATCTTAAAGTGGAGACTGAATTGTTAATATCAAGAACATTCAGTATGGCAGATAAATTGTTGGACATTCCATTGGCTGTTGGTGTCGTTCAGCAATTGTTTGATGAGTAAATAAGAGTGATTAGAGCTGAGATTGATGAAATGGTGAATGAAAGCAGACCAGAGAACTAGGTCCGAATTAAGAAACGCATAATAAGTAAAGAACTATGGAATAATTAATATACTGTATAATCACAGCAGAAAGAATCTTGTATGGACTAAGACAGAAAAGACTTATTATTGTTTAATATGTTGAAGTTACTGGAGATAAAGTTGATATCTTTGATTAGAGAAAAATTATTACTGACATTTATTATTAATAATTAGAGAACCCCTTTTGAACTTTTTGTGGAAAAAACCAAAATGAATTAATCTATTTGGATTGGAAGATTGGGAAAATATTGTCTAACAGAAAGTAGATCAGTTGGGTGTCATTCTAGAGTGAATATTTTGAATAATTTATTTTTATGTAACTGATGGAAAATTAGAAGTCCTTTTTATTTTTGTTCTTCTCTTTTTTCCTCTTTTTAAGTTTTCCTTTGGTGTTTTCTTTTCTCTGTTTGTTTTTATTTAGATTAGCTTCTTTTACCCTACTGTATTATGAAAAAGCTTTAACTGACCAAACTGCAGGTTGGAATGGGCCCTTCTTCCTTTAGGCCAATTGAATAAAGTTGTGTCAAATTGAGACCATACTATTTCAAAAGACCAAGGAGACAACCACCTATGTGATGGATAAACAATCTAAAACTATGTTGATGCAAGAAGCAAAAAACAGAGAACAATAGAGAAAACTTGAAGAGGCATATATCTAAAGATGGATGTGAGATGCTTCAAAAGGAAGAAGAAAAGTATGTGTGAAACTAATGCCATTGCATCTCTTCCTTACAAGGGAAATTGTGAGCAATTTTTTAAAAAGTTGAACCTTATTTTAAACCAGGTTATTGAGGAGCCCGCAATAGAGTTGCTTTGGGGATGGAGGGCAGTTGTGATCCAGCGATCCATCATCGCCATTTCCATTCCAAGAGACCATCTGGTCAGGAAGGGTCTGTTTTTGCATTCAGGCAAGAGCAGCTCACAGACCCAAGTCCGGATCATCCTTGCGCCTGAAATAATCTCTTGGTGAAGCATTCCTTTCCTCTTCCTCCTCAGCTTCTAAGTGTGGGGATTTTATCTTGCATGAATAAAGATGATAAACTTGCACCTCTTTTAGTCTGCAAGGTTTTTCTTCTCTCCCCTCCCCCACTTCCTGCCCCCGTGTCCAGCTGCCTTTTATTCTCCACTTTCTGTCTCTTCACGTGTGGGTGTTTCTTTTTTCTTGTCTGAAGATTTTTCTAGATTCCCACTTTGAAGATGACATCTAAGGCTGCATCTGGTCTAAAGTCTGCATTATGAGAATTCATGTAAACTCCAGTTTCCATTAGAAATTGAGGTCCAGGCCCTTCAAAGTGTGGCTAACATAATAAGTACAGGAGGCATCTAAGACAATCATTATTTCCTTAACACCACCGCTGTTTTTACAGCTTTTGAGTCCTGCCGATGGAGGCTCTGGTTATGTAGCTTGCTAGTTTGCCTATGATGTACTAATAAACAGAACAGTGGTGATCAGAGGCAAACCTCTTGGCGAAGTGAGTTTGTTTATTAAGCAGCGCCACCTGCGGGTGATACATGGTTGCTGCAACATGGAGCCGTGCTCGCCAAAGGAAGAAAGGTGCATTTTTTGGTTGCAAAGCTGAATTTTACAGAATAGAATAGATGCCTCTACCCAAGACAGGGTGTGAGGGGATAGAGAGAGTGTGTGTGTTGAGTAGACAACAGTTACAGCTGCTACATCAGAGCTATGGCTACCCAGCATTGCAGCACGTAGTTAAACTAAGGCACTTGCTCTTTCAGGAGGCAGTAATGGCCACGAACTTTAAGAGAGGATTGGACAAATTCATGGAGAAGGTTATCAGTGTTGACTAGCCACAATGTCAATACAAGCAGAGGCACTGATGCTTCTTGAAACCAGTTGCTGGAAACCGCACAGGGAGAGAGTGTTCTTGCTTGCTGGTTTCTCCCTGGCTGGGCACTGTGAGGCAGGATGCTGGTATGTTCTTAAGTATGTTTTTAAATATCAGCTTCAGTGCTGAGCCGGCCTTAATCTGGGAAAGGTGGGACCCAGGTGGGCCACAGGCTCCCTGCCCCGACATTAACTGATAAAATATTGCAGTGGGTGGTAGTGTGTCCATTTGTTGCCCTATTCAGGGTTACTGCTGAGACTGCTCTCGGCTAGTGGCCTTCATAGGTAATGTTCTGATGGGGGAAGAGAGGGGCAATGAGTATTTCCCACCATGTAAAGACACACTTGGGCCTTCCCTACAAGGGGCCCTTCTGGCCTGAACACCCTTTATTCACACAATCCCACCCAATGAGAGCCAGTGTGGTATGGTGGTTACAGTGCTAAACTAGGACCTGAGAGACCAGGGTTCAAATCCCTGCCTTGGGTCAATCACTCATTCTCAGCCTAACCTACCTCACATGGGTGTTGTGAGGATAAAATGGGTAAGAGAACTATGTAAGCCACCTTAAGCTTCTTGGAGGAAAGATGGGATAGAAATTAAATACAAAATAAAATAAAATAATTGTCACAAGAGCATTTGGTTCATAGTAACAACTCTTAGCATTCAGACCAGTTGTTCCCCTAAGTGGACAGTACCGCTTTGCTTGTAGGGCTGTGGGATTACATAGGTAAAGGTAAAGGGAGCCCTGACCTTAGGTCCAGTCGTGGCCGACTCTAGGGTTGCAGCGCTCATCTCACTTTATTGGCCAAGGGAGCCAGCGTACAGCTTCCAGGTCATGTGGCCAGCAGGACTAAGCCGCTTCTGGCGAACCAGAGCAGCGCATGGAAACGCCATTTACCTTCCCACCAGACCGGTACCTATTTATCTACTTGCACTTTGACGTGCTTTCGAACTGCTAGGTGGGCAGGAGCAGGGACTGAGCAATGGGAGCTCACCCCGTTGCGGGGATTCGAAGCGCCAACCTTCTGATCAGCAAGTCCTAGGCTCTGTGGTTTAACCCACAGCGCCACCCGCATCCCTGTGGGATTACATAGGGGGTACTAAAAGGCAAGATAGTGTGCTAGAGGTGCAAATGACTATCAGACATTGAAAAGCTGGCATTACTGGATGAAGTTCATCAGTTTTGTTGTATTAATTAAACCAAACACTTTAAATTGAATTTTTAATAAATGTGCAATTAATTGTTACTGGTTTGAATTATATTGTGTTATTATTGTCCTTAGCGAGCTGTGCAAATCACTGTTTTTGAATAATGCTTTCTATAGGATAGGGTAAGGGAACACATGTTTTAGACAATGCTTTAATTACCCTTGCAACAGCCTAGTTAAGACAAGCTAGTACTGTATTGGAGAGAGAGAGAGAGAGAGAGAGAGAGAGAGAGAGAGAAGCAGATACAGAGACAGAGACAGAAATAAAGACAGAAAGAAGGGAAGATCCCTTGGCAGATGCTTTATTTGTTCCTCTAACCCTCAGTTTTTGTCACCAGGGTTGGAGGACGGACATAGCCCCATGAAGAAAAGTCTGTAGTAATTCCCTAGTGCAAAATGTCAGATTTGAGAATGGCAAATAGCAGGTGGGGGCAAGGAATTACTTCTATAGCACTGCTAAACAGCCAATGGAGCTAAAGGTGGAGCATCCTATCCATTTCAGGTTCTGATCATCCCAACTTACGTTAGCTCACCACTTTTCCAGTTCTGTTCCAAAAATTTTTTGTAGAAAGCCCTTACGAGACTTTGCTAGCCAGCCTTTTAAGGCACATTTCTATTATTGTTGTTGTTGTTGTCTTTATCATTATCATTATCGTCGTCATCATCATCATCATCATCATCATCATCTTACCTGCCCTCCCAGAGGAGCCCAAGGAACCACACACATTAATAATAACACCCTTGGGAAGACACAAGATTTACCCACCCGGGAAGAATGGCAGATGAAGTTGATGGACTATATGGAACTGGCGGAAATGACTGGCAGAATCCGAGACCAGGGAGAAGAGTCGGTGGAAGAAGACTGGAAAAAGTTTAAAGATTATCTACGGAAATATTGTAAAATTAATGAATGTTAGAAAAAAGGTGGAATGAAGCTATATGGCTTTGGCAGAAATGTTAGAAGGAACTTGGTGTGGATAGATTGTTAATGCATTAAAAGGGAAAAAACTAGGTTACAATATGTTAGAATTAACTTTAAGATAGAAAATAGATGAAGATGGAAAGGACTTGCTGAAATAGTTAATTGAAGTGGAATACAAAAAGGGAAGCGTTGAGGAAGTCAATGAAACAAGTGTATGAAAGTTAAGATTTGAAAATATTGGAAGTGTTTTTAATTGTTTTTGTTTTGTTAATTTAATGTTTTATGTAGTGTTTTTGTTTTTGTTTCTATCTTTGTATGTTCAATTTTTCTTTTTTCTTTTTGTAATTTCCAAAATCTTAATAAATATTATATAAATAATAATAATAATAATAATAATAATAATAATAATAATAACACCTTTGAAAACATTTTAGTAAAGGTAAAGGGACCCCTGACCATTAGGTCCAGTCGCAGATGACTCTGGGGTTGCAGCGCTCATCTCGCTTTATTGGCTGAGGGAGCCAGCATACAGCTTCTGGGCCATGTGGCCAGTATGACTAAGCCGCTTCTGGCCAACCAGAGTAGCGCACAGAAACGCCATTTACCTTCCCGCCGGAGCGGTACCTATTTATCTACTTGCATTTTGACGTGCTTTCAAACTGCTAGGTTGGCAGGAGCAGGGACCGAGCAACAGGACCTCACCCCGTCACGGGGATTCAAACCGCCAACCTTCTGATCGGCAAGTCCTAGGCTCTGTGGTTTAACCCACAGCGCCACCCGTGTCCCTGAAAACATTCTAAAACCAACTAAAAACAACCACATTCTCTCAACCAGTGATTTCAGAGTTTCCAAGAAGCTTCCTCATAAAAAGCAGAGCATTCCACAAACAGGGAACCAACAGAGGAGACCCTGCCATGGGTCTAAGACCACTGGGCAGTGCCCCCCACAAGGCCTCAACAAAAGAAAGCGGAGTATGAGATGATTGACATATATATGATTTTGCAATGATTTCCCCTAATATAATGCACTCTTGTATTTCCTTTTCATGAATTATATGCATTTTTCAGGTACACTTTCCCCTAATATATACATTTTGCTACAGGATAACTCCATCGCAAAATTACCCCCCGTCACCAGGAGACTCGAAGAGGGCCGGTCAACGGGTGGATAAATAGAACTTTAGGAGAAGAGGAAATTAATCTGATTTTTCGTTCCTGTTTGGACTTGTGTGTATAGAAAGAAAAATGAAAGAAAAATGTAGAGGGATTTTCCATCCTCCCCCACCCCCCAATAATAAAAAAGAGAAAGTAGCTCTCTGCAGGGCCCCTACAGCTTGTGAAAAATTAAAGTCGACGGATTCAAACTGTCCTATTTCCACATCAAACGAGGAGAGGCACTGTGCGCTTCCCAACTTATCTTCAAACGCCCAGCACCCTCGAAAGTTTCTTGAAAAAAAGAGAAAAAGAGCGAGAGGGAGAGAGAGAGACAGGAAAAGGAAAGAGTCTCCAGCTCCCCCAAGTGCTGTGCCCGTTACCGTAGCCGCTGTCTCTCTCTCTCCTAATTATACCCCTGTGAGTTTATTAATCAACTTGTAAATTATTTAGAGAGCCATGCGTGCGCGTCTTCAGCTAGTACAAACACACGTGTGAGAAGAGGCGCTTGGAAAAAAACCAGCGGAGGGTCCCCCAAAGGATGCTCCGGCAATGTTGCAGGCTGCTTGCAGGATGGCTGGCTGGTGTGTGTGTGTGTGTTTGAAAAAATAAGAAATAAAACCGAGCTTATCTCCTCAGATAGAAAGATTTACCTAGCCTTTCAACTGAGAAATTATTTGCAAGTTACGGATAGCAAACGATCCCCTACCACCCCCCAACGCTCCTTCATAAGAAGAGAAAGAAGGCTCTATTGTCAATTTTTTAAGCTGCCACTTTAGAGATAAGAATGTTAATTTCACTGTCAAAAATAAATAAATATGCGGGTGGGGAAGAAAAGCTGTAATCTTGGGGCCACCATGACATCCAAACTTGCAAAAACGAAAAGAGAGAATAAAGTAAATCATTGGGGAGTGAGGAGGGGGGCGGAAACATCCCAGTTTATTCATTTTTTCTACAAGAAAAGTTAATGTTGTTATAGTAAAGACTGGGGTTTTTTTTGTTAGTAATAGCAGAAATTAGGAGATTCCCAAATCCCCCTTCTTCTACTCCTCCCTGTTCTCCCTCCGCCCAGCCAATGAAGCAAGAAGAGAAAGCCACTGGGATGGATTCAAATATTACTATTTTATAAATGGAGAGTAGCAGAGGTGGGGAAGACACCAACACAGAGGGCTTGTGTCTAGCTCAATGGGGCTTGAAACAAAAATTGGCGGGAGACCTTATCTTTCTTTTTGTTGCTTTTGTTTTGTTTTGTCTATTACTTTTGTATACCACCCTTTCTCATCTCTCTTGTCAGACTAAAAGTTGTTCTGACCATAAGTGAATAGCACCAATCAAGAGCATGCCAAGGCCCCAGCCTGTCCACAAGCTCCAGTGATGGGGAGCGACTGGAGAAAAGAGGGTGAATAGACCCCGGTTCTGAATAGACATCAGGCTGGGAAACCTCACAATTAGTGAGGCAAACTCTGGCCCTCCAGGCCTTCTCTGGCCTTTGGGAGCCTCCTTTATGCCCCCGTTCCCCCAGCCTACACCCCCTCCCCAGCCCCACTTTGCACCTTCCTTGGATGCATTTGTCTGACTGGGGTGTGTCCTTGGAACTCTGCTCTTGTCTCTTGCTTTCCTGGAAGGGGGCAGTGAGAGGCATGATAGTGTAGCAACTAACCTCTCTTGCAAAGGTAAAATCTAACATTTGTTGCTCTGTCTACTTTTGCTTCTGGCTCTGCTCGCCACTTGCATATGGCCCCTGAAAAGCTGGCTAAAGGGGAGTGCAGCCTTCAGGCTGAGAAAGATTTACCTACACCTGGGGGAGCAACCTGGAGGAGCCTGTGATCTTAACAATAAGAAAAAAAGGTGTGGGGGAAATTCTTAAGAGTGGATGAGGAGAGACAGAAGAAGGGGCACTGAAGTTAGGAGTACTACAGTCTTTGACTAATATAACTTTTTAAAAAAGAAAAAAGTTCACCAAGTAGCCTAACTCTCTTTCATTTCCCCCAAGGTCTTCTGCAAAGCCACTAATGAATTCTTGTTAGTGTTTACTCATGCAAATTCATGCTTTGTTATCCTGAGGAGGAGTGGATTAGCAAAATGATCAGACTTATTATTTGTCTTGCAGCATAAATATTGGCTAGAATGCATCCCTTCATACTGCTAAGATATGCCCCACTTAAGCCATAAAGCCACACAGATGCAAAAAATATCAAAACAAACTTGGAGAAAAACAACTCTGGGATACTTATTGGTCATGTGGACAGAAGATAAAGCTCCAATGGGTGTCCTTAGGATTTGTTATGACCACATTACAGTAAAAAGGTAAAGGTAAAGGTACCCCTGCCCGTACGGGCCAGTCTTGACAGACTCTGGGGTTGGTGCGCCCATCTCACTCAAGAGGCCGGGGGCCAGCGCTGTCCGGAGACACTTCCGGGTCACGTGGCCAGCGTGACAAAGCTGCATCTGGCGAGCCAGCGCAGCACACGGAAACGCCGTTTACCTTCCCGCCAGTAAGCGGTCCCTATTTATCTACTTGCACCCGGAGGTGCTTTCGAACTGCTAGGTTGGCAGGCGCTGGGACCGAGCAGCGGGAGCGCACCCCGCCGCGGGGATTCGAACCGCCGACCTTCCGATCGGCAAGCCCTAGGCGCTGAGGCTTTTACCCACAGCGCCACCCGCGTCCCCTCCACATTACAGTATCTTTGCCTAATAGAGAACCCTAACATTTAAACCAAGGGAATTGGCCAGGATCCAAAGGACTATTTAAAATATCATCTCTCCCCACACACCTGGCCATTTACCCAACTAATCACTGCGCTCTGCAGGTGAGGGCCTCTGCAGATGTACCAACTTATCAGGAGGTCTTTTGGGCTTTTAGTGTTATGGCACCTACTCTTTGGAATGTCCTCCCTTTAAATATCAGGTCTCTGTTGTCTTTTCAGCACCTCTTGAATACATGTCTCTTTCAACAAGCATTTCAAAGTTGAGATCTTTCCCAGTCTTCATCTGCATTGGAATTGTTTTTCAGATGTTTTGATTGTTTTATTACTTGTGTATTTGCTGCCTTGGGCTCATAGATGATGAGGAGGAAGAGGAGGATCTACCCAGACATCCTCTGGATAAGAGATGCTGAGAATTAGCAGGGAAAGTCTATTGCCTTAAGCTCTTGCATGTGTGCTTCCCTTTAGGATGGGGCAAGGTAGGTCACTGTGTCAGTGGGACACAATAGTGGGTCACAGTAATGACCTTTGAGGAGCACAGTTTTATGGAGATTTTGTTATATCTTATATATTTCTGATAATATTTTACTTTTATTTTAAATTCTGAAGAATTTTATCATTTTTGAAGTAACTGATACATTGGAATTGTTTCACAAATTGAAAATATTTATGGAAAACACACAGTGGAAAAAGAGGATGTCCAGGAAAGTGAGAGTACCATCAACTCTGTAAAAGAAGATGGTACTGTGCCTGACTTGAATTACAGTGACCCTGCTAACTGGTCTAACTATTGTAGTGATAATTTGTGACATCTTATAATACAACATGAACCACAGCAGGTTGTATCACATGATTTCCCCAAAGAGTAAAAGAAAAAAGAATAAATTCTCTCCTTTACACTACAAGAGAAAAATAGCAAATGGTGAAGAAGTATCAATTGAGGTTGATATATTCAGCCTCAAAATATGGTGTGTGTAAGTTGTTCGGCAAAAATATCGTTACTTTCTTGGGCTCCATGATCACTGCAGATGGTGACAGCAGCCACGAAATTAAAAGACGCCTGCTTCTTGAGAGAAAAGCAATGACAAACCTAGACAGCATCTTAAAAAGCAGAGACATCACCTTGCCAACAAAGGTCCGTATAGTTAAAGCTATGGTTTTCCCAGTAGTGATGTATGGAAGTGAGAGCTGGACCATAAAGAAGGCCGATCGCCGAAGAATTGATGCTTTTGAATTATGGTGCTGGAGGAGACTCTTGAGAGTCCCATGGACTGCAAGAAGATCAAACCTCTCCATTATGAAGGAAATCAGCCCTGAGTGCTCACTGGAAGGACAGATTGTGAAGCTGAGGCTCCAGTACTTTGGCCACCTCATGAGAAGAGAAGACTCCCTGGAGAAGACCCTGATGTTGGGAAAGATGGAGGGCACAAGGAGAAGGGGGCGACAGAGGACGAGATGGTTGGATACTGTTTTCGAGGTTACCAGCATGAGTCTGACCGAGCTGCGGGGGGCAGTGGAGGACAGGAGTGCCTGGCGTTCTCTGGTCCATGGGGTCACGAAGAGTCGGACACGACTAAACGACTAAACAACAACAACAACAACCTCTACAAGAAACAGATTCAAAAGACTGGAAGAACATTGAAGCAATTCTGTCTTCACATGAGAGGAATACTGACCATTTAGAAAACTATCAGACCTGGAAATAACTTGAATTGTACTTATCTAAAGGAAAAACATTGGTGATATTAACATGAAGAAAATTAGACAAGAAGAACATTATTGAGGGCAAATCTTGGAACACTTGATTGCTTTGGTCAGAGTTCTTGGCATACAAAATGTGGCATTCCATGGTACAACTAAAAAGTTGTATGGTGCTAGTTGCACAGTGGAAATATTTTGAAGTTTGTAGAATATCTAGCCCTTTTTGATCCCATCATGAATGAACATTTGCACAGAGTTAAAGATCAAGAAACAATGGTTCACTACCTAGGAAAAGATGTCCAAAATGAGCTTATACAGCTTCTAGCAGGTACTATAAAGCCGGGCGGGGGGGAGCACATGAAAACGCAGCCCAATACTATTCAATTATTTTGGACTGCAAACCTGATGTTAGTCATATTGTACAAATGACAATGATTGTATGTTTTGTTGATGTAATCAAACCATCAGATAATGAGATATCTGAGCCCGAGGTTATAAGAAGAGAACATTTCTCAGGATTTGTTCCACTAAAGGAGACTACAGGTGCCTTTATGGCAGAAACTCTTTTGGACAGCTTGAGCAAATGGGATTACCAAGTAAGAATCCGTATTGTCAATGTGCAGCAATGCGAAAGGCAAAGAAAATGGCACACAAAAGAGAGTCCTGGACATAAACCCATGTGCCTTTTTTGTGCCCTGCAATGCACACTCTTTAAACTTGGTTGTCAGTGATGCCACTGTTGTCTGAAAGCAATTAAGTTTCTTCAGTTTAGATCAACAGATCTATAATTATTTCTATGCATCGACTCAGTGTTGACAAATTCTAACTAGCCATGTATCAGACTTAGGCATAACTGTTAATCTGCTAAGCAAAAGAAGATGGGAAAGTCAGATTGATGCTTTGAAACCACTGAGATATAATCTTAGAAGTATATATGATGCTTTAATAGAGATCTTTGATGACACAAGCCTAAAAGGTTTATCTGGAAATGCTTCCCGAATTGAAGCTAAGGCCCTTGCTGATGCAATTTGTAAGTTCAGGTTTGTGCTGTGAACTTACAGCAATATCTCAAAGACTTCCAAAGTCGATACCACCACAAGGAGTACTTCTCTTCATACTACAACAAAAACACCTGGATAATGTGCCTAATGGTTCTGTTGCTCTAAGGATCCTTCTCACACTTCCAGTTTCTCAAAGCTCAAACTTATAAAAACTTACACATAATGTTGCAAAAGAGATTAGTTGGCTTCGCAACTATATTAACTGGACTTGCCCAAGCATCAGCTCTTGACCAGAAGGAATTGGTGACAAAATTTGAACTCAAAGTGAGATTTTGATGTGCCTGAAATTGAAACTTTTAAGAGATTCAGTTTTAACCGTAATTCACAAGATTATTCAAAACGATTTGAATGCTAAAACACTTTCTTTTGTTTTTGAGAAAGATAATAAAAGATTGTTGTACTACTTATTCCTGCAATTTTAAACAAATTTAGCAGTTTCAAATTTTGTGCTTTCCCTTTTTTTCTAGAAGAATCTGTTTTTGAAAATCGAAGTTAGAAATTTGGGGTGTGTGCATGTGTGCACATTGTTAGCCTTGTCAGGGGTGCAAAATAGCCTGGCACTGGCACTGGGGAACAGGGACGCTAGACAAGATAGCCCTTGCATCCTGATCTAGCAAGGACATAAGAAGAGCCTGACTGCCGTATCATGCCAAAGGAGGACCCATTCAGCCAAATAGCTTGTTCTCACAGCAGCCAAACCGATGCCCCAATGAGAAGCCAGAAAGCAGGACCTGAGTGTGACAGCAACATTCTCCACTCGTGATTCCCAGCAATGGTTATTCAGGGGCCATGCTGTCTCCAACAGTGAAGGGAGAATAGGAGAATACATGTGGTTTAAATTTATGGTATGTATGCAGCCACACATGCAGCAAACACAAGCCTTGCTCCTTACCCTTGTGTGATTCAGCCACCACTGATGGATAATACCAGAGTGAGGGGAAATGCCACTCTGTGTGCACAGCTCACAGGCATTGCAGCCCCCTCCATGGCCCCCGACAGTAGGCAAAACTCTCCCTTGTGTATATCCTAGCTTTCGTATATTGATGAGCATTTTATTAGATGTTGATGGTATTACTGTTACAATGGTACCTCTAGTTATGAACTTAATTCGTTCCGGAGGTCCGTTCTTAACCTGAAACTATTCTTAACTAGAGGTGTGCTTTTGCTAATGGGGCCTCTTGCTGCTGCCGCTGTGCCGCCAGCGCACGATTTCCATTCTCATCCCAGGCAAAGTTCTCAACTCGAGGTAACTCTTCCAGGTTAGCGGAGTTTGTAACCTGAAGTGTTTGTAACCTGAGGTACCACTGTACTATTATTACTACCATCACCAGTGGGCATTTCAAGAAAAGGTAGCTAGGAGGAGTGTTGTTCACAGCTCCAGCCAGCTAGCAATGACACTTTTCAGCAAACTCTATTCCATTTGCTCTCCAGTTTTCTTGCCCCTCACCTGATTGATAATCAGCCAACATTCTATGTTTGCTGAGCATGCTCAGTTCTCATTGGCTGTTTCAAATTCCCCCTTCTCTTAGGGTCCCCAGACACCCCAAAAATTGGTTATTTGTTTACCTCTGAAAACTTTGGGATTCCTTTGAGAGAACAGAGTTCCCTATTATGGATGGACAAATCAGTCCATTTCACTTTCTCTCAGATTCTCATTGTTCCAATCTTAAGTTTGGTGCTCCACATATCCATATCAGTTTGCAATATTTTTTAAAAAATATTTTCCCTCATGAAAACTCAACAGCATTTTAGTGCTAATCTCTCCTAATATACACATTTTAAGTATAATTTTGACTAATCTTACTGCATAATAAAATTGTAAGGTGTTATCACTCTGTTTTCATTAGCTGCTTTCTAGGGTTCTAAAGGCAGGAGTGGAGTGGGGTGGCTCTGAGAAAACAGTGTGACAAATGAGCAGGGGAGGGAGAGGGCAGGCTAATATGGGAGTTTTAGTCCTCTGGTGATGGGTGGGAGGCAAAGAGAAGGAATTGGGAAGGGTTGATAGGGGAGCAAAGTGGACATCTGTGGGGACAATGGTAGCAGGGCTGGCAAATGAAGCAAGCAGGGGCACAACTCCTAGTATACATATATTTTTGCAAAGCGTTTTCCTGAAATATAACTACCGTAATTTTTTGTACATCATTTTTACAAGTACTGTCATGGATGCTTTTATCTAGCAAGAGCATTTTTGCGCACACAACTTGACTACAGAACCAGACAGTAAAATTTAGGGGTACAGTGGTGCCCCGCAAGATGAATGCCTCACAAGACGGAAAACTCGCTAGACGAAAGAGTTTTCCGTTTTGGAGGTGCTTCGCAAAACAAATTTCCTATGGGCTTGGCTTGCTTCGCAAGACGAAAATGTCTTGCGAGTTCCTGCGGGTTTTTTCCCCTTCCCCCCCCCCCTTTTTCTAAGCCGCTAAGCCACTTATCCGCTAAGCTGATAAGCTGTTAAAAGCCGCTAAAAGCCGCTAAAAGCCGCTAAACTGCTAATAGCGCTAATCCGCTAAGCCGTCAATGGGCTTGCTTCGCAAGACGAAAAAACCGCTAGACGAAGAGAATCGCAGAACGGATTCTTTTTGTCTTGCGAGGCACCACCGTACAAGGGTTTCAGAGGACAGCTGGGTTTCAGTTAGCACATTATTTCAGAAAGGGTAAACTAAGTAAGTTCGCAAACAGAACCAAATTTCTTCCCCTGCCTTACGAGATGCACCCTCAGCTCCAATCATGCCACAAAGATGCCCCCCTCCAAACCCCAAGATTATGCATCTGTCGTCCGTCCCCCCCAACTTCCCCGCCTCCCCACAGATTTGTAAGCACTGCATGGGAAGTGCAGAAATGTGACCTTACCTGGCCAACCACTGTCAAAATACGGCTTAATGAGTTCTCCAAGTTTTGTCTCGTCGGCTACAGCTTCCTTTAGCAATTGCCCGCAGCAAACTGAGAGGAACGAGGAACAAAAAAGACATAAGGTTAATTTTTAAAAAGGAAGTAAGAAAGCAAAAGTAGAGGGGAGGGGAAAGGTGGATTGTGGGGAGGGCAGAGAGAGAAAGAAATGGCAAAGAAGCTGCATATTGGAAAAAGGTCACTGAATAAAATAAAAGACATGGGGGCTTGAGCTAGTTTCTCCATCTCACCTCTCTCTCTCTCTCTCTCTCTCTCTCTCTCTCACACACACACACACACACACCTCTTTTTGCCTTAGCCAAACAAAAGCTGGAAAAAATATAGGATAATAAAGAATACATTTGGCTGGGAACATTTTTATTTTAAAAGAAAAATATACTAATCAAAATATAGAATGGAAAACAGCAAGTCAAGGGAGAGTCTATGGGTTTCTGACTGGTTATAAACTTATAATTACTGGAGGAGGAAGTTACAGCTTCCAAATTTTTCTGCTGGAGGTGTTGAGGAGCTCCTGGCTTCCTCATGTGGAAAGCTGACCCAAAGGGCTGTCGGCTGCCAGTGTCAGAATGCTAGTAGCTGGAAAGGATTCAAGAGGTCCCTCTAATTCAGCGCCCCAAGAGCAAACAAATAGGAAGAATGTAAGGAGTGCACAGTGGCTGGATTAGGCCTAAGGGCCATCTGGTCCAGTTCTCACAGTGCTTGATGGCTGCCCAATTATGGGACAGGAGCACAACAGCAGCACTCTTCCCACTTGTGCTTCCCAACAGCTGTTATTCATAGCAACTGGCGTCCCAGCAGCTGGTACAGAACTTTGATAGTGCCTTTTACTCATCTGGATGGAGGATAGAGGAGTGTAGGAGAGTGTGTGAAACTAGCCTACTATACAGGTGGTGGCCACTTTAGGCACGTCCAATTTATGCATGATCACTAACGGGAGGGTCCTTCTCAACTCAGAAAGTGCAGAATGGGAGCAGGTCAAGGTGGGGTGGACCCAAGGCAGGGGGGGGTGCTTATACACACACTGTTGGTGCGTACAGGGGCCAGGAGCGGAACCCCCATGTTGCCACCTGTACAACGGTAACATTTTATTCATTGCTCCACCCTCTTCTGCCTCTGTTCCCATTCACGACTGGGAGGTGCCCACCAGGAGGTTGCCCAAAGCAATGCCTTGCCATGACCATTGCGAGTGCCATCAGTGGGGGAGGAGCGTGTCACACGCCGTGCCACTCACTCTCATGCTCCTTGGGGAGTGGGACTCATGCACTCTGGCCAGCCCCAAGGGGCGGCAGCAGCAGCCCAGCCCCATTGGGGTTTTGTTTATGCTGCAGCTCCCCATGCGGCTGAGCGTTTCTGGGAGATAAAAAAAATGTGCCGGTACTACGTACCGGTAAGTAATAGCAGGAAAAAAGCATTGCCCAGAAGGGAATGCAGCCTTCAGGCTGCTAAACATTCCTCACCTTTTCTCTAAGGATATAAACATGGAAATTTTAAATGTGTGTGTGTGTGTGTATATATATATATATATATATATATATATATATATATATAAACGTACATATGTCAGTGCTGTCTTGTTAAAGTTACATGTTTCTATTGCCTAGTGGCCTTTTATCAGGGGATTTTTGCTTTCGATCTGGAGTGGTTTGGAGAAATATTACATCCTCAGCAATGGACAGAGAAAGAAACAGCCTGAGATCAACTGAGGATTTAAGAAAGAGAAGGTAACAAACCATTGATGATGCCATATTTCCGAGAAAGTAACGATGCTTGCATGCTTTTCCCAGAGCCTGGCGGTCCACAAAGGAGAATCCGGGGTGAAAACGGGGCGAGTGTTCGAGGAGGAGCTTGGACATGGGTAAAGACTGACAAACAATAGAAGTGGTGGAAAATTAGGATATTCAAAGGGTTTCCAAAGGTAAGCACAGAGGAATAGCTGTGGGTAGCACTGCCCCCCCTTCTGAAATCTGCTTGTTTTGCTTTGCCTAACAGTAGGACCCTTGCACCTTGCAGGTTAGGGAGACTTGCTGTTGGTTTCATGCCGGGGAGTGGGGCTACCCAAATATTAGAACCAACCCTACTCACAGCGGAGGGAAACAGTCCATTTGCACATAATTTATTCCCAAATAAATATCAGCTAACCAGAGACAGCTCTAAGCTGTTCTTCCCAGCCCAGCATATCTGCAGCAGAAACATAACAGGCCAAGCAGCCTGCTTACAAATGATGCTTAATTTGCAGTAAATAACCAAGTTAATTAGGAGTAATGATCCCCCAGACAGTCTCCACATCTAATTATTCTTTTTAAAAAATCTGGCTGCTTGATGCATCAACTGGAAGAAAAAGATGGGGGGAAATGATCTGGAGAGGATTTTTTTTCCATTCCAATTTTCAATTTATTTCACTGCATTATTAATTAATAATAATTAATATTCAGCTTGCATACATATATTTACAATTCAAGGCATGAATTGTTTATGAACGATGATGTGAACTTTTAAATGTAATTAAGTAATTTAGAGGTAATTAATTTTGTAAATTCCAGATATAAACCTCCAACTTGTTTACCTCAAAGTGTGGCGCTCGTGATTAGAAGGAAAGGCCCTTTTTCCAAATGAAAATATTAGCTGGGTGATAAAAACAGGCCACTGAAAGACTGTTGGGAAAGGGGACAATTAAAAAGCAAAAGAGAAAGAAGAAGAAATGTGCTTCGTGGCTGTCAATTTCTCAATTTTCCCTACGGAGAGCTCAAATGAAAGGAATCATTTATATACAAAGTCATGATAGCAAACCAAAGAAATGAGGGTACATCACAAATATGTTTGTGTTGAGATGAGGGTTTGTTTCACGAATTGTTCCACTCCAAAACAGGGCTTTTAGGCTATTTCATCTTAGGAGATCTGGGGAGCGGAATTTTCAAAGTGGGAAAGAAATTATGCTCAGTCTCTGAAAAAGATGGACCTGAAACAGACCCTGTTGACAAAACCACATAATCAAACAGCTGTCCATCTCTTCCTACCCTGTGCAAAAACATCTGCGCATGGCTGGTCAGCGTTGATCAACTTCATGCAACTCCCAAAGGACTGAAGAATCCCAGGGTAGTCTTGATGGTATTTCAATATCCGCCTTGCGGTCTCCACTTCAGATATGCCATGCGGCACCTTCAGGCGCTGCTGTATGTAGTCCTCAGTTGGCCAATCAAAAGTTGTATGGTACACCTCTGGAAATGGGTTTGCAGAAAAGATTCACTTGAACAGAGACTGGGCTGCATCCGCGCCATACATTCAAAGCATAATTAAAAGCATATGACTTCTTTCTCCCTGTCTAATGAAGCATCCTGGAACTGTAATTAATCCCCTCATCGGTAACTTGGAACAGGCTCATAAATGTGGCTGCCCCTGTTCTGTTGAGACACTGGTGGAGAAAGAGGAGTGCGGGGGGAGCAAATCGCCCCTAGCAGCGCGATCCTGGCAGGGTGCCATTGTGGCTGTCCCCCCATGCTGGGTGCCTCACCCCCAGGACGTGTCCACGCCCCCAGGATGACACATCATGCCCCCCCAGGACACGTGCCAGCCCTGCCCCCGTCTGCTCTCCGCCCCGCCCCCGGTGCCAGAGCATGAAGCTCCGCCACTGTGTTGAGATACAACAGGCACCCACAGTCTGCACTTTCCAGAAACAAATTAAGACATTTTTGTTCCATGAGCTTTCCTAGCTGGATGAAAAGGATCTTTTATCAGAAGTGTCCACTCCCTAGCGTTTTAGTCTTGTTTCAAATGTATTTGCTGTTTTGGTGCTTTTAACTGTTAATTATCTTTTGTGTAAATTGGCTTGAAACAGTGGTTTAGGAGATGATTAATAAATATGTGATGATGGTGGTGATGATGATATCCTAATCTACTGTATCCCCTGAGCTAAAGATTCCATGGCCTCCGCCACCTTTATCCTGCCATTCTCAGCCACCACTTCCCCATTTCTGTTAGCAAGAAAACAAAAACAACGCCACACCTCCAGTAGAAACATCCACTCTTTTCCCAAGATTCCTCTCAATCAGCACAATATCTGGAGCGAAAAGCACCACTAGGAAGGAAGAAAGGAAAAAGAATTGCAAATACAACTGAAGTTAATTTGGCTTTCTGGAAGCCTGATTAAAACAACAACAACAACAACAACAATTAGAAGTATGCATTCCAGATGTGCAGAGAGGACTTTAAAACATATGGTTCTGTATATGTGTGTGTTCCTTTTTCTCCAGGTATCAGGGAAGTTCCTAGATCTGGTGCCAACCTGGTGCCCTCTAGATGTTTTGGACTATAGCTGCTATTAGCCCCATGAAGGCTGGCAGATTGTGAAAGGCTATGCTGGACTTACAATCACACTAATTTGCATGAGGCAAATTCCTCCAGGGAATTATCTCACACAACCCTTATTGCAAGGTTGGGGAACCTCCAGCCTGCAGGTCGAACCTGGCCCACCAGGCTGTTTTTCTGAAACCACACTCATCTGACTCACACCTGATGCCATATGTGAATAGGAATATAAGGTGGGTGGAGATGCAGCTGCTGAAAACAGGATTGGAGCTGGTTTGCAGGGAGTTCAACCCAGTTTTGTGCACTATGTTCCCCCATCCCAGCAGGGCAATTTTGACATGTGAGTGGGACACCACAACTGTCAGTCACCTAGTGTCAATATGACATCAGATGATTGACACGTAAGTAGTCAAAGTTGGCCAAAATTCCCTGGTCTTAATTTCAGTGGCACGGGGGCAGAGAAGTGGCACTGTGCCAGGAGAAGAGGAACCTCTCCTTCCAGCTGTTCTGGTTCTCCATCAGAATCAGAACTCAAAGTATCACCATGTTTGGAAGTTTTTATATTTATGAAGTCAGCATAGAGTCTCAAAATTGGTCTACAGGTTTCAAATTGTTAAGGCACAGCAGAGACCTACAATGCATGACTAGGTTGAAGCAGAATTTAACAGCCCCTCCCATGTGCTTTCCTTTTGAAGGTCTCTATCTCTCAAGCTCTGCCCCCCCCCCAGGTCAGACTTCTCCTGAGGCCCCAAATTCTCACCCCCAATTTACAAAGATCCTCCCCCAGGTCAGCCTCCTCCAACTTTCCTCCTCATCATCATAATCTGACCACTCTCTCCAAGATGCCTCCATAGGACTCATGATACCAGCTCTGGGCTGTGTTGGGGCACAAAGTTGGGGGTCATGAAAGTTGCCTGAGGCTTAGTAGACCTGGGCAGTGGTTTAGCCACCACTGCTCAACACAGTAATGGAATCCATGGAAATGCAGTGGCTCCTCCCACCCACACGAGTGATTATTCTGATTTGGGCAGTGAAAGTTTTTCCTGGCTCTGACTCCTGGCTTGATTCTCTATCTGCGACTCCTGGATTGGCTCCAAAATGAGGCCTGTACAGCTCGCACTGATGTTGACCCCTTTATAGTATTGGGCATTAGGAAATGCCCAGCTTCGCCAGACATGGGTGCTCTTTTGCCCCATGATATTCACTATACCACTATACTACTTTCTCTACCTCATTTCTGTCAATGAGGCTTACAAGTTTAAAACACTAAAGAAATAAATTATGTATCCTGTAAAGAAGCCCTGGGGCAAGGGGGTAGGGCATTCTGTTGTGTTTGACCTGATGTTCTCTTTGCCTCTTTCTCATTCTCTTTCTCTTTCTCAAATGGAAGAGAGAAATTAGAAAGTCAGAAAGAATTTGTAAAAACACAATGGAACTAAACATGTTCTTACCAACGTGCTTGGGAATGATGCCCATTGCCAGCAGCTCCCGGGCAAGTTCTCGACTTTGGGGAATAGCCTCCATAATCCAGCCCTGGTGAAATAAGACATATAACAGCTGATCATTGAAATGAAGCACATATTGGGTCGCGCTGCTGGGGAGTGATGGAAGTCTCTGGTTTGTGACTGCTGAATAGGGATGCGGGAGATACTTGATTCAGTTCATACTTCATCTGCACCTCCTGAAATAATACACCAACCAAAACAGAACCATCCTTCTCATAATTTTGCAGTGAATGTTTCCAGCAAACTGGTGTGTAAAAAATGCATTATGTCCATGAAAATAACATACCGAGATGCATTCTCTTAGGAGAAATAGCTTTGCAGAAATGCAGTATATTGAGGAAAAATGCATACAAAAATGTGCATGTTTGGAGAAACTTGCATTAAAATGCTGCTGAATTTTCATGAGACCTTCTTTAAAAATTGCAGACCAATATACTTATTTTATTTATTGCATAAAACTTATGCACCTCGTAAAAGGCAGGGGGGGGGATACCTCAAAGTGGTTTACAGCCCAATGTGGAGAACCAAAGACTGAAAAAGAGAAACAGAGAGAAACAAAAATAACATCCTCATCCACCCCTAGTTTCAAGCCTCTGAGCAACTTTTCCCAGTACAATGGGAAGAATGCTTGTTTTATAGGAACACAGATAGAGATAGAGATATAAAGATAGAGACAGATACCCTTGCAACTCTTAAACCATTTTTATCTGCACATAAGTCTTTATTGAAATATTTAAAAAAAATGGGAAGAGAAGGAGAAGTCTAGGTATTTTTGAAATATTCAGGAGGATATGAACTCATGCAGCCAACTTTTTAAAAGTGAAACCAAGCTTAAGAGGACAAAGGGGGAAAGATATGTGCATGTCCACCCCCCAAATTATACAGGAAAATGTGCTGTAATGGAAGCCTCCAAACCCCCAGAGCTAACGAAGCAGGCAAGCTAAAGAGATCTATATATGAAAAGGGCTGTTTGCTCCCTAAAGTCCTTGTTATAACCAGCTAAGTGCTGGACTGAAGATCTTTTTTATAATTATGTAAAACAAGACGAAACAAAAAACAAAAAAAAGGAAAAAAACACAAATACTTATGAATCTGTACTGGTCTGACTGAGGCTGAAAGGAGATGTAGTCCAAAACATCTGGAGGGCACCTGGTTGGCAAAAGCTGGTTTGCGCAATACAATGGTACCTCAGGTTAAGAACTTAATTCATTCTGGAGGTCCATTCTTAACCTGAAGCTGTTCTTAACCTGAGGTACCACTTTAGCTAATGGGGCCTCCCGCTGCTGCTGTGGCGTACTGCACAATTTCTGTTCTCATCCTGAAGCAAAGTTCTTAACCTGAGGTACTATTTCTGTGTTAGCGGAGTCTGTAACCTGAAGCATCTGTAACCTGAAGCATCTGTAACCCGAGGTACCATTGTACCCGACTGGAAGCCAAACTGAACCTGAGCCAAATACTGCACCTCCCTGAATCGGAAACCAACTGGAATCACTATTTGAAAGCCAACCAAATCAATCTTGAATTGCTAATTGAATGTGGACGAAGACACAACTTGGGTGTGGAGAGGAAAGAATGGTTAGCATTTCAAAATAAATCGTAACAACTCACTGACTAGAAGAATGGTGTCTCTCAAAGAGAACCAAATCAGTCCTGGAGGTTTGCAGGCTTACTGAATGCTTGCTTACTGAACCTTTACAGTGGTACCTCTGGATATGAACGGGTTCCCTTCGGGAGCCCCGTTCGCATCCTGAAGTAAATGTAACACGCGACTGCGTGTCTGCGCATGTCCAGGTCACGTCTCGCTGCTTCCGTGCATGCACGTGACGTCATTTTGAGCGTCTGCGCATGCATGAGTGGCAAAACCGGGAAGTAACGCATTCCGTTACTTGCGGGTCGCCGCAGAGCGCAACCCAAAAATATTCATCCCGAAGCTACTTCAACCCGAGGTATGACCGTACTAGCTTGAGGGAGGACAATTCCAAATTGTAGCTGAGCACAAATCTAAGCTGAACTAAATCCTTCAGTGGCTTGACGCCTGACTAAGTTGCACCAGTGTCAGGTGGAGCTGGGCAGCTGTGGGGCCCATGTGCTGGCAGAGCCCACTGGGGCTCCTCATAGTTGGTAGGGTGGTCAGTCATACATTTCCAAAAAAAGAGGATACGCATCACGAAAAGGACAAAAGAGGGGTTCAATTGACATAACATTTTAATTTATATGTATCAATGCACTTTTAGAAATAATGTTTTAAATAGAAACACAATACTTCAAGCTGCAGTGGGGGCACACACCAGCTGACTTGTGTGCCTACTAACCAAGTAAGCCCAACTGCTGATAAGCTCCTATGTGCCATTTTTATGGCTCCTTGACCAGACTTGGGGACTGGATAACTCTCAAACAGAGGTCATCTTCAGAGGATCAGCTCTTCACAGCAATAGATGGTCCTCTGTAAACTAGAACATGTGGCTACAATAGTGGTGGGTGCCACAAGTAGTGCGTGCCCCCATGCTTACAGGTGACAACACCACCACTTACCTGGGTCACTAACACACATGCAGCCTTACCTGGTGGTGCTAATATGCTTCTTACTAGAAAGAGCCTCAATTTTTAATTTCCTATAATTCAGGAGTCAGCAGCACAGTGCCCACAGGCACCAGTATCTCCATCAATACCTCCTATGGTGACTGCAAAAGATCTCTTGGGGGAAAATCCAAACTGTGTTTGAATGAGTGTATGCTGCTAAAAGGCAATGCTACAGAAAAGGAGTAGTGATGAACATCTGTGGGACTGCTGGGGGGGGGCGCACCAGTGGCTATATACCAAGGACCCACTTATGCCTGACAAGCCAGTCCCATTCAACTCCCAGAAACACAGCTCGCTTCCATAGCAACACTGAGCAGTGGGGAGGATGGCATTTAAGACTGCTAAATCTGGCCAAAATTTTCCCTCTGCTTGGTGACTTGACCCTGTTGTTGCATTACTACCAGGAAATCTTCAGAGGAAGATGGGAGAAAATTGTGTGTAGGTGCACATGTACCATGCAATATATATTTAATATTGCATTAAGCCATTGATAATTACCAGTTCCTGCCTTAACTTGAATCTGTAATCAATAGGGGACCCCAAAAGCTGCAGAACTGTTCAAGGAAAACATATCCCGTGAGGAAGAAACCAAAATATTCTAATTACTGGAAAACACAACTGTCTGCTGGCAACTCCCTAATTAGCCCAGTTTTACTAACATGCTATGCCACAGATTTCTTCAGGAAATGGGAAAACAGTCTTGAGGCAAGGGTATCTTGGAAACTGTCCTCTGTCACCACTGCACCTCCCAGCATCGTGTCTGCAACCAAACAGCACTTACATTAAGGAAGTCCTAGTATCTGAAAGAGGTAGGGGAGAAGAATGGTCCATATCCTATATGGCTTACAGGCGCTGGTGACTGTTGCCCATTGGAATTGGCAGGGCAGAAGGCAGGGAGGTCAAAGAGCAGGTTTAGCCACAGCAAAGGATAGATGAAGCCAAAGCCAATGACAAGCAGAACCAGCTAGATGAGGGAAAATAGTATCAAGCAATCTAAAATGGCTGTTTATAAGACTGCATAGATGAATCACAGTTCAGTGATGGAGCACATTCTCTGTAAGTAGGGATGGATGGATGTTTCCAGTCTGCATCCATTTCCTTGTGTGATAATTTGTAAAAGTTCTCTCCCACTTCCACATTGATATGTGTTTTTTAAAAAAATCTGTGTGAAGATTTCATGTTTAAATACATATCTTTTACTGCACTTTCTCACAGAATACAAATTTATAAACCTACTTCATTGGGGGGGGGGAATTAATCAGGGAATCAAACCATTAATTTTGTTTTATTTTTTGGTTCAGCCACAACTGAAGGTGTCCCAGTTTGGTTCTGGTTCAAGATAATAAAGGTTCAGCCTGTGCAATCAAATTGGTTCAGCTCCAGTTCACTTGAGATTATCTTTGTAGTGTTTGATTTCAACTGTACAAGCACAAGCACACAAGCATCTGTAGTAGTTTAAGAAATAAATCAAAGTAATTTTAAGGAAGGAGGAAATGATTTAGTAAATAAACACTGAACTATTACTGTGATTAATTGACTTTAAGGTTTTCAATTGAGTTTTTCTTCCTCTGTCATAATACTAGAACTTGTGGATATTCAATGGAGTGGAATGGTGGAAGATTCAGGACAGACAATAGAAAGTACTTCTTCACACAGTGCATAATTAAACTTTTTAATTTATTATTAATTTAACTCCATAGTTGGAGGCAGTAAATGTTTCTGAATACCAGTTACTAGAAACTACAGGAGAGGAGAGTGCTGTTGTGTTCAGGCATTGCTTGTAGGCTTCACATTAGGGCATCTGGTTAGCCACTATGAGAACAAGATTCTGGACTGTGTCATTGGCCTGATCCAGCAGAATCATAGAATCATAGAGTTGGAAGGGACATTGAGGGTCATCTAGTCCAACCCCGTGCCATGCAAGAATCTCTTCTTACATTCTAATTCACTCCCACAATAGGTAGTGATGGACAAAAACCTGGATGGCTTTAAAAGATGAGTAGACAAATTCATGGAGAAGGCTATCAATAGCTAGCCATGATGACTATGTTCTACCTCCATTGTCAGAAGCAGTATGGGAATCACAAGTAGGAAGAGTGCTGTTGTGCTCAGGTCCTGCTTGCGGGCTTCCCATAATGGGCATCCAGTTGGCTACCATGAGGACAGGATGTTGGACTAGACTGGTCTGATCCAGCAGGGCTCTTACATTCTTATTTGTGATGGCATCAATGTAGGATTTTAGGGTGAATGTCCCCAGCCTCATCCAACAGAACATGAGGGCTCCCAGATCCATCAGGGCTGGCTGACCACATTTTGAAATCAGCAAAGTAATGTACCTTAGCACAGGAATGGGGAACCCGTAGCTCTCTAGTTATTGTTGAACTCCAACTCCCTCCCAACAGTCCCAAGTCAGCATGGCTAATACTCACCAAAAGACCATTCAATTCAGAATTGGAGACCAAAGTTGGAGATTGCAAAAATTCTCCGTGGCTGAGGTCACCGATTTTTGCCCACTAAGTTCCATGCAAACAAACACACATTTGCTACCCCACAAGTAGAAACACACCACCCCTGAGATAACATATGAAGCTGGTTCCTACATCCCAGTCTATAAAGTTTGTGATTTCACAGTTCAAGGCTCTAAGCAAAGCAACAACAAATGAAATGAAATAACTAAATAATAATAATCCAAGAAGGTAGCTCAACAAACAAGTTGCTTGTAATTAAGGCGCCATGCTAATACATTATAAATAAGCCCTCTCTAAAACAGTTAGATATATGGGTCATTCTCCACCTCAGCCCCCCCCCCCAAGGTTTCCCAGTTCCAAGGCCCCAGCCAATCCCTAATTAGAATACATTATCCGTCGGCTTGACACTTCAGTGAAATGTCTAGCCTGCCGCCGAGGTGCAGCTCCGCTCGGCACAGGGTTTATTGATATTCCGCTGCATTTCCTTCGCCATGCCCCCAGTGGCTCAGTTCTGTTTTATCACACATCAAAAGGGCCGTATGCTCAGGGTGCCCCCCCCCCTTGCACATGGCTCAGAGCCGGAGGTCTGGAACAGCTGCAAGTAGGATGGTATCACAGAAGGGACAAGCTCCAAACAGATGTCAACGATAAAAAGGGGGGGAGGATAAGAAGACAACAGTGGGGGGGGGAGAGGGGGAAGGATTGTGGCTTGGGAGCCAAGGATGAAGGAACAGCACAGAGTCCATCGAGGCAAGTCAGGCTTTGTGCAAATGCTGGTCGTTCCTGCCCTCCTGACTGCCATTAAAGGCTAATTAGTACCTTCACAAGCTAAGGATTTGTTTCTTTGTGAAGCAATTGGGAGGGAGAGAATGCTTCCCCACACAGGCAAATAATCCCCAGACGCTTGAATAAACGGAATAAAAGATCCTTCACACTTGGTCCCACATGTCTGTCTGCCTCTCCCATTTGATCTACTTTGAAACAGGGCACCATGCACATACCCCAGTCATTTAAGAGCTCATCCATACAGTGGTTTAATGTGAATGGTAAGCTTCCTGTGCCTCCATTAATTTTTCCATTGTACACATGGTGTTCTCCTCCAAGTCAGTGTCTTCCCCACACTTTCCCCACCCTCAATCTGGATTTCCCCCCATCCCAATCCCTCTGCAAAAAAGGAGATAGCATGAGAAAACCATAAGAACAGCTCTGCTGGATCAGGCCAATGGTCCATCCAGTCCATCATCCCGTTCTCACAGTGGCCAACCAGATGCCCCAATGGAAAGTCCACAGGCAAGATATGCACAATGGCGTGTGGCAGAATAAACTTGCATGTTGTTGGGAGCAGGAAACAGCTGGGGGGTGGCGCATGTGTGTATAGGGCAGACCCAAGACATTCTGGTGCTGGAGATGAAGGAAAAAATAGTGCCACTCACTCATCCTACATGCAGAATCAAACCAAATTGTCAGCTGACTCCACTTCAACCTGACAACAGCTTGGTCACCACCACTACACCTCAGCTAAGCAGGGTAGCTTAGGGAAAGCAGCATGGGGGTGGGCTTCTACCACACACACATACACCACGCTTTGTTTCTTTGGGGCAGCTACCTCACCTCCGAGTTACTGCATTTGTTCAATTTCACAATTTCTGGGTGACTGAGTTCATCGTTTTGGAAAGTTTGGGATACAATTTCTTTTCTTTTTTTCTCAAATGAAGGAAAAGATAAGAATTGTAGGAAAACATGCTTTTTATATACTGTATGTAATTGTTTTATACTTTTTATTGTATGGTAAAATCAACTGGAGATGCTTCATGGGAAAAGATTTCTAACTGGAATGTAATTAAGGGTACTGGGAATTGTAGCTCTGTGAAGAGGATCTCCTAACAATTCTCAGCATCCTTTAACAAATTAAAGTTCCCAATATTTTTTCTGTTAAATTGATATAAGAGTTCTTTGAAATGCATAGTGTGAACATGACCTATTTATTTCCTCACAGCATAGTTTTGAGCAGGCCATAACTACGCTGGTGGACTAGGCAAGGTTTTGTGTGAAGGTCTTCAAATGATTCCTCACCAGGGCTTCTTTAGTTCCTATAAATTAACTCTGCTACCACACTAAACCAGCACAGCTGTCGCTTCAAGGAACAGACAATGGGGCTGCAAGGACCTTATGCGAACCTCATAAGGCACAGCAGCCCCAGTTCCCATTCCCACACATAGCTTGCTCCAGAACATAATGCCTGCCTTAAGTTTTCTCGGTTTGCTAAGACCACCACCACTCCCTGCATGATCCCTCAGCACCCTAACTGCATTTGGATTTGCAGAACAAGCCCTACGGGGTCCCGGAAGAGCCATTGATCAATAAAACCGTGTTCCTTGGAGGATACAAGCGACATCTATAAACCTGAGAGTGTCAAAACAACGGCACACAAAATCCGGCATTCCTACCATCGGCAGGATGAAAGCTGGGCAATTAATGCCAGCTGAATGACACCACCAGGAGAAATAAAACAAACAGCTGGTAGTACAGTGGGCTGGTGGCCCACTCCTGGCAATCTATTAACATTTTTTTCCAGGATAATATACTGACTTGTGTTATGAACCACAGCAGCATAAATCTGGCTCAAGAAGCAAGCTGACGGCCTCTGCAAGATTCAAATATTTTGGGGTGGGGTGGGGGGAGGTTTTCTATTCCAGAAAGCCACAAGCTCCAGATGTAGCGTGTTTTCTCTTCAAGGTGGACATTTAAAAAGTGCTATCAAAAAAGTTTTGCACTTATAAGGCACTAATCACCAAGATGATTCCTGTGTGTATGCGCTACAGCTGTTGTCCAAGGACAGGGGTGGTAGCATGAGCTGAGGTCACAAGCACCACACTAGATATTGACGAGGGCTGAGGCCTGGCTGAGCAAGATACCCATGATTGTAAGAACATTAGAAGAGCCCTGCTTGATCAGGCCAAAGGTTAATTGAATCCAGCATTCTGTTCTTACGCTGGTCAACCAAATGTCCATTATGGGATGCCTGCATTATGGGATGCCTGCCTGAATGCAACAGCAACTCTCCCCACTTCCCAGCAACTGTTATTCAGAGGCAGACTGCCTCTGGTAAGAGACAGCCTTATCCTCCATTAATTTGTCCTCCCTTAAAGCCATTCAAGCTGGTGGCCATCGCTACAATAAGAAGAACAAGTCAATTGTTTTTGTTCATAGTTCCTGAAGAAGTATTTTGCCCTGAATTGTGTTGAGCTGCAAAAAAGAGCTTTGCGTCAGTGAGCACTGCAGCGTATTGTCCTTTCAGTTTTGTACCCATGTATTAGAATGTAAAGTCGTAAACTATAGTCACAGGTTCCCAAGCAAACCATGGTTTAGAGGAGTCTATCTCCTTTTGCTTGCCATCTGATTGGCCCACCCATCTCTGAGTGTGGTGGCTTCTAGGAATCTGGATCAATTGTCAATTCAGACATTTGCCAACCCATTTTTTTTAATTCTGCTCTGCCAGTGTATCACAAAGCAACCCTCCTTTTATTAATCTTAACATTATGTCAAACCATCATTAAGCTTCCTGAACCATGGTTTGGCATGATGTCTGGATGAAGCCTCAGAGGTCTAATTCCTGTGTGCATTAATACACATTTATGCAAATACAAGAAAACCACACTAGATATTTGGCTCTGTGGGATAAATATCTATCTATTCATCATCAGTGAAGGGGTGGGGTGGGGAGAAGGATAAATAAACAGATAAATTACTGAAGCAGCTCAGCTTTAAAGAGCTCTAAGAGAAATCAGGCAGACCCAAATAATTCAAGCGCAAGTCATTTGCAATGCAAAAGTTTAATTCTACTTTGCAAATTCAAAATGAGCAGATAAATTATGGATTAAGGTGCACGGTATTTTGTACGGGCAAACTGACAACCACTTTCCAGTCATTTAGATTTCCCTTCAAATCTCTCACCTCCCTTTTCCTCGAACAATTCAAAAGAACTGATGCAATTTTCTTGTAGTTGATAGAAAGGGAGGGACAGAGAGAGAGAGAGAGTGTATAAAATGGCACCCTAAAAATGTAATGATTGGCCATTTTAAAACAGAAAGCAGATAAGAAAAAGGCTTTTAAAAGTTAATGAGCTAAAAAGAATTAGCTTTCTTATATCTTTGATGCAACCTATTACAAAATGAAAAGCTGTAAATGAAGTAAAAATAAAAGTCAGTGTGGTGTAGTGGTTAGAGTACCAGATAATGATCAGGGAGACTCAGGGCAAAATTCAACAAAATTCCTGAGCTAGCCCAAGGGTTAGGGGTCACCCAACAGGTTTTCCCCCCTTTCTTCCCCCTCACCGTGCACTTTGCCATGCCAAAATCTGCTCAGGAGGGTTGAGGGAACCCTCAGGACAGATTTAGGTGGTGTGGGAGGGAGAGAATGTTCTGTTGTGCAAGGATTAAGGTTGGTCACTGTGGCTGGTTTACTATGAGAACAGGGTGCTGGACTAGATGGGCCTTTCATCTGATCTAGCAGGCTCTTCTAATATTCCCCCCCCCCCCTTTTACTGTTTTTCAAAGTTTCAACACATACATGTTCTACACATTTTCTTCCATCCATTCCCTTTAGACCCACCCCCCCACCCCCATGGCTTTCTATTTTCCTTTTTTTTATGCTGCATATCGCCAAAGAAATTGCCACCCATTATTCTATTCTTTATCCTCTTCTAATATTCTTATCCTTCCAATATTTTTATTCATCCTGCAACTCTCTCTTTCCATCCGTTTTCCATCCATTTACAAGAGGCAGTGGTGACCACCAATGTGTGTGGCTTTAAAAGAGGAAAGATTCATGGAAGATAAGGCTATCAATGGCTACTGGTCATGATGGCTAGGTTAATCTCCACAGTCAGTGGGAGTATGTCTATGAATGCCAGTTGCTGGGAATCACAAGTAGAGAGAGCTGCTGTTGTGCTCAAGTCCTGCTTGCAAATTTCCCTTTAAGGCATCTGGTTGGCCACTGTGAGAACAGGATGCTGGACTAGAGGGGCCACTGGCCTCAGCCAGCAGTGCTGATGTTCCTGAAATACGAGGGAATTGTGACAGACACAAGGATATGCCGACTGCCCATCTAGTCAGTAGCCTCTTCCTATTTCCTTTCATGAGGGCTGCTGGGACTCAAGGACAGTCAAAGAGGTCTCAGGTGAGTGGGGTAAGGCTGAGGGAAAGAGGAACAGCCTCTTATTTTAATTGTTCCAAAATTGGTAGGTATGCTGGTAAATGGCTACTACCTTTTGCAAGGTGATGCCTTCATGTTTTAGATTCTCTTTGTAATAATCACCTCTTAGAGGGACAGAGAGAGGGAAAGTCATGGCAGGAACTAATTATAAACATCCTGATTGGTCTCCCCCCAAATTCTTATTTATTTTCCTTTTCTTGGCACAAATCCCATCTCCTTGATTAACATACCTTTAGTTAAATATGCATTATGGTATTTATAAACATCTTTATTAATTCATACCATGTTACATAAATATACCTTCAAAGATACTGGTGTTGATTTAAATAGGGCTCCTTGAGCAAAGGGAGACAGCAGCCCCTACCAGGAGGCAAAGCAAGGTGGCCATCTCCTGCGGCAGTGGATCTGAAGTGCCTCTAAAAGGTGTGTGTGTCCAGAGACACACAGATCTGACCAGTGAAGCCAGTACAGCTAGGAATGTTCTACCTCCATCGCTGGAGGCAGTATGCCCCTGAAGACCAGTTACTGGGAATCCGAAGCAGGAAGAGTGCTACCATGATACATCTTGTTGGCCCCTGTGAGAACAGGATGCTGGACTAGATGGGCCTTTGGTCTGATCCAGAAGGCTCTTCTTATGCTTTCCCTCCACTGTCAGAGGAAGTATGCCTCTGAATATCAGTTGCTGAGAATCACAAGTAGTGTCATGCCCAGCCTAGACCTGATGCTAGACATTGAGTCCTTCAAGGAAGGACCAGGCACCCCACAGATCAAGGACCAGATATGGAGGTACCAAATAGTCTTGCAAGTTTAAATTTTTAATTGCACTGATATTTTTGTTTTTTACAATCAAGCAGTGCATAAATTTTATGAAATTTGCTGAAGAGGAAGAGCAGGATATGAAATTAAAAATAAATAAATAAACAACACTATAATGAATGCACAATTTTTGGGGGGAAAGATCCAGGAAATGGTTGGTTTGTTTGCTTGTTTGCTTCTTAATGTTGCCTGTTTGTAACAGGTTTGCCCACTCAGGACTCTGCCAGTCGCCTGCGGCAGTCAACAGAACTACATGGCTGCTCCCCCTTTGGTCGTCTTGGTAGCCAGACAATTAACATATGTGTACCTTCAGCTTCCCCATTTATGCTGTTAATCATACTCCAAATTCCCTGCAACAACCTTGGGGAATCAATCCCATCCACAGCACAAACTCCCACATCACCTATCCCACCACACCCCATGAACAATCTCACCCAGCAAGAGCCACACTTACGCTGTGAATACAGTCCTCAATCTGCAAACGTTCCACAATCAGTTCAGCCCACAGAGCGTCAGGGATTTTCTAAAAAAAATAAAGAAAAAGATACAGTGAGTTTAATATCCACAAAGCAGTTCAAAGAGAATTACTACACTTTCTGTGTTTGAATACCCCCCTTTAAAAAAAAACAAAAAAAACAGCTGGAGGGATCAAACCCTTTGCAAGAAAATGACACACAAAAGAAAAACAGAAAGCTTCCACCACTCCAGCCAGTGAAAGAAACACATTGTCAGCTAACCAGTAGAACTGAAATGTACAGTTGGTGGGGTTAACTGGTTTTTTAAAAAACACTCTTGACTAATCAGGCAACATTTTTATATAAAATGCACACACATTATTCTAAATTTAAGTATTTTCAAAAACTGCAGGTGGGAAGCCCCATCATAAAAGAGGCAATCTCCCTAGCCTCTAGCACAATAGGGAACACCTACTCTAAAGTGGCACACAATTTTAAGCACTGCCTTGTGGAAGGGTGTGGCTCACTGGCACAGCATCTGCTTTTTTGGGTGCAGAAGGTCCCGGGTTTAATTCCTGGCATCTCCAGGAAAAGACTCCCTGTCTGAAACACTGGAGAGTTTCTGTCAGTCAGTGTAGACAGTACTGAGCTAGATGGACCAATGGACTAAAGCAGCTTCCTATGTCCATTACAGCTTGGTTTGTTTTTTAACTGGAGATGCTGGCAACTCCAGGTGCTAGGGACTGAACTTGAGATCTTCTGCATGCAAAGCACATTTCTATGGCCTTTCCCCAGGTATGGAGTGTACATTTTCCAGGCCTGGATGTCCCCCTGAAGTGAGCTTTTGGAACTGGAGCTGGAGATCTGAGCTGGAAGCTAAAGTCTGTTATATCAGAGTCCTCCTCAGAAGACCAGGCAAGAACAGAAGGCCATGCTCCTTGTACGCCTGCCAAACCAGGCAAATCGCCAATGACAGGCAGATCCAACTAAGGCTACACTCCTACCATATATTTAAAGCACTATGATACTTTAAACAGTTGAAGCTTCCCCCAAAGAATTCTGGGAGTGCTTTGGGGTGCTGAGGATTGTGAGAAGACCCCTTAATCCTCTCTCAGAGTGACCAATAATTCCTAGAGTTCTCTGGGCAGAGGAATTGCTTGTCAAGCCATTGGGAAATGCAGCTTTAAGAGGGAAAACAAGGGTGACACCCAACATCTCTCTGCACCCTTAACAAACTCCAGCTTCCAGAATTTTTTGAGGGGAAGCTATGATTGTAGAAAGCGACACCAGATAGCTTTAAATGCATGGTGAGAATGTGGTCTAATTCCAGTTTGCCCCCATCCTCTTTCCTGCTTAGTTCAATAAGGGGAACACAGAGGTTGAGGAGGAGGAAGCTGACAGCTTAGGCCCCTACTCCATGACTGGTTTTAAGAAAACAAGTGCCACAATTAAAGGAGGCTATCAACAAATTATTGTTATTTTTTATTCAACAGAAAATACATAATAAGAACAAAAACAAAGATAGCCCAGTAATATCCCCTTCCACAACATGTTTTAAAAGGGCATGTAAAAAGGCAGGGGTCAGCAGACTTTTTCAGCAGGGGGGCCGGTCCACTGTCCCTCAGACCTTGAGGGGGGCCAGACTATATTTTTTTTGGGGGGGGTGAACGAATTCCTATGCCCCATAAATAACCCAGAGATGCATTTTAAATAAAAGGACACATTCTACTCATGTAAAAACAAGCTGATTCCTGGACTGTCCAGGGGCTGGATTTAGAAGGCGATTGGGCCAGATCCAGCCCCCAGGCATTAGTTTGCCTATCCATGTCAAAAGGCCTTGTTATAGAGGAAAGTTTTCACCCGGCAGGCACCTAAAGGTGTATAATGAAGGCGTCAGCTGAGCCTCCCTGAGGAGAGCATTCCACTGCAGAAAAGACCCATACTCATGTTGCCACCTTCCGGACCTTGTGGAAGAGACACACGAAGAAGGGCCTGAGAAGAATGTGTGCAGCGGAGAGCAACCAAGATGATTAACAGTCTGGAAACAAAGCCTTATGAGGAACGGTTGAGGAAGTTGGGTATGTTTAGCCTGGAAAGAGGAGACTGAGAGGAGATATGGTAGCTATTTTCAAATACCTAAAAGGCTGTCGTGTGAATTATGGGGCAAACTTGTTTTCTCCTGTTCTGGAGGGTAGGACCTGAACCAATGGCTTCAAGTTACAAGAAAGGAGATTTCAATGCATCATTAAGAAGAACTTTCTGATGGTAAGAGCTGTTCAACAGTGGAACAGTCTCCCTTGGAAGGTGGTGGACTCTGTTTCATTGGAGATTGTTAAACAGAGGTTGGATGTCCACCTGTCATGGATGCTTTAGCTGAGATTCCTGCATTGTAGGGGGTTGAACTAGATGACCCTCAGAGTTCCTTCCAACTCTACAATTCTATTATTCTATTATTCTAACGGCAAATTGATGACAGACAGGCAAGGGAGCAACAAAATGACCCACTTAGGTCTTTTCTCAAACATCTCCTGAGCTCCATCCCACTCAAAAGCAGGTGCATTCACGCACACACAGGTGAGGGGGAAAGAAGAGCAAAAGGAAATAAAACGTGTTCCTTGCAAGTCTGCGGGTCCCGCAGGGAGATGCGTCAAAGCCTCATGCAGCCTCTCGCGGCTGGAGCTGGGACTGGAAGCTTTGAGGCTGTCATTTTACAAAGGTGCCTCATGCTGCTCTCAGAAACAGCTAGACTCCCACTTCCCTCTTTGATGTGTCATTTCAAGAGAGGCTAGTGGGCTGCCAGGGGGTCCACCTGGCTAAGGCTTGAGGAGCCAATTTAAACTGGAGTCCTCTACGGGTTCCTTTAGCAGCCTTGCAATCTGAACAATCTGCAGAACACCTCTGTTGACCAGAGTTTGGGGGGTGGGAATAGTCAAGGGGGCATTTAGAGACAATGCAAAGGGGCTGCTGAGCAAAGCCGCTCTTTCAAACTGCAAAGGCCCAGATCCAGCTTTGGCTTCTAAGTGCTTTTTGTTCTGACTCAAGTTCTGCATACCACCACTGAGCTGCAACCCTCCATCAAAGTCAGGAGCACTGCAAGCGACCTTATACCACATCAAACTCCTGGTCAAACTCTCCCAATATTGTCAGCACTGACTAGCAGCAGCTCAGGAGGCTTCATTCAAGAGACATTCCCAGCTGTACCTGGAGGCAACAGGGATTAAACCTGGGACATTCTGCCTGCAGTGCAGGCGCTCTGCCATTGAGCTACAGCCCTTTCCTGCTATATATCACCTCAGTAACAAAGGAAGTTGTCTTATAGAATGCCAGACCACTGTGGTCTACCTCAGTACTGTCTACACTGACTGGCAGCCACTCTTCAGGGTTTTGGACAGAGCTCCCCCCTAGAAATGCCAAGGATCAAACCTGAAAATTTCTACATGCAAAGAATGTGCTCTGCCACAGAGCCACCGTACTTCGTCCTCAGCAACACAGGGTCTGATACAGGTGCTTGGCATAGACTCCATTTTCCTCCATTTTCCATTTATACAGCCAGCCCCAGACTTTTGGTCCTGCAAGATGGAAGGCCCCTTTTCAGTCAGCTCCTGCCGTCTCCCCCTCCCATATGGTTAGCATCTTTGAGCCCTCTTGCCACTTAAACCTATTTGGCTCCTTCCTCTTCTAACAGTGGCAGGGTGATAAGCGGTGGCCAGGAGCTGGCCAGGCAAAAATCACTCAACGAACTTTCAGCTAAAATATTTGCAGATTCTCCAATGATGGACAAAAGAAGAATCCTCTCCTGTACCCATCATGATATAAGTTTATAAAATTATGCATGGCATGGAGAAAGTGCATAGAGAAGAAAATATCTCCCTCTCTCATAACGCTAGAACTCGTGGACATCAAATGAAGCTGAATGTTGGAAGATTTTTTTTAAAAAATAATATTTATTAACATTTTAAAGACTACAAAAGAAAGGGGAAAAAAGAGTTAAACAAAACAATACAATACAATACAAAAATAAAAACACCACACAACGCCAACCCCAAAACATTAAATTAACAAAACCAAACAAACACAATTTAAAACACATCTAATAAGTTCAATATCTTAACTTTCATTTACTTGTTTCAACGACCTCCTCACACCTCCCTTTTTGTATTCCACTTTAATTAACTGTTTCAGCAATTCCTTTCCATCTTCCTCTGTTTTCTGTCCTGTAATTTACCTTAACATATTCTAACCTTATTTTTCCCTTTAATATATAATTGTCTTAACATATTTTAACCTTATTTTCCCTTTAATACTCTAATAATCTATTTGTACTTAATTCCTTGTAACATTTCTACTAAAGCCATATAGCTCCTTTCCAACATTTTTCTAACACTCTTTAATTTTACAATATTTTTATAAATAGTCTTTAAACTTTTTCCAATCTTCTTCCACTGACTCTTCTCCCTGGTCCCGGATTCTGCCAGTCATATCCGCCAATTCCCTATAGTCCATCAACCCAGTGATCTTCTGTCCGATGCTCTTAACTCTTTTCCAAGTCCCTTCTGCGAGTCTTCTTCATATTTATACATGAACTTTACTTTGTCTTCCACTGATCTTATTTTCCTTTTCCTTCCTTTGAGGCTAAAGAGTAGATCTTGGGGAAACTCCCACCTAAAAATGATTTTATTCCTTCTCGACAGGGCAACCAAATCTCCGTAGTTAAATCTAAGATCCAAAAGGTATTTCAGGATATCTTTCAAAATTTCCACTCTTGACTGTTGTTCTTCTAAGTTCCTCTGGTAGTTCCAACAGTCTCTTATTTTGTTCTTCTCTTTTTCCCCTCCTCTTCCAAGTCCGAGAGCCCTCACAGTTTTAATCTCTTTTTGACCCAAGTCCCGGTCCCAAAAGTCATCAAATTCCTGTGTGAGGAAATCTATCAAACTTTCCTTCTCCAGTTCAGGTAGGGCTCTGATCCTCGAAATCTGATTTTCTTTAAATTCAATCATAGCAGGCATCAACTTATGGTCATCAAATTGCATCTGTAAGGCTGGGACTCTCTCTCTCTCCAATTGTGTTGCTTTAGGTTCAACGGCAATAACTTTCTCCCTAGCCTTCTCCACAGTTTGCCATGTCAAAATAGATTCCTGTGTCAGTTTCTGAATAGTTTCTATATTGGTGCTCACTTTTTGTCCCAAATTGTCAATTTTGGTAGTTACCACATCCACCTTTTTATGAAGTTGTTCCAGTGAGTCACTTATCTTACATAATACAACCACTAAGGCCTCTTCTGTCAACATTCTTAACCGATTCAAGGTCCCCAGAATCTCACAGGTTTTTATCTTGCAGCTGGAAATTCCCCCAGCTCAACTCTTGTGACAGTTTCAAAGGCTTCCTCTAGAGGACAGTTTCAAAGGCTTCCTCTAGAGGGAAACAGTTTCTATTTGTATTAGTCCTTTTAAACTCAATTCAAACAATAAAGTTAGTTTCAATTTTCTGTTACTTTTACTCCTTTTTAAACGCAGACGGAGACAATGGAAACAATGTATTCCTCTTAGTTAAACTAACTGTCAGTGAACGTTCTAATCACGGTCAGTCTTGTTGGCAGCCCGTTTCCAGGATTAGAGCGATGGTATATTAACTCTGTTCGCTCTCTCCTGCAGGTATACTCAGTCCAAAACTTTCCCCCCTCTTCTCCTGCCACCAAGGGGGGTTTAGTATTTTTTACTGATGAAAATTTAGTCCCTTACAATAGGCTTTCCGAGACTTCAGCTTGCATCCTCATTGCTTCAATCTATTTACAAAAGGGGAAGGTGGACTTCCTGTTTTAGACCTCCCCATTTTGGCACCAAATTAAGACGTTTAAAAATCCAATTCTCCGCTCTACTCACAGGTAGTTGCTTTAAGATCAAATTGTCCACAGGAAAAAGTCAGCGCTCTCCAGCAACAGCTATGCGGCTTCGCTCCGTGGAAGAAGCAGTCAATTTGAAGCACCGCGCCGCTCACCCCACGTCGTTCCGGATCCCCGAAACCGGGTTTCCCCGCGAGTAGGGGAGGCGCAAAAGGTGCCAGCCGAATCCCACGTTCACAGGCTTCACCCGCCTGTGATTTCTAGTGGGTCTCTGCCTTCGCCGTGGCGGCCAGACCCATATTTCCACGAGGCAAATTCCTCCCGATCAAAGGAATTCAGCCATTACCGGAGGCGCTAACCTGGAAGTCCTGAATGTTGGAAGATTCAGGACAGATAAAAGACAGTACTTCCTCATGCAGCACATAAACTATGGAACTCACTCCCAAAAGAGGCAGGGATGTAGGACCGGTCCACCCATGAGGTCAGAAGGGGCAACTGCTTCAGGCAGCACGATTCCTAGGGGCAGCAGATTCTGATGTCAATCTTTCTTTCCTGTCCTCCCCCCACCCATTGTTCCTGATGTTGATCTTCATTCACCCCACCTTCCCCGGCAAGGAGGGCCTCCCGCCCTATTTTGAGGTTTGCTTCAGGTGCCAAAATCTATTGGGCCAGCCCTGCATTGATGGTCACCAAGTGGATGGCTTTAAAACCGGGTGAGAAAAATCCATGAAGGAGAGGACTATTGATGGCCACTAACCAAGATGGCTATGCTTTGCCTCCACAGTTGGAGGCAGTAATGCTTCTGAACTGAAAACCACAGGAGGGGAGAGTGCTCTTGTGCTAGAATCCTAATTGCTGGTTTACTACAGGAACACAATGCTGAACTAAATGGGCTCCACTTCCTGAGGACCTCTTTGCCTTCTGCTCCACCAGTCTCAGTGGTCCCTATCCACCATGGTTACTCTCTGGCTCCTGAGGCTAACCTTGCATTAAAAAAAAAGAGAATACACTTGTTTTCTTTTTAACCAAAAACATCTTCCTATGCAAACACCCTGCCAACTCGAAAGAGCATGTAAAGCACTGCACTGATTTCACCACTTCCCTCTCTTTCTTCCCCTCCCCATACAGCCCGATTCCTTGCCAGATCTCCTTGACTTTCATGTCCCACCCCATAATAATCAAGGAAACCCTACAGGGCCCCCTTGAAAGTGCTGCTGATTAGCCTGAAGTATGCTAATAATGAGAGTAATTAAACCAAAGGGGATTTTTGTGCGTGAGGCTGTGTTCCTTTCTATTTTTCTCCCTCCAAATCAATGGTGGGGGTTTTTCTTGCACAACTGAATAAAAATAATCTTTGACAAAATGAACAAAGTTTAGGATTTATTTCCACATTTGTTTTATGAATGCAGTTTTATTGTTGGTTTTATTCTGTTCACTGCCAGGGCATTCACAGTACATAAATGTTTGCAAATGTATATCTATATTTTCAAAAGATGCTCATTTGCTATGTGTTTGGACACCTCTGAAGATATCATAACCAATTATGCATGGTGGTTCCTGAGATCAAAGAGCAGACTTTTGTCTATGTCTGAATACAACTGGATTCCATTTTGAATCAAGATGGCGGACTGAATCTTTCAAAACTGCACTGATTTTAACCTCAGATTCAAAACTGTATTGATTCTTTGCTATCTTAGAATCCCTGGGAAAAATGCCAGGTACACTGCTAGGGAATATATAAAACCAAGTTCGCCTCTTTTAAATTATAGAAAGGAAGGAAGGGGAAAAGAGTGGGTCTGTAGCAAGGCTTCTGCTAGTGCAGCAGGGGAGCTGTCTAACTGAAGTGTGAGAAGTGGAGAAAAAGACTAGGAGAGACAGAAGAGGAAGAGTTGCACAAGCAACAGTCAGACTTTATTCCTGGTCCTGCTCTTCCTGGAGCATCCGTAGGACCCTAATCAGTGAACATGGGCTCACTATTCCTCCCCAAGGCCAGAGATCACAGATGGATGTCATCATGCTGTGTATCTTTTAATCTGTGTAACTTTCAGTTCCAGGAATGATTGTAGAATGTGGTGTGTCAGAAGAGGGAGAGAGAAGAGAGAGAATATAAACAATTAGGGTCTGATCCCTGGACTCTACAATAGGAGTGAGACACCTCAGGCTCTCCAGGCTTCAGAATTCCCCTCAAGCGGCAACCCTCACTGGCCTTGCTTTGCACCTTCCTTGAGTGTTCCTGCTTGGTTGGATCTTTAAACTCTGATAATGTGGCCTGCTTGTCTGGATGGAGAACGCAGAGGGGCAAGCGTGAATGTGTGTGTAGAAACTAGCCTATTGTATGAAGGTGAAATTTACATCCCTTGCTCTGCCCACTTATGCCTCTGGCCCTGCCTATCAGGTGGCCTTGCCCATGGCTGAAAAGGGTTTCCCATGCCCTATTCTACAGGCTCAAGGCTACTGATTTTGGACTGTGTCTTCCCAGGACCACCCTCCTTGGCACTGACTCTGCAGGAGACCAAACCAGGTGAGGCATCTTTCAGAGGAGAAGATCTTTGGAGTGCTTGTCAGGGTCTGCTCTGTTCACTTCATTTCTAAATATGCTAGGAACTGACAACAGGGTCTTCCTCTAAGAAGAGGGACGCGGGTGGCGCTGTGGGTTAAACCACAGAGCCTAGGACTTGCCGATCAGAAGGTCGGCGGTTCGAATCCCGGCGACGGAGTGAGCTCCCGTTGCTCGGTCCCTGCTCCTGCCAACCTAGCAGTTCAAAAGCACGTCAAAGTGCAAGTAGATAAATAGGTACCGCTCCGGCGAGAAGGCAAAGGGCGTTTCCGTGCGCTGCTCTGGTTCGCCAGAAGCGGCTTAGTCATGCCAGCCACATGCCGGAAGCTGTACGCCGGCTCCCTCGGCCAATAAAGCGAGATGAGTGCCGCAACCCCAGAGTCGGCCATGACTGGACCTAATGGTCAGGGGTCCCTTTACCTTTACCTAAGAAAAAGGTCCCCACCTGGTTGCAGGATGGTCCAAACAGGTGGGTGGGGAGATAAGTAGGATACTCTCCCTACCCTAACCTCCCCCATCCTTAAAAAAGAAAGTTGTGAATAGAGATGTAAGAAGGCACCAATTTTTGTCCCATCCTGCTTTCATCAGAACCAGTGCTGTTTCCGAGCTGTTTACACTAAAACTCAGGTTATTCATCTGTTTTGGGCCGAAACTAATGCTATTATGTACTGTAATTAATTTCAGTGGAAAGGAAATGTCAAAAATGGTGCACAAAATGGCACAGACTGAAAAAACCAACAATAGTGAATACTGCTCATATTTGCTTGTGTGATTTCTGTTCCTGACCTTGGTCAAGCATGCAAAGTGTCATGATTTCTGCTCCCATTTCCAAAAGAATTCTCCAACATCGCAGCTATGGACTGCATTACATTCAGACACACTGTGCTCATGAATTTCTATCCACCTGGAGGAGTTTTTAATACCTTGTTTTTAGTAACAACTATGGCATAGGGTAGATTGTGAATTCAGAAAAGTTCAATATTTATTCTCAGCTGAGGATGGCAAAGCTCCCTTTGCTATTTCATCCCTAGAATGGAGGGAACCCACTGCCATAAATTCACAAGTCTGTTCTGAAATCACCACAGATACAAAACAAGGTGCGATAATTGGATCGCTCGTTTGTGTCTGCAGAAAAATAAAACGGCAAATGCCACAACTTATCTTTCCCTTCCATGCAGAGATAGCATCGTTACCTCTGCCCACGCACCTGTTTTGTGTCTTGATACTCCTGTACTTTGTCTGTGAGGTTTGACCACGCACTGGTTAACAGAGTCTCCGGAGAAATCCGTGCAGTTCCCAGTTGTTTACAAAGCCACATTGCCTGGAGGGAAAAGCAGGTGTTTGGGGTGGGGGAGAGAGAAGGAATAAGAGAGAGCTGTATCTTCCCAAAGGAAATGAAAGTGAATTTGAAGAAAATTTAAAAACAAATAACACCAGCATTTTCACAGTTTTTCCATCGGAGTGTGCAAAATTCGTAACGCTTAAGTGGAAAGTAGAAAAAGAAAGCACCATCTGTAACAGGAGAGGGGGGAACAGCAAATATGTTATCTGTCACTTTTAAAAGGAATATAGTGACCATTTTGAAATTCAGCACAATGGAGTTCTGGAACGTTTTCATTTACGATGTCACTTTAAAACCTGTGCTCCTTCTGCCCCCTCCCTCTGGAAGAGTCCAATGCCTGGTTTTCTCAAAGACTGCTAGGGAATGAAAAAATAAGCAGCAAAACCTATACACACACAGGGAATCTTACTTAACCTGTTTCCTTCGGATGAAGGGTAATTAATCAATAAAGAAATTTATTGAAATTAAAATTAATCTGTAAAGAGTTTAAAGGATTCAGCCTTAGGCAGAGTAGGAGAGAGCAATGATTTAGTGCAAGGACAAGCCTATGTTAATCATACTACTTTATGTTTATGAAGGGCTTGACTTTGCAATCCTATACCTAGACAGGTGGGTAGAGGACCGCAGCTTCAAAGTTTTCCAACACTTTCCCATACATTGCACAACCCCGCTGTGAGGTAGAACAGAATAGCTGCAAAGATGTGGGCTGAAGAGAGTCTGAAAGTATACAGTGGCTTCTTGTCTAAGGCTACTTTTGAGAATCTGGAAGAGACGAAAGGTTTGAACTGGGAGTTTCCTGACTCTTGGGGCCAACTACCCTATCACAGGCACTCAAGGAACTTTGGAAAGACTGATTTATACCAATGGTTACTAAAAATGTCAAGGCATAGGCCAAGATGTCTGCATTTTCATGGAATCATCACAGGTGGTCTGAAGGACCATAATAATATAAGGCAAGCATGTTGGAGCAGGCCAGTGGCCCATCTAGTCCAGCATCCTGTTCTCACAGTGGCTAGCCAGTTGCCCCAATGGGAAGCCAGCAAGCAGGAACTGAGCACAGCAACTCTACCCACTTGTGATTCCCAGCAACTGCTGTTCAGAGGCATACTTCCTCTGATAGTGCAGGGTAGAACATAGCAATCATAGCTTATCCTCCATTTGTATAATTTAAAAGCCATCCAAGTTGGTGGCCATCACCCACATCTCATGGGAGTAAATTCCTATATTGGAGCTTTTTGTCCAGGTCCAGAAAAATGCTAAGTATTAATATAGACTTTAATAAAGACAATGAGTCCTACATCTGCTATCCATTAAGAACATTTCCACGCTTGCACAAAAATCCACTTACAATAGTTGTTTTCCCAGAAGCAGGAGGTCCAAGTATACAGATCTTTGGAACTGTAGATGAAATAAAAAACACATGAATGTCACAACATTGTAGCTGTTAAGAATCCTTGTAATTTCCCGAAGATAACTGCAATATCCATTGCCATTCCAGTTCCTTTTATTAGCATATGTTTAAATGTTGGAACTGCTGGGATGCACTGTAGGCTTATTCCCCTTCCTAGACTGTCCTTTTTATGTGCTAGACTGATACCCAATTCCTCTTCCATCTTCTCCATGCCTCCCTGGTGAGAGGACACCTTTTTGATTCTCTCACCATCCAAGATGCAAGATCATGCATTCTCCACCTTAGATAGAACTAAGACCTTTCCAATCAATCATGCATTTTGTTCAATGAACATAGCTTTCCTCCCACCCAAACTCAAAGAGTCTCAGTGTGATTATATACATAGAATCATAAAATTAGAAAGGACCCCAATAGCATCTATTCCAAACCTTGCAAAGGAAAAATCACAGCTAAATAATCCCTGACGCATTGCCATCCAACTTCTGTTTAAAAACCTCCAGTGAACAAGAGTCCACAACCTTCCCAGGTGGTCCATTTCACTATCAAACAGCTCCTACCACCAGAATTTTCCCCCTAATCTTTAGTCAGAATTTCTTTTCTTATAATTTTGGTAATCAAAAGTAAAGTAGGCTCCTCCAGCAGGGATTGACTCGAAATGCCAACAATTCACCCCCTTAGCATGAAGACCTCAAGTTTGGACTAGTGGTCAGCTAGTAATTGTGGGGAAGGAATGCCACTATTTTACATAGGATAGGCAACATGGTGCCCCTCCAGATGCTGCTAGACCTAGTTCCAATCAGCTCCAACCTACGTACCCAATGGCCGGGAACAATGAGAGTTATAGTCCAATAGTATCTCAATGTGGTAAACAAGAGATCGTATTAAGAAAAGCAAGCTTTGGTCACTGTTCTGAGGAGATAGGCTACAATCTCAAGCAGAGTGGGGAGGACCTAATGGCCCTGGGTAAAAGACAGGTTCAGCTGCTATTCCAAAACATATATGGGACCTCCCCACTACTTCAGGAGACCTGTTGAGTGCACTCGGGTTGCCTGTGTGTCCCTGGGTGCTGGTTCTGACTTTTCTGGCTTTCAAAGCCCTGAACACCTGGGACACCTTCTGAAAAAAGCACCCGCTTAGAATTTAAGATCCAGATCAAGAGTCCTCTACATGCTCCAAATTCAGGGGGCAGAGATTGGATCAGTCATGTTGCCTGCATTATGGAGTGACTGCCCCCACTTCCAATACTTTTAAACAGTAGTTGATCATGGCTGTTTTGATGACAGTGGGCCCACCACTTCCGCAAGGGTTCGGTTTTAGGAGTCCACGCACAGAGGCAGGAACCCCTGGAACTGCCTCCCACCCCTGCAAGATGGAGAGCAGCTTACCAGGGTCTGGAAAGGTTGTGGGAGAGTCCTGAAAGCTTCCCAGGGCATTTGTAAAAGCTTCCCAAAGCCCTGTGCCTCATTTACCTAGCTTTGGGAAGGTGCCGCAAGGACCCTGGAATGCTAGTGCCAGAGTCCTCCTGCAAAACCTAGTGGGGGCACAGTGCAGGGAAAATAAATAAATGGAGAGCAGAGATGGACCTGGCTCTCCATTTATTTATATATTCCCCACCCCAGCCTGACATAAGGTTATGATCATATAAGTAAAGCAAGCACAATTTGAGGGCTTGCGGTATTGCTTTTTGTCCTGTGCTCTTATTAGTTTTATGCTCTTACATGGTTTTTAATCGGGACACTATTTGCTTAACAAGAGTGTGGACTATGGATTTATTTATCTTTTAATTAAAGCCATGATTGATTTTTGTTAAAGTTACCTTGCTTGGTGTATTAAGGCATATCATTTCTTTTTTAAAAAAATAAGTCAAAAAATTAATGGCTGCAACTAGTTCCCAAGGTAGAAAAAATAAAAAGGAATGTGTAACAGTGTTGTAAGAGGAAGCTGGCCTTCCAAGGCCTCATCCTGGCCAGTCCTGGCTCGACCAACAAAGATCTGGAGTTGAGGGGCAGGGTGTGTGTGCGCTGGGGAGTGCGTGTGTGCAATGTACTCTCTGTGTCAAGAGAACAGACCTACCACACCCCTCCTAGATGTGTGTGACGTCTGAGCAGCACCACGGCAGGTATTTTGCTAGTTTAGAAAGAAGATGGTTTTCATTTCACTTTCCCCTCACGTCTCCTTGACCCAGAGACTAGCTACCTCCTGGGCAGAGCTGGGGAAGATGAGACACGAGGTGCGTTTCCCAGGTTCCTTCTGGAGCAAGATGGCAAAAACTCCCCCCCCCCCTTCAGCCGCTAGAGAGAGAAAAAACAAGTTACTCCATGTGTGTTTTCACCCTCCTCAGTCCTTTTGTCTCGCTGCTCACTCGCTCTCCCCCTGGACAGCATTAATATCAGATTCCTCCCTGCTCTTTTCTTGTTCATTCCTCGAGTCCATGGTTGTCCGTGGCACAACCTTCTTTTGGTTTCAGAGCAAGATTAAAGGCAAGGGGAGCTGAAGAAGAAGAAAGGGATGGCGCGCCAGCCGCCTTCCCCCTCGGCACATATGTCCCCGCATCTTCTTCGTTACGCGGACGTGTGCGGGGTTTTAATGTGCCCTTCCATCTCGAGCACCATTGCAGGCTTTTAATGATTAAAATATGGGAGAGAGGAGGCCCAGGTGCTGGGAAACGGCAATCAAGTTGAGGTGGATTACCAGAAAGGATGGTCTAGCAAAAGCAGGGGGAGGTGGACATAAAGGGGAAACAAAGGGTTGAGAGTGTAGGGGCCAGGAAGCCTTGGGGAAGTTCTTGGCTGAGATTAAGGCTGTGTACACACTAGGCCTTTAAAGCACATTTGAAACGCATTCTTTCCCCTCAAAGAATTCTGGGCACCTTAGTATGTTAAGATTTGCTGGGGATTGTAACTCTGCGAAGGGTAAGCTACAGTGCCCAGAAATCTTTGAGGGAAATAACACACTTTAAATATCTAGTGCAGGCATAGGCAAACTCAGCCCTCCAGCTGTTTTGTGACTACAACTCCCATCATTCCTGACCACTGGTCCTGTTAGCTAGGGATGATGGGAGTTGTAGTCCCAAAACATCTGGAGGGCCGAGTTTGCCTATGCCTGAGTTAGTGTGTACATGCCCATTTTCAGGAGGTGTATTATGGGGTGTCAGCGGCCTCTGGATCAGAGCTGCTAGGAATTGCAAGTCAGGAGAATGGTCTCTGTGCTCAGACCCTACTTGTGGGTTTCTCACTGGGGCATCTTACCTGCCACTCTGAGAACAAGATGCTGAACTAGATGGGCCTTTGGTGTGATCCAGCAGGCTTGCCTAATGTTCTTATGGTATTTCAGCCCACCTGTGACGATTCTTTGAAAACACAGATATCTTGGGGTACAACTCAACTGGCTGAGTAACTATTGGTATGTCAGTCTTTTCAAAATTCCCTGAGTGCAAGAGACAGGGCTTGGTTATGGAAAGACAAAGACCTTTTTTGTTTCCACACACCCTTTTAAACTTCACTCTTTTAATATCTCCTTTGATGCTTTGTTTTAATGCAGCCTTCCCCAACCTGGTATATTCGACAAGTATACTGGCAAGGCAGCTATGGCAATGGCTCACCTCTCCAAAACAGTATGGGAAAATGTGGTGCTAACGACCAATGCCATGATGTGCTGCATCACACTGCTTTATGGAAGTGAGTCGTGGGCAACTTACACCCGACAGACGCAAAGCCTCAATGCCTTCCATGAGTGCTGTGTTAGGAAGATTTTGGGCATTGCATGGCAGGACAAAGTCTCAAATGAAGATGTGCTCTCCCAAGCCCACATTCTCAGCGTGTTTGCACTCCTGTCTCAGTGACATCTACGTTGGCTTGGTCATGTCTACAGAATGGAAGATGGCGGGATCCCCAAGGACGTGCTCTACGGGGAGCTGGCTTCAGGCACCAGGCCTGTTAGCAGACCAACTCTATGCTACAAAGATGACATGAAGACTGGCAACATCACCCCCTCCATTTGGGAATCCTTTGCAGATGACCACAATGCCTGGAGACAGTAAGGTTGCGTATCCATAGCAGTGACTAAAGGAGGAATGACCACTGGGAGGAGTGCAGAAAGAAGAAATGCCATGGTGCACCTGCATCAGCACAGCCAGATGCCATCATCTGCCCCAGCTGCAGCAAAACATGTCTCTTCCATTTCGGTCTCTACCACCACAGCAGGAGCTGTAACCCTCCAATGGTTTGACTTCACCCTCAAAGGCACATTATTCCATTGCCTCCTGAGACAAACAGATGCCAACCAAGCAACCAGCCAAACTATCTATCAATATGACATGTTAAAGTTACGTGCCTGGGTAAGCTTGTTGGAACAAAAAAGGTTTCGGTACCACAGGAAACAATACAGTGAAGGTGTATTGATATTAGGTAATAACATAAATGGGCAGGAAGTTCCAAAGTGTAGGTGCTCTTACACTAAAGGACCAATTTATTGCAAGTGCAGAACAAGCATTATATGGCAGGTATAAAACAGACAGAAAATAACAACCTTAAATACTTTTTTTAAAATCCTGCTTGCTTTGGAGATTTTGTTTGCAACTGAATCTTAATTAGATCCACAAGCAAATATATCCTTTGAACCTCACTCTGTTGCCCTCTGTTCCTGAAATCCTTCAGCTTTGTTTAAAATCTGAAATTTGGACACCTGCCATTTTTACGATGCCCTTTGAGGTTGTGATCTGTTGCCCCTTTGCCCCCACCCACACACCCACTGCCATGTTATATACAAGCACTGTGATGGCTAGTCTCCCAGTGCATTTTCTTGGAAGCCTGCTCCCTTCTACCCCTCACATCTTTTCCAAAGGTACCTGTGGAGATAATTTCAGTCAGAGATTCCAGCCGGCCAAAATAAAAAATGACAAGCCTCGCTGGATCTTGCTATCCAAAAGGGAGCGATGCTCTCTGATCTTGGCAAGAGAGCCGAGGGAAAGAGAGAAGTGTATTCCCCACCCCAACGTCCACCCCAAAGCTTTGCAACCGCTTTCCAGTATGGAGTTGAGCAGTGGAAAATTTTAAATCATGCATGAACCCCCCAAATTACAAATTCATCTTTACAAAGTTCTTTGAATTGGGAGGTTTAAAGGAAGGGCTCTTACTGGCTCTTGTAAGAGCACCAAGAAAAGGCTATACGTTATCAGGAAAAGAATGCTTTAAAAGGCTACATCAAGCTGTTTTTGTCACCTAATTTCTTTCAAAAAAAATAATGTGATTAAAACCTGTGTGGCTTTTTTCTCCTCCATCCCCCTTTAAAAAAAAATATCTTAACACCTTGAAACTCCAGCCTGGTAAGTGAGGAATTATTTATAAACAGAGCCACTGAAATGTGCTGTGGTGCCAACACTAATCAACTTCTTCAACCCGCTTCAAAGCAATATATATATATATATATATATATATATATATATATATATATATTATCACGAACCTTTCTATCTACAGATCCTTTTGAGGTTTAAGTAAGGAGCACGATTTAAAATTCACAAGAAAACCCTGAGGTACTGAAGCTTTAATACACAGCTTTTTGGACAAACGTTTGATAGGAGGGGGGAGAAAAAGGAAACGTACCATTATACACACCGTATCACGCTTTAATATTGCCCAGGGCTACTGTAAATGCTCACTTTGTACTAAATCTGCTTTTCCTTCTGCATAGGAGCTGGCAGAAGACGTGCCAATGCAGAAATGTGCCGATTTACTCATCTGCACATCTGGTGCTCAGACCCTAAACGTACCACACGGGTGGCAGAGTGTTTCTAGGGCAACTTTGTAATGGACTGTTTAACCCTTCTGGTCTGCACACCGATCCCTTTATACAGTCAACAGTCCACCATTCAACAGAGAGTTATGCCAGCTGAATCCCACTGATTTTTGTGTACTTAACTCCTTCTTGGATTAGGGCTATGGCATTACCACCACCCCTACCCCCCAAGCAGCAGCTAAAATGCCAAAGTTATCCATTTCCAAGATGGAAATTCTAACACAGAAGGCTGTCAAGGATTTGGCTTCCAAAATTTTTGTTATCTAACAAAGTGCAATCCATGTTCAGTTATCCAACCACTACCTGATTCTGCTTCTCTGCACTTCATTCATTTTTCTGATATTAAGATTCAGCTTTATTAATCATCATCATCATCATCATCATCATCATCTTTATTTCTGTTCACTGCTAATTTACATTCAGATTAGTGCTACAGTTTCTGCAGTGTTTCCTGGGTCCAATTCAAACTCCTAGTATTAATCTTTAAAGTAGCCTTAGGGGTCAGTTTACCTGCAAGTGAGTTCCTATGCAAACTCTAAAATGTACCTTCTGAATGCCGCTGCCAAATGTAGTGAGGTGGATGACTACTAAAGAAGGACAGGGATTGAATGAAGGATGAAGGAGTGCGGGAGAAATGTGATTTGGATCACATTTAAAGATGTACTTGCTTAATTCTCACTTTCTGAAAAAACTCATACAACCTTCCAAGTTTACATTTCTCCTAATTTTTACAGTGCAGTTCTCAAGCCCAGTCGCATGCCAAAAAATGTACATGCCCTGGTAAAGTGTGCACAAAAAGCATACATCTGTGGAAGTCATATATGCATTCTGTTAGGGGAAATTGCTTTGCAATCATGTATATATTGGTGGACTTTGCATACAAAAAGGTTAATATTAGGAGAAATGTGCACAAAACACAGATGAATTTCCACAAAGAGTTTTAAAAAAGAACACCACAAACTGATGTGGAACTGTAACTAGCTGAACCTAAAAACAGAAAACTGAAAAACTGAGAGAAGCTACAATTTTCAGATTTGCCCAACCCTGCCTGAATGTAGAATACCATCCCTATAAGGGCTTCCTAACACTAACTGCACTCTTTCCGGTACAAGACCAAGACTCTTTTATTCTCCCAGGCTTTAAAAAAACTTTCAGCGTTTCTTAATTCTTTCACCCCACCCTAATTTCAGACTAATATATTTTATATTGTTTTAATTCTGTAATAGGTTGCTTACCTTTTAACAATTATATGTTTTTAGCGTTCTGCGAATTTTTAAAAATAAATAAATAAATAAATTGTAAGCCACCTTGAGTCCTGGTTCTGTGGGGGGGAGGCAGAATACTAATAAATAATAATTAGTCATAATAACTCTTATTGGGCCTACAAGTAAAATCTGAGGCTATGTGCTTCAACACTGCCCTCCTTCTTCCGCATACACAAAAGGAATTCACCAACATAAAAACAAAACAAAAAAACCTCTGCCGCACCAAATTCAGGTACCTAGGGGTTCAAATAACTAGAAACCTCAACAAACTACAGTCATACCTCGGGTTGAATGTGCTTCAGGTTGAGCACTTTCCGGTTGTGCTCCATGGCAACCCAGAAGTAATGGAGAGCATTACTTCCAGGTTTCGCAGCTCGCGCATGCACAGATGCTCAAAATGACGTCACGCGCATGTGCGGAAGCGGCAAAACATGACATGCGCAGACGCATCTTACGTTCTGTTCAGGATGCAAACGGGGCTCCGGAACGGATCCCGTTCGCATCCCGAGGTACCACTGTATACCTCCACAATTATAAGCCCCTGTTCACGCTGCCTCACACTTTGGAACTCCCTGCTGCCTGACATAACTACTCTTTTTGTTGCCTGCTAAAATATTTTTGCTTAGAGAAGCCTACCCAGACATGTTTATGTATGTTTAACCTGTTTTTTAGTTTATAAGAGATTTTATTTATTATTCTGGTCTACACAGGAGAAGTGTAGCTCGCAGAGTGCAGGGCTGAAGACTCACTCTGATTGGCTGCAGGTCCAGCTAGCCAGAAGGTGGGTGGAGACAGAACTTTGTGACTGGAAAAAGAATAGCAGTTGAGAGTCTGGGGTCCTGGCGTTTCAGCTGGATAGTATAGCCCATGGGTAGGCAAACTAAGGACTGGGGGCCAGATCCAACCCAATTGCCTTCTAAATCCAGTCTGTGGATGGTCCAGGAATCAGCATGTTTTTACGTGAGTAGAATGTGCCCTTTTATTTAAAATGCATCTCTGGGTTATTTGTGGGGCATAGGAATTCGTTCACTCCCCCCCACAAATAGTCCACCCCTCCCCCCAAGGTCTGAGGGACAGTGGACCAGCCCCTGCTGAAAAAGTTTGCTGACCCATGCTATAGCCTCTGAACTGTGTGCAGTTTGCCCTGAGAATAGTATCTACAGCCAGAGAAGGAAGTCTCTGAGCTGGGTGTTAGATTAAAATAAAGTGGCTGGTGTGTTTTAAGAGTATATAGACTAGTGAGAACCAGGAAGCTCAATTTAAAAAAAGGAGAAGTGGAGTTGTGAGGAAACACTCTACTTGGGTCTCAACTTCAGTAAACAGGGGAAAGACCTTCTGAAGAGAGGAGTAATCCCAAACCAGTTAGGAGGGGAGTGTGTGCTGATCCCCTGGGCTAGTATACCAAAAGAGGAGCCTCAGGGATGAGATTTGTAAAAGGTTGGAAAAACTGACAGAAAGTGTCAAATTTTTAGAACCCTAGTTTTATGACCTAAACTGAAACAGCGCTGCAATTAGTTTAATGAACCAAAGCATAGCTGTCAACTTTTCCTTTTTCTTGCGAGGAATCCTATGCGGAATAAGGGAATTTCCCTTTAAAAAAGGGAAACGTTGACAGCTATGAACCAAAGTGAAAATAGTCTGTGCATTTACCATCTTGTTTAGAAGCCTGTGACATCCACTGTGATACCAATCGATCATTCGATAATAGATAAGATACCGGTAACTGTTTCTTGAAATAATTCTGCCCCCTGATACATCTTCTCTTTTACCTGTTTTGCTGTAAAATAAAATCTTTTACCTTTTTAACTTCCCTAAGTCTCCAAATGCCATTTTCTTTAAAAATCAAAAATACCAGTAGGAAGAGGGGACACGTATCCTATGTTTTATTGCTGATTTTATTTCTTTAATGTTTAAATAGTTGTTTTTACTAATGGTTTTACAGTGGTGCCTTGCAAGACGAAAAAAATCCGATCCGCGAGTCTAGCAGTTTTTTCGTCTTGCGAAGCAAGCCCATTGATGGCTTAGCGGATTAGCGCTATTAGCAGTTTAGCGGCTTTTAGCGGCTTTTTTTTTTCATACATGATTTTTATTGTTTTTAAATCATAACAAACGAAAAATAAAACAATTTACATCTTATTATCACAGATTCCTTTCTTTGAGACTTCCTTCAACTTCCCCTCGAATCATCCATACCCTTGTTTAACAAATTCACACAAATCCTAGTTTATATTGACATTATTTTCTCTTTCCTTTTCTATTTCTCTTTAGACAATATTCCAACCTTTTAGCGGCTTATCGGATAAGCGGATAAGCAGCTTAGCGGCTTAGAAAAGGGGGGGGGGAAACCCCGCAGGAACTCGCAAGGCATTTTCGTCTTGCGAAGCAAGCCCATAGGAAATTCGTTTTGCGAAGCACCTCCAAAACGGAAAACTCTTTCGTCTAGCGAGTTTTCCCTCTTGCGAGGCATTCGTCTTGCGGGGCACCACTGTATTGTTTTGTTATTTGTAAGCTGCTTTGAGGGTTTTTTAACAGCAATGTATATAGTTAAGAAATAAAAATAAATTTTGATTGGTTTGTATCCAACTAAATTCACTCAGAGAGGGCCCACTGAAATTAACAGACCCAAGTTAGTTATACCCATTCATTTTAATGGGTCTACTCAGAGGAAGACACTGGATACAACCTCATCGTCCTTGGGTTTTTCTGAGTGATTGTTCAGCTGCAACTGAAGCTGGACGACATTGAGGAGTTCGAAGGCGCCCGCAAGGAACTTGAGAGTCTTAGGAAGCGCAAGGAGGTGGACGTGGTGGGAGCCAGGGATGGTGAAGGTACGCTGGGACTCAGCACTGATCATAAGAGCCAGGAGCAGATGATACATGACCAGATTAGTTACAAACCCCAGCCCAAACCAAACAACCGTTCATCTCAGTTTGGGAAGTTTGAGTTCTAGAGCCCAAAGGGTGGACAGTGGCAGTGCCTGGTACCTGTGAGCTTTGGAAGAAAGCAGGAATTTGTTTCAAGAGCCCGACAGGCTCTGTTTAGAAATAGCAGAAGAAACTAAGCTTCTCTCCTCTGGGTTTTAAATGCAATTCCTCATTCAAGCAGAGCAAGTCTTGCTTTCCCTACAAATATGGGATTTCTGCCTTACTTTATGGTTTCTTTTGTGCAACCTTGCTAGGCTGCTGTGCTTAAAGAATATTTGTTTTTAACTTTGCATGCTTCATTATATAAACATAGATGGACATTCTAAGCTACTGTACTTAATAAAAGATTTTTTATTTTTTAAAAAAAGTTTCTCAAGGCCTCTTGTCGTTTGGAGCTATCAATTACCAGCACCTTTGTGTATAACGTTGTCGCGCCCACCCCTAGCCTGACGCCACACTACTTAAAGGAGTACTTTAGAACCAATTATTAATTAAAAGCTTTTCTGCCTTCACACCTGGGAAAAATACAATCTCTTTTTCTTTTCCTTCCACATCTCTGTTTGAATTTTTCTCTGGGGCAAAAGCTGCCTTAGAAGGAGAGATCATGAAAATTCATAGCTTTCCTGATGACTTTAATAGTTTCTCCCTCTCTTCAGTCAGTACCTTCTTCTGTGATCAAGAAATTTGTTTTAAACACACACACATTTACACACAAAGAAACCAAGATTGCTAGAGATTCCTCCTCTGTTATTCTTTCATTTTTTCTCAACAGCTCTTTTTAGCATTGCTCCTTCCATTATTTAATAAGAATATTCTGAACTTGAGCAGACAGCAGTGCTTCATTTAAACCAAAGACAATCTCTTTTACTAGAAACTCAAAATCAAGAGCTTTTTGCTTTGTTTTCAAATCCCACTCTGAAAAATAAAAGGAACAAACTGTAGCTTGGTCATTTAGGATGTTCAGCTCAAGAATTTAAAAAGACAGGGCCAGATTCAGCTAACTGGCTCCACTAACAAGAGCCCCTACAATAACTTTAGCTAGCACAGTGGGGCTTTCCTCCATCCCTGAACACACCCCTATGCCCCAAATTGGCTCAGGGGGGTTGGGAGACACTCCAGAACAGTGCACAGGGGAGGAGAGGGAAGATCATTCTAGCAGACAAGCAGGATGTTGGAGCAATCTCCTTAGCACTATGTTGAATTCCCCCCCAAAAAAGCTGCCTTATACTGCATCACTCACTGGTCTACGTAGTGCAACATCATCTAAACTGACTAACAGTGGATCCCCAGGGTTTCAAACACAAGACATTTGTGGAATGCTCTCCCCAGAGAGGCTTGCATTGCATGAGCAGGAAACCGCCCCCTCCCCTGCGCCTTCCAAAATCTTCTCTGATCACTCCCCTAACCATCCAGAGCAGATTGGAGGAGTGAAAGGGATCACATTTCACCAGCAGCATTGGAAGCCCTGGTGGCACCTGTGGCAGGTGCATGCACACCCCACTACACCATGGGAGCGGGGCATGCCATGGGGTGGGCTGGGGGCCAGAGCGATTATGCCCTAAATCAAAATAGCCATCATTATCATCAGTTGAATCATGCCCTTGCTTCAGCAGCCAAAAGGTTTACATGAAAACTTTTCTATGGTGTACTTAAAAACAAAACGAAAAAAACCTCTCTTAAACAGATCAGAATGGGCACAAGCTACATTCAGAAACAGCTCCTGGATGCAATTTTTTTTTCTCCCCTCGCTCACCAACCCCAAATATTTAGCTTCAAATTCATCTTGATATGAATCTCAACCCTAAACCATAAAGAGCCCCAGACGTCTCTAGTGACAGAGATTTTATTGATGTGACACAACAGAACGTCTGGTGTGTGTGTGTGTGTGTGTGTGTGTGTGTGTTTTAAAAAAGCAACAACCCAGAGTAAACCGTTACAGAAACATCAAAGCGACATGACACCATTCTCGCCTTGACAGCTCATGTGGAATGAAAAATTAGAGTGCCGTTGTGCATAGCCAAATCTAATCCGCCTAAGGGTGAACAGTTTGTAAATCAAATAATTTTGATTGAGGGTACACGGCTCTTCATTGTGGCAGGAACGCAGGCTGTTCGATTCGTCAGCCTACCTTACACACAAACACACACTCATGTTAAGAAGCCCACTTGCAGCTTCCCCAACTGCGAAGCTGTTGAGCTGCGGAAGTCATTAGCTGTGGCAAGTAAGTAAGTAATTTAAAAATAAAAATAAATGGCAGGCAAAAGCTGCCAGAGCTGAGAAGCCAAATTTTCACTTGACAAAAGGAGTAATTAGCAAGCTTAATGACATCAGGAAGTTATCAGACGGAGGCACAGAGAGTATAAATAATGGATACACAAGAACTCCTGCCATTCCCAGGAAAGGCATCTTGATGGGGTTTTTTAAAAAAGGGATCTGTTAATACGCTTTTCTCTTTGGCTTTCCACAGGAAAAGAAACTTGAAGCATCTTACAAACCCTAGAAATTAGCACATGGTGGGCTACGGGTTGGAACATAAGGAGGCAGTGATTTCTGTCCTGTCCTGTACTTGCCACAATCAACACTGTTTACATTCTGCTACAGTTTGGCTCCTGCTAAATCCTGTTTGTCTCACTATACTATGTCTGAAACTAACACAATTATTTACATAATTAATTTCTATGCATTTCAGTGGAAAGGAAACATAAAAATAATGCAGCAAATCACATTTTTGCAGACTCAAAAAAGAAAAAAAGAAAAAAGACCATAGTGAATTCCGCTCATATTCACTGGCAATGATTTCTGCAGCTAACATCAGACAAACATGTACACTGTGTACAAGGCTAGCCTTGTTTTCAAAGTTGCCATTTCAGGTTTCAGGACAGGGGAGCTATGAGATTACAATAGTGGGACACAATTTCCAGCAAGGATCAAATAACTTGTCTTAGAGATATATAGATAGATACATATATATTCAAGTTCAAAACTGATGGCTATTTTATGAGTATTTAATGTGGGGTTTCTTAATATCTAGGTCAGGGTTTCCAGAACTTAGGTCACAAATTGTTTTTGGACTACTACTCCCATCACCCCAAGCTAGCAGGCTCAGTGGTTAGGGATGATGGGAACTATACAGTGATGCCTCGCAAGACGAAAAGAATCCGTTCCGCGAGTCTCTTCGTCTAGCGGTTTTTTCGTCTTGCGAAGCAAGCCCATTGACAGCTTAGCGGATTAGCGCTATTAGTGGTTTAGCAGCTTTTAGCGGCTTAGCGGATAAGCGGCTTAGCGGCTTAGAAAGAGGGGGGGAGGGGGAAAAACCCGCAGGAACTTGCAAGACATTTTCGTCTTGCGAAGCAAGCCCATAGGAAATTCGTTTTGCGAAGCACCTCCAAAACGGAAAACTCTTTTGTCTAGTGAGTTTTCCGTCTTGCAAGGCATTCGTCTTGCGGGACACCACTGTAATCCAAAAACAGCTGGAGACCCAAGTTTGGGAAACCCTGATCTAGGAAGGCTTTTCAATCAGGTTGAATGGGGTGCTGCCCCACCAACCCCTCAGCCAGCCCCCACCTGCCTGCCTTCTTACTCACAACCAATCCAGGGAGTGGTGGCCCTGGCTGTCAGCTTTCTCCTCTTCCCAGGTTTCAGTGTAGCCATTGTAGAACTCAGCAGGGAGGAGGATGGGGACAAAACTGTAATTAGTTACCCTCCCCCATTGGCTCTAACGCCACCTGCTGCCTTGGACTCCCTGCCTTCTGCCCTTTCAGTCAAAATAGGCATCAGCCACCACCATACCTAGGTGCTCCTGGAAAATAATTATTAGGTCTGAAAGGCATAGCCCTCTTGGTATGCCATCCCTAATCAATTTCATCTCAATCGTGCAGATGATGGTTAGGTCCTACTTGTGTGCTTCCCACTAACACCTGGTTGACAGGATGTGGGACTAAATGAACCATTGGCTTGATCCAGCAGGCTCACATTATGTTGTGTTGTGTTGTGTTGGTGTTATGTGTTAGTTATGTTACTTATGGTTTCCATGCAAAGTGGCAGGGGCGTAGGAAGGGGGGGTGCGGGGGGGTGCGGGGGGGGTGGTCCACCCTGGGTGTCATCCTTGAGGGGGGTGACAAAATGGCATACCTCAGGGGGTGGCACTTATTGTGGGGCCTGGCCTGCAGCGCGCCCGAGCCAAGTGTCTCTCCTGGGAGTGACGCGGTGGCTCGGGGCCCCATGCTGCCTGAAATGGCAGTGTGAGGCTTGCATCTGCCAGGTGGACTCCATGGGCAGCTTGCCACACCGCCCCCCTGGGCAGATTGCCCCGGAGCCCCCATGCACAGATTGCCGCGGCACCTCCATGCGCAGATCGCCCTGCCCCCACCACTCCGGGTGTCAGGGCAGTTAGCTACGCCCCTGCAAAGTGGCACTGTTGGGTACTGATTAGGGCTGGTCAGCCAAAACTCTACATGAAGCAACCCCTTGAAACTAAGCCATCACTTTCCCTTTCATCACTGAAATATGGCCTTACCAGCAGATCCCATCACCCTGGGGCTGAGCCAAGCATAGAGGAAGTGGGGAACTAAAAGCTGAGATAGGCGCCCCTGTTTTTTTTGGTTTCCCACTTGTGCATCTATGCTTTGCTCAGTCATGGGGTGATGGGATCTGCTGGAAGGGCCATACTGGAGGAAGAGAAATGGGGGGGGGGAGACTGCTTGCACTTTGGGAGCAGGCCAGAATATATAGTTGGTGGCTGATCAGCTGTCTTGATGTCCTGCGTCCTAGAGAAACTGATCAAACGTTCTGGTGGCTGCCATAAAGGGAGAAAATGTGTAGGAAGAGGGTAGGCAATAAAACAAAAAAAAAAAAAATGGTGGGAAAGACAGGCTTGAGGTCAATAACTTGTAGGGCAGGAGCTGCCTCTCATAGGCTGGATTCAGCTCAGGAGCTGCTAGTTGCCCAATTCCCCAACTAAAATGATTTATTCCCTTTACTCACCATCATAGTTGTCTTGTTTTAATTGTTTTATCAGGAAGTCTAAAGGCTCTTCCGGTTTATGGATAAGCAAACCTTGAAGCATTTCCTTTAAAAACAAAATTAAAAGAAATATTATTACAGTGGTACCTCGGGTTAAGTACTTACTTCATTCCGGAGGTCCGTTCTTAACCTGAAACTGTTCTTAACCTGAAGCACCACTTTAGCTAATGGGGCCTCCTGCTGCCGCCGTGCTGCCGGAGCACAATTTCTGTTCTCATCCTGAAGCAAAGTTCTTAACCCGAGGTATTGTTTCTGGGTTAGTGGAGTCTGTAACCTGAAGCGTCTGTAACCTGAAGTGTATGTAACCTGAAGTACCACTGTACTACTATTATTATTACTGTTACTGTCTGCATACACTCCATACATTTGAAGTGCATGACTTCCCCTGCCCAGGAATTTTTGGAACTGAAGTTTGTTAAAGGTGCTGGGATTTGTAGCTCTGTGAGGGATAAATTGCAGTTTCCAGGATTCTTGGAGGGAGGTGTGTGCTTAAATGCTAATGGTGAGTATGCAGTCATTATTACTACTGGTATTTATTAGACATTAAACATTTCTTACACAAAAGTATCCAAGTAACTTTCGGAGTTTAAACATAAAACATATTATAAGATTAAAACATTCCTTTAAAAAGGAACACATATAAGTCACAAGAGAACCTACTCCTCCAAACAGCTGTGGTATATAGAAAATCCATCTCTCTCTCCAGGCTCTCTGTCCAGTTGAGCAGAGATCTAGATTGTTTGTTCCTGGCAGTGGGCCATCAGGGCAGATTAGGTCCTGGGTTACCACCCACCTCACTATCCAGCAGTCTCCCTGCATGAACTGACAAAGGTGGTCTCAAAAGCAGTGTTGACAGGGCTGTTTTTTCAGCTGGAACTGAATGGTACACAACGTTACCATTATAAGAGAGCAAGGGGGGCATTCGTGGTTAGTTCCGGCACCTCTTTTTCTATGACTGATGACTCCCAATCTTTTGGCTCTAGAAGACTTCAACATTCTTGCCCAAGGCTATTAAATTGGGGGTGGAGGTTCAGGGCTTCAGGTCTGCTGTTCCAATATGTCAATTGGCCCATCCACACTCTGGATCTGGTTTTCTTGACTGGGCATGAAAAGGGTGGATTGGATTTACATAGTAAGTGCCTGCCCCTTATTCATTCTCATCACCAAGGCTATACCTGCAACTGTGGCTGATAGCCAGCAGAGGCCACTGTGGCCTTGCCAAATTAGCCACAACTCTGCAGGTCACCCTGCTGCTCCCTCTGCTCGGATTCAGTTGCCTGAAGAAGGAAGGAACAAGAGGGGGAACAGTAGGATTGTCATATTTCAAACAGTGAAAATCCAGACGGAAAAGCTGTTGAGCTTTTTTTGGCAAATTTGTTGGCAAAGACAGCACTGCAAGCATATAATCTAATGTCATTATCCTTCGGTTTAAGGCTGCATTCTCTCCACATTCACCCACAGTCACTTTAATGTCCCTCTCTTGGAAGTTGCTTACAATTTCAAAACAAAATGAAGAGAGTAAGGCAGTTGGGTGGGGAGCTGCTTTTTTATGGCATTTTATTTTTCTACTATTAAAACCACCAGGTTGCCAATAAAATCAGGATCATTGGTTATCATCCCCAGAGATCTAGCCTGTAAACTTTGAAAGGAAGAGAGAATAAATGGGGAACTTCTGGCCTTCCAGATGTTACTGGACTCTCTCCCACCATTCCTTACTATCAGCCATGCTGGTTGGGGCTGATGGGAGTTGGAGTGCAATAATGTATGGAGGGTCGACAGTTTCTCTGCCCTGATCTAATAATAATAATAATTTATTATTTATACTCCGCCTATCTGGCTGAGTTTCCCAAGCCACTCGTGAGGGAATGACTCTTCTAAATGAAGGGCTTCTTCCATCTATTGTGTGCTACTTCTTCAATCAGGAATGGGGACCCGTAGCCTTCCAAATATTGTCAGACTACAACTCCTATCATCCCTGAGCATCAGCCATATTGAGTGGGATTGATGGGAGCTGGAGCAAAATCTAGAGGGCTACAGGTTTCCCAGCACTGGATTATAACAGCCTTGATGCTCCAGTTCATTATCCTTTCTCCTTATTGTGGCTGGGAGCCACAAGTTAACAATAGATCACATGCTTCTGCTTTATATATAGGCAGCAATCATTTTAGGCATGTCCAAATGATGAGTGATTACCAACATGTGAGTCCTTTTGGACCTGGAAGAGGAAAGAACAGTGGCAGGGTGGTGCTGTGGTCTAAACCACTGAGCCTCTTGGGCTTGCTGATCGGAAGGTTGGCGGTTCAAATCTCCACAATGGGGTGAGCTCCCGTTGCTCTGTCCCAGCTCCTGCCAACCTAGCAGTTTGAAAGCATGCCAGTGCAAGTAAATAAATAGGTATCGCTGCGGCGGGAAGGTAAATGGTGTTTCTGTGCACTCTGGCACTCATCACGGTCCTCTGTGGTTTAGTCATGCTGGCCACATGACCCAGAAAACTGTCTGTAGTGGTTTAGTCATGCTGGCCACATGACCCAGAAAACTGTCTGTGGACAAACACCAGCTCCCTCGGCCTGAAAGCAAGATGAGCGTCGCAACCCCACAGTCGCCTTTGATTAGACTTAACTGTCCAGGAGTACTTTACCTTTACCTTTTTATGTGCACTCCACTGATGTGTGTTGGGGCTGGAAATGGAACCACTGTGTGAAATAGCCATTGCCTGTACAATTATTTATTATTATACGTTGAATACTATGATGAATTATATTTCTCTAACTTTTTTGTATTTTATGGATATTATAGGCAGATCCACACAATATATTTAAAACTTATTTCTCCCCTCCCAAAGAATCCTGGAAAGTGTAGTTTATTAAGGGTAGCTGGACCTGTAGCTCTGTGAAGAGAAAACTACACTTCCCAAGATCCTTATAACAATCACATCACCACCTTCAGGCTTATAATACTTTTTCAATAAAATAAAAATGAAAGAGCAAATTACCAGCGCTCACTCTGACCTAAAAATGCAGGGTGGACAAATAGCCTATGCTAATCTAGCTACTGCATTTCCCCAGAGCAGGAATGGGGGAAATGAAATACAACTCCCATCATCCCTCACCATTACCAATACCAGCTGGGGCTGATGGTAGCTGGAGTCCAACACTAGGTGGCACGTCCCCCCACCTTTGCCCTAGAGCATGCTGGGAACTGTAGTCTAATAGGCTCCCTCTCCCTCGGTGGTTGCCGGGAATTCTCGAACTCTCACATATCCCGTCCCACTCTGACAACTCCCTTGTAAGTTTTATATTCTGCGGGCCATTTATTCCCTTCAAGTCGCCTGCGCCAAGCATCCCCTCACCTGCATAATTTGGTGGAGGCGGTGTTTCTCCGCGTAGAGCCCCATCTGCGGAGGGATATGTATAGGTCTCTTAGTGGCGTCCATGGCTGCCCTAGCAACAGCTCGTCGCTAAAGGAAGAACGTCACTAGAGAGTGACGAAACCCATGGCCGCCAGATTTGGCGTCACCCCCTCATAGATCTAGGCTTGCTAGTTCGTGCAAAGGCAGTGTATGTCATCAGATAGCGACGAAGCTATCTTCTCCATCACACTCCCTGCACCTTTAAAGGGACAGTAACGGCTAACTGGTTGCAGGACTGAGATAGTTTCTAAATCGGGCCATTTACCTCATCGTGTGAAAAGGACTACACATCACATTTCAGCTACTCATTGAGACGCATAAATATAGATAGATAGATAGGTAGATAGATAGATAGATAGATAGATATAGATATACGTATGTATGTAATATGTATCGTTCTGCTAGGGTAACTAAAGCATCACTAACAAAGAAAAAATGCGCGCACACAAAAAACAGGGAAAAGGGAAGGGCACATATCTGCATATGTTAATTCATTAGTATAAATGCAAATTTAGAAATAAATACTATATCATAGAATTGTATAGTTGGAAGGGATCCTGAGGATCATTCTAGTTCAATCCGCTGCAGTGCAGGAATGTGCAGCTGCCCTATTCAGGGATTGAACCTGGTGTTAACACCACTATGCTCTAACCAACTGTTGGTTAGAGGTTATAGTTATGGTTATGGAAGAAGAAATATCTCAAAGTAATAAGACAGACCATGTTGAGGTGACTTTGTGCCTGCTGGGTGTGGTGTCTAAGTACTCCCTTTTGTTTGTGAGTAACTTCAAAGCCACTTTTGTTCGTACGGATACCCATAAATGTTTTTATTAGGTAGCCTCAGTGGCTAGAACTGCTTTATACCAACTGCAGCTGGTTCAACAGCTACAGCCATTCCTGGACCACGAAAGCCTTGCCACAGTTGTTCATGCATTGGAGACTGGATTACTGTAATGTACTCTGTGGCGCTTCTCTCATACTTGCCCCAGAAGTTGCAGTTGGTACAGAATGCTGCAGCATGATTGCTGACAGAGCAGCACTAGTTGCTGACTTCCTACCAGGCCAAGGTGTTACTAATAGTATATAAAATCCTTACCTTGGGACCACATGTGCCCACTCAACTGCTTTGGCACTACTTCAGATGCCACATAATACCTATACCACATTTGTAAGAACTCGATTGTTTAGAGTGGCAGCACCTACACTTTGGGACCCCCTGCCTATAGATATCAAGTAGGCACCTTCACTGTACTCTTTTTGGCAATTGCTAAAAACATTCTTGTTTAGACAAGTCTACCCAGGTGCTTTAAAAGTTGAGGTAATTTTACTTTGTTTTAGTATTTTAACTTTCCTATTTTAAGAAATATGGTTCTGATTTTTTCTTGATTTTACTGTTTTAACTTTTGTAAACTGCTTTGAGGTTTTTTACAATCAAGCAGTGTTAAAACTTTATGAAATAAATAAAGTAAGAATAAATAATACCTTTATTTTTGGCTGGGCACTCGTTTCCCCCTCCCCCCATCCCGACTGATCCATGGTGGACAGAAGATTCAGCAGGTACTTCTGACCCCCATTTTATACTCACAGCCATCCTTTGAGGCAGGTCAGGCTGAGAGATTTTGATCAAGGTCATAAATGAGTTTTGTGATAGAATGGGTCTCTGATCCTGGCAAGCCCCATCAGTACTATACATTTAAAGCAGTATCAAAGGTGGAATTGATGTCCAGGAGAGACGAAGGGTGGCACTTTGCCTTTAAAAAGCTCAATAAATTTTTAGGGGGGTTCCTTAAAAAAAGCTCAACAACCTTTGGGATGTCCTGGCTTTTTACTTTTTGAAATATGGCAACCCTAATTATACTACTTTAAACAGCTATGGTTTCTCCCTCTCCTGACTGTTCAACCATTATGGAAATTGAACAAATCTTTATTCTGCATTAATTATTAATTATTATACACTTTAGGAGAGGAGCCCCACCTCCCAAAGCAGTCTAATGATTACAAGAATGTTCCATGGCCACAAAAAGATGGGGAACGTGGAGGGAGAAAAAAGCATGGAATATCCAGGAAAAACGGATGGCTGGCTGGCTGGCTCCCAGCGCACGAACCCTTTCGCTATCACTTTTTGTAATTTTGTACTGTAATTTCACTTTACCTTCCTGCAACAGACTAAAGAAAGCTCACATGGTGAGCGGGTCGGGGAAGAAGAGGTTACCGGTCGCTTGTCCCCACAGGTAGACTACGTCTGAGCGTGGAGGCTCCACTGGGAGCGCGGCGCTTCGTCCAAATCCTATCTCCTCGCACTCAAAAATATCTCCAGAAAAAGCAGCCGACCCCCTCCTCTCCCAACTGTAGGTAGGTCGGGTGGGACTGGGACAGGGTAGGGTGGCCCTGGACAGGGAGGCGTGCCGGCTGCGTCAGCAAAGCCTCCCGCAGCCACGTGCACACGCGTACACACACCCCGGTTGCCCGGGGTGATGCGTGTAACAATTGCTCCGGCCGCTTGCCTCCAGCAAGGAGCCGGCGAGTGCCAACAACAGCCAGCGCCCGCGGCGGAGGCGGCTTCGGGACATGCACAATCGGGGAAAGGAGCGGAGGGAGGAGGAAGCCTGAAGCTGCAGTCGGAGAGACAAGTTAATGACATTCCTGTCTCCGACCTACCTCACAGGGTTCTTGGGAAGGCTGCGGAGTTGACGCGCGCGCTTTGCGCTGAGAACATTCTAAAACGGCGTTTGAACGGGAAAGGGGCCGGAGGTCAGTGTCAGAGCGGCGTCGTGGCAGACAGAAGGTCTCAGGTTCAACCACCAGCATCTCCCCTGCCGGGCTGATGGGAGTTGCAGTCCAAAACATCTGGAGGGCACCAGGTTAGGGAAGCCTGATCTAAGGCACACAGACACACAGACCCATCTCTCTGGGAAGAACTGCAAAGCCCAGAAGGGCACCCCACTGGTGTAACTCAGTTTATTCAGTTGGTCTCCAGTTCTCAAACTTGTGTGCCAGAAGAGAACTGTAAATCGAAACAGGTTAAACAACAAAAGGTTCCTGGGAATCCTGGGAATAACGAAAAGGCTCTCCGGTATGTTGCTGCTCTGGACTGACATTCAGTCTGCGTCTGCTAGGGCTAGGTAACTCTGTTCGGTCCCTGAACCAGGTATATCTCTCTCATTCAATACCTCCTGGTGCAGGAACAAAGCAGATTTGCTTGCTCTAAGAGATGGGTGTCTATTGTGTCTGGGCTGACCAAATCAGGGGCAGGAGATGTTCGAAACAGCAACTTATTATTTTTTGTTTTACTGTTTAGTTTTAACTTTTATTGTCATTTTTCATAACAGAAGGGTTGCAGGCATAAGCAAATGCAAAATGCAGCAAAAACGATGGTAAAAATAATTAAGGATACTGAAGAACGGGAGGGGGGAACAACATAGTGTGCAATGCAGCATAGAACAACTATTGCATGTAGAAGAGTCAATTTAGTGCTCAATAAATTTAGTTCTCTGCATGTTTACCTGTAAAACAGGAAGTTCAGTGGGCTGTGCCAGTCAAGTTTACATAAGAGAATAAACATCCCACACTGAATAGAAGTGATCTATTTTAGATGCACCATTAAAGACTCTGTTGTGTGTCCGAATTTCTAACAGTACAATGTCCCATACCTTTCCTAGACACTCCTCTCAGGAAGGAGGTAAGTGGATGAGACTGGCTAATTCTTATACAAACCATTCTGGGCATCAGTTTCTGACCTGCCTATGTTTGAAGGAGTTGATATGCAACCCTAGCCCTTGTGCCAAGGTTATATTCCCTACATCCCCCCATCCTGAAGAATAGGAAGTTTTTCTTGCCCTGTGTCACCAGATACCTACCTACACACATGCACACGCCCTCTCCACCTTCCACTTGGAGAGGGCCAATGAAACCTGGAGACTCCGGGTCAGACCCAAAGACCTGGCAAACCTAAACCCCAGACCAATCTAGATAGGGAGCCACAGTACATTCTATAAATGTCCGTGTCCCCCAATCTCAGCTTAGAAATGTGCATGATCCTCCATGCTAGAAAAGCCACCACCACTTCTAGAATCCTGTCTCCCCCAATAGGTGCAAGCAAGCAAAGGTTAACATCAGCTGCAGGAGCCCCTCATTCCAACGTCTATCAAGCTAGCCTTTGCGTTTAATGACCAGGAGGAAATCTGAAGTCACTTGGGCCACTGTTTTATGCTAGCCAAGAGGAGGCTTCTGTCCCCTCGGTCTTTTTATGGCATCACAGTTGATGCATTGCCGCATTATGTTTACAATCGACTCACTAGGGTTTATGGCACCTGATTGTCAGTCAGTCTTTCCTGGACTGGAGGTCTGTTTCTGCTGTATCATTACAACCATATTGACTTACTGTTTGGGGATCAGGGGCTGCAGAGTTAGATTGTGATATATCTTTCCCACTCTCCCTTTAAACACACACACACACACACACACACATATCTTGCAACTGGGCTCTTCTATGGCAAGATAGCTTCGGGTGGCCGCAAATGGATAAGCACCAATAATCGAACCACCTGGGAAGTTGTTAGTGTTAAGATCAAGCTTCTCCATCAAATGAGAAGATGGGTGGGATATGAAGCAAACATATATTTAGAAGATTGCAATCTGCTGACTGTATATTCAGAAGTTACGGAAAGTAACCTGGCATGTGGGGGAAAGGGGAAAAAACTTATTCCACACTCTTTATCATTTTGGTCACACTCTAGCATGACCAACAGACAAAACTCAGGATGGGGCTGTTTGTTATCCTTATTTGTTGTTATACTTCCACCCCACTTTTCCTCCAAGAAGTTCAGCAGTGTACACAGTTATCCCCCTTTTATCCTCACAACAACCCTGCAAGGTAGCCTAATAATTTTATTTTATTTATTTTATTTTTTTGTATGCCACCCATCTGCCTGGGGTGCCCCAGCCACTCTAGGTGACTTCCAGAAAAATATAAAAACACAATAAATATTAAATACTTCCCCATACAGAGCTGCCTTTAGATGTCTTCTAAAAGTAATGTAGTTGTTTATCTCTTTAACATTTGATGGGAGGGCATTCCACAGGGTGGGCGCTACTACCAAGAAGGTCCTCTGCCTGGTTTCCTGTAACTTTGCTTCTCACAGTGAGGGAACCGCCAGAAGGCCCTCGGTGCTGGACCTCAGTGTCTGGGCTGAACAATGGGGGTGGAGACACTCCTTCAGGCATAATGGGCCAAGGCCGTTTAGGGCTTTAAAGGTCAGCACCAACACTTTAAATTGTGCTTGGAAATGTACTGACTCCATTTTGGAAACCTATTTTGTAACTAAGTATTATTACCTGCATACCACTTTGAAGTATTTGCTGCCTGCACTGAAATGTAAGTAAACCATATTGTTTTTACTAAAACATGTGGTTCAGTCTTAACAATGGGGACAGAGAGGGAAGAAAGCTCAGCAAATCAAAAATAAAGAGGGATAATAGGTGTAATTGTCAAATCCTTATCTTCCAGTAAGCTGCAAAAGCACATAAGTATTTTTACTCTGCTAAAAGGGCTTCATAGCCTGTTTACTTTCTTCCACACACATGGGACAAGGGGTTTAAATTTTAATTTATGGATTTAATCCTCAATCCATCCCCATCAGGGCTACTGTGGGAATTAAATGAGATGGGGAAATATCATGCATGCTATCTTGAGTTCCTTTTGTGGGGAGGGGGGAATATAGGCTATAATAATTCAATGAACAAATAGGTAATAAAAAGTACTAGGTCTAATTCCATTCAGATAGTGCAAGAGGACAATGCAGGTGTCAACATTTATGCAGGTAATTATGAAAGGAAATAGCGATCACAACTACCGGTATAAGGCATGTACTGGCTTTATAAAAGCCTGTTTGTTTGTTTGTTTGTTTGTTTCGTTTCTATACCACTTTATATTTTGAAGAAAAATCTCAAAGCGGTTTACAGAATATTAAAACATCAATAAAACAATCTGAGGAAAGTAAAATTTAGAGTATACAGTCAAAGCAACATAATTAACAGAAAACTAAAATATCTTGAAGATTTCAAAATAAAACTACAAAGGAGGTCAACTACAGAATACATATTTAACACAAACAAAGTTGACAAAAAAAATCTTAAACATTTCAAAATAAAGCATTGCTAAGGAAAGTCAAATATAAAATGCACATTTAAAACAGCATAATTAACAAGAGAATAAAATATTATAAGCATGACACGGCTGTTAGGCATGCACAAAAAGATGGGGCAAAAGAAATAGTTGTTGTCAGGCATAGCGATGTCACTCTGGTCTCACAGGAGCCTCTTTAGTAGAGCTGGTGAGTCTGGGCCCTACCCGCTAAGCCAGATGGAAAGGGCCTTGTAGGGAGAGGCCCTTTACGACTCACAGCTGGGCGAAGAGATTAAACAAATGTCTCCTTGTTTCTTCCAAATCCTAGGAGCAGGGGAAAATGAATGAAATCAAGGAGAGCCTGCGGAATATCGAACAGACTTACAAGATCTTCCAGCAACAGCAGTTCACCTTCATTACTGCACTGGAACACACCCGAGAGAATGCCCATGACAAAATCAAGCCTGTGTCAAGCATCGGACAGGTATGGAGAGATCCCAGAACTAGGGGATGAGGGAGAAATCCAGTTCAGGCCATAGCTCAGAGGTAAAGCATCTGCTTTGGTTACAGAAGGTCTCAGGTTCAAACCGCCATGGCATCTCCAGGTAGGGCTGGGAGAGATTCCTCCCTGAAACCTTGGAGAGTCGTTGCCAGTCAGTATAGACAGTGATGTACCAAGGGCCTGACTCTGTGTAAGGCAGCTTCCTAGGTTTCTCTGTTTTTACAGGTGACTCTACTTAATGCATACTTTCCAGTGCAATTTTAGAAAACCAAAATGCAGCCTCCCTTCGAAATCTGTGCTTCTCTGAATTGTGTGATGCAGGTCCAAAAATGTGCCAAGAAATTATGAACATAGGTAACTAGGGTGAAGAGTGCATAAATGTACATTATATAAATGAAAAGTGCATGCAAAATGCATCACTTTAGGGGAAATTCATATATTTAGACAAAATTGCATATATATTAGGATAAATTTGCACTAAAATGCTTATGAATTTTCATGAGGACTTAAAAATAATAATCGCAAACTGATGGTGAGAATTGAAACCAATATACTGAAATGGACAGATTCGCCCATCCTAGTTTTTTTTCTCTTCCCCCTGATTTCCCCTCCCCCTATTAATCTTTATTAAATTTTAAAACACATAAAAATTAAAAATTACACCTGTCTAAACAAAAAAACCAATAAATCAAGACTTCCATAGTGTATACCATTTCTAAAACATATCCATTATGGATGTTTGAGTGCAAAATAAATTACAAGGTTTTAACATAAAGATTCAAACATTATTTGCTTTTTTAGTTAATCATGTAAGAAGGAAAGGAGAGCCTATGTCAACCAAACCTTCCTATATATCTTACTGGATTGGGGGGGGGGGGGAGGACTTATACAAACACAAAATAAAGACCTGAACCAATTGACCCAAATTACAAAATAGGAGATTTAAACTAAACATTAGGAAGAACTTTCTGATGGTAAGGGTTGTGGAAAAGACTCACTTGGGAGCTGGTGGATTCTCCTTCCTTGGAGGTTTTTAAGCAAAGGCTGGATGGCCATCTGTCATGGATACTTTAGTTGAGATTCCTGCATTGCAGGGCACTGGACTAGATGAAACTTGGGGCTCCTTTCCAACTCTACAATTCTGATTCTAGGAACAAACATAGTATGCTAACTAAAACAAAACATAGACTTGGTGTCTACTCACAAACTCTAGCATTACAATCATGGGTAGGGAAACAAAGGCCCCGGTGCCGGATCTGGGCCAATCGCCTTCTAAATCGGCCCTGCGGATGGTCTGGGAACCAGCCTATTTTTATGTGAGTAGTATGTGCCCTTTTATTTAAAATGCATCTCTGGGTTATTTGTGGGGCATAGAAATTTGTTCATTTATTATTATTTTTTTAAATATAGTCCGGCCTCCCACAAGGTCTGAGGGACAGTGGACCAGCCCCCTACTGAAAAAGTTTGCTGACCCCTGATTACAATGAAAGCAAGAGGGGTGGAAACAGTTTCACATCTTCACAGTGAAAATTATAAACCCTATGTGCTGTTTTCTTCTCAACAACCATAGTTTTCAAACCAGCAACCAACAGTAGTGTTTGAGAACTGTATCCAGCAACATAGATTTTGGGTTCACCTATCCTTGAGTGCAATTAATAAATCCTTTGGCCCATTGAAAGAAATGCGGTTAATCCATCATAACCATCTCTTTTTCATAGATGATTGAGGACATACTGTACTGTCCTGTGCTGCTCCTTGGTAAATCTGGAATCCATAATGTATTATAGCAACAGCTTTTTCCCATCTCTCTCTCTCTCTCTCTCTCTCTCTCTCTCTCTCTCTGACACACACACCACTTTCCCTCACCCCACAGTGTGCGTCCCCATGGTGTAACTATAACTTTGGAAACCGCCTATTAAAAATAATGGCTATGTGTCAAAAGTGGAATGATGAATGAAGACCCTGCCTCTCCCTCCTTGGGGGACACACAGATTCTTTCTGAGTTGTACTAACGTGGAAAAATGTGTCAGCTCTTAAGTGATCAGTCTTGGAATATTTCTCTTTTAAAAATAAATAAATAAAACGACCTCATTTTTCACACTTCCAGTTCGCAATAACATTTAGACCTGGGGAAGGGGAGTCACATAATAAGCATTCCACATGAAGAACATGCTTTTTTAAAAGCAGGCTGATCTCTTGCTAGTCATTTCAAAGTTATCCCTTTCCCAAGGGAAGCCTTTACAATGTTTACAGAGTAGTCTTTTAAAAAAAGAGAGGAAAGTGCTACGGAGCCCTTTATTCTCTTTGTGATAATCTGCTTATTTACAAATGTACAGTTAAGGCAGAAGTGCAGAAACAAGCAGACAGGAGGTACCAAGCAACAGCATATTGTTCCCTCCACCCCAACCGAATCCAAATATTTGTTTCTTTCTGGGTCGCCATGTATATTTGTCCCCTCCTACCTGCTCAAATCCATTTTTTCTTCGCCTTCTAATGCTCCATGTATACTCATACTCTAGATGTCCAGAACTTTGAAAGGTAATTTTTTGAAAAGCAAGCAGTTCTTGTTCAGGTGTGGCATGTCCAAACAGAACTAATTTCTGTTCATCTTCATCCCTCTGCAAAACAAGCAAACTCAGTTCAAGTTCATCCAAATGATCTTCGGCAGAAAGAAGAAAAAACGATATTCAGAATGTTGCAAGCTGATCTGCCAAAGTATTAAATATACTTAAGACTAAGAAAAAAATTAAAACACACACATACAGTGGAATGTGAACGGCTTATTTCCCTCCAAAATTATTATATTTTTAAGTTAAAGGCTGAATGAGTCTAAGAAGTTAAAAACACATGGTCCGTCTAGCTCCCCACAGACTGGCAGCAGCCCTCCAGGGTTTCAGACAGTCAGCCTCTCCCAGCCCTACCTGGAGATGCTGGGGACTGAACCTGTGCTCTGCTGCTTCAAGTCATTTGCAGCAGAGGCTGAAATAAACAGGGATATTAGAAGCTGCCTTTTCACTGCATTATATTTTTGGTCCATCTCGTAGTAGTATTGCCTACAATGATTGGCAGTGGCTCTCTAGGGTTCCCAGCCCTACCTGGAGATGCTAGAGATTGAACCCAGGACTTTCTGCATGCAAAGCAGGTGAGCCACAACCCTTCCCCACAGGACACCAGATGGCAGACGACTGGCCTAACGTGTAATACATATGTACTTAAGTCACAGGTAGCCAGTGGCGCCATCCAAATGTTATTGACTACATTCCTATCAGCCCCACCCACCCACCCCAGCCAGTGTGGTCAGTGATCAGGGAGCTAGCCCTGAACGTGGATGATGGGAATTGTAGTCCAACATCATCTGGGGACCCAAGGTTGGGGAAAGTCTGCCTTAAAGTGCTGCTTCTCTCTGTCCTTTAACCTCCCCACTTGTAAGTTGGGCCACACACAAACACACTCACAGGCCTACTAAGCCGGGCTGTCGTAATAAGGTTCCCCAAGATAAATAAGGTACTTCAGACAAGCACTTTGTAGTAGTAGTAAAGCACAGGTGTGAGGAATCAGCTAAAGATTCTTTAACAACCAGGAATGGTCAAAGGTTCAAGCATCTGCCTTCCACCTTTTGGGAAGGAACAGGCATCCTCAGAGACCCTACAGCAAGTAACATGCACAGTTATTTTGATCTATTCCTTCCATTAGGGAATGTACGTGGCAACAGCTCTCCATCTTGGCGGTGTGGCCGAGCTCAAAATCTGGTGGGGCCACTTAAAAAGGAAGGAGGAGGGGAGTTCACTCAGACCTGCCTGGGCAACCTTGGCCCTTTTCCGCTGAGTCTGTCATCCCGGGACTCAATTAAGCAGAGCCACTGCGAGTGGCTTCTGTTGCGCAGTGAGCTTGCCTGTCCACTAACGGCTGACCCGAGACTGCCAAGCAGCCAATTGAGGATACAGATTTGCAGCAGGTGACCAGCCTGAACCGGATTAAAGCCAGCAACCTCTGCACCCCATTATCTTTTCCCTGCAACAACCCCCACCCCCACCCCCATCCCACCCTGTTTGCATTCTCTTGCGTGGAAAAGGCAAAGTAACAAAAAAAATATAAGCACAGGAGGTGACAGTATTTGTCTCCAAATGATTGTCAGGACTAGAAAATAACTCCTTTTTGCAGGTTCAGTGTCCTAGTTCCTGGTAGTTGTCCTGGATTTAGGTAGAACTGTATAACTCTATTTTATTGTTTTTTTGAGGATCATTTTATCCAAGGCACCTAGATTATTTTGCTTGTTTAAAAGCATTTATATACAGCTTAGGAAAATAGGAAGCTGACTTATACTGAATCAGACCTATTGGCCCATCTAGCTCAGTACTGCCTACACTGACTGGCAGCAGCTCTCTGGGGTTTCAGGCAGGAATCTCTCCCAGACCTACCTAGAGAAGCTATTGAGGATTGAACCAGGGGCTTTCTGCATGGCAAAGCAGATGCTCTGTCACTGAGCTACAGTCCTTCCCCAAAGCTTAATTGTTCAAAAATCTCTAAGCAATGCATACACTAATATAGATATATCATTCAAACTAAAACTAAAACCAGAAAAACTGCAAGCTTCTTTGGAGAGATGAAGGATCTCTGGCTGCAGCCATCATGCATACAGTGGAAGAGAAGGCTGGGTTAAGCCCCATCCAAACAAGGAAGGAGATGAATCACACAAACTTTGGCTGTGTGTTCCAGGAAAGTTTTCCAAAGCCCATTAGGACAGGGGTATGGAACTCAGGCCTGGAGGCCAGGTGTGCCCCCCCCCAGGCCATTCTATCTGCCCCTTGGACACCCCCCTCCCAGAGCATGCTCCCCGATAGCCCTGCTTTGCATCCTCCTTGAATGCTTTCGCCTGGCCATAAAAGCATCCTTTTACTCTGAACCTAAGCCTCTTGCCTACCTAACCTCACGCTCAATTAAGACTACATAGAACCTTTATTCTCAATAATGATGGAACTCACAGGTGGAGAATACCTTTCTTCTCTATATATCTTTATTATTTGTAAAGGGAATATTTGTATAAGTGAAAACTTTACTATCCCTTTGGAGTTGCGCTGTGTCTTTGTACTTTTGTCCTTGGAGGCTGTGATGATTTATGGTTTTACACTTTTGACTTTGTTTTCTTTCCATTTTATTAACTTTGCACTTGTTTTTTCTGTTAACATTTTTTTTTAAAAAAAGAGCTGCTGATTCTGAAATTCATATAGACTTCCACCATGTTAGCTCAAACCCTGCCCTTGCCAGCTGGTATAACTCGCCATCCTTCCCCCTTGTGTGTCCGGCAGGTGCAGACCTACACGGACCATTACTGCAACAACTCCACTGACAAACGTATCCTGCTCCTGTTCCTCAGCATCTGCAGCGACTTGAACAAACTTTGCCAACGGCTGGAATCCCTACACCCTGGTAACAGTGTCACCAATGCCCTCTTGGACAAGTGCAAAACGTTGGTGAGCCACAGCAATGACCTCAGTGGGATCAGAGCCAAGTAGGTATTTATTTGTAGAGCATGGGCTGGCTGGGGCTGGTGGGGACTGTCACCCAAAACATCTGGAGGGAGCCAAGTTGGCTAATGCCATCATAGCAACATAGGAAACTGCCATATGTCTTGTCCTTCATCTGAAAACAAAGCAACATTCCAGTCTTCATTATTCTGAACAGCAGCATAAAAAGCTGCTATAAACCAAGTCAGACCCACTGATCCATCTAGCTCAGTATTGTATACACTGGCAGGCAGTGGCACCCCACAATTTTGGGCAGGAAACATTCTCAGCCCTAGCTAGAGATGGCAAAGACTGAACCTATGGCCTTCTGTATGAAAAGCTGGTGCTCTACTACTGAGCTGTAAGTGCTCCTGATGAACACATGAAACTGCTTTATACAGAGCCAGACCTTGGTCCATCTAGCTCAGTATTGTCTACACTGATGCACAGAGGTTCCTCAGGTTTCAGATAAGAGTATATCCCAGCCTTCCTGGAGATGTCGGGAATTGTACCTGGGATCATCTGCATGCAAAGCAAGATGTTCTGTCACCGAGTTGTGGCATTTCCCCTGAAAGCCAGGATTCCAGTCCTGATGGTTCTGAATTAAAGGATGATTTAAATAGGCATGTAGGGAGCTGCTTTCTGCTGAATCTCCATCTAGCTCAGAATTGTCTACACCAGAGCTTTCCAAACTTTTCAGGTTGGTGACAAACCTTTTAGACAAGCATCATTTCACAACACAGTAATTCAGTTTTGCTAGCAAACCAGAGGTTAAACTAACCCCTTTCCAGCCCCAGGAGGAGGGCGAGGAGTATTCACATGACACACTTACACACTGCAGCCGACACACAGTTTGGAAAGCTCTGGTCTACACTGACTAGCAGCGCCTCTCCAGGGTTTCAGAAGGGATGCCTCCCCCAGCCCTAGCTGGAAATGTCAGTGGGGCTTGAACCCGGGACTTCCTGTATGCAGAACAGATGCTTTACCATTGAACTACAGCCCTTCCCCCATAATAATAATAATAATAATAATAATAATAATAATAATTTATTATTTATATCCCGCCCATCTGGCTGGGCCTTCCCAGCCACTCTGGGCGGCTTCCATAAAAACCAAAACCAAATATAACATAATTAAATAAGATTCCAGTGCTCCTGGTTCTAAATAAAAGGATCATGTATATAAGAAGTTGTCTGCTGAGTCAGATCATTGTTCCATATAGCTCAGTCTGCACTGATTGGCTGAAGCTCTTCAGCTTTTCACTCAGAGATCTCTCCTGCCTCTACCTGGAGACACCAGGAATTAAACCTGTGAACTTCTGCCCATAACTGCACTACAGCCCTTCCCCATTATATAAAAACATAGGAAGCTGCCTTACATTGAGTCAGACCATTGGGGTTCATCTAGCTCAGTACTGTCTACAACAGCATCTTTTAACCTTGGGTCCCAGATGATGTTTGACTAAAACTCCCATCATCCCTGACCATTGGTCATGCTAGCTAAGAATGATGAGAGATATAGTCCAACAACAACGGGGAACCCAAGGTTGAGAAAGGCTGCTCTATACTGACTGGCAGTGGCTGTGTAGTGTTCCATATAGGCAGCTCTCCCAGAACTACCTGAAGAGCTTCACTCATAGATTTAACTTTTTGAGACACATGGGGGAAGAGGTGTATCACACAGAAGGGGCTTGGCTTTCCCCTACTCCAACCTGTTGTCAATCCAAGGAGGAAGGCCTACAAATAGTTGAAGGGGGGTATTGTTCTGTAACCGCCACAGTAGAATAGTGGAAAATTTAAAAGTGCAGGATCCCCTTTTGAGATTATGAAATTATCCTGTAAAATTATATAATAATGATGATGATGATGATGATGCAGGATGCATTCCAACAGTCGCAGATTTCCATGTTTTCTGTGCATGAACACAGCCAAATGATTTTGAGTGCTTCAGTATCTTATTTTGGAGTGACTTAAGTTGTGTTTTTATTGACAATCCATTGTACATAACAGAACTAGTACATCCTTCTCTTAAAACTGAGGAACCTTTTCCCAGTGTTCCTAAATGCTCAACTTTTAGGACAACTCCTTGGTGTCCTTCCAGTGCATCTTATCCAGAGGGACTCTAGGAGACCATCCTCAGTAGCTGACTCACCTCCTTTCACTCTGATTGGCCTCCAATCAGCAGCACAAAGAGGCTTTTTATCAGTGCCAGAAAAGTTCCCCTTTTATGCCGATTGGATAGCTCTAGAATGCTGAAGACAAGAACTGTTGCAGAAATAGTAATGGGTTTCAGGGCCACTCATGACCAGGGCTGATGAAGGTGGAGGGGAAGCCAGTACAAGAGGGTCAGAAGGTGACCCAGGGCCTGACTATATTGCATATATTTTTGTCTTGGTTGTATCATTATTTATCCATTGTTTCTGACATCCATTGAAAAACCGCTTGCAAACTTATGCTTGTGAACCAAGCATTCCCATTTATTTCTGACTCTGTATGAACATTAGCTTCTGTGCATTGACAGTAGGACAACAAAGCCTCATCTTATTATGCACAGTCACCTCTGTATGTTTTCATAAGCGAATTCTGTGTGAATACAACAAAGTTGTCGCGTGATGCACATCATGTTGCCTTACATGTACAAGTTCAACATTTAAAGTATTTGGTTAATTCAGCTGAGATCACGTGGGTGCTTCTATTACTGATATTAGCTGTTGGGACCTTAATGTTCTCAGCTGGCACATGAATATTATACAGTGGTACCTCAGGTTGAGTACTTAATTCGTTCCGGAGGTCCGTTCTTAACCTGAAACTGTTCTTAACCTGAAGCACCACTTTAGCTAATGGGGCCTCCTGCTGCCGCCGCGCCGCCGGAGCACAATTTCTGTTCTCATCCTGAAGCAAAGTTCTTAACCCGAGGTACTATTTCTGGGTTAGCAGAGTCTGTAACCTGAAGGGTATGTAACCTGAAGCGTATGTAACCCGGGGTACCACTGTATTTATTATTAGCACACACATGAGATCACACTCATTATTATTTTTATATCCCTTGTAAAGATTTTTAGCCACTCTGCCCTTGCTGCAGGCTGTGCAAAAAAAAAAAAACACCACCAGGGCCCAAATCTTCTCTCAGTGGCCCTGCCCACGACCCCAAACCACTGAACTGCCATTGACTGTACCAATGCCTTTTGGCCTTCTCCTCCCCGCCACCCCCAAATGTCCAACAGGTACCCTCACGATGTTGTGAACCACCTCAGCTGCGATGAAGCCCGGAACCATTACGGCGGTGTGGTGAGCCTCATCCCCATCGTCCTCGACAGCATGAAGGAGTGGGTGGCTCACACTGAGAAGCTCCCGCGGAACATGTTACACAGTGTGAGTGCCCGGAAGGCCGCCGTCTACAACCAGGCAGAGCTCCCCATTCGCCGTGTGGGCGACCGCGACCACTTAGGCCGGCCCGCTTTCACCACCGAGGGCACTCAGACCTACATTAGCTTGACAGAAAAGGCCAGGGAGAGGGAGGACAGGAGGGTTAAGCTAAAGCAACTAGGTGGCCTAGGCAGGGCCATCCGGAAGTTTCTCGACGGGCCCTGGAGACCGCCTGGCAAACACGCATTTTAAAAAAAGAGAGAGAGAGTAAAGACCAAAAAAAGAAAAAGAAAGCAGCCTGCTCGCTTAGCATCCGGCGATTAAAACAGTCTCCCTATATTTGCTTCAGTTATGCCCTTTCCTGAGGGGGAAAGAAAGAGATACATCTGCTTTGGTAGCGACAAGCATGATCTATCTTATCCCTTTCTTGGAGCAGGTCACCCTCAGATGAAGATACTTTAGCCTCAGCAGTGTTCGAGTAATCCCAGGTTTAGAGCAGACCAGGCCTATAGAATTAATGGCCTACTGTGGTGAAATTAGGCCACCACCAAATACTGGTGTGGTGTCCGCCAGGCACTTAATGATACCTCAAGTTGTGGGAAGGCAGGGGAAGGGTTAGTGGGTCACCATATCAGAGCACAGGGTTTTGATTCACCTTGACAGCTGCCCCTCTTCTGCACTTCTTATAGGCTTGAGTGTTACATGTCTGCCCAGTGTGAACCTCTGGCCAAATCATAACTCTAACATGGGTTACTTATTTAGCTGGGGAAAGAGGTGGTAAAACAACCAGAGAAAGGAGGATCCATCCACACAGACATTTTTGAGAGGGTGGAAATACCCTTAAAAACAAACAAAAAACTTAGAGCTCACTACTACCTGGAACCAGTTAAACCAGGATACACTGAGTTTCTGGAAGCACTGAATTTGGTTGAGTAAAGCTTTTTGACATACAGAAGGAAAAGCACAGGGCAGGAGAGGAGTATTTTTGTACTTAAGTAAGATTCCAGGTCACCTCAGGAGACTTGGACCACTTTTCAAGGCAGAATTGCACTTTAAAAAAAAAATTTAAGCACCTCTGGAAAAATGAGGGCTTGACTTCTCACAGAAACATAAAAAAAGAGGGGGAAAACACATTTCCAGCATGCCAGGCCCTCTCTCCCTCTTGCAAACTCACACCAACTTCTGCCAGGGGTGGGGTAGGGAATATCCATTGTTTTCAAGAAATGGAGCATTTTAACATTAGATCTTGTCAGTACAACTCAACTCCTTTTGTCTGATTGTTTTTTTTTCCCCTCCTCGCAGGATCCTTAGCTCCTGTTTTTTTGCCTCTTGCCGGAAGATGCTTCTGAATAAAGCTGTTTCCCCTGCAAGTGCAGCTCGTTGCTAGAATTATAGAGGTGTTTTCGTGATCAAATTACTAAAGGAAAATTATGCTGAGCCCGGGGATGGGGGTGGTAGAGAAGGGACAGGCAAACTTGAACCCCAGACCCAGGACTACCCTCACCCTCATTTTAAACCTATAAATCTACAACATGATACCCCCACATCTAATTACTATGACTTTTTTCTTCATCTCCCCAAGGTACACGCAGGAAATCTAGGCCCGAATCCAGTTCCTAGATTCTTCCCAGACACCCTCCCTCTACTACTTTTTGACTGTCCCATTTGGAGATTCCAGACAGGCAAAGGAATTTCATCACACAGTGCATCATTAAACTGTGGAACTCCTTTCCACATGAGGCAGTGATGGCCACCAATTTTGATGGCTTAAAAAAAAAAGATTAGATGAGATCATGGAGAGAACAAGGCTATCATGACTACTAGATATGTACTCCACTGTGTATCAGTTGCTGGGGGTGACAAGTGGCGAGAATGCTCTTGTGCTCAGTTCTTGCTTGCTGGCTTCCCACTGTAGCATCGGGTTGGCCACTGTGTAAATAAGATGGCAGACTAGATGAGTCGCTGGCCTGATGCAGCAGCCAGGCTCTTCTAACATTTTCTGTTATTCTAACATTTTCTGTTATTCTTTTCAGAATACTGCATGACTTTAAACTTCCTAGCCTGGGATAGTCTGAGCAGAAAGGTGGGTTTAAAAGCTGCAATAATAGTGGGAGAATGGTAGAAATGAATCCCAGTTCTCTGCAGGGGAGACTGGCCCATTAGGGTGAATGGGGCACTGCCCCACCAACATCAATCTTCCCTCAGCCACTCCCCACCTAGCTGTCTTCTTAGTTTGCAACCAGTTCAGGGGGTGGCACTTCCTGTCAGCTTTCTCCTCTTCGATCTGTGTGTTGCTCTTGTAAAACTCAGCTAAGGGAAGATGGGAAGAGGTAGGATTAGTTGGCTCTGCTTGCCATTGGCTCTGGCGCCACCTACTGTTCGGCTCCCTGCCTCCTGCCCTACCAGTCCAAATGAGCACCAGCCACCACTGGTCCTCTGATGTCAGATGAGTTCTAATTTTCTTTAAAGAATAGAAAAAAGAAGAGTAAGATAAGATAGCTATCACTTTCCACCGACACCTTTGTAGTAAGGTAGCGAGTTAAAGTGCACTGTGGGGTTTGAGTTTCTACTCTGCATTCAGGAAGGAAAATAAATGAATAATTGAGCCCTTTCAACCTACATCCCCAACTCTTTCGGCATAAAATGTTTATTATTTATGGTGGTGTTTATAGACCTACCAAAGCATTCTTGCTTAGCACTAGAAAGCGCTGGAAGGTAATTTATTTTTCTCTTTTTCTATCTTGCTGGCTTCCTTTCTCTGATATAATACATATTTAATCATTTTGATCCAGGTAGGGAAGCATCCCCCCTTGAATATTAAATCAGCAGTGAACCATAAAAGTTATTTTTCCAAGTGCCAAATTTCTTCTGTATTTATTAAGGCAAACCCAGCCTCCATCCCAGTCAATGATTTATGCAAGAAATCCAACATATTCCTATCAAGTCATTCACACACCCCAACATATATAGTAGTACCCTTTTATTGCTTCAATAGCACACCAAATGTTGTGCATTAACCATTTATGGCCTATTGCATTGGCATCCATCTGTCTCAAGAGAATGGATTATGCCTCCAGGGATGACGTCAAACCACTGCGTAAGCAGCACCGAAGTGACCTCCCCAGGACACAGTATGTAAGGTGGTCCTGGGCTGCCCAGATGACAGGAACCGCCCCCCTCGGCCTCGCTGGTGTGGTCTAAAGGAAAACAGAGCAATACGTTTTGCATCAGCTTGGCTGCAGGAGTTGCCAAGCCATCCAACCATCTTCTCCATATATGTGTAGCCTTTTCTGCTTCTGAAGACATCATGCAAGGCAGCAAAGGTTTAGGACCAGTTTTCCTTCTCCTAGATGGGCTACCTTCCCAGGTTGACAAGCCTCACCTGCCCCTCACTTTCCTCTACAACACATGCAGAAACCCCCCTCTTGATCATTGGACCCACTATTTATCTCGTCCGCTCAATATGCTGGAGCCTGTCTTCTCATGCAGGGAAATCCTTAACCTACTGATGGTTTGAGACCCATCAGCTACTCTTACCTGGTTTAGTCAGGCAATCAAAGCCATTTCCCAGGGTGTGGCTGCTGTCGCATGCTGACAGCTTCAAGGAGCAACAAGATGAGAGCTGAGTGCAGGATGGGAACCAAGGTGGACAAATCACTGCCGAAGAAGCACAATGTGTCCCCTCCCAGAGGTCCTACCCTTCCTATAACACCCCTTATTGCCTGTATTTATTTTAAATCCCCCATTAAGGTAAGGCTAATCTTGACAAGAGACTGTTTTGAGCCAGCATACATGAGTGAAAAATGGGAAATTTGCACTTTGCTACATGTAAATAGTTACGTGCGCGCGCGCGCACACACACACACACACACACACACACACAGGTTCTTGAGTTTAAAAACCCGTAATTATTGAGAGGTAGGGTGAAGGAGGATTAACCTGGATTCTGGAAACAGTGCTCTTGTGCTTGAATCTTGTCTGGTGGCCCATTGTGAGAACAGGATTCAGGGGTTGGATGGGCCATTGGCCTGACCCAGCAGGGCTTTCTGTGTTTTTCACTAGAAGCCACCTGCAGAATCTCTTAACAGCAACCCCCTTCCCAGGTACGAATTCCTTAGTGGTTTACAAAATCCAGATTTTATACACGAACCCATACCCAAAAGAACTGCTGGCCAGCTGCCTTTTGCCCCGACTGCCCAACACACAACTTACATCTCTGGGTTGGTGTTTATTGGATCCATACTTGGCTATTAGTGGCTGATCCCTACTAGACAGGTATATAAAAGTTGGGATTCGCTTGAGACGTTGCTTCACAAAGTTCCAAGGCAGGAACAGCTTCATTCAAAATGGAAGCAACTAAAGCTATAGAAGCCACAGAGCTTCTAGAAAGACCCCTGGACAGAGGAATCATCTTGCTAGGCAGGCCACTTGAGATGCCTTGAGGGCTTTTGATAAAAGGGGAGGAGAGAGAGAGCAGGTTTGCACCAAGAGTAGGGTGGTGGTAACTTTTTTCACCCAACGGCCACATGCTATGGTGGGCCGGGCCAGAGTTGAAAGTGGGCAGAACAACTAATGTAAATCATTCCTCTGCACAGGCTAGTTCTACAGAAATCTCTCTATCCTTCATCCAGACAAGCAAGCAGCATTGTCTTTTAACCTGTCTTTGAAAACTCTTGACAATGCTTGACAACAACACCCACACATGCACCAAGGTGCAAAGCAGGGCCAGAAAGAATGTATAACCTGGAAAACATTCAAAGGGCCATATACAGAGGCCTGGAGGGTCACATTTAAGATTTTATACCCCTGGCATACTACACACACTAAACAGAGTAAGTCTAGTCCAGTATTCTCCAAAAGTTGGCAGATGCCTCTGGGAAACTCAGAAGCAAGGAACACTGGGAAGAAGAGAGGTTCCATTAAGCTGCCATTAACATTAAGCCTTAAAAAGCACATCTCCTTGACATCTGATGGGAGGGCATTCAACAGGGTGGGCGCCACTACTGAGAAGGCCCTCTGCCTGATTCCCTGTAGCTTCACTTCTCGCATTGTGGGAATCTCCAGAATGATGTGAGTTGTCACTCAATATCTGGGAGGGTTACACTTTCCTTAACCCTGCCTTGCTATGGTTAGAAAACCAATCCAGCTGTTCAGTAAAGTGCCCACTCTCTCAAACAAAAGGAGTTGGCTATTCTTATAATCACCAATCCAGTTTTGTTTCTGCACACTCCTTTTAACATTAGCCAGCCAGTATAGGTCCTCCAACAGGATCCTTTTATGATTTTACCTGCAAAAACCATTCAGTCTAATATAGTACAAAAAAAATCTTTTTATTTTTGTTCACAGTAAAACACAAGGAACTGCTGTGACATATTACAACATCCTAGCAAGGACAGCAAATTTTCATCCATTTGGGTTTTTTTTTTCCTTTAATTTACCCCTTTATCTTGAATTGCACCATTTCTTACTTACAATTTCATATTTACGGCATTTTACATTTTATAAATGTAAAATATTTACTTATACAAAGAGCAAGGCAGGAATCAATGTTAAATCTAAATAGAGAAATCGCTCTCTGACAAACGGTTAACTAAAAGCAGCCAGGTTTTTTGTTTGTTTGTTAAGGGAACAAAATAATTTCCAGCTTTACCACCGGGATCTTCCTGCATCCCCTTGCCTTTTCATGTGCTGCATTCATGATTCAAGAGATTTACTGAATGCTCCATAATTTCTGTGGTCCATGGTGCAGTGGGGAGAGAACATACTGGGAGATTCTGGCAGGTGATCATGTGCCCTTTTAGAGAAAAATGCTGTCTCTTTAAAAGAGAGAAGGCTCTCTCAACTGAAGGGGTACTTTTGCTGTTGAAAATAAAGCCCATTTTGCAAATGAACCACAAGGGGAGAGTTTGCAAGGGGGGAGGACACAATATAGCCAATCCCACTGCTTTTAAATCAAGGGGGGGACTTCAGAAGCATTCCCCACCCATAGAAATGTAAATAGGCCAACTGGAGGGGGGACCAGGGTGGCATCTGGGCAGACAATGAGAAACAGGACTACCACTCCTTAGGTAGGGGTTGAAAGAGAATAAAATCAGCTCACCCTTTTCTCTTAAGACAGACACAGCAGCAAACACAAAGAAAAAAATGTCTCAGCTAAGGTGAGGCATTTGCTTTGCTGAGGAAGTTCTGCATCCACTGTACAAACCAGCAATCTCCACAGGACAGGTTTCCAACAGAAAAGCCTCAGCTTTCTTTTCCACTCAGGGTGGAAAAATAAACACCCACGCAACTGGAGGTCAGCTCAGTACCATCTCATCCAGCAACAAAAGCAAATTTGTGGGGAGGGAAGATGAGAGAAAGAGGGTATGGTTTTCAATGCTGGAGGAGACTCTATCTCATTTCACGGTTAGAGTGAAGTCCAGTCTATGCACAAAATGCAAAAAGTTGAGTGGGGGGGAGTGGGGGGGGGAAGGCTGAAGGCGGGGAAAAGACTGAGTTGCCATCATATTATAACACTCTGAGAAAAACAAATCCAGGGGTTTCTCAATAAGAGTAACCCTGAGTTGCTTGCAGGAGGGGAGACAACAGATGCTTAGTTCTCCAGATGAGCACACCCCGAGTATTCCTTGGGGGAGGCTCTGCTCCATATTGCACACAAGTTCATTTAAACCAACCTCTCAGCAGGGGGGTAGGTCAAGAAAAATGTGGATGGGTTGACAAAAAGTTTGGAGAAATCCTAGCTGCTGCTGCTGCTGCTGTTGCTGTGTCAAAGTGTGTACTACACAGTGGCTTCAAGAGGGACAGAAGTGTTTCAGGGAAGGCCTTGACTGATCACCTACACTTCTAGACCCAGAAACTCCGCCATCCCATAAACCCACTTGGGGCAAACAAGTCCAACAAAAGAATTGCCACCTGTGTAAGCTGGTAGGGTGCTGGACTGACAAAACCCAAAAGCTTTTAGTTAAATTGGGCGGCCACACCTCCCTGTTCTATGCCAAAAATATGAAAATGTTAATACTGATTTTGATTTTCCTTTCCTCATTTCTAGCTATGGCCATGAGATTCATTGTAATCCATGATATGAAGCTGTCCAACATTGGCGTCCTGGGTTCTGGGGGAGGGAGGGAGTTCCTCAGGGCTAGGGGAGGGTGCCTGGGCTGCCTCCGTGACCTCCAGGCTGGGATCTTTGCAGGTCTTCAAAGGTTCAGAAACGTTGCCAACGGCCACCCCATCCTCATTGCAGTGACCCTTGTTCTTGTTGTGGAACAGCTCTTGGGCCTTCATCCCTAGGAAACTCTCAGAGCTTGGGAAGGAGCCCACTGTGGGGGGGACGCTGCCAGAAGAGGGCTCCAGCAATGCAGACGACTCCCTGCGGTTGTTGAGCTGCCCAGTGCGCTGGCTGGGCTTCTCAGGGGTGGACATCTCGCTGCTGCTGCCCCGGGTGCTGGGAGGTTCAGTCTCACTGCTACATTCCAGTGGTTCCTCACTGTGTCCCACAGTAGGGTCAGCACTGCTTTCGTTTGCTCCAGGCAGCCTGCTGCAGGGGAGGCGGGGGAGAGGAGAGAGACAAGTCAGCTCAAGTGACCAAAGGTTTGCCTTAAGAAGCAGTAGCACATGGGCTGGAAACTGCCCCATCTACCCAAAGATTTCACTCCCCCTACATAAGAACAGCCTGTTGGATCAGACCACTGGCCCATCTAGTCCAGCATCCTGTTCTCAGTTAGTGAAACTTAGCCAGTGTGGTATAGTGGTTAGAGTGCCAGACTAGGAGCTGGGAAAGCAAGATTTTAATACCACCCCCCTCAGCCATGAAGCTCACTGGGAGACCTTGGGGCAGTTTCTCAGCCTAGCTTACCTCATAGAGTTGTTGTGAGGGGAGAACTATATAAGCCACATTGAGCTCCTTGCAGGAAAGGGTGGGGTGGGGTTATAAATGCAATGAAGAATAGACCCATGTGTCAAACCCATTAATTTCAATGGGTCTAACTCTGAATATGACAAATGTTGGCTGCAACCCCTAAGCTCTGAAAGCCTGCCTCAGACATAAATTGTTTATTATGAGCAGCCAGCAATCCTCACAGCTGCACTTGGACCCTTTACCTTTCATTGGATTCAGCTTGTTCCACCTTGTTTTCTTCACGGTTGCTCAACAACCGTTCATTCTGCACTTGGCTATGCAGACTCAATATCTCCACCTCAAACAGCTGCGTAATATTTTTCTGCATTTTGTACCAGCCCTCAGCTGCTTGGAGTTGGAAACTGAAAAAAGGAAAGAAACCTGTGTCTGGATTTTATGTCATTACATTTCCCCTCTGTGTACAAAAGCACTTCTCTTTCAAGGGGGGAAAAGAGGTATTTCCCTCCAGGCTATGGTCACATTCACCCCATACATTTACAGTACTATAATACTACTTTAAAGAGCCACAGCTTTCCCCACAGAATCCTGGGAGCTGGAGTTTCTGCAGGATGCTGTGAGTTGTTAGGAGACCTTTGCTTGCCTTAAAGACCTAACATTCCTGGAAGTTGACTTGAGTGAAATTGGGATTTGGGGGAGGCCTCTGTACTCCCCTTGCTTGGTAAAATGAGCTGAAGGGCGGGGGGGAGGGTTACCTGGCTTGGATTTTAACATCTTCCAAGTATTTCTTCTGCTCCAACAAGAGGTGGTCCCTCTTTGCGAGCTGATATTCCAGTTCGCCTATTCGCTTCTGAGAAGCCTCCAGCTCCTGGCTCTGCTGCTGAATGCAGTAATGTGCTTTCTCCAGTTCTTTCTGAAAGGCCATCTGCAGGCATTCCACTTCCTGGAAGATGCAGGGGGTTAAATAAAGCTAAATGATTGTAGACGGGAGAAGAGAAGACTGAGAGGGAACAAGAGAGGCCAGGCAGAATTATGACAGAACTAATTAAGTAATTGCTGCTTTTGACCTTGGGTCTGGGTTTAGCGAAACCACTAACTCATCGTAGGCGCTGGCAAAGGATGCCTGGGGTTCAATTCAACCCTATCATTCTTCCTAGAGGTGTGAGATTCTCAGGTGTTGAAATATTGGCAAGTATTTTTTAAATCTCCCCAGCCAGAGATAATTTGATGAAAATTGAAATGTCTGCCATCATTTTCTTATTGGAAATAAATATTACTACTGTACTTCTTTAAGTACATGCTTTTTTCAAAGTATGCAGGGTTCAAAGTAGTGCAGCAGTGGCTAACCTATGGTCCTCCCAGCTGCAGGCCTGTCTGTAGCTGCCATCATCCCTGATCGGTGGGGCTAAGAGGGGTCCAACAACATCTGAAGCACCCAATCTATTGATCTGATGCATGCTCATTTGCAAAACTAGGCTTTATTTCAAAGACCCAGTTTGGCACCAACACCCCACACGTGCATTTGTGCACACACACACAGGCTTAAAATGTCAATGACACCCCTCTGGAGGCTTCACCTGGGGTAAAAAACCTGGCTAGTGCCCCCCCCCCATTAGTAGCTATGGCACTGATTAACTCCCCAGCACCCCTGACCATAAGGCCACACTGGCTGAGATTCATGAATGCTGGAGTCCAGTGGCATCTGCAGGGCCAGCCTGTTGTGTTTGCCCAATGTGAGCCACAAGCAACACTGCTGGCACACATCTCTCCTGAGGCATACCTTAGTTGTGCCAGCCTGCTTGTGCTGAAGCTGTTTCAAACACAACTCTTTCATCTCCCCAAAGACTAGGAGTTGCCTGTTCAACATCTCCATCTGCTGTTGGGCCGACTCACAGTTAGAAAGCTTAAAAGAGAAAGTTTTAGTTAGAGACTACACAGTTATTATCTTTTTAAAAAAGTACTGCTTATACCAGAAGATGGGGAACCTGCTGCCCTTCATGTTTATTTTGTATTAAATTTATATAACACCCTTCATTCAAAGATCACAGGGCTGCTCACAACACAAAATGCATACTAAAACAAAAACAAACCAATAGACGCTCCCTCCCACACGTTACTGGACTCCAACTCCCACCAGCCCCAACCACACACACAAACAAACAAACAAACACAGAGCAGGGTCCACAATACTGGGATGCAGCTGAAATAAGTCTTATTGAAACCAAGGACACACACCTATGCACACAAAATAGGGGAAGTGGGAACCCCACAGGAAAATTTAGCTCTTACCTTCTGAGAAACCTGGCTCAGCAACAATTCCGTGTGACACATCTTGCTGCTGGCTGTGTTCAACTCCAGTCGCAGGCCTGCGATGATTTTGTGGCAGTCTTCCAGTCTGATCTTGTAAAAAGAAACCCAAACAATATTAGTGAAGCTGGTTAGTGGCACCATATCCTTGGGAGACACCTCTCCCTGCCCTTGCCGGCCCCAACCCCCAACTCAGTCACTTCTTGTACCTTCAGTTCCTGGCTGTGATTATAATACTCTTCCCGTTCCTGCTGCAACTGGCGGATCTGGCTGTGGAGCCGAGCCATGAGCATGTCGTGTTCCTCCTGGAACTTGCAGAACTTGGCCTGCTCCATCTTCAGGCTGAGCTTCAGGACTTGGATGTCCTTCTCCTGGAGCCTCAGTTGGTCTTTCTGCCAGGAAGCAGAGACCAGTCAAAAGGGCCCACTTCAAATAAGGGCAAGTTTTGTCAAACACAAAGTGTAAATGTGTTTATACCATGCCTGCCGCATGTCAGTAGGTCTGTATTTTATTTCATAGAATCTATACATTGTTTAAAAGCCTCAAAGCAGTTTGCAAAAAAGATGAAACAACAAAATCAAAGAATAGAATTAATAATTTAAGACTTTTCAAAAGTTAAAATAACTCAAAACTTGAAACAGATTAAAACTCATACCAATTTTCTAAATATCTGGGTAAAGGTTAAACGTTTTAAGCACAGTCTCCAGCCATGCAGAAACACTCAAGGAAGCCACAAAGCAGAGTTGGTGAAAGGCACGGCCTGGAAATACAGTGGTACCTCAGGTTAAGTACTTAATTCGTTCCAGAGGTCTGTACTTAACCTGAAACTGTTCTTAACCTGAAGCACCACTTTAGCTAATGGGGCCTCCTGCTGCCGCCGTGCAATTTCTGTTCTCATCCTGAAGCAAAGTTCTTAACCCGAGGTAGTATTTCTGGGTTAGTGGAGTCTGTAACCTGAAGCGTATGTAACCTGAAACGTATGTAACCCGAGGTACCACTGTATGGGGCAATGTGTGAGAATTATGGGGGCCACATAAGAAAGTCTTGGAATCCTGCACTTCACTCCCAGACCCAAAGCTGCCTTCCGTCCCCCTTCCCCAGTGGTAACACAGCAGGTGGAAAACTGCCTGCAGTGAAGGGGCTCCCTGTAGAAACCTTGACTCACCATGGCAGCATTGTGTTCCTCCAGAGCCGTCACCTTTATCACTTTGCGCAGGAGCCGCCGGTTTCGCAGCGCATGCTGCTGCCTCTTGAAGCGCTCATACAACAGTTCGTTGTGCAGCAAGAGGAGCTGGATTCTGAGAACACTGAAATCATCTGGTGCAGGAGCACCTGAGGGGAAGGCAGAAAGAAGATGATGGAATGCAAAGATGCTGGCCTAAGACACCTTGCAAACAGGACACACAACCAAGGCTGCATACGCACAATATATGTGAGGCACATGGGCTTCCCCTGAAGAATCCTGGGAACTGCAGTTTACCCCTGGGTAGAGCTACAATTCCCAGCACCCTTAAACTAAAGTTACTCCTCCTAAAGGATTAGGTCTGCAGCTCAGGAATAAGAACGTAAGAAAAGCCTGTTGGATCAGGCCAACGGCCCATCTGGGCCAGTATTCTGTACTCACAGTAGCCAGCTAGACACCTGTATGAAACCTGCAAGCAGAATTTGAGCGCAACAGCACTCTCTCCTCCTGTGGTTTCCAGGAGCCAGTGTGGTGTAGTGGTTAAGAGCAGTGGACTCATAATCTGGTGAACCGGGTTCGCTTCCCTGCTCCTCCACATGCAGGTGCTGGGTGACCTTGGGCTAGTCACACTTCTCTGAAATCTTTCAGCCCCACTCACCTCACAGAGTGTTTGTTGTGGGGGAGGAAGGGAAAGGAGAATGTTAGCCGCTTTGAGACTCCTTAAGGGGAATGAAAGGCAGGGTATTAAGTCCAAACTCTTCTTCTTATTCAGAAACATTGATGCTTCTAACATAGCCATAAAAGCTAACTGCCATCAATAGTCTTATCCTTGATGAATTGGTCTAATTCTCTTTTAAAGCCCTTTATGTTGGTGACCATCACTGCCTCTTGTGGAAGTGAGTTCCATGGTTTAACTGTGCTGTGTGAAGGAAAACTATTTGTTTTGCATCTGCTGACATTCAGCTTCAATGGATGTCCACAAGTTATGGAAAAACTACTCTCTATCCACTTTCTCCATGCTATGTATAACTTCTATCATGATGCCTCTTACTCGCCTTTTCTCTAAGCTAAAATGTCCCAAATGCTGCAACGTTTCTTCATAGGGGAGACGACTGTCCAATCCAGTCTTAGAGATGGATGTCCAAGCATTGCCCATAGCATAAAGCACCTTCAACCAGGTTGGTGTGTGCTCTGCAGCCCTGTTTTGGAAAAGTATGATCTGGCCAGTTTTCCCATGTTCTGGTTAACATCTAGGTTAAATGCCACTGCACTCAGGTTCACGAAGTCTATGAAGAAACTGCGATGGATTACCAGATGCCAGTGAATAGAGGATATACCATTTACACTCTTGGAAGCTATCGAGCACCATCAAATGCAAGATGCCAGTGCAGTGAGGAAAGATGCACAGCAGCTTGATACAAAAGCTGAGCAAAGTTTTGCTCCAACACATGGATTAAAATACATGCCTCAAAAAACAACAGCAACCTCTTACCTCCAAAGTGAGTCCAGTCAGCTGATTTGCTTAACAAAGGTAATCTGAGGAACAAATAAGAATGGTGGGTTTTCTGGATTGCAGTAAAAATGTTTGTTTTTTTTTAAAGCAACAACAAACCCCAGGTGGTTTCAAGCATCACCCTACTGCTCTCACTGTCCTAAGGTACAGGACTACATGAGTGACCAATTACACCAATGTAGTGGTAAATTTGGGATGCAGGTGGCGCTGTGGTCTAAACCACTGAGCCCAGGGGCTTGCCGATTAGAAGGTTGGCGGTTCGAATCCCCGCAACGGGGTGAGCTCCTGTTTCTCTGTTCCAGCTCCTGCCAACCTAGCAGTTCAAAAGCACACCAAAGAGTGCAAGTAGATTATTAATAGGTACCGCTCTGGTGGGAAGGTAAACGGCGTTTACGTGCACTGTTCTGGTGTCGGTATTCCATTGTGCCAGAAGCGGCTTAGTCATGCTGGCCACATGACCTGGAAAAACTGTCTGCGGAGCGGACCAACGCCAGCTCCCTCAGCCTGTAAAGCGAGATGAGTGCCGCAACCCCAGAGTCGTTCAAAACTGGACTTAAATGTCAGCGGTCCCTTTACCTTTCATGGGAAATGTAGCAATTAGCAAGCCATTTTTTTTTAAAAAAAAAAAGGCAAAAAAATCAGAGCAAGTTCTTAAAGTGGAGCATGCAGGTTATATGCACTGTTTTGCCAAGCTCTACATAATGTGATTAAGATTTTGAATTGTTTGGCAAGGGGGGGGGGGGAGCTGTGCTGAAGGAGACCAGAGGACGAGAGGAAGGTCACACAGCTATTTCCAAGCTTTCCACAGTCCCATCCCATTTTTCCAAGAGCCACGTGCCAATGGTGGGGCCAGAGGCAAAACTGGGTAGGGCAACAAATGAACCTCAGTGGTGGCTCCCCATTTATGGAACAGTCACACCCCGGGAAGTATGCCTAGCACCATAGCACTATTTTATTTTAGGTGACAAGGCAAAAACATTCTTATTCAAATAGGCCTTTGGATCTTAGCTTTTTGCTCATATTTTAGTGAGGTTCATTTGGATTTTTTTTTATATGTTACTTGCATATTTCAGGGTTTTGTTTGTTTGTTCTTTTGTAAGTCGCTTAGCATTTCTTTTTTCCTGAAAAAAGGTAACTAGAGGATAGAGATTGTTGTATGTAGAAACTAGCCTACTGTATACATAACACACACACACACACACACACACACTACTTTTCTACAGCAGGCTAGTTTCTACATACTACACTCTCTACCCTCTGTTCAGACAATCAAGAGGAACCATCTACATTCTGGTCATGCAAAAACACTCAAGGAGGGCAGTGGCCCAAGGAGCATTTGGGGGCGGGGAGAGAACCAGAGTGCCCTGGAGAGTTGCATTTGGCCCCAAGGCCTCAGAATTACAGGGAACAGACGAGTAACTTGAAACAGTGATTCAGCCTTAAGAATTACAGGGAACAGACGAGTAACTTGAAACAGTGATTCAGCCTTAAGAATACAAGCTCTGCCGTCACTTACTGGTCAAGCCGTTTGCTGTGGGCATCTGCTCCATGCTGTATGAGCCGATCCAGCATTTCCAAGGGGGATGGGGAGGAAGAGTTCACATTGTCGTGACCTGCGTTGACATTCCTGAGAAGCTCTTCTGTCTTCTTGCTTACAAAATGGTAGGCGGTCTTTGGCAAAGCCACTTCGAAGAGGTGCTCGTAATCAGGGGGCTGCTCATCCCCAAACCCCATCCACTTGCGTGCAGGAATCTTGCAAGGGCTAGGGGCAACAATGTTTGACTCCAGAGACACCTGGCTTTGCTGGTGACCAGAAGGATGATTCTCGGAGTATCGGCCGGGTAGGTCAATAGGCGTGAAGGTTTGCTTAGGCATATCCAGTGACCTTTTGAGCCCAGATTGGGCCACACCTGGTGTCGATGCTGCAAGGGGTGACAACGCCAGGGGCTTGGAGTCCAGGTTATGCCCCTGTGAACTTGAGGCAGCCAGCTGGGATTTCTTTGAGCTGGGGAGACCCTCATTCAGGCGGTAGAAAGGGGAGTCAAAACCTCCCCGAGGCACCACAGGTTCCGCGTCTGCTGTGGTGATCTCTGAGATCTCTTTTGATATGGCATCTAAGGGCAGAGAAAAGCAAAGTGTGGATGGATCAGACATGCTGCCCTATATTTGCTCATCAGTGGCAGGAAATCCACCCGCCTTAGCTGCTGTTGCAAAAGGTGGAGCACTGAAAATAATTTAACCTTCTGGTGTTATCACTCCTTGAGGAATCACTTTGTTATTAGGGTCTGAGACCTGCCAGGGCAGATTCTATGCCAAGACAATACATACTTGGGAAAACACTTGGGATTCTGTAACTATGTACGTTATTCCAGTATTTCTTTTTTTAAAAAAAGTTTTTTCAGGACAAAATGCCACATTTGGTATTTTGCAGAATTTATTTTGGGTTTGCTAGGCATGTGGCAGTGAAGCTCTAGCCCCTTGGCAGTCCTGTTCAGGCAGCCCAATAGCTTTCTGAGATTTCAGCAGGCATTGCCCTACATACTTTCAACAGTCTATTTGCAGCCATGACAGATAGAAACTTGACAGCAGAAGCTGCTTTAAACCAAGTCTGCCCACTGGCTCATCTAGTTCAGTATTGTCCAAACTGAGCAGCAGCAGCAGCAGGCTTTCCAGACAGCAAACCTTTCCGAAGCCCTACCTGGAGACGTTGGTGGATTGAAGCAGGGACCTTCTGCATGCAAAGCAGATGCTCTACTACTTGTTTTCAAAAGAGAGATTTCTTCAAGCAGCTGAAGCTGGTGCCTAACATTAAGTTCTGCATTCCCCAGGGAAACCATGACACATGCACACACATACTGCCCTGCCCATGCCTAAACTGCTAGTCTATAAAAAGACTGTTTTCATTCGGCTCCTACCCAAAGCTGGACAGAGGCATACAATTCCCTCTGGAGCCACACAAGGTGAGATCCCAACAAGCAGACTCATGAGCACAGAGTCTACCCTCTTGGCCATGATGTTCTTGAACTTCCCAACGCCCCCTACCCCATTACCTTCCTCTCGGTCCTTCTCACCACTGTCTTGAGAAGAGGCCTCCAGGTCACCCAAGATGCCAGGAAGGTCACTTAAAGTTACCAAACTTTTACTGCTGTGAGAATCTTTTATGGGAGGGGGGGGGGGAGAGAGAGAGAGAGAGAGAACAAAATATTTTAACTTGTTTGCTATGGCAAACATTGTTGCAATGCAAGTTCAAACCACACCAAAAGGCCTCTTCTCCAAACTATCACAAAATTTGGCTGTACCCACACACACTCTGGAAGAACTTCCACACTTAGACTGCCATCTAATGAACTAGCAGAGACATGATGTGCAAATGACACTCCGAATTTGTAAGAGATGATAGAGGATAAAGATTTAGGACAGGGGTCAGCAACCTTTTTCAGCCATGGGCCAGTCCTCTGTCCCTCAGACCATGTGGTGGGCCGGACTATATATTTTTTTGGGGGGGGATGAACGAATTCCTATGCCCCACAAATAACCCAGAGATGCATTTTAAATAAAATCACACATTCTACTCATGTAAAAACACCAGGCAGGCCCCACAAATAACCCAGAGATGCATTTTAAATAAAAGGAAACATTCTACTCATGTAAAATCACACTGATTCCCGGACTGTCCAGGGGCCGGATTGAGAAGGCGATTGGGCCGTATCTGGCCCCCGGGCCTTAGGTTGGTGACCTCTGATTTAGGAGGTAGGAATTCAGGTGAAGCTTACCAACAGCTTGAGAACTTTGGGTGATGTTTGGCTGTCGGGACAACGAAGACCTTGCGGGATTGGTTCTGCCCTCCTAGAAGAGAGCAAGAATTCCATGCAACAGATACATCTCCATCACAATGCTTCACATGTTCCCCAAAACCAAACAGAAAAGGAACACCCCCAACACACACACCCCAATTAAAACCAGGACCACCAAGTGTGTGTGCAAGGGAAAATATAATACATGTTTTCTGGAGGAGCTTCCCTCATATACCCAAGTCACTGCTCCGGGTGTGCCTCCTCCAAGGGCAGGTAATTCAGCCCCTGCATAGGAATGAACTGACAAAATGACTGCCCCCCCACAAGCCAAGACTGATGGGAAAGAAGGAGACTCAGCAGCAAGTATGGTGTAGAGTGCCCAACTAAGACCCGGGAGACCAGTGTTTGAATCCCTACTCAGCCATGAAGCCCACTGGGTGATCACAGGCCCATCACCGCCTCTCAGTATAACCACCTCACAGTGTTGTTGTGGGGAAGAACCATGTACATTACCATGAGCTTCTTGAAGAAAAGATGGGCTGTTAATATAGGCGTCCACCCACTTATGTCTTTACATTCTGGGCCCTGGTGCACACAAGCAAAATTGTGTAAAGTGGGGTTCACCCTCTAAAAAGCCTCGAAATACCTACTTTCCCCTGCTCTCCAGATCTCTTTCCTGCTCTTTCTCCAATCCAGACCAAAATATCTAGAGCTGAAGCTCTGAGGCTGGCTGGAGGCTAGAGGATGTGTGGGAAAGCGGTAGTGGCTGCTGCTGTGCTACCCCGTGTGTCAGCTGTTAGGTGGGGAGGCTGATCAGCCTAAACAAAGCCCCACTGGGCCTCCAGTCTCTTCCTCCACCCTCACTGTATCTCCTTTTTTGGCTTCAGGGAGGGACTCTCCAGCTCTCTCTCATTTCCTGGTATGATTCTATTTATTAATTTCCTGGTGCCATGTATATGCACACGTTAGTAGAACATGTATGTGGGGAGGCGGGGAATGCCTGTAAGTCTTGCAAAGAAACAGCAAGTAGCCTCCTACCTAGAGTTGAGTTCTCTGGACAGGGCTATGCAGACTTCAGACTGGTCAGAGCTAGTAGTGTGTCCCCCCCCCCTTTTTATAACAACTAGATTTCAAAGTTGTATGAAACAAAACCAGGTGCAAGGAACATACGGTTTAAAATTAAACAAGAGGATGCCTCTTGAGTAGTGGAATTAGTTTTCAGAACCAGCACTGTACGCAAAGTCCTTTCATCCAAAAGTCCACTCCATGGTTAGTCCTTAAAGCTTTATTCATTTCAGCACCATAATGTACGGTGGGGAAAATCATGTTGTGGTTGCTTCTGATGAACTGGGAATCAGAATCACCTTGAAAGTCTCATAAAAGACAGCCATAATCAATTACTTTTTAAATCTGCTCATAGGCCAAGTTCAAAAGTGGAATCCCCATTTTGCCAAGCGTTATCAATTTTGACGGTACCTTTTTGGGAGGTGCAGTGGAAACTGAAACATGAGCAACTTCTTCTGAACTGCATGAGGGAGGTGGGGAGATGGCAGTTTCTGGGCGGGCACCTTTCTCAACTGTTTAAAAGAAATACAGGAAAAAAAATATTCCCTTACAAATGTTAATGCATGACCCTTTTTTCAAAGCAAGGGTTGGGGAGAGCACTTTTCAGCTTCCCAAGGACTATGCTCCCTCATGGGCAAACATTCCAGGTGCCATGTCCCAGTGGTGGGCAGGACCAGAGGCCAAAAGTAGGTAGAGCAAAGTTAACTCTTTACCTTTGTACCACAGGTTATGTACCAGCCATACAGAATTTAAGAGGTTTCTATACACCCACATATATCTCTCTTCCCACCAAACACACTCACCTCTATCCATCCTCCAGTCAGGCAACCAAGGGTATATTCTGGCCAACCAAAAGTACTCAAAGAGGGCACAGAGCAAGGCTGCTGGGGCACACCTAGGAAAAGGCCCAAGGGCCAAACAGAGAGGCCAAAAGGGCCGCTTTGGGCCCCCACGTATGAGAGTTTAGAGTTTAGAGGCTTCAGGGGCTTGTGCAATAATGTCACAGGCCAATGGTTTGGCACTTAACTAGTTTTTGTTGCTGACAAACCTGCCAGGGTGCTGAAAAGAAAACCCCAATATGGCTGGCCCTACCTGGTATGTTAAAGGTCCTGTTGAGAGTCTGGGCTGTGGTATAAGGTGTCTCCAAAACAATTCCAGGGGAGTGGGGGGGAGTGGTCATGCCACAAGCAACGGCAGGGCTCCAGAAGGTCACCTGGAAAAAGAGTGGCAGGGTTTTCCCCAGTGTACCCAATAGAAAGGAGGGAAAATCAGACCTCCTGCATCCACTTTCAGTGCCATCACCACTTTAAACTTCCATCTCTGTTCCAGTCTTCACCAACCTGGTGTACCCTCCAGATGCTTTGGGCTCCCAACTCCCATTGACAAGGCTGGGGGGCTGATGGGAGCATGTCATCAACTAGGGCAGCAAGGCAAGAGCATTTTAATCCAACACTGGCTGCCAGTGTGGTTTTGCGCCCAATTTAAGGCACTGGTATCAATTTTTTGTTAGTCAGTCAGTCTTGGTATCAAATTAAATAAAGCCCTGCATGGCTATAAACTCAAGTTTCTGCAGAAGCACCTTCTACAAGGCCAACCAACTCAATCATTAACTTTGACTGGTGTGTGTGTCTGCTCATTGACGCTGCTAGGATTTGTGATTCAAGGATGCATAACAGGGCCTTCTCTGTGGTGGCACCCAAGCTTTGGAACTCCCAATAGAGGAAGCTGCCATACACTGAAGTCAGACCATGCAGTCAATCTAGCTCAGTACTATGAAGACTGACTGACAGTGACTCTCTCAGGGGAATCAGATACATCTTTCTCAGCCCTATCTGGAGATGCCGGGGATTGAACCTGGGACCTTCTGCATGGCAAAGCCGGTGTTCCAACACTGAGCTGGGGCCCTTCCTCATAGCTCCCTTCTAGAGCAGTGATTGTCCTCCTCACTTTTTACACTGAGACACAGTTTAAGGATGCTCTTGTTTTCCCAGGGTTTTACAGATTTGAGATTTTAATTGGCTTAATGCTCTACCGCTGCGAGTGATCAGTATTTATGGCTTATGCATTCTTTCATTTGATGTATTTTGTTCTGTTACCTTTTATTATACATTTTCCTGAGATATTTCTGGAGAACAATTCATAACTGTAACCAGTAAAAGAAAAATGTAACAGTCACAACACAAGCAGGGTTACCTGTTCAGTTGCCAGAAACGAGGACTGAAACTTCGAGATCTGAGGTAGCTGCCCTTGCATTCGCGACAGCCGAGAAGTTGGTGTTCCTGTATTTTTAATTAAAGAAGATGGAGAAATAAAGGGTAAAGGGGAATTATTTCTCCCAAAATTAATAAAGCTGTATAAAAATTATTTCATATCCAGCAGGATTCCCCCTCCCAAAATTTGTAGAGTGTGTGTATATATATATATATATATATATGTGTGTGTGTGTGTCTCTATGTGTGTGTCTAAATACACACACACACACACACACACACACAAACTTGGAATGCTATAAAAAATGAGGCATTAGGAACATAGGAAGATGCTCCATCATCATCATCTATTTATACCCCGCCCATCTGGCTGGGTTTCCCCAGCCACTCTGGGTGGCTTCCAACAAAATATTAAAATACAATATTTTATTAAACATTAAAAGCTTCCCTAAACAGGGCTGCCTTCAGCTGTCCTCTAAAAGTATGGTGGTAGTTGTTCTCTTTGACATCAGGGGAGAAGGCGTTCCGCAGGGCGGGTGCCACTACCAAGAAGGCCCTCTGCCTGGTTCTCTATAACTTGTCTTCTCACAGTGAGGGAACCGCTAGAAGGCCCTCGGCACTGGACCTCAGTGTCTGGGCAGAACAATGGGGGTGGAGACGCTCCTTCAGGTATACTGGACCAAGGCCGTTTAGGGCTTTAAAGGTCAGCACCAACACTCTGAATTGTGCTCGGAAACGTACTGGGAGCCAGTGTAGGTCTTTCAAGACCGGTGTTATATGGTCTCGGCAGCCCCTCCCAGTCATCAGTCTAGCTGCTGCATTCTGGATTAGTTGTAGTTTCTGGGTCATCTCCAAAGGAAGCTCCACCTAGAGTGCATTGCAGTAGTCCAAGCGAGAGATAACTAGAGCATGTACCACTCTGGCCAGACAGTCTGCGGGCAGGTAGGGTTTCAGCCTGCGTACCAAATGGAGCTGATAAACAGCTGCCCTGGACACAGAATTGACCTGCGCCTCCATGGACAGTTGTGAGTCAAGAATAACTCCCAGGCTGCGCACCTGGTCCTTCAGGGGCAGAGTTACCCCATCCAGGACCAGGGAGTCCTCCATACCTGCCCGCCTCCTGTCCCCCAAAAACAGTACTTCTGTCTTGTCAGGATTCAACCTCAATCTGTTAGCTGCCATCCATCCTCCAATCGCCTCCAGACATTCACAAAGGACCTTCACCGCCTTCATTGGTTCTGATTTAAAAGAGAGGTAGAGCTGGGTATCATCCGCGTACTGATGAAAACCCAGCCCAAACCCTCTGATGATCTCTCCCAGCGGCTGCATGTAGATGTTGAAAAGCATGGGGGAGAGGACAGAACCCCGGGGCACCCCACAAGTGAGAGCCCAAGGGTCTGAACACTCATCCCCCACCACCACTTTCTGAACACAGCCCAGGAGAAAGGAGTGGAACCACTGTATAACAGTGCCCCCAGCTCCCAGCCCTCTAGATGGTCCAGAAGGATGTTATGGTCGATGATGTCAGAAGCTGCTGAGAGATCCAGCAGAACTAGGAAACAGCTCTCACCTTTGTCCCTAGCCCGCCGGAGATCATCGACCAGTGCGACCAAGGCAGTTTCAGTCTCATGATGAGGCCTGAATCCCGACTGGAAGGGATTCAAATGGTCCGCTTCTTCCAGGCGTGCCTGGAGTTGTTCAGCAACCACTTGCTCAATCACCTCAAGAATGGAAGATTTGAGACTAGGCGATAGTTGGCCATATTGGCCGCATCTAAAGATGTTTTTTTAAGAAGCGGTTTGATGACCACCTCTTTTAGCAGGTCTGGGAAGGCTCTCTCAACGAGAGAAGAATTCACCACCCCGCAAAGCCCATCGCCCAGCCCTTCCCGGCTAGCTTTTATAAGCCAGGATGGGCAAGGATCAAGGAGACAGGTGGTTGGTTTCACTCATCCAAGCAGCCTGTCCACATCCTCGGAGGTAACAGATTGGAACTGATCCCACGCAACTTGACTAGACACGACTCTAGTATTCTCCCACCCCGGCCCTGCTCCCAAGGTGGAGTCTACCTCTTCCCGAATCTGAGTGACTTTATCTGGAAAAACACCGTGCAAAATCATTGCAGGAGATCATGTGGCCCGTACTGGGCCCCGATGTAGCAAGTGGTTTCACTAAATTGCGAACCACCTGTATTGCGAACCACCTGAAAGAGTCTCCTGATGCTGTTTTCTGCAAATGCAATAGAGGCAGTGAAGAAAGTCTTCTTCGCCGTCGCTACCGCCACTTGGTAGGCTCAACATTGAGCTCTAACCCGTGTCCGGTCAGCTTCAGAATGAGTTATCCGCCACCAGCGCTCTAGCCGTCTCAGCGATTGTTTCATTGCCCTCAGCTCCATGGAAAATCATGGGGCTGTCCGGGCTCCATGCAATCGGAGAGGGCGCTTCGGAGCCAAACAGTCAAAAGCCCTGGTTATCTCCACATTCCAGCGGGCCACCAGGAAATCAGCTGAAAGGCCATCAACATGGGATAAAACATCCCCTGAACTGCATACACAGTTCATTGTTTTATCTAGCTCAGTATTGTCTACACAGGCTACCAGGAGCACTCAAAGACTTCGGAAAATGGACATTGCCAGCCCTACCTGGAGATGTCAGGGATTGAACCTGGGACGTTCTGCATGCAAAGCAGATGTTCTATTAACGAGCAACAGCCCTTTCCAGGAATATAGGAAGCTGTGTTATACCAAGTCAGATTCTTGGTCAATCTCATTTCGTACTATATACTCTGATTGGCAGTAGCCTTTTTCATTGGATGGAGAACATGGGGGTGGGCTTTCTTGAACCAGCTGGAAATGGAAATTTACAGCACAGCATGAAGTTCTGAAGGGGGCTCAGCAAAAGAGAGCTGACCCCTGCTTTAAAGCAGTATAAGCAACTCAAGTGGGGCAAAGGGAAGACAGTGGCAGGTCAGAACATGAGACACATAAATACAGATTCTAGAGCAGTCTTGAGCAAGCTATGGTTGCCCACTGCAACCATTACTCTGGCTTACAATAAACCATGGTTTGCAAAAACCAGGATTCAACCACAGGCATGGTGTCTGCTTCCATCCCTCCACTTGCTGCCTCATACATGAGTTCACTTACCATGTACACCAACACTAGCCAGGTTCCAGTTTAGATAAGGTTAGCAAAACCAGTTTATGACAGGGTCTAGTTAGCATCAGGGCATTTGTCACAGGAAACCATGGTTAAGGCAAAAAAAAGAAGCCCCAGAGAATGGCATTCTGAGGAGAGAACTAGCAAACTTGGTTTGCTAGAATGAGCAATACATCTGCTCCTAGCAGGCGCTTCAAGGATGGCGCCTGCTGTTTATAGACATTCTGAAGAGCTGGGGGACCTTACCAAAGTTTCTCTGCAAAGCAATAGAAGAATTGGAAACAAAATCAGAGGAGTGATGCTGAACGTAAGAGCTCATCTGCTGGGAAGGTGAATAGTAGTCATCTTCACAGGAAGCTTCGGCTGGGTCCAGGGAGATACGGGCACATTCTATCAAAACATCATGGGTTTCTAGCCTCTTCCACCTGTTTTAGGTCCAAGCACCACCAGTCAATTTTCACCCCGTCACAGAATTTATGATACAATCTCTATTTACAGGAAATATTTATCAAAAACATTTAAAAAGGTTTTTGGAAGCCAACCCTAGGGTGACATGGGTGTCACTATGGTCTAACCTAGGGATGGTTTTAGAAAGGGTTCATTGCAGAATGCTATGAACGTAGTATTTTTATTTCAGAAGGGACGAGCTAAATGTTCAATCACAGCCTCTCTTTCAAAAGGGATGGGAATGTACATACCTCCGAGGGTCCAGTTCGTGATCCTTGGATCCAGTCACTAGCTCAGGGTGGATGCGCACATGTGCCATCATTGGCTGGAAGAAACAGAGAGAGAAAATGGGTATTTTATCTTGGTATATCATAAAAAGAGCTCTGCTGGATCAGACCACCAAAGGCCCATCTAGACTAGCACACTGTTCTCATACTGGTCAGCCAGATGCCCATGATGGGATGCATACAAGCATGACCCAAGCCCAACACATCTCTCCCCACTGGTGATTCCCAGCAGCTTGTATTCAGAAACATACTTCCCTCTTACTGTGGAGGCTGAAGATATCCACCAGGTCAGTAACCAGTTACAGTCTGATTGTCTTTGAATATGCCTAAAACTCTTGTCAAGTCATCTAAGTTAGCCATCACTGCCTACTGTGGAAGCAAATCCTGTTGCTGTGTGTTGTGTTGAATACTTTCTTTTTTCTATCACCAGAGGTCTAGATGACCATCTGACTGTTACAACACAATTCTGTTATTTCCGGGTAGCCGTAAACAAACATGATGAACAGAGGACTGGGGGGGGGCAAGCAGGGGGCGCTGTGGCTTGCCGATCTTGGGCTTGCCAATCCTAAGGTTGGCAGTTCGAGTCCGCACAATGGGGTGAACTCCCAGTGTTCTGTCTCAGCCCCTGCCAACCTCGCAGTTTGAAAGCGTACCAGTGCAAGTCCATAAATAGGTACACTGCAGCGGGAAGGTAAATGCCATTTCCATGCGCTTTGGCTTCTGTCATGGTGTCCTGTTGCTCCAGAAGCAATTTAGTCATACTGGGCATGACTTAGAAGCTGTCTGCAGACAAGCGCCGGCTCCCTCGGCTTGAAAGCGGAGATGAGCACTGCACCCCATAGGCAAATTCAACTGGACTTAGCCACCCTGGGGTCCCTTTGTCTTTAAGAACATTAATCAATCTAGCTCAGCGCTGTCCACCATGGCTGGCAGCAGATCTCTAGGGTTTCAGGCAGGGATTCTCTCCCACCTCCATCTGGAGATGTCAATGGGGATTGAACCCAAGATCTTCTGTATACAAATATATGGCTGTTCCCTATACACACCTGATTGCAGGTATTAATTTTCAGTTCCAATTGATTGCTGGACTTCCGGTTTCTCTTTAGAAGCCCACTTCCTCAGATGCAGGTTCAACTAGTTATTCATTTCGGTACAGTGAATGGCCAATACAAAAATAAACAAATACCAGCAATCATGCAATTCCGAAAAAGAAGCTTGGGTCAGGTCTTTCTGACTTACAGTTACACACAAACAAGACGTGCTTTAAAGAAAAAGATTTACCTTGACTATCTCTTCAAAGGTCTCCAAGTTTTCTTTCATACTGTAGTGGGAGCGCAGAAAGGAGACAAAATTGCAAGGGTACATTCCATAAAGGCGGTGAAAGAGAGCATACACACTGGCATGGAGGTGGATCAGGTAGATCTCAGCCGTGTGTCCTAGGGAGGGAAAGACGTGAAACAGGTTACAATAACTCCTATTACTGAGGTCTCTGGACATGTGCCCTCCCCCTAAAAATACTGCTGTGCTGTAAATATTATCATAGTAAGTGCCACAATTCCATAGGTGCACAAAGATAGCGGGGAGAGTAATTTTGAACAGAACTGGCTGTGAGTTCAGCACCTTAGGAAAATATGGCTTCATTTTTGGAACACTGTGTACAAGTCTGATTTAAACTCCATGGCTCACTCTGGGACAATCTGTTAAAATGGAGATTAGATGACAATCTTTACAACAATTTAAAATGCAAACATTAAAAATAACCTACAATCACAAAAACATGGTGTGTCCTGAAAATTTACATCTCGGGTGTCAGAGGTCAGAATGCAAGTGTGTCTTCAAAGTAGTCAATTTAAAACCCAGATGATGAAAGATCAAAATGAAGCCCCAGTAATCTGGCTGCTGCATTTTGCACTGATAGAAGTTTCCAGTCAATTTCAAGGGCTGCTTCTTGTAAAGCACAATGTCAGGCTGAGACACAATGACTGTGACACAATGTTACCCAATGAGCTTTCAAGGCAAGAGTCAGGATTTAAACCCTGGTCTCCCAGGTCCAACACTCTGAAAACACAATGCCACAATTTCAGGGGGTTGTGTATCCATGGCCAGAATTGTAGTCTGAATTTAGAACCTTTGGCAAGGATGGGAGAATTAGTGAACTGCCTTATTCTGAGCCAGGCCTTTGGTTTATTTAGCTACAGTGAGAGCTGTTCGGTTTTGGTTACTTTGATGTGGGTGGACTAAAACTCCTGCCATCCTTGACCATCATGCTAAGCTGGCTGTGAATTCTGAGAGTTGTAGTTCAATCACATCTGGGGACCCAAGGTTCAACAACACTGATCTATGCTGACTGGCAGAGGCTCTTCTGCATGCAAAGCTGATGCCCTACCACTGAGCTACAGACGTTCCCAAGGATAAGCTTGTTCACAGCAGACCTTTTCTAGCATCTCACCTGGATTCTTCAAGTTCCAGGAAGCAAGGCGACCAAAGATGCCAAAGTAGTCATGCAGGTACTGCTTCCCAGAGTGGGGGATCATTGGCAGCATCGTTATTAACACTAGCACACCTGTGATGAGGACCACTACATCCGCGTCACTCTGCAAAGGATGAGGGGGGGGGGGGAGAGAGAGTTATCCAGAGGTTTAAGATTTCCTGACAGATGCATCACAAGTATTAGGAAAGCCCTCTGCTCCATTGCCTTCGTTTCTGTGGGTTCAGTTAGGATATCAATAGCTCTTTCAACGCTCCTTAGCAGAGACTGCATTTGTACAATCCTTACAACGTGGTAAATGGTTTCCCGAAATGCAGTACTTCGCCACCACTAGTGTCACATGCTTTTATGCTCCTACAGATGAAGTAAACCCAACATTTTACATATAAAGCAGCATGTCAGGTAGAAGGGTTTAGGTCCCTCTGCACAACACCTAGTTTTCTACTTGTAGGAAACTTTGAATGATTCCACCATATTTAAAGCAATCTTAATTTCTCACAAACTCCCTTTTTAAAAAAGGGTTATTTAATTTCCCTACTCTACTTTTTACATAAACAGGGTTCAATAAAAGTAACAGAATATGAGTTAAGTGCCAAATTTAAAATGTGAAACAATGTTTGAGAGGCTTGGTCAAAGCTACACTGGGTGTGGGGAGGGGGGGAGAGAGCCAACAGCAAAGACCCTATTTGGGACAATAGTTGTAAAAACACACTGAGTTGGATCAAATATTAGTCCTACTCAGAGCAGACCCATTAAAAACAGTAACAGGTTACTAGCTTGGGTCTGTTAATTTCAACTTTTCTACTCTGAGTAGGACACAGCCCAATGAAAACAAAAAAAACTCAAACCCAGCTGTGAAGAAAGAGGTGTTATTTATTTTCACCATGTTTTGAGATTTTCTCTCTTATAATGGAGACTTTACCACTCTGATTTTATTGATCCATTTCAGAATTAAAGCCTACATCCCTTGAAAAGAGAAAATTCTGATATGAATGAAGGGAACTGATCCAACTTGCATGAACAGGAACAGGCTTTGACTCATTATCTGTCCTTGCACTATGGCAGGAGCATGATCGAAGAGAAATCAGTAAGTGATAAAGGTGTTATGTGAATGTGCCCTACCTGATGAATAGTTCTAGGTTGGATGCCATTCACAAAGGTTTGCATTGCAGCCACAGTGTGCAGTGACCACTGTCCAAAAGGGTTTTGTTTCTGTATCTCAGGCTGGCACCCTCCAAATGTTGTTTGACTACAACTCCCATCAGCCCCAGCTAACACAGCCAATAGACAGGGATGATGCAAGTTTTAGCACTGAACATCTGGAGGAAACCAAGTTGTGAGAGGTCACTGTAAGTCATCACATTCCACAGAAACATATAATAAACAAGAATTGCAACTACACAGCATCCGTACCTTAAGACACTTAAGCAACGTAACCAGGACAGACGCCTGAGAAAGCTTATGTTTCCAAGATGGCTGACATCTTATCACATGCCCAAGGAGTGAGAGGGCGGAAAGACGGGTACTTGACCTGTTCATACATTCATTGATTTTGTCCAGAAGGTGCTAAGAGAAATAAAAAAGAGAGAACTTGTGATAAAAGCAAATGGAGAATTTACCTGGAGGGAAGCCGAAATATATAACTGAACCTGCTCTCACTCTCTTTCATAGGCCTCTCAAAGCACTCCTAAATAACAACATGGGCCTTGGTTCACCTGTTAGATCACCTTACCCCATGAATATGCTCACTTGACCACTTCCATCTGCAAAACTGGCTATCACATAACATTCTGAAAGCAGAATATGTGTTTTTATCAGTTTTTAGCTTATCACTGATTTCAATTATTATTTGAATGTTTTTACTGTTAATTTGCTCTATTCTTTTTTAAAGCTACTTTTTTACCATCATATTGTATATAAACTGAATGAAATAAATATTTAATTGTTTACATCCCACCTTTAACTATAAAATAAACTCAAAGTGGCTTGCAATATAAAAATCTCTCCTTCCAAGAACCAATGCAACTAATGAATGCCAACAGGATTATAGTAAAAAGGAGGGCACTGAAAAGCATGAGGAGATTAGCATGTTCAGAAGGAACCCCAAAGTTTGCAGAACAATCACTCAATCTTTGGGGGAGACATTAAGGAGGTTAAAAAAGGGCAACAACTCCAAAACAGTCCAATATTGACTCAATGGCCGCTGAATGCTGGGAATATCGGTTTAGGGACATGGTTGGCTGGCATTCAGAAACATTCTGAAAATAATACAAACAAGTGCAAATGTAAAACATACACACCCCACAGCAGTTTCATTTAACTAGTGGTTGTGGTTCAAGAACAGTACCACAATTAAAGACCCACAACTGGCTCAATTTACAAGGTTGCTTCATTCATACATGCTCAAGACTGGACCATGGAAGAAGCTGCTCAGAGGCACGTACAGTCACATGGGAAGTGATTGGCAGTGATGGACACCAACTTCAATGGCTTTTAAAAACTGCTTTGAGGTATCTCCCCCCCCCACACACACACACAATCAAGCAGTTTTATAAGATTTATTAAATAAATAAAAAGTTGATCAGACAAAATCATGGAGGATAAAGCTATCAATGGCTACTAGCCACGGTAGCTATGTTCCACCTCTGCTGTTACAGGCTGCATCTCCTAAATACCAGTTGCTGAGAATCAGAAATGAGAAAATAGCTGCTGCACGCAGGTATCGCTTGCAGGCTTTCCATAATGGGCATCTGATTGGTCACTGCGAGAACAGGATGCTGGACTAGATGGGCCACTGGCTTCATTCAGCCACACTCATCTTTTGATCTAAGTGGGCCCGTCTTGTTGCTTTTTAAAGCAGCTCAGCAATTCTTCAGCTCAATTTACACATGGCAGACTTTTCAAACATCCCTTCTTCCATTTAGTGTTTTCTCAATTTCTGGAGAAACATTTCTTATGACAACATACGTGTGCATTACCTTGTCGTGCGGCTCTTGAAGAGTGCACAGGGCGTGCAAGACTTGCTCTGAACTTGTTTCCAAGTAGGAATCCACCAGGGTATTTACATGCACTGGCCCGCGGTCTGATGTGGTTATTGGCCACCAAAAGAAAACACAATTACAGATCAGTGCATTCACATACACAAAAAAGATGTATTGGTTAGAAATGATTTGAAGAAACTTATATAGGAGGTTACAGAATAAATCCACTGAGTACTATGCGATTTAACATTTATCCTGTGGGGATTATAGGATTTATTTTATTTTTAATATTTTATTGAAAGTTTTCAGTAAGGAAGTAAAGTGAAAGAAAAGAAAGGGGGGGACTGAAACTGAAATACAATACAATATATGGGTGTATAAATAATACAATTATTTCACCAAATGTAAAATTATTAACAAATTATATTTTTCATAAAGAGATTCAAAATATCAATTTATTTATCCATACACAATCTGTCTAAACGCAATCCATTTGTATGCTGCAAGCATTGTCATGACTTCTATCCATTGATTGAGGGGGGCCATGGTATTATCTTTCCAGTGAGTAAGTATCAGTCTTTTGGCAGAAGGGCACAGAAAGTCTATCTACACCAGGGGTTTTCAACCTGCTCCCTACTGCCCACTAGTGGGCGTTTCAGGATTCTAGGTGGGCAGTAGGGGGTTCTACAGCACAAGCTGAACCATCCTTCCATCGAGCACTGATGGGTGGTAAGGAAATTTTACCATCAAGAAAGATGCATTAGTGGGCAGTAGGTATAAAAAGGTTGACTACCCTTTATCTACACTGATCCATACCCCATATAGTTGCTATATAATTTAAAATATTATCACCTAACAAGTTTACATTTTTCAGTGGGGATTGTAAGATTTAATTGAAGACTGAGTGGCCAGCAACATGAGACACCTCTGCTTAAACATCTGTTGGCTGCCTCTATGATTCTGAGCCAGGCTCAAGGCTCTTGTGATGCTATACAAAGCCCTGAAAAACTTGGGTCCATGATATCTTAACTTCCCTGAGCATTTCTATCCCAGTCTTCACTGAAATTATATGGAGAACTGTTAGTGCCCGCCCGCCCCCATCAGAGAGGTGCCATTAGCCTCAACTACAAGTACGGCTTTTGGTGCAGCCAATCCCATGCTGTGGAACACTCTTCCAGCAGAGATGCAGCATGCACCCTTGCTTTTGACTCTCCAGGTGTCTCTTGCAGACTTCATGCCAGCAGGCCTATGCAGTTTAAATCTCAAGAAGCCAGTTGTTTCAATGACTGTTCTGTACTGATTTCAATGGCTTACATTTTTATACTGCTGTATGCTGCCCTGATATTTTCTAAGAGAGTGGTATATTATTACTATGACAACAATTTAAAATAGCAGTATTCCGTGGCCACCTTAGGTTGAGCAGCAGTTGTGGGCCAGCTGCTTCAGAATAGAATGTGAGGAACTTCGGAAATTCTGTGGACATCACTGGAGACATGACTGATACTTACCTGAGTTTAGGATTTCTCTAAGCTCAGTCTTTACACCTTCCAGGACAGGCAGGTGTGGGGAATCCAGTACAGCCAGAAGATGGCTGATATTTCCATGCTGAGCCATTCTTCTTCACACAAAGTGCTTCTGTGCATGCCACACTGGCTGTGTTGACTCTCACTGCTTCTGTCTTACTGAAGCAAGAGAAATAAATAAAACCCCTGCTTTTGAAATGGGTTCTTTTTTCCCCTTCAGCCAAATACTGACTTCTTTACACCTCAACCCCCAATGCTTTCAATGTATATGCATGTTCAGAAAACGAAAACTACTACTATCTGAAATAAACTTACAGTATTCTGGTGTACACCAGCAGCAAATTTTGTTATTATTATTAACTGTCCTTCAGCACTTTAAATGAGTTAAACATATGCCTAAATCCCTCTCAGCAAATATCAATGGGGTTCAAAAAATACTCGTTTTATTTTATTTATACAGGGGTTGTTCCCAGTATAACTGGAGTACACTGTTCTCACCAATTAACAGTTAGCTTCCAGCAGATTATATAGTCAGCTCGAGGGTGATTATCCTGATTTTACAAAGGGCATTATTATTATTTTGCAGAAGGCAAACTGAGTTTGATACATCGCAGGCTGGCTAAAACAATACAGTGGTACCTCAGGTTATATACACTTCAGGTTACATATGCTTCAGGTTACAGACTCTGCTAGCCCAGAAATAGTACCTCGGGTTAAGAACTTTGCTTCAGGATGAGAACAGAAATTGTGCTCCGGCGGCCCGGCGGCAGCAGGAGGCCCCATTAGTTAAAGTGGTGCTTCAGGTTAAGAACAGTTTCAGGTTAAGAACGGACGTCCGGAACGAATTAAGTACTTAACCCGAGGTACCACTGTACAGGAATCTGTATGTGAGGCCTGATATTTGAACCCAGGCCCGTCTTGAGATTCAAAAAGTAAAGCTGTCCCACTACCCCTAACAAAGCATTTTAAACAGACTTTCTGGACATTTCCCATTTTTGCCTTTCAAAATCTGATTGAAATCGTCGTAGCCTACAGGATTCTATTTTCGCAAACACACCGATTTCTAGCAAACAGCAAAAGGGGGGGCAGGTTTTTAGCTTTTCTTTTAATGCTAAGAACTGGGCTGAATGCCTCAAGCCAAGTCATGCTGGCTGGTGCCAAGTCAACTGGACTCCTGCCACTGTTGTCTTCATCTCCAGTGTCATCACCTCCTTTTCACTGCTATTTTGATATTCTACTAGCAATAGTACACAACATCTTGCACAGAGCTTTAATTTCAGGACAGACCCAGCGTCAATAATTCTTTGACAAAAGAGCTGTTGCTGCGGAACCAAACCGCCATTTCCCAGAGTCTTGGAACTGTCAGGGAAAACAGAAAAGGAAGTTATGTGAGATTTGTTTAGATTGTGACAGCTGACAGGCAATGCTGCCATTTTGCAAGCAGAAGCCAAACCCAAGCACAAAAACCCAAAACCATCCTTAAGGCATTTGGCAACTGCCATCCAACATCAAATACAGCTTTTATATATATGGGTTAGTAAAGGGCACTCAACACCAAAGAAGAACTATCAAATTTGCAATTATTATTTTTTTTAATCCCAAACACTTACAGAGCATCTAATAGCATTCCAGAAAAAAACAGGCTGCAATTTAAACATCTATAAAATGCAAAAGTTCAGAACTCTTTAACTGTAATGCTGACTCTCTTTCCACTGCTAGAAAATCTGACTTTTTTTCATTAACACCAGTGGATAGGAAAAATAAAGATAAAGGATGATGAGTAATAGCTGTTGAGCACTCCTACATTCAACAATTTGCCCCAACTAAAACCACAAACTGTATTTTAAGACTTGAACAGATTAAATACTTCAGTTATCTAGGGCTCACATTCCATCATACAGGATCTTGGAAGCACCACTGACAAACCTCCCTTCAAAAGGCGGAAATCTCAAAGCTAGCCATACTCAGATTTTTTTTCACAAAGGATGGCAAATATGTTCCAGCAGCCTTAAGGGTTTTCAATGCAAAATCTGTTTCCCAACTCCTGTACGCTGCAAATGTGTGGCCTAATGGGGACCTGCCTAAGCTAGATGACTTTCAGGCAAAATTTCTACGATCTCTGCTGCAGGTACTCAACTGTGTCCCCAACTCCATACTACTGTTAGAAGCTGGTGAACGCCCAATTTCAACTAAAGCATGGTGGGCTGCCCTAAAACACTGGCTCAGGATCTCAGTGTTTGCTCTAGGGAAGGGTTTGTACCAACACCTGACCAATGAGGAGTCTGTCAGCAAATGGCAGAAAACCATGGCTAAAAAAGCCACCTCTATTGGTCTGTCACCCCCCACAACTTTATTACCTGGGTTACGCAGGCGCCCAAAAGACGTTAAATCAAAGAGTATGGGATAATACACACAGTGACTTGCGATCTCGATCAAACGCAATCTGTAGTCCACTGGCAGTAGGAGTACAATATGGGCATGTCTTTAAGTTAACACCTTACATTAAAAACCTGGCAGTACCAAATTATCGAAGGTTATTCACCAAAGCCAGTCTAAACATCTTTCCTTCTGCAGTGTTGGATGGCAGATGGAGAGGAGCCCCCTACCAGGACAGACTTTGCTCGGGTGCTCAAGACATCGATTCTATAAAACATATTTTGCTGTGCAAAATATGAGCAAGCCAGGGCTGAACTGATATCACCCTTGCTGGTACCTTTCCCGGGAAAATCAGAGGCTCACTATGTCAGGTTCCTATTGGAAGACCGGACAAACGCTAGAACATTAGCAGTGGCAAAGTTTTTATCAGTGGTTGCAATGCTTGTTTAACCTGGAGGTAGGCTGTCTGAATTGTGCATTGCTTTGTAACGATTTGTTGGGTCTCTGGACCGTAATAAAGATTGATTGATTGATTTTGAGACTTTCCAGAGGGCCATTGCTCCTGCCCTACAATATTAAGTTGTACACAGGTGCCACATCCTTAAAGCACTAAGATACCACCTGCAACAATCATGGATTCTTCTGCAGAATCATGGGAGCTGTAGTTTGGCAAGGGTGCCGAGAGTTGCTAGGCGACACCTATATTGCTCACACAGCTAAAAATTCCAGAGTGCTTTAAAAATTAATCCTTCTTCCTAGGGAACTCTGGGAATTGTAGCTCTGTGAGGTGATTACAGTGTCTCTTAACCCTCAAAGTCTATGACAAACTAGAGCTCCCATGATTTCTGGGAGGACCAGGGAACAATTGTAGGAATGAAAATGTAATTTCTAACCATGTTTGGTGATCAAGGCTCTCTCAAAAGAGCCAGACCTAACTGTAAGACTTAAATCTAAAGCTTCTTCTATCATGGCTCAAAAAAATAATGTCTGCACACTTGCACACAAAAGCTCATACCAATAACAAACTCAGTTGGTCTCTAGTCTAAGGTGCTACTGGAAGGAATTTTTTTATTTTGTTTTGACTACGGCAGACCAACGCGGCTACCTACTAGTAACTAGAACTGTGGTATAGTGGTTAGAGTATTGGACTATGGCTTGGGATCAAATCCCCACTCAGTCACAGAGCTCACTGGGTGTGACCTTGGGCCAGTCACTATCAGCCTAACAGCCCAAGATTGTTGTGAGAATAAAATTTAGAGGGAGGTGTAGAAATACATGTGCCACCTTGAGCTCTTGGAAGTAAGGTGGGATAAAAATGCAATAAATAATAAATAAATAACAAAAATAAAAGTTAAGCAACTGCAAAGGACAGCTGGCCGAATCTCTGCTGGAAGGGTGTTTACAGTGTGGACCCACCAACCACAAGTGTCTGACTTCTAGTTGAGGCCAGCTTTGCCTCTGTAACACGGGTGGGGGGTGGGCTACTAACAGAACTCCTGTGATTGAGCTTCAATATAAGGGCTATGGCGATCCTTAAGGTACTCTGATCCAGAAGCGCATTCTTTTTTAAAATGCAGACTTTTAGGGTGTCATCTCCCTTCACACACAGCCAAGTCAACCAGGACACAAAGTTTAGACTGCACATTACAATAGTTATCATAAAGCCTCCTGTAAAATTCTGCTGAAGTGGATTCTTCTTTGGATTGCTATAGACAAGTACCTCAAAGATGACTTCCCCCAAAAAACCTAGTAAATAGACTGAAAGCTCAAGACAGTTTTCACATCCAAGCCAACCAGGGAATAACCTGCTGGACCAAAGTGACTCACAGAACCAACATAGCACCCTCCAGGCAGTGTGGAGTACAACTGCTATCAGCCCTGATTACTGGCCATACTGGCTACAGCTGGAGGAAGTTGCAGTCCACAATTTCTCCCTGCCTGCAGACAATCAATGCCTGTAAGGAATAACTTTCATAAACTCTGAAAAATTAATCTTATTTTAAGTGATAGAGAGTATTATTAGTAACAAGCTCATTACACAGGATAGCCTGAGGTATTTCAAGTATGCCTGCCAATTTGACAAATTAGCCATAGTTGGTATTAGTCAGTAGAATTTTACAGAAGTCATCACCAGCCACACACACAGAAACGAATGTGAGAGAATTTTTAAGTGCATACAGCCACCTTGAATACTCTCTACTGACAGCTATGCCTGGGAAGAGTGGTTTTCCTCTCAATCTAAGCCAGAGAAACACAACAATAGGATAAGCAAGCCAGCTGACTGTGCCTGAAAAACAGAAAGCCTTGCAACAGAAATAATCCAGCTAAAAACAAAAGACTATTTTGTTCCTTTATTTGTGGGTCCCTCTGAATTAGAGCTAGTCAACAGGATGTTTTTCATAGGAGAAGGGTGCATTTTCTTTCCCCTATGAGAAGCCCACAAGTAGGATCCAAAGGGGGCTATATATACTAGCCAACTTTCCATTTTCAAAAACAGGTTAGTCAAGATTTGCCAAACACTGGTTAAAATGTATCTCAGATAAAGGGGCCCTTAGAAGGGACTTCCTGGTTCAAGGGGCAGGGAGAGGACGTTTCAAAAACAAGCTTAAACACAAGAGAACAGACTGGGGAATATTCACAAAGGCAATTCACCCATGTCTTTGTCCTCCCCCCTCCCCCCCATTCCTCCCCTCTACCCACTACCACCTCTACTTAGCCCTGCCCACCTCACAGGAATAGCACACAAATAACACTAAAAGCTATAAAACTGAAATAAGTATCGTTCCTTTACCCTTCCTTACATAACAACAGAGCCCACCTACCCTTGCTTCCCTCCCCCTTTTTAGACCTTATTCTCCATTTCTTCTCGGTCTAAAGGCTTGCTTCATAGCTTTAAAACAATAAACAATTGGTTGCATCAACTGCTAGTCCTACTCAGTAGAACCACTGATGCCTAAGATGCATGGGTAAGTTAGGTCAATTAATATCAATAGGTCTGCTTTCAATAGAACTAGCACTGGGTACATGAAGCACTGTGATCACAAAACAAGCACTATAACTATTATTTAGCAGCTGTCTTATGATTCTGCTTCTCTACACCGCCCAACCGTGCCCCTTCCTCATTTGGCCCCTACCCCAAATAATACTTAGAACTGATCTTCCCCTCATCTTCTCGATTTTTCTCCCCACCCTGTTTTAAGGCAAACACTATTCCGCAGCAAGAGCTTCAATTCAAAGACGCATTACCTCTATTATTTCTTTGCCCGCAGGACCCTCCCGCACAATATATTTAGCTTTCCCTCCGCATCGCCACTTTCTTTCTTCCTCCCCCCCTCCCCCCAATCAACACACCACTTTTCCCTGACCTACCTCTCAGGGGCGTTGTTACGGATAAACTGAAAAGTTGCAATGACAAAAAGGCGTCCCTCAACCAAAAAGCCCCAATTTAAATGCACGATGCCCCTTTATTGTTTCTTCGCCTCCCTTCTGCTCCGATGCACACACAGACAGCCCTGCCCCCATGCTCCATCCTCTTCCCTGCTTCCTCTCGCCTGATGGACCACTCCTTCCCCACTGCCCCTTATTCCTCTCATCGCTACTCCCGTTTCTTCTTCCTTCCCCCCTGCTTTCCCCACTGTCATCCATTCATTCTTACCGAACCCCAAACCTAGATATTCACCCTTCCGATTCTGCTCCGGCGGCTGCTCCTCCTTCGCCTACGCTCAGCTGTTTACCACTCAGGACTCCTAAAGCCCACAGGGCGCCGCCATCTTGCCCCGCCCAGATATCCCTCCGCCGCCTTTCTCTTCTTCGCCCCCTCCTTCAGAAAATAGTCCCCCTCCCACAACGCAAGCGACCCCCGCTCCCGCCCGGTGTCACATCCTTTTGTCGCCTCAACCAAGACCCCTTCTCTTAAGACATTGAGACCCGAGCACTCTTGTGTGCCGTCTCCGGTGTCCTCTGCTCTAGGGCGGAGGCGGACGGTTATCAGAACAGGGTGGCAATGCGTAAAGCGACCAAGAGGTCTCGTGATTAAGAGGGAGGCCCGCGGCGAAAAAGGTTCCAGCACTAGGGGTGGGTCATGTGATGCGAAGTCGCTCTGTGGGGGAGAAAGGCGGGAGGAAACTTTTGCAAACGGACAAGCAAGGCTGATGGAGGGAGGTGCTACCGGGTTCGGCCCTGGGAGCCACGCCCACCCTGTTTACGTTAGCAACTGCGGCCTGGACAACTTGAACCCGCCTGCCGCGTAATTAGAAAATGGTCAGAACTAGGAAGAGGCCTGCAGCTCACTGGAGGGGAAAGCCACAAGGGCAGACCCCTTGGTCTTTCTATGCAATATCTGAGTTTCCATTCGTCTCATGAAAGCAGACACGGTTGCATTAAAATACTACATTTATTCCAAGAACATTGATCGCTATTACAGTGGTACCTCGGGTTACATACGCTTCAGGTTACAGACTCCGCTAAGCCAGAAATAGTACCTCGGGTTAAGAACTTTGCTTCAGGATGAAAACAGAAATCGTGCTCCGGCGGTGCAGTGGCAGCAGGAGGCCCCATTAGCTAAGGTGGTGCTTCAGGTTAAGAACAGTTTCAGGTTAAGTACGGACCTCCGGAACAAATTAAGTACTTAACCCGAGGTACCACTGTATATATCAGCATAAGAACCTAGGAAGAGCCAGGTGGATCAAGCCAATGCATTCAGATTTGAAAATAAGGGATCAGCAGACTCACCTGTTCCAGGGAGAGTCTACGGGATATCTAACAATCCAGGATAGCAGCGGGAAATGGCGGGAAACGGCGCTGGAATAAGGGAATTTCCCGCAAAAAAAGGGAAGGTTGACAGCTATGAGCCAATGGCCCAATATTGCAGGAAATATAAAAAATAACGAAACAGGTAATAGAAGTAACTCCAGAAAAAGCACAATTAAATATATTCCAGGACAATAACCCACATGTACATGACAAGGAACTCATAAGTCACTCTCCGCAGCTGGAGATACCATAGCTAGACACAGGAAAGACCTATTGAGAGCTGTCATAAGAGAAACCATGCTCAGAGAGGGTAGTTAATAAATGAACCTCTCAGTGTTACGTATTTCTATGCTAACAAAAGAATTTATCTTTTTACTTGTATCTTTTACTTCTGTGTCGCTGTACAGTGGTACCTCTGGTTACGTACTTAATTCGTTCCGGAGGTCTGTTCTTAACCTGAAACTGTTCTTAACCTGAAGCACCACTTTAGCTAATGGGGCCTCCTGCTGCCGCCGTGCCATCAGAGCACAATTTCTGTTCTTATCCTGAAGCAAAGTTCTTAACCCGAGGTAATATTTCTGGATTAGCGGAGTCTGTAACCTGAAGCGTATGTAACCTTTACATATGTAACCTGAAGCGTATGTAACCCAAGGTACCACTGTAATACCACTAAAGAATGTAGCTGAGCAATCCAACCATTGACTCTATCAAAGGTATCCCTTTTGTATCTTTCTAAAAAGTGTTTTTCTTATCAAATGTATCACCTCTTTGTATCTTTCAAAAAAGTGTTTTCTTACACTAGAAGGTGTAACTAGAATAGAAAAATGTAACTGGAAAAATGTAGCCAAAAGATTTTACCGTGGTACCTCAGGTTACGAACTCTTCAACTTACGTTTTTTAGGGTTACGAACTATTGTAACCCGGAAGTAAGTTGTCCGAGCTCTCGGAGGCCTCGCCACTGCCTGGAGCCAAGTGCGGACATCCGCAGGGCCTATCGAGCTCTCTGAGGCCTCCGCGAATGCGGGGAGCCAATCCCCAACATCCGCGGGCCCTGCAGAGGCTCCATGACTGGGCTTCAGCCACGGGAGCTCTCTGAGGCCTCCATGAATGCCAGGAGCCAAGTCGATTGTGATTGTGAAAGAGGACCCTGAGCCCCCATGCAAACAATGACTATAATCATTATATATAGTTATTACAGCTATCATCAGCGCAGGTAATAAAAAAACCACATTTTCATTTTGTACTGTTTTATTGATTTCATTTTATGGATCAATGGCCTCGTTAATAAAAATAATGTAAAATTGCTGTTTTAGGGGTCGCTTTTCATTGTCTGGTTCCTTTTTGCATTTTGGTTTGTGTGGCTTTTTTGGTTTTTTGACTGTGACTTGTTCTTCATTTTATGGGACTGACTTGTGACTTTGCTTTTGTAACTGTGGCTTGTGACTTCATTTTTGTGACTTGTTTTTGTGACTGTGTGGAACCCACTTCAGCTACTGGTTGATTGTGTGACTTCAGAAATGGATAAAAGCCCCCCATCCAAACTGACTATCATCAGTGCACGTAAGGGGGGAAAAAAATCATCTAAAATACTGTCTTATTTATTTTATAGTACATTGATTATTGCCTTCATTTTATGGATCAATGGTCTTGATAGACAGTAAAATTTATGTTGAATTGAATACAGGGTTTGTGCTCCTTTGGAGAAGGGCAGACGCGGCAAAGACTGCCGTAGTCCAGATCTTACAGCATGGTCATCTCAAGCAGGGCTTGTTCCCACCGCAGTACAGCACTGGAGTCAAAGGCCTCTCTCCTTGTCAGACTTCAGCCAATCTGCCCAAGATGGATCTATCTTTGTTCTCCCCTTCTTCTGGCCAACACACCTTGCTCTAAAAACCTCTCTGTTCCTGTCAACTCAAACACAGACACCACCATCATGGCAACCTCTGTATGCCCAGGCCCAAGATTCCTCTTAGATGGGTCATCGACACCTTTTGTCATGCCAACGCCTTTATCACAGATGAGGGCCTGGCTTGGAAGGAAGCTTAGCCTGTACTTTTCCACTGACTTCCAATCTTGCCTTCAAAACGCCAAATAATCAAATCCTACCATTTACTAATTTCTAGGGTTTAGGCAGGTCCTCCAAAATCTATAACACTACCACCCTTTTAGAAAGAGAGACAGCTTTCCATAGGTGTGCAGAAGAAATAACAGAACAGTTACATCATTTAGAGCAACACATCAAAGCAGGTAATAGTGCAGTGACATGTTTAAAAACACAAGAACAGTTAATATCCAGGTGACCTCCAGCTTCCCTGGAATCCTCCAGGCTTTCTCTTTCCTCTTGAGGTACACTCTGATAACCATTCCAGTGCAGCTTACCCAGTCACTCACACTTGGAAGCCAAGATTATGAGTTTCCAAAGCATGTTTAAGTCAGGATGCCAGCCTCAGAACCAGAGCTGTCTCAACCCAGATGCCCTTCATCATCACTATCAACATTTTCACCATTTCTTATCAGCACAGCTCCTATACATCATTAACAGTTTTCATTATCACAAGCATGCAAAAGCACATAGCTGAACAGAGTAATTTAGACAAAACACTTACTAGCTGCTCCACCAGCACCAACTGCATTCAAGAAAACAAAACACACCACAGCATTTCAAAACCTTTGTTGAACTTGCAGCAGGCAAAGTCCCTTTGTAAATCTGTTCAGTCAGCAGAAACCCATCCTCCTCTCCTTGTTGCAATAGCCTGCCTGGGGTTTCCACATAATTCTTTCTACTGAGTAAATCAAACAAAGTTCTCAGTCCTTGTTGGTTAATCCATAGGTTCAGTCTTCCTGGGGCCCTGCTATTCCTTCTGGGTTGTGGGTCAGGGCTTCCAAACTTACACCTGCAGCCGCAAAACAAATTATGCAGCTGCTTGAAACACAATTCCAGGACCCCCAGCTGTTTCCTCTCTGGCACATGTGGAATCTCCTCCCTGGGGCCCAGTCCACCCCATCTCCTGCCCCATATTCCAAATCAAAATCTTGCCACCAGGCTTTATCTGGGGGCACTTTCTTCAGAATCTCCAGGCCCGCCCCACCCACACAGATGTCCAGAAAACGCCTCTTTGCATACTCCTGGTCAGTGCTGGATTTATGTATAATCAAAACAAGCTTTAGCTTAGGGCCCCACTCTATTGGGGGCCCAAAAAAAATTTAAAGGGAAAAAAAACCCTGGATGTAGATTTCCAAAATATAAGATAACAAATAAAATAAAACCTACATACAGCAACAGTGTTTTGGGTTGTGTAGGCTCCTATGACGTAAATAATGGACCCCGCCTGCTAGACTGCTCCCTAAAATATCACTGGTTTGCTCATTTCTTTATATAGTTCAACAATTACTTTGATAAAATACATATTTTGTTACGTGCAAATGGCTTTAGATACCTATTGGGTCCATAAATTACCATATAGCATATATGCAACTGAAGAAAACAGCGACAATTTGTTGACAAAGGACAGCTGGACATATAATGGGCCCCAATACCTTCAGGAGCTTAGGGCCTCATCAAACCTAGATCTGGCCCAGCTCCTGCTGCTAAACAAAGACATGTAACTTCCCCAGCGGCTTTCTTCCCCAGACCGCATTGCTCTTGGCAGCTCTGACTGCTAGAGTCCACTTAAGGACTGTTTCTAGCATTGGGTCATTTCCTCTCCCACTCAAGGCCATTTGGAGCCATCCAAGGGACAAAAGCCCCAACGTTCCCCCCTCGCCAAATCCAACAGGCACTGAAGCCTCCTGTTTCGATTCAGCTGTCTGCTCCCTGAAATAAAAAGATAAACATCTTATAAATGTTCATAAATGTACCAAGCAAACACGTACATAAATATATAAACCACATGTCTAAAGCAGCACAGGAAAACAGCCCTGGAACTATTTTGACTCTTGTTACCGGAAAAATCCGAGGGCTCCCTTGGACAAAACAAAGACACCAACCAGGATAACTTGGAGCAAAACAGCAGCCTGTAGGCTTGGCCTTTATTAAACTGTTGCAACAGGGTATTCCCCTCACGTGCAGGGGAGAGGAAAGACCCAGAAGAATAGTGTGCAAAGTCTTATAAAAACTTTTGAAATTCCCCTCCTCTAGGTCTAGCCCACCCCCAGAAACATCATGCATACATTACAGAAAGGAGGGGCTGAGGGAGGAGTTGGTGGTAACCTGAGTGTCTTGTCACCTGGCTGGTTCCTCCTTCCCCCCCTCCCCCTGAGTCACTTCCAGGAATTTCCAGGAGACAAAGGGGAGTTTGCAGTTTCCTGCCCCCTGAGGGAAGATCTGATCAGTGTCCTTTGTTTCAGTCCATGTTGAATCCACTCCCATATGCAAGTTCTTTGTGATCTTGATTGTCTTCTGTCTGGGATCATCAGGGTTGGTATGGGCAGGGCTCCTGTGTATGTGCTGAGACAGTGAAGGGATTATGGCTGACCAGGACTAAGTCACCCTCCTTTGTTAGTTCTTGTCATATGGAGTAAAAATAAAATGAAACAGTGCAAATCCGATGCATGATTGATTTTCTATTTTTCTATGAATTTATAACAGAAATGTGGCGTGTGTGTGTGTGAAGTTTATACAAACAGAATGATTGGGGTGGGGGGGTTCCTGCAACAGTTCCCCCCTTCGGAGATAAGATTGCAAAGGTGGCTACTTTGCAATCCTTTTCTCCGCACAATTTAAAGTAACCTGCTATTCTCCCTCCCAGATGCGTGTGTCCATGTGAACCTGAAAGGGACTTGGATGTCACATTTCTCAAGGATATTTGCATAGAAATGTAACAGTGTAACAGTGCTCATAGTTAGACATAGGATATCACGTAAAATCAATATTTTGTTGCTCAGTTACTTGTGGTATTTTAGCACCTTGGAATAAATATTTTCTCAATAGTGGCGTATGCTTTACATTTAGCAGGAAGGTCCACTAATGACTGAAAAATGCAGTTTGCTTTGCCCCCCCACCATTTTGTGTTCTCAGGTGTCAAAGTAGCTCTTCTGTGGTCTCACATCGGCATCGTGCCACAGTAGTAGCAATCCCTGGTGAATCCACTTAGGGCTTTCATATTAACCATGTTGCCTGGCACTCACCACAGCTGGCACAGGTTTGGGCACGTCAGGAGAGAAATGTCCTTGCCTGGCCATTCTATGGGATTTTATTATTATAGGCTCTGGTCTTGCAGTCATGGGAAGTTGCTCACTTGCACTTTAAGGACCAAAAAGCTACTTGCAGCCTGGATACACTTGCCCAATTCAAACTGAGTCCAATTTGAATTTATCTTGCCCCATGGTTCTCAACTTTTCAAACCAATCTGTTAAAAGAAACCCATTCTTAAAAGGGCACTTGTCCAAATAAGTCAATTTAACTCTATAAGGGATTATTCCGGCTAAACCAAAGCATACACACCTTCCTGAAGCTTCTCCTTGGTAAAGTTGGCAGAGTGCCAGGTGAAACAACTAAATGTGGTTATAAATTTATCTAATTCTAAACATTGGACTACATAATAGCCTGATCTGTAAAAAAGCATAAAATGTATGAGAATCCTCCACTGGGGTGTAAGGAATAAGACATTAAACATAAAAACAATTACACACAAAAATAGCCACAAAAATAGCCCCAATTCCCCCCATTTGTGGAAATAACACACTGTCAGACACATTTCAACATTCCTACATAATAACACATAATACAAAACAAACTAATAGTATCAGTTGCATATCTTGAGACAATTGTGATATTTTTACGCATGTATCTTGAGGTTCAAAAGTGAGAAAATGTCCTTGCAATTCAACTCCTCCCCCCTTTGTCAGCCCCACTCCCCCGGCGGTCTATATCCTTTGAAAGAGATAGCTGTGGCCACTTTGAAAACTTTGGTGTCTGTTGCTGCAGGTGGTGGCGAAGCTTTTTCATCATAGGTCTGTAGTAACACATCTGTAGAAGTGACATCCTGTAAGGGGCAGGGTTTTGGAGACTTAAAAAGATAGGAGTTAGTAAGGGGAAGGGGCAAAAGGGAAAAAGGATGTCCTTCAATTTACGTGGGAAGCTGCAAATAATAAAAATCTTAGCGGATTAAGCATTTCATTCATTCCAATATTATTATCACATTTCCATATAATTACTGTTATTATCTGCTAAGTTGGTTTGCTTTCCTTCACTTTGGAGAGAAAGAGAACTGTAAAAAATACAAGGTTAAAATAATAATAAAACACACACACACAATGACCTATGAGGAACAAAAAATAAATAAATGCTAAGACACACAATTTCAAGAAATCTGAAGTAACAATGAAAATAAAAGAGTGTTTCTTGATGTGACAACATTGGCTAGAATGTTAATAGCAAAATACTGGGAAATGACTTAATACCAAGAAAAAATGAATGGCAATTTAAAGTTGTGCAAGTACCTTGAACTAGCCAAAATGACAGAATTAATAAGAAATGCTCAGGCAAAAGGTAAACAAATACCATTCCACAAATAATGCTTGGTTGTGCTTCGATTAATTTCATGAAAAAACTGATTAAATAAATGAAAGGAGATTATTTGTAACTTTAAAAGTGTCAAAGCCACAAAGAGATGGAAGTCACTACTACAGCAGGGATTTCACAGAACAGAAAGAAAGTTGTTGTGGGAGGAAAAAGGGACAAACACTTTGTTATCGGGGTTCACATATCCTGTTAAAAGGGAAAAATTATTTCATGCGAGAGGCCTGTCCGGAAATGCTGTTCCTAAAATGCACACAAAGCCTGTTATAAAAGTTAAATCTCATTGGGGGGAGGACTATTCAAGAGTGGAACTCACAGTGGGAGCGCTTTGATATTTACCTGTGAAAAGAATTTGTCATGTTAAGATTTGGAACCTGGAAGACTCTTGACTTTTGATGGGCTAGTTTTTTGTTTTTTTTTAATCCTTTTGTCTTACGAAGCCCCTGGAGGAAAGGACACATTAAGGGTGATTTCCCTCAGTGGCTCCAAGTTTTACATAAGGAAATTTGGATAAATTTCCCCCTTCAGCCCAAGCTCCTCTCACTCCCTACAGTTCCCCCTTCTTTGCTGATCTAGCCTCTGTGCATGTGCAGAGTTCATGTCTCTTTTATACTATTGAAAATGTTGAAACCTTTGGCTAAATTACCATTTGAATAAAGGGAATGAAGGGTAAGGAGTAGATTTTAAAAATAGGGTTAGATTTTAAAACAAAAAAGAGAAACTCAGCAATTTAAGTATTCACAAGAGCTAGCAATTGCAGCCCAAGCAAAAGGGACTGCTTCCTTTATGTACAGGAAAGGGCTAATATCCCTCTGGCCATTCGCGGAACAATCTGCCACGCCCTTATATATGGGAAAAAATGGCCAGAGAGTCAGAATTTATAGGATTTTTTTTTTTATTTTTTTTTTAACATTCTCAGTCATTTCAGCCTTACCATTTGCAGACAAATTTTGCTGCCCTTTATTTACAGGATAAATGGTCAAGACTCATATGTATTTTATGTGCTTAAACTTTGAATTGACTTAGAAGTTTGATTTATTTATTTTTTTTTAATAGTAGAGAAAATGATAAACACTGTAATCACTCAAATGCTTGAAATTACCAGTTCTGCTTCAAAACATCACGGATTTTTACCTCTCACCTTTTTTAAAGAAAAACAAAGAGCAAAGTTGGGCTGAATTTCAACTCATCACATGCTTGCAGACACATGGCCCTCCACACAGCCACAAATTGGGAGAGCTGAAAGGGACCCTTGGGTCATCTAGTCCAACCCTAAATACAGTGTTCATAGCAAGATTTCAAAGCAAGATTTGCAGTACCAAAAGGACATATACATTTAAGTACAGATTTTTAACTGGGAAAGGAAACATCTATGCTCGTATCATGTACTAAGGAAGAGAAAAAGAAAAGTAGCCAACTTTACACAGAGCCGTTTTAGCAGATCTTGAGATAGTTTGAGTGAGTTTGCTTCCTTCAAGTTCCTAGAGAAATTATCTTTAAAGGAAGATTGAAGTGAACATTTTTCCTAAGAGGGAGAGGATCTCTTATAAAACATAGTTAAAACAGCCATAGATTTGATTTAAAAGGAATACAAAAGTGAGTTTTTCCTGAACTTGCATAGGAATAGTAAGCCTAATCTATGCCCCCCCCTTGCAGTTTCCTTTAAAGGAAGCTTACTTGGGAGTAAATTTACCTAGCACAGAAGTAAGAAGGAGAAGTGGGGGGGGGGGGGAAACATGAAAGAGACAGAATGAAACAAGGTGGGCATTTTCTAAGAAAAGAGGCCAGGAAGTCTTATAGAGACTGATATCAGGACTGGACTCAGATAGACAATTTTGCTGGCTATGGAAGCCTCTACATTTAAAACCAATTTTTAATACCAATTTTTTCTTAGAAAGAACACATTTTCATAGGCAGATGCTTAATGAAATACATACACTGCATTTTAGCTTGAGAGAGCAGTTGGCTCTACTAGGCTTTTGCAGCAGAAACATTAGTTTTTTCACAGCACATTTCAAAATACTGGAAAGGAATACTGGAACACGGATATAAACTCATAAACTCAAACGTTGCAACATAACATTATCTACCATCAACTTAAAATCATACTCCTCACTCAAGCTACTCGGAGGAAGACTCCTTGGAGCCTCTCTCAAAGAACAAACATTTGCACACTTCATTCTAATGATTTATTTATTTATTTATTGGTCCTGTTTAAGACTGATGAGGCCCAACATGGCTTCCTTAGATTTAAAATTTCGAAGCATGCTTGCAATTTAAAAACTATGTGCATTTAAGAACAGTCTGTGGATGCCGGAGCCAATGTAAACACAAACCCTTTAAATATTTCCAAATCTTTGAGTACATCTCTTATCCTTTTTTTTTTCTTTTTTTTTTTTTTTTTGAGAAACTAAGATCTCAAATGCATGGGCTCCCAGGCTGGGCTATTATATCTACTGCCTTCTGAGCACCATTAAATTTACGGTTTCATGTTCTAGCTTTAGGTTCTAGTTTAACAACCCAAATTTGATGTGTTCAGCTCTCCCTAAGGGTTCAAACCCTGATTTTGTTAAAGGATCCCTGGGGTGGCCACTGTGCCCTGGGTTCCAGGTGGTGGGCCTAAGCCACCCACTAAAAGTTACAATGGTCTCATACTTTGTACTTGGAAAGACCATTTTGCCCCTTTATTTTTTTTTTTATTTTTTTTTTCCCAATTGGAGATGACAAGCTGGAGGGGCATATTAGAATCCTCTCTGGGGCAAAAAGGCTTCAAGGAAGCTTTGTTGCCAGGAGGAGTCCAGTTAGGGTGTTTAGTGAGCTCCCATTCTCTCATATGTTATTATTAGGCTTTTTTCTTCTTTTTTTTCGTTAACGAAGTACGCTAAAGACAGAAAGAGTGGACGCACACACACAAGGGAAGAGGGGCAATGGGAAAGAAAGGGGGGACAGATAAAAGATCCTTTCAGTACTCAAAGTACCCTTGACTAACACAATTCCTACTTATCTATAAACCACGAATTAATTTCTGGAAATCTCAAACCTGAACCTGAAACTCAAACCACGGGTCTCTCTCTGCCCGGAAACTCAAACCACGGGTCTCTCTGCCCGGAATTCCTTACCTCAGCGCTGTTTACAAGACAATTTCCCCCTCTACCCTCCACGACAGCCTCCTGCCTAGCCTTTGAGACTAAGTTCGGAACCCCTACTGGACGCTTGCACAGTGCAATGCCAGATTAAGGCCCGAGAAAATGAAGGTTTGGAAAGGAAACAAACAACCTTGCGTTCTCACGTACCCAGGTCATCCCTAACAAAGGTCGCCAGGCAGGAGGGGCAGCTTTGTTTGCATAATTAGAGGAGAGAGAGAGAGAGAGAGAGAGAGAGAGAGAGAGAGAGCTTTGAAGGATGCCTCTGGACGACTCCGAGAGAGGGACATCAGAGAAAAACAGTAAAGAGCCACGCTTTCCCGGACTCAATTCCAAGACGGAAAACGGGGGAGAAAAGGGATAGAGAGATTAAGACGTTCCTGGACGACCCCGAGGGGGAACGTCGGAAAACAGTAAAAGTACCACAATTTCCCCGGACACGTTCCGCGTAAGAAATTGGGGGGAGAGAAAGGGAAAGAGGAGAGAGAGAGAGGAGAGAGAGAGTGCTTTGAAGGACGCCTCTGGACGACTCCGAGAGAGGGACGTCAGAGAAAAACGGTAAAGAGCCACGCTTTCCCGGACTCAATTCCAAGACGGAAAACGGGGGAGAAAAGGGATAGAGAGATTAAGACGTTCCTGGACGACCCCGAGGGGGAACGTCGGAAAACAGTAAAAGTACCACAATTTCCCCGGACACGTTCCGCGTAAGAAATTGGGGGGAGAGAAAGGGAAAGGTTTTGGCGTTCCTGGACGACCCCGAGGGGGAACGTCAGACAGTAAAGTTCCGCGACCTCCCTGGCCACTTTCCGAAAGGGGAGGGTCGGGGGAGAAAAGGATAAAGCTGAACGTTCCTGGCCGACCCCGAGAGGGAACGTCGGAAATGAAAGAAGGAAAGTCTGGCTGTCGTGAGGACGCTGCTTCTCCACCCCCCTCCCAATGTATTTACTTCAAACCATACTCACGTTTGAAGATGTCCCCCGCGGATCCCGGGATCCTTTCCCCTTAGCCGGCTTGACCTCGCCTTTGCTCCCCCTGGTTGGGCTTTTGGTGACGATTGATTACTGCCCGCAAAGAGGAGGCAGGGAGAGGAAGAAGGATCCCTGGGCTAAGGTTGCCCAGTGGCGCCCGATCCCCTCTATCTCCCCTCTCACCTTTGCAGGAGAACCAAGTGTCCCTGAGCATGGTCGCCAAACTGTTACCGGAAAAATCCGAGGGCTCCCTTGGACAAAACAAAGACACCAACCAGGATAACTTGGAGCAAAACAGCAGCCTGTAGGCTTGGCCTTTATTAAACTGTTGCAACAGGGTATTCCCCTCACGTGCAGGGGAGAGGAAAGACCCAGAAGAATAGTGTGCAAAGTCTTATAAAAACTTTTGAAATTCCCCTCCTCTAGGTCTAGCCCACCCCCAGAAACATCATGCATACATTACAGAAAGGAGGGGCTGAGGGAGGAGTTGGTGGTAACCTGAGTGTCTTGTCACCTGGCTGGTTCCTCCTTCCCCCCCTCCCCCTGAGTCACTTCCAGGAATTTCCAGGAGACAAAGGGGAGTTTGCAGTTTCCTGCCCCCTGAGGGAAGATCTGATCAGTGTCCTTTGTTTCAGTCCATGTTGAATCCACTCCCATATGCAAGTTCTTTGTGATCTTGATTGTCTTCTGTCTGGGATCATCAGGGTTGGTATGGGCAGGGCTCCTGTGTATGTGCTGAGACAGTGAAGGGATTATGGCTGACCAGGACTAAGTCACCCTCCTTTGTTAGTTCTTGTCATATGGAGTAAAAATAAAATGAAACAGTGCAAATCCGATGCATGATTGATTTTCTATTTTTCTATGAATTTATAACAGAAATGTGGCGTGTGTGTGTGTGTGTGTGAAGTTTATACAAACAGAATGATTGGGGTGGGGGGGTTCCTGCAACACTCTCAAACTGACCAAATGTTTTCTCTGCAAGGTTGAAGGAAATGGAAAAGTCTCTCCATTGTCTTTTAATTCACAAATCCTGTCTTAAGGGTATGTCTGTGTATGAATAGGGTGAGCCTGTGACCTGGCTTAGGAACTAAGTATTTGTCATTACAAAAGACTGGCCAGGCTCCCCAGGGTATCCAATCAAGTGACCCTTAACAGGTCTGCCAGAAAGGAGATAAACAATGCACTCAGATTTCTGTTGTAGACCACCCCTTCTGTGATACAGGTATGATGTATCTGGGGGGTGGTCTTGAGCTACACCCCTTCTGTGATGTATGTATGATGTTTCTGGGGGTGGTCTTGGACTCCAGGGCGGCCAATTTAAAATGTCTATATAAGGGTGGGCACACCTGGGTTCTGGGTCCCTCCTCCTTTCCTGTGTGAGAGGGGAGCACCCTGTTGCAACAGTTCAACAAAGATCAGGCTTGCGAGCTGCTTCACTTCTCAATATTCTCTGGTTGGCCTCTTGTTTTTTCCTCCGACTGATGGAGAATCTGCACAGGACTCTGTAAGGGCTCTTGTGTCCCCCATAAGGGAATAAGGGCAGATTTTCATTTATTAATCCCCTTTCTCCTGGCACCCCCTGAAAGTAGCCATCCAGCAGTCACCCACTGTTCTTCTGGCTTCTCCCTGAGCACAAAGGAAGCTGCTGCCTCTTCCATGGGTAGACAGACCAGCATTTACTGCCTTCCTCACAGGTGCTGGCGCCTCTTCCATTTCCTCAGGCACAACTTCCAACTCAGTGGGAGCCAACTGCTCCCCCACTCCAGACAGCTCATACTTGTCTCCATTGCATTCAGCTGCACGCTGCAACTCCTCACAGTCCAAGCCCTTCAACTGCCCACCCACATTCTGGATCTTTCTGGCCACCCTGGGCGGTCTGACAGCTAGACTCCCAGATCACTCCCTGACCCTTGTAGCATCTCACCACCCAGCAGGGCACTCTCCCCACATGTGGTATAGAATTCAACTAGTAGCAATTCTTGCTCTTTGGCACTTCCATTTTCTCTTTTTCTTCCACCGCTGACTGCTGGAATGGAGTCACATTTTTGCTATGCAAGGAGACTTCTCCCCCACTATATCACCAGCTGCCTCATTCCATCAAATCACCGCTCCTGGTGCTTTTCCAGCCTAACTTGAACTGCTCAAAAGGTGTTACTGTTTCTCCCCTCCATTTTTACCTCAGGTGGATGTTGCGCCTACGTCAGGCAACCTATGGCCCGTGGGCCAGATGCAGCCCAATCGCCGTCTCAGTCTGGCCCACGGACGGTCTGGGAATCAGCATGTTTTTACATGAGTAGATTGCATCCTTTTATTTAAAATGCATCTCTGGGTTGTTTGTGGGGCCTGCCTGGTGTTTTTACATGAGCAGAGTGTGTGCTTTTACATATTTAAAATGCATCTCTGGGTTATTTGTGGGGCATAGGAATTTGTTCATTCCCCCCCCCCAAAAAAAACATAGTCCGGCCCAGCATATGGTCTGAGGGACGGTGGACCAGCCCACGGCTGAAAAAGGTTGCTGACCTTTAGCCTATGTCTTTCTCTCCAGAAGCACAGGTCCCACATTTGACACCAGTGTTACAAAGGTTGGACACCACCCCCACTCTCTGCTGAGCGGTAGCAAGATTCCAGGGGGTTCCAGACACTCACCCAAAGTTTGTGCCCCTTTGGAGAATTGAAGATGTGGAGGAGACTGTCATAGCTTTAATAAATATGATATATTCACATATTTACACCTTCAGTCTTCATGGAGTCCAGATCTTATAGCATGGTCATCTCAAGCAGGGCTTGTTCCAAAAGCAGTACAGCACCGGAGTCAAAGGCATCTCTCCATGTCAGACTTCCAGCCTGCTCAAGGTGTATCTCTCTTTGCTCTCCCCTACTTCTGTTCAGTACACCTTGCTCTAAAAACCTCTCTTTTCCTGTCACATCAAACACACTTCCCATTGTTGTAAGCCATTACCACATTTATTGTAGCCCTTTGGGCCACCACCACACCATCAGCATGGCAACCTCTGTCTGCCCAGGCCCAATATTCCTTCTAGAGGGGCCATCAACACTTTTTGTCATGCTAACACCTCTGTCTCATGTGAGGCTCTGGCTTGGAAGGAAGCTTAGCCTGTACTTTTCCACTGACCTCCAATCTACCCTTCAATACTCCAAATAAAATCCTACCATTTACTAATTTATAGGGTTTAGGGAGGCTCCCTTTTCAAATCTATAAAACCATGTTCCCCTGGTCCCTCCCTAGTACAGTATATTGGCCTAGTTTAACAGATTGGAGGAATTTAGATAATAGGCTGGTCAGCTCTTGATGACAGAATTAGCTTCATTTTGTTCACGCTGTGTTATTTTGCTAAAGGCTCTTTCACTGCTGCTTTGTGCTGTAGTCAAGACTGCTATTTAATAAAAGCAGCTAACTTCCCTCCACTTGTGTTGTTATTGCCATTGAATCCAAAAGAACTCTTCACCTTTGTCCAAATGTTTTGAAACTTTGGAAAAAACTTTGAATGGTTAACTTATTAACTATGTTTAAACAGAAACTAAAGCTCGAATGCTGTTTAAAAGAGAAAAAAGGCTCATTTTCTATAGAAGTGAAAGCAATTGAACTGGAGTAACTGGAAAATATAAATATATTGAAGGTACCCAGAGGTTGGGACATGATATTTACAAGAAAATATCCACTTTAATGTACCTCATCATTTACTTGTTTAACATAAGTTTGATTTTTATGCTTATGATTTACTCTATACCCATAGTAGCACTGGAGTGCCCTCTACTGTTAAAAGAGGACACACACCAGGGTGTAAGTTCTATAGCATGGGTAGGCAAACTAAGGCCCGGGGGCCAGATCTGGCCCAAACACATTCTAAATCCGGACCGCGGACAATCCGGGAATCAGCATTTTTTTACATGAGTAGAATGTGTCCTTTTATTTAAAATGCATCTCTGGGTTATTTGTGGGGCATAGGAATTTGTTCATTTTTAGTATTTTTTTCAAAATATAGCCCCCAACAAGGTCTGAGGGACAGTGGACCAGGCCACTGCTGAAAAAGTTTGCTAACCGCTGTTCTAAATGTTTTGGGTTAATTCAAAAACATGGAAAGCTTAGATTGGCAAAGGACACTATTGCTTAATGGCCAAAATGAGTTACAGGTGTTACAGGAAAATCCGAGGGCTCTCTTGGACAAATGAAGACACCGACCAGAGCAATTCAGAGCAAAACAGCAGCCAGTAGGCTCGGTCTTTATTTAAGAAAAGACTGTTGCGACAGGACTCCCACCGCCCACAAGGTGAAGCAAGATGGAAGCCCCGAACAAAAGACGACCCCAACTTTTATTAGTTGCTAATCCCCCAAGCTACACCCCCAGAATTACATCATATTTACATCATGATTACATTAAAATTGGGAGGAGTCGAGGAGGGGCTACACAGGTAATCCGAGTGTCCTGACACCTGGCCGGAGCCTCCTCTCCCCCTCCCACATGAGTCATTTTCAAAAACAAAAGAGAAGGGCGAGGTTTCCTGCCCCCTGAGGGGAATCCGGTCAGAGTCCTTTGTGAGAGTCCGTGTGGAATACACTAAAAGGTGCAGCTTTATTGTGTCCTTGATAGCCTCCTGTCTGGACCCATCACGATGGCTATCAAGGCAGTCACGTCAACCAAGAGGAATCGCTGAGTACGTGACCGCTCGGTCGAAGGATTATGGTTGCCCAGCATCAGGTCACCCCCCTTTGATAGTCCTAGAGATATGCAGTAAAATAAAAGTGGTCCAATAAAAATCCAACGTACGGCAGATTTTTGGTGAATATAAAACGTCGAAGACTTTGAAGTTCAATCCAACCCCAAGTTTAGGAAACAATGTAGCAAGGTCTTGATTGGATCAGTCATGGTTGATTGAATTCGGAAACGTTGTATCAGTGAGCTGTCAAACAGGGAAACAGCGAATGCCGGCTGCAGTACCAGCGCAGCCGCCACCAGGGGCGCTGTTCGCTAATGCTGATTGGTTGAAGCGGCAGTCGACTGACCCAGGGTTCGGTCGCCCGGTCTACTCATGTTAAAGATAGGGCGGTGCGGAGCGCTATAGCGGAAAACTGTCAGGCTAGCGCTTCCTTATTTACGGAAGGCTTTTAAGAGGTGACCCTCTAAAGGGACAGCTCTAGGGTTGGGGGAAAGATACGTGTGTGTGTGAGTGTGGTGCTTGTGCAGTACACGTGACAATGAGGGGGGGGGGTGATTTCCGGCGACACAGGTATTAATGTAATTTCTTTAGCTGTGAAGGGGTTGGGAGATCCAATAAAATGCACCAGAATGGCAACTTATTTATTCAAAATGGATCCTTATATAGCCTTTTTGCAAGAAACCCATAAAGCAGATAGAAAAAAAACATTGTTTACATAGTCATGGGTGGGCCAAAAGGTCATGGCAAGTAGCTCCAACAGAGCTAGAGCGGTGGGCCTTATTTGGGGTTGCCATATGTCCAGATTTCCCAGACATAGGAGGAATTCAGCCCTCGTTAACAGCATCTGGCAGAAATCACTGAAGTGTCTGGGAAAATCCAGATGTATGGTAACCCATGTCGGCAGTGTCATTTTTGGTGATATTCCTTTAAAATAGCTGGAAAACTTCCCCCCAAAAATTGTGAATTTGCTCAACATGTTTCCAGATTTTCATTTTGAAATATGGCAACCCTACCTTATTAATACATTCATTATTTAAATTTCAGTCTACAAAACTATTGAGAGATTAAAATGGAAGATATATTTTTGTTCAAGACATTAATGAAACACAAAATACCACATTGGCACTTATTTATGCAAATTACCCTTTCTGCAAAACAAAAAACAAAACAAAAACCTCTGGCCAAACTGAAAAAAACTGAACAGTGTGGGCAAGGTGTTTTCTTAACCCGGAACTCTGGAAAAGGCTGACTACAGTGGTACCTCGGTTTAAGAACAGCCTGTTTACAAACTATTCGGTATATGAACACCACAAAACCAGAAATAGTGTCCTGGTTTGCAAACTTTACCTCGGTCTAAGAACAGAAGCCAAACGGTGGAAGGGCACTGGCAGCAAGAGGCCTCATTAGGGAAAGTGCGCCTTGGTTTAAGAACGGCTTTGGTTTAGGAACAGATTTCCGGAACGGATTAAGTTCGTAAACCGAGGTACCACTGTACTGGAAAGTGGGAAATATCTAATGTTCTGCTTGAAGACTCTGCAGGAGCTGTGCATACTCTGCTGATCACACTGGTCAAAGTGTAGTATAGTATCAACAACAGATGGTGAGCCCCATATAACAAATTATGGGCCAACTGACTCAGTAGTACTAACAAGCAGTTATTTCACACACATGTACAGTGGTACCTTGGGTTAAGAACTTAATTTGTTCTGGAAGTCCGTTCTTAACCCGAAACTTCTTAACTTGAGACACCACTTTAGCTAATGGTGTCTTCTGCTGCTGCCGTGCCACCGGAGCACGATTTCTGTTCTCATCCTGAAGCAAAGTTCTTAACCTGAGGTACTATTTCTGGGTTAGCGGAGTCTGTAACCTGAAGCGTCTTTAACCTGAAGCACCTGTAACCCGAGGTACCACTGTATACCCATTCTTTACCCACATGCACTCGAAGCATAACCAATAATTTTCTTTATTTGTTTCTGGGGATGGAGAACATAAGCCATGTTTTGGTTTGTTTCCTACAATTTGAATCACTTCCTATAGTTATAGAAATAGCTGCCAAATAAAAAAAAAAAGAGAGTGGAAGATAAGAAGGAAACAGTTTACCAAAAATGAAAACAGATCCGTCATAAGGATGGAGGGAGTCAATTGGAAGAAAAGAAGAACTGAATTTTTTTTGTACATTACCTTGATATTGTTTTCTCCTGTTTTTTTGTCTCATTTTTTGTTTTATGAGTGTGTGTGTTTGTGTTGTAAACTTAATAAATGAGATTACGTAATTAAACCATTGAAAATGATAAAAATACAAAGCCCACCCATACAAATACTTCTTTTCCAATGCTTGAAATTATAAACGACATTAAAACAATATTTCTGGTTGTAGAAACAACAGTCCTGTGAGCTTGATATAGATTTGATCTTTATAAAGAGTTCATCATCAGGATTCTAGATGCCTCATGTTCAGTGGCAGCAATGGCTGTGGAAGCTGAAATGTAGATTTTCATTGATGCTGCTCAGAAAAGTTGAAACTGCAGAGAATAATAACTCCATCTCTCCAAGTGCAGTGGCGTAGCGTGGGTTGTCAGCACCCGGGGCAAGGCAAGTAATTTGCACCCCCTAACCCGTGGATTTGCGCCCCCTAACCCGTGGATTTGTGCCCCCTAACCCCCAGATGTTGCGCCCGGTGCGGCCGCCCCCCCTGCACCCCCCCACGCTACGCCACTGTCCAAGTGACTTGTGGCAATCATTCATTGCCTTGGTATGTCTCTCCAAAATGTAGGATGCAAGGACTCCTGCTGTCCTTTCCGATATGATGGTAAAGTTGACTCATCACACTCAGAATAGGCAGGAGAAGATGAAGTACACTCCTTCACTCTAGTTATAGCAATGCAGGAAAAGCAGTTGATGTGTTCTGGCTCAGGATTCATATTGTTATGAGTCTGTGGGGGGCTTGATTCCCCTAAACTCCTGGGTGCCAGATCCTCCTCTAAATTCCTGGGTCTAGCGAGTGTTGGGGTTTATTCAATGGACTGAAATGGACTGCCAGACACTGGATTTAGCAAGGTGCTACAATACAGGCCTAAGGGATGTGGGTGGCGCTGTGGGTTAAACTACAGAGCCTAGGACTTGCCGATCAGAAGGTCGGCGGTTCAAATCCCTGTGACGGGGTGAGCTCCTGTTGCTCGGTCCCTGCTCCTGCCAACCTAGCAGTTCGAAAGCATGTCAAAGTGCAAGTAGATAAATAGGTACCGCTCCGGCTGGAAGGTAAACGGCGTTTCCGTGCGCTGCTCTGGTTGGCCAGAAGTGTCTTAGTCATGCTGGCCACATGACCTGGAAGCTGTACGCCGGCTCCCTCGGCCAGTAAAGCGAGATGAGTGCCGCAACCCCAGAGTCGGCCACGACTGGACCTAATGGCCACTGAGCTATAGCCCATAAGAACATGACAGGTCTGCTGGACCACACCAGTGGCCCATCTACTCCAGCATCCTGTTCTCACAATGACCAAACAGATGTCTTGCCAGGAAACTGGCAAGCAGGACCCAAGTACAATATCACTCCCCGCTTGTGATTTCCAGCAACTGGTGTTCAAAAGCTCTACTACCTCCAACCACCATGATTAGTAGCCATCAATAGCCTTCCCCTAAGTGGCATGCCCTAACTCTGCAAAAGGTCAGGCTGCAGAACTGCTGCTCTTTTTTATCACCAGAAGGGTATTGGTTCAGGATATAAAACCTAGCATAAACAGCCTTTGAAGATGGTTCTCCAATCTGGGATTGTGTCTGCATATTTCACAATTCCCTGCACATGGGATTCCATGCTTGTTTCCCTTGAAGTTTCACCTGCGAGAGGTCAGCCCATCTCAGACAGAGGAGGGGGGAATCAGTTTCTTGATGTGAACAGCCTTCTAATCCTGTCCCACTTTGTGAATTACAATTAATTTTTATTTCAGTCTCTCCCCCCCCCCTGCTGTGCTGGAGGCATGTTTATTTAATCTTCCCTTGGGAAGAGAAAGGGGGGGGGAGAAAAACTTAAATTAGGATGGGGCTTCAGAAAAGGAATGGATGGAAGCAATTAATAATATTATTTCTCCTTGACTTAATCTGCATAACATTACATCGGAATAAATAAATTAGTGCACCATTCTGGGCAAGGGGTATTTGCAAGTGAGGCTTGTTAATGGAAAGAGACGGGGTGGAGGGGTGGGTTTAGAATCCCAATGCATAAAATATTTCCCCCCCCCCCCCCAATTATATCATTACCCTTATTTCCTCTTATGAGTCCATGGCCTTTAATGATTTATTTATTCTGCCTGTAATGTCTTAGAGGGCGCAGTGTGCATCAAAAGCCAGTAAGATGCTAAGAACCACCTGGCTGGATCAGACCACGCAGTAGTGTCATCTGGGCCACAGTCACACCATACCATTAAAGCCTATGGTACCACTTTAAACAGTCATGGTCCAAATGAATCCTGGGTCCAGAAATCTGGTGCTGAGAGCCATTAGGAAAACCTTCTTCCCCTCCCAGAGCTGCAATTAATTTCCAGAGTTCCCTGGGATTGATCACTAAGCCACTCTGATCGTTACAGATTTCACCTCTTCGTCTTTGGTCTCCCAATCTAATAATATGTTACACATCTTTTTTAAAAGCTTAGTGTTTTCATCTACAGTTTCTTTTTGGAATCTAGATACTGTGTAACTGAACCCCTTTTTATTTATTTTTATTATGCTCAAGTGGGCACAAGGTTTAGGACATAACATACAAATGGAGGACTGAGAGAAATTATGGGGAGTGAATCTGAAATTTACTGATTGTACTTTGTTAAAAGAGAATTATGTCAAAATGATGTACCGATCGTATATTACACCTTTGAAAATAGCTAAAATGTGTAAAACTGGCACCAATAAGTGTTGGAAGTGTAAAAAAAAAGGAAGGCACCTTTTTTCATTCATGGTGGAATTGTAGAATAATTAAAAATTACTGGGAAATGATATATAATGAAATTTAAAAAATGTTTAAGATAACTTTAAAATCCATAAGCTTTTTTGTTAGGTATTTTAGGTCAAGATTTGCCAAAACTAAAACAAAAATTCTTTATGTATGCTACAACTGCGGCAAGGATGTTATTAGCACAAAGATGGAAAAGTGATAAAATATGAACTAAAGAAGAATGGCAAGAAAAACTTATGGAATATGCCGAAATGGCAAAACTAACTGAAAGGCTCTGAAATAAGGACAACAGAGATTTTTTAAAAGATTGGGAACCATTTACAGCATATTTACAGAAACAAGGCAAAGAATTGGACTCACTAGCAGGCTTTGAATAAACACTGACAATTAACAAAATAAATATAGTAATTATAAATTGGCGTTAATATGAGAACCGAATGATAAGAATATGATTTAAGGATACCAAAAAGTTGAGAAAAAAGTAGAATAAGCAGGAGAATATATTATGTTAAAATAAACAAGAAGAGGAAGTTGAGGGAAGTCGCATGGAGGAAGGGGGAAACTGGGGAATGATGTTATTGTTATATAATGTGATATTTTTATGTTTATAAATGTAAAACCCTATTTAAAAAGAAATCATTAAGCCACTCTGGGAATTGTAGCTCTGGGAGGGATATAGGAGTCCCCTAAGAACTGCCAGCACCCTTCACAAACCACAGTTCCCAGAATTCTTTGGGGGAAATGAGACCCAATGTATGGTGTGAATATGGCATACCTCTTTGACTTGAACATCGTGCTAGTACTGTGGTGCAGGAGTGCAGAACTTTTGCCCTCCAGATATTGGTGGATTACAAATGTTTCCATTTCCATTTCATACAGATTATCGATGACTATGAGCCGCAGTGGCTATGACAGTGGCTCCTCCACTGCACTGCCAGAGGCTGCATGCCTCCGAATGCCTGTTGCTGAGATTCACAAGTGGAGAGTGTTATGTATTGAAGTTCTCACCCTGGCCACCAGGAGTATCGTGTAGAGAGTTTTCACTCAGGTTCACGTCAGTTATTTTAGGCGGGAAACCCTGGGTTGTTGTTGCTACAGTGTTGACAGCCGGCTGCCTATAAAAGCAGGCCGGCCGAGCTGTTTGCTGTTCAGTTCTGTTCTGGCCTGTGAATAAACAAGAGCTGTTTGAAGAATCGCTGTGCCGTCTGATATGTTCACCCACAACTTAACAGAGACAGTGCTAGAGTGCCAGGGCTGGGCAAATACATTTTGCAGCCTGAGGCAAACCATAAAATGGCGCCCCCTTGCTCTGCCGTTTCTCACTTTTACCAAAAACAAACATTTGACTAGCTGGGAGCTGAAGAGGTGCTTTTTGAGCTCTTTCCATCAACCTGCAGCCTGGGACATTTGGGCAGATGGAGATGGTCAGCACCGCCCACAGATATGGCTACTTCAAGGCTTCCCTCCAACTGCCCATGGTGTTTGAAAAAGAACAGCACTGTCTCCTCCCGCCCCCTATAAATAAATAAATAAATAAATAAATAAATAAATAGGACAGTTTGACTTCCCAATTCTGATTAAAAATAACCCCCAATGCAAACCCATTACACCTACCAGCCACCTCCCACAGGCCCCCAGTCAAGGATGCAGCCCTGGGAGCATGAGGCAGGGTCAGCCTGAACAAAAAGTAAAAGCATGTATAGCATTGCAGCCTAGACTTCCGGGTTAGCGCCATAGGCAATGGCGGAATTCCTCTGATCCAGAGGAACCCGGTCTGCGAAAACTGGGTCTTGCCGCGGCGGCGAAGGCGGAGACCCTTTAAAAATCCCAGGCGGAGGAAGCCTGGGAATGTGGGATTCGGCTGACACCAGGAGCACCCCCCCCTACACGCAAGGAAACCCCTTTTCAGGGACCTGAAGCGACGTGGGGTGAACGGCGCGGTGTTTTGAATCGACCGCTATTTTTACGGAGTGAAGCCGCACAGCCGTTGCCGGAGAGCGCTGTCTTTTTCCTGGGGACAATTAGATTCTAAACAAGTACCCGTGAGTAGAACGGAAAATTGGGCTAAGAAACACTTTAATTTGGCAATCAGCGGGAAGGTCCTAAACAGGAAGTCCGCCTTCCGCTTTTGTAAATAGTCTGAAGCAAAAATCGTGCAAGCCAAAGTCTGGAAAGTTGTACATAAAGGTTTTAAATTCCTCCTGTTTTGATCATCTAAACCCCTCTTGGAAGCAGGAGTAAAGAGGGGAAATTTGACTGTTCAAGCCTGCAGGGGAGAGAGTAAAGAAAGATAAATTTCCACCGTCTCAAACCTGGGAACGGGGTGTCAGAGACGGAGATTTTTGGTGAAGTTCATTGACTGTGAATGGAACATCTTTTGACAGTTAGTTGAAGAAGAGAAACAAATGGATTCCAATGTTGCCTTTTGCATTTAAAAGAAACAAAAAATCCGAAAAATGAAAGTAATTTTTCTTTGTTGGATCTGCTTTTAAAAGATGGATACAAATAGAAATTGCCTCCTCTAGAGGGAGCTTGTTAAATTGTTGCTGGAGTCATTCTGGGGATTTTACAGCTGTGGAGATTAGGATCGTGGGACCAGACTGTGACCTTGAACAAAAATGTGTTTGGAAGAAGTTTTGGTGCTTGCTTTTTGCAAGACAAGCGCTTTGTTGGAGCAGATGCATGAGAAGATGGATTTGATGACTGTTGCAGTCAGAAGCTTTGGACAAACAGTGAATATGTAAACAGAAACCATCCAGGAGCCAACTCAGGAATCTGTTTTGATAGAGCAAGTGCAAACGCAGAAGATAATGGAGGAGGCTGCTGTTGAACCTCAAGTAACACAAATGGAGAGGCCCGAGGCCCTACAGGAGCATAAGCTATTGTTGTTGAAGGCTGAATTTGAAGTGGGACAGGGGGGGTCTGGAGTTGTGGGGCCCCTTAAGTTTGGAGGGGCTTTGAAACATGCTTTTAAATATTTTCTGGACTACACTGTTGACTGTGGGGAATGGGACTGTGGGGAATGGGCTGATCTGCTGAGGAGAGATGGAGATATTTTTGAGTTGGAACATCCCCGAGACCTACTCCTCAATGAGAAAGGAAAGAAATTAAGAAAGAGATCTACAAAAGACAAGGTAAAGTGCAAGTACAAACAAGAAGAAGACCTGCAGAAGGGACATGGAAAAGACTTAAGAGCCTCGGATATAAGATTACCAGGTTGATGGACTAGATGGAATGGACAGTAAGGACCGCCATAACCCGAGACCAGGAAGAAGAGATGCTGGAGGAAGATTGGAAGAAAACTTTTAAAAATTTATTTTGGGAATTAGTGTAAAATTAATGAGTATTAGGAAAAATGTTGGAATGGAAATATTTGGCTTTAGCAGAAATGTTATAAGGAATTATGTATAAATAAATATTAAGTTTTAAGTCTTAAGGTATTTTTGGGAAGATAAGGTTAAAATAAACTAAGGTAAACTGAATGACAGAATATAGTGAAAGATGGAAAGGATTTGCTGAGTTAATTAATAGTTTAGACTGTTAAGATAAACTATTTAAAAAAATTGGGAAGGATGGAAAGAATTTGCTGAAATAAATAATTAAACTAGAATACAAAAAGGGAGGTGTGAGGAGGTCGATGAAACAAGTTAATGAAATATAAAGATATGGAATATTGTGTTTCTATTGTTATTGTTGTATTGATTTTTATGTTTTTTTTTCTTTTTCCCCTCTTTTAAGTATTGTTATATATGCTTTGAAAATTTTCTTTTGTTGTTGTTGCTTTCTTTTTTCTTTCTCTGTAATTTTTGAAGCTTCTAATAAATATCATTAAAAAAAGGGGGGGGGATTGCAGCCTAAAGATTTTCTAGGAATTAGTTTAGCATAGGCATCTGTTGCTTGGCCCTGAACATCAACCTCCTTATAAGGAAAGCAAGCTGATTTCCAGGCTGATTAGGAAGCTGCTACCTCCCCTACCCAAGGACACTTTTTTAATGTTGGGCAAAAAGAAAAAAGCAATCAACACAACAGCCAAAAGGGAGATCCTGCAAAAGATTACCTCCTCGTAGAATTGTAGAGTTTGAATGAATCCAAAGGTCATCTATTCCAGCCCCCTGCACTGCAAGAACCACAGCTATGATTTGTAGATTTACTGCAGCATGCAATTTATGGCTATAATCCAGTGCACCCATCCTTGGATGCGTGCCTTGTAATTATTACTATCATTTTATTATCCCGAAGGGTAGCAGTGTTGTGCTATAGCAGAAAACAACCCACGATGACACATTAAAGACTTCACAAATTTATACTGTAATATTTATTGATAAAATTTCAAATCACTAAAGGGAATCAATGTATGTATTTTAAGGGTGCAGAGCAAGGTCCATTGAGCTCATTTGCATCTACTTCAGAGTAAGAGCAGTTTCCTTTATTTTCATGGAATCCTGAAAGTCCTTGCCTAGGAGTAAATGTCACTGAATTTAGAAGGGGTTGGTTCAAAGTTGGCATAGTTAGGTATGAACGGCCCCTCTCGCTGCTGCATCTCTCTTCCCTGAGAAAGGGAAATGTCAAGGCTGTGAAAGAGATGCAGCAGCATGAGAGAGACAGAGGCGGATGACAGAAAAGGCCCTGAAACCTGTCAGGCACCTCTCTCAAGGCTGTGGCCTTGGTACCTCATCAGTGCGCCAGGTGTGTAATGTGCTGATTGGCCACAGTGGTAACAGTGATGCAACAGGACTCTTCTTATGTTCTTATCCCAGAGCAGGGGTAGGCACACTAAGGCCCGGGGTCTGGATGCAGCCCAATCACCTTCTCAATCCAGCCCACGGACGGTCCGGGAATCAGTGTGTTTTTACGTGAGTAGAATGCATCCTTTTATTTAAAATGCACCTCTGGGTTATTTGTGGGGCCTGTCTGGTGTTTTTACATGAGCAGAATGTGTGCTTTTATTTAAAATGCATCTCTGAGTTATTTGTGGGCATAGAAATTCGTTCATTTATTTATTTTTTCAAAATACAGTCCGGCCCACCACATTGTCTGAGGGACGGTGGACCAGCCCATGGCTGAAAAAGGTTGCTGACCCCTGTCCTAGAGGATCATATGTAACATGAGAGAATCCTACCTCTTCTAGGTTACGGGGGGCATTGAAGGTGATGTGTCTGAGGGCTGAGGGCTGAGGGCCACAATCAATCAATAATCAATCAATGGAGACATTGCACACACTTTTGTAAATCAAGAAAATCTTTAATAAAATAATAATACAGTGGTACCTCGGGTTACATACGCTTCAGGTTACATATGCTTCAGGTTACAAACTCTGCTAACCCAGAAATAGTGCTTCAGGTTAAGAACTTTGCTTCAGGATGAGAACAGAAATTGTGCTCCGGCGGCACGGCAGCAGTAGGAGGCCCCATTAGCTAAAGTGGTGCTTCAGGTTAAGAACAGTTTCAGGTTCAGTACGGACCTCTGGAACGAATTAAGTACTTAACCCAAGGTACTGTAATAACAACAATATGAGAAATGTGAAATTTTACGTTCTGTCAGTAGATGGCAGTAGCGACAGCTACTTGATTAAAAACAAAACAAAAAAACCTTAGGTTGTGTTGTATGCATTACCTGTGCCTATCTCTGGTGTTTCAAGCTGAGTCCACATGACATTAGTCACAATCCATATGCATCCAGCAGTTCCTTCAGAAATACAGTTGTTTTATGCATTTACCCCACGAACCCACCTTCCATCTGATTTGTAAACCTGAGCCATGCTTAAGTTGAGGTGCGTAAGTTTCAAACACCCATTGTACATGCCCAGATGACAGCTTTGTTGAATAAAATAAATAAAATTCATTATTATTATTATTATTATAAGAATTTGGGGAGAGGAGGGGTCGCAGGTGTATGGAAAGGATCAGGTAATGTGCATTGGGTGAAGACATCTCCACCCCCTCCACACACACACACACACACACCCGTGTGTCAAAATGTGACTTGAAAACAAAGCATCTCTACAACAGGCAATAAATGAAGGGGGGGCTGGTTTCAGGCATAAGCCCCTTTTGATCCACACCCAATAAACTTCTAGGACAGGATGGTCCAATGCACAGCGCTCAGGGCCTTTTTTGGTAACCCTTGGCAACATTTGACGTCCTCCACCAGCCCTCCCAGCCCTTGTGCTGCCTTCCCAAAGCCAGGTAAGTGAGGCACTGGGCTTTGGGAAGGAGGTGGAAGGGCTCTAGGACCCTGCCAGAACCTAATGTCTCCTTCCCAAAGCGACAAAGCAGCCTGCAAGTTCCCTGTCAAAGTACTCTTGCAGCCCACTTGCTATAAAAAGTTGGACCACCCTGTTCTAGAGCAAAGCAGCAGCTCTATCTTTTCAAGGCCCTGGGAGTGGGATATAGGAGTTTGTGGGAGCACCATTTGGGAGGGCTTTTCTTTGGCCTTCCTATATGTGTGGTTTTGTTCTTTTAAAATTGTTGCATTTGATGATCAGTCTATTAGGCCATTTTATTGTACAGTGGTACCTTGGGTTAGAAGAGACTCTGGTGGCGCTGTGGGTTAAACCACAGAGCCTAGGACTTGCCGATCAGAAGGTTGGCGGTTCGAATCCCCGTGACGGGGTGAACTCCTGTTGCTCGGTCCCAGCTCCTGCCAACCTAGCAGTTTGAAAGCACATCAAAGTGCAAGTAGATAAATAGGTAAACAGCGTTTCCGTGCGCTGTTTTGGTTCTCCAGAAGCAGCTTAGTCATGCCGGCCACATGACCTGGAAGCTGTACGCCGGCTCCCTCGGCCAATAAAGCGAGATGAGTGCCGCAAATCCAGAGTCGGTCACGACTGGACCTAATGGTCAGGGGTTCCTTTACCTTTAAAGGTAAAGGTACCCCTGCGTGTTCGGGCCAGTCTTGACAGACTCTAGGGTTGTGCGCTCATCTCACTCTAGAGGCCGGGAGCCAGCGCTGTCCGCAGACACTTCCAGTTCACGTGGCCAGCGTGACGAAGCTGCTCTGGCGAACCAGCACCAGAGCAGCACACGGAACGCCATTTACCTTCCCGCTATAAAGCGGTACCTATTTATCTACTTGCACTTAAGGGTGCTTTCGAACTGCTAGGTGGGCAGTTACCTTTACCTTGGGTTAAGTACTTAATTCGTTCCAGAGGTCCATTCTTAACCTGAAACTTCTTAACCTGAAGCACCACTTTAGCTAATGGGGCTTCCCGCTGCCGCCGCGCCACTGGAGCACGATTTCTGTTCTCATCCTGAAGCCCCATTAGCTTTTAACCCGAGGTAATATTTCTGCATTAGCGGAGTCTGTAACCTGAAGCGTATGTAACCTGAAGCGTGTGTAACCTGAGGTACCACTGTACTCCATTCTGTATTTTGTTGTTTTAATATGTAGTTCACTGCTTTGGGGGACTTGTGAGGTGTTGAAAAGCAATATATGAATAAATTATTGTAGTGGTAGTAGTAGGTAGTAGTAGTAGTAGTAGTAGTAAATCTACTATGTATTTTGGAAAGTTGTTTATTTGTCTGATGGCTATGCACGCAAACACCTCTTAAAAGATCGCAAGCAAATTTGCACAATGGTCCTTGACATTGAGGAGCAGCTTTAAGTCTATACTTAGGTACAATTGGACATTAGAGTGTTTCCCATTTAGAGGGTTCAAAGCACCTGACCCATCCCTCTTTCATAATACCAGAACTTGTGAATATTCAATGAAACTGAATCTTAGACAGATAGCCATGACTATGTTCTGCTTCCAATCTTCTGAATATCATTGCTGGAAACCACAGGAGGGAAGAAGAAGAAGAAGAAGAAGAGGAGGAGGAGGAGGAGGAGGAGGAGGAGGAGGAGGAGTTTGGATTTGATATCCCGCCTTTTGCTCCCCTTCAGGAGTCTCAAAGCGGCTAACATTCTCCTTTCCCTTCCTCCCCCAATCTTCTGAATATCATTGCTGGAAACCACAGGAGGGAAGAGTGCTGTTGTCCTACTTGCAAGTTTCCTACAGGTGCCTGGCTGGCGCCACTGTGAGAACAGGATTCTGAACTAGATGGGGCTATTGGCCTGCTGCGGCAGAGCTCTTATTATGTTCTTCTTATTTCAGTAACCTAACAGCTTTGCAAGGCAGGGTGGTATTATTATAATTCCCCACACTGCTAGTTATGGGGTGGGGGTCTGAGGAAATGGATGGATTTCGTAAAGCCACCCAATAAATTCATCATGACTGACATGAGTTTAACATAAATGCCCTAAGTGAAAAAACAGCAACACTACTTTTCCTTCACAAAGCCCAGCATGTTTTTCAGTTGTGTATGTTTGGGCAAATTATATTTTCCTTTGCCATTTCTAGAAAATCAGTATCTTGAAAGAACACTCTACCAAATAAAAAATAAAAAGTCACCAACCGTCTGTGAAAGGGTGTCACTTCTGGGACTTGAGCAACACAATATTCTCTTCAAGGTCATGAAGCCTGGGAGGTTTTGATAAGCAAATACTGTGGAGGGGTTTAGTTCCTCATTGGCTGCCTGGTTCACCACCAGATTTTGACATGAGTATAATCAGATTGAAAAATCAGGGAGGAGAATGAGGTAAAGTGAAGAAGGGGAAGAAAGAGGGAGATGTGTCTAACTTTAGCTGACAGCAAGACTGTGGAAAAGTCATAGAGAAGGAAACTTCACTGTGAGGATCGTCCCTGAGGAAAAAAACAAGTCTACTTTCAGCAATTCTGCAATAACAGGTAATTTTCCCCCTTTAATAATAATAATAATAATAATAATAATAATAATAATAATTTTTTAAAGCATTGTATCCAAAGTTTTCCAAGTAGCCCCTGAAATTAATGGGCCTAAGTCATGTCCATATTTTTCTAAGTAGGACCAACACTGAATAAGACCTACAGTTCACTTCTAAGAGCTAGGTTAAAGCTTGTATTGATGTAATTGAAACCAAATCTTCTGAAAAGCTGTGCTGGAAGAGGGTTGCAGATAGAAGTTACTATATTTTTTGTTTGGGCAAGCCTATTCAGACATGTAGAAAGCTGACATGTATCTTAATCTAGGTGGGTTTTTTTTTAAGCTTAACCTGTTTTTAACAGTAGCACCTTAAAGACCAACTAAGTTAGTTCTTGGTATGAGCTTTTGTGTGCATGCACACTTCTTCAGATCTGAAGAAGTGTGCATGCACACGAAAGCTCATACCAAGAACTAACTTAGTTGGTCTTTAAGGTGCTACTGGAAGGAATTTTTTTATTTTGTTTTGACTATGGCAGACCAACACGGCTACCTATCTGTAACTGTTTTTAACGTGATCTCTTTTTTTTTTACTGGTAATTATATTATTTTATTATTTTTCTAAACTGCTTTGAGATTTTATTACAACCAAGAGGTGTGTAAATCTTGTGACATTAAATAAATACCAAATTCAATGAGGCTTGACTCCCAGGTAAGTGGGGTTACTCTACAATTCTATGATTCTATAATTCTACACTGGGTTAAATCTACCTTCAATTCTACTCAAGAGGAGACCTATTGACATTAATGGGCACAACTAACTTAGGTAATTCTGAGGAGGACTTCATAGGTTCCAAGCCATAGATTTCAATGGGTCCGCCCTGTGTACAGAATTGGTGTAGTATAGAGTTTCAGACTAGAACCTGGGAGAGACCAGGGTTCAAATCCTGCCTTAGCCATTAAGCTCAATAGGTGTGACCTTGGGTCGGTCACTGCCTCCCAGCCTAACCTACCTCACAGGGTTGTTGTGGGGGTTAAATTAAGAGTGGGAGAAGAACTGTGTAGGCTACCTTGAGCAAATTGGAGAAAAGGTGGGAAATAAATGCAATAAATTTAGTTGGGACTTTACCCAACTGTCCCAAGATGTTCCCAGCCAGGGTTAAGCCTTGTTAGCACAAGAGAAATAAGGTTGATCCTTCATTTAAATAAATAACCTAATATCCCTGAGTTTTACTGCTTGGGGAAAAACATGAAATAACAAAATAATTAAGAGAAAGTATTGCAAAGAGTTGGATGTGATGTCCCCCTGGTCCATTCCAACTATACAAATCTATGATTTTATAATCCATATTATGGAATTATTGGGAAACAATGCTGGACTGCTAGGATGGTACTGGGAAGCACAATCCCTTCTGACTGTCTCAGGAAAGCAGGTAAAGAATTGCAACCCTAACCTACTGTAAATAAATTTGGAAGATAATTAAGGCTGCACTCCTTTAGTCAACAGCTGTGAGTAATTGCCACTGAACAGTTTTCAGTCAGAGTATTTCAGTGCAAAAGGAAACGGTCCTCTCTCTGCTCATTTTATATTGGTTATAAATTCCATTTTCAGTTGTTGTTTTGTGCATACTGCTTTTAAAACCATTTTAGTTTTAAATATTAAAAAAAATTTTTTTTTTATGATGTGACTGTGTAAATAGCCTTGAGACATATGTGTGAAAGGCAATCTAATAATAATAATAATAATAATAATAATAATAACAATAACAATAATAATAGTTCTCAAACTTTTTTATCTGGGCCATAATTTCAGAATAAATATTTGTTCAAGACACTCCTTTTTTTTAATTGATAAGAAATAAATAGGAAAGCAAAAATAAACAACTGATTTATAACATAGATAACATTGATTTATAACATAGAACACAACTACTTTACAATATTATCATGCGGCACCCAGAAAGTATACAAACTCAATGAGAGGTGTGAGCTTGCAGTATATCATTTTGAAGAAATAGCTATCCATATTCTGCAAATAAAAAAGTTATTTTGATACTATACTAAACTACACTGAAATGTTTAGATGTTTCTTTGATGGTTCTTGAATCTTCCCAGTACACTTGCTCTCCTCTCCTGCCAAACCAGGACTTAGCAACACTAAATTTTGCTTATCATACCATAGATGATCTCCTGTCACCGATAAATTCTCAATTATGTGCTATGATGTTGTAGTATCTTTTCTCTCTCAAAAAACCACACTCGCCCACAATCTGTGCTTCTTGCCTTTCTCACACTTTGGGTGGGGGACAGCCAGAATTGTGAGTTGCTAGGCCAATTGCTAGAGAGGACGAGAAGGTGCCTTTGAGTACCATTGTCTCAGCCTAACCTACCTGACTGGGTTGTTGAGAGGATATAATGGAAGAAGGAGTTGGGGGAAGAAACAACCATGTATGCCACATTGAGATCCTTGGATGAAAGATGAGCTATAAATATAATAAGCACAATGGTACCTCAGGTTGGGACGCAGGTGGCGCTGTGGGTTAAAGCCTCAGCGCCTAGGACTTGCCAATCGAAAGGTCGGCGGTTCGAATCCCTGCGGCGGGGTGCGCTCCCACTGCTCGGTCCCAGCGCCTGCCAACCTAGCAGTTCGAAAGCACCTCCGGGTGCAAGTAGATAAATAGGGACCGCTTACCGGCGGGAAGGTAAACGGCGTTTCCGTGTGCGGCTCTGGCTCGCCAGAGCAGCGATGTCACGCTGGCCACGTGACCCGGAAGTGTCTCCAGACAGCGCTGGCCCTCGGCCTCTTAAGTGAGATGGGCGCACAACCCCAGAGTCTGTCAAGACTGGCCCGTACGGGCAGGGGTACCTTTACCTTTACCTTTACCTCAGGTTACATACGCTTCAGGTTACATACGCTTCAGGTTACAGACTCTGCTAGCCCAGAAATAGTACCTCGGGTTAAGAACTTTGCTTCAGGATGAGAACAGAAATCGTGCTCCGGTGGCATGGTGGCAGCAGGAGGCCCCATTAGCTAAAGTGGTGCTTCAGGTTAAGAACAGTTCCAGGTTAAAACAGACCTCCAGAATGAATTAAGTACTTTACCCGAGGTACCACTGTATATATTTTTTAAAAAGCCAACAAAAATTAACCAGATGGGGGCTGTTTCAAAATGTTGTATCCCAGTTAATTCCACTCAGAGTAAACCTATGGAAATTAATGGACATAACTGATTTAGGTCTATTCATTCCAGTGGGTCTACTCTGAGTAGAATGCATATTCACGCCATACATTGCCAAATTAAGCAGTCATGGCTTCTGGGAGCCGGAGTTTGTTAACTTTCTAAGAGTTGCTAGGAGACTCCATTTCCTGTCCCAGAGCTACCTTTCCCAACCCCTCTTCCTAGGAAATTATGGAAATTTTAGGTCTGAGGGGGGAATACAGGCCTCTGAGCAACTCTCAGCACCCTTAACAAACTGCAGCTTCCAGCATTTTGGGGGAGAAGCCACGAGTGTCTGAACTGGTGTACAGTAAAAGTGCTTTCAATGTACAGTATAATGTGAACGATGTCTAAGTTGGCTACAATCCATATTGACTCGAGGGCAGTCAAAATATCTTTATAGTTAAACAGACCTGGGAGACAGGAGTGGTGGGAGCAGAGACAATCTTGAGAGCCTGGATTGAGTACATATTTCCCAAGGCAAAATATAACATTTGTTTGTACGGTTACTGAATGGAGCAACTGGAGGAGAAAATGCAAACAACCATGCAAATGAGAGACTACTTGATTGCCTTCCAGTATGTTACCTTGAGGTTCTTCCATGGATTATGTTACTTATCACAAGGCAGCTGGGTTTAGCGGGGGGAGAAGAGATTTGCTTGTGCATATTTTATGAAGTATGTGGGAAATAAGAGCTATGCAGTGTCCAGGGAGGACATTTGGAATTCCAGAAAAGAGGGCACAGATTTGTATAAACTTTGCATATGGCTAATGTTTATGTAAGGATGCAAAATTAGGAATAATTCCTGAAGTTTTCAATAGACAATAATCTCTTGTGCCTAAATTTGTGGCTCATGTACTGTTATTTGGCTCTTTGCACAGAGATTCCTGTAAAGAATTAATCACTCCCTTAGTAGTAAGTCTCAATCAGGGCATAATTCTGTGACCTTTCTCAAAAAGGATGTTGCAGAGTTGGAAAAGGTTCAGGAAGGGCACTCCTCTGTAAGGAAATATTGCAGCGACTGGGACTTTCTGGTTTGGAAAAAAGGCGAGTAACAGGTGACAGGATGAAAGTTTATAAAAATATGTATGGCAAGGAGAAAGTGGACAGAGAAAAGTTTTTCTCCCTCTCTCATAACACTAGGAATGCAGGGACATCCAAAAAAGCTGAATGTTGGCGGATTCAGAACAGATAAGATAAAGTCCTTCTTCATGCAGTGCATAGTTAGACTATAGAACCTTCTCCCACAGAATGCAGAGAAGAGCGTTCATTTGGATGGCTGCCCTGTGGAGCAACCTCCGATCAGATGTCAAGGAAATAAGCAACTATCCTACTTTTAAAAGACATCTGAAGGCAGCCCTGTTTAGGGAAGTTTTAAATGTTTAATGCGGTATTGTTTTTTTAAATATTTGATTGGGAGCCGCCCAGAGTGGCTAGGGAAACCTAGCCAGATGGGCGAGGTATAAATAATAAATTATTATTGTTATTATTATTGTTATTGCTGTTGTTGTTAAACAAGCATCAGACTAGCCACAGTGTCTATGTTCTACTGCCTCTGTCAGAGCCATCATGCCTCTGAATAAAAGTTACTTGGAATCAATCGCAGGAGAGGAAAGTGCTATTGCACACATGTTCACGTTGCAGGCTTGTATTGTCCCCAGGCTAGTTCTTTTCCCCAGGGTTGGTTTCTCATGAGTTCAGGTTGAGCAGATGGGAGGCAACATTAGTAGCAGCAGCAGCAGCAGCAGCAGCAGCAGCAGCAAATAAAATTTGCATAACATTATGGAATGCATCAGGGGCTACTCTGTCACCCATGGCAGTTTATCCACACATGTGGTTTTAATTATGATCAGTGCTTTTCCGGGGGGGGGGGGCACAGGGGTACGCATACCCCTAAGCATTTTGAGAATCTTAGTTTGGCCTCAGTGAGGGGCAGTATTTCAATACAAGTAGGAAAATAAGAGTACCCCAAACATTTTTAAAGAAAAAAACATTGATGATGATGATGATGATGATGATGATGATAATGTGTCATTCTGGTTTTACTATGTTTTCTCCTATTTTTCTGGATCTGTTTTCCCCAGGTGAACAGAAAATGCCAAGGTCTTTCTTAGTGAAGAGTAAGAAGGCAAACTCTTATCACCAGTACCGAGTTGTGGATGATGGTCTCCTGGTTCCGAAATGGGACCCAGCAACAGTTGTGCCCTCCACTGCAGGTGGGTCAGACAACTCTGGGTCGTCTAGGAACCACGCTGGTTACGCGAAAGCCTCCAGTGTTTAATCATAGCGACACTGTATTTATTTGTTTGATTTGTGGGTCACCTTCCAATAATAATAATAATAATAATAATAATAATAGTAACAACAACAATTATTGTTTATATGCCGCCCATCTGACTGGGTTGCCTCAGCTGCTACGGATTGCAGCTTAGCAGCAGAGCATTCGGTTCCCATGCAGATGGTCTCGAGTTTAATAAATAAAACTATTGCCTGCATTCTGATCACAGTTATTCATGGCCACAACACCCCCAAGGACAGCGAGGCCCTCAGCACTGGTTGCCCACAAGGCCCTGCTCCAAAAGATGGAAATGAACCCAAAGGAGTCAAAGAAGAGTATGTTCTCCCTGCCCAGAGTATGACCAGAACAGTGTCAGGGCCTCCAATATCAGGTGAGCAAGCTGTGGGTCACAGCACTTTATTTGAAGCAGGCTGGGTAAGAATCAGTGCTCTTTTTTTTGGTTTAAAATAAATTGTGTGTGTGTGTGTGTGTGATCAAGAGAGGCTCCCAGAGCAGCAGCCAGATCACTATTTAAAAAGACACAGCACAAAAGGAAAACTGACTGGGAGGAGGAAATAACCAAGCTCAGGGTCAAGTTTCCAGTTCAGCTTGCGTGGAAATCTGAGAAGAGAAAGTGCTGAACTTGCCGGATAGAGTGGCCGTGTGCCCCTTGTCTTCCCTTTGGTATGCAAGTCCAGGGTGCAGCTTCCAATATTCGTATACTTAGGCTGCGGTCCTGTACTCACTTGCCTGAGAGAAAGCCCCAGGGAGCTGCAAAGCCTGGGGGTCAGAATGAATCAGTGAATAACAATAACAATAACAACAATTATAATAATTTATTATTTATACCCCACCCATCTGGCTGGGCCTCCCAAGCCACTCTGGGAAGCCTCCAACAAAATATCAAAATACAGTAATGCATCAAACCTTAAAAGCTTCCCTAAACAGGGCTGTTGTTCTCTTTGACATCAGGTGGGAGGGCGTTCCACAGGGCGGGTGCCACTACCGAGAAGGCCCTCTGCCTGGTTCCCTGTAACTTGGCTTCTTGCAGCGAGGAAACCGCCAGAAGGCCCTCAGCACTGGACCTCAGTGTCCGGGCAGAACGATGGGGGTGGAGACGCTCCTTCAGGTATACTGGACCGAGGCCGGTATGTGATGCTCTGTTTAGCTGTACATCAGCATCGCCCAGTGGTCAAATTTGCACCATTGCTTTTAGGATATGTAGGAAGAAGTATTGGTGGGGAAATGAGTTTAAAACAGTCTTTCTGTCCTGCTGATTTAAGCCCTTGCTTTGTACCTTGAGTGTTTTTCCCTGGCTGGAATGTGCCCTTGTTTGCCTCTGTGGAGGATGGAGAGGGTGTGTATGCTTCTTTGCTCTACAAAGATAAAATTTACATGTATGCAATGCTTTTTTTCTATATAAAAAAAGATGTTTAGAGGTACTCTCATTTTGACTCAAGAAAATCACCATTTTATAGTTCAGATCGGGAAAAGTAAATACATTAAATGGACAAAAGTACAAAGATTCACAAAATGTTTAGGGGTATGCGTACCCCCAGGAAAAAAGCACTACATATATGGCTCCATCCACTTTTGCCTCAGGCCATGCTTGCCACTGGCATGTGGCCCTGGGAAGGTTGCCTAGAAGGGATTGTGACCCTGGAGCTGAAAAAGGCTCCCCACAGCCCTGGAAGGTTCAAAAAAAGTAAATTATGAGCAGGCTGATAATATGATTCATCCTATTTCGCCTCAGAGATGCCTGTCCAAGCTCTGAAATCCAAAGAAAGTGGCTCAGTTGAAAGTGTGGCCACCTTTTACAAGCCCAATTTTGCTTGGAGTGCCTTCCGTCCTCCATACAGCTACAGGCCAACCTCTTCTACCCTTCTGGAACATTCCGTTAGCCTGTATGAGAGCCACCTCCTCCCAGCCTCAGAGCCACCCCTTGACTACAGCCTGAGATTCTCACCGGACATGGAGACATACCACTGTGTGATCTGTAACAAGGTGAGTTCCCCGTGGACCATCGGTGATAAATCTGTGGCCCTTCTGATGTTGGATTACAACTTCCATCATCCTCGGCCATACCTGCTGGGGCTGATGGGAGTTTATTTAAATATTTTACCCCCACCATTCGGCCAAGAGAGGCTCCCACGGAGGCTTACCAATCATTTATCTAAAAAGACATGACACAAAAGGAAAATGAATTAGGAAGGAGGAAATAACCAAGCTTAGGATCACATTCCCAGTTCCCAGCTCATCTAATGACAATCTGGGCTAGAAAGGTTTGAAGCTGGGCATTTGGAAGGCCAAAAGTACCCCATTCTGATCTAAGTAAAGGCATTCCCCTCTCTCATGAGAGAACAAATATAGGGGCCTATTTCATTGTAAGGAGAGAATTCCACAAGGGTGGTTTGTTGTTGTTGTTGTTTGTTTTACATCATTGAAACAAATTGCTCATTTACCAATCTACAGGCTGACCAGATAGGAAGCAAGCAGGCAGCATAGTCTCCATGGACCCAGCTGCCATGATAACCTAGATGATGCAGACATAATTCATGCTGCTGAATGGCTAAAAAAAAAAAAAAAAGTTTAAAAAATTGCAGGTGTAAAGGAGATCTAATCTAGAGTGGGAACTTGGTATGGTGGATGGAAAAGGGCTTTAACTCTTTGCCTCCTGCTACAGGCTAATGAGACTTGTTGTCCAAAACACCGGTGGGGGTGGGGCTGGAACCATGTTGGGGAAAGCCTGCTCCATGAGAAGGAAAGACAGAAAAGCAGAACGTGAGACAGACTGAACTGCCACAGTTCTAAAAACATCTCTTTGCCCTCAGATATTTTCTACCCCACATGGACTGGAGGTCCACGTCCGACGATCCCACAGCGGCACACGACCCTTTGCTTGCGACACCTGCGGCAAAACGTTTGGGCATGCTGTGAGTCTGGAGCAACACGCCAACATTCACTCTCAGGTCAGGAGTGAGAGGAGGCAATAATATTCATCCTGTCCCGTGTCTCTCACAATCAGATCTGTTTCCATTCCACTACTGTTTGGCTTCCATGAAAACCTACAACATAAGAACACAATAATCCCTTGTTGGATCAGGCCAATAGCCCATCTAGTTCAGCATCCTTTTCTTACAGTGGCTAACCAGAGACCCCAGTGGTAAGCCCACAAGCAGGATTCAAGCACAAGAGCCCTCTCCCCTCCGGTAAAGGTAAAGGAAAAGGGACCCCTGACCATTAGATCCAGTTGTGACTGACTCTGGGGTTGCGGCGCTCATCTCGCTTTATTGGCCGAGGGAGCCGGCGTATAGCTTCCGGGACATGTGGCCAGCATGACTAAGCCGCTTCTGGCGAACCAGAGCAGCGCACGGAAACGCCGTTTACCTTCCCACCAGAGCGGTACCTATTTAGCTACTTGCACTTTGACATGCTTTCGAACTGCTAGGTTGGCAGGAGCAGGGAGGCAGGAGCAGGGACCGAGCAACGGGAACTCACCCCGTCATGGGGATTCGAACTGCTGACCTTCTGGTCGGCAAGCTCTAGGCTCAGTGGTTTAACCCACAGCGCCACCCGGGTCCCTCTCCCTTCCTGCGGTTTCCAGCAATTGATATTCAGAAGCAGTGCTGCCTTCAACTGCAGAGGCAGAGCATAGCCATCATGGCTAGTAGTCATCAACAGCCTTACCCTTCATGAATTTATCCAAACCTCTTTTAAAGCCATCTAGGTTGGTAGCCATCTCCTGCGGGAGCAAATTCCATCGTTTAACTATGAGCTGTGCGAAGAAGTTCTTCCTTTTTTTCTATCCTTGAACTTTAAACGTCTGTCATGTCACCTCTTCCCTGCTTTTTCTCTAAATTAAAAAGTTCCAAATGCAAAAAGTACCTACATTGTTGTTCTCTCGCTAGTCACTATTCACTTGAAACAAGCAAAATTAATTATGTCATTAGTTATGTGATCAATTTCAACCTGAGGAAAACCTGGAAGACATAAACTGGAAATAACATTTACTTAGGTTTTGCAGACTAAAACAACCCCAACAATAGCAAATGCTGCTTGTATTCACTTGCGTGATTTCCAGGATTGGTGTTTCCCATCTCTGGATAACTGGCCTGACTTTTGGTCTCGATTTCTTGATCTTCTTGTTACAGGAGAGAAGCTTTGCATGCAAAATGTGTGGGAAGACTTTCAAACGCTCTTCCACCCTCTCCACTCACTTGCTGATCCACTCAGACACAAGGCCGTACCCCTGCCAGTACTGCGGGAAACGCTTCCACCAGAAGTCAGACATGAAGAAACACACTTACATCCACACAGGTGAGAGGAGGAGTGCCCCCCCCCCCGCTGGTGGGATGGGGAGATGCTGGTTCAGCCTATTTCACTCATGTGTCTATTGCAGAATGTGTGTATTGCACATGCAGGTGCAATACTTGGTTTTTTTTTACTTGTTTATTATTATATGTCTAGACCCACCTTTCCTCCAAAGAGCTCAAAGTGGTTTCTCCCCTCCCCAGTTTATGTTCACAACAACCCTGTAAGGTAGGTTTAGGTTGAGACAAAGTAATAGATGACCCAGTGAGCTTCATGGAGAAGTTGGGATTTGAACCCACATCCACAGGTACTGGAAGTTACATTGGAGCCCCTGAGTGCCATGTTGGGGACCTAATGGATACATATAATAATTCCTTTTGACCGCCTTTCTTTGCCATCCAGGAGAGAAGCCAGTTTGGTCTCTCCCTTGCCTTGAAGTTATTCCTGGTATGTAAGCGTAACAGGCTTCCCAGGGACCCTGTAGTGGTTCACCACACCTCTTAGGCCAGTGGGCACTTGTGGAGTTTTGGGAATGTCCTTGTCAAAAATAATTTTATCCATTATATAGCTATATTCCAAGGTAAATAGTACCAAGCATCCCGTGTAAGACTTTGGGCTCTTTCCCATTGAGTTACAATTACTGTTCGAGCTCCTAAGACCATACGACTAATTAGAGCTGCTGATATATTTTTACTTCTTGTCGTCTCCTCTTTGCCATCCAGGGGAGAAGCCACACAAATGCCAGGTCTGTGGCAAAGCCTTCAGCCAGAGCTCCAACCTCATTACGCACAGCCGCAAGCACACTGGGTTCAAGCCGTTTAGCTGTGAGCTCTGCGGCAAGGGCTTCCAGCGCAAGGTGGATCTGCGACGACACCGGGAGAGTCAGCATAGCCTCAAGTGAGATGAGGAGAGCAGTCTTCTGAGCTCAGCTAAGGGGAGATGGCTGACATCAGGAGAGATCCTTGCGGAGAGAGGAGAGTGTGCCCAAGATGAATTTCATCCTGTTCTCCGTCAAAAGAGAGAGAGAATGAAGGAGCCTAAGGAAGAGCAGCATTGTTCTCCTCCAGAGGGCCCATTGCTTAGGCTCAGGTTCCCCCATCTGTAGATTTTCTTCTCCTTCAAGGGAGGCCTGTCAATGGAGACAGTACTGAGCTAGACAGCTCAACAGCCTTACTTGGTTTGAGGCCCTCTCTGCACTGTACGTTTAAAGCTGTCTCGTACCACGGCTTCTAGGAAACTGTCGTTTGCTAAGGAGACTGAGAGTAATTTGGAGACTCCCCACTCCTTTCACAGAACTACAATTCCCAGAGTTCCCCTGGATGGCGAATTAGTTGTTAAACCACTCTGGGAATTTTTCCTCCAAAGAATCCTGGGAAGTGTAGTTTGTTAAGGGTGCATAGTAGTAGTATTCCCTTAACAGAGCAACAAATCCCAAAGTTAAGAGGGATTGGTTATTCAACCATTCTGGAAACTGTAGCTGTGGGAAGGGAAAATGGATCTCCCAAGTACTCTTACACCCTTAACAAGCTACAGTTCCCATAATTTCTTTGGGGAGGCTATGAAAGTTGAAAGCTGTATGATACAGCTTTAAATCTACAGTGCGGATGGAGCCTAAGTCTGTTCCATATAATCTCCCTGCAAAACAAGTGCTCTGTCACTGAGCTAAGGCCCTTCTGGGATAATTTTTTTATCTGCTGAACTGTCATGGCTTCCTCCAAAGAATCCTAGGAAATGTAGGTTACTGAGAGTAGGACATTTCCTACTACAGTGGTACCTCAGGTTAAGAACTTAATTCGTTCCGGAGGTCTGTTCTTAACCTGAAACTGTTCTTAACCTGAAGACCACTTTAGCTAATGGGGCCTCCTGCTGCCACTGCGCCGCTGCTGCAGGATTTCTGTTCTCATCCTGAAGCAAAGTTCTTAACCCGAGCTAATATTTCTGGGTTAGCAGAGTCAGTAACCTGAAGTGTATGTAACCCAAAGCATATGTAACCTGAGGTACCACTGTAGTCTTCCCCAACAGGACTACAGTACCCATGATGCCCTAGGGAGAAGGAACAACAGTTAAAACCACTTTAAGCATGGAACACTGATAGGCTGCATGAAGAAGATTTGCAAAGAAGAAGAGCATAATGGCTAAGCTTGAGCCCCTCCTTGTTGCCCCGCCCCCCCTGCAAAACCTCATCTGCCTTCTCAGAGAACACTGTCAATATGTATTTATGCTTATCTTATTGTATATATTGTTTTGAATGAATCATGCCACCCCTGGTGTTTTTAGCAAAGATGCCTTACACAGCACCTATGAGCACATAGTTACTGGAGGACAAACCTTTGCGTTGAGGTTCTCTGCTCTCTGTTTTGGAGTATTCATACACCCCCAACTCCCCATGCCACTAATATAATTATCATCTGTTTATTTGTACGCCATTTCCCCACAAAATTGTGCCCAAGGTGGATCACAACATACCAGCAGAACAAGCAGAACAAGTATAACAATTCAAAATATATATTAGAAACAACCTATGAGATCGTCTTATCACATGTCCACTTGAATGCTTCGATCAGTGGAATTGCCACTATTACAGGTGCCACATAATACCCATTCCACATTTCTAATAAATCTTTTACTCTGGCAGCACCTAGGCTTTGGAGCTCTGCCTATTGATACCAGGCAAGCGCCTGCATTGTACTCTCTTTTGGCACCCGCGAAAAACGATGTTTAGACAAGTCCACCTGGATGCTTAGAAACATGATGCAAGATTGAATCTGTTTTCAGTCTATTGTTATTTTAACTTTTTGAGCGTCTTAAATTATTTTCTTAGTGATAATTCTATTGTTTTATCCTTTTTTGTAAACTGCTTTGAGGTTGTTGTTTTTTATAAGTGGTGTATAAACTGTATGAACTTTATGATACAGTACATAATATCAATAAATGCATTTTTTTAAAAAAATCAATCCATACAAGTTTGTAAAAAACAATACAGACAAACCAACCTAACTAAACAGCTTAGAATTAAACAGGAGAGATAATAACGCCTAACACGGAAGTAAAAAGTATAGAAATCAACCACATGATACATTGATTTCCTAGAGTTTGGACCAAAAGCTCAATTTTCAAACTTCCAGGGGCCTCACCCTTTCTATCTCTTGGGGTACTGCAGATACTCCTACATTAGTTCTCAGGGTGGGGAGAGGCCATGTGGGTGCCAACTTGAATAAAATAATGGGGGGGGCAGGTAAGCCCCGCTCCACAGAACTGATCACAAGTCGTGGTGCACACACAAACCATGGCCCATCACCTTTGGGGGGACCTGCCCCCCTCAAATAATTTAGGGCGGGCGAAGGGACCTCGGCCCCTAGGAATTGGCTCCTATGATCTTGGCTGTCACTCCACACAGAGGCGAATAACATACCCTCCAACATTTCTCTGAAGAAAATAGGGGTGTCCTACTGTGTTGCCCCAGCCACTCTAGCTAGCTTCCCACATATAAAAACATCGTACCACATCCTCCAACATCTTTCTGATGAAAATAGGGACGTCCTAATGAAAAACAGAACATTCTAGGATCAAGTCAGAAATCGGGATGGCTTCTGTAAATTCGGGTCCCTCCCTGGAAAATAGGGACAGTTGGAGGGTCTGCAATAACTTTCATTCCACATTCTTCTACCAAACAGCATACATTCACATGAGCTGGGGGGTAAACAGACTTTCTCTCAGATAAGGGTAAGAGGAGATAAATATACCTTTCAAAGAGAGTGTTTTATAAATAAAAATAAATGACTATCTCTAGGAGTGGGGAACCTGTGGTCCCATGGGGCAGATCGCCCCATTTGTCCTGTGAGGCAAGCTGTTGTAAACAAAATCTGCCCTTTTTACCTTATGGGTATCCAAGAGCCTGTATAGAGTCCTTAAGTGGCTTCCCTATCGGTAGGAGAAAATAACAGAGGCCAACCACAGAATATTGAGAAGCAAAGCAGCTAGTAAGCCTGATCTTTATTAAACTGTTGCAACAAGTTCCTCACTCACACCAAGCAGGAAAGAAGAGGAACCCAGAACAAAGGTGTGCCCGCCCTTATATAGACTTTTTAAATTGCCCACCCTCAAACTCCAGACCGTTCCCAGAAACATCATACCTACATCACAGAAGAAGTGGTCTACAACATAAATCTGAGTGCGTTCTTTATCTCCTGTTTGGCAGGTTACCTGGTTGCATTATCTGGGTTTTGGCCACTCTTTTGTTATTATAACTACTTAATTCCTGAATCCAGGTCCCAGGTTCACCCTATTCACACCTTAAATGTGCCCTTAAGGCAGGATATGTGAGCACAGAGACAATGGGAAGGTTTTTTCTATTTCTCCCTCATTGCAGAGAAATATTTGGTCAGTTTAGGAGAGTCAAAATGGTTTCAGAACTGTCTTCCTGTACTGTTTCAAACATGTGGTTTATGTATTCATGTACAGTCATACCTCATGTTACGTTTGCTTCATGTTACGTTCTTTCAGGTTGCGCCACGTGGTGACCCGGAGGTACCGGAAAGAGTTACTTCCGGGTTTCACCACTTGCGCATGTGCAGAAGCGCTAAATCGCGCTGCGCACTTGCGCAGATACGGTGCTTCGGGTTGTGCTGTTTTCATGTTGTGAACGGGCCTCCGGAATGGATCCCGTTCGCAACCAGAGGTACCACTGTACGTGTTTGCCTTGTACATTTAATTTATATATTTGAGATTTTAAATTCTTATAACAAAGCTGAGGCCACCTGAGAGGCATGACTTAGGTATGGGGGTGTGGCCTGCCTGGGGACAACCTCATGGGTCAGAGGGAGAGGCGTGGACTCTGATGTTTTAAAACAGAAGTCATGACTCCCTTAGTTTTCTTGATGCCACTCTAAATGTGTTAGAATGGAAGGAGAAGCTGGGGAAATAAATACAGGAAGAGGTGGGGAGGGAGAATGTTTTCAGGATACACAGATTCAAAAGCAGGGCTATGTAAGCCAGCCTCATGGCTAGCCAGGTAATGTGAATAACTGATAGTGATGGAAATGTCATTGACGCAAAGCCTTTTGTTTTACAAGATAGGAGAGAAGCCAGGTGTCTGATTTGCTTTTATGGATATTTACAGATTTACCTGGGGTTTGCAAGGCCATTGCAGTTACATCTACAAAAAGCTTCCTGTGATGTTGGGGAAGGGCAACAGTGTTGTACCTTCAGCGCAGAGGTCCCAGGTTCAATCCCCACCAGATTCCATCCTGACAGCTGCTGCCTCTCAGTACAGACAGTACCAAGCTAGACGGACCCAGTGCTTTGACTCTGTAAAATTGCATGCAGAAGGTCCCTGGTTCAATCCCCGGCATCTCTGGGTAGGGCTAGAGGAGACCCCTGTCTGAAACTCAGGAGAGCAGCTGCCAGTCAGCGTAGACAAGATTGAGTAGCTCAACCAATGATCTGAGTTGGTAAAAGGCTTCCTGTTTAAATCGGTTATTTATCCAGGACTAGAGCAGAGCACCTTTTTATATGCAGAAGGCCCAGGCATTTCCAATCCCCAATGGCATTTCCAGGTAAGGCTAGAGGAGACCCCTTGTCTGAAACACTGGGGAGTAGCTGCCCATCAGAGTTGACATTACTGAGCTAAAGGAATGTTGGCCTTCCTTAGTATAAGGCAGCTTCCCATGTCCTCCCCTTCCCCCACCGCACAAAATGCTTTTACCTTTCTGGAGATTGCACATTCTTGCTCTTCCTACTCATAATCAGCCCAAGATCTGTTGGTTGAAGACAGCTGGAAGGAAGAATACACAAACGTGCAAACCGCCCCCCCCCCAGCCCCTCCTGGAAGAACCCTGCAGGGAGTGCTTTGCATGCCCCTAATTTGCTAACCAAAGCAATACAAATATCCCTCCCCTTCCCCCCCCTCAAGCACAGGAATGAAGGTGTTAAGGTGGGGAGGGGTGAAAGATAGGGCAGGAGAGGATACAATCGGGCTTTTCATTCCTCCAGCTTTGTTGAGATTTCGATGTTAGGTTAGTTCCCAATTGACTGGCAGCTAGGATGGCTGCTGAGGCTGGCAGTGTGGCCCAACTGCAGGCGGCAAGTCCACATACAGTGGTACTTCTGGTTACATACGCTTCAGTTTACATACGCTTCAGGTTACAGACTCTGCTAACCCAAAAATAGTACCTTGGGTTAAGAACTTTGCTTCAGGATGAGAACAGAAATCACACAGTGGCAGTAGCGGCAGCGCGGCAGCAGTGGGAGGCCCCATTAGCTAAAGTGGTGCTTCAGGTTAAGAACAGTTTCAGGTTAAGAACGGACCTCCGGAACGAATTAAGTACGTAACCAGAGGTACCACTGTACTGGACACCTTCACATCACATGGCTCCTGCCACAAAAAGAGAATATTGGGAACTGTAGTTTGTTAAGGATGCTAGGAATTGTAGCTCTGTGAAGGGGTAACTACTACATAATAATAATTTAAAGAAAGTAGCATTAATAGTCACTGCCTTTCAGCCTAACCAACCCCACAAGGTGCTTGTGGGGATTAAATGAAGATTGGGAGGACCATGCCCACCAACTTTAATTGGGGAAAAAGATGAACTATAAATGTGATAAAATAATGATAATGATAACAATAATTTAAAGACAGTAGTAGTAATAGTCACTGTCTCTCAGCCTGATCTACCTCCCGATGTTGTGGGGATTAAATAAGGGGGAGAACCACACCCACCACCCTTCCTTGGAATATAAATGCAATAAGTTAATAAAAAATAAGGATACAAAGAGAGAGATTTTTTTTTTAAAGCAACCTTTGGTTTTATGCCCCTCACCCTGACACAAAGTAAAACACTACTGGAAAACGGGAGCCTGGAAATCTGAGGTTGAGGAGGGCAGCCTGTGGAGCTCAGCTTTGGGGTGATAAGTTTATCAGGGTTTGCCAGCTGCCAACTGCCAAGGCTGTCAAGCAGGCCTGTTAGGGAGGGGGGAGATCTACCAGGGCAAGATAGGTCACCCTTGGCCTTATCAGAGCCCAGTCTCACAACACAGAGATCCAGAAAAGGGCTTTCTCCACCCCACAACAAAAGGCAGATTGGCAAGGCGGAGGACATGGGAACGGAGTGTAGGAGGAGGTAAAAGTCTTCCAAAGTGGGCCCACTATGCAACTGGGGAACTTTGCAAAATGGAAGGCGATGGTGAGAAAATCTGCACGGCAGGCAAACATGGAAAGTCTTGGACGGGAGACACTTAGAGCAGTAGTTATTACAAAAAGACTGGATCCTCTTTAAAGCCTCCTTCATATCATACATTTAAACCACTATGATACCACTATAAACTGTAACCGGGTTCGTGTGAAATTCTGGCAGCTGTAGTTTGTTACGGGTGCAGAGAGTTGTTAGGAGGTGCACACACACACCCATTCCCCTCCCAGAGCAACAATTTGTATATATCCTTTTATTTCCCGTTTCTCTGAATTCCAAAGCATTCAAATTGTTAACACGACGAAACATAATACAGGAGAAATAAAATAGGTGGGGGAAGTGAAGTTACAAGGAATCAGGCAGAGGCGCTCACCTTCCTATCTGATGTCAAGGAGATAAATAACTATGCAACTTTTAGAGAACATCTGAAGTCAACTCTGTATATAGGAAAGTTCTTAATGTTTGATGTTTGATTGTTTTTATATCTGTTGGAAGGGGCCCAGAGTGGTTGGGACAACCCAGTCAGATGGGTGGGGTACAAATAATAAAAATTATTATAATTATTATTACTAGTTTTTAACTGAGTTTTGTGTATAGTTTTGCTATGTATGCACCATTCATTCTGACAAATAAGTTTATAAATCTTTTTTTAAAAAATAGACATAATAAATATGTCTGCATGGACTATGTGTGTTTGCGTGTGTGTCATAGAGCATATCCCATAATTCTTTGCAAAACACACAAACTTGAATACCATGGCAGACTGGCTGATGTGGAAGCTGCTGCTCTCAATAAATAACAAGCCCCCCCCCTCCCCAGCACTTCCTTTTCCATGTCATTTCAAAAACTGGACAGCTTATCTTCCCTCCTAAACTGTTTTCTATTTGGAGCTTTCATTGCATTTTTGGCTGTGGCTGAGGAGCCGGAATCCCCTTCCTTTCTGCTCAGTGCAAACTATCTCTTGGAGCAGAAAGCGTTTTTTTGTCTCTTCATATTTTTAAAGAGCAACATTGCACCACCAAAGCTGAATACAACAGTTCTACAAGTGGTAGCATCCCATAGCCGCCTGTTGACCTACTCACTCCTGTACAACTGAGACATGTGTTTGATAAGTTCAAAGAGTGCAGTAACACATTGGAGAACACACTATTTGCCACCTGAGGGTTGCATTCCTTCCTAATCAACTTTCTAGGGGCCACATAGTGTGAATTTATCCTAATAAACACATTCTTGTAAGCAGTATTGTCTAAAATACACATTTTTGCAGAGAGTTTTTCCTAAAACAATGCATTCATGTACGATTTCACAGATACAGTGGTACCTCAGGTTACATACGCTTCAGGTTATACACTCCACTAAGCCAGAAATAGTGCTTCAGATTAAGAATTTTGCTTCAGGATAAAAACAGAAATCGGGCTCTGGTGGCACGGCAGCAGCAGGAGGCCCCATTAGCTAAAGTGGTGCTTCAGGTTAAGAACAGTTTCAGGTTAAGTACGGACCTCCGGACGAATTAAGTACTTAACCCGAGGTACCACTGTACATTAATTTTTACAGACACATTCCACTCGTGTATGCAGATTGTAAACATTGGTTGGTTGGAGAATTGCAATGCAAAATTAGGGTAAGTGTGGATTTCAAAGGTGTTGCATCTCGGTTCCCATATGAAGAAGAAGAAGAGAAGAGTTTGGATTTGATACCCCACCTTTCACTTCCCTTCAGGAGTCTCAAAGCGGCTAACATTCTCCTTTCCCTTCCTCCCCCACAACACTCTGTGAGGTGAGTGGGGCTGAGAGACCTCAAAGAAGTGTGACTGGCCCAAGGTCACCCAGCAGCTGCATGTGGAGGAGCGGAGACGCGAACCCAATTCCCCAGATTACGAGAACTACCGCTCTTAACCACTACACCACACTGGCTTCAGAAATGGTTTCAGAAAGTGCAAATTTGAAATATTCACTTTTAAATGTGAAACACATTTAATTTCTCCCTCATCCCTACCGGTGTGATTTTAATGCCACTTCTAGGACTAATGAGTGGAGCTGCCCTATGTATATAGAAATATAGCCTCAATTGTCCACTCTCTATTGACCTTCTCCTTGGACTACTACATGGGGCTGCCCTTACATACGGACTGGAGGTTGCAGCTGGTGAATAATGCAATTGCTAGGTTGTAAACTGGGTCAGCCTGATGGGACCATATAAAACCAATAATGAAAATATTACTGGGGCTGCCAGTGAACCACCAGACCAAATTCAATGTATTAGTATTAGCATACAAAGCCCCAAATGGCATGGGACCCAAGTACGTAAAAGAGCCCCTTTTCAAATACCAACCATCTCAGACCCTATAATCATTGGTGGTGGTGCCACCACTGGGGGGGGCTACCCAGCTGACAAGGCCTTTTCAATGGTGGGTCCCTGGTTGTGGAATGCCCTCCCTTGCAATATGTGCCTTTCTATTTGAAGACATTCCTCTTTATCTAGGCATTTGGTGACTGCAGAGTACTGTTCCTGGTGACTCTGCTCTCCTTGGATGGAATAACCTTTATAACCGCAAGTGTTTTCAGAATGTTTTTAACTGAAACTGTTTTTAGATGGTTTTAAATGTAGTGGTTTTAAGAATTATTTCATCTGTTGTGGCAGTGTGTTGCAATGGTTACAGTGTTGGACTAGGGCCTGGGAGACCAGGGTGTGAATCCCCTACTCAGCCGTGAAGCTCATCAGGTGCCCTTGGACCAGCCATTGTCTCTCAGTCTAACCTACCTCATAGGATTGTTGTGAGGACAAAATAGGGAAGGGAAAACAATGTAGGCCACCTTCAGCTTCTTTGAGGAAAAGCTAGTATATAAATAAATAAATAAATAAATAAATAAATAATAAAATTTAGAATGTGTTTTAAAACTGTGTCTCTTTTGTCTGTCACCCTGGGCTTATTGGGGTGGAAGGGTGGGGTATAAATTACAGTAAATTAATAAATAATAAAAGAGAAAATGAAATTGCCCTTTAAAAGATATCCCATAAACTACAAGCAACTAAAGGGCAGAGATCGAATGAGCATTTTAATAAATATATATGGCATGATTTTATTTCTTACACAAACACATGAGGAGGCACGTGGTCCCTTCAGTGTATGCAAATGTCTGGCTCATTTAAGTCTACACAGAACCTTTATTCTCATAGGTGGAGAATATTTTTTTGTTATAAATCTTTATTACTTGTAAAGTGAATCTTTGTATGAGCTAAAACTTTTATTATCCATTTGGAGCTGTGTTGTGTCTTTGTACTTTTGTCCTAGGCTGTGACATTCTATGCTTTTGACTCTTTATTTTCTTTCTTTTTGTTACATTTGCAAGTCTTTTTGTTAACAATTCAATGATATCTATATCTATCTATCTATCTATCTATCTATCTATCTATCTATGATGCACTATTTATTTTATGTGCTGTGAAGAAGTTCTCTGCAAATCCCCGCTCTGCCTCCTCAGCTGTCAAGCTGAAATCCTTCTGAGAGCCCTAAACCTGCTCTCCACTGAGCCTCAAGGCCACCGTGTTATCGCTCCCTGCCACTTGCCTTTTTGTCCCTTGGATTCTCCGCCCCCGGTGATTCAGCAAAATCTTCTCTGAGGAAAGAAACAGAAGCCCCACATTGAACAAATCACAATGTCAGATTGCCAAGGTGGACGGGAGGAGAGTTGAAATACAAAAATGGGGCAATTAGGTGGTCAGAACACCACGACTAGCAACACTTATTAATAATATTGTACCGTGCACACAGGACGTGGGTGGCATTGTGGTCTAAACCACTGAGCCTAAGGCTTGCTGATCGGAAGGTTGGCGGTTCGAATCCCCACGACAGGGTGAGCTCCCATTGTTCGGTCCCAGCTCCTGCCAACCTAGCAGTTTAAAAGCACATCAAAGTGCAAGTAGATAAATAGGTACCAATCCGGCGGGAAGGTAAACGGCGTTTCTGTGCGCTGCTCTGGTTCGCCAGAAGCAGCTTAGTCATGCTGGCCACATGACCCAGAAAAACTCCTTCTGCCAGTAAAGCGAGATGAGCAGCGCAACCCCAGAGTAGTCCGCGATTGGACCTAACAGTCAAGGGTCCCTTTACCTTTACCTTATCGTGCACACAACTTACTCAAGTGGCAGCAAGTTCCAGGGGTTGACTTTTATAACGTTGGTTTCCTTTTGGGTGGGGGAAGAGAGCATTGGAGACTTCTGATGTTTCTCGAAATAAATCGTTCATTTAAGAATGTAAGAAGGTGCCTTACACTGAATCAGGCCATCTGGCTAAGAACTGATTGGAAGTGGCTCTCCAGGATTTCAGGCAGAGAACATTCCCAGCCTGGCCCTGAGCTCCCAGTGAGGATTGAACCTGGGACCTTCTGCATGCAAAGCAGATGCTCTGTCACTTGGGTATGGCCTTTCCTATATATTTAAAAATGGACAGGTTGTGCAGATGGGAAACAAACAGCAGGCCAAACTTTGTTATTGTTGTTAAATTACACATTTAGAAACTGCTTTACAGTCTGCATATATGGAAGCAGTGTACAATAAGAAATAATGATATTAATTATGAATAATACATACACCAGAGAGGAAACCACCTTCTGTGCTGCTACAGTCACATGGGCTTTGGGTTGCTCTGTATGCTGGTGGCTGTGGCTGCAGCCTGTCATTTTAATTCCCCCACAGTGTCTCTGGGTCCCTGACATAGTGCTTCTGCACTATGCAGAATAATCAGACATTGCGGACAGAAAACTGTAAAATTTCTCCTTCCTCATATATAGGGGGAATTCCAGAAAGCCGCCCCCTCGCAGAGCTTCACACCACAGTATTTCACCACATAGCACATAGTTAAAATGGCGGGATTTGCTCCAACAAGATGCAGTGGTGGCCACCTTTTTGAACACACCTGGAAGAGGACTGGACAAACTATTTGAGGCTAAGGCTATCAATGGCTACTAGCCATGATGGCCATGTTCTCCCTCCAGGGGCAGAGGCATCTAGTTGGCCCCTGTGGGACTAGATGCTGGCAGGAGTGCCAGCTTGGCCCTGCGACCGTGGGTGCCCGCAGTCATGGATGTCATGAAGCGTGCATGGCCCTGGCACCAATTTTTTTGGGTGCTTGGGCACCCAGGGCTCCAGAGAGTTAGCACCTAAGGAGGCTGGACTGGGTGGGCCTTTAGCCTGATCTAGAAGGACTCTTCTTATGCTCTAGTGAGGATAGATATACAGTGGTACCTCGGGTTACATACGCTTCAGGTTACATATGCTTCAGGTTACAGACTCCGCTAACCCAGAAATAGTACCTCGGGTTAAGAACTTTGCTTCAGGATGAGAACAGAAATTGTGCTCTGGCGACGCAGCGGCAGCGGGAGGCCCCATTAGCTAAAGTGGTGCTTCAGGTTAAGAACAGTTTCAGGTTAAGAACGGATCTCCGGAACGAATTAAGTACTTAACCCGAGGTACCACTGTAATATTTAAAGTGTAGTGTTAGCAAATGTGTGCTCAAGCCCTCTCATTACATTTGAATTCTTACATGATTCTTCACCCTCAGTTTCAGCAAGGTGCAAGTTTTCAAGGAAGATCAGTAACAGTAGGTAAAGTATGGTAAGTTTGCCTGCTATTACTAATTGAGGACCCCCTGAAAAACTTATGAGGAACCAGCACCAGAAAATAATGTGCAAAACAACTGCTGTATTTAATAAACAAAACAAAACAACAACCCTTGTATAGTGTGCCTCTTGTGTCACTGATAGTTGTCAAATAGTGCACCCTGGTGTTCATGAAGTGAATAAACAGACTTAAAAAGGGAACAAATCAACACTCCAATAGAAAGGGCTTCCTGATTACCTTTGATGCCACCTTTTCCCTCTCTCTCCTGCAGAGTAAATGTGCCAACACTATCAGACCCTCAGAAATACTGTATTTGCTAACTCGGCTGCTTTGATCTGTGGAACCGGCTCCATATAATACTCTTTCTGCAGTTGTAAGAAAATTAAAAAAATTAAAAGCTTACGCTTTTCAGATTTTCTGTGGATGCAGTTCTGTTGTTGTTGTTGTTTAGTTGTTTGGTTGTGTCCGACTCTTCGTGACCCCATGGACCAGAGCACACGAGGCACTCCTGTCTTCCATCGCCTCCTGCAGTTTGGTCCAACTCATGTTAGTAGCTTCGAGAACACTGTACAACCATCTCGTCCTCTATCGTCCCCTTCTCCTTGTGCCTTTAATCTTTATCTGCCCTTAAATGGATTCTGGCAGGTTGGAGGGAACAGCACAGAAAACAGCACTTACTTTATGGCAAAAAACTAGCACAAAACTTGGGCATTGGTTTGGAGGGGATCATACAAAGTTGGATGTTAGGGTGTCAACTTGTACCCATGTTATAAGAATTTTAAGGTCATATATAAAAATAAATGTTCATAACTGTATATATAAACCACATGTCTGAAACCCCACAGAAAAGATCCTGAACAAATTGGCCTCAAATATTTCTCTGCAAGGTCAAAGTGGGAAACCTCCCCATTGTCTCTTTCTTCACAAATCCTGTCTTAAGGGCACATTCAAGATGTGAGCCTGTGACCTATGACCTAGATTCAGGAATTAAGTAGTTATAATAACAAAAGAGTAGCCAAAAACCCAAATAATGCAATCAGGTAACTTGCCAGACAGGAGATACACAACACACTCAGATTTCTGTTGTAGACTGCCTTTTCTGCGATGTAGGTATGTTATTTCTGGGGGTGGTCTTAGACTCCAGGGCGGGCAATTTAAAATGTCTATATAAGGGCTTCCGTGTATGGCTCGGGGTCCTCTTCCTCTCTCCTGCATGTGAGGGGAGAACCCTGCTGCAACAGCTTTAACAAAGATCAGGCTTACTAGCTGCTTTGCTTCTCAATATTCTCTGGTTGGTCTGTTATTTTCTCTTACCGATAGAGAACCTACAAAAGGACTCTATATGGGCTCTTGGGTACCCCATAAGGAAAAAGGAACAGTTTTTTTTACTTATATCACCCTGGTTTGAGTATCAATTACTCAGATTGGAGAGTGGCACAAAACGCGGGGTTAATTTCCCACACTAAATGTAAACAAACTGTGAAAAGGACTCTATGAACTGAAAGTGGAGGCGCTATATGTACTTTTCCTAGTTTATTTGTTCGTTTTGTATCACCAAAAAAATCTTCAATCGAAACTAATTTTAAAAATTGATTTCCACTTTTCCTTCTCCTAATACCCAGAGAAGAAAAAAAGAGAAAACATTCTTTGCTTCTTGCCAAAGTGGCTTTCTGCAAAAGAAATACTTTTAGATCCCTTGCTGGATCCACGACCCCAGGAATTAGAAGAGACTCGGCCATCGTGCAGGCTACCGTCCCCTCCGTCCCCCCTAGCAAAAAGAAAAAGAAAAAATAGAATATACTGTATATGTATAGGCGGAACTTTTCTTCCCTGGAACCTTCGCGATCGCCACCGTGTTGCTACGCGACGCGGAGGGGAGGACGCTTTTGAAGAGAGCGACTGCGGCGGTTCCTGGCGGGGAAAATGGTCGGGGGAGAAAGCGCCGAGGGAGGCGCAGGCTGCTGCTCTCCGGCCGTCGGGGCGGACGCGGCGACTTCACAGCTGAACCGCGACAAGAGGCTGGTGTGCGTGGAGTACCCAGGCGTTGTGCAGGACGTGGACAAGACGCTGCTGACGCTGGGCGGAGAGGAAGGGGTCTCTAGGGTAAGGGTGGGGAATGGGCGTCCTCTGGAGATTGGCTCTTCCTTCTCCCCGCTCAGGTTATTGTTGTTGTTTAGTCGTTTAGTCGTGTCCGACTCTTCGTGACCCCATGGACCAGAGCACGCCAGGCACTCCTGTCTTCCACTGCCTCACGCAGTTTGGTCAAACTCATGCTGGTAGCTTCGAGAACACCATCTCATCCTCTGTCGGCCCCTTCTCCTTGTGCCCTCCATCTTTCCCAACATCAGGGTCTTTTCCAGGGAGTCTTCTCTTCTCATGAGGTGGCCAAAGTATTGGAGCCTCAGCTTCAGGATCTGTCCTTCCAGTGAGCACTCAGGGCTGATTTCCTTAAGAATGGAGAGGTTTGATCTTCTTGCAGTCCATGGGACTCCCAAGAGTCTCCTCCAGCACCATAATTCAAAAGCATCAATTCTTCGGCGATCAGCTTTCTTTATGGTCCAGCTCTCACTTCCATACATCACTACTGGGAAAACCATAGCTTTAACTATACGGCCCTTTGTTGGCAAGGTGATGTCTCTACTTTTGTAGAGTGATGTCTCTACTCTGCTCAGGTTACTGAGAGGCAAAGCTGCCGTGGGGCGCGGGGTGGGGTCTCAAGGCAGCCTGCATTCGGATGCCCTGGCACCCGTGCCTGGTTACATCTGACACTTTGCACGTTCCCTGTGGAACTCTTCTCTCCCAAGGAGTTTTCATGGCACAGAGTCAGTCTCTCTCTCTCTCTCTCTCTCTCTCTCTCTTGCTCAGAGCCTCCAGAGGCAGGGCTGAAAAGTTGGACCCCATGGGAGTTGAGGAGTGCTTTTACTGTTAGCACGCACACCATTTCCATTTAGCTCATCATCATCATCAGTTTCATCTATATCCCACCTTCCCCCAGGGAGTTCAAGGTGGCATACATGATTCTCCCTCTTCCTGTTATTTCCTCACAACAACCCAGTGAGGGAGGTTGCCCCCTAGGGCCGGATTTGAACCCTTGTCTTCCAAGGACTTAATGGCAGTTTAAAGAAGTGGCAGGTTGGGGGTCTTGCTTGTGTATGGCTAATCATAAATGAATATTTTCCAGAAATGTCCCTCCTTTGTTGAGATATTTCCCCTGCAGAAGCTCATTCAGCTCGGAAGAGACTTCTGGCTACCTGGGGCAAGAGGGAGCCTCATACTTAACATCCCCTTCACACCTTGTTTATCTTTCATTTTGAAAAGGAAAGGGTGATCTGAATTGCTGTTCTGCATGGTGGGGGTGATTTTGGAAAGGGGGGGGCGAGCCGTACAGGATTGCCGTACATCTGGATTTTCCCAGCCATATACAGAATATAGCAGTCGGCAGCAGTGTCCAACTGGGAAACTCCAGACATATGTCAACCCATACCATACAGCCCAGCAACTTTGGCAAAAAAATGTAATCACATCTCAACAACTTTTCCAAATATAGTGGTACCTCTGGATGCGAACGGGATCCGTTCCAGAGCCCCGTTCGCATCCTGAAGCGAATGCAACCTTCGTCTGCGCGGGTAGTGATTCGCCGCTTCCACGCATGCGTGTGACGTCATTTTGAGTGTCTGCGCATGTGTGAACAGCGAAACCCGGAAGTAATGCACTTCTGGGTTGCCACGGAGTGTACTTCCAGGTTACTTCCGGGTTGCCACGGAGTGTAACCTAAAAGCGCTCAACCTGAAGCACATTTAACCCGAGGTATGACTGTACAGTGGTACCTCTGGTTGCGAACAGGATCCGTTCTGGAGGCCCGTTTGCAACATTGAAAGAGTGAAACCCGCAGCGGTGTGTCTGTGCACACGCGGGTTGCGATTCGCTGCTTCTGCGCATGTGTGTGACGTCATTTTGCGTGTCTGCGCATGCCCGAGTGACGAAACCTGGAAGTAACCCTTTCCAGTATTTCCAGGTAGCTGCGGGACGTAACCTGAAAGAATGTAACATGAAGCGGATGTAACCAGGGGTACCACTGTAAAGCTCAATTACTTTTCTGGATTTTCACTGTTTGAAATATGACAACCCTACATTGTAGGGGTTGGATTATATCCAACTCAGGGTGAGAAATTCCTGGCCCCTGGGGGTCAGCTTGTTGTGCATTTGGTCCACAGCTTCGCTTCAGCCCAGCCCACTCTCTCCTGTCTGAGAGCCCCCAGCCTGCTGCATTACCATGCTGGGTTGGGAGGAAGCAAAACCTATTTTCCCCTCACTCGTGTGCTGGCAGAATGACCTAGCTTTTATTTACGTTGTTGGTTGTGTGCATACTTTTCAGATCTACACTGACCCCAGCCGAAGACTCGAGCTCTACTTCCGCCCCAAGGACCCCTACTGCCACCCTGTGTGTGCCAACCGCTTCCCGACATCTTCCATGTTGCTGAAAGTTAAAAAGAAAACGAGGAGGAAACGGACAGAAGCAGGAGATTTTGAGGAAAATGTCAGTTTTGAAGTAGAAGTTCTTGGCATTGTTACCACAGTTTATAAGTTTCAAGGTAATGATTCCTTTCTCTAAGGCAGGGATGAGGAACCCCTGTGGTCCTCCAGATGCATGGCGAGAGGACCAGGGATGATGAATGTTGTACCTCAACAACATTTGGAGGATCTCACCCCCTTTTCAGTAAGGAAAGATTTGCTTCCATCATAAGACTCTGTAAATTTCAGTTCAGCCCTACTTCCTTGCCTCAGGGATTCTCACTGGGTGTGCTGTCTGGTGGCACCAAGGAGACCCCATGAATACGGTGGGGGGGCTGCCTGAATAAACCAGAGATTTCTTCAGTAAATACACCATTGTGATCAGAACAACAGCCTCTTGGGATCTCACAAAAGTAGAATCCACAGTCTTATAAATTACACAGGCTTATCTGAAGGCAGCCCTGTTTAGGGAAGCTTTTAATGTTTGATGTATTACAGTATTTTAATTTTTTTTTTTTTTTGGAAGCCACCCAGAGTGGCTGGGGAAGCCCAGCCAGATGGGTGGGGTATAAATAATAAATTATTATTATTATATTATTATTATTACTTATATAGAGGTATTATCGCTACTTAGCTATACACAGATGTAGAAATTAGGCTACACTCTCAGAGGAAAAGCATGCCTGCATTATCATCTGAGTCCCTGATTCAGTGATAAGAACAGGATGTCCACTCTCTATTAAGCTGGCTCAATGCTGAGTTTTTCCCCTGCACATTCTTGACACATTCTTAATACAACAATATACTTCCACACACTATTTCACAGTTTTTACATCTCTTCACATGTAGGCTCTCTATCAAAGCATATGCTATAATTTTCACTACACTAGGCACCATGTTATTTCTGATTGCATGTGCAAAACATTTTGAATGTGATTGCATTGTGTAAATCTCCATAAGTTGCCACTCTGAGAGCTTCTTGGGTTGCTACAAAGCAGAATCCCCAGTATCTCCAGGTAGGACTGAAAGAGAGTCCTTCCTGAAAAACCAGAAAGTGGTTTCCAGTCAATGTAGGCAATACTGAGGTAGATGGACCAGTGGTTAGACTCAGTATAAGGCAGTATGTTCCTAAGAATGTTAGTATTCAAGCATTTTAAAGAAATTAATAGATGTTGATTTGGTACTGAATGAGATGCCTGTTTCTTTTGTGCAAGTTTCACTAAGTAGTGCAGTGAGGGAACAATCTTTTGGGGTGATCTGCACACTTTTGCCTCCTTCTCTCCAGGGATGTCTGATTTCCAGTATTTGGCAGTGCACTCTGGACCAGATGGCAAGCAGACCTCCATGTATGACAAAGTCCTGATGCTAAAGCCAGAGAAAGAGGAGTTCTTCCTGAGTGACCTTCCACTTTATATCCCTCCACCCATTTTCTCACGCTTGGACACTCCCGTGGACTATTACTATCGACCAGACACACAACATAGGTCAGTGTCTTCTCTTGTAAAGGTGAAAGGTAAAGGGACCCCTGACCGTTAAGTCCAGTTGCAGACGACTCTGGGATTGCGGCGCTCATCTTGCTTTACTGGCTGAGGGAGCCGGCGTTTGTCCGCAGACAGTTTTTCCGGGTCATGTGGCCAGCAGGACTAATCTGCTTCTGGCGAACCAGAGCAGCGTACAGAGACGCTGTTTACCTACCCACTGGAGCAGTACCTGTTTATCTACTTGCACTTTGAGGTGCTTTCGAACTGCTAGGTGGGCAGGAGCTGGAACCGAACAACGGGAGCTCATCCCCTCGCAGGGATTCGAACTGCCAACCTTCTTTTGTAGGTGATGGCAAATCCACCTGCTAAGCAATGGTCTCTGCTGTGGCAGGATTAATATATGTACCAGCTACTATGTTGGCTGAATATAGTTGCAGTTTAGGGTTGGACTTGGACGGTAGGGGGAAAAACCTCTGGTCCTCAGGCCAAACATAGCCTTCTTGGCACCCATATCCAGCCAACTAGCTTATTGAGCTCTGTCCTCTCCACAACCCTGCCTCTCAGCTGTGTGCACCAACATCTGGAGGGCAACCCTTGATCTAAGAAGTGGTATTCCCTCTTAAGGGAACTCCTATTCTTTCTTGGAGGGGCAGCAAACAGCTTTTTTCGTGTTCAATGGTACAATATAGCCATATTGTAACCAAATAAAAATAAATAGTGTCTTATGCAGTGTAGGTCCAGAGTATAAAAAAGGAAGCTCTATGGAAGATTGACAAAGGGATACACACACTGTTTCCATTGTTCCCTGTACAAATTAAAGAAGATATAGAATAATAATGGATATCTCCACATAAAAGTCATATTCAGCTGGCCCAAGTTCTGCAAAAGGCTGCCTGTTCCTGTTTATTATAAAGATTCACCAGATGGCTGCAAAGTCTTCAGGCTCCACTTCATCTTTCCAGACTCTCAGATGGTGTTTTAGTTTTTCAGAGGCAGCAAAATTAAGAACTTCTTAAAACTATCTGTCCAGAGTGATATTGGTTACATTCTTCCACTCTTGTTCAGCTGCCAAGCATGCTGCAACCAGCAGGCCCTGCCCTCTTTTAGATTTGGCCCTGCCCACCACTGCCTAGCATGTAGTCCCTAGAGTGCTACTCACATAGACTAAAAGAGTGCCCCACACCTGTTGTGCCTGGGAGCAACCTTCGGTACACCCAGAAGACTCCAGTTGACTGTAGTGGCTATTGGTTCTGACAGCTGCAAAAGGCACCTGTAGAGAGTCCCTATCCACCCTTCTTGGTACCTCTCCTGGCTTGCTTACCTGCCCAGTGCAGCACCTGACTTCTTCTGGCAGCAGGGAGGAACAACAAAGTCAGAGTGACTTCTGTGTTCCTCTCTGCTTCTAGGTTAAATCAACATGTGCTTGTTGCAGCTGTCAGAACTGATAGTTGCTACAGACATAAAGAGGCTTTTGGATATGTGGCATTGTGGTATGAACCCAGCTCTCATTTCACTTGGGTTTGCATGCACAAAGGAGTTGAAACAAGGTATTTGAGAGTGAAATACATATTCTCTTTGATGTCCATGTGTTCCTTAGATATTCATCAGTGCAGCTCAGATCCCAGGGTTGGGACAGCCACATTGTTGACATTTGACAAGAGGTGGCTGTGCTTTCCAATTCATTAGAGGTAACATTTGGAACACTTCTCATGCTAACACCTTTGATTTTTCTCACTGTTATTCTTCATAGCTCACTTTGCTATAAAGTATCTGAAAGCAATTTAACAATAAAAGCACCAATAATCAAAACAATTTCTAATATAAAAGCAGTTAAAAACAATTTTGTATAAAAACAGTTAAAGCGATGATTGCTTTTTGTGATTTTTATTGCAATAAATAATACCTACAACATACATGAAAATGTTACCTTGGTTTCCCCTTTCACAATAAGGAGAACATATGGTTGGACACTGTCATTACATTTCCCATTCCAGTGTTAAATAAAAAGTGCCTTTAGCTGTACAAGCCAGTTATTATCTGGCTGTCATCCTTCCCTGGCTGTTATATAACTTGCCAGTTTCAGCTATCTGTCAGGTAATTTCCAAACAGCCTTGAAAAATAGGAGCAGTAGTCTTCCCACCCAGCCTGCTCTCAGATGAACCATGACTGCACGTAGAAGATTTCAGATAAATTCAAGATTGCAAAGCTCAACTTTTCCCTCTTTAAATAAGGTTAATTCACGATAACAAGATTCCCATTATTAGGTCCCTCCAGACTCCCCACAGACAAAAAAAAAGGAGAATCTATTTAGCCTCATATCCACTATACAGTGGTACCTCGCAAGACAAAATTAATTCGTTCTGCGAGTTTTTTCATCTTGCGATTTTTTCGTCTTGCGAAGCACGGATTTTGGAAAAGCTTCAAAAATCACCAAAGTCTTCAAAAACCTCAAAAAAGGCTACCACACCGCGTGCTATGAGTTGCTCCTCGAAGTCAAGTTGCAACTGCACCCCCTGAATGCACGGTTTTAAGAAAAAGGAAACAAACTTGCAAGACAAAGGAAACAAACTTGCAAGACGTTTTCGTCTTGCGAAGCAAGCCCATAGGGAAGCAAGCCCATAGCGAAGCAACTCAAAAAACGAAAAACTCTTTCGTCTTGCGAGTTTTTCGTCTTACGAGGCATTCGTCTTGCGAGGTACCACTGTACATTTAAATAGTTTCTGGTTTAACAATCAGTCCTCCTTCCTAGGGAACTGTGAGGTTTGCTCCTCCAGTATCTGTTTTGAACCCATTTCAAGTGCTGTATTATGGGAAGGGATATAAATAGGCAGGACTAGGTGGCTTGTGATCTGATCCAGAAAGGTACTTATTTGCCTTAGCTAGCTGAATGAATGAATGAATTATGGTAATAAGTCAATAAAATTTAGGGCAGGCAGAATAAGGCTGCAATCCCATATACACTTCCTGGGAGTAAGCCCCATGAACACAGTAGGTGATAAAAGTAGATCCACTGAAATTAAGGGACATCTGTAAATAACTTTCAAAGTGAGTTCCCTTCTAAAGAGGGGATTGGTCCACAGCCTCGACCATTGGGTTGAGTTTATTTCATACTATTATGTCATGTTCCCATTGGTCTTTGATTTTGGTGAGGGACCTGTAGTGTCTTGGAGTAGTATTTTATATGTTGCCGATACCGCCCCTTTGCTGTGTCCCTCTGTTGACAATCGCCTAGTGGTTGCTGACTTCATTTGTGGGTTGTTTAAGAATGCATGTAGTTGATGATAGGTCAGTCAGGATATTTAGTTGTCCATTAGTTTGTTCTGTATTTCTTGTGACGGTGTGGGGTTGCCAAGTCTTTTAGGCGGTATGGCCTTTTAGGCTTGCCATACCTTTACTTGAAAGCTTTGTGATGCATGGTGGAACTGTGGGTGGTAGGCTAGGGGGATTAACAGGGATAGAGCTGGGAACAATGCTGAAGACTTGGAGTAGATTTGTTTAAGGGTTTATAGGAGGTTGGGGCCAAATTTCAAATCTCTCGTTTCCTCTTATTCACTCTTTGTTTCTGGTGCTTTCTGGCATGGCTCTGCATCTTTGGGCCCAGGTTACATTGGGCAGTGTGGAAGAGTCTCTTCATAATTTGTGTTGAAGAAATATAGCTCTAACTTTTCAGTAATACAAGGGAAGGAAAATAGCAAGTTTTAGTGGGTCTACTGGTAAAGTTATTAATAAAGGAAGAGTCAAACTCTCTAGGCAACCTGAACAAATTACAGTATAAAAGACCAACAGAGTCTCTCCAGTTCTTTAAAGACAAAATCCAACATTAAATGGAGTCTTATTAAACTGGCCTGCTGCCTTACTAAAGAAGTTGAAATTCAAGAGGCCCCATCCATGTTAGCGTTCCACCATGTCCTGAATGCAAGTGTTCTGCTGAACAGAATTTGTGATTTTATTTTTCAAACTGGTTTTTGTTACTGTTTTAGTTGTTAAGCTTTTTATTGTTTGTATGATTGTACATCTTGATTAAGGATGTTTTAATGACCCAATGGATTTATTGTTGTGTAAGATATTTTTTTATGGCCTCAGAGTTTGGTCTGAATGAACAAGAGACAACAGTCTTCTTGCTATTAACAAGGTCTGTGTCCATTTTCTCAGTTCAAGGGAGTTTGGAGTTTTTTAGAAGTGAAGCAGCTCAGACCAAGCTTTTATGGGAGCTGAAGGCTCAACCCATTCCTGGCTGTCAGGCAGGCTCTGATCCAGGCATGTGCTTACATGCACTTCCCCCTACTTTCGAGTGACCACTCATGGAACTAGCTAGTGCTTTAAGTTCCTGCCTGCCTCACTTCCTCTGTTCCTGTGGCCAAGTGGTCAAGGTGGGGTGTGGGTTCTGAGAGCTGTGTGAGAATCCAGGCAACTAGTATGGGAGCCTCCTGGGGCAAAGAGACAAAGATTTATTGGCTTTTCAGTACTACTGATCATATGGAGATCCTTTGAAGTGGGGTCTGTGTGTCTCTGACCCCTGCTCTTCCTCTGAGGAGGTCATAAGTTCCAGATCTGGGAAGGGCTGAGTTCTGAGTCTCATCAACACATGGCAGCTCCACGCTCACCATCCTGAGTTCCACAATTGAAGACGCCAGTGTGATATAGAGCTTAGAGTGCTGGACTAGGGTTTTGGAGACCAGGGTGCAAGTACCTAAAAGTAAAGGGACCCCTGACCATTAGGTCCAGTCGTGGCCGACTCTGGGGTTGCGGCGCTCATCTCGCTTTACTGGCCGAGGGAGCCAGCGTACAGCTTCCGGGTCATGTGGTCAGCATGACTAAGCTGCTTCTGGCGAACCAGAGCAGCGCATGGAAACACTGTTTACCTTCCCGCCGGAGCGGTACCTATTTATCTATTTCTGCTTTGATGTGCTTTCAAACTGCTAGGTTGGCAGGAGCTGGGACCAAACAATGGGAGCTCACCCCGTCGCGGGGATTCAAACCGCCAACCTTCTGATCGGCAAGTCCTAGGCTCAGTGGTTTAGACCACAGCGCCACCCGTGTCCCATACAAGTACCTGCTCATCCATAAAACTCACTGTGTGACCTTGGGTCAGTCACTCACTCTCAGTCTAACTTACCTCGCAGGGTTGTTGTGAGGATAAAATGGACATGTGGTAGAAGTGTGTACACCACCTTAAGCTCCTTGGAGAGAAGGTGGAATATAAATATAATAATAAAGCAGATAAATATAAATGCAGGCAATCAACCCACCACTTAGCAAAATTCATGTCTTTTTAATGAACAGATTCATGGTTGCCTCTTTAGAAATTCTCTGTTCAGATAGCAGTTTAAAAGGGGGCATCAGAAAAGAAAAATAGAAAGAAAATTATCTTTTTTCATTTTTTTTAAATTTTCAATTTGAGTTGTCATAAACAAAAAAGCAAGCATTATCCAAATTTCACACAACTGAGTCAAATGGGATTCATTTTTATAATTTCTGTTTCCCTCCCCTGCAGGGAAGGATATCAGAACCCCACGTTGTCCAGCGAAAATTTGATAGGTCTCAGCCGGGCCCGTCGGCCCCACAACGCCATCTTTATCAACTTTGAGGATGAGGAGATCCCCATGAAGCCTTTGGACGCTGCAGAGCAGACCTGGAGGAGAGTTTGCAGCAATGCAGTGGATCACAAAGCAGAAGAGGAACTGAGGAAGGTAGACACACATTTTGGGGTCTGTTCACACACTGAAAGACATGTTTGGAAACTTGGGACATCGGAGCCAGGGTTGCCTGGAACTCCCTGCTGAGAGTCCCTTTCTTGGTTGAGAGGCAAATCTTTTACCCCTATTTTCAATAATTTTATTTGTATAGCATGTACAGAACATTTACAAAAAGGGCATCAGGACAAAAGAGTATATTCTGTAGAAAAGCTATACGAAACCTAACAACACCAAATCACCAAAAAACGAGACTACGGCAGGAAAAGAAAAAGTTTGAAGGGCCCCAAGGAGGAGACAAAGGGCCAGATCAGTCCAGCAATTCTTTTAAATAAAGTCATACTTGGCTGGAACGAGGCAATCCATTGTATGAGTCAAGAAAGGCATATTGGGACATGGCTCTTCCTGAACGCTTGGCATATTGGTATCAAGTGCAAAAGAATTGCCAAAGCAGACAAATTTGAAAGTGTTTGCGGTCCTTTCTTGACCTATGTTAATAAGGACTGAGTCTTGCTGCAAGCTCTGCAGGCTTAGATTGCTTTGTAGAAAGTGTATTCACAATTTTCACATGCATGATGTATTTATGGTGAGACAAGGCAAAGCTGAAAATGTTACTAATGATTTACTTTACTGTATGTGGAAAACATTCTATTTTTGTATAGAATGCCTGTGGAACCTAATTTGTTATTAATGGTTTTGTTGTTATTATTATTTAATGCACTGTTATTATCCAAATGGAACACTCACATACACCTCCCGATCTGGTACAGTCAGAAATCTTGGCAGCTTTAAGTTCTTGAATTAACTTTTCCAAGGAAACAATGAACAGAGTCTTTTTATACTTCACATCCTTCCAGCCTTGGGTTATAGTTAGACCTTTTCTTGTATGTGTTTCTGTTTTGTAGCTGTTTGAGGTCCGCCCAGTCTGGTCTCGTAATGCTGTGAAAGCCAATATAAGCATCCACCCTGACAAGCTCAAGTTCCTTCTGCCTTACTTAGCTTACTACATGGTGAGTGCATTATGTTTCGTGTGTGTATGTGTTGCTTTCTTAAAAAGAGTTCCCAGCAGCTCATATAGTGACAATGGATTGAAATGTTCTCTATTTAGTAAATGCAGTAGTTATCAAATGTAGTTGCCAGAAAGCATGCAGCTGGGAAGATTTTTTTTTGGCGGGGGGCACTCAGTAATTTATTCCAGAATGTAAAAAAAAAAAAAAAGTTGGCCTTCTTAGACAGCTTATATCAGAGGCAGGGAACCTTTTTCAGCCCAGGGGTCGCTTTAGCTCACAGGCAGCTCTTTAGGAGCCACGTTCCAGTGCTGGGCAGGGCAGGGCCTGAGGCAAAGAGATGTGGCCAGTGGCAAAAGTCAGTGGAAGTTGCTGGGAACTGTAGGACAGGAGACTACTCTTGTGCTCTGGTCTGCTTGTGGTTTTCAGACAGGCATCTGGTTGGCCATTGCAAGAACAGAATGTTGCACTAGATGGGCCATTTGCCTGATCCAGCAGGGCACCTCTTACGTTCTCATGTTCAATGGGTGTTACTCTTGCCCTTGTACAATAGGCTGCATTCCAACCATGCAAAATCCCCTCTTTCTGCACATACAGACATACATTTCTCCTTCCAGATATATAAGAACCATTGCCACAGTTCAAGGATACAGTCCAACCTAGCAAAAGCACTTGAAGGATGTGTGGCATGAGGGGAGTCATGACCTGGGAAGTGTCCTGTGGGCTGGGTAGAGAGGACTGAACGTCTGCATTCGGGGCTTGAGCTTGAGGTTCCCCACCTGTCTCCGCCCATTCATCCGAGTTTCCAAAGCACATGCTAAATTGTCTCCATCTTGGCAGTGCTCCATTCCTGAAAGCTGCAATTTTTTTATTGGGGTATTGTCATTTCCCCCCTATTTTGTGATTGTCAAGAAAGCTCTCATTCAATCATTCAAAGCATTTATATCCTGCTCTTTACTTAATGGTCTCAGAGCAGATAATAAGTAAACAGAGCACAAACAGCGTAATACAAACAGCATGCAGTTTAAAAGAAATAGGAATCAAAAGTTTTTAAAATAAATTTGCATGATTTATTTATTCAGTTTCTATCCCGCCCACCCTCCCAAAGGAGCCCAGGACAGTAGTTTCTTTATTTAGCACTCATAAAATTGCCCACAGACCCCCTCTGTTGGGTTCGAGAGTTGGTGTTCTGGGAAGTTTTGAAATAACTTTGAAATAAAGTTTTGAAATGAGACATTTTTCTCCACTCTCCAGAAGTAAAATCTAGATGGTGGCAATGACAGGGACCAGCCATAAATAGCCTTTCTGTGCACAATTTCCTTTCCTTCCCATTTTCCTAAACCTAAAAATCTAAAGCTTTGCTGCCACCAACACTTTTAAAGGTCTTGATAGCAGCAAAATCGTGGTACATTTTTTTGCAGTTGTTGCAAAAATGATTGTGGTGTTGCGATGTTTTTTAATCTGAGAGTGCTTTTTAATAAAAAGATTATTTCAATCCTATGTTCGGATGTAAGGATTAAAAAAAAAGAGCATCAAAACCAGAGCCTCACATTCTTGTAATTCTGTTTGCCCCTGTAGCTAACTGGACCCTGGAGGAGCCTGTGGGTCCGCTTTGGTTATGATCCCAGGGAACACCCAGAAGCAAAGTTCTACCAGGTCCTGGATTTCAGAATTCGCTGCGGAATGAAATACGGTAAAAATGGAAGCAGGCCATCAGAGTACTGTTGTACTCTTTACTATCAGTGCCTTTTGGGTGGCAGGGGGGGGGGGCAGAGGAAAGGTCTAGGCTACAAAAGCACCAAGCTGCCAAATAGATATATCTATTTAAAATTCCTGGTATAATTTGTTTCTCTTTGAGAAGTGCTCTTCTCCATCATCTCTTCTGCCTCCACAGACGTGTTTTATTTCCCCCTAGGGTATGCCCCTAATGACATGCCGGTGAAAGCTAAACGCAGCACCTACAACTACAGCCTGCCCATCACCGTGAAAAAACCAGGTATGTGGTACAGGCAAGAGGGTGGGTAGATATTTCTTTATCTTGTTTAGTGAATTAAACAATTGTGATTTCTTCCATCAATTCGCAGGGGTGCCCTTTGTGGCTCTCTCTGATCCTGGTACAATTTTTGAATGAGATGAACCTCCCTTTTGCGGCTCCTGAGCAGACGCCTGCTGAAAACAGGGCTTGCAAGTCGTGCTTTCAGCAGGGATCTTTTCAGATGTGGCTTGAAATTAAAGCTGGGGTTGCAAAGGAAGGAAGGAATTTCACTCTCAGTTCTTCCTTTGAAGTTGAATCACCTGACATCACATGACACCAGGTGATTGACAGGTAGGTGGCTTCATCTGCCTGTTAAAAGTGGTCTCTGGTGGGTGGGCCAGTTCATCAGCCTTTGTGAGATAGTTGACTCTCAAATGCTGACATCTGTGCTGTGTGGTAGACCACATGCTCTGCATGCAGGAGACCTCACTATCAATTCCCACTCTGCCCAGGTTGGGCTGGAAAACTGCCCTGTCTGAAATCCTGGGGAGCTGCTGCCAGTCTGCAGACAGTACTGAGGCAGATGGATCTGTGGTCTGTCCTGATAGAAGGCAGCTTCATATATTCCTTTGCCAGTTGCACACAGAACCAGTAGTTAACAGGTGCTGCAGAGCATTTATTATTTATTATTATAAAACAGGATCAACAGGTTGTCATGTTGTAGTTTGTTCTTCCATCCTTGGTGACAGTCAAGAAAAAGTGGATAGAGAGAAGTTAAATTTCCCCCTCTCATTATACCAAAACTTGGGTACCATCCAATGAAGCTGAATGTTGACAGGTTCTGGGCAGACAAAAGAAAGTAATTTTTCACACAGTACATAGTTTGAGTATGTAATTCTCTCCAGCAAGATGTAGTGGTGGCCAACAACTTGGATGACTTTAAAAGAAAATTTGACAAGTTCATGGAGGAATAAAGCTAATCAATGGCTGCTAGTCACTATGGCTATGTTCTTTCTCCACTGTCAGAGGCAATATGCCTCTGAATGCCATTTGCTAGGAATCACAGGTAGAGAAAGTTGCTGTTGCAATCATGTCCTGCTTTGGGGCTTCCTAGAAGAGGCTTTTGGTCAGCCACTGTGAGAACAGGGTGCTGGACTAGATGGGCCTTTGGCCTGATCCAGCAGCCAGGCTCTTAAGTTGCTGTGCAACATGTGATTTGGGGACTCTCTTCCTGCCCTTTGCAGCGAGCCATGTAGTTGGCATCCAGGACCTTAAGCAAGGACTGAGCACCTCTGGGATGTCCAGTCCACGGAAATCTGCTTTCAGCAAGTATAAACTTAAAGTAGGTATTTGGCTTCCTCCTTGTTTTTCCTCCTGACTTCACCCTTTTCTCCTCTTGTGGCGTACTAGGAAGATCTGTCTCCAGACACATTGTCTCCTCTGGGGAAATACAGATTTGGTCACGTGAAAGAAATGGGTAGCAGCTTAAAGGCAAAATGCCCAATAGTATAAATTCATCCTCCTGTCACTGTGGAGGTGGGAATCCTTGGGGTTGATGCAAGAGAGACCCAGTTGCCCTGTTCAAGTCCAGAGGGCTGCTCTGGGAAATGGAGATGTGGCGGTTTGGGGAGGAAGAGATTGAATATAACAACCATGAGGACTCTTTGTGGGTTCTGTATTGGAGAAGAGGAAGAAGTTGGGGTGACAATCTGACTTTGGAGGAGCTAAGGGTTTTCT